>NC_133399.1:24985686-29785686 GCF_047511655.1 Castor canadensis
CCACACCTGGTAGCCCAGGGTCCACTGGCGCCCCTGTCCACCCCCTCTAACCACCAGCGGGTCTGCAGAAGTCTTATCTCTGCCAGTGTCCAGACATCCCTTACCTGGCCTTGCTGAGGCCAAGGACAGCTAGGGCGCTGTGTCAGCCTTACCCACTTGAGGAAGTGCCTCAGTGTGAATCCTCTGCCCACACAGCCCTGGGTCCCTACTGCTGAGGCCCTGGCCACCTTTACCAGCTGTGCTGCCCTGTTCTCTCTCAACTCTCTTGCCTTAGTTTAGTTGTCCTCCCAACACTTTCTGCCTTCTCCACTCTTGCTGCCTGCACTGACCATGCTTCCTTTGCCTCCCTGGTGCCCCTTACTTGCCATAGCCACCTTTGCCAACTTTTCCATCCTCGTTGCCATCTCGGTGTTTGGAGAGATAGGTGGACATCAGGGGCACTACAAGCCTCAGGTTCATTGACTGGAAGAAGTGCCTCTGGGTGAGTGCTGCAACCCACAGCTCTGGGTCAACTCTGTGGACACCATGGTCTCTTTCGCCGCCCTTGCAGCCTTTAGAGTGTTAGCTGACTTAGAAGCCCAAGCAAAAGGCCCAACAGGTAGCCAGCCACTGGGTGGCTGGGAAGGCAAAGAGTGGGGTTGTTCAGCAGAACACTGGCCACTGAGGGAGGCCAGCCCGAATTTCCAGCCAGGCACATGGTTCCTGCAATCCACCATGCCAGTGTCCAGGCGGGGCCCTCCCCTGGGACAGATGAGCCAAGGACCACGAGGGAGGCAAGGAGGACACCAAGCAGAGGCCAGGACAACAGCAGCTGTGTGTGGTGGCAGCCCAGCAGCGATGGCGGAAAGAAAGTAACTTCTGCGTCTGCACTTGGGGTCGAGTTTGCTGAGTTCGAGGTGAAGTTGGAGATGAAGATGGAGGAATCCTCTGAAGACCTTCTGCACAGTGAGTTTCCAGGATCCCATGGAGTGACTGGAGTTGGGATGCAAAGAAGCAGGAAGACACCTGGAGAACTAGGAGGGGAACACCATGGGATAAGTTTGGTATGCCCAATCTCCAGGCACACAGAGACAGTGGCTGCTGGAAGCCAAGCTGGTCCATGTGGGAACGTCCTGTCCAGCGAGATGATGGCCCGAGGAGCCTCCTTTGACCCGCAATGGCAGAAAAGAGCTCCCAGTTCCACAGGATGTAGCATAGGAGCCAAAGGGCTAAAAGGTTGTGCAGCATGCACCTACAGCCCCGAGCCTACAGGAGGCCTTAAGTACAGTTCCTCGTGTGGTCCACGAGGAGACCCAGGACGAGAATATCCCCACCAGGTACCTCCAGGATGTCCAGGCCCTTGGCCCTGTGGCTGGGCAGAGGGAACATTGGTGGCTTCAGAAAGCTTGCATGATCCTGAACACAGAGGGGCAGGCTTGCGAAGACAAGTAAGCCTGGCCCAGAAACCCCCAACGTCAGATAATAGATCCATCCTATCAAGCATACACTGTGATACTATTAGGTTTCTTGGTTCTGGCCACCCTTAGAGTCCAAAGTCTTGTCATCCATGGCTCTCTGACAGGCCCGGTGAAAGTCAGTGGGGAGAGGAGGAAGGCAAGCCTGCCCCTCTGTGTTCAGGATCATGCAAGCTTTCTGAAGCCACCAATGTTCCCTCTGCCCAGCCACAGGGCCAAGGGCCTGGACATCCTGGGAGGTACCTGGTTGGGGATATTCTCGTCCTGGGTCTCCTCGTGGACCACACGAGGAACTGTACTTAAGGCCTCCTGTAGGCTCGGGGCTGTAGGTGCATGCTGCACAACCTTTTAGCCCTTTGGCTCCTATGCTACATCCTGTGGAACTGGGAGCTCTTTTCTGCCATTGCGGGTCAAAGGAGGCTCCTCGGGCCATCATCTCGCTGGACAGGACGTTCCCACATGGACCAGCTTGGCTTCCAGCAGCCACTGTCTCTGTGTGCCTGGAGAATGGGCATACCAAACTTATCCCATGGTGTTCCCCTCCTAGTTCTCCAGGTGTCTTCCTGCTTCTTTTGCATCCCAACTCCAGTCACTCCATGGGATCCTGGAAACTCACTGTGCAGAAGGTCTTCAGAGGATTCCTCCATCTTCATCTCCAACTTCACCTCGAACTCAGCAAACTCGACCCCAAGTGCAGACGCAGAAGTTACTTTCTTTCCGCCATCGCTGCTGGGCTGCCACCACACACAGCTGCTGTTGTCCTGGCCTCTGCTTGGTGTCCTCCTTGCTCCTCGTGGTCCTTGGCTCATCTGTCCCAGGGAGGGCTGCCTGGACACTGGCATTGCTGGATTGCTGCAGACCCATGTGCCTGGCTAGAAATTCGGGCTGGCCTCCCTCAGTGGCCAGTGTTTTGCTGAACAACCCCACTCTTTGCCTTCCCAGCCACCCAGTGGCTGGCTACCTGTTGGGCTTTTGCCTTGGCTTCTAAGTCAGCTAACACTCTAAAGGCTGCAAGGGCGGCGAAAGAGACCATGGTGTCCACAGAGTTGACCCAGAGCTGTGTGGTTGCAGCACTCACCCAGAGGCACTTCTTCCAGTCAATGAACCTGAGGCTTGTAGTGCCCCTGATGTCCACCTATCTCTCCAAACACCGAGATGGCAACGAGGATGGAAAAGTTGGCAAAGGTGGCTATGGCAAGTAAGGGGCACCAGGGAGGCAAAGGAAGCATGGTCAGTGCAGGCAGCAAGAGTGGAGAAGGCAGAAAGTGTTGGGAGGACAACTAAACTAAGGCAAGAGAGGTGAGAGAGAACAGGGCAGCACAGCTGGTAAAGGTGGCCAGGGCCTCAGCAGTAGGGACCCAGGGCTGTGTGGGCAGAGGATTCACACTGAGGCACTTCCTCAAGTGGGTAAGGCTGACACAGCGCCCTAGCTGTCCTTGGCCTCAGCAGGCCAGGTAAGGGATGTCTGGACACTGGCAGAGATAAGACTTCTGCAGACCCGCTGGTGGTTAGAGGGGTGGACAGGGGGCGCCAGTGGACCCTGGGCTACCAGGTGTGGCTGGCCGCCATCACACCTCCCTGTTTTGGCTGGTGAATCCCAGCCTAGGCCTCCCAGCCTCCCCCTTGCTACCTGTTGGGCTTTCCACTGAGGCGTCAAAGGCGGCGAAGGCTGGGAAGGCAGTGAAGGTGGCCAGAATGGTGAGTGCAGTGAGAATGGCAAAGGTAGCAAGGCCGGCGAGAACCGCAATGGAGGCGAGAATGGTTGAGGGCAGCAAGGTCAGCATGGGCAGCAAGGACAGCAGCGAGGGCGGCAATGGCAGCGAGGGCGGCAATGGCGGCGAGGGCGGCAATGGCAGCAAGGTCAGTGAGGGTGGCGAGGGAGGCGAGGGCTGCGAGGGCGGGAGCTGCGACCCAGGGCTGTGTGGTTGCAGAACTCACACGGAGGCACCTCCTCCCGTGAATGAGCCTGACTCACTGCACCCCTCATACTGGGGACGCACAGCGCCCTCGCCGTCTTTGGCCTCAGCAGACCAGGGAGAGGCGCCTGGATGCTGGCCGCGGAGGGACTGCTGCAGACCCGCTGGCGGCTAGAGGGGCGGACATGTGGCGCCCAGGGACGCTGGGCTACCAGGTCTGGCTGGCCGCCCTCGTGCGCCCGTTTTAGCTGGGAAATCCCAGCCTCGGCCTCCCCAGCCCCCCCCTTGCTACCTGTTGGGCCTTTCGTAGAAGCTGCGAAGGCTGGGAAGGCGGCAATGGCGGCGAGAGCGGCGAGAACAGCGAGGTTGGCGGTAAGAGCGGGAAACACCCAGAAGGCGGTTTTTGCTGCCGGGAAGGTGAGGGAGGCGGCAGCGGCGGCGGCAGTGGTAATGGCGGCGGCGGCCATCCAAGCTTGTGAGGACCCTGCGCTCACATGCAGGCTCCTCGTTACCTAAGTGACCCTGACCCACTGACGTCCTCTGGCGAACTGACATCCCCTGAAGTCTACTTACCCGGATCTATGCAGGACATTGTGCACGAGAGCCACCGTGAACCCAGGTTAATAATCGTCTGGGCACCGTGATTCTCTTCCTCTGCAGCAGTCCCACTGCTGCCTATGTGGAGGCTTCCAGGCCCAGGGGCAGCTGGGCTACCATGCCTGGCTGGCCGCCCCTCTGTAGCCCTAGGTTTGGATGGAGAATCCCTCCATCCAAACTCTGCCTCCCACGCCTCCTGAACCTGTAGGGCATTTTGACAAGCAGGCAAGGGAAGGAGGGGCGGCAAGCGCAGCAGAATCAGCGACCCAGGGCTGTGTGGTCACAACGCTCAGATGATAACTAACCTGCCTTCACCGCAGCTCTCGTGCAGAATGCCCTGCATAGATCCGGGTAAGTAGACGTCAGGGGACGTCAGTGCGTCAGGTGACGTCAGTGCGTCAGCGTCACATAAGAGAGAAGGAGCCTGCGTGTGAGTTCAGCATCTTCACAACTCTGGAGGGCCGCCGCCGCCACCGCCCTGCCGCCCCGCAACCGCCCCGCAGCCGCCGCCAACTCCCTCACCTTCCCGGCAGCACTCACCGCCTTGTGGGTGTTTGCCGCTCCTGCCGCTGCCCTCGCCGTTCTCGCCGCCATCGCTGACTTCGCTGTTAACGCCGCCATTGCCGCCTTCCCAGCCTTTGCAGCTTCTGTGAAACGCCAAACAGGTAGCAAGGGGGAGGCTGGGATTTCCCAGCCAAAACGGGCGCACGAGGGCGGCCAGCCAGACCTGGTAACCCATCGTCCCCGGGTGCCGCCTGTCCGTCCCTTTAGCCGCCAGCGGGTCTGCAGCAGTCCCGCCGCAGCCAGCGGCCAGGCGCCCCTCCCTGGTCTGCTGAGGCCAAGGACAGCGAGAGCGCTGTGGATCCCCGGTGCGAGGGGTGCAGTGTGCCAGGCTCACTCACGGGAGGAGGTGCCTCCGTGTAAGCTCTGCAACCACACAGCCTTGGGTCGCCGCTCCCGCCCTCACCACCCTGGCCTCCCTCGACGCCCTCGCTGACCTTGCTGCCTTCGCCACCATTGCTGCCCTTGCCGCTGTCCTCGCTGCCTACGCCGACCCTGCCACCCTCGTCTCTATTGTGATTCTCGCCGGCCTGGCCTCTTTCGCTGTTCTCACCGCACTCGCCGTTCTGGCCGCGTCCACTGCCTTCCCAGCCTTCGCCGCCTTTGTCGCCTCAGCGGAACGCCCAAGAGGTAGCAAGGGGGAGGCTTGGAGGCCTAGGCTGGGATTCGCCAGCCAAAACAGGGAGGCGTGATGGTGGCCAGCCACACCTGGTAGCCCAGCATCCACTGGCACCTCCTGTCCGCCCCTCTAGCCACCAGCGGGTCTGCAGCAGTCTCATCGCTGCCAGTGTCCAGGCGCCCTTGCCTGGCCTGCTGAGGCCAAGGACAGCTAGGGCACTGTGGGCCACCAGTGCTGAGGATCGCAGTTTGTCAGCCTCACGCACTTGAGGAAGTGCCTCAGTGTAAATCCTCTGCCCACACAGCCCTGGGTCACTACTGCTGAGGCCCTTGGACCTATGGCTGGGCAAAAAGAACATTGGTGGCTTCGGAAGGCTTGCATGATCCTAAACACAGAGGGGCAGGCTTGCCTTCCTCCTCTCCCCACTGACTTTCACCGGGCCTGTCAGAGAGCCATGGGATGCCAGGACTTTGGACTCTTAAGGGTGGCCAGGAACCAAGAAACCTAATAGTTTCACAGTATATGTTTGATAGGATGGATCTATTATCTGACGGTTGGGGGTTTCTGGGCCAGGCTTACTTGTCTTCGCAAGCTGTTCCCCCATGCAGGTCCTGGCCAGGGGCAAGAGAGTGCCGGGCATAGGCTTTGACCTGCCTTGCCAGAAAATCGCTCCCAGTCCCACAGGGCTCTAGCCTATGAAGCAGAGGGCTAGAGCCTTGTGCAGCACGGACCTAGAGTCCCAGCCTGCAAGGAGGCCTTAGGCATGGTTCCCCTTGTGAATCATGAGGAGACCCGGGCCAAACCCGTCCCCAAGCAGCCGCCTCCCAGGCTGTCCAGGCCCCTGGCCCTGTGTGTGGGGAAAGGGAACTTTGGTGGCTTGAGGAGGCTCGAATGATCCTGAGCACAGAGAGGCTGGCTTGCCTTCCTTCTCTCCCCACTCCCTTCACCTGGCCTGGCCAAGAGGCATGGGATGCCAGGACTTTGGACTCTTTTAAGTGTGGCTAGGGACCGAGTACCCTAATATTGTCGCTGTGTACGTTTTGTAGGATGGATGTATTCTCTGAACGGGTTGGGGCAGGAGCGATTCCTTGTGTCAAGTCCAAATCTGCTTCTTGGGTGGTACATTGCTTAGATCACCCCCAGGGCCTCTCCCCTTCCATTCCCTCACCCCCTCTTCCCCATCTCAGAGCATTCACAAGAGGTTCCTCTTTTGGCTGTCACACGAGGATATGGAGTCCATCCACCACACCCCCTCACCTTGGTCTCCTTCATTCACCCTCCTCCCTCCCAGGAGAAGCCCACCTTCCTCCACCCCCCCCCACCCACACACATACTGTCCTCTGTGTATTGCGGCTTCTTTCCTAATTCCTCTTTATGTGGATGTCTCAAGGTGTTTCCGCTCGTGTTCCCACCGTCAGTCTTGTTTAATTTGGTCCCCTAAACCCCTTCTGTCGCTCTCCCTTTCCTTTTTCTCCTCTCAACCCCCCATTTTCAACAGCTCTCAATACACATCCTCCTCTCCTCGGCCTGCCCAGTTTTAGGTTTCCGGATTTTGGAGAATCTCCATCTACCTCTTTTCCTTTTCCTCCTTCCCCGAATCCCTTGCAGTAATTGTACTTTTACAAACGTGTTCCAGGTAGGAGAGGGTCCGCCATCGTGTGTGTTTTCATTCATGTGTTGATCTGCTGGATCTATGTTCCTGGCATGAGAGAAAGCATGTGGCCTTTGTGTTTCTGAGCCTGGCTTGCTTGTCTTCACGGGGTGTGTTCCCATTGCAGCAGTTCCTCTCGAAGCCTGTGTCATTCGGTATTCCTCCCGGCGAGTTCAAACTGCTCTGCGTTCCAGCGTGGCACATTTTGTTGCTCCATTCCTCAGTAGGAGACCCTGGGGTCACTTCCCTACCTTGGATTTGGTGCCTAGTGCTGTGCTCACCATGGGCGTGCAGGTGTGTCTAGCGTATATGTGCTTTAGCTCCATTGGGTGCATGCCCAGGGGACTTACCCCTGTATCATCTGGTGCGTCTCTCTTTCCCTTGAAGAGAAATCTCGGACCTGCTTCCCATATGATTATAGCGGTTCACGCTGCCACCAAGTGTGTAAGGGGTTTTTGCTTGGCGGAATCCTGGTCAACATCTGTGGCTGTCTTGAAGGGCCCTGGGATGTTCTCAGTGCATTTGTATTCTCTCCCCTGGAATGGTTTAGAACGATTAAGGTGAGCCAGATTTACTCCACGATGACGCTGCTTCCATCCTGTGTAACTTGCTTAGGAAACTCGTGCACACTGCTCACACACACAAACAGAGAGTGTTTCAGTGTTTATTCTCCTGCCAGCCAGGCTGAATCGAGCATTGTCGATGCTGTGTGAGGATCTGCGTGGCTAGAAATTTGTAAAAGATGTGAGGCTGTGGTGAAGGCTGCAGCGGCGGCTTCTACATGGGGGGGCCAAGCCTGCCGAGTTCGAGATGGCGTCGCAGATGGAGACGGAGGCGGCCTCTGAAGACATCACAATGGTGAGTTTCCAGGGTCCCTTGGGGTGTCTGCGGTTGGGCTGCTGGAGAAGCGGGACGGACAAGGCGAGGTGTTGCAGGGGAGGGCCCTGGGATACATTGGGCACATGGTGGAAAGGGGCTGAGGAAGACAACAGGGAGGCTGGAAAAGTTGGGCTCCAGGCTGCTGGTGGCCAAGCAGGTCCCCGTGGGCTCGTCCTGGCCAGGGGCATGAGAGTGCCTGGCACAGCTTTTGAGCTGCCTGGTCAGCTAATCACTCCCGGTCCCACAGGGCTCTAGCCTAGCAAGCAGAGGGCTAGAGCCTTGTGCAGCATGGACCTGGTGATCCAGCCTGCAAGGAGGCCTTAGGCACAGTTCCCCTTGTGATCCACGAGGAGACCCGGGCCAAGCCTGTCCCCAAGCAACCGCCTGCCAGGGTGTCCAGAACTCCGGCCCTCTGTGTGGGCAAAGGGAAGTGTGGTGGCTTGAGGAGGCTCAAATGATCCTGAACACAGAAGGGCAGGCTTGCCTTCCTCCTCTCCCCACTCCCTTCACCTGGCCTCGGGGAGAGCTGTGGGATGCTAGGACTTTGGACTCTTAAGGGTGGCTGGGTACCGAGTATGCTAATATTGCCAGCGTATACATTTCATAGGCTGGGTGTGTTCTCTGAGTGCTTGGGTGTGGTGGAAGGATTCGTCGTGGCAATTCCAAATATGGTTCTTGAGTACGTTGCTTAGATCACCCCCAGGGACTCTCCCCATCCATTCCCTCATCACCCACCCCGTGTCAAAGCAATCCTAAGAGGTTCCTCTTTTGTCTGTCCTAGGAGGATAGAAAGTCCATCTACCACAACCCCACACCTTGGTCTCCTCCTTTCACCCTCCACCCTCCCAGAAGTAGTCCACACCTTCCACACACACACACACACACACACACACCCCACACCCACACCCACACACACCCTGTCCACCATTTATAGTAGCTTCTTTCCTGTTTCCTTTTTATGTGGATGCTTCAAGGGTTTTCTACTCTTGTTCCTGTTTTCGGTCTTGATTCCTTTGGTCCCTTCAATCCCTTCCATTGCTCCCCCTTTCCCCTTTCTCCTGTCATCCCCCCATTTTTCAACAGCTCTGAAATACAAATCCACCTATCCTCAGGCCTGCCCAATACTTAAGTTTCTGGATTTTGCTGAAGCCCCATCATCTTCTTTTCCTTTTCCTCCTTCTCCGAGGCCCATGGAGCAGTTGTACTTTTACAAACCTGTTTCGCCTAGCAGATGATCCTCCATCATTTGTGTTTTCCTCGTGTGTTTATCTGCTTTATCTCTGCTCTGTGTGTGAGTGACACTGTGCGGCCTTTGTGTTTCTGAGCCTGGCTTACTTGTCTTCGCATGGTGTGCCCCAACTGAAGCCATTCCCTCTCCATGCTCCTGTCATTTTGGGAGGATTTGCATGGGAAAACCCTGGGATAAGTTTGGTGTTTGGTGGGCTGTGCCTGCAGAAGTCAGGAATGCGGCTGGAGAAGTTGGGCTCAATGTTCTGCCTCCTCTTTCCCCACAGTGCTGCTATGAACGTGGGTGCATAGTTATCTCTACTGTGTGGTGTGCCCCAACTGCAGCCATTCCCTCTCCAAGCAAGTCACGTTCGTTGTTCCTCCCTGTGAGATCAAACTGCTCTATGTTCCAGCATGGCTTGTTTTCTTGATCCGTTCCTCAGTAGGAGGCCTTGGGGGTTGTTTCCCTAGCTTGGATTTGGGGAATAGCGCTGTGCTCAAGACGGATGTGCAGGTGTGTCAATTGTATATCGGCCTAGGTTCCTTTGGGTGCATGCCCTATACGTATCCCTGTATCATCTGGCGCTTCTCTCTTTTGCTTGAAGCGAAATCTCCGACCTGCTTCCCGTAATGATTTGAACGGGTCGATGGGCCACCGAGTTTGTGCGAGGGTGCCTGCTTGGCAGAATCGTGTCAGCCATTATGGCTGTCAGGATGAGCCTAGGGATGTTGTCAGTTGATTTGTATTCTTTCCCTTGGAATGCTTTAGTCACGATTAAGGTGAGTCTGATTTATTCCATGATTACACTTGCCACTTCTGTTCAAGTTGATTGGGAAGGGTGCGTGTAGACAGAACACACACAAACACACACACACACACACAGTCCAAGAAATAGCGTTTTAGTGTTTATTCACTTCCTAACTGTGTTGAGTGGAGCATTGTCGACGCTGTGTGAGGTTTGTGTTGTTGGGAAGTTGTAAAAGAGGTGAAGTTCGGCAGGCTGCATGCCTGCCAAGTGAACAGCCTGCAGGCAGAGGGGAAGTGGTGCCCTGGCGTCCTTTGTGTGCGTCTGCACTAGAGAGGAGGGCTCGCAGCCGCTCCATGAAGTATGTGCTGCCCAGATGAGGGAAGAAAGATATTTGGGGGGGGGTTGGTATGGGGTGCATGACAGTGTCTCGGGGTACAGAAGCAAGGAGATGGCTGTGTGTGAGTGCTGCAACCACACAGCCCTAGGTCCTGGCTGCAGCCCTACTGTCCTCACTTACCTCCCAAGCCACCCTGGCCACTCTGGCTTCTGCGCCTTGTCAGTGTCTGGCACCTTGCCACCCACGTGGAAACACCCAATGGGTCACGAGTGGGAGGGGGTGGGGCGGCCAAGGGGAAGATCATCCAGCCACACCCAGGGCGCACGAGGGGGACCGGCCATTCTCAGTAGCCCTGGGGACCATGGTGCCTGGTGCCTGGGGCTGCCTCCCTGCCTGCCTGTCTAGCATGCTTCTCGGCTCAGCATCATCACTCCCACCCGCCGCTGCCAGTGTCCAGGCGCCGCTGCCTTGGCCTGCTTAAAACAAGGATGGCGAGCTGCACTGTGGGCCCAAGCAGAGGCTGTGGTGAAGGCAGCGGCGGCTTATGCATGGGGGGTCAAGTCTGCCGAGTTTGAGATGCTGTCGCAGATGGAGACGGAGGCAGCCTCTGAAGACATCACAATGGTGAGTTTCCGGGGTCCCTGGGGTGTGTGCGGTAGGGATGCTGGAGAGGCGGGATGGACAAGGCGAGGTGTTGCAGGGGAGGGCCCTGGGGTACATTGGGCACATGGTGGAAAGGGGCTGAGGAAGACAACAGGGAGGCTGGAAAAGTTGGGCTCCAGGCTGCTGGTGGCCAAGCAGGTCCCCGTGGGCTCGTCCTGGCCAGGGGCATGAGAGTGCCTGGCACAGCTTTTGAGCTGCCTGGTCAGCTAATCACTCCCGGTCCCACAGGGCTCTAGCCTAGCAAGCAGAGGGCTAGAGCCTTGTGCAGCATGGACCTAGAGAACCCAGCCTGCAAGGAGGCCTTAGGCACAGTTCCCCTTGTGATCCACGAGGAGACCTGGGCCAAGTCTGTCCCCAGGCAACCGCCTGCCAGGGTGTCCAGAACTCCGGCCCTCTGTGTGGACAAAGGGAAGTGTTTTGGCTTGAGGAGGCTCGAATGATCCTGAACACAGAAGGGCAGGCTTGCCTTCCTCCTCTCCCCACTCCCTTCACCTGGCTTCGGGAGAGCCGTGAGATGCTAGTACCTTGGACTCAAAAGGGTGGCTGGGTACCGAGTATGCTAATGTTGCCGGCGTATACGTTTCATAGGCTGGGTGTGTTCTCTGAGTGTTTGGGTGTGGTGGAAGGGATTTGTCGTGGCAATTCCAAATACGGTTCTTGAGTACGTTGCTTAGATCACCCCCAGGGCCTCTCCCCCTCCATTCCCTCACCACCCACCCCGTCTCAAAGCAATCCTAAGAGGTTCCTCTTTTGTCCATCTACCACAACCCCACACTTTGGTCTCCACCTTTCACCCTCCACCCTCCCAGAAGTAGCCCACACCTTCCACACAGACACACACACACACACACACGCACACACGCACACGCACACGCACACACCCACACCCTGTCCACCATTTATAGTAGCTTCTTTCCTGTTTCCTTTTTAGGTGGATGCTTCAAGGGTTTTCTACTCTTGTTCCCGTTTTCGGTCTTGATTCCTTTGGTCCCTTCAATCCCTTCCATTCCTCCCCCTTTCCTCTTTCTTCTGTCATCCCCAGTTTTCAGCAGCTCTGAAATACAAATCCACCTATCCTCAGGCCTGCCCAGTGCTTAAGTTTCTGGATTTTGCCGGAGCCCCATCATCTTCTTTTCCTTTTTCTCCTTCTCCGAGGGCCATGGAGCAGTTGTACTTTTACAAACCTGTTTCCCATAGCAGATGATCCACCATCATTTGTGTTTTCCTCGTGTGTTTATCTGCTTTATCTCTGCTCTGTGTGTGAGTGACACTGTGCGGCCTTTGTGTTTCTGAGCCTGGCTTACTTGTCTTCGCATGGTGTGCCCCAACTGAAGCCATTCCCTCTCCATGCTCCTGTCATTTAGGGAGGATTTGCATGGGAAAACCCTGGGATAAGTTTGGTGTTTGGTGGACCACACCTGTGGTAGTCAGGAATGTGGCTGGAGAAGTTGGGCTCTGTGTTCTGCCTCCTCTTTCCCCACAGTGCTGCTATGAACATGGGTGTATAGTTATCTCTGCTGTGTGGTGTGCCCCAACTGCAGCCATTCCCTCTCCAAGCACGTCCTGTTCGTTGTTCCTCCCTGCGAGATCAAACTGCTTTGTGTTCTAGCACGGCAGGTTTTCTTGATCCGTTCCTCAGTAGGAGGCCTTGGGGGTTGTTTCCCTAGCTTGGATTTGTTGAATAGCCCTGTGCTCAGCACGGGTGTACAGGTGTGTCGATTGTATATCGGCTTAGGTTCCTTTGGGTGCATGCTGTGGTACGTATCCCTGTATCATCTGGCGCTTCTCTCTTTTGTTTGAAGCTAAATCTCTGCCCTGCTTCCCGTAATGATTTGAGGGGTTTGATGGGCCACCGAGTTTGTGTGAGGGTGCCTGCTTGGCAGAATCATAGCCAGCCTTTATGGCTGTCAGGATGAGCCTAGGGATGTTGTCATTGAATTTGTATTCTCTTCCCTGGAATGCTTTAGTCATGATTAAAGTGAGTCCAATTTATTCATTGATCACACTTGCCACTTCCCTTCAAGTTGATTGGGAAGCGTGTTTGTGGACAGAACACACAGACGCACACGCGGACACACCCACATACACACAGACACACACACACAGACACAAAAATACAGCCCAAGAAATAGTGTTTTAGTGTTTATTGACTTCCTAACTGTTTTGAGTGGAACATTGTCGATGCTGTGTGAGGATTTGTGTGGTTGGGAAGTTGTAAAAGAGGTGAAGTTTGGCAGGCTGCATGCCTGCCAGGTGAGCAGCCTGTAGGCGAAGGGGAGGTGGTGCCCCAGCGTCCTTTGTGTGCATCTGCGCTGGAGAGGAGGGCTGGCAGCTGTTTCGTGAGGTTTGTGCTGACCAGATGCGGGGAGAAAGATATTGGGCCGAGGGGGTTGATATGGGGTACGTGACAGCATCTGGGGTCACCGAAGCAAGGAGATGGCTGTGTGTGAGTGCTGCCACCACACAGCCCTAGGTCGTGGCTGCAGCCCTATTGGCCTCACTTGCCTCCCAAGCCACCCTGGCCACACTGGCTTCTGTGCCTTGTCAGTGTCTGGCACCGTGCCACCCACATCGAAATGCCCAACAGGTCGGGAGTGGGAGGGGGTGGGGCGGCCAAGGGGAGCATGGTCCAGCCACACCCAGGGCGCACGAGGGGGACCGGCCATTCCCAGTAGCCCGGTGGACCCTGGTGCCTGGCGCCTGGGGCCGCCTGCCTGCCTGCCCCTCTAGCATCTTCTTGGCTGTTCATCGCTCCCACCCACCGCTGCCAGTGTCCAGGCACCCCTGACTTGGCCTGCTTAAAACAAGGACGGCGAGCTGCACTGTGGGCCCAAGCAGAGGCTGTGGTGAAGGCGGCGGCTTGTGCACGGGGGGTCAAGCCTGCCGAGTTCGAGATGGTGTCACAGATGGAGATGGAGGTGGCCTCTGAAGACATCACAATGGTGAGTTTCTGGGGTCCCAGGGGTGTCTGCTGTTGGACTGCTGGAGAAGCGGGATGGACAAGGCGAGTTGTTGCCGGGGAGGGCCCTGGGATATGTTGGGCACGTGGTGGAAAGGGGCTGAGGAAGACAACAGGGAGGCTGGAAAAGTTGGGCTCCAGGCTGCTGGTGGCCAAGCAGGTCCCCATGGGCTCGTCCTGGCCAGGGGCATGAGAGTGCCCGGCATAGCATTTGACTCGCCTGGTCAGCAAATCGCTCCTGGTCCCACAGGGATCTAGCTTAGGAAGTAGTGGGCTAGAGCCTTGTGCAGCATTGACCTAGAGAACCCAGCCTGCAAGGAGGCCTTAGGCACAGTTTTGTGATCCACGAGGAGACCCGGGCCAAGCCTGTCCCCAAGCAGCTGCCTGCCAGGGTGTCCAGAACTCCGGCCCTCTGGGTGGGCAAAGGGAACTGTGGTGGCTTGAGGAGGCTCAATGATCCTGAACACAGAAGGGCAGGCTTGCCTTCCTCCTCTCCCCACTCCCTTCACCTGGCCTTGGGGAGAGCCGTGGGTTGCTAGGACTTTGGACTCTTAAGGGTGGCTGGGTACCGAGTATGCTGATATTGCCAGCGTATACATTTCATAGGCTGGGTATATTCCCTGAGCGCTTGGGTGTGGTGGAAGGGATTCATCGTGGCAATTCCAAATACGGTTCTTGGGTACATTGCTCAGATCACCCCCAGGGCCTCTCCCCCTCTATTCCTTCACCACCCACCCCGTCTCAAAGCAATCATAAGAGTTTCCTTTTTGTCTGTCCTAGGAGGATGGGAAGTCCATCTACCACAACCCCTCACCTTGATCTTCTCCTTTCACCCTCCACCCTCCCAGAAGTAGCCCAGCTTCTCCTGACACACACACAACACACACACACACGCACACGCACACGCACACGCACACACACACACACACACACACACCCTGTCCACCATTTATAGTAGCTTCTTTCCTGTTTCCTTTTTATGTGGATGCTTCAAGGGTTTTCTACTCTTGTTCCCGTTTTCGGTCTTGATTCCTTTGGTCCCTTCAATCCCTTCCATTGCTCCCCCTTTCCCCTTTCTCCTGTCATTCCCCCCATTTTTCAGCAGCTCTGAAATACAAATCCACCTATCCTCAGGCCTGCCCAGTGCTTAAGTTTCTGGATTTTGCCGAAGCCCCATCATCTTCTTTTCCTTTTCCTCCTCTGAGGCCCATGGAGCAGTTGTACTTTTACAAACCTGTTTCGTGTAGCAGATGATCCACCATCATTTGTGTTTTCCTTGTGTGTTTATCTGCTTTATCTCTGCTCTGTTTGTGAGTGAAACTGTGCGGCCTTTATGTTTCTGAGCCTGGCTTACTTGTCTTCGCGTGGTGTGCCCCAACTGCAACCATTCCCTCTCCATGCTCCTGTCATTTTGGGAGGATTTGCATGTAAAAACCCTGGGATAAGTTTGGTGTTTGGTGGGCCGCGCCTGCGGAAGTCAGGAATGCAGCTGGAGAAGTTGGGCTCTGTGTTCTGTCTCCTGTTACCCACAGTTCTGCTATGAACATGGGTGTATAGTTATCTCTACTGTGTGGTGTGCCCCAACTGCAGCCATTCCCTCTCCAAGCACGTCACTTTGGTTGTTCCTCCTTGCGAGATCAAACTGCTTTGCGTTCCAGCACGGCAGGTTTTTTTGATCCGTTCCTCAGTAGGAGGCCTTGGGGGTTGTTTCCCTAGCTTGGATTTGGTGAATAGCGCTGTGCTCAGCACAGGTGTGCAGGTGTGTCTTCCATTTCAATTGTCTTTTTCAGTGCCCTTGCAGATTCTTGTCTTCTTTTGGAGGCACAGCTGTATCATGTGTTGGGATGTAGGGCAATTTATTGTACGGGACCTAATGTGGGATGGAGACAGAGGTTGCTGGTTTGTGAACGAACATGGAAGGGTGGCCTCAGTGCACCTGGGCCACTGATTTTGACAAGGTTTGTGTCCAAAGTTGGGTTTGAGCTATTTCCCAGGGTAATTGCAAAGCTTGTGAAAGCTGTGGAGGCCCTTCAGCCTGATGTTGAACTGGGAAGGAGTTAGACACTGTGTTGAAAGCAACAGCTTCAGGTTGGGCAGTGAAAGGCTTCTCAGGGACAAAGACAGTAGCCACCAATGGCTCACGGTGCAGAGGGGGCAGGCCCCAGAAAAGCTTCACATACTTCTCCTGCACTGTGTTCCCCATATCTGTGAAATAAGAGAGCTGTTGAGAACTAGGAAGCTTCTATCATTTCCCTTTCATGGTCTAGAAGTGGTTTGACCCACTGTCTCGCTTGCTGCCTTTTGAACTCAATATGTTGCTTGGAAAATCCAGGAGGTAATCTGTGCTCATTGGCAGGAAAAATGACCCCTTTTTATCTTCATTTTCCCACAGTTTCATTTCCACTCTTGTGATGGTCGTTGTCTCCAAACGTTCCTGTACATTTTGTTTTATGAAGGATGGTCCCTCAACCTCTGTGTGCCAGGGTGAGTTGTCTCCTGTGGAGGTTTTCCATGTTCAGGGTGACAGATATTCCTGGCAGTGTTTTTCACATGCCCAGGTAGGAAAAAAGAATGCCTTGGCAGTTGGCCACCACCAGAAGAGGAATGAAATGGGACAGTTGCAGCAGTCAAGGCCTGAGATGTTCTTGACAAGAGATGCCAGATATGAGGTATCTGGAGGGGAGGTCTGGGGGACAGCCCCCATGGGATTCCTTTCAAGTTATACTGGTCTTTTTGAAGTTCTACTGATAAGGGTGAGGCCCGTCGCAGGTGGCCCCGAGTCAGAGGAGCCTGGGAAAGCAATGGTGAGGAGGTGTTTGGAGAAGGATTTTCCACACTCTGCCTCGGTGTCTTGTGGTCTGTGGCAGGACCTGTCCTCAAAACTTCACTTGTGGTATCACTGTGTAACAGTTCATGCAAACCCTTCTTTGACATGGAGTTTCTCTAGGTATCTACAGGAGACAGGAGGCACAAGATGTAGCCAGGCTAGGCATGGGTGCGCACCTAATTCCCCAAGCCCCTCTACTGCCCAACACATTCACTTCAGAAAGCCCTTTCTCATACCCCAGCACTGTGATCACATCTCACTGCAACCTTGAATCTGTTGCAAGATAACCTTTAGGCCTGGGATCACATCGTAGGTTTCAGTAGGAAGATGGGAACAAAGAAATGACGAATTACTTACTTTTCCAAAATGAGAGCCAGGTTCTGAGTTTCCTCTCGTTTTCTGAGGCAATGTCTAGTTACTAGAAATGGAGATTAGGTTATGGTAAAAAAGAGTAAGCTGGGATATTCCATGAGGATAAGTGGAATTTCCCTTAGAGAATCTGGTATTAGACTCTGGATCCCAAACAACAGGGTCCAAGGCCACAGAGAACTGACTACGTTAGCAAGGCACACGGAGGGGCCACCATTTATCATGTATGTGGTGCTCTACTTCCACCATATGCCATTGTCTTCATAACCTCCCTGTGAGGTGAGAATGGATGGGTCATCTCAAAGAGAAAACTCTTTCACTTCAGAAAGAAAACATTCACTTCAGAAAGTTTGTTCACCAGTGGACAAACTTTCCAGAGTTTGTCCACTGGTGAACCTGGAGGGCCCACCTTAAAATCAAGACAGTATTGCTACACAACCTCCCATGACACCCACTACCGGGCCAAAACCATCCCCTAGCACATTACTGTTTTGCCATTCACAGAACCTAGGAAGTCTTTTGGGTTCTTATTTCCTTCCCAGGCAACTCCCTCTTGGAGCTTTGTAACTGCCATCCTAGGAGACCTGCTTCTGGTTGGTTAGGACCAGGGAGATCACATCACCAGTGGGAAGGATGTGCCAGCCCTACCTTTCAGGATGGCAGCCTTCATCCTGTTTTTCTTCTAGCCCTGTATCGCCTGATGCTAAAAGACAAGAAAGTAAAAGGCTGAGGCATCTCTCTCTGTCTCGTCTCCCTAGACAACTTCAGACATTCCTTGTCTTAGATAATATGACCTTTTCCCTTCCTTTTAATCATAATGTGGGTAAAAAATGTTTTCTGTCTGTCTTCTTTAGAAAACACAAGTCAGATTTCTCTGTGAGCTACACCATGGATTCCCCAGTCACTGTCCCTCTGCTCCAGACCACAGACTTTGTCCCTCAGGTGCCTCTAAGTCTCCAGTTGGGGTTGAATCCCTGAGGCCAGAGATCTCTCCATCCTCTACCAGAAGCCTCTGAGGGACTCAGCACAGCCCTCAGAATCAGCCCAACACAGAGGAAAGACCCCTAGACCCCTGCCATGGCAAGGAGACTGGTGAACCAGTTCTCAGGGTATGGTCTTCCCCCAAGATCCCCAACTCTGAGGAGTCCTTTCCTTGGCTCCTGATCTATGGTAACTTCACCCTAGCACCTGGAGCATACCACACATATGGTCTGTGAGCTCATGTACACGACCAAGTGCCCACACCAGCTCTTCCTTGACCTGCCACTGCAGCAGAAGTGTGCTCAAATCAAGTACTTCTTGATTTGGAAAAGTAAAGACAGTACAAAAAAGAGATTCCTTGTTGTTGGCCTGGTATGCAGGTTTCTTATCTTCCTCGGGGTCTTTTTCCCAGCAGGTGGTGAGAATGGATAACTCTTAAAGCAGGGCATTGATAGGAAGAAGAGTCCCAGTCCACACACTAAGGCAAGGATCATATCCATTGCCTAGATGGTGGTGCTGGGGTTCAGGCACATGTCGCTAATGCTATTCAGAGCAAAGAGAGAATTCTCCATCATCTAAATCGCACTGTTGCTCTCAAGCAACTGAGCTCTGGGAGTTCACTAGGTGACAGGCCTGCATCACAGAGCTGTGGCTTTCTCATCACAAAGGGCTCCTGAGAGGGGGATGTGATGATGTGAGGAAGAGGCTGCACCACAGCCCCTCCCCCAGCCTCAAGCCCAGCACATCTTCTCTACTTCTCTGCAGCCTGATCAACCTGTCAAAGATGAGCATCAGATGTTCATTTTCTGTTCCCTCCTCCTTGAACCCCAGACATGAGCTGCTTCCTGGGAGATCTCTGCTTGGAATCCAGCTCTTTTGTAGCTTTTGTAACACTGACTTGTCTCTGCAATTTTTGTTGTTTCAAATGGTTTTGCATTCTCAAGATCTCTGGGTGAACTCCCGATCTCCCAAATAATGTATTAATTCCTTGCATCAACTTAGACATCAAAAATTAATTTCCTTTACATTTATTTATCTTGGTGAATTTTCTTTAAAATTAAAAAAAACATTTTTATTTCATTTTATTATCTTCCGCTGTAGGATCTAAAAAAAAGTTAATGCTTTATTCTTAATTCACGTGGCTAAATGTAAAACTTCAAATATACTTTCAGAGTATGCTTTTGAATGTTTCTAGAATGTTGCTGCTAAAATCAATTAAAAATGCAGAAAAAACTTTGAAGCTACACACACACACACAGGCACACACAGACACACACACACACACACACACAACCTTTGAGTAATCCTCTGTTTTTAAATCTGAGAATGTGCGAGTTCTTGCAATGCAAAAGCACAAAAGCATTCTCGTATGTTTAGTAGCATGCTCTGTGCAAACAGCAAATTTTTCAGTCTTTGTTTCTCTGTGAATGTATTTTCCCTTCTCTTTTAAAGGATTTGCTATACAAAGAATTCTTGATTGATATTGGTTTTTTTTTTTCTTTATTCTCTCTCTGTTTACACAACCTCACTATTCTGCTTCCATCTTTCCGACTGGAGTACGGCTTTTGATCTTATTGTTTTCCCTGTATGTAAAGAAATGTTTTCCTGTGCTGCTTTTTGGATTTTCTTCACCTATCCCCACTTTGAATGTAATATATCGGGAATGGATGCATTTACTCCAGTTTTACTAGGAGCTGTCATTGAATCTAGTGACCAATGTTTTCCATGAAATTTGGTAAAATTTCAGGCATTATTTCTACAAATATTCTTCTCCTCCCTCTTTTTTGCCTTTATTTCTGAGACTCATTCCCTTCATGATGGAATGCTTGATAATCTAGATGTCCTTTCATTTGCAGATAAATACAGCTTTACCTCTCCAAAATCTGTGTACATTTATTTCCACTTTGTGTCTTAGTCGCTTAGCTTTGGCTTCATATGTGATATTGAAAAAATGATGAGAAGTGAATTTTTTGCCTTGTTTATGAGCTGAACTAGAAAGGTTTGAGTTTCTCTTTATTCAGGTTATTGTTATCTTTCAATGTCTTATAGATGTTAATCAAATTGTGGCTGTTCACCTTTATTACTAGTATATTTTTAACATCATGAATAACTGTTGGAATTTTTCACATGATTTTGTTCTTCATCTACTGACCTGAGCATGTGATTTTTTTTCTTTTTGGCACTACTGACATTTTCAACTGAGGACACTGTCCTTGCTAAGCAAGACCTCTATCACTTGAGCCACACCTCCAACATAAAGTTTTGTTCTATTGACTGTTGTTTCGAGTAGTTTCTCAGTGCTTTATTCGCCTTTCATTCCAGCTCTCAATCCCACTTGAATTTATTATTGGCTATTTTTTGCTAGTATTTTGTTGTCTGCTCATAATCTGTGTTCATGACAGAAAATGTCTTGTAGTTTTCTGTTCCTATAATATTTTTGTCAGATTTTGGTTTAGAGTAAAGGTAGCTTAATAAAAGGTTAGGATGTAGTATTTCTCACCTCTCTGCCAAGAGAAAGCAAGCCAAATTATACCTGTATGATTTTGGTCAGAGGTCTGAAAGGAAGCTGAGAGTAGACGCACTCCTTGAGAATGATCATTTCTTGCAGTGTGCAATGGCTATTGTAAGAAGAGACCTATAAAGGGCTTTGTGGATGGCCTACTCAAATTTTTTTGACAACTGGGCTTTTAATCAAGGCCTTACATTTTAGATGGCTCAGTGGTAAGTGGAAAAATGTTCTCTTCTGGGAAGGTATGTCTGGGGTTTGCACTGGGCCAGCAAATGTGGGAATGGCTTTATGAACCAGGGGCACAACTGACTTGATGTCATGTATCCACACACATTAGGCCCTCCATCCTTGGAAATACAGAGATGGATGCTTTGCCTATAGTGCAGTCCCTTGCACAGACCCAGGCAGTAGTCCTGTCCTGTGGGTACCTAAGAAGTACTTACAGAAACTGATAAAATAGGATAAAATCTAAAGGGACAGGATTGTCCCTAAATCATAGTGACTTGTTAGTGGCCTCCAACCCAATGGCAGTTCTGCTCTTACATTCAGTCCTAAGCTTTGACCTACATACAAGAATAGGTACACCAAGGACTGCCAGGTTTATTGTATTAACACTTTGCCTAACAGTGAAGGACATCAGTGTGATGTGATCTGTGTAGATGCAGCTGCTGTTTTTTGAATTTAGTTTCTATGGCTATAGAACTAACCAAACCAGCACTGTCTAAGTACTTGAGGAGCTAATGTAATGTATTGGGACCTGAAAAGTATGTACAATGAGCAGGGAACCGATTTTGAAGGTCAAGCTACTAAGAATTGGCCCCACACATGTGATGTATTATGAAATGTTTGCCTGCATGTATTTCTCAGACAGGAGAGTAGGCACCTCCCTTGGCCAACTGGACTGAAGTCTTGGAGATATGTTAGTACATGTAAATACACATATAACTAGTGGGCCTGCTACCTATCTGGAGCTGAGAGCTCTGTCTCTTTCCTGCAGAGCCCTCATGTCAAAGCTGTGCATCAAGATGCTGTACTCCCAGAGTTGATGCTGGCATTAAATCCAGGATAAGGGACAATTGGGTGGTGGCTCACAGGCTTGTCAGACTGAGGATGTGTCAGCTCTTTCACGACCTAAGGTGAGGAATCTCTACCCTTCCTATTTTTATGCTCATTGTTCCTATGGGATGTGGACTTATGGTCGCAGAAGATGCCTCAAGTGGACTTAAAAAATACTCCAAGTATTTTTTGTCTGGTATGCTGTTCTGCCATCAGTTTTAATGGACCCCATTCTACTGGCCAACATGTGTTGGATACTCCAAGGCATCAGGCTATAGCTGCTGCCACCATGGTGTCTAACAGAAAGGGTTTCACCAGTGCAGCTGTGCTGCATGGTGCAGATTGACCTTTGCAAGATCCTGATAATCATTTCTTTTCCACACATTTTTGAGTCTTTAACTGTTTTTTTTTCTGTTTTCCATAGAATCTTTGCTATTATCAAGACATTACATGTCACACAGGAGGCAGTATCCTGTTTGCTGGAGGGAGCCTTGCCCTGGTGGGAGCATTGCAGGAGTGGGAGCCAGCTTAGGACACTGAAGAGAGGTAGGTGGAGACGTACTGGTGAATAGGTGGGCTTGGGCATGGAATTCCCTGTGTCATGAGCAGGAAATGCATGTAGGGGTGGGCAGGGTCTTAGGCGAGTGTGAGTGGGATGGACCAGTGCACTGTGAGGGTGCATGGAGCAGCCTCATGTGCCCATGAGTGAGCCTTGTGGAGGAGGGAGTTGGTTTTGGGTACAGAGGAAGGGGGATTGGTGCAATCCTGCATGGATACCTTTGGGGGTGGAGAGATGCCCTGTGCAGGCACTCTTTGGAATGGTGCAGCATCTTAAATGTGGAGCACATGGGGGTCTGAGAGCTGCATCATACTAGAGGAGCATGTGGGGTCAGTGGCATCCTGTGCCTTGGAGGGAACCAAGCCTTGCAGGAAGCCTCATTCTGGTGGGAGCCACACTGTGGAAGGAGCCACGTAGTGGTCCTAGTCAGGTTTTGGCACAGAGGAAGAGAGGTGAGCTGGAAACCTGCATGGGCATTGATGGCAAGTGTGCAAGGGATGGGCTGGTGTCCTGGAGAGTGCATGGGACAGCCTCATGTGCACATGAGGGAGCCTTGAGGTGGAGGGAGCAGTTTAGGGCACAGGGGAAGGGGTAGGTTCACAATCCTGCCTGGGTTGTCTTTGTGATGAGGCGGTCTCTTACTTGTGGAACACGTGGGGGTCGGGGGTGGCATCCTAAGCAGGGAGCATGTGGGGGAACAGTCTCCTGTGTGCTGGAGGGAGCTTCCTCCTGGTGGGAGCCTCTCAGTAGTGGGATCCAGCTTTGGACAGTGGAAGAGGTGAGGTGGAGACCTACTGGGGAATGGGTGGGACTGGGGCAGGGTCCTTAGCAGGGAGCACATGTGGGTGGTGCTTGGTCTTGCGCGGGTGCTCGTGGGGATGGGCCAGTGTCCAGGGAGTGTAAGGGGGGAAATCTCGTGTGAGCTTGAGGGAGCCTCGCTGGGGGAGGGAGCAGATTGGGGCACAGGGGAAGGGGAGGGAAGTCGGCACAGGAGCACTTTTGATGGGGTGGTCTTTTACATGGGAGTATGTTGGGACGGGGCAGTGCCATAAGCGGGGCACATGGAAGGATGCGCTATCCTGTGTGCAGGAGGAATCCTTGCCCTGGTGGGAGCCTTGCCGTAGTGAGAGCCAGGTGTGGACACTGGAAGAGAGGTGAGTTGGAGACATACAAGGGAATGGGTGGGCCTGAGGCTGCATCATGAACAAGGTCCACAAGTGAGAGTGCGTTGGTATCCTGCACGGATGCACATGAGGATTGGCTTGTGTCTTGGGTTAGTATCATGTGCACATAAGGGGGCCAGTAGGAAGAGGTATTTGGTTTTGGGCACAGGAGAAGGGAGCGAAGTGGCATCCTGTGCAGGAGTGCTCAGGGCAGTGGAATCCTGTGTACAGAAGGGGGCAGAGTGGTGGTTGGTGTCCCCAGGCCCTGGAAGTGGGGACTGCAGGCAGGATTAGGACATGGGGATGGGATTGTAAGGCAGTGGCATGCATGGTAAGCGTCATCCTATGCTGAAGAAGGGGATTAGGGCACTGTCGTTAGGAAGGAGGTGTCCTGTGCTGGCCAGTGCCCAGCGGGGGTGGTGGTGGACACACATAGGGATGGGCAGGTGTTTGGCAGGAGAGCAGCCTCATATTCACAGGAGAGAGCCGTGGGAGAGTGGGAACAGGCTTTGTGGACAGGGCAGGAGGAAGGGGCAACTTCTTGCTTGGGATGGGCTGGTGTTCTGAGAGGATGGGCAGGTGCAGCCTCATATGTGCATGAAGGAACCATGCTTTACAGGAAGTAAGTTTGTCACAGCTGAAGGGGGAGGGGTGGCATAATGCTTAGGAGTCTGTGAGGGTTGGGCTGCATCTTTTGGTGGGAGCACTTGGGGTGGTGGGGTTGCATCCTTCGTCAGCAGCCTGCAACATCCTGTGTGCTGGAGTGAGCCAAACCTTGGAAGGGGCCAAACCCAGGCCAGAGACTCACTGTTGAGGGAGTCATCCAGTGGTGGGAGGCAGCTGTGGGCACAGGGGAAGAGAGGAGAGGTGGAGACCTGGCAGGGCATTGATGGGGGTGGGGCATCCTGAGAAGGAAATGCATGTGTGTGGGAGGTCCTTACATGAGTGTGCTTGTGTTGCCCAGTGTCCTGTGAGTTCAGTAGTGCTGCTCAGGGCAGTGGCATCTTGTGTACTGATGGGAGTCAGGCCTTGGAGGGAACCGCACCCTGGTGGGACACACTCAGCAGAGGTAGGCAGTTTTGGACACAGGGAAGAGAGGTGCAGGGGAGACCTTCCTGGGCATTGATGGGGATGAAGGCTTCCTGAGCAGGGAATGCATGTAGAGGTGGGGGCAGGGTCTTGGACAACTGTGCATGGGATGTGCCTGTGTCCGCTGAGCGTGTGTGGGGCAGCCTCATGTGCCCATGAAGGAGGCTTCTGGTGGAGGGATCAGTTAGTGGCATAGGACAAGGGGGACAAGTGCAATGCTGCCAGGGCTCTCTTTCTGAAGGGGCGGCCTCCTGCTTGGGATGGCTTGATGTGCTGAGAAGGTGGGAGAGGGGAACCTCATGTGTGGGTGAGGGAGCCATACTTTAGAGGGAGCCAGTTTGGAGAACAAGGGAAATCTGAGGGGCTCAATTCTGTGCCGGCCTCCTTGAGGGTGGACAGGTGTTCTATGTAGGGCTTCTTGGGATGGGGTGGTTATTTACATAGAGCACGGGCAGGCATTGATAGGGAGGGCAGTCTCCTAACGAGAGAATGCTTTTGGGGGTGGGCATGGTGTTGCACAAGTGCTCTTGGCATGGTCCTGTGTCCTGTGATGGTGCAAGGGGTAGCTTCATGTGTGCATGAGGGATCCCCATGGTGGAGGGAGCTGTCTGGGTGATGGGAAGGGGGAGGTGTACATCCTGTGCAGGTGCCTTGGGCTGGAAGAAGGTTCCAATGAGGGGCTATTGGGATGGGACAGTTATTTGCATGGGGAGCACATGGAGGGGGGCTTCCTAAGCTGGGAGAGTGTGGGGGCAGAGGTATCCTGTGCCTTGCAGGGTACCTCACACTTCTGGAAGGCAAGCTGTGGAGAGAGTCGTGCAGTGCTCCCAGACAGCTTTGCTCACAGGGGAAGGGAGGTACACTGGAGACCTTCCTGGGCATTACTGGAGGGGGTAGTCCTGAGCAGAGATAGTGATCAAGTGTGGGGGTGGGGTGGGGTCTTGTGCAAGTGTGCATGGGATGTGCCTGTGTCCTGAGAGGGTGGTTGGGGGAGCCCCCTGTGCTCATGAGGGTGCTTTGTGGTGAGGGAAGGACTTGGGGCACTGGGGAAGAGGGATGGTCGCAGTCTTTCTGGGGCGGGCTCTCTTCCTGATGGGGTGGTGTCTTACGTGGGGAGCACAAGGGTGTGTGGGGTGGGTCCTTAGTGGGGAGCATTTTGGGGAGGCGCTATCCTGTGTGCTGGAGGGAGCCTCACCCTGGTGGGAGCCTTGCAGTGGTGGCAGCCAGCTTTGAATAAAGGAAGAGAGGTGAGGTGGAGGCCTATTGGGGAATGAGTGGGAGTGGGGCAGAGTCCTGGGGAGGGAGCACTTATTGGGGTGGGGCGTGGTCTTGCAGGAGTGCACATGGAGATGGGCCAGGGTCCAGCAAGGGTGTGGGGGGAACCTCCTGAGCTTGAGGGAGAGCTTGGTGGAGGCGCTGGTTTGGGGCACAGAATCACATAACAGAGGAGTGCAAACCTGTGTGAGGTTCTCTGGGGGTGGGGAGGTGTCCTGAGCAGGCTCTAGGTGGGATGGGACAGTGGTTTAAGTGGGGAGCACTAGGCGGGGATGGCTGGCGCATCCTGTGCACTGGAGGGTTCCAAGCCTTGAGAGGAGCCTCACTGGTGAAAGCCAAACCTTGGAGGATGGAGATGTGTACTCTGTGGGGCTTCTTGGGATGGGGTGGTTCCTTACATAGGGAGAGCATGAGTGGACATTGATGGGGAGGGTGGGATCCTGAGCAGGAAGTGAGTTGGGGTGCGTGTGGTCCCGCACAAGTGCTGTTGGTATGGTCCTGTGTCCTGTGGTGGTGCATGGGGCAGCCTCGTGTGAGCATGAGGTAGCCTCATGGTGGAGGGAGCTGTTTGGGGCACAGGAGAAGTGGCAGGGGCACAGTCTACTCAGTTGTCCTTGGACTGGAGAGGTTTCCTGTGAGGGCTATTGGGATGGCGTGGTTGTTTGCATGGGGAGCACTTGGAGAGGGGCTTCCTAAGGTGGGAGAGTGTGGGGGCGACAGCATCCTCTGCCTTGCAGGGAGCCTCCCACTTCTGGGAGGCTCGCTATAGAGGGAGCCATGCAGTACTCGCAGCCAGCTTTGCTCACAGGGAAGAGAGGTGCAGTGGAGACCTTGTGGGCATTGATAAGTGGGGCATTGGGGAAGCAGGAGGGACACAATCCTTCCAGGGCTCTGTTCCTGATGGGGCGGTCTTTTATTTGAGGAGCACATATGGGGGTGGGGAGGTGTCCTAAGAAGGGAGTAGGTGGGGCTGGCGGTATCCTGTGTGCTGGAGGGAGCTCGTCATGATTGGAGCCTGGCAGTAGTGGGAGCCGGCTTTGGACACTGGGAGAGAGGTGAGGTGGAGACCTACTGGGGATTGGGTGGGAGAGTGGTAGCATGTGCTCAGGGAGCACTTGTTGGTGAGGCATGTATTGCACAGATGCTCATGCAGTAGGCCAGTGTCCAGCAAGTTTGAGGGGCAAACCTCATTTAAGCTTGAGGGAGAGCAGGTTGGAGGAAGCTGATTTAGGGAACAGAGAAGGTGGAGGGCGCCTTCCTGCGTGGGTGCTCATTGGGAAGGGCCGTGTCTTTGTTGGTGAAGGGGTGTTGGTGAGGCGGATTCCCATGCACTGCAGGGAGTCAGGCCTTGCAGGGAACATAACCCTGGTTTGAGATCCCCAGTAGTGGGAGCCAGCTTTGGACAGTGGGGAAGAGAGGTGAAGTGGAGACCTGTGCCTGCATTGTTGGGGGATGGTGGCATCCTTAGCAGGAAAGCTACCTGTGGGTGGGGCATGGTCTTGCAGGAGTGCCTGTGCAACGGGCTGGTGTCCTCTGAGGTTCCAAGGGCAGGGACAGCCTCCTGTGAGATGAGGGAGCCATGGGGAACAGGGAGCTTCCTTAAGACACAGAATAAAGGGAGGGGTGCAGTCTTGCATGAGAGTCCCTGGGGTGGTGAGGTCTCCTGAGCAGGCTGCAGTGTTTTAAGTGGGGAGCATTAGGTCAGGTGGGCAGGGGCGTACTGTACACTGGAGGGTGCTAAGCCTTGAAAGGAGCCTCGCTGGTGAAAGGGAAGCCTTGGAGGGAGCCAAAGACAGGTGAGAGACTCCCTGTGGAGGGAGCCATGCTGTAGTAGGAACCAGCTTTGGGGACAGGGGAAGAGAGGTGAGGTGGAGACCTAAGCAGGCATGGGTGGGCATGGGGTGTTGTCATGAGCAGGGAGCATGCGTGGGAGTTGGGCAAGGGGATGGTCTGGTGTCATGGGTGGTCAGGCTCATGTGCATGTGAGGGAGCCAATAGGTAGAGGGAGATGGTTTGGGGCAAGGGAAGGGGCAGGGTGGCATCCTGTGCAAGTGTGCTCAGGAAGTGTCATCGTGGAGTGGGGAGTGGAAGGAGCAGGCTTAGGGCATGGGGATGGGATAGTGAGGTGGTGTCCTGAGTGGGAAGGGTGTGTGTGTGTGGGGGGGTGTGGGTGGAATCCTGTACTGAGGAAGGGGATTTGAGCACTGCCCTTTAGGAAGGCGGTGTCATGTGTTGGCCCATGCCAGTGTGGTTGGACACACATGGGGATAGGCTGGTGTCCTAGGGGTGGGTGACAGTATCATGTGGGCATGAGAGAGGCACAAGGTAGAAGGAGATGGTTTTGGGCACAGATGTAGGGAGAGGGGAGGCCCCCTGTGCAGGAGTGCTCAGAGCTCTTTGGGGACAGGGGAAGAGAGGCGAGGTGGAGACCTAAGCAGGCATGGGTGCGAGGGGGGCAGTTTCATGAGCAGGGCACAGGTGGGAGTTGGGTGGCATCCTTCGCAACACCACAAGTGGATGGGCTTTTGTCCTGGGCAGGTCATCCTCGTGTGAGGGAGCCATTAGGTAGAGGGGGATGGTTTTGAGCACAGGGAATGGGGTTGGGGGGGGTCTCCTTCTTTTGAGGGCCTGTTCTGCTGAGATGGTGGGGTAGAGGATCCTCATGTGTGGGTGAGGGAGCTATACATTAGAGGGAGCCAGTCTTGGGAGCAGGAGAATGGGGAGGGGCTCAATCCTGTGCTGTGGCCCTTGAGGGTGGAGAGGTGTTCTGTGAGGGGCTCCCTGGGATGGGGCGGTTATTTCATAGGGAGCATGTGGAGGGGGGGATCTTGCAAGAGTGCTGTCAGGATGGGCCTGTATCCTGCTAGGGTGCCTGGGGCAGCCTCATGTGCCCATGAGGGACACTTGCAGTGGAGGGATTGGTTTAGGGCACAGGGGCAGGGAGAGGGGCACAATCCTGCCTGGGTTCTCATAGTGTGTGACACTATGTAGTGTACAGCATCTCCCTTTCCTGAACTGCGAGTCTATGTGACTGTCAGTCTTATCAGGTGAGCCTGATGAGGTCTCATTCGTGACATCAGGTGTCATGAATTCAGCACGCATCCAGTAACTCTAAGGCAGAAGTTCTTCACTCACAGTGGAGAAATAGAAGCAATCTATAGTAACAACAGAAACTCAGGGACACAGCACAGTGGCCTGTGCAAACTGCAACGTTGGGCCAACCTAGTTAGGACCCTTGTCCTCATTAGAGGGGTGGTGTCTTACAGTGGGAGCACATGGGGGAGTGGGGCAGGGTCCTATGCAGGGAGCATGTTGGGGAGGTGCTATCCTGTGTGCTGGAGGGAGCCTGGCAGTAGTGAGAGCCTTGCAGTAGTGGGAGCCAGCTTTGACTAAAGCAAGAGAGGTGAGGTGGAGACCTATGGGGAATGGGTGGGTATGGGTGTGGGGCGACTTCATGAGCAGGGTGTGAGTTTGAGAGCGGGTGACATCCTGCATGGGTGCTCATGGGGATGGGCTGGTGTCTTGGGGAGGTCAGCTTCATGTGCACCTAGGGAGCCACTAGGTAGAGGGAGAAGATTTTGAGCACAGGGGAAGATGTAGGGGTAGCCTCCTGCTTGGGATGGCCTGGTGTGCTGTGAGGGTAGGGTAGGGAACCTCATGTGTGGGTGAAGGAGCCATGCATTAAAGGGAGCCAGATTTGGGCACAGGGGAAGCGGAAGGGCACAATCCTGTACTGCTGCCCTGTGGGTGGAGAGGTATTCTGTGTGGGGCTCCTTGGCAAGGGGCAGTTATTTATGTAGCGGGAGGTGCGCAACCCTGTGCAGGTGCCCTTGGGGTGGAGAGGTTTCCCTTGAGGGGCTATTAGGATGGGGAGGTTATTTAGGTAGGGAGCACATGGGGTGGGCATTGATGGGGAGGGCAGCTTCTTGACATGGGATCATATGGAGCTCGGGAGGGTCTTCTGAGAGTGTGTGTGGGATGGGTTGGAGTCCTGAGAGGGTGCATATGGAGCATTCCTGCACAAGCGCTCTTTTGATGGGTGGTCCCTGAAGTGGGGAGCACGTTGGGGGTGGGGCGGCGTCCTACTGAGGGAGCATGTCAAGGAGGAGTGATCCACTGTGCTGGAGGGAACCGTACACTAGTGGTAGCCTTGCAGTAGTAAAGCCAGCTATGGACACTGAAAGAGAGGTGAGGTGGAGACCTTCTAGGAATGTGTGGTTATGGGGTGGAGTGTTGAGCAGGGTCTACATGTGGGAGTGGGGCTGAGACCTAGTGGGGGTGGGCGGGCAGAGGCTGTGGCATCCTGTGCACTAAAGGGGCAGAGTGGTGGCTCCTGTCCACAGACCCTGGGATCAGGGAGTGGAGGGAGAGGGCTAAGGATATGGGGATGGGACTGTGGGGTGGTGACCTACACAGGAAGCATATGGGGTGGAGCAGCATCTTATGTGGGGAGCCACTGGGGGTATGGGGCAGCATCCAATGCAGGGAGGTTGTGGGTTTGGCAGCTTCGTGTGCCCTGGAGCAAGCCATGCCTTGGAGGGAGCCTTGACCTGGAAGGAGCCAAGCAGTGGTCTGAGCCAGCTGTGGGCACAGGGGAAAAGAGGTGAGGTGGAGACCTGCAGGGGTGGGACAGCGTCTTGAGCTGGGAGCACCTGTCGGGGCGGGGCAGGGTCTTGAGTGGGTGCATGTGGGTTTGGACCCATGTCCTGCAAGGTTGAGAGGCAGCCTCATGTGCACATGTGGGAGCAGGTTTTGGGAGCAGGTTTTGGGAGCAGGTTTGGGGCACAGGAAGGGGCAGTGGGTTGAGGTCCTGTATAGGAGCACTCTGAGGCAGTGTTGCTGTTTGAACTGGAGGGTGCCATGTGGAGGTTGGTGTCCTGGAACTGGGAGCTGGGAGTGGAGGGAGCAGGCTTAGGGCATAGGGACTGGACTGTGGGACAGTGTCCTGCAGGGGAAGCATGTGGGGGGAAAGGGTGGTGTCCTGTACTAATGGGGATTTCAGCAGTAACCTTTAGGAGGGAGGTGTCCTGTGCTGAAGGTGCCCAGCAAAGGTAGGGGTTGGAGAATGTTCTGAGTGAGCACACACGGGGATGGGTTGGTGTCCTGCGAGGGAGGGAGCCCGGGTAGGGTAGTATCATGTTTGAGTGAGGGAGCTACTCAAGTGGGGGAAGTTGTTTTGGGAGCAGGGGACAAGGTAGGGGTAGCATCCTGCTGAGGCATGCGTGAGGGTGGGGCTGCGAACTGCTTGGGCACACACGAATATGGGCTGGTGTTCTGCGAGGGTGGGAGGGTAGTTTCATGTGCACATGGGGGAACATGCTTTAGAGGGAGTTGGTTTGGCACAGGGGAAGGGGGATGGGCGGCATCCAGCTCAGGTGTGCTTGGAGATGGGCTGGTGTTGTGGGGGGAGAAGAAGGTCAGCATCACATGCACTTGTAAGAGCAGCTACATAGCGGAAGATGGTTTGGGGCACCAAGGACAAAGGTGGGGCGGTCCTGTACAGGAGCACCCAGGTGCAGTGGCATTCTGTGTGCTGGAGGGAGCTGAGTGGTGACTGGCTTCCCGTGGCCCTGGCAGCTGGGGGTGGAGGAAGTGGGCTGAGGGCATGTGGATGGGACTGTGCAGCAGCTTCCTGTACTGTGGCAGGATGTGTGAACAGTGTCCTTTAGGAGGGAGCGGTCCTGTGCTGGGCGGTGCCAAGCAGGGGTGGGGTGGGATGATACTCTGTGCTGGTGCGCCTGGGGACCCTGCTAGGGTCAGGGGAAGCATCATGTTCACATGAGGGAGCCATGCTAGAGGAAGGAGTCTGCTTTTGGCATAATGGATGGTATAGGGGCAGCATGTGGCTGGGGCACACTTGGGTATGGAGTGGCTTCTTGGTTGGGCTCCTGTGAGGGGTCAGTGTCCTGAGAGGGTGAATGGAGCATCCTCATGTGCACATGAGGGAGCAGTGTCAAAGTTGGAGGAAGTCAGTTTGCAGCACAAAGGAAGGGGAAGGGGTGCAATCCTCCACAGGGACTTTGGCTGAGGAGAGGTGTCTTCTTGGGCCCTAGTTGGGTTGCAGCTGTTATTTACATGGGGTTGCACATGGGGAAGAGCAGCAGCATCCTATGGCCGGGAGCACGTCCACCTGGTGCTATACTGTGGGCTGGAGGGAGCCTCGCCTTTGTGGGAGTCTAGCCTAGGTGGAAGCCAAACAGTAGTAGAACCAGCTTTCGTCACCTGGGAAGAGAGGTGAGGTGGAGACCTGCATGGGCATTGATTGGGGTGGGGGCGGCATCCTGGAAGGAAATGGGTGTGGGGGGTGGACAGGGTCTTGCACAAGTGTGTGTTGGATGGGCCAGTGTCCTGCAGGTGTGCGTGGGGCAGCCTCACATGTGCATGCGGGAACCTTGCAGTGGAGGGAGCCGTCTGAGGGCAAAGAGGTAGTGGGAGAGGAGCAGTACTGCAGGGGTGGCCCTGGGGTAGAGAGGTGTGCTGTGCAGGCCCTAGTTGGGATGCAGCGGTTATTTACGTGGGGGAGCGCGTGGGAGGGGCAGGCATCCTAGGAAAGGAGTATGTGGGGCAGTGCATCCTATGCCTTGTCGGGAGTCAGGCCTCACAGGGAGCCTCGCAGTTGTGGGAGCCACACTGTGGAGGGAGGCTTGCAGTGGTCCAAGCCAGCTTCAGGCACAGGGGAAGACAGGGGAGGTGGAGGCCTGCTGGAGCATTCATGGGGAGGGGGTGGACCTGTTGGGAGAGCAGCTACATGTGCACATGAGGGAGCTGGTTTGGAGCGCAGGGGAAGAGGGAGGGTTGATGTCCTGTATAGGAGCACTCTGGAGCAGTGTTCCCCTGTGTTTTGGAGGATGCCTCTTGATGGTTGGTGTCCTGTGGCACTGGGATCTAGGAGTGGAGGGAGCAGGATTAGGGCATGGAGACTGGACTGTGGGACATCTCCTGCATCCTGGTTGCGCTCCTGTGGGGATGGGCCGGAGTTCAGAAGGGTGGGGGACAGTGAGAGCAGTGTCATTTTTTGTGAGGAAGCCTCATAGTGGAGGGAGCTGATACAGGGAAAGTGAGCCGAGTGGCCAGGGTAAGGGTGGGGGGAGTGGCGTCTTGTGTGCTGGAGGGAGTAAAATGGTGGTGGGAGGCTGGGATCGTGCTAGCTGGGGTTGGAGGCGGTGGGGTTTGGGCATGGGGAAGGGACTGTGGTACATCCTGCTTGGGTGAGTGTGGGAGAGCCATGTTGTGGAGGGAGCAGTATTTCAGCATGGGGAAGGGAGTCTGGGGCAGCAACGACAGCAGGAACCAGTGGGGGGAGCCGTGTAGTGGAGGGAACAGACTTGGGAAGGGTACTGGGTTGGCATACTGCGTGGGGGGCACGTGGGAGTGGGTTGGGGTGGGGTGGTGGCATGCACAATGTGGGAGATAGGAGCACTTTTGTGCCTGGGGGAAGGCGGTTGGGACACCATCCTGTGTTGGGAGCTCTTGGAAGGTGAATAACGATCAGTTGTGGTGCACAGCTTTGGTTACCAAAGTATGTGCTGGTGGACATAAGTCAGGGAGGCGTTGTGCTCTCTGGAGAAATACTTGCTGGAGGTCCGGAATCAGGTCAAGGGTAGCTTCCTGGGGAGCTCTGCTCACTAGCTGAGGAGAACAGAAGGTTTAAATAGAAGCCAGGTTTGACTCCTGTGCCCTGGGTTGCCTGACTCTCTGTGAGGTCAATGAATGCCAGACCCCAGTGTGCAGAACTGTGGGTGAGTATGAGAGAGTATGCTTGAGACTGAGTGTGTGAGAGAATGTGTGTGTACATGTGTGATAGTGATTGAGAGTGAGCTTTTCAGTGCAAGAATGACTATGAATGTTAGTGTAAATGTGTGAGTGTGCCAGGGTGAGCATGACTGAGTGTGTGCGTGTAAATGTGAGAATGTGTTTGTGATTGTGCAAGATTGAGCATGTGCCTCCATGGAGCACTGTTAACTTTGAACCGGCTCTTTCTTCTCTTACCTATTGACACGTGTCACTCTCCTGCTCTGCTAGGAGGACTCAACTCAACATTTTGAATGTCATCCTTCTTTACCCATGTGCTGTCCTGTTGCCACTTCAGGGTTGTTGTCGTCTTGCAGCAAAAGTGACCTCAGTGGAAGTTAGTACAGATGCTGTGAGGAGAAAAGGCCACAGGGTGGTGAATGGAGAAAAGGCATGCATTTCAGTTGTCTAGGTGAGGCCTGCTTTCCATTTCCCTGAATCAGCTGTTTAAACTGCATCTTGAAAATAAGGTAAAATGTTTAAAGCATAAGTTTCCTGGAAGTTGTAGTGTCATTGCCAGTGAAATGTGGTTATAGGCAAAGGTTTGTGACACTAAATTTCCCAACAGGTTGTTTCCTGCTGTCATGTTCTTGATGGGCATGCAGAAGTAGGAAGAGGCATTGTATTGGTCATTTATTCTTTTTTGTTACTGAGTGATATTCCACAGTGTGGTTAGACTACCCTAAGTTTCACCATTCACTTGTAAGTTGACATTTGATTTGTTCACATTTTTTGGAAATACAGCTGCTGTCTTTGTGGGCAATAATGCTTTCATTTTCTCGGGTACATTTTTCCCAGTAAAATCTGTTTTTTATGTTATAGGCTTATGTTTACACTTGTCATCACGTGACAAACTAAGTGGGTGTGCCCGTTTACATCCGCCTACCAGAGTGAGTGTGTTGCAGTTGCTTTATATGCTGAATTATGTGCCTTATATGTCTAGGTGTTTCAGGGATTTTATCATAAAGGGATGTTGATGTTTTACAAGGTATTTTTTTGCATCTGTTGAGATGCTCACGTGATTTTTATTCACAATATATCACATAAACTGATTGGCATATATTAAATCATCCTTCCTTCCTGGAAAGAAACCAACTTGTTTATGGTGTACGATGTTTCTGTTGTGTAGTTGAATTTATTTTGCAGCAGTCAGTTATAATTTTTGTGTGGGTGTTCATCAAGTATATCGTACCGTTATTTGCTTCTTTTTTCCCTTTCCTTGGCGTGTTTTGGCATTAAGATAACACTTGTTCATAAAATGGGTGTAGTAGCATTCCTTGTCTTTGTGTTTTATGGAATAAGTTGAGGACCCTGGGTATTAGTTCTTCTTTAAAGGTCTCTTAAAATTGAATAGTGAACCTGTCTGACACTCAGCTTTTCTTTCTGGGGAGATTATTATTGCTTTGATGTGATTGCTCGTGGTAGAGCTGGTTAGCGGGTGTGTTTCCTCCTGTTTCAGTTTTTGCATGTCACACACATTTAGAAACTCACCCATTTCTTCTAGATTTTGTTTCTATTAGAATGTCAGTTTACAAAGTAGTCCCTAATGATCCTTGAAATTTTGCTGGCTTTGATAGTAGCACCCTCTTGCATTTCTTGTTTTATGAAGTTGTGTGTCCTGACTCTGCCTAGGGCAGGGTTTGGGGGCTTAAGGCAGGGAGGCATTCTGTCTTCAGACATACTGGCTGAGGTCCAGAATCAGGTCAAGGGCAGCTCCCTTGGGTCCTTTGCTCACTAGCTAGGGAGGACAGGGGTTTAAATGGCTGTCAGCTGTGGCACCTGTGCCCTGGGGTTGGTTGACTTGCTGTGAGGTCAGTGCGAGCCAGACCACAGATTGAGGTACAGTGTGGGTCACTATTGGGAGATCATGCCTGAGAATATGTGTGTGTGGGAGAATGTGGGTGTACAAGTTTGACAGTGAGAGTGAGAGTGTGGTTGCGAGAGGGAGTGACTATGAGTGTGAGTGTAATTGTGTGTGACAGTGTATGAGAGTGAGCGTGAGTGCAAAGGAGTGACTGAGTGTGAGGGTAAAAGCGTGTGTGACTGCAAGAGTGAGCATGATTGCACGGGAGTGGCTGAGTATGGGTGTGTTTGTAAATTTGTGTACATTTGCTTGCGTGATCGTGTGGAAGAGTGAATGTGAGGTAAGTGTGTGCACTCTTGCATGTGTCAGTATGCAAGAGTGAGAAAGTATGAGCATAAATGTGTGTGTTAGTAGACAAGTGTGAATGAGTGAGGGTGCATATCGGTGTGCGAGTGTAAGGGTGTGTTGTTAGAGTGTGGAAGAGTGTGTGAGGGTCGGCCTCTGTTTCAGAGTGAATGACTGAGGTTGTGTGTGATTGGTAATGTGCAAATGTGCGAGAATATCCATGAGTGGAAGAGTTTGTACGAGTGTGGTTTAAATGTTTGTGTGTGACCATGTGCCAGAGCGTGCTTGAGTGTGTGTGCCCGCAGGGGGCAGATCAAGAGTGAGTGAGATTGTAAATATGTGTTTGCTTGAGTGTTATGATAGTGTGCAAGATGGACTGTGAGACAGGTGTTCTAGAGTGAGTGACTGAATATGAGCATGAGCGTCAGTGTGTGCATGTAATGTGTGTGTGAGACAGTGTGCCAGAGTGTGAGTGTTAGAGTATGTGTGAGTGCAAATGTGTGTGACTGTGAAAGTGAGTGAGTGTAAATGTGTGAGTGTGTCTGGCTGCAGTAGTGGATGGGGGCTGCCTGGTCAGCACTATGCTGGTCCAGCCTGATGCTGCCACAATTGGCAAGGAGCTGTGGATGGGTGTGGGCCTCCTGCTGCTCTGGTTGCTTTTGCTTACTTGCTTCCTAATCACAGTAAGGAGGAAACAGACCCGCGTATTTATGCATCACAGGAATCCAGCCAGAGCCTCCCTGAAGTGCTCGTGACCTTAAAGACGGATCTTTCTTCTCATAGATGGACACGCATTGCCCTCCAGCCCTGCTAGGAAGTCTCTCTGCAACATCATGAATGTCATCCTTCCCATTTCAGGGTAGTTGTCTTCCTGCAATGAAAGTGACCTCAATGGAGGTGATGGCAGATGCTCCAAGAAGAAAAGGCTGCAAGGTGGAAACTGCAGAAAAAGTCACAAGTTTCAGTTGTACAGGTGGGTCTTGTTTTCCTTTTCCCTGAAGTAGCTGTTTAAAACTGCATTTTGAAAGTAAAGCACACTGTTTAAATCATAATTTTCTTGAACTTCCTGCTGACATTCCTGGTGAAATGTGGTTTGGGGCAAAGGTTTTTAACACTGCTGTCCCAAACAGTTTGTGTCTTGGTGTCACGTTCCTGATGGAAAGGCAGAAGTAGGAAGTAACATTGTGTATAGTTTACTCTTTTTTTATTACTGAGTGAAATTCCATGAGGTTCCTGATGGGAAGGCAGAAGTAGGAAGTAACATTGTGTCTAGTTGTTTACTCTTTGTTATTACTGAGTGAAATTCCATGTTGTGAGTATAGTACACTTAGTTTAGCCATTCACTGGTAAGTTGACATTTAGTTTGTTCGCATTTCTTGACATACAAGTGCTGTCTTTGTGGGAAATAATGCTTTCATTTTCTCTTGGATGCATACATACAAGTAGAACCCCTTGGTGATTAGATAGGCCTAAGTTTACAATTGTGGTCACCTGCCAAACTTTAGTGTGTGTACCAGTTTACATCCACGTAAGTGAATTGAATGTTTTTCAGTTGCTTTAAATTCACTGTCCTAGCAATGCCAGTTGATGTATGGTGGTATGCATTGGTTTTTCAAACTTTCATTTTCCGTGTGACTCTAGATACCCAGTATTCGTTCATGAGTTCGGTAGAACTCTTTTGGGGTCCAGACAGAAAGCAAAGAACAAAATTTCTCCTTATTTTTTTTTTTTTTGGCTCTACTGGGGTTTGAAATCAGGGACTACACGTTGATCCACTTTACCAGCCCTTTTTTTGTGATTGTTTTTTTTAGATAGGTTCTCACAAACAGCTTGCCTGGGCTTGCTTTGCAACGTGATCCTCCTAATCTCTGCCTCTTCCTCTCCTCTGTCTCTGGTCACCCAAATTTATCGTTATGTTCTATATTTGTTAAGGCCAGATTCTCTATCTATCCCTTTTTGCTACTGTGGCTCTGTAGTTCAATTTAAAGTCAGGTATTTTGATACCACCAACAGTGCTTTAATCATTTATGATACTTTTGACTACCCACTATCTTTTGTGCTTCACAGATGAACTTTAGAATTGATTTTTCCATTTCTGTGAAACATGACAGTAGAATTTCATGGCCATATCATTGTCTCTGTAGGTTGCTTTTATTAGTATATCCATTTTAACAATTGTTATTTTGCCCAACAGTGAAGGTCATAGTTCTTTGCCTTTTGTAGGGTTTCCTCAGTTTCTTTTGTCATATGTTTCTTTTGTATCCTGCTACTTTGACAACATTTCTTATCAGATCCAAGAGATTTTTGGTGGAGTACTCAGGGTCTTTTAAGCGTTAGCTCAGATCATCTGTAAATAAGCATAATTTGACTTCTCGCTTTCCTACACATTTCTTTGTGTGTCCTTACTGCACTTCATTAAGAGTATAGAGAGTGCACTCTCCTTCTAGTTCTCACCTATAGAAAATGCTTTCAGATTTTTCCCGTTCAGGAAGATTTTGGCTTTCCCTGTATCATGTAGACTCAGTACGCTGAAGTAGGTGCACATCCATTTCCCTCAGTGTCTATTCTGGAGCCTTCTTGGCATTCAGTTGGGGCACTTTGCTCTTATTCATGTGGCTTGCACTACTGCACCAGCCTCCATTCACTCTCCCATTCACTTATAACTCCCACTTCCCATCAATGCCAATATCAAGAATAGTTTCCAGAAGCGTTTTCCTGATAAGACTGCAAAAGGCAATTGAGACGTGTAATTTTGTGCTTATGAAAGGCAACAAGGGAAGGAAATCAAATGTAATGAGTTTCACCACTAAAATTAAGTCAAATGTGGAAACATTTACATGGAGTACTTGCTCAAACTAAATTATGTGTTTTGAATGTATTCAGTTTGGCTTTTATCATATTTTCCGTGCTAAATTCTGACACCTCAGGAAAAGTTAGACAGCAATTTTATACCCATAATTTTTATGAAAATAGTTACAATCAAGTGTTTACTTGCGTTACTGAGTTTTGACAATCATTCATGAAGTGTATTCAGGTTTGTATTATTTGTTCCTCAACTCCATAGGACTGCCACAACTTTAAGATGAAGAACATGGGATGTAGTTCAACTTGTTGCCAAAACTTCAATAAGAACAGTTTTGACATCAAACTTTTTTATCCTAAGCCCGTTATCTTCAACCAATTTCCTTTATATTTGTAATTCCCACCGCAGGCAGGTCATAACAGGAACTAACTTCACTGATCTTTGTCATATTGAATACATTCAATAAATAGACATGGTGGGATTTTAGTGTGGACTGGGAGAGAGGATTTGGGGTGTTAGTTCTTACATATTTCTCTTGCTTAGCTTGTTCTCTGGCCTTTATTCTATCCCTTACCAGTTGTCATAGGCAAAGGGCAGGTAGACAAATAGGGAAAAGGGAAATTCAATCTTCTTTTCTCCTTCTGTTTTTTTTTTCTTCATGTTCTGTCTTGCACATTCTTTTGACAGTTTTGATTGCATTTGTACAGATTGGATGTTACAATAGGGTATGAAGTTGGTTATGGTTATCAAGCTTCCTCGAGAGCTGGCTTCAAGCAAGAACTGTTCAGTCTTCAACCTCTACAAATTCAGCTGGTCAAGAGCGTTAAAAAGCTAAGTATTACTAAAAATCCCACAGGTGGCTCATTGAGCTAAGAATTTTTCATGCTGTTAATATATTATTTGCTAGGAATGACGCTAGTGAGTTTATACACTGTTATATTGAAGGAAGTGCTCAAAAGAGGATGCAGCTTTTCCTAGGCCAAGACAAGTCCAGTTCAGCTTCATGTTACTTTAGTAAGGAGATCCTTTCCACACTCTCTAGTCATAGGATTAGGTAGTCTGGGCTTTTCCATAACCTTTTCTCTTCACACATTGTGACTAGTATTTACTCTGTTGTGAAAAGAAATGAAATGACCTATGTAAGTGTAAGCAAAAGTATTCTTTGCTAGTACGTTCCGTTCTGAGATGCATTGTATCTTCTCCTAAAATAATGAATATCATCCTACTAAATGTCCTTAATAAAGTGAGATTATAGACATAGGCTACTTGCATATTTTACTTTATAAAATGTTGGCTCGTTGTTCTTCAGTACAGCTGTAGAAGTCAGTACTTCATTTTAGATCATGAGGAGTCCTCAGTTCACCCGTATCCTTTTCATCCATTAGAATAATTTGATCCCTTTATCTTTACCAGTTGATAGAATATCAGTTTTGTTTTAATTTTAGTTTTTCTAGTAGCATACAAAGCTGAGAATTCCTTGATAAATGTGCCTATTGTGCCGTTGTCATGATGAATGGGAATATTCAAAAGCAGGGCCAGTGGAGGGTGTAGGAGACTTTTTGAGTGCAAGGTCCTGCCTTGGGTATAATGATAACTACTAAGGCTGAGAGTAAACACGTATTAACCCTAAAAGATGCGGTGCATGCTGTAATGGGTGTGAGGCATAATGAAATCATCTGAGAGTTCAAACTATCTAGGACCTAGATATTTCCTGAAGGCAGACTGGACTTGGAGCATAATCCCTCAGAGTGAGACCTTCAAACTTGACAAAAGCAGAATTGCTGACAAAGGCCCACTATGAAGCTCAGGGTACTCTCTTCTCCCAACCATGAGGAAGTGATGAAGGAGAGTGACAAAAGGCAGGTCTGGTTTTGAAGATACATGTGTGTGTTCCCAGTAGGAGGGGGAAGCTAATAAAGACAAGTTGTTTAGATTTATAATTCATTCTCAATTCTGCTCCTGTATTTCAACATGCAGCTCACATATGTTTCTTCATAATTCAGACACTTTTAATAAGATGTAACATGTGTTATCATCTGTGGCACAAGCATGGTTGTGAGCCTACTGCACCTGAGCACTTCCACATCCTCACTGTTGGGGACATTTAGTAATGCACTACCCCTTGATACATAAAGGGGTTTCTTCTGTTTAGTGCGTGTGATCTATTTTCTAGTTTTATTATCAAGCAAGGTATAAAACTTCATGTTAATTTCATTTGGATAAACGATTTCTCTTGTCACTGTTCCTCATCACTTCCCCATTCATTAAGTGAAGATAACACTTTGCTTCGCAACCCCTGAAGGTTTTACCACCCCCTGCAGTGCTGTGAGCAATGGTCTGGTCCTTGGACTGTAGTGATGTCATCAATAGGTCATAGAACACTGCTGAGGCCTTAGAGATAACTGTTATTTTGTCCTGAGCACTGGTCAGGACAGTGGTGAAGAGATCATTTCTCATGTGATTTGTTCTCTGTGTTCAAATTTCATTATTTGTCGTTTTTTACTACCTTTCTTGAAGTGAAGTTTCAATAACCTGATTCAAGGAACTCTCCAAAGAGTTCAACCATGAATCCAAAAGAAAAGAGGAAGTATCTGGAAAAGAGGTCCTCTCCTCAAACTCTACGAAGAGCAAAGAAGTCAAGAGGTATGTGCTTGAATGTTCTTTAGGCATAAGGAAGATTTCTAGTTTGTGGTGGAGGAGGGGAGGAGAGAAAGATTTAAAGGAGAGAAGAAAAGATTAAAGAAGGAAGGGACAGAGACAAATGTGTATATACTGGTCTTTCTGAGGACCCAGATAGTCTGAGAGAAAAAAAAAGTTTCAGAGGACCTATGTCTTAGCACTGTGACTTAGTGCCCAGGTTATCTATGCATAGTTATTCTAGATTACTGTGTCAGAGACATAGTGAATGGTTAGTGTAGAGTAATTTTTTCTTTAAAATTTTCTATATAAAGCATCTCCTTTCATATGATTTCTGCCTTAAGGGCACAATGAAGGAAATTATGTTGTTATAAACTTTCTAATAGTACTTTTTCCTTTTAATGAAGAATAAACTGTGGTTCACTGGCTCAAGAAGTAAAACTTTACCTAGCAAGTAGTGCTAGGTTCTGAGAAGAAGAAAGGAGTGTTTGGTTCATAGAAACATTGAGACAATGGCTGAAAAAAATTTAAAACTGTATAGAGATGAGTTAAGTATAAAGAAGAAAGAATTTATTTACTCAGGAGTAAAACCTAACTTCTTGTTTAAGACTGTGAAGATGTAAATATGGGGCTTCTTTGTGAAATGAAACCAACCATCTAATCCTGGTGGCTGAATTAAGGAGATAAGATTTGGCCTCTTCTGGAAAAATGGGACATTAGCAGTTATGGTTTCCATGGAGATGAACGGCAAAAAGTAACTCCTGTGAGGTTGGCCCATTGCTCAAGAGGTGGGAGGGGGACAGAATCGAGCCAGCCCCAAGATTAGAGAGTGGCTTACATTTCTGAAGATAATCTTAATATTTCTATCAACGACTGGGGCTTGTGCATTTTCTGATGGTCCTTTTGGAGAGGGGGCCTATGATATTGTCTTCAATCAACCTTAAATAAAATTAGAACATACTTGAAGATGCTCTTGAATGTAAATGATGAGACCTAGAAAGCACGCACTTATTCTTATTCACATAGAAAACACTTCAGTAGGCTAGGGGAAGATAAATATCAACAGCTAATGTAATTGTCCACTTAACTGTATCCCAGATAAGATTATTTGCCTCTCAAAATCATTAGATTTTGAAGTTGGTAAACCCCAGCTTCATTAGAGTGTACCAGCCTGTAGTAATGAGTACTGATTAATATACTTGTTGCTTTAGTAACAATTCAGAGGATACATCAAGTCAGTGCGGCAAGTGTCCTCCTTGAGATAATTTGTGGGCTGGGACTGAAGGAAATCTTGTCATTGTTAATACAGAGCTCTCAAAGAGCTCCTGGTTTATTGACACCCCATCAGCTAAAGAAGAGCGTGAGGAGATAGAGGAATATATAGACTTTGCTGACAGATCACTTTCACTCATTTCTTTTTTTTTCCCTTTTATTATTCATATGTGCATACAAGGCTTGGGTCATTTCTCCCCTCTGCCCCCACCCCCTCCCTTACCACCCACTCCACCCCCTCCTTCTCCCCCCCACCCCCTCAATACCCAGCAGAAACTATTTTGCCCTTATTTCTAATTTTGTTGTAGAGAGAGTATAAGCAATAATAGGAAGGAACAAGGGTTTTTGCTGGCTGAGATAAGGATAGCTATACAGGGCATTGACTCACATTGATTTCCTGTGCGTGGGTGTTACCTTCTAGGTTAATTCTTTTTGATCTAACCTTTTCTCTAGTTCCTCTTTCCCTTTTCCTATTGGCCTCAGTTGCTTTTAAGGTATCTGCTTCAGTTTCTCTGCGTTAAGGGCAACAAATGCTAGCCAATATTTTAGGTGTCTTACCTATCCTCACCCCCCTCCCTTGTGTGCTCTCGCTTTTATCATGTGCTCATAGTCCGATCCCATTGTTGTGTTTGCCCTTGATCTAATGTCCACATATGAGGGAGAACATACAATTTTTGGTCTTTTGGGCCAGGCTAACCTCACTCAGAATGATGTTCTCCAATTCCATCCATTTACCACCGAATGATAACATTTCGTTCTTCTTCATGGCTGCATAAAACTCCATTGTGTATAGATACCACATTTTCTTAATCCATTCGTCAGTGGTAAGGCATCTTGGCTGTTTCCATAACTTGGCTATTGTGAATAGTGCTGCAGTAAACATGGGTGTGCAGGTGCCTCTGGAGTAACCTGTGTCACAGTCTTTTGGGTCTATCCCCAAGAGTGGTATTGCTGGATCAAATGGTAGATCGATGTCTAGCTTTTTAAGTAGCCTCCAAATTTTTTTTCCAGAGTGGTTGTACTAGTTTACATTCCCACCAACAGTGTAAGAGGGTTCCTTTTTCCCCGCATCCTCGCCAACACCTGTTGTTGGTGGTGTTGCTGATGATGGCTATTCTAACAGGGGTGAGGTGGAATCTTAGCGTGGTTTTAATTTGTATTTCCTTTATTGCTAGAGATGGTGAGCATTTTTTCATGTGTTTTTTTGCCATTTGAATTTCTTCTTTTGAGAAAGTTCTGTTTTGTTCACTTGCCCATTTCTTTATTGGTTCATTAGTTTTGGGAGAATTTAGTTTTTTAAGTTCCCTATATATATTCTGGTTATCAGTCCTTTGATGTATAGTTGGCAAATATTTTCTCCCACTCTGTGGGTGTTCTCTTCAATTTAGAGACCATTTCTTTTGATGAACAGAAGCTTTTTAGCGTTATGAGGTCCCATTTATCTATGCTATCTCTTAGTTGCTGTGCTGCTGGGGTTTCGTTGAGAAAGTTCTTACCTATACCTACTAACTCCAGAGTATTTCCTACTCTTTCCTGTATCAACTTTAGAGTTTGGGGTCTGATAATAAGATCCTTGATCCATTTTGAGTTAATCTTGGTATAGGGTGATATACATTGATCTAGTTTCAGTTTTTTGTAGACTGCTAACCAGTTTTCCCAGCAGTTTTTGTTGAAGAGGCTGCTATTTCTCCATCGTATATTTTTAGCTCCTTGGTCAAAGACAAGTTGGTTATAGTTGTGTGGCTTCATATCTGGGTCCTCTATTCTGTTCCACTGGTCTTCATGTCTGTTTTTGTGCCAGTACCATGCTGTTTTTATTGTTATTGCTTTGTAATATAGTTTGAAGTCAGGTATTGACTTTCACTCATTTCTACTGCAGACAACTTAATGAAATGATCAGAGTTACCTACCAGGAAGCATGCTACTCATAATATAGTAAAATATCCAGATCAAAAGGGGATAGCTCCATTACAAATGACTCATTGTACAAACAGTGTCACTCATAACATGTACTGTCACAACAAATGCTACTCAACATTTAAAATGGTAATAGTAGGCACCAGTTAAGATTATAATTTTCATGAGGACAGATGCCATTTGTATTATTGTAATGGCACTTGTTGCATGGAAAAAAGTCACATATCTGATTTTCTTTCTCTTTTCCAGTGATCTTAGAGGGATGCTCTCCACCGTGTGGACCCTCAGGGTTGGCCCAAGGCCACAGACAGACAGAAGGGGACTCAGAATGCATTCCCATGGACAAGCTCATTCACAAAGGTATGGGGTAAGGGAGAGGTGATGCTGAGGAAGGATCAGGTGCAAAAGTGAGGCAGAAGGACAGACTAAAATTGGAACCAAGCTCCTTTAGTCAGCAACTGACACAAACAACCCCTTCTCTCTAGGACTGTCCAGAGTCTCTGTCCCCAGAAGTGCACCAGATGCATTTAGGCAGAGGCTCCTAAAGGATACGGATAGGAAGGTTTCTGAAATCCAAGAAAAATGTGGAGGCTTATTTCCAGAAGAGGAATCTGTGCTAATCTGTGACATCTTCATAGGAACATCTAATAGTATCATGCCCAGTTCCTTATTTTTATCTACATATCTGTCTATCTAGTTAGTTAGCTATCGTCTGTTCATATTTACATCTACACCTGCCTCTCTGTGTGTATAAAAATAAATATGTCCACACAGAATAGTTCTTCTTAAAACTTTTACTCCATATTCCTTACTTGCACAATTTCTCGTGTGGAACTTAAGTTGATAATAATAATATATGATCTTTAGTTATTATATATCATAATTGAAGTAGAGTTCATGTTCTTAATAGTCTGTATATATCTCCAAAATCATCCTATGTAAACTATCGTATCCCACTGACATTCACCGCACACACAGATCTAACAGCTTTTTTTGTGCTTGTTATACTGGGGATTGAACGCTGGTGTCATGCATGCTAAGAACACACTCTATCACTCGAACTATACCCCAACCATTCTGTTGTTGAGGTATAGTCTCACTAACTGTCTGGGTTACGTTGAAGTCATAATCCTCCTGCCTCTGCCTCTTACATAACTGGCTTTACAGCTGTGAACCACCACACCCTGGAACTTAACAAGTGTTTACTTTTATTTTGGAGTTTTGAATGCATAAATCACCTTACTTTGTGTGAGAGGAAAGCCCACAGGTGATAACACTGTCTCAAAATATCCACTCACCATGTCTGTTTTTGAGTGTCACAGACTCAAGTTTATACCATCTCTCCATTCTTTTGTTATTGTTGTGTGATTTCATTCTCCAGAATTTCACAAGTCTCAAGAGGATGGTCCTAAGAAACGTGTCACGGTCCCAGCATGGGATCCATCTGCAGGAGAGGACTCCTCCTCCTCAGTCTATTTCTGCGGTGTCTCCACCTCTCGAGAGGATGGTGCTAAGAAACCTATCATGGTCCCATCATGCAGTCTAGATGAAGGAGAGAGTTCCTCTGCCTCGGTCTACTTCTGTGGTGTCCTCAAGTCTGCAGAGGATGCTCCTAGGAAACCTGTCATGGTTCCATCACGATGTCTAGATGCAGGAGAGAGTTCTTCTGCCTCAGTCTGTTTCTGTGGTGTCCTCAAGTCTGCAGACGATGCTTCTAGGAAACCTGTCATGGTTCCATCACGGAGTCTAGATACAGGAGAGAGTTCTTCTGCCTCAGTCTGTTTCTGTGGTATCCTCAAGTCTGCAGACAATGCTGCTAGAAAACCTGTCATGGTGCCATCATGGAATCCAGATGCAGGAGAAAGTTCCTCTGCCTCGGTCTATTTCTGTGGTGTCTCCAAATCTCGAGAAGATCCTCCTAAGAAATCTGTCACAGTCCCACTATGGAATCCAGCGGCAAGCGAGAATTCTTCTGCCTCCGTCTATTTCTGTGGCATTTCTTCTGGAAACAAGATCACTCCTGTTGAGAAGGATGGTAAGGCAGATGCAAAGATGGGTTTTCAGTTTGGGCAGGAGGGTCAGCTGAGCTGATCATGCATCCACTATTCACATCACCTTCCCTCATCTATGGGAAAGGGTGTTTGGGCTGAGGGATTAAGTTAAACTGAGGTCTCTACAAAAGGATAGTGGTAATGCCCTTCAAGGACAAGATACAGTTTCTCTTCTCACAGTTCCGTGAGAATATTGAGACAGCTGAGGGGGTGGGAGTGGACAGTATTGAGATGGAGTGGGGGCAGGGGTGATCAGAGTGGCACAAACTCAAGCTCCCACAATCACATACTGTGCCCCTTCATAGAGCCCATTACTCCTTTCCTTTTGCTTATTATCTCACACAAACATGTCTTCTCTCCCCATCTGTCTTTACTGTCCACTATTGACATTCCCTAAGAATAAACTTCCACCTGCCTACAGTCCTTATTCCTGCATATAACCATTTGGCAATTCACTGGTTCTCACCTAATCCCATAAAAATATCCCCTCAGCTAGATAGTGTATTTTAACTCCCCAGCACTAGCCCGAACTGCCGAAAATTCAGGTGCCCTAAAGAGGAAGCACTTTTACACACAGATCTTCTCAAACACTTGTCCCTTCATCAGTCATGACTTCAACCCTTCATAAACACATACACACTTGCTCTGACATGTAAGTTCTCTTTACACTTAAGTGTTACTATCACATTGTTTAACAAACATCCTTAAGGCCATATGTGCTATGTTAACCTTAAGGCGCACACACGTATAGTCATCACTGTCTCCTTTCACCAGTACCAGAAACATTAACCCAATATGTAGAAGAACACACCTATAACTCCACACGGCACACCATAAATTCACATCCTTATTGCTGTACCTAACCTAATTCATATCACTTACAGAAGCTGGAACATCACAGGTATATGCGATTCCATTCTACATGCCCACACAAAATGATGATCTTCCAATTTTTCTCTCCTAGAAAGTCACAAATTACGTCCAGGTGCTCCATTTCGTGAATCCCACGGGATGCCTTTAAAAGATTTGACCGACCCAGAGTCTTCTTTGCCGTTTCCACTAGATTATATTGCAGCATATTTCGATAATCATCCCTGTACATCCTCAGCACCTACGGAATGGGATAGAGTCATGAAAGTTTACTATATGCGTGTCCAAATGAAAAGGGGTGTGGCTGTCTTACCAGACACAGAAGGATTGATGCCCCCCCAAAAGAAAATGAGAATAGAAGAGATAATGTTTCCTGAGAAGGCCCACACAGAAGCCTACCGCTCTTATGTGCCTACAATTGCACTCCTGGATGACAGCGAATTCAGCTTGGACCATGAAGCCCAAGAGGAAAAGGAGGAGGTGCACAGCCCCCCAGAACCAGTGGTGTGTAAGGAAAGTTCCAGGGCCAGAACACCTGAGTGGCTTGTGGCACTGGACCGTGGCTACAGGTGCATGGCCTGCTGTCGGGTCTTCCCCAACTTGGAGACCCTTCGGTATCACGTGGAGCATGGGATCAAGGAGGGCTTCAGCTGTCACGCTTTCCATGAGGCCTTCGCCTGCCTGATGGACAAGAAGAAGAAGCAGAAGAGGAGGAAGATGAAGACCTTCTTGAAGAAAGACAGACTTAGGAAGGAAAAGCTCTGTGACATGCGCGCATCCATATGAACATAAGCATTGTTTTTGGCCTCTAAATGACAGAATCAGACCAGACTCCACGGAAAGATCTTGAACTTCTCCAAACTGCCATGATCAGACTTGTTCATACAGACTTACCACCTTCAGTACTACCTACACACCCCCAGTAGGATCAGAGAGCCCTTTTTATTAATACTCACTGCTTTCTGCACAGGAAGGAAAAGACAGCAGTCCATGCCAAGTAGAAGAGCAAAATGTCCTAAGACATACCTCAGAACTCTTAACACCAGCATCACGTCTTCTCTCATTGGGAGTGGAAACTGCTGTGGGTAGACTTCAGAAGAGGTGAGCCCCCCAGGATAGGGAAACACCCCCAACACTTGAGATTTGGGCTTCTGAGAAGAGGTGGGACTAGTAGTAGAACACTTCACCGTAATCACTGAGAATTTTCTTCAGAATATGTGCATGATGGGAATGCTTAAGAGATGACAAAATAAGGAGAATGCACCCTACCCATGCCGTATGATAGGAGAGGACCCGGGACCTGTCTAGCAATTCCACAAAGCAAAGGAGGCCCATAGTACCTGGATAAATCATAGGCCATCAGAGCCACTCCCCCACTAGTTTTATTTGATGGCCTGCTGGATCCCTTTAGAGAGACACAGCACAAGGCAGAGACAGGCCTTTGTCCCTAAGGGAGGGTTTATGTGCAGCACAGTGGGTTGTATTAAGATTCTAATTTCCATTTTGTGATTCTCATACCTGCTTCAAACACTCAAATGTCCACAGCTAGTTGAATCTCATTTTTCCTTCCCCTAGGGAAAATTGTCCATGGTGTGAGTTCAAAGTAGGAAGGAGAAATAAAGGAGTAGAGGTTTCTCTTCATCTTTGACCATTTCTGACAAGTTTTAACAGGTTTCATTTCTTGAAGGACCTTTATATCCTTTCAAGAAACTTCATATGTTCTTGTTTCCCATTTTATTGTTTCTTTTTGTTATAGCACAAAGTATGTTTTTCTAAGTGACCAGAAGAGTGCAGTTACACACACAGCTGGAAAGACTGCACAAAGCTAGGTTCATACATACCACAGCAAATGAGACTATGTCTTCTTTAGTTAATTGGCAAACTTTCACATGTAATAGAACCTGGAAATTGTCCTGAGTGTTCTAGTGTTGCAGGAAATCCTGATGGGAGCTGAGCATCAGCCTCCACCAAGAGCAGAGGTGCTTTCCTCACTAAAGGATTCTTTCTGCTTTTGTTTTCTTGCAGAAACTTAGAGACACAGTGTCCCGAAGATTTCAAACGATGGCGTCCAGCCCACTGCTGTAGTCTGCCTAGAGGAGCACAACCCTCAGAAGCCAGAAAACATCAAGGCAAGGCGGGTCTGATGATAGACAGATCAGATCTCCTGTAGCTGCTCCCAGTGCCTTGGGAAAATGTGGTGCCGCTCTGAAGAAAGTTTCCACAAGAGCCCTGTGGAGCCCCAGGATCACTGGGATCACACCACCTTTGGAGGCTTGTGGAGAGACTTTCCTGTTACTATTAAGACCTCCTAGGTTGTCAGGACACACTAAGATACCTACAGGGTTGCCTTTGGAGAAGGCAACAGTATAGGTAGAAGGAACTTGGCCCAGTGGGATACAAACTTTTCATTCCTAAAGATATCACCAGTAGAACAAGCTATTGATGTATTTTTACACATCTTTTTCTATAAATGATTGCAAACCTTTCCTCATATCTTCATTTATTACACTTATTTGTATATTATTTGGTCAGAAGACAGACTTGTTACTGAGAGAGGGAAAAGGTAGTGGATACAAAAAACCCAAAACCCACCCCTTGACATGTCTGAGACAGTTCATGTGTGAATGCACAAACGCCTCTGACACAGTCACACTGGGAAAGCTATACCATGAAACAAATGTATCATTTGAGATAAATACTTGTATATAAGGGTATTCCCCAAACCATATGTAGTTTTAAGCTTAATAATGTTAGAAGTGTAAAAAAGACCAATTTTGGAAAATATTTGCACATTTAATTATTTACGCATGATTCATACTTAATTTGGTGTTCTTTAAAGATTAATTTTAATTTTTGTTTGCTGTTGCAACTCATATCATAGGGACCAAAACAAGAAAATGAAAATTGATAAAGAACCATATAGGAGAAGAAAATTGAAAGAATTAAACTTTCAAATAATGATCTCCATAAAATGTTTTCACAACTTCTAAAATCATTAAAGCTTAAAACTGCTTGATGATACTGGGACACGTATAGGAACATATATTTATCTGGAACATTATGTTATGTATTCTATTCTCTCTGTACACATTTGTGTAAGAAGGGCATGTGCACCCGTGTGCACACAAGCACATAGGGCCAAGAGGTGGGTAGTAATTGCTTTTGCTTTTATCTGTGAAGGAGTTTTTCCTTCCCTCTCTGATAAGAGTGCCACCGTCTTCCCCATCTGCGGGGACAAGTGAGTCAGACCAGACGAATGAGATCCATACTTAACTTGGGTTTTCCTTCACTTGGGGGTGAACATTTATGCATCCTGGATACATCTGTACTGAAAGCTTGGGCAGTTAGATGAGCTAGAGGTAGTGGGCGTTAGTGTGAGCTCAACTCTAAGGCCCATGAACCTCAGAGGCTGGTCTTGTTTCAATTCCTCTTTTTTGAAAATTCTGCTTCACTGTTACCTTAATTAACTGAATATCTCCTCTAAACATTCAATAAAGTTTTGTTTTATGTCCATTAGACTGAGTCAGTTAATTGTTGTTTGTCACATTATGTACCTTAATTGATGCAGATTAGATTTAATAAGGTGATTTCTTTCATTTAAATAGAAATGATAAATTCCCCAACGGGGTAGCGCATTATAGTCCACAGACTTTATACCGGAAAAGTATTGTTAAGCTCAGTGGATGCGATATGATTGATTGGGGAGATGATTTAAGCATGTTCAGGTGTAAAAATGAAATGACTGGTCTTCCCTACAGTAAGGTGTGAATGTAATTCCATAAGGAATGCAAGCCTCACCTTTACTACAAGGCATAAGATGGTGTGTTTCCCAAGCATCCAGTAGAATAACATAGCTGAACCTGCCTCATTGCACACGTGATTTATACCAGGAAGTTTACTTTTTACCATTCTGTGAGCATTGGTAATGCCTTTTCTGAAATATCTAGAGAATAGGTCAACACAGAGTAGAAGAATATGCATGTAACTTTATGTACTTCAATAGTATAATTGTCAAACTCAGTTTACTAAGCTATATTTTATTGTTTGTAATGAGGACTATAATCCTTAAAGTAGGTCTATTTCATGTGAAAGTCAAAGTCACAAATTTTGTGAATAAGATGAAAATGTGAGTCCTAACCTGCACACTGATAGGAAATGAAGTTTTTCAAATAAGAAACAATTCAATTGTTCTGGAGTGAGTTTTATGGTAACTTTTATAATAGTTACAGTAGACTTACTACCTTAGCAATCAGTGAATGTTCATTCTGGGAGACAGATAGGGAAAGACAAAGAATTGACCTCACCCAGTTTCCTTTCTCTACCCTTTCAGGACCATTCTTATGCAGAATAAATAAAGGCAGATCTCTCTTCCCTGTTAATGTAAGATTTGCTCTAATGTTTCTCCAAGTGAGTATCGTACAAGTAAAATTCTGAAAATCCTAAATAAATAGTGCCATTCACCTCAACTTCACCCAGAAGCTATGCCCATGTCACCTATTGCAAAGACGACAGTTTAGGAAGAAAACACAGGGTCAGGGATGCTCCTGACACACTAAGAGGGGCAGAAAGATTCAGCATCAAAATTGGTGAGCTACCAATATCCTGGCTTCACTCACACACTAATTTTGAAGGTGAAGGTGAGATTTAATTATCCACGCATGTACGGAAGAAACCAGGATTATACTGATTCCCTTGTTTGGTATCACCGATTTGCCCTCTTCAGAAGTTGTGCATTTTTTTCTAGTCTTAGCAATGTAATTCATTGTCATACATTTAGATTTTTCCCTACCTCATTTGTGAGAATTATTTCTATTTATATAGTTTCAATTCATTTTGTTACGAGTGAGATTGAATACACTTCTTATGTTTCAGGGCCATTAACATTTTCCCCCACTTTGTCCCCTTGGGAATGGGGCTGTGAGCCACATCTGCAGTCCATGTGCTCTGGTTATTTTAGACATGTCGTCTTTCTGTTTCCCTAAGCTGGCCACAAACTGATCTCAGCCTCCCAAGTAGTTAAGATTAGTGGTGTGAGCCACTGGTGCTGGCCTGCATTTGCTTTTTTATGAACTAAGTATATCTTTTGCCTAGTTTTTTTCTCATATTATTTCCCAACTGTGTGTTTGCCTCTTGGCCTTATGGTTATTTTATCTAAATAGAAATATATAGTTTACAAAGCTGACATTATAAATTATGTATTGCTTTTTATTTTGATTTATCATAGATTCTGCGTGAAGTAATGAATCTTCTCCGAGCTGCTTTTTGTTCTTGTTTTCTGGTTATACTGGAGTTTGAACTCAGGGCTTTGCACTTGCTAGGCAGGTGCTCTAACACTTGAGGCCTTGCCTCTAGCTCTTATTGTCTTGGCTATTTTCCTGACAGGCTATCATGAGGGGGTTGTTCGTTTGGTTGGTTTTTAAGGTTTTTTTATTTTTATTTTTTGCCTGAGACTAGCCTGAATGGTGATCCTCCTACCCAGGATTTCAACACAGCTAGAAATAGCTGGACTATCGAAATGCACCAACCCACCAAGTTTTGTTGTTGTTGTTGTTGTTGTTGATATGGGATTTTGCTAACTTATTACCCAGTTGGCCTTCACCCGGGATCCTCCCAATCTTCACTTTATGATTAGGTGGGATTATAGAACTGAGCCAAAGCACCTAGCTTCAAAGCTAATTCTTCGTTACTTTTTTAACATAATGCAGGTGATGATCTGAGATAAGTTTCCAATTTTCTCCTTTTTTCCGAATGCTTCTCCAGTTTCCTAATTGTCCATCTTTTCTTCAATGATTTGCTGACTCATAATTTAAGCACTGTGTATACTTTGGTTCTAATTCTAGGTTCTCTTCTTCAATATGTTGAGATTTTGTCCTCTCCCTCTTTGTTCTGTGTCCCACTTCAACACTGTCTTAAATATACAGGCTTTCAAATGTGTGTGTGCACACCCTTCTCTCGGGCCTTCTCTTCCTCCCAGGAATTCCTTTGCTACTGCTGCTCATTAGTATTTCCATGTAAACTTTAAATCAACTTGTTTACCTCCAGGAAACCCAACAAAGCAAAAAAGTAACATATGTTGGAATTTGCATAGGCATTACTTTAAATTGGTGTTTTAGAGAGAACTTTTTTATATGAAGTCATATCTGTCATCATCATTTCATTATGTCTAGTTTGAGTCTTTCAAGAATATGTTAAAACTTATACTCTAAAGGTTATACATGCATTTCTTATTAGGTTTATATTCTCTCTCTCTCTCTCTCTCTCACTCTCTCTGCATGTGTGTGTGTGTGTGTGTGTGTGTGTTTACTATAGAATTCTCTCTGTGGTATTGAACTTCCAGGAGCCCAGGCAGTGCATGTCTTCCTCGAATTCTAGGTTGTTGATGGTGAGGTTGAAGGTGAACAGCACCAGGACAGAAACACCGCTGTAGCAGGTGTATAGAGCAGAGATGTTGAGACAACACAGGATATCTTCTTCATCAGAAGTCCCCATGATTCTGTTCTGCCATCATTCATTCTGTGACTTTGTCTTCACACTTTTCTTTCTATATTCAGGTACTTCGCAGTCACTAAGATGAAGAAAAGATTTATTGATTAGGACAATAAAAGAATAGGAACACCACACTGGATTGTGAGTCATAAATATAGGATGTACAGCAAGGTTACCTGTTCTTTCTCTTTCAAATACCTTGCTCAAGAAAGCTGTACTCAGGAAACAGTAAACATTACAGGACAGACACTACTGTTCCTTTGAAATGTCTGCTCATAACAATTGACCTTGGCTCAAACAGGGAAATGAAATATGTGAAGAAACTAGGTGCTGGTAGCCCCAACCTGTAATGTGAGCTACTCATGAAGCAGATATCATGAAGATTGCGTTTTGAAGCCTCCCAGGCAAATGGGAAGACCCTATCTCAAAAGTACCTAACACAGACCTGAGACCAGTGCCTCATGGCTGTGAAGATACATAATCAGGGGACAGAACAGGAGGTTCACCTTTCATAGCCAGTCCATGCAAATAGTTCATGAGACCTTATCTCAAAATAACCCATCACAGAAAAAAATGGCTGTGGAGAGTCTCAAGGAGTAGTGCCAGAATTCCAACCCCAAAATAAAAAAGAGTACCTAGCACACAAAAGGGCTGGCAGAGTGGCCCAAACAGTAAAGAACCTGCTAAGCAAGCATGAGGCCATGAGTTCAACCCCAGCACCGCCAAAATATTTTTTCAAAGAGATCCCAGCACACCATGTGGCCAGGAGTACCCTATTCCATCCTTGGAGTTTATACAAACAATCAAATACTTGTTACACACCTTTCTTTGAAAGTTTGAAATTGTGTTACATCTTGGAACCAGAGTGCCTCCATGATTCCCCAGAATCACACTGTAGGACAGATCAATGAATCTCTAACGTACTCTTTGCAAACATTTTATTCACATTGTCCCAAAATTGCCACATTAAACCCATTCTACATGATTCCATTGAGAAGTCATGAAACTGTCTCCTGGTTTCCCCAGCATGCCCAAGTCCATTTGGGACTACAATGCAGAGTGCTCAGGTCTCCTGAGCTTTCTTTTGCAGAGCTCCACGCAGATCAATGTGGTGTCCATTTGATATCCTACTTTCCTGAAACCAATACGAGGTTCACCACATTACCATCCATGGCCTGTGATCTGTGTGGATGAGCGTGGATGCAGAAGGGTCTCCACAGGCAGAACTTCAAAAGGACTAGGGTGGGGCCAGGAGCCACATTCAAATATTGGGACTCTTACAGACTCACTTGCAAGTAAATGAATGGAGCTGGAAAACATCATCTTAAGTGAAGTTAGCCAGCCTCAGAAGGCCCAAAATCACATGGTCTCCCTCATATGTAGATTATAGACCTCAAATAAAAGCAGTAATTTTATTGGACTTGGGTCACACACTAGGGGGACAACGCAGACGCATGGCTGGCTCTGCACCAGTCCAACAGCCAGACTTTAATTGCAGTCAAAAAAAAAAAATGACAGCTCCGGCTGCCTTAGTCAGTACTGCTCATATGACGCCTGTTTTACTTCACCGCTAACACTATGTATTAGAAAATCAAAGTTGTTTTTCGGAGGAGACACAATTCCTCTCATAACATGTACAAGTCTCCTGCTCTAATTCACAATCCGTTACCATCTTCAATAACAGGGTAGTACACCTGTTGTATGAAAAACCTAGGTCCTCCCTCCAGAAGCTGCAGCATAGAACTTGTCATTGTGACCTCTGAGCTATGCAGCTTTGGATTCGTGCGATCTAATGTCACTCAGGGCCTCAAGACCAATCCAATATGGGCATGCTATGAGGACTGCCCAATCACAGAAAAGGGCGGGATTTATGATTTTATGGCGAGGGGGTGGGTCCTTTAACTGAATTTATGATCTGCCGCAATCGTCAATTATCTCCAGGTTGTCTTTTCTATTCAGAATGTTCAGGTGGCTTTTCCTCAGAATATGTGGCCCTGTAAATTGTCGGACTGAGACAGATCCCTAGGAAGGACGCCGGGCACCCAAAAACAAGGACAGCCCATGCAGGTCAGCGTCCTGATGAGGACAGGAGGCTGTTTGTAACCGGCAGGAGTGCGACTCCCCACCATGTGCTCAGAACTCTACAGGCCAGGGGCCTCCCTTAGAACAAGAATGGGGGACCCCCTCTGGCTGTGGGGATTCGAGCGTATAATTAGTTGATGATTGTGTGGAAAGGGGAAGTCTGTGTTGGGGAATGGTGGCTGGGAGGGGGATATTTAGGGATTTTTGGTTGGACGAAAGAGGCGCTGGACTTGGGGTGGTGGTGTTCGGATTTAAGAGTGCTTTCCACATATTTGGAGATCAGGGGGCAAAAGAGGTGGGTCCAACAGGAGGAAGGCAGCCTGGGGTGAGCATGAACAGAGATCTTACCATGTCCACATGCCGGCTCACCTCCACGTCGTCTCAAGTAGAGAGAGTGTTAGACACGCGCCGCGCCCTGTCCTGACAGCCCCTCCCACAGCCAGAAGGCGGGAAGATCGCGTCCCCAAGAGCCAAAGCCAGAGGCCACCCCGGTCAGCTGCCCTCCAGTAGGACTCATGAACACAGCCAGTTACAAACTGCCTCCCCTGACCTGCAGGACGCTGACCTGCATGTCCTAACCCTGGTTTTAGTGTGCCCAGCTTCCTCCCTGTAATCTGCTTGAATCTGAGAATTCTCAGCTGCCCCTAGGTTGTGGCAAAGAAACCTAAGCATCCTCAACAGGGGAAACAGCATGGAGAGAATTCCCAGATGCTCTCTGACTGAGAGTTTCAGTTAAAAACCCGCCCCACTTTCAAGTCCGCCCCTTTCACTCTGTATCCATGACTGACTGGGCACGCGGCATGCCGTGCCTCCAACTGCACAGGATTTGATGCTCTGAGTGACATTAGGTTGCACCAATCCATAACTGCAAAGCGCCGTGAGGTCACAATGACAATTTTTTTGCTGCAGCTTTGAAGGGGAGAACCTAGGTCATAGTAGCACAGGTTTACTATCTCATTTTGAAGATCACAGCAGAATATGAATTATAAAGGTTGGTATGTGTTATGAGTGGAATTGTGCCCCAACCCCAAAAAATTCACCTTACTTTTTGTACACACTGTTAGCGGCTAAGTGAAACAAGTGTCAAAGGAGCAGTGCTACTTGACTAAGGAACTTTGAAATTGCTCTTTTCTCTCTTGGCTGCACGTCAAAGACAGCTAGTTGAGCTAATGCAAAGCCAGCGCTGCAGCCTAAACTGCAGAATTCACACGAGTGCCTCCAAAAGCAGCACAAACCACACTGCTTCCTGCCCAGGGGCAGGAACTGCTCCAACCTCCTGGCGCCTTCCATAGGCCAAAAGTCTAAGGTGCCAAACCCATTGATATGGCCACAATTACGATGCAAGCTAAGTTCTGAAAGCCTTCTTTTATGTTTAACAAGACGCGTGATCATTGCATTTGTTACAACAATATGTCAGACTGTGCAATGGTATCGACATATTTCCCTCAAATTCATAACTAATATGAATTCATTTAATTAGGTGTTGTGCCTCAATCTGATTCGTGTACTTTCCCTATAACAGGAAAGATAAAGAACATCGACAGTTACAGAAAAGCATGAGAACAGAGACAACAAGATAACAACCGAAAAACCACCGAGAGATCTCAGGAGAAACCATTCTGTCCAAACCTTGACGTTCTGAAATGATGAGAAAAATCAATGTATGCTATTAAATGACAGCCTTCAGAAGCTCATACAGCTTTTTAGGAGGCACTTAGATTTTCTCTGCTGCAAATATATGACAATAGGGTTGAGTGACATGAAACGTCTCTAGCATTGAAAGCCTACACTGCTATAAGAATTGGTATTTTCTATTTTAAGATTGCTTCTCCCTTGGACTATGGGAGAATGAGGCCACAGCTGTCAATGAACTTGTGAAATAGTTTTATATCCTTTTGAGTGTAAACCTCAATCCTCATGAAAAGACTGTCCAGTAAGTCTTGGATAATTTCTGGAAGAGCATGCAGCTGATTTGTACATGGGGTACTTTGCACAGGTATGTAAGAGCAGCAGCAACATGCAGATTCCTTCTGAGTAGAGTAACGTGAAAATAATGTATGATCTGACATTCTGCATTTGTGCCAAGTTTGGCAGTGGTAGTAAAGGAAGGCCGATTCTGTTGGAGTCTCTACTGTGAGTAATTCAGAGAATCAAGCCCAGGAACAGATCCCATAGGGGTCCCACACTGGTACTCTATAATTTCTCTTCAGGTTAGGTATTTTTGAGACAGGATCTTACTATTTGTCCCCCTGACTTTGAATTGCAATCCTCCTGATGTCTGCCTTCACTGTAGCAAGAATACAGGTCTAAGATTTCAGAGACTGGCTCCTTCTAATACTTCATTATCCTGATAGGAGCCAAGGTCAATGTGATGAGCAGGCATTTAAAAGGAAAAGTAAGGTCAGTCCCCTAATATTTACTGTTTTATGAGTACAGATTTAAGACAAATACAAATGCCAGGATTGTGTCATGACTCACCATCCAGAGGGTTGCTCCTGATCTGCTGTTGCTCTTATCAATAATTCATTTCTTCATCTCAGTGTCTATGGACAAATACGTGAAAGTAGAGGGAAAGACCCTGTTGACAAAGTCATGGAAAAATGCTTGGAGACCAGAATCATGGGGACTTGTAATAAATTGAAAAAATATAAACTGCGCTGTTTCATGCTTCCTGCTCTGTATACTATGCATGGTGTTTTGTGTGTCAGTGATCTTTAAGGATATGACTTTGCACCTCACAAGGTGTGTTTTAACCAGGTAAGTTTTTGTTTATAGACAATGATGAATATCAAGCAACAAATGAGCTCTGGGTTCTATGTCTTCATGGGAACATTTCCAGGAATGCCTTGGAATCATATCAGTATGCCACAGATAGGGCACACCTGAAAAATCACTTTATGTCCACGTGGAGGGCAGGGGGGCTAACTCAAGTGGTAGAGTTCTTGCCACCTCCTGCTGCCTGTCCCCACTGCTCCCTCACCCCAGATGTTGTAGAGGTGTGTGGGTGTGTGGCAATGGTAGGAACTGTGGCCCAAGCACACCCCAGGCTGCCTTCCTCCTGATGGACCCACCTGTTTTATCCCCAGCTTCCCAAATATGTGGAAAGCTGTCTGTTAAATTCACCCAGAATCCCCACCACCTATCCAGCTCATTTTCAGTGTGCCAATAAATTCCTAAAATTCCTCCTTCCAGTCCGCAGTCCCCTAAACCAACTTCCCCTTCCAACAGCATTATCATATTTGCCTCATGGTATAGCTGCTGTAGTATTTCATCATTTTTCCTCCAAATACTGCAGATAAGAATTTTCAAAATGATGATTAACATTTTTTTGAACATTTCAACTGTGTAGAATGCAGAGAAAAATCACTTGACCCGTGTTTAAAATTTATTTTTTTGCTTCTCCTTTGTCTCCCCCTGCACAGGCTCCTCATCAGAATGACTCTGGAGTCTCTACTGGTTCAGAGCTACAGAATTTACAGATTGACTGTCTCCAGGTGCCCACAGTTGCCTTGTGTCTGGTCCCTTGCTGTTTCTAATGAATAGCAGCTCCTGGAACTCCTCCAGTGAAGAAGTCTGAGGTGTGGCTTTGACAAGTCTCCGAGAAGCTGGGAGGAATCTCATGCTATACACTCATGTAAAAGACACTTTACATGTTTTCATATCTTCGCTGCAGTCAGTATTGTTTCCTTGGAAATCAGACCACAGCTTTCTTGAATAATCTGATATCCATTGTTTTGGATCATACCTAGAATTATGATTTTGGGATCATCTGGCAGTTCACGGTTTCATTTTTTGAGTAAACTTCCAGTTATTTTTTTTAAAAAATGGTTATACTAAAATTTATTCTCACCAGCAGAGTACCATCCTCCCTTCTTGCTATATCCATGTCCTCTCAAATGCAGGTTGTCCTATATCTTCATTTATTGGTTGTAGCAGGGGTTAGGAGGGAACCAGGGTTTGAACTCAGGAATTCATTCTTGCAAATCAGGTACTGTACCCCTTGAGTCACAACACCACTCCACTTCTGTGGGTTTTTTGAGTAAGGGTTTCCAGAGGATATGCCGGGACTGGTCTTGATCCTCAATCCACCTGATGTCTGAGCTCAGCATTTCAAGTGGCTGTGATTATAGGGATGGGTCTATTGTACCTGGCCCCTCAACTCTCTAATAATAGCTGTTCTGACAGCTGTGCTCAGACTGCAGGTGGTCTGCTATTTGGCACAGTACATCCCCAAGTCAAATTTGTTAGAACCCAGGATGTCATGTATTAACTGTATAAAAGAAGGGGTTTCATTATGACACATCTATATATGCATATGTTTTGATCATGTTCAGTCCCTCTATTTCTCTTTATCCTTTTCCCACCCCATTTTCACTGTCATATTCCTTATAGTCCCTCTTTTGTGTTCATGTCCTCCCCCTTTAGATCCACATGATAGAAAATGTATACTTGTCTTTCCAAGATTGACTTATTTCACTTAACACATCATCTCTAGTTCTGTTCATTCTTCCTTATGGCTGGGGAAAACTCCATTGTGTATACATTACACATTTTCTTTATCCATTTAGTCACTGATGCACACCTAAGCTAATCTGGTAACATTTCTATTGTGAATTCCACTGCAACAACCATGGGTATACATAATAAAAAAAAAAAGAACACACACTGTCAAGTAGCCATAAACCTCTTGAGTACACAGGGATCTGTGCTTTTTAAACCTTCTCTGTCCATATAAATGTGTGCTAGTACACACATTTAAAACCATTTATTTTTCTGCAATCCATGGAAATTAGCACGCATGCACTCTGCTTTGCTGACAGAATTGGAGGATGTATTCCCTGGAATGAAATGAGATAGCTGAGACACTCGCTGCATGGACAACTCCTCCAGCAGGAACTGCTAGACAAGGAGTTTTCCATGGGGTGAGCTGAGGGAGGCAATGTGACGTGCTGAACTTCTGTCCAAGGGTGTATAAGACTACTGGATTATGGGTAAGGGGGGTGGTTAGGGTTTTCTTCATTTTGCTTGTTTTATTCCCTATCAACTTCCTGTAGCTGGCTAGAAAGCAGTGCAATAGTTGGGAAACTATGCTGGAAATGTCTACTAAGAGGAAGTAATTTTAACTCCTTTTCTGTCCTCATCCTGGGAAGTAAATATGTATGATTGTATACCATTGGTAGCTGAGCAAACCTGAGGGTGGGTAATGGCAGAAAAAATGGCAGAGATGGCCCTAGGAAAAAATAGTAGCAATGAATCCTTGAAGGCAAAGGGAACAGATGGCAAAAGTAACTTTTTCTTAGATATAAGGGCCAGGAAATCATCCATTAAAGTGAGCATCTAAGGAAAAGTGAGGTACATGCTTTACACCCAGCTAATGCAGCACAGTGTTCTTTGTCCTAGATAAGGGAGACAGAGAAGGCTATTTAAAGAGGTTAAATTTGTGACAAGTTTAATCTGCACAGATGAGGTTTGTAACCCAGCCTTTTCATTTGACTTTGTACATTTGTTGGCAGTACTGGGGTTTGAACCCAGGGACTACACCTTGACCCACTCCAACAGCCCTTTTTTGTGAAGGGTGTTTTAAAGATAGGGTCTCACATACTATGTGCCTGGACTGCCTTCAAGCCACAGACCTAATCTCTGCCTCCTGAAGCTAGGATTTCAGGTCTGATCCCCTGGGGCTCAGAGTTGTACATTCTTTATTTTATAATAAATTCACAGTTTTTCCTTTACAAAATATGTACACATATGAAACAACACATGCCTGTGATAACTATAAGAAACTTAAGTGGTGCTTAATACTATTTGTTGTACTGAATAGATAAGACCTAGAGGAAGGCTGCCTCTAGACCATGCCCTACACTTTCTCTGTTATCTGTTCTTCCTTTTTCCCTGTGGTCCTGGAGTTTTATCTCAAGGCCTCACATTCTAGACAGTTGATCTACCACTTAGGCAACCTCACCAGCACTGTATTGTGTTGGGTACTTCCAAGATAGTGTCTCAAACTATTTGCTGAGATTGGCCTCCCACCATGGTCCTCCTGATCTCTACCTCTGGCATTGCAAGGATTTTAGCACTGGTACCTCATCAGAACATTTGATCATCTGGCAGTTCAGTTCTGGCCAAGGGCTTCAGAACTGATTGTCATCAGGTGCCACAGCTGCCCTGTGTCAGGTCCCTTGTCATTTCTAGTGAATAGAAGCCCCTAGGACCTCTCCTGAGAAGCAGACTGAGGTATTGGTTTGGAGCCTCTCAAAGCATCTGGGAAGAATCTCAGTCTATGCACTCACATCAAAGTCACTTTACTTGTTTTTGTTCCTTTCTTGCTGTGAGTCTTGCCATACGTAACATCACTGTGCTGTCATCTTGGACATTCTGATATCCATTATTGGGATGAATACCTAGAATTGTGCTGTTAGGGTCACCTGACCATTCAATGTTTACTTTTTGAAGAACCTACAAGCCCTTTTCCAAAATGGTTTTATTAAAATTTATTCTCACCAACCATTTATCTAGGCTCCATTCTTGCCATGTCCATGTCCTCTCCAACATATATTACCCTTTAAATTCTTGTATTGTAAAGAAAGTGGGAATTAGTAGGACTGTGGTTCGATCTCAGGTATTCATTCTTGCAAAGCAGGCACTCTACCCGTTGAGCAATGCCATCATTCCGAGTTGCTATCATTATTTTGGAGGTGGGGTCTCCCAGACTCTCTGGTAGTGCTGGTCTGTAAGCTTAGTCCTCCAGATCTCAGATCTCAGCCTCTCCAGTAGCTAGGATTACAGGATGTGCAAGCAGCACCTGGCCCCTCAACTTCTTAATAATAGCCGTTCTGACTGCTGTGTTCAGGCTGCAGGTGGTCTGCTGTCTGGTACAGTACATCCGTAAGTCAAATACGCTATAACCCAGGCTGTCAAGTAGCCACTGGAGGCCAAGTGATGTGAGATCACACTTGTGATCCCAGCTGATCAGGAGGCAGAGATCAGAAGGATTATAGTTTGAAGATATCCCAGGCAAAAGGTTTGTGATATGCTAACTTGAAAAAACCCATCACAAAGTGCAGTTTACAGTGACTCAAGATGGAGCTCCTGCGTTAAAACCCAGTACTGCAGGAAAAATAGAGTAGTCTATCGAGTACTATACCATAAAACTCTTAAGGGATCTGTGCTTGCTAATATTCTCTGCATGTAAATGTTACTGTGACCACATTGAGGTCCTCATGTGTGTTGTCTGAGATTTGAAGGACATATTTAATTTTATTTTTATGTGGATAACAATAGAAATCTCATATCCACAAATGTTTTATCATGACTACTGTGTGTATTGGGAAACTTTCCTGTTCAGTGTTCCAATATTATACCTTAATAATGTACATTTGATCAGTTTCTAAGCTAATTTCAGATACACAAACACACATTCAGATTAGTTTAGAGTTCTGTATGTATGTTGACAACTGGATTGATTTTGGAAGAAAAACTTAAGCTTCTGCTGAGTTTTATCTACGTACGTAGCACAGTCTTTTTATGAGCCATTGTACATTTTAATTTACTGATAAGTTCACAATTTTTCCATTACACACATGTCCCCATGTGAAACAACATGTAAATGTGACACCTATGTGAACCTTAGGTGTTGCTACTACTATTTTCCTTACCGTATATATGTATGACCTTGTGTGAGTCTGTGCTCTTAAGGTGCCCCACACTTTCTTCTTTACCTCTTCATTTTTCTTATCATTTTGGTTGTGCTGGGTTTGAACTTAGGGACTCACACTTGCTAGATACGTACTCTACACCTTCAGCAACTAACCAGGCCTGTTTTGTGTTTGGTATTCTGAGATATGGTCTCCTGAGCTTTTTCCATGGACTACCATCCAACCATGATTATCCTGATCTCTATAACTGAGTACCAATTAGCCGGATTACAGGGGTATAACCAAGTTAATATATACATATCTATCTATCTATATCTATATCTATATCTATATCTATATCTATATCTATATCTATCTATATCTATAGATAGATATATCTATCTATAGATATATCTATAGATAGATATAGATATAGATATAGATATATCTATATAGATATAGATAGATCTCAAAAGGAAACTCACTGTTTCCTTAAACAAACAAAACTGTCAATTTTTTCTTTTATAAAATTGGAGAACAGGAGGACAAAACTGGTCCTCCCTGTGGCACTGGTAGTAGTGGGGAGGGGGAGGAGTGGGGAAAGGGTGTATGATGGTGGATATGGTGCAAATACTGTGTACAATCTATGTAAATGGAGAAATGAGGCCTATAAACTAGTCCAGGAATGGTGGGAGCAGGGATACAGGAGAATGGTTTTAGGGGAGAATTGAAGAATGATATGTTTAACATATTGTAAGGACTTTTGTAAACCTCAAAATATTATCTCATCACAAAAATACAAAACAGAACAATAAGAAATAATTTTAAAAGTAATAATAGCCGCTATGATGGTTGTTCCCATGTGGCAGGTGGTCAGCTCTTTGGTACAGAACATTTCTGAGACAAATTTGTTAGAACTCAGGTTGTTAAGTAGTTACTGGTGGTTTGTACCATAAACCACTTAAGGGAATACACGAGGCTCTCTTCTTGGAAAACCTTCTCTGACCATACAAATACTAGCATGCACCTTTAAAATCATTTGTTTTTCTCCAACCCCAGGAAATTACCACTTGTCCCCTCTGCTTTACTGGCAGAATTTGGAGAATTAGGATATATTCCCTGCAGTGGCATGGGTTACATTTGAAATACCCACTGCATGAACAAATGCCTTCTGGAAGGAACTGGTGGACGTGGAGTCATTAGAGGGGTGAGCAGGGGGAGGCCCTAGGAAGTACTGAACTGCTGTCCAGGATGGTTGAAGTCTACTGGATTGGGGTAAGGGGGTTCTTGGGTGTTTTTGTTGTTGTTTTGCTTGCTTTTTGCCTTATCAACTTCCTACAACTCATGGATAACCTCACAACAGTGATCAAACTAAGGTGGAAATCTCTTTGAAGAGGAAATTGAACTTTAACTCCTTTTCGGCCCTCATCCTAGGGAAGAGCATATGCATGACCATTTAACACCACCCTTTGTTCTGTGGTCTGGGGAGACTCATGTATGCATAGTGCTTTCCTCTCCCTGTGCTCAGTGAATAATCCACACACAGAAGACTTTTGAGTCAGGGTGACACAATTATGCTCCCAGCATTTCTCACTTGAGAATGATCCTGTGTGTTTGACATTCTGTCCTGGGCACATTGCCCTGAGAATGATTCATTTCCACATGTCCAACCCCTTTTCGTGCCCATTTGATGTGGGTATTTTCTGTCCTGCCCTGTACACAGAAATCTCTCTAATTATTTATGCTTTAGAGAGTGATTTGAAAGGGAGTAGATTTTCATTTCCTAGTGGCATACATGTGGAGAGATAGTTAGGACCTATCTATTGTTGGCTCAATTCCCAACACCTATATGTGCAGTAGCTGTTGGGAATTGAGCCCAAGGTTTTATAAATTCTGTACATACACTCTTTCTACTATGCTATGTCCTCAGTCAGAACATCTGCCTTTTGTTTGGGTTATTTAGTCGATTCACATTTAATGTTATTTCTTACATGTTTAATAATAGGAAACTTACTTCCAATACTGCTCAAAAAAGAATTATGTCTATATTGTGATATTTGATGTTTATTGTTTCAATATTAGAGCCTGATAATTTATATTACTGTAGAATTGAGTGTCAACAGGTGCCCACAGCTGGCCTGGGTCTGGTCCCTTGGAGTTTCTATTGAATAGCAGCTACTGGGAGCTCTGTAGAGCGGCCTGAGGTGTGGGTTTGCAGTTCATCAGAGCAGCTAGAGGATTATCTGACTGTACACTCATTTACAAGGCAAGTGCCTTTTCCATATCTTAGCTACTGTCAATAGTGCTACGATGAACATCAGAGTACAGCCATCTTGTACCTTCTGATATCCACTGTTACAGATTCATAACCAGAATTGTGACTTTTGGATCATCTGGCAGTTCAATATTTACTTTTTGGTGAACCTTCAAGCTCTTTTCCAAAATGGTAGTATAAAAATTTATTCTCACCTGCAGTTTCTCAGGGCTTCCTTCTTGTTGTACATGTCCTCTCAAACACAAGTTATCATCAACTTCTTTCAGTTTAGGGCCCAAAACCCTATTAATTGAATTTATATCAGTTACGAATTTGATGGAAATATGTCAAAACCATTGTTGAGTCTGACAAAGTTATTGTCATTACGATGACTATTGTAAGGGATGCATTGAGCCTGTGTCTTGGTGACAGAAAGAAGATGCAGAAAGAAGACTTCCAGAACTTGAGTTTACATCATAAATGTGGCCATAGTAATGGGTGTGGCACATTAGACTTTCAGACTATAGATGTCGAGTGTAACAGGTTAGAGCCAGGCAGGTGGGGCAGTTCCTGCACCTGAACAGCAAACACTGTGGTTTCTGCTGCTTTTGGAGGCACGTGTGTGAATTCTGTACTTTTGGATGCAGCGTTGACTGGGCATTGCCCTAGAAACCATTCTATGATGTGCAGTCAAAAAAGAAAGGAACAATTAAAGGTGCCTTAATCCAGTAGTATTTGTCCTTTGACATTTGATTCATGTAGCCACTAACACTGTGTGTGAAAATTTTTATGTGAATTTTTCAGGGGGACACAATTATGCTCATATACTACCATCCTGGAATATTCATAATACATTGTCATCTTCACTATGAGGTTAGTACACCTGTTCTGTGATGAACTAGGTCCTCTCTCCCAAATCTGCAGCATACAACTTGTCACTGTGACGTTTCTCTAATGTCGCTCAGGGTCTCAAGACCTGTCCAATTGGAGGCACGGAATGAGGACTTCCCAATCAGGCACATATAGAGAAGGAAAGGGGTGGGCTTGAATCGTGTTAGGCTGGTCTTTAATTGAAGCTTCTTGTCAGAGATCCTCCTGCAATGATCTCCAGGTTTTCTCCTCTATTGAGGAGGTTTAGGTGGCTTTGCCACAGCTTCTGTCTCCCTATGAATTCTCAGACTCAAACAGATTGCAGAGAGGACACTGGGCCACCCTAAAACCAAGGATAGAGTTGCAGGCCGGCGACCTGAACGGCAAGGGAGGCAGGTCGTAATCTGCGGTTTGCATCTCCCCTCTTCGTTTGTGTATTCTCCTGTAGGACACCTGCACAGTGGGTCACCTCTAGCTGTGGGGATTGGGGTGGGGCCACCTTCAGCATCTTCTCGCTCTGGGATCAGGATGTCAGTACAGGTCACCTGCCTAACGCTCTCCCTAGTTCTAGATGACATGGAGGTGTGCTGGTGTGTGGAGATGGTGGGGTCATTGGTTCACGCACACCCAAGCTGCCATCTTCAAGATGGGCCCACCCATTTCACCCACAGCTATCCAAATATCTGGAAGGAAGTCTTAAATCTAAACACCAACACCCCCAGTCCAACTACTCTAACAATAAATCCCTAATATCCTCCATCCAATCCACTTTCCCTAAAACTGACTTCCCCCTTCCATAGCATTACCAACTATGTATTGCTTATGTCTAAAAGACAGTATTGCATCCTTTTTCCTTTTTCAAAGGGTGCTTAGTATTTCCTTTTGTGTGCATTTCACAGGAGAGGAAGGCAGAGAAGACTCAATTGATCCCTTTTTGTTTTTGTTGATCCTATATTGTGCTTCTCCTTTTGTAGGAGGACTGTGGTTTGACATCAGCACTTCATGCTTGCAAACCAGGCACTCTACCCCTCGAGACACACCACCAGTCCACAGTTGTGTGGTTATTTTGGAGGTGGGGTCTCCCAGACTCTTGAAGGGTTGGTCTGGACACTTAATTCTCTGGATATCAGAGCTCAGCCTTTCACAGCCCTAGGATTACAGGGTGTGCCATCAGTGCCTGGCCACTCAACTTTATAATAATAGCCATTCTGACCTCTGTGTACCAATGGCACATAGTCTGCTTTTTCTTACATGACATCCACATGGCTAAGTTGTTATAATCAGGCTTTCAAGTAGTCACTGGAGGCTGAGAGCTGGTGGCTCACACCTGATGACTTCTCAGGAGGCACAAATCAGGAGGATTACAGTTTGAAGCCAGCTCAGGCAAATTATTTGTGAGACCCTGACAGGAAAAAAAATCACAAAAAATGGTTTTTGGAGTGACTCAAGGACGAGGTCCTGAGTTAAAACTCCAGTACCCCTGAAAAAAATGGCACTGGCGGCCTGTGCGAAAAGCCAAAGAAAGGATCTGTGCTTCCTAAATGTCTCTGCACATACAAATGCTACTGGCCCCATCTGAGGTCCTCATGTATGCTGTCTGAACTTGGCAAGACACAATGTTATTTTTCACCTGTGTAACAATAGGAAATATACGTTCCTATTGTGAATAACAATATTCACATATGTTCTTCTCTGAATATTGTTTGTATTGTGATTCCTTGGTTTTTATTATTTTCGTATTATTACTTGGATAATGTAAATCATTGTCAGTTAATGATGGCTATGACTTCTTACAACTGAGAAGTTTCATACACACACATTTCATACACATACATACACTAACTTCATGCACACACATTCAGATGAGTTCAAAATTTAAGTGTAGTTTTTTGTTAAAAATTAAATATGTTGACATTTAGATTGATTTGGGGGAAAACTTAAACTTGTGGGGAGTTTTCTCTATACATCTGAGGTATGTAATCCAGTTTTCTTACATGCCTATGCCCATAACAATTGACAATTGTTCCTTTTGAAAAAATGTCCACATATGAAACAACACAGACAAGCGACATAATATGAAACTTAGGTTGAGCTAATTCTATTTCTTGTACTGGACATATAAGACCTAGTGTGAGGCTTGGCTTTAGAATTTTCCCCACACTTACATGAGTACCTCTTATTTCTTTTTTAATTTGTCGGTGTTTGGTTTGAATTAAAGTCTCATTCTTGCTATGAATTTCCAGCCCTACTTTTGTTGGGAATATCCAAGATGGGGTTCTGTGAACTCTTTGCCTGGACGTATTTGGAGACGTTTCTGACCCAGGACTTCACAACTAACTGCCATCAGGTGCCCACAGCTGTCCTGTGTCTGGATCTCTTGGCATTTCTAATGAACAGCAGCCCCTGGAACCTCTCCTGTAGAATTGTCTGAGGCATGGGTTTGGAGCCTCCAAGAGCAGATGGAGGAATCTCAGGCTATCCACTCATGTCAAAGGCACATTTTTTCTGCTTCTTACCTGCCATGAGTATCACTGCTAAACTTAACATCAAAGTGCAGCTGTCTTTCTCATCCTGAAATTTTTTCTTTGGATGCATACCTATAATTGTGGTTTGGGGATCATCTTGAAGTTTAAAGTTTAGTTTTATAAAGCATCTTCCGTTTGTTTTCCAACATGCCCGTGTTACAATTTATTCTCCCCAGTAGTATACCAGGGCTCCATTCTTGCTATACCCATGTCATCTTATACAGGTTATCCTTCAATTTCTTATTGTGGATGAAAAGCAGGAGTTAGAAGGAACTCTGGTTTGAAAGCATGGCATTGTTCTTGCAAAGCAGTCACTCTACTCCTTGAGGCACATCACCAGATCATGATGCTGTGGTCATTTTGGAGGTGGGGTCTCCCAGACTCTCTGGGATTGCTGGTCTGAAGCAAGATGGTGACATGATAGCGTCTGGACGCTTAGCTTATGTCATAAAGTTGTCGATGGTAACGATTGTGACACATCAGACTGGTGGCATAGAGATGGTGTCCTGTAGCAGGTTAGCACAGGGAAGGTTGGGCCAGTCAGTGCAGTCCTACAGCAGAGTGGTTTGCGAGGCTTCTGAGCCACTTCTGGAATTTCGGGCACCGCAACGACCGGGCATTAGCCCAACAACTAGAAAAAAAGACCAATTCAAGTATCCCTTAATCTCGAAATATTGCCCTGGGAAGACAGTCTCACTTAGTCCCTGACACTGTGTGTTATAAAATCAACATGATTTTTTTTCCTGAGGGACACAATTCGGCCCATAGCATACACTAGCCTCCTGTTATAATTCATAACCTGCTGTCATCAATACGAGGTCGTACAATTGTTCAGTTTTGAAGGTTGGTCCTCCCTCAGGAAGCTGCTGCAGAGAATTTGACAGTCTAACATCTTTCAGCCATTGATTGGTGTGCTCTGATGTCACTCAGACCTCAATCGCTGTCCTATTGGAGGAACTGCATGAGCACTGTCCAATCAGGCACAGACAAAGAGAGGAAAGGGCGGGCTTTTGCGATCCGGGGCGGGTCTTTAACTGAAGCTCGCCATCTGCAGCTATCTTGGAATCCTCTCCAGGTGTGTCCTGGGTCCGGGATGCTCAGGCGGTTTTTCCACATCCGATTTCTCCCTGTGAATTGCAGGACGCAGGGAGAACCTTAGGGAGGACGCGAACACCCGAAAGGCAAGGACAGTGCGTGCGTGTGGCGTGGTGACGGGGAAGGGAGGGCGTCCGTGACTGCGGCAGTGCTTCTCCCCACCGCGTGCTCCGAGTCTGCAGGCCCGGCCTCCTTTAGGGCAGCTGCGCCGGGGTCCCCTCTGTTCAGCAAGAGTGAGGTCATCCTAAAACCTGCAGCCTCTCAAGGCTCACCCGCTGCCCCCCACCGCTGCCATTTCTGACGTCACCGTACCTTGCCTGTTAGAGGCGGCACTCTGCTCTCTCCCTCTGCCTAGAGTCAGCTCAGGTTTGTCCCGACACAAACCTGCCTCTGCTGTTGAGCCGAGCCTCCCATTTCTGTCTTCTTTCCTGGACACCTTCGTCCCGAGACCCTCTAGCTGTGGGGCATTGGGAGAGGGCGGCCTTCAGTTTCTTCCGACTATGAGGAGAGGGCTGGCAGGCAGCTGGGACTGGAGTGTGCCCTGGGCATGCACTCGTGGTCCACGCCTGAAAATCTAGCTACTGAGGAGGCAGAGGTCAGAGGATCACACTTTGAAGCCAGCCCAGGCCAATAGTTTCTGAGCCCATAACTCTAAAATAACATCAGGAGAAAGTGTAGTTGGAATGACTCAAAGTGAAAGTATTGAGTTGATACCCCACTACCACAAAAGCGTAGTCACTGGAGGACTGTGTCATAGGGCTCTTAAGGGAGTTTGCTTCCTCGTGTCGCTGCACGTATACTGATTCTGACGGTATATTGAGGTCTTCGTGGGTGTTGTCTAAGATAGGCAGGACACATTTGAAGTTATTTTTCACCTGGATAACCATCTGAAACTTACGTTCACATGTGTTCTTCTATTCATACTGTATGTATTGTGATTCCATGGTGTTTATTATTTCCGTATTATGCCTTATAGTGTACATTAGTATCAGGTAATGATGGCTGCTCCTATTCTTACAACTGAGAAGTTTCTAGGCTAATTTCATAAACACAGAAAAATACACACATTGACATGATATTAGAATTTGCTTTTTGTTTTTTAATAATTAGGTATCTTCACATTTGAACTGATTTTAAGGAAAAACTAAAACTTGTAGTGAGTTTTAGCTATATACCTGAGGTATGTAACAGTTTTTTATGTGCCTTTGTCCACTTTATATTATTGTAAAGTCACAGTTTTTCCTTTACAAAACATGGCCACATGCATGTGACACTATGTGAAACTTAGGTGGTGCTAATACTATATGTTATATTGGATATGTGAGACCTCGGGTGACAGTGGGCTCTGGCACTTGCCCCACACTTACTTGTTTATCATGCATCCTAAGCCAGTGCTCTACCTCTTGAGCCACACCTCCAGGCCTGTTTTGAGTTGGGAATTTCCATTATGGTGTATCTTGAACTTTTTGGCTAGACTGCCCTCCATCCATGATTGTCCTGAACTCTGCCTCCTGAGTAGCTCAGGCTATAGACCAGGCCAACCATTGCCATTCTGTTTGGTTTTGAGACAGGACCTTGCTGTGTATCAGAAAGCACACTATGTAGCTCAGGTACCTGAAACTGGAACTCCTCCTAAGTCAGCTACCTGAGTGTAGTCACGATGGGTTCCTGGTTCCATATCAGCTTTGGTCAATGTCTTGACTTTGTTTTGTCATTCATATTCAGTTCCACATAGTTTTTTAACCTTCTAGCTGGTACTATGTTTAGAACATGAGTTCATACTTGCTAGGTTAGTACTCTACCACTTGAGCCAGAATTTCTCCCTCTACCTGGACATCAGTGATTTTTGAGTTGAGCTCTATCAATGGCATACTAATGTGATTCCATGGCATGTCTGGAAATGTTCCCATGAAGATATTTAATCCATAGTTCATTTGTTGCAGCATAGTAATCATTGTAGATATGTCTGTTAGTTGAATATTAAGGTCCTGAAGTGTGTTGTCTGAGACAGGCAGGACAGAAAGCTATTATTAGACCAGTATGATGACCTGAGGAGCTACTGAAATTTCTATTGCAAGAGCCAAGCATGGGGAGGGGATTTATGCAAAGTGTTGAATTTCTATTAGTTCTTAAGAATACTTACAAACATACCAACTAAAAATACTTTTGTGTGAGGTTCACAATCACATCCTTAAAGGACAAGGACTCCTAAGACACCGTGCAAAATGTACACAGCAGGAAGAGTGAGACAGAACAGGATATCTTATTTAATTCACAAGAGGTCCCAAGATTCTTGTCTCCAAACATTCATTCCTTCATTTGGTCATCAGGCCCTTTCTCTCTACATTCGTGTCTTTTCAAAGTTGACTGAGATGAGGAAATGAATTATTGATAAGGGCACTAGCAGAATAGGTGCACTTCTCTGGATCTTGGGTCATATCACAATCCTGGTTTTAATACTTGTCTTAAAGCTGTACTTGTCACAAGTGACTATTAGAGTATAACACTGCTCTTCCTTTTATTTTTTTAATTTTTATTTTATTCATATGTGCATACAATGTTTGGGTCATTTCTCCCCCCTTCCCCCACTCCCTCCCTTTCCCCCTCACCCTGCTCCCTCGCTTACCCCCCCCTTACCCCTCGCTACCAGGCAGAAACTATTCTGCCCTTATATCTAATTTTGTTGAAGAGGGAGTATATGCAATAATAGAGGGACCAAGGCTTTTTGCTAGTTGAGATAAGGATAGCTATACAGGGAGTTGACTTGCCCTGATTTCCTGTACATGTGGGTTAACATCTGAATTAATTCTTCTTCAACTAACCTTTTGTCTAGTTCCTGGTCCCCTTCTCCTATTGGCCTTAGTTGTTTTAAAGTATCTGCTTTAGTTTTTCTGCATTGCGCTCTTCCTTTTAAATGACTGCTCATCACATTGACCTTGGCTCTTGCCAGGATAATTAAATATTTTAAAGGGCTAAGAGCTGATGGCTCACATCTGTAATCCGTCCTACAAAGGAGGCAGAGAACAGGAGGATTGCAGTTCAAATCCAGTAGGGACAGATTGTAAGAACCTAGCTTGAAAATACATAACCCCTACAGAAATAAAATAATACCGGTGTGGGGCCCAGACAGACACTCAAATATGGGATGTCTCTGGGGTCTGTCCTTGGTTTGACCACTTGAATTATCCACAGTACAGACTTCAACACAATCTTCATTCCTTTGCTACCCACTGGCAAACTTTCACAAATCCAGAATCTCAGATCTTACATGTATTTTCACTTTACACTACTCACATGGAATCTGCATGTTGCTACTGCTCTTACTTACCTGTCACAAATACTGCATGTATCAACCACCTGCACTGCCTTTCCAGAAATTATCAAAGACTTCCAGATTAAAGGTATTACTAGACATTTTAATCACAAGGTGTAATGGGTACAAAAAGAAAGATATCAAACTATTTCACAAATTTATTGACAGATATGGTCTCATTCATTTTCATAGTCCAAGGGAGAAGCAATCTTCCAATAAGAAATATCAATTCTTATAGCAGTGTAGGCTTTAGGTGCTAAAGAAATTTCATGACCTTCAACCATATTGTCATATAGTTGCAGAAAAAGTCTAAGTCTTTCCTAAAAGACTTTATGAGCTTCTGAAGGCTGTTATTTCATAGCGTACATTTATTTGCCTCATTGTTCCAGAACATCAAGTTTTTAGATGAATGGTTTCTCCAGAGAGCTTTCTTGGTTTATACATATTCAATTTGATCTCATTGTTCTTGTGTTTTTCTGTGACTGTGGATGTTCTTTACCTTTCTTGTTATAGGGAAAGTACACAAATCAGATAAGGGCCCAACCAATGCCCAATTAGCTGAATTTATATTAGTTATGAAGTTGAGGGAAATGTGTGGAAACTATTGTCTTATTTACTAGAGTAACAGATTCAATGAGCCCCGGGCTTTGGTGATGAAGAAATGACAGCAAGATGCAGAAAGAAGGCATCTAGATTCTTAGTTTATGTCATAAATGTGGCCACAGTAATGGATGTGGCACGTTAGATTTTCAGCCTCTAGATGGCAACTTGTAGCAGGTTAGCGCCAGGCAAATTGGGGCAGTTCCTGCAGCTAGACAGCAAATGTTGTGCTTTTCTCTGGTTGGAGGCACTTGTGTGAATTCTGCACTTTGTGAGACAACCCAGGCTGGGCATTAGCCGAACAACCAGTCTTTTAGGTGAAGCCAAAAAAAAAGAAAAGGAGATTTTCAAGGTGCCTAAATCCAGTAGTATTTCTGCATTGATATCTCTTTCAATAACCTGCTAATACTGCATGTTAAAGAAATCAATGTGAATTTGTCGGCAGTGATACAGTTCAGCTTCTAACATATAGTAGCCTTCTTCTATAATTCATAATCCCCTAGCATCTTCAGTAAGAGGTTAGTGCACCTCTTCTATGAGGAACAAGGATTATAGAACTGAGCCAAAGCACCTAGCTTCAAAGCTAATTCTTCGTTACTTTTTTAACATAATGCAGGTGATGATCTAAGATAAGTTTCCAATTTTATCCTTTTTTCCAAATGGTTCTCCAGTTTCCTAATTTTGTTCATTTAAATGTCCATCTTTTCTTCAATGATTTGCTGACTCATAATATAAGCACTGTGTATACTTTGTTCTAATTCTAGGTTTTCTTCTTCAATATGTTGAGATTTTGTCCTCTCCCTCTTTGTTGCTCTGTGTCCCACTTCAACACTGCCCTAAATATACAGGCTTTCAAATGTGTGTGGGCATACCCTTCTCTCGGGCCTTCTCTTCCTCCCAGGAATTTCTTTGCTACTGCTGCTTATTAATATTTCCATGTACACTTTAAATCAACTTGTTTGCCTCCAGGAAACCCAACAAAGAAAAAAAATAACATATGTTGGCATTTGAATAGGCTTTCCTTTAAATTGGTGTTTTAGGGAGAACTTTTGGTTATATGAATTCATATCTGTAATCATTTGGTGTATTGTCATTTCATTATGTCTAGTTTGAGTCTTTCAAGAATATGTTAAAACTTATACTCTAAAGGTTATACATGCATTTCTTATTAGGTTTATATTCTCTCTCTCTCTCTCTGTGTGTGTGTTTGTGTGTGTGTGTGTGTGTACTACAGAATTCTCTCTGTGGTATTGAACTTCCAGGAGCCCAGGCAGTGCATGTCTTCCTCAAATTCCAGGTTGTTGATGGTGAGGTTGAAGGTGAACAGCACCAGGACAGAAACACCACTGCAGCAGGGGAGGAGAAAAGGAGGTCACATGTGAGTCAGTTCTGGTCTAGGTACTAAGGAATCTTCTGAAGACCCTGACCAAGGGTTTAATGCCAGGGTTTGAAACAGTCAAGCAAGCTAAGTTAGTCAGGACAGGAAGAGATTAAAGCCACAAGAGGAATAACCCAGGACATTAAGATACAGCCAAAGCAGGTTAGAAGTCTAGAGGCAGGAGACAGGTGTGCATAATTAAGTGGACCCGAGCAGGGTACCAGGAGATGAAGTCTGGCACTAGCAGGCTGCCTTTAAAAGATGAAAAGGACCAGGATTGGGGAAATACCACAGTTTGGAGAAAAAAATGGGGAAAATCAATTCAATTGCATCTAACATCTCTTTTTTATAATCTCCACCAAACCTCAGGCCTTAAAGGATGTGTCTCTGACCACTCAACATGCTTACCTCTCTACATCCCGCCTCACAACTTCCAGAATTTGTCCTGAATAAAGAGACCACATTTCAATGCTGTAGTTACTTTGGTGGTGTCACGGTATAGGGTCTGATCTGGCTTCAAATTTCATCTCTGCCTCTTCACAGTCATGTGAATGATCACAGACATGTTGTCTGCCCATTCTTCAGCTTCTTCCACTGAAAGAGCACATGATGGTATGCCATAGGAGTCTATCTCCTAATGGAGTCAGATGGGGGATCATACTTTGTGGAGAAATTATGAAGCTCAAATGATTGTTAATATAGTAAGCACATCTTTAAGGAATTGTGCTGGGTTTTAAAAAAGGCAATCTAAAATGTTACATCTTGTGTATTTCTGCTCATGTGTCATTCTCACAATAAAATTATTGTGTTGGAGGATAGGTTAGTAGTTGCTAGGGGTTGTTATGCAGGGGTGGGACAATGAGGGAGATGGAACAGTATCTTGAGTGTGGTGGTGGTTTCAGCAAATCTGCCTATGTTCGAAATGGTATAGAACTACACCTCCACACACACATACACATACACACACACATGCACAAGTGAATGCAGATAAAACGGAGGTCTTGTAGATCTATATAAAGTCAGTTTCCTTCTTCTGATACTTGCATAGAATTATGCAAGATGTAGCCATTGGGGAAAGTTGGGTGAAGAAAATGAGAGAAACCTGCACCATTTTTGAAACAACTCCTGAATCTATCATTGTTTATTCAAAGTGAAAAGTTAAAAATAAAAAAGAATGTAGCATGTGGTATAGCATAGTAACTGCTGAAGGTTATGTATGTCTTTTAACATTTTTATCAACTGTGACTGCATGTCCCCATTTCAGGCTTACCTAGTACAATAAACTTGGTGAGGGACTTCGTGTGACTTATGTAACATTTGTCACAGTGTAGATGCTGTGGGTAGAGCCACCACGCCTAACATAGAATAGATGTCCTATAAATATTTGTTGAGCTAATTTTCCTGGTAGTCCCTGTGTTAGGTTCTTAAATACATAGTTATGCATCACTTAATGATGGGAATATGTTCTGACAAAAGTGCTGCCAGGTTATCACATAGCTGTGCAAACATTGTAGAGTGTACTTACACAGACAGCTCTGACTCCATTAGGAGATAGACACTTATGGTACTACCATCATGTATGGAATTCATCACAGAGTGACATTTTGGTCAAGGTTGAACAGCATTTTCACTTACCATTCATATCAAACTTATGAAATGCTAGCAGTGTAGCTTGGCATGTGGGGAAATTGGAGCACCAAGAGGTTAGGTAAATTGCCCAAACTGGAGCAGCGGGAGGGTAAGTAAATTGCCCAAGCTCAACACTGCAGGAGACAGGGGAAGTACACATTCCTGCTCTTGAGTTCAAAGTAGGGCAGGAGGTGCCCAAGACAACTCCAGGCTCCTAGCTTTGAGGTTGGGTAAGTTGGCTTCCTAGGATTGGAGAGAGATGTCACTTACCTGTGCAGCTGCTGAGGTGGGATTGCACCATTGAGGTCCCTGGGAAGAAAGTAGAGGTCACAGAAGGTGAGGAAAGATTAATTGGAAGGAGAAAGGGTGCTCAAAGTCAGGCAACCCAAGGGCACAGGAGCCACACCTGGCAGCCATTTCAACACTTTGTCCTCCTCAGCTAGTGATGCTTCCCTCTGAAGGTACACCTGCTCCATGCAAAATGCCCTGGTGCCCTCCCTTCTCCCCTCCACGAGGACACTGCCATTCAGAAGTGCACCACCCCTACATATATGTGGGGTTCATCTGGGCTTGGGTGCTGGGAAGGTGTCTTTTCTGAGGGAGGCTGGGATGTGGTAGATGTCCTTTAGGAAGTAGGGATCCTGTGCAGTGTGGCGTCTTGCTTGGGAGCACATGGGTGGGAGATGGTGTCCTGTGCACAGTGGTGGGAACCACCAGGAGGGGAGAGCAGGTTTTGGGCACACAGGAAGGAGGTGTTGGGAGGAGATCTGTGTGGGTGCTCAGGGTGGGGAGGCATCCTGTGAGGCGAGTGGCAGGGGGAGGGACACAGTGCGTGTGCTGGAGGGAGCAGAGCAGTGGTGGGAGCCTCTCCTGCACTACTGGGAGCACAGCTGTGCAGGGAGCCAGGTGGTGGAGGAAGCAGACTTTAGGCATGGGGAAGGGAATGTGGGGCAGCACAATGTAGTGTACTGGGGAAGGGGAGTGGGGTGGCATAATGCACTGCGTGCACATGGTGGAGGGAGGGTGAGTATGCACAAGGTGATGGGAGCCACAAAGTGGGTTGTGGGAGCAGCTTTGGGCCTGGGTTAAGGAGGTGGGTGGGGCAGCGTCCTGTGCTGAGAACACTTGGGAAGTGGAGTCAAGCTCAGCTGTGGAAGGCAGCTTTTGGAAAGGATTGCGGGAGGGGTGGGCAGCAAGGCATTTGTTCCTCTGGAGACATACTGGTTGGAAATCCAGAATCAGGTCAAGGCACCTTCCTGGGGTTCTTTGCTAACTAACTGAGGACACAGGGTTTAAATGGTTGTCAGGTGTGGCTTCTGTGCCCTTGGGTTGACCGACTTCCTGTGGGGTCAGTGCCTGCCAGCCCACGGCGTGTGTGAGAGAACTTGTGTGTATGTGTGTGACAGTGATTTAGAGTGAACTTGTGATTGTGAGAATGACCATGAGTACAATTACATGTGTGAGTGTGACAGTGTGCCAGGGTGAACATGCCTGCAAGAGTGAGTGACTGAAAACACAGGAGTGTAAATGTGTGAGTGTGTGTGTGTGACTGTGCAAGATTGAGCATGAGTGCCTTCCTGGAGCACTGTTGTCCTTGAGCAAGACTCTTTATGGTTGTGGCTATTTATAGTCAATAGTTACCTGAAATCATAATGAGAAATAGTTCAAATAGGAACATATTTTGAAAAGTAAGAGTAAATGCTTGAAAGTAACAATTTAAAAAATCGGCCTTACAGATTCAAAAAGAACATTGTAATAGGAAGAACAGGTTGATCTCAGATCTGCAGCTCCTCTAGCCAAATAAACAAATTGTGTCTTTTAAGAGAAATGATACTCAAGACAATTCCATTCACAACAGCCTCAAAAAAAATCAAATACCTAGAAGTAAATTTAACAAAGGATGTGAATGACCTCTACAAGGAGAATTACAAAGTCCTGAAGAAAGAGATAGAGGAAGACTACAGAAGATGGAAAGATCTCCCGTGCTCATGGATCAGTAGAATCAACATAGTAAAAATGGTTATAGTACCAAAAGCAATCTACATGTTTAATGCAATTCTCATCAAAATCCCAATGACTTTCATCACTGAGATTGAAAAATCTACCCTAAAGTTCATTTGGAAACACAAGAGACTGCAAATAGCCAAAGGCAATACTCAGCAAAAAGAGCAATGCTGGAGATATCACAATACCAGATGTCAAACTATATTACAAAGCAATAGCAATAAAAACAGCATGGTACTGGCACAAAAACAGACATGAAGACCACTGGAACAGAATAGAGGACCCAGATATGAATCCACACAACTATACCCCCCTCATTTTTGACAAAGGTGCCAAAACTGTACGATGGAGAAAAGACAGCCTCTTCAACAAATGTTGCTGGGAAAAGTGGTTATCTGTCTGCAAGAAAGTGAAACTAGATCCATGTCTATCACCCTGTACTAGTATCAACTCAAAATGGATCAAGGACCTAAATATCAGACCTGAAACTCTGAAGTTACTACAGGAAGGAGCAGGAAACACTCTGGAAGTAATAGGTATAGGCAAGGACTTCCTTAATAGAACTCCAGCAGCCCAGCAACTAAGAGAAAGGATGAATAAATGGGACTTCACAAAATTAAAAAGCTTCTGCACGACAAAAGAAATGGTCTCTAAACTGAAAAGACCACCCAGAGAGTGGGAGAAAATATTTGCCAGCTATACATCAGACAAGGGACTGATAACCAGAATATACAGGGAACTTAAGAAGTTAAACTCTCATAAAATCAATGAACCAATTAAGAAATGGGCAACTGAACTAAACAGAACTTTTTCAAAAGAAGAAATTCAAATGGGCAAAAAACACGTGAAAAAAATGCTCACCATCTCTGGCCATAAAGGAAATGCAAATCAAAACCATACCAAGATTCCACTTCACCTCTGTTAGAATAGCCATCACCAAGAGGAAGTGTTGGCGAGGATGTGGGGAAAAAGGAACCCTAATCCACTGCTGGTGGGAATGCAAGGTGGTGCAACCATTCTGGAAAAAAAATTGAGAGACTTCTTAAAAATCTAAGCATAGACCTGCCATATGATCCCACAATCCCACTTCTGGGGATATACCCAAAGGAATGCAACATAGGTTACTCCAGAGGCACCTGCACTCCCATGTTTATTGCAACACTATTCACAATAGCCAAGTTTATGGAAGCAACCAAGATGCCCCACTACTGGTGAATGGATCAATAAATGTGGTACTTGTACACAATGGAATTTTACTCAGTCATGAAGAAGAATGAAATCTTATCATTTGGCGGTAAATGGATGGAACTGGAGAACATCATTCTGAACGAGGTCAGCCAGCCTCAGAAGACCAAAAATCGTATGTTCTCCCTCATATGCAGGCTTTAGATATAGGGCAAATGCAGCAATGTGGTTGGGCATCACAAGAAAAGGGGAGAGCACATACAGGAGAGATAGGAATAGGTAGAAAACCCAAAACATGAAAGGGTTTGATGTCCCCACTCCAGAGGAACTAATACAGAAACTTTAAAATGACAAGTTATCATGAGCAGGGGATCAGGAACCAATGTAAAGATCAGTTAGAGTTGAATCAACATGGGTCGTAACACATGGGTACACAAAAGCAATAGGAATCTTTCTGTATAGCTATCCTTAACTCAACTAGCAAAACTGCTTTGTCTTCCTTATTATGCATATGTCTTTTCTTCAACAAAATCAGTGATAAGGGCAGAACAGGACCTGCCTGAAACTGAGAAGGGAGGGAGAAGGGTGGGGGAGTGGGGCAAGGTGGAGAAATGACCCAAACAATGTATGCACATGTGAATAAATGACCAAAAACAAAAGACTGAGGAATTTTTTTTTAAAAAAGAAAAGATGTGGGCAAGTAAGGGATGACAATAGCACATAGCAGCAGTGGGGAAGGATTCTGCCAGGAAACATGTCTTGCTCAGGTCAGCTCAGTGAGGACAGTGTTTGCTCAGACTTCAGGGGAGCTAGGGTTGATGGACTGAGGGGAGGAGAGGGAAAGCCTGACTCAAGTTCCACCAATAAAGTATAGCTGATAAGACATGGGCAGTTACGAATAGGTAATATTGCTAAATAGGTTGGCCTATTATGAAAAATATTTATAATCCACTGATCATTTTTTGCAATCATAATTTAAATGTTAAAAAGAAAAATGCGCTTATACATAGGAAAGACACACAAGGTGGGCATGGTGTGGGACTCTCCTGTCTCACTGGCACTCAGGAGGCTGAGGTAGAAGAATCACTGTAACTTAGGAGTTCAAGACAAGCCTGGGCAACATAGGGAGGACCCCCATCACCCAGTGACTCAAAAAACAGGAACATAGCACAATATAGCTCATTAAAAACTGTTAAAGGTGGGGGAAAGGAGGAAAGAAAGGTGACTTAAGGAAGAAGAGTGGGGGTGAATTTGTTTGCAAAGTTGACCATGTATTTTTTATTTCAGTTTTTTATACTTTAAGATTTACAGATCATTAATTACTTCAGGTTTTTTTTAATTTCAAGACTAAAGCAAATTAGATTTTTTTAAAAAAATCTCTAATTTAACAATAAGAATTAAAAAATTCTCAATTTAAGGGCCAGGCTTGATGCTATAGGCCTGTAATCCTAGCTACTCAGGAGAAGATAGGAGACTGGCAAAGGGCAGTCCAGGCAAAAAGTGAAAGACTCTATCTTGAAAATCACTGAAAGCATGAAAGACTGGGATGTGGCTCAAGTTCTAAGCACTTTCTAAGGCCCTGAGTTCAAATCCCAGTACCTTGAGAAAAAATAATTCTCCATTTCTATTGGGAACTTACTTTTAAAAATGACACTTAAATACTTTAATTGGATAATGCCTGAAGTTTAGCTTTGAAGTTTAATTTTGGGGGTGGGGAAGCAATAAACATGTTTATTTCCTGGTGAATCTCACCAACATTTAATTCACAGACCTTTATTTGTATCTGTTTACCGTCACCAGTCATGAGCTCTTTTAATTGCCTATGTACCATTAGTATAAGTAAGCTTCCTCATAGATCATGAATTTCTCTCCATATTTTTACTTTTGCTTTAGCTCAGACAGCTATTGCCTGGACTGTGGTAACACATAATGAGGATATAGGGCAATGAACCGTAGAATTACAGAGGAAGAAAGAGAACAAGGAAACAAGTCAACAAAAAAAGAAAAGATAAAACAAAACTGGGACTTGGCATTTCAACTACACAGCAGGGACACTGAAAGAGGAATTCATGGGCCTGTGCTTGTGACAGAGGTGCCGATGAGAAGGGTGACATTTGAAGCATTCAGAGTCATGGTCAAAGGAGCCAGACGGGGAAAAGGGCAGGAGTGGAATAGTCTTGATTTAACAGTTTGATTTTTAAAGGATCCCATACAGGGCTTTAGTTAGCTTTGGTGAGATAAAATTTGCATTATATCCATTTGTTCAGTTCACTGGCAAAACATGTTTCCATTTTAGTGTACTTTGAACGTGACATGTTCACAGGGTGGAATCCTGTGGGTCTGGATTTATAATCTTGCTAAAATAATAATTTTTACCTGATTTATACCTGCAGAAAATACACAGAAGAATGCCTGTTGCATGGCCACTAACCACAGGTCCCTTGCCTCAGAGTCTCTTTCATGGGATCCTCCTGGCTACTAGGGGCAAAGTAGAGCCAGGAAGGAAAGATGGGGATGACTGGTTGATGAGCACTAGGTTATGGTTAGAGAGAAGTGAGAAGTTCTTGGGTGCTGTTGCAGTGTGGGGTGACGAGAGGCAATAATGTCATAAAGAAATGATAAATGTTTGACCTGATTTAAACATTGCACAGTGCATACATGTATCAAAACTTCACATGGTACTCCTTAGTTTGTATATTTTTTATGTGTTTAATGTATTATTTAAAAATCATTTTAGGTGAAAATAAGCTAGATGATCTGTATGAGTTTCAGAAAACCTGGACATCAGAACGAAGACTGTTATCACCTCTGAAAAGGGACATGACAAATGCATGAATAGTTTTTAAAACTTCATTAATACCAAATGTGCATGCATGCAACAATAGAATTTCAAAGTTACGTAAAGCAAAACTGATTGCTGTGAAGGAAAGAGGCAAATTAAAATCGGAGGCTGGATGTCAGAGCATGTCTCCATCAGCAAGTGACAGAGCAGGCAGATAGCAAATGAGCAAAGATACAGATGACCTGGACAACATTATCAGCCATCTTCACTGAACTGACATTTTTAAGTCACTCAAATAGAGCAAAGTTCTTTTGGACAGAGATTTAAAGGACTTTTTCCTGGAGGAAACAATAGTCTTTTTAGGGATAGATGGAGGTCAATGCATAGACGTAAACGTAAAGTGTAACATGTAAAATATTACAGGAAAGACTTCTATGACCTTGTGTTGATGATTTTTTGCATGTTACACCAAAAAGCATGACCCATAAAATAACTTGGTAAAATTGTTTTTATCAATTATATACTTTTGTTCTTTGACAGACACTATTAAGAGAGCAGAAATTCAGACCATGGAATGAGAGAAAGTATTTTCAAATCTTATATCTGATAATGGGTTTGATCTACAATGTAAAAAGAAAAATTTAAGGTCAGTATAAGAATAAAAACATTCCAATTTTTTAAAAAGTACAAAGAGCTGAACAAATACTTCCCTGAAGTTGATGCACAGATGGAATAAGCAGATGAAACATCTGCTCAATGTCTTTGGTCATTGAAGAAATGTAAATCATAACACATCAGATTATCACTGCATTGCTGTGAACGTGGCTAAAGCAAATAAACAAAACAAAATAAAACAAGTTCTCAAAAAGGGCTAGAGAAATGTGGGGCAGCAGAACATTGCCTGCAATGTTGACTGACTGATCTGAATTTGTCCATTTTGGAAAACACCTTGTCAGTTTCTTATAAAGCAAGACGTACCTTAACCTAGGACACAGCAATCCCAGATCTGTATCCAAGAGATTTAAGGTTTTGTGTTCTCATGAAAGCTGTGGTGCAGTTTTATTATCACTCCTGAAAAGCTAGGAATGATTTCTGTGTTCATCACCAAGTTAATTCATAAATAAAATATGTACCATGGATTAAATTAATACTTCCAATCCACCAATAGAGACAAATTATCAATTGATTTACAACACTGGTGAAACAAATCCACAGAATATACAATGTTTGATTTCTGTTCTGTGAAATTCTGGGAAAAGGCAAGACTGCAGGTTTGGAAAACAAATCTGTGGTAGCCAGTGATGTGTTTGAGATGAGATGCTTACTACAAAGTGTTGCACAGGGAATTTTTAGAAGGATGGCCGGTTCTATAAGGGACTGTGATGGTGGATGATGATGGTGCATTTGTTAAACTCATGGATATATACAGCACATTCAGGAGGTGGATATCAGGAGGACTGCTGTTTGGGACCAGCCCAAGCAAAAAATTAATGAGACCCCATCTCAACAAATGAGCTAGGTGTTGTGGCTCACCTAGCTATGTGAGTGGTCTAACTAAGAGTAGACCACTCTAGCTATGTGAGTGGTCTAACTAAGAGTATCATGGTCCACTCCCCAACCCGGGCAAAACTCGAGATCCTACTTGAAACACATCTCAAGCAAAAATGGTTGGCATATGGATCAAATGGTAAAGTGCTTGTCTAGCAAGTAGGGCACCCCCAATAGTGTCCCCAAAAAAGAAAAAAAAAGAAAGATACAGCACAAAGATGAACTTAATTTTGTGCTTATTTAAAAGCATAACAGCAGGCATTAGGGGAAGTGGAGAATGAAGTGTAGAGTGTCACCCTGTTTGTACCATAAATGCATGGCATAATTTCATGGAAGACAGGACTGAGTAAGTAAGAGGAGGAAGAAACTTGTCTCAGTACGTAAGGCTAGACATAAAAAGAACTGCACAAAAATGCTTAACTTTAGTTGGCAAATTTGTTTTCCACAAGGTCATGTTTAACAGTCTGGAAACCATATTCATACTAGAGTTGAACAAATGAGGAAATAAATTGTAGATAATGGGAGCCATGTTCCCGCTAGTTGAGAAAAAATAACAAACAATCTATGGGAAGGCTGTAATGAACTCTGCTATTGGATTAAAGTGAAATGTTACTATGAAATCATATTTAGTTTAATATTCTCATAAATGCATATAGAAACAGATATAATCGTATATGTAGTCACAAAGTAACAGATACATATTTTCTTTCAGAGTCCAGAAGCAGCAATAGAGAGCCTAGTAATAATAATCTCACAGGATCTTGGTTTATAAACAGCTCACTTCAACAGTGGGACAAGAGCCTTGCAGAAGTGTCTGATTTGAGAGGTGGGGAAGGAGAGATGTAGCCCCATAACATCAGGAAGTATAGAAAAATAAAGGAGGAGGCCATCTGAAAGGAATTCCAGTGGTCATGCAGAAAACAACTTAAGCAAAGCAAAACAAAATAAAAACAAAAGTCTTTGGATTCTAATCAAAGAATGTAATAAAGATCTCATAATCTAGACTGGTACAAGTAGATAATTAAATAAATGAATGAAAATGAGGGATAATCTCCAAAAAAGTATGTAAAAGGAATAGGGAAATAGTCACCATTGGATCAGAACAGTGAAGCCCTGATGATAAATGCTAAAATTTGTCGCCAAAATCAGTGGGTGAAAGTTGAGGGAGAAACAGGATATTGGCAACCTGAAAGTATCTCCCCAAAGATACTTGTTAATCAGTGTGTGGTTTTAGCTCATGTCCACAGTTTCTTAGACACTCTTGCCTTCAGGAGGTGGGTCATAATTCTTCAATGTAGATAAAACAGTCCTTAGTCAATCAATCTAACTAACAGGGCTTGGAAGGGGGTGGGCAAACAGTAACTTCACAGAGGATCAATTCATCAGGTATCACCTTAATTAAGCAATGGAAGTTAATATCCTCAGTAAGTTATGCTGCTATTACTTACTCTGTGATGTGATAAAATGAGAAGTGCACTTCAGCTCTCTGGTGCTATTTCCAAAAAATTATAACCTCAATTTAACTAGGATAGAACATACAATCCAAAATTGATGGAAGTTCTACAGATGGATATATACTTTAAAAACAGCTCTTAAGAAAAGGTCTAGGCAGTAAATAAAAAAAAACAAAGAAAGACAGAAACTTCTCACATTAATGGAAGCTAAGGAAACAAGAAGACTAAACACAATCTGATATCCTCAACTGGATCCTATAACGGAAAGAAGATGAGTGGAGAATTGATGGAATCCCAAGCAAGTGTCTAGTTTAGTTTGTAATATTAAATCAATGTTGATTTGTTAGTTTTGGTAAATTGGCATTGTTATGTAAGAATCTTGGGATTAGATTAGTGTAAAATAATACCACATTTTATTTGGCCACTCTCTCAGAAGTTGCATAAATCATCTAATCTAGAAATATGCTGGAAGCTTTGCTGCAAAGAGTGTAGCCCAGGGTGGGCCGCAGCTCATAAACCAGGCAGCGGTGTTGAAAATTCATAGTTACTCAATGCCTCTGTGTTTCTCCTCAAAGGAATGAATTTTAGCCCTCTAAAAAGGAAAGGAGATAGATGTGCAGTTGCTTAGAGCTCAAGGCACCCACATCTTATTAATATATATCAGAGACCATACCCTGTAATTCCTCAGTGCTTTACTTTGTTAAATTAGGAGCAGTGGTGTAAGTTGTGTGCAGTGACAAGCCAGTGAGTAACTGAAGTGTGAATGAGAAAAGCTTATACCCCAGGATCCCATTGTTCTCTTGGGTAGTCTGTTGGAACACCCCCACATCTGTCTGGGAGCCTTAGTAAGCCTGGCTGAGGGGACATCAGAATGATTCTGGGATGCTGTTTATTTGACAAATGGTTTTTGTGGTCAATGTCTTTACAACCGCATGTCAGAATGTTTGCAAGTGGAAATGTGTTAATCAGAATTGGATCATTGTGATACCAAAGGGTTTCTATGAAATGTGATGAGCATAATAAATTTTGTTGACAAAATATCAAAACATAGCTTATTTTTATTATGTTACATAAATCTGACCTGAAAACATGCCAAATAAATTAACTTGTAATTTTTATTCCGGGTTTAGGACTGAATATTAGCTATTCTTTAAAATTGATGGCCCATGCAAATGTCTTTTCAACATTATGTATGTATCACTATAGGTAACACATATGTATGTGCACTATAACCATATATAACATACAAATAAATCTGTGTGTTTACACACACATACCCATATATATGTATGTGTGAATGGTGAATGTAGGAATTAAAAAATGCTACAGCATTTTCCTGATGGATTGCTACCTATGTTACTTACATTCTGTACCACACATGTTAGCACTTTTATAGTCTAAGATACTCCCTGCTGGGGAGTTGGATTAACTGTCTTTCCAAGTAATATGACATCAAACACTCATCATGACAACTGGGTTCCCTGGCCTTAGTTACCCTTCTTATACTTCTCACCCTCACTCCTGTCTCTAGAAAAAAGAGTGTTGTAGTTTTAACAGGAATTGTTTGAAGTAAATTTGATGATTCACAAAAAGAATAGAGAACCAGGCCAGAATAAAAGTTCCAGAGGTAAGAAAGAATAGCTGCAAGACTCTTAGCCATGGTCAGTCCTGAGAATCAGTCTGGTTAAAAAAATTCCCATGAAAACAGAAGTCAGTACTTGAGTCTTGAACATTTTCAAATAACTCTTTGTGTATCTCTTGGTTACTCTACAAAGCCTAGGGAAGGAGCACCCTATTTCCCAAGGTTTGGCCTATATCTGTGTGATTCCTAGCAGGAGATGTGTGGAGACCAGTGATATGTGGCTTCTCTAGCTTCTGTCATGGTAAGGGGAAACTCCCTCCCACCAAGACACACGAATGGGGATTCCACCACGTGCTGTACTGCTGTGATGGATAGAAAACATACCATTCTAGGCAACATGGACTCAATCACAAGCAAACTCCCTAAATCCCCTTAGCATAAGACAGTTTGGAGAAATGGTCAACTTCAGAGAGGTGAAGACAGGAGGCTGAACTGCTCAGGTGTGGAGCTGGCTGTGGAAAAAACCCACATAATCAACACACGAAATGCAGAAAATTCTTTGACGACATGCAGCATTCCTTTCATGGAATAAGCTCTGAAAAAATTAGGAGTAGAAGGAATATACTTCAACATAATAAAGTCTATGTGACAGGTGTATAACACACATCATAGAAAATGAGAAAAAAACAAATAATTCTCTGTAAAGGAAGAAATAAGAGAAGCATCCTCATGAGCCCCACTCTAATTCAATAAAACACTGTAATTTCTATCTGCATCCATAAGGTAAGAGAAAGAAATATAAAACTATTCAAAGAGGGAAGTAAGAAATCAAATTAACCCTTTTTGCAGATGGCATAATAGTATAATTAAAAGACCCTTTTTGACAATGTGGACGGTACTGGCACAAAAATAGCCATGAATATGAAAAGGAACAGGACAGAAAACCCAGAAATAAACCCACACAGCTACACTTACTTATTTTTTTGACCTAAGAGTCAAAATCATACACTGGAGAAAAGCATTCTCCTTAGAAAATGGTGCTGGGAAAACTGGTTATTTGCATGTAGAGTAATGAAACGTGACCCTCTATCTCACTGTGTGCAAAACTGAATTCAAAATGAATCCAATGTGTTAATGGAAGACCTCAAATACTAAACTCGTAAAGGAAAATATTTGAAAAAACCTGAAAGGCAGAGGCATATGAAATGACTTTTTCAAGAGGACACAAATATCCAGGGAAATAAGAGCAAGAATTGACAAATAGAATTGCTTCAAATTAAACCTTTCTGTACATCAAAGGGAACAATTGCTGGAATGAGGGGATGGCTGCCCAGAATGGGAGAAAAATCTTTGCCAATAACTCAGTGTATAAAGATTAATATCTAGACTATAATATCTAGAATATCTAGAATATAAAGGACCTCAAAAATTAAACTCCAAAACAAACAATGCAACTTTTAAGTGTTAAAATGAGCATATAGTTTTCAGAGGAAAACTGTCTAATAAGTACAGTAAGAAATGTTCAACATCCTTACCCATAAGGGAAATGCAAATCAAAATGCAAATACCAAGATTGCATGCCACCCCAGTCAGAATGGCTATCATCAAGAAAACAAACAACAACAAATGTTGGTAAAGATGCAGAAAAAAGAACTCTCATACACTACTGGTAGAAATTCAGTCTGCTGCAACCTCTATGGAAATCAGTATGGAAGTTACTGAAAACGAAATCCATGCCTTTCTTATGACCCTGCTATTCCACTCTTGGGCATATATTTACTCTTAGACATTGAAATCAATACACAAGAGACACACAGACTAATAAAATCAGAGATGAAAAAAGGGACATAACTACAAATACTAATGTAATCCAGAGAATCATTGAAAACTTATATTCATGTAAACTGGAAAATCTAGATGAAATGGATAAATTTCTAGTTTCAAATAATTAACCAAAATTCAACTAAGAATATATTCACCACTTAAATAGTCCTATTACATGCAATGAAATTGAAGCAGTAATAAAGTGTCTGCCCACAAAGAAGACCCCAGGACCTGATGGATTCACAGCCAAATTTTACCAAACCTTTAAAGAACTAACACCAAAACTACTCGAACTTTTCCAGGTAATAGGAAGGGAAGGAACACTACCAAACTCATTGTACACTACACTCATTCTGAAACACAATAAAGAGGCAACCAGAATAGACGATTATAGACCAATAACTTTAATGAATGGAAATGAAAGAGTCTCAATAAAATACTGGCAAACAGAATTCAACAAGTCAAACAGCTCATACACCATGACCAAGTAGGTTTCATTCCAGGGATGCAAGGAAGGTTCAACACACATAAATCCATAAATGTAATACAGAATATAATCAGACACAAGGACAAAAATCACATGATCCTCTCAAGAGACACAGAAAAAGCCTTTGACAAATTCAACGCCCTTTCATGATAAAAGCTCTGAAGAAACTAGGACTAAAAGGAATGTTCTTCAACAAGAAAAAGGATATATACAACAACCTCATACTAAATGGAGAACAACTGAAAGTGCTTCTCTTAAAGTCAGGAACAAGACTGGGCTGTCCACTTGCTCCACTACTATTCAATGTAGTTTTGGAATTCCTAGCTAGAGAAATAATACAAGAGCAAGAAATACTAAGGATTCAAATAGTGAAGGAAAAAGTCAAACTATACCTGTTTGCAGATGACATGATCCTATACCTAAGAGACCCCAAAAACTCTACCAAAAATTATTAGAAATCATACAGTCTTTTTGGCAAATTAGCAGGATACAAAATAATACACAGAAATCAGTAGCTTTTCTATATACCAATAACACACAGATTGAGAAGGAAATCAGGAAAACAATCCCATTTACAAAAGCCTAAAGAAATAAAGTAACTTGGAGTAAATTTAAGACAGGAAAACAATGACCTCTTCAATGAAAACTATAAGCTACTGAAGAGAGAAATCAAAGAAGATAACAGAAGATGGAAAGACCTTCCATGCTCATGAATCTGTATAATCAATATTGTGAAAATGGCCATACTACCAAAAGCAATCTACATGTTCAACACAGTCTCTATCAAAATTCCAATGACATTCTGCACAGAAATAGAGAAAAAAATATGAAATACATATGGAAGTACAAAAGACCTCCAATAGTCAAAGCAATTATGAGCAAAAAGTCAATTGCTGGATGCATCACAATACCTGCCTTCAAGCTATACTACACAGCCATAACAATAAAACAGCATCATATTGGCATAAAAGAAGACAGGAAGACCAATGGATCAGATTAGAAGATCTGGATCATCACAAACCCATGCACTTATAGCCAACTGGTCTTTAACAAAGGAGCCCAAAACACACAATAGAGACAAAGGACAGCCTCTTCCACAAATGCTGTTGAGAAATCTGGATATCCACATACAGAAGACTGAAACTATATCCCTGTCTTTCACCCTGTGCCAAAATCATCTCAAAGTGAATCAAAGACCTTAATATAAGGTATAATACTTTGAAACAACTCCAAGGAGCAGTAGGAAATACACTGGAACAAATAGGTGTAGGGAATGGTTTCCTAAACAGAACTCAAAATGATTAGCACCTAAGACATGTAGTGAACAAATGTGACTGCCTCAAACTAAAGAGATTCTGCACAGCAAAGGAAATAGTCACCCCACTCAAGAGACAGTCTACAGAATGGGAGAAAATCTTTGCCAGCTACGGAGTTCAATTGCAAATCTGAATTTCACCCACAGGAACTATACAGCACACTCCTCTGAGGGTTCAACCCCAAAGGAATGAGATGCAAAATTATTGCTTTCTGAACAGAACTCCAATTAAATAGAACCTGACAAACCAAGAACAAAGCCAAGTGTCCTCATAATTCTGAATTCCCTGTGTACGTAGGAATAAAATTGAAAAGGTGTTAGAGGTTACCCTATTCACCATTAAAAGTTAATTTTAAAACTGAATTCCATGTCTCCAAAAACTCGTAAGAAGTGCACCAGTATTTACAGACCCTATCAAATTATGCATAAATAAAATCTGTACACTCAACACAGTTTCTCAAAATACAGAGCCTCCACAGGGACTTGGGAGTGACAGGCAGCAGCAATGGCTTCCTGCCTACCCTTTTCAAGTTTAGTCAAAAAATCAAGATTTGAAATAAATATGCAAAGAAGGCTTCAGTACCTTAAAGGAACATGTCATTTCAGAGAGCCTCCCATTTAAAGAATTAAAACTTTCAAAGTTAAAAAAAAAGACAAGGAAAATGAAAATCAGCAGGCTTTGTTTCTACAAGTTTCCTAAAACCAGAAGGTTGACACTAGAAGGTGTCAACGGCACCTGTGAACTAACTGCTAAGCCCACACAACCTTTGCCTCCCACTGAAGGATGTGATCTCTGGAGAAGCTAGATAAATACTAATTTTTAAGATAAATATTTAGTGGACATAAAAACTAGCCATTCTCTTAACACTGCAAAAAATAAGTTAACTGTTGATCTGAGTCACATTTTTGGATTTGGCTCTTCTGAGAACACCTCCCAGTAAGGAAGCATTTAAGCATTCAGGTGGTGACAGTCGCCTCTGCACTGCAGCCACCGTCACTTTATATTAAGATGTGGAATTCCTAAATTTAGGAATTCCAGTTATTGTAACAGAACAGTATCCTAAAGGTCTTGGAAGCACTGTTCAAGAAATTGACTTAACGGGTGTAAAACTAGTTCTTCCAAAGACCAAGTTTTCAATGGTACTACCAGAAGTGGAAACAGCATTAGCAGAGATTCCTGGAGTCAGAAGTGTTGTATTATTTGGAGTAGAAACTCATGTGTGCATCCAACAAACTGCTTTAGAGCTGATTGGCCGAGGAATAGAGGTTCATATTGTTGCTGATGCCACCTCATCAAGAAGCATGATGGACAGGATGTTTGCTCTTGAGCGTCTTGCTCGAACTGGGATCATAGTGACCACGAGTGAAGCTGTTCTGCTACAGCTGGTGGCTGATAAAGACCATCCAAAATTCAAGGAAATCCAGAATCTCATTAAGGCCAGTGCTCCAGAGTCAGGTCTGCTTTCCAAAGTATAGGACATTGGAAAGACTGGTATCCTCCTCACCATCAGGTGACAGGACTGTAAGCTCAGACAAGCTCATGTCTCTACTAGAATTAAAATGTTAAGTCAAAAATGGCTCCTTTTTTGCGGCTCTTAGTAACATTTAACAGCTAGATCATTTGGGTACCAGCATTTAGTTACCGATGTCAAAAGCTTCAGGTGCTGCTTACCTTCTTTTTTCTTAATGGGCTTTTATTTATTAAAACATTACAATGGAGGTGCCTGTTTTGTCTATACTGTATACATGATTATACCTTTCGAAAGTGCACATTTGGTGAAGTTTTCTGAAATTGTGCACTTCAAAGAAAAAATATGTACCAATAATGATTTGCCTTTTATATTATTGTAAGATATATGTTATAATGTTAATGTAGATTCAGAGGTTGTACTTTACAGGTTGATTGAAATAGAATTATTATACATGGGTTTACAAACAGGATTCTAGATCATGTACCCGCTTGTCTCACAGTGTTTTGGAGTATTTACTGAGTGAGTTGCATTGATCTATCCAGACTGAATTATGTTAAATGATTACATACCTTTCTTGATTGTACTGATTTTCTTACTCTTGTCACCATTACTAATTCTCTGTTAATTTTTTTTCCTGCCTGATTCTTACCATGAAAGACCCATTAATTTTGTAGAAAGATGGAATGATGTGTAATGCTATGTGACTGGCAGAGGGCTGTTTTAACATGTTTGATGTAGGACTACAGCTGAATGAATGTCTTTACAACAATCTGGAGTACATAGCGTAGTTTGCAGAGAAATACAGTCTGGTAAAATGTAGTTTTTAAATGTTCATACTCTGTTTTATATTTTCTCCGCTGACCCTCCAAATGTTAATGCAGCCGGCATCAGTAATGATTTGGTAGTACTAACTTTGTGATCGTTATTACTCTTCAATAAATTTATTTTCATTGAAGAAAAAAAAAAAGATGTGGAGCTACGAAGGGACAGTCTTCCAGAGACGGAGCAGAAGACCTCGCTGGGATTCATCACAGCTCCCACCAGCTCCTTTTGACATGGAAGGCTCAGGGGGATCTTGGTCATGGAAACGGGACCTTTGCGAATGACAGTCTGATCGTGCAGAAGCAGGTGCTGCTCGTCGACATTCTGCACCTCCTCCATCTGGTGCGCCATGTCGTGCAGCCCCAGGTTCTCAGCCAGGCCCGAGGCGTCCAGGGCGTGCGCATGGGGCAGCAGCAGATCGGAGCGGCTGTAGGCATCCCTGAGGCCGCTCACGGCGCCCCGCTCCAGCCCGGAGAGGTGCGGCAGCAGGCCGGCCGGGTGCCCGTGGTGCGAAGGCAGGCCGGTCCCCTCCTGGCTCTGGCGGCCGGGCCAGGCCTGCTGCTGGCTGCCGGTGGGCGCCGGCTGGTGCAGAGGGTTGATGGCGGCTTAAGCTTCTCGCAGGTGCGAGTAGGGCTCCGCCGACTGCGAATAAGCCAGCTGCTGGTAGGCGGTGGAAAATAGGGTGGTGGCTGGTACTCGGCGACTCCGGGATGGGAGAGAGGCGGCGCAGGGCTGTACAGATGCTGCCCGGCCGAGGAGAGGTGCGGGATGCGCGGGTTCCCATTGCTGCTCGCGTCCTGGCGATCTCGTAGAGACTGGAAATTCGTGTCGCCAACTCCTCAACTCTGCGAGGTGGGGATTTAAGAGTGAAAGCAAGGGCAGGAAAAGAGCTCCCCGAGGGCTGAGTCCTGTGCTGTAAACTCGCGCTTGGAGCGTTTATTTCATTCACCATGAACATTTCTTAATTTCATAATAGTAGCATTCACATTTTTTCTGAAAACCGCAGGTCACCAATTTAAATTATGCTTATTTCTTACAAATACTGTTGGAGGAATTTGGAATTTAATCAAAATCTGTGTACTTATAAGACAACTGTGATTATACCAAAAACATTAGGAATTGTCACCACAAGTAACCTAGCTTTAAAGGTCTGTTGTGATGTAATAAAGAAGAAATAAGATATTAGTACAGGGGGAGCTGTAACAATATTATTGTTCAGAAAAGTGAGTTCAGGAAAACACCAGCACATAAGTGAATAGTTTATTTAGTAGAGAACTGGAGAATAAGCAAATGTGGGGTTTTGATTTATCCCAAAGTTGAAAATACATTCGGTATACATCAGGAATTTAACTAATGGGATAAACTCTAAAAGCACAGCTTTCATTATCAAGAATTTATTGAGAGCCCCTACATAAAAATATTGAGCTATGAAGCCATGTTAAAAGTGAGTACTTGTTACATTCACTGAACACTATAAAGCTAATGAACAATAGGCCAAGCACAAAAATAATAATCACTACAAATAACTAAAAATGTTTGAATTTCTAGTTCAATAAAGAACTTTTATAAATTAACAAAAATACAAACACATCCCTGGAAATTTCTGAAGCATGTATTTTCCAAAAGGAAAAAAGTGATGCATATAATACTTGAAAAGGCACTCTATCTCATAAAAAAAGAGATAGAAATTAAGGAAGCATTATTTCATACCGACTAGACTACATGAATAAAAGAATAACTTTTGTGATGACTGAACATCAGAATTAACAAATAAGGAGGTAAATTACCTCAACCATGTTGGAAATCTTACTGGAGCTACACAAAGTAGAAAAAATTATATTCTTCAACCAGTAATTTCACCACTAGGTAAAACTATCTTAAAGATTGTCAAGTGACATGAAAGAGAATATTCAATTAGCTTTATGGGCTGTAACAGAAAAATGATTACACAAATGTCATCAATATTAGAAGGACTACGCATTTTTCATTGTTAGTATGTATTAAATAAAAATAACCCTGGAATTAAATGAATAATTTCTAAACTCCACAACAACATGGAGTCTTCAAAGTGCAATGATGGAAATTACAACCAAGACAATGAAATCATTTACTGCCTTGATACTTTACGAATGTTAAAAATTCATGGGCGGGGGGCATGGCTCAAGTGAAAGAGCACCTGCCTAATAAGCAAACAGCCATGATTTCAAAGGCCAGTACTGACAATATTCATATAATATATTATCAAGCCATATACAATGAGATAGTAAAAGTACTATAGAGCCCTAAAATATGTTTTTAAGACAAAATTAAACAATTGGGGCTATCAAAAATTGGTTGAATTAATTCCATATATGTTGATGCTTCTTTCTATTCCATAGAAAATATAAAACTACACTTATGATTCACTGAGTATTCAGACATAATATTATCTGAAAAAAATCCTTTTACTGAAATAAGTGACATTCACTTACATCAAGTGTGTTCAGAGTCACAAGAGGGGAAAGTGGAACATGTAAATATCATTTTGGGTGCCACCATTTAACTGATGACAAATATGTTCTCTGTATGATTCCAGTAATTAAAGAATCCTTACACAGAGAAGAGGAAATTAAAATCAGCCATGAAAATGCAAGAAAGCCATTTTGACCAAGCAAACTAGCAATAAGGAATAGGTAGAAAGTAAACAGCAGAGTAATAAAAATAACTACAAGCACCACATAGCACTCAATCCTGTCACTGAGCATTAATGGCCCTTAATATCCCAATCCAAAGGCACTGGACAGCAAAATAGATTAAAAAAAATACTCAACTATATGTTGCTTACAAGAAACATATCTCACTAAGCAAAGAAACACTGCCTAAGAGTGAAAAGGTGACTGTTTTTACAAGCAAACGGACCCCCCCAAACAAGCAGGAGTAGCTGTACTAACTGCTGATAAAGTGGACTTCGGATGAAAAATATTCAGAAGAGACAATGAAGGCCACTTCATATTAGTTAAAGTAGCAATTCATCTAGAGTAAATAATAATTCTTACCATATATGTGCCAAAATCAGTGCACCCAATTACATTAAAAAATAGGAGTTGACTTAAAAGAAGAGATAGACCCCAACATAGTGATTGTTGGAGCTCCTAATACTGCACTGTCACCAATAGATAGGTCATCTAGGCAAAAAAATCAACAAGGAAGCTTCTGAATTAATAGACAGAATAGAACAAATGGACAGAAAACTACAGAGTATTTTATCCAGCCACCATGAAAAAAATATTCTTTTCAGGACCATTTACAAAATAGATCATATTATAGTGCATGAAGCAGGCCTTAACAAATTTAAGAAAATTGAAATAACTCATTGTATTATATCAGATCACAATAGAATAAAACTAGAACTAAATAAAATAAACAGGAGAAAATATTCAAACACATGGATACTGAACAACATACCCCTGAATTGAAGAAATAAGAGAAGAAATAAAACAGTTCATAGACTCTAATGAAAATGAAAATGCAACCTGACCGAAACTGTTGAGCACAGCAAAGGCACTGCTAATGGGAAGAATTATTGCTGTGCATGCCTACCTTAAAAAAACAGAAGCATCTCAAATAAGCAGTCTAATGATACCCCTTAAGCATGTACAATAACAAGAACAAACCGAACTCAAAGTGAGTAGAAGGAAAGAAATAATAATGATCAGGGCTAAGATCAATGAGATCAACACCAAAACTCTTAAACAAAATCTTAACAAAAGGAAAAAATTGGACCTTTGAAGAGATTAATAACATCGATAAACCCTTAGCCAACCCGACAAGAAGGAGAAGGGAAAAGACCCAAATTAATAAAATAAAAAATGGAAAAGGATACATAACTACAAATACTTTTGAAATCCAGGTATTTGTAGGGAATATTTGAAACTTACATTCAAGTACATTGTAAAATCTAGAAGAAATGGATAAATTTCTACTTGCATTTAACCAATCGAAATTCAATCAAGAAGATATTCACCACCTAAATAGATCTATAACTAGCCATGAGATTGAAGCAGTAAAATACTGTCCCAGCAAATAAGATCCAAGAACAATGGAGTCTTATTCACCCATAGGCAAGAATGAAACTACATATTTTGAAAGTAAATGGATGGAATCAGAAGACATTATATTAAGTGAAGTTAGCCAGGTTCAGAAAGACAAAGGTTGCATTTTATCTCTGATATGTGGAAGATAGATCCACAGAAACAAACAAGATCATATGTGTATCTACAGGTAGAATATGTTGACCATAATAGAACTACAATGGAGCTCAGGGAAGGAGGAAAGGAAAAGAGAATAACAGAGAGTCAACAATATTAAAATACTTCATGTCTGGGCAGGTTGAAGCCCTATTGATATGTACTGAAACAGCCAAGTAATGGAGTGTAGGAGAGAAGGGATAAGGGGGAGTAATAGTGGGGTTTGAACTGACTAAAGTAAAGCATATTCACAGCTGAGACGCATTGAGAAATATGTTTGTACATTGACTTTGGAATTAATAATGAAAGACAGGACTGTAAAATAGGTGCATTGTGTGGGGGTGTGCTTGTGGGAAGGGTGAGGATGACTAGTGGAGATGAACATGAAGGAATACAATCAATGGCTTCATACATATAGAGGAAATAGAATGAAGAAACCTCTTGTAATTGCTTTAAGTGAGACTGGGAGGGGGTAGTTGTGGGGAAGATGTAGAAGGCAATCTAACTAATGTACAGTGTAAGGCTATTCATATATTTCACAACAAATGCCTCCTCTACAATGAATAAATACTAATAAAGATGAAATAAGTAAAAATAAAAATGATAGAAAAGGAAAGAATTATCAGAATCAAGAAACAGCCTACAGAATTGGAGAAAATCTTTGTCAGCTACTCATCTGACTGAAGATCAATATCCAATAGGTACAAGAAACACACACTATTAAACCAAAAAGAACAAACATTTCAGTGAATGAATAAACAAGTGGATTAAACTGATATTCTCTAAAGATAAAATATAAATTGCTACTAAACACATGAAGAAATGTTCAACATCCTCAATAACAAAGGAAATGCCAAGCAAAATGACATTGGGCTTCTTTCTCACCCCAGTCAGAAATACAGTCAACCAACAAATGCTGGAAAGTATTCAGGGGAAATGGAACACACTTACACATTGTTGGTGGGAATGTAAATTAGTGCAGCCACTATGGAAGTCAATATAGCAGTTCCTCAATAAATCTAAAAGTTGAATTACCATATGATTCTGCTCTTTGAGTCTTGAGCATGTATCTGAATGAATGGAGGTCAGCCTCCAATTAAGAGCCTGGAACACCCATTTTTTAGGACAGCACTATAGTTGCCTATTGTGGTAGGCAACTCATGGAATCAGCTTAGGTGCCCATCTACTGACGAATGGCCAAAGAAAATTTGAAATACATATTCATTGAATGCCAACTCAGTGTCATTCATTGTTGTAAATGCTGAGGACAAGTTCTGGGTGTAAGGTATTATTTGCAATTGGAAGTATTCCATGCCATTTTAAAAAGACAGCAATGATATCTTAAAATCTGAGTTGTGATATAACAGTTATGTAATTTTAGTTTGCCTCATAATCACTTGAAGATCTTTTCAAATTTCAGCTATGATAAGTTTTACTGTCACCCCACTTGCTCAAGAGGAACCAAAGGTAAGCTGTAGTTGTAGCATGGATGTTAGATCCACCATGAATAGCTGGCAGAAACTGGGTTTCAGCTCAGATATGCTGATAATACAGAACAAGTATGCCTAAATTATCATTCATACCTCATAGCTTATTTGCATTTTCAATGTTTCCTTTCAGACCACAGTCTCTAGTCTTACCCTTCCTTAAAACATATTTCCATCTCTTCCCATAACGTTATTTTGAGCAGGTAAGCAAAGATTAGAAAATGTTGTTTTTATATTTGAAACTCACATGATACCCCAGGAAAATGCAACTGAAGCACTCCAAAATTTAATTTTAAAAAAAGCTGCACAACCCTGATTGCAAGATTTTTTTGTCTAATGAGTGCAAATCAGGGACTGTATGGAGAGATCAGTTCAAAAATCCATAATTGAACCCAGAAAATACTATTGAAAATGGTATGGAGGAGAGAGAGAATTACATGATAATAAAATGAATGAACTTGTTCAAAGTATACACTATGAAATCATCACAGTGAAAACATTGTAAACTCTTTATGAATGCTAATAAAAAATTCAAAATTTAAGGTGCTGACTCTAGCAATTGATTAGTTATAAATTAGTTGTCAATAGCTTAGGTTAATTATAAATGTACATTTCAAACTCTACACAACCTCTTAAAAATATAATTGAAAATGGAAGAAAGGAAATTAAATGGAATAATACAAAATACTGTCAAATTCTGAATTACATACATAACAGATATTGTGTCTTTAGGATTCTCTGTCTTATCCTAAAGGAGTTATTCCCATTATTTGCTTGGTGAGTATGATTTAAAAAATCACCAAATTGATAGACAAAATGAAATGCATAGACATCTAAGAAACAAGTGAAAAATGATTTTCTGATGTTCACAAAAAATAAATTACAAGGAAACACACACTTCAAGACACTTATAATACAATCAGAGTCCTACTAGTATCAGTGATTTCTGTTTTCATGGTGAGACACAGGGACCATGACCACATTTAGCATTCCAGGTAATATGGACTTACATACCAGGAATGTCACCCAGACTCATGTACAAGTTTGAGAAGGTGAAGTCACTAACTGTATGAGACTGGATATATTGTTTTTGCAGTGTGAACTGTGTGATGAATGTGTTCATGAACATCAAATGTGGTCACTTTGGAATGATTACATACATCAATCCATTATGCTGTGTATACAAATTTATTTTTAGCAAGCTTCAATGAAGCTACACATTAACTTTGGCAATGCTTCTTGATGAAAAATGAATATAAAAAAAATCTAGTGCAGTGCTCACCATATGAGACTATCATATTGACACATTCTACTTTAGGTTAATTTTTTCTGTCATGAAATATTGCATATAACACTATTCATTTCTTAGAAAGAAACAATGTGTCAGGTTAATTTAGGAAAGAAAAAAGACATAGAAGATCCCTACCATGAAAACTTCAAATATAAAGGAAATATTTGGGCACTGATTATGCCTCTGGAAATCATGGTCAAATACAACAAGAAAAGAAATATCAGTGATAACAATGTTTACTTGGCATGGATATATATAATGAAACACATAAGAGCTTAAATGAATTTGACATTAAGTGAGTTAGATTCATCAACTACATCTGACCTCACTTCCCAATCGTTAACTAAGAGACTTCAGTTACCTGGTTGGATTTAAGAGTAATGATGTCAGGAAACCAAGAGGATGAATATCTGGAGACCCTGGAACCCTGGGCTCTCACCATTCCAGAAGCATACGTCACATTTGTGGTAGCAACGATCCAGTAGCATGGCTTCCTTGCCATCTATGATACTGACAATCCATAGGGTGCACATATTGTACACAGACTGATTCTTAAATTAGCATTTTATACTACTTAACTGCCACTAAAGCCCAGATACTGCAGACAAGCTCTGGACGGCCCACATGCGTTTTTCTCTCTACTTTTTTGGTTTCTTTTCTCCTTCCTTGGAAGAACAAAACTGCAATGCAGAGAACTACAGAACAAGTTCTGCAAGCATCTAGGATATCCTGCACCTGCCAAAATCCCTGGACATGGAATCTCTGATGGCTGCCTACTTGCACCATCCTGGAGCTGACCAGATCCTACCAAGTAAAACTGCCAAGTAAGAACAATACATCATCTTCTCTGGAGGAACCCACATAGTCCAACACAGGTTGTGGGCAGACTGCGCTCCTCTTGAACAAAACTGGTGGCCAGTTAAATGCAGGTAAAATTTCACCTCCACCTGGTGGGGGTGGGAAGGAACACCAAGCTGACTCAGACTGTGTGGGGTCAGGTTGGCCCAGCCAGTCTGAGGCCACCCTGTTTCTTCCCTAAGGTGGTCTTAGATGACCTTAGAGAAACTGGTAGTGAGCTGAAACTGACATATTTCCAAGAGAAAAGCAGTCAAACAAAAAGGTCAATTCTAGCTCCTAGGCTTGACCTCATAGGCAGTAGGAGCAGGTGACTGCTTCCATATTGGCTCCTAACAGCACCAATTTGAAGAATCTGCCTACAGTAGACAGCCCTTCCCACTAAGAAGAGCTGGGGCTCAAACAACATGAGCAGATCCCACCTAAAGCTGTCTGATTGGGAGGGGCAACCTACATTGCCACAAAACCCAGCCTACAAAAATTAAGAAGGGGAAGCCCATATAAAAAAGTGTTGGCACCTAGATTAGAAATCAGAGGAAAGAGCCAGAAATCTCAATTAGCTGCGGAAAAACCCATTCCTCTCCATAACAAGGAAGAAATTTGGATAATAAATATATACTTTTGTTTACTGTTTTTATTATTTCAACATTTAAATTTTTAAAGTTTGTTGTTACTTATCTCCCTCTTCCAATATGTTCAATTTTCAATTTGCTTAGCCCTGTCTTGTTCCACTTTCCTTTCTCTTACACCCAATTTTTCTTCTTTTCTCATTTCCTTTCTTCCCCTTATTTTCCTCAACTTCCCCTTCATTTCCCCCTATTTCCCCTCCACATTAACCACTCACTGAATAGTCTATTATACCAGCTTTACACATTATGTGGCTCCTTCCTGTCCGTCTGCAATAACTAACAATAGCATCCTCCCCCAACAACTGAACCACTCTTTTACACACATTTCGGCCTTATTACCCTGTAGACACCACACCTTATATTTCTTCTCCCCCTTGTCCCATCCCCATCCCTACACCCTCTTCTAGAGCCATCTCTTTTATAACGTAAGTAGCTATCTCTTTGAAAACATCTGTTATCTCCCCAGTACACACTGCTTATAAGTAATATCACCAAGGATTTCTTATATATTATGTGAATAACTGGTTTGGCATAATCTGTGAATTTGTTATTGCTAAATTATACATCTATATTAGGTAACTGAAATATTACTATAACCTCGCTAACAACAGAACTAGTCAGAGCATAGAAATTAAGTCAAGGGAAAGATAACAGGTGATTAAAACCCCACAAAACTAATCAACAACACAGGGGCAATATACAAAACAGAAACATAGGGAGAAAAAGAAGTCAGGGCAATAAGACTCTGCAAAAGACTAACAATAACATAATAGAGCATTTGGTAGAAGAGGGTAAATCCCCAGTTGCTGACATCAGGAGAGTGATGATAAGGTTGTTCAATGAACTTGAACAGGAACTTAAAGGGAACATAGAAAACAACTCAATGAATCCCAGGAGAACATGGATAAAAAACTCTCAATAAGACACAGAAACAACTAAAGGAACTCCAAGATAATTTTAAAAATTCTAAAATGAACATAAGAAAATTATTTTAAAAAAGAGATAAATGAAATAAGACACCACAGGATATGAAAAAGGAGTTTAATAATAATATGGAAAGTCTCAAAAAAAGAGAATTAAACAGAAATCCTGGAAATAAAAAATCCATTAAGTCAATTAAAAATACAATTGAAAGCCACTCTAGTAGACTGGAACAAGTTGAAGACAGAATTACAGGGTTTGAAGACAAAATAGTTATTAAAGAAAAAGTAGAAAAATTCTTAGACAAAAACACTAAAGAGCTGAGAAAGGACTAAGAAAAACTCTGTGGTTCTGTCAAAGGACCAAACCTGAGAACCATGTGCATTTGAAGAAGGAGAAGAGGTGCAAGCCAAAGGTGTATGTAATATGTTCAACAAAATAATGGCAGAAAATTTCCCAAATCTCAAGAAAATAATGTTCACACAGTAGAGGAAGCCTCCAGGACACCAGACATAACCAAAATAGAACCTCTCCACATCATATTACAGTTCCAACAATCAGCATAGAGAGCAAGGAAAGAATATTGAAGGCAGTCAGAGGGAAAAATAAAATAACAAATAAAGGTATAGCCATCCAGAATATATAGGGAACTTAAGAAAATGCAATGAACCAATAAAGAAATAGGCAACTGAACTAAACAGAACTTTCTCAAAAGAAGAAATTCAAATGGCCAAAAACTACATTAAAAAATGCTTACTATCTCTAGCCATAAAGGAAATGAAAATCAAAACCACACTAAGATTACACCTCACCCCTGGTAGAATAGCCATCATCAAAAACACCACCACCAACAAGTGTTGGTGAGGATGTGGGAAAAAAGGAACGCTTGTACACTGCTGGTGGGAATGCAAGCTGGTGAAACCACTCTGGAAAAAAATTTGGAGGCTTGTTACAAATCTAAACATAGATCAGCCATATGATCCAGTAATCCCATTCCTGGTGATATACCCAAAGGAATGCAACACAGCTTACTCTAAAGGCACCTGCACACCCATTTTATTGCAGTGCTATTCACAATAGCCAAGTTATGGAAACAACCAAGATGCCCCACTACTGACGAATGGATCAAGTTCCTGCAATTTAATGAGAATGGAAGCACAGCCTATCAGAACCTATAGGACATTGCAAAAGCAGTTCTAGGGAAAAGTTTATAGCCATGAATTCATATATTAAAAACACAGATCTCAAATAAATGGGGGGCATGAATTCAAGTATGATATTTTGATATGTCATGATAACTTCTGTAAATGCCACAATGTACCCCCACCTACCACAACATTAAAAAAGGAAATGATATCCAATCCGTCACATTGACATTGAAGATGGAAGATGTGTCTTCAGGAATTGCAGACAGATTAACTGAGTCACTGACTGATCAGGATGGACCATCTTGGGAGAGGAGGTTCAAGTGTTTTTCTCTGATTGGTGCAGGGTTATTGAATAAGATTGTCCCAGGTGACGCCTGTAGGCTCAGTATCCCTTGGGGTTCTATATCCAGAGATCTTCATTGCTATCATTCTGATACCCAATGTGCACATCCCTAAAAACCAACTCCGTAGAAACAAATAGTTTGGGAAGGCTGACTTCTAGACCTCTGAGGCCATGTCTACATCACTCAGTTCTCTCCATTTTTTTCTGGTCAGCTCCATTTCACAGACCTTGTTTACATAACCACAACACATGACACTTTTCTAATTAGTGCCTTTTAAGTTGCAAACAGAAACATCCAAATAAACTAATGTTATCTGGAACTATGTATAATTTTTAATTGTGAATTATGTGGTATATATATGTATATATGTGTGTATGTGTGTATAAATTACATATTAGTAAATATTAGGTAAGATATTTTGTTAATTTCTGTACAAAATACCTGAGACAAATCAAAACAAGGAAAGGTTTATTTTGTCTCATAGTTTCAGCAGTTTCATTTCAGAGTCACTTGATCTGTTGCTTTGGACATGTGACAACACAGCATTTCATGGCAATAGTGTGTGTCAGAGGAGGCCCGTTCATCTCTTGACAGCCAGAAAGAGAAAAGAGTGAAAGAGGAGAGCTGGATGTTCCAGTATCTCTTTCAAGACCATATCCCGTTGACCTACTTCCTTCCAATGTACTTAACCTCTTATAGATTATACCACATTTGAACAGCACCACAGCATGGTGAACCAGAAGAAATCTACAGATTAAAAGAAATGTCCACAAAATTCCAATGTTAATCCTCACAAAAATTGAAAAATCAATACTATGATTCACATGGAAACATAAAAGATACTAAATACCACAATTTATATCCTTGAGAAAAAAAGAGCAACTCTGGAGGTATCACGATACCGGACTTCAAATTACACTACAGAATAATAGTAACAAGTACAGGTTGGTACAAGCACAAACACAGACATGAAGGTCAGTGAAACAGAATAGAAGACCCAGAAAAAAATCCCACACAAGTACGCTCTTCTGATGTTTGACAAAGGAGAAAAATCTTACACTGGAGAAAAGAGTCTCTTCAGCAAATGGTAATAGGAAAACTGGTTGTCTACGTACAGAACTCTGAAACTAGATCCCTACCTTTCACCCTGAACAGAAATCAATTCTAAATGGATCAAAGATCTTAATGGAAGGACATGAAATTTTGAAACTACTACTGGGAAAAATAGGAAAAATTGTGGAAGATGGAGGCGTAAGTAATTATTTTCGGAATAGGACTCCAATTGCATGGGAAGTAAGAATGGGAATGGATAAATGGAATTGCATCAAACTAAAAAATTTCTGCCCATCAAAACAGTTATTGGAACCAAGAAGTAATGCTCAGAATGGGGAGAAAATCTTAGCCAGATAGTCTGTGAATAAAGTTTTATTATTTAGAATATACAAAGAATCTCAAAAAGTGAATCACCAAAAGCAAACAAATGGGCAAATGAATTGAAAAGAGTTCTCAGAAATTAAAATTGCTGATAAATACATAAGTAATATTAAACATCTTTAACTATTAAGAAAATATAAATCAAAAGTACACAATGATTTTCTCTCACCCTGGGCAATCTGGCAATTATTAATAATACAAGTAGCAACAAATACTGGGAAATATACAGGGAAAAGGATAGGAACCCTCATACACTATTGGAGTAAATGTAAACCATTATAACCACCATGAAAACCAATCTGGAGCTTTGTTAAAGCACTCAAAATAAACCTATTTTATGACAGTGCCCTACCACTCTTGGGCATATATCTGAAGCAGTGTATATAAATACACAAGGGAGACACTGTGGGGTCAGCCTAGACACAAAACAACTATTAATGGATATAGTAAATAGTCTGTGTATGTGTAGTAAAATATACTATTATGGCTGAATAATATTCAGAAAAATGAAATTATCTCATTTGCAGAAAATGGATGGAACCAGAAATCATAATATTGAGTGAGATAAACCAAGGTTTAAGAAACCAAATATCACCTTATCACTCCCTATGCAGCATAGACCTAAAATTGTGATGATGATAATAATAGTAATTATGGGAAATGGATGTGAAGAAGGGGTTTGACTGGAGAAGAGTAAATATGAGAGGGGAGAGGGAAAGGAAAGGTTACTGAATGTTGAGAAGGATTTAGGTTTTATATACTTATATATATATACATATATATACACATATGTACATAGATGTATGTTTAAACCCATCAAACACTGAAAAGGGCAAGAGAAGGGAGCCCAAGAATGAGAACATAAAGGAGGGGGTGAACTTGTTCAAAGTACACTATATGCATGCATGGAATTATCACAATGAAACCTCTTATTTATCTATGCTAATTCAAAAATAAAATAAAACTAAGGTTAAAAACACAAAACAGTTTAATACATGGGCCTTTTCAGGAAAAATATGCAAACTTTGCATTATAAAAATGCACACACCTACAGTATTTCTCCCGAATCAATTTGGATGATTTCTGCACTATGACTTTTTCTGTATTTTACAAGAAAGAGTCAAATATATTTTATTTGATGACTGAAGACTGCCCAAAATACAGCCAGGGATGTTGCTCCTTGCTTAGAGTTTCATAAACACTATTTGCAATCCTACCACAATAGTTCCAAATATACATTTTATCACATTATCTGACTTTGAAGTAAAATCATGGTACCTTTGTGAATTTTTTGGTTTTACTGCTACCAAATATATAAAACTTGTACACATTAATTTTGATATATGTACACATTTAGGAATATTGAACCAGGTTAAATGTATTGATGTCCTCACTTGTCATTTCTTGGTGAACATTTTCAAAATCTTTCATCTACATTTTTGGAATGTAAAGCCATAATACATACATCAGCACAGTATACACTAGTACCCCAGAATTTCTAGCTTCTAATTGTTAGCCAGCACACATTGATCAAACTTTTCCCATATCCTTCAATGTCCCCAAAATCCAGTAATAATCATTCCACTTTCAACAAATATTAGATAACCTTTTAAAGATTCTAATATAAATGAGATCATATGGAACTTGACATTATGTGTCTGATTTATTTCATGTAGTATAATGACTTCTACTTCCATCCATGTTGTCAAAATGGTGATTCCACTCTTTTTATGGTTGAATAGTATTTATGTTATATATGTACCATATTTTGTAGTGAACAATTTGGTTGTTTCCATTCCTTGAGTATTTCAAATACTGCTGCAATGAATCTGAAAGTGTGGATGCCTCTTTGACATACTGACTTCATTTCCTTTGCGTATATGGACACTAGTGGGATTGCTTAAGTAGGTGATAGTTTTATTCTTTGTCCTTTGAGGGATTTCCATAGTAGCACAATTAATTTACCTTTCCATTGACAATGTGCATCTCATAAGCACTAATTATCGTTGGTGATTTAATAATATATTCTTACTGGTGGGAGGTTACAGAGTATTGTGGTTTTGATTTGCATTTCCATGATGATTAGTGATGTTAGGCACTTTTTTAGTGGATTTTAAAGGTTGTTAATATAATTCCTTCCACCATGTTCTTTTGATTCTAAATGGCTTTGGCTGTTTGGGTTTTTATTGTGGTTTTATATGTATTTTAGAACTGTTTTATTTTTAGAGGTCGGAAAGATTTTATTGGTAGAGAATTTAGTTGGAGAAAAGAGAAGAGAAAGACTGCATATTGGAGAAGGCAGGGGGACCCAGAAACTGAAACCAGTGATCCCCTAGAACTGTTTTTGTCTAGTTCTCTGAAGAATTCCATTTGTATTTTGGTAGGAATTGCACTGAATCTGTAAATTACTTGGGGTAGTATGAAGATTTTAACACCATTGATTCTTCTAATCCATAAACAAGAGATGTCTTCCCTCTGTTTTGTGCCATTTTAATTTCTTTTATTAATATATAGTTATTTTAACTGCAGACATTTCATTTCTGGTTAAATTTATGCTTGGGTATTTTCTCTTATACCTATTGTAAATAGCATTGCTTTTTAATTTAATTTCAGTTAATTTGCTACTATATTATAACAACACTACTGAATTTTATTGATTAAGAACAATTAAAACATTTGATATCTTAAAAAGGAATTGTTTCTTCAATTTGCTTGACCATCTGTTAATTGGATTATTATTTCCTTTGGTCTTTACTTTTTTTGAACTCTTTATATGTCCTGGTTATTAATCCTTTCTCAGAAGAATAGATGGCAAGTATCTTCTCCTGTTCTACAGGTTGTCTCTTCATTAAAGTATGTTTCCTTTGACATTCAGAAGCTTTGTATTTGATGCAGTACCATTTGTCAATCTTCATTCTTATTTCCTGAACTACTGGAGTCTTATTCAGAATGTCATTGACTATGCCTTTATCTTCCAGTATTTTCCTGTAGTAGTTTCAAAGTTTCAGGTCTTGCATAAATTCTGTGGTACTCCTTGAAGCTAATTTTTGTACAGGGTGAAAGACAGAAGTCTGTTTGGAATCCTTTATATAAGGATATGCAGTGTGCCCAGCATAATTTGATGAAAAGTCTGTCTTTTTCTCAATATATGTTTTTATTCCCTTTGTCAATACTGAGATGTTTTTAACAATATTAGCTTATTTCTGTTTCTTCTGTTGTATTCCATTTGTCTACTTTTGCCCCCTTACCATACTGTTTTTCTACTATTTCTCTGTAATATTGTTTGAAGTCAGATATTGTGAGCTTCAGGGTCTTTTGGGCTTCCATATGAATTTTAGAATTGATTTTCCTATTTATGTGTAGAATTAAATTAGAATTTTGATGGAGATTGGATTGAATTTCTAAACTGATTTCACTAGTATAGCTTAGAGTTCTCCCTAATCCATAGTCCAATCTCGTTTCAAACTCACTATATAGTCCAGACTGACCTTGAACTCACAGTACTCCTGTATCAGCTTCCCATGTGCTCAAAATATAGGCATGCAAAATCCCTCTGGCTTAGGTCTATTAACTCTTGCTTTATATATTTGTGCTTAATCAATATTAAGTGCACATACATTTAGAATTGTCATTTCCTCTTGTTAAATTAACTGTTTTATCTTTGATGACCATCCTTTATTTTACTGTTGTGATTTCATCTGTTTTATCTGGTATTATATGGCTAGTCTTGCTTTCTTTTGATTTCTGTTTGCATGGAATACCTTATTGCATCTCTCTGCTTTCAGTCTATGTGTGTCCATAGAAATGAATCGAGTTTATTTTATGCAAGATATCATTTGGTCCTGTTTTTCTACCTATTCAGTCACTTTATTTCTGTGTTTTCAATTGTGTAATTTAATCTATTTAGGCATACAGTGATTTTTGGTAAATACAGACTTACTGCAGACATTATGCAACTTGTTTCCTAGATTCGCTGAAGTTCCTTTCTTTCTTTCTTCCTCTATCATAACTTTTTATAATATGCAAGTGAATTGGTATAGTATTTTGATTTTTGTTATTTATTATTGTTTGTCTGTGGTAGATTTTTTTCTTTGTGTATACCAGGACTTTACAGAAATACATCATTTGCTTATAAGCCATGCTCATAACAAATACAGAAAAACAAGAGAATGTGTAGTCAAGACAACTTCAATTGTCTTTACACTGCACACACATTTTGAATTTGTGATAGCTTGAATTTCATCTTTCTATATTGTCTATAATTTAACATCTTAATGTAGTTATTACTGTTTTAATTTCCCTGGATGATTTTTGCTTAAACATTGAAGATAAAATGCTTTGCTTACCTTACAGAATCTGGCCATTTTTAATTTGCACAATTAATGTCACCAGTAAGATTTATATCTTTCTATGTTTACATCTTTAAGGTCTCTTTCCCTCAGTTTGAATATTGAAATTATGGCCTTGGATATGAATATTATTACAGAAAATTGAAGTATCTTGTAGTACAAGGTACATTTCTGGTTTCTACTAAAAGAATATTCAGTGCTTGATTAACAAAAATAGTTTTAATCAACTGAAGTCCTTAGTCATGATGACATATGAAATCAGTATAATGGAAAATACAACCATGCTATCGATCAGAATATTAGTCCAGAAAAACATAAAAGTATAAGTGAACAGTTCTTTTTCTGAGTTGGCATTAAAAATAGTATAAAAGTGAGATATTAAAAAATAGATGCAAAAATAAAAATGAATTTGATGCCTGTCTCACATCAAAAGCAAAAGGAAATTTCATTTGGTTTCAAACTCAATTGTTAAACAAAAGAGTGTAACTTTCTTATCAAGGCAAGCCAAAATTTCAGTAACAAGATCAAAGGAATATAGACAAAAGAGAGGAAATGTCAACACATTGAACCATGTTAAAGGTAAACACTTGAGTACCTCAGTAAATATGATAACACACACAAAAAAGATGACACACTCCTGAAATAAAATTTAAATATAATAGATTCAATCTTTTATTCCAATGTCATTTAAAACTATTATGAATTGATTTTAAAAATAAATAAGAAACTTAATGAAAACCTCATCAATGTACAGATCACAAAAGAAAAATAAATGGAAGCAATCATGCAAAATGACTCACAATCTCACAAAAAGTGTAATGAAAATTCATGAAATGCTATTTCATATATATTTGTTCCTCACAGTAAATAAACATATTTTAGAAATGATTTGGGGGACAAGGAATATTTAATGGGAAGGTAAAGTTTTTCAACCACTTATGGAAATTCTTTGGAAATATTCAAACATAATAAGCTACTAAATTAAAGACAATAATTCCACCCAGAGAGTAAAGCTATATTCTCTGTCCTTCAGAAAACATGGACTAGAACACCAAAATAGCTTTAGTCACATTACCAGAAAAATAACTATCAAAATTTCTTCAGTTTCAGAAATGCTCATATATGCAATTTTATGTCAGCATAAACCCTATAAACATACACAGTACTGGAAAAATAACTGAAACACGCAACTTCATGACTGAGCCTCACTCCACTGGTAAGAATAAGGGGCTGTTGCAGTGGCTCCCGTGGCAGAGCACCTGCCTAGCAAATGTGAGGCTCTGAGGTCAGATCCCATATCACCAAGAACAAAATCATGATAAGAATAACAAGACTGGAATTCTTTAAGTTTGGTTTTTAAGCAGGATAAAAGAAACATAGTTATGTTAGTCACATAGATATATCTACATTGAAGATAAAAACAGAGTAGCATCCTACAAAAATGACAGTTTTAGAGGGCAATAATTATCAAGTACTCAGAATCAAACACTGCCAGGATCAGTCCACCTTGTGCCTCAATGGCTAACATATCTGTACGTGATTAATGGTTACATTTTATCTGTTTGTGTTCTCTCTCCTTTGTACTGTCTCATAACAAATGTGATTACATTTACAGTCCACCTGGATAAAGCAGGCAAAGCTGCTGCTCTTTCAATCCCCCTATCCTCCCAACAAGCAGCATTCAGATATTCTCCCTAAAATGTAAACCATAGGAGAATGAAACAGGACCTGGACATATTTTGAGGTCCATAAGTCAGTCCACCCACAGAAATATTGTCAGGATAATCTGTGGAAAGAGCTAAATGACAGTGGACCCTCTGGCTGCTGTTTCCAGCATCATTTGATTGCTTCAATCACCTGTAGAACTGAAGGCAATGAGTTCCACCAAAAGGGAACCCATGGAGATATGGAAAAAGCTCAACTCTCCATTTTGGAGTATTCCTTATCTCAGGATTCCTTGTAATAAAGGTAACAGTCTTCCTGATTGAGAATAATGTTAGAATGTCTTTTCCTTACTTGGATTTGTTTTTGGTGGCACTAGGGTTTGAACTCAGGGCCTCATGTTTATTAGGCAGGTGCTCTTACCTCTTAAGCCACTCCAGCAGCCATTATGTAGATTTAAGGTGATTTCACTCATCAATTTCAAATATCACACCATCATCTCAAACCACTCATATCATCTAGTTATGAAAATTTTACAGATGATGACCTTGAATATGGTGGATGCTGTAATTGTCTCTTGAGTATATGGGTTACCAGTAACAGGTCTCAGTAATACCATTACAGGCTATGAATACCCACTTCTTTGCTTCACATTAGCACTTAATTAAAAATGAAAGTCTCACAACCATAATATTGTTTACATGAGACAATAGCTTTGTTAAAATTCCAGCCTTACCTGTCTACCTTCTCAATTTAGATTATTCAGAGTGTGCACCACACAGATTTGCGAAAATCAGAACCACTATTTCATGCTCAGCTTCTGTAGAAACTGGGCAATTAAAATTTGTTTAGAGAATCATTACTGACTTTTACTAGACTTTCATTCTGGGAAGCAGTGAATAGAGGACATGCATTAAAATGATGAGAAACAAGTGTCCAATACCTCTAATACCTCTGTCGGCTGTGTGTTATTCTCTTGTAACATGCTTATGGAACTTCAGAACTATACAAATATCCAGCACTTTAACTGCTGGCTTCATACTGTCCACAAGGACAGAGTTCATTTGCTTAAGAGCAGAAACCTGCCCTTTCTCAGACATCATGACAATTACAAAATATTCTGACACTTACATATATTTTTGTGGTGGGATTGGGCAGGGTATTAGGTGAGAATAATAGTTGCTATGGCTCATATAAATGAATACCATCTGAGAAAAAGAAATTTATTTATTTATTTTCCCAAAATTCTGAACAGTAATGGTGAAGGATAAAATTGTACACAGAGGTGTCCCATGACTCTGTAATCTGTGTGTCATCCTCTTGTAACATTCTGATGTTTCTTTGCTCTGAAACACAGCCAGCACTGTACCTGCCGGTTTCTTGCTCTCCAAAAGGACAGGGCTCATTTCCTTAAGAGCAGAAACATGCTCCTTCTGAAACGTGATGACATTTGGAAAATATTCTGACATCTGTATCCTGTGGTGATGTTGGGCAGGGGATTTGTAGAGTATAATAGTTGCTATAGCTCCTGTAACTGAGTACCACTAACTATGTGGCTTAGAAACATACTCTTCCCACAGTTGTAGAGGCTAAAGTCTAAACCACTTTTCCACATAGGTTTTCTTCTCCATCTAATCCTCTTCCTCCTCCCTCTTATGTGCCAGTGTTTAAATCAGGTCTTTTCACTGACTCGTCAAGTCCTCTACCACTTGAGTAAAGGCCCCAGCTCTTTTTGCTTTTATTTACTTTTCAGATAAGGACTTTCTCTTTGCCTAGTTTGTGCCTGGACCATAATATTCCTTCTTTCACCTTCCAAGTTCCTAGGAATATAAGCAGGAACCACAATGTCTGATTTGTTTAATTGAGATAGGGTCTTGCTAACTTTTTTGCTCAGGTTGTCCTCAATGGTCAGGTAACCAGGCTTCTTCACTAAATAAAATAATGCCAATTCATAGGCAAACTAATCTACAACAAGTAACCTTTGAATTAGCTTTTTATAGCACATAAGAGCCCCAGATGCCTAGGCACTATGGGTGCTGACTGCTGTGAAGGTCCACTGAATAATGGTTTCCTCCTTTTTTATTCTTTTGTTCCTTTCTCCAAATAGCAAACACCCAATTCAGAGAAATGCAGAAAAGGTTCTGAAAAGTCCTGGGTTCTCCTGGACCCACCTAAATTTGTGGATATGGAACCTCTATCAGCTGCCTGTCTGAAACCCAGGCTTCTGACCCCAAAGACCACCTAGAGAAACTATTACCCTCTAAGGTGAGTGTGCTGCACCATCTTCTGTGCAGGAAATCACAAAGTCTAGGGCACCTTGCAGGCAGATTGCCCCTCTCATGAACAAAGCTACTGGCCTAATTAATGGAGGGAAAATTCCTGCTCTGCCTGGTGGAGTGGGTTTCCTAGCTGTGACTTTCTTTATAAGGTGCTGGGTTGATCCATCCTGTGTATCAGAGGGATGATCTAGCCACAGCCTGGGGAAAATAACACATTTGGTCACCTTCGAGAAACTGGTAGTGAGCTGAACTAGCAAACTTCCCAGAGAGAAGTCTTCAGCCAAAAAGCTGAATTCCAGCTCCCAGTCTTTGCCTGTGTGGAGAAGGGCTTGCCAATGCTTACAACACAGCTCCTTGCAGGGCCACTTAGGAAAACTCACTTACTCAAACAAGCTGACCCTGATTTCTCAACACCCTAGAGGAGCCTAGGCTTAAACACTCTGAGTAGAAGCCCCTCAAACCTATCCAATAGAGAGGGACAACATCACTTGCCATGCAGTCCAGCCTACCAACCCTAAGAAGGGACAGAATCCAGATTAGAAATATGAGGGAAGTGCCCAGTGCAGTGTCTGAACACAGAGGTAAAACACTCTTCTCCATAACAAAGAAGAAATTTGGAATACATATGCGTGTATGTGTGTGTGTATTATTTTTAATTTATCTCTTTTATCCATTCTGTTGAAATTTTAATTGGCTTAGTCCTCTCTTTTTTCACTATTTTTCCTTCTCTTCTTTATTTTCCTATATCCATCTCCTTCTTTTCCTCTATCCCCCATTTTTCCACTCACTGTCCCTTTCTTCCCCCTACTAACCACTCACTGAGTAGTGTACTATACCAACTTTACATATTATTCCCATCCTTCCTATCCCACTGCAATCCCTGGCATAGCACCCTTACCCACAATGCATGAACTACAATGTTACAAACATTAGGGCCTTACTACATCATAGGCCCCATACCTCATACCTCTTCTCCCCCTTGCACCACCAACCCGTCTCCTTTGCTATTCCTTATCATTTATAGTATCAATGATTCTATGAACAACTTTGATATCCCCAATACTTGCCCTTCATACATAATATTTCCAAGGATTTTATATATAATACAAATAACTGGTTTGGCTTGAATCCATGATGTATAATTTCTATATTATCCCTCCAGATCAGTGAACAGAATGCTACAAAAACCTATATAACAAATAAGTTCCCAGAGCATAGAAATTAAGTCAAGGGAAAAATGATAAGTGATTAAGACCCCTAACTTAACTAACCAACAACACATGAGCAAATCTCAAAACTAAAACATGGGGGGGGGAAATAAAGCACGGGAATATGACTTACCAAAAGTTTAACAACAACACACTAGAGGATTGGATAACCAGTGAAGGGGATGAACATTTAGTTGCTGACATCAGGTGATTGATGATAAGAATGTTTAATGAGCTTAGAAAGGGGGTTAAAAGAGGATATACAAAAACAACTCAATGAATCCCAAGAAAACATGGATAAAAAATTCAAGAAGGCAGAGAATAAGCTAAATGAACTCATAGAGGATTTCAACAAACACCAAAAAGAAACCAAGGAAATTATTTTTTTTAAAAGATGTAAATCAAATAGGTAGTGCAATATGGGGAAAAGGAGCTTGACAAAGATATGGAAATTGTCAAACAAAAGTCAAAAAGAAACCCTGGAAGCAAAAAAGTTCCTTAAGGTAAATAAAAAGTACATAAGAAAGCCACTAAAGCAGATTAGTACAAGGGGAAAACAGAATTTTAGCCATTAAAGAAAAAAATATATATATTAAAGAAAAGCAAAAGAATGCTTAGAGAAAAGACTGAAGAAGAATGAAATGATTATGCAAAAATTCTGTAACACCATCAAAAGATGAAACCTTCAAATCAAAGGGCTTGAAGGAGAATAGGTGCAAGTCAAAAGCATAAGAAATATCTTCAACAAAATAAAAGCAGAAAAAGTCCAAATCTTGAGAAACAGATGTCCATTCAGGCAGAGGAGGTCTCCAGGACACCAAAAAGACATGAGCAAAATAGAACTCTCAATGGCATATTATTGTCAAAACAATTAGTACAGAGAACAAGGAAAGAATATTGACAGCTCTAAGAGGGAAAAATCAAATAACACATAAAGGTAAACTCATCAAAATAACAAGAGATTTTTCAAAAGAAACCTTAAAATAAGAAAGATCATGGACAGAAGTATTGTGAGCACCAAAAAAACAATTTCAATCCTAGGATACTTATGCAGCAAAGCTACCATTGAAAATTGAAGGAGAAATAAAATCCTTCCGTGATAACAGAAAGTAAAACAATGCATGACAACCAAACCAGCACTTCAGAAGATTTTCAAAGGAATCCTATACAGAAGATGAAAATAAATATAGTAATTCACATGTGCATGGAAGCAATGCTAGGAATCTCTCCATATAGCTTTTAAAAAAAATCTCAAACAAGCAAAAACATTATGTCCTTGTTATTTCTTATATCTTCTCTCCAACAAAATCAGAGAACAAGAAGGTGGAACATGTTCTTCCCTGAAGCTGGGGGTTGGGGGGAGGGCACAGGTGGCCCAGATAATGTATACATATGTAAGTAAATGTAAAAATGATAAAAGAAAATAAATGTAGTAATGAAATGATGGGAATTGTTAAATCTCAATAGAGGGGCACACAAATAATTCAAGAGTAGCATAGAATTAATTGTACACACACAACCCCTAAACAAAAAACAAACATGAGAGAAATCACCACATACCTTTCAGTATTAACACTAAATATTAATGGCCTCAACTCCCTCATGCAAAGACATTGATTGGCAAATGGGTTAAAAATGAAGACCCAAAGACTTTTTATTCACAAGAAACCCACCTTGCATCCAGAAACAAAAATTGGCTTAGGGTGAAAGGGTGGAAAATGATTCAGTGAGCTAATGGTCCCCCCAAACAGGCAGGAGTAGCTATGGGGAAACAGCAAAGGCAGTGCAAAGCAGAAAGTTTATAGCCATGACTGCACATATTAAAACACAAAAAGATCTCAAAGGACCTAAAGCTGCATGTCAATCTCCACAAAAAACAAGAACAACTTAAACCCAAATGTAGCAGAAGAGAGAAATAATAAAACTCAGGGTTGAATCAATGAAATAAGGACCAAAAAATTGAATCAATGAACAAAAAAGCTGATTCTTTGACAATAAAAGTAAGATTAAGAAACACCTAGCAAATTGACTAAAATGAGGAGGGAAAAGACTCAAATCAAGAAAATTATAAACAAAAGAGAAAGATCATGACAAACACCAAGGGGGATGTAGGAGAATGGTAGAGGAGGTGAATTCATGTAATGATACATTTAATACACAGTAAGAACTTATGTAAATGCCACAATGTAACTCTACCCATCACAACAATAAAGGCAAAAATTTATCTGAAAAAAATTAAACAAAGCTGTCCATGAAAGGGAACCATTTCAAGTAAAAGAACAGATGCTCAACATCCCTGGTCATAAAGGAAATGCAAATCAAAACTAGGGTAGGATTCCACCTTACTCTTCTTTGAATGGCTACCATTAAGAACACAACAACAAATATTGCCGAGGATGTGGAGAAAAATAAACACGTACTTTCAGTGGGGTTGTAAACTAGTACAACCATTATGGAAAACAGTACAGAGGCTCCTCAAAAAACTAAAATAGAACTGCAATATGATCCTATAATACCACTCCTAGGGATATACCCCAAAGAATTTAAGTCAGGTTACAATAAAGGCAACAGCACATATAATGTTTGTTACAGCATTATTTCAATAGCTAAGGTATGGAAGCAGTCAAGATGTACCACTACCGATGAAAGGATCAAGAAAATGTGGTACTTGTACACAATGGAGTCTACTCAGCCATGAAGAAGAATAAAATCTTATCATTTGCAAGTAAATGGATGGAACTGGAGAACATAATCTTAAGTGAAGTTACCTGTTCAGAAAGCCAAAAGCCACATATTTTCTCTCATATGTGAATACAGACCTACTTACAAACAAACAATGTTATGAAAAAAACTGGTCACACTAAAGGGAGGTTGCTAACGGGATAGGGAGTTTAAAAGAAAGAAGTTAAGTTGGAGAATATGAGTGATGTACTATCCGTGGAAGAATGAATATAGAATTTTAAAGTATATTTGCAATACACATATAAATACCCAAGAATGTGTTCTGAATAAGAACATTTTCTTTATATATGTATATATTTATTTATTTATTATTGTGCTGGGTTGACGGTACATTACAAGTTTTAATCCTGATGAAATCAGCATAAGAAGGGGAATCAGGTAGAAATAGAAAAATAGAGGGGATGAATCTGTTTGTGTTATAATTCATAAATACATTGAGATGTCACAATGAAGTTCCCTATATATAGCTGTCTTAAACAGCCAAAAATGCCTTTTTTCAAAAATGTAGAGTAGGAAGCTATAACAGGTCCTGTCTTGGGGTTGTCACGAGTAAGATTGGGAAGGATATAAAGAATATAAAGGTATAGGACAGTGAATATGATGGAAATATTATGTACTCATGTATGTAAAGGTTAAAATGACTCCTGTTGAAACTTACAGAAATCGGGGGAGGAAGGACAACGAACAGTCTTGGAAGAGATGAATTCAACTATAATATAATGTAAGAACTTTGGTACATATCACAATTTATCACCAGTACAACAATAATAAAGTCTGGTCATCAGGTAGCTAAAGAAAAAGCAAAAACCAAAGGCTAGTACAATATTTGGAATCTGAAAAAGTTTATCTCATAGATATTGAGACTAGACTGGAGGTTACCACACTTGAAGCACATTGAGGGATATGAGAAATTTTGATATATGTACATGCTAGCAATTAGATAAAAGCTAGAAGCTCTGGCATTCTACTGCAGAGAGCATGGTCATTGTAGATACTAAAAATGTGCTTCGTATTTCAAAAATCTAGATGAACTGTTTTGAAAGTATTCACTACTAATAAATGATAAATGCCTGAGGACATAAATACACTTAACATAGTTTAAAATCTACATTGTATACATATATCAAATGTTAATATGTACAACTTATATATTCTTTTGGTTTCAGTGAACATAAAAAACATTTTTCAAAACTCATGATTTTACCTCACAGTTCCCTGATGTGACAAAAAAATATATTGGAACTATTTTTAGTTGAAATGTTGTTCATGAGACTCTAAGTGAGGAATGACATCCCTGGCTATATTTTGGCTGTCTTCAGTGATCAAAGAGAATATATTCTAATCTTCCTTATAAAACATAGAGAAAAACCTACTTCAGAAAGCATCCAAAAACAATTGCAGAAGAACTCCCTGGATGTGTGCACTGTTACAATGCTATAGTGTGATGTGTGTGTGTACAGATAGATGGCTAGATAGAGGATAGATAGATAGATGATAGATAGACTGACAGATTGATAGATAGATCATATAAGTATTCCCTGCAAAGGCCCATATACTAATGTTTGTGTTTTTTAAAAAATTAGTTTTATAATTTTATTGTGTTTACATAAATAATATGAAGGGGTTTCATTGTGGTTGTTCCATGCATACATACTAGTTTATCCCAGCTATTATATTCATATTGTCCTGCTCCCTTCTCCTGCCCTTTTCAAACTGTGTTTGATGGGTTTTAGTTTTTTGTTTTAGTAAATATACTTATACATGTATATATGTATATGGAGCATATGTCAGTCCTCTTAACCATTCAGTGTCCTTTCCTTTCCCCCTCTCCTCTTCCTTTGACTCCCTGCAGACCATTCCCCATCAAAATCCTGTCCTGCTATCATCTTATTTCTATGTCTTGTTTCCAGAGTGAATGAGAACACATGATATCTGGCTTTTTAAAGCTTGATTTATCTCACACAGCATGATGATATCCAGTTCCATCCATTTTCCTGCAAATGACCTAATTGCATTTTTCTTTATGGCTGAATAATATTTCTCTCTCTCTCTCTCTCTCTCTCTCTCTCTCTCTCTCTCTCTCTCTCTCTCTATATATATATATATATATATATATATATATATATATATATATATATATATATATAAAATATATGTATATACATATACAGCATATGTGATTTTATTTATATATCCACTGGTTTTTTTTTTGTTTTTTGGACACCTTGACTCATTCCACAGTTTAGTTCTTATGAACAGATCTACAACAAACATTGGTGTGCAAGTATCTCTCCTAAATATTGCTATACACTCTTTCACATAATGCCCCAGAGTATACAGAAAGATCATAAATTAATGTTAGTTTTAGTTTTTTGAGGAATTTACATTTTGAGCTTAATTGTGATTATAACAGTTTACACTCCCACCAACAGTATATGAGGTTTCTTTTCCCTGCATTATTTCCCACATTTGTTGGTGTTTTTTTTTTCTCGACCATTGGTAATCTTACTTGGGTGAGAATCTTTCTGTAATTTTGATATGCATTTCACTTATGACTAAGGATGTTGAACATTTCTCCATGTATTTATTAACTATTTGTATGTCTTCTGCAGTAAACTGTCATTTCATTTGCCCATTTGCTAATTGGATTATTTGTTTTATTTCATTTAGCTTTTGGAAATCTTTGTGTGTACTGGATATTAATCATTCATCTGTTGAAAAGCTGGTGAAGATATTCCACCATCCAGTGGGTTGTCTCTTGATTCTGATAACTGTTTCCTTAGATGTGCAGATATTTTCTAATTTGATGCACTTTTTGCTCTAATATCCTAGACAATTGGTGTACTATTCAGTGTATAATTACCTATACTTCTATCTTCCAGAATTTTCTCTACTTGTTCCTGATGTAGTTTCAAAATTTCATGTCTGACATTAATCTTTGATCCATCTGAAGTGAATTTTTGTACAGGGTGAGGGATAGAGGTCTAGTATCAATCTTGTGTGTGTAGATAACCAGTTTTCCTGGCACCGTTTGTTGAAGAGGTTCTCTTTTCTCCACTGTATGTTTTTAGCTAGTTTGTCAAAGATCAGATGGCTGTACCTGTGTAGTTTTTTCATTTTGGATACTCTTTTCTGTTTTATTCATTTTCATACCTATTTTTTGCTAGTACCAGGCTGTCTTTATAACTATGGCTCTGCAGTATAATTTGAAGTCTGGTATTTTGGTAATTCCAGCATTTCTCATTTTGCTCAGGATTAGTTTTATTATTTGGTGTGGTATGCTTCCATGTGAATTTTAGTATTGATGTTTCTTCTTTTGTGAAGAATAACATAGGGATTTTGATGGGCATTTGATGATGTAGATCGTTTTTGATTTACCATTCTGTCTTGCTATTCAGATGTTCTGTAAGCTGTAGGCAGTCATGCACTTTGGAAAGAAGTTAGGTCATGGGGCATAAAATGAAACCTCTGAAACTGAGAAAAATAAACCTTGCCTCTTTTTGATTTACCTCAGATCTTTTCTATAGAAAGTAAGAGAAAGCTAACAGGATATCTTATCTAACATGCACAAAGTTCATTTCTACCAACATATAGGACACATTTCACAAGTAAAATTGAATCAGTCTTTCCAATAATGGATGTTGATTAAATGGGGATGCTTCTTTTTTCAACTGAAAAGGCATTTATTAGAGAAGTTCCATGTGTTTTGGTTCTGTGAGAAAGGCCTATAAAATGAACTTGAGCAGAAAACTGGAGGTGACTTAATGATGCAAACACAGCCTCAGGAGTCTAGAAGCAAGCCCTCTGAACTCTTCACTTCCTCAAAGTTGATCTTTAGGGATATGCTCTGCTGGGACCAGAATGATAGTAATGAGGAGCTTTGGATATAGAGCCCCAAAGTATTGAGGCTGTAGGTGTCAGACTGGGACCATTTCATTCAATAGCCTTGCTCCAGTCAGAGAGAAACACCTGAACCTCCTCTCAGAGATGGTCCTTCATGACCAGGAGTCCAATGACTCAGTTTGTCTTCCTGCAATTCCTGAAGACACATCTTCCATCTTCAATGCCGACTGAGATATTGGACATCATTTCCCTTGAAGCCAACCAGGTAAATGAATTTTCTCCATTAATATTGTGAAAGTGGGGTCAGGTGTGATTCAAATATTTCAATTCATTGACTTTTAATTCACTTAAGCGCCTATATATTTCATTATGTATCCATATCAAGTGAACATTCATATCATTGTTATTTCTTTCCCTGTTGTTCTGATTGATCATCAATCCAAAAGGTAAATTCAATGCTTAAATACTTCCACGACCTTTGTATCATGTTAGGGATGTTCTATTTCCTTCCTCTTTCCTTAATTAACATGACACATTATTTCTCGCTAAGGAATTAACAGTTCTACTTGTAATGTTTCAGGACAGTAAAAAGTGAACCTAATAGAATATATCAGTATGAGGGTTCCACATTGTGAACACTGGGCTAACTGCTCTTGTTAAATTCATTTCTCATCAAGAAGCATTGTCAACATTAATTTAAATCTTTATCAGAGCATAACAGAAAGAAATTTGTGTATAGTCAGAGTATACAGCATAAGAACACATTCATCATGTAGTTCCCATTGTACCAACAGGATTCTCTAACAGTTGATGATTTTCTCTCCTCAAAGCAGGAATTGGGATTAGGGTGACATTCATGGTGCATGAGTCCACATTACCTCAAATGTTAAATGTGGTCGTTGCCTCTCTGTCTTCCCATAAAGACAGAGACCCTTGGTCTCCGTGTATGATCCTAGTAGGGCCCTAATTGCTTTTAAGTAACTTTAATGTGTGCTTTCTTGTGATTTTCTGTTTGTATCAGGAACGCATTTTTGTTTTCAAAGATGCGTATGTATTTCATCAATTAGGTGATGTTTAAAAAAAATGATGTGCAGAAATCAACTTAGGGGAATAACACTGTGAGATGAGATAGAGAATCCTATAGGCAGAAAACTTATTTCAATGTATATAATTCAGAATTAATTAATGTTAGTATTATTAGTATTGTATAAAATGTTAGCATTTTATATAATTCCATTTTATCTCCTTTCTTCCTATATACGTGGTATTTCTGTATTAAGAGGTTGTGTAGAGTTTGAAATGTACATTTATAACTAATCCCAACACACTTTCATATAATATTATCTAATGTCATTGCATCATGAGCAGTGTCAGCACCTTATTTTCTAAATTTTTTGTTAGTATACATACATTAATATATGGGTTTCATTGTGATGATTCAGAGATGTATACACTGAACTTTGAATAAGTTCACCATTCTATTATAACTTAATCCTGCTCTCTCCTCCATCCCATTTTGAAACAGTATTTGGTGGGTTCCATTATGCTTTCTTTCCACTGATCCCCTAGATAGTCTCCCTTTTGTACAAATTAGACAGAAAATCCTACAGTCAGAGTTAAGATTAATTTTTTAAATTAAGATTAATTTTAAGATTAAGATTAATTTTTTAAATGCCTAACTTGCATTTCCATGGAATAATCTTATGTGCTTCAAAAATAGAGACAACATTTTCTAGTCTTTGCTTAGGTCCATCTGCTGAAAATAAAGTCATAGAAAGAAATGGACATAGTTTTTCAGTAAGGGAAAGATAAGAGATTGTGGTTCAGAAAGAAATACTGAATTTGCAAAGTAAATTATGAACTATTTTTGACCATTTAAGGACAGTTCCTCTGTCCTATAAGATATTTGAACTGGCGCTCGGCCGAGCGGCGGCGGCGAGGAGGACAGATGGCGGCGGGCTCGGATCTGCTGGACGAGGTCTTCTTCAACAGCGAGGTGGACGAGAAAGTGGCGAGCGACCTGGTGGGCTCGCTCGAGTCGCAGCTGGCGGCCAGCGCGGCCCACCACCACCACCGGCGCTCGGGAACCGTGTTGTGAGCGGCAGCCCGGCCGGAGCCGCCCCCGCAGGTAGAGCGCGGCCGGCGGGCGGGGGTCCGCGCAGCGCGGGCCCGGCTCACCTCGCCGCCCGCTTGTCCCCGCAGGGCCCGCGCCGGCGCCCGCCAAGCTCAGGCCGCCGCCCGAGGCCAGCGCGCCGCACCTGCTGTCAGCCCGGTCAACAACCGGCCCGCGCCGCCGCCCGCCGCCGGCTCCGTCATCCAGGCGGCCCCCGCGCCCGCCGCCGCGCAGAACGGGACCCCCGCGTGGCTGCCCAAAGGCGCGGCGGGCATCGCGACCCCCAGCCTGCCCGGGACGCCGTCGGCCACCCTGATGCCCACCGTGCTGGCCCCTCGCTTGCCGCAGCCTCCGCAGAACCCGACCAACATCCAGAACTTCCAGCTGCCCCCAGGAATGGTCCTCGTGCGGAGCGAGAATGGGCAGCTGCTAATGATCCCTCAGCAGGCCTTATCCCAGATGCAGGCTCAGGCCCATGCCCAAGCTCAGCCTCAGAGCACCATGGCGCCACGCCCTGCCACCCCACAAGTGCCCCTCCTGTCCAGATTTCCACTGTACAGGCTCCTGGGATACCTATTATTGCGCGGCAGGTGACCCCAACTACCATAATTAAGCAAGTGTCTCAGGCCCAGACGACGGTACAGCCCACTACATCCCTGCAGCGCTCCCCCGGGGTTCAGCCTCAGCTGGGTGGCTCTGCCCAGACAGCTTCACTTGGAACAGCTACAGCTGTTCAAACAGGAACACCTCAGCGAACGGTCCCAGGGGCCACCACCCCCTCCACAGCTGCCACGGAAAATGTGAAGAAATGTAAAAATTTTCTGTCTACGTTGATAAAACTGGCCTCATCTGGTAAACAGTCTACAGAGACCGCAGCTAATGTGAAAGAGCTAGTACAAAACCTACTGGATGGAAAAATCGAAGCAGAAGATTTCACTAGCAGGTTATACGGAGAACTTAATTCTTCACCTCAACCTTACCTTGTGCCTTTCCTGAAGAGGAGCTTACGTGGCCTTCATCCAGCAGAGCCAGCAGCAGCAGCCGCCTGCCTCACAGGCCACCACCGCACTCACGGCTGTGGTGCTGAGCAGCTCAGTGCAGCGCATGACCGGGAAGACGGCCGCCTCGGTGACCAGCGCCCTCCAGCCCCCTGTCATCAGCCTCACGCAGCCCACACAGGTGATCCAGCAGCCCCCAAAGCCTGGAGCTCTGATCCGGCCCCCGCAGGTGACTTTGACGCAGACACCCATGGTCGCATTGCGGCAGCCTCACAACTGGATCATGCTCACCACACCTCAGCAGATCCAGCTGAACCAGCTGCAGCCAGTCCCAGTGGTGAAACCTGCCGTGTTACCTGGCACCAAAGCCCTTTCTACTGTCACAGCACAAGCAGCTGCTGCACAGAAAAACAAGCTCAAGGAGCCTGGGGGAGGTTCATTTCGGGATGATGATGACATTAATGATGTTGCATCCATGGCTGGGGTAAACCTGTCAGAAGAAAGTGCGAGAATACTGGCCACAAACTCTGAGTGTCCTTTTGCACACACCTAGGAATCCCCCACTTCTTCTGTGAGTTTGCTCAGGTTATCAAGCTTGCCTGTTCTGACACCCTCATCAATAACATCCTGGTATTTGTTTCAATGTTCATATTTGGTGGCGATGCTCTCTCTGGAATTATCCTCTCTTATACCCATATATTGTCATTTGTTTTCAGAATGCCATCTTCAGGAGGGAAGTATAAAGCCTTTTCCACCTGTGGGTCTCACTTGTCTATTGTATCCTTGTTTTATGGAACATGTTTTGGGGTGTACATTAGCTCTGCAATTAGTGACTCACCCGGGAAAACTGAAGTGGCTTCAGTGATGTATTCTGTGGTCCCCCAAATGCTGAACCCCTTTATCTACAGCGTGAGGAACAGGGACATGAAGAGAGCCTTGAGAAAACTCATCAGTAGGGCATTCTCAGTTATATCATGTAGCATTTGCTTTGAACTTGTGTTTTTAGAGTAAGTCACAATGACCAGACTCCTCGTGACCCTAAATAATTCACTCTTCTGTCACTACACTTTTCTAAGATGATGAGATAATGTAATGACCAGGTGAGGTGTGCTTTGAAACCTGCTTTTATTATTTGTCTAGTTCACAGAGGCCTGATACCTGATTTCAATTCTCTAAACACAGAGGCTTTGTCATTATCAAGTTTTATTGTGGTGCATTCTTAGAAACACACACATTGGGCTACCAATGTATTTACACACAACTGTGATCCTATCTACGTCATGTCTTCTACCTTGTTGAGTTGTTGGGACCATATGAATTGCATCCTAGAGTTGCCTCACAGTCCTGCTGGGAGGCAAACATGGTGGTCATTTATATCCTGTGAAATAATTCCTGACATCTCTTACTCATAATCCATATCCATCTGAGCAAAAAAGTGTATCCCCATATTCATTGTCATTATGTATTCAATTGGCATAGTTAGATAGTGGTTTGTTATGATTGAGATAATTGAAACTTATCACTGAAGATGTATTTAGTTCAAATAAGAAAATGACAATCAAATAATAGCATTTGCTAATAAATGAGAATTACATTTCATTTCAATGATAGCTGAGAAATGGAATGTACTGGAAGTGGTTAGGCCTTCATCAGCCAGTCCTTCTTGAGGTGGTCACTTCCCAGGACTCTTCTACTCCAGGTGTCTGGAGAAGAGCATACCAATTCTAGTGTTGTAACTGGACATAATGCCAGAGACATTAAAATGCGTTCCCTTCCTTAGGTCAATGATTAGTAGCTTTTACATGGATCAACCAGACTGAATTTCTATTGTGGATCACATGTTGGCCCTCAAGATATGTCCAGATAGATCCTGTGCCACTAATTTGCTATTAACATATTCAATAAATATATGAATACTACGTTTGAGGAAAGAGAATTGAATGGGGGAGATTTCCTGGATTATCTGAGTCACTCTCTGTGTAATCAGATGTTTTTTATAAGGCGCAGAGAAAGGTGGAAAGATAGGAAAGAAGGAGGCAGTGAAACTGTGCAGAAACAAATGGATTGCAACAGCCAGTATTTGGTTTCTAGTGTTTTATTATGTTTTACTCTAGAAACTGTCATTTTCACAGGACTCCAATGCATTCTTTTCTCTCTTGTAGAAAACCCTATATAATTTATTACATAAATGTGCCCCCTTTTGCATCTTTGAAGTTGAAATTTAATAAATGAATTCCATGTCTTGCTATTGCTCCCATCCTTGTACTTCAGAATCAATCATGGCGTGGTGTTTAGTAGATATTTTTCATTTCCAAAGCTTTGTGATTTAAAGTTATATATTGTGAAATCAAAAGCAAGGGATATTTCCAATGATAAAATATGGGTATTTATTTTTCTGTTAATGTGAATAAATTTGTTTCAGTATTCTCCTTTAGGTATGCTGAAGCTAAAAAACAGTTGTATCCTTAAACTAGAGTTATTGGATATGACAGAAAAATTTTCGCCTTCAAGTAGTTCCAATGAGATTTCCTAAATGGTTGAAGTATTTTATCTTCACCTTATAATCATCCCCTGCATTCCACATTCACTCTAAAAATTTAATGTGTACAACATATCATTTGCCTAACTTACATTTCTCTTACTAAACAGTTCAGTTATTTCACATAGTATAAAGCACTTATTTCCTGTTCTTTCTTGTGAAATTTATGTTTAGGATGTTTCATTAAGCTTCTTATCTTTTTAATTTCCTAGTAGTTATTTTTTTCTTTTAGCATATGTTAATTGAATAAAGATGTTTCATTGTGATATTTCCATACATGCATATAAGGTAATTTGAACAAATACCCCCCTCCCTTTACTCTTTGTCATCATGCCCTCTCCAACCCCACCTCTTTTTAAGTAGTTTTTACAGGTTACATTATTCTACATGTATGTGTGTATATAAAGTCTTAAATCATATTCATTCGCCCATTACCCTCTTCCTTTGCCCCCTTCCTGAGAGTTTCCACCCCAAACAATCCTCATTGTATACTCCTGTCATTCATTGTTAAGGTCTGGAGTCCACATAAGAGAGAACATGTAATATTTGTCTTTCTCAGTTTAAGGTATTTCATTTAACACGGTGATCTCTAGTTCCATCCATTTTCTTTCAAATGACACGATTTCATTCACCATCATGATTCAATAATACTATATTGTGTATATATAGCACATTTTCTTTAGCCAGTCATCAGTAGATGGTCACCTAGACTTATTCCATACTTTGGCTATTGTGAATAATGCTGTTATAAACTTGGGTGTGCAGATAACTTGATAGTTTGCTGACTTCCATTCATTCAGATATATGCCTAAAATATGTGTAGCAGGATCTTGTGGTTTTTAGTGTTTTTGGGATACCTCCATGTTGACTTCCATAATGCCTGCACTAATTTAAACTCCCATCAACAGTGTGTAAGGATATCTTTTCCCTTGAATACAATCCAGCATTTTTTATTGATTGCTTTCTTGATGATAGCCATTCTAACTGGGTAGACATTGAATTTCAATATCGCATTGATTTGCATTTCCTTTGTGGCTAAGGGTATTGAAGATTCCTTCATGTGTTTATTAGCCATTTGTACTTCATCTTTAGAGAATTGTCTGTTCAATCCACTTCCCTATTAATTAGAATGTTTATTCTTTTCTGTTTAATTTTTGGTGGTTCTTATACATACAGGATATTCAGCTTCTGTCAGATTAGAAGCTAATAATATTTTCTCTCATTCTGTATGCCATTTCTTGATTCTGATAATACTTTCTTTGCTATGCACATATTTTTTCATTTGATGCAACCCTATTTTTCAATGCATTCCCTGAGCTATTGTGGTCTTGTTCATAAAAGCATTACATGTGCCTATATTCTTCAATGGGTTTACCTTTCTCTTCATCTAGCAGATTGACAGCCTCAGGTCTTACATTAAGGTCACTCATCCACTTGGAATAAATTTTTGTACAAGGTGAGGAATATCTCCATACTTCTTTCCATAATGGTTGTACTAATTTTTATTCCCACCAACACCGTACAAGGGTTCTTATTTGACCACATGTTCATCATCATTTGTTGTTTTTGCTCTTGAAGATAGCCATTCTAACTAGGGTGACATGAAATCCTAGTGTAGATTTCATTTACATTTTTCATAGTCAAAAAAGTTGTATACTTCTTCATGTATTTATTGGTCATTTGTACCTCTTTCTTTGAAAATTCTCTATTGAATTCATTTGCCCATTTCTTTGTTGTGATGTTGATTCTATGGAGAGTTGAGTATTTTGAGTTCCTTGTAGAGTTTGGATATTCGTCCCTTATCACATGAATAACTAGCCAAGATTTTTCTCCCATTCTATGGGCAGTTTCTTAAATCTTGTGACTTTCTTTTGTGGGGCAGAAGGTTTTTAGTTTGATGCAGTCCCATTTGTTCATTCTTTCACTTTGGTGATGAGCAATTGGAATCCTATTTAGGAAGTGATTGCCCTTGCATATATATTCCAGTTTATTTCCTATATATTCTGTAGTTGTTTCCAAGTTTCAGGCCTTGTATTAAGGTCTTTGACCCACATGCAGTTACATAGAATATTCTGTAGATATCAATAAGTCCATTTGACCAAAAGTCTCTTTTAATTCTGAAGTTTTCTTATTACTATTTTGTCCGGTTGACCTATGTATTATTAAAAGTTAGTAATCCAAGTCACCCACTGTTATTTTGTGGGTGTTGTCTTTGCTTTTTTGTCCTGTAGTGTTTTCATTATGGAGCTTTTTGCACTGAGATTTGGTGCATGTGTCTTTATAATTGTTATATCTTTCTGAAGCACTGTTCCCTTCATTAATATGACAAGATTTTCTTTGTCTCTTCTAACTTTGATTTGAAGACTGAGTTTTTGCATGGAAGTATAGCTACTCCTGCTTGCTTTTGGGCTGCATTTGCATAGAAAATAAATTTCTGTCCTTTTGTTTCAGTCTTTGTTGTCTTTTCCAATGATGTACATTTCTTGTAAGCAACAAATGGCTCAATCCTGTTTTTAAATCCAGTCCACCAATCTGTGTCTTTTCATTGGAGAATGAAGATAATTTACACTTAGAACGTGTCCTTAGGTACTCAGGAATTCCTGTCATTTTGTTGTTCTTATAATGATTTTTTCTTTCCCAATCCCAATTTGCTTATTAATTCATCTATAGATTTATTCTTTTCTATATTTTTCGTTTCTTATGTTTTTTTCTTAAGTACCTCTTCGGTGTGTTGGACTCCTTTAAGTATTTTCTGCAGTGTTGGCCTAGTGGTCATGAATACTTTAGATTTTATTTATCATGGAAGTTTTTTTTCTCCTTCACTTATGCATGATAGCTTTCCTGCATACAATAATTTAGATTATTAGTTATTTTCTTCCACGTCTTGAAATACAGAATTCTCATGTCATCCTTTCTTTCAAAGTTCCTTATGTTTAAACTGTTATTATATGATGAGTTTTCTTTTATGGGTGACTTGACTTTTCTGTCTTTCAGCTTTTTATTTTCTTCCCTAGTTTTGTATAATTAACATTTTAAGTATAAAATATCTTGAGCTGTTCTTTTCTGTTCTGTGTTAAAAGTCTCTTCCTGTATGACTATCTCTCTCAAGCTTTGTGATAATTTTTGTATTATTTAATTGAAGTGTTCTTTCCCTTCCACGTGCACCTCTTCGTCTTCTGTACCTACAATTCATACATTTGGCATTACAATAGTGTCCAAGGTTTTGCATGTTGCACTCATCTTTCTTCATTTTTCCATTTCTTTTATCTATTTTAATTCCTATATCTTCTCTTCAATCCATTACAAACTATTTTCAATTTGTTCCAGTCTACTGGAGAAGTTTTTAACTCAGCATTTCATGTGAATTATTGAGCTTTTCATTTCTAGAACCTGAGTTGGATTCTTGTTAAAAGATTTCCATATCCTTATTGAATTTCTCTTTCACATCTGCATTGTCTTCCTTATTTCTCTCAACTGTTTATTTGCAGTATCTTTGAATTAAGACAGGTGTTTATACATATCCTCTTTATCCACATTGATCATTCTTACAACTATACGTTTGAGGTCTTCATAAGGCCTTTCTTCCTTTTCATTCTTTACTGTCAATATAGTATAATTGAGTCTTGGAAACATCATGCTTTTCCTCATTATTTTTTTCATATTTCCTTTGTTTCTGTATTGAGATTTGCACATCTGATACAAACTCATTGGTTGGAAGTTTCACTCACCTGCACTATTATAGCTGAGGTTATTCTCAATGTTCAGGCAAGACTGGGAAGGGTCAGGGTTGAGGTGTAGTTTCTCACCACTGGGCTGGGGGAATAACTCAGCAGCCTAAATTTTGTCCCCATGATCTGGACACCAGGGCCATTTCCCAGCATCACTTAGATAGATAAAATCTAGCTAGAATCTCTTGTATTTTCTTGTGCATGGGATGGTGTTATATGTGGGTTGAGAAGGAGCTAGTCTAGGATCAGTTTTCAACTTCTGAGATGCTTTCACCTGGGAAGCTTCCCTTCTTTTGGTACTATAAGCCACTGCTTGCTTCACCGAGCTTTTTAATCCATGCATCAAGCAGGTTTCCATTTTCTGCACAGGCCTGCTGTTTGTGTCCCCAAGGAAAGCATACGTGCAGAACTAATAGAGCCCCTCAAATATGTCTTATATTGGGGGGAAGGAACAGAGCACTGAGTTCTCCACTCTTGGAGAATTTAGGAGCTCAGGTGCTCTGCCTGAAGATCCCAGTTCTTTCAGACCATGCCCAGTACTTATCAACTTGTGGGCGGGAGAAGGCTGGTGAATATCTTGTAATCTATGGACCCTGTACTCAGTGCCCTCAGCCCACATGGAAGAAAGTACCCATAGCCACAGTGGATGCTGAGTACTGTGACAGCCATGGGAATGCTTCTGTTTCTGCAGTATTCCTCAGAATATCAGACATGCTCTCACCAGGGAGTTTGGGACCACTGATTATCACACCCTTTGCTGCTTGAGCTCCCAGTTGCTAGAAATTCTCAGTGGGGGCACAACAGACCCTGTGCATCTCCTCAAGTCCCTCTTGTGGCTATCTAACAAGTCACTGTGACAAAGTGTCCCAAGACTCCCTGAACCAGGTGTGTTCCTTAGTTTTCAATTTCCCAGAGGTTGGTGCAAATCACGCTTGACAGTGTATGTCTGTGTCTCAAAGGCAGCTCCTTGAGCCATTGCATCCCACATGCAAAAGACGTGGTTCTCTGCTTTTGCTGTGAACCTCAGGCACTGGGACTTGGTCTAGCCAGAAGGAACAGTGCCACCAGGCTCTGTGCACTTACTGCCCAAGCTATTGGCTTTTAAAAATTCTCTGTAGGTCCATGTCAGTCCCGCTCCCTCTCCATGACCACTGCTTGTGGCTGCTTACCTTCTAGAACCTGGGGCCTGGACTCCCTGATACTCCCAGTGCTATGATTGTTTGTGGTTCTCAAGTCCACAGAATAGCTTAACTCAAACCACACATGGTAGAAACCCCCCATAGCCAGCAGACAGCTCCAGAATCTACAGGCTTCCATTACAAGTCTCAGTAATCTGTCTTCACTGATTCCCAGGCACTGGCACTTATTCTTGCCAAGAAAAGCAGGACACAAACCACCAGGACCTTCACTCCCACGTTGCTGGTTTCTGAAATTTCTCATGTGGGTCCATGTCAGACACTCTTTCATTAGTAAATCTCCTCTTGTGGATGTCTTCTTTGCAGATACTTTCACTGAGGATCCAAAAGTTCTCTGAGCTGTGATTCTTTGTTTTTTTTTTTTTATGACTCAAAGGTAGCTCAGTCCCAAACCCTCCCTGCACACAGACCCCACGCTCAAACAGTGTGATGTGAAACCTGAATAGTCCACTAGCTGTGGGTTTGGTGCTCTGTTTCCTGAATGATACTCAGGCAGTAAAACTGCTCAATCCAGAGAGGGTGAGCTCACCAAAAAACAGGCCCTTTCCTTCCAAATCATGTGGCTGATTAAACTCCTCAGCTAACCCACATCAGACCCTCTCCCTTTCCTTGACTGTGTCTTGTGGCCATATTCCTCCTAGACACAGTAGCCAGATGCCCCAAGACTTCCTGAGATTTCAAGTCCCCTGAGTAGTTCAGTCTCAAACAGTAAGCCCTCCCTCAAGGTAGCATCTCCCCATTGCTCTCATAGACATGGGGAGTGAAAAATTGTCTTGACAAATGCTAACTTGTCACACTGGGGGATTCACCATCCCACCAAATCCCCAGACTTAGTTTAAGGCTTTTGAGAGGTATAGGCTTGTTTCACAGTATTGATGCCTGTGTGTCACCAAGGCTGCCTAGCTTACCTTGTGGTAAAGTCACCAAAGGGGGGGATGGGGCTGTTGCTGAAACCTCTTTCCTAAATTAATCTGTCTCCTTTTTGTTTCTCAATGCTTTTCAGCTCTCCTTTTGCTCTTTCATGTTTCTTACTTCTATTCTTCCCTTTCTCTTCTCCAAGTTTGGCCATTCAATGTTCCCAAACTCAACTCATTCACAAAATCAGACAGAGAAAGCTTCTACTGTAGGATTTTTGCCCTCATGACAACTCAAAAATAAAATTATTTTCTAATCATTCCTATATTTAATCAAATAGGATTAGGGTACTGAAGATAAACATTACAAGGTAATCTTATCATCAATTGCAAATAAAATTTTTATGATTATAAACTGATGTGGAAACAGGAAACAGGTGATTGCTGTGAAACAAGGTGATGGATATGTAAAAATGTTGAGATCCTTAAATGATAATTTTTAAAATTAACACTAACATGGAACACCATCTCCACCTATGAAATTTTCACTGAGATATACTAAAATGTCTTGGGTACATGGACACATCTGTACACCATTGCATTTTAGTGATTTTTAAATTGAATTACAACTCATGTATATTGATTAATCATAATTTAAATTCATATTTCTCTACTGTGAATAAGAGTGCACTTTGAAAATATTTCATTAGAATGACAAAAGCTATTTGTGAAATTCTAGATATAGAATAACAGCACTGTCTATATTTTTTACAGTTACCAATAATCAAATTAAGCAGAGAGAATATTCTGGGCAAATGTGAAGAAAAAAATAAATCAAACATTAATGGCACCTAAGATATGCCTCTGATTGTATTTTATAAGATCTTAGCTATGTTTATAATCATGTTATTTAATCCCACATATGTAAGTTATATCTTCACATCTAAAAACAAATCAAACTTCTTCCTCTTATCATGAAGTAGAGATACTTTTTTTGATAGTTAAATTGAAGTTTTGGGTATATTAGAATATTATCTCTTATATGCAAGGTGCAAGAAATCAGGTGAGGGGAAATAATGGAGGGAAATGGATGATGTAAACCTGGTTTCTGGTGTCAGGGGAGCAACCTTTCTGGATTCCACTCTTCTATATTCAAGGTTCCTAAGGATGTGCACTGCTGGGATCATAATGACAGCAAAATTGCTTATCTAACAAGAAACTTTGGACATTGAGTGGTCACAGACATAGAAGCTGCAATAGGTAGGCTTGTTGCAACCTCACTTTACAGCCCTGCCCTAGTGAAGAAATAAGAATGGAGACATTACCCTTCATGACTAGGATCTGAAGAATCAGTCTGTTTGCACTTCCTGAACATCGATTACCCTTCATCATTATCCTTTTATGCCCTATTCACAGGCATTAGTAGAGATATTTCAAGACAGTTAATTAAAGCAGTCAGTATATTTGAGCTCAGAACAATCTTTGATAATTAAATATATATATATACATTTCTCACATAGATATATTTCTCACATATATATATATGTATATATCTCACTTATAAAATGAAACCTCACTTAAATGTCCTCATGGACAAATAGGGATAATAGCATAAAGAAACAATTCTAAACTTCAGACACCTTCAGATTTTTGTGAGGCAAATCAAAGTTTGTGAATAAGCACACTGGATGACATATTTCATTAAAAATTCTTTTTTTTTGTTTGAAAGAATGTAATAATTGATTTAAAGGCCATAGATTAGGATTCATTTTATTCTTGGAACTTAGAAAATGCTCAGCACCTAGCTGGTATTTAATTTAAAAATCAACAAGGGAGTGGATGGATATTAACTGTGAATAAAGAGGGATTCGGGGAGAGAGTAGCAGAGGAAATATCTGAATATTTCTTTGAATTTACAGTATCAGTGTGAATCATTTGGTTTTTCATGAGTTGGTTCATCAAATATAGAATACCTTAGAGCAATCCAGATGCCTCCCTTCATCCTTGGAATGTGTCAGCATTAAGTCAGGATAAAGTGAGTATAAAGAACATGCATTTGCCAAACCTTCCCAACTGCTATTGTCACTGTTGCCCATACATTTTGTTGTTTTCTCCCCATCTTGTTATCATCACCAACATAGAATCCAGAAAGCTAACATGTTTCCAGTCTCCTTCTCCTGGGATTGACAGATGATCCATAACTGTAGCCCCTCATCTTCAGCCTATCCATGGCCATATACCTGATTACCATCCTTAGAATCCTGTTTATTATCCTGGCCATCAGTTCTGACTCCCACCTCAACACCCCCATGTACTTCTTTCTTTTCAATCTTTCCTTCAGTAACATATGTTTAAGTACCATCACAGTTCACAAGATGCTTGAGAACATCTAGAGACAGAGAAAAGCCATCAGTTACTCAGGAAGCCCCATGCAGGTCAACTTTGCCCAAGTTTTTGTTGAAATAAAAAACATTTTCCTTGCAGTGATGGGTAGTGATCATTATGTGGCCATCTGCCATCAGTCATGATGAGTCCATGCTTGAATATTCTGATGATTGCATTTTCCTTGTCCCATCTGCACAGTCCATCTGTTGCCCAGTCAGATGCTATTAAGGCTTTCCTTCAAATTGCCCACGCTTCTGTGAACTTGCTCATTTCCTCAAACTAGCCTGTTCTGATGTCCTCATTGATAACATCCTGATATATGTTGAAGCTTGCATATTGGGTGATGCTTCTCTATTAGGAATTCTGTTTTCCTATATTCATATTATGTCTTCTGTCTTGAAAATGCCATCACTCCCAGGAAATTATAAAGCCCTTTCCACCTGTGGGTCTCACTTTTCGGTTGGGTACTTGTTCCGTATGGTAGTTGTTGGCATGTACATTAGTTGTTGGAGTTACCAACTCACCCACACTAAAAGACAAAAGATCTTCCCAAGTTCAAGGATTGTAAGAACTGATCATGTTCAAATGATCACACCAACAAAAATGATCTACAGATTCAATGCAATCCTCTTGAAAAACCAATGTCATTCTTTACAGAATTAAAAAGTCATCCTAAACTTCATATTGAAGCACAAAAGACCCTGAAAATTGGGTAAAAGTACAAAGATGGAGACATCACAATACGTGATGAGAATTAAAGTGACAGAACATTGTTATTCTCATAAAAGCATATATACATATACATGTAGTACATATATATGTGTATATATATATATATATATATATATATATAGTACTAGATATATATGTATATATATAGAAGGGAAGACCCATAAATAATTCCATGGATCTTTGACCAACTGGTTCTTAATGAAGTGGTCCAAAATATACATTGGAGAAAGGGCAGCCACTTCAACAAATGGTATTGGGAAAATTAGATATCTACATTAAAATATTCAATATCTACACCCTTTTCAACTTCTAAATGAGTTGAAGATCTTAATGTAAGTCCTGAAACTCTGAAATTTCTAGAGGGAATCATAGGGGAAATGTTCAAGATATTGTCACCATCTATGATTTCCTGGGTAGGACTTCAGAAGCACAGAAAACGAATGTCAGAACTGACAAATAAGATTGCATCAAATGAGAAACTTTCTGAACCACATAGGAAACCACAAAAAAGTGATAAGAAAATCAGCAGTATGGGAGAAAATCTTTACTACCTTTTCACCTGATAGAGGATTAAACTCCAGAGCATACACAGAACTCAAGCAACATAAACAAGTAACAAGCAATCCAACTAAAAATGGACAAATGATCTGACTAGACACGTCCCAAAATAGAAATATAGAAATCCCCAGTAATGAAGACAACAGAGTGATAGAAGCATTCTCACATGAGACTCTGAATTAGGGTTGGAATAATAAAGAACAGAATACATACAGATGAGCAAATTGAGGAAAAGCACTGAGAACCAAAACCCAGGGAGAAGACATCTTGAAATATAGTGAAATATATAGGTGACAGAGTATATTAAGAAATGGTTTGCAGCTCCAGCCCCACCTCCTCCAGGGAGAGGAGAAACCAAAAACTCTACTGCAAGGTAAGGCAGTGACCCTCTATGACAGACTGGAAGACATAGCTGTGAACAAATACCATGCCTCCCACAAATCTTAACTCCAGTGCAGGGATTTGACAGGACAGTAGCCTCCCCAGCATGACAGGCCTGCATCAGATAAGACAAGCTTTCATTCCCCATAGCTCAGAGAATTCTAACAAGGTGCCATACTGAGAGAAAAACACCTGATCATGTTCTAAGGTATTGGGCGGGGGTAGGGGGAGTTTGAAAACACAGAGCAATCACAGCTCAGGATATGCTGAGACACCTGGCCACAGTGTATGAGAGAAGTTAGCAATAAGAGGCTCCTGGAGATGGAGAGGGTTTGGTTTGGAAAAAGTTGAGAAGTTAGAGGGAACATGAGAAAGGAAATGTGGTGTTTGTGGCCCTGACCTACAGGCCTGTGGAAAAACTTCACAGTAAGCCTCTGGTGGCAGAAAGCTCAGGTTACAGAAGCTACCTCCACATAGCCTGCAGGCAGATATGCTTCTAGTCTGAGGATATGAAAAATCACATCCTAGGGAACTGGGACTAACTCTAGCCACTTGGGAGGCTGAGATCAAGAGGATCACCAGTTAGGGCCAGCCTGGGCAAATAAATCATGGCTAAAGTGGTAGAGTGCCTGTTTTGCAAGTGTGGAGCTTTGAGTTCAAATCCCAGTCCGAGCAAAAAAAGATCACAGCCCAGAGAGTACTGGAACTCCCACCGCAGTATCTACCTGGGAGACTGTCACCACAGGTAGATGTGGAGATGAAGAATTTTTCACCAGGGCAATATGAAAAAGCCAAGAAAGCACCTAACCTCCACTGACAGAGTGCTCAGGTTGTAGAAGTTTCTTTAAAGAAAGAACCTTTCTGCTAACTGCTTACAGGAAGGTGAGATTTGAGGAACAGCAACTCTAGGAAGATTGGCAAGTTAAGCAACTTATAGACAGTGTCCATGTAAAAGACTGGCACCAGAAGTGGTCATAAAGAGTGACAAGTATTGACAGGGTCAATTTGAGAGCTGCTGGCAGAAACACTATAAACAATCAAAGGCACAGAGGTTGGCAGCATATCCTATCCAGTGACAGCCTCTCCACTGACTAAGACTCCACTTACAGAGCAAGTGGCCCACCCACTCTGATCTCCACCCATTGCAGCAGGAAGTCTCAGCCCTGAATATGGAGGTCATGCAGTCCTGAAACAACTCCTTTGGCAAAGCCCTATGTTAAAAAATTGCCCTGGATTGGGTCAACCACAGGAATGAACTTCCCTCATTAGAGGCCCCAGTTACATAATAAGCCTGGAACTTCTTGTCTTTTCTTCCTTTTTCTTTCAGTACTGGGGCTTGAACTCAGGGCCTTACACTTGGCAGGCAGGCATTGTACCACTTAAGCCACTCCCGCAGTCCTAGAATTTCCTCTCTTTGCAAGGACCTCTTTCAGGAAAAGCCAGCCTGGTAGACTTATAACATCCAGAGGTGCAACCCAGCCCTCCTAAAGCTGTTCCCATAATAACCATAGAAAAACACTAATTTGAACAAAATCAATGGGATATCAAAACTTTCTCCAGCAAGAAATATGAACTATTATCAAATTGTTTTTGTTTGGTTGTGTATATTTTTCTATTCTCCTTTAAAATTTAATTTCTCCTTGTCAAAATCTTTCTTTTCCTTTCTTTTTAATGTTTGTCTTTATTGTCTAATCCATTCTCTATTTCGCTGTTGTAACTATGTAGCATGATCCCACACTATTATCTCCTATACCTACCTCCCCTTCATCTTATCTTCCAACTGCCTTCTCTAACCAAAGCCTATCCCCATAGTTCTCAATTTCTAATTCTTATGCCTTTAAATCAGTGTTAAGTTCCCTGATCATACCCCTAAGAACCAATTTTGTTACCATACAAATCAGTGGGTATATTGATAAGGGTTCCAGTTGTTTCTTATTCATTCTAATATTTGGCTTATTTCTGAATTACTGACCTTGTTACTATAGCAGGCTGTCCACATATATGAGGAAGAAAAGAGAAAGTTTGCCCAAGTGGTGTGCAAATTGCAGTATAGAAGGCAGTTTCTGCCCTCTAAAACTCCACAACAGTATGAGAACCGAAACTACAGATGATGAATTGGCTGAAATGTTGGATAGAGAATTCAGAAGCCTACTAAAAAAATTATCATGATCTTAAGAAAATTGAAATAAATGAAGTTAGGAAATCAATTCAAGACCTCATCAAGTAAGTCAGCAGTATGGAGGAGAAATTCAGCAAGAAAATGTAATTTATGGGAAAAAAACCTCAAGTACAAATGTTAATGGCACTGGTTCAGACTGTGATCATAAGACTCCCAAGTTCTTGTCCCATGGTGAACACTCCATGACAGGACATGTCGGTGTAAATGCAATTTATTAAAAGTTAGGGAAGGGAAATACAAAGGGAAGCATGGTGAGGCCCAGGTGGAAGCCAGAAGCTGAGAGAGGTTGTTTCTGCTTTAAAAACCTAAGATAACCTATGGAAAGGGGAGAACAAGGTGACTTCCATCCAATAATTAATGACTGGGAGGAGCAAGGGCGGTTCCCAGCCAGGTGAGGGTGGTTCCTGAGCCAAAGCGTGGTTAAACTAAGATGTAAAGTTTTTTTTCATGAGTCGCTAGTTTAGCCTCCCTCAAATTCCCCCTGAGAGGAAAAATTCTTTTTGGGGTTTGCTAAAGGAGGCAGTTCATTTTCAGTATCTGCTTTGAGCTGACAAGGGGCAACAGACCCTACCTGCAAGGGGAAATTGTTTCTCCTATTTCTTTGCCTCAGGACTCATTTGGATACAAGGTGTTAGAATTATTGTTCATTACAATTAAGGTTCCTCATGGAGGTCTCATTCATTTGTAGAGCTCAATAGCCTTGTTGCCTCATGATTCGGATCCTAAAGAATCTCATTTTGGCTGAGATAAATCTGATCTAGAAGGCAAGACATGCACATTAACAACGATAGGAGCATCAGAAGGGCTCTGACAAATGTAGCAGGAAGCATAAAGAATCTTAGTTTTCATTCTGAAAATTGACAGAGACTCTTATGGTTACTTTGCCTATAGGTGTTTATGTCTTTAACTATGTTTAACTCTTAGATGGCCCTCTATTTTGACTGTCACTATAGAGGACAGTTAAGTTAGTTATGTTGACTACACTGGGGCCAGGTGTAACAGGGGCAGGTGGCAGTCCAGTTGGAGAATAAACATCAAAGAGTCAGTTCTGTGCAGAAAGAAGACTCACTGTGTCCCTAAGCAGAAGTTACATACCATTGAAATTTAAATTGCTTTTGCTTAAACAGAAGGCCTTGGCCAAAGTCCTGAGTTTTCCTTTTATCAGAAGCCTAGAAGGCTTAAATATTAGAGCACATCTATAGGAGCCCCCTTTTAAATCTCTCTGTCTGGCTACTTTTAGGTCTGGCATAATTGATTCCATCTGGATCTGGAGAAGCCTCCTCACTTGTGTCGTACTTTTGAGCTGTCTCACATGGCTTAACACCACTTGTTTCTCTAACAGGTTGGGGGACACCAACCTTAAACTGTTTCTCTGAACAGTTGCCTCTGAAGATTTTGTCAGTTTGGCAGTTTTGTCCCTCAAAACTGGAGTGGCTTCTCCCAGAAAGTCAGATTTTAACTCACAGAGGAGGGAAGTAACATATTAACCACATAAGAATTCAGTGGCAATGCAACCTTCCTGGCCAAATTAAGCAACAAAGACATTTATTAAAAAGGGCTCTTAGGTGGGCTTAATTAATCTAATTGTCTCATAGGGTATGTACCAACACCTTTAAATTGATGTACAGTGTCAGTTGACAATAGTTATAAAGCTTTACAAGGAAAATACAAAATTACCCCAATACTTAAGAATGGCTATCTTGATTGACAGATAAGCACTTGTTACTGTCATTTTCCATGGACTTGTCTGTAATGACAGAACTTAAGGCAACTGTGGTTAATAGTTTGGCAATTAATATAACAGTATAGTATTACTAAACCTCTCTTACTACAATTGAAAACATAAAAGGAGTTAAGACATCAACTGGGTACAATGTCTTTTTATAACTATTTTAGAAGGCTTACATACTTGGAGAAAACAAAGACATCTAACATATAAAGGAGCCATGAGCAGCATCACAATTTAGGCCTTGAATTTTGATTTGGTAAAGTAACAAGTTAGTGGTTGTCAATACTGTCAATATAGTACTAACAATTAAAAACCCTAAATTATCCAAAAGCTAGGGGAATTTAGTGTCAGTAATTTTAAATAGCCCCTGTTTTAATGCTCAATTGCATAATATGTATATATATATATATATATATATATCTTATATTATATAGATTATATATATAACAATAAACACCAATAAATCAAATAAAAAACCACAGTGAATATCATCATCAGCAGACAAGATACAGCAGAAGGAAAAACATCAGAGATGGAGGAGAAGATCTAAGTTCAAGGAGATATTGCATGCAGAAAATCACAAAGAAAAAGAGTGATACTTGTTATTGCTACATACAAGAACACTGGGATCCAATTAAAGACAAACCCCAAGAATTCACAGGGTGGAAAAGTACTTGAAATACAAACCAAAGACATGGGAAACCTGTTCAATGAAATCATAGCAGAAAATTCCCCAACTCTATGTAATGCTATAGATACCCCTAAACAGCAGGCATTTTGATCTCCAAATATACATCATCAGTAAAGGATAACCCCATGACATTTCAAATTGAAATGTGAAAACTGAAGTAGAAAAAAGGATATTAAAAGCCACAACAGACAAATGCCAGTACATATACAATGGTAAACACCTAAGAATCAATTGAGACTTCTCAGAAAAAATCCTAAAACCAGGAAAGCATGAAGGAATGTAATTCAAGCTCTGAGATAGATAACCACCAACAAAGAACACTACAGCTAGTGAAGCTATCCTTCAATCTCACTAGAGAAGTAAGGAGCTCCAAAGACAAAGATAAGCTAAAGCCATCCATGTCCACCTATCCTGCATTACAAAAGGTACTCAAGGGCCTAATTTTCACAGAAATGGAAGAAAACAATCACAATCATGAGAGGTCAGGAAAGAGTTAAACTCAAAAGTGCAATTGATTAACCATGTGAGCTAGGAAACTAGAGAGCAGGATCAACTCAGTAAACCAAGGAAACCTGAAGCCAAAGGGGGGTGGGGGGTGGGGGGGGGGAGAAAAACAACAGAAGACTCAATCTGGAAAAAAGAAAAAGAAACACAGAAATCTGTTAATGTTTCTCAATCATAAACCTAAATGTAAATGGACTTAACTCTCCAGCCAAAAAAACAGATTGTATGATTGCATTAAAAAGAAAGATCCAAAACCTGTTGTCTGTGAGAAACACACCTCACAATCAGAACACTCACAAACTTAGTGTGAATGGTTAGAAAATGATATGCTAGGCATGCAGAAAGCAGAAGCAAGCAGAAATAGCTCTTCTCATATCAGACAAAGCAAATTTTAAGCCAAAATCAGTCAGAAGGGATAAAACAGTCACCACATACTAATAAAGAGAACAATTCAGCAAGATGGTATAATAATTCTAAATATAGATGCACTGAACATTGGTGCCCTCACATAAATAAAACAAACATTTCTGAGAATAAAGAAATATGTCCAGATACAATAATAATGGGTTATTTCAACATCCCATTACCATCAATAGGGAAAACATTCAGACAAAAAATTAACAAAGATATCTTAGAACATAATGATATCATGGAAGAAATTGACTTAACAGATATTTGTAGACTTTTCCATCCTACTGCAGCAGATTACACATTTTTATCAGTAGCCCATAGAACTTTCTCCAAAACAGATCACATCCTAGGTCATAAAGCAAATCTCAACAAATACAAAATAGTTGAAATTATCCCCTCTAATCTAATGAACAATAATGAAATAAAATTGGAAATCAATGGCAAGGAAAACCACAAAAACTTTTAAATTCTCAGAGATTGAACAGCACACGTTTGAATACAAATCTTTTTATAGAAATATTTGTAGAAATGGGTCATTGTAGAAATTAGGAAAGAAATTTAAAAATTTGTAGTTTCAAATCAAATGAAGATATAACTAACCACAAACTCTGGAACAAAGCAAAGGTAGTTTTAAGAAGGAAGTTTACAGATATGAACAAAAGCATAAGAATATTAGAGAGATGTCAAACTCTCTGATGATAAACTTCAAACTCTTAGCAAAACAAGACCAAGCCAAAGCCAAAAGTAATAGATGGAAAGAAATTATAAAAATCAGGGCAGAAATCAATGATTTGGCAACTAAATGAATCAATGAAAACACGTGTTGCTTCTTTGAAAAAATAAACAAAGGTTGACAAACATCTAGACAAATTAACTAAAAGAAGAAAGGATAAGACAAGAATTAATAAACTTCAGATATGAAAACGGGTATATTACACTAGACACCAATGAAATTCAAAAGATCATATGGGAATATTTTGAAAACCTATACTATACTCCAGTAAAGTGGAAAATGACAAAGAAATATATAAATTTATGGAAACACATGATCTACCAAAATTGAACCAAGATAACATCAACATCTTAAACAGATATATGACAAGGAATGAAACCGAGACAGTCACAAATAACCACCCAACAAAGAAATGCCCAGTACCAGATAGATTCACTGCTAAATTTCCTCTAAATCAGGGATGTGACAAGGATTTCCACATGCCCTACTCTAATCCAGTATAATAGTGGAATTCCTAGCCAGAGCAATGAGGCAGGATAAAAAAATAAAAAGGGATTCAAATAAGGAAGGATGAAGTCATAGTGTCCCTTTTGCAGATGATATGATCTTACACCTGAAAGACACTAAAATCATAACCAAACGTCTTAGACTTAAACACATATAGAAAAGTCACAATTAAATTCCCCTGTACAACTAATATATGCTGATAAAAATGTGCAATGAATATGAATGTGAACATTTAGAAAGATATATTAAAAAGGAGGGAGTATTTAATGGGTAATATAGGAGATAAATGTCATACAATGCCATACATATGTATATATAGATACACACACACACACATATATATATATACACATATACATATATATGTAAATATCTGTATCTGTACATACTCATATACATATTTATACATAAATATGTGTACATATATATGAAAATGCCATAGTAAAACCCAGTATTTTTTTTTAATTCTCAATGAATTTAATATCTGGTGGAGTTAGGCAATAAGTATGTAACTAAATGGATGCATGCATTAGTAATGACAGAAAGTATGGATAGGGATACCAAATGTTCTGGTGTACTGAGAAGTCACACTTTATACCAGTAGTCAAAATAACATTATTAATAGTCCTCCATATATTTTCAGTGGTGTTCCATGTTGGTCAATAAGGTATGTGCTTATGAGTTTGTTAACAAAGGCTGTGTCCTCCAGTAAGCATTCTCCCAAGAAATAGAATCAAGAGAAAACAGTGAAGAGGGAGAAAGAGATTTATTATGAGAATAGGCTTATGTCTTTGATTATTGAGGTCAAGAGATCTATGATAAGCTCTCTGTAAGTTAGAGAACTGAGGAAATCAGTAGTGTCTGAAAGAATGCCCTGGAGTGAGTTTTGGAGTCTAAATCCCTGAGAACCAAAAACAATGATGGAAAAAAATCTTAGCTCAAAGAGAATGAGAGACCTTTATACTCCAAGGGTTTGGATGAAGCTGGCCCACACTGATGGAGGTGGATCTTATTTACTTATTTTACTGATTCAAATGTTAGTCTCTTTTGAAACATCCTCACAGTCACACCCAGAAAGAGTGTTTTACCAGATATCAGGGCGTAATTAGCTTGGTAAAATTGTACATAAAATTTACCATCTCAGGATGTCTTAACGAAATCCCACAGATTAGGTGTATTAAACAACAGAACTTTATTGCCTCACAATTCTGGAGTCTCACTGACCAAGATGTCAGCAGGACTGATTTCCTGAAGCATCTGCCTGATTTCAGATGGTCACTTTCTCACTGCATCCACATGTGGCCTTATCTCTGTGCTTATGCCTCCTTGGTGTCTTTCCTTGTGTCTTTCTTTCTTTGTAAAATTTTATTATTTATTTATTCACATCTGGGTACATTGTTTGGATCATTTCTCCCTCCTGCCCTCCTCCCCCATCGCTTTCAGGCAGAACCTGTTCTGCACTTTTCTCCAGTTCTGTTGAAGAGTAGAAATAAGCAACCATAAGAAAGACATAGCATTTTTGCTAGTTGAGATAAGGACAGCTATACAGAGAGATTCCTAGCATTTCTTTCATGTACAAATGTGTTACAACCCAGGTTGATTCATCTCTAACTATCTTTACACTGGTTCCTGATCCCCTTCTCATGTTGACCACTGTCACTTTAAGGTGAAACCCAGTATTTTATATAACTAATATACACTAGTAACATTGAGAAAAGACTAAGTAGCAAATATCTCCAAGAATCTGGGGGACTAGAGTTCTTATACAATGGTTGTAAGAATACCTACTGGTACAACAATGTTGAAAACACTTTAGCTATTTGAAATCACATTGTCTTACACCTAGTTCTCAGTCCATCCTTTTGACTGATCTGCATTAACAAAGGAAAAATGTAAATATTTCTATAAAAACATTTGTATTAAATATTCATAGCATTGATATTTGTAGTAACAAAATACTGAAAACAACTCAACTATCAATAGGTGAATCAATAAACAAAATATAGAGCATCTAAATAATGGAAGGATACTCACCTATAAAAATAATGAACTATTGATACAAAACAATAGATGAATTTCTGGATAAGGAATCAAAGAAGAAATAATTATGAAGATACATAAATTTCTTCATGTAATTGCCCATTGCATTGAAATATGCTGCCAGTTTGTGTTTACTCAGTTATTTGTTTTAAATATTTAACATACGTCCATAAGAAATTAAAATTTTGTTATCTATGGTATTCTTTTAGCAACACTGAAGATTGAATCCAGGGTCTCCTGCATGCTAAGCATGCACTCTGCCACTTGAGCTTTAACCCCAACCTCATCAATGTTATTTTAAGCCACTTCTTTGCAATTTTGGTGTTTGAACTCAGGCCCTTGCTCTTGCCAGGTAGGTGCTCTACCACTTGAGCCATGCCTCCAGAATGTTTTGTGCTTACTCATTTTTAAAATATGCATTCCACATTTTTACCTGGTCTACCACTGACTGTGGTCCTCTTATTTACAACTCCCCTCAGCTGGGAAAATGGGCATGCACTACCATGTGCAGGCTTTTGCTTACTTTATCCCTGGCTTATCCTTGACCCATGTGCCTCCTGACCTCTGCCTCTTATGAAGCTGTGATTGTAGGTGTGTGCTACTGTACCCAGCCATAAAACTTTTAAAATTTTATCTTCTATGTCTTTGAATCATATTACTTGTCTACTTTATTTTACTGTTGCTAAATGTAGGTATAACTTATTTTATTACAAGATATATGGGTAGGAGAATCAAACACAAATGTCAATGCTATTTATAGAGTTGTAAAATTTTAATGGTTCTAGATACACACATGATTCTCAGTGGAAGATTTAGTGTATTGAATTTTTCCTGACATTTGCAACAACCACATTAAAGGTGTTCTTTCTTTATTTCATCTCTCAACATTTTGTCTCACCCATCACTTTTCTTCTGTCGTGAACTGTGCAAGGTAGTCTGGTCTTGTCCCTGCCAGTACTTATGGACAAGACCTAATCATAATACAAATATTAAGTATATCACAGGTCACGTGATAGTCTTGGAATGTTTTGTTATCATTATTCATCACTGCCACATTCTCATACAGTTTTTTTGTTTATATGGGGTTTTTGGGTGGTGCTGGTGTTTGGACTCAGAGTTTCACAGTTGCTAGGCAGGTGCTCTATCATTTGAGACACTTTGCCAGCTCTGTTTCTGTGTGTGTGTGTGTGTGTGTGTGTGTGTGTGTGTGCGCACGCGCGTGTGCTGGGTATATTCAAGATAAGGTCTCGTAAGTTATTTGTCCAGGATGGCTTCAAACTGTGATCCTCCTGATCTCTGCCTCCTGAGTAGCTAGGATTACAGATGTGAGTCCTTGCACCCAGCTCCTATGAAGTTTTTAATTGGTTCCTCTTATGTAAATGAAGAGACTGAGACATCTCCCACACTTAAAAATTTTCTTGTTTACCAACCAAGCATTGAATTCAGAATTAAATGCAGACACGACTAATTTAAAATACTAACTGCTGCTTTTTTATTTTGAATTGCCATAGTTCATTTTTGATATATAGGCTGTTTTGGAACTTTGCACAATTTTCAGGGAAAACACCATGCATATTTTCTGTTTCATTTCTACTCATTTTCTCCAATGTGGGGAAAGAGAAAATTTGGAAAATCTAGTAGTATAATAAAGAGGACAGAAGTGAAAGATATTTAAAAAAGAGAGAGCAAGGCACAAGCAGAAGGAAAATAATAATATTCACAGAATAAAGCAGAAGTAAGTTACATAAAATGTTGGACCTTTGTACAACCATTTACACTTTTCATCAGCATCCTAAGCATCATGAAAACAGGAAACAAAACAGGAATCCAAGAATTCCTCCTCCCGGACTCTCAAAGAATTCAGAACTGCATCCCACCCTCTTTGGAGTGTCCCTGTCCATGTGCCTGGTGACAGTGATTGGGAACTTGCTCAAAATCCTGGTTGTCAGCTCTGACTCCCACTTCCACACTCACATGTACTTCCTCCTTTACAACCTGTCCTTAGTGGACATTGTTTTTGTCTCCACCTCAGTCCCAAACATGATTGTAGATATCCAAACTCATAGCAGTCATATCCTATATTGGCTGCATGACACAAATATCTCTGTTTCTAATTTTTGAAATGATTGGGATGGACTATGACTGGTTTGTGGCCATCTTTCACCCCTTAATATAATGTGATCATGAACCCTAAACTTGTGACCTGCTGGTATTTCTGTCTTCCATTGTTAATGTCTTGGACACTCTGCTCCATGCTTTGATGTTACTGACACTGTCCTTCTGCACACACCTGGCAATTCTCCTTTTTCTGGGAACTGGTTTATGTTCTTTAACTTGCTTATTTTGATAGTCACATCAATAACATCCTGGTGTATTTACTGAGCAGTCCCTTGGCTATTGGTCCCCTCTCTGGGATGATTTTTTCTTACATTCAAATTATGTCCTCTGTCCTGAAAATTCCATCAGCTGGTGGAAAGCATAAACTTTTCTCCCAATGTGGTTCATACTCACTAGTAGTTTCCTTGTTCTTTGGGACAGGTTTTGGGGTGTACCTCAGTTCTACAGGTATCCACTCTTCCCTGTCATGAACACTGTGGTGACTTCCATGATGAACCTTTTAATTTATAGCCTAAGGACATTTTGGGGCTTTGAGAATACTCATCTGTAGGATAACATCTTTCTATTGATGTGTCAGGTGTTTTTTCCTACACTTCACAATTATGCCAAAGGAAATAGGTAATGAGTGATTCAGAAATCCTGAAAGTATTTGAATACAGGATACAAAAGATCAAATTTTTGAGGATGTAAATTTTGGAATGTATGCAACTGAGATGAAAGTCTAACTGTAGTTCTTCATAGCTACCTGGCTGTGAATAGTTTAGTTCAATACTCTAAGATTTGTTTTCTCTTCTCTAAATTGGCATAGATTAATTGGAATGCAGTCATGCACCTGCATAATGATTTGGCCATTGATGGACCACACACACCACGGTGTTTCCATGAGATTATAATGGAACTTAAAATGATCTGTTACCTAACAATGTTCTCAGCCACAGTAACATATAGTGCAATACATTGTGTGTATGTGGTAACTTTGGAATAAACAAGTTTATGGTGCAACAGTTTTATGTATGGATGACACAAGCAATTTTGTACAGTGCATACTTGATCATAAATGACTGTTACTGCTTTCTGTATTTACTTTACATCTTCTTGTCATTTTACAATGCACTTCCATTAAATGAGAGATTTTTACTCTGAAACAGTATGAAGTATTGCATTGGCAGCAGGCTCATACATTGGTTGTGTGTCACATCTGTCAATTACATCATTACCATAATTGTATCCCATCCTTGATTAAATCACATTATTTATTCATGACAGTCATAGGAGCAATGAACCCCCTTGTGTGTGTGTATGTGTGTGTGTGCATATGTGTGTATGCTTGTGTATGTGTGTGTTTCACATATCAAGATATGTATTAAGGTTTGCCATCGATGTTTGTGTAAACACACACTGATGTTTGCACACAGAACAGTATTTTCTAATGTCACAGTTCTCAGAACATTTCTCTGTCACTTAGTGATGCATGGCTGTATTTGGGTAGATTTGCAATACTTCACACCATCAGTACAGTAACTATAGCTGCAATAAGATAAAAAATATTAACATCAACAATGTCAAATGGTTACAGTTCTTACTTTTCCTAACAAATAGTTCAGAGATGGGGTAAGTCAAGAAAAGCAACCAGAGGACTGCGTTTATATATTCTATATATTGGCTTCTTCTTTGCTCTGTTCCTGATTCCTCATGGCAGGAACATGTGAGACACACTAAGAATCTGACAACTGTGTACTTCCTTACTCACTTGCTGTTAGAGATAATATTTACAAGTTGTCATGCAGAAATGTTTGTTTTCTTAGAGCCAGGAGTGGCTATGCAGCCCAGGTTGGCATCAGACCCTTAATTCACCTGCTCCTGCCTTCCAAATTCTGGTATTAGAGGCATGCACCACCATACCAATCAGAAAGGTTTTTTTGTTTAAATTGACAGGCAAAATCAGTCCACACTTTTAGAGTAGAACATAATAATCCAGTATATGTTGACTTTGTGCAAATAATATATTGTATATATAATACATATATGTGAATTAATACTATAACATATATATAGTTATATATATATATATCATGTAGCATGTTTGGGTACACATTTATAATTTATAATGGCCAAATTACCATTTTAATTACATAGAACATTGATCATTTCTGTGTTGGAGACCTTTGAAATCCTCTTTAGTAATTATATTAAAATGTATAATAATTTTAAAGTATACATATATATACTACTGTACAACAGAATATTAGAATTTTTAATCTAATCCAACACTGTTTTATTATTCAATGTACAACCTCCTTCTGTTCTTCCCCCTCCCCTCTCTATTTCTATAGTATCAGTATTTTTATCTTTCTTACCTTATGAGTGAGAATGTTTGGTATTTGTCTTTCTGTACCTGCCTTTTTTTACTTAATAATTTTCTCTGCTTACATCCATGTTTCTGAAAAAGGTAGGATTTTATACATTTTCATGGCTAAATTATGCTCCATTTTGTATATAAACCACATTTTCTTTGCACATTCATTTGTTGATGTGCATCTTGGTTGATTCTACATCTCCGTTATAGTAAATCATGCTAAAATAAAGAGAGGAATGCAGGTACCTCTTGATATATTGATGTTACTTCCTTTGGACATATTCCCAGTAATGGGATGTCTGGATTAAGTGGTCACTGTGTTTCTAGTTGTTTTTTTTTTTTTTTGAGATACCTTAACACTAGGAAAATTTGTTTTTCTCATGAGCCTGAACTGGTAAGTGTCTGTCCTGTGTTTATTTCCTAGTGTTGTGATGCATTACTACCAACCTAGAGACTTTAAACAAATTGAATGCATTTTCTTATATTCCTAGAAGCCAATAAGTCTATATTTAGCCTCCATGAGCTAATGTTACACTGTCAGGATTGCTGGTTCCTGCAAGCACTTAAGGCAGAATACTTGCCTTGCTTTTGTCAGCCTCTAGTGGCCACCTATGGCCACTATGCTACTTGGTGAAATGTCCCATCCTTTTGTTCAAAGAACATTCTTTTTTCTTCTTCTGTTATCACTTTTGCTTCTTTTCTATAGATGAACCTTCCTCTAACTCCCCTGTATAAGATAAGGAGAGTTGTGATTTTATTTAAGGTCTACATAATCTAATAGATTAACCCCACATCAATATTTTAATTACATACACAAAGTTCATTTTGCCATTTTTCTTTACTTAATTTAAATTTAATTTATTTTGTACTTTGGAGAAAGAGTCTTGCTAAGTAACAGGCTGTCTTGAATTCAATATCTTCCTGCTTCTTCCTCTTGATTCCTCAGACACAGAGGTGTATGCCATGATGAACAGCTCCTTTTGCATTAAAGGGAGACATGAAAAGGTGGGAAAGAATGCATAAATAAATAAATGAGTGTTTAAAAAGCACTTAATGAAATAACAAATGACAGGAATTCCTACATACATTTTAATAATAATTCTGATTGTTAGTGGTCTCAATTTTTGAATGAAAATACACAAACTAGCAGGTTGGATTTAAAAACAAGACCAATGTGTGTTGTGATACACAAGTGCATGGAATCAATGCTAGGAATGTCTCTGTATACCTATTGTTATCCCAAACTAGCAAAATGCTATATCTTTCTTATTATCTCTTATGTTTTCTCGCCAACAAAATCAGAGAAGAAGAAGGCAGAACAGGGTCTACCTGGAAGTGGGGGGTTGTGGGAGGTGGTAGGTAAGGGGAGAGGTGACACAAACAATGTATACACATGTAAGTAAATGTAAAAAAGATAAAATAAAAGGAGAAAAGAAAAGGAAGGAAAGCAAGACTTGATTATTTATAACCAACAACAAATGTACTTCACTGGTAAAGACAAACACAGACTGAAAGTGAAAGGATGAAAAAGAGTAATTCAGGCAAATTAAGTCCAAAAGTAAGCAGACGCTATATCATATCTGACAAAGCAGACTTCAAAACAATTGGTCAAAAGACACAAAGGTCACTTCATATTGGTAAAGGTAATAATCCATGAAGAGGATATAACAATGGAAAATGTACACACTCTGAACATCAGTGCACACAATTTCATAAAGCAATCACTACTAGACATGAAAGCCCAGATAGTCTACCCCAAAACAATAGTGTGTGACATCAATACCTTACCTCATGAACAGGTCATTCAGGCAAACAAGAGAACATCAGAATTAGACAAATACAAGACAATTGAAATAGCATCCTCCATTTTATCTGATCTCAATGAAATAAAATAGACATCAAGGCTGGGCCTGATGGCTCACACCAGTAATACCAGCTATTTAGGAAGTACAGTTGGGAAGAGTATGGTTTCAGGCCAACACAGGTGAAGAGTTAGTGAAACTGCATCTCAATCCATAAGTGTGGCACGGTGTTACTCATGCAGGAGGTCATAGGTAGGAAGGTCATAGTCTCAGACTGGCCCTGTGCAAAAATGTGAGATGCTGCCTGAAAAATAAGTAAAGCAAAGGGGATGAGGGGATGGCTGAAGAGTTAAGCCACCTGCCTAGCAAGTACGAGACTCTGAGTCCAAACCTCAGTGCTGCCAAAAATCTGATCAAATCAACAGTGAAAGTATGTACAGAGAAATAAAGGAGGGAAATCGAAAAATTCTTAGAATCAAAGGAAACATTACTAACAAAAACTTCTAGCAAAAACAATGTTAAAAAGACAGTTTATAGTTATGAGTGCTTACATTAAAATATCTGAGCGTTTTCAAGTAAATAACCCAATGATCTACCTCAAACTCTTACAAAAACAATTACAAGCCAAATCTAAAGGTAGTACGTGTAAATAATCAATGAAGATAAAGGCAGAAATTAATGAAGTATAAAAAACGCAATATACCAATAAAAAATTTTGGTTCATTGGAAACATTAACAAGATTGGTAACCCCTTGGCCAAACTAATATGAACAAAGAGAGAAAAAACCAAATTAGTGAAACTAGAGGATCAAAGTTGATATCATTACAAATTCAGATAATCATTAGGGATTACATCAAAAATCTAAATCTAATGAACTACAGAATCTGAAAGAAATGGATATGTATCTACATGTACCTTCCAAAATTGAACCAAGATGATATAAGCCACTTTGCAAATCTATAACAAGCAATGAGATTGAAACAGTCATAATAAGTCTCCTAAGAAAGAGAAGCCCAATACCAGATGGAATCACTGCTGCATACTACCAGGGTGTTAAAGAACAATCAATGCAACCTCCTAAAACTCTTCCATAAAACAGACATGTAGGAGTCCTACACACTCATTCTATGAAGCCAGTATTACTCTGATGTCAAAGGCAGAAAGGGAAACAACAAAAAGGAAATTATAGACCAATTTCTTTGAAGAACTTACACAAAATATCCTCAATAAAATACTTGCAAACTAAGTTCAGGAACATATTAAAAAGATCATACACTATGATCAAGTTTTGTTTCATTCCAGGTATATAAATGTGCTTCAATATATGCAAATAGAGAAATGTAATATGCCACATAAATAAAAGAATAAGGAAAGGTCAAAAATCACATGATCAGCTCAATAGATGCAGAAAAGAACTATGACAACATTCAACAGTGCTATTGATAAAAGTTCTTAAGAAACTAGGAATAAAAGGAATGTGTATGATTCTTATAAATGGTATATTCACAAACATACAACTAACATCAGCCTAAACTTAGAAAAACTGAAACGATTCAGGAATAAGAAAAAGACATTCTTCACTTTTACTTGACATAATGCTCATATGAGTAATCAGAGCAATAAAAGGGGTACAAATCAGGAAGAAGAATTAAAATTATCCTCATTTGCACATCATATAATCCTATAATTAGAAGACCCTCAAGATGCAACTAACAATATTCTGTTGGAGATATGGCTCAAGTGGTATAGTGTGTAGCAAGTGCAAGGCTCAGAGTTCAAATTGTCAGAAAATTAAGAAACATAGAAAAACTCCTAAATTTCACATCAAAAATTTTTTTGCCAAAGTAGCAGAATGCAAAATCAACATTTAAGAATTAGTAGCTTTTCTGTATACCGAGTAGACTGAGAAAGAAATCAATCCCACTCACATAGCCTAAACAATATAACAAGGGGTGTTGGAGATAAGATGGCAGATTTCGCATTGAAAGCTGAACCTATATTTACCTACTACAAAGTGCTATTTCCATTATATTCTCTGTAATCAAAATGGAGTGGAAAAATAATTTATATTTCAGTCCCTATTAAGAATTTCATTGCCACTCGAAGAATGTATGTGTGAGTGTGAGTGTATTTACACACAATCTCATGCACATTTCAGTGCTTAGATTGAAATTATTGGTTTTGTTCACAATATTGTTACAGAAGCTTGCACATCTTCATAAAGCTATTATTCTCTGGTGTGACCTTTGTGATTAGAACTCAAAATATTTTCTCCATGATAAACTTTGTTTTAGCAGACGGACATACTGTAATCCCAAAGAAATGTGAAATGAATGCAGAGAGATAAAACATTATTACTAAACCTAAGCACTTAACTGGGTGTGGTAGTACACACCTGCAACCAGCACTAAGGAGGCTGTGGAAGGAGAATTACAAGTTCAAGGCCAGCCTGTGCTACATTGCAAGAGCTTGTCTCAAAGTAAAATTAAAGCAGCAATGTTGTTGGACTTGGGTCACACGCTAAGGGGAGAGCACATACAGGAGGTATGGGGATAGGTAGGAAACCCAAAACTTGAATAACCTTTGATGTCCCCACTGCAGAGGCACTAATACAGTAACCTTAAAGCGACAGAGGTCAATATGGGAAGGTGATCAGAAGCTAGTGAAAAGGTCAGGTAGAGATGAATCAATTCGGGTTGTAATACACTTATGCATGGAAGCAATGCTAAGAATCTCTCTGTATAGCTATCCTTATCTCAACTCACAAAAATGCTTTGTCTTTCTTATTATTGCTTATGTGTTCTCTTCAACAAAATTGGATTAAAGGAATGAGGAGGGTAGGGATAGAGGAAGGGGAGAAATGGCCCAAACATTGCATGCACATGTGAATAAATGAGTAAAGAAAAAAATGAGTAAAATAAAATTCACAAATATACACACATAAACAAAACTAGGCACCTGTGGGCATCAACTAAATACCATAAAGCAAATGCTTCATTTTGGAAGATTAACAAAGTTTTATTTAGTAGAGCAGGAAAAAGCAGGCTAAAATAGAAAGGGAGAAAGACCTACTGATATGCATGGGGTGGGGGAGAGGCTCAGAGATTCACTTCTAAAGGCCAAATTAACAATATATACAAAACTGAGATAACACAATTAAGTAAAATGTTAATATGAGTTAATTTAATAATAAATAAATAGATCATTGGAAAAATCACAAATATTTACGTAACAAAGGATAAAATAAATGGCATATAATAGTGAACTGATTTTCAAAGTCACAATAAGAATAATGTGAATTAATTCAATGCTAGTCTATACGCTTTAGAATGTAAGAGTAAATGAAATTGTGTACTGGATGATTTGGATCACCAGGAATATTTAATGGAAAGGTAAACTAGGAAAAAAGGGGGAGGTTTTCCTAAGGGGAAATACTTTAATGAAATCCATTCATCTTACACATCAATAACTCTACTACCAGAACTATACATTTTATTTCCTTCTGAAAACATGAATGAGAACATACAAATGACTTATGCACAGTAGCACAAAACAGATACAAAGAACTTAGCAGAAAACTGCTCAATATTTTTAAGCAGCCATGCAATATGTAAAAATGTAAAGTATTGAAAAGGCAACATGTACTAATAAGTCCAACAGCATGGTGAATTCTGAAACAAAATCATGTGAATAAGTTGCAGAACTTGTTCATTAAGTTCAACCCTAAGTAAGTTCAAAAAGCTGTGCATTTATGTAATAAAATTATACATTGATATTTCCAGAAGTGAGAAAATATTAAAGTTCTGTGAAAATTAATTTTGTAGGGCAAAAATGATGTTCTTCAAACAATATTTGCTACATCAATCCTATTTCTGTTCCAATTTTTAAAATGTATCATGTTTTCTCAAGGTCTTCACCTCCTCTTTGTGTCTTAGAGTTAACACGGGATTAAAAAGTTCCCTTTGCTTGAATCTCCTCTTCCCAAGCAAACAATATTTACCTATTTATCACATAAAAAAGACAACAGTTAGTGGGAAAAGATGTGGATGTTTCTGAGGCTCACATTTAGTGCACGTCAGAGATGTAGTCCACTTGATTCATGAAAGAGTAGAGTATGAATAGGCCCAGGGAGGACTCTGTTTTATGTCTTAAACAGCATTTCTAGGTATGAAACCTAACACCTGAATTTCTTACAACCACCTGGTGACCTGGGGGTAAAGAAGTTCTACGATGAGTCCAGGCCACATCATGGAGGTTTGAAGGAAGTTTAACTCTCTGTTTTACATCCTCTGTCTATAAAGTCATTGAAAGAAAGGTAGCCCTTCTTATGTGAGTGTGTTTATGTTAGGATTTCTTTCTTAATAGGCCCCAAAGCATCTTCATTGATGAGTTTCTAAAATGTCACCATCGTTCAACCCACAGATATCCTTTAATTATGCCAACTGTATAGATACTGAATCTGAGTTTAGTGGATGTTGTTATGGTATTATTACCTAGCAAGAATACGTTTTATAGTTCTATCACAGGGCATAAACGTCCACTCCTTTGCTTCACATTAGAACTCACTCTAGAATATGTCTAATTGACCTAATGATATAATCAGATAGAAGCTACTTTAATAATATGACTAGAGCTTTGTATAAATATTTCTTTGTCTCCCCACCTTCTCTAAGTTGTCATCTTCTGAGAAAGCTCTGCCAAATAATTGCTAATATGCAGTCTATGCTATATGCCCTGTTTTGTAGCACCAGAGCAAAAAATGTGTTTACTTTATAGAAATCACAAGTCAAATATCATGGAACTACACCAAAAAGAATGTCAGGTTACCAGCAAAATTTAAATGTACCTGATCATTGTGTCCTATCATAATTTTGAAATACATAATGCTCACCAGGGTTCCTGCCACTTTGACTTACTCTAGAATGTGAAGCTTAAAGCAAATGATACATCACAGAAGTGAAGGTTTCCTACTAATAAATTTCCTCAAGGCTTCCTTCATCTCTCTGTTCCATAAACTATAGATAAAGGGGTTCATCATTTGAGGGACCACAGAATACATCACTGAAGCCACTGCAGTTTTTCTGGGTGTGTTACTCACTGCAGAGCTAATGGACACCCCAAAACCAGTCCCATAGAACAAGGAAACTACAGACAAATGAGACCCACAGCTGGAAAAGGCTTTATACTTTCCTTCAGGTGATGGCATTCTCAGGGCTGAGGACACAATGTAAATATAAGAGGAAATGATTCCAGAGAGTGGAATGCCTCCATATATGCAAGCTGCCAGATACATCACAATGTTGTCAATAAGGGTATCTGAACAGGAGAGATTAATGACTTGAGCAAGTTCACAGAAAAAGTGGGGGAATTTCCAGGTCTGTGCACAAGGACAGCTGCAAAATCATTAGACTGTGGAGTAGGCCATCCACAATGCTAAGGAACAAAGACAATAGGCACAGCAGAACACAACAGTGATGATTCGTAATGACTGTGTACCTTAGGGGATGACAGATGGCCACATAATGATCATAAGCCATTGCTGCAAGTAGACTGTTTTCCAACCCAGCAAAAAACCAGGACAAAGTAGACCTGGCTGAGGCAGCCTGCATAGCTGATGGCTTTGCTCTGACCCTGGATGTTCACCAGCATCTTGAGGACTGTGATGGTGATGAAAAAAATGTCAGTGAAGGACAGGTTGGAGAGGAAGAAGTACATGGGGGTGTGGAGGTGGGGATCAGTGCTGATAGCCAGGATTCTGAGCAGGTTCCCAAGCACTGTGACCAGATACATTGTCAGGAATAGTGCAGAGAGTACAGGCTGAAGTTCTGGATCATCTGACAATCCCAGGAGAAGGAATTCGGAAACAGCTGTTTGGTTTCTGGGTTTCAGAATCTAAGGTAAAAGATGGGTGACGAGAGGATAAATTTTGTTATTCCTGGAACAAAAGAAGTAGCAGCTTTACCCTGAAAATGTCAGAGATGCCGATGTTTGCTGATTTGAAACCCTGAGACAAGGACTTTTGATATAGGATTTAACAGACCTCTGGACGTATCTTAGAATTTGAGAGTTACTATTCTGAATGTCCTCTGTATTGTGAACCCAGGTGAATATTAAAATATCTCTCTAGGCTTATATGTCCTCCCACACGTCCCTTTCTCACTTTTTCTCTGTACTCACCTATTTGTCCAATTTGTATTGAGCACTAACAGTCTCACATTATTTTGCCAAAAATCAAGAATTAAGTAAAAGGGGCAAAATGTACCCCTCCCAGAACAATAATCAAGGGAAAAAAGCAATTAGTAAGTTTTAAAGGTGGGCACTGCATAAGTGGTGATTTTGAAATATTTGTGCATGGAAAAAATAATAAATATATGAGTAAAAAACAAAGGCATGGTTTTAAACTTTGATGATTACTTTATACTTTTACACAAATGGAAATGAAGGACTAAAGTGATGAATTCTGTCTCTCCCAAGGAAAAATCTACTCTGAAGTTTGTAGTTTACATGTGATTATTTAGGAATAGCTACAAGGACAATTAATAAAAATCTTAGGCTACTAAAAATACATGTGAAAAAAACAGCAATTTGCTGATGCTCAAAAACAGAGACTTACAATATAACAGTAGCATCAGGTACATCCTGTGGAACTTGGGTTTACATGTGCAGAACACAAAAATGAGCAGGAGAGCATAAATCATTTGATGTAATTCTTATAAACATACTCCCTGAATAACATCTGGATCCCAAGCTCTTGCCCTTTTATTTAGTACTGGGATTTGAACTTAGTTTGCTGGGAGGGACTCTAACACTGGACCACATGAGTTATGTCTCCAGTCATTTTTTCTCTGGTTATTCTGGAGATATGGTCTCACTTTTGTCCATACCAGCCTGAAAACATGATCCTTCTAATCTCAACTACCACATAAGCTTGTGATGACAGGTGCATGCAACCACAAACAGTTATTTGTTGAGATGGGATCTTGTAAACTATTTGCCTGGGCTGCCTTTGTGCATCAGTCTTCCAGATCTCAGACCACCAATTAGCTAGAATGACCGTATGACCACAGGCACCCTGCACAGCACTTATTTTTGAAATTAGGAAAAATTCTTAAACTGAGTATCCATAGGGTCATCATCCATCCAATGTGGACAGTTTAAAAACTTTCTGCAGGTGTTGCAATGGTGAGCAATGGACAGATGGAAAACTACTGGAATAATGCTCAGGATCTGGGAACATTACAGGAATATTTCCCATTGGGATTATTTTATGTCAGACAAAAGCATCTGACATGTTTCTACCCTAGAGAAGAAGTGGTCAATGGGGCAAATTAAGAAAAGAAAAAAAAAGAAAGGATGTCCTTAGCCATATAGCTAAAAATTTTAGTGGCAATGGATTTCATGTTCTCACCTTTCCCATGAGAGTCTTGTTTATATACAGAGCAAAGGAAGGAAATATCAATGACACCAGCATTCAATCAGCATGAATGTATGGTAGCTAATATGAGTTCAATGATAAAACTAATTGGGAATACAAATCAATACAAGCATTAGAAAACCTCTGACAGAAAAAATGTATAGTTAGGTATACTTAAGAAATTTATTTTATGTTTCTGAGAAATTTAAAAATATTAATCAAGCAAATATGTTTATGTCTATTATGGATCATTGAAAAGTAACAAAAACTAGTAAAATAACATTGGAAGTCTGGACACCAACATATGTACTTGAATCTGTTTTTTGGAGAATTTTGTTTCCATTCATTCCCCAGTGCAGCAGGTACACTAAACTTGGGAACATGATGCTACAGTTTTTATTGATTTGGTATTATTATTACATGAAGAACGGCTTTGTTTTTACATTTCACAAAGCTCTCTATGAAGAGCACTGTGCTATGCATGCCATTACACTGTTGGATTTCTTTTTATACATTTTTATCAATGTTGATATTTCCAATTCTGCTTCACCAATGTTACCTACCATGGAGTGTTCTGCTATATTGTCACAATTTATTTCTGCAATTCTATTCTGGGTGATAATGAGGCATTCCCTTTTTATACTTCAGATAAAGATAGATACACATATAGTATGAAACCAAGAAGAAGGGTAACACCCTCATTGGTGTTGCTTCTAAGAAATGATGGAGCATAATCGAGGGGAATATTATGGTTTTCAGTGCAAACATTACCATTATACATGAAGCTGGTATAGCAGAGAATCAACATTTGTTGATTGTGGAAAAAGATTAATGAAAATATTTATAAATATTACATTATCTCTGCTGTTGTTACAACTTAAAATAGTTTAGATTTTTTTCTAGCATACATTAATTTTTCAAAGGGGATCATTGTGATGATTCTCTATATAGTGTGTTTTGATTAAATTCACCCCCTCCATTTTTTTCTTATCTCCCATTCTATAGTTTTTAAATAAGGAACAGTTAGACCAAGGAGGTAGATTCCTGGTGTTTGTAGGTCTACACTTCCTTCCCTACAGTACTCAAAATCATTAAGCAGAGAAGATGCCAGATTTCTTCTATATGTATATTTATGGGTAAGTGATGGAGAGATAAGTTTAAGCTGACCAGAACCATTCCACCACCACCACACAAGGGGTGCAAGTAAGCATAAAAATTTTATCATACTCATCCTGTTGGAGAAGAGGGATATTTATGCTCAAAAGGAAAATGTTTGCTGCCACTATAGCCACAGTAGAAGAAAACACAATAAGAAATGCATTGAGTAATGACACATCAGTAGAAAAGAACATGGCACAATGACAGACACTTGGACCTGAGTATGATGGGGAAATTGCTATTGAGTATCATTTGCAGTTTCCTTACAGCCTCATCTTGTTGAAACTTCCTGAACACCTACTTCATTCCCAAAGCATTACCTGTGTGACTTTGTGTTACCTGGCTGACATCCTTGTGAGAGAGGGCTTTTCAGCTCTTCTGGATTTTGGATGAACACAGATGATTTGTTTTCAGGATGGGAAGAGAGACCAAATGAGGAACCGAGCTCTGTGCCATAAACATATCTCTGAGAGTACACTCAGGTGTTGCTGCCTGATTAGGAAGGTCTGTTTGTGAGGTGGCCACAGACAGAATATTTGCTGTTCCTGTATCTCTGTGGGCCCAATATCCAAAGCTCCCTATTAGTCAAACACCTTTATTGTCTTTAGGAAACCAGGGCAGTGTGAGTCCTTAATGACCAATAACTTAGGAAGACAGGGTTGAATTCCTTAGCTGAAAGCCAAATAATCATCTAGTGATCACCACTTGTTTCTCCTTACTTACATTTCACACATGCATACAACACAGATCATCTCTAACTCATGACCAGTGTTGCCTGATTAGGTATAATCAATTGGATTTCTAAATTTTAACCCTAATTTTATGTGCATAAAAATAGTTTTATATGTGGCTATGGAAGTACACTTATAATACATAAAAATACAAACATTTACAGGAGATGCTACGTGTCACTGAATGTTTCCTGGACTTTGGTCATCATTTGTATTTTTTGCCAGCAGATTCTAATCTATAATAGTCAGTTCTAACTATGACCGAAAGACAAAAATGGGTTAACTTTTTTAAGGTTTCATAAGCCCAGTATCCAAATTTTTTAACAATAATTCTAGGATATAATTTTCATCACATTAGGTGATCATGGACTGAAGTTATGACTGTCTGTTTTTAATAATTTTTTTCATAAATTACAATGTCACTGTAAAATCAGTAGCATGCAAGTTTATCCACATCCTAACACACATAGTGATAATTAAATCATAATCAATAGGTGAAGACTGATCTCTTTGTTAATACTCATGCAAAAGTACTTTATCTTTAATGAATTAAGTGTTCTCATGTTTATCAATGTTTCACAGCATATTGGTTCTATATGAAATTTTTTAAATCAAGTGTTTCTGATACATCATTTGAAACTCATATAAGACCAGATGTTATTGTTATGTTCCCTTGAATTCTCTTACTCACAATAATTTCAAACAAAAATAACACCAAAAACATGAAAAGACATAACCGATCTCATAAAACAAAACAGTTATAAATAACACAACATAAACCCAAACATAAAGACTGATTGGGATAAAATGAAGGAGCTCAACATATTTCTGTACAAAAGGAAAAAGTTAGTCTCTTTAGGTAATGAGGGTTAAATATGCTAGAGGAAAATAGGTGCTTGAAGCCAAAGGCAAAAGTGGAAGTCCCATACTTGAAAAATATAGGTAAACAGAAATTATAGAGTCTAATTAGGATCATGAATGTGGACTTAGAACAAAGTATCAGAAAACTCACTAAAGTTCAAATGAACTATGTTATCTTCTGGATTATTGTATGGATTATGATATTGTAAAAATCACAACCTAGGGGTCATCCCACTGAAATTGAGTAGTAGAGAATTAAATGGTGATTGAGGAAAACAGTGGGTTATTCATTGAACAACGGATTCATATTATGAATATATAAGGAGATTAAAATTTTAAACATCAAAAGAACAAGTAATCCAACTAGTAGGAGGGCCAAAAAATTGAATAGACAATATTTTAAAGAACACACACAAATGGTCAATAAATATAAGAAGAAATATTCAACATTCTTAGTCATAAAAGAAATTAAAAATGATTCTATCTCACCTATTAGAATGGTGATCATCAAATAATAATAATAATAAACAATCAATGACAAATGATGACAAGGATGATTTGGGAGGGAAAGAATCCTTATAGACTATTGGTGGAAATGCTAAGTGTAGCCCCTATGAAAATGGGTATGAAACCTCTTCAAATAACTAAAAATAGAACAACCATATGACCTTGTGATATCATTCTTGAGCATATATCCAACAGAGTAAGTCAACATATAATACAGACTCCTAAAGACCAGTGTTTATGACAGCCCCATTCACAAAAATCCAAGCTGTGAAACAGCCTAGGTGTCCACAATGCTGAATGAATATTATTCAGCCATAAAAAGAATGAAATTATGTCATTTTCTGGAAAATGGATGGAATTGGAAATCATGATGTTGAGTACGTAAAATTTAGTATCAAATATATTAAATAAAAATATAATATAAAAGTATATATTGATATGCATAATACGCTACATGAAATGAAATATCTATATGTGTATATAGATATATACATATGTGTATACACACACACACACACATATATATATATTTATATTCAGTATTGCATGTAAAGCTCGTTTTTGGAGGAATTGGGATTTGAGCTCAGGACCTCATGATTTCAAACACGACCACTTGATATACTTACCTGGCAGGTGAGATACCAGGATCATGAAGGTGCCTTCCCAAGGATGAAGCTTATCATTTTCAGTCCAGATGTGCTCATCCTGTCATTTCCCCAATTGAGGCAAACTTGACTGCATAATTTGTGGTAGTGGGGGACTGCATTCTCACTAACCCCCGGCTTAAAAAAACAGAACATCTTGAGTTACACCCACAGACCTTTTTGCTTAAGTTTATATATGTATATAAATTTATATAACTTTTTAATTATCAAAAATTAATTTTCTTAAATGTACAAAAAGGTTTCATTGTAGTGCTTTCGTTTATCATGTACTATAATCAAATTCACCCCATCTATATTACTATATTATAACCATCTTTCTTCTTTAATTTATATTTTAAATAGGAACACGAATTTTCCCCAGGGCCAGCTGTGGAATCTCCTCCTCTTTTACTTCTGTCTCCTCAGTAGCTGGGATTATAGACACGTGCCACCACACACAGGTTGATTTTTGAGATAGGATCTAACTAACATTTTTGTTCCATGTGGCCTCAAACCATGATTCTTCTATCTCTGCCTCCAAGGAAGTGGGATTAAATAAATTCATCTCTAATTTTTTTCTTGGATCCTAGTACTCATGATGTGGAGGCAGGAAAATTGCCAGTGCAATGTCAGGCTGCAGTACATGGTGAAATCCTGCCACTCCTACCCCTGCAAAAATATGTTTTCCTGAGCTGCAAGTATAGCTCTGTAGTAGAACACTTACATTTCACATGCAAGTCCCTGGGTTTGCAGTTTGGAACCACAAAATAAGCAGACAAATAATAAATTATTAAAATGCCTTCATTTTATTGAAGCATGTACAGGTTGAAGATAGGCTTCAACTCTTCCACAGGAAATAATGTTTATGTAGAACTTCAGCGTGTGACCATACGTGAAACTAGTGTTGGTGCTGATACTACAAATACGGTGCACAAGATCACACTAAAAAAATTTTAGATTATTGCTTTGCTCTTCGTTGTTATTTAAATATATTCATTTGAGTAACTTGAATTTTCCACTGCTTTTAGCAGTTTTTTTCCAGTGCTGGTGATCAAATGCAGAGCCTCATGCGTGCTAGTTAAGTGATCTACCACTAACCTACACTGCCAGACATACACAGGTGTTTAAAATGGCTGAGTTGATCAGTAAGTTTTTAGTTATGATTATTTACATTGTTGCCGTGTACCAGGCAGGAGGGCTGGAATAGAAACATGCTGTGTTCTGAGGAGACAGGGGGATGGGATGGCAAAGCAGAGAGATACAACTGAAAGAATTGAAACATGAATGTCACATTGCACTGGGGAAATAAAATAGCCAATGAAGTTTCATGCAGCCACCTGTGGTTTGAGCTTTGCTTTCTGCTTCTGTAACCTGCTTGCAAGGGAATATAACAGGAGGCTTCTTTGTTCTCAGGGCTCAGCCTTTGCTCTCTGCTGGGTCTGTGCCGGCATGATAAACGTTGCTTCCTGCTAATCTGCCTCAGTGTCCTGTATCTCAGCTGGTAATTTCCCTAAACAGTGGTTCTGGGGATTGAACTCAGGGCCTCCCAAATGCTAAGCAAGCACTATTCCATCCACTGATCCACACCCTGCCCTCATTTTATCTGATGTGAGACATATTTAAACTTTTAACGTCATGACCTTACGTATTTCTTGTTTAAGGCTTTATACTTTGTGATGATATTTGAGAGTACTGTAATCTATTATATTTTGTTGTTTCATGCTGCATTTTATTTTCCAAAATTCTTCAGTAATTTTTCAAAAGAATTGAGTATATTGGGTTATTTTTTCCTTGTGTCCACCTTATCTGATTTGGGCAATCATGTTGTAGTATTGTTAAAATACATGTTAGAGAATATATTTTAAAATTGTTTTCAGAAATATTTTCTTTAAACTTGCAATTCACTCAGTATGACTTGGTGGTCAAATATCCATATGACACTGTCTTTTAAAATTTTTTATTAGAATGTATTAGTTGTACAAACATGCTTCATTTTGATACATATAAAAATATTGAGCTCATTTGTTTAGTGTATAGTTATAACATTGATCAATTTAAAATATTTAATATTTCCAAGATGATTGCTTTATTTATCGTTTTGAGAGAGAATTGTAGATAGTTATAAATCCACTTCAGATCAACCATTCTCCTTGTGCTTTGAACTCATACACTATGGATTAATTTAGTGCATAGCAGTGTAGATTCTCTCATCTCCTACCTCTATGGTCAATTTTTCATCCAGTGCTTATGAGTTTGTCCTCAAAAATCCTGCCATGGCCTCTTACCCTGTTTTAGATACAACTTCATTATTCTTAACCCTTTAAAGAAAAACACTTCAAATGAGATCGCTAGCTCACTCTTCTATATTTTTCTCCTCCCATATTTTCCTCAGGTCAATCCAATAAGGCTTTGGCTTGACTTCTCACCTGTAAAGATCAAGCTTGCCCTCACTCATCACCAGTCAGGTCTCTGCTCATGAATTTGTAAGACTTGTTTTCTGCTACCATCTGAAACGATTAATGTCAAAAATCATGCACCAACTCAACAGAGAGAATGGGTAAGTTCTACCTTGGAGACTTCAGTAAAACATTCAGATCTTTTAAGTCCACAATCATGAGTCTAAGCAAGGCTTGAATTTCTTTCAGTCATATTTCTCAAGTAAATTAAATTGGACTCTGTTCCTGGGAACTAATCTTTAGAATATTTAGTTCTCACTACATGGAAAGAGGAAGAACATTCTTATTCATGGAGATGAATCCAGAGGGCCTTGTATACTATCCACTCTCCATGGCATGTTTGAGTTCCTCTTTTGTTATATGAAAGCTATCTTATTTTTAAAAATTACTATTCTCTTTATGGTACATTGAAAAAGTGATCTTGTATGTGGTGAGGAGTGTCTTTTATATTGAATCTATTATTAATGTTGTAAAATAAATGCATTTAAGATGCCAAAGGAAGACATTATACTATTATTTTGCCATAAAATACAAATAAGCCTTGAAAGTTCTAAATTCATATATAAGAAGTTAACTTGTTGATGCACAAATGAAAATATTAAATTCAAAAATGAAAGATTTTAAAATGAGATTTTACACTCTTTGTCATAAAAATAAGCAAAGCTGCTGAGTTTATGGACACATCTACACAATATGGGTTTTTGGTGACACTGTAATTAGATCACCATCATAACTAAAAATAGTAGAGCCCACTTCCTTCAGAATAGAAATACGTCCTTTTCTCAAGCACGATACATGTTTTTAAATGTTCTGACATTTACTTGCATTCCTCTGGTAGTGTTGGGCAGGGGTTTTGATCAACATATTAGTTTGCTAGCTTTCCAAACTGATGGATGCAAATGGAGGCTCATTTTCTCAAGATCTGCAGCCAGAAGGTCAATGTTCAAATTTCAGTAGAAGTTATTTCTTCCTAGGCATTTATCCATGGCTTTTAGATGGTCCTCATCTTGCCAGTGTTCTGGAACAGAACAAAGAGGAGTGGAATATGCAACAGTTGAAGCCACAAAAGCAGCAGCATCAACAGCCCCCAAGGTGTAGCTTGGGGGCAAGGGGTCAATGACTGGAGATCCCACACCCAAACAGGAAAGAGCAGTCATCTTCACTTGGGAAGGACAACAATGAACATTGACTGTATTGCTCTACAGCTCCTTATAGAAGACCATTTATAATGGGCTGATGGCAGCTGACATTGGCAAATGGAGCTACTTACCAATATTTAGTTATATTATTACATAGATGATATTTTGTTGACCTTTGCAGCTCTCTTTCAGATTTGGAGAATGCTGTTCCTCTCCTGACCACACATTTGAAATAGTGTGGACAAGCAATCAATGACCACAGATTGCACAGGCTGTCTAGATAGATAAGAGTAACATGATTCCTGATGCCATTGTAGATAAGATTCATGCTTACCTATGCCCTCAACAGTTAAAACTGCACAGGTCTACATGTTATTTCTGGATGTACAGGTAACCCCTGAGGGGTTGAATGGGGTCTTTGGGCAGGTAATCTTTGGGCACTTGGAATATTGATAGGTCTTTATACCCCTTCTGGCACAGCTAAAAGGAGCCAAATGGGACTAGACAGAGGAGGCAGAGAAATATGAAAACTGCACAGGCCCTACATGCTTTTGACCATTGTAAACCCTGTGAGCTGGATATGCATGTAACCCTTGAGTTGAATGGGGCCTATAGCAGAGATCTGGAAGACAGCAACAGTCAATTGGTTTTGGTCATTACCCATGGAAAGAGCAGAGTTAGGTTATTCCCTTATTGGGAAGCAGTTGTCCCTAGTGGATACCACTTTGTTTTCTTTTATAAGTTTTTTATTAGGTTATATGCATTATGTGGGGGGATTCATAGTAACAATTGCGATTATGTTTATATTATACATTAGTTACATCACCCCCACCCTCTCTCCTCCTTAATCCCCTCCCTGCCTCACTTAAAGTAATTGCAAGATGTTTCTTCATTCTATTTAATATGAATATATTAAGGCCATCAACCATATACTCTCACCTTAAGCTCCTTCATTCATCCTCCCACTAGTATCCTCCCACACACACTGTACCTATTTTACAGTTCTATCTTTCATTATTAGTATTTAAGTCAAGTTCAAAGGGGTTTCCCAATGTACCCCTGCTGTGAGTATACTTTGCTTCGGTCCATGAAACCCCTTCCATTACTCTCCCTTACCCCTTTACTTACTCCCCCCCCCCCATTTTTCAATTGTTTTCAATATATATCCTTATATCCTCTACCTTTACAGGTGTTATGTTTTACAATATTATTGATGCTCTATCATTCTCTTTTCTTTTCCTTCTTTTCCCAAGTTCTATAGAGTAGTTTCCCTGTTACCAACCTGTTCTACATTTCAGTTTGTATGTGATCATGATTGTTTTTGTGTATATAACATCAGAGGACATTACTAAAACTTCCCTTTAGCAAGACACACAACTTACCCTATTGTGGGATAAATAAGACATTTATCTGCAGTGACAGCACAGACTCCCACCCTTGTCAAATGGGGGGCATATTTGCAGCAGAGGGGGACATTATTTCTGGTCCCCTACAAGCTGAGTAGCAGACCATGTTGGATCCCAATGTTGTACACTAGTGAATTTTTTGGAGAGGGCTACACCAGGTACTGAACCTCTACTTAGACCTTTTGAGGACAATAAGGCTCCTATACCAGAAGATGCCACGTGTATGAATAGTTCCTGCCATGGACAACTGGCAGTATAAGATTTCGTGACAGTACAGCCAAGCACAGACACCATATGATAGGATGCTGGAGTAGATCACAGTAAAAAATGGACTGAGCTGTGATCAATGTGGCTTATGAATATCAATGATCCTGGACTGTAATTTATCCGTATTGATAGTTGGGCTGTGTACCAAGGACTTACAATATAAATTTCCTGGTGCTAAGCCAGAGGGTGGTTGATGGTCCATTTCCTCTAATGAGAGCAAGACTTATAGCAAGACCTTTGGACAGTGGATCCTCTCCAAGAATGGTAGGTACCCACCCCTCATGTCATTATGACATATTGTTACTGCTGTCATAGCCAGCAGTGCCCGCTGGTTACTTATTGTTACGGTCTATATTGTGGTTAGAGCCTGTGAGTACAATGTCCCTCCCTTCTCACCAAGGAACCACACAGAAGACCACTCGATTGTACAGTGGCTGCCCTGAAGGGGTGGATTGTAGTGAAAATGATTATATAGGCTAATCAGCAGTACACAGGTGCATTCACTGTTGCTAGGTAACTGATCAAGGACAACTAGTTACGTAACTAGTGACTGGATTCACCTGCTCATTAGATGTAATAACTTTTCAGAATGTCATTTCTCTCTCTATCTCTCTCTCTCTCTCTGTCTTTCTCTCCCCCATATATAAAAGAGGCGGTGGCTGGCGACGGCGGCGGCACCGGGAGCCGCCGAGTGCCCCTCCCCGCCCCACTGGCCCCCCACACACCCACACACACGTGGCCCGCGCCTAGGGCCGTGCGCGCCCAGCGCAGCCCCCAGGACTCCGCGCCCTGCGCCGCCGCCCAGCTCTCAGCTCCGCGCCACCGCGGCCATTCTCACCTGGTGGCGCCGCCTGCCCACCGCCCTGGCCACAGCCCCTGCGCCTAAGACGACAGCCAGCGGCCTCGACAGCGGTGGGGGACATTGCTGAGTCGAAGAGAGCGCAGCCTGGCCACCGGACCTACTTACTCGCCTTGCTGATTGTTTATTTTTATTATAAGAGTTTACAACTTTTCTAAGAACTTTTGTATACAAAGGAACTTTTTTAAAAAAGACATCTCCAATATATATTTAATCCAAAGAAGAAGGATCTCTGGCAATTTGGGGTTTTTGGTTTGGGGCTTCATTTCTAAATCTTTTTTTTTTTTCACCTTCGTTGACTGGGGTTCGGGCACCCCCGCTGCTTCGGGCTCCCGAGGACTTTCTGGGACCCCACATTAATGAGGCAGCCACCTGGCGAGTCTGACATAGCTGTCAGCGACGCACTGCTCCTGTCCTTCTCCACATTCGCGACCGGCCTGGCGGGAAGGGAGAAGACACTGCGTCCAGGAGGTGCCCAGAATAACCGCTGGCGGGAGGAGCTCTCCCACATGAAGCGAATTCCCCCGGTGCTTCCTGGCTGCCCCTTCAACCTGGCGGCGACAGTGGCCTCCGACCTGGAGAGTGGTGGAGCCGGCACGGCGTGCGGCAGTAACAACCCGGCCCTTCTACCCCGGAGAGAGACTGAAGAGTTCAACGATCTCCTGGATCTAGACTTTATTCTCTCCAACTCGCTATCCCATCAGGAATCGGTGGCCCCCACTGTGTCATCATCAGTGTCAGCCTCATCCTCCTCCTCTCCGTCAAGCAGCGGCCCTCCCAGCGAACCCTCCACCTGCAGCTTCAGCTATCCATCCGATCCGGGCCTGGGGCGACCCGGGCGTGGCACCCGGTGGTGGTGGCGCCCTACAGCGGCGGGCCGCCGCGCGTGTGCCCCAAGATCAAGCAGGAGGCGGTCTCCTCGTGCACTGTCGTCGGCCGGCCCCTGGAGGCCCACTTGGGCGCAGGACCACCGCTCAGCAATGGGCACCGGCCGAGCGCACACCACTTCCCCCTGGGGCGGCAGCTCCCCAGTAGGACTACCCCGACCCTGAGTCCTGAGGAACTACTGACCAACAGGGACTGTCACCCTGCTCTGCCTCTTCCCTCAGGATTCCATCCCATCCGGGGCCCAACTACCCACCTTTCCTGCCGGACCAGATGCAGTCTCAGGTCCCGCCACTCCATTACCAAGAACTCATGCCACCCGGTTCCTGCCTGCCAGAGGAGCCTAAGCCAAAGAGGAGAAGAAGGTCGTGGCCCCAGAAAAGGACGGCCACCCACACTTGTGATTATGCGGGCTGCGGCAAAACCTATACGAAGAGTTCTCATCTCAAGGCCTGAGTTACTGACTAAAGAACTTCTATTCTGGTGTTTGGCAATTAATCTCCTCATACCACATTTAGTCCCCTGTTTAGCACTATTGGGGATTGAACCCAGGGCCTCATGCATGCTTGGCAATTGCTGCACTACTGAGCTGCATCCCCAGCCTAGTTAGTCTATCTAGCTGAAACCAGTAAGAGCTCTTTGACTTCAGTCCACTCACAATGATATGTTTGTTTTGGGTTTTTTGTGTTTATTTTGGTTGCTGGGATGATTTTATTAAAATATTTTACTGTTTTCTGTGGTTCCTGGTAAAATTAAAAATGTTTATAAGCTCATGATGACTTTACATATGCTGTCTCCTTTCTAGTTGAAATTGAATGAGGTGAAAGGGATGAGAAAGTCATTTCAAAGCCATCTTGCAATAAATTTCAAATGAATACCTCACAAATTGTAAATCCATACAGAATGAGAGAACAGGGTATTAAATATATTGATTAACGACCTAAAATATTGAAGTTCTGATAGAAATGGTTTAAAAATTCACATCAACATAATTAACATTTCCATCTGGTAAATGATGGTTGGAAAGTGACACGATGTGCTGAGATTTTAGAAATGTCTCGATAATACTGTCATATGGTGACTTATGATAAAATTAACACCTGCCTTTTTAAAAATGAAGCATAAATTCAACACATTTTATAAAGGAAATTATTAAAAACTTTATTGATAACATTGAGTATTGAAAATCTATTAATGAAATTCCAACCATGCAGTCATTGTGCTGTGTATATATTCAGAATCACAAATGTCTAAACAATAAGATTAAAATCTGTGAAAAATATTTTTAAAACTTAAGGTTTGGTCAACATCAATCTTATGTAAAAGAAACACTGCTGAGGTGAATATAGTGGATTTACTTTGTATATATGTGTGATAATATAACACCAAAACCTGACGAAACTGTTCTGCTAGGCTAGGGAGGGAGGATGAGGGAGAATGATAGAGGGGTGAATCTGATTAAGATATATTGTAACCACATATGTATATATCCCAATGAAACTCCCTGTACATCTAATATATACTAATGAAAATGTAAATAAACTAAAATTTATATTTGCATTTAAAAAAAATCTCTTAACTAATATTGACTATTATTAAGATATATATCTTTAGGTGAATAGTTTTATACTTCAAAGAGAAATCAGTCTTCCTAATATTATTTGTAACCTTAAAGGAACACTGGGTTACATTAGAAAAGTGGTATTACATGCAAGGATGATGAAATGAAGATGAACAGAAACAATGAAGAGAACTAGATGGTGTACACCTGGCCTAAGATGTCACAAAGCAGCCTTACTAAAGTCCTCACATATGTAGCATTGACCTTGGGGGATAGGAGCTCCTGGGATCAGCAGGATGGCAAGATAGCTGGCCTAATGAGGAGCTTTGGATATTGAGCCCCAAAGATAACTAAAAGTAAGAGTGAGCCTGTGACCATCACATTGAACAGAGCTTCCAGAGTCAGAAACAACACCTGTGCCTCCTCACATAGATGGTCCTTCTTGACCAGGATTCTAATGACTCATTTAGTTCACCTCCCTTTCCTGAGGACTCATCTTCCATCTTCAGTATCCAGATGATATATTGAACCATATCATCTTGAAATGAGGTAACTGAATTCTCTTACTTAATACTTTTGAAGTGAGATCATGTAAGATCTATGTCTCTAATACATCATTATTTAATTCATTTAAATCTCTATACATTTTCTCATATACACTTGCCAAATAATATTTGTATCACTGATATGTCTTTTCTTGCTGTCCTACTTCACCATCATTCCAGCGGAATTTTAAGTACTTAAACATTTCCCTACTGTGTGTGTTTATCATGCTAGGGCTGTTCACTTGCTTTTCTTTATCCTCAATTGCCGTAATACATTGTTTCTTTCTAAGGAATAAATAGTACTAACATGTAGTATTCCATGACAGTGAAAACTAATGCAACAGAAAAATGCCAGCAAAAAGGTCCCATATAACGGAGGTGTGAATTCCACTGGGTCATACTTGATATACCGTAACATGTATGAACTTTTGTAAGTGACACAACATACTCTCAGCACAGCAATAAAAACAAACTTAAAGGATCCATATGAGTGAGCTCTATTCTGGGCTCTTCAGAAAGCATTACCAAAGTTAATTTACAGCTTAATTAATGCATAATTGAACAAAATATGTATATAGTAATCATTCACAACATAACAGATTGATATACATAACCTGAGCCAAATAACTACTGTGATAAAGGTAATGAATTCAACCATTAGATATTTCCACTGTACAAACAGGACAACCTAGATTCTCATACAGTTGATGTCTGTTCTCCTTCACAAAGCATTGCTGGAGTCTGGAGGACATTCAAGGTGTGTGAGTTCATATCAGCACAAATGCTAAATGCTGTCATATACCCTCTGTTTACCTCAAAGCCAGAGACCCTTTCTGTACAATAACAGTCCAAGTGGGGCCCTAATTTTCTTATAAGTTTCTTTAAGTGTGTGCTATCTTGTAAGCTTCAGTTCATCAATACCAGGAAAATATATTTATTTCTATCTGTTTCCTTATGTATCTTTGCATTTCATTTTGTGTCTTATCAAGATGATTTTTTAAGGTATTGGAATCTGACCTCAGGGCTTTGTGCTTTAAGACAGGCATGCTATTATTTGAGCCCAGCCTCCTGCCTTTTTTGCTCTGGTTATTTTCCAGATAAGTTCTTGATTTTTGCCCGGGTCAGTGTGGATTATGATCCTATTATTTTATGCTTCTAGCCATAGTTGGGAGGACAGGTGAATGAGATCACACCCAGCTTTTTCCCCTTGAGATGGGCTCTCTCAATCATTTTTGCCCATATTGGCCCAGAAACTAGACGCTCCTTACCTCAGCCTCCCTTGTAGCTTTGGATGAAAGGACAAGCTACTGTTCCCAGGTATTGATTGAGAAGGGAATCTCCTGAATTCCCTGCCTGGGCTGGCCTTCATATGTGATCCTACCAATTTCAGCTTCCCAAGGAGTTAGAATTACAAGGGTGAGCAAACATGCAAGGCTTAGGTGAATTTTAAAACAACAATACTCCTTATTAACTAAGACAACAACTACCTTTGTATGAAAGAGGGAATCCTACACTCAGAGTTTTCCAGATTCTATTATAATTAAATTTAAAGGCCTGTATTGCATTCCCATAATGTAATCTTCAATTATGGAGACAACATTTTCTAATCTAGGCTCAGGTCCACCTGGATGGATGGCATCTCCTTGCTGAAAATAATGTCATGGGAAGAGATGACATATTTTACATGAGAGAATGGATGTGGTCAGGATAGAAATATTAAAATTGGAAAGTAATTTATTATGTGTGTGACCATTTTGTAAAGGTGGAATTGTACTATCAAAATTCCTTAACACCCAGTCACTGATCTCTCATCTTAGATATATCCTCACCTCAGCGCACCTTATTTTTCTCATGAATATATGGTATGATAGTAAGAATTTACACATATGCAAATAGAAAAGAATTTTAGATAATTATCAAGTAAAATAAAGTTAAGGAGTATTTTTAGAAATCAGATTTTTGAATATCATTTTGGTCATTTTTGATAGAATGGACTAATTATGATTGAAAAATCATGCCTTATTTGTTGTTTTATTCTCATCACTTAACACAATGAATAAAGCTGGAGCTGGTGTTCAATAAGAAAGACTGTTTCAATAAAGGGACTGTAGGGAAAGATGATTTCACAAAGAAAGGTGGAGTAGAAAGTAGTAGAGCAATATACTTGAATATTCATTTGAGTTCACAGTTATATGACAAAATTTCTGTTTTTATAAACTGGTACTCTAAATTCAGCAAGCACTAAGCTAGGAAGAAGTGTTGCTGAACCTTGCATGGGTGTCCTCACTTCCAGATTGCACCAACAGTAAATTCAGAATGGGGACCAAGACTTTTGTTTATAATATATTCCTAATTGCTGCTGCTTCTTCTGGCACATACTTTATGACCTTTTCACACCATCTTTTCCAACAGATTCATCAAAACATGGAACCCAGAAACCAAACAGCTCTTACAAAATTCCTTCTCCTGGGACTGACTGATGATCCAGAATTGCAACCACTTATCTTCAGTGTGTTCCTGTCCATGTACCTGGTTCCAGTACTGGGAAGCCTGCTCATCTTCCTGGCTGTCAGCTCTGATTCCCACCTCCACACCGCCATGTACTTCTTCCTTTCCAAGCTCTCCTTTAATGACATCTGTTTAAGAACAAGCACAAAGGAAAAAAAAAAACAATGAAAAGAATAAAAAGAAAAAAAAAAAGAACAAGCACAATCCCAAAGATGCTGGTGAATAGCCAAGCATGGGATCTGAGCATCACTAACATAGGCTGTCTCAATCAGGTTTGCTTTGTCATGTATTTTTTAGTCTGAAAATTGTCTTCTCACAGCAATGGCCTATGACTGCTATGTGGCTGTTTGTCATCCCCTGAGGTGTACAATCATCATGAGCCCTTGTTTTTGTGTCATGATCATTTTACTGAGCCTCTGTATTAGCATTTTGGATGGCTTGATCCACATTCTTATGGTGTTGCAGCAGTCCTTCTGCACAGAACTAGAAATCCCTCATTTCTTCTGTGAACTTGCTCAGGTCATTAAGCTCTCCTGTTCCAACCCCCTCATCATAAATACCTTGGTATTTGTTATTATGTTCATTTTTGCTGTTGGTGCTCTCTCTGGAATGACTTTCTCTAATGTTCACATTGTGTCCTCTGTCTTGATAATGCCATCATCAGAAGGAAAGTATAAAGTCTTTTCCAACTGTGGGTCTCACTTGTCTGTTGTTTTCCTGTTTTATGGGACAGGTTTTGGAGTATACATTAGCTCTGCAATTACTGACTTACCTAGGAAAACTGCAGTAGTGTCAGTGATGTATTCTGTGATCCTTCAAATGCTCAACCCCTGTATCTACAGTCTAAGGAACAAGAACATGAAAGAAGCCCTGGGGAAACTTATTAATAGGATCACTTCTCTTCTTTGATGTGTCATTTTCTTTGAACTTAAATTTTTAGAGTAAGTGATGATCCAAGACTCCTGTTGAACAAGAATATTTGACCCTTCTGTCACTACCTAAGATGATGATATAGTACAATGGTCAGGAGAGGTTTTTAAAATTTCATATAAATATATGAAGTCCATACATCCTCACCTTAAAGTCGTTCATTCACCCACCCTCCTCCTACAAGTACCCCTCACACACTGTACCTATTTTACAGTCCTGTTTTTTATTAATATTTAACTCCATGTTTCAAAGGGTCTCTCAATCTGTCCCCACTGTGAGGATTCTTTACTTTGGTCCATTAAACCCTTTCCATTATAATCCCTTACCTTTTTCACCACCCACCGCCCATTTTTCAACAGCTTTCAGTACATATCCTTTACTTTCAAATATGTTATGTTTTATTATATTGTTCACACTCTGCTAGTTTCTTTTCCTTTCCTTCCTTTTTCAAGTTACAAAGAGTTGTTCCACTATTATGAACATGTTTGAGGTGTGGGTTTACATATCATAATGTTTGTTTTGTGTAAATGTTTATCTTTGGATCTCTCTTCCACATAGGAGGGATAAGATGCAGCTTTTGTCTTTCTGAGCCTGGCTTACTTCACTTAACATGATGTCCTCCCACTGCATCCATTTACCCTCAAACCACTTGTCATTATTCTTATGGCTAAGTGAATTCCATTTTGTGTTTCCATATTTATTTAAGGATTTATTTTTCTATTTCTGAGCAGAATGTCATTTGAATTTTTCTAGGTATGGTGTTGAACATGTAGATAGCTTTTGGTAGTATGGCCATTTTCACAATGTTGATTATACCAATCCATGAACATGGGAAATCTTTCCATGTTCTGATGTTTTCTTCAATTTCTCGCTTCAATGTTTGTAGCTTTCATTGAAATGATCTTTGGCTACCTTCACTAAATTTATTCTAAGGTACCTTATTGTGTTTGAAAGTATCGTAAATGGGATTGTTTCCCTGATTTCTTTATCAGTCCATTTGTTATTGGTATATAAAAAGGCTACTTATTTCTCTACATTAATTTTGTATCCTGCTGCTTGGACAAAGTGTTTATGATTTCTAATAGTTTTGGTAGAGATTTTAGTGTCTTTTACTAATAGGATCATGTCATCTGCAAATATGGATCATATTTATGATATGGATCATAAATATGGATCAACTATCCATATTTGATAGTTGGACTTTTTTCTTTCCTATTTGAATCACATTTTTTTCTTGCTCTTGTCTCAGTGCTCTGGCTAGGAATTCCAAAACTATGTTGAATAGGAATGGGAAAAGCAGGCATCCCTCACTTTAGTGGGTATGATTTCAGTTGTTCTCATTTAGTATAATGTTAGGTATAAATTTGTCATATACAGCCTTTACTGTGGTTGGGGACACTATTAGAAGAGGTTTAACTTGCTTTGAAAACTTCTTTAGCTTCATTTTTGTCCATGAAGTTTGGCACCCGATTTCAATGCTCTAAACAGTATTTATTGCAGCTTCCACAGAAGAGCCTGAAGCATGAGTTCTATCATTAGCAAATATTACTGTGTTATATTCTTAGGAACACCTAAATTTCAGCAAGTGAAAGGGTCATGAAAATATTTGCATAGTGCAGTTGGTTCTATCGAAAGAGTAACTTCTACCTGATCATGTAGTTGGGCCACGTATATTGCATCCTTGCATTAGCTGAATATTGGATCCTTATAACCTGTGAAACAGTTTCTAGTATCTGTCAATCTTAACCCATATCCTTTTTAGGTAAAAGTAGCCCAACCACATTCTGTGCCATTATCTATTCAGATAGCATACATAGATGATGTCAGTGTTTTGAGATGACCTTGAGGCAGTTGAAGCTCATCAAGAAAGGCTTCTTCAGTCCTAATAAGGAAAAAACTCATGTATTAAAGATCACTAAATTTTCTTTCTTCTTTCTTCTTCCTCTATCTCCCTCCTTCTTTTTCTTTTTTCTTTCTTTCCTCCTTTCTTTCTATTTACTTCCTCCCTCCCTTTTTCCTTCCTTCCTTCCTTTATTTTTTCCTTCATTCCTTCCTTTTTTCCTTTCTTCCTTCCTTCTTTCCTCCCACCTTTCCTTTCTTCCTCCTGCCCTTCCTTTCTTTCCTCCTTCCTTCTTTCTTTCATCTTTCTTTGTGTGGTACTGAGGATTAAACCCAGGACCTGTATATGCTAGGCAAGTACTCCACCACTTGAGCCTTAGGTTTTAGATTTTGTTTTTGAGGTAGTGTTGCTGACTTTGACTTGGCTAGCATTTAACTTTCAATCCTGCCTCCTGATTTTCTGAGATAACAAGTATATGCGAACATGCCCAGTTTTGTGTAAACTTTTGTTACAATTACATCTGAAGTAGGGAATGTACTAAAGAGTACATTTCTATTAGTCCTCCATGAGGTGGTTTTATCCTAGGACTAGTTCTCATGCAGGCCACTTGAGAAATAGAAGCAAATTCAGGTGTTGTACCAGGACATGATGCCAGAGATCATGCACATACATATATGTACACATATGCATATATAGTATTCTACATTGAGTAAAAATTCAGTAGTGAAATTTAGAAAGGAATTGAAATGTCATTTGAATATTTAGTCAATTATATTACAGAGAATATATTAGAAACTTCTTATTATAATATGCAATAACACATTCCAATTACACTGAGCCAATCACAGAGGTAGCCATGTAGGTTGCATTCTCTATGATACATTAGGGCTGGTGGAGTGGCTCAAGTGGTAGAGCATCTGTCTACCAACGTGTGGCCTTGAGTTCAAACCCTAATACAGTCAAAAATTTCATCTGGTACATACTATATTGTTTCTTGAATTTATAATATCTACAGGCATGCATCTATTTGATATTTTAATTGAAACTCAGTGTCCATTTCATTAAATTATTTATAATTGTAACTGTGACAATACCTAGGGAAGGAGAACAAGAATCTAGTACAAATTGAAGGTGAGGCCAAATGTGAAATATCCTTGTGATAGACGTGAACAAAAAGAGGTGGAGAAAAAAGGATGGCCAACTCATGCTTCCCCAGGAAGAAGGAGCAGCCAACACCAAGTTTGGACCTGAAAGAAATTGTTCAACTAATTATCTCAATAATCTCACATAACAAGGACATAACACTTACCTGATACAATCCATGCTAAGCTACTTGTATTAATTGAATATTTGATGTTCCTCAAGTGTACCAGCTATTTGGGTGTGCACACATATTTTTCTCAATGACTTGTTACTCTCTTTGCATGTTTTATCCTCCACATCCTTTTGCATCTGCCAAGGGCTCCTGACACTATTGTTGGGGTATTGAGTCTAAGAATCAGTTTAGGAAACATGATATTTTTCTTTCTTTTTCTTTTATTTTACCAAATTCCTATGCAAGTCATCATTTTCTCATTGATTCTTCCTGAAGAAATAGATGAACTATACATCAATTTAGGGGAATAATGTTTTATCTTCAAATATTTGGGTAAAAATTATACATCATCAAAATATAAGCCATTGCAGCTGAAAGTTTCCAAAGCACATTGTCAGCATATCCTCTGGTTCATGTGAGGAATTCCATTTGCTGCACAGTGGCACAGTGTCTATATTTCTAGGTATTTGTAAACCTTGAAAATGAAGGAAAATATTTGTGTATTTAGTTCAAACAGCACAAGGGAAGATTACATTGACCTGTCGAAATACCTAATCCTACAGACTCTGAGATCATATCATATAGTAAAGGATGGTCAGGTCTGTATCGGGGATTCCTTACTCAAATCTCTTCACCACCATGACACACACCATAGTGAAAGTGCCAAGTGTTATGGACCCATGTGTACACAATTTACATAATTTATCTTTGTCTTTACATGAGATCATGGATGAAATGGGGAAATGCAGCTACTTAACTCATAAATCTCTGAGAAGGGTCCAGGAATGAGAGGAGGGAGGATAAAGGAGAATGGTGAAGGTGGCAAATTAATCTATGATATATTGTAAGAACATTTGTAAATATCACAATGTGTCCACAGTACAATGATAATGAATAAATAAATAATCTCCTAGAGGATTAAAATCTGCTGATATCTGTAAAGTGCTAAGAATTGTGTCTACAAATAGAGCTCCATAAGTATTAGTGCTGAGGGTGGTTGTACTCATCAAAATTATTGTATTTATCACCTAGATTTATGATGTCACCTTAGAAAAACAAATTCAAGGGATAAAACTCTAACTGATATACTAATAAAATGAAATGTGTTGTTTTAGAACATCTTTGGAAGGGTGTCTCTTACTAAAGATTCATGAGTTTGATTCCCTCCTAGTTCTCTCTGTAAATACTAAAGAGCTGGCTAACTCTTCAGAGAGATCCTGATAGTTATCCAACTTAAGCTAAATTAATTAATCATGCTGCAAATTATTCAGTGTCCTGGAATAGTGTCTCTGAAATAGTAGTTTCAATACCACCAGCAACCACATTTGGAAATGTCTTCAGAAGGCAACTATCAACCCATGTCCAAATCTCTGAATTTGCCAATCAGGGTGTGGGTCCAGAACTGTCTCTACAATTCCTACAGCTGGTTGTGAAGCAAGATGTAGTTTGTAAACTGCTATTCTATAACCAATAAATAATAATTTTTCTTGTGGTTTTCTTGGTTTGTTGAGACTTGACAAATTCTCAAAGAAAAATATGGTCTACAACATAGATTGATACAAATCAAGACATTGATCTACTGATGCAAATTCATATATTCAACAGTACTTGCATGGAAAGCATAGATTACACTTAGTCACTGTTTGAACCTCTCAATATTTCATTAAATTTGGTATGTTCATATTTATTGCAGATATAATATGTATTCAACAAGGATATTGGCCTATAGTTTTATTTTCTTGTGCTGCTTTTTTCTGGCTTTGGTCAGACTATAATACTGACCTTGTAAGTTTGAAGTTCTCTGCATCCTCCTCAAGTTTTGGAAATGTTTATGAAGGATTCCTACTAGTTCTTTAAATGTTTGGTACCATTCTTTCACAAAACATTCAAGTCCTAGGATTAAAACTTTACACAAAGTACTTCTGTTGCTCTGATTTTGAAGATTTTCCTCTTGCTATTCCCAGTGAGCTCTTGTAAAACAAGTTGTTAAAGCACTAAGCAGAGGGAGAAAGAAATGAAGAAAGGATGGAAGGAAGGAAAGAAGGAAGAAAGAGAGGAAGGAAGGGAGGCCAACAGCGAAGATAAGAAGGAAGGAAGGAAGGAAGGAAGGAAGAAATGAAGGGAGGAAGGGGGAATGAGGGAGTGAAGGAAGTAGAGAGGAAAAAAAGGAGGAAGAGAGGGTGGAAGATAAAGTAAAGCACAACTCCCAAGCTTTAATCTGGCAATACTTTATTTAATGGGATTTTGCAATAGGATCACACAAAATTGTAAGACAGAAACATCCTAAGGAAAAGGTGGATGAACAAAGCTTTTATATTCATATAATGGTAGCTGGAGTAAAAGGAAAGGGTTACTAAAAACTGCTGGGTAACAAGGTCTTAAAACTTAATAAACTATCACTAATTAAAGTAATAACCAGAAAGTGAAGACAGGGAATGTTCCTCTGTCATCAGACACATGAAGAAGGAGTGAGGATCGGCCCTCTCTTGGAACAAATGACAGCACTGGAAATTTACATAAACTACAGAGCCTAACTGTCTCAGTCAATCCAACCCATGCTACATAAACCAAAAAGTGGGATTGGCCTTGTCAAAATCTCAATGGGATCCTGTACTCAGCTACTTCCACTCATCCATCATCTCATTTATATTTGCTTTTTTTTACAGCCTTTTGCTGTTCTGCTCATGTTTTAAGTACTGTAATTTTATCTATATATAATGTGTGCTTTCTTCTGCATTTCTGATTTTGACAATAGTTCACAGTATACTTTAGGCATTCAATATTTATTCAATGAATGTATGAACTCAAAATAGCCTGTAAAATGATGCAGGACTCCCCCAATCATTGAGTCACTCTATTAAAACTTCTGAAGCCTGTTATACTAAAGGGAAAAGTTTTAATAATCTGTCAGAAAGCATGGTGACCACAGTTAATAATTTTATGTAATATATTTTAAAAATGCAAATAGAAGGATAGGGATATTGTGCAAATCATATGAAGAATAGCGTGTGTTTGTGTGTGTTTGTGCTCTCTCATTGCATCACAAAAAATCCAATTCCTTTGCTTTTCTCCAGAGAAAAGCATACTGGACCATGGGAGCAGCAGCCTGAGCTGAACCCTTACCTTCATGACATGGATTTATAAAATAGTGAGCAGAACTTGTGGCAGGTACTCCCCATGAGCTTCATTTTGTAAGGGAATTTTTAACTTGTGAAATATGTACTGCATTTACTCTAGGTTGTGGGTACCAAGCTGAACATTGAGGTTGAAACCTTGGGAAATGAAATGTCTTAGCTGCATTTATTCATTGAGTTTTGTGCAGAAGGAGTCAGAGTGGGCACCTCGTTATCCTCTAATTATGTCTTCTGCTGAAAAGAAGCTCAGCTAACATTACACCTCAGTTAACATTTACAAGCTTCAATAATTGAAAGTTAGGCAGGTTCTAAAACATCTGGTGCAAACTACACTACAATACTGCCTGAAATGAGAGTTGATTATATGAAATGAGTTTTGGCCTCATATTCAATTAATATGTTTTCACTTCCGTGCCAAACAACAGATAAAACATATTAGAGGCAAATTGAGTTTTCAGCATCAACTTTGGCTTTTTTATTTACTTGGCTAAAGTAAAGTGAGTAATCACTTACAAATTTTGATATCTCACTAAACCACAACTCACCTAATTTTAAAAATTCACTGATGTACTTTATGGTTGTTATCATTTATTATAACATGTTTTAATACTTTTTGGATGTTATCATTTGAATTAATGTTGTATAGTATAGGAAACAAGGTGCCAAGACAGAAAAAAATTACAGTTGCTGAATTAAAATATTGTATGATGTCAAGTGTATCAATTGTGAACGTGCAATACAGACTGTTTCATAAGCTTAAGATGCTTACAGTTGTGTCATAGGTCTCATAAATGACTCTAGGTGAATGATATATGAGAAATTCACTGTCACAGATATTCCTGGTGTGAGAAGGTCAGGATTGAGATTGCAAAAATAAATTGGGACTTCAAAGAAGATGTGCACAATTTTATTAATTTTTAAAAAGGGAGAGAATTGTATTACAGTATTTGAATTGATCATGTTGTCTCATGAGTTTAAGGCTTTACATTGTCAGTTTTTGTACTTTTCAAAATGCTTCAAATATTCCATCCTTATAACAAGACAAATAATTAATTGTTTTATAGTATATTTGTGTTTATATAAATTTCATACTTCTATGGCTATCATTGTTTAAGATGATTTTCTCATAATATTTTCAATTTAATTTTATACATGTAGAGCAATTTTAAATATTCATTTAAAGCATCAAAAACTGTTGTGATAAACTTGGATAATATTATACATGATGAAAACATAAACTATTATAATAGTACAATATATTATAATAGTACAAAGTATTAACCTATTACTAACATGACATTACCTGCCTGTGCCTTTAACCACAATGAAACTTAGCACTTAAGGGATCTGCTAAATACTATAACACACATGCAAAGATAAACACACAGTGTGTCAGGGGGCCTAGGCAGATGGAGGAAGAAGAGGAAACTCATAAAGAGAGAAACAGGACTTTGAGAAAGGTATATCTGGACAACTCAATAGCTGGTATACTTGGGGAATATCAAATAATACAAGTAGCTTAGCAAAGAATGCATCAGGTAAGTGTTATGTCCTTGTAATCTGAGATTATTGGGATAATTGGTTGAAGAAATGATTCATCATCTTGAAAAAATTATTTTCATTACCCGACTTTGTGTTGGCTGATCATTCTTCCTGTAGATGCATTAATTGACCATCCTTTTCCCTCTACCCATTTGTGTTAATGTCTATCACAAGGGCCTTCCACACATGATATCACCTTCAATTTGTACTAGATTCTAGTTCTTTGCCCTGGGTATGTTCACAATCATAATCATGCTTATAAACAATAATGTCATGAGATGGACACTGTATTTCAACCAAAAATATCAAATAGAAGCATATCTATGTCTATATGAATATGTACATATATGTATATACATGAACAAATACATCCCACACCTTATAGGTCATATATTAACACTGTTTCTTGATCATCAAAATTCTTGCAGAAAATTATAAAGCAATTCAAAAGCAATGAATTTGTACTATAAGATACCTTTGTGATTGTTACTGAAAATGTTTTTGATTATTATGTTACCTCAGCAAGCTTTGTTTTAGCTGGCTTACATGGTTTAATCATGAAGACAGAGAACTAAAGCAGAGGTTCTATGTTCAAAAAGAGAGTCTAGTATACAGCAACTTTCCAACAAACAGTGTTTATTGTGAATTGGGCCTTACAGTGAATAGATGGAATATTTAATGAAAGGTGCTAAGTAATAAAAATAAATTTGGACCCATCATCATATCAACTGCAAAATAATTTCTTATGGTTTCAGACTCATTTGTAAAGAAAATCTATCAATTCCTCATCAATCAAAGTACAGTTTCAAATTTAAACACCTACTGAGCAAAGACCTTCAGTGAAAATGTTAACAATTCAATACACATTAAACTTGGCACTTGAGGGCATCTACTAAATACTATAATATACATGCAAAGAGAACACACACCTAAAGAATAAATTTGTCATTTACAAGTAACTAGGTCTGCTATTAAAATTACATGAAGAAATACCAGGAATTAGTACAAAAGATAAGCTTCATGAAATACCATAAACACATATATTTCACAAGAGAAAAAGTTAGCAAATAATCCATGCTATTTAAATGATTCTGAAACTCATAATGAGAGAAATGCACATCAATTAAATGATGTAATCCTCAGTACCACCAACAGATGAAAGATAAAGAAAGGAGAGGGGGGGCGGGATAAGAGAGGGACAGGACAGGGGAGGGGGAAGAGAAGAAGGGATTAGATTTTTCTTATTAGGACTGAAGAAGCCTTCATTGATCAGTTTCAACTGTCTCGTTGTCATCTCAAAACCCTAGCATCATCTAATTATGCCACCTGAATATATGATATCATTGAATGTGGTAGTGCTATTTTTACATCAGAAGACTGTGGATTATGATTGACAGACGTTGGAAACTTTTTCACAGCAATTGAATGTCCAATGTACATCTAATCCAAGAATCCAATTTATATGGCGCTACCACATGATCAGGTAGAAGATATTCTCTAGATAGGACTACTGCTCTGCATAAATATGTTTATAGTCCATTCACTTGCTCAAATGTGTTTATTTCTAAGAGTGCATCACAACAACTTTGTTGACAACTGAATTTATGCTTCAGGCTCCTCTTCTGTGGAAGCTACAATAAATTGTGTTTAAAGAATTGAAGTCAGGTGTCAAACCTCACAGAATGACATAAGTAGAACTAGCAGGTTTCAAAGAAAGTTACCTTCCCTAGTAATTGTGTTATATCATTATCTTAGAAGACTAGTGACAGAAGGGTCAGATATTCTGGTTCATCAGGAGTCTAGTACTATGACTTAATCTAGAAATCTAAGTCAAAAGCAACTCACACATCATATTAGAGCAGTGGTCCTATTAGTAATTTTCCTCACTGCTTCCTGAATGTCCATGTTCCATAGACTGTAGATAAAGGGATTCAGCATTTGAGGGAATACTGAATCCCTGAAGCCACTGAAGCCACTGCAGTTTTTCTGGGCGAGTCAGTAGTTGAAGAGTTAATGTACACTCAAAAACCTGTCCCATAAAACAAGAAAACAGCAGACAAATGAGACACACAGGTGGAAAAGGCATTATCCGTTCCTTCTGATGATGGCATTCTCAAGACAGATGACACAAGGGGGACATAAGAGAAAACCATTCTGGAGAAACAACACCACCAAATATGATCATCACAACAAAAAACAGATATTACTGAGAGTGTCAGAACAGTCTTCCTTTATAACCTGGGCAAGTTCACAGAAGAAGTAGAAGATTTCCAATTCTATACAGAAGGATAACTGCAACACCATCCGGCTCTGGAGGAGGCTATTCAAAAATGCTAATGGACAGGCTGAGTAGAACCAGCATGATACAAAAACAGGGGTTCATGATAACTATGTACCTCAGGGGTTCACAAATGGCCACATAGTGGTCATAGGCCATTGCTGTGAGGAGACAATTTTCAAAGAGTACAGAAACCATGACAAAGCAGACCTGAGTGAGACAGCCTATGTAAAGTGATGCTCTGGTCCTGTGCTTGGATCTTTGGGATTGTGGTTGTGCTTAAACAGATGTCATTAAAGGACACATTGAATGAGAAGAAGTACATGGGCGTGTTGAGGTGGGATTGACAGCTGATAGCCAGGATGAAGAGCAGGTTTCTCAGTATGGTGACCAGGTACATGGACAGGAACACACTGAAAATGAGGGCTTGTAATTCTGGATAATATGTCAATTCCAGGAGAAGAAATTCTGGAATAGCTGTTTGGTCTATGGGTTCCAAGTTTTGAGGAATTTGTTCGAAAAGGTGGAGTGAAAAGATCATAAAGTGTATGCCAAAGGAAGCAGCAGCAAGTAAGAAGATAATATTAATGCAAGTTATTGTTCCACACTACATACTTACTGCTGATGCTATCTTGAGGTGAGGACTCCAGTGTGAGGTTCAACAATCCCTCTTTATGGCTGTGGTGCATGCTGAATTTGGAGAGCTAGTTCATAAAAATAGAAACTTTCTCATGATTATTGTGAACTCGTGAATAGTTGATATATTACCCTATTACCCGCCCTCCTTCTCTCCTCACCCATTCATCCTTCCATCTATTGTCTTTACTGAAATAATATTTCTCATTGAATACCAACACTGTGTATTCTTTGTGCTAAATTATGAGAATAAAACAAATTAGAAGACTTTTTTATCATAATTAGTCTGTGAAGTCAAAAAAGCATAGAAAGATATGTCAAAATCTTACTGCTAAAGTTTTCCTAACTTTAGTTTGCTTCATAATTATCTGAAGTTCTTTTCAAATTGCAGATGTGTTAATTTTTACCATCACAATGTGTACTCAGGAGAAAATATACTAGGTGATGTTATGTCTGGGATGAGAGATCAAAGACCATCTTTAAGTTCAGATATTCTGATTGATGAGTTAAAGCCTCTTGATAATCTAGTTCTACCATTCTGAAATGTTCTCATGCATCATAATTTACTTTACAATATTAATATTTTCTTCCTGACCAAAGCCTGCCTTTCCCTCATGTGAAATGTTTACTATCCCTTCCCATGAAATTATTTTCTGCAAATGGATGCCATCCATCCAAGTGGACCTGCTCAAAGATTAGAACGTATTGTCTCCATTCTTGAAGTTGATAAAGTTACCCTATGGAAATGCAAGGCAGCCCTTTAAAATTAATTAGAGCGTAATATGGACAACTCTGTGAGTATGATTTCTTCTCTCTTCCAAATATAATTATCCTCTTAGTTAAGTAATCCTAGTTCCTTGGGAAGCTGAAGTTACCAGGATCAGAGTTCATGGCCAGGTGAGGCAGAGATGTCAGAAGACTCCCTTCTCAATGAATAGCTGGGAGCAGTAGCTTACACCTAACATCCCAAGCTACATGAGAGGCTGAGATAAGGTTGGTTTAGTTTCCAGGCCAATGTGGGCAAAAATTAATGTGAGATCCCATCTCAAAGTTGGATGTGATGGCACTGGCCTATAATTCCACTGACAAACGGAAGTGTAAAACAAGAGGACCATGGTCCATGGTTGCCTAGGGGAAAAAAGGGGGACTCTGTCTCAAAATAACCAAAGAAAAGATGGCTTGAGGCAGGGCTCAAGCAATAGCATGCCTGCCTAACAAACAGAAAACCCAGAGTTCAAACTCCAATATCTCCAAAATGTATCGTAATGAGAAACAAAATGAAATGCATAGAGACATAAGGAAACATATAAAAATAAAAACAACTTCTTGGTGTTCATTAACAAAAATTTACAAAACAGAATATGGATCCTACATGGACTATCCTTGTGGAGCAGTGGTCTTTGACTTCAAATGAAACAGATCAACTACGACAGCATTTAGATGATATGGAGTCACACACCCTGAATGTCATCAAGACCCCAGCCCATGCTTTGTCAGGGGGAAAAGTCATCACCTGTATGAGATTTCTGAATGTTCTGCTAGAAAAATGAAAATATATGGTGGTTGTATTAATTGCCTTGATTGCAACAGTCATTTGCTATGATCCTGTACATCAATCCATTAGGCTTTGCACCTTGAATTTATATATATTTTGTTCAATCATTCTTCAGTGAAGCTATAAGTTAAATTTGGCAATGTTTCCTAAAGACAAATGAATGCAACAAAGACACCCAGAACAGTGCTCACCATATGGGATCTCATACTGGCATTATCTGTCAGGTTACTTTTTACTGTCATTGAACATTGCATATGGTACTATTCATTCCTTAGAAAGAAACAATGTGACAGGGCAATTGTAGATTATGGAAAGAGAGAGACCAGCCTTAGCATGATAAACACAAATAGCAGGGAAGTGTTTAAGTGCTTAAACTCCTTCCGGGAATGGTGGTAACTTAGGACAATAAGAAGAGTCCTATCAGTGATACAGATATTATTTGGCAGGAGTGTATGAGAAAATGTATAGAGATTTAAATGAATTGGATAATACACTTGTGAGTTCAAGTGCAACCCATGTATATAATAATCCACATACATAAATCATGTATATAATCCTGAACTCACTTCCAAAGTTGATGTGCACTTTAACCATTTCTATTGAAGAATTTCAATATGTCAGTGTGTTAATTAATGTATTTAATAGTACATCGTCTCAAGCATTATTAATTAACTTTTTCAAGGTAATTATTTATAATTTACTGCAAGATGGCATTAAGATGATTTTCTCGTAATTTGTAGACAATATGTCCAAAATCATCATGTGAATATAAAGCAATTTCAATTTCTCCAGCAACCACAAAAAAAAGCAAAATGAAAAAATGATGGTGAAATTAACAAAGTACACAAAAATAAAAACAAAAATAATAAACATACCATTTTGAGTTTGCCAAGGTCAAGGAGAATTCCTGCTTTCATTGAAATGCACTGCGTAGGCTGGGGATATAGCTCAGTCCTGCAGCAATTGCCAAGCATACATGAGTCCTTGGGTTCCAACCCCAGTACTGCAAAAAAGGGGACTACATGTGCTATGAGGAGATTAGTGCCAAACACAGGCACAGAACTCCTTTCTTCAGTAACATACATTTACTTTTATTTTATTGACTCATAATAGTTTTATATGTTCCTAAGGTACATTGTGAAGTTTAGGTTCTTGTGCCCATTAGGTAGTAGTTAACTCAGGGTAATTAACATATTCATGCCCTCAAATATTTTTCATTTGTGGTGAGTATATTCACATATTTCTCTTCTGTTTTGAAATATATGATGTGTTACTGTTAATTGTATTCACACTTTTGTGACGTTAAACAGCAACACTTACTTCTCTTCTCAGTTTTATTGCACCTGTTGAATGACTTCTCCCTCTCCAGTCTCTGTTGACTTTTATTCTGCTCTCCATTTCTATGAGATCAACTTACATTCCTCTTCTAAGTGAGATCACAGTATTTTTTTTTTCTATGCTTCACTTACATCATTTAACATTTTGTTCTCCAGGTCCATTCATGTTGCCACCAATGACAGGAGTTCATGTCTAATGGCTGCATGCTATTTCATTTTTCATATATTGCACATTTTCTTTTATCTTTCCCTGTGTTGATGAACATTTAGGTTGAGTCTGTATCCTGCCTATTTTGCACAGCACTGCAGTAACATGGGACCATATGCAATTTTCCATTATGTTATTTCACATCTCTTGCATATATACTGTTTCTGTCTTTTTTTTATGAACATCCATACTGCTCTCTGTAATGAGCCATAGGCTAATCATTCCTTTTTCTATAATGGTGGAGTCAAGGTACTAACGTACATTGTCACTAACAATGCACAAAGCTTCCTTGTTCTCTGCATCCTCACTAGCACTTATTATTATTTGTATTTTTCTTTTTTTTATTTTTTTTTCATTTTTCTTTTATTATTCATATGTGCATACAAGGCTTGGTTCATTTCTCCACCCTGCCCCCACCCCCTCCCTTACCACCCACTCCGCCCCCTCCCTCTCCCCCCCAATATCCAGCAGAAACTATTTTGCCCTTATTTCTAATTTTGTTGTAGAGAGAGTATAAGCAATAATAGGAAGGAACAAGGGGTTTTGCTGGTTGAGATAAGGCTAGCTATACAGGGCATTGACTCACATTGATTTCCTGTGCGTGGGTGTTACCTTCTAGGTTAATTCTTTTTGATCTAACCTTTTCTCTAGTACCTGTTCCCCTTTTCCTATTGGCCTCAGTTGCTTTAAGGTATCTGCTTTAGTTTCTCTGCATTAAGAGCAACAAATGCTAGCTAGTTTTTTAGGTGTCTTACCTATCCTCACCCCTCCCTTGTGTGCTCTCGCTTTTATCATGTGCTCATAGTCCAATCTCCTTGTTGTGTTTGCCCTTGATCTAATGTCCACATATGAGAGAGAACATACGATTTTTGGTCTTTTGGGCCAGGCTAACCTCACTCAGAATGATGTTCTCCAATTCCATCCATTTACCAGCGAATGATAACATTTCGTTCTTCTTCATGGCTGCATAAAATTCCATTGTGTATAGATACCACATTTTCTTAATCCATTCGTCAGTGCTGGGACATCTTGGCTGTTTCCATAACTTGGCTATTGTGAATAGTGCCACAATAAACATGGGTGTGCAGGTGCCTCTGGAGTAACAGTCTTGGGTATATCCCCAAGAGTGGTATTACTGGATCAAATGGTAGATTGATGTCTAGCTTTTTAAGTAGCCTCCAAATTTTTTCCAGAGTGGTGGTACTAGTCTACATTCCCACCAACAGTGTAAGAGGATTCCTTTTTCCCCGCATCCTCGCCAACACCTGTTGTTGGTGGTGTTGCTGATGATGGCTATTCTAACAGGGGTGAGGTGGAATCTTAGTGTGGTTTTAATTTGCATTTCCTTTATTGCTAGAGATGGTGAGCATTTTTTCATGTGTTTTCTGGCCATTTGAATTTCTTCTTTTGAGAAAGTTCTGTTTAGTTCACTTGCCCATTTCTTTGTTGGTTCATTAGTTTTGGGAGAATTTAGTTTTTTAAGTTCCCTGTATATTCTGGTTATCAGTCCTTTGTCTGATGTATAGTTGGCAAATATTTTCTCCCACTCTGTGGGTGTTCTCTTCAATTTAGAGACCATTTCTTTTGATGAACAGAAGCTTTTTAGTTTTATGAGGTCTCATTTATCTATGCTATCTCTTAGTTGCTGTGCTGCTGGGGTTTCATTGAGAAAGTTCTTTTTTTTTTTTTTTTCATTTTTCTTTTATTATTCATATGTGCATACAAGGCTTGGTTCATTTCTCCCCCCTGCCCCCACCCCCTCCCTTACCACCCACTCCACCCCCTCCCGCTCCCCCCCTCAATACCCAGCAGAAACTATTTTGCCCTTATCTCTAATTTTGTTGTAGAGAGAGTATAAGCAATAATAGGAAGGAACAAGGGGTTTTGCTGGTTGAGATAAGGATAGCTATACAGGGCATTGACTCACATTGATTTCCTGTGCGTGGGTGTTACCTTCTAGGTTAATTCTTTTTGATCTAACCTTTTCTCTAGTTCCTGGTCCCCTTTTCCTATTGGCCTCAGTTGCTTTAAGGTATCTGCTTTAGTTTCTCTGCATTAAGGGCAACAAATGCTAGCTAGTTTTTTAGGTGTCTTACCTATCCTCACCCCTCCCTTGTGTGCTCTCGCTTTTATCATGTGCTCATAGTTCAATCCCCTTGTTGTGTTTGCCCTTGATCTAATGTCCACATATGAGGGAGAACATACGATTTTTGGTCTTTTGGGCCAGGCTAACCTCACTCAGAATGATGTTCTCCAATTCCATCCATTTACCAGCGAATGATAACATTTCGTTCTTCTTCATGGCTGCATAAAATTCCATTGTGTATAGATACCACATTTTCTTAATCCATTCGTCAGTGCTGGGACATCTTGGCTGTTTCCATAACTTGGCTATTGTGAATAGTGCCGCAATAAACATGGATGTGCAGGTGCCTCTGGAGTAACAGTCTTTTGGGTATATCCCCAAGAGTGGTATTGCTGGATCAAATGGTAGATCGATGTCCATCTTTTTAAGTAGCCTCCAAATTTTTTTCCAGAGTGGTTGTACTAGTCTACATTCCCACCAACAGTGTAAGAGGGTTCCTTTTTCCCCGCATCCTCTCCAACACCTGTTGTTGGTGGTGTTGCTGATGATGGCTATTCTAACAGGGGTGAGGTGGAATCTTAGTGTGGTTTTAATTTGCATTTCCTTTATTGCTAGAGATGGTGAGCATTTTTTCATGTGTTTTCTGGCCATTTGAATTTCTTCTTTTGAGAAAGTTCTGTTTAGTTCACTTGCCCATTTCTTTGTTGGTTCATTAGTTTTGGGAGAATTTAGTTTTTTAAGTTCCCTGTATATTCTGGTTATCAGTCCTTTGTCTGATGTATAGTTGGCAAATATTTTCTCCCACTCTGTGGGTGTTCTCTTCACTTTAGAGACCATTTCTTTTGATGAACAGAAGCTTTTTAGTTTTATGAGGTCTCATTTATCTATGCTATCTCTTAGTTGCTGTGCTGCTGGGGTTTCATTGAGAAAGTTCTTTTTTTTTTTTTTTTCATTTTTCTTTTATTATTCATATGTGCATACAAGGCTTGGTTCATTTCTCCCCCCTGCCCCCACCCCCTCCCTTACCACCCACTCCACCCCCTCCCGCTCCCCCCCTCAATACCCAGCAGAAACTATTTTGCCCTTATCTCTAATTTTGTTGTAGAGAGAGTATAAGCAATAATAGGAAGGAACAAGGGGTTTTGCTGGTTGAGATAAGGATAGCTATACAGGGCATTGACTCACATTGATTTCCTGTGCGTGGGTGTTACCTTCTAGGTTAATTCTTTTTGATCTAACCTTTTCTCTAGTTCCTGGTCCCCTTTTCCTATTGGCCTCAGTTGCTTTAAGGTATCTGCTTTAGTTTCTCTGCATTAAGGGCAACAAATGCTAGCTAGTTTTTTAGGTGTCTTACCTATCCTCACCCCTCCCTTGTGTGCTCTCGCTTTTATCATGTGCTCATAGTTCAATCCCCTTGTTGTGTTTGCCCTTGATCTAATGTCCACATATGAGGGAGAACATACGATTTTTGGTCTTTTGGGCCAGGCTAACCTCACTCAGAATGATGTTCTCCAATTCCATCCATTTACCAGCGAATGATAACATTTCGTTCTTCTTCATGGCTGCATAAAATTCCATTGTGTATAGATACCACATTTTCTTAATCCATTCGTCAGTGCTGGGACATCTTGGCTGTTTCCATAACTTGGCTATTGTGAATAGTGCCGCAATAAACATGGATGTGCAGGTGCCTCTGGAGTAACAGTCTTTTGGGTATATCCCCAAGAGTGGTATTGCTGGATCAAATGGTAGATCGATGTCCATCTTTTTAAGTAGCCTCCAAATTTTTTTCCAGAGTGGTTGTACTAGTCTACATTCCCACCAACAGTGTAAGAGGGTTCCTTTTTCCCTGCATCCTCTCCAACACCTGTTGTTGGTGGTGTTGCTGATGATGGCTATTCTAACAGGGGTGAGGTGGAATCTTAGTGTGGTTTTAATTTGCATTTCCTTTATTGCTAGAGATGGTGAGCATTTTTTCATGTGTTTTCTGGCCATTTGAATTTCTTCTTTTGAGAAAGTTCTGTTTAGTTCACTTGCCCATTTCTTTGTTGGTTCATTAGTTTTGGGAGAATTTAGTTTTTTAAGTTCCCTGTATATTCTGGTTATCAGTCCTTTGTCTGATGTATAGTTGGCAAATATTTTCTCCCACTCTGTGGGTGTTCTCTTCACTTTAGAGACCATTTCTTTTGATGAACAGAAGCTTTTTAGTTTTATGAGGTCTCATTTATCTATGCTATCTCTTAGTTGCTGTGCTGCTGGGGTTTCATTGAGAAAGTTCTTACCTATACCTACTAACTCCAGAGTATTTCCTACTCTTTCTTGTATCAACTTAAGAGTTTGGGGTCTGATATTAAGATCCTTGATCCATTTTGAGTTAATCTTGGTATAGGGTGATATACATGGATCTAGTTTCAGTTTTTTGCAGACTGCTAACCAGTTTTCCCAGCAGTTTTTGTTGAAGAGGCTGCTATTTCTCCATCGTATATTTTTAGCTCCTTTGTCAAAGATAAGTTGCTTATAGTTGTGTGGCTTCATATCTGGATCCTCTATTCTGTTCCACTGGTCTTCATGTCTGTTTTTGTGCCAGTACCATGCTGTTTTTATTGTTATTGCTTTGTAATATAGTTTGAAGTCAGGTATTGTGATACCTCCAGCATTGTTCTTTTGACTGAGTATTGCCTTGGCTATTCGTGGCCTCTTGTGTTTCCATATAAATTTAACAGTAGATTTTTCAATCTCTTTAATGAATGTCATTGGAATTTTGATGGGAATTGCATTAAACATGTAGATTACTTTGGGGAGTATCGACATTTTTACTATGTTGATTCTACCAATCCATGAGCATGGGAGATCTCTCCACTTTCTATGGTCTTCCTCAATCTCTTTCTTCAGAAGTGTATAGTTTTCCTTGTAGAGGTCTTTCACATCTTTTGTTAGGTTTACACCTAGGTATTTGATTTTTTTTGAGGCTATTGTAAATGGAATTGTTTTCATACATTCTTTTTCCGTTTGCTCATTGTTAGTGTATAGAAATGCTAATGATTTTTCTATGTTGATTTTATATCCTGCTACCTTGCTATAGCTATTGATGATGTCTAGAAGCTTCTGAGTAGAGTTTTTTGGGTCTTTAAGGTATAGGATCATGTCGTCTGCAAATAGGGATATTTTGACAGGCAAAACTTTATTTCTGACAGGAAGGGTGCCAGCCGCCATGTGAGCAAAACCAGTACAAAGCGGGGCAAACAGCCTGCAAACAGCCTGCCCCTTGACCTGGATAGGCCCAGATCAAAAGCTCACATTCTTCCTGACCAGATGAAATTCGATACCTACTTGGGGGAGCTGTTAAGATACACAATGGGTGGCCAATTCCCTTGAGCAGAAGGGGCTCAGCTGGAATCCAGACAAAGGAGCCAGAAATGCAAGCAATTAAAATGGCAACATACACTTTGACAGAAAAGACTTATTTTCTCAAACTTATAGCAACAGAGAATTTTTTTTCAGTTTTCAATTTAGATCCTATAAAGAGAAGTTTCCTTTAGATGAAATGCTTTGAAGATGCATTATATGTCCTTTTTGTAAATTTTTATTGTTTTATTATTCATATGTGCATACAATGCTTGGGTCATTTCTCCCCCCTGCCCCCACCTCCTCCCTTACCACCCACTCTGCTTCCTCCCTCTCCCCCCTACACCCTCAATACCCAGCAGAAACTATTTTGTAAATGAATGTCCTACAAAAAAAATCTTAGGAAGAAGATTTTGTCATTTGAAGACTGAAGAAAAAGTTGAGTTTTGCAAATGAAATTTGCATATGCTAACAATGTTAGATCCACCTGCTGTTCTTGGAAGAGTAAAGAATTTCTGTAACATGACATCAGCGCAGAGTGTTATATCATGGAGCCACTGCACCATGATATACGAGACCCTAACCCAAGTCCTTTGCTTCACAAATGAGGCCCTGAGCACGAGTTGACATTGCCTGGAACCAGATAAGTGATTATAAATCACGGGCCACTTGAGAATAAAACATGAACTGTTATTGATCCAATATGAATTCTCTGTTTTGACACAGATCTGTGACATGCAATGGTGTCTGATCTCTGAGAAAATTTAATTTTCTGAGTTTCTCATTAGCATAATGGAGACTGGTGTGAAAATGCACAAGGATATTTCACAGAAGAGAATAAGTATATGAAAATCACCAAGCACAGAGCTCAGCATATAGAAGCATGAAGTAGTTTTTCCTATAATATTGTTTTCAACAATCAAGGATAAGAAGTGTCTAAGGGTGAAATCTGAGACCATAAATGTTATGTTGAGAAACTGTGAATAATCTCACCTTGGCCTCATTGGTAGACAAAAGAATGAAGGAAATTGGATAATTATTGTATACTTTTTGAAAAGACTAATTCATACTTAGATGGATAAAGTGCCTCTGCAGTTTGGAAGACAGAGTATGATCTGAAAATAAGGAGAGCTGATTGTAAAGTAAATATATCATGATGGGGCAAAAATTAATCTAGAGTATTGCTTTCAACTTAATCCATGTGATTCTTCTCTTATAAAATGGATTTTTGGAGGAAGGGAGGAAGGGAGGGAGGAAGGGATAGAGAGAGAGGAAAGAAGGAAGAAAGAAAGGATAGGAAATTCCAGAGGCACCTGCACACCCATGTTTATTGCAGCGCTATTCACAATAGCTAAGTTATGGAAACAGTCAAGATGCCCCACAACCAATGAATGGATTAATAAAATGTGGTGTTTGTACACAGTGGAATTTTTCTCAGTAACAAAGAAGAATGAAATTTTGTTACTCACAAGTAAATGAATGGAACTGGAGAACAACATCTTAAGCGAAGTTTAAGATGGTTTAAGTTTTTGGTTCAGAAGGCCAAAAATCTTATGCTCTACCTCATATGTGTATTTTAGACCTAAAACAAATGCAGTAATATTATTGGACATGGGTCACATGCTAAGGGGAGAACAAATATGGGAGGAATAAGGAAAGGTAGGAAACCCAAAGCTTGAAAGTGTTTGATGTGCCCACTGTACAGGAGCTGATATAGTAATCTTAAGGAGACAGAGGCCACTATGGGAAGGTGACAAGGAAGTAGTGAAGAGGTCTGGTAGAGATGAACCAATTCGGGTTGTAATACACATGTGCATGGAAGCAATGCTAGGAATCTGTATAGCTATCCTTATCTCAAACTAGCAAAAGTGCTATGTCTTTCTTATTATTGCTTATGTCTTGAAGAACAGGTCCTGCTTGGAAGTAAGGGGGTGTGGGGGGAGAAGAAGGGGGCAGGGGACATTGGAGAGTGATGGTCCAAACACTGTATGCACATAGGAATAAATGAGTAAATAAGCCAAAAAAGAAAATGAAAACCAGAAATAAAAGTATCAAGAGAAATAAGAAGTGTAAGAAGAAGAGAAGTGAAAGGAAGAGAAAGAAAGGGAAGGGAAGGAGAGATAGAAAAGAGGAGATAGAGAAAAACAGTTAAAATTCTTAAAAGATTTTTTTCAGGAAATTTGGATTACCTTCAAACAATCAGTTAGGGATCCATGGATCTTGAGAGATGAAGGTGGCAAATGTTTTCCTTTGAAGGGCAGATAGACTAAGAAGGAAATGAGCTCCTGTGCAAGAGGTGTCATCTCTGGATGGGAACTCTGGTAATGTTTACTGATTTCAGCAGGATTGCCCATTAGATTGGTCATCTGTAGTCTCCGTGGACCTGAGTGATCAATTGTGAAATATTCTCATTAGCCCTAGGTGCATTGAGATTTCCTCCCCATGGAAGAGTCCTTCAGGCATACAGATCACAGAATGGAGGAACTCCTGCATGAGTGACATGACTCTTGAGAGGCCAGAGTATTTCATTCTTTTACTACCACATGTCCTACTACCTGAAGGGGATTTTATTTTTTTGTCTGACCTCCAGGGACCTTGAGAGATTATTCTTACACAAAATTCCTACTTGTTCTGAATCTGACATTTACCACTGAAAGGCTAGAGTTGGTCTGTAACATCCCTGAGAAACAAAGACTCAAGGACAGAGAATGTAACATAGAATCAAGTTCACAGTGACTCAAAAATGTTTTTCTTATAGTCCCTCCACAAAAAAGCTAAGTTATTACAGGAAAGAGATGTTAATAAAAGTCACCAATGTTTTGGTTACCTGGGGCAACAAAGGATTGACTGAAAAATAGGCGGGAAAACTGTTACAGTTTAGATATGACATATATCAGCCCTGTTCCGAGGTGGGGTTTTGATGTAATTAGAGCATACATGCTCTGAGCTTATCCACTGATGGGTTCACAGTTTTATGGGCCTTTGGGTACTATGGGAATACAGGAGGTATGGCCTGTTTGAAGAGGGAACTGTATCTTGTCCTAAGCCCTTGTCTCTCTTTCTCTTTGCTTCATGGCTGGAACAATCTGAGCAGTGTTTTACACATGCAAGCTTCTGCCACTATGTTACATATAACCATAGGCTTAAAAACAGTGGAGTCAGATAACAATGGACTGAAAACTGGAACCTTGAGCCAGAGTAAATACTTCTTCCCTTTTATTTCTCAAGTACTTTATCTAGTGATGGAAAACAAACCAACACAGAAAATTGGTACCAGGAGTTGTGTCATTACTATGACTCTGTCTGAACACATGCTTAAGAGGCATCTGAAACTTTTTCAGGAGTAACATGAAAAGTTTTGAAGATGTAGACTAAGAAATCTCAACAATATGAAAGTGGACATTAATGGGTCATTATGGTGGTAGCTTAAAGAGCCCTAGCTGTGCTCATAAGTTTTCAGATGGGAATGAGGGCTTTATTGGGAATTGGATTGAAAAACATTCATTTTATATACTTGAAAAAAAATTTGTCTACAGTTTTTCATGCCCTGAATCTTGTTGGTGGCTCATTTAAAAGGTGATGAACTAGTTATCTGATGCAGAAATTTTTATTGCAGCACGGAATTCAGGCTGTGATGTGGAATTCTTGGATGATTTTAGCCAGATTTATAGTGAGAATTAGAAGTAAAAAAGCAGAGTGGAAATATTTTTAAAATATGCAATCTGGCTAATAAAGAATCAGGGCTGTGGTTGCTGAAGAGATTGCCATAATTAAAAATAAATCGCACACTTTGCACCGGGACAAGAGGAAAGATAAAATCATCTCATGAATTGACTATCCACCACCCGTCATAGGATCAAGGATATAAATGTATGTTTTCAATTGATAGACGTCACTTTAAGAAGAGAGCTGTGGGCTGCCTTGCTAACACAAAGTCATCTATGGAAATGGTTCTTTGATGTTCCTTTCACATGCTTAGCTGTCCACTCACTTTTTGGTTACTGCAGCTCTGTTCCAAGTGTGCCCAGTCATGGGCAGAGCTGGCGTTTCCTTGGCATCAACTGGATGAAGCTTCTTTTGAAGACATGCCAAATGCAAGAGCTCTGTGGTCACAGAGGTTTCCACAATAATTCCAATGGCAGGCCTGGAAGACAAGCTAATGTGTGGCAGAGTTGAAATTCTTATGGGCAGTGTGATGTGCGAAGCTTGAAGCAAGCTTAACTTACATTATTTAGTGCTTGCTTACAATTTCTCACCTGTTTTATTTTTTTAACTTGACTGATATGAATGGTATATTATATAGCTACATTAGGGATTCCTCACCAAAGGTTTAACATAAAAATTCCTATTTTATTTGCATTCTAAACACTGAGTACATGTCATTTCTATGTATAAAAATATTTACTTTGTGGTTTCTCCATAAAATGTGTTTGTGGCAATGCTGTGAGTCTTCTTCAAATTAATGATATTTAAAGAGTCTCTTGCTTTCTGTTGATGAAAGAAGTATGATATAATAACTTACCTCAATCAATGACTTTTTTCATGATTTCATTTCATGTTATCTGAAATCTTCTGCCAGTTTTATGGAGGATAAGAAGTTATGCCATGTGAATCTTCTTTCCATTCAATCTTTCTTTTTCCAAATTATCTTGAGTGAGTTGTGATACGGGGGCTATAAGGAGAGTCATCCCATCTGCGTATATTGGGGAAAAGCAGCATGTTCAAAAAAATGGTAGTCACCTCTCCCCCATCTGCAAAGGACAAGTTACAATACCTCAAGGGGATGCTTAAAACTGATAGTACCAAACCTAACATATCTGCATTCTTTCTTATACATATAATGCTGTAATAAACTTTCACCTTTGTATTTAAAGGAAGCATATTAGCATACCCAAAATGCTAAAAAAAAAACCTTGAACATTGTTATGCCAAATAAGAATAATTTGTATGCAAGCATGTGATACTACTGCATTTAGTCAATCATAGAGACAGGTAGGGTATATAGTATGAATAGGCTGGACAATGAGATGATTTACAACCAGGACAGGATAGAGCATGATGACACAGGTTTCATCATGGTGTCCATAACTGGGCAAGCATGGGACATATGACCTGTGCAATGTACATCAAAAACCACCACAAAACTGTGACAACTGAATTTTCATCCTTTGGAGATAGACCACGTGTGATGGTGCTATCAACAAAGCGATTGTCACCAGTTATGAATGGATAAAGCAAAAATAAGCCTGTGGGAGTTCAAATTCTCTAATGGGTTCGTGAGCCATGCATGGAAGTGAACAGCTCTAGTTCCAGATAATTGGGAGGCTAAGGAAGGACATTTGCTTGAACCTAGGAGTTTCAGGCCATCATGGACTACATAGTGAGATTAGTTTGAAAAATGACTAAAAGACAACTGGAGGATATGGCTTGCTATTACCCCTTAGCAAGCATAAGGCCCTGATTCAATCCCAGTACCACCAAAAGGAAGCAAATAAAGAAACAAATAGGACACTGAAGACCTTGACAAAAATCACTCTCCCAGTAAAACAAAGGATGAGCAAACAACAAAAATCAACTTGTTCAAAGAAGTCAAATCAGGGTGTTTGAGCCCAGACTTTCCTTGGTGGGATGGGCCATCTGGTACAAGTGGATTTTCCAAAGTGGCCCCATGAAGAGCTGACATGTGAGCACTTACCAGCATCTACTGGCCACAGGGTAGGCCTGGGAACTAGAATTGAGCTTTTTGGTCCACCACTTTTCTTTTGGAAGCTTGTCACTTTATGCTCACTACCAGTTTCTCCAAGGTGGTAGAATGTTTTGTTTTCACAGGAAAGTGGCTGTGCTGCCCCAGCGCCACACAGGTGGGGCAAGAGAAATTATGGAATTTTCATAAGAAACATATTCTGTGAAAATTAACTTGTGATTATAGTCATACCTGGCTATCCTTGGTGGAATGCTCTATGAACCCACTGGTACTCAATCATCCTATATAAAATAGTGTAGTATTTGCAGATGATCCATTAAATAAATCTTCCCATAAATTTGTCATCTCTAGATGACTTGTAATATCTATCTAGTATAATATAAATGTTCTATAAGCATTGTTACATAGCATTTGTCATGAAATAATGAAAAGAAAATATATACACATATTCAGAACAGATTTTTACTTATTTAATTTTATTTTTGCAGTGCTAGGGATAAAACTCAGGTTTTGTACTTAATAGATAAGAGCCATATAACCATCTAGGAGTTACAAGTGTTCTAGCTCTGATGTTAGTTTTTGGGCATCCTTTGGTTCAATGTGCAGGTGTAGAACTCATGGATGAGAGGTCAATTGTTTCTCAGAATCCCTTCTTCCCCAGTTCAGTGGCACATTCATCAAGAGCCAGCATCCTCAGAGTCAGCAGAAATCTGTCCATTTTTATGTGCTCTCTTTAAAACACCAGCACCTTTCAGAACTTGCAGCTTCCTAGAAAATATCTGTTTCAGTAGAATAATAAAACACCTTAAGATTATAAAAAAGGGGGAAGAGAAATAAGAAAGTAATAGAAAGAGTGAATTTGACTAAAGCATGTTTTCTGTGTGTGTGGGCATAGTACATTGAAATACCTTTGGACAACTGGTTTACACCAATAAAAAATGAAAAATGAGGTTTTACCTCCAAGGTACAGATGGAGAGTTTGAGGCTAGTCTGTAAAATAGTGGATGAGAGATATTCAACTACTTTCTTGTGTCTCCAGAAATCTGAGCCAAAACATCTGGTATGTGGCTGCAAGAAGAGGTGGAGAACATGGAAAAGCATGAGCATGCAACAATAAATGTGATAAAAATTGAATCAAGGAGGAATACAAGGATCATGCATAACCATTATAATGGATGTTTATGAAAAGCCTATAGCCATTGTTATACTGAATAGGGAAAATCTGTATAAGGAAAGACCAAAAGCATTTCCATTAAAATAAAAAATGTGATAAAAATGTCCACTATATTCAGTCCTCCCAAATATAATGTTTGAAATCTTAGCTCCAGCAATAAGTTAAGATAAATAAAAGTTATACAATTATGAAAGGAAGAAGTGAAAGTATCCATATTTGAAGATGATGATATCTCACACATATAAGAACACAAGCACTCTACCAGAAGATTCATAGATCTGATAAACACTTTGAGCAAAGTATCAGGATAAAAAAATAAACCAACATACAGAGGATCAAGGCAAGACAGTGATGGAGTGGCATTCCCCAGCATTCTTTCTCACTGTCAATCATACTGAATACCATTTATTATACTTGATTCCCTACACCACTGAGCTGGTTGGTGCTGATGCAAAATAGCTTTGAATGCATCCATATCTTACAAACATGCTGGTAAACACAAATAACACAGGTCCACACTCTGGCACCAAGAAGCTGCAACAGCCAGGGTAGAGAAGCCACATGGGCCTTAGCAAAGAAGCCATGGTGGGTGGCTAGAGTGGAGAAGCCAAAGCAGGTTTCCAGGGCAAAGAAGTAGTAGTGGGTATGCCAGGGTGGAAAAACCATAGTGGGGCGATGAAAAGGAAAGGAAGTTGTATATGTAGGTTTAATTATTGAGTGCAAGGGTACAGCTTTCCACAGCCAAGTTGGAGAGGTAAAGAATTTGACAAATTCATGTCAATTTCCTCAACTATGTATCCTGATAATTTTAATAAAAAGGACATACCACTCACCATGTATTAGTTCACTGATCAGCTATGTATATTGATGAAATATTTTAATGTTTCTGTATGTAATAATTGGAACCACCAGTCACCATTCAGGTCTCAGCTCAGGATAAAAGTTTAGTGACTTCTACTTAAAAATATCGAAAATTCAAAAAAAAATCCCATCATCAAGCCAACAGTAGCTTGACTTTCTCTTTGGATGCTTCTCTGAAACATTCAATTGTAAATCCAGTCATGAATCTATACAGTGAACAACTGTTGAGTTGACCCTTATTTCTCAACTAAAGAAGTTCTATATAGAAGCATGAAACTAGACTCCTAAATATCACCAGTTACAAATATCAACTCAAAATAGATTAATAGACTTAAATGTAAACCCAAAGCTATAAAACTTGTATACAAAAACAGAGGAAATGCTTCATGACTGTGGAATAAGGAATAATTTTTGAAATTATTTCCAACACAGTCTACAAAACAAAGCAATATTAAACTAGACTATCTAAACTAAAAAGTTTGTGAAAAATACAGGTGAAAATCAAAAGACAAGAGGAAAACTACAGAATAGAATAAAATAGTTGCCAACTACACCTCTGATAAGGGGATAATATCCAGAATATATAAAATTCACAAATAAGTAAGAATTAAAAAAATAACCCAATTAAAATGAGGTAAAGCTATGAATAGGTATTTCTCAAAAAAGGCATACAAGTTAAGGGGAGAAATATGAAACAATGCTCAATATATTCAATTAGATGTTTGTAAATCAAAACCACCTTGAAATACCAGATCATCCCAGTGAGAAAGGCTATTAAGAAAAATACAAATAATAATAAGTGCTAGTGAGGATGCAGAGAACAAGGAAGTTTTGTGCATTGTTAGTGACAATGTACGTTAGTACCCTGACTCCAGCATTATAGATTCATTTGATCAGGCATCAATTTCTTATTTTGACATCAGGTCTTGAAGCTGTGCCCTGTTTAATCTTGACACCAGATATTTTGTCATCTGAGTGTGTCAAACACATTACCTTGACCCAGTGAGTGGATGGCTGAAGACCAGGGAATGAGCTTGGGATATTGTTCACTGGGAAGTCAGACTAGCTCTAGGGGAAAACATGGAACCTGGGTAACCTCATAGGAAGCTGAGTTTTGAGTTGATTTAGGTAGTACCTCATAATGACTCAGTGTACCAGCTCTGGGGTTAGGTGTTCTGATGCCAAATCATGGCACTAACCTCATTAGTGGTATCGTAGGTAGGTTCTCAACCATCCAGTGTCCAGTGTTCTCAATGATAAATGAATGAGATGATAAGTAACCTTTAAGCCCTATGAAAGGATTAAATGATCTAATATTTTAAAATATCAATATTATTGTTTAACATGTGGTGAACGTTAATATTGCCTTTACATTATTTACAACATTGGTTAGTCAAAAGGCAATTTTTAGGACTCAATTATTAAATATAAATAGAAGGTATCTTATGAGAAGGACTTACTACTAATAAAAAAGGAAATGATTTTAAGATACTTATTTTGTTACTCTACAATAAAAAGAGCTTAAAAACAATGACCAACCCAGTGCAATGAGAGCTCCCTTGTGTCCAGACTTGGGTTTCTGGGTAGCATTTATCACTGAAATGAAGCAGGACTCCTTGGATGAAATGCTGGCTCTGGGGCTTAGACAGGAAATGCACAAGATCACCAGAGAATATCCTTCATGTTAGGTTAAGAAAAACATGGGATTGATTGGTTCATTTGAGAAAGCATCAGGAGAAAAAGTGAGGAGGTTGCAATGACAGTTTGAGAAGATGAAAAACATCAGTGAAATATGTCAAGTGTATTTAAAATTCAAGTTCATACTTGGATGATTCTAAAGTCCAATCTATTGTTTTTATTGTGAATTTCAAATTGGTATGTAAATTTATAGGCTGAAAAATATAAATAGTATATAATACAAAAAAATAACAAATAATACAATACAATTTTAATTAAATAACTGTCAATAAAATTATTGACATAGGCAATTGCAATGTAATATTACTATTAATTTTTAGAACTAGAGTTTGAATAAAGGGCCTTACACATACTAAGGAAGTACATTACCACTGAGCTACACCTACAGCCTTGTAATTCCTTACCTTTTAAATGTGATTAATGCAGAAAGATGAATGTTTCCTTTATAAAAGAAGTCCACTTTACGGTGAACGCTTGTTTAAATCAGGAAAGTTCCAATTTAGTACAAATTTCAGCCCACAAATGAGGAAAGAATCAGAAGGTTGACATTTTGTAACTTAATGAGTTACTGTGTCTACAATAATTAAGAATCAAGGCAAGAGGACATATGCATTTCCAAAAGAAAATGTTTAAGGATACCAGCCAAAAATTGAACTTAAGTCTACTCAAATATCTAGACTTGGGGTGTAAAAATATTTGTAAAGTGCTAGATGGTAAATATTTCACATTTTCTGGCAAATGTTCAACTCTGCTTTTGTGGTACAAAAAGAGCCATAAAATGCATAAAGGATGGGCTGTGGTCAGTTTAATCATTATTTACAAAACAAGCAATAAGCAACATTCAGCCTCCACACTGTTCTCCCAAGCTGTATTCTAGATTATAGCACTAATAATCTTGTGCTAGAATTATTTCCTTAAAGACATAAGGGAGAGGGAAATTGCTATAGTTTGAATATGGAATGCCCTCAAAGGCCCATATTTAAATGGCTTGGTTATCTGCTTACTCTGTTGGCATTTGGCAGAAACTTTAAAAGGTGGGCCTGATGGAGGTGTCCAGGGCATTTCAAGCCATGACCTCAAATGGAATTTTGGGATCCTGTTTTCTTACTCTCTTTCATTCTCTAGCTGTAATGAGGGAAGTCTTACTCTACCATGACCTCCACCCATGGTGAACCCCCACAAGACCAAGGCAATGGTACCAACCAATCATGGCCTGGAAACCTTAGCCAAGCAATCCTTTGTCTTTTTTATTGTTGTGTTGTGTTGGCGTACACTGCTGCATTTATAGAAGTTCTTACAATATATTAAGTATATTGTACTTGAATTCACTGCCTCCACCATTTTCATTCATCCTCCTCCCCCCATTCTTGGAATAGTTTCAATGGATATCCTTTTTGATTAACATACATTTATGTACATCCTTTGCATCATATTCACCTCCCTTCACCATTTCCTCACCTCCACCCCCTCCCAATGGACCAACTGACTCCCCAGGCAGGATCTGTTCTGCATTTCTGGTCTCAGGTTTTGTTTAGAAGAAGAAGAAAAAGAAGAAGAAGGAAGAGGAGGAGGAGGAGGTGGAGAACATTTATTACAGTTAAATATAGCTACACAGGGAGTTTTCTTGTGGCACTTCCTTATTTATATGTATTATAGCACAATTTGATTCATTTCTGTTTTTTATATTTCTGCCTTAATCCCTTTCTTATGGTGGTTTCAACAGGTTTAAACCTTTTATATTCATTCTTGTGTAGAAGGTACGTCATATTCATATTCACCTTCTTAACTTCCTCCTTTTACCCTCCCTCCTCACATGTGACCTCCCTTAGCATGACTTGTTTTTCATAATATTCTTGTATTTGTATTAGAGTTATGTTCCACATACAAGGAAAAAAATGTGACATTTGGCATTCTACACCTGGCTATCTTCACTTATGGTGATGTTCTCCAGTTCCATCCATTTATGTATAAACAACACAATTTCATTCTTTTTTGTGGCTGAATAAAATTCTATTGTGTATAAATACCACATTTTCTTGATCCATCATCAGTAGTGGGTCATCATGGCTGTTTCCATAGCTTAGCTATTGTGAATAATCATGGGTGTGCAGGTGCCTTGTTGTAACCTGACTTACATTCCTTTGTGTATATCCCTAGGAGCAAAATTGCTGGATCATGTGGAAGTTCTATTTTTAGTTTTTTAAGGAGCCACTATACCATTTTCCATAGTGGTTGTACTTAATTTACATTCCTACAGGCAATGAATGAGATTTCCTTTTTCACACATCCTTGCCAATATTTGTTGCTGTTAGTGTTCTTGATGGTAGCTGGTGAGATGGAATCTTAACGTGGTTTTGATTTGCAATTCCTTTATGGCCAGAGATGTTAAGCTTTTCTTCTTATGTTTTTTAGCCATTTGAATTGTGTCCTTTGACAAAGCTCTATTCATTTCATTTACCTATTTCTTCATTGGGTCATTAATTTTGGTGGAGTTTGGTGTTTTTGAGCTCCCTGTATATTGTGGTTATCAGCTTCTTGTCAGATATATAGCTTGGAAAGATTTTCTCCTATCTTTGGGCAGCCTGTTCAATTTAGAGACCATTTGTTTTCTTGTGCATAAGCTTTTTAGTTTTGTGAAGTCCCATTTGTTAATCCTTTTTCTTAGTTGTTGAACCTTTTGAGTTCTATTGAGGAAGTTACTGCTTACCACTGTATTCCCTCCCTGCTCTTTCCTGTGCTAGCTTCAAAGAAACAAGAATACTTATCACTGTTAGTGGGAATGCAAACAACCACTATGGAAAGCAGTATGGGGATTCCTCAAAAAATTAAAGATATAACAGCTATATGATCCAGTGATAGCATTCCCGAGAATTTACCCAAAGGCACTTATATCAGGATACAACAGAGCACCTGTACACTGATGTTCATTGCAGCACTATTCACAATAGCCAAGTTTCGAAAACAACAAAGGTGGCCTACAACTGATGAATGGATCAAGAAAATGTGGTATATATACACAATGGATACAATTGGAGTACATCACGTTAAATGAAGTAAGTCAGTCTCAGAAACACAAAGATCACATGTTTCTCTCATACATGGAAGATAGATCTGAAAGAAAAACACATACACAAAAGTAAGCATGATCATATACAAACTCATGTATAGAATATATTTTGTAATAGTGGAACTACTTTATAGAACATGAGGAAGGAAGGAAAGGAAAAGAGAATGATAGAGCATCACTAATATTGTAAAACATAACATCTGTGAAGGTAGACAATCTAAGGATGTATATTGAAAGCTGTTGAAAATGGAGGGGTGGGAGATAAAGGGGTAAGGGAGAGTAATGGAAGGGGTTGAATGGGCCAAAGCAAAGTATACCCACAGTGGGGATACATTGAGAAACCCCTTGAACATCAACTCAATATTACTCATGAAATGTAGGACTGTAAGATAGGTACACTGTGTGAAGGGGTACAAATGAGAGGGGGGTGAATGAAGGAGATTAAGGTGAGGGTATGTGGTTGATGTACTTCATATACCTATATGAAACAGGACAAAGCAACCTCTTGCAATTGTTTTAAGTGGAGAAGGGAGGTACATATGATGGAGACAATGTAACTAATGTACAATAGAAGCCTAATAAAAATTGTCATTATGAATCCCCTCCTATAAAATGAATATATCATAATAAAATTAAAAAAGCAAAGTTTCAGGTCTTAAATTAAGTTCCTTGATCCACTTTGAGTTGGTACTTATACAGAGTGACAGACATAAATCTACTTTCAGTTTTCTGCATGCAGATATCCAGTTTTTCCAGCAACATTTGCTGAAGAGGCTGTCATTTCTCCATGGTATGCTTTTGTAGCCTTTGTTAAAAATCATGTGGGTGTGGCTGCATGGATATATATTTGGGTCTTCTGTTCTACTGGTCTTCATGTCTGTTTTTGTGCCAGTACCATGCTATTTTATTGTTATGGCTCTGTAGTATGGTATGAACTTGGGTATTGTGATACCTGCAGCTTTGTTCTATTTGCTCAGCATTACCTGGGCTATCTGTGGTCTTTTGTGCTTCCAGATTGATTTTTCAGTCTCTGTGATGAATATCATTGGAATATTTATGGGAATTACATTGAACATGTAGATTCATTTTGGCAATATACCTATTTTCAGAATGTTGATTCGACCTGTTCCTGAGCATGGGAGATCATTCCATCTTCTGTAATTTTCATTGATTTATTTCTTCAGTGGTTTTACGCTTGAAGTCTTTCACATCCTTTGTTAAGTTTAATGCTAGGTATTTTATCTTTTCAGGCTATTGTAAGTGGAATTGTTTTCCTGTATTCTCAATCTATTCATTGTTGGTGTATAGAAAGGTGAGTAGTTTTTTTAATTAATTTTGTGTCGTGCTATTTTACTGAAGCTGTTTATGGTGTATAGGAGATTTTGGTGGAGTGTTTTGGGTATTTCATGTATAAAATCATGTTTTCTCCAAATAAGTGTTTTCTTACTTCCTTTCCAATTTGTATTCCTTTTATTTCTTCTTCCTGTTGTATTACTCTGATTAGGAATTCCAAAACTATGTTGAATTGTTGTGTAAAGACTTGCCGCCCTTGTCTCATTCTTGACATTATTGGAAATGTTTTCAGTTTTTCCCTATTTAGTATGATGTTGGCTACAGGATTGTCATACATAGCCTTTATATGTTGAAGTATATTCCTTCTTTTCCTACATCCATCAGAGCTTTTATCATTAAGGGATGTTCAATTTTATTCAAGGATTTTTCTGCATCTATAAAGATAATCATGTGTTTTTTGTCATTGCTTCTGTTAATATACTGTATTACATTTCATAATTTGCATATGTTGAACTATACCTGCATCCCTAGGTGAAACCAATTTGATCATGGTATATGATCTTTTTGATATGATGTTGCTTTCAGTTTTACAATATTTTACTGATGATTTTGTATCTATGTTCATTAAACAGATTGGGCTGTAATTTTCTTTTTATGTTGTGTACTTATCAGGTTTTTGGGGGAGTGTAATGCTGGCTTTGTAGAATGAGTTTCAGTGTTTCATTCCATTCAATTCTATGGAAAAGTTCAAGGAGTGTTGGTATTAGTTCTTCAAAGTTCTGGCAGAATTGAGCAGTGAGTCCATCAGGTCCTAGAGATTATTGCTGCTTCAATTTCATTTCATGTTATAGATCTGTTTAGGTGGTTAGTATCCTCTTGGATCAATTTTGGATCATCATATGTATCTACAAATTTGTTCTTTTTACTATATTTCAATGTAGGCTTTCAAAGTAGTCCCTAATGATTCTTTGGATTTCTTTTGTGTTTGATGTTATCTCCCCTTTTTTATTGTTAATTTCATTAAATAGAGTCATTTCCTTTCTCATTTTAGTCAGATTTGCCAAGGGTTTACAGATCTTGTTTATATTTTCAAAAAAGAAGCTTTTTGTTTCATTTATTCTTTGTATGGTTTTTTGTCTCTATTTCACTGATTTCAGACCTTGTTATTATTTCTCTCTTTCTGCTTGTTTTGGGCTTATGGTGTTCATGGTGTATGATCTCCTAAGTTTGTCCTTAATTTTATAGGAGTATGAGATGAAGCATCAGGTCCTTTATTTGAGATCTTTCTGTGATTTTAATATATTCATGTCTGGCCATAAACTTCTTAAACTTTCCCCTTAGAACTGCCTTGCTGATAGGTTTTCCTTTCATTCTCATTGAATTCCAGGAACTTTTTTATTTCTTCCCTTATTTCTTTGATGACACACTGATCATGGATCAATGTATTGTTCAGCCTCCATTTGTTTGGATATTTTCTATTGTTTCTTTTTTTTTAATTTTAATTTTATTGCATTGTGGTCAGACAGATGCATGGGGATACTTCAGTTTTCTTATATTTGTTAATACTTGCTTTGTGCCCTAATATAGGGTTCCATGTGCTGCTGAGAAGAATATATATTGTGCTGTTGCTGGATGGAATAGTCTGTAGATGTCTGTCAGGTCCATTACATCTATGGTGTCATTCAATTATTGATTTTCCTTGTAAATTTTATGTCTAGATGACCTATCCATAGATAGTAGAGGAGTACTGAAGTGTTCCAGCATCAATGTATTGGGGTTCATCTGTGTTTGTAAGTCCAGTAGTGCATATTTAATGAAGCTAGGTGCACCAATATTGGGTGCACATATATTAACCATTGTTATCTCCCCTTGAGGTATTGCTCCTTTTATTAGTATGAAGTGACCTTCTTTGTCTCTTCTGACTAATTTAGGTTTGAAGTCTACTTTATCTGATAAAAGTATTGCTACTTCTGTCTGCTTTGGGGGGACATTCACTTTGTAAATTTTCTTCCATCCTTTTGCAGTAAAGCAGTGTTTATTTCTGTCTGTAAGATGGATTTCTTGTGAACAACAGATTCTCAGGTCTTCTTTTTTAATCCAGTTTGCCAATTGGTGTCTTTTGGTGAGGGAATTGAGTCCATTAACATTCAGTGTTAATACTGAGAGGTGTGGTGAGTCCAGCCATTTAGTTGCTTTTGATGTTCAGGGGTTTTTATATGAGTAAATAACTCTATGCTACTCTCTAATTAGTTGTCTACTCTTCTCTTGAGGTATTATAATTTCCATTCTTTCATAGCTATGTTTGTTTTCATCTTCTCTGTGTAGGATTCTGTTCAGAATCTTCTGTAGTAGTGGTGGTTTAGTGGCTATGTATTGTTTTAGTGTCTGTTTATACTGTAAGATTTTTCAGTTGTTTGGATTGAAGATGTATAGCAAGGATGGGGATAATGTGTAAAGTTAGTATAATAGAATATTCAGTGCATGGTGAGTGTGAAGGAGGTAAGAGAAGTATGGGAAAAGGGGGAGGAAGGAACAAAGAAGAGAGAATGAATGGAAAGAAGAAAGAAAAGAAAAAGAAAAAGTGGAAGAGCAAAAGGAAAGTGGAGCAAGGGAGGGCTAAGAAAAGTGGTATTTGTACAATGTGTAAGAGGGAGATGGGTAAAAGTAATTTGAAAAAGAAAAACAAAAAAATGAAAAAGAGCTAAATAAAAAACTCAGTTCAATGAATGTTCTGGACTCATTTCAAATCTAGGTGCTGACACTCTTGGCAGGGCCTCTCCCTGTCTCTGCCCTGTCTTCTGTGTGGCAGTGAATGTTGCTCCTACCTATCAGACAGTATTGGAGGAGACCAGCTTATGGAGTTTGAGCCTAGGCTTTCCTTGGTGGGTGCAGGCGGGCTCTCCAAAGTGGTCCTACAAGGAGCTGGTATGTACCTACTGTCCACGGGCAGGCCTGGGAGCTGGAATTTTGCTTTGTGTTTTGATGCTTTTCTCCTGGAAGATTGTCAGTTTCAGCTAACTACCAGTTTCTCCAGGGTAGTGGAATGTTTTCTTTTCACCAGAAAGTGTTCATGCTGCCTGCCTCACACAGGCTGGGTCAGCTCAGCATTCCACAAACCCCCAAGACAGAGGTGAAATATTCTTTGTGCATATTTGGCCACCAGTTTTGTCCAGAGGAGGGATGCAATCTGCCTACAACTACGCTGGACTGTGGCTCCTGTCAGAGCAGTTGATGTGGAGCTACAGCTTCACTCAGCTCTGGGACAGGAGAAGGGGCAGCATAGTAAGCTCGATGTCCATGAATTATGGCAGATCCAGTATGTCCCAGATGCTTGCAGGACTCATTCTGCAGTTCTCTGTATTGAGATTTTGCTTTTCCAAGTTCCAAGACAGGAGAAAGGAAACCACCAATGAAAAACAAAAAGGGAGGAAAGAGAAAAATGGCTTCCCAGAAGGCAGACCAGCAGGTGCTACTTGTCCTCACTCCTGGGATACTGTGGTTATTATGTGCTATAAAAAACTAATATACTTGAGAATGGTAAGATTTCATTCTGATTGAGGTTACCCAGGCTCAGAAGACCGAAAATTGTATGTTCTCCCTCATATGTGGACTTTAGATCTAGGGCAAATGCAGTAATGTTGGACTTGGGTCACATGCTAAGTGGGGAGGACATTATGGGAGGAATGGGGATAGATAAGAAACCCAAAACATGAAAGTGTCTAATGTCCCCATCGCAGAGGGGCTAATACATTAACCTTAAAGTAACAGAGGTCAATATGAGAAGGTGATCAGGAACTAGTGAGAAGCTCAGATAAAGATGAATCAATTCGGGTTGTAATACACTTGTGCATGGAAGCAATGCTAGGACTCTCTCTCTATAGTTAGCCTTATCTCAACTAGCAAAAACACTTTGTCTTTCTTATTATTACTTATGTGTTCTCTTCAACAAAATTGGAAGCGGTGTGGGGGGAGAGGGAGGGGATAGGAGAAAAGTGGGAGAAATGGCCCAATGTATGCACATATGAATAAATAACAAAACGAATAATATAAGGGTTGGTTGTTGAGCATTATGTGCAACCTATGTATTAGTAGTTTCTTAGTTGCCAAAAATAAAACAGTGTTACCAGATGAATCTGAAGTATTTTCCGAAATCATGAAGATGAGAGTACCAGAGTCACTCAGCTGACCATCATCCTGCTAGTCTCTCCAACGCTTTCTCTTCATAAGTTGATTTTTCTCAGGCATTTGTTACAGTAACACAAAACACAAGAGTAATGTATCTTTTTAGTCTATGGTCCACACGTGACTGTATTTGAAAAGAAAAGGTGGGAAATAAACCTTGGTTATTACAGCTACCAACAATGAATAATGTAGTTTTAATGTCTAGAAGAGAGGTTTTTTTTATTTTATAAAGTGCACTTTTATCTTGAAAAGAGCTACTTGAATACTTTTTCCAGAAAGAAATGGTACATGTATGAGATGGTACATATGATATTTATGTGGTTTTGATCATTATACAATAATGTATCCATGCATGAGAATATAACATTTAACCTCATAAAAGTATACAATTATTATGTGCTAATTGAAAATTTAAAAATACGTACAGAAAAAAATTGGGACAGGAGAGTGGATTGGGGGAATATCTGTTGAGTGAAATTCAAAGCAAGAAAAGGAGAAGGGAAATGAGTGGTAGGAAAGAAAGACTACCTGCTTTGATTTCACAACATAGACAAGATTGAGAAAGTTTTTCTAGAGTTATTTCTTATAACTTTAATCTTCTGTCAGATCCATCAACATGAATCCAGCAAATCTCTCAGACACTACAATATTCCTTCTCCTGGGACTCTCAGAGAATCCAGACCTGTATTCCATCATCTTTGGACTGTTCCTGGTCATGTATGTGATCACTGTGCTTGGGAACCTGCTCATCATCCTGGCTGTTGGCACTGATTCCCATCTCCACACCCCCGTGTACTTCTTCATCTCCAACCTGCCCTTGGCTGACATCTGTTTCATCTCCAGCACAGTCCCAAACATGATTGTGGACATCCAAACTCACAACAGAGCCTCACCCTATGTGGGCAGCCTGACACAGATGTTTATTTACATCATTTCTGGAATACAGATAATATGCTTCTGACTGTAACGGCCTAGGACCAGTTTGTGGCCATGTGTCATCCACTGAGGTACAATGTCATCATGAACCCCAATGTCTGTGCTCCCAGTTCTTCTATCACTCATTAGTGTCCTGGCTGCCCTGCTTCATACTTTCATGGCACTGCAGCTCTCATTCTGCACAGACCTGGAAATTCCTCACTTTTTCTGTGAACTGGTTGATATTCTCAGGCTTGCCTGGTCTGATATCTTCATTAACAGCATCCTGGTGTGTGTGTTGGCCAGCCTCTTGGGAGTTCCTCCCCTCTCTGGCATAATTTTCTCCTACACTCAAATTGTGTCCTCTGTCCTGAAAATTCCATCAGCTGGTGGAAAGCATAAAGCTTTCTCCAACTGTGGGTCACACTTGCTTGTTGTTTCCTTGTTCTAAGGAACAAGTTTTGGGGTTTACTTGACTTCTACTTGTACCCATTCCTCCAGGAAAAGTGCCATTGCCTCAGTGATGTACACCGTGGTCACCCCTATGATGAACCCTTTCATTTACAGCCTGAGAAACAAGGACATGATGAGAGCTGTGAGGAGCCTCATTTCTAGAGTGACACCTTTCCACTGATGCATCAGTTGCTTTGGACTTACATCATAAGTGATGCCAAAGTGAAATAGGTAATGAGTGAATCAGAAAGCCTGAACAAAGTCCTTGAATACACGAGACCAGAGATCATATTGTTAAGGTGAAATTTTGGGAATCAGTCCACTTGTGTTATAATTCTACTTGTGCTATATCATACCTGTGTTACTATTTAATATTCACCTCTACTATTTTTTTCATACTTGTAAAGGAGGAATTGTTAGATTAGTTCAAATATAATTGTGAAACAGAAAAATAATGTTTTGGCCAGTGAGGGAACTCATCTACAATGGAATTCACAACAGATTGTAATGAAACTGAAAACTTCGTTCACTTAATGATACTGTCAGCTGTGGTAATATATACTGCAGTACCTTAAATGCCTGTGGTGATGGTTTAAACAAATCTACTGTACTACCAGTTCTGAAATCATTGTATGCAAAATTTTATTTAATATATACTTGATAAGAAAGAATTATTGTTTCTGTATTTAATATGCTGTATATTTTATTTTATCTTATGCTTTTTAATCAGAAAAATGAACTTATAGTCATATGGCCAAGTAGAGAACCTAGCTAATTTAACTAGTCAGAGCACACAAGAGTGTTACAATTTGTAGGAGGTGTAATTCATGCACATTTTATTATTTTAACATGTACTTCAATTTTTCTAAACATCTCCTGGCAGCACCCTCATGTCTGTGGGTGTCATACCTCTGGTTCCTGACTTAATTTTGTGTTTTTTATCATCATGGTCCTAAGCACAGTAGGCTGTTTGTGTGGGGGCGGGGGGAGTGTGCATGTGTGTGTGTGTGTAGTGGCATCACGGATAATCGAAGCATTTCAGTGGCTTCCTGCTGTCATTAGAAATCAGCATATTTAATGCGGATTTAAATAATCTTTTTACACCTGTTAAGTTTGCATAGACTACAGAATGATGAACAGATCTGAAAGGACAAGTTTGGGTGTGGTGAGATGACAATGGTGATAATGGAGAAAGCTGTGGGCAAAACTGCAGGCACAGCCAGATTCAGATGCAGAGGAGTAAAAGCGGTGGAGGGTTGGAATCTTGTGCAGGCTGTGAGTTAAGGAAATGGCCATAAGATCAGGTGCTTGGTTTCCAAATGGGGAGCATCTCCAATCTGTCTCATGGTGGTGGAAATGCCATCCTTATGAGGCTGGGTGAGGCTTAGAACTGTCACATCAAGAGGGTTTATTAATGAACCACTCGCAGCCAAGCTGTCTGGTGGACTATGATTATTACATTTTCTCCCTCATCCTCTTTGTTCCTGAAGAGTTTCTGGAATCTCTTTCTTTCCTTTGAAATCATTTTGGCTATATGTCCTCCCAGACTGCCTCTTCTGCATCTTTTCCCAACTGCTTTTGCAGCTCCAATCATAAACATTTTTAAATTCTGTGGTGTCGTTCTTCCGCAATGAAGAACCTAACTGGGAAAGAAGAGACTTGTGACCATCGAGTGTAGCTGATTTTTCAACAGAATCAATGAAAACCAGAAAAAAATGGATGGAAAACTTCAAGTGCTAGAAGGAAACACTGACATTTTAGCATTCCATACATGAGGAAAATATCATTTGCAAGTGAAGGCTAACTAGAGAAGGTTTCAGGAAAAACAAAATATAGAGGGAATTCATCATGAGCAGAAGCAATGTAGACAAAATACCACAGGGCATTTAAAATACTCCTCATTGTCAGCATGGGAATGTATGAAAGAATGATAAATGCTGGACAAGTGGACCAGAGAAATACAACAAAGCTCTGAATATATAAAGCAAAAAAACAGAGTCTACAGTGCTTAACATGCTTGCTAAAATGATATTATTTCAATAGAATATGAAAACCCAAGTGGTAAAAACCATAAATGACTAGGGAAGTATAGCCAAAAGTCCCTGTATATTCTGGAAAAAGGAAAGAGTAGTAATGCAAGATACAATAAATACAGTTGTCCTCCTGGAGTTATTGCTGCAGGAAATAAAAGCTTTCTATATAATAATAGTGTTACCTATCAAAACATAGGCATGTGTAGATGATACAAAATGACTGGTGACACATAAAGCATTATGATATTGATAGATAATATATGAAATTAAAATACATGTAATATATAAGTAGCTGTAAGTGATGGTTCATGCCCCTCATCACAGCCTTCAGGAGGCTGAAGCAAGATGACTGCAAGATCAGCCCAGGCTACATCGTGAGTTATGGGTAACCCTGGCTATACTGCAAAACCCAGTCTCAGTATATTCTGGGTGGATTGGATTCATTTTCTTATAATTCAGGAGGCTGGAAATCCAAGATGCAGAGTTGCAGCTTGACTGGGTTTTGGTCGGAGTCTATTCCTGACTTATGGATGATTTTCTTCCCACTGGATCCTCACATGGCACAGAAGAGTATCCTCTCTGGTGTCTTTTCCCATGAGGAAACTAACCCTGTCCCTCCAGGGTCCATCCTTATTACCTCATTTAACCTCCCTTCTTTCCCTAGAAGGCTCATGTCCAGATTACAGCCACCTGGAATTTAAGTCTTCGCCACATAACTTTTGGAGAGACACAAGCATTCAGTACAAAGCACAAGTTTAAAGAGGAAAGATCAGAAGGCCAGCATCTACCCCACCTGAAGCTATTGATCAATTTAGCATCACCAGTCCTGGCTGGTCTGACATCAGGCACCTTCTGATGTGATGCAAAGGAAGTGCTTGACATTAACTCAGCAGGAAACTTCCCTAGAACGGGAATGCTGAGCCCATGTGTGACATAAAATACATACATAGGACTTTCTATTAAGTAACTTTCTGGGTCTTTCAAAAATACCAATGCTATTAGAAGCAGGAAGAACACCCTACGAGTCATAAATGCAATGGCAGCTCTCTGCAGGTTGGAGTACTTGCAAGCTGGTTTGAAGGGGTTGCTGGTTGCAGATAACTACTGACAGACTTTCAGCCAGGGACATTTCTCTGGGCTTGGAATATTTCTAGCACCTGGAGCTAAGAACCTTTGAATCTTAAAAGGGAGTCTGAGAGCATCAAAACTTCCATGACAATACATGAAATTGTATCACTCCATAATTATAGTTTTATTTAAATATTTAGAAAAATTGGAAAATTTCTATATGGATAGTATAGAATTATGAAAGTCTTGTTGAATGTGTGTTTACTTGAAGGTGACAATGGCATTGTGGTCTCACTGGCTCTTGTTTTTAGGAAATCCAGAAGTAATTGGAAGTGGCAAATAAGGCAAAATGTTAGAAAAACAATAATCTGATATTTCAAGTCCTGTTGAACATATCGACTCACTGATGTCGAGTGTCGTAACTTCTGAAGCTTCTCTGCTTGGCTGGATACAGGCCCTCTTCTGGCATTTTCTGTTTCATGCTCTTTATGAACCCAGCACGATTGATTTGATTTTGCGATTGAAAGCTTGTCTTCAGAAATGTCAACTTAGTGGCAATCAATATGTAATATATGGAACACCGTGCACCAATGTAAACATCAAATCATGTTCTGGCCTTTGTGTCAGAACTATATTGCTTAAGAGAATATCCAGTACAGTGGGCCATGAGGTCACATGAAAGTATCTCATTCACCAAATATTTCTGGAGGACCTCAACACATATGGGTCATGGTTTTCTGCAAACAATGCTGGGTGCCCTATGGAGCAAAGACCAACCATTAATTTCTCAGAAAAGATCCATTTTCTGTGGCTGCCCTGCTTGTCCAATGCAAAATTGGCAATTTTTTACAAAATTAGTTATATAGTCCCTAATATATAAGTGACTAATATGGTTAATTTCTTAAATAATGTCATAAAAATATTTCAACAAGTCACATTTTATTCTACCCATCTGATTTCCTCTGATTTTCATGTAAGATGAGAGTATGAATAGTTTATCTAATAGAATATTCCCAACAAGAGTAACCAAGGTCATTATAGACTGCTAGGCTTTGGGGGATCATAACTTACATAAAAGGTGGTCTTTTGCATTGTAGGAAAGACCAGAGGAAATAACTTTGGAAAAGAATTCATTGTTATTAATTGCAGTCACCAGGCAAGGCAGCAGTCACTGAAACTTATTCGTCCAGCGTAGTTGAAACTCTGTACCCTTTGAACAGAATCTTTCCTTCACTGTTTCTCATGGCCCCTGCATGTTGTCACCACCGTTTATGATGCTGATTGACTTACTTAGGTTTGATATGTAAGTGAAAACATACAATGCTTGTGGTTTTGTACCTGGAGTATTTCAATTAATATAACATCCTCCAGTTCTGTCTTGATGACAGAATTTTCTTATTTTGAAAGTCTTTATAGTATCATTGTGTACATGTCACAGATTTTCTCTATGTATTCACACTTTGTTGGATATTTACGATTCCATACCTTGGTTATTATGAATAATGTTGAAATGAAGATAGAAGGACAATTCTTTGATCCAATGACTTCAGTTCCTAGGCATACATGCAAAATCCACAGGAAATGGGATTTAAGGATCATATAATGACTTTGATTTTACTTTTTATGGAAGTACTGTACCAGCTTTCAAAATGGATGTATGAATTTAATGCCCAACTTCAGTGTACAAAGTTCCCCTTTTCTCCACCTGTTCACCAGCACCTGTGATGGTTCATCGTCTTTGTAATAGCCATTCTAACATGTGAAAGGTGATCTCTCACAGGAATTTTAATATGCAGTTCCCGAATGATTAGAGATGCTGGTCATTGGTCATTTATATCTGCTCTTTTGAGAGGTGTCTGTACAAATCCTTTATTATTGTAAAAATTGGGATATTTGTTTTCTTGCAATCAAATTGAGCTTTGATATAGTTTGGATTTTAGTCTGTCATCTGATATTTTCTCCCAATTTGTGAGTTGGCTCATCACTTTCCCAGTTGTTTCCTCTGCTGTGCAGATGTTTGTGTAGTTTGATGCAACACCATTTCTCTATTTTGCTGTTTTTGAAGTCCTGTCCAATAAATCATTACCCATACCAATGGTGTGGAACTTTCCTTCTAGCTTGTTCTAGTAGCCTTATATTTAAGTGTTTTACCTCTTATGACTTTTTTTGTATATAGTATGAAATAAGTATACAATTAAGAGTAGATATTTAGTTCTACATGTTTGATATTGACTTTTCTTGACATGATTTATGGAAGAGACTGTCCTTGCATCATTATTTATTCTTAGCACATTTGTCAGAGTTCAATTGACCATAAACACACGCATCTATGTCTAGGATTTCAACTCTGTTCCATTAGTTCATGTGCTCCCTGTTTCTTAGGCCAATGCTATGCTATTTTGATTAAAATGTATTTGCAATATATTTTGAAATTAGGGACAGGGATGCCTCCAACTTTATTTTTCTCAAGCTTAATTTGGCTGTTCAGATTATTTTCTTGCTCCGTACAAATTTTAGGATTGTTTTCCCATTTCTATGGAAAATAACATTGACATTTCTAAGGGAATTGAATTGAATCTTCAAGTTGTTTTTGAGGGATGAACATTTTAACAATGTTTATTCTTCAAATCCATAAACGTGGGATATCTGTTCATCCAGTGTTTCTTGCTAAACTTATTTCATTGGTGTTTTGTAGCTTGTACTGTGCAGATCTTTCATCTCCTTGGTTAAATTACTCCTCTTCATTTCATTTTATTTTATTGCTTGATGCTATTGTAACTGGGATTTGTTTAATTTATTTGGATTTTTTTATATAGAAACATTACTGATTTTTGTATGTTAATTTTTAATGTTCAATTTTACTGAATTTATTATGAACTCTAATAGTACTTTCAGACTATTTAGAACTTTCTCTATAAAAGACCATTTTATCAGCAGAGAGAAGTTCATTTTCTCAATTTCTATATGGATGTTTTTGTTTCTTTCTCTTGTCTAATATATTTGGTTAAGACTTCCAGAACTACATTGAAAAGAAATGGTGAGAACAGGAATCTTGCTTCTGATCTTAGAAAAAATGCTAAGAGCCATTTTCGAATACACCCTCTGATGCAAAACCACCCCTCTTTATTTTCATCTTTTCCGAAATCTGGTAATTACCAATGTGTTCATTGCCATCTATCTCTGATGAAAAATATGTTAAAATATTTGACCTTTTATTAAAGGGCTTGTTTCTTTTCTTACCATTGGTATTTTGAGATTTTAAAAACATACCCTTAATCAGATATATCATTTCAAAATATTTCCTAACTTTGGCTTGAGTTTTAATTTTAGCAGTTGTCTTCTGAATACTGAACACATTTAACCAGGATAACGTTTGGGTGTCATTAAAAAAGAGTATTTCCCAAATGTATGTTCACAAATATGTAACTTTTGTGTCATTCTAAAGTCATGTATTTTAAGCTTCACTTTTAGATTTGTGATCTGTTTCTTACTTTCTTTACATATGGGAGAGGTACTCACCATAATTCACCATGTTTCATGTAGACAGCCATAGTTCTACTTTGTTTATTGTTCCACAATCACTTCTGAAATCACCAGGTGTTCTGTCCAGTTTGTTATTGTGCCTTTGTCAGACATCAGTTGCTTATTTGTGTGCAGGTCTACTCCTGGACTCCATATTACATTCCATTCATCAGTTTCCTTATAACTCATATTACACTTTTATATGTTATTTCAGCTTACCTGAAGGTACTCCTGAGGTACTCCTTCTGCAATTAAATTGCTCTGTGATTTCTTACCAACCTCACAAAGAGATACTAATCATGGAAAGAAACTATCATGGATTTACGCATGTATATATATTTTCCATATATATAATAATGTATAATATTCAAAGTTCACATGACTTTCAAGAAAGTTTCACTTATTTTCCTTTTCTTTAAATAAAAAAAATCCCCGTATTTTGGAAAAGAAGGTATTTCTTATTTAAAAAAATCACATCAACAGCAGAAATTTGTTAATATGTATAATTATTTATGAGTTTAAGTATTTAATAAACTCATAAATAAAAGTGAAAGTTAAAAAATAGTAGCAGTTTATGCTGGCAAGAGTAATAATTATTAAGAAGTCATCTGGCTTCTCAAAATCCAGATCATGTAAATAATGAATTGTGGCTTAAATCTGTTCTGGGATTATTCCTCTGAATTACCTGTGTATTAACATAATACGAAGTTTACTTGTTTTATTGTCATGTTATGTACCATGAATTTTAATTTTAAAATGTCCAAATATTAAACAAAATATTTCCTATGAATAACTAGATGAACAAAATCTAACCACGGCCTCTAGAATTAGGCAGTAAAATATCAAAATACCATCCTTTCATTTTGACATGTGTGTGTCCTTGATGTTTTATTTCAGTTTCTCTGAATCAGACATTCTTATTTGCATATTTCTAAAGTCTGAAGGTGTATGTTCCTCCAGATTCCTATGTTGAAGCATAATCACCCATGTCATGGTGTGTGGAGGATAAGCCTTTGTGTGGCAATGAGGTCATGAGAGTGGAATCCTGAGTGGGATTAGTGCTCTTGTAAAGAAAACACAGAAAGGATGGTGGTGTGATAGAGTACCTGCTAGCAAGTTCACAGCCCTGAGTTCAAATCCCAGAAACACCAGAGAGAGAGAGAGAGAAAGAGAGAGAGAATAGCTGTCTGCCCCTCCCATGTGTGAATACATCACCCAGGTAGCAGGTCTTCACCAGATGCTCACCCAGCCATCTAGACCTTGATTTTCCTAGCCATTAGAACACTGAGAAGTAAAACTCTGTTGTGTTCAAGTCACACAGATCAGCACAAACATACTGTTATACTGACCTCACAGCATTGTCGCAATAATTGTAAATTGTGAACGGTGCTTAGTAAAACCAGTTCTCTTTCTTCCTTTTGTAAAAACAAATGATTGAGATAGAAAATTCAGGAATAGTATGAAAACGCATCAGGCGACTATTTCTTTCTTCATAAGGAAGAACTGAGGCAATTATTTCACTGAATACACAAATGGAAAACAGCATGATAAAGAATAAGACAAAAGTCATTTGCTAAACATTTTTTTTGGTTTTGAAACATTAGAAGGATTTTTTTTTTATTTTTGATATATCAGAATTTTTTTTGCAATTATTAGCGTTACTAGTAAAATGACAGGGCAAATATGACTTTTGAAGGGAAAGCAGATGCTATGATTAAGGTTTTACAAACTATCACTAATTTGCAAATACAGGAAAGTGCATAAGAATATGGTATGTGCGTTGTAAACAATGTAAGGAAGTTACTATATAACATTTTTAAAATGTAATATCATGATTCAAAAATAAATACTCCATCTTGAACTGTTTATTTTTTATCTAGTAAAAATTAGTTTTTATTCCATATTTTAAAATCTAAACCAGACAAAATTACCCATGGTGTTTCAAAAAGAAAAAGCCAGTGGTATCTGTAACTATTCTCAAATAAACTTTTAAAACTTTTACTTTAAATTATTTACTTTTATCTTTCTGAAAATGTTTCTTGTTTCACAGAAAGATCATGTTAATAATAGAGCTTCTCATTAAAATTCAATTAGGAAATAAAACTTAAAGTATAAATGTATGAATTTAATTTATAAAGGTTACTTTATCTTAACACTGGGCTTGGGGATGTCACCCTTTTGAGAAGAAATGCAAGCAAAGTTTTCAAAACTTATAAATAAGAAAATAAAAACTATTCAGTGTATTTTATGACATTCATTAAATTAAGAAAATTTTTTCAGCAGGTGTTATGCAATAAAATATCTATTATACCCTAAAAAGACCTGCACAAAAATGTTTCTAGTCACACTATTCATAGTGGCCAACTAGTAGAAATTCAAATGTCCATCCACTGGGGAATGCATAAACAAATTGTGGCACATTCAAATCCTATTCCAAAATTAAAAGAAATGAAACACTGATACATGTAATAGAGTTTTTGTTTTATATTGAGTTTTAGGGAGGAAATTTTTTTCTTTTGTTAATCATTGTTAATCAAAATGAATTCGTTTGCTATTTAAGAATGTTAGCAAAGAATTTTAGAACACATGACTTCATGAATAAAATATCTCTTTCAAAAACTGAATTTTATACTTCAATAAAAATATTCTTGAAACTTTCATGAAAAGAAAACATTAATAGAATAAAATGCCTGGTAACTTATGTGAGAGGATTTCTGAAACTGTATGCATGAGAAACTCTAAAATACTGAATTCAAATAAGAGAGAAGAATACTTTAGAAAAATCCATACTAACAACTAATGTGAAAACAAATACCTATACACCAGGACATTGTCCCCCAAAGCCTTGTTTTTCCTTTAAAATAACCAAACTGTATGGAATGACTCCACTTCCTTAGTAGTATGCAACAGCAAACTCACAGACATGTTACTTAGTAGGTAAGTATTTTAATGAAACATCACCTTCACCTAGCTTTTCCTAATGCTGACATATTATACCAGAGTGCATTTTCTGTGCCATGAAATTAGCATTAATCAAATATACATAACCAACACTAGCCATAGGCTTTATCTGAATTTACCCCCATGTACCATTTTTCATTCAAACCTAATCCCAGATACCATGCAGCAGTTAGCCACCTTGTCTTCCTAGTAACCTCACTAAGACATGATCTTGTCAAGATCAAAGATCTTGGCTAGACATCCATTTAAAATGAGACAATCCATGAACAAAACAATCTACAAGACCCTGTGGGAAGAAATAACAGGTAAAAGATGTTTTAATAGTTAAACATGGCCAAGATATTTTACAGCCGTGACTGTGACTGTCTCTTCTCACGATGGAGAAAAGACAGCCTCTTCATCGGATGCTACTGAGAAAACTGGATATCCACAAGTAGAAAGCTAAACTAGATCCCTGTCTCTCACTCTGTACCAAAATCAACTCAAAGTGGATTAAAGACTTAATATAAGGCCTGAAGTTTTGAAACTACTCCAAGAAGCAGTAGGAAATACCTTGGAACAAATAGATATAGGGAATGACTTTGAAAATAGAACTTCAAAGGCTCAGCATCTAAGAGAAACAATGAACAAATGGGATTGCATCAAACTAAAGAGCTTCTGCACAGCAAAGGAAACAGTCACCAGACTCAAGAGATAACTCGCAGAATGGGAGAAAATCTTTGCCAGCTCCTCATCCAGTAAGGGACTAGTATCCAGAATCTTGAGGGAACCCAATAAACTCAGCCCCTAAAGAATCAACACCCCAGTGAAGAAGTGGGTACATGAATTTAACAGGGAATTTTCAAAGGAAGAGGTGCAAATGGCCAGTAAATGCATGAAGAAGAGTGTTCAAATTCCCTGGTTATAAAAGAGATGCAAATCAAGCAACACTTATGTTTCATCTCACGCCAGTTAGAATGGCCATAATCAAGGGTAAGGATGTGGAGAAACAGGAACTCTTAAACACTGCTGGTGGGAATGAAAATTAGTACAACCACTGTGGAAAGCAGTATGGAAATTCCTCAAAACACTAGACATAGAGCTGCCATATGATTCAGTGATACTGCGCCTGGGCATCTACCCAAAAGAACGTAGAACAGAATACAGGAGAGACACCTGTACACTGATGTTCATCGCAGCACTATTCATAACAGCTAAGCTCTAGAAAAAACCAGATGCCCTACAACCAATAAATGGATTATGAAATTGTGGTACATATACACAATAGAGTTTTATTCAGCTGCAAGGAATAATGACATGAGGTTTGAAAGTAAATGGATGCAATTGGAGGAAATCATGCTAAGTGAAGTTAGCCAGAATCAGAATCAAGAAAGCCCCATGTTTTCTCTCATACATGGAAGATAGACCCAAAGATAAACATATACACCAAAACAAGCATGATCATACACAAACCCAGCTATAGAACATATTTGTAACAGTGTATGGAACTCGGGGAGAGAGGGAAAGGAAAAGAGTGATAGAGCATCAGTAATATCATAAAACCTAAGATGTGAAGGCAGGAAATAAGGATGCGTATTCAGAAAACATACCAAGTATTGACTCGGTACAGTTGCAAACCCACCTTTAAAGAACACTTTACTTTCCTGAAGAACATTTTTCCTGACTCCAATATCTTGTTCTGTTTTGAGGACTAGCATCATAGAATTGTTGTAACTGCCCCTATCGTACTGTGAGAAACCATGAAGGTCCTCACACTGTCTCCCTGATATGCCAATGAAGGCTGTGGCCCTGGTTTGGAGACTCATTCTAAATGTTTATTAAGGCTTCACCAACACTTCTTGTGATTGGTGCATTATTTTCTTGGTCCATCTCTCAAGACTCTTAGGAGAAAGGTATTCCCCTCATGTTTCACAGCTGAGGAAACTAAGGCCCAGTGAGTGGTGCAGTCGCCCCTGTCATATGGCTGGCAGGTGAAAGAGTAAATACAACAGATTTTGAATGCCAGGTGGAAACCCAGGCCTCACCCTACAGGACCTACCTGCTCATCTAACCCTGTAACAAGGAATACCATCTTTTCCTTTCACTGTTTTTATTTTTCATATTAGCAAGTGCACTTTTCCTAAGGATCCATTCTTAGCTGTGATATTTGTTTTTCCAGTTCATAGGTAGGATAGGTTTACATCATGATGCTAAAAACAAAAAAAGATGCAGTGAGCATAGATATATTATTTTGTGCAACATTTCATCCCAGAAAGGCCATGACAGTCACACCAGTAGAACTGTCCTCCACCCACCTTTCCCTGCATGGGTCTTGCTCCTCTCAGCCTAGGCTGAGCTCTCGCTCATGACCCTTTTCCTTGTTGACCTTGACACTGCTTCCATGATGTGGGCCCATGATTGCTGGGCCTGCATCCAAGGCCCAGCTCTCCATCGTCTCTCAGCTTTTCTTTTCTTTCCTTTGAAATACCCCTAGCCATAAGCTTTGTGCGTGTCTACCTCCCCATGTGTGTCTACCACCACCAGCGCGCTCACAGCCTGCACCAGGGGCCCGCTGAAGAGCGCGCAACGGCGGCGAGCCGCCGGGCGCCACCTTGACCTCAAGCACGCAGGCCCGCAGCGCGGACGCACTGGTGCTCGTGCACTTGACGCCCAGCTTGAACTGCTCGCGCGAAAAGCGATCCCGGGACTTGTCACTGGCCAGGGTGCACGTGTCAGTCGGGAACTTGAGCTTGCACGACAGGCCCTGCGACACCTCCAGCAGCAGCTGCGGGGTCATGTCGGCCAATGGGGTGGCTCAGAGCACAGCGCAGCCCTGCTCCACCTCCTGGCGGCAGCGTGTCACTCGATAATGGTCCACCAGGCCTGGCTGAGCAGGCTGAGCACCCGGCGTAGCCAGGTAGGCCACGTGCGCTGAGCACTCAGTCAGCGACACCAGCAGGTCGCCCAGCTCCACCAGACTGTCCCCCGCCTCTCCGAAGCGACCCATGTTGTGCTGGCTCTGCACGTCGTGGGTGAGGATGGAGAGCCCCTTGGTGCGCGCGATGATGGTGTCCCGGCACTGCTTGAAGGACTCCGCGCCCGCACATGGGGAGGCGGGGCCTTCGAAGAGCACAGGCCGGGCCTCGCTGGACAGCAGCAGCAGGTCGGCCACCAGCTGCATCTTGCCCATGCAGTGGTCGCAGACGGACACCAGCCTTTTCCGTGGCTGCGAGCTGGCCCCACCGACGGAGCTCACAGGAGCCGGAGAAGCTGCCTCGCCAGTGGGCTTCCCAGCGTTGCCGCTAGCCATCGTGCCCGGGGGGCACTGGCATGCTGCTCCGGAGCGCGGTACCACCGCCGCTACCGCCGCCCCCGCGCCTCAGCTGGCCAGGGCCGTCGTGCCTCCCGCGCACCATCATGCCATCCACCGCCGCAGGCAGGGCGCACGGGGCTGCGGCGGCCGGTGCCCGGGCGGCGCGGGGCGGGCCCGAGGGCCTGGGAACGCTGCAGGCTTTTGAGGGCGCGGGGAGGGACTGCGGCGACCGGCCTCCTGGAGGGCTTGCAGGAACCATGAACCGGGGCGCAACAAACTCACAGCCCGCGCTCCTTGCCGCTCTGCTGCCTGGAAAGTCCCTTCTGCTGGGTTGCCTTCCTGGGCATGGCCCGGCGGGACCTCCGGAGCGGAGAAGGCGGGACAGGGAAGCTGGGAGTTGTCCTTCCTTCCTTTGAAATCAAAATCCTTTCCTCGGGGAGGATCGCAGGCGGCGGCTCCGGCGGGCTGTACTGTCAGCCGCTGCACTCCAGTTCACCGTGGGTTCGGCGGCGCACGTGGGCCTCAGAAGGCGCTGGGACCCAAGCAGGCTGCACTTCCTCGCGATGGCGGCCAAGGCTGGCGCTCCGGGACGCACGGCCGCTCCCAGCACATCTCCTGCCTCCCGCGCTCGGGAGAAGCGGCGCCGGCTAGCAGGGCCGAGGGTGTGGTCGACGCTGTGGCGGCCGCGCCGAGTCAGAGTCTAGCGGGAGCCTGCACTGATTGCGCACGGCGGCCGCCCCGCTCGCGCTCTGGCCCGCCACGCCCGGGCGTGCCGGCTCCGTGGCTGCCCTTCCCGCCCGCCCGCCTCGCCGGCTCAGTGCGCGCGGCCCGGCACCGCGGCGGCACGCTCTCTCTGACCGCGCGCCCGGCGGCCCGCTGCTGGCTGGCGGCGCGAGTCCATCCCGGTGGCCTTCTGGTCTCGGGCCCGCGGCGGCTGAGCTCTCCAGAGGCCCCGGGCCCCGCACATCGGCGCCTCTGCGCGCGTCGCCCCCGGGCGGCTGGGCCAACTCAGAAGGTCCCCGTGGCGCTGCGGCAGCCGGCCGGGGCCCCGGCTCCTGCCATTTTTATCAACCACCAACTTTCGAGCGAGCGCCCAGAGACTGAAAAGGAAGGGCGGGTGCCGAAAGGCAGCGGGGAAAACACCGCTTCCTCTCCGCATGCGGCTTCGCCTCGGTGCGCCGCCGCCCGCCAGGGCTGCTGGAGGCCGCTCCTCTCGGCGTCCGCGCCTCGCCCCCCCAGCAATAACTTTTTAAAAAGTAAATCACAGTTTATTAAAACTAAAACTTTAATGTTTCAAAAGATCTGCATCAGAAATGAAAAGAACACCTGCAGAAGAGGAGGAAGTATCTGCAATTTATTATATAAATCTAAAATGTATAAAGAATGCAGAAAGAAACTGAATAAAGATTTAGAATGTATAAAGTAAACTTGTAACTCACTAATAGAAGACAAATAACCCAATTTAAAAGTGTGTGAAGGATCTGAACAGACCTTTTCTTCAAAAGACACGCAAGCTCCAAATAAGCACTTGAATAAGATACAGGCAACTAGTCATGGGTAAATGCACATCAATGAAATCCATAATGGAATAGCTCTTTCCATGAACTAGCAGGGCTAAAATCAGAAAGTCAGGTAATACCAAGGGATCACAAAGATGTGGACACTTCAATACTCACACACAGCTGGCAGGATGAAAAACGGTGCAGTCCCTCAGGACCCATTCAATATTTAGTCAAATAACTAAGCAAGAGTCAACCTACAACCCATTAATACAACTCCTATGCCTATACTAACAGCAAATGAAAGCCTAAGTCAGCCCAAAAGCTTACATGTGGATGGACACAGCAGCCTTCTTCCCAGTAGCCAAAAAGCAGAAACACCCAGACCCTCAGGAAATGATGAATGGCTCAACAATGTGCAGGATCTCTTACAGTAGAATACTATTTTGGCCCTAAGGAGGAATAATGTCCTGAAACATGCTGTAAGATATTTTAACACTGAAAACACTATATTGTGACAGAAGCCAGTAATAAAAGACCATATATTATAATTCTTTTCTTTATGTGAAATATTCCGCACACAGAACCTGTAGAGACAAAAAAAGATGTGGTTGCTTAGGGCTGGGGGAAAAGGTGAAGTGGAAGGGTACTGGGTTTCTTTTTGAGATGAAATGTCCAAAATTGATGATGGTAATGGTTTTGCAATTCTGTGACTAGAGTGAAAACACCTGAATGACACCTATTCACCAGGTGAGCTGCCTGGCATGCAACTCTGACTCAATGGAGCTATTGTTAAAATTTTGAATTTGGCAAGCTTTAGCAGTCTGGTATTGAGAGTGATTTATCAGTCCAATATCAATATTGATGGTCCAATGTCAACACTTATGATAATGAAGAATGAAGAGGTTGTTGTTAGCTTTATTGGAATTGTTCACTTGATCAACCCGATGAAAGCAACACTAATTGCTAACACTTTTGACCACTTTCATGGTGGGCATTGGTGTCAGATTTTGTCTAAATTTACACTTTTAATCTAAACAAGTGCCTGGCAAAATTGGGTTATTGTAATTCTTACACATCAAAACCTGCACAGCAACTCAGAAAGAGATCAAGAGGTACAAGTTCACAGTTTTCAATTGTGGATCCATGGAGCTATAACAAATGATGATATCTGCTTTCTGTCTATTTTTACTTAGAAGTTTGGTTTCAGTGTGATTTTTTCAACATGACCTATTATATTACAATGGTGGACACTCATTTCTGTCCATATTGGCCATAATTTGCATGCTATTTGGGTAAGTAGGCATTATGGATGTTACAGTAGATGAACTTACACGATTTGCATGTCCACATATGTCAATAATAAGATATGGGCTTTTCTAAACAAAATATGGCATTGCTTTTAAAAAGACCACATGTGAAAAAATGGAGAAAGATCCCAAAATCTGTGTAAAAATGACTTGCCATCCAGAGTTTTATACCACAATAAATTATCAAGAATGTATGAGGTAAAATATATCACCCACTTATCCCTTCAGGTGGGCCACTAGTAGGGAAGATAGTGAGAGGCCAGAGAAAGAGAGAGAGAGAGAGAGAGAGAGAGAGAGAGAGAGAGAGGGAGAAATGGCTGGGTAGGAAGGAAACAAATTATGGATTAGTCGAGCAAAAATGTGTTAAATAAAAGAAAAGAATTATAATATATGGCTCATCAGTAAATGCTGTTTCCATGATCATAAGAGTAAAACGTTGATTTTTTTAGTAAAACTTAATGAAAGTCAGTGGGTGTGGCTGTGATCACAGGCATGTGCTCACAGAAGAAAATTCTAAGGGAACAAAACCCATCTCTCAGCTGCAGGAAGTCCCTGGGTGTATCAAACTGAAAAGCCAATACATCAGAATCTGAATGTGATCTAGATATGCACACACAGTGCACACAAGCATGTCAGCTGACATGTGTGCACCACATACATATACAAATGATGTACATATATCCACCTGCATCGATCAGAGCAATCGACTGCTGAAATTAGGGGTGGGAAAGACTTGGGGAAATATGTCTTCAGTGTCATCTTTGCATTTGCCACTCACATACATATTTATGTTTGATTGAATGTAAAAACAAAAATGATTTTGAAAGAGTTCTTAATGACTTATATACACTTTTCTTCAAAATTGGAGAATATTTATTTCTTTGTTTACTTTTTTCTTTACCTAAGTATTCTGGTGTTATATTATAGAAATAAAATCATGCAGAGAAATTTGAGCACTCCTCTTTTCTCACTTACAGATGACCAGTCAGAAGAAGGCTGTTTCCTCCAATTAATAACGTGATATTTTTACATATTGTCCCCCAACATAAAATAGATAGATTTGCACTTTTCAATTTTGAGCAGAGGTCAAACTGCTTCTAAAGTGAGCCAAAGTTCTTCTCAAAGTTTCTAACGAGTTAAATTATGATGTCTACAAGCAAATCTAAAACTTTCAGCACCAGCTACACTGTGATGCTACCAAACATTTTCTCAGCTTTTCCCTCTACAGACTATTCCATGCATTTTACTAAAAGTCAGGCCCTCATTTGCTCCCTTTCTACCTATCTATTCTTATTTGATGCAGTGGAAATATCTTGGTGACCCCATTTCCAAGCTGAGAGCACATTAGCAGCCGGGAAGGCTGTGATAACAGCAAGCAGGAACAAACCGACTGTAAGAAAGGAGACAAGAAAATTGCCCCACAGAGGCAGGAGAAGCCTATTGTTTACAATCACTCAATGCCCAGAAAATGCCCTAAGTGCCACAGTAGGACTTGTGCCACTGCTGTTTCCTTGATGTCCATAAAGATAACAGAATCATCCATGGTAAAGGAATGAGGCTCTGTGCATTTCAGGAAGGGAGTAGACTGTTCAATGATGTTTAAATGAAAGACTGACATTTTAAAGTTAACGGAAATCTTTAAGATAATTTTCCTAAGGAAGTCAGAGAAACAAAGTGTTTTTCAGGAAGCAGCAGGAGTTTTACAAGAGAAAGTTTAATTACAAAATTCCGGAGTGTATGTGAATAAAATTGAAGGCATGAAAGAGACCATTTAAAAAGATTTTGTAAAAGTAAGAAATAAGAATCACCTTTTAACATTTTTCAAGCAAAATAAGGCAGGCCAAACTCATAACATAATATAAACCCTAATAGTTGTTTCACAGAGAAGAAGAGCAATTAGCTTCATCAAACACTTATTCACATAAAGCATCCCACAAGCAATTCACACATGTGGAAATCAGTTATTTCCAAATTGTACCAGTGTTGTCTTCCATTTTGTGTTTCCACTTAGAAATACAACCTGTGTTTTCCTCAGCTTACAAGCTGTCATGTCTCTTACTGCTGTGTTCTGTTCCCTATTGTGCTAAAGAGAACCATATGGGTAAAGTGAAAGAACACGTGACATCCTGACCCCGAAAACTGTTATTGGTAGATTAAAATATGTATATATGTATACATATATGTGTATATATACGTGTATATAGTCATATAAATACAGAGGATCAGAGACTCAGCAAATCCTTTCTGTAGATTTAAAAACACTTCATAATTTAGATTTGAAGAAAAACAGTCCCTTGATTTAAAAGCTGTTTATTTTCTTTGGAAAAATAATTTATTCAGTGTTTATTTGTTGTTTGGAACAGGCTGGAAAGGTAAGAAACAATATTTCAGGTCACCACGTGGGAGGTGACTGATGGCCACTTTATAGTACCCTCCAGTGTTAAGCCATCCATGATGTCACACATCATGGATGCTAGCCTCTGTTTCTTTCTTTCTTTCTTTCCTTCTTTTTCTTTCTTTCTGTTTGAATAGTCTTTTGAGTAGTACTAATTTGGGGGGTGAGAACTTTGCATGGATAATGTAGAGTCACTTTAAAAGATAAAGTTAGGCTATCTGTTATAGTTTTTCATCACATTTGCCTAAAGCTCACAAAGAGAACACTGAATTTCCCTTGAACATATTCTAACTTGTTTCTGTAATAGAACCTCCTTTATTTATCACTGAAATGACCAGTACAAGGCAGGACAGCATGCAGAAAGAAAGGAAAGGGGATAGAGAAAGAAATTAAAGCAAACATAAAAGAGACAACAAAGAACATCACGAGACACACCTACAGCAGGATATCCTCTCAGCAATTATACCAACTAACAGAATAGTGCGGCACCACACATGGAAAGCCACACATGCTACAGGAAAATACTACAGCCAATGGCACCCATTTTCTCAATTATTTAGAGCAATACAGTCATTCTTCATCCTTTTTCTATTACTATACCAGAATACTTGAGACTGGTAACTAAGAAAGGAAAGAGTTTTTCCCGGCTCATGTTTCTAGAGTTGGGATAGCCCAAGAGCATGGGGCCAGCCATCATCACTTCATTTCCACTGAGGACCCTGTGTGGCTTCAATTCATGGTGGAAAGTAGAACAGCTGTGGGATATCCACAAGAGAAACAAAATGTGAGGAGCTACTGGCCTCATGCCCAGAGAAACTAATTGGCCCAGTCCCACTTAGGGGTCCAATTACTTCTTAAAGACCCCAGAGTGACCATCAAACTCAACCTGAGTTTTCAGAGGGGATAAATGTATTCAAACACCAGACACACAGTAAGTAGAGTTAGATAGACATTTCCAAAACTTGGCAGTACCTGCCATGTGTGTAAAGTCAAAGTATCAAAATGAACATGCTGAAATGTCCATACAAGGGATGCACAAAGGAATTTGTTTTTCTTTTTTGCATATCTGCATTTAATAATTTTTACTTTGTCCAATTCTATTTATTTTTCATAAAATATTAAAATAGATAAAACTTGTTAATTATGAAAGAAATGAAAGAGTACAATAATAGTACTTTTAAGCAGCCTTACATATTAAAAATGTGGAAAACACACACAAAAATGAAATGCTTATATTTAGATATGGTTAGTGCAAACTGAGTCAACGAGTTTGGAAAAAATGATTCAAAGCTCTTTTTAAAGACCTACAGAGAACATAAAAATGGATATTCCTAAACTAGAACACTGTAGGAGGGTATCATATCTCTTTCTTAAGCTCATGTATACCATTGAAAACTAGTGTACTTCTGAGTAAAATGCAGTTTCCATAATTCATAATGAGACAGGGAAAATATCTTCCTAAGATTTCAAAGGTGAAGCTTTCCACTGGCTTTGAATTACATAATCCATAAACATCTTAAATTGCCTTTAAGAAGAGAAGTTTTGAAGTCAGAGGCAGATTCCTTAACTTGAAATTGGGTAATTTTTCAGAAACCTAGAGGAACTGAAAAGAAAATGTTCCAATGGAAATCAATGTTCAATATGATTTAAGCTAGAGTAACCTACATGCTTCAAAAATTCCCTGCCTTTGAAAATGAAGATTTATACTCCTAAGTATGCTCCTTCCTCAACTGAAAAAAGAGCTTTAGAAAGCATATACTTAGAACATCAAAAAGAAAAACTAGTATTTTACTTTTAATAATATTCAGAAAACAGTATGTCAGTCATGGCTGTAGCTCGGAGCTAAAGACATCCATCACTCTCCATGAACCACATCGCTTACCGATGCTCCTCTACAAAGCTATCACCAACTCCATTAGAAGGCTAAAATAAATCCAAAGTGATCATGCTAAAAAAAAATCACTCAGAAGAAAGGTAGGATTGTTGCTTTGTTCTGATGAAATATGTAATGCATATGTTGATCATTTGGGTTTTTTTAAATATAGATCTTATTTATGGAATAGTATCACACATACAGCTTATTCACGAATTAAAAGTTACTTTTGACAACTGCACAATTATTACTTCCCACTCATCTCCCACAAACTCAGAGTTATTTTACTCTCATGAAGCAACTTAGAGTGGATCACCCTGTTGTTAATAAAGAAGTTTCCAGTGGTTATTGCATAGTGCTAAATCTTTAAGATATAAAATGCATCCAAAAAAGCTTTTAAATGCCTAAAACTCTTCTATCATCAAAGAAATAGCAAAAGAAGTGAGATAAACTGAGCCAAGCTGGTCATTTATCATTACAACATATTTGAACATTAATGCATGCAATCAGGGCCATTACTTTCTAAAAGGAATCTCTTGTACAGTATGTAACCTTTTGTCAGAAAGATTTAGTAAGACTTTCCACTTGCTTTAAAGCCAAGTATTTAATACAGCAATTGTTTCTAACCTATCAGATTTCATCAAGTCCTTACTATCTATGAAGTGCTCCCTAAATTTTGATGAACTGAGGAATATATTTTATGTCCGTGTTGTCCATAAACTTGAAAAACTACATATTGCTCTTTTGGTTTTCTGCTTTGAATAAGAATTTCAATGAACCAAAAAAAGAAATGGGCAACTGAACTAAACAGAACTTTCTCAAAAGAAGAAATTCAAATGGCCAAAAACACATGAAAAAATTCTCACCATCTCTAGCCATAAAGGAACTGCAAGTCAAAACCACACTAAGATTCCCAAAATACCACCAACAACAGGTGTTGGCAAGGATGTGGGGCAAAAGGAACCCTCTTACACCGCATGTGGGAATGTAAGCTAGTGCAACCACTCTGGAAAAAAATGTGGAAGCTTCTTAAAAATCTAAATATAGATCTGCCATATGATCCAGTAATCCCAATCCTGGGGATATAACCAAAGGAATGCAACATAGGTTACTCCAAAGGCACCTGCACACCCATGTTTCTTGCAGCACTATTCACAATAGCCAAGTTATGGAAACAGCCAAGATGCCCCACTACTGACAAATGGATTCAGAAAATGTGGTATTTATACACAATGGAATTTTACTCACCATGAAGAAGAATGAAATCTTATCATTTGAAAGTAAATGGGTGGAACTGGAGAACATCATCCTGAGCGAGGTTAGCCAGGCTCAGAAGACCAAAAATCCTATGTTCTCCCTCATACACAGACTCTAGATCTGGGGCAAATTCAGCAGTGTTATTGGACTTGGATCACATGACAAGAGGAGAGCTCATACGGGAGAGATAGGAAAAGGTAGAAAACCCAAAACATGAAAACACTTGATGTCCCCACTCCAGAGGAGCTAATACAGAAACCTTAAAGTGACAGAGGTCAACATGAGAAAGGGATCAGGAACCAGTGTAAAGATCAGTTAGAGATGAATCAACATCAATTGTAACACATTTGTGCATGCAAACAATGCTAGGAATCTCTCTGTATAGCTACCCTTAACTCAACTAGCAAAAATGCTTTGTCTTCCTTGTTATGCTTATGTCTTCTCTTCAACAAAGTTAGAGATAAGAGCAGAACAGGTTCTGCCTGGAAGTGAAAAGGGCAGGGGGAGAGAGGGTGGGGGAGGGGGGCAGGGGGGAGAAATGACTGAAACAATGTACACGCATGTGAATAAATGAATAATAATAAAAGAAAAGAATTTTGGATGACTTATGACAGAGACAAAAAGGAAAGGAAACATTTACCTTCGTGGTCTTCTGGGACATGGCGACTGCAAAGTTAAGAAAGTTGGATTTCAGAAATCTCTATTGTAAGTTGTTAGACTTACAATGCAGCTACACCGTGAAATTCATCACCACTTCAATATGGTTTTCTATTATAATAAACATATTAATGTTATTGAAATTATTTATGATTGTTACATAATTGACTGTGTTCATCTATACAGAAAATTATTAAAATGTGGGTTAGGTGAGGCTTATTGCTGTCAGCTAGATGGCTTGCTCATTCTTCCTGAGACAGTTTCCAATAAAGACTATGGAAAAGCAGATAGGTCTGAATGATCCTATTACCACCCATTTGTTTAGATATTATTCATTTATTGTTCTCTTCTCTAATAGCCATTATTTTTCAGATACTCTCCTAGAAACCAGGCTGACAGAGATGAATGGTCTCAAGTCTCTGCCATGTACAAGCTCACAGATGTCTAATTAGGCTGGAAAATAAAGGCCAAGGTCTCAAAGAGCCTGTTGCCGTGATAAACTTTGGAACAGTTATGGAGAGGCAGTAAAGGACTTTCACTTAAAGGGTTTAGATTGCATAAAATGGGATATTTGAAGGTGGTGGGGGCCTGAATAAGAACAATGGAAATTAAAAAAAGAAGACCAAGAAAAGGAGGAGCTGGAGTTGATGGACCCAAGAGGAAGCATTGCATTGCATTTCAGGGGTGTCATTTCTTCAGCAGGGGAAGAGATGCCCAGAAAAGCCATAGCATCACTGGTATTAGTGCAAATAGCAGAAGTGGTCTTACAAATTACGTGTGTAATCTCAGTAATTACAACTATGAAAATGCCTAAGAAAATAGTCCTTGATAGCTTAGCAAAGTCTCATTTGGAGTCTCCATAGTTTGTTAAATAATGGTAGCCATAACTTGCATATAAAAAAATGTAATGAAATGCTCTTATATTTTAATAAGTTTTGACAAATTTATACTGCCCAGGAGCCATTGTCACAATGAAGACACAAAATATTTTATAACCTAAAAGTTTCCTGGTCAGGCAAAGCTAGCCTCTTTTTGGTAGATACAGATAAGAGTTCTCTTTTTTGGAGCTCCATATTAATGACATCAAGCATTTTGTACTTTTTTGTGTTTGACTCCTTTTACTCAGTACAATATTTTGGTGTCTATCCATGGCATTGCAGTCATTAGTAATTAATTTCCATTCACACTCATTGAAAATTACCATTCCATTGTATCAGTCCATCACCTGCTGAGGGGAGTCTGGGTTGTTCCCAATTTGATTTTGGTGTAATAAAGATGTTATAATCATGGTCACACATCTTTATATAATACATGTTTTTATTTCCCTGGAGAAATTATCTGCACTAACACATATCTATTTAGGAGCAGTGCAAAAGATGCAGGCGATCCACTGGGCAAAATCCCCTGAGGGAATGGGTCTAAGACCTTTGGATGAAGAGGACCTGGACCATGATTCTAGTCACATTTCTTTGCAAAGAGAGGAAGAGACTGGAAGTGGGTCTTAGTCCTCCACGCAGTACTGAAGTCATTTTGACAGGCTTGACAGTAAATCTCTAAGCTAAATCACCCATGAGTCTCACATTCACCAGGAATGTGCCTGGCTTCATCCCTCTGTCACAACCAGACACTGACCAGGAGCAATACAGAGGAAACATGGAGTCCACACAGAGATAGGGTGGGGGCATTCAGTCGATTACACTCTTCATTATAGGAAATTTGCAAGATGAATTCCATGACTGATACAATGACCTAAAAGTGGAACTTGTGAATTATTAAGGGTGCATGTTTATTTTACAAGAACTTGCCAATCTTCCTTATAAATTGCCTGTGTTGTCTAGCATACTGAGCAGCAAGATGTGAATTGGTGACTGCTCACATCTTCACCACGCCTCATGTTGCAATAGTTATCATTTTAACCATTCCAATGGTGAGCACTTTGTTGCAGTTATTAACAATAAATAATCCATATGTAATGGAATTGCACAATATTATGAGTTTGGAAATATATACATACTTGAGAAACCTCCATCACAAAAACAGTAACAAATATTTCTATCATACAGAAATTTCCTTGTGTCCCTGTTGTCCATCCCTATTTTCACCTCCAGCCTCAGTCAGCAAGGGCACTGTCACCTGATAAGTCTCCATTCCATGTCTTTATTCATGATGGGGTCATGCACATATATGCTTATTTCATCTGGTTTCTTCCATTCAGAATAATTATCCTGCTACCTTTCAGGATATTTGTTACAAGTTGCGATGCTGTTCTTATACCTTCTTATTTTGGGGGAATGTACCTTGCAAATCTAGAATATATTCCTAGTTCTGAAGTCTATTCTTGCCTGATAATACCATAGGCACCTAACTTTCTCATGATTCTATACATATGCTATTTGTTTTTTTTTTATTCTGTGATGACTCACATATCTGTCTTTTAAATTTAAGAAAGTTTCTTTTGAAGAGTATGTAGTTGTGTATCTTCTTCATCTCATCTTGTCATTGAGTGTGTACATGGATTATATTTCAGGTTGTTGACATGGTTAGGTTTCAATCTGCCCTGTGGCTGGTCTGTTTTATTTGGGTCTTCTGAGCTGTGTTCCACTCTTTTTCTTCCTTTTTTGAATTTTGCATTATTTTATGATTTTATTGTCACTTGGTTTGCTAGGCATACTTTGTTTAATTGTTCAGCTGTGTTTGAGGATTTGCAAATTCATCTTCAATTTGTCACAGCTCACCTTCAGATGCTATTGCTCCCATTTGGGCAGCATGGCTACACACAGGAGAGGGCATGCATGCTCCCTCTCAGCCTTTGTGCTACCGCCACCGCACATTTTCTTTTGTGCAGGATAGGAATCACAAATGTGGTTATTACTTGTGCTTATATAACACAAGATTTTTGAAAAGAAATTTAAGTATTAGATAAACATCACATATGTATTATTTCTAATCCTTTTCTGTATTTCCATGTTTCCATATGGTATTAATATTTATTTTTGCCTGAATTTTTTTTAGTTGCAGATTGAACTCAGGGCTTCTTGTATGCTAGGCATGTGCTCGCCATTCAGTCACACCCTCAGCCCTTTTGATTTTGAGATAGGGCCTTGCTAATGTTGCCCAGGCTGACCTTGGACTCATGGTCTTCCTCCTTCTGCCTCCTGAGTAGCTGAAATTACTGGTGTATCCTACCATGTCTGGCTCTGATGACCTTTCTTAGCATCTTAAAGTCCAAGTTCACTGAACACAAATCAACACATTTATTTGTCTGAAAAGTGTTGATTCTACCTTCTTCTTAGGAGGATATTTTAAGTGGATACAGAATTCAAGGATGTTGACAGGGTGTGTGTGTGTGTGTGTGTGTGTGCATGTGAGTGTGAGTTCACATGGCAGATGTTATTTCATTGCTATTAGCTTATGTGACCTCCGACAATAGTCAGCAATTCTTGTATTTATTCACTCACTCTAGTGTGAGTCTAAGTTAGCTGCATTTAACAATTTTTCTTTGCTCTGGTTTTGAACACTAAGATCATGATGCTTGTTTCTGCATAATATACGTGTTTTCTTGGATTTCACTGATGTTTTTGGATCTGTAGGTTCATTGTTTCAATAAAGTTTAGAAATGTTGGCAGTTATTTCTCTCAATTTTTGTACTATTCTCCACTCCAAAACACTATTTATACATATGTTACAATTCTTGGTGTATTTCCATGGTTACCTAAAGTTCTTCCCCTCATTTGTTCCTTTCTCTTTCCCTCCCTCCCTGCCTCCTTCTCTCCTTCCCTTTCTTTCTTGCTTCCTTCCATGTATCTCTGTCTCTTTTCATTATTGTTCTTGTGTGTGAGTGTGTGTGTGTGTGTGTGTGTGTGTGTTCCTGGGATTGAACCCAGAGCCTCATGCATGCTAGGCATGTGGTCTACCACTGATCTAAGCTGCCAACACTTCATACATTTTCCTTTAGAAGAGTAGGTCCTTCACCATATGCAATGCCAGTCTACTGTTCTGGAAATTCATACCTCAATGAAACCATCCTTGCAAATTTTTTTTCCTTTCTAAGAGGCTTCCTTCATTTAGATCCTAGTCTGCATCAGTACCACCTTCCTGGAGCCTAACCTCCTTCCTTCACTAAGTGAAATTTATATTGTTCATCTGGACTCACTTCTGTCCACTGCATTCCAGAACTTTCCACGGGTGGATGGTTGTGTGAGGACCCTGCTCTCGTGTCCTTCTGCTCTCAGAAATCTAAACAGAAGTTACATGAAGCACCTTTTTTACAGTGTAAAATGATGTGCTAAAGTTAAATGTTTAACTTTAATCCTATTATTTAAATGATGTGCATTCAAATATTGTCACACCAGTTCCAAGGAATCTAGCAAACTACATAGATCTAATACATTTAGGGGTTTTCAAAGAATGATTTCCAGGAAAGTCATTTCTATGATAAGCTTTTCATGTTTTGAAATCTACACTCTGTCTTAAAGAACATGGAGAATGTGGCTATCAGATAAGAAATATTAAATCTAGGATAAAAGCAATAAAGAAAAAAAACCTATCCACAATCTTCATGCTTTGATGTATAAAAAAACAACATTGTGGCTCATTTCATTTAATACCTTTTTAGTTTAAAAGGAATGCCTTCACTTTCAGAGGTATAAAGCTTTATTCAAAATAAGAACTTGGTCGACATAACAAATGTTCAGCAAGGAGAAGTATGGAAATTCGTAATGCACTGTGATCAATAAGAGCAGAAAGTGCAGCTGGGTTGCAGAAAAGGAGCTGTGGTTCCCACTGGGTGGACATAGCACACACACACACACACACCCCACATATACACACACATGCAAACACACTCCCACCACACAAACCACACACACACACACACCCCACACACATACACACACATGCAAACACACTCCCACCACACAAACCACACACACACACACACACACACCCCACACATACACACACATGCAAACACACTCCAACCACACAAACTACACACACACACACACACACACCCCACACACATACACACACATGCAAACACACTCCCACCACACAAACCACACACACACACACACCCCACATATACACACACATGCAAACACACTCCCACCACACAAACCACACACACACACACACACCCCACACACATATACACACATGCAAACACACTCCCACCACACAAACCACACACACACACATGCATACAGAGGACTTTGACAAAGTCTGGAAACCCTCTTTGAGGTGTCAAATGGGGGACATATTTCCAGATATTTAGTAAGAAATAAATGTGTGAAGGAAGGAAGGAAGGATTTGCAAAATAAATCTTTATTCTGTGTTGTTTCACTAATTAGGAGTTGTCTTTTCAGTAAATATTAAATTAATTTATATAATGATCTCTTCATTAAGTCACATCATGCCTGTCCTGTTTAAAGATAACATTCTTGATTCCAAGGCATTGTGTCTAGAAAGAATATATCGTTCTTTATATTTATTTTAACTTTAATTAATTTTAAAGTTAAAGGACACACTTTCCAAAACTTAATAAGGCATCAAAGGTGGAGAAGTCATATATCAGGTACAAAGCATGGTGCTCATGTGTGCTATCAGCCCTCAGCTCACACTGGTATGAAATCTTTGACAGCTAAAACAGAGATTTGAGATGTGGAATTATGGGTTCCTTGGTCATGAAAATTTTTTCTGTAATTTGAAGGTTGAAAGTGATTATTGTGATAAAGAAATGCAGTAAAATTCTTCAATGCCAGAACCTTATCTAGAGTGTCATGGAGTGATTCTCTTTCACCTGCCCTTTCTCAGATTTTCTCTTCAGCATCATGTGAGGTTTTTCAATGATCAAATATTTCCTAAGAATTCAAAATTGTTTTTAGTTTTGTCCTATTTAGTATGGTGCTGGCTGTATGCTTGTCATATATAGCCTTAGTTATGGTGAGGTACATTTCTTCTATTTCTAGCTTCATCAGAGCTTTTATCAAGAAAGGTTACTGAATTTTATCAAAGGCTTTATCTGCATCTATTGAGATTATCATGTAATTTTTCTTCTTGCTTCTGTTTATATGCTGTGTTACATTTATTGATTTGCATATGTTGAACCATCCCTGCCTTCCTGGGATGAAACTGACTTGATCATGGTGTATGATCTCTTTGATATGTTTTTAAATTCAGTTTGCTAGTATTGTATTGAGAATTTTTACATCTAAGTTCATTAAAAAGATTGCCCTATAAAAAAAAGAATTAAAAATGCTTGTGAAATGAGGATTTTCTCATATCCATTAATATTTATTTTTCTTATTATATTAATAATATATTATATTAATTTTCTTTATTTTTCTTGATTATATTTTAATGTCTTAGAAATAGAACATGAACATAGCTTAAGGCAAAATTTGCCATCTAATGTCAACAGAATTTGAAAGTAAAATCTGTATCTTGCTTCCAAGTTTCTCTTTTAATTCCAAAAATGTGACTCGTTTTATAAAATTTGGATTTTCTTAAGTGACTAACTAGTTGAAGAGACAATCTAAAAAGTAATTGTACTTGACTTCAGTTTTCCAAGAGGAAAGTGATCATTCTCTATTTAATATTTATTTATTTAGTAATTATTAATCAGAAATTTAATCTTGTCTGGACTCACACTCAACTAGGTTCAAGTTAACTGAATATTCTTAATTAGAGTAACTGAACTCCATCCATCCAATGTTAGCTATAACCCCAGAGGCAGCCCTTGCTTAGGCCGTTAAACAAAACTTACATTTGACACAATGCCCGTGGGCAGGAGGACTGCGAGGAAAATTAGTGCAGAGGTGAACAATGGTGCCTCACTCTACAATGACTTGAGCTTAACACTGCTTTTTGTTAACGTTGTTACTGAAATTAATTGACCTCAGTATCCAAGCATAGAAAAATCAGTGCCCTCATTATAAGTAAAAACAGTTTCACACTTTGAATGTTAATATTTTCAAGACACAGAAAAATTTAGAGATATGTATTTGGGGGCCTTGAGTATTCAGGCATATTTTATTGCTTCAGAAGATGGTCAGATGGCCTCTGTATACAAATCAGTGGTTTTTGTATACTCTCGAAGTTCTCATTTCGAATTTCTCTTGACTTACTGTCAAAGTTTGCAAAAGCTGAAGTGTAATTAAGAAATGAAATACTATCAACCATGTGATTATAGCTGATGAATGATGTGTCCTGCTACATGGAGTGAGTATCAAACCCTAGGACACGGGTTCCACCGTGACCATTAATCACCATATTCACACTGTCTGGCCTGCCTGCCTGTGGTAATAGATGGCACAGAGCACTTCCAAGCTTCACATGGAAGATTAATTTTACTGAAATCTACCAGAAGACTGAAAATAGATGAGACATCTAAATATAAACCCAAATTACAAGAGGACTGTAGTAACCTTCCTCAGTAAACAGCTGGGGCAACAGTCCACATCTAGAAAAGGCACTGCTGGAGTGATGACCATTGAAGGGTGATATGGGATGAGACAGACAATAGGTTCTCATCACCTATCCTGGGAAGTTCATCTTCTACTACTTACTAATCAAAAATGGTTACTGAGTGCTCTGCAATCCTAAACCAACAAGAAGAGGAAGAGCAGCAGAAAGAGGAGGGAGAAAAAGATGAAGAGAGACAGAGAGAAAACAAAAATGGAGTTAGAATAAATTAATTGATTGAATACCTTCATGCCTAACAATGAAATTTATTTCATGATTTGGTTTCAGAACACAGAGTCTTATGAGGATAAAACACAGGGCAGGTAAATTATTAAAAGGAAGAAGAAACACAGACCATGAAATCTCTGGGATATGTCAGAGCTCCTTGACTCGGTCTGGCTGGAGGCTGTGGCTCTGCAGAGGATGAGAGCAGAGCCTAGACGGTGATGCATGTCTGTGTACTGGGAGAGAAAGGGTCCATAAAGAAGGAAAGGCCAATCTAGAAGAAAACATACCCACTACAGCCACCTTTCCATGTGTGAAATCTAAGTGTAAGGTGAGGAATTGACCAGGCACTTAGATACTTAGATACTAATCATAGATCCAGAAGAAACTGTACATTAACATGTATGTGTGTAAATATATGTATATACATAGAGATATATAAGTGACTGACAACTCCCAAACCCTATCTCACATATATACTAGTGTTCAGAACCTATTCAAGGTCCCAGGCTGCTTGTCCAGCCTCTACTCCACCCTACTCCACTCTGGGCTGTGTCCACATAGACAAATGGGCATTCTGAAACCACAGGACACTATGATGCTTTTGTGGGCTAGTGATCCACACAGACTGGGGGGCTGGGCATTCTTGTGAGTGAGCCAGTTCCTCTCCTGGTCCTGCTACTTCTGTTGTGAAGCTTTCTCCAGTTCCCTAGCATGAAATCTTCTTGCTCTCTTGGCTATTCCAATATATGCACTGAATTTAGTTCACTATTTAGGTCTTTCTTATTTGTTTCTAGTCATTGAGTTCCAAATGCATCTCTATTCAGGAGGTGCTGAATCTGTTTGTAGAGTGAATTGGATGGCTCCTTGAGGCAGTCTGGGGCTGGGAGGCAGAACAGAGGCCAAGCACACTTTCTGTTGCCCGTGGCTAGCATTTTTCCCATTGGACTGGCATCCTTCATCCCTGTCTGGAACAGAGTCGTACATGGATAAATTTAATCTCTATTTTGTCAAGAAAGAAAGGTATGTGTGAATGTATAAGTGACTTCAGAAGGTGACTAAGTAGGAACAAATCTGTAGATTTTGCAGAGGCAGGGAGGCTACCCACTGCTCTGAAGAGAATTTGGAGTAATTGTCTCACTATCCTTAGTGTCTACCATTTATAGCTATTAAGATTGTGTTAGTTTTTGACAATGGGCAAGAAGAACAAACATTCATTAACCAATGCACCTAGTTCAATCCATTAGTGGCTGATGGTTTGTACACAAGACTGGGATGGCAAAGTTAAACCTTTGAAATTTAAAACTGAAACGCAGCTGTGTGTTGTAGATTTTAATAATAGAAACAAATGCCTCAATTTTTCCGTCTTATTACTCTGTACATTTATCCACGAATTCTTGACATTAAAAGTACTAACTGATAAAAAGGGTTAGCTTGAAAATATTCAAACCAAAAGCACTAAACAGAAAGTGAAATACATACCATTTGCATTAAGTTAGGTAACTATTACAACTTACTAACTCAGATGCTTATTCAGATATCTAAATAATTTATGAATATAGTTTTGAAAATAAAAATTGTAAAATATATAGTTGTGATGTCAGTAAAGTTCCTAGTTATTAAATTGAGCATTATAAGGAATTTTGACAAACAGCCCCAACCATGAGACCATAAGACAAATCAATATTTAGGCAATCCCCCACCACTTCTCAAGCTTTTCTGGTCTCTTTCCAAGTTTAGTAGCAACACTGTTTGATATCTGTGAATACAAATGAGCTTCATCTACAGATACAATTTCTTCTGTGCAATGGCTATTTGAGATTTATCTACATGTTTTCATGTATTAGAAAGGATTTGCTTTTATTGGTAAGATGTTCCTTTTCTTCTATTGAATTCTATGAATGTAGAATACTTAGGTTACTAATTGTCCTGGAGGTGACCATTTGGACACCTTTCTGTTTAGGGTATGACAAAGCTCATACAAGTTTTTGTTCACACTCCTTTTCATGGACTACGCTCCTTTCTCTGGGGTAGGTACATAAGAGTATTAGTATTAGATTATAGGAAAAATTTAAACCCCCAGGGTTTTTTTAAGTACCTACATGAGTTCACATTTACAGCATAATGTTTTTGATAGTGTGAGATAAAGATAGCTACCCAGGGGGATTCCTTGTGTTGTTTCCTTGCATGTATGTATTACAGCCCAAAATGGCTCACTTCTTCCAGTCCTCTTCACTCTTCCCTAGTCCCCTTCCCATGGTGGCCCCAGCCAGTTTAAAGACTATCTTTACTAGACTTTCTTTTCATAGTGATGAAATAGCTTTGTTATTTCCATGACCAGTTTCTTGGAGTTTTGGCTTCTGTGAACTTCATAGATGTACTTGAAGATAATCACCATCCATAAAATATTGCAATCTATAAATATAGCAAAGAACTCTTTATGTCTGTTAAAATTTGTTAAGTATTATATAATTTTCAATATACTGATTTTAATCAAGTATGTCAAATTTATTCTAGATATTTGCTCTTTGTGATACATTTAAAAAGCATCCCTAATTTAAATTTTCCAACTCTTTGTTGCTATAGTATAGAAATATAAATTATATGTTGGTATTGTTTTATACAGCTCTACTTAATGCATTAATTGGATGTGATAACCTATGTTTTTCTCAAATTTTATTCCTACACATTAGGCCATTCATGGTTTTCTTTCCTCATGGTTATACCTCTTATCACAACATTTGCAACTACAGCTTCAGTGTTTAACACGGGTATTAAGCATAGACATCCAGATGAAGTGCTTAATTCAGGGGAAGAATATTCACTGTTTCAATAGGAAGTTTGGTGTTATTTGTAGTTAAGTAGTCGATGTACTTTGTCAGATTGAGGAAAACTCATTTCCATTCTTAGGCTTTGAGAAGTTTTGGTTCAATACAGGATGATTATTGAATTTCATCAGAGGCTTTTTTTTACCATTATTAAAACTGATATAGTATTTTGTGCTTTGCTTTTTTTATGAAAAAAGATTGTGAAAGCGAACTCAAATCTTCTCCCTAAGGATCTATCAACCACATTGTTCTCTTTTCTCTGCAACACTAAGTTTGCTTGAAAATTGCAGTCACATTAATTTTGAGGAATTCAAGTTTTAATTTGCCTACTTTTGTGAACTGCAGCATTGGAGTTTATAGGGGTGCACTGGGACTTAACAGTTCAGTACAGGATGAGAAATTTACTGGGACTTTGCAAAACTTGAAGCCCCCAGATTGCTACTACCTGATTCTAACACCAGCCACAGCTCAGAGTTCCCAAGAAACATCCTCACTTGAGGCACTTCTGGCCAGCCAGATACAAATGCAGAGGTCATCATGGACTCCCTCATTCTTCTAATTCACTGGAAAGACCCACAGAATTCTAGAGAGTGCTACAGCTGTGTCTATACCTTATTTTAGTTAAATACAAGTCAGAATCCCTCAAGGAAGAGACTACTAAGGTGGAATTACCCCCATTTTTATCAGACTTTCAGCATATTACTAAAATAAATGTCTGACTGTTTTACCTCTTTATCCATCTCCATTTTCCCTTAGTATCTATCAGTGTCATCATATTTCTAGTTAATAAAATGATCCCAGTAAAGAACATGAGGAAGACTGGAGGCCACTATGGCTTGGCATTCCAAATCTGCAGAGAGCTTTCCTAAATCATGATTCCCTCCTATCATGATAACTTACTTTGTAATTAATGGAGTTATATTGTTTATATCTAGATAGGTTTAAAGAAAGAATCTCACTTTATTCATAACTTTTCATGATCACACATTTCCATTTTTTCCACTGAGCCCTTATTTTTTAAAATAGTATCCCTGATGGAATAGCATAACAAGTTATACAAATTATAAGCTTTTAAAATTTATATTCATGACGTACATGCAACTATTGAGCAGGTAACTAGGCTTAACTCGTATAACATTATTAATATGGTAGATGATGATATATAACACAATAAAAACAGAAAGAAAAATGTATGCATTTATTATGATTTGAACAAATTACTTGGGAATACATATGCAATGTGAAATTCACTTTTTGAAATTCTGAAATTTAATTCCTTCCTTGGGTTTATTTAATTTAAGAAAGCAGACTTCAAAGTCACTTATGGACCTAAATTTCTCACATTGCATGTGTGAGAACTGAAGCCCAATGATGTAAGGAAAAGAAATTCTTTGAGATCTCAGAGACATTTAAAAATAAGTTAAAGATAATTAATCAATGCAATTAAACAAGAAAGAAGTGTTTCTACTATTTTTGATTCAGACTTTTCAACCAAATGCTTTACATGTAAGAAATACATACATGTACACAAGAAAGGATGCCTGGCCATTTTTAAAGGACATTGTTTAGGACGACTATGACTATGGGAGGGTGGTGTAGTAATCTAGAAGGAAAACACATAAGTCAGTAGGAAGAGCAGAGTGAGAATCAAGTGGCAACCTGTATCACAGGATAACATGAAAAGCAACATGAGAGGATATTTCAGAAATAAAAGTGCAATCAATGGGATAACTACAGGAGACAAATGTAATTTAATGTAAAAAATGTAACTGCTGTCACATTTCTCATTCCATTTGGCACCACTTTGATTATAGCAAGAGTCATTATAGTCTTGGAGGTGACCATAATGGCCACAGATGAAAATGAAGATAGAAAAAATAATAGAGAAATGAGTGGAAATAATCATTTCCAAAAACTTTTGACTGTGGTTGGTTAGAGAACTAAGGGGGAAGCTGGGGCTAATTGCAGGGTTAAATTTTCTGGTTGTGTTTATTTTAAGACAGAAAAGAGTTGGCATTCTTTAAATGTTGGTAGAAAGGAGGCAGCAAAAAATGAGAACTTAAAAATGTAGCATGAGAAAAGTTAAATAATGAAGGCATTGTAAAGCAAGCAGAATGTGATGCAATCTTGAAATTCAAACCCATTGCAACCCTGTCTTCACCTCCTTAGGTAAAACTTTCTAAGGTGTGCCCTCATTTCTCCTAGTTCTACCAAATTTTAGAAACAAGTCCTTAAAATCTGCCTTTGTGGTTGTCATCATTAGCCTTTTCCCATGCTATGATTTATGACACTCTACAATGAACCATTCTTATTAATTTTTAATCATGAAATATTTGATAAAGATGAAATAAAAATGCTAGTCAAAGAAGACAGTAATGAGACTATTGGGTCGAATAGTTAAGACTGTGAAGGCAGATCAAGGGTATGCACAACAAGTAAGAAGCTTATCCTGGACAACTGTTCACAGCTGCTGGAAACTCCCGACTTGCAGAAGGTCATGTATCCTAGTTGGCTGACTAGCCTCCTTTTGACCAAATCTCTTACATCCTTTGCAGTCCTGGCTCCTTTCTGAAGTCCAGGCCGCCTTGTTGCTCAAGGTGTTGTGGTGACAATTTCAACACACTCAGTTACAGTTTTTCGTGTAACTCATTTACATACAGTTCCTGAGAAAGAAAAGAGCGAGGGTCAAATGAGAGTGGTTTTTTGGTACCATGCTCATGATACTAGTAAGTGTTTGACCAAGAAAAAGCTCTAATGAGGATTTTGGTTGAGGCAATGAACAAGGTACTTAGGCTTCGGCAGGCAACATCTGCTCATCTCCTCTGTGGAATCAGGCAATTCAGGATTCTCTTTTCTCCTCACACTTACCAAATCTTTGATGTTGAACAAATGGCCTATTCTTTGTCCCTCAGAGTATTTGATTAATAAATGTCTAATTTATAGAACTCTTCTGAAAATTAAAAGCCATCATGCAATAAAGGAAAAGATATAGTCCTCAGTACATAAATACTAAAGATAAGGAATGACAGTGACAAAGGTTATAAGGAAAATAGAGATTTTATTTGATAGCAAATATAAACTTAGACCACAGATGGTTTTTATATACAGGTGAACAATAAATATATTTGCAAAAACAACTTCAAACCAGAAGAATTTCTCTACGTATTGTTTTTAAGACATTTTCCTCAAGGTAAGTAACTAGACATTCGGGTGATTTCAGTAGAATACAAAGTACAGGAGGTGGCACAGGATCAAACTGCTTATAATAAGAACAGTTAAGGAATAAGTCAACTTTATTGTAAATTAGAAATGTCAAAGTTTATAAATGGATTTTCATAAACTAGCTTTTGTGTCACCTGAATTATACATCAGTCATCACAATGAGGGAACATCTATTAAAAATATAAATAAAGTTATATAATATTTTACCCTATTCAGTGGGCCTCTTTATATTAGGAATACACTACAGGTTTTGATAGGCTTCTTAAATAATAAGCCATCAAACGATATTTCTATAATGTTCTTCCATTTTCGTTAAATGAAGCCAGAGCAAAATAGGCTTAATTTATCTCAGTGATGGTTTCAGCACTATCAGAAATCAGAAAGTGCATGAATCAAGTGATTTGTCTTCTTATTATACATTTTGCTTGAAGGAAAAATACTGCTAAGCCTTCCTCACTCCGTTTATTCTACCAGTTTTGAGTAGAAGTCATTTTTTTTATCCCAAGCAAAAGTTCTGCACCTTATGCATAATTACAAGCAATGATAATCAGTGCCCAGAGGAATCAAAGAGTGAACCATATGTCCTCTGGGAGTTTATCAGGACGACACTAGCTCCTACATCATAAAGAATGACAACTCAAGGAATTGTGGTGGTTTTTCCAAACCATCACCCATGTATTTAATCTTCCAAAACGTGATGTTGAACCAGCCCATGGCCATGACTGGAAGAAAAATATAAGCACTCCAAAATCGAGAACAACCTAGGAAAACAACCCTGAATTAATTCTTAATGATAAGCCATTCCAAGTCTATCTTCTACATCAGGAACCTATCAAAAACCTATGAGAGTCATACAGACAGATTTGCTAGCTCAAACAATGGTAGGACCAACAAATCTAACCTTTGAGAGGCCAATCAACAGCACAAAACTTCACACAAGAGGTGATGTGGTCTTGAGCTTGAAGGCCTGGAACTCAGGCAGGGTTTTTATGTTGCAGATTGGAGGTAGAATTCATTGAGGTAGTTGGGGAAAACTGTCTGTGTTCTTAAGACCTTTGCCTAAAGTCTCACCCACATTATAGGACATAAGTGATAATCATAATCTAAATATGTGATAATCACATCTAAAAAATACTTTCACTGCAACCTCTAGACAAGTGTTTAACCACACAATTGGACACCACAGCAAGCCATCTCGACCTGTAAACTTAGCTGTCAAAGAAATCGGTGCCCACACAGCTGTGAAGACTCGCAAAGAAGAAAGCAAGCAGCCCATATCTATTCCCACGCAGAAACTCTGAAACACCCCTCAGGTCCCTGAACAAATAAGATAATTCAATAGACTCACTGAATTATTTTAAAAATCTATCGTGTTTCCATAGAAGTGTAAACCATTAATTTATGGAGAGATTTAAGCATACCTCTTTTGGTTCTCCATAGGTAAAGCTGGCATGAAATAAGTAAAATTATAGAAACTCTCTTAAAACATTAACAAGCTTGATATAAAATCTGTATTGTATTGTATTATATTTCATGAATTATATTTCTTTACGTGGTTACACATGTTATAACTGTATTTTTTGATCCTTTAATTTTTTTGATTAGAGTGCTGCAAGAACCAAGCTGATTCATTTGTCACTTCAGTATCTGTGAAGGTCTACCTGTAGAATAAACTCCTAGATGAGGGGCCATTGTGCCAAAGGCTGAAAGCACTCTTATCTTTACTAATGTTGTTGAATTTCTTCTACATTGCATATGAGAAGCACAATTTTTCACTCAAACCAGAAACCAGGAGACTTCTCACTTTCCCAGACCCTTGTAACAGGTGTGTGTTATCCAATTTTGAATTTTTATTAATGAGATAGAAAACAGGAACTCACTATAGTGTTGACTGGAACTTTTGTCATAAGGAATATGAATAAATTGTGACACATTTAAGAAAATTTTTTCCTGTGAAATATTTGTTGGCAGCCATTGCTCATTTTTCTATCACATTTTGTGGTCTTTTTACATCTACAATATCTTAAAACACAAAAAGTAGATATATGATACATGTATTTTCCTAGGTTTTTTTCTATGTTTTTTGATATTATGTATGGTGTTTTTACCAATCTTAACTTCTTCATATTACAATATGCGACATGACAGAGTTTTTAAAACATCATCTAGGTTTTGATTCAGACTTCCAAAAACTTCTTTCAGTCCACATTGTAAAAGAATTCGGTCATATTATAGCAAATTTTCATATTTACAACCCTTTTTACTAATTGGAGAGTGAATTTGTACCTGGTCTGAAAGAATAATGTATTGTACAATGAAAAGAACTCACAAGAACAGATGCAAAGCAAACATACAAGGAACTAATCACTTCTCTTGAAGAGCAAGTAGAAGAAACTTCAAGGGAGGCAGAAGAGGTTCCAGCTCACTCAGGTCACTGGTGCATCAGAGAGAAAAAGCACACGAACCACCTCAAGGAGATGGGGTGTGGACAGGAACTGAACACACCTGGCATGGTTATCTCCCCTTTGCTTGAGGCAGCCAGTAGGTATCAGAGCCATTTGTTCTAAGTTTACAGCAGTAACTGTAGCCAAGGAGGGCAAACAAGTAGAGAAGGGCTCCAATTAACCACTAAGTGCCGGAAAGGAAGCTGATTCCCAACACATGGAAAGCAAGGAAGTCCCCCGGCCCTGTTAACAATTATAGTTAAGCCACAGTAAGTAGCACAGGTCTTAAAAAACCATGGTGTACTTCACTGATATCCAACTGCAATAATAGGAAATGAAAGATACAACTGTAAGAAAAAACTTAAAGACAATATTCTTAGTAGCTTTATTCCTAGCAGAAACAATGTCCATCAGTACAAGAATGTGTGACCCAACCGATAAGGAAAACACCTCACAATAGCAATAACAAATCACCGTGAACCACAGGCACAGACATTTTCATGGATGAACCTAAAAAACGTGGTGAGCAAAATGACACTTCACAGAAACGTGCTTTCTGGGCCCTTTTACTTAAACGACTTTTAGAACAAGGTAAGTGATCCACAGAGGCAAACTATTCAGAAGAGTAGCTGCTTTTGCGAAGTGAGTGGCGATTTTCCAGAAGAACATGGGAGCTTTGTGAGGCATGGCAGTGCCTTCTGTCCTGATAGGTGTGGGTTATTTGGGGGCCTGTGGGTCTGAACACTCAGGGCGTGCACACCTACAATATGTGCATTTGTTCCTATGGACTTTTTCATGGTAAAGACAAGGACCTAGTTAATGACACACATGTGAGAAATTGGGAGTGGAGAGTGCTGAGATTCATCATTTACTTAGAAAATGTTTAGCACTCAGAAGGCATAGGAAGCATATCATAGAAATGGCGGCTGGTAGAGGTGAATTCTTCCAAGGATAGAGGAAGGAAATAGCACCAATTTTATAGCCATGTTTCCAGAAATGGTTACAGGACAGTATAAACTTAATATCAGCATTTATGAGGATTTTTCTTTAAAAAGCAAAGCTTTTCTCTACCATGAACACAGATGCAAAACTTCTAGACAAAATATTAGCCCGTCAGAGACATCAATACCTAGGAAGGTCAAATATCAAAAGTACAAATATTCAAATCCAAATGAAACCAAGGGCTAATTATAAAGGCAGCGAAATATGTAAATAAAATAGTGAGACTTTTAAAATATAACTTGTGGTTTTGGTGAAAGCATAGGAAAATGAACCCCCCTCGTATATAATAAGTATTGAGTTTTTAATTGTTGCAAGTTTTTGGCAAGTGATTGCATTCCTACTAGCAAAAACAGCTTTAAAATGTACATTTATATATTAATCTTACATATTTAGTGTATGTAATTTGTCAGAAAATTATGCAAGTTTTACACAGAAAATAGAACTTAAATTGCCTTTGTTCATTGATTGTCATGTGAGAATCAATCACTATAAACTAATTTTATGACTTTCAACTTTAGCCCACAATAAAAGAAATGATAATGTTGGTTTCCTTACAATAGCGAGAGTGAGAGAGAGAGAGAGAGATTAACTTACAGAATTCAATTTTATAATTTTAAGAAAAAACCTTTCAGCATGATGATCATGACAAATATTATCTGCTAAACTTTATTAATTCTTATTGCTAATGTTGGGGAAATACAATTAAAAAACAATCTCTCCTGCCACCCAAAAATACTCTCCACAAAGTCAAAAGACAGAATAATGTATTATTAATAAGCATTAAACCAAAATGTAATATGCATGACAGGTAATGCAATAGATACCGCAAAGACAGGGAGAAGTAATACTGCTTTTTATAGCTAGCAGAGCAGATCACCCATCACATTGCAGGCCTCTTCTCAAGTCTACCACAACTGATCTTCAAGTTGGAGAGCTTGGCACTTGTCACAAGTTCATCCCAGGTTTGACTGGTAGTTGAGGTAATTAGCTATTCCTGGTTTCCAACTGGCTTTATTCAAATGCTACACTAATTTCTTACATCTTTATAGCAGAAGTTTTTTTTGTAACCTGGAAACAGGGGCCACAGAAGTTCACACCAGATCCTCCCATGAAACTGTGATGTCCTGAAAAAGACATGTGTAGAACTGGATTTTATAAAGATCAGGATCTTGGGGGAGGAGACAAAAAGTACAATTGTAACTTTTCTAGAGAAAATGGTCTAAAAAAGAGTTGGGGCCTCTCTATTCAGTTTTGCACCAGGAATAATTACATTTTTCCTTCATTTAAATTTGCATCTAGCCTTGCATTAGCTGGTGATCAGCATTAAACAGGGTAAAATGTATAGATTTAGATTAGCAACCCTTTCAATTTAATTTTTCTCTGTAGACTACTTCTTCAGTTGAATATTAACCTTGGATCATCTCTATCTAATGAAACTGAGCAAAATAGAAAGACAACCAATGACTTAATAGATCTTTTAATATCTATGATCCTGCAAGGATGATAACCAGTTCTTATAAAGTATTTCTAATTAAAATTCTCTTTGTTGTTTTCTATCTTAGCTTCCTTTATTTCTCAGAAAAGCCAAAGCTGACTTTAGAAAAATTAATTTTCAAAATAGTGAGCATCTTAGGTGAAGTAGAAAAATCTTTAATTGCCTCCAGAATAAGAGAAAGTTAGGAATCGAGTTAACTCGAGACTCGGTGATCACTGATAAGACACGTAAGTAGGGGGAAGTTTCTAACACAGAAGATGACAAGTTAAGCCTGTACTGCATGATGTGCCTTCTCTCCTATTGTGCCTTCATAGAACTTACCCTATAGATAAATCCCTAGGGTTACTCTGATACCATAAAAGAAAACAAGCTTGTTAAAATGTTATCTATAATATGTGTTACATATAAGCCACTAACACTTAAGTATTTTCTAGCCATAAACTTTGCTAGAAATTTTATGTTTTAGGTTCACAATAAACATGTAAAATGGGGATTTTCATACTTATTGTATAAATAAACAAAGAACAAAGTCAATAACAGCATAAACAATGTCCAGTTGCCCAGCATTTATTGAAAATGTTTGCAGAACACACATGTTTACCTCGCTACTTTTGCTGCATGGTTTGTAATAGCAAATTGGAAACCAGACCTACGTCAATAGAGACAGGCATGACCACAGACAATTGGCTTCTATAGAAAAGAATGAGGGCTTGCAGACTGAAATGGAATGGTCCACTCTTGAAGATCAGCAAAATCCAATGGGCCAATGAGTCAATGGGTACAAGCAACAGTTAAATGAGAGAAGTAGTTCATTGTTCTACCACACAGTGGGGTGACTACTGGTCATAGTGATGCACTGTGTACTTCAAAAAAAGTTAGAAAAAGGGAGAGTGAAGTATCTTCACAACAAAGAAATCGTAAGTATTAGAAGAGGTAGATAAGTTTGCCTTGATTTCCACATTGCACAATATGTATGTATGGAAACATCACATGATACCACATATATATGTACGAATTTTGTGTCAAGTAAAAAAATTAGTTTAAAAAACATAACGACCCAGAAGGTTATAGCATGTTACCTTTTGTAAACAGGGGAAAATAAATGTTTATGTATGTTGCATAAATACAAACTAACTTAAATATGAGTTCACATATATTTGTATGTAATATAGACTCTACCACATGTGTAAATGAATTTCCTCATTACATAGAGTACATCTCTCAAAGAATATATCAAAATGTGACAGATAGTAGTTGTTTTAAGGAAGGAATTTGGTGGGTGGGAGTTAAGAGCAGGATGAAGATTTTTAATTCATAGAAGTTTTGAACCATGTGAAAGTATTAAGTCTAATTGTAAGTCAATTAAAATTTAAAATTACAATTTAAAATTTAATTCAAACTTACAAATGGTGGTCAATTGTGGGTCTTTGCTCTTTAGATGCCATCTGCTACATCGAACATTTCAGAAATAATTCTAAAAGGTGTAAGGAACAAATAACATAATCTGAATTGACAGACTCACTTAAGCTTCCAAGCCTCCCCATCAATCTAAAATGTTGCACACTAAATATTATCCTGCATTTGGCTCCAGAAATACATGGAATAAATGTTATATAGGCCATCAATCTATCTTTAACTAGTAAATGCATAATCAGCACGCATTCATCAGTTGCCAAAGCTGGGAGAACATGATTTCTTTCTCAATCACCTGACACACAAGGCCTCCGTGCCTCTCGCTCTCTGAGATCAGTCTGTTAGCAAAGCTGGGACCATCAAACAGCAATTCAGAATTGTAGTGAGGAAGATGTCCTATTTAAACACATTCTATGTTTTTTATTTATACTTAAAAATTAAGTGAAATCACAGCAAAGATTTGTATATTTATTTTGTTTTGCTTTTTAAACGGTGAAGTATTCTTAAACACGTTTCACTTGGCCTGGAAGTCAGTTTGGATAATGGCTAACCTGGTCACTAACAAAATTTTATACCAGAGGACCACCTGGCAAGTGATGGTGATGGATAGACACCCATGGCGTTGCATATTCAGTAGTGAAAGCCTGCTCATGAGTGTGCATCAAGATCAGGTGACTGAAAGCAGCATTCTGGAACTCATAATCCAGGGAAAGTGCCAGATGGGTTCTACAGGTGCTTGCAATTAATTACAGATATTCTTTCAGAACACTTAAAAACAGAATTCTTATCTACATCAGATTGTCATGACATGTGGTGATTACAATTTATATTGAGCTTCCCACAGTTAAAAAAAAAAAAAGAAAACCAATGGAGGGATTTGTCATTCTGGGAGGGAGGCTTTTGAGTGCTCTACTCCCATTGTTTATTGCACATGTCTGTGTCTGTGTGTGTATGTGCCTGCACACATGTGATTTAGAAAAGAAGCATTTGTTATCATCTGTGATACTTTCTATGTAGGAGCATATTAAATAAAAGGAAACAAAATGTGTGCTGTGTGAGAAAATGTCAGGGCTGGAGCCCAGCTCAGTGGTACAGTGGTTGCCCCACATGCACAGAGCCCTGGCTATCATCCCCAGCAAAAAAGAAAAAGAGGGCAAATGAAGATGTCAAAAATTATAAATGTGAGGAAATATTTTTATGGCTTTACACTCACTAACTAATTACCTCCAGAAATGCTAAAACGTTAGGATATTACTGAAGATACTGTATTACTTTTTAATTTGTAAATTTTGTCAGCATAGTCTATGTGTTCCACTCAAGTGAATCAATGACATGCTTAGTTTCAAATGTCTAATACCCCTGGTCCTCACCAAAATCCTACAGTTCTCTGTAAGTCTTTCCCAGGAAAAATCTTAAGCCAGAGGTGCATATTCTCAAATGATTTCCAGGATTGCATTACTTTCTTTTCCATTTCCCATGAAAATAGCTGGGATCAGAGAGTACTTTTAAAACAAGTGATAGCACAGTGAGGACAACTGGACAGTGATGGTGTCTGCAAGTCCAGCCCTGCAAACAACAGGTATAGTAGTAGACTGAAGGAAGGACAGCCATCTTGAGTGACAACTAGGCTCCACTAGGGGAAATAGTAGGTGATAGCTGAGGGCAGACAGCAACAGTGACCAAGGATGACAAGAGGAGGACACTAAAAGCAATGTTGCTGCCAGCTGCTATTTGTAGTGCCTGAGATTGAGCTTTGTACTTTTCCCCAAACATCTGCACTCATCAACTTGAAGTGGGATGTTTTCATTCCAGGGATGGGTTTCCTAAGAAGACAGGGATTTTATAGTGCTAAAATATAAAGGATTCTGGAAAACTCAGGAATGTCACTCATTCTATGCTCAGAGCAAACCACAATTCAAAAGTCTGCGTGATCTGGATATATTTCCTAAATTGTGGAGTACCAGAGCTGACCCCCACAAGTTGCTGCTTTAGGAGCAGCAACCTACAGTACTGACCTATAGGACAGCAGAGAATATTGTCAATGGCACATTTTTCTAGGATTGATTTTTGTGATGAAATAAAATATGTGCTCATGTAACTATACAAGAGCCATAGATGCGGGTGTCCAGTATTTATGGGACAAAGCCACAGGTAAATACAATCAGATTTGTGTGACAAGTGAACGGGGCAAATGTAATGTCTATTTTTGCCTCAATGACTTTACTTTGTGGAAATCATGAACCTGGAGAACTTATGCTTCACCCTATTCAAAATTCTTCCCACATGTTAGTTATTTATCTATCTAGGGATTCACACACACACACACACACACACACACACACACACACACACACACACAAATAAATGGAAGAAAAAATACAAGAATTGGCCCATATCAAAATACTTTATTTTCAAAATCCAGACTATATTGAAATAAATGAAGTATGATCTAAAAGGTGGATGTTTTTGAAAATTAAAATCCATATACAGTGGTAGATAGAAATTGAAGAATGCTCAAATAGTACCTTCACTTTCTCTTGTCATGGCCTGGACCCAAAGCTGCTTGCATCTGTCATGATGACAACCTTCCAATCTCATTAGCATGGATGTGCTTGGACTTGCTCACCTCTGGAAGGGTGAGTTGGCACCATGCATTTTACTGCCGCAGGGGTCCTTATCAAAAAGTAAAGCCTCTTCTTTTGGATGCATTTTCATGGCCACTTGGATAATTTTAATGTGGTTTTGGATGCATGGAACATTTATGTTGTCAGAACAACAGTTTTACATGATTTGTACAGGGCTTTTTATGGCTTTTAAAATGATTCTAAAATCCAAGAAAGGCTTTGTATGAGTGATGGGTAAATGGTCCCAGTAGGACAAATTGAGTATCGGGGAAAAGTCTTTCCACTTGTGAATGTAATTATTGTAACTTTTGTAAGGCCTAATCTGCTACTTTTTAAGATGAAAGCTACAACTGGACATAAGATTATAGCTTATAAATTAATTATATATTTTGAACACAAAGCAACTGTTGGAATACAATAATGTCGTGTTTATGGTTGTTGTAGTACTGACACCTGCATTATTTATTTGAACTTCACAGTCACCTTGAAGATTAGATAGAAATGATACTTTTACTCTCATGGGACAGGTGAGGAGACTGGGGCTCACGCAGGGTACAGATTTGAGCAGAATCTTACTCCATCCAACAAGATGATCCATGTAGAGGAATTACTCAACACTCCATCATTCATCCCCACTTAACAAAGACTTATGCAGTGCTGTCTGAATCAGCAGCAACTAGGAGGAAGAGGACATGACAAGGAGGAACTGATTCTTCTGTTTCTAGTTTAGTTTTATTCTATGTAAGTTTCATCAAGAAGAGATTCATAACTGTAAAGTGAATAACATGTTGTTTATTAATAATAAAGACCCGAGGAAGAGTTAGAAGACTAGTGTTCGACGTGGGACATCTTGTGAAATTGTGACTATTACAGCAAAGAGGAGGGGACAAATTGGGTCTTGTCAGATCCCAGAGAAATATGGAGAGAAAGCAAGAGGAAATTTATGCTGGTATTATGTTCCCTTCCCCAGACTGAACAATGTATTCACCATAACAAGATATGACTTCAGGAAAATAGGTCTTCTTTGTTGTTCATTGCTGAGAAAGTTAGAAAACAAATGACAGAATCAAAGGAAATGTGAAACCTGAGGACCGTGAAGTTGAGTTCAGGTCCAGAGTGGCCAGGTGGCACATGCTGGCAGTGGAGATATGAAAGAGAGCTCAGGAGGGCAGTAGAGGGTTAGACGGTGCAACAGCCACATGGAGAGATGTTCAGAAAATTTTCTGTTGTTTGAAAACAACAGAAAAAATGGTACCATTTTGTATTTGAATCATAACAAACAGTCATTTTTGTAGAACGAAATAGGAGGAATGACAGCAAGTTCCTATGGTTCTGCTTCTGCACAACTCTTCCAGGTCATGTTAGGTATCTGCCCACCTGGAAAAAGGTGCGAAATCAGTGAAAAGTGGAAGACTCTCAAGAGGTCTTAAGTCTTCTGGTTGGATGTTAGCAAAATCTCACAGTAGAGAGAAACAGTTATCAAAGTTCATCTTCTCCCTTCACCCCTCCCTCTATCCAACGTTGGGATCTGCCCCTCCACTTAATCCTGGTGGTTGTCCCTCCCTCCCTACTACCTCTTCCTTTGCCTTCTTCCATTTCTAAGACTCGCTGAACAACTGCTGATCACTAGATCACAACAAATGCTCTGGGCAGGAATGCAAAGATACATTATGTGCTCCCAGGGGACTTGCAAGGTCTTGGCAAGTAATGATATTCGCAAGTCTAAGTGAAGAAGGAAAATACATTTCAAAAGGAAGGACTGGCACTTGAGTCTGGTTCTCAATGAGATGTTTCTCTACTAAATATTAGAAATCTAAACAGGCATGGTGGCACAAACCTATCGTTCCAGAACTTAGAAGGCTGAGGCTGTAGAATCACAAGTTCAGGCCAGTCTGGGCTAACAGTTGTCTCAAAAGCCAAAAAGACTAGCTTTTCCAATTTTCTTTTACATAAAAATGGATATTTAGCAACCATGGGTCAAAAGCAGGTTGTTATTACAGTGGGATCTTTCTTCAGTAATTATGAGGAGTTACACTTTAGCAGTAATGTTAGTTTATTTCTTTCACTTTATCAAAGTATGCCTTAGTGTAGGAAAGTTATTATGTGCAGAACCTGCAAGTCACATGCAGGTCAGTGAAGCCACCACCCCCACCAGCATCCAATGCTGCATTCTTCCCTGAACCCAACAGCTTATTTTGCTCAACGCTAGCCAATATCCCACACATGCAAACACTACCTTAAATAATATAATTTTAGTTTTTTTCTGAAATATGGGTAATTTGTCATATGGAAATTCATTCTACATACTTTTGTAGGAGACATTTTATGAATATATTCAGAACAAACTTCTCAAAAACAAATCAGAAACATTTCAGACTCAAACAACTCAGGAAACAAACCATTTTCATGCATGGAGACACTGACTTCTATAGGGATGCTGAGGCCGGCCTCCCCGAGATGACTTGAGCTTCTGAGACTCCCATTAACCAGGCTCAGTTCTGGGGTTAGTGTCAGAGGTACCCAACAATTTCCTTAGAGGCCATAACCCTCTTCTCCTAAGTCAAAATGGCCTTGAGTTAGAAGGGACAGGCCAGGATGAACCAGACACAGTCTCTAGAGGCAGGAGAGGATTAAAGGAAGTAAACTGTCTTAATCTGTTTTCTGCTGGTATCACAAAACACCAGAGATTGGGTAAAATATAAAGAACAGAAGTTTATTTGGCTCATGCTGCAAGAGGCTGGGAATTCCAGGCTGGAGAGTCTGCATTCTTTATTGTAACATGGGAGAAGTCATCACAAAATGAGACAGCTCAATTTTATAACAAAACCACACTCATTATAAGTACATTATAACTGGAGGTGATTGTATTTCAGGTTATATTGGGAATCTGGTGAAATAATGTGCATGGAGGCTGAGAAGAATACCAGGCATGCACATTTCTTGAGAACCAGTAATGTTGAAGCCATGTGGCTATGAAAGCCACCTTCACTGTAACCACTAAGGATGGCAAATGGAATTTGTAACTCACTCAAAAAGTGTGCATCCCGAGGGATTATCACTATTTGGTCAATCTCATAGCTTCCTCATTTGGTTAGTTTGCTAAGCCTGCTATAACAAGATGCAACATTCTTAAACAGAAGAAATTGTTTTCCCACCGTTCTGGAGACTAGAAGTTTATGATCAAGGTGTTGGTTCATTTGTTCCATCCCAAGTCCTCTCTCCTGGGCTCTCAGACTCCCAAAGCCTTTCTTCTGTAAGTGTACAGTTCCTGTGTCTCTTTGAAAGCCTCAATTAACTCTCATAGGAAAATAAAACAAGTAATCAACTGACTTGGGGCTTATTTAATGGTCTCATTTTAAATCAACACTTTGAAAACACTTTGTTCAAATAATGTCTGAAGTATTGGTGCTTAGGGACTTCAACACATGAATTTTGACAGACACCATTCAGCCTATAACAATGATGTTTGCCACTCAGTAAAAGCATAAGCCTTTGTCCTGGTCCTCAGAGCATTTGTCAAAAACAACGAAGAGCAACACTCACAGGATTGAAGCTCTGAGACGGACCCCAATCAGAGGACACAAAATCCAGAGGATCTACAAGAACTTACCTACTTGCAGTGCTGTGAGCATGCAGCTCACCACCTCCAGCTGTCTTTGAAATCCTGAGTCAGAAACTGAAGACTGAGACACAGTGGTGAACTTTGTCTTCAATCATACATGGTGTCCCTGTGCAGAAGAAGGTACATATTCTTGTTCAAGGGACTTAAGACAATCCCTGACTAATCACTAGCTGGATGATAAGATATTGAAGCAAAGATTTCAGCCATCGCACACCACAGGGATCACAGAACATAGATAAGCAGTCAATGAAAAATACTAGAACAGTAAACAGCAATAAGAACAACAACAAATAGCAAACTCGAGCAAGGGCAAATCTGATTTCTAAATACCCAACGTGCATTACCTAAAATGTCCAGTTTCCAACAGAAACTGTAGGATACGTGGAGCCACAGGAAAACTTATATAGACAGAGAGGGAAAGGAGCCCATACCTTTGGGCTTTTTAGACAAAATTTTAAACTAGCTATTCTAAATATGTTCAAATATCTGAAGGGACTGATGTTGAAGAGAATAAAAGCAGAGTATGAGAATTTCCATTCTCATCAAATAAAAATTGCCAGTAAACACATCAAAATTATTTTAAAAACAACTAGAAATTTTGATTAGCATAATAACTGAAATGAAAAAATTCAACAGTAGATTCAATATAGCAGTAAAAACAATCAATGACTTGAAAATAGAGATGGAAATTTCTCAGTCTGAGGAACACAGGAAAAATTGGACCTTGCCTCAGATACTTGTTGGACAGCTTTGCGAGTCCAAACCCACACAGAGACAAAGTCAGCTCAAGTGATTATCTACACAAGGGAATAATGGACATTGGGGGAGCTCACTGCACAGGCACATATTTTTTTAAAGTTTTGTATATATTTTGTAGCACTTTTTCTCCTCATTTAAATGGTAGTTGCATAAAGCAATAATTGTAAAATTGTGTTATGGTCTCATAACACCTACAGATGTGATTATTATGACAATAGCACAAAGAACAGAAGAGGGCATGGAGCTATATTGGATGGAACAAGGTTTCTTTTACTACCGAAATTAAGTTATATTAATCAAAACTAGATGGTTTTAAGTTAAGATAGTAATTGTAATCTCCAAGGCAACCACTAAGAAAATAACTCAAAAATACAGTAAAGGGAGTGACAGGGTAATTTGAAATAGTGTACTAAAAATACCTCTTTAAAATAAAGAAGACTGTAACTGAGGAATAGAGGAAAATTTCTTACCTAGCATAAGATAGTGAAGGTTAATTCCTACATTTTTTTCTAGAAGTCTACAGTTTTGGTACTACTTACAGTTTTGTTAAAAGAATGTGTGTGCATTCATGTGTATGTATGTATACACATACATACATATGCATATACATATGCACACATATATGTATCAACATATGTTTATTTCAAGTACATTTTGTTTCGGGTGAGAAATAAGAATGAAAGCTCACTTATTTCTGTAAGAATGGCTAATTGTGTCACACTATTTAATAAACGATGATTTTAATAGATAAATGACTTTGCATCACTGTGAGCTGTAGGTTAAGTATATCTTCTTGCATGCATTTCTGGATAAGATATCCTCCTTTGCCACACTGCTGTATCACCACAGATTTACAGGAAAAAACAATGTCATGTGTTGTAAATTTTCAAAGTCTTCTTTTTTCATTGCCTTTCCTTCTTGTCTCAGTATACCCGCTTCCAAGTTGGGCTTTTAATCAGCTTGTTGTATCTTAAATATTTTCCTCCTGGGATTTTAATCAAGTTCTCAGTGAATTGAAATATCACAAGGGCATTGTAACAACATGGAGTTCCATAATTCAATAATAGTATCTACCTGCTCATTTTATTTTTTCTTCCGCTTAGAATTCGGGATTGAAGGGCATTTTTACAGTGCTTTAAAGATGGAATTCCATTGTCTTCTTGTACTTTTCATGATGTCTACTGTAATTATTGACCTAGCCTCTCTCTCTCTCTCTCTCTCTCTCTCTCTCTCTCTCTCTCTCTCTCTCTCTCTCTCCCTTACTTCCCTCAAGATCTTTTATTTGTCCTTCAGTGCCTCCAATACTTTCAACGTAATGTACCAAAGATTTGTTTTCTTTTGTTGGCAGGGTGGTATTTTTATTTAATCCAACTTAATATTCACTAAATTTGGATCTGAGCTTTATTTTTCCCACTATATCCATTAAGTCATTAATTTAAAATTTTTTCATGGTGATGTTTTCAACACTTGTGCCACAGTTGGGGCTGGTTCTGAAGACTGCCTTAGCTCTTCAGACAAATTTTTTCTTTCCTTCTTTTTCCATCTTATAATGTTTTCTTGAAATCTAGACCTGCTATATAGAAGGGCAGATATTCAAGTCATTAATTTCCTGCTGGAAAACACACTTGTCTTTCTGCTTGATGCTTAGTGTTGGGTTTGCCTTGTTCTAGTTGGGAGATGAGCTGAAGTTGAATTTAATAGTTACTAAATTTGTCTATTGCTTGCTTGATCCCAACTCCGTGCTGTGGGTCTCCTTCTTTGTACTGAGCCCCTGACACCGTCTGTCACACTCTCAGCTACATGCCTCGGATGTTTTTTCCAACATATGGCATCAGGGCTATGGAAAGTGTGTGGGAGTGGGATACTCCCTGATATTCTGAGTAAAACATTTTAGGCAGCTCACAACCAACACCACAGATCAACTTCAAATGGATCCTCAGTTGTCCCTGGGAGAGCCTGGTAACGTTAGAGAAGAAATCCATGGAAAGAAAGCCCAGAGCATCTCCTCCTGTGGTCACCAGGGCATCACTTGCTGCTGCTAGCACATGTTTGTCCTCAGCAATTGTTCAATGCATCAAGGTGTTGACCTTCCCACTGGTGCATGTGGGAGTCTTCCTAGGGGGGTCATTGCTACAGACCTACTCATGCCCAGGAGTAGGGGTGGAGCAGGGACAGAGGCAGGTGTAGGTGTAGAGACAGTTGCAGGGGAGGGTTCACACACACACACACACACACACACACACACTTCCTGTGGAGGGTTATATGTCCTATGTACCCTCGGTCTGCACCTACACCAACAGATGCTTGAGTGTGTCTTCAGAACCCACTTCCTGCCGAGTTATTTTCTTGTCTTTGCTGTTTAATTTCATTGGATGTTAATTGTGCATTTTGATGCTTAAGTAAATTTCCCTTCAGGTCATGTTTATATTTGACTTGGCCTTTAGTGTCATTATAGTTTTATAGACATTTTAGAATGAGTTTTTGAAAGTTCTGCAACATTTCCTATAAGAACACTTCTCGTCAATGCATTGAAGTTAACAACTGTTTTTGGGGGTGTGGTTCTTTTTAATGGTCTTTGGCTTATCATGTAAGTGCAGTTATCCTCTTTATGACCCTACACCACTTTTCACCATAAAGTCTATCCAATTCTATCATGACTGTTATGATTTGCAGTGAATACTGTAATGATTTAGTTTCATTTCTTTTACTGATTTGGTCACTTATAGTATGTAGAAAAGTTGCCTTACTTCTTTTTCTCGATTTTTACCTAAATTATCATGCAAATTGCTATTATAAATCTAATTTACAGGTTAATTTTCAATTTAAAATGTAGAAAATCTAATTGAGAATATAAGCTTTACAATGTCAATTCAAACATTGTGTATGTGTGAGTGTGCGAATGTGTGTATGTTTGTGTATTGCGTGTTTGTGTGTATACATGCATGTATGAATGTGTGTATGTGTTTTAGTCTGGAGAGTGTGTGAGACTGTGTGGTGTATGAGTGTAAGTGTATACATTTCAGTTTGTGTTTGTGCGTGTAGGTTGGTAAGCATATATATGAGTGTGTGTATGGATGTGAGTGTAAGTTTGTGTGTGACTATATGGTGAGTGTGGGTATATGAGTGTAAATATGTGTATGTGTCTTTGACTATAGGATTTTTTGTGTGACTGTGCATTATGTGTGTACATTTGTGTTTGTGTATGTGCATGTGAACAAGTAACTGAGTGTGTATATGTAGGTATGTTTATGTGTGAGTTTGTATTTATGTGTGTGACTGTGTGTGTACTTGTGAGTGTGTGTTTGTGCATGAGTGACTGTGGATGTGCTTGTTTGTTTATGTGAGTGATAACACATTTATGTGCACACTTTGTGAGTGTGTATGTGTGTGCTTGTGTATGCGAGTGTGAAAGTGTGTGTCTGTGTGAGTACATGTGTGTGAGAAAGATTTTGTGTGTCACTGCTTTGCCCAGTCTAACTTACATGATGGTCGCTCGGGATGGTAATATCTTGGGCCCTGTGTTGTTTTTCTTGTTATACTTGAAATATATATTTGAAATACTTCAAAATTCACAATTAAATCTTACTGAACTGCAGAGAAACAGAGTAGAAAAGCAGTTCATTATAAATAGATAGAGAGAGACAGACAGAGAGACCGAGAGAGATGTTCCTCAAAAACACTGCCAAATACATTTTATGGATCTATTGGAAAAATAATATTTCATGTTTGAAATGTTAGCATTTAAATCACATTTTAAATACTTCATATCTGATACATTGTAAGAACTTTTGTGAATAACCCCATCAAGCACAATAAAAACTAAAAAAAATTGAAAGTATTTAAAAGAAAACATTCCTTTCTGAAGCGTTATTTTATAAACGCAAACTATTTATATAAAGTGCATTTCTTGGTGATTACATGACAATTGATCAGTAGAGATCTTTTTAAGGTTTAGAGCAATCTATAAACCATCTGAATTTGGCTACTTTTTTATAACTAATAGGGGAGAAACAAAGAGAGGGGATGTAATTCACATATCCTGTCTTTATTAGATGTGAATTTAATCCAAATGCATTTGAGTCAATTATGGTAGCCTTATGCAAAAGCATGGAGTTATTATTATTAAAAATCATACTGGAAACTTTGTTGAAAGATATTCCTATAATTGTTTACATTTCTCTGCCCCTGGACTCTGCATCTCCTTAGCATTCAAACTCACTGTATTTGTGCATGGTTCCTCCCTTCCTTCTCAGTTTTGCTGCTTGAACAAATGAGTTTTTGACATCATTATGTAAGTTCCAAAGTGATCTATTTCTCTTGTTTATTTTTTCATTCCCTCAGCTTTCTTTAGATGAGGTGTTATTTTTCTAATGTTTTTAAAACTTACATCATTAATTTTATTTATCTTTCCCTTATTTCAATATATTCATTATTTTTATATGGCACTTTTAGTGACTCCTTTGCTTAATAGTTACACTTTTCACTATCATTCAGTCCTAAACATATGCTGTTTTCACTAGCGATTCTTCTTTCTCCCTTTCATCACAAGTGAATTTATTCAATGGATTTCAAGAATTGTATGTGACTGTTTTATCTTACATTATTTCCAATTGTCTTGCCACTTTTAGGAAGCATATTTCCAAGTTTTTTACTCTAGTTTAATAAAACCTACTTTCTATAGTTTATATAAAAGTTTGTATTATGTACAAGTCTTATAGTAATGGTCACTTCTTGCCAAACTTAAAAATCAAGGGTTATGGACACATTTTAATTTTGACATTCATCATTCTTTGCGGACAGAAATCCCTGAGACTTTCACTCTGAATTTCAACATGATGACATCTATCAAGTAGCCCTTCGATGTTTTCAGATCACTTTTCAAAGTCATTTTCCTGTTCAATAAACTGAACCTATTAAAGTGCACAAGGCAGTAAGCTTTGACAGGTGGGTACAGCCATGAAAACACCACAACAATGAAAAATCAGGACATTTCCTTAATCCCCAAAAGACTGTTCCTTCCACCCTGATTTCATCCCATCCTATAAACCTCCAACATGCAATTCACTTATGGCCACCATAGATTTGTGCTCATGTAGATGGAATCCTGTGGAATAGACTCTTCAGTGCATTTACTTTGTTCTGCATCATGCTTGAGAGAGTGTGCGTGTATCGGTGGCTGTTTTGTGTGATAGGGAGATACCAGTTTTGTTAATTAATTAAGCTATTGATGGACCATTGGACTAATTGCAGCTTTTGAGTATTGTTAATGAAGGTATCACAAACACTTTTGAACCATTCTTTGAATGTCTTTGTATTCTCTTTTTTAACATATGGACTTATCACACTTCTTAATTTAGTCATCCCAGTAGATTTGAGAGGCATTTCATTGTGTTTCAATTACTCTCAGGTATCGATATCATAGTAGACATTTTTTATGTATTTAGCAAAAATTTATATTCAACCATCTACAAGCTCCCTGTGGTATCATGAGCTCATCCTAAACACTTCTCCTGGTTCCCCCAGTTAGCATTTTCAGTTCCCTGGCCATGTTGCAGCTGTGGACACCTCAGAGGAAAAGCCATTAAAAAAGGAACTTCTGGTATGTATGCTGATTCTTTTAAGTTTTGGACTGTTCTCCACATTTCTGCAAAAATAAATAGAAAATAAAATTTGCTCACATTTATTCATTCTCCAGTGCTTTTGAACGATTTTTCTTTTTCTTTCTTTTGTTGGCTTTGTTTGGAGTGGCTGTTGCTGTGTATACTTGTCAAATGAATAATTGGGTTGCTATCAACTTGCTTACTCTTCAACACCTCTAGTGGAACCCAAGCTACTCCTTCATTATACTTTCTCTTCACCTTTAGCCCATTACATACTGTTTAATCACAAATACTCTTTTCACTGGTCTCTGAATGAATTAATATCTACTCCCCAAGCCCATTCCTCACCGCCATCTTTCCAACAGGCAGATCCTCTTGTGTTACTTATGTCTGTGACAAAAATGAAGTGCTCAGTTTTGTAAAACATGTACTGAGTTTGGAGTTCATATGTTTTCAAAGAGTACAAGTCCCATGATTGTATATATGGTTCACAGGCAATGCCTCTTTTCTCCATCCTTTTTAGTATCTAATTCGACTGCAGGACATGTTTATAACTAGCTTATTCTAAACATCGCCTGTACTTTCATACATTCTATCTATCACTTCCAATTAATCCATTCCCACCAAAATGGAGACAGTGATTATGTCCCCACTGTTGTGAACAAACTGCTGATAAGTGTGCTGTCGACCTTTCCCTCTCACCCCATTTGAAATTGCTTGCTGCATCCACACCGGATGATGGAATTGACATCACAGAATCTGCGTAGATATAATTTTACCAAATCAGGCCAGTTTGTCTTCTACAACCGGGGCAGCCTAGAGTTGTAAATGATTACTTGATCTTAGTGTATTTTTCATTATTACTTAGAAATACTCTTCTTAACCTAGGTTAATGGTTTCACCTTAAATATCCCTTTGGTTTATATTAACATTTTTCTTTCTCTGCATTCGCTTGGGTTAAGTTTTCCTTTCAAACTTTCTGTAACTATATAATCCATGTATCACTTGTAAATAATATAAAGCTAGATTTTAAAGCCAAACTCAAGATTTCTGTCATTTGAGAAATTTAATTCACTTACATGAATTGCTACCATTGGTCCACATTTGGAAGTTAAACTTTGCATTATCAACTCGTCTTTTTATGCATTACATTTCCAAACCATTTTGTGTACTGAATATCTTTCTTTTTTGTGAACCTCTTCATTAGAATATCTTAATATTCATGGGAACAGGGACCCTCTTTCATGTTGAAACCCAGCAACCCCTTCTCACAACATTTTTAAATAAGCAAAAAATACATGATTCCTATTTGTGAGCTTTTGAGTTTCTGCTTTTGTTCTGAGAGACGGTACGCTATGTAGCAAATGCTGGTCTTGAACTCACAATCCTCTGCCTCAGCCTCCCGAGTGCGGGATTATAGGCATATGCCACCAGCCCATTATTTGTTAGTTTAGACCATCTTCCTATCATCTTGGCTATGCCCGTTTTGGTGGTTATTAGAACTATGCACACCTTTGTATGTAAGAATCCATAATTGTTGCCAAGTCAGTCTTTTGTGATGTCACAGAGTTGTAACATGCATTGGACAGCTGCATGTCAAGAACTGGCCTTCCAAGTATAAGGAAGGACCCCCTCCCTTTCATGGGACCCAACTATAGCCCATTCCTTTGCTCTACTTTTCTCTCCACAAGACCTACTTAATGTTCTTTTTTGCAAACACTTACTATTCAAACCTATGCAACCATAAAAAGACAACCAAGATATCATTCCCAACAGCTATTTTGATTGCAACTACTTCCATTGACTTATTTTCTCATTTTTCAAGTGTTAAAGAATCTGAAGATACAGTGAAAGTATAGTCAGTTTCATGAAATGGTCAACCTTGTTTGAACAATATTAAATGGCCTTCTCATTCTTCTTTATTAGAAGTTACTTAACCTGTATTGTGTGTGTGTGTGTGTGTGTGTGTGTGTGTGTGTGTGTGTTGTTTTAGTTTCATGTTGGGGGGAAAACACAAGAATGATATCTAGTTTTAAGAAAAATAAATAATCCACAAATATAAATCAGAACATTATAGAGGAATTACTTAAATTGAAAGCAACTTTCTTCTCAGTACATGGAATGGTTGTTAGTAAAATTAGAAAGGTCAAGTGGTTATCTGGCCTGAATCTGAAATACATATTTAAAATAGGTTGACTGACAGCTGAGTAGACAAATTTCTATGGGATCCACAGAACTTCACTGAAAACAATTTCTCATGGACTTTCATGTGGCCCTATATACTAGCCTACTTTATGCTCACTTGTGTGTAGACTTCTATCAGTAACACATTTCATACTATAGATTTAAGTCTAACTGTGGTAAACTAGGAAGGGTAGAATTAGTTATATGGTTTACATACACTCAAAAGTCTGTCAGTGAGAGCTTTGGGGTAAAATTGACAACTGACTTTCTGTTTCCAGCTCTCTGCTCTGATAACTTGGTTCATACTAGACAAGACAAAGAAATGCAATTGCTGATTGAGAATGTGTTATGTGGGAGGGAAGGTGAGGCATTAGCAGAAAAGGTGAAACTCTATTCTCTCAGAAGCAAGTTTCAACTTGTAGCTTCCCTGATTGTATTGTAACAGGACAGGAACATATCATGCCATCTAAGCTCAATTCCCATGTTGATGTGTGTGGCTGATTCTGTATATTCAGACTGTGACTGTGGTAAATGTTTCTGTCACCATGCTGTTTCATAATAACTGGCAATTAGAGTTCTCACGTTGCACATTTCCAAGGGATACAGAAGCAGCAAGTTGTGCACAGTTTTCAATGAATGAAAAACAAGGAAAGAATGATATTTTTGCTTCCCCACATTCATTAAGACATATGAGTAAACACCACTCTTGCTGCTCTGAACTATAACAAAGCAATGCCACACTATTCATCCTTAATTTATTCATCCTTTATTTAGAAATATAGAATCAAATTGACATCAAGAGTTATTTCTTTTACCTTGAAAAAAGACTTATTGACAGTTTCTTTCAATCTGACAGCCTCATCTCAGATCTTCATGTAGGAAAATTCTGTGTTAATTGTTCACCATTCTCATCCAGCTTCAAGGAAACTTCTCATGGCTCTTATCATTGAGCATGTTTGAAGGCAGTAACACATTTCCACTTACACATAAAGTATCCCTGCCTACTGTAGGCAAACACCCATGTGCACATGCACACACATGCGTGCAAGTCACTAATACGCACACACAGCAGGGTCTCATGAGTTTTCATCTAGGTGTCAGCCAGTGCTGAGGTATCATGGGGGAAGGATCGGCTTCCAGGTTCCCTGAGGAGGTTGTTGTGGAACTAATTTCCTTTGTGGTTTTGGACTGAGGAATGTGGCTTGTGGTCACCAGCATCCATTGTCATTGAACCTTCTCCACATAGCAACCTACTTTACCAAATCTAGCAAGGAAGAGAGGCATCTATTGAGATGGAGGTGAAGATCTTCTGTGATTGCATCATGGCTAGGACTCCCATCACATTTGGCATGTGCTATTTGTCCCAAGCAGAGTGTAGCCAATAACCTAGCAAGATGATACAGGGGCCCAAACCCAAGGAAGGATGGAACATTGAGGGGAGGGAGTCATTGTGTGATCTGTTTACCACAAAAGAAAAGTTAAGTAGTCTAAAATTACCTGTATGGATCAAGATGATATACTAGGACAATTTATAATATGTTTCAGATAAACATGAGCTAACAAGAGATTCATAATAAAAATTCCCTGTTTTTTTTTGTAGTACTGGGGTTTGAACTCAAGGCCTACACCTTGAGTCACTTCACCAGTTCTTTTCTGTGATGGTTTTTTCAAGATAGGATCTCACAAACTATTTGCCCTGACTAGGTTTGAACTGTGATCCTCCTGATCTCTGCCTCCTGAGTACTTAGGATTACAAGCGTGAGCCACTGACAACAGGCAAAATACCCACTTTTAAAAATCCCTTTGGGGACCAGGAACTAGACAAAAGGTTAGATCAAAAAGAATTAACCTAGAAGGTAACACCCACGCACAGGAAATCAAAGTGAGTCAATGCCCTGTATAGCTATCCTTATCTCAACCAGCAAAACCCCTTGTTCCTTCCTATTATTGCTTATACTCTCTCTACAACAAAATTAGAGATAAGGGCAAAATAGTTTCTGCTGGGTATCGAGGTGGGGGAGCGGGAGGGGGTGGAGTGGGTGGTAAGGGAGGGGGTGGGGGCAGGGGGGAAAAATGAACCAAGCCTTGTATGCACATATGAATAATAAAAGAAAAATGAAAAATAAATAAATAAATAAAATGCAAAAAAAAATAAAATAAAATAAATAAATAAATAAAAATCCCTTTAAGCTGGTTGTGGTGGTGCACACTATAATCCCAGGACTGGGAAGCTGAGGCAGGAGGATCACAAGTTCAAGACTAGCCTAAGCTACAGAGTAAAACCCAATCACAAAAAATGACTTTAAGCTTAAACATTTAAGTTGTCTATTGAATGATATTCATGTACTATTACATTTCTATGTACACTATTCACCATTAATTAAAACCATGTGAATATTGCATTGATGTCAAATGATTACAATTTTATCTTTCAGTTGCAAAGTGCTTCTTGAGTCATTTAGAAAAACAATTTGTATTACAATTTAACTCTGGATTTTGATTATTAAATGAATGTTATAGTTGTTTATCTTCATGTATCTGATACTCATCAGACACACATGAATATGTCTGTGAAATAGTTGACTACATGGTTAAGTACACAGTGGACTTTTTAAATGTAACAATTTAAAGTAGATAAAGGAAAAATGCCACTGAGTAAAAGCTTGTATTTAGAAGAGTAACTGATAGGTGTGTGTGAATGTGTGTGTATGTCAGGGATGATAAATGATTGTAATCTATCCCTTCAACTCCAAATATCTTCTTGAATCATTAGGGTATATATGCTATAATATAAAGATTATATATAAGTATGATAAAAAAATATATATATATATATTCTGAGAGCATACTATCAAAACTTTTCTGTTACTTAATTTTCCATATTTCTTTGCTTACCCAACTAATCTGTATTCTCAATATTTATGTAACTCTTTTCTTTTTCAAATATTTCCACTTCCATTTTATTAGTTAAATTATTGACTCATTAAAGACAAGGATCTGTGTTAATTTCAAAAATATACTTCTAGTCCCAAAACACTATTTTAATCAATTTATATCTTAATAATTATTCCACATGAATAATTAGAAATGTCATTTCTCCTATGCTGTATGGATCTGTGTTGATTGCATATGCTGACTACTCTGTGAATAAAGGCATGATGGATTTATACCAAGTGTTCCCTTGTGAGAGCATCGATCTGGAATGGTCCCAGATGCCCATGGATTCGAGGTTGGGGACCTCAGCATGACACTGTTGAAAGATGGTAGAACCTGTAAGAGATGGGGCCTAGTGGGAGGTCATTGGTCATTGTAGTTATACCTGTAGGGGGTTGTGGGATTCACTTCCAAGCTGCCATGTAGGTGAGCAGCTTTATACACCAGGCACTCCTGTCATGATGTGCTGCCTCCCCACAGGATAAAGCCACCTGGATCACCAAATCCAGAGTGCAAACTCCAAAGTATAGAGCCAAAAGAAACCTTTCCTCTATTTAAGTTGATTGACCTGAGTTACCTGTAGCAGTAGTGGCAAGCTGACTAAATACCCTTTGACACAATGTCATCAAATTCAGATCCCTTAAGTCAGTAACATTCTGTGAGGCCACAGAGAGCATAGTTACCTTTCAGTGACAAGCCACAAATACTATAGTACCACTTTCTCCACAGAATTCGTCCTATCTCTTTCTTGTACATTAGGTGTATGGAAGGTAAGAAGTGAAAGGTACCAAAGACATTATCTGTCTTTCCATATATTAACACCAAATGTATACGTGGTTGAAAGTATCATCTGGTAGAAATACAAATAATAAAGTGTTAAAATTTGAGCAATTGCAAAGTCTTTCTGCCTTGTTACCTTACATGGATCTCTTGGTTTCCACGTTAAGTTGACTCTTTGACTGCATGTCCACTGAAATATATGCCATGTATCCAGCTCTCTTACTTCATTTTTCTGTTATTATAACTTAACTCCCATAAAAGAAGAAAAAATGAGACTTCTACAGTAAAAAGTTTGTTTTGGTATGAAAATATTTTAGAACTGGTCTGAAACATTTTGTATTTAGTGCCTGGCTTCTTGAATGCTTATAATTTCATCTTCAGTCATTTTTCTACATGAATCTGGGATAAAAATAATGCTCAAGTTCTGTGGAATGAATTCACCTATTATTGCTAAGAGATTCATGGCAAGTACTTTGCACAGTGATGTGTATTAAAAGGTTCACAAATTTTATTTTAGGAATATAGTTAGGGACAGATTCACCCCCTAAATATTTAGCCTTTTTAAATAAAAACAGAGTACTACTTTTATAAGTGAAAAGATAGAATCAAAAAGCACTATGACTTAATATATCAAATTACCAAACTTTTAGCTCATAACAAGTTGTATAGGATATTAAAATCAGAGCTCACCTTTCTGACAATTAATGAATAAATGTGACTTTATGTGAACACTTAAACAACACAAACTATAATATAAATGTAAAATACAGAAATTTACCTTACAAAGAAGTCATAGTTTAATAATACCATCTCTAAACTTCAGGGAAATGTAAATTAAAACCACAGTGAAAAATCTCCTTGTACTTTTTCAGAATAGTTCTTATCAAAAGAAAAAGACAACACATGTTGGGATGTGAAAAGAGAATCCTTACACTGTTGTTAGGGATGTAAATCTGTATAGTCACTATGGAAATAATACAGAGGTTTCTAAGAAATTAAAAATAGAACCACATTAGATTTATACATTCCATGCCTGGGCATTTATCCAACAATACTGAAAGTAAGATGACAAAGGAGTAACCTGCACTCCAGCATTCATTCTAGCATCATTCTCAATAATCAAGATGTGGAAAAATCTAATTGTCTTTCAATGGATAAAGAACAAAAGGAAATGTAATAGAATATCATTCATTCTTAAAAGAAGAAAATCCTGTCACTTAGGACAGCATGGATGAATCTGAAGGGCATTATACCAAGTGACACAAACCAGGTACAAAGGCAATTGATTATGATCTCAGTTATATATTAGATCTGAAACAGTCCAATTCATAGAAGGAGAGGGAAAATGGTTATCACCAGGGCTACTGGGAGAGGGTGATCAAGCGGTTACAACTTTAGTTACACAAGATGGAAAAGCCTGGAGATCAAGTGTAGAGCATGGTGGCTACCAGTAACAATACTGACCTAATACACTTGGAATTTGATAATAAAACAGATGCTAAATTCAATCTTCTTCTCTCACTCTAGCACAGGAAGGAGAGTTGACAAATACAGCAACTAACTGGGATGTGGCGATCATATCACAAAGCACATTGTTAGATAAAAATTATGGAAGGACATCATTTTAGACTGAGTCCATGAATTTGTTCTCAATAGATCAGACCAAACTAGAATGGAGAAGTTTGTGTTAAATGTCACATAATCAAGCTGAACTATAAATCAGGTCATTTTAAATAAATAAATTTGTAGCAGCAAATCAGAAAAGACTTCTGATCCGTGAGCCAGCATGATAAGGAAGTCCCTTGTGTCTCAATGGCATAAGAAAAATAACTGAAATGACCAAACCACTTTTCTTTCCTTATTTTAGCTTTTCACCCCTTTTTCACCCTCTGAATCCAACTTTGTCTCATGAGCGCATGGACATACCATGTGTTTTAAGGAATGAGGCATGGCCTGATTCCAGGCTCACAAAATCCATAGGCCTGTAAACTAAACTTACTATAACTTTGTCTTTTGCCAATACATACATCAAAATGTCATGTATATCTTTAATATATTCTTTGTATGCTAATGATAGTTGTGTATGTGTGAGAGAGAGACAGAGAGAGAAGCAAAGAGAAACTTCAATAAGCCCGACACAATTCTCTTTTATACATTTTTATTAGTATATGACAGTTTTACAAGGGCCTTTGTTGTGACATTTCCATACGTACATATATTAAAAACCAGTTTGGTTCCTCTCTTCCATTATTCTCCCCCTACCCCATGACCCTTCCTACAATAGCTTCAACAAGCTTATGTGTTCCATGTTCACACATGGATAGAAAGTGCTTCAGCCACGTTCACCTCCCTTTTCTTCTTTGTTTACCCTCTCCCTCCCACTGCTGCCCTCCTCTGCACAACCCATTCTACATTCCTGTCCTTTATTGTTTAAGTGTCTGTTGTTCAGTGAGGATTTTTGCCTTGGTACTTTCCATGTGAATATATTAGGCTTAAATCAGTCTAACCCCTCCACTCCTCTTTCTTCCCCTTTCTCCCTACTCTATATTGTTTAATAGTTTTCAGTGTGTTTCCTTGTGTCTGACTCTTACACAGATGTCATCTATTTCACTATTATTCATTCTCTATCATTCTTTTCTTCTTCCCTTAGTCTCCTGTAACAGTCCCACTTTTGGAAACATATTTTGTAGTATTTATGTGTATATATGATAATGCTTGTATTTTTATTGGATCTGTCATCCACATATAACATGCAACCTTTGACCTTTTGAACCTGGCTAACTTCACTTAACATGATGTTCTCTAGTTCCGTCCATTTAATTGTAAATGACAAAATTTCATTCTTCATTATGAGTGAATTACATTCCATTGTGTATAAATACATTTTCTTAATCTATTCATCAGTTTAGGGCATGCTGGGCTATCTCCATAGTGCAGTCCTTCAAAGATGGTGGAAACCCATTGCTGTGTGAACTGAAGCATTGAACACTCACATAGTCTACAGAGATTTCTGGTAGAAAATGGTTCAACATAATGCTATATTGGCTTACCTTCTAGATATATTCAATAATCTTAATAAGGAACTTTTAAAGCCTAAAAATAGTTGGAGGGTGGGCAAAACAACTATATAAGAAGCTGCTTAAAAGTCAGAAGAGTGGTGGTGGAAAGAGTCAGATATTATACTGCTAACAGAAAGGAAAAGTATTATTTGAAATTGCTATAATATGCTGCAGGTCTTAAAGACATTTTTCCAAAAAATAAATTCAGTCAAAAGTACTTTCATGATTTATCAGCTCTGACTCTCTTTACATATGGTGTGTCTTCCTTTAGGTATGCTGCAAAGAACCCACCAGCAACGAGAGGAAAACACAGGTAATGTACAGAATCACATTTGAGCTGCCTCCCATGGGCCTCACTGTGTAATCACAAGAAAATGGGGCAGGAGTGAGGACCAGAGAGGTGTATAGGAGCAATAGGAGCAAAAGAGGTGTATAGGAGAAGCAGCTGTGAATGTCTGGAGCTAGGAATGGGACAGTGGAACTGTGCATTTCCCTGGATCTTCTATAGTACCAAGAAAACATGTAAGACCCGGGGACACAAAACACTTTGTCCCTCTTAAGCAGTAAGAAAAGTTCCCTTCAAGCTAGATGGCTCAGACTTTTAACAGCAGTCATGGTGATGTGCCAAACCACATATATATATTTATATATACACATATATATATACACATACTATATATATGCACACTGTATATATATACACACACATGTATATACATATACATACAAACATACACACACACACACACACACACACTATATATCTATATATACATAGTGTCGATGTTATTTAACTTACGGTTATAGGGAAAGTACATGAATCCGATTAGGGCCTCACCCCCAATTAACTATATATATATATATATATATATATATATATATATATACATGTATATATATATATATATATATATATATATACATGTATATATATATATATATATATAGTGTGTGTGTGTGTGTCTGTATATGTATACTAACTTTAGAAACCATTCAGTACCTATTCCTGATTAAAAACTCACCAAAGTCAAAACTTCCTCAGCCTGAAAAAGGCATCTATGAAGAAATGAGCAAATGAACAATGATGCCATTGGTAATGAGGAAATGCTTTATGCATGTGTCCTGAGACTGGGGAAAAAGTGTAATCCTAACCAGTCAAAGGACTTAAAGAAACCAATGGAAAAAAGATGCACATATTAAGAAGAAAAAGACATATACACTTGGTTTAATTTGCAGCTTATATGAATGCTTGTGCAGAAAATCTCAAAGCCTGGAAAAGAACTAGAGCTAATATGTAAGCCAAGCAAGCACACAAGATACAAGGACAATATATAAACAAATTCAATACAAGCAACAGATAATTGGAAATAAAATTGAAACAAGAGAATATCTTCATTTTCATCAAGATAGATGGAACAAAATATGTTCGATATTTGCCTGCTAAAATTATGGAGTCATAATAAGTAAGAAATGTAAATAAATTGACAGCTATACCATACTTAGGAACCAGAATATCTAAGGACACAAGAATATCTATTCTACCAACACTTTGCTAAACATGCAAAGAAATCCTGCTCACAAACCCTGTGATTTTTATGTAGACATCTGGAAGCTAGTTCTAAAATGTACATTTAAATTGACAAGTTCTAGAATTGTGTAAATAAATTTGAAAAATCAGACCAAAGTTGTAGAACTAACACTAAGCTGATTTCAAGTACAACCCCACACTGCAATAATCGGGTCACGTGGTCTTGGAGAAAGAATATTAAGCTCAACCAGTAGAACAGAATAGAATCTAAACAGAAATAGACATTAAAAGGTCAAATTATTTTTTGATAAAGGTGCTAAGATATTAAATAAATGAGTAGTTTTTAAAAACAATGGTAGTGAAATGACTGGACAGCTGTTTGCAACAATATCTGGCAAATCATTGAAACTATATGACTCAACTCACTCAAATAGGTCATGGAGGAGACGAGAAGATGTTGGGTTAGAAACATCCACAAGTTCCTGTGATTCCATGAGCCTGAACTAAACCCTCAGGTATGTGACTACATGCAAAAAAGCAGGAAATTTAGAAAGGTAGGGGTGGGCACCAGTAAAAGAGTAGGCAGTTAGGGAAGGAGAGAAATCAAAAATATCAAACTTTTTATCTATAAGAAAAACAAAAGTTAAAGTTTACTAGGACGGAGCCTAGAGCCCCTTGGAACCTGAGTGTCCCCCACTCCCCAGTTAGTACCTTCCAGGGGAGTGGGCAAACTGTGGAGCAGGACCTAGCCTGTTTCATGCCTGGATGCACGTATGTGCTTGTGTTGCAAGATATGGTCATGCACCAATTAATGCTTTGCACACAGTGCAAATCTATGGACTAGGAATGAGACTGCAAATCACACTGTAGACCTTTTGAAGCTAAACAGAGCCTGAGCCCTCCACCCAGATTACAGGTGGAGTTATGAGTGCCTTGTTAATGTTTACCGTTTTATGAGTACAGCTTTAAGGCAGGTATTACAAAGAGATTTTACAGGTGACATAGCATGACACGCAATCCTGAGGGGTGCTCCTATTCTGCTATTTCCCTTATCAATAACTCCTAAAAAGCTCTATGAACTTCTGAAGGCTGTCATTTAATGCTGTACATTGATTTTCCTCATTACTTCAGAATATTAAGGTTTTGGATAGAATGGTTTCTCCTGAGATCTCCCTCCTTGGTTTGTCGTTCTCATCTTGATCTCTTTGTTCTCACGTTTTCTGTGACTGTCGATGTTATTTAACTTACGGTTATAGGGAAAGTACATGAATCAGATTAGGGCCTCACCCCCAATTAACCGAATGTATTATCGTTATTAATTTAATGGAAATATGTCAAAAGCATTGTCCAGTCTGAAGTACTATTGTAACGGATGCAATAAGCCTGGGTCATCGTGACCAAGAAAAGACAGGAAGTTGCAGAAGGAATGATTCTGGAAGATGAGATGAGCTCATAAATGTGGTCATAGTAACTGTTTATCATGTTAGAGTTTCAGCTTATGGATGACCACCTGTAGCAGGATAGCCCCAGGCTAGCTGGGGCAGCTACTGCCTCTGGGCAGCAAGCAGTGTGGTTTGTGCTGCTTTTGGAGGCCTTGTTTGAATTCTGCTCTTTGCCAAAGTACCAGTCTTTGATGTACAGCTGAAAAAATATATAAAAAACAAAAGAAAAGCACAAATTCAAAGTGCCTTTATCAAGTAATATTGTTCCTTTGACACGTGTTTCACTTTTCCCCTAATACTGTGTTCAAAAATTAACATAAATTTTCGGGGGGGAACTCATTTCTGCTCATAGCATATACTACCCTTCTTAGTAATTCATAGTTCGCTATCGTCTTCAATAGCAGGGTGATACACCGATTCTATGGCGAACCAGGTCTTCCCTCCATAAGCTGCAGTGTTAAAAATGTCACTGTGATCTTTCCCAACCATGCAGGTGTGGATTGTGCAATCTAACGTCAGTCAGGGCCTCGAGCCCTGTCCAATTGGAAGCACCATGTGTGGGGTGACCAATCAGACACCGACACCGAGGAAAAGGGGCGGGTTTTAATGACGTTGTTCGGGTCTTTAACTGAAATTGACCAGCAGAGACCATCTAGGAATTAGCTCCAAGCTTTCTCCTCTGTTGAGGATGTTCGGGTGGTTTTTTCACATCCTCTAATAGCCTAAGAATTCTAAGACTCCAGTATATAATAGGGAGGAACCCTAGAACCAAGGACAGGACATGCAGGTCAGCGTCCTGAAGGAGAAGGGAGGCAGTTTGTAACCATCGGTTTGTGTCACCCCACTATGTGTTCGGGAGTCGTCTTGTAGGGCTGCCATTTGAAAAAGGAAAAGGATGAAATACCGTGTGTTAGAACTGTCCCATGAGCAAAAAAATAGTTGATAATGCTGAGGACAGGGAAGCCGGTGTTGGGGAATGAGGGTTGGGAGGAGGATATTTAGAGATTTCGGGTTAGAGCACAGAAGCGCTGCACTGGGAGGTGGTGGGGTTGTATTGAAGACTGCTTTCCACATATTTGGAGATCAGGGGGCAAAAGAGGTGGGCCCAGCAGGAGGAAGGCAGCCTGGGGTGGGCATGAACACAGATCCTACCATGTCCACAAGCCGGCTCACCTCCATGTCGTCTCAGGTAGGGACAGCGTTAGGCACGCGCCCTGTCCTGACGGCCCCTCCCACAGCCTGAAGGCTCTAAAGGTCGCGACCCCAACCGCCAAAGCCAGAGGCGACCCCGGTCCAGCTGCCCTACAGGAGGACTCACCGACGCATAGTGGCGAGACGCCAACCGCTTGCTACAAACTGCCGTGCTTCTCCTTCAGGACGCTGACCTGTATGCCATATCTTTAGTATTAGGGTGCCCTGGGTCCTCCCTATAATCTCCTTGAGTCTGACCATTCACACAGGTGGACAGCGGCTGTGGTAAAGCCACCTGAACATCCTCAAAAGTAACACACATGCACAGGAAATCATTGTGAGTCAGTGCCCTGTATAGCTATCCTTATCTCAACCAGCAAAACCCCTTGTTCCTTCCTATTATGGCTTATACTCTCTCTACAACAAAATTAGAAATAAGGGCAAAATAGTTTCTGCTGGGTATTGAAGGGGTTGGGGGGAGAGGGAGGGGGCGGAGTGGGTGGTAAGGGAGGGGGTGGGGGCAGGGGGGAGAAATGACCCAAGCCTTGTAAGCACATACGAATAATAAAAGAAAAAAAAGAAAGAGGAGACAGCCTGCAGACAATTCCTAGATCGCTGACAGGGCGCTTCAGTTGAAGACCCACCCAACATCATTCAAGCCCGCCCCTTTCCCTCTGTGTCCGTGCCTGATTGGGCAGTCCTCATGCTGAGCCAACAATTGGATAGGCCTTCCGTACCAGACTGACATTACATCGCACCAATCAATAGCTGCAGTGCTAAGGAAGGTCAAAATGACAAGTTCTATACTGTAGCTTGAGGAGAGAGGACCCAATTCATCATAGAATAGTTGTACTAACCCTGTAAGGAAGATGATAGTGGATTATGAATTATATCAAGAAACTAGTACATGTTATGAGCCAAAATGTGTTTCCCTCCCCAACCCAGATAAATGCAGGTCGATTTTTTAGCAAACTGTTAACAGCTCAGTGAAACGTGTCAAAGGAGCAACTTTTGGAAGGGCACTGCAGCTTATTGGTACATGGGGTACATGGGAGAGGTTAGTAACCCAAGTAAGCAGGAGTATTGACAACATGCACATTCCTTCTGAATACTGTGAAAGTCAGAGCTGAGATTCTGGATTTATGAAAGCTTGCCAGTGGTAGTAAAGGAAGGCAAGTAATGTTGGAGTCTGTACTCTGGGTCATTCAATTGGACAAGCCCAGGGACAGATCCCAGAGGACTCCCCATATTTGAATGTGTGTTAGGGTCCCACGTTGGTACTCTTTAATTTCTGTTTGGGTTAGTTATTTTCAAGATAGGTTCTTACTATAGGAAACCCCTGGCTTCAAACTGTAATCCTCCTGATCTCCGCCTCCAGTGTAGCAAAGATTACAGGTGTGAGCCACCAGCTCCTGGCCCCTTCAAGTACTTAATTATCCCGATAGGAGCCATGGTCAATATGATGAGCAGGCATCTGAAAGGAAGAGCAACGTCAGTACTGTAATGTTTACTGTTTTAAGAAAACAGCTTAAAGACAAGTATTGTGGTATGACACACAATCCAGATGGGTGGTCCTATTCTGCTATTGCTCTTATCAATAATTCATTTCTTCATCTCAGTGACTATGGACAAAGACGTGGATGTAGAGAGATCATGATGACCAGTTCACGAAAAAAAGTTTGGATATCAGAATCATGGGGACTTCTCATGAAATGAATAAGATATCCTCTGCTGTTTCACCCCTCCTGCTCTGTGCATTATTCATGGTATTTTAGGAGTCAGTTACCTTTAAGTATGTGACTTTGAACCTCACCCAGGATTAGTTGTAGTGGGCAAATTCATCGCTATTTCTTAAATACTAACAGAAATGGATGTCGAGGCTAATGCCCAGGCAGACATGCGGCCAAACATGCAGGATTCACACAAGTGCCTCCAAAAGCAGCACATAACACACTGCTTTTTGCCCAGCTGCAGGGAACTGCCCCCACCTGCCTGGTGTTATCCTGCTACAGGTCGCCATCTAAAACTCAAAACTCTAACATGACACACCCGTCACTATAGCCACATTTATGACCTAAGCTCAGCTTCTGGAAGCCTTCCTGTGGCATCTTGCTCTTTTTTTCTTCTCTCCAAGACCCAAGCTCATTGAATCCATTACAACAGTACCTCAGAGTGGACAATGTTTTTGACATATTTCCATCAAATTCATAACTAATATAATTCCACTTAAACAGGGGATTGGCCCTAATCTGATTCGTGTACTTTCCTTACAACAGGAAAGATGAAGAACATCGACAGTCACAGAAATACAATAGAACAGAGACATCAAATGACCGTGTACAAACCAAGGTGAGAGATCTCAGGAGAAACCATTCCAACCAAAGTCTTGATTAGGAATGATGAGAAAAATAAATGTATGCTATTAAATAGCAGCCTTCAGAAGCTCATACAGCCTTTTTGGAGACACTTAGATTTTCTCATTGGGAAATTTATGACAATATGGTGGAATGACCACCGTAGGCTTTCTCTAGCATTGAAAGCCTACACTGCTATAAGAATTGATGTTTCCTATTAGAAGATTGTTTCTTCCTTGAACTATGAACATGAATGAGGACACAGCTGTCAATAAATTTGTAAAATAGTTTGATTTCCTTTTTGGTGCAGCCATCACGCCTTGTGAAGAAACCCTCTGGTAATACTGTTGATATGTAAATCTTGGATAATTTCTTAAGGGCAGTGCATTTGATTGGTATATGGGGTACCAGAGACAGGTAAGTAACACAGGTTATTAAAGCAAGAACAATATGCAGATTTCTTACGAATAGTGTAAAGTGTAAACAAATATAAGATCTGATATTGTGGGTTTGTGCAAGGTTAACATTGGGTAGTATAGGAAGGCATATTCTCTTGGAGTCTATACTGTGGGTCATTCAAGTGGGTGAGCCCAGCTACAGAACCCAGAGGAGTCCCCATATTTAAATGTGGGTCTTGGTACCACACTCTTCCTCTTTGATTTGTGTTGGGGTTATGTATTTTTGAGATAGGGTCTTACTATTTGTCCCCACTGGCTTTGAACTACAAACCTTATGATTTCTGCCTCTGTTGTGGCAAGGATTACAGATGTGAGACACAATAACCTGGCCCCTTAAGATACATAATTACCCTGATGGGAGGCAAGGTCAATATGATGAGCAGGTATGTAAAGCGAAGAGTAGTGTCAGCACTGCAATGTTTACTGGTTTTATGAAAACAGCTTTGAGACAAGCATTGCAGCCAGGTTGTGGCATGACTCAATCCAGAGGGGTGCTCTTATTCTGTTATTGCCCTTATCAATTATTCATTTCTAGATCTCAGTGAATATTGGCAAAGACATAAATGCTGAGTAAGAGCTTTATGAATACAATAATATATACTATGCTAACTCACCTTCCTGCTCCATACATTTAGGAGTCAGTGACTTGGAAAGATGTGACTTTGAACCTCACCCAGGATTGTTGTTTGTGGGTAATTACCTAGTCTCAGGACAATCCTGGCATATCCTCTGGAAACCCTACCTCAAAAAAACCACAGAAGTGGAGTGGTGTGACTCAAGAAGTACAGTACCTGATTTGCAAGAATGAAGTCCTGAGTTCAAATGCTGCAACCACCTATAAATGAAGATATAGGACACCCTGCATTTGAGAGGACCTGGATATAGCAAGAAGGGAGGATGGTACACTGCTGGTGAGAATAAATTTTAATACAACCATTTTTTAAAAAAATAACTGGAAGTTTACTCAAAAAATGAAACCATGAACTGCCAGATGATCCCAAAATCATAATTCTAGGTATGATTCAAAACAATGGATATCAGATTATTCAAGAAAGCTGTGGTCTGATTTCCAAGGAAACAATACTGACTGCAGCTAAGATATGAAAACATGTAAAGTGTCTTTTACATGAGTGTATAGCATGAGATTCCTCCCAGCTTCTTAGAGACTTGTCAAAGCCACACCTCAGACTTCTTTACTGGAGGAGTTCCAGGGGCTTCTATTCATTAGAAATGGCAAAGGGACCAGACACAAGGCAACTGTGGGCACCTGGAGACAGTCAATCTGTAAATTCTGTAGCTCTGAACCAGTAGAGACTCCAGAGTCATTCTGATGTGGAGCCTGTGCAGGGGGAGACAGAGGAGAATCAAAAAAATAAATTTTAAACACGGGGTCAAGTGATTTTTCTCTGCCTTCTACACAGGTGAAATGTTCAAAAACAAAAATGTTAATCATCCTTTTGAAAATTCTTGTCTGCAGTATTTGGAGGAAAAATGATGAAATTCTACAGCAGCTATACCATGAGGCAAATATGATAATGCTGTTGGAAGGGGAAGTTGGTTTAGGGGACTGCGGGCTGGAAGGAGGAATTTTAGAAATTTATTGGCACACTGAATATGAGCTGGATAGGTGGTGGGGGTTCTGGGTGGATTTAACAGACAGCTTTCCACATATTTGGGAAGCTGGGGATAAAACAGGTGGGTCCATCAGGAGGAAGGCAGCCTGGGGAGTGCGTGGGCCACAGTTCCTACCATTGCCACACACCCACACACCTCTACAACATCTGGGGTGAGGGAGCAGTGGGGACAGGCAGCAGGAGGTGGCAAGAACTCTACCACTTGAGTTAGCCCCCCTGCCCTCCACGTGGACATAAAGTGATTTTCCAGGTGTGCCCTATCTGTGGCATACTGATATGATTCCATGGCATTCCTGGAAATGTTCCCATGAAGACATAGAACCCAGAGCTCATTTGTTGCCTGATATTCATCATTGTCTATAAACAAAAACTTACCTGGTTAAAACACACCTTCTGAGGTACAAAGTCATATCCTTAAAGATCACTGACACACAAAACACCATGCATAGTATACAGAGCAGGAAGCATGAAACAGCACAGTTTATATTTTTCAATTCATTACAAGTCCCCATGATTCTGGTCTCCAAACATTTTTCCATGACTTTGTCAACAGGGTCTTTCCCTCTACTTTCACGTATTTGTCCATAGACACTGAGATGAAGACATGAATTATTGATAAGAGCAACAGCAGATCAGGAGCAACCCTCTGGATGGTGAGTCCTGCCACAATCCTGGCATTTGTATTTGTCTTAAATCTGTACTCATAAAACAGTAAATATTAGGGGACTGACCTTACTTTTCCTTTTAAATGTCTGCTCATCACATTGACCTTGGCTCCTATCAGGATAATTAAGTATTAGAAGAAGCCAGTCACTGAAATCTTAGACCTGTATTCTTGCTATAGTGAAGGCAGACATCAGGAGGATTGCAATTCAAAGTCAGGGGGACAAATAGTAAGATCCTGTCTTGAAAATAACTAACCTGAAGAGAAATTATAGAGTACCAGTGTGGAACCCCTATGGGATCTGTTCCTGGGCTTGATTCTCTGAATTACTCACAGTAGAGACTCCAACAGAATCGGCCTTCCTTTACTACCACTGCCAAACTTGCACAAATGCAGAATGTCAGATCATACATTATTTTCACATTACTCTACTCAGAAGGAATCTGCATGTTGCTGCTGCTCTTACATACCTGTGCAAAGTACCCCATGTACAAATCAGCTGCATGCTCTTCCAGAAATTATCCAAGACTTACTGGACAGTCTTTTCATGAGGATTGAGGTTTACACTCAAAAGGATATAAAACTATTTCACAAGTTCATGGACAGCTGTGGCCTCATTCTCCCATAGTCCAAGGGAGAAGCAATCTTAAAATAGGAAATATCAATTCTTATAGCAGTGTAGGCTTTCAATGCTAGAGAAATTTCATGTCACTCAACACTATTGTCATCTAGTTGCAGCAGAGAAAATCTATGTGCCCCCTAAAAAGCTGTATGAGCTTCTGAAAGCTGTCATTTAATAGCACACATTGATTTTTCTCATCACTTCAGAACATCAAGGTTTGGACAGAATGGTTTCTCCTGAGATCTCTCCATGGTTTCTCGGTTGTTATCTTGTTGTCTCTGTTCTCATGCTTTTCTGTAACTGTTGATGTTCTTTATCTTTCCTGTTATAGGGAAAGATGATGTTTTCCAGCTCCATTCATTTACTTTCAAGTGAGTCTGTAAGAGTCCCAATATATGAATGTGGGTCCTGGCCCTACCCTAGTCCTTTTGAAGTTCTGCCTGTGGAGACCCTTCTGCATCCACGCTCATCCACACAGATCACAGGCCATGGATGGTAATGTGGTGAACCTCGTATTGGTTTCAGGAAGGTAGGATATCAAATGGACACCACATTGATCTGTGTGGAGCTCTGCAAAAGAAAGCTCAGGAGACCTGAGCACTCTGCATTGTAGTCCCAAATGGACTTGGGCATGCTGGGGAAACCAGGAGACAGTTTCATGACTTCTCAATGGAATCATGTAGAATGGGTTTAATGTGGCAATTTTGGGACAATGTGAATAAAATGTTTGCAAAGAGTATGTTAGAGATTCATTGATTTGTCCTTCAGTATGATTCTAGGGAATCATGGAGGCACTCTAGTTCCAAGATGTAACACAATTTCAAACTTTCAAAGAAAGGTGTGTAACAAGTATTTGATTGTTTGTATAAACTCCAAGGATGGAATAGGGTACTCCTGGCCACATGGTGTGCTGGGATCTCTTTGAAAAAATATTTTGGCGGTGCTGGGTTTGAACTCATGGCCTCATGCTTAGCAGGTTCTTTACTGTTTGGGCCTCTCTGCCAACCCTTTTGTGTTCTAGGTACTCTTTTTTTATTTTGGGGTTGGAATTCTGGCCCTACTCCTTGAGCCTCTCCACAGCCCTTTTTTTCCGTGGTGGGTTATTTTGAGATAAGGTCTCATGAACTATTTGCATGGACTGGCTATGAAAGGTGAACCTCTTGTTCTGTTCCCTGATTATGTATCTTCACAGCCATGAGGCACTGGTCTCAGGTCTGTGTTAGGTACTTTTGAGATAGGGTCTTCCCATTTGCCTGGGCTGGCTTCAAAATGCAATCTTCATGGTATCTGCTTCATGAGTAGCTCAGATTACAGATTGGGGCTACCAGCACCTAGTTTCTTCACTTTTCATTTTCCTATTTGGAGCCAAGGTCAATTGTTAGGAGCAGACATTTCAAAGGAACAGTAGTGTCTGTCCTGTAATGTTCACTGTTTCCTGAGTACAGCTTTCTTGAGCAAGGTATTTGAAAGAGAATGAACAGGTAACCCTGCTGTACATCCTATATTTATGACTCACAACCCAGTGTGGTGTTCCTATTCTTTTATTGTCCTAATCAATAAATCTTTTCTTCATCTTAGTGACTGTGAAGTACCTGAATATAGAAAGAAAAGTGTGATGACAAAATCACAGAATGAATGATGGCAGGACAGAATCATGGAGAATTCTGAGGAAGAAGATATCCTGTGTTGTCTCGACATTTCTGCTCTATACATTATGCATGGTGAATTAGGAACTAGTCACCTTTGAGCCTGTGACTCTGAGTGAAGGTAGGAGTGTTTTGAGTGGGTCAGTTTGTAGCTGTTTCTTGTATATCAATATAAATCCAATACTTTCTATAGATGTCTCCATCATTCGGTCTTGGAATGTAAATTTCATTAGCACCTCAGGTCATCATACTGGTTTGACAGCTTTCTGTCCTGCCAACATCAGACAACATAACTCAGGACTTTAATATGCACGAATTGATAAATATACAATGCTTAATATCCTGCAAAAAAAAGATTTGTGTTCAGTGTCTTTGTTGGGACATTTCCAGGTATGCCAAGCTATCATACTAGTTTCTCACCAATATAGCACAACTGAAAATCACTGGATGTCCATGGTTCAAGTGGTATATACTTACCTAGTCAGTATGAGGTCAAGTTCAAACCAAAGTACCATCCAAAGACATCAAAAACTGTGTAGAATTGAGTGTGAGTGACAAAACAAGGTCAGGACTTGGACAAAAGCTGATATGGACCAGGGGCATGTCAGCACCACAATCAGGAAGCTGAAGTAGGAGAACTGCCAGTTTCAGGTAAATGAGCTACATGGTGTGTTTTGTGATACTCTGGGATACATAGCAAGATCCTGTATCAAAAACCAAAGTAAAATGGCAATGGTGGATCAGGCCTAAAATCCTAACTACTCAGGAGGTAGAGTTCAGGACATTCACGGTTGGAAGGTATTCCAGGCAAATAGTTCACAAAGCACATTTTGGAAATACCCAACACAATACAGGGTGGAGGTGTTGTTAAGAGGTAGAGTTTATGCCTAGCAATCACGGAGCACTTGAGTTCACCAAAGTACCACCAAAATAAAATAAATAAGTAAATAAATAAGAGGCAAATAAGAAAATGTGGGAAAAGTTCTAGAGCCTAGCCTCACTCTAGGTCTTATATATCCTGCACATCAAATGGTATTAGCACAAGCTAAGTTTCTAATAGTATCACATTCATGTGTTCTTGTACATGTGGTTCTTGGACCCACCCTAGTACTTTTTAATTGCTGCCTGTGGAGACCTTCTGCACCCACTCTCATTCGAACACAGGCACAGGTCGTGGTTGGTGATGTGGTGCACCTGCTATTCACCCAAGGAGACTGGGAAATCAAACAGTCCCATGCTGATCTGTAGGGAGCCCTACAGCAGAGTGTCCATCAGTCGGCCAGGAGGCATCAGCACCCTGCTTGGTTGTGACCAAAGCGTCACACAGCTATGCTCCAGAAACCAGTCACCAGTGTCATGACTTCTCAGTATACACGTATAAAATGTTTTCAAATATTAGTGCATTAGCAACTAGCTGATCAGTCACTTCCTATGACTTTGGGGAATCATGTAGGCACCCTCTTTCCAAGAGGGTTACAGTATCTAAAGTTTGAAAGAAAGCGGGAGATAACACAAATTTTATTTTTGTATAGACTCTAAAAGTGGAAAGTGGCATGACTGGCCACCTGTTGTGTACAGGGATTCCATCAAAACTTTTTTTTCATGGATTTTGGGGTGTGGAAAAAGGGCCTCTTGCTTGCTCAACAAGTGCTCTACCACTTGACCCCTCTACCACCCTTTTTGGGGTTAGGTATTTTCAAGATAGGGGCTTACTATTTGCCCTAGCTGGCTTGGAACTGTGATTCTTCTGATCTCTGCTTCCTGAGTAGCTAGGATTATAGGTGTGAGCACCAGTGCCCTGCTACTTCAAGTACCTAATTACCTTCATAGAGTCAAGGTCAAGTGTTATAAGAAAGCATTTCAAAGAACAAACAGTATCAGTACTTTAATGATTATGAGGGTTTTTTTTCCAGAGCTGGGGCTTGATCTCAGATCCTCCATCTTTAGCTACTCCACCAGATCTTATTATTGTGATTGATTTTTCAAGACAGTATCTTGCAAACTACTTGTCTGGGATAGTTTTGAACCAGGAATCTCCAGATCTCTGCCTCCTGAGAGGCAAGATTTCAGGTGTGAGCCAGCAGGGACTCACTAGTGTTTACTGTTTTAAGAGTACAGTTTTAAGACAAGTATTAGAAAGAGATATTACCGGAGATAATTACCAGAGGCATATGACCTGGATCCAGAACCCATAGTGGTGTTCCTATTCTCCTATTGCCCTATTGCCATAATCAGTAATTCATTCCTTCATCTAAGTGATTGAAGGGAAAGACTTGAATATAAAGAGAAAGAGCCTGATGATCAAGTCAGGGAATAAAGGTTTGGAGACCAAAATCATGGGATCTTCTCATGAACTGAATAAGATATCCTCTGCTGTCTCCCGCTTCCTGCTCTATACATTATGCCTGGTGTTTTAGGAGTTGGTGACCATTAATGATATGTCTTTGAACTTCACCCAGTTTGTGTTTTTAGAGGGTAACTTTGTGGAATGTTTCTTAAATACTAATAGAAATTCTATATTTTGCATAAATGCCCCCCATCCTTGGCCCTTGAAATGGAGTTTTCAGGAGCCCCCCAGGCTGTATTACTGGTTTGACAGCTTTCTGTCCTGCCAACCTCAGAAAACACACACCTAAAGACAGAAATGTGCAACCAACAGACATATCTACAATAACAAATAACCTTCATTGAAAAATCCAGGGATGTATAGTTTTGTGTGAACATTTCCTGGCATCACATGGACTATTAGTATGTCACCGATAGCTCAACTTAAGAAGAACTGCAGTCTGAGCAGAGGGCAGAGTGCCCTGCTCAATGAAAGAGAACTTGGCTAGCAAGTATGAGCTCAAGTTCAAAGTTTTGGCATCAAAACTGTAGAACTGAGTGTGACTGACCAAACAAATCAACACTTTGACCAAATTTGATATGCAGACAAGGACCTGTCAGCACCATACTCAGGGAAAGGAGGAGGGGGATCACTAGTTTCAGGTACCTGAGATCCCTGTTTTTTTGTGATACCCTGAGCTACAAAGAAAATCCTGTATCAAAAACCAAAGGAGTATGTCAATGGTGGGTTAGGATTAATATCTTAGCTACTGAGGAGGCAGAGTGGAGGACGATCATAGTTGGAGGGAAATCCAGGCAAACAGTTCAGAAAACCCCATCTTGGAAATTCCCAACTGAAAGCAGGGCTGCAGGTGTGGCTCAAGAGGTAGAGTACCTGCCTCGGAAGCATGAGTCCATGAGGTCAAACCCAGAAAATACAAAATGAAATAAATAAAGAAATAAGAGGTAAATAAGAAAGTGCAGACATGTCCTGGAGCTTAAATATCCACTAAAACAAGTAGTATTGGCGCCACCTATGTACCACAAAATGTCACATGCATATTTCTTTTACATGTGCACATGTTTAGAAAAGGAAAAATTGTGAATTCAGGATAAAACTGCAGAAAAGAATATATAAAATGGGGTTACATACCACAGGGGTGTAGATGAAATTCATCACAAGTTTAAGTTTTCCACCAAAATCAATCTGTCAACACATATAATTTTTAATCAACAACCTATAAGCATGTGTGTGTGTGTGTGTGTGTGTGTGTGTGTGTATGAAATTATACTGGGAACTTCAAATTGTATAAAGGAGAATGGCCATCATTACCTGACACTAATGTACATGATTAAGGTATAATTGTGAAATAATAAATACCTAGAAATAGTTACACACAATAGGCATGAAAGAACCTATGTGGATATATGTATTGTCAGAGTGAATTTATATGTGCACAGACATTTAGGAATAACAGATCCCTTAAGAGGTTTATGGAACAGTCCTCCAGCAACTAATTTTTTTCCTGTGGTACAGGGTTGTGACCTCAGGACCACCACCCTGAGTCAATTCAACAATCATTTTTTGTGATGGGTTTTTTCGAGTTAGCATCTCACAAACTATTTGCCTGGGCTGGATTCCAACTCTGATCCTCCTGATCTATGCCTCCTGAATAGTTCGGATTACAGGCAGGAGCCACCAGAACCTAGCCTCCAGTGACTACTTGACAGCCTGGATAATTATAAATTTCTCTTGGGGATGTACTGTACCAAGCAGCAGAACATATGCAGTATGAACACAGCAGTCAAAATGGCTATCATAGGAAGTTGAGAGGCCAGGTACCAATAGCACACCCTATAATCCCAGGTATTTGAAAGGGTGAGATCTGAGATCCTGTGGATTAAGCTTCCAGACCAGCATTCCCAGGGAGACTGGGAGACCCCACCTCCAAACTATCCATAGGATTGAGGATTGGTGGTGTCACTATAGGTGGAGTATGCCTTCTTTGCAAGCATGAAGCCCTACCACCAAAACACTGTCACCTTACTAACTGCCCCTTTCTGTCCACAATAAGTAGTTGAAAGATAACATGGATATAGCAAGAATGGAGGTCTGGTACGCTGCTGGTGATAATAAATTTTAATACTACAGTTTTGGAAAAGAGATCGAAGGTTCTTCAAAAAACTGAACACTGAACTATCAGATGATCCAAAAATCACAATTCAGGGTATTCATCGAAAACAACAGATTTAGAAACCAGACAAGGATGCCCACTATCTCCACTCCTATTCAACATAGTACTGGAATTCCTAGCCAGAGCAATCAGGCAAGAAGAAGGAATAAAAGGAATAAAAATAGGTAAAGAAACTGTCAAAATATCCCTATTTGCAGACGACATGATCCTATAGCTTAAAGACCCAAAAAACTACTCAGAAGCTTCTAGACATCATCAATAGCTACAGCAAGGTAGCAGGATATAAAATCAACATAGAAAAATCATCAGCATTTCTATACACTAACAATGAGCAAACTGAGAAAGAATGTATGAAAACAATTCCATTTACAATAGCCTAAAAAAAATCAAATACCTAGGTGTAAACCTAACAAAAGATGTGAAAGACCTCTACAAGGAAAAATATACATCCTGAAGAAAGAGACTGACGAAGACTACAGAAAGTGGAGAGATCTCCCATGCACATGGATTGGTAGAATCAACATAGAAAAATGTCGATACTCCCAAAAGTAATCTACATGTTTAATGCAATTCCCATCAAAATTCCAATGACATTCATTAAAGAGACTGAAAAATCTACCGTTAAATTTATATGGAAACACAAGAGGCCACGAATAGCCAAGGCAATACTCAGTCAAAAGAACAATGCAGGAGGTATCACAATACCTGACTTCAAACTATATTACAAAGCAATAACGATAAAAACAGCATGGTACTGGCACAAAAACAGACATGAAGACCAGTGGAACAGAATAGAGGACCCAGATATGAAGCCACACAACTATAACCAACTTGTCTTTGACAAAGGAGCTAAAAATATACGATGGAGAAATAGCAGCCTCTTCAACAAAAACTGCTGGGAAAACTGGTTAGCAGTCTGCAAAAAACTGAAAGTAGATCCATGTATATCACCCTATACCAAGATTAACTCAAAATGGATCAAGGATCTTAATATCTGACCACAAACTCTAAAGTTGATACAGGAAAGAGTAGGAAATACTCTGGAGTTAGTAGGTATAGGTAAGAACTTTCTCAACGAAACCCTAGCAGCACAGCAACTAAGAGATAGCATAGATAAATGGGACCTCATAAAACTAAAAAGCTTCTGTTCATCAAAAGAAATGGTCTCTAAACTGAAGAGAACAATCACAGAGTGGGAAAAAATATTTGCCAGCTACACATCAGACAAAGGACTGATAACCAGAATGTATAGGGAACTTAAAAAACTAAATTCTCCCAAACTAATGAACCAATAAAGAAATGGGCAAGTGAACTAAACAGAACTTTCTCAAAAGAAGAAATTCAAATGGCCAAAAAACACATGAAAAAATGCTCACCATCTCTAGCAATAAAGGAAATGCAAATTAAAAGCACGCTAAGATTCCACCTCACACCTGTTAGAATAGCCATCATCAGCAACACCATGAACAACAGGTGTTGGTGAGGATTCGGGGAAAAAGGACCCTCTTACACTGCTGGTGGGAATGTAGACTAGTACAACCGCTATGGAAAAAAATTTGGACGCTTCTTAAAAATCTAAACATTGATCTACCATCCACCATCACAGTCCCTTATAGAACCGCCCATCCTTCTAAAAATTCCCTGTGCAACACTTTGTAGTAAGCATCTCATCTCAAACACATCACTGGCTACCACAGATTTGTTTTCCAAACCTGCAGTCTTGCCTTTTCCCAGAATTTCACAGAACGGAAATCAAACACTGTATATTCTGTGGATTTGTTTCACCCATGTTGTAAATCAATTGATAATTTGTCTCTATTGGTGGATTGGAAGTATTAATTTAATCCATGGTACACATTTTATTTACGAATTAACTTGGTGATGAACACAGAAATCATTTCTAGCTTTTCAGGAGTGATAATAAAACTGCACCACAGCTTTCATGAGAACACAAAACCTTAACTCTCTTGGGTACAGATGTGGGATTGCCGTGTCCTAGGTTAAGGTACGTCTTGCTTTATAAGAAACTGACAAGGTGTTTTCCAAAATGGACAAATTCAGATCAGTCAACATTGCAGGCAATGTTCTGCTGCCCCACATTTCTCTAGCCCTTTTTGAGAACTTGTTTTATTTTGTTTTGTTTATTTGCTTTAGCCACTTTCACAGCAATGCAGTGATAATCTGATGTGTTATAATTTACATTTCTTCAATGACCAAAGACATTGAGCAGATGTTTCATCTGCTTATTCCATCTGTGTATCAACTTCAGGGAAGTATTTGTTCAGCTCTTTGTACTTTTTTAAAAATTGGAGTGTTTTTATTCTTATACTGACCTTAAATTTTTCTTTTTAAATTGTTTCCTCCAGGAAAATGTCCTTTAAATCTCTGTCCAAAAGAACTTTGCTCTATTTGAGTGACTTAAAAATGTCAGTTCAGTGAAGATGGCTGATAATGTTGTCCAGGTCATCTGTATCTTTGCTCATTTGCTATCTGCCTGCTCTGTCACTTGCTGATGGAGACATGCTCTGACATCCAGCCTCCGATTTTAATTTGCCTCTTTCCTTCACAGCAATCAGTTTTGCTTTACATAACTTTGAAATTCTATTGTTGCGTGCATGCACATTTGGTATTAATGAAGTTTTAAAAACTATTCATGCATTTGTCATGTCCCGTTTCAGAGGTGATAACATTCTTGGTTCTGATGTCCAGGTTTTCTGAAACTCATACAGATCATCTAGCTTATTTTCGTCTAAAATGATTTTTAAATAATACATTAAACACATAAAAAATATACAAACTAAGGAGTACCATGTGAAGTTTTGATACATGTGTGCACTGTGCAATGTTTAAATCAGGTCAAACATTTATCATTTCTTTGTGACATTATTGTCTCTCGTCACCCCACACAGCAACAGCACCCAAGAACTTCTCACTTCTCTCTAACCATAACCTAGTGCCCATCCACCAGCCATCCCCATCTTTCCTTCCTGGCTCTACTTTGCCCCTAGTAGCCAGGAGGATCCCATGAAAGAGACTCTGAGGCAAGGGACCTGCAGTTAGTGGCCATGCAACAGGCATTCTTCTGTATATTTTCTGCAGGTATAAATCAGGTAAAAATTATTATTTTAGCATGATTATAAATCCAGACTCACAGGATTCCACCCTGTGAACATGTCACGTTCAAAGTACACTAAAATGGAAACATGTTTTGCCAGTGAACTGAACAAACAGATATAATGCAAATTTTATCTCACCAAAGCTAACTAAAGCCCTGTATGGGATCCTTTAAAAATCAAACTGTTAAATCAAGACTATTCCACTCCTGCCCTTTTCCCCGTCTGGCTCCTTTGACCATGACTCTGAATGCTTCAAATGTCACCCTTCTCATCAGCACCTCTGTCACAAGCACAGGCCCATGAATTCCTCTTTCATTGTCCCTGCTGTGTAGTTCAAATGCCAGGTCCCAGTTTTGTTTTATCTTTTCTTTTTTTTTTTGTTGACTTGTTTCCTTGTTCTCTTTTTCTTCCTCTGTAATTCTACGGTTCATTGCCCTATATCCTCATTATGTGTTACCACAGTCCAGGCAATAGCTGTCTGAGCTAAAGCAAAAGTAAAAATATGGAGAGAAATTCATGATCTATGAGGAAGCTTACTTATACTAATGGTACATAGGCAATTAAAAGAGCTCATGACTGGTGACGGTAAACAGATACAAATAAAGGTCTGTGAATTAAATGTTGGTGAGATTCACCAGGAAATAAACATGTTTATTGCTTCCCCACCCCCAAAATTAAACTTCAAAGCTAAACGTCAGGCATTATCCAATTAAAGTATTTAAGTGTCATTTTTAAAAATAAGTAACCAATAGAAATGGAGAGTTATTTTTTCTCAAGGTACTGGGATTTGAACTCAGGGCCTTAGAAAGTGCTTAGAACTTGAGCCACATCCCAGTCTTTCATGCTTTCAGTGATTTTCAAGATAGAGTCTTTCACTTTTGCCTGGACTGCCCTTTGCCAGTCTCCTATCTTCTCCTGAGAAGCTAGGATTACAGGCCTATAGCATCAAGCCTGGCCCTTAAATTGAGAATTTTTAAATTCTTATTCTTAAATTAGAGATTTTTTTTTTCATTTTTCTTTTATTATTCATATGTGCATACAAGGCTTGGTTCATTTCTCCCCCCTGCCCCCACCCCCTCCCTTACCACCCACTCCACCCCCTCCCGCTCCCCCCCCCTCAATACCCAGCAGAAACTATTTTGCCCTTATCTCTAATTTTGTTGTAGAGAGAGTATAAGCAATAATAGGAAAGAACAAGGGGTTTTGCTGGTTGAGATAAGGATAGCTATACAGGGCATTGACTCACATTGATTTCCTGTGCATGGGTGTTACCTTCTAGGTTAATTCTTTTTCATCTAACCTTTTCAAAATTAGAGATTTTTTTTAAAAAAAATCTAATTTGCTTTAGTCTTTGAAATAAAAAAAAACCTGAGGTAATTAATGATCTGTAAATCTTAAAGTATAAAAAACTAATATAAAAAAATACGTGGTCACCTTTGCAAACAAATTCACCCCCACTCTTCTTCCTTAAGTCACCTTTCTTTCCTCCTTTCCCCCACCTTCAACAGTTTTTAATGAGCTATATTGTTCTATGTTCCTGTTTTTTCAGTCACTGGGTGACGGGGGTCCTCCCTATGTTGCCCAGGCTTGTCTTGAACTCCTAAGCTACAGTGATTTTTCTACCTCAGCCTCCTGAGTGCCAGTAGGACAGAAGAGTCCCACACCATGCCCAGCTTGTGTGTCTTTCCTATGTGTAAGTGCATTTTTCTTTTTAACATTTAAATTATGATTACAAAAATTAATCAGTGGATTATAAATATTTTTCATAATAGGTCAACCTATTTAGCAATATTACTTCTAAACATATAGTTTGATAATATGATATACATATTATGTAGTAAGTATATTATATAAAATGCATGTTCATGTGTGTGAACAGCAAACTCTATTAATAAATAAAAATGTGTCCCTTTTTAAGGGAGAGTCACACAGTGTGTAGCTCAGAAAAAGAAAATGGCTATATCCCAAGAAATACATGAACATACTTTTTTTGCTTTGTGCATGCGTGTTGGAACCTGTTGCTCTTACTTGCCTACCTAATCGTAACTGCCCATGTCTTATCAGCTATCCTTTATTGGTGGAACTTGAGCCAGGCTGTCCCTCTCCTCCCCTCAGTCCATCAACCCTAGCTCCCCTGAAGTCTGAGCAAACACTGAAAGCCCAATGTCCTCACTGAGCTGACCTGAGCAAGACATGTTTCCTGGCAGAATCCTTCCCCACTGCTGCTATGTGCTATTGTCATCCCTTACTTGCCCACACCTTTTCTTTTTTAAAAAAAATTCCCCAGTCTTTTTTTTTTTTGGTCATTTATTCACATGTGCATACATTGGGTCATTTCTCCACCCTGCCCCCTTCACCCCCCTTTCCCCCCACTCTCAGTTTCAGGCACGTCCTGTTCTGCCCTTATCATTTTGTTGAAGAAAAGACATATGCATAATAAGGAAGACAAAGCGGTTTTGCTAGTTAAGAATAGCTAAACAGAGAGATTCCTACTATTGCTTTTGTGTACCCATGTGTTACGACCCATGTTGAATCAACTCTAACTGATCTTTACATTGGTTCCTGATCCTCTGCTCATGATAACCTGTCATTTTAAGGTTTCATTTCTATTTAAATGAAAGAAATCACCTTATTAAATCTAATCTGCATCAATTCAGGTACATAATGTGACAAACAACAATTAACTGACTCAGTCTAATAGATGTAAAACAAAACTTTATTGAATGTTTAGTGGAGATATTCAGTTAATTAAGGTAACAGTGGAACAGGATTTTCAAAAAAGAGGAATTGAAACAAGACCAGCCTCTGAGGTTCATGGGCCTTAGAGTTGAGTTCACACTAACGCCCACTACCTCTAGCTCTTCTAACTTCCCAAGCTTTCAGTACAGATGTATCCAGGATGCATAAATGTTCACCCCCAAGTGAAGGAAAACCCAAGTTAAGTATGGATCTCATTTGTCTGGTCTGACTCACTTGTCCTCGCAGATGGGGAAGACGGTGGCACTCTTATCAGAGAGGGAAGGAAAAACTCCTTCACAGATAAAAACAAAAGCAATAACTACCCACCTCTTGGCCCTATGAGCTTGGGTGCACACTGGTGCACATGGCCTTCTTACACAAATGTGTACAGAGAGAAGAATAGAATACATAGCAAAAATGTTCCAGATAAACATATGTTCCTATACGTGTCCCAGTATCATCATGCAGTTTTAAGCTTTAATGATTTTAGAAGTTGTAAAAACATTTTATGGAGATCATTATTTGAAAGTTTAATTCTTTCAATTTTCTTCTCCTATATGGTTATCAATTTTCATTTTCTTGTTTTGGTCCCTATGATATGAGTGGCAACAGCAAACAAAAATTAAAATTAATCTTTAAAGAACACCAAATTAAGTATGAATCACATGTAAATAATTAAATGTGCAAATATTTTCCAAAATTGGTCTTTTTACGCTTCTAACATTATTAAGCTTAAAACTACATATGGTTTGGGGAATACCCTTATATACAAGTATTTATCTCAGATGATACATTTGTTTCATGGTCTAGCTTTCCCAGTGTGACTGTGTCAGAGGCGTTTGTGCATTCACACATGAACTGTCTCAGACATGTCAAGGGGTGGGTTTTGGGTTTTTTGTATCCACTACCTTTTCCTTCTCTCAGTAACAAGTCTGTCTTCTGAACAAATAATATACAAATAAGTGTATTAAATGAAGATATGAGGAAAGGTTTGCAATCATTTATAGAAAAAGATGTGTAAAAATACATCAATAGCTTGTTCTACTGGTGATATCTTTAGGAATGAAAAGTTTGTATCCCACTAGGCCAAGTTCCTTCTACCTATACTGTTGCCTTCTCCAAAGGCAACCCTGTAGGTATCTTAGTGTGTCCTGACAACCTAGGAGGTCTTAATAGTAACAGGAAAGTCTCTCCACAAGCCTCCAAAGGTGGTGTGATCCCAGTGATCCTCGGGCTCCACAGGGCTCTTGTGGAAACTTTCTTCAGAGCGGCACCACATTTTCCCAAGGCACTGGGAGCAGCTACAGGAGATCTGATCTATCTATCATCAGACCCGCCTTGCCTTGATGTTTTCTGGCTTCTGAGGGTTGTGCTCCTCTAGGCAGACTACAGCAGTGGGCTGGACGCCATCGTTTGAAATCTTCGGGACACTGTGTCTCTAAGTTTCTGCAAGACAAAAAAGCAGAAAGAATCCTTTAGTGAGGAAAGCACCTTTGCTCTAGGTGGAGGCTGATGCTCAGCTCCCATTACGATTTCCTGCAACACTAGAACACTCAGGACAATTTCCAAGTTCTATTACATGTGAAAGTTTGCCAATTAACTAAAGAAGACATAGTCTCATTTGCTGTGGTATGTATGAACCTAGCTTTGTGCAGTCTTTGCAGCTGTGTGTGTAACTGCACTCTTCTGGTCACTTAGAAAAACATACTTTGTGCTATAACAAAAAGAAACAATAAAATGGGAAACAAGAACATATGAAGTTTCTTGAAAGGATAGAAAGGTCCTTCAAGAAATGAAACCTGTTAAAACTTGTCAGAAATGGTCAAAGATGAAGAGAAACCTCTACTCCTTTATTTCTCCTTTCTACTTTGAACTCAACACCTTGGAGGTAGTAACCTTCATTCAAGGTTTCTAGTACACACCATGGACAATTTTCCCTAGGGGAAGGAAAAATGTGATTCAACTAGCTGTGGACATTTGAGTGTTTGAAGCAGGTATGAGAATCACAAAATGGAAATTAGAATCTTAATACAACCCACTGTGCTGCACATAAACCCTTCCTCAGGGACAAAGGCCTGTCTCTGCCTTGTGCTGTCTCTCTCTAAAGGGATCCAGCAGGCCATCAAATAAAACTAGTGGGGGAGTGGCTCTGATGGCCTATGATTTATCCAGGTACTATGGGCCTCCTCTGCTTTGTGGAATTGCTAGACAGGTCCCGGGTCCTCTCCTATCATACGGCATGGGTAGGGTGCATTCTCCTTATTTTGTCATCTCTTAAGCATTCCCATCATGCACATATTCTGAAGAAAATTCTCAGTGATTACGGTGAAGTGTTCTACTACTAGTCCCACCTCTTCTCAGAAGCCCAAATCTCAAGTGTTGGGGGTGTTTCCCTATCCTGGGGGGCTCACCTCTTCTGAAGTCTACCCACAGCAGTTTCCACTCCCAATGAGAGAAGACGTGATGCTGGTGTTAAGAGTTCTGAGGTATGTCTTAGGACATTTTGCTCTTCTACTTGGCATGGACTGCTGTCTTTTCCTTCCTGTGCAGAAAGCAGTGAGTATTAATAAAAAGGGCTCTCTGATCCTACTGGGGGTGTGTAGGTAGTACTGAAGGTGGTAAGTCTGTATGAACAAGTCTGATCATGGCAGTTTGGAGAAGTTCAAGATCTTTCCGTGGAGTCTGGTCTGATTCTGTCATTTAGAGGCCAAAAACAATGCTTATGTTCATATGGATGCGCGCATGTCACAGAGCTTTTCCTTCCTAAGTCTGTCTTTCTTCAAGAAGGTCTTCATCTTCCTCCTTTTCTGCCTCTTCTTCTTCTTGTCCATCAGGCAGGCGAAGGCCTCATGGAAAGCGTGACAGCTGAAGCCCTCCTTGATCCCATGCTCCACGTGATACCGAAGGGTCTCCAAGTTGGGGAAGACCCGACAGCAGGCCATGCACCTGTAGCCACGGTCCAGTGCCACAAGCCACTCAGGTGTTCTGGCCCTGGAACTTTCCTTACACACCACTGGTTCTGGGGGGCTGTGCACCTCCTCCTTTTCCTCTTGGGCTTCATGGTCCAAGCTGAATTCGCTGTCATCCAGGAGTGCAATTGTAGGCACATAAGAGCGGTAGGCTTCTGTGTGGGCCTTCTCAGGAAACATTATCTCTTCTATTCTCATTTTCTTTTGGGGGGGCATCAATCCTTCTGTGTCTGGTAAGACAGCCACACCCCTTTTCATTTGGACACGCATATAGTAAACTTTCATGACTCTATCCCATTCCGTAGGTGCTGAGGATGTACAGGGATGATTATCGAAATACGCGGCAATATAATCTAGTGGAAACGGCAAAGAAGACTCTGGGCCGGTCAAATCTTTTAAAGGCATCCCGTGGGATTCACGAAATGGAGCACCTGGACGTAATTTGTGACTTTCTAGGAGAGAAAAATTGGAAGATCATCATTTTGTGTGGGCATGTAGAATGGAATCGCATATACCTGTGATGTTCCAGCTTCTGTAAGTGATATGAATTAGGTTAGGTACAGCAATAAGGATGTGAATTTATGGTGTGCCGTGTGGAGTTATAGGTGTGTTCTTCTACATATTGGGTTAATGTTTCTGGTACTGGTGAAAGGAGACAGTGATGACTATACGTGTGTGCGCCTTAAGGTTAACATAGCACATATGGCCTTAAGGATGTTTGTTAAACAATGTGATAGTAACACTTAAGTGTAAAGAGAACTTACATGTCAGAGCAAGTGTGTATGTGTTTATGAAGGGTTGAAGTCATGACTGATGAAGGGACAAGTGTTTGAGATGATCTGTGTGTAAAAGTGCTTCCTCTTTAGGGCACCTGAATTTTCGGCAGTTCGGGCTAGTGCTGGGGAGTTAAAATACACTATCTAGCTGAGGGGATATTTTTATGGGATTAGGTGAGAACCAGTGAATCGCCAAATGGTTATATGCAGGAATAAGGACTGTAGGCAGGTGGAAGTTTATTCTTAGGGAATGTCAATAGTGGACAGTAAAGACAGATGGGGAGAGAAGACATGTTTGTGTGAGATAATAAGCAAAAGGAAGGAGTAATGGGCTCTATGAAGGGGCACAGTATGTGATTGTGGGAGCTTGAGTTTGTGCCACTCTGATCACCCCTGCCCCCACTCCATCTCAATACTGTCCACTCCCACCCCCTCAGCTGTCTCAATATTCTCACGGAACTGTGAGAAGAGAAACTGTATCTTGTCCTTGAAGGGCATTACCACTATCCTTTTGTAGAGACCTCAGTTTAACTTAGCCCCTCAGCCCAAACACCCTTTCCCATAGATGAGGGAAGGTGATGTGAATAGTGGATGCATGATCAGCTCAGCTGACCCTCCTGCCCAAACTGAAAACCCATCTTTGCATCTGCCTTACCATCCTTCTCAACAGGAGTGATCTTGTTTCCAGAAGAAATGCCACAGAAATAGACGGAGGCAGAAGAATTCTCGCTTGCCGCTGGATTCCATAGTGGGACTGTGACAGATTTCTTAGGAGGATCCTCTCGAGATTTGGAGACACCACAGAAATAGACCGAGGCAGAGGAACTCTCTCCTGCATCTGGATTCCATGATGGCACCACGACAGGTTTTCTAGCAGCATCGCCTGCAGACTTGAGGATACCACAGAAACAGACTGAGGCAGAAGAACTCTCTCCTGTATCTAGACTCCGTGATGGAACCATGACAGGTTTCCTAGGAGCATCCTCTGCAGACTTGAGGACACCACAGAAGCGGACCGAGGCAGAGGAACTCTCTCCTGTATCTAGACTCCGTGATGGAACCATGACAGGTTTCCTAGCAGCATCGTCTGCAGACTTGAGGACACCACAGAAACAGACTGAGGCAGAAGAACTCTCTCCTGCATCTAGACTCCGTGATGGAACCATGACAGGTTTCCTAGGAGCATCCTCTGCAGACTTGAGGACACCACAGAAGCGGACCGAGGCAGAGGAACTCTCTCCTTCATCTAGACTGCATGATGGGACCACGATAAGTTTCTTAGCACCATCCTCTCGAGAGGTGGAGACACCGCAGAAATAGACTGAGGAGGAGGAGTCCTCTCCTGCAGATGGATCCCATGCTGGGACCGTGACACGTTTCTTAGGACCATCCTCTTGAGACTTGTGAAATTCTGGAGAATGAAACCACACAACAATAACAAAAGAATGGAGAGATGGTATAAACTTGAGTCTGTGACACTCAAAAACAGACATGGTGAGTGGATATTTTGAGACAGTTTTATCACCTGTGGGCTTTCCTCTCACACAAAGTAAGGTGATTTATGCATTCAAAACTCCAAAATAAAAGTAAACACTTGTTAAGTTCTTGGGTGTGGTCGTTCACAGCTGTAAAGCCAGTTATGTAAGAGGCAGAGGCAGGAGGATCATGACTTCAACGTAACCCAGACAATGTTAGTGAGACTATACCTCAACAACAGAATGGTTGGGGTATAGTTCGAGTGATAGAGTGTGTTCTTAGCATGCATGACACCAGCGTTCAATCCCCAGTATAACAAGCACAAAAAAAGCTGTTAGATCTGTGTGTGCGGTGAATGTCAGTGGGATACGATAGCTTACATAGGATGATTTTGGAGATATATACAGACTATTAAGAACATGAACTCTACTTCAATTATGATATATAATAACTAAAGATTATATATTATTATTATCAACTTAAGTTCCACACGAGAAATTGTGCAAGTAAGGAATATGGAGTAAAAGTTTGAAGAAGAATTATTCTGTGTGGACATATTTATTTTTATACACACAGAGAGGCAGGTGTAGATGTAAATATGAACAGACGATAGCTAACTAACCAGATAGACAGATATATAGATAAAAATAAGGAACTGGGCATGATACTATTAGATGTTCCTATGAAGATGTCACAGATTAGCACAGATTCCTCTTCTGGAAATAAGCCTCCACATTTTTCTTGGATTTCAGAAACCTTCCTATCCGTATCCTTTAGGAGCCTCTGCCTAAATGCATCTGGTGCACTTCTGGGGACAGAGACTCTGGACAGTCCTAGAGAGAAGGGGTTGTTTGTGTCAGTTGCTGACTAAAGGAGCTTGGTCCCAATTTTAGTCTGTCCTTCTGCCTCACTTTTGCACCTGATCCTTCCTCAGCATCACCTCTCCCTTACCCCATACCTTTGTGAATGAGCTTGTCCATGGGAATGCATTCTGACTCCCCTTCTGTCTGTCTGTGGCCTTGGGCCAACCCTGAAGGTCCACACGGTGGAGAGCATCCCTCTAAGATCACTGGAAAAGAGAAAGAAAATCAGATATGTGATTTTTTCTCCATCCAACAAGTGCCATTACAATAATACAAATGGCATCTGTCCTCATGAAAATTATAATCTTAACTGGTGCCTACTATTACCATTTTAAATGTTGAGTAGCATTTGTTGTGACAGTACATGTTATGAGTGACACTGTTTGTACAATGAGTCATTTGTAATGGAGCTATCCCCTTTTGATCTGGATATTTTACTATATTATGAGTAGCAAGCTTCCTGGTAGGTAACTCTGATCATTTCATTAAGTTTTCTGTAGTAGAAATGAGTGAAAGTGATCTGTTAGCAAAGTCTATATATTCCTCTATCTCCTCACGCTCTTCTTTAGCTGATGGGATGTCAATAAACCAGGAGCTCTTTGAGAGCTCTGTATTAACAGTGACAAGATTTCCTTCAGTCCCAGCCCACAAATTATCTCAAGGAGGACACTTGCCGCACTGACTTGATGTATCCTCTGAATTGTTACTAAAGCAACAAGTATATTAATCAGTACTCATTACTACAGGCTGGTACACTCTAATGAAGCTGGGGTTTACCAACTTCAAAATCTAATGATTTTGAGAGGCAAATAATCTTATCTGGGATACAGTAAGTGGACAATTACATTAACTGTTGATATTTATCTTCCCCTAGCCTACTGAAGTGTTTTCTATGTGAATAAGAATCAGTGCGTGCTTTCTATGTTTCATCATTTACATTCAAAAGCATCTTCGAGTATGTTCTAATTTTATTTAAGGTTGATTGAAAACAATATCATAGGCCCCCTCTCCAAAAGGACCATCAGAAAATGCACAAGCCCCAGTCGTTGGTAGAAATATTAAGATTATCTTCAGAAATGTAAGCCACTCTCTATAATGTTGCGGCTGGCTCCATTCTGTTCCCCTCCCACCTCTTCAGCAACGGGCCAACCTCACAGGAGTTACTTTTTGCTGTTAATCTCCATGGAAACCATAACTGCTAATGTCTCATTTTTCCAGAAGAGCCACCACGATTAGATGGTTAGTTTCATTTCACAAAGGAGCCCCATATTTACATCTTCACAGTCTTAAACAAGAAGTTAGGTTTTACTCCTGAGTAAATAAATTCTTTCTTTCTTTATACTTACACTCATCTCTATACAGTTTTAAATTTTTTTGAGCCATTGTCTCAATGTTTCTATGAACCAAACACTCCTTTCTTCTTCTCAGGACTTAGCACTACTTGCTAAGTAAAGTTTTACCTCTTGAGCCATGGCCCCAGTGAACCACAGTTTAAGTTTATTCTTCATTAAAAGGAAAAAGTACTATTAGAAAGTTTATAACAACATAATTTCTTTCATCATGCTCTTAAGGCAGAAATCATATGAAAGGAGATGCTTTATATAGAAAATTTTAAAGAAAAATTACTCTACACTAACCATTCACTATGTCTCTGACACAGTAATCTAGAATAACTATGCATAGATAACATGGGCGCTAAGCCACAGTGCTAAGACATAGGTCCTCTGAAACTTTTTTTTCTCTCAGACTATCTGGGTCCTCAGAAAGACCAGTATATACACATTTGTCTCTGTCCCTTCCTTCTTTAATCTGTTCTTCTCTCTTTTAAATCTTTCTCTCCTCCCCTCCTCCACCACAAACTAGAAATCTTTATGCCTAAAGAACATTCAAGCACATACCTCTTGACTTCTTTGCTCTTCGTAGAGTTTGAGGAGAGGACCTCTTTTCCAGATACTTCCTCTTTTCTTTTGGATTCATGGTTGAACTCTTTGGAGAGTTCCTTGAATCAGGTTATTGAAACTTCACTTCAAGAAAGGTAGTAAAAAACGACAAATAATGAAATTTGAACACAGAGAACAAATCACATGAGAAATGATCTCTTCACCACTGTCCTGACCAGTGCTCAGGACAAAATAACAGTTATCTCTAAGGCCTCAGCAGTGTTCTATGACCTATTGATGACATCACTACAGTCCAAGGACCAGACCATTGCTCACAGCACTGCATGGGCGGGGGGGTAAAACCTGCAGGGGTTGTGAAGCAAAGTGTTATCTTCACTTAATGAATAGGGAAGTGATGAGGAACAGTGACAAGAGAAATCATTTATCCAAATGAAATTAACTTGAAGTTTTTTATCTTGCCTGATAACAAAACTAGAAAATAGATCACACGCACTAAACAGAAGAAACCCCTTTATGTGTCAAGGGGTAGTGCATTACTAAATGTCCCCAACAGTGAGGATGTGGAAGTGCTCAGGTGCAGTAGGCTCACAACCATGCTTGTGCCACAGATGATAACACGTTACATCTTATTAAAAGTGTCTGAATTATGAAGAAACATATGTGAGCTGCATGTTGAAATACAGGAGCAGATTTGAGAATGAATTATAAATCTATACAAGTTGTCTTTATTAGCTTCCCCCTCCTACTGGGAACACACACATGTATCTTCAAAACCACACCTGCCTTTTGTCACTCTCCTTCATCACTTCCTCATGGTTGGGAGAAGAGAGTACCCTGAGCTTCATAGTGGGCCTTTGTCAGCAATTCTGCTTTTGTCAAGTTTGAAGGTCTCACTCTGAGGGATTATGCTCCAAGTCCAGTCTGCCTTCAGGAAATATCTAGGTCCTAGATAGTTTGAACTCTCAGATGATTTCATCATGCCTCACACCCAGTACAGCATGCACCTCATCTTTTAGGGTTAATATGTGTTTACTCTCAACCTTAGTAGTTATCATTATACCCAAGGCAGGACCTTGCACTCAAAAAGTCTCCTACACCCTCCACTGGCCCTGCTTTTGAATATTCCCATTCATCATGACAACGGCACAATAGGCACATTTATCAAGGAATTCTCAGCTTTGTATGCTACTAGAAAAACTAAAATTTAAAAAAAAACGATATTCTATCAACTGGTAAAGATAAAGGGATCAAATTATTCTAATGGATGAAAAGGATACGGGTGAACTGAGGACTCTTCATGATCTAAAATGAAGTACTGACTTCTACAGCTGTACTGAAGAACAACGACCCAACATTTTATAAAGTAAAATATGCAAATAGCCTATGTCTGTAATCTCACTTTATTAAGGACATTTAGTAGGATGATATTCATTATTTTAGGAGAAGATACAATGCATCTCAGAACGGAACATACTAGCAAAGAATACTTTTGCTTACACTTACATAGGTCATTTCATTTCTTTTCACAACAGAGTAAATACTAGTCACAATGTGTGAAGAGAAAAGGTTATGGAAAAGCCCAGACTACCTAATCCTATGACTAGAGAGTGTGGAAAGGATCTCCTTACTAAAGTAACATGAAGCTGAACTGGACTTGTCTTGGCCTAGGAAAAGCTGCATCCTCTTTTGAGCACTTCCTTCAATATAACAGTGTATAAACTCACTAGCGTCATTCCTAGCAAATAATATATTAATAGAACGGAAAATTCTTAGCTCAATGAGCCACCTGTGGGATTTTTAGTAATACTTAGCTTTTTAACGCTCTTGACCAGCTCAATTTGTAGAGGTTGAAGACTGAACAGTTCTTGCTTGAAGCCAGCTCTCGAGGAAGCTTGAATAACCATTTGTAACATCCAATCTGTACGAATGCTCTCTGTTCAATCAAAACTGTCAAAAAAATGTGCAAGACAGAACATGAAGAAAAAAAAAACAGAAGGAGAAAAGAAGATTGAATTTCCCTTTTCCCTATTTGTCTACCTGGCCTTTGCCTATGACAACTGGTAAGGGATAGAATAAAGGCCAGAGAACAAGCTAAGCAAGAGAAATATGTAAGAACTAACACCCCAAATCCTCTCTCCAGTCCACACCTAAAATCCCACCATGTCTATTTATTGAATGTATTCAATATGACAAAGACCAGTGAAGTTAGTTCCTGTTATGACCTGCCTGCAGTGGGAATTACAAATATAAAGGAAATTGGTTGAAGATAACGGGCTTAGGATAAAAAAGTTTGATGTCAAAACTGTTCTTATTGAAGTTTTGGCAACAAGTTGAACTACATCCCATGTTCTTCATCTTAAAGTTGTGGCAGTCCTATGGAGTTGAGGAACAAATAATACAAACCTGAATATACTTCATGAATGATTGTCAAAACTCAGTAATGCAAGGAAACACTTGATTGTAACTATTTTCATAAAAATTATGGGTATAAAATTGCTGTCTAACTTTTACTGAGGTGTCAGAATTTAGCACGGAAAATATGATAAAAACCAAACTGAATACATTCAAAACACATAATTTAGTTTGAGCAAGTATTCCATGTAGATGTTTCCACATTTGACTTAATTTTAATGGTGAAAGTCATTACATTTGATTTCCTTCCCTTGTTGCCTTTCATACGCACAAAATTACACGTCTCAATTGACTTTTGCAGTCTTATCAGGAAAACGCTTCTGGAAACTATTCTTGATATTGGCATTGATGGGAAGTGGGAGTTATAAGTGAATGGGAGAGTGAACAGAGGCTGGTGCAGTAGTGCAAGCCACATGAATAAGAGCAAAGTGCCCCAACTGATGCCAAGAAGGCTCCAGAATAGACACTGAGGGAAATGGATGTGCACCTACTTCAGCGTACTGAGTCTACATGGTACAGGGAAAGCCTAAATCTTCCTGAATGGGAAAAATCTGAAAGCATTTTCTATAGGTGAGAACTAGAAGGAGAGTGCACTCTCTATACTCTTAATGAAGTGCAGTAAGGACACACAAAGAAATGTGTAGGAAAGCGAGAAGTCAAATTATGCTTATTTACAGATGATCTGAGCTAACGCTTAAAAGACCCTGAATACTCCACCAAAAATCTCTTGGATCTGATAAGAAATGATGTCAAAGTAGCAGGATACAAAAGAAACATATGACAAAAGAAACTGAGGAAACCCTACAAAAGGCAAAGAACTATTACCTTCACTGTTGGGCAAAATAACAATTGTTAAAATGGATATACTAATAAAAGCAATCTACAGAGACAATGATATGGCCATGAAATTCTATTGTCATGTTTCACAGAAATGGAAAAATCACTTCTAAAGTTCATCTGTGAAGCACAAAAGATAGTGGGTAGTCAAAAGTATCATAAATGATTAAAGCACTGTTGGTGGTATAAAAATACCTGACTTTAAATTGAACTACAGAGCCACAGTAGCAAAAAGCGATAGATAGAGAATCTGGCCTTAACAAATATAGAACATGACGATAAATTTGGGTGACCAGAGACAGAGGAGAGGAAGAGGCAGAGATTAGGAGGATCACGTTGCAAAGCAAGCCCAGCAAGCTGTTTGTGAGAACCTATCTAAAAAAACAATCACAAAAAAAGGGCTGGTAAAGTGGATCAACGTGTAGTCCCTGATTTCAAACCCCAGTAGAGCCAAAAAAAACACAAAATAAGGAGAAATTTTGTTCTTTGCTTTCTGTCTGGACCCCAAAAGAGTTCTACCGAACTCATGAACAAATACTGGGTATCTAGAGTCACACGGAAAATGAGAGTTTGAAAAACCAATGCATACCACCATACATCAACTGGCATTGCTAGGACAGTGAATTTAAAGCAACTGAAAAACATTCAATTCACTTACGTGGACGTAAACTGGTACACACACTAAAGTTTGGCAGGTGATGACAATTGTGAATTTAGGCCTATCTAATCACCAAGGGGTTCTACTTGTATGTATGCATCCAAGAGAAAATGAAAGCATTACATCCCACAAAGACAGCACTTGTATGTCAAGAAATGCAAACAAACTAAATGTCAACTTACAAGTGAATGGCTAAACTAAGTGTACTATACTCACAACATGGAATTTCACTCAGTAATAACAAAGAGTAAACAACTAGACACAATGTTACTTCCTACTTCTGCCTTCCCATCAGGAACCTCATGGAATTTCACTCAGTAATAAAAAAAGAGTAAACTATACACAATGTTACTTCCTACTTCTGCCTTTCCATCAGGAACGTGACACCAAGACACAAACTGTTTGGGACAGCAGTGTTAAAAACCTTTGCCCCAAACCACATTTCACCAGGAATGTCAGCAGGAAGTTCAAGAAAATTATGATTTAAACAGTGTGCTTTACTTTCAAAACGCAGTTTTAAACAGCTACTTCAGGGAAAAGGAAAACAAGACCCACCTGTACAACTGAAACTTGTGACTTTTTCTGCAGTTTCCACCTTGCAGCCTTTTCTTCTTGGAGCATCTGCCATCACCTCCATTGAGGTCACTTTCATTGCAGGAAGACAACCACCCTGAAATGGGAAGGATGACATTCATGATGTCGCAGAGAGACTTCCTAGCAGGGCTGGAGGGCAATGCGTGTCCATCTATGAGAAGAAAGATCCGTCTTTAAGGTCACGAGCACTTCAGGGAGGCCCTGGCTAGATTCCTGTGATGCATAAATATGCGGGTCTGTTTCCACCTTACTGCGATTAGGAAGCAAGTAAGCAAAAGCAACCAGAGCAGCAGGAGGCCCACACCCATCCACAGCTCCTTCCCAATTGTGGCAGCATCAGGCTGGACCAGCATAGTGCTGACCAGGCAGCCCCCATCCACTACTGCAGCCAGACACACTCACACATTTACACTCACTCACTTTGACAGTCACACACATTTGCACTCACACATACTCTAACACTCACACTCTGGCACATTGTCTCACACACACATTACATGCACACACTGACGCTCATGCTCATATTCAGTCACTCACTCTAGAACACCTGTCTTACAGTCCGTCTTGCACACTATCATAACACTCAAGCAAACACATATTTACAATCTCACTCACTCTTGATCTGCCCCTGCGGGCACACACACTCAAGCATGCTCTGGCATATGGTCACACACAAACATTTAAACCACACTCGTACAAACTCTTCCACTCATGGATATTCTCGCACATTTGCACATTACCAATCACACACAACCTCAGTCATTCACCCTGAAACAGAGGCCGACCCTCACACACTCTTCCACACTCTAACAACACACCCTTACACTAGCACACCGATATGCACCCTCACTCATTCACACTTGTCTACTAACACACACATTTATGCTCATACTTTCTCACTCTTGCATACTGACACATGCAAGAGTGCACACACTTACACTCACATTCACTCTTCCACACGATCACACAAGCAAATGTACACAAATTTACAAACACACCCATACTCAGTCACTCCCATGCAATCATGCTCACTCTTGCAGTCACACACACTTTTACCCTCACACTCAGTCACTCCTTTGCACTCACGCTCACTCTCATACACTGTCACACACAATTACACTCACACTCATAGTCACTCCCTCTCGCAACCACACTCTCACTCTCACTGTCAAACTTGTACACCCACATTCTCCCACACACACATATTCTCAGGCATGATCTCCCAATAGTGACCCACACTGTACCTCAATCTGTGGTCTGGCTCGCACTGACCTCACAGCAAGTCAACCAACCCCAGGGCACAGGTGCCACAGCTGACAGCCATTTAAACCCCTGTCCTCCCTAGCTAGTGAGCAAAGGACCCAAGCGAGCTGCCCTTGACCTGATTCTGGACCTCAGCCAGTATGTCTGAAGACAGAATGCCTCCCTGCCTTAAGCCCCCAAACCCTGCCCTAGGCAGAGTCAGGACACACAACTTCATAAAACAAGAAATGCAAGAGGGTTCAAAGCCAGCAAAATTTCAAGGATCATTAGGGACTACTTTGTAAACTGACATTCCAATAGAAACAAAATATAGAAGAAATGGGTGAGTTTCTAAATGCATGTGACATGCAAAAACTGAAACAGGAGGAAACACACCTGCTAACCAGCTCTACCATGAGCAATCACATCAAAGCAATAATAATCTCCCCAGAAAGAAAAGCTGAGTGTCAGACAGGTTCACTATTCAATTTTAAGAGACCTTTAAAGAAGAACTAATACCAAGGGTCCTCAACTTATTCCATAAAACACAAAGACAAGGAATGCTACTACACCCATTTTATGAACAAGTGTTACCTTAATGCCAAAACCAGCCAAGGACAGGGAAAAAAGAAGCAAATAACGGTACGATATACTTGATGAACACCCATACAAAAATTATAACTGACTGCTGCAAAATAAATTCAACTACACAACAGAAACATCGTACACCATAAACAAGTTGGTTTCTTTCCAGGAAGGAAGGATGATTTAATATATGCCAATCAGTTTATGTGATATATTGTGAATAAAAATCACGTGAGCATCTCAACAGATGCAAAAAAATACCTTGTAAAACATCAACATCCCTTTATGATAAAATCCCTGAAACACCTAGACATATAAGGCACATATTTCAGCATATAAAGCAACTGCAACACACTCACTCTGCTTAGGTGGATGTAAACGGGCACACCCACTTAGTTTGTCACGTGATGACAAGTGTAAACATAAGCCTATAACATAAAAAACAGATTTTACTGGAAAAAATGTACCCGAGAAAATGAAAGCATTATTGCCCACAAAGACAGCAGCTGTATTTCCAAAAAATGTGAACAAATCAAATGTCAACTTACAAGCGAATGGTGAAACTTAGGGTAGTCTAACCACACTGTGGAATATCACTCAGTAATAAAAAAGAATAAATGACCAATACAATGCCTTTTCCTACTTCTGCATGCCCATCAAGAACATGACAGCAGGAAACAACCTGTTGGGAAATTTAGTGTCACAAACCTTTGCCTATAACCACATTTCACCGGCAATGACACTACAACTTCCAGGAAACTTATGCTTTAAACATTTTACCTTATTTTCAAGATGCAGTTTAAACAGCTGATTCAGGGAAATGGAAAGCAGGCCTCACCTAGACAACTGAAATGCATGCCTTTTCTCCATTCACCACCCTGTGGCCTTTTCTCCTCACAGCATCTGTACTAACTTCCACTGAGGTCACTTTTGCTGCAAGACGACAACAACCCTGAAGTGGCAACAGGACAGCACATGGGTAAAGAAGGATGACAATCAAAATGTTGAGTTGAGTCCTCCTAGCAGAGCAGGAGAGTGACACGTGTCAATAGGTAAGAGAAGAAAGAGCCGGTTCAAAGTTAACAGTGCGCCATGGAGGCACATGCTCAATCTTGCACAATCACAAACACATTCTCACATTTACACGCACATACTCAGTCATGCTCACCCTGGCACACTCACACATTTACACTAACATTCATAGTCATTCTTGCACTGAAAAGCTCACTCTCAATCACTATCACACATGTACACACACATTCTCTCACACACTCAGTCTCAAGCATACTCTCTCATACTCACCCACAGTTCTGCACACTGGGGTCTGGCATTCATTTGACCTCACAGAGAGTCAGGCAACCCAGGGCACAGGAGTCAAACCTGGCTTCTATTTAAACCTTCTGTTCTCCTCAGCTAGTGAGCAGAGCTCCCCAGGAAGCTACCCTTGACCTGATTCCGGACCTCCAGCAAGTATTTCTCCAGAGAGCACAACGCCTCCCTGACTTATGTCCACCAGCACATACTTTGGTAACCAAAGCTGTGTACCACAACTGATCGTTATTCACCTTCCAAGAGCTCCCAACACAGGATGGTGTCCCAACCGCCTTCCCCCAGGCACAAAAGTGCTCCTATCTCCCACATTGTGCATGCCACCACTTCACCCCAACCCACTCCCACGTGCCCCCCACGCAGTATGCCAACCCAGTACCCTTCCCAAGTCTGTTCCCTCCACTACACGGCTCCCCCCACTGGTTCCTGCTGTAGTTGCTGCCCCAGACTCCCTTCCCCATGCTGAAATACTGCTCCCTCCACAACATGGCTCTCCCACACTCACCCAAGCAGGATGTACCACAGTCCCTTCCCCATGCCCAAAGCCCACCACCTCCAACCCCAGCTAGCACGATCCCAGCCTCCCACCACCATTTTACTCCCTCCAGCACACAAGACGCCACTCCCCCCACCCTTACCCTGGCCACTCGGCTCACTTTCCCTGTATCAGCTCCCTCCACTATGAGGCTTCCTCACAAAAAATGACACTGCTCTCACTGTCCCCCACCCTTCTGAACTCCGGCCCATCCCCACAGGAGCACAACCAGGATGCAGGAGACTGTCCCACAGTCCAGTCCCCATGCCCTAGGCCTGCTCCCTCCACTCCTAGATCCCAGTGCCACAGGACACCAACCATCAAGAGGCATCCTCCAAAACACAGGGGAACACTGCTCCAGAGTGCTCCTATACAGGACATCAACCCTCCCTCTTCCCCTGTGCTCCAAACCAGCTCCCTCATGTGCACATGTAGCTGCTCTCCCAACAGGTCCACCCCCTCCCCATGAATGCTCCAGCAGGCCTCCACCTCCCCTGTCTTCCCCTGTGCCTGAAGCTGGCTTGGACCACTGCAAGCCTCCCTCCACAGTGTGTGGCTCCCACAACTGCGAGGCTCCCTGTGAGGCCTGACTCCCGACAAGGCATAGGATGCACTGCCCCACATACCCCTTTCCTAGGATGCCTACCCCTCCCACGTGCTCCCCCACGTAAATAACCGCTGCATCCCAACTAGGGCCTGCACAGCACACCTCTCTACCCTCAAGGCCACCCCTGCAGTACTGCTCCTCTCTCACTACCTCTTTGCCCTCAGACGGCTCCCTCCACTGCAAGGTTCCCGCATGCACATGTGAGGCTGCCCCACGCACACCTGCAGGACACTTGTGCAAGACCCTGTCCACCCCCACACCCATTTCCTTCCAGGATACCGCCCCCACCCCAATCAATGCCCATGCAGGTCTCCACCTCACCTCTCTTCCCAGGTGACGAAAGCTGGTTCTACTACTGTTTGGCTTCCACCTAGGCTAGACTCCCACAAAGGCGAGGCTCCCTCCAGCCCACAGTATAGCACCAGGTGGACGTGCTCCCGGCCATAGGATGCTGCTGCTCTTCCCCATGTGCAACCCCATGTAAATAACAGCTGCAACCCAACTAGGGCCCAAGAAGACACCTCTCCTCAGCCAAAGTCCCTGTGGAGGATTGCACCCCTTCCCCTTCCTTTGTGCTGCAAACTGACTTCCTCCAACTTTGACACTGCTCCCTCATGTGCACATGAGGATGCTCCATTCACCCTCTCAGGACACTGACCCCTCACAGGAGCCCAACCAAGAAGCCACTCCATACCCAGTGTGCCCCAGCCACATGCTGCCCTACACCATCCATTATGCCAAAAGCAGACTCCTTCCTCTAGCATGGCTCCCTCATGTGAACATGATGCTTCCCCTGACCCTAGCAGGGTCCCCAGGCGCACCAGCACAGAGTATCATCCCACCCCACCCCTGCTTGGCACCGCCCAGCACAGGACCGCTCCCTCCTAAAGGACACTGTTCACACATCCTGCCACAGTACAGGAAGCTGCTGCACAGTCCCATCCACATGCCCTCAGCCCACTTCCTCCACCCCCAGCTGCCAGGGCCACGGGAAGCCAGTCACCACTCAGCTCCCTCCAGCACACAGAATGCCACTGCCCCTGGGTGCTCCTGTACAGGACCGCCCCACCTATATCCTTGGTGCCCCAAACCATCTTCCGCTATGTAGCTGCTCTTACAAGTGCATGTGATGCTGACCTTCTTCTCCCCCCACAACACCAGCCCATCTCCAAGCACACCTGAGCTGGATGCCGCCCATCCCCCTTCCCCTGGGCCAAACCAACTCCCTCTAAAGCATGTTCCCCCATGTGCACATGAAACTACCCTCCCACCCTCGCAGAACACCTGCCCATATTCGTGTGTGCCCAAGCAGTTCGCAGCCCCACCCTCACGCATGCCCCAGCACCTCCCTGACATGCTCCCTGCATAGGACCCTGCCCCACTCCCCCATGTGCTCCCATTCTAAGACACCACCCCTCTAATGAGGACAAGGGTCCCAACTAGGTTGGCTCAACGTTGCAGTTTGCACAGGCCACTGTGCTGTGTCCCTGAGTTTCTGTTGTTACTATAGATTGCTTCTATTTCTCCACTGTGAGTGAATAACTTCTGCCTTAGAGTTACTGGATGCGTGCTGAATTCATGACACCTGATGTCACGAATGAGACCTCATCAGGCTCACCTGATAAGACTGACAGTCACATAGACTCGCAGTTCAGGAAAGGGAGATGCTGTACACTACATAGTGTCACACACTATGAGAACCCAGGCAGGATTGTGCCCCTCTCCCTACCCCTGTGCCCTAAACCAATCCCTCCACTGCAAGTGTCCCTCATGGGCACATGAGGCTGCCCCAGGCACCCTAGCAGGATACAGGCCCATCCTGACAGCACTCTTGCAAGATCCCCCCCTCCACATGCTCCCTATGAAATAACCGCCCCATCCCAGGGAGCCCCTCACAGAACACCTCTCCACCCTCAAGGGCCACAGCACAGGATTGAGCCCCTCCCCATTCTCCTGCTCCCAAGACTGGCTCCCTCTAATGTATAGCTCCCTCACCCACACATGAGGATCCTCTACCCCACCATCTCAGCAGAACAGGCCCTCAAAAGAAGGAGACCCCCCCAACCCCATTCCCTGTGCTCAAAACCATCCCCCTCTACCTAATGGCTCCCTCACATGAGGCTGACCTGCCCAGGACAAAAGCCCATCCACTTGTGGTGTTGCGAAGGATGCCCCCCAACTCCCACCTGTGCCCTGCTCATGAAACTGCCCCCCTCGCACCCATGCCTGCTTAGGTCTCCACCTCGCCTCTCTTCCCCTGTCCCCAAAGCTGGTTCCTACCACAGCATGGCTCCCTCCACAGGGAGTCTCTCACCTGTCTTTGGCTCCCTCCAAGGCTTGCCTTTCACCAGCGAGGCTCCTTTCAAGGCTTACCACCCTCCAGTGCACAGTACGCCCCTGCCCACCTGACCTAATGCTCCCCACTTCAAACACTGCAGCCTGCTCAGGAGACCTCCCCACCCCCAGGGACTCTCATGCAAGACTGCACCCCTCCCTTTATTCTGTGTCTTAAAGAAGCTCCCTGTTCCCCATGGCTCCCTCATCTCACAGGAGGCTGTCCCTGCCCTTGGAACCTTAGAGGACACCAGCCCGTTGCACAGGCACTCCCGCAAGACCATGCCCCACCCACAGGTAGCTTTCCTGCTAAGGATGCCACCATCCCCCAACAATGCAGGCACAGGTCTCCACTTCACCTCTCTTCCCCACTGTCCAAAGCTGGCTCCCACTACTGGGGATCTCAAACCAGGGTTATGTTCCCTGCAAGGCCTGACTCCCTGCAGTGCATGGGAATCCGCGTCACCAACACCCCTTCACCAACAAAGACACGGCCCATCCCAATGAGCACCCACACAGGAAGGCGCCCTCCACCTTCTCTGTTCCCTAAATCAGCTTCCTCCAACCTGCTCGCCCTCAAGCTTAAATGAGGTTTGCCCCTCAAACTTGCTGGACACTGGCCTACTGCATGAGCATCTGTGCAATACATGCCTCACCAACAAGTGCTCCCTGAGCACATGCTACCACTCTCCCACCCAATCCCCAGTAGGTCTCCACCTCACCTCTCTCCCAGTGTCCAAAGCCGGCTCCCACTACTGCCAGGCTCCAATCATGACGAGCTCCCTCCAGCACACAGGATACCGCCAGCCCCACTTACTCCCTTCTTAGGACACCTCCCCACCCCCATATGTGCTCCTCAAATAAAAGACCGCCCCATCAGGAACAGAGCCCTGGAAGGATTGTGTCCCTCCTGCTTCCCCTATGCCCCACCTATCAATGCCCACAAGGTCTCCACTGCACCTCTCTTCCCTGTGAGCAAAGCTGGCTGCGAGTACTGCATGGCTCCCTCTATAGCGAGCCTCCCAGAAGTGGGAGGCTCCCTGCAAGGCAGAGGATGCTGTTGCCCCCACACTCTCCCACCTTAGGAAGCCCCTCTCCAAGTGCTCCCCATGCAAACAACCACGCCATCCCAATAGCCCTCACAGGAAACCTCTCCAGTCCAAGGACAACTGAGTAGACTGTGCCCCTGCCACTTCTCCTGTGCCCCAAACAGCTCCCTCCACCATGAGGCTACCTCATGCTCACACGAGGCTGCCCCATGCACCACCACAGGACACAGGACCATACCAACAGCACTTGTGCGGGACCACACGCACCCCAACTCACTTCCTGCTCAGGATCCCACCCTCCCCATCAATGTCCACTCATGCTCTCCCTATGTAAGGAACCACCCCATCCCAAGAAGCCCCACAGAGTACACATCTCCATCCTCCAAGGTTTGGCTTTCACCAGTGAGGCTCCTCTCAACGCTTGGAACCCTCCAGTGCACAGGATGCCAGCCATCCCCGCCTAGTGCTCCCCACTTAAATCACTGTCCCATGCCACCTAGAGCCTGCTCAGGACACCTCCCCACCCCCAGAGAACCTCACACAGGTTTGCACTCCTCTGTTATGTGATTCTGTGTCCCAAACCAGCGCCTCCACCAAGCTCTCCCTCAAGCTCAGGAGGTTCCCCCCACCCCCTTGCTGGACCCTGGCCCATCTCCATGTGCACTCCTGCAAGACCACGCCCCACCCCAATAAGTGCTCCCTCCCCAGGACTCTGCCCCACTCCCACTCATTCCCCAATAGGCCTCCACCTCACCTCTCTTCCTTTATTCAAAGCTGGCTGCCACCACTGCAAGGCTCCCACCAGGGTGAGGCTCCCTCCAGCACACAGGATAGCGCCTCCCCAAAATGCTCCCCACTAAGGACCCACCCCACACACCCTTGTGCTCCCCACGTAAGACACCACCCCATCAGGAAGAGAGCCCGCCCCAGAAAGACTGCGACCATCCCTCTTCCCCAGTGCCCCAAGTCCTTCCCTCACCACAAAGCACCCTCATGGGCACAGGGGGCTCCCCCAACCACCCTCTCAGGACACAGGCACATCCCATGCACACTTGCACAAGACCCCACCCCACCCCCACACTTGATCACTATCTCTGCTCAGGACTACCCCCTCCAGTAATGCCCAGGAAGGTCTCCAGTGTACCTCCCTTCTCCTGTGAGCAAAGCTGTCTGGGAGCACTGCATGACTCTCTCCACAGCTTGCCTTCCAGAAGTGTGAGGTACCCTGCAAGGCACAGGATACCTCTGCCCCCACACTCTCCCAGCTTAGGAAGCCCCCCTCCATGTGCTCCCCATGCAAATAACTGTCCCATCCCAATAGCCCCTCATTGGAACCTTCTTCCAGCCCAAGGCACCTGCACAGGATGTACACCTCCCCCTTCCCATCACCCAAACAGCTCCCTCCACCATGGGGATCCCTCATGCACACATGAAGCTACCCCTTGCACCATCACAGGACACAGGACCATGCCAAGAGCACTTGTGCAACACCATGCCCACCCCCAAAAGCATTCCCTCGTTAGGAGACTGCCCTCCCTATCAATGCCTGCCCGTGCTCTATGTAAATAACCACCCCATCCCAAGAAGCCCTACATAGAACACCTGTCCACCCTCAAGGAGGCCGGCACAGAATTGAGCCCCTCAGATTTCCCTTGTTCTCCAAACTGGCTCCCTCTAAAGTATGGCTCCCTCACCCACGCATGAGGTTCCCCTCTCCCACCTTCTCAGCACATCAAGCCATCCCAAGCAGGAGGCCGCCCCTTCAGAAAGAGAGCCCTGGCAGGATTGCACTTGTCCCCCTTGTCCTATGCCACTAACTGATCCCTCCACCAGAAGCCTCCTTCATGGGCACATGAGGCTGCCCCACAAACGCTCAGCGGACACAGGCACATCCCATGCACAGTTGTCCAAGACCCTGCCCCCACCTCTACATGCATTCCCTGCTCAGGAAGCCTTCATCCCCATCAATGCCCAGGAAGGTCTCCCCTGCACCTCTCTTCCCTGTGTCCAAAACTGCCTACCTCTGCTGAGTGTGTCCCACCAGGGTGCGGTTCCCTCCAAGGCCTGACTCCCATCAGTACACAAGATGCCACTGCCCTGAACAGCACTACTGAACTCACAGGACACTGGGCAACACAAGCACACTCATGTAAGGACCTCCCACACACATGCATTTCCTTCTCAGGATGCCCCACCCCCCATCAATGCCCTGCCAGGTCTCCACCTCTCCTGTCTTCCCCTATGCCCACAACTGCCTCCCACCACTGGATGACTCCCTCAACAGTGAGTCTCTGGCCTGGGTTTGGCCCCTTCCAAGGTTTGGCTCACTCCAGCACACAGGATGTTGCAGGCTGCTGACGAAGGATGCAACCCCACCACCCCAAGTGCTCCCACCAAAAGATGCAGCCCAACCCTCACAGACTCCTAAGCATTATGCCACCCCTCCCCCTTCAGCTGTGACAAACTTACTTCCTGTAAAGCATGGTTCCTTCATGCACATATGAGGCTGCACCTGCCCATCCTCTCAGAACACCAGCCCATCCCAAGCAAGAAGTTGCCCCTTCCTCCTGCCCTGTCCACAAAGCCTGTTCCCACTCTCCCACGGCTCTCTCCTGTGAATATGAGGCTGCTCTCCTGCCAAACACCTGCCCATCCCTATGTGTGTCCACCACCACCCCCGCTGGGCACTGGCCAGCACAGGACACCTCCTTCCTAACGACAGTGCCCTAATCCCCTTCTTCAGCATAGGATGACGCTTACCATGCATGCCACTGCCTTACAATCCCATCCCCATGTCCTAATCCTGCCTGCAGTCCCCACTTCCAGGGCCTGGGGACACCAACCACCACTCTGGCCCCTTCTGTACACAGGATTCCACTGCCCTGAGCACTCCTGCACAGGATGCCACTTTGCTCCCTTCTCCTGTGCCCAAAACCAAATACCTCTTCCTACTGGCCCCCTTATGTGCACATGATACTAACCCAAGACACAAGCCAATCCTCATGTGCATCCGTGCAGGATACCAACGCACTCTCACTTGTGGACCTTGTTCATGATGCAGCCTCAGGCCCACCCATTCCCTTGTATGTCTCCAACTCACCTCTCTTCCAGTGTCCACACCAGGCTCTCACTACGGCAAGGCTCCCACCAGGGCAAGGATTCCTCCTGCACACAGGATAGCGCATCCTTCCATGTGCCCCGCTTATGGCACTGCCCCGTCCCAACATACTCCCATGTAAAAGACCACCCCATCAAAAGTGCTCCTGTGCCGATTTCCCTCCCCTTCCCCTGTGCCCCAATCTGCTCCCTCCCCCAGCGAGGCTCCCTCAAGCTCACACGAGATTTCCCCCCTTACACTCCCTGGACACTGGCCCATCCCCACGAGCACCCGCGCAAGACCAAGCACCACCCACATGTGCTCCCTGCTAAGGACCCTGCCCCAGTCCCACCCATTCCCCAGTAGGTCTCCACCTCACCTCTTCCACTGTCCAAAGCTGGATCCCACTACTGAGAGGCTCCCACCAGGAGGAAGCTCCCTCCAGCACACAGGAGACTGTTCCCCCACATGCTCCCTGCTTAGGATGCCACCCCCGACCCCCACGTGTTCCACAAGTAAGAGACCGCCTCATCAGAAAGACAACCCAGGCAGGATTGTGAACCTACCCCTTCCCCTGTGCCCTAAACTGCTCCCTCCACCTCAAGGCTCCCTCATGTGCACATGAGGCTGTCCCATGCACTCTCCAGGACACCAGCCCATCCCTTGCACACTTGCCATCAATGCCCATGCAGGTTTCCAGCTCACCTCTCTTCCTCTGTGCCAAAACCTGACTAGGACCACTACGTGGCTCCTTCCACAGTGTGGCTCCCACCAGGGTGAGGCTTCCTGCAAGGCTTGGCTCCCTCCAAGGCACAGGATGCCACTGACCCCACATGCTCCTCTAGTATGATGCAGCTCTCAGACCCCCATGTGCTCCACATTTAAGATGCTGCACCATTCCAAAGAGTGCCTGCACAGGGCATCTCTCCACCCCCAAAGGTATCCATGCAGGATTGCACCAATCCCCCTTCCTCTGTACCCAAAACCAACTCCCTCCTCCACAAGGCTCACTCATGTGCACATGAGGCTGCTCCATGCACCCTCACAGTGCACTGGTCCATCCCACTCACACTCGCCTAAGATCCTGCCCACCCCTACATGCATTTCCTGCTCATGACACAGGGAATTCCATGCCCAAGCCCACCTATTCACCAGTACGTCTCCACCTACCTCTCTTCAGTGTCCTAAGCTGGCTCCCACTCCTGCAATGCTCCCACCAGGGCAAGGCTCCCTCCAGCAAACAGGATACTGCCTCCTGTGTGACATGTAATGTCTTGATAATAGCAAAGATTCTATGGAAAACAGAAAAAAAAACAGTTAAAGACTCAAAAATGTGTGGAAAAGAAATGATTATCAGGATCTTGCAAAGGTCAATCTGCACCATGCAGCACAGCTGCACTGGTGATACCCTTTCTGTTAGACACCATGGCAGCAGCAGCTATAGCCTGATGCCATGGAGTATCCAACACATGTTGGCCAGTAGAATGGGGTCCATTAAAACTGATGGCAGAACAGCATACCAGACAAAAATACTTGGAGTATTTTTTAAGTCCACTTGAGGCATCTTCTGCGACCATAAGTCCACATCCCATAGGAACAATGAGCATAAAAATAGGAAGGGTAGAGATTCCTCACCTTAGGTCGTGAAAGAGCTGACACATCCTCAGTCTGACAAGCCTGTGAGCCACCACCCAATTGTCCCTTATCCTGGATTTAATGCCAGCATCAACTCTGGCAGTACAGCATCTTGATGCACAGCTTTGACATGAGGGCTCTGTGGGAAAGAGACAGAGCTCTCAGCTCCAGATAGGAAGCAGGCCCACTAGTTATACGTGCATTTACATGTACTAACATATCTCCAAGACTTCAGTCCAGTTGGCCAAGGGAGGTGCCTACTCTCCTGTCTGAGAAATACATGCAGGCAAACATTTCATAATACATCACATGTGTGGGGCCAATTCATAGTAGCCTGACCTCCAAAATCGGTTCCCTGCTCATTGTACATACTTTTCAGGTCCCAGTACATTACATTAGCTTCTCAAGTACTTAGACAGTGCTGGTTTGATTAGTTCTATTGCCATAGAAACTAAATTCAAAAAACAGCAACTGCATCTACACAAATCACATCACATTGATGTCCTTCACTGTTAGGCAAAGTGTTAATACAATAAACCTGGCAGTCCTTGGTGTATCTATTCTTATATGTAGGTCAAAGTTTAGGACTGAATGTAAGAGCAGAACTGCCATTGGGTTGGAGGCCACTAACAAGTCACTATGATTTAGGGACAATCCTGTCCCTTTAGATTTTATCTTATTTTATCAGTTTCTGTAAGTACTTCTTATGTACCCACAGGACAGGACTACTGCCTGGGTCTGTGCAAGGGACTGCACTATAGGCAAAGCATCCATCTCTGTATTTCCAAGGATGGAGGGCCTAATGTGTGTGGATACATGACATCAAGTCAGTTGTGCCCCTGGTTCATAAAGCCATTCCCACATTTGCTGGCCCAGTGCAAATCCCAGACATACCTTCCCAGAAGAGAACATTTTTCCACTTACCACTGAGCCATCTACGATGTAAGGCCTTGATTAAAAGCCCAGTTGTCAAAAAAAATTCGAGTAACCATGACTAGTGAATAGGCCATCCACAAAGCCCTTTATGGGTCTCTTCTTACAATAGCCATTGCACACTGCAAGAAATGATCATTCTCAAGGAGTGTGTCTACTCTCAGCTTCCTTTCAGACATCTGACCAAAATCATACAGGTATAATTTGGCTTGCTTTCTCTTGGCAGAGAGGTGAGAAATACTACATCCTAACCTTTTATTAAGCTACCTTTACTCTAAACCAAAATCTGACAAAAATATTATAGGAACAGAAAACTACAAGACATTCTCTGTCATGAACACAGATTATGAGCAAACAACAAAATATTAGCAAAAAATAGCCAATAATAAATCCAAGTGGGATTGAGAGCTGGAATGACAGGCGAATAAAGCACTGAGAAACTACTCAAAACAACAGTCAATAGAACAAAACTTTATGTTGGAGGTGTGGCTCAAGTGATAGAGGTCTTGCTTAGCAAGGACAGTGTCCTCAGTTGAAAATGTCAGTAGTGCCAAAAAGAAAAAAAATCACATGCTCAGGTCAGTAGATGAAGAGCAAAATCATGTGAAAAATTCCAACAGTTATTCATGATGTTAAAAATATACTAGTAATAAAGGTGAACAGCCACAATTTGATTAACATCTATAAGACATTGAAAGATAACAATACCCTGAATAAAGAGAAACTCAAAGCTTTCTAGTTCAGCTCATAAACAAGGCAAAAAATTCACTTCTCATCATTTTTTCAATATCATATAGGAAGCCAAAGCTAAGCGACTAAGACACAAAGTGGAAATAAATGTACACAGATTTTGGAGAGGTAAAGCTGTATTTATCTGCAAATGAAAGGACATCTAGATTATCAAGCATTCCATCATGAAGAGAATGAGTCTCAGAAATAAAGGCAAAAAGGAGGGAGGAGAAGAATATTTGTAGAAATAATGCCTGAAATTTTACCAAATTTCATGGAAAACATTGGTCACTAGATTCAATGACAGCTCCTAGTAAAACTGGAGTAAATGCATCCATTCCCGATATATTACATTCAAAGTGGGGATAGGTGAAGAAAATCCAAAAAGCAGCACAGGAAAACATTTCTTTACGTACAGGGAAAACAACAAGATCAAAAGCCATACTCCAGTCGGAAAGATGGAAGCAGAATAGTGAGGTTGTGTAAACAGAGAGAGAATAAAGAAAAAAAAACCAATATCAATCAAGAATTCTTTGTATAGCAAATCCTTTAAAAGAGAAGGGAAAATACATTCACAGAGAAACAAAGACTGAAAAATTTGCTGTTTGCACAGAGCATGCTACTAAACATATGAGAATGCTTTTGTGCTTTTGCATTGCAAGAACTCGCACATTCTCAGATTTAAAAACAGAGGATTACTCAAAGGTTGTGTGTGTGTGTGTGTGTGTGTGTGTGTGTGCCTGTGTGTGTGTGTAGCTTCAAAGTTTTTTCTGCATTTTTAATTGATTTTAGCAGCAACATTCTAGAAACATTCAAAAGCATACTCTGAAAGTATATTTGAAGTTTTACATTTAGCCACGTGAATTAAGAATAAAGCATTAAGTTTTTTTTAGATCCTACAGCGGAAGATAATAAAATGAAATAAAAAATGGGCTTTTTTAATTTTAAAGAAAATTCACCAAGATAAATAAATGTAAAGGAAATTAATTTTTGATGTCTAAGTTGATGCAAGGAATTAATACATTATTTGGGAGATCGGGAGTTCACATAGAGATCTTGAGAGTGCAAAACCATTTGAAACAACAAAAATTGCAGAGACAAGTCAGTGTTACAAAAGCTACAAAAGAGCTGGATTCCAAGCAGAGATCTCCCAGGAAGCAGCTGATGTCTGGGTTCAAGGAGAAGGGAACAGAAAATGAACTGATGCTCATCTTTGACAGGTTGATCAGGCTGCAGAAAAGTAGAGAGGATGTGCTGGGCTTGAGGATGGGGGAGGGGCTGTGGTGCAGCCTCTTCCTCACATCACCACATCCTCCTCTCAGGAGCCCTTTGTGATGAGGAAACCACAGCTCTGTGATGCAGGCCTGTCACCTAGTGCCTACTCCCAAAGGTTAACTCCCACAGCTCAGTTGCTTGAGAGCAACAGTGCGATTTAGATAATGGAGAATTCTCTCTTTGCTCTGAATAGCATTAGCGACATGTGCCTGAACCCCAGCACCACCATCTAGGCAATGGATATGATCCTTGCCTTAGTGTGTGGACTGGAACTCTTCTTCCTATCAATGCTCTGCTTTAAGAGTTATCCATTCTCACCACCTGCTGGGAAAAAGACCCCGAGGAAGATAAGAAACCTGCATACCAGGCCAACAAACAAGGAATCTCTTTTTTGTACTGTCTTTACTTTTCCAAATCAAGAAGTACTTGATTTGAGCACACTTCTGCTGCAGTGGCAGGTCAAGGAAGAGCTGGTGTGGGCACTTGGTCGTGTACATGAGCTCACAGACCATATGTGTGGTATGCTCCAGGTGCTAGGGTGAAGTTACCGTAGATCAGGAGCCAAGGAAAGGACTCCTCAGAGTTGGGGATCTTGGGGGAAGACCATACCCTGAGAACTGGTTCACCAGTCTCCTTGCCATGGCAGGGGTCTAGGGGTCTTTCCTCTGTGTTGGGCTGATTCTGAGGGCTGTGCTGAGTCCCTCAGAGACTTCTGGTAGAGGATGGAGAGATCTCCGGCCTCAGGGATTCAACCCCAACTGGAGACTTAGAGGCACCTGTGGGACAAAGTCTGTGGTCTGGAGCAGAGGGACAGTGACTGGGGAATCCATGGTGTAGCTCACAGAGAAATCTGACTTGGGTTTTCTAAAGAAGACAGACAGAAAACATTTTTACCCACATTATGATTAAAAGGAAGGGAAAAGGTCATATTATCTAAGACAAGGAATGTCTGAAGTTGTCTAGGGAGACGAGACAGAGAGAGATGCCTCAGCCTTTTACTTTCTTGTCTTTTAGCATCAGGTGATACAGGGCCAGAAGAAAAACAGGATGAAGGCTGCCATCCTGAAAGGTAGGGCTGGCACATCCTTCCCACTGGTGATGTGATCTCCCTGGTCCTAACCAACCAGAAGCAGATCTCCTAGGATGGCAGTTACAAAGCTCCGAGAGGGAGTTGCCTGGGAAGGAAGTAAGAACCCAAAAGACTTCCTAGGTTCTGTGAATAGCAAAACAGTAATGTGCTAGGGGATGGTTTTGGCCCGGTAGTGGGTGTCATGGGAGGTTGTGTAGCAATACTGTCTTGATTTTAAGGTGGGCCCTCCAGGTTCACCAGTGGACAGGTGAACAAACTTTCTGAAGTGAAAGAGTTTTCTCTTTGAGATGACCCATCCATTCTCACCTCACAGGGAGGTTATGAAGACAATGGCATATGGTGGAAGTAGAACACCACATACATGATAAATGGTGGCCCCTCCGTGTGCCTTGCTAACATAATCAGTTCTCTGTGGCCTTGGACCCTGTTGTTTGGGATCCAGAGTCTAATACCAGATTCTCTAAGGGAAATTCCACTTATCCTCATGGAATATCCCAACTTACTCTTTTTTCACCATAACCTAATCTCCATTTCTAGTAACTAGACATTGCCTCAGAAAACGAGAGGAAACTCACAACCTGGCTCTCATTTTGGAAAGGTAAGGAATTTGTCATTTCTTTGTTCCTATCTTCCTACTGAAACCTACGATGTGATCCCAGGCCTAAAGGTTATCTTGCAACAGATTCAAGGTTGCAGTGACATGTGATCACAGTGCTGGGGTATGGGAAAGGGCTTTCTGAAGTGAATGTGTTGGGCAGTAGAGGGGCTTGGGGATTTAGGTGTGCACCCATGCCTAGCCTGGCTACATCTTGTGCCTCCTGTCTCCTGTAGCTACCTAGAGAAACTCCATGTCAAAGATGGGTTTGCATGAACTGTTACACGGTGATACCGTGAAAGTTTTGAGGACAGGTCCTGCCACAGACCACAAGACACCTAGACAGAGTGTGGAAAATCCTTCTCCAAACACCTCCTCACCATTGCCTTCCCAGGCTCCTCTGACTCGGGGCCACCTGCGTCGGGCCTCACCCCTATCAGTAGAACTTCAAAAAGACCAGTATAACTTGAAAGGAATCCCATGGGGGCTGTCCCCCAGACCTCCCCTCCAGATACCTCATATCTGGCATCTCTTGTCAGGAACATCTCAGGCCTTGACTGCTGCAACTGTCCCATTTCATTCCTCTTCTGGTGGTGGCCAACTGCCAAGGCATTCTTTTTTCCTACCTGGGCATGTGAAAAACACTGCCAGGAATATCTGTCACCCTGAACATGGAAAACCTCCACAGGAGACGACTCACCCTGGCACACAGAGGTTGAGGGGCCATCCTTCATAAAACAAAATGTACAGGAACGTTTGGAGACACTGACCACCAAAAGAGTGGAAATGAAACTATGGGAAAATAAAGATAAAAAGGGGTCATTTTTCCTGCCAATGACCACAGAGTACCTCCTGGATTTTCCGAGCAACATATTGAGTTCAAAAGGCAGCAAGCGAGACAGTGGGCCAAACCCCTTCTGGACCATGAAAGGGAAACCATAGAAGCTTCCTAGTTCTCAACAGCTCTCTTATTCCACAATATGGAGAACACAGTGCAGGAGAAGTATGTGAAACTTTTCTGGGGCCTGCCCCTCTGCACCGTGAGCCCTTGGTGGCTACTGTCTTTGTCCCTGAGAAGCCTTTCACTGCCCAACCTGAAGCTGTTGCTTTCAACACAGTGTCTAACTCCTTCCCAGTTCAACATCAGGCTGAAGGGCCTCCACGGCTTTCCCAAGCTTTGCAACTACCCCAGGAAATAGCTCAAACCCAACTTTGGACACAAACCTTGTCAAAATTAGTGGCCCAGGTGCACTCTGAGGCCACCCTTCCATGTTCGTTCACAAACGAGCAACTTCTGTCTCCATCCCACATTAGGTCTTGTACAATAAATTGCCCTACATCTCAACACATGACACAGCTGTGCCTCCCAAAAGAAGACAAGAATCTGCAAGGGCACTGAAAAAGGCAATTGAAATGGAAGACACACCTGCACACAGCGCTATTCACCAAATCCAAGCTAGGGAAACAACCCCCAAGGCATCCTACTGAGGAACAGATCAAAAAAACCTGCCATGCTGGAACGCAAAGCAGTTTGATCTCGCAAGGAGGAACAACCAAAGTGACGTGCTTGGAGAGGGAATGACTGAAGTTGGGGCAAACCACACAGTAGAGATAATTATACACCCATGTTCATAGAAGAACTGTGGGTAACAGGAGGCAGAACACAAAGCCCAACTTCTCCAGCTGCATTCCTGACTTCCACAGGCAGGCCCACCAAACACCAAACTTATCCCAGGGATTTCTTCCCATGCAAATCCTCCCTAAATGACAGGAGCATGGAGAGGGAATGGTTGCAGTTGGGGCACACCATACGAAGACAAGTAAGCCAGGCTCAGAAACACAAAGGCAGCACAGTTTCACTCACAAACAGAGCAGAGATAAAGCAGATAAACACACAAGGAAAACACAAATGATGGTGGATCATCTGCTACACGAAACAGGTTTGTAAAAGTACAACTGCTCCATGAGCCTTGGAGGAGGAAAAGGAAAAGAAGATGATGGAGCTTCAGCAAAATCCAGAAACTTAAGCATTGGGCAGGCCTGAGGATAGGTGGATTTGTATTTCAGAGCAGCTGAAAAATGGGGGGATGACAGGAGAAAGGGGAAAGGGGGAGCAATGGAAGGGATTGAAGGGACCAAAGGAAACAAGACTGAAAACAGGAACAAGAGTAGAAAACCCTTGAGGCATCCGCATAAAAAGGAATCAGGAAAGAAGCTACTATAACTGGTGGACAGGGTGTTTGTGTGTGTGTGTGTGTGTGTGTGTGTGTGTGTTGCATGTGTGTCAGGAGAAGCTGGGCTACTTCAGGGAGGGTGGAGGGTGAAAGAAGAAGATCAAGGTGAGGGGTTGTGGTAGATGGACTTCCCATCCTCCTAGGACAGACAAAAAGGAAACTCTTATGATTGCTTTGAGACGGGGTGGGTGGTGAGGGAATGGAGGGGGAGAGGCCCTGGGGGTGATCTAAGCAAGGTACCCAAGAACCGTATTTGGAATTGCCACGATGAATCCCTCCACCACACCCAAGCGCTCAGAGAATATACCCAGCCTCTGAAACGTATACGCTGGCAATATCAGCATACTCGGTACCCAGCCACCCTTAAGAGTCCAAAGTCCTGGCAACCCACGGCTCTCCCCAAGGCCAGGTGAAGGGAGTGGGAAGAGGAGGAAGGCAAGCCTGCCCTTCTGTGTTCAGGATCATTCGAGCCTCCTCAAGCCACCACAGTTCCCTTTGCCCACCCAAAGGGCCGGAGTTCTGGACACCCTGGCAGGCAGCTACTTGGGGACAGGCTTGGCCCGGGTCTCCTCATGGATCACAAGGGGAACTGTGCCTAAGGCCTCCTTGCAGGCTGGGTTCTCTAGGTCAATGCTGCACAAGGCTCTAGACCTCTGCTTCCTAGGCTAGAGCCCTGTGGGACCGGGAGTGATTAGCTGACCAGGCGAGTCAAATGCTGTGCCGGGCACTCTCATGCCCCTGGCCAGGATGAGCCCACAGGGAACTGCTTGGCCACCAACAGCCTGGAGCCCAACTTTTCCAGCCTCCCTGTTGTCTTCCTCAGCCCCTTTCCACCACGTACCCAACGTATCCTATGGCCCTTCCTGGCAACACCTCACCTTGTCCGTCCTGCTTCTCCAGCAGCCCAACCGCTGTCATGCACCCCATATCAACCCCCTCGCCCCAATATCTTTCTCCCCCCATCTGGTCAGCACATACCTCACGGAACAGCTGCCAGCTCTCCTCTCCAGCACAGATGCACACAAAGCACGCTGGGGCACCACCTCCCCTTCGCCTGCAGGCTGCTCACCTGGCAGGCATGCAGCCTGCCAAAATTCACCTCTTTTATGACTTCCCAACCACACAAATCCTCATACAGCATCGACAATGCTCCACTCAACACAGTTAGGAAGTCAATAAACACTAAAACACTATTTCTTAGGCTGTATTTTTGTGTCTGTGTGTGTGTGCATGTGTGGGTGTGTCTGTGTGTGCGTCTGTGTTTTCTGTCCACACACACGCTTCCCAATCAACTTGAAGGGAAGTGGCAAGTGCAATCAATGAATAAATCTGACTCACCTTAATTGTGACTAAAGCATTCCAGGAGAGAGAATACAAATTCACTGACAACATCCCTAGGCTCATCCTGACAGCCATAAAGGCTGGCTATGATTCTGCCAAGCAGGCACCCTCGCACAAACTCAGTGGCCCATCAAACCCCTCAAATCATTACGGGAAGCAGGGCAGAGATTTTGCTTCAAGCAAAAGAGAGAAGCGCCAGATGATACAGGGATACGTACCAGAGCATGCACCCAAAGGAACCTAAGCAGATATACAATCGACACACCTGTACACCCGTGCTGAGCACAGCGCTATTCAACAAATCCAAGCTAGGGAAACAACCCCCAAGGCCTCCTACTGAGGAATGGATCAAGAAAACCTGCCGTGCTAGAACACAAAGCAGTTTGATCTCGCAGGGAGGAACAATGAACAGGACGTGCTTGGAGAGGGAATGGCTGCAGTTGGGGCACACCACACAGTAGAGATAACTATACACCCACGTTCATAGCAGAACTGTGGGGAAAGAGGAGGCAGAACACAGAGCCCAACTTCTCCAGCCACATTCCTGACTTCTGCAGGCGTGGCCCACCAAACACCAAACTTATCCCAGGTTTTCACATGCAAATCCTCCCAAAATGACAGGAGCATGGAGAGGGAATGGTTGCAGTTGGGGCACACCATGCGAAGACAAGTAAGCCAGGCTCAGAAACACAAAGGCTGCACAGTTTCACTCACACACAGAGCAGAGATAAAGCAGATAAACACACAAGGAAAACACAAATGATGGTGGATCGTCTGCTAGGCAAAACAGGTTTGTAAAAGTGCAACTGCTCCATAGGCCTCAGAGAAGGAGGAAAAGGAAAAGAAGATGATGGGGTTTCAGCAAAATCCACAAACTTAAGCATTGGACAGGCCTGAGGACAGGTGGATTTGTATTTCAGAGCAGCTGAAAACTGGGGGGATGACAGGAGAAAGAGGAAAAGGGGAGCAACGGAAGGGATTGAAGGAACCAAAGGGATGAAGACTGAAAACGGGAACAAGAGTAGAAAAACTTTCAGGCATCCGCATAAAAACGAATCAGGAAAGAAGCTACTATAAATAGTATACAGGCAGTTTGTGTGTGTGTGTGTGTGTGTGTGTGTGTGTGTGTGTGTGTGTGTGTGTTTCAGGGGAAGGTGGACTAATTCTCGGAGGCTGGAGGGTGAAAGGAGGAGACCAAGGTGAGGGGTTGTGGTAGATGCACTTCCCATCATCCCAGGAGAAATAAAAGAGGCTTACTATTGCTTTGAGGGAATGGAGGGGGAGAGGCCCTGGGGGTGATTTAAGCAATGTACCCAAGAACTTGGAATTGCCACGACGAATCCCTTCCACCACACCCAAGCGCTCAAAGAATATATCCACCCTAGGAAACGTATACACCGGCAATATTGCCATACTTGGTATCCAGCCACCCTTAAGAGTCCAAAGTCCTAGCATCCCACTGCTCTCAATGAGGCCAGGTGAAAGGAGTGGGGAGAGGAGGAAGGCAAGCCTGCCCTTCTGTGTTCAGGATCATTTGAGCCTCCTCAAGCCACCACAGTTCCCTTTGCCCACCCAGAGGGCCGGAGTTCTGGACACCCTGGCAGGTGGCTGCTTAGGGACAGGCTTGGCCCGGGTCTCCTCGTGGATCACAAAGGGAACTGTGCCTAAGGCCTCCTTGCAGGCTGGGTTCTCTAGGTCCATGCTGCACAAGGCTATAGCCCTCTGCTTCCTAGGCTAGAGACCTGTGGGACTGGGAGCGATTTGCTGACCAGGCGGGTCAAATGCTGGGCCGGGCACTCTCATGCCCCTGGCCAGGATGAGCCCACGGGGACCTGCTTGGCCACCAACAGCCTGGAGCCCAACTTTTCCAGCCTCCCTGTTGTCTTCCTCAGCCCCTTTCCACCACGTGCCCAACGTATCCCAGGGCCCTCCCCGACAACAACTCGCCTTGTCCGTCCCGCCTCACCAGCATCCCAACCGCACACACCCCAGGGACCCCGGAAACTCACCATTGTGATGTCTTCAGAGGCCACCTCCGTCTCCATCTGCGACACCATCTCGAACTCGGCAGGCTTGACCTCCTGTGCAGAAGCCGCTGCCGCCTTCACCACAGCTTCACCTCTTTTACAACTTCCCAGCCAAGCAAATCCTCACACAACATCAACAACGCTCTATTTAGCCTGGCTGGTAGGAGAATAAACACTGAAACACTCTTGTCTGTTTGCGTGTGTTGCCAGTGTGCACACGCTTCCTTAGCAACTTACATAGGATGGAGGCAGCGTGATCATGGAATAAATCTGGTTCATCTTAATCATGACTAAATCATTCCAGGGAAGAAAATACAAATGCACTGAGACTATCCCAGGGCCCTTCAAGACCAGCCACAGATGCTGGCCAAGATTCCGCCAAGCAGGAACCCCTGCACACAGCTGGTGGCAATTCGAACCACTAAAATCATTATGGGAAGCAGGGCTGAGTGTTCTCTTCAAGGGAAAGAGAGACGCATCAGATGATACAGGGGTAAGTCCCCTGGGTATGCACCCAACGGAGCCAAAGCACATATACGCTAGACACACCTGCACGCCCATGGTGAGCACAGCGCTAGGCACCAAATTCAACGTAGGGAAATGACCCCAGGGTCTCCTACTGAGGAATGGAGCAACAAAATGTGCCACGCTGGAATGCAGAGGACTTTGATCTCCCTGGGAGGAATAACGAATGACACCTTCTTCGACAGGGAACTGCTGCAATGGGGACATACCCCGTGAAGAGAAGCAAGCCAGGCTCAGAAACACAAAGGCCATACACCTTCTCTCATACCAGGAACATAGATCTAGCATATCAACACATGAACCAAAACACACATGATGGCGGACCCTCTTCTATCTGGAACACGTTTGTAACAGTACAACTACTGCAGTGGACTCGGGGAAGGAGGAAAAGGAAAAGAGGTTGATGGAGATTCACCAAAATCCGGAAACCTACAACTGGGCAGGCCAAGGAGAGGAGGATGTGTATTGAGAGCTGTTGAAAATGCGGGGTTGAGAGGAGAAAGGGGAAAGGGAGAGCGACGGAAGGGTTTGAAGGGACCAAATTAAACAAGACTGACGGTGGGAACACGAGCGGAAACACCTTGAGACATCCACATAAAGAGGAATTAGGAAAGAAGCCGCAATACACAGAGGACAGTATGTGTGTGGGTGGGGTGGTGGGTGGAGGAAGGTGGGCTTCTCCTGGGAGGGAGGAGGGTGAATGAAGGAGACCAAGGTGAGGGGGTGTGGTGGATGGACTCCATATCCTTGTGTGTCAACCAAAAGAGGAACCTCTTGTGAATGCTCTGAGATGGGGAAGAGGGGGTGAGGGAATGGAAGGGGAGAGGCTCTGGGGGTGATCTAAGCAATGTACCACCCAAGAAGCAGATTTGGACTTGACACAAGGAATCGCTCCTGCCCCAACCCATTCGGAGAATACATCCATCCTACAAAACGTACACAGCGACAATATTAGGGTACTCGGTCCCTAGCCACACTTTAAAAAGTCCAAAGTCCTGGCATCCCATGCCTCTTGGCCAGGCCAGGTGAAGGGAGTGGGGAGGGGAGGAAGGCAAGCCTGCCCCTCTGTGTTCAGGATCATTCGAACCTCTCAAGCCACCGAAGTTCCCTTTCCCCACACATAGGGCCAGGGGCCAGGACAGCCTGGGAGGCGGCTGCTTGGGGACGGGCTTGGCCCGGGTCTCCTCATGATTCACAAGGGGAACCATGCCTAAGGCCTCCTTGTAAGCTTGGGACTCTAGGTCCATGCTGCACAAAGCTCTAGCCTTCTGCTTCCTAGGCTAGAGCCCTTGGGACTGGGAGCGATTTTCTGGCAAGGCGGGTCAAAGCCTATGCCAGGCACTCTCTTGCCCCTGGCCAGGACCTGCTCGGGGGCACACCTTCTGAAGACAAATAAGTTTGGCCCAGAAACCCCCAACCGTCAGATAATAGATCCATCCTATCAAACATATACTGTGATACTATTAGTTTCTTGATCACTGGCCTCACTTAGAGTCCAAAGTCCTGGCATCCCATGGCTCTCTGACAGGCCCGGTGAAAGTCAGTGGGGAGGGGAGGAAGGCAAGCCTGCCCCTCTGTGTTCAGGATCATGCAAGCTTTCTGAAGCCACCAATGTTCCCTCTGCCCAGCCACAGGGCCAAGGGCCTGGACATCCTGGGAGGTACCTGGTTGGGGATATTCTCGTCCTGGGTCTCCTTGTGGACCACACGAGGAACTGTACTTAAGGCCTCCTGCAGGCTCGGGGCTGTAGGTGCATGCTGGACAACCTTCTAGCCCTTTGGCTCCTATGCTGGATCCTGTGGAACTGGGAGCTCTTTTCTGCCATTGCGAGTCAAAGGCGGCTCCTCGGGCCATCATCTCGCTGGACAGGACTTTCCCACGTGGACCAGCTTGGCTTCCAGCAGCCATTGTCTCTGTGTGCCTGGAGAATAGGCATACCAAACTTATCCCATGGTGTTCCCCTCCTAGTTCTCCAGGTGTCTTCCTGCTTCTTTTGCATCCCAACTCCAGTCACTCCATGGGATCCTGGAAACTCACTGTGCAGACGGTCTTCAGAGGATTCCTCCATCTTCATCTCCAACTCTACCTCGAACTCAGCAAACTCGACCCCAAGTGCAGATGCAGAAGTTACTTTCTTTCCGCCATCGCTGCTGGCCTGCCACCACACACAGCTGCTGTTGTCCTGGCCCCTGCTTGGTGTCCTCCTTGCTCCTCATGGTCCTTGGCTCATCTGTCCCAGGGAGGGCTGCCTGGACACTGGCATTGCTGGATTGCTGCAGACCCATGTGCCTGGCTAGAAATTCGGGCTGGCCTCCTTCAGTGGCCAGTGTTTTGCTGGACAACCCCACTCTTTGCCTTCCCAGCAACCCAGTGCCTGGCTACCTGTTGGGCTTTTGCCTTGGCTTCTAAGTCGGCTAATACTCTAAAGGCTGCAAGGGCGGCGAAAGAGACCATGGTGTCCACAGAGTTGACCCAGAGCTGTGTGGTTGCAGCACTCACCCAGAGGCACTTCTTCCAGTCAATGAACCTAAGGCTTGTAGTGCCCCTGATGTCCACCTATCTCTCCAAACACCGAGATGGCAACGAGGATGGAAAAGTTGGCAAAGGTGGCTATGGCAAGTAAGGGGCACCAGGGAGGCAAAGGAAGCATGGTCAGTGCAGGCAGCAAGAGGGGAGAAGGCAGAAAGTGTTGGGAGGACAACTAAACTAAGGCAAGAGAGGTGAGAGAGAACAGGGCAGCACAGCTGGTAAAGGTGGCCAGGGCCTCAGCAGTAGGGACCCAGAGCTGTGTGGGCAGAGGATTCACACTGAGGCACTTCCTCAAGTGGGTAAGGCTGACACATTGCAAACCTCACCACTGGTGACCCACAGCACCCTAGCTGTCCTTGGCCTCAGCAGGCCAGGTAAGGGACGCCTGGACACTGGCAGCAATAAGACTGCTGCACCCACGGGGGGCTAGAGGGGCAGACAGGCGGCGCCCGGGGACGCTGGGCTACCAGGTCTGGCTGGCCACTCTCGTGCGCCCGTTTTAGCTGGGAAATCCCAGCCTCGGCCTCCCCAGCCTCCCCCTTGCTACCTGTTGGGCGTTTCACAGAAGCGGCGAAGGCTGGGAAGGCGACAATGGCAGCGAGGGCAGTGAGAACGGCGAGAACTGCGAGAACAGCGAGGGCAGTGAGAACGGCGAGAACTGCGAGAACAGCGAGGGCAGTGAGAATGGCGAGAACAGCGAGGTCGGAGGTAAGAGCGGGGAAACACCCAGAAGGCGGTTTTTGCTGCCGGGAAGGTGAGGGAGGCGGCAGTGGTAGTGGCGGCGGCGGCCATCCAGGCTTGTGAGGACCCTGCGCTCACACGCAGGCTCCTCCTTCCCTAAGTGACCCTGACCCACTGACGTCCTCTGGTGAACTGATGTCCCCTGAAGTCTACTTACCCGGATCTATGCAGGACATTGTGCACGAGAGCCACCGTGAACCCAGGTTAATAATCGTCTGGGCACCGTGATTCTCTTCCTCTGCAGCAGTCCCACTGCTGCCTATGTGGAGGCTTCCAGGCCCAGGGGCAGCTGGGCTACCATGCCTGGCTGGCCGCCCCTCTGTAGCCCTAGGTTTGGATGGAGAATCCCTCCATCCAAATTCTGCCTCGCAAGCCTCCTGAACCTGTAGGGCATTTTGACAAGCAAGGGAAGGAGGGGCGGCAAGCGCAGCAGAATCAGTGACCCAGGGCTGTGTGGTCACAACGCTCAGATGATAACTAACCTGCCTTCACCGCGGCTCTCGTTCAGAATGCCCTGCATAGATCCGGGTAAGTAGACGTCAGGGGACGTCAGTGCGTCAGGTGACGTCAGTGCGTCAGCGTCACATAAGAGAGAAGGATCCTGCGTGTGAGTTCGGCATCTTCACAACTCTGGAGGGCCGCCGCCGCCACCGCCCTGCCGCCCTGCAGCCGCCCCGCAGCCGCCGCCAACTCCCTCACCTTCCCGGCAGCACTCACCGCCTTGTGGGTGTTTGCCGCTCCTGCCGCTGCCCTCGCCGTTCTCGCCGCCATCGCTGACTTCGCTGTTAACGCCGCCATTGCCGCCTTCCCAGCCTTCGCCGCTTCTGTGAAACGCCAAACAGGTAGCAACGGGGAGGCTGGGGAGGCCGAGGCTGGGATTTCCCAGCCAAAACGGGTGCACGAGGGCGGCCAGCCAGACCTAGTAGCCCAGCGTCCCCGTTCGCCGCCTGTCTGTCCCTTTAGCCGCCAGCGGGTCTGCAGCAGTCCCGCCGCGGCCAGCGGCCAGGCGCCCCTCCCTGGTCTGCTGAGGCCAAGGACAGCGAGAGCGCTGTGGATCCCCGGTGCGAGGGGTGCAGTGTGCCAGGCTCACTCACGGGAGGAGGTGCCTCCGTGTGAGCTCTGCAACCACACAGCCCTGGGTCGCGGCTCCCGCCCTCACCACCCTGGCCTCCCTCGACGCCCTCGCTGACCTTGCTGCCTTCGCCGCCATTGCCGCCCTTGCCGCTGTCCTCGCTGCCTATGCCGACCCTGCCGCCCTCGCCATTCTCGTCTCCATTGCGATTCTCGCCGGCCTGGCCGCCTTCGATGCCTCAGCGGAATGCCCAACAGGTAGCAAGGGGGAGGCTGGGAGGCCTAGGCTGGGATTCACCAGCCAAAACAGGGAGGCGTGATGGCGGCCAGCCACACCTGGTAGCCCAGCGTCCCCTGGCGCCTCCTGTCCCCCCCTCTAGCCACCAGCGGGTCTGCAACAGTCTCATTGCTGCCAGTGTCCAGGCGCCCTTGCCTGGCCTGCTGAGGCCAAGGACAGCTAAGGCGCTGTGGGCCACCAGTGGTGAGGATCTCAGGGTGTCAGCCTCACGCACTTGAGGAAGTGCCTCAGTGTGAATCCTCTGCCCACACAGCCCTGGGTCCCTACTGCTGAGGCCCTGGCCACCTGTGGCTGGGCAAAGGGAACATTGGTGGCTTCAGAAGGCTTGCATGATCCTGAACACAGAGGGGCAGGCTTGCCTTCCTCCTCTCCCCACTGACTCTCACCGGGCCTGTCAGAGAGCCATGGGATGCCAGGACTTTGGACTCTGAGAGTGGCCAGGGACCAAGAAACCTAATAGTTTCACAGTATATGTTTGATAGGATGGATCTATTATCTGACGGTTGGGGGTTTCTGGACCTGGCTTACTTGTCTTCGCAAGGTATGCCCCCATGCAGGTCCTGGCCAGGGGCAAGAGAGTGCCGGGCATAGGCTTTGACCCGCCTTGCCAGAAAATCGCTTCTAGTCCCACAGGGCTCTAGCCTAGGAAGCAGAGGGCTAGAGCCTTGTGCAGCATGGACCTAGAGTCCCAAGCTTACAAGGAGGCCTTAGGCATGGCTCCCCTTGTGAATCATGAGGAGACCTGGGCCAAGCCCGTCCCCAAGCAGCCACCTCCCAGGCTGTCCAGGCCCCTAACCCTGTGTGTGGGGAAAGGGAACTTTGATGGCTTGAGGAGGCGCGAATGACCCTGAACACAGAGGGGCAGGCTTGCCTTCCTTCTCTCCCCACTCCCTTCACCTGGCCTGGCCAAGAGGCATGGGATGCCAGAACTTTGGACTCTTTTAAGTGTGGCTAGGGACCGAGTACCCTAATATTGTCGCTGTGTACGTTTTGTAGGATGGATATATTCCCGGAACAGGTTGGGGCAGGAGCGATTCCTTGTGTCAACTCCAAATCTGCTTCTTGGGTGGTACGTTGCTTAGATCACCCCCAGAGCCTCTCCCCTTCCATTCCCTCACCCCCTCTTCCCCATCTCAGAGCATTCACAAGAGGTTCCTCTTTTGGCTGTCACACAAGGATATGGAGTCCATCCACCACACCCCCTCACCTTGGTCTCCTTCATTCACCCTCCTCCCTCCCAGGAGAAGCCCACCTTCCTCCACCCCTCCCCACCCACACACATACTGTCCTCTGTGTATTGCGGCTTCTTTCCTAATTCCTCTTTATGTGGATGTCTCAAGGTGTTTCCCACCGTCAGTCTTGTTTAATTTGGTCCCTTCAAACCCTTCCGTCGCTCTCCCTTTCCCCTTTCTCCTCTCAACCCCCCATTTTCAACAGCTCCTCTCCTTGGCCTGCCCAGGTGTATGTTTCCAGATTTTGGTGAATCTCCATCAACCTCTTTTCCTTCTCCTCCTTCCCCGAGTCCCTTGCAGTAATTGTACTTTTACAAATGTGTTCCAGGTAGGAGAGGGTCCACCATCGTGTGTGTTTTCATTCATGTGTTGATCTGCTGGATCTATGTTCCTGGCATGAGAGAAAGCATGCGGCCTTTGTGTTTCTGAGCCTGGCTTGCTTGTCTTCACGGGGTGTGTTCCCATTGCAGCAGTTCCTCTCGAAGCCTGTGTCATTCGGTATTCCTCCCGGCGAGTTCAAACTGCTCTGCGTTCCAGCGTGGCACATTTTGTTGCTCCATTCCTCAGTAGGAGACCCTGGGGTCACTTCCCTACCTTGGATTTGGTGCCTAGCGCTGTGCTCACCATGGGCGTGCAGGTGTGTCTAGCGTATATGTGCTTTGGCTCCGTTGGGTGCATGCCCAGGGGACTTACCCCTGTATCATCTGGTGCGTCTCTCTTTCCCTTGAAGAGAAATCTCGGACCTGCTTCCCATAATGATTATAGCGGTCACGCTGCCACCAAGTGTGTAAGGGGTTTTTGCTTGGCGGAATCGTGGTCAACATCTGTGGCTGTCTTGAAGGGCCCTGGGATGTTCTCAATGCATTTGTATTCTCTCCCCTGGAATGGTTTAGAACGATTAAGGTGAGCCAGATTTACTCCATGATGACGCTGCTTCCATCCTGTGTAACTTGCTTAGGAAACTCGTGCACACTGCTCACACACACAAACAGAGAGTGTTTCAGTGTTTATTCTCCTGCCAGCCAGGCTGAATCGAGCATTGTCGATGCTGTGTGAGGATCTGCGTGGCTGAAAAGTTGGAAAAGAAGTGAGGCTGTGGTGAAGGCTGCAGCGGCGGCTTCTGCATGGGGAGTTCAAGCCTGCCGAGTTCGAGATGGTGTCACAGATGGAGACGCAGGCGGCCTCTGAAGACATCACAATGGTGAGTTTCCGGGGTCCCTTGGGGTGTCTGCAGTTGGGCTGCTGGAGAAGTGGGACGGACAAGGCAATGTGTTGCAAGGGAGAGCCCTGGGATATGTTGGGCATGTGGTGGAAAGGGGATGAAGAAGACAACAGGGAGGCTGGAAAAGTTGGGCTCCAGGCTGCTGGTGGCCAAACAGGTCCCCGTGGGCTCGTCTCCCCACTCCCTTCACCTGGCCTTGGGAAGAGCCATGGGATGCTAGGACTTTGGATTCTTAAGGGTGGCTGGGTACCGAGTATGCTAATATTGCTGGCGTATACATTTCATAGGCTGGGTATGTTCTCTGAGTGCTTGGGTGTAGTGGAAGCGATTCGTCGTGGCAATTCCAAATACGGTTCTTGGGTACGTTGCTTAGATCACCCCCAGGGCCTCTCCCCTCCATTCCCTCATCACCCACCCCGTCTCAAAGCAATCCTAAGAGGTTCCTCTTTTGTCTATCCTAGGATGATAGGAAGTCCATCTACCACAACCCCACATTTTGGTCTCCTCCTTTCACCCTCCACCCTCCCATAAGTAGCCCACACCTTCCCCTCACACACACACACACACACACACCACACACACACCCCATACCCACACACACCCTGTCCACCATTTATAGTAGCTTCTTTCCTGTTTCCTTTTTATGTGGATGCTTCAAGGGTTTTCTACTCTTGTTCCCGTTTTCGGTCTTCATTCCTTTGGTCCCTTCAATCCCTTCCATTGCTCCCCCTTTCCCCTTTCTCCTGTCATCCCCCCATTTTTCAACAGCTCTGAAATACAAATCCACCTATCCTCAGGCCTGCCCAATGCTTAAGTTTCTGGGTTTTGCTGAAGCCCCATCATCTTCTTTTCCTTTTCCTCCTTCTCCGAGGGCCATGGAGCAGTTTTACTTTTACAAACCTGTTTCGCCTAGCAGATGATCCTCCATCATTTGTGTTTTCCTTGTGTGTTTATCTGCTTTATCTCTGCTCTGTGTGTGAGTGAAACTGTGCAGCCTTTGTGTTTCTGAGCCTGGCTTACTTGTCTTCGCGTGGTGTGCCCCAACTGAAGCCATTCCCTCTCCATGCTCCTATCATTTAGGGAGGATTTGCATGGGAAATCCCTGGGATAAGTTTGGTGTTTGGTGGACCACACCTGTGGTAGTCAGGAATGCGGCTGGAGAAGTTGGGCTCTGTGTTCTGCCTCCTCTTTCCCCACAGTGCTGCTATGAACATGGGTGAATAGTTATCTCTACTGTGTGGTGTGCCCCAACTGCAGCCATTCCCTCTCCAAGCACGTCCCGTTCGTTGTTCCTCCCTGTGAGATCAAACTGCTTTGTGTTCTAGCACGGCAGGTTTTCTTGATCCGTTCCTCAGTAGGAGGCCTTGGGGGTTGTTTCCCTAGCTTGGATTTGGGGAATAGCACTGTGCTCAAGACTGATGTGCAGGTGTGTCAATTGTATATCGGCCTAGGTTCCTTTGGGTGCATGCCCTATACGTATCCCTGTATCATCTGGCGCTTCTCTCTTTTGCTTGAAGCGAAATCTCCGACCTGCTTCCCGTAATGATTTGAGCAGGTCAATGGGCCACCGAGTTTGTGCGAGGGTGCCTGCTTGGCAGAATTGTGTCAACCTTTATGGCTGTAGGATGAGCCTAGGGATGTTGTCAGTCAATTTGTATTCTTTCCCTTGGAATGCTTTAGTCATGATTAAGGTGAGTCCGATTTATTCCATGATTACACTTCCCATTTCCGTTCAAGTTGATCGGGAAGCATGTGTGTGGACAGAACACACACACACACACACACACAACACACACATACACAAATACAGTCCAAGAAATAGCGTTTTAGTGTTTATTCACTTCCTAACTGTGTTGAGTGGAACATTGTCAATACTGTGTGAGGTTTGTGTTGTTGGGAAGTTGTAAAAGAGGTGAAGTTCGGCAGGCTGCATGCCTGCCAAGTGAGCAGCCTGCAGGCAGAGGGGAAGTGATGCCCTGGCGTCCTTTGTGTGCGTCTGCACTAGAGAGGAGGGCTCGCAGCCGCTCCATGAGGTATGTGCTGCCCAGATGGGGGAAGAAAGATATTTGGGGGGGGGGGTTGGTATGGGGTGCATGACAGTGTCTCGGGGTACAGAAGCAAGGAGATGGCTGTGTGTGAGTGCTGCCACCACACAGCCCTAGGTCCTGGCTGCAGCCCTACTGTCCTCACTTACCTCCCAAGCCACCCTGGCCACTCTGGCTTCTGCGCCTTGTCAGTGTCTGGCACCTTGCCACAAACGTCGAAATGCCCAACAGGTCGGAAGTGGGAGGGGGTGGGGTGGCCGAGGGGAGGATCATCCAGCCACACCCAGGATGCATGAGGGTGACCAGCTATTCCCAGTAGCCCAGCGGACCCTGGCGCCTGGTGCCACCTGTCTGCGCCTCTAGCATCTTCTTGGCTGTTCATCACTCCCACCCACCGCTGCCAGTGTCTAAGCATCCCTGCCTTGGCTTGCTTAAAACAAGGATGGCGAGCTGCACTGTGGGCCCAAGCAGAGGCTGTGGTGAAGGCAGCGGCAGCTTATGCATGGGGGGTCAAGCCTGCCAAGTTCGAGATGGTGTCGCAGATGGAGACAGAGGCGGCCTCTGAAGACTTCACAATGGTGAGTTTCCAGGGTCCCTTGGGGTATCTGAGGTTGGGCTGCTGGAGAAGCAAGATGGACAAGGCGAGGTGTTGCAGGGGAGGGCCCTGGGATACGTTGGGCACGTGGTGGAAAGGGGCTGAGGAAGACAACAGGGAGGCTGGAAAAGTTGGGGTCCAGGCTGCTGGTAGCCAAGCAGGTCCCCGTGGGCTCATGCCTGGCACTTCTTTTGACCCGCCTGGTCAGCAAATCGTTCCCCGTCCCACAGGGCTCTAGCCTAGGAAGCAGAGGGCTAGAGCCTTGTGCAGCATGGATCTAGTGACCCAGCCTGCAAGGAGGCCTTAGGCACAGTTCCCCTTGTGATCCACGAGGAGACCCGGGCCAAGCCTGTCCCCAAGCAACCGCCTGACAGGGTGTCCAGAACTCCGGCCCTCTGGGTGGGCAAAGGGAACTGTGGTGGCTTGAGGAGGCTCAAATGATCCTGAACACAGAAGGGCAGGCTTGCCTTCCTCCTCTCCCCACTCTCTTCCCCTGGCCTCGGGGAGAGCCGTAGGACGCTAAGACTTTGGACTCTTAAGGTTGGCTGGGTACCAAGTATGCTAATATTGCTGGTGTATACGTTTCATAGGGGGGATATATTCTCTCAGCGCTTGAGTGTGGTGGAAGCAATTCGTCGTCCAAATCCAAATACCGTTCTTGGGTACATTGCTTAGATCACCCGCAGGGGCTCTCCCCCTCCATTCCCTCACCACCCACCTGGTCTGACAGCAATTCTAAGAGTTTCCTCTTTTGTCTGTCCTGGGAAGATAGAAAGTCCATCCGCTACAATCCCTCACCTTGGTCTCCTTCTTTCACCCTCCACTCTGCCAGAAGTAGCTCTCTTTACACACACACACACACACACACACCCTTTCCACCATTTATAGTAGCTTCTTTCCTGATTCCTTTTTATGTGGATGCCTCAAGGGTTTTCTACTCTTGTTCCCGTTTTCAGTCTGATTCCTTTGGTCCCTTTCTCCGGTCATCCCCCCATTTTTTAACAGCTCTGAAATACAAATCCACCTATCCTCAGGCCTGCCCAATGCTTAAGTTTCTGGATTTTGCTGAAGCCCCATCATCATCTTTTCCTTTTCCTTCTTCTTCGAGGCCCATGGAGCAGTTGCACGTTTACAAACCTGTTTCACGTAGCAGACGGTCCAGCATCATTTGTTTTCGTTGTGTGTTTATCTGCTTTATCTCTGCTCTGCATGTGAGTGAAACCGTGTGCCCTTTGTGTTTCTGAGACTGGCTTACTTGTCTTTGCATGGTGTGCCCCAACTGCAGACATTCCCTCTCCATGCTCCTGTCATTTTGGGAGGATTTGCATGGGAAAACCCTGGGATAAGTTTGATGTGTCATGGACCGCACCTGCGGAAGTCATGAATGCAGCTGGAGAAGTTGGGCTCTGTGTTCTGCCTCTTGTTTACCCACAGTTCTGCTATGAATATGGGTGTATAGTTATCTCTACTGTGTGGTGGCTTGGGTTCATTTGAATATATGCCTAGGGGATGTGCTACTGTGGCATCCAAAATAATGTAAAGTTTTTCAACAGGGGTAAAAAAATTGTTGTAAATGTCCTAAATATGTATCTGAAAAGTACTTCGGTGTATATGATCACATTCTTGTGCAGTCTACTCTTCAATCTGGGCCTCCGATGCACCTCCCAACTCGTCTACATTTTGTTGCCAAAATTTTTTCCTTGGATCTGCCTTACTATCAACACTGTCCTCAAGATGGTGTTGAATATCCAATTCAGGAACAAATTTTTGTCTTTTCCTTTTTGTGTGACTCAGATGTGCTTTTTCCATTTCCGTGGCCTAATGTACAATATATGAATAGGTATTTGGAGTCATTGCCATTTATCCCTTTACCCTGTAGGGAGATCATGTCATAAGGGTTCTGAGCCTAACATTTCACAAGTATTTTTCTGCCTCCTCTTTACATCCTGTGGTGACCCATTTGCTTTCCTGTAGAAAAAAGAGGCTATGTTACTTGTCTGGGTTTTTGCATGGTTGTATCAATGGGAAAGAAGTTTATACTCATTGAGATTCTGAAGATTCCAAGAAAACTGAAGATTTTTTTCAGCCATCAAACCTCTGTCTCATTCTGTTTTAAGAAGGTAACACACACACACAGGAAATAAATGTGAGTCAACTCCCTGTATAGCTATCCTTATCTCAACCAGCAAAAACCCTTGTTCCTTCCTATTATTGCTTATACTCTCTCTTCAACAAAATTAGAGATAAGGGCAAGATAGTTTCTGCTGGGTATGGAGGGGGTTGGAGGGGAGAGGGAAGGGGGGAGGGGGGTGAGGGAGGGGGTGGGGGGAGGGGGGAGAAATGACCCAAACATTGTATGCACATATGAATAAAAAAAAAAAAAAAAGAAGTAAAGATCCCCACCTGGATGCATGTTGCTCATTTCTTTAACTCCCATCCTCATGGAAGTCTAAAGGTGGATCATGGTTGGAAGACATGCTAGGCAAAAACAGAAGGAGGTCCTGTCTCAACAAGTGGCTGTACTTGGTGGCATTCACCTGTCATCCCAACTGCAGCAGGAGCCATACAATAGGAGGACTGAGTTTGGTTAAGACCATGAAAAATTGAGACTGGATTGCCAAAACACCCAGATCAAAAACAGCTCTTGCTGTGGCTCAAGCTTTGGATTGCCTGACTAGTTCAGAGCCTGAGTTACTGTCGTTAATAAGTAAGTAAACAATTAATTAACTAATTACTCAATAGCACAACTCCAACTTTCATTATTTTTGGCAGCAATATACGTTTCATTCATTCGTTCAATAAGTATTTACCAAGTGTCTACCTCATGCCAGCAATTAATGTAGGCCCTGGAGTTAGAGTAATAAACACAAGAGGCAAAAATTCATCAATTGTCATTGCAAAACACTAGGACAGAAGAGTTTGGGGTGATGTATCTGTTGAGTAATCTGACTGTAGAGGAGGACTTTTACGGGGACATCATTTTTAAATGATGTTCCAGTTGCGCATGTTACTGAAACATCGATGTAAGATAAAAATTCCACAACAATTCTAGTATGAGCCTGTATGCTGTAGGCTCAGACAATATTGTAAGTTAATGGTGGTGTCAGTTTGTTAAAAACAAAGTTAACTGTTTTCTTTACTTGGATTGAATATAAATCCTGGTAAGTCCCGCATAAATTTAACATATAGTAAGTTCAAAATGCATTCAACAAGGAAATAAATCAATCAGTGGGAAAATGGTCTGAACCAACAATTATCAAAAGAAGCAAAAAGGGAAACCAATAAATTTTTGAAAAGTTCTCAACACCTTTAGTAATAAAAGAAATGCAAGTCAAAATCACACCAAGATTTAATCCTGGCACACTCAGAATTACAATCATCAGGAAATGAAATAACATCAAATGCTAGTGAGGTTGTGGGGAAAAGGAACCCTCATACACTGATGGCAGGAATGTCAGTACGTATACCAGTGCAGAAAGCATTATGGAGCTTCTCAAAAATCTTAAAATAGATGTACAATAATGGTCAGCAGTAACACTCCTGGGCATATATCTTAAGAAATCAGTTTCCACATACAACATAGATATATACCCATCCATGTTCTCTGTGGAATTTCACAATACCAAGATATAGAATCAGCCTAGTGTATTTGCCATTTTTGAGTTAGATTCTTTTAACATTTTCACCACTCAAAACTTAAGCGGATCCATGCATGGTGTACCGTGTCTGTAATACAGGCTACTCAGTTGATAAATACAGGAGTAGTCAGAGTTCAAGATCTTGTATCTTTTCCCAGGATGGTCTAGAATGTGAAATCTCCTGACTCCTCCTCCTGAGTAGCTTGGATTAGAAACATTCTCCAGCAGTTCCAGCTTCATTTTTCTTTTAAGAGGGCCAGGAATTAAACCCAGGGACAAGAGCTTGTTAAGTAAGTGGTCTTTCATGGAGACACAGCTTCAGTCCCTAGAAATTTCCACTCAGAATGTCTTTAAATAACCATGCATGTAATTTGCTTTTATTAATTTTATTCCCAGGGAGACAAATTCTAGTTTCTCAGGTGAACAAGCACAGTTCTAGACTTGGTCTTGCTGTCATTCTCCAAGAGATAGGCCTTGAAGGTGAAGAATCATATTTTGGTGTATCAAAACCAGAATTTCAGAATATTTGAGGTTACCATGAGGAATTCCACATTTGGTCAGGTCCTTTTGTGGGTAACGTGAAACCATGTGGGTGTTGATACACACTTCTCCCTCCCTATGTGTTCCAGCTATTTTCCTGCCATATGCACACAAGAGATTGCAGAGCTAGTTGGAAAGGAGTGTAAGTTTCCACAGATTTCAGGAATGATTATCAACAGGGCATCCAAGAAATGTGAGGGAACAGATCTCTCTATCTAGCTTCAGTTGAAGCACTTGTATAGCTATTTTTATGCATCCTTCAGCTGTGTAACCAGAGTAATGCCCACTTCCAAGGTGATTGTTGAAGGTTTTGTCAGCTGAATATTATCTGTCTCATTTTGTTTTAAGAACTAAAGACTGAATTCCAGGTGAGATTTGTTTGGATGGACCTGGAATATCAAACTGTGTCATTGACATATAATTCATATATACTGCTTTTGGTCTTTTTGCTAGAACATAAAGTCCACCAAGGTAGAAGAATCTCCTTCCTTACTCGCTCCCACAGGGGTTGGACACCCAGGGAGACTCCTGTGGCTATCCAAGGCATCCTATGCATTGGCTCCATGAACCTTAGTGACCGGTCACAAAATGAGGGTGCTCATACTCTCAGAGAATAGCGAGCATGACTCAAAGAATGGTCAGATGGGAAGGATTTCAGGTGCCAAAGGATATCCATGTGTATGGATATAGTAAGGGAAATAAATAGTGGAGTTTATTATAGGTAAAGTGGGAAGAGACTCACAGGTGTGGTCTTTACCAGGTGGAATGGAAGAGCCATGTATAAGAAAAACAGATATGTTTTTGTTTTTAAGATGTTTTTATAAAATCCTTAACTTGGATGTGGGGAAAAACCTGTGTCTTCTGTGTATTCATTGGCTTCCAAGCTGGGGGCGTGTCCTTGAAGACTCACACGTACACTTACGTTTTTATTGTTTTATTACTCGTATGTGCATACAAGGCTTGGGTCATTTCTCCCCCAGCCCCACCCCCTCCCTTACCACCCACTCCACCCCTCTCTCTCCCCGCCCCAATACCCAGCAGAAACTATTTTGCCCTTATTTCTCATTTTGTTGAAGAGAGAGTATAAGCAATAATAGGAAGGAACAAGGGGTTTTGCTGGTTGAGATAAGGATAGCTATACAGGGCATTGACTCACATTGATTTCCTGTGCGTGTGCGTTACCTTCTAGGTTAATTCTTTTTGATCTAACCTTTTCTGTAGTATCCTTCAAGACTCACACATACACTTATGATAATTTTCAGGTACTCTAAGATAATGCAGGAAGAAATTTCCACTATTTCTTATTTCTAGTTTAACAAGGATTTGTATTTGAAAAGGAACCCTCTTGATCAGAGGAAACAGAGGAAATGAGTGAACCAGGGGTCTAAATTTAGATGCTTTAAATTAAATTATACAGATCTAACATTCCTGACCTTTCTCTAATTTCTGTCTGCTGCATATTTAGCTAAAAACGTGTGTGTGTGTGTGTGTGTGTGTATTTGCAAGGGATGGTCAGATTCCTGCAAGCAAAGCTGACCTGTGTGGTAGCCTTGGGGTTTAAAGAGGCTAGCTCACCTGAATGGTTTATGGCACTAGCTGTTAAGCAGTCAGCATCTGTCTGTTCGAGCCTATCTCTTGTAAGAATTTTAACCCTGCATGTCGATGTCTACCATGCCAGATGGTCCTCATATTATGAAGGTAACTCAAGGTCAGACAGAAGGAAGAAAAACAAGAAGAAAAGAAAACTAACCAGCAAAATTCTGGAGGTGGCAGTAATGTGAGATGTAGAGGGTGTCTGTTGTTGATGACCATATACCTGTGGAAATTTTGTGGTTTTAAAATCTTATGAAGACTTTGATATCTCTAGCCATGGTCTGTGTTTCTATTGGCACCATTTCTTTTCCGCCAAGCTAACCTAACCACCTATTCTACCAGTCACAGACCTGTGGTTTTTCTTTCAGGTTTGTGGGTGATCGGGAACATGGTGGCTGTCAGTAATATGACATCTTTCCCTCTTTAAATGCTGTGATTTGATCCTGGCATTAATTCAATTTAAGGCTTTCCCACATCATTTGGGACTTGGGTTTAATTCTGCTGGGACAGTTTGTCTTTTTGCATCCCAGGGCGGCCTCAAACTTGCAATTCTCCTTTAACAGCCTCTAGTGTGATAAGATGATACATTTTCACCATCACACTGTAGTGAGAAAGATTTTGTCACCTTCTATCTTTTCCCAAATCCATATTTAGTAATTTTACCCAGGTATGTGAAACCAGTCACAATGAGGATAATTAGACAAGAGCAACTGGCAAGCAGTAGAAATCACGATTCATCCTGATGTATTTGATCAATGAAAATCCAAATGTTTAAGGTGCCTGCTTTTGTGTGTTTATACACTTGGGTGATTAAGCAGAGTAATACTTGTGGTATTTATATTTATTGGAGGGGGTCGTGGGTATTAAACCAAAGAATTATCACACATTCAGCACTCCACTACCAATGAGCTACACTTCCAGCCACTTTAGCTGTTAGCCTAGCTAATTCATCAAGAATCTATGCTCAGTTCATTCATAAATTGATTTTGGAGAGTTTTGTTTTTTGAGCTCCTTGTATATCTTGGTTATTAATTACTTTTCAGATGTCAAAGCTATTTTTACCACTCTGTGGGCTGCCTTTTCAAACTGGTGACCATTTCTTTCATTGGGCTGATGATGTTTAGTTTCACATAGTCCCATTTGTCAATCTTTCCTTTAGCTGCTGAGCCATTTGAGTTCTATTTAGGAAATTATCGCCTGTGCCCATTAGTTCTAGTATATTCCCTCTTCTTTCCTGAAGTACCTTCAAGGTTTCAGGTCTTTAATTAAGGTCTTTAATCCATTTTGAACTTATACTTGTACAGGGTGAAAGACATGAAACTTGTTCCAGATTTTTGCATGTAGATATCCAGTTATCCGAGCAACATTAGTTGAAGAGGTTTGCTTTATTCCGTGATACGTTTGAGCACCTCTGTCAAAAATCATGTGGGCCTAGATGCATGGATTCATATCTGGGTCTTCTAATATGTTCCACTGCTATTCATGTCTGGTATTGTGCCAATACCATGCTGTTTTTCTTCTCATATCTCTGTAACACAGTTTGAAGTCAGGTATTGTGATACCTCCAGTGTTGCTCTTTTAGCTCACTATTGTTTTGGCTATTCACAGTTTTTGTGCTTCCAAATGAACTTTAGGGTTGATTGTGCACTCTGTGACGAATGCCATTGGATTTTTGATGAGAGTTGCATTGAACATTAGATTGCTTTTAGTAGTACATTCATTTTTACCTCATTGATTCTGCCAATCTGAGAGAATGGGAGATACTTCCTTCTTCTGCATATTCTGTTTCTTCCATAGTACTGTACAAAGGTTTATCATTTTCATTGTAGAGATCATTCACGTTTTTTTGTTCAAAAACCTGTGTAATAAAATAAGGATTAAAATCAGTACAATAGAGACCAAAAAAACCAAAAAAAAAAAAAGCAGGAAAAGAATCAATGAAACAGAAGTTGTTTCTTCAGAAAGATAAATATGATTGTTAAGCCCCAATCAAATCTGAATAGAAAGAGAGGGAAAAAATTCAAATTAGCAGAATTAGAGATGAAAAATAACATATCATGAAAAATACTAATGAAATCTGGATTATTATTTGAATAATAATCTGGAGGAGAATATTTTGAGTACCTATAATCCAATAAACTCGACCTAGAAGAAACAGATAAATTTTTAGATGCATTTATCCAGCCAAACTTAAACCAAAAGTGTATAAGCCACCTAAAGAGATACAAAACAAGCAATGAAATTGTGAGGGGAACATAGAGTCTCTCCCAAAAGTAAAACACAGGACCTCATGAATTCTATGAAGCCAGTCTTACATTTGTCCGCAAAATTGACAGGGATACACAAAACAGGAGAATTATAGGCCAATCTTTTTAATAAGCATGCATGCAAAAGTTCTCAAGTACTGGTAAACCAGATTCAACAAAATGTCAAAAAGATCACAAGCCATGATCAAGTCAGTTTCATTCTGGGGATACAGGGATGATTAAAAATCCAAGAACTTAAAAATATGTGATACAGAATATAAACAGAAACCCTGACAAAAATCACATTGTTATTTCAGGAGATATACACAAAGCTTTTGAAAAATTTCAACATTCTTTCTTGATAAAAGCTCTGAAGAAAGTAGGAATTGAAGGAATATACTCAGCATTAAAAAGGCTGTATAGAACAAGCCTATAGTTAAAACATCATATTACATGGGGAAAACCTGAAATCATTTCCTCTAAAGTCATGAAATTACTACCCAAACCAACATGATGAAAAGAAGAAATACAAAGAACTTTAAAAGGCAAAGAAGAAGTTGAATTATCCCCATTTGCAGATGATAGGACGTTATGTCTAAAAGACCCTAAAACCTCCACCAAAAACTCTTAGATATCATAAATAATTTCAGAGAAATAGGGAACAAAATCAATGTATAAAAATCAGTAGCCTTCCTACTGACTGAAAATGAATTTAGGAAAATTATTTCATTTACAATAGCCTCGAAAAAGACTTACAAATAAATTTAACAAAGGAAGGGAAAGAAATCCACAATGAGTATTATAATTCACTGAAAAAAATTGAAGAAGACATCAGAAGATGGAAAGCTCATGAATTGGCATAATTAATACCATGAAGATGGCTATACTACCAAAAGCAATCAAAATGTTCCAGGCAATTCCCATCAACATTCCAATGACTTTCCTCAAAGAGAAAGAAAAATCAATCCTAAAGTTTGTATGTAAACACGGAAGACAATGATAGCCAAGGCAGTAGTGACCAAAAAGTGCACCTCTTGATGTGTTAAAATACCTGACTTCAAACTACATGACAGTGCCATACAAGCAGCATGGCACTGACACAAAAGCAGACCTGAAGACCAATGGAACACAGAATAGCAGACCCAGACCTAAATTCACAGAGCTACATCCATCTGGTTTTTGACAAAAAAAGCCCAAAACATATGATGAAGAAAAGACAGCCTATTCAATGAATGACTCTGGAATAACTGTATATCCACCTACAGAATATTGAAACTAGATCCTATTCTTTCTTCTTGTACTAGTATCAATTCAAAGTGGATGATAGATCCTAAGATAAGATCTGGAATAGTGACGTCACTCCAGGAAAAAAAAAAGAGAATACACTGGAGCACACAGGCATAGTCAGTAACCTCCTGAACAGACTCCAGTAGCTCAGCAATTAAGAAAAAGTGTTGACAAATGGGACTTCTTAAAAACTTAAATCTTTCCTTCTGCACAATAAAGAAAGCAGTCACTGGGATGAAGAGGAAGCTCACAGAACAGGAGAAAACCTTTACCTGACAAGAGACTAACAGACAAAATTTATTGGGAGCTGAAAAATTACACACCCAAAGAACCAGTGTCCCAATGAAAAAATGGGCAAATGAACTAAACAGAAATTTTTCAAAGGAAAAAGTACAAATGGCCAAAAACAGATGAAGAAATGCTCGACGTTACTGGCTATAAATGAAATGTAAATCAAAATCAGATGAAGATTTTACCTCACTCCAGACAGTATGATTTTCTTCAAGAACATGAATGAAAATATGTGGGATGTGGGGAAAGAAAGGAACACTTACATCCTGTGGGTGGGAATGTAAATTAGTACAACTACTATGGAAAAGTATGGCATTCCTCATAAAACTAACATGACCAATCTTGAGCATGCATCTGAAGAAATGCAGGCGGCAATAAAGCATTTGCACACCCATGTTTATAGCAGTATTATTGACAATATTCAACATACATAAATAGCCCAGGTGTCTTTCAACTGATGAGTAAATTATGGAAATTGTATATATGTGTATAATTTTCATAATGTATACATATGTACATACATGCAATATCATATTTCTTAACCACAAGAGGAATGAAATTGTGACGTTTATAGGTAAGTGGATGAAAGTGGAGGTCGTCGTGTTAAGTGAAATAAGCCATGTTCAGAAAGATAAGGACCACGTTTCCTCTCATATATGGAAGATGGATCCCAATGATAAATGTATACACAGATACAATCATGATCATACTACATACATGGAGAGACATTTTTCTAATGGTGGGACTGTTTGAGGATAGTATGCGCAGGATGGAGAGGAAAAGAGAATGATGGGGTGAATAATGTTGAACTAAATTGCATCTGTGTAGGAACAAGACACAGCAAAATACTCTGAAAGCTGATGATCAACACTGGAAAAGGGGAAAGGCTAAGGAAAATAATAGAGGGGTTATACTGATTAAAGTAGAGTATATTTGCAGGTGAAATACCAAGGCACACCCTTTGAACAATGAGCAGACAGTTAAACAATGAAGGACAGAATGTAAAACAGGTCATGTTAGGGGTAGGGAACTAGTAGGAGAGGAATGGGGAATGAAGAGGGTAAAGGTGGGTCACTGTGGTCATCGTTCTTTGTGTAAAATGAAGATGGAACATTGGAACTTATCGAGGTCATTTTACAAAGTGGGGAGGGATACAAGGAGAATAATAGTGGCAATGATCCTAACTGTGTTACATGGTACACATACATGGAAATGCACAGTGAAACTCCCTTTGCAAATATTATATATAAACAAAAAGATCTTTGATAAATCACATCAAAATGCTGATCACAGCGGTGCATATATGTTAGCTCACCTATTTGCTTAGGTGAAGTAAGAGGGTCAGCTGAGCCTAGGGGTTTAGGGGTACAAATAACAATATATCAATATGCCAGCTAATCAGAAAACCATATCAAGTTGTAAAATATCAAGTGGCATAAACATATTTATGAAGTGAGTGCATTTAGATATTTTATTTCCTTTAAAAACTATTCATTTTCAACAAGTTCATTTGGTTCAATTGTCTTGGAGTGCCATGCTAAAAAACAAAACTTGCTCCCCAAATTCCTGAAAATTTGATAACCAGCTCACAGGAGCTTGGATGAGTCATTAACAGCACACCACAACGGCCTAACCAAAAACAGAATAGGCAGTTGTTAAACATTTGTGTAATGGATTAAGTAATTGTTAAAGGGTTGGTACCAAGCTTGATGATACTGGGTGGTGTTGGAACTTAAACCCAGGCATAGTGGCACATTCAGGTAGTCCCAGCACTTGGAAAGATGGGAAAGGAGGATTATTAATTTGAGTCTAGCATGGACTAAACTGCATATTCAAGCCAGGCTGGCCTACAGAAAGAGACATTGTCTCAAAAAAGAAAAGAAGAAAGAAAGATTATTCCTAACTGTGTGACTTTTATTTTATTCCTTAATCATGGCATGCTTCTGTTTTCACTTGTAAAAATTGAAATTGCTATTGCACTGTGTAAAATACTTTGAGAATCAATTGATTGAATGTTTGTAAGACACTTTGGACAGTTCCAGGCACCGAGTAAATATAAAGGTTTTTGCTATTATGTTTGAAGTGTGAAATCTACTTTACAAAGGTGAGAAGGAAACTTTTATTGAGCTGAATCATAAACGATCAGGAGAAACCAATGCTGAAGTATGTAAGTGGGATACATTCCAGAAAAAAATAACAGGTGCGAACTAATAATATAGAAGACATCAAGTTGGTGTGATTAGGGTGGGTGGTAGAATGGGGAATACAGATGACATTTAACATGGGGCAGGAGTCAGTTCACAGAGTGACCTTTGAGCATTTATGATCTGATGTTTGAGTTTTATACTATAGGTCATTGGAAGATATTGGAAAATTTTAAGCAACAGAGTGACAGTATGTCATTCTTAGCTATTTTAAAAGATCATCTTAGCTATTATTCTCAGAATGGATAGGTCAGTGCTGTCTCATGTCACAGGAAGAGAACAGTCAAGGAGGAAGACCAGAAAGCTAATAGGAACTGACAGTCTCCCGTATCTTGCTTAACCATCATCTAATAGTGAATATTTGGGTTTTCTTCATATTCCATTGCTATGAATAAGGCTACAATGAATTTCCCTGTACATAAATCCTTGTCTTTTATAGAGTAGGTCTGTTAGAATGTCTGCATTACAGACCCCAAGAAAAAACATTCCCTTTTCTGAGTCATCCCTCAGCAGCTGTAGGGGATTTGTTCCAGAATGTTGTTACTCTGCCAAAGTCCTCCAGTGCTCGGTCATTTATATAAAATTATGTAATATTTGCATATAATGTACACATATCCCCTGTAGATTTGCAAACATCTTTAAGTGTCTGATAATAACTAATACAGTGTGGTTGTTATGGAAATAGTTTTTATACTGCGGTTCCTCAAGAATAATGAGAAGAAAAATGTTCACACCTGTTCAATACAAATACAAATCTTTTGAATATTTTGTCTTTCATTAGCATGTATTAGTGGAATTCATTGGAATATGAAACACATGCATTCCGTAAACCCTAATCAAATTCAGCTTCCCTTCATCCACCTTCCCAACCTGCCGTATTCACACGTTATCATTCAGACTGAGATTTTAGCTTCCATGTATGAGAAAGCACATGCAGTCCTTATCTTTCTGCATCTGGCTTATTTCAGATGCAATTTACAAAATAGCATCCATCTGCAATGAGCTGAGTCTATGGATGCAGAACCTGCGGTTACAGAAAGCTGGTTGTGTCCCCTTTCCTGACTTAAAGTGGTGGTAATTCTTGTCAACCTGATTGGAATGACAAAGCACACCTCTGCCCTCTGCAGTTGTCCTAACACCTTGCTGTTTGTGTTACAGTATCATTTCTGAATTCTTGCTCCTAATTCCTAATCTATTGGAATCTTATTCTGAAAATTATTGGTGACTTCCATACACTAAGGTATTTCCCTAGGTTTTTATTCTGTAGAAGTTGCAGAGCTTTAAGACTTCATTAGTGTGTTTGATCCACTTTGAATTTTCTTTTTGTATAGGAGACACACAGGGATCTAGTTTTATTCTATTGCAGGTGGATATCCAGTTTTCCCAACACTATTTGTTGAAGTGATCTTCTTTTCTCCAGCATATTTTTCAACACTTTTATTGATAGCCATGTAGCTACAGCTGCATGAGTTTATTTATTGGGCTTCTATTCTACTCTGTTGGTCTTCATGTGTGTTTTTGTGACAGTACCATGCTATTTTTTCTCTACAGCTCTGTAGTATAATGTGGAGTCGATTATTGTGGTACTTGAAGTATAGCTCCTTTTAGTCAAGGTTGTTTAGACTGTTAGGGATGCTTCATACTTCCCTATTAATTTAAAGATGGCTTTCTACTTCAGTGAAGAATTTCACTGAAATCTTGATGAGGACAGTTTGGAATCAGTGGATTGATTTTGTTAGTGGAGCCATTTTCAGAATATTAAATCTATCAGTCTTTAAACACGGGAGATCTTTCCATGTCTTAATGTTTCCTTCAATGTCTTTCTTTTTCCTACTTTTTATTGTGGAGGTCTTCCACCAGTTTGATTATATTTCTTCATATATGTGTATGAAGCTGTTATGAAAAATGTTGGTCTCCTAACTTCATTCACAGGATGTTCCATTATTGGTATAAAGAAAAGCTAGTAATGTTTGTATGTTGATTTGTATCCTGCAACTTTGCTGGAAGTGTTTAACAGATCTAAGTCTTCTAGTGGACACTTTATGGTCATTAAAGTAAAGGATCATATCAACTGCAATTATGGATAGTTTGATATATTTATTTTTATTTCTGTCATGTTTATTTCTTTCTTTATTTTTGGTCTTGCTAAGAATTCAAACACTACATTGAACAAGAGTTGGAAGAGTAGACTATTTTCTCATTTCTGAATTACTAGAAATGATTTCAGGTTTTCCCCGTGTAGTATAATATGAGCTACATGTTTGTCACACATGCCCTTTATCATATTGAGGTTCATTGCTCCTGTTACTAACTTCTTTAGAACTTTCACTATAAGAAGATTTTTAATTTTGTGAAAGGCTTTCTCTTTATCTGTAAAGATAATCCTTTGATTACTGTCCTCAATGGTTTATATGCTATATTACACCTACAAATTTAAACATGTCGAACCATCCTTGCATCCCTAGAATGAAACCACCGTGACTCAATCCCTCTCGGCCCGCCTGTTCCTGGCAGTGGCGCCACACTCTACAAACCCCATTCTTCCCCTCCAACACTGCTTGGGGAGTCCAGTCCACCCATTGGCACCAGTTGGTGGCCTGGTCAAGAAATCTCTACTGCATGCCAGAGTCGTTAGGGTCCAGTCTCTCAAGCACAGGGTAAAATTTAAAACCAGCTGTATCTTCTCCTTGACTACAAGGCAGCCTGAAGGGGACTCTTAGCAAAAGCAGGAAATCTGTTGGCCCATGGTGACAGGATTTGGGTAGGAGGATCAATGTAAGGTTGGGGGGCCATTATTGACAGGAAAAAGCGAATATTGATATAATTTAAGGCTCCCTTGCATGCATTCAGTGTTGATTGGGGTTTCTGACATATTCTAGACCTGGAATACATTGTTTCCACTTATCATATGAGGGTATGAACCAAGAGTCCAGTGATGGCTGTTATTTTGGATAGTGCTCAACTCTAGGTAGACATAATTTTTCCACTATATACACACTTATTAAAGGAGATCAGTATTCCATGCCCTAAAAAGTGACTCTGAAGCCACTTTTTTTCCTTTTTAAAGTTTTCCTACTGAGTCTTTCCTTCTGGCAGTCTCCATGGCTTTTGAAGCACTAGGTGAAACTCTTTGTGATGAGCACAGATCACAGTGCTTCTGCAAGTGGGAATAATAATTTATTGGAAACCCCTATAAAACCAGAACTGAGATAATAATCAACCAAGAAATATTTTTACTGGGATTGTTCAATTACTCATACCTTTTGCCTCCTTCATTTTTATATATGTATCAAAGTCACTGATTTTTAAGTGAGCAATTAAATGGTTTTAATACACTCAAAGATTAGCTGTGCACCCATCACCTATTCCATTTTAAAACTTTCCGGGATATCAAACACATGAATTGAGAAAGGAAAGGTGATATCTATGTATATATGTAGATCTATAAAGAATTATAATGTTCATCCACAAATAGAATTAAGTAGTGTCATTTACAGGAAAATGGGTGGGACTGGAGGTCATCATGTTAAGTGAGATTAGCCTGACACAGAAAGATAAGTGACATATATTGTCTTTCATATAAAAAGGTTTCCAGTAGACAGAGGACAGATGTTCACAGAAGAGGAAGATGACTGAAGGTGATGAAAATGTAGAGGAGGTAAAGAACAAGCAGTTATTTCAGATACAATAAAAGCCTGATATAAGCGTTTATAAAAATATCAAAGTAAACAATGCACTTGTAGAATTAATATGATTCAGTCATTATACTGAAAATAAGAAAGTGCATTGAGTTCATCTCCCTATCAATCTTCCTAGCATAGCCTAATGTAACTTAGCAGGACTGAGATGGCTTATAAATTAGCCTACACTTGGTCAAGATCATTCAACACACAGGCAATTTTAATAATCTTTTCCCTCGTGTAAATTATCAAATACAGTACACTATAGAGCACAGAATTAAACATTACCCTTCATGATCATTCAGCTGATTAGGAGAGCATCATGAAAGAATATCACACTACATATCAATATCCTAAGAAAAGATTGACATTCTAAGTATGGTTTCTACAGAATCTGCATTAATTTCACATTATAAAAAAGCTAAAACTGTAAGTGAATTTCTGGGATGATGCATATTGTTAGAGCACTTGACTAGCATCGTTTGGCCTTAGGATCCATACCTAGAACTATAACAATAAGACAGAATCATTATTTTTTATTTGAGAGGCATCTGTATTAAACTACAAAAATCTAATCCCATTCTGGGAAGGAAAATAACAATGAACACAGAAATCATAAATTAGGGTATATAAAAACAATGATTAAGGGAACATCACGGGCATAACCCAGGGTTAATGTGACAGAAACAAATGCACAGATAATGTAATCTGAGTGTTGCTGAGATGGTTTGGGGCACAGGAGAAGGGGAAGTACTCAGGAGTACTCAGGGCAGTGGCATCCAGTGCTCTGAGGGGTGCAGAGGGGAGGTTGGCGAGGGTGGGGCAGCATCCAGTGCAGGGAGTGTGTGAGGATGGTGGCGTCCCTCCTAAGCCTTGGAGGGAGCCTAGCCACGGTGTAAGCCTTGCTGTCTAGGAAGCCACGCAGTAGTCTCAGCCATCTTTTGGCACAGGGGAAAACAGGTGAAGTGGAGACCTGCCTGGGCATTGATTGGGGGGGTGTCCTGAGAAGGGATCCCCTGTGGGGATAGGCAGGGTCTTCATTGAGGGTATGTGCAAAGGGCCAGTGTCCTGGGAGGGTGCTTCGGGCAGCCTCATGGGTGAATGAAGAAGCCTGGCAGTGGAGGAAGCTGGTTTGCTGCACAGAGGAAGGGGGAAGGGCACAATCTTGCCCAGAAGCTCTTTTGATGGGGAGGGGAACTACGGGGGGCGGGGTTGCGTCCTATGCTGGAAGCATGTGGGGGAGGCTGTATGTTGTGTGCTGGATGGAGCCTCGCCCTTCCCTGGTGGGTGCCTCTCAGTAATGAGACAGCTTTGGACACTGGAGGAGAGGTGAGGTGGAGATCTACTGGGGAATGGGCGAATTGGGCAGGGAATTCCCTGTGTCACTAGCAGGAAATGCATGTAGGGGTGGGCAGGGTCTTGGACAAGTGTGAGTGGGATGGGCCGGTGTCCTGTGAGGGTGCGTGGAGCAGCCTCATGTGCACATGAGTGAGCCTGTAGGTGGAGGGAGCCATTTTGGGTACAGAGGGAGGGGGATTGGTGCAATCCTACGTGAGTACCTTTGTGGGTGGAGAGCTGTCCTGTGCAGACACGCTTTGGGGTGGAGCAGTGTCTTGAATGTGGAGCACATGGGGTATGAGAGCTGCATCCTACTAGGGCAACATGTGGGGTCAGTGGCATCCTGTGCCTTGGAGGGAGCCAAGCCTTGCACGGGAGTGGGGCAGCATCCTAGGTGAGGAGCTTCTAGAGAAGGAGGTATCCTGTGCGCTGGAGGGAGCCTCACCCTGGTGGGAGCCTTGAGGTAGTGGAAGCCAGCTTTGAATAAAGGAAGAGAGGTGAGGTGGAGACCTGTGGGGAATGGGTGGGAGTTGGTCAGGGTCCTTAGCAGGGAGCGCATGTGGGTATGGCATGGTCTTGCACAGGTGCACATGGGGATGGGCCAGGGTCCAGGGAGTGTAGAGGGGAACCTCATGTGAGCTTGATGAAGCCTCGAGGGGGGAGGGAGCAGATTGGTGAACAGAGGAAGGAGGAATGATGAAATCAACACAGACCTACTTTTGATGGATTGGTCTTTTGCATGGGGAGTATATTGGGACGGGGCAGTGCCATAAGCGGGGCACATGGAAGGATGCGCTATCCTGTGTGCAGGAGGAATCCTTGCCCTGGTGGGAGCCTTGCAGTAGTGAGAGCCAGGTGTGGACACTGGAAGAGAGGTGAGGTGGGGACATAGTAGGGAATGGGTGGGCCTGAGCTGCATCATGAGCAAGGTCCACATTTGAGAGTGGGTCAGTGCCCCATCCTCCATGGGTGTGCATGAGGATTGGCTGGTGCCTTGCGTGGGTTAGTATCATGCGCATAAAGGGGGACAGTAGGAAGAGGAGGTTGGTTTGGGGCACAGGAGATGGGGGAGGAGTGGCATCTGTGTACTGAAGGGGGCAGAGTGGTGGTTGGTGTTTCCATGCCCTGGGAGTGGGAAATGGAGGGAGCAGGCTTAGGGCGTGGGGATGGGACTGTGAGGTGGTGTCCTGCATGGGAAGTGGGTGGGAGGGGTCATCCTGTAGTGAGGAAGGGGATTTGAGCAGTGTCCTTTAGGAAGGAGGTGTCCTGAGCTGTCCAGTGCCCAGCAGGGGTAGTGATGCACACACACAGGGATGGGCAGGTGTTTGGCAGGGGAGCAGCTTCATATTCACAGGAGGGAGCCATGGGAGAGGTGGAGCGGTCTTTGTGGACAGGGCAAGAGGAAGGCGCATCTTCCTGCTTAGGATGGGCTGGTGTTCTGAGAGGTTGGGAAGGGGCAACCTCACATGTGCATGAGAGAGCCCTGGTTTAGAGGGACTTGGTTTTGGCCCAGGGAAGGGGGAGGAGCGCCATAATGGGCAGGTGTATGTGAGGGTTGGGCTTCATCTTACGCTGGGAGAACTTGGGGGGAGCGAGGCATCCTCCTGAGTCAGGAACCTGTAGGGACTGCAGCATCCTGTGTGCTGGAGGGAGCCAACCCTTGGAGGAAACCTGGCCCAGGTGAGAGAGTCAATGTGGAGGGAGCCATGCAGTGGTGGGAGCCAGCTTTGGGGACAGGGGAAGGGGGTGAGGTGGAGACCTGGCAGGGCATTGATGTGTGGGGAGGCAGAACCCTGAGCAGGGAACGCATGTGTGTGCGGGGATCTTGCATGAGTGTGCTTGGGTTGCCCTGTGTCCTTGAGTTCTGTGCAGTGAAGGGGGCAGAGTGGTGTTGGCTCCCCAGGCCCTGGGAGCAGGGGGTGGAGGCAGCGGGCTTAGGGCATGGTGGATGGACTGTGCACAGTGTCCAGGGAAGGTGGGGAGGGGAACCTCATGTGCTCTTGAGGTAGCATGCGGTGGAGGGAGCAGGTATGGGGCAGAGAGGAAGGGTGAGGGCTCCTTCCTGAGTGGGTGCTCCTTGGGATAGGGCTGTGTCTTATGTGGGGAGTGAGTGGGGGGTTGAGCCGGCATCCTGTGCACTGGTGGGAGTCAGGCTTGGAGGGATCCTCACCCTGGTGGAAGCCACTCAATAGAGGGAGCCAGATTTGGACACAGGAAACGAAATACACAGGGGAGACCTTCCTTGTCATTGAAGGGGAGGGAGGTGTCCTGAGCAGGGAATGCATGTGGAGCGGGGGCGGGGTCTTGGGCAGCTCTGCACTGGATGTGCTTGTGTCCAGCAAGGGTGTGTGGGGCAGCCTCATATGCCCATGAGGGAGGCTCCTGGTGGAGGGAGTGGCTTTGAGAACGGGAAGGGGGAGAGGTGCAATCGTGCCAGGGCTCTTTTCTGATGGTGCAGTGTGTTACTTGTGGAGCGTGCTTGAGGGTGGGGCATGGTATTGCACAGGTGCACATGGGGATCCTCAAGTGAATTTGAGGGAGCACACGGTGGAAGGGATGCTGGTTTGGTACACAGGGGAAGGTGTGTGTGCTCATTGGGACGGAGCTGTATCTTTTTTTGGTGAAAGGGGGTGGAACCGATTCCTGTACTCTGCAGGGAGTCAGGACTTGCAGGGAACCTCAGCCTGGTTTGAGATGCCCGGTAATGATAGGTGAGGTGGAGACCTGTGCCCGCAGTGTTGGGGGTGGGCGGCATTCTGAGAAGGAAACATAAGTGTGTGTAGGGCGGGGTCTTGCGGGAGTCCACATGGAATGGGCTGGTGTCCTCCAAGTGTCCAAAGGCAGGGACAGACTCATGTGAGATGAGGGAACCTCTCTGATGAGGGAGCTGGTTTGGAACACAGAATAAGGGGAGGAGCACAATCGTCCATGAGAGTCCCTGAGGTTGAGGAGGTGTCCTGCACAGGCTGCAGTTGAGGTGGAGTGGTGTTTTAAGTGGAGCACTAGAGGGGTTGGTGGAGGCACCCTATGCACTGGAGGGTGCTAAGGCTGAAAAAGAGCCTCGCTGGTGAAAGGCAAGCCTTGGAGGGAGCCAAGGCCAGATGAGAGACTCCCTGTGGAGGGAGCCATGCAGTAGTGGGAACCAGCTTTGGGGACGGGGGAAGAGAGGTGAGGTGGAGACCTAAGCAGGCATGGGTGGGCATGGGGTGTTGTCATGAGCAGGGAGCATGGGTGGGAGTTGGGCAAGGGATGGGCTGGTGTCATGGGTGGTCAGGCTCATGTGCATGTTAAGGAATCAATAGGTAGAGGGAGATGGTTTGGGGCAAGGGAAGGGGAAGGGTGGCATCTGCACTGAAGGGTGCAGAGTGGTAGATGATGTCCCCAGGCTTCTGGAGTCTGGGATGGAGAGAACAGGTTAGGGCATGGAAATGGAATTGTGAGGTGGCATCCTGAGTGGGATATTCCTGTGTCCTGCTAGGGTACATGAGGCAGCCTCATGTGCCCATGAGGGAGTCTAGAGGTGAAAGGAGCAATTTGGGGCACAGGGGAAGGGAGAGGGACACAATCCTGCCTGGGTTCTCTTTCTGATGGGGTGGTGTCTTACATGAGGAGCACATGGGGGAGTGGGGTGGAGTCCTATGCAGGGAACATGTGGGAGAGGTGCTATCCTGTGTGCTGGAGGGAGCCTTGCCCTGGTGGGAGCCTTGTAGTAGTGGAGCCAGCTTTGGACACTGGAAGAGAGGTGAGGTGGAGACCTATGGGGAATGTGTGGGCTTGGACCAGAGTCATGAGCAGGGTCCTCATGTGGGAGTGGGGCTGAGACCTGCCTACACCTGTGGGCTGGAGGCAGTGACATCCTGTGCACTGAAGGGATCAGGAAGTGGGAGAAGGCTTAGGATACGGAGATGGGTCTGTGGGGTATGGCCGCAGGGGAAGCCATGGAGTGGGGTGGCATCTTACATGGGAAGCAACTGGGGGGTCAGGGCAGCATCCAATGGGGGGAGCTTGTGGGAATGGCAGCCTCGTGTGCCCTGGAGAAAACCAAACCTTGGAGAGAGCCTTGCCCTGGAGGGAACCAAGCAGTAGTCTCAGCCAGCTGTAGGCACAGGGGAAGAGAGGTGAGGTGGAAACCTGCAGGGTCATGAGTGGAGGTGGGGCACCGTCGAGCTGGGAGCACCTGTAGGGGTGGGGCAGGGTCTTCAATGGGTGCATGAGGGTTTGGACCTATGTCCTTCAAGGTTGGGAGACAGTCCATGTGCACATGAGGGAGCCTGTTTGGACACAGGGGAAGGGAGGTGGGTTGAGGTCCTGTATAGGAGCACTATGGGGCAGTGTTGCTCTTTGAACTCAAGGGTGCCATGTGGAGGTTGGTGTCCTGTGGCACTAGGAGCTGGGAATGGAGGCAGCAGCGGGCTTAGGGCATGGGGACTGGACTGTGGGGAAGTGTCTTGCAGGGGAAGTGCATATGGGGAAGGGGTGGTGTCCTGTATTGAGGATGGGGATTTCAGCAGTGTCCTTTAGGAGGAAGGTGTCCTGTGCTGAAAGGGCCCAGCGAATGTGGGGGTTGGGGAATGTTCTGAGGGAGCACACATGGGGATGGGTAGATGTCCTGCGAGGGAGGGAGCCCGAGTAGGGTAGTATTGTGTTTGAGTGAGGGAGCTACTCAAGTGGGTTAAGTTGTTTTGGGAACAAGTTGTTTGGGAAGAGGTAGGGATAGTCCTGCTGTGGCACACGTTGGGGTGGGGCAGCGAACTGCATGGGTGCACATGAATACGGGCAGGTATTCTGCGAGGGTGGGGGCAGTTTCATGTGTGCATGAGGGAGCCACGTGTTAGAGGGAGTTGTTGGTTTGGCACAGGGGAAGGGGGAAGGGTGGCATCCAGCCTGGGTGTCCTTGGGGATGGGCTGGTGTTGTGAGGGAAAGGGGGATCAGCATCATGTATGCATGAGGGAGCAGCTACATATTGGAAGATGGTTTTGGGCACCAGGGAAGAGGGAGGGGCGGTTCTGTACAGGAGCACCCAGGAGCAGTGGCATTCTGTGTGCTGGAGGGAGCTGGGCTCTGGCTGCTTCCCTTGGCCCTGGCAGCTGGGGGTGGAGGAAGTGGGCTGAGGGCATGTGGATGGGACTGTGCAGCAGCTTCCTGTACTGTGGCAGGATGTGTGAACAGTGTCCTTTAGGAGGGAGGGTCCTGTGCTGGGCGGTACAGGTGTACCTGGGGATGTGCGGGTGTCCTGTGGTGGGGGATGCACTGTCATGTTTGCATGAGGGAAACACGCTAGAGGGGAGAGTCAGGTTTGGCCTAGTGGATGGTGTAGGGGCAGCATGTTGCTGGGGTGCACATGGGGATGGGGAGGCATCATGGTTGGTCTCCTGTGCGGATGGGTCAGTGTCCTGCCAGGGTGCTAGGGGCAGCCTCGTGAGTGTGAGGGAACCTCTAGGAAGATAGTTGGGGCTCAGAAGAAAGAGCAGAGGGCAATCCGGAGTGGGTGCCCTAGCGAGTGGAGAAGTCTTGCAAAGGTGCTCTTTGTGATGGAGCATTATATTCCCTGGGGAGTTCATGAGGGTTGGGGTGGGGTCCTATGCAGGGATTTGTGTGAGACATCCTGTGCAATGGAGGGAGACAAGCATTGAAGGAAGCCTAACACTTGTGGGAGCCACACTGTGGAGGGAACCTTGCCTATTTGTACATCACGGGAATCCAGCCAGGGCCTCCCTGAAGTGCTCGTGACCTTAAAGACGGATCTTTCTTCTCATAGATGGACACGCATTGCCCTCCAGAACTGCTGGGAATTCTCTCTGCGACATCATGAATGTCATCTTTCCAATTTTAGGGTAGTTGTCTTCCTGCAATGAAAGTGACCTCAATGGAAGTGATGGCAGATGCTCCAAGAAGAAAAGGCTGCAAGGTGGAAACTGCAGAAAAAGTCACAAGTTTCAGTTGTACAGGTGGGTCTTGTTTTCCTTTTCCCTGAAGTGGCTGTTTAAAACTGCATTTTGAAAGTAGAGCACACTGTTTAAATCATAACTTTCTTGGACTTTCTACTGACATTCCAGGTGAAATGTGGTTTGGGGCAAAGGTTTCTAACACTGCTTTCCCAAACAGTTTGTGTGTTACTGTCACATTCCTGATGGGAAGGCAGAAGTAGGAAGGAACATTGTGTATAGTTGCTTACTCTTTTTTATTACTGAGTGAAATTCCATGTTATGGGTATAGTACACTTAGTTTAGCTATTCACTTGTAAGTTGACATTTAGTTTGTTTGCATTTCTTAGAAATACAGATGCTGATTTGGTGGTAAGTAATAGTTCCATTTTCCCTTGGATACATACGAATAGAATCCCTTGGTGATTTGATAGGCCCAAGTTTATAATTGTCACCACCTGCCAAACTTATGTGTGTGTACCAGATTACGTCCCTGTAAGGGAAGTGAGTGTTTTCAGTTGCTTTAAATTCACTGTCCTAGCAATGCCAGTTGGTGTATGGTGGTATACATTGGTTTTTCATACTTTCATTTTCCATGTGACTATAGATACCCAGCATTCATTCATGAGTTCAGTAGAACTCTTTTGGGGTCCAGACAGAAAGCAAAGAACAAAATTTCTCCCACTTTTCTTTTTTTTGACTCTACTTGGGTTTGAAATAAGGGCCTACACGTTGAACCACTTTACCAGCCCTTTCTTGTGATTTTTTTTTCTTTTATTATTATATTCATATGTGCATACAATGTTTGGGTCATTTCTCTCCCCTTGCCCCCACCCCTTCCCTTACCCCTACACACTCCCTCCCTTACCCCACCAACCCTCACTACCAGGCAGAAACTATTTTACCTTTATCTCTAGTTTTGTTGAAGAGAGAGTATAAGCAATAATACGAAGGACCAGGGGTTATTGCTAGTTGAGATAAGGACAGCTATACAGGGAGTTGACTCACATTGCTTTCCTGTACATGTATGTTACCTTCTAAGTTAATTCTTCTCAAACTAACCTTTTCTGTAGTTCCTGGTCACCTTCTCCTGTTGGCCTCAGTTGCTTTAATGTATTTGCTTTAAACACCACCAACAGGTGTTGGCAAGGATGCGGGCAAAAAGGAACCCTCTTACACTGTTGGTGGGAATGTAGACTAGTACAACCACTCTGGAAAAAAATTTGGAGGCTACTTAAAAAGCTAGACATCAATCTACCATTTGATCCAGTAATACCACTCTTGGGGATATACCCAAGACTGTTACTCCAGAGGCACCTGCACACCCATGTTTATTGTGGCACTATTCACAATAGCCAAGTTATGGAAACAGCCAAGATGCCCCAGCACTGACGAATGGATTAAGAAAATGTGGTATCTATACACAATGGAATTCTATGCAGCCATGAAGAAGAACGAAATGTTATCATTCGCTGGTAAATGGATGGAACTGGAGAACATCATTCTGAGTGAGGTTAGCCTGGCCCAAAAGACCAAAAATCGTATGTTCTCCCTCATATGTGGACATTAGATCAAGGGTAAACACAACAATGGGATTGGACTTTGAGCACATGATAAAAGCGAGAGCACACAAGGGAGGGGTGAGGATAGGTAAGACACCTAAAAAGTTAACTAGCATTTGTTGCCCTCAACGCAGAGAAACTAAAGCAGATACCTTAAAAGCAACTGAGGCCAATAGGAAAAGGGGAACAGGTACTAGAGAAAAGGTTAGTTCAAGAAGAATTAACCTAGAAGGTAACACCCATGCTCAGGAAATCAATGTGAGTCAATGCCCTGTATAGCTATCCTTATCTCAACCAGCAAAAACCCTTGTTCCTTCCTATTATTGCTTATACTCTCTCCACAACAAAATTAGAAATAAGGGCAAAATAGTTTCTGCTGGGTATTGAGGGGGGGAGAGGGAAGGGACGGAGTGGGTGGTAAGGGAGGGGGTGGGGGCAGGGGGGAGAAATGAACCAAGCCTTGTATGCACATATGAATAATAAAAGAAAAAGGAAAAAAATAAATAAATAAATAAAGTATCTGCTTTAGTTTCTCTTCGTTGAGGGCAACAAATGCTATCTAGTTTTTTGGGTGTTTTACCTATCCTCATACCTTCCTTGTGTGTTCTCACTTTATCATGTGATCAAAGTCCAATCCCCTTGTTGTGTTCGCCCTTGATCTAATGTCTGCATATGAGGGAGAGCATAGGACTTTTGGTCTTTGGGGCCAGGCTAACCTCACTCAGAATGATGTTCTCCAGTTCCATCCATTTACCTGCGGATGATAACATTTCATTCTTCTTCATGGCTGCATAAAATTCCATTGTGTATAGATACTACATTTTCTTAATCCATTCATCAGTAGTGGGGCTTCTTGGCTGTTTCCATAACTTGGCTATTGTGGATAGTGCTGCGATAAACATGGGTGTGCAGGTGCCTCTGGAGTAACCTGTGTCATACTCTTTTGGGTATATCCCCAAGAGTGGTATTGCTGGATGCTATGGTAGATCAATGTTTAGATTTTTTAAGAAGCGTCCAAATTTTTTTCCAGAGTGGTTGTACTAGTTTACATTCCTACCAGCAGTATAAGAGGGTTCTTTTTCCCCACATCCTCACCAACACCTGTTGTTAGTGGTGTTGCTAAAGATGGCTACTCTAATGGGGGTGAAGTGGAATATTAGTGTGGTTTTAATTTGCATTTCCTTTATTGCTAGGGATGGTGAGCATTTTTTCATGTGTTTTTTGGCCATTTGAATTTCTTCTTTTGAGAAAGTTCTGTTTAGTTCACTTGCCCATTTCTTTATTGGTTCACTAATTTTGGGAGAATTTAGTTTTTGAGTTCCCTATATATTATGGTTATCAGTCCTTTTTCTGATGTGTAGCTGGCAAATGTTTTCTCCCACTCTTTGGGTGGTGTCTTCAGTTTAGAGACCCATTTCTTTTGTTGAGCAGAAGCTTTTTAGTTTTATGAAGGCCCATTTATCTATGCTATCTCTTAGTTGCTGAGCTGCTGGGGTTCCATTGAGAAAGTTCTTGCCTGTACCTATTAATTCCAAGGTATTTCCTACTCTTTCCTGTACCAGCTTTAGAGTTCGGGGTCTGATATTAAGATCCTTGATCCATTTTGAGTTAATATTGGTATAGGGTGATATACATGGATCTAGTTTCAGTTTTTTGCAGACTGCTAACCAGTTTTCCCAGCAGTTTTTGTTGAAGAGGCTGTCTTTTCTCTATCATATATTTTTACCGCCTTTATCAAAGACAAGTTGGTTATAGTTGTGTGGCTTCATATCTGGGTCCTCTATTCTGTTCCACTGGTCTTCATGTCTGTTTTTGTGCCAGTACCATGCTGTTTTTATTGTTATTGCTTTGTAATATAATTTGAAGTCAGGTATCGTGATACCTCCTGCATTGTTCTTTGTACTGAGTATTGCCTTGGCTATTCATGGCCTCATGTGTTTCCAAATAAATTTAACGGTAGACTTTTCAATCTCTTTGATGAATGTCATTGGGATTTTGATTGGAATTGCATTAAACATGTAGATTACTTTTGGGAGTATAGACATTTTTACTATGTTGATTCTACCAATCCATGAGCATGGGAGATCACTCCATGTTCTATAGTCTTCCTCAGTCTCTTTCTTCAGTTTTCCTTGTAGAGGTCATTTACATCCTTTGTTAAGTTTACACCTAGGTATTTGATTTTTTTTCAGGCTATTGTAAATGGAATTGTTTTCATACATTCTTTCTCAGTTTGTTCATTATTAGTGTATGAAAATGCTAATGATTTTTCTATGTTGATTTTATATACTGCTGCCTTGCTATAGATATTGATGGTGTCTAGGAGCTTTTGAATAGAGTTTTTTGAGTCTTTACGGTGTAGGATCATATTGTTTGTGAATAGAGATATTTTGACAGTTTTTTACCTATCTGTATTCCTTTTATTCCTTCTCCTTCCCTAATTGCTCTGGCTAGGAATTCCAGTACTATGGTGAATAGGAGTGGAGATAGTGGGCATCCTTGTCTCGTTCCTGATTTTAGAGGGAATGGTTTCAGCTTTTCACCGTTAAGTATAATGCTGGCTGTAGGTTTGTCATATATAGCTTTTATAATGTTGAGGTACTTTCCTTCTATTCCTAGTTTTCTTACAGCTTTTATCATGAAATGGTGTTGGATCTTATCAAAGGCTTTTTCTGCATTTATTGAGATATTCAAGTGGTTTTTCTCTTTTTTCTGTTAATGTGGTTTATTATGTTATTGATTTTTGTATGTTGAACCATGCTTGCATTCCTGGAATGAAACCTACTTGGTCAGGGTGAATGATTTGTTTTTCTTTTATTATTCATATGTGCATACAACGTTTGGGTCATTTCTCCCCCTGCCCCCACCCACTACACCCCCTCCCCCTCCCCCCACCTCCTCAATACCCAGCAGAAACTATTTTGCCCTTATTTCTAATTTTGTTGTAGAGAGAGTATAAGCAATAATAGGTAGGAACAAGGGTTTTTGCTGGTTGAGATAAGGATAGCTATACAGGGCATTGACTCACATTGATTTCCTGAGCATGGGTGTTACCTTCTAGGTTAATTCTTTTTGATCTAACCTTTTCTCTAGTTCCTGGTCCCCTTTTCCTGTTGGCCTCAGTTTCTTCTAAGGTATCTGCTTTAGTTTCTCTGCATTAAGGGCAACAAATGCTAGCTAATTTTTTAGATATCTTACCTATCCTCACCCCTCCCTTGTGTGCTCTCGCTTTTATCATGTGCTCAAAGTCCAATCCCATTGTTGTGTTTGCCCTTGATCTAATGTCCACATATGAGGGAGAACATACGATTTTTGGTCTTTTGGGCCAGGCTAACCTCACTCAGAATGGTGTTCTCCAGTTCCATCCATTTACCAGCGAATGATAACATTTCGTTCTTCTTCATGGCTGCATAAAATTCCATTGTGTATAGATACCACATTTTCTTAATCCATTCGTCAGTGCTGGGGCATCTTGGCTGTTTCCATAACTTGGCTATTGTGAATAGTGCCACAATAAACATGGATGTGCTGGTGCCTCTGGAGTAACAGTCTTTTGGGTATATCCCCAAGAGTGGTATTGCTGGATCAAATGGTAGATCGATGTCTAGCTTTTTAAGTAGCCTCCAAATTTTTTTCCAGAGTGGTTGTACTAGTTTACAGGTGAATGATTTTTTGATGTGTTGTTGAATTCGGTTTGCCATTTTATTGAGGATTTTTGCATCACTGTTCATTAAGGCGATTGGCCTGTAGTTCTCCTTTTTGAAGGTGTCTTTGCCTGGTTTTGGGATAAGTGTAATACTGGCTTCATAAAATGTGTTACACAGTTTTCCTTCCCTTTCTATTTTGTGGAACAGTTTAAGGAGGGTTGGTATCAGTTCTTCCTTAAAGGTCTAATAGAATTCAGCAGAGAATCAATCCATCAGGTCCTGGACTTTTCTTTTTAGGGAGACTCTTGATTTCTGCTTCAATTTCATTTTGTGTTCTAGATCTATTCAGGTGATTAAAGTCTTCTTGGTTCCATTTTGGATGATCATAAGTATCTAGAATCTGTCCATTTCGTTAAGATTTTCGAATTTATTTGAATATAGGTTCTCCAAGTAGTCTCTGATGATTTCCTGGACTTCCATGGTGTTTCTTGTTCCCTCCCTTTTTGCATTCCTGATTCTACAAATTTGGGTTTTTTTCTCTCCTCATTTTAGTCAGGTTTGCCAGGGGTCTGTCTATCTTGTTTATTTTTTCAAAGAACCAGCTTTTTGTTTCATTAATTCTTTGTATGGTTTTTTTGGTTTCTATTTCATTGATTTCAGCTCTTATTTGTATTATTTCTCTCCTTCTATTTGTTTTGGGATTTGCTTGTTCTTGTTTTTCTAGGAGTTTGAGATGTAGCATTAGGTCATTGATTTGAGATCTCTCAGTCTTTTTAATATATGCACTCATGGCTATAAACTTTCCTCTCAGGACTGCCTTTGCTGTTTCCCACAGGTTCGGGTTGGTTGTGTTTCATTTTCATTGACTTCCAGGAACTTTTTAATTTCCTCTTTTATTTCATCAATGACCCATTGTTCATTAGGCAATGAGTTATTCAGTGTCCAGTTGTTTGCATGTTTTTTGTCTTCATTTTTGTTGTTGAGTGCTAGTTTTATTGCATTGTTTTCAGATAGAATGCATGGTATAATTTCTTTTTTCTTGTATTTGCTGGGGCTTGCTTTGTGCCCTCGGATATGATCTTATTTTGGAGAAGGTTCTGTGGGCTGCTGAGAAGAATGAATATTGTGGAGAAGTTGGATGAAATGTTCTGTAGACATCAACTAGGCCCATTTGATCTATGGTATAGTTTAGATCTAGGATTTCTTTATTGAATTTTTGTTTGGATGACTTATCTATTGATGACAGCGGGGTGTTAAAGTCTCCCACATCCACTGTGTTGGAGTTAATATATGCTTTTTGTTCCTTCAGGGTATGTTTGATGAATTTGGGTGTGTTGACATTGGGTGCATATAGATTGATAATTGTTATTTCCTTTTGATCTGTTTCCCCTTTTATTGGTATGGAATGTCCTTTATCTCATTTGATCAATGTAGGTTTGAAGTCTTCTTTGTCAGATAAGTATTGCTAAGTATAAGTATAAGTACTGCTGTATTTGGGGGCCACTGGCTTAGTAAATCTTCTTCCAGCCTTTCATCCTAAGCATATGCTTATTTCTATTGTGAGATTGGTCTCCTGTAAGCAACAAATTGTTGGATCTTCCTTTTTAATCCAGTTCGTCAAACGGTGCCTTTTGGTGGGGGAGTTAAATCCATTAAGATTAAGGGTTAGTACTGATAGGTATGTGGTGATTCCTGTCATTTAGTTGTCTTAGTTGTTTGAAGGTTTGAATGTGTGTACCTAAATCAATGTTACTCTCTACTTTCTTGTGTTTTCTTTTCCTGTAGTTTGGTACTGCCTGCCCTTCATGATTATCTTGGGTTTCACTTTCTGTGTACAGAATCCCTTGAAGAATCTTTTGTAATGGTGGCTTTGTGGTCACATACTGTTTTTGTTTCTGCTTATCATGGAAGACTTTTATTGCCCCATCTATTTGAATGATAGTTTTGCTGGGTAGAGTATCCTAAGGTTGAAGTTATTTTCATTCAATGCCCAGAAGACCTCACCCCAAGCTCTTCTTGCTTTTAATGTTTCTGTTGAGAAGTCTGCTGTGATTTTGATGGGTTTACCCATCAAAAATCTCTCTTACAGCCTTCAGTATTCTTCCTCCAGTCTCTTTCCTTGTTGTTTTAATGATCATATGCCGTGGGGTAGTTCTATTTTGGTCAGGTCTCTTTGGTGTTCTGGAGGCCTCGTGCACCTGTATGGGCATAGATTTCTCTAAATTTGGGAAATTTTCTGTTATTATTATTTTGTTGAATATATTACACATTCTCTTTGCTTGCACCTCTTCTCCTTCTTCAATGCCCATGATTCTCAGGTTTGGTCTTTTGATGGAGTCAGTGAGTTCTTGCATTTTCTGTTCACAGGTCTTGAGTTGTTTAACTAATAGACTTCAGTTTTTCCTTTAATTACCATTTCATCTTCAAGTTCTAAGATTCTGTCTTCTGCTTGTTCTATTCTGGATTGGCCTTCCATTTTGTTTTGCATTTCTGTTTCATTCTTTTCTCTGAGGTTTTCCATATCCTGAGTCTCTTTCTCTTTAATAGTGTCTATTTTCGTTCTTTGTATCACTTTGGTGTTTATACAGTGCTTCTGTTGTTTCTTTTATTGGATCTTGTGCTTTCTCAAATTCTCTATTTTTGTTGTCTTGGAATTTCTTGGGTGTCTCCTGTACATTTTGGTTGACCATATCCAGTATCATCTCTATAAAATTCTCATTGATTACTTTCAGGATTTCTTCTTTCAGATTGTTCTTGTGGGCTTCTTTGGGTTCTTTGGCATAGTTTATCTTTGTTTTGTTGGGTCTGGATCTGAGTATCTGTTTTCTTCATTTCCCTCTGGTTCGTGTACTAATTTGTTGCTGGGGGGAAACTGGTTTCCCTCTTTTTTCCGTCTTCCCATCTTTGCCCTTGCTATTGTTACTGTCCCTGTACTGTGTGCAATTAAGTATTTTCTAGCTTATAATAATAACAATGGTGATACCTGGAATGGAAGGGTGAGAGGAGAGGGAAAGCAAAGAAGGTAAAGAAAAAGGGAAAAGCAAACAACCAAGTAAAAAAAACAAAACAAACAACAAAAAAAGAAACCAGTCTCAAAGCAATAAACAGGGAGAGATAGTGTACTAATCAACAGTAAGCTAAACAGGCATTAGAGAGACAAGGAGAGGTTTAAAAAAAATTCTCAAGTTCTAATGCAATAAAGTTTCAGTCTTAATAATTTTGGTGTTAGTCCCTCAGCCTCCAATCCTGGAGATATTGTCTCAGAAGTAGTTCTGTCATCTCAGCAAAGGGGGAAAAAAACCCAACAAACCAAAACAAATCAAAAAAACAAAACACAAGAAAATATCCCAAGTTCAAATGCAGCAGAGTTTCAATAAGTCTTTCAGTGTTTGGTTGTGTAGTTCAGTCGTCTCATCAAAGGAAGAGAAAAGGAAAAAAAAGAAGGGTCTGGAGACAGTTCTATTTACGTCTATCTGAGGCTGAGGGCGCCCCACCCTCTTTGCTACGTGTCATGTCTTTTTTTGTTGTTCTTTATTCAGTTTGGTTTTTTTTTTCTCTTTTTCTCTGGGTGGGGGTCAGTCTTTCCAGGGGGCTATGATGATCTGGCCCAGGGTTGTTTGTGTGAGTACCGTATGCCACTTAGCTCACCTTGTGGAGTGCTTCTATCGAGCCAGTAGAAGCTGGCGACTGGCGGCGCGGGAGCCCTCCTGGTTTCTCTGTTTACTGTGGAGTGGGGATGCTATGCGTGGGCTTGGGGTGTGGAAGAATAGGGGTTTTGCCTCTTCTCCGTGGTTTTTCCTGCAAGGTGTATCTCCAGCATCTCTCCAAGATTTTATTTTAGGAAGCTCACTTTCTGCTTCCTTCCTCTAGTCACCATCTTGGAATCTCTCTGTGATTTTTTTTTGAGATAGATTCTCACAAACAGCTTGCCTGGGCTTGCTTTGCAATGTGATCCTCCTAATCTCTGCCTCTTCCTCTCCCCTGTCTCCAGTCACCCAAATTTGTCATCATGTTGTATCTTTATTAAGGCCAGATCCTATATCTGTCCCTTTTTGCTACTGTGGCTCTGTAACTCAATTAAAAGTCAGGTATTTTGATACCACCAACAGTGCTTTAATCATTTATGATACTTTTGATTACCCACTGTCTTTTGTGCTTCACAGATGAACTTTAGAATTGACTTTTCCATTTCTGTAAAACATGACAGTAGAATTTCATGGCAATGTCATTGTCTCTGTAGATTGCTTTTACTACTATATCCATTTTAACAATAGTTATTCTGTCCAACAGTGAAGGTCATAGTTCTTTGCCTTTTGTAGGATTTCCTCAGTTTCTTTTGTCATGTTTGTTTTGTATCCTACTACTTTGACAACATTTCTTTGCAGACCCAAGAGATTTTTGGTGGAGTACTCGGTGTTTTTTAAACATTAGCTCAGATCTTGTCACAGCTGAAGGGGGAGGGGTGGCATAATGCTTAGGAGTCTGTGAGGGTTGGGCTGCATCTTTTGGTGGGAGCACTTGGGGTGGTGGGGTTGCATCCTTCGTCAGCAGCCTGCAACATCCTGTGTGCTGGAGTGAGCCAAACCTTGGAAGGGGCCAAACCCAGGCCAGAGACTCACTGTTGAGGGAGTCATCCAGTGGTGGGAGGCAGCTGTGGGCACAGGGGAAGACAGGAGAGGTGGAGACCTGGCAGGGCATTGATGGGGGTGGGGCATCCTGAGAAGGAAATGCATGTGTGTGGGAGGTCCTTACATGAGTGTGCTTGTGTTGCCCGGTGTCCTGTGAGTTTGTAGTGCTGTTCAGGGCAGTGGCATCTTGTGTACTGATGGGAGTCAGGCCTTGGAGGGAACCGCACCCTGGTGGGACACACTCAGCAGAGGTAGGCAGTTTTGGACACAGGGAAGAGAGGTGCAGGGGAGACCTTCCTGGGCATTGATGGGGATGAAGGCTTCCTGAGCAGGGAATGCATGTAGAGGTGGGGGCAGGGTCTTGGACAACTGTGCATGGGATGTGCCTGTGTCCGCTGAGCGTGTGTGGGGCAGCCTCATGTGCCCATGAAGGAGGCTTCTGGTGGAGGGATCAGTTAGTGGCATAGGACAAGGGGGACAAGTGCAATCCTGCCAGGGCTCTCTTTCTGAAGGGGCGGCCTCCTGCTTGGGATGGCTTGATGTGCTGAGAAGGTGGGAGAGGGGAACCTCATGCGTGGGTGAGGGAGCCATACTTTATTGCATCGATGATCCATTCTTCATTAAGTAATGAGTTATTTAGTTTCCAGCTGTTTGCATGTTTTTTGTCTTTACTTTTGTTGTTGAGTTCTACTTTTACTGCATTGTGGTCAGATAGTATGCACAGTATAATTTCTATTTTCTTATATTTGCTGAGGCTTGCTTTGTGCCCTAGGATATGATCTATTTTGGAGAAGGTTCCATGGGCTGCTGAGAAGAATGTATATTGTGTAGAGGTTGGATGAAATGTTCTGTAGACATCTACTAGGTCCACTTGATCTATTGCATATTTTAGATCTTGGATTTCTTTATTGAGTTTTTGTTTGGATGACCTATCTATTGATGATAATGGAGTGTTAAAGTCTCCCACAACCACTGTGTTAGCGTTTATATATGCTTTTAGGTCTTTCAGGGTATGTTTGATGAAATTGGGTGCATACAGATTGATGATTATTATTTCCTTTTGGTCTATTTCCCCTTTTATTAGTATGGAATGTCCTTCTTTATCTCGTTTGATCAATGTAGGTTTGAAGTCTTCTTTGTCAGAGATAAGTATTGCTACTCCTGCTTGTTTTCGGGGGCCATTGGCTTGGTAAATCTTCTTCCAGCCTTTCATCCTAAGCATATGCTTATTTCTGTCGGTGAGATGAGTCTCCTGTAAGCAACAAATTGTTGGATCTTCTTTTTTAATCCATTTTGTCAAACGGTGTCTTTTGATGGGTGAATTAAGTCCATTAACATTAAGTGTTAGTACTGATAGGTATGTGGTGATTCCTGCCATTTAGTTATCTTAGTTGTTTGAAGGTTTGATTGTGTGTACCTAACTTGATGTTAGTCTCTACTGTCTTGCTTTTTCTTATCCTGTGGTTTGGTGCTGCCTGCCTTTTCATGGTTAAGTTGGGTGTCACTTTCTGTGTGCAGGATCCCTTGCAGAATCTTTTGTAATGGTGGCTTTGTGGTCACATATTGTTTTAGTTTCTGCTTATCATGGAAGACTTTTATTGCTCCATCTATTTTGAATGATAGCTTTGCTGGGTAGAGTATCCTGGGGTTGAAGTTATTTTCATTCAGTGCCCGGAAGATCTCACCCCACGCTCTTCTTGCTTTTAATGTTTCTGTTGAGAAGTCTGCTGTGATTTTGATGGGTTTACCTTTGTATGTTACTTGTTTTTTCTCTCTTGCAGCCTTCAATATTCTTTCCTTAGTTTCTGAACTTGTTGTTTTAATGATGATATGTCGTGGAGTAGTTCTATTTTGATCTGGTCTGTTTGGTGTCCTGGAGGCCTCTTGCATTTGTATGGGAATATCTTTCTCTAGATTTGGGAAATTTTCCGTTATTATTTTGTTGAATATATTACGCATTCCCTTCGCTTGCACCTCTTCTCCTTCTTCGATGCCCATGATTCTCAAGTTTGGTCTTTTGATGGAGTCAGTGAGTTCTTGCATTTTCTTTTCACAGGTCTTGAGTTGTTTAATTAGTAGTTCTTCAGTTTTTCCTTTAATTACCATTTCATCTTCAAGTTCTGAGATTCTGTCTTCTGTTTGTTCTATTCTGCTGGATTGGCCTTCCGTTTTGTTTTGCAGTTCTGTTTCGTTCTTTTTTCTGAGGTTTTCCATATCCTGGCTGTTTTCTTCTTTATTGTTGTCTATTTTTGTCCTGAGTTCATTTATCCATTTATTCATTGTGTTCTCTCTTTCACTTTGGTGTTTATACAGTGGAGCCATACTTTAGAGGGAGCCAGTTTGGAGAACAAGGGAAATCTGAGGGGCTCAATTCTGTGCCGGCCTCCTTGAGGGTGGACAGGTGTTCTGTGTAGGGCTTCTTGGGATGGGGTGGTTATTTACATAGAGCACGGGCAGGCATTGATAGGGAGGGCAGTCTCCTAACGAGGGAATGCTTTTGGGGGTGGGCATGGTGTTGCACAAGTGCTCTTGGCATGGTCCTGTGTCCTGTGATGGTGCAAGGGGTAGCTTCATGTGTGCATGAGGGAGGGATCCCCATGGTGGAGGGAGCTGTTTGGGTGATGGGAAGGGGGAGGTGTGCATCCTGTGCAGGTGCCTTGGGCTGGAAGAAGGTTCCAATGAGGGGCTATTGGGATGGGACAGTTATTTGCATGGGGAGCACATGGAGGGGGGCTTCCTAAGCTGGGAGAGTGTGGGGGCAGAGGTATCCTGTGCCTTGCAGGGTACCTCACACTTCTGGAAGGCAAGCTGTGGAGAGAGTCGTGCAGTGCTCCCAGACAGCTTTGCTCACAGGAGAAGGGAGGTACACTGGAGACCTTCCTGGGCATTACTGGAGGGGGTAGTCCTGAGCAGAGATAGTGATCAAGTGTGGGGGTGGGGTGGGGTCTTGTGCAAGTGTGCATGGGATGTGCCTGTGTCCTGAGAGGGTGGTTGGGGGAGCCCCCTGTGCCCATGAGGGTGCTTTGTGGTGAGGGAAGGACTTGGGGCACTGGGGAAGAGGGATGGTCGCAGTCTTTCTGGGGCGGGCTCTCTTCCTGATGGGGTGGTGTCTTACGTGGGGAGCACAAGGGTGTGTGGGGTGGGTCCTTAGTGGGGAGCATTTTGGGGAGGCGCTATCCTGTGTGCTGGAGGGAGCCTCACCCTGGTGGGAGCCTTGCAGTGGTGGCAGCCAGCTTTGAATAAAGGAAGAGAGGTGAGGTGGAGGCCTATTGGGGAATGAGTGGGAGTGGGGCAGAGTCCTGGGGAGGGAGCACTTATTGGGGTGGGGCGTGGTCTTGCAGGAGTGCACATGGAGATGGGCCAGGGTCCAGCAAGGGTGTGGGGGGAACCTCCTGAGCTTGAGGGAGAGCTTGGTGGAGGCGCTGGTTTGGGGCACAGGGGCTGGAGGAGGACATCTTCCTGTGTGGGTGCTCGTTGGATGGGGCTGTGTCTTTGATGGGGAAGGAGAGGGCGTGGGGCAGATTTGTGTGCACCACAGGGAGTAAGGCCCTACTGGGTACCTCATGCTGATACGAGCTGCACAGTAGCGGGAGGCAGGTTTGGACACTGGGGAAAGGAGGTGAGGTTGAGACCTGCGTGTGCATTGTTGCGGGTGTATTAGTTCTTCTTTAAAGGTCTCTTAAAATTGAATAGTGAACCTGTCTGACACTCAGCTTTTCTTTCTGGGGAGATTATTATTGCTTTGATGTGATTGCTCGTGGTAGAGCTGGTTAGCAGGTGTGTTTCCTCCTGTTTCAGTTTTTGCATGTCACATGCATTTAGAAACTCACCCATTTCTTCTATATTTTGTTTCTATTGGAATGTCAGTTTACAAAGTAGTCCCTAATGATCCTTGAAATTTTGCTGGCTTTGAACCCTCTTGCATTTCTTGTTTTATGAAGTTGTGTGTCCTGACTCTGCCTAGGGCAGGGTTTGGGGGCTTAAGGCAGGGAGGCATTCTGTCTTCAGACATACTGAGGTCCAGAATCAGGTCAAGGGCAGCTCCCTTGGATCTTTGCTCACTAGCTAGGGAGGACAGGGGTTTAAACGGCTGTCAGCTGTGGCACCTGTGCCCTGGGGTTGGTTGACTTGCTGTGAGGTCAGTGCGAGCCAGACCATAGATTGAGGTACAGTGTGGGTCACTATTGGGAGATCATGCCTGAGAATATGTGTGTGTGGGAGAATGTGTGTGTACAAGTTTGACAGTGAGAGTCAGAGTGTGGTTGCGAGAGGGAGTGACTGTGAGTGTAATTGTGTGTGACAGTGCATGAGAGTGAGCGTGAGTGCAAAGGAGTGACTGAGTGTGAGGGTAAAAGTGTGTGTGACTGCAAGAGTGAGCATGATTGCAAGGGAGTGACTGAGTATGGGTGTGTTTGTAAATTTGTGTACATTTGATTGCATGATCATGTGGAAGAGTGTGTGTGCACTCTTGCATGTGTCAGTATGCAAGAGTGAGAAAGTATGAGCATAAATGTGTGCGTTAGCAGACAAGTGTGAGTGAGTGAGGGTGCGTATCGGTGTTCGAGTGTAAGGGTGTGTTGTTAGAGTGTGAAAGAGTGTGTGAGGGTTGGCCTCTGTTTCAGAGTGAATGACTGAGGTTGAGTGTGATTGGTAATGTGCAAATGTGTGAGAATATCCATGAGTGGAAGAGTTTGTACGAGTGTGGTTTAAATGTTTGTGTGTGACCATGTGCCAGAGTGTGCTTGAGTGTGTGTGCCCGCAGGGGCAGATCAAGAGTGAGTGTGAGTGTAAATATGTGTTTGCTTGAGTGTTATGATAGTGTGCAAGACGGACTGTGAGACAGGTGTTCTAGAGTGAGTGACTGAATATGAGCATGAGCGTCAGTGTGTGCATGTAATGTGTGTGTGAGATACTGTGCCAGAGTGTGAGTGTTAGAGTATGTGTGAGTGCAAATGTGTGTGACTGTGAAAGTGAGTGAGTGTAAATGTGTGAGTGTGTCTGGCTGCAATAGTGAGTGTGATTGCAAGAATGAGTGAGTATGAGTGCAGACGTGTGTGTTTAAATGTTTATGATAATGTGTGAGAGGGAGTGGGAGAATTAGTGTAGGGTGGAGAGTGAGTGACTGAACATGAGTGTGAGTGTAAATGTGAGAGTGTGTGTACAATTGAGTGTGAGTGTGATCGACAGTGTGTGACAGTGTGCAAGAGTGAGGTGTTCCTTGGCCACTCCTGCAGCCATACTCACTTCCACAAGTTGCCTAAGAGTTGTGAATCACCCCGGCCTCAAGCAACTGAGGCTAGGCCATATCTGGAGCTGAGCACATCATCCCACAAGTGGGGCATCACAAGGTCCACCCATGCCACCCTGTTGGCCAGGAACCTCTCAGGAGGTTGAGCTTCTGTATGCCCTGGTCTTAGCCTCCTGTGACATCAGAAATCAAGAGGGGATCTGCACTGTCAGCACTGTCCTGGTCCAGCCTGATGCCACCACTGATGGAGGAGGCTGCTGGGCCTTCCTTTAGGTGGCCAGGAGCTGTGGGTGTAGGAAAGGGTTGCCGGTGTACTCCCTTCTTCCTCCAGTTGAACCCTCATGTCCTTACTTTTGTGAAGGTCCAGATTCTCTACCTATCCATTTTTGTTACTGTGGCTTTCCTAGTATATTTTAAGTCCTGTATTTAGATACCACCAGCAGTTCTTTATTCACTCACGATTCCATTGGCTACACACTATCTTTTGTGCTTCACATTTGAATTTTAGGATTGATTTTTCAATTTCAGTGAAACACGACAAGGACTTTTTGTGGTTATGTCATTGACTCTGTATATTGCTTTTACTGTTACGGATATTTTCCTGTTAGTTATTTTGCCCATCAGTAAAGGTCATAGTTCTTTGCCTTTTCTAGGGTTTCCTCACTTTCTCTTACTGGATGTTTCTTTTGTATCCGCTACTTTGTCAACACTACTTAACAGATCCAAGAGATTTTGGTTTCATATTCAGTTTTTGCCCATTTAGTATGATATTGACTTTGCCTTTATCTTAAAGCCTTCATTATGCGGGACTATGTTCCTTGTATTTCTAGGTGTTTCAGAGCTTTTCCCATGAAGGGACATTGACTTTTCAGCAGGGCTTTGGCTACATCTGTTGACGTATACGTGTGATTTTTTTTCTGTTTTTCTCTTTGTGTGCAATGTATCACATGGACTGATTTGCACAAGATTAATCATCCTTTGTTCATGGAAAGACACCAACTTGATCTTGGTGTATGACCTTTTAATTGTGTGGTTGAATTTATTTTGCCAGCAATCAGTTACAATTTCTGTTTCAGAGTTTTTCAAGAATATCATGCTGTCATTTTTATTTATGCATGTCCATTGCCGGTTTTGGTAGTAAGATGATATTTGCTTCATAGAATGGGTTCAGTAGCGTTCCTTCTCTATTTTATGGAATAACATGAGGAAGATTGATGTCAGTTCTTCTTGTAAGGCCTGTTAAAATGAAGCAGTGAATCTGTCTGGTACTCAGCTAGTCTTCCTTAGGAGATTATTAGTGCTTTAATGTCATTGCTTGTTGTACCTGATTTGTAGGTGTGTTTTATCCTGGTTTAATTTTGACCTGTCACACGCATTTAGAAATTTATCCATTTGGTCTAAATTTCATTACGTTAAGAATACTAGTTTTCAGAGTAGTCCCTAATGTTCCTTTAAGTTTTGTTGGTTTGATATTTTTATCTTATCTTATGTCTAATTTTATTAATTAGTGTATTCTGCCTCTTCCTAGGGGAAAGATGGGAGGCTTGTAGGGCAGGGAGGCATTCTGTCCTCTGTCGACCTATTGCCTGGCGGTCCACGATCAGGACAAGGGGCTCTCAGGTGTAGTGTGCTTGTTAGTTGTGGAGCAGCGAGGCTTAAATAACTGCCAGGTGTGCCTCCTGTGAGCTTGCATCAGCTGACTTCCTATGAGGCCAATGGCTGCACCACACAGAGGGAGGAGCTGGGTTGGTGATGATGTGAGGGCGTGCCTGAGAATGTGTGTGAGAATGTGTTGGTATGCATGTGACAGTGATTGAGAGAGTGTGTGAGAGGGAGTGTGAGTGCAAGAGTGAGAGATTGAGTGTGTGAGTGTAATTGTGTTAGTGTTACTTTGAATGTAAGCCTGATTTCTAGAGAGTTACTGAGTATGTGTATGTAAATGTGTGTCTGTTTGAGTGTGTGACAGTGTGGGAGAGTGAATGTGAGTGCAAACTGTGGATGTGGGAAGGGCTGCCAGTGCTCTCCCTTCTTCCTCCAGGGCCTCGCACTGCTCTGCATGCTTTTGTTTGCTTCCTAACTGCGGTAGGGAGGACACATGTCTGGCCACCTCCCTGATTGTACCTCATGGAAATACAACCATGGCCTCACTGGAGCACTATTGACCTTGAACAATGCTCTTTCATCTCTAGTAGATGGACGAGCCTTGTGCTCCAGCTCTCCAAACAGGACTGTCCTCAGCATCTTGAATGTCAACCCTATTTACCAGTGTGCTGTCCTTTTTCCATTTCAGGGTGGTTATGTTCCTGCAACGACAGTGATGTAAATGGAAGTTTCTGCAGAAGCTATGAGGAGAAAAGACAACGGGGTGCTAAGTGGAGAAGATGTCATGCCTTTCAGTTGTGCACGTGGGCCATGTTTTCTTTTTACTGAAGCAGCCATTGAAAACAGCATGTTGAAAATAAAGCACACAGTTTAAATCATTTACTGCACTTTCTGTTGTCATTCCAGGTGAAATGTGGTTTTGGGCAAAGGTTTTTAACACTGATTTCCCAACAGGTTGTGCCTTGCTGTCACGTTTCTCCTGGACATGCAGAAGAAGGAAGGAACATTGTGTATTGGTTGTTTATTCTTTATGTTACTGAGTGATATTTCATGGTGTGGGCATACTACACTTAGCTTAGCCATTCTCTTGTAAATGGACATTTAGTTTGTTCTCACTTAGGAGCAATACAGGTGCTGACTTGCCGGGAAATACTGCTTTCATTTTCTCTTGGGTACACACCTACGAGTAGTATCTGTTGGTTATGTAACAGGCGCGTGCTTACAGTTGGCATCACCTGCCACAGTTAAGTGTGTGCACAGGTTTACGTCTACCTAAGCTTTACATTCACTGTCGTAGCAATTCCAGTAGATGTGTGGTGGTGTGCATTGGTTTTTCAAATTTTCGTTTCCTTTAATACTATAGATACAGGGCTATTGTTCATGAATTTGGTAGAACTCTTTTGGGGCCCAGACAGATACACAAGAACAAAATTTCTCATTATAATTTTGGTGATACTGGTGTTTGATCAGAGCCCATACTTTGAACCACTGACCAGCTCTTTTGGGGATATGTTGGTGTTCTTTTTTTTCAAGATAGCATCTCATAGACTGCTTTCCTGGGGTTGCTATCAACCGTGATCCTACTGATCTCTGCTTCCTCCTGGCTCCTGTCCCCAAACAGTCCCCAAGCTGAGCCCTCATGTCCTTAATCTGGTTAAGGTCCAGATTCTATGTCTATCCCTTTTTGTTACTGTGGCTCTGTAGTACAATTTAAAGTCAGGTACTTGGATACCACCAGCAGTGCTTTATCCATTTACGACTCCCTTGGCTATCCACTCTCTTTTGCACTTCACATATGGACTGCATTTTTCCATTTCTGTGAAACATGACAATGGCATTTCATGATGATGTCATTGTATCTGTAGAATGCTTTTACTAGTATAGCAATTTTCAAAATACTTTTTTTCCAATCCACGAATTTCAAAGTTCTTTGCATACTCTAGGGTTTCCTCCGTTTATTTCATTAGATGTTTCTTTTGTATCCTGCTACTTAGTCAACACTGCTTATCAGATCCAAGAAAATTTTGGTTGAGTATTCATGATCTTTTAAGTGTTAGATGAAATCATCTCTAAATAAGCATAATTTGACTTCTTGCTTTTTCTCAGTCTACAAAGTAGTCCCTACTATTCTTTAATTTTCATTGTTTTGATGGTTAGTACCCTCTTTCAGCTCTAATTTTATTAATTAGTGTACTATGAGTCTTCCTCGGGGAGGCGTAGGGGGCTTGTAGGGCAGGGAGGCATTCTGTCCTCTGGAGACATACTGACTGGAGGTCCAGAATCAGATCAAGGGCAGCTCCCTGGGGTTCTTTGCTTCCTAGCTGAGGAGGAGAGTAGGACAGAGTGTTTAAATGTCTGCCAGCTGTGGCCCCTGTGCCCTTCGGTTGGCTGACATCCTGTAAGGTCAGTTCCTGCTAGCCCACAGAAGAAGGGTCTGTGTGGTTGACTGTGGGAGAGCATGCCTGAGGACGTGTGTGTGAGAGAACATGTGTGCCCACCCGTGGCAGTGATTGGGAGTGAGTCTGTGAGTGCGATAGGTGTGACTATGAGTGTCAGTGTGTGTGAGAGACAGATTGTGTGAGAGTGACCGTGAGTGCAAGAGTGAGTAACTGAGTGTGAGAGTGGATGTAAAGTGTGTGTTTGAGTGTGTGTGAAAGTGTGGGAGAGAGAATGTGGGTGTAATGTGTGTTTGCATTTGACAGTATGCAAGAGTGAGTGTGAGTGGAGAGAGAGTGTATGACTAAATGTGTGTGTTTCTGTGTGATAGTATGTAAGAGTGACTGTGAGTGTAAATGTCTGAGTGTGTTGAGTAGTAGTGTGTGAGAGTGAGCTTTAACGTTTGTGAATTACTGTGTGAGTGTAAATGTGAGTGTGTGGTGAGTGAGCATGAGTGGAAGTGTGGCTCTGTGTGTGGCTTAAAAGTGAGTGTGTAAGCATGTGTTGGATGGTGCATGAGTGCGAGAGTTTGCATGAGTGTGTAAATGTGCGATTGTCAATGTGTGTGACTATGTAGGTGAGCGTGTGAGTGTAAATGCGTGTGTTTGCTGGTGTGTGACAGTGTGTGAGAGTATGTGTGATTGTAAATGTGCATCTGCCAATGTGTGTGTGTGACTGAAGGGGAGCTTGTGTGATTGTGAGTATGAGAGTAACTGTGTGTGATTGTGTATGAAAGTGTGTGAGGGGGAGTTTGAGACTGGGAATGTGAGAGTGGCTGAGTGTAAATGTGTCCGTGTGTGAAAGTGTGACACAGTAAGGGTGAGTCCAAAATTGAGTATGTGTGCATGTAAATATGTGTAAGTGTGACAGAAAGAGTGAGTCAGTGGCTATGAGTGTGAGTAATTGTGTGTGTATAACTTGAGTGTGAGCATGAGTGACTGTGACTGTGCGTAAGAGTGAGGGTGTCCCTGGGCCTGTTCTGCAGCCATACTTTCTTCCACAAGTAGCCTGACAGTCGTGGATCCTCCCCAGCCTCAAGCCCCTGGAGCTAGGTCATTTCTGGAACTGAGCACCTCCTCCCACAAAGTAGGGCATCAGATGGTCCACATACCCCACCCTTGCTGACCAGGACCTTGCCCAGCAAGGCAGGTCTCTGTGTATTTTGTACTTAGCCTCCTGTGAGGTCAGACAGAATGGGGGCTGCCTGGTCAGCACTATGCTGGTCCACCCTGATGCTGCCACAATTGGAGGAGTCTGCGGGGTCCTCCTCAAGGTGGCCAGGAGCTGTGGATGGGTGTGGGCCTCCCGCTGCTCTGGTTGCTTTTGCTTACTTGCTTCCTAATCTCAGTAAGGAGGAAACAGACCTGCGTATTTATGCATCACAGGAATCCAGCCAGGGCCTCCCTGAAGTGCTGGTGACCTTGAAGACAGATCTTTCTTCTCATAGATGGACACGCATTGCCCTCCAGCCCTGTTAGGAAGTCTCTCTGCGACATCATGAATGTCATCCTTCCCATTTCAGGGTAGTTGTCTTCCTGCAATGAAAGTGACCTCAATGGAGGTGATGGCAGATGCTCCAAGAAGAAAAGGCTGCAAGGTGGAAACTGCAGAAAAAGTCACAAGTTTCAGTTGTACAGGTGGGTCTTGTTTTCCTTTTCCCTGAAGTAGCTGTTTAAAACTGCATTTTGAAAGTAAAGCACGCTGTTTAAATCATAATTTTCTTGAACTTCCTGCTGACATTCCTGGTGAAATGTGGTTTGGGGCAAAGGTTTTTAACACTGCTGTCCCAAACAGTTTGTGTCTTGGTGTCAGGCTCCTGATGGAAAGGCAGAAGTAGGAAGTAACATTGTGTATAGTTTACTCTTTTTTATTACTGAGTGAAATTCCATGAGGTTCCTGATGGGAAGGCAGAAGTAGGAAGTAACATTGTGTCTAGTTGTTTACTCTTTGTTATTACTGAGTGAAATTCCATGTTGTGAGTATAGTACACTTAGTTTAGCCATTCACTTGTAAGTTGACATTTAGTTTGTTTGCATTTCTTGACATACAAGTGCTGTCTTTGTGGGAAATAATGCTTTCATTTTCTCTTGGATGCATACATACAAGTAGAACCCCTTGGTGATTAGATAGGCCTAAGTTTACAATTGTGGTCACCTGCCAAACTTTAGTGTGTGTACCAGTTTACGTCCACGTAAGTGAATTGAATGTTTTTCAGTTGCTTTAAATTCACTGTCCTAGCAATGCCAGTTGATGTATGGTGGTATGCATTGGTTTTTCAAACTCTCATTTTCCGTGTGACTCTAGATACCCAGTATTCGTTCATGAGTTCGGTAGAACTCTTTTGGGGTCCAGACAGAAAGCAAAGAACAAAATTTCTCCTTATTTTGTTTTTTTTTTTTTTTGGCTCTACTGGGGTTTGAAATCAGGGACTACACGTTGATCCACTTTACCAGCCCTTTTTTTGTGAATGTTTTTTTAGATAGGTTCTCACAAACAGCTTGCCTGGGCTTGCTTTGCAACGTGATCCTCCTAATCTCTGCCTCTTCCTCTCCTCTGTCTCCGGTCACCCAAATTTATCGTCATGTTCTGTATTTGTTAAGGCCAGATTCTCTTATCTATCGCTTTTTGCTACTGTGGCTCTGTAGTTCAATTTAAAGTCAGGTATTTTGATACCACCAACAGGGCTTTAATCATTTATGATACTTTTGACTACCCACTATCTTTTGTGCTTCACAGATGAACTTTAGAATTGATTTTTCCATTTCTGTGAAACATGACAGTAGAATTTCATGGCCATATCATTGTCTCTGTAGGTTGCTTTTATTAGTATATCCATTTTAACAATTGTTATTTTGCCCAACAGTGAAGGTCATAGTTCTTTGCCTTTTGTAGGGTTTCCTCAGTTTCTTTTGTCATATGTTTCTTTTGTATCCTGCTACTTTGACAACATTTCTTATCAGATCCAAGAGATTTTTGGTGGAGTATTCAGGGTCTTTTAAGCGTTAGCTCAGTTTGTCTGTAAATAAGCATAATTTGACTTCTCGCTTTCCTACACATTTCTTTGTGTGTCCTTACTGCACTTCATTAAGAGTATAGAGTGCACTCTCCTTCTAGTTCTCACCTATAGAAAATGCTTTCAGATTTTTCCCGTTCAGGAAGATTTAGGCTTTCCCTGTATCATGTAGACTCAGTACGCTGAAGTAGGTGCACATCCATTTCCCTCAGTGTCTATTCTGGAGCCTTCTTGGCATTCAGTTGGGGCACTTTGCTCTTATTCATGTGGCTTGCACTACTGCACCAGCCTCTGTTCACTCTCCCATTCACTTATAACTCCCACTTCCCATCAATGCCAATATCAAGAATAGTTTCCAGAAGCGTTTTCCTGATAAGACTGCAAAAGGCAATTGAGACGTGTAATTTTGTGCTTATGAAAGGCAACAAGGGAAGGAAATCAAATGTAATGACTTTCACCATTAAAATTAAGTCAAATGTGGAAACATCTACATGGAATACTTGCTCAAACTAAATTATGTGTTTTGAATGTATTCAGTTTGGTTTTTATCATATTTTCCGTGCTAAATTCTGACACCTCAGTAAAAGTTAGACAGCAATTTTATACCCATAATTTTTATGAAAATAGTTACAATCAAGTGTTTCCTTGCATTACTGAGTTTTGACAGTCATTCATGAAGTGTATTCAGGTTTGTATTATTTGTTCCTCAACTCCATAGGACTGCCACAACTTTAAGATGAAGAACATGGGATGTAGTTCAACTTGTTGCCAAAACTTCAATAAGAACAGTTTTGACATCAAACTTTTTTATCCTAAGCCCGTTATCTTCAACCAATTTCCTTTATATTTGTAATTCCCACTGCAGGCAGGTCATAACAGGAACTAACTTCACTGGTCTTTGTCATATTGAATACATTCAATAAATAGACATGGTGGGATTTTAGGTGTGGACTGGAGAGAGGATTTGGGGTGTTAGTTCTTACATATTTCTCTTGCTTAGCTTGTTCTCTGGCCTTTATTCTATCCCTTACCAGTTGTCATAGGCAAAGGCCAGGTAGACAAATAGGGAAAAGGGAAATTCAATCTTCTTTTCTCCTTCTGTTTTTTTTTTCTTCATGTTCTGTCTTGCACATTTTTTTGACAGTTTTGATTGAACAGAGAGCATTCGTACAGATTGGATGTTACAAATGGTTATTCAAGCTTCCTCGAGAGCTGGCTTCAAGCAAGAACTGTTCAGTCTTCAACCTCTACAAATTGAGCTGGTCAAGAGCGTTAAAAAGCTAAGTATTACTAAAAATCCCACAGGTGGCTCATTGAGCTAAGAATTTTCCGTTCTATTAATATATTATTTGCTAGGAATGACGCTAGTGAGTTTATACACTGTTATATTGAAGGAAGTGCTCAAAAGAGGATGCAGCTTTTCCTAGGCCAAGACAAGTCCAGTTCAGCTTCATGTTACTTTAGTAAGGAGATCCTTTCCACACTCTCTAGTCATAGGATTAGGTAGTCTGGGCTTTTCCATAACCTTTTCTCTTCACACATTGTGACTAGTATTTACTCTGTTGTGAAAAGAAATGAAATGACCTATGTAAGTGTAAGCAAAAGTATTCTTTGCTAGTATGTTCCGTTCTGAGATGCATTGTATCTTCTCCTAAAATAATGAATATCATCCTACTAAATGTCCTTAATAAAGTGAGATTACAGACATAGGCTATTTGCATATTTTACTTTATAAAATGTTGGGTCGTTGTTCTTCAGTACAGCTGTAGAAGTCAGTACTTCATTTTAGATCATGAAGAGTCCTCAGTTCACCCGTATCCTTTTCATCCATTAGAATAATTTGATCCCTTTATCTTTACCAGTTGATAGAATATCGTTTTTTTTTAAATTTTAGTTTTTCTAGTAGCATACAAAGCTGAGAATTCCTTGATAAATGTGCCTATTGTGCCGTTGTCATGATGAATGGGAATATTCAAAAGCAGGGCCAGTGGAGGGTGTAGGAGACTTTTTGAGTGCAAGGTCCTGCCTTGGGTATAATGATAACTACTAAGGTTGAGAGTAAACACATATTAACCCTAAAAGATGAGGTGCATGCTGTACTGGGTGTGAGGCATGATGAAATCATCTGAGAGTTCAAACTATCTAGGACCTAGATATTTCCTGAAGGCAGACTGGACTTGGAGCATAATCCCTCAGAGTGAGACCTTCAAACTTGACAAAAGCAGAATTGCTGACAAAGGCCCACTATGAAGCTCAGGGTACTCTCTTCTCCCAACCATGAGGAAGTGATGAAGGAGAGTGACAAAAGGCAGGTGTGGTTTTGAAGATACATGTGTGTGTTCCCAGTAGGAGGGGGAAGCTAATAAAGACAACTTGTATAGATTTATAATTCATTCTCAAATCTGCTCCTGTATTTCAACATGCAGCTCACATATGTTTCTTCATAATTCAGACACTTTTAATAAGATGTAACGTGTTATCATCTGTGGCACAAGCATGGTTGTGAGCCTACTGCACCTGAGCACTTCCACATCCTCACTGTTGGGGACATTTAGTAATGCACTACCCCTTGACACATAAAGGGGTTTCTTCTGTTTAGTGCGTGTGATCTATTTTCTAGTTTTGTTATCAGGCAAGATAAAAAACTTCAAGTTAATTTCATTTGGATAAATGATTTCTCTTGTCACTGTTCCTCATCACTTCCCTATTCATTAAGTGAAGATAACACTTTGCTTCACAACCCCTGCAGGTTTTACCCCCCCGCCCATGCAGTGCTGTGAGCAATGGTCTGGTCCTTGGACTGTAGTGATGTCATCAATAGGTCATAGAACACTGCTGAGGCCTTAGAGATAACTGTTATTTTGTCCTGAGCACTGGTCAGGACAGTGGTGAAGAGATCATTTCTCATGTGATTTGTTCTCTGTGTTCAAATTTCATTATTTGTCGTTTTTTACTACCTTTCTTGAAGTGAAGTTTCAATAACCTGATTCAAGGAACTCTCCAAAGAGTTCAACCATGAATCCAAAAGAAAAGAGGAAGTATCTGGAAAAGAGGTCCTCTCCTCAAACTCTACGAAGAGCAAAGAAGTCAAGAGGTATGTGCTTGAATGTTCTTTAGGCATAAAGATTTCTAGTTTGTGGTGGAGGAGGGGAGGAGAGAAAGATTTAAAAGAGAGAAGAACAGATTAAAGAAGGAAGGGACAGAGACAAATGTGTATATACTGGTCTTTCTGAGGACCCAGATAGTCTGAGAGAAAAAAAAGTTTCAGAGGACCTATGTCTTAGCACTGTGGCTTAGCGCCCATGTTATCTATGCATAGTTATTCTAGATTACTGTGTCAGAGACATAGTGAATGGTTAGTGTAGAGTAATTTTTCTTTAAAATTTTCTATATAAAGCATCTCCTTTCATATGATTTCTGCCTTAAGAGCATGATGAAAGAAATTATGTTGTTATAAACTTTCTAATAGTACTTTTTCCTTTTAATGAAGAATAAACTTAAACTGTGGTTCACTGGGGCCATGGCTCAAGAGGTAAAACTTTACTTAGCAAGTAGTGCTAAGTCCTGAGAAGAAGAAAGGAGTGTTTGGTTCATAGAAACATTGAGACAATGGCTCAAAAAAATTTAAAACTGTATAGAGATGAGTGTAAGTATAAAGAAAGAAAGAATTTATTTACTCAGGAGTAAAACCTAACTTCTTGTTTAAGACTGTGAAGATGTAAATATGGGGCTCCTTTGTGAAATGAAACTAACCATCTAATCGTGGTGGCTCTTTTGGAAAAATGAGACATTAGCAGTTATGGTTTCCATGGAGATTAACAGCAAAAAGTAACTCCTGTGAGGTTGGCCCGTTGCTGAAGAGGTGGGAGGGGAACAGAATGGAGCCAGCCGCAACATTATAGAGAGTGGCTTACATTTCTGAAGATAATCTTAATATTTCTACCAACGACTGGGGCTTGTGCATTTTCTGATGGTCCTTTTGGAGAGGGGGCCTATGATATTGTCTTCAATCAACCTTAAATAAAATTAGAACATACTCGAAGATGCTTTTGAATGTAAATGATGAAACATAGAAAGCACGCACTGATTCTTATTCACATAGAAAACACTTCAGTAGGCTAGGGGAAGATAAATATCAACAGTTAATGTAATTGTCCACTTACTGTATCCCAGATAAGATTATTTGCCTCTCAAAATCATTAGATTTTGAAGTTGGTAAACCCCAGCTTCATTAGAGTGTACCAGCCTGTAGTAATGAGTACTGATTAATATACTTGTTGCTTTAGTAACAATTCAGAGGATACATCAAGTCAGTGCGGCAAGTGTCCTCCTTGAGATAATTTGTGGGCTGGGACTGAAGGAAATCTTGTCACTGTTAATACAGAGCTCTCAAAGAGCTCCTGGTTTATTGACATCCCATCAGCTAAAGAAGAGCGTGAGGAGATAGAGGAATATATAGACTTTGCTAACAGATCACTTTCACTCATTTCTACTACAGAAAACTTAATGAAATGATCAGAGTTACCTACCAGGAAGCTTGCTACTCATAATATAGTAAAATATCCAGATCAAAAGGGGATAGCTCCATTACAAATGACTCATTGTACAAACAGTGTCACTCATAACATGTACTGTCACAACAAATGCTACTCAACATTTAAAATGGTAATAGTAGGCACCAGTTAAGATTATAATTTTCATGAGGACAGATGCCATTTGTATTATTGTAATGGCACTTGTTGGATGGAGAAAAAATCACATATCTGATTTTCTTTCTCTTTTCCAGTGATCTTAGAGGGATGCTCTCCACCGTGTGGACCTTCAGGGTTGGCCCAAGGCCACAGACAGACAGAAGGGGAGTCAGAATGCATTCCCATGGACAAGCTCATTCACAAAGGTATGGGGTAAGGGAGAGGTGATGCTGAGGAAGGATCAGGTGCAAAAGTGAGGCAGAAGGACAGACTAAAATTGGGACCAAGCTCCTTTAGTCAGCAACTGACACAAACAACCCCTTCTCTCTAGGACTGTCCAGAGTCTCTGTCCCCAGAAGTGCACCAGATGCATTTAGGCAGAGGCTCCTAAAGGATACGGATAGGAAGGTTTCTGAAATCCAAGAAAAATGTGGAGGCTTATTTCCAGAAGAGGAATCTGTGCTAATCTGTGACATCTTCATAGGAACATCTAATAGTATCATGCCCAGTTCCTTATTTTTATCTATATATCTGTCTATCTGGTTAGTTAGCTATCGTCTGTTCATATTTACATCTACACCTGCCTCTCTGTGTGTATAAAAATAAATATGTCCACACAGAATAATTCTTCTTCAAACTTTTACTCCATATTCCTTACTTGCACAATTTCTCGTGTGGAACTTAAGTTGATAATAATAATATATAATCTTTAGTTATTATATATCATAATTGAAGTAGAGTTCATGTTCTTAATAGTCTGTATATATCTCCAAAATCATCCTATGTAAGCTATCGTATCCCACTGACATTCACCGCACACACAGATCTAACAGCTTTTTTTGTGCTTGTTATACTGGGGATTGAACGCTGGTGTCATGCATGCTAAGAACACACTCTATCACTCGAACTATACCCCAACCATTCTGTTGTTGAGGTATAGTCTCACTAACATTGTCTGGGTTACGTTGAAGTCATGATCCTCCTGCCTCTGCCTCTTACATAACTGGCTTTACAGCTGTGAACGACCACACCCAAGAACTTAACAAGTGTTTACTTTTATTTTGGAGTTTTGAATGCATAAATCACCTTACTTTGTGTGAGAGGAAAGCCCACAGGTGATAAAACTGTCTCAAAATATCCACTCACCATGTCTGTTTTTGAGTGTCACAGACTCAAGTTTATACCATCTCTCCATTCTTTTGTTATTGTTGTGTGGTTTCATTCTCCAGAATTTCACAAGTCTCAAGAGGATGGTCCTAAGAAACGTGTCACGGTCCCAGCATGGGATCCATCTGCAGGAGAGGACTCCTCCTCCTCAGTCTATTTCTGCGGTGTCTCCACCTCTCGAGAGGATGGTGCTAAGAAACTTATCGTGGTCCCATCATGCAGTCTAGATGAAGGAGAGAGTTCCTCTGCCTCGGTCCGCTTCTGTGGTGTCCTCAAGTCTGCAGAGGATGCTCCTAGGAAACCTGTCATGGTTCCATCACGGAGTCTAGATGCAGGAGAGAGTTCTTCTGCCTCAGTCTGTTTCTGTGGTGTCCTCAAGTCTGCAGACGATGCTGCTAGGAAACCTGTCATGGTTCCATCACGGAGTCTAGATACAGGAGAGAGTTCCTCTGCCTCGGTCCGCTTCTGTGGTGTCCTCAAGTCTGCAGAGGATGCTCCTAGGAAACCTGTCATGGTTCCATCACGGAGTCTAGATACAGGAGAGAGTTCTTCTGCCTCAGTCTGTTTCTGTGGTATCCTCAAGTCTGCAGGCGATGCTGCTAGAAAACCTGTCGTGGTGCCATCATGGAATCCAGATGCAGGAGAGAGTTCCTCTGCCTCGGTCTATTTCTGTGGTGTCTCCAAATCTCGAGAGGATCCTCCTAAGAAATCTGTCACAGTCCCACTATGGAATCCAGCGGCAAGCGAGAATTCTTCTGCCTCCGTCTATTTCTGTGGCATTTCTTCTGGAAACAAGATCACTCCTGTTGAGAAGGATGGTAAGGCAGATGCAAAGATGGGTTTTCAGTTTGGGCAGGAGGGTCAGCTGAGCTGATCATGCATCCACTATTCACATCACCTTCCCTCATCTATGGGAAAGGGTGTTTGGGCTGAGGGGCTAAGTTAAACTGAGGTCTCTACAAAAGGATAGTGGTAATGCCCTTCAAGGACAAGATACAGTTTCTCTTCTCACAGTTCCGTGAGAATATTGAGACAGCTGAGGGGGTGGGAGTGGACAGTATTGAGATGGAGTGGGGGCAGGGGTGATCAGAGTGGCACAAACTCAAGCTCCCACAATCACATACTGTGCCCCTTCATAGAGCCCATTACTCCTTCCTTTTGCTTATTATCTCACACAAACATGTCTTCTCTCCCCATCTGTCTTTACTGTCCACTATTGACATTCCCTAAGAATAAACTTCCACCTGCCTACAGTCCTTATTCCTGCATATAACCATTTGGCGATTCACTGGTTCTCACCTAATCCCATAAAAATATCCCCTCAGCTAGATAGTGTATTTTAACTCCCCAGCACTAGCCCGAACTGCCGAAAATTCAGGTGCCCTAAAGAGGAAGCACTTTTACACACAGATCATCTCAAACACTTGTCCCTTCATCAGTCATGACTTCAACCCTTCATAAACACATACACACTTGCTCTGACATGTAAGTTCTCTTTACACTTAAGTGTTACTATCACATTGTTTAACAAACATCCTTAAGGCCATATGTGCTATGTTAACCTTAAGGCGCACACACGTATAGTCATCACTGTCTCCTTTCACCAGTACCAGAAACATTAACCCAATATGTAGAAGAACACACCTATAACTCCACACGGCACACCATAAATTCACATCCTTATTGCTGTACCTAACCTAATTCATATCACTTACAGAAGCTGGAACATCACAGGTATATGCGATTCCATTCTACATGCCCACACAAAATGATGATCTTCCAATTTTTCTCTCCTAGAAAGTCACAAATTACGTCCAGGTGCTCCATTTCGTGAATCCCACGGGATGCCTTTAAAAGATTTGACCGGCCCAGAGTCTTCTTTGCCGTTTCCACTAGATTATATTGCCGCGTATTTCGATAATCATCCCTGTACATCCTCAGCACCTACGGAATGGGATAGAGTCATGAAAGTTTACTATATGCGTGTCCAAATGAAAAGGGGCGTGGCTGTCTTACCAGACACAGAAGGATTGATGCCCCCCCAAAAGAAAATGAGAATAGAAGAGATAATGTTTCCTGAGAAGGCCCACACAGAAGCCTACCGCTCTTATGTGCCTACAATTGCACTCCTGGATGACAGCGAATTCAGCTTGGACCATGAAGCCCAAGAGGAAAAGGAGGAGGTGCACAGCCCCCCAGAACCAGTGGTGTGTAAGGAAAGTTCCAGGGCCAGAACACCTGAGTGGCTTGTGGCACTGGACCGTGGCTACAGGTGCATGGCCTGCTGTCGGGTCTTCCCCAACTTGGAGACCCTTCGGTATCACGTGGAGCATGGGATCAAGGAGGGCTTCAGCTGTCACGCTTTCCATGAGGCCTTCGCCTGCCTGATGGACAAGAAGAAGAAGAGGCAGAAAAGGAGGAAGATGAAGACCTTCTTGAAGAAAGACAGACTTAGGAAGGAAAAGCTCTGTGACATGCGCGCATCCATATGAACATAAGCATTGTTTTTGGCCTCTAAATGACAGAATCAGACCAGACTCCACGGAAAGATCTTGAACTTCTCCAAACTGCCATGATCAGACTTGTTCATACAGACTTACCACCTTCAGTACTACCTACACACCCCCAGTAGGATCAGAGAGCCCTTTTTATTAATACTCACTGCTTTCTGCACAGGAAGGAAAAGACAGCAGTCCATGCCAAGTAGAAGAGCAAAATGTCCTAAGACATACCTCAGAACTCTTAACACCAGCATCACGTCTTCTCTCATTGGGAGTGGAAACTGCTGTGGGTAGACTTCAGAAGAGGTGAGCCCCCCAGGATAGGGAAACACCCCCAACACTTGAGATTTGGGCTTCTGAGAAGAGGTGGGACTAGTAGTAGAACACTTCACCGTAATCACTGAGAATTTTCTTCAGAATATGTGCATGATGGGAATGCTTAAGAGATGACAAAATAAGGAGAATGCACCCTACCCATGCCGTATGATAGGAGAGGACCCGGGACCTGTCTAGCAATTCCACAAAGCAGAGGAGGCCCATAGTACCTGGATAAATCATAGGCCATCAGAGCCACTCCCCCACTAGTTTTATTTGATGGCCTGCTGGATCCCTTTAGAGAGAGACAGCACAAGGCAGAGACAGGCCTTTGTCCCTGAGGGAGGGTTTATGTGCAGCACAGTGGGTTGTATTAAGATTCTAATTTCCATTTTGTGATTCTCATACCTGCTTCAAACACTCAAATGTCCACAGCTAGTTGAATCACACTTTTCCTTCCCCTAGGGAAAATTGTCCATGGTGTGTACTAGAAACCTTGAATGAAGGTTACTACCTCCAAGGTGTTGAGTTCAAAGTAGGAAGGAGAAATAAAGGAGTAGAGGTTTCTCTTCATCTTTGACCATTTCTGACAAGTTTTAACAGGTTTCATTTCTTGAAGGACCTTTCTATCCTTTCAAGAAACTTCATATGTTCTTGTTTCCCATTTTATTGTTTCTTTTTGTTATAGCACAAAGTATGTTTTTCTAAGTGACCAGAAGAGTGCAGTTACACACACAGCTGCAAAGACTGCACAAAGCTAGGTTCATACATACCACAGCAAATGAGACTATGTCTTCTTTAGTTAATTGGCAAACTTTCACATGTAATAGAACTTGGAAATTGTCCTGAGTGTTCTAGTGTTGCAGGAAATCGTAATGGGAGCTGAGCATCAGCCTCCACCTAGAGCAAAGGTGCTTTCCTCACTAAAGGATTCTTTCTGCTTTTTTGTCTTGCAGAAACTTAGAGACACAGTGTCCCGAAGATTTCAAACGATGGCGTCCAGCCCACTGCTGTAGTCTGCCTAGAGGAGCACAACCCTCAGAAGCCAGAAAACATCAAGGCAAGGCGGGTCTGATGATAGATAGATCAGATCTCCTGTAGCTGCTCCCAGTGCCTTGGGAAAATGTGGTGCCGCTCTGAAGAAAGTTTCCACAAGAGCCCTGTGGAGCCCGAGGATCACTGGGATCACACCACCTTTGGAGGCTTGTGGAGAGACTTTCCTGTTACTATTAAGACCTCCTAGGTTGTCAGGACACACTAAGATACCTACAGGGTTGCCTTTGGAGAAGGCAACAGTATAGGTAGAAGGAACTTGGCCTAGTGGGATACAAACTTTTCATTCCTAAAGATATCACCAGTAGAACAAGCTATTGATGTATTTTTACACATCTTTTTCTATAAGTGATTGCAAACCTTTCCTCATATCTTCATTTAATACACTTATTTGTATATTATTTGTTCAGAAGACAGACTTGTTACTGAGAGAGGGAAAAGGTAGTGGATACAAAAAACCCAAAACCCACCCCTTGACATGTCTGAGACAGTTCATGTGTGAATGCACAAACGCCTCTGACACAGTCACACTGGGAAAGCTAGACCATGAAACAAATGTATCATCTGAGATAAATACTTGTATATAAGGGTATTCCCCAAACCATATGTAGTTTTAAGCTTAATAATGTTAGAAGCGTAAAAAAGACCAATTTTGGAAAATATTTGCACATTTAATTATTTACATGTGATTCATACTTAATTTGGTGTTCTTTAAAGATTAATTTTAATTTTTGTTTGCTGTTGCCACTCATATCATAGGGACCAAAACAAGAAAATGAAAATTGATAACCATATAGGAGAAGAAAATTGAAAGAATTAAACTTTCAAATAATGATCTCCATAAAATGTTTTTACAACTTCTAAAATCATTAAAGCTTAAAACTGCATGATGATACTGGGACACGTATAGAAACATATGTTTATCTGGAACATTTTTGCTATGTATTCTATTCTTCTCTCTGTACACATTTGTGTAAGAAGGCCATGTGCACCAGTGTGCACCCAAGCTCATAGGGCCAAGAGGTGGGTAGTTATTGCTTTTGCTTTTATCTGTGAAGGAGTTTTTCCTTCCCTCTCTGATAAGAGTGCCACCGTCTTCCCCATCTGCAAGGGCAAGTGAGTCAGACCAGACAAATGAGATCCATACTTAACTTGGGTTTTCCTTCACTTGGGGGTGAACATTTATGCATCCTGGATACATCTGTACTGAAAGCTTGGGAAGTTAGAAGAGCTAGAGGTAGTGGGCGTTAGTGTGAACTCAACTCTAAGGCCCATGAACCTCAGAGGCTGGTCTTGTTTCAATTCCTCTTTTTTGAAAATCCTGTTCCACTGTTACCTTAATTAACTGAATATCTCCACTAAACATTCAATAAAGTTTTGTTTTACATCTATTAGACTGAGTCAGTTAATTGTTGTTTGTCACATTATGTACCTGAATTGATGCAGATTAGATTTAATAAGGTGATTTCTTTCATTTAAATAGAAATGAAACCTTAAAATGACAGGTTATCATGAGCAGAGGATCAGGAACCAATGTAAAGATCAGTTAGAGTTGAATCAACATGGGTCGTAACACATGGGTACACAAAAGCAATAGTAGGAATCTCTCTGTATAGCTATCCTTAACTAGCAAAACCGCTTTGTCTTCCTATGCATATGTCTTTTCTTCAACAAAATCAACGATAAGGGCAGAACAGGACGTGCCTGAAACTGAGAGTGGGGGGAAAGGGGGTGAAAGGGGGCAGGGTGGAGAAATGACCCAATGTATGCACATGTGAATAAATGACCAAAAAAAAAAAAAAAGACTGGGGAATTTTTTTTTAAAAAAGAAAAGATGTGGGCAAGTAAGGGATGACAATAGCACATAGCAGCAGTGGGGAAGGATTCTGCCAGGAAACATGTCTTGCTCAGGTCAGCTCAGTGAGGACATTGGGCTTTCAGTGTTTGCTCAGACTTCAGGGGAGCTAGGGTTGATGGACTGAGGGGAGGAGAGGGACAGCCTGGCTCAAGTTCCACCAATAAAGGATAGCTGATAAGACATGGGCAGTTACGATTAGGTAGGCAAGTAAGAGCAACAGGTTCCAACACGCATGCACAAAGCAAAAAAAGTATGTTCATGTATTTCTTGGGATATAGCCATTTTCTTTTTCTGAGCTACACACTGTGTGACTCTCCCTTAAAAAGGGACACATTTTTATTTATTAATAGAGTTTGCTGTTCACACACATGAACATGCATTTTATATAATATACTTACTACATAATATGTATATCATATTATCAAACTATATGTTTAGAAGTAATATTGCTAAATAGGTTGACCTATTATGAAAAATATTTATAATCCACTGATTAATTTTTGTAATCATAATTTAAATGTTAAAAAGAAAAATGCACTTATACATAGGAAAGACACACAAGCTGGGCATGGTGTGGGACTCTCCTGTCCTACTGGCACTCAGGAGGCTGAGGTAGAAAAATCACTGTAGCTTAGGAGTTCAAGACAAGCCTGGGCAACATAGGGAGGACCCCCGTCACCCAGTGACTGAAAAACAGGAACATAGAACAATATAGCTCATTAAAAACTGTTGAAGGTGGGGGAAAGGAGGAAAGAAAGGTGACTTAAGGAAGAAGAGTGGGGGTGAATTTGTTTGCAAAGGTGACCATGTATTTTTTTATATTAGTTTTTTATACTTTAAGATTTACAGATCATTAATTACCTCAGGTTTTTTTTTTATTTCAAAGACTAAAGCAAATTAGATTTTTTTTAAAAAAAATCTCTAATTTTGAAAAGGTTAGATGAAAAAGAATTAACCTAGAAGGTAACACCCATGCACAGGAAATCAATGTGAGTCAATGCCCTGTATAGCTATCCTTATCTCAACCAGCAAAACCCCTTGTTCCTTCCTATTATTGCTTATACTCTCTCTACAACAAAATTAGAGATAAGGGCAAAATAGTTTCTGCTGGGTATTGAGGGGGGGGAGCGGGAGGGGGTGGAGTGGGTGGTAAGGGAGGGGGTGGGGGCAGGGGGGAGAAATGAACCAAGCCTTGTATGCACATATGAATAATAAAAGAAAAATGAAAAAAAAAATCTCTAATTTAAGAATAAGAATTTAAAAATTCTCAATTTAAGGGCCAGGCTTGATGCTATAGGCCTGTAATCCTAGCTACTCAGGAGAAGATAGGAGACTGGCAAAGGGCAGTCCAGGCAAAAGTGAAAGACTCTATCTTGAAAATCACTGAAAGCATGAAAGACTGGGATGTGGTTCAAGTTCTAAGCACTTTCTAAGGCCCTGAGTTCAAACCCCAGTACCTTGAGAAAAAATAATTCTCCATTTCTATTGGGAACTTATTTTTAAAAATGACACTTAAATACTTGCCTGAAGTTTAGCTTTGAAGTTTAATTTTGGGGGTGGAGAAGCAATAAACATGTTTATTTCCTGGTGAATCTCACCAACATTTAATTCACAGACCTTTATTTGTATCTGTTTACCGTCACCAGTCATGAGCTCTTTTAATTGCCTATGTACCATTAGTATAAGTAAGCTTCCTCATAGATCATGAATTTCTCTCCATATTTTTACTTTTGCTTTAGCTCAGACAGCTATTGCCTGGACTGTGGTAACACATAATGAGGATATAGGGCAATGAACCGTAGAATTACAGAGGAAGAAAAAGAGAACAAGGAAACAAGTCAACAAAAAAAGAAAAGATAAAACAAAACTGGGACCTGGCATTTCAACTACACAGCAGGGACACTGAAAGAGGAATTCATGGGCCTGTGCTTGTGACAGAGGTGCCGATGAGAAGGGTGACATTTGAAGCATTCAGAGCCATGGTCAAAGGAGCCAGACGGGGAAAAGGGCAGGAGTGGAATAGTCTTGATTTAACAGTTTGATTTTTAAAGGATCCCATACAGGGCTTTAGTTAGCTTTGGTGAGATAAAATTTGCATTATATCTGTTTGTTCAGTTCACTGGCAAAACATGTTTCCATTTTAGTGTACTTTGAACGTGACATGTTCACAGGGTGGAATCCTGTGAGTCTGGATTTATAATCTTGCTAAAATAATAATTTTTACCTGATTTATACCTGCAGAAAATACACAGAAGAATGCCTGTTGCATGGCCACTAACCGCAGGTCCCTTGCCTCAGAGTCTCTTTCATGGGATCCTCCTGGCTACTAGGGGCAAAGTAGAGCCAGGAAGGAAAGATGGGGATGACTGGTGGATGGGCACTAGGTTATGGTTAGAGAGAAGTGAGAAGTTCTTGGGTGCTGTTGCAGTGTGGGGTGACGAGAGACAATAATGTCACAAAGAAATGATAAATGTTTGACCTGATTTAAACATTGCACAGTGCACACATGTATCAAAACTTCACATGGTACTCCTTAGTTTGTATATTTTTTTATGTGTTTAATGTATTATTTAAAAATCATTTTAGACGAAAATAAGCTAGATGATCTGTATGAGTTTCAGAAAACCTGGACATCAGAACCAAGAATGTTATCACCTCTGAAACGGGACATGACAAATGCATGAATAGTTTTTAAAACTTCATTAATACCAAATGTGCATGCACGCAACAATAGAATTTCAAAGTTATGTAAAGCAAAACTGATTGCTGTGAAGGAAAGAGGCAAATTAAAATCGGAGGCTGGATGTCAGAGCATGTCTCCATCAGCAAGTGACAGAGCAGGCAGATAGCAAATGAGCAAAGATACAGATGACCTGGACAACATTATCAGCCATCTTCACTGAACTGACATTTTTAAGTCACTCAAATAGGGCAAAGTTCTTTTGGACAGAGATTTAAAGGACATTTTCTTGGAGGAAACAATAGTCTTTTTAGGGATAGATACAGGTCAATGCATAGACGTAAACATAAAGTGTAACATTGTAAAATATTACAGGAAAGAGTTCTATGACCTTGTATTGATGTTTTTGCATGTTACACCAAAAAGCATGACCCACAAAATAACTTGGTAAAATTGTTTTTTATCAATTATATACGTTTGTTCTTTGACAGACACTATTAAGAGAGCAGGAAGTCAGACCATGGAATGAGAGAAAGTATTTTCAAATCTTATATCTGATAACGGGTTTGATCTACAATGTAAAAAGAAAAATTTAAGGTCAGTATAAGAATAAAAACACTCCAATTTTTAAAAAAGTACAAAGAGCTGAACAAATACTTCCCTGAAGTTGATACACAGATGGAATAAGCAGATGAAACATCTGCTCAATGTCTTTGGTCATTGAAGAAATGTAAATTATAACACATCAGATTATCACTGCATTGCTGTGAAAGTGGCTAAAGCAAATAAACAAAACAAAATAAAACAAGTTTTCAAAAAGGGCTAGAGAAATGTGGGGCAGCAGAACATTGCCTGCAATGTTGACTGATCTGAATTTGTCCATTTTGGAAAACACCTTGTCAGTTTCTTATAAAGCAAGACGTACCTTAACCTAGGACACGGCAATCCCACATCTGTACCCAAGAGAGTTAAGGTTTTGTGTTCTCATGAAAGCTGTGGTGCAGTTTTATTATCACTCCTGAAAAGCTAGAAATGATTTCTGTGTTCATCACCAAGTTAATTCGTAAATAAAATGTGTACCATGGATTAAATTAATACTTCCAATCCACCAATAGAGACAAATTATCAATTGATTTACAACATGGGTGAAACAAATCCACAGAATATACAGTGTTTGATTTCCGTTCTGTGAAATTCTGGGAAAAGGCAAGACTGCAGGTTTGGAAAACAAATCTGTGGTAGCCAGTGATGTGTTTGAGATGAGATGCTTACTACAAAGTGTTGCACAGGGAATTTTTAGAAGGATGGGCGGTTCTATAAGGGACTGTGATGGTGGATGGTAGATCAATGTTTAGATTTTTAAGAAGCGTCCAAATTTTTTTCCATAGCGGTTGTACTAGTTTACATTCCCACCAGCAGTGTAAGAGGGTCCTTTTTCCCCGAATCCTCACCAACACCTGTTGTTCATGGTGTTGCTGATGATGGCTATTCTAACAGGTGTGAGGTGGAATCTTAGCGTGCTTTTAATTTGCATTTCCTTTATTGCTAGAGATGGTGAGCATTTTTTCATGTGTTTTTTGGCCATTTGAATTTCTTCTTTTGAGAAAGTTCTGTTTAGTTCACTTGCCCATTTCTTTATTGGTTCATTAGTTTGGGAGAATTTAGTTTTTTAAGTTCCCTATACATTCTGGTTATCAGTCCTTTGTCTGATGTGTAGCTGGCAAATATTTTTTCCCACTCTGTGATTGTTCTCTTCAGTTTAGAGACCATTTCTTTTGATGAACAGAAGCTTTTTAGTTTTATGAGGTCCCATTTATCTATGCTATCTCTTAGTTGCTGTGCTGCTAGGGTTTCGTTGAGAAAGTTCTTACCTATACCTACTAACTCCAGAGTATTTCCTACTCTTTCCTGTATCAACTTTAGAGTTTGTGGTCAGATATTAAGATCCTTGATCCATTTTGAGTTAATCTTGGTATAGGGTGATATACATGGATCTACTTTCAGTTTTTTGCAGACTGCTAACCAGTTTTCCCAGCAGTTTTTGTTGAAGAGGCTGCTATTTCTCCATCGTATATTTTTAGCTCCTTTGTCAAAGACAAGTTGGTTATAGTTGTGTGGCTTCATATCTGGGTCCTCTATTCTGTTCCACTGGTCTTCATGTCTGTTTTTGTGCCAGTACCATGCTGTTTTTATCGTTATTGCTTTGTAATATAGTTTGAAGTCAGGTATTGTGATACCTCCTGCATTGTTCTTTTGACTGAGTATTGCCTTGGCTATTCGTGGCCTCTTGTGTTTCCATATAAATTTAACGGTAGATTTTTCAGTCTCTTTAATGAATGTCATTGGAATTTTGATGGGAATTGCATTAAACATGTAGATTACTTTTGGGAGTATCGACATTTTTCTATGTTGATTCTACCAATCCATGTGCATGGGAGATCTCTCCACTTTCTGTAGTCTTCGTCAGTCTCTTTCTTCAGGATGTATATTTTTCCTTGTAGAGGTCTTTCACATCTTTTGTTAGGTTTACACCTAGGTATTTGATTTTTTTTTAGGCTATTGTAAATGGAATTGTTTTCATACATTCTTTCTCAGTTTGCTCATTGTTAGTGTATAGAAATGCTGATGATTTTTCTATGTTGATTTTATATCCTGCTACCTTGCTGTAGCTATTGATGATGTCTAGAAGCTTCTGAGTAGAGTTTTTTGGGTCTTTAAGCTATAGGATCATGTCGTCTGCAAATAGGGATATTTTGACAGTTTCTTTACCTATTTTTATTCCTTTTATTCCTTCTTCTTGCCTAATTGCTCTGGCTAGGAATTCCAGTACTATGTTGAATAGGAGTGGAGATAGTGGGCATCCTTGTCTGGTTTCTAAATCTGTTGTTTTCGATGAATACCCTGAATTGTGATTTTTGGATCATCTGATAGTTCAGTGTTCAGTTTTTTGAAGAACCTTCGATCTCTTTTCCAAAACTGTAGTATTAAAATTTATTATCACCAGCAGCGTACCAGACCTCCATTCTTGCTATATCCATGTTATCTTTCAACTACTTATTGTGGACAGAAAGGGGCAGTTAGTAAGGTGACAGTGTTTTGGTGGTAGGGCTTCATGCTTGCAAAGAAGGCATACTCCACCTATAGTGACACCACCAATCCTCAATCCTATGGATAGTTTGGAGGTGGGGTCTCCCAGTCTCCCTGGGAATGCTGGTCTGGAAGCTTAATCCACAGGATCTCAGATCTCACCCTTTCAAATACCTGGGATTATAGGGTGTGCTATTGGTACCTGGCCTCTCAACTTCCTATGATAGCCATTTTGACTGCTGTGTTCATACTGCATATGTTCTGCTGCTTGGTACAGTACATCCCCAAGAGAAATTTATAATTATCCAGGCTGTCAAGTAGTCACTGGAGGCTAGGTTCTGGTGGCTCCTGCCTGTAATCCGAACTATTCAGGAGGCATAGATCAGGAGGATCAGAGTTGGAATCCAGCCCAGGCAAATAGTTTGTGAGATGCTAACTCGAAAAAACCCATCACAAAAAATGATTGTTGAATTGACTCAGGGTGGTGGTCCTGAGGTCACAACCCTGTACCACAGGAAAAAAATTAGTTGCTGGAGGACTGTTCCATAAACCTCTTAAGGGATCTGTTATTCCTAAATGTCTGTGCACATATAAATTCACTCTGACAATACATATATCCACATAGGTTCTTTCATGCCTATTGTGGGTAACTATTTCTAGGTATTTATTATTTCACAATTATACCTTAATCATGTACATTAGTGTCAGGTAATGATGGCCATTCTCCTTCATACAATTTGAAGTTCCCAGTATAATTTCATACACACACACACACACACACACACACACACACATGCTTATAGGTTGTTGATTAAAAATTATATGTGTTGACAGATTGATTTTGGTGGAAAACTTAAACTTGTGATGAATTTCATCTACACCCCTGTGGTATGTAACCCCATTTTATATATTCTTTTCTGCAGTTTTATCCTGAATTCACAATTTTTCCTTTTCTAAACATGTGCACATGTAAAAGAAATATGCATGTGACATTTTGTGGTACATAGGTGGCGCCAATACTACTTGTTTTAGTGGATATTTAAGCTCCAGGACATGTCTGCACTTTCTTATTTACCTCTTATTTCTTTATTTATTTCATTTTGTATTTTCTGGGTTTGACCTCATGGACTCATGCTTCCGAGGCAGGTACTCTACCTCTTGAGCCACACCTGCAGCCCTGCTTTCAGTTGGGAATTTCCAAGATGGGGTTTTCTGAACTGTTTGCCTGGATTTCCCTCCAACTATGATCGTCCTCCACTCTGCCTCCTCAGTAGCTAAGATATTAATCCTAACCCACCATTGACATACTCCTTTGGTTTTTGATACAGGATTTTCTTTGTAGCTCAGGGTATCACAAAAAAACAGGGATCTCAGGTACCTGAAACTAGTGATCCCCCTCCTCCTTTCCCTGAGTATGGTGCTGACAGGTCCTTGTCTGCATATCAAATTTGGTCAAAGCGTTGATTTGTTTGGTCAGTCACACTCAGTTCTACAGTTTTGATGCCAAAACTTTGAACTCGAGCTCATACTTGCTAGCCAAGTTCTCTTTCATTGAGCAGGGCACTCTGCCCTCTGCTCAGACTGCAGTTCTTCTTAAGTTGAGCTATCGGTGACATACTAATAGTCCATGTGATGCCAGGAAATGTTCACACAAAACTATACATCCCTGGATTTTTCAATGAAGGTTATTTGTTATTGTAGATATGTCTGTTGGTTGCACATTTCTGTCTTTAGGTGTGTGTTTTCTGAGGTTGGCAGGACAGAAAGCTGTCAAACCAGTAATACAGCCTGGGGGGCTCCTGAAAACTCCATTTCAAGGGCCAAGGATGGGGGGCATTTATGCAAAATATAGGATTTCTATTAGTATTTAAGAAACATTCCACAAAGTTACCCTCTAAAAACACAAACTGGGTGAAGTTCAAAGACATATCATTAATGGTCACCAACTCCTAAAACACCAGGCATAATGTATAGAGCAGGAAGCGGGAGACAGCAGAGGATATCTTATTCAGTTCATGAGAAGATCCCATGATTTTGGTCTCCAAACCTTTATTCCCTGACTTGATCATCAGGCTCTTTCTCTTTATATTCAAGTCTTTCCCTTCAATCACTTAGATGAAGGAATGAATTACTGATTATGGCAATAGGGCAATAGGAGAATAGGAACACCACTATGGGTTCTGGATCCAGGTCATATGCCTCTGGTAATTATCTCCGGTAATATCTCTTTCTAATACTTGTCTTAAAACTGTACTCTTAAAACAGTAAACACTAGTGAGTCCCTGCTGGCTCACACCTGAAATCTTGCCTCTCAGGAGGCAGAGATCTGGAGATTCCTGGTTCAAAACTATCCCAGACAAGTAGTTTGCAAGATACTGTCTTGAAAAATCAATCACAATAATAAGATCTGGTGGAGTAGCTAAAGATGGAGGATCTGAGATCAAGCCCCAGCTCTGGAAAAAAAACCCTCATAATCATTAAAGTACTGATATTGTTTGTTCTTTGAAATGCTTTCTTATAACACTTGACCTTGACTCTATGAAGGTAATTAGGTACTTGAAGTAGCAGGGCACTGGTGCTCACACCTATAATCCTAGCTACTCAGGAAGCAGAGATCAGAAGAATCACAGTTCCAAGCCAGCTAGGGCAAATAGTAAGCCCCTATCTTGAAAATACCTAACCCCAAAAAGGGTGGTAGAGGGGTCAAGTGGTAGAGCACTTGTTGAGCAAGCAAGAGGCCCTTTTTCCACACCCCAAAATCCATGAAAAAAAAGTTTTGATGGAATCCCTGTACACAACAGGTAGCCAGTCATGCCACTTTCCACTTTTAGAGTCTATACAAAAATAAAATTTGTGTTATCTCCCGCTTTCTTTCAAACTTTAGATACTGTAACCCTCTTGGAAAGAGGGTGCCTACATGATTCCCCAAAGTCATAGGAAGTGACTGATCAGCTAGTTGCTAATGCACTAATATTTGAAAACATTTTATACGTGTATACTGAGAAGTCATGACACTGGTGACTGGTTTCTGGAGCATAGCTGTGTGACGCTTTGGTCACAACCAAGCAGGGTGCTGATGCCTCCTGGCCGACTGATGGACACTCTGCTGTAGGGCTCCCTACAGATCAGCATGGGACTGTTTGATTTCCCAGTCTCCTTGGGTGAATAGCAGGTGCACCACATCACCAACCACGACCTGTGCCTGTGTTCGAATGAGAGTGGGTGCAGAAGGTCTCCACAGGCAGCAATTAAAAAGTACTAGGGTGGGTCCAAGAACCACATGTACAAGAACACATGAATGTGATACTATTAGAAACTTAGCTTGTGCTAATACCATTTGATGTGCAGGATATATAAGACCTAGAGTGAGGCTAGGCTCTAGAACTTTTCCCACATTTTCTTATTTGCCTCTTATTTATTTACTTATTTATTTTATTTTGGTGGTACTTTGGTGAACTCAAGTGCTCCGTGATTGCTAGGCATAAACTCTACCTCTTAACGACACCTCCACCCTGTATTGTGTTGGGTATTTCCAAAATGTGTTTTGTGAACTATTTGCCTGGAATACCTTCCAACCGTGAATGTCCTGAACTCTACCTCCTGAGTAGTTAGGATTTTAGGCCTGATCCACCATTGCCATTTTACTTTGGTTTTTGATACAGGATCTTGCTATGTATCCCAGAGTATCACAAAACACACCATGTAGCTCATTTACCTGAAACTGGCAGTTCTCCTACTTCAGCTTCCTGATTGTGGTGCTGACATGCCCCTGGTCCATATCAGCTTTTGTCCAAGTCCTGACCTTGTTTTGTCACTCACACTCAATTCTACACAGTTTTTGATGTCTTTGGATGGTACTTTGGTTTGAACTTGACCTCATACTGACTAGGTAAGTATATACCACTTGAACCATGGACATCCAGTGATTTTCAGTTGTGCTATATTGGTGAGAAACTAGTATGATAGCTTGGCATACCTGGAAATGTCCCAACAAAGACACTGAACACAAATCTTTTTTTTGCAGGATATTAAGCATTGTATATTTATCAATTCGTGCATATTAAAGTCCTGAGTTATGTTGTCTGATGTTGGCAGGACAGAAAGCTGTCAAACCAGTATGATGACCTGAGGTGCTAATGAAATTTACATTCCAAGACCGAATGATGGAGACATCTATAGAAAGTATTGGATTTATATTGATATACAAGAAACAGCTACAAACTGACCCACTCAAAACACTCCTACCTTCACTCAGAGTCACAGGCTCAAAGGTGACTAGTTCCTAATTCACCATGCATAATGTATAGAGCAGAAATGTCGAGACAACACAGGATATCTTCTTCCTCAGAATTCTCCATGATTCTGTCCTGCCATCATTCATTCTGTGACTTTGTCATCACACTTTTCTTTCTATATTCAGGTACTTCACAGTCACTAAGATGAAGAAAAGATTTATTGATTAGGACAATAAAAGAATAGGAACACCACACTGGGTTGTGAGTCATAAATATAGGATGTACAGCAGGGTTACCTGTTCATTCTCTTTCAAATACCTTGCTCAAGAAAGCTGTACTCAGGAAACAGTGAACATTACAGGACAGACACTACTGTTCCTTTGAAATGTCTGCTCCTAACAATTGACCTTGGCTCCAAATAGGAAAATGAAAAGTGAAGAAACTAGGTGCTGGTAGCCCCAATCTGTAATCTGAGCTACTCATGAAGCAGATACCATGAAGATTGCATTTTGAAGCCAGCCCAGGCACATGGGAAGACCCTATCTCAAAAGTACCTAACACAGACCTGAGCCCAGTGCCTCATGGCTGTGAAGATACATAATCAGGGAACAGAACAGAAGGTTCACCTTTCATAGCCAGTCCATGCAAATAGTTCATGAGACCTTATCTCAAAATAACCCATCACAGAATAAAAGGGCTGTGGAGAGGCTCAAGGAGTAGGGCCAGAATTCCAACCCCAAAATAAAAAAAGAGTACCTAGAACACAAAAGGGTTGGCAGAGAGGCCCAAACAGTAAAGAAACTGCTAAGCAAGCATGAGGCCATGAGTTCAAACCCAGCACCGCCAAAATATTTTTTCAAAGAGATCCCAGCACACCATGTGGCCAGGAGTACCCTATTCCATCCTTGGAGTTTATACAAACAATCAAATACTTGTTACACACCTTTCTTTGAAAGTTTGAAATTGTGTTACATCTTGGAACTAGAGTGCCTCCATGATTCCCCAGAATCATACTGAAAGACAGATCAATGAATCTCTAACATACTCTTTGCAAACATTTTATTCACATTGTCCCAAAATTGCCACATTAAACCCATTCTACATGATTCCATTGAGAAGTCATGAAACTGTCTCCTGGTTTCCCCAGCATGCCCAAGTCCATTTGGGACTACAATGCAGAGCGCTCAGGTCTCCTGAGCTTTCTTTTGCAGAGCTCCACACAGATCAATGTGGTGTCCATTTGATATCCTACTTTCCTGAAACCAATACGAGGTTCACCACATTACCATCCATGGCCTGTGATCTGTGTGGATGAGCGTGGATGCAGAAGGGTCTCCACAGGCAGAACTTCAAAAGGACTAGGGTGGGGCCAGGACCCACATTCAAATATTGGGACTCTTACAGACTCACTTGCAAGTAAATGAATGGAGCTGGAAAACATCATCTTTCCCTATAACAGGAAAGATAAAGAACATCAACAGTTACAGAAAAGCATGAGAACAGAGACAACAAGATAACAACCGAGAAGCCATGGAGAGATCTCAGGAGAAACCATTCTGTCCAAACCTTGATGTTCTGAAATGATGAGAAAAATCAATGTGTGCTATTAAATGACAGCCTTCAGAAGCTCATACAGCTTTTTAGGGGGCACGTAGATTTTCTCTGCTGCAACTAGATGACAATAGTGTTGAGTGACATGAAATTTCTCTAGCATTGAAAGCCTACACTGCTATAAGAATTGATATTTCCTATTTTAAGATTGCTTCTCCCTTGGACTATGGGAGAATGAGGCCACAGCTGTCAATGAACTTGTGAAATAGTTTTATATCCTTTTGAGTATAAACCTCAATCCTCATGAAAAGACTGTCCAGTAAGTCTTGGATAATTTCTGGAAGAGCATGCAGCTGATTTGTACATGGGGTACTTTGGACAGGTATGTAAGAGCAGCAGCAACATGCAGATTCCTTCTGAGTAGAGTAACGTGAAAATAATGTATGATCTGACATTCTGCATTTGTGCAAGTTTGGCAGTGGTAGTAAAGGAAGGCCGATTCTGTTGGAGTCTCTACTGTGAGTAATTCAGAGAATCAAGCCCAGGAACAGATCCCATAGGGGTCCCACACTGGTACTCTATAATTTCTCCTCGGGTTAGTTATTTTCGAGACAGGATCTTACTATTTGTCCCCCTGACTTTGAATTGCAATCCTCCTGATGTCTGCCTTCACTATAGCAAGAATACAGGTCTTGCTTCAGTGACTGGCTTCTTCTAATACTTAATTATCCTGATAGGAGCCAAGGTCAATGTGATGAGCAGACATTTAAAAGGAAAAGTAGGGTCAGTCCCCTAATATTTACTGTTTTATGAGTACAGATTTAAGACAAATACAAATGCCAGGATTGTGGCAGGACTCACCATCCAGAGGGTTGCTCCTGATCTGCTGTTGCTCTTATCAATAATTCATTTCTTCATCTCAGTGTCTATGGACAAATACGTGAAAGTAGAGGGAAAGACCCTGTTGACAAAGTCATGGAAAAATGTTTGGAGATCAGAATCATGGGGACTTGTAATGAATTGAAAAATATAAACTGTGCTGTTTCATGCTTCCTGCTCTGTATACTATGCATGTGTTTTGTGTGTCAGTGATCTTTAAGGATATGACTTTGTACCTCAGAAGGTGTGTTTTACCCAGGTAAGTTTTTGTTTATAGACAATGATGAATATCAGCCAACAAATGAGCTATGTCTTCATGGGAACATTTCCAGGAATGCCTTGGAATCATATCAGTATGCCACAGATAGGGCACACCTGGAAAATCACTTTATGTCCACGTGGAGGGCAGGGGGGCTAACTCAAGTGGTAGAGTTCTTGCCACCTCCTGCTGCCTATCCCCACTGCTCCCTCACCCCAGATGTTGTAGAGGTGTGTGGGTGTGTGGCAATGGTAGGAACTGTGGCCCACGCACTCCCCAAGCTGCCTTCCTCCTGATGGACCCACCTGTTTTATCCCCAGCTTCCCAAATATGTGGAAAGCTGTCTGTTAAATCCACCCAGAACCCCCACCACCTATCCAGCTCATATTCAGTGTGCCAATAAATTCCTAAAATTCCTCCTTCCAGTCCGCAGTCCCCTAAACCAACTTCCCCTTCCAACAGCATTATAGTATTTGCCTCATGGTATAGCTGCTGTAGAATTTCATCATTTTTCCTCTAAATACTGCAGACAAGAATTTTCTTTTTTTTTTTTTCATTTTTCTTTTATTATTCATATGTGCATACAAGGCTTGGTTCATTTCTCCCCCCTACCCCCACCCCCTCCCTTACCACCCACTCCACCCCCTCCCGCTCCCCCCCTCAATACCCAGCAGAAACTATTTTGCCCTTATCTCTAATTTTGTTGTAGAGAGAGTATAAGCAATAATAGGAAGGAACAAGGGGTTTTGCTGGTTGAGATAAGGATAGCTATACAGGGCATTGACTCACATTGATTTCCTGTGTGTGGGTGTTACCTTCTAGGTTAATTCTTTTTGATCTAACCTTTTCTCTAGTTCCTGGTCCCCTTTTCCTATTGGCCTCAGTTGCTTTAAGGTATCTGCTTTAGTTTCTCTGTGTTAAGGGCAACAAATGCTAGCTAGTTTTTTAGGTGTGCAGACAAGAATTTTCAAAAGGATGATTAACATTTTTGTTTTTGAATGTTTCACCTGTGTAGAAGGCAGAGAAAAATCACTTGACCCCGTGTTTAAAATTTATTTATTTTTTTGCTTCTCCTCTGTCTCCCCCTGCACAGGCTCCACATCAGAATGACTCTGGAGTCTCTACTGGTTCAGAGCTACAGAATTTACAGATTGACTGTCTCCAGGTGCCCACAGTTGCCTTGTGTCTGGTCCCTTGCCATTTCTAATGAATAGCAGCTCCCGGAACTCCTCCAGTGAAGAAGTCTGAGGTGTGGCTTTGACAAGTCTCCGAGAAGCTGGGAGGAATCTCATGCTATACACTCATGTAAAAAACACTTTACATGTTTTCATATCTTAGCTGCAGTCAGTATTGTTTCCTTGGAAATCAGACCACAGCTTTCTTGAATATCTGATATCCATTGTTTTGAATCATACCTAGAATTATGATTTTGGGATCATCTGGCAGTTCATGGTTTCATTTTTTGAGTAAACTTCCAGTTATTTTTTTAAAAAATGGTTGTATTAAAATTTATTCTCACCAGCAGTGTACCATCCTCCCTTATTGCTATATCCAGGTCCTCTCAAATGCAGGGTGTCCTATGTCTTCATTTATAGGTGGTTGCAGTGTTTGAACTCAGGACTTCATTCTTGCAAATCAGGTACTGTACTCCTTGAGTCACTACACTCCACTTCTGTGGGTTTTTTGAGGTAGGGTTTGCAGGGGATATGCCGGGACTGGTCTTGATCCTCAATCCACCTGATGTCTGAGCTCAGCATTTCAAGTGGCTGTGATTATAGGGATGGGTCTATTGTACCTGGCCCAACTCTCTAATAATAGCTGTTCTGACAGCTGCGCTCAGACTGCAGGTGGTCTGCTATTTGGCACGTTACATCCCCAAGGCAAATTTGTTAAAACCCAGGATATATTAACTGTATAAAAGAAGGGGTTTCATTATGACACATCTATATATGCATATGTTTTGAACATGTTCAGTCCCTCTATTTCTCTTTATCCTTTTCCCACCCCATTTTCACTATCATATTCCTTATAGTCCCTCTTTTGTGTTCATGTCCTCCCCCTTTAGATCCACATGATAGAAAATGTATACTTGTCTTTCCAAGATTGACTTATTTCACTTAACACAGTCATCTCTAGTTCTGTTCATTCTTCCTATGGCTGGGGAAAACTCCATTGTGTATACATTCCACATTTTCTTTATCCCTTGAGTCACTGATGCACACCTAAGCTGATCCTATAACATGACTATTGTGAATTCCACCGCAACCACCATGGGTATGCATAAAAAAAAAAAAAGAACACACACTGTCAAGTAGCCACATACCTCTGGAGTACACAGGGATCTGTGCTTCTTAAACCCTCTCTGCCCATACAAATGCTGGTGTACACATTTAAAACCATTTGTTTTTCTGCAATCTGTGCCTCTTAAACTGTGTTATAGTTGAGACACCCAGGACAAGGACAAATTCCTTCCAGGAAGAACTGGTAGACCTGGAGTTGTTGGTCGGGTGAGCTGGGGGAGGTAGTGGGAAGTGCGGAAGTCTTTTGGATTGGAGGCAGAGGGTTGTTGGTGTTTGTTGTGGTGGTTTTGGTTTTGGCCCTATCAACTCCCTGCAGCTGACTAGATACTGCTCAACAGTTAGCAAACTATGCTGGAAATCTCTTGCACTGGCAAATTGGGTTTTAAGCCCTTATCTGCCCTGATCCAAGGGAAAGAGGCATGTGGAAGGATGTATGCATGACCATGTAACTGACCACTTTGTTCTGTGATCTGGAGAGACCTGTGTTTGCACAGCGCTGTCCTCTCCCAGGGCTAGGTAAACTATCCACCCACAGAGCACTTTGAATGCAGGGTGACACATTCATGTTCCCGAAAGTCCTTCTCACTTCAGAGTGGTGCTGGCTTTGGGAGTCTTCCTTAGGCACATTGCCAGGACAGGATCGTGCTCATTTAATGTGGATGGTTCCTCAGCGGCCAAGTCATCGATGACTTTGAGAGTGACTTGAAAGGGAGCTGCTGTTTATTTAGCTTGTCCACAGGTGGAGGGAGAGTCAGGCACCTCCTGTAGGTTCTATAGGTGGTGAGAATTGAGCCCAGGGCCTTGCAAATGCTGGGCATGCACTCTTAGCACTGTGCTATGCCCTCAGGCACGGGATATGCTTTTTTGGAGCGTTATTTAGTCTATTTACAATTAATACTATTTTTCACAAGGTTAACAATACAAATGTCTCATACACATACACTCATCTATGAATATTGTGTGTACTGTGATTCCTTGATGTTTATTATGTCAAACTCATAGCCTTATAATGTACATTAGTGGCAGGTAATGAGGGCTACTCCGACTCTTACAATTTGGTAGTTTCCAGGCTAATTTCACAAATGCACACACACACACACACAGACTCTCAGGTGAGTTTTAGAATTGTGCTTTAATGTCTTTAATTAAAATAATGTGTGTTGACATTTAGATTGATTTGGGGAGAAAAGGTTAAACTTGTGACAAGTTTTATCTACACACCTGAGGTATGTAATTCAGTTTTTTAGGTGCCTTTGTCCAGTTTTATTTTATCCTAATTTCACAGTATTTCCTTTTCAAAACATGTCCACATGAGAAACACATGAGTGTGACACTATGTGAAACTTAGGCGGTGTTTGGTATTATTTGTTGCACTAGACATAGAAGACCTAGAGGAGGCTGGATTTTAGAATGTGCCCCACTTTCTTGTTTTTTTGAATGTACCTCTTACCCCATGCTCTGGGATTCAACTCTTTGGACCAAACTGCTGTACCCTCCATTGTTATCACGGCACACTGCACTAGTTTGTAAGTCCACGCCTGTGGTAGGTAAGTGTCTTGCCTCTACAACAGCCAGGTTCCCCAAATGGATAATGACAACTTAAACTCCATCTTCTGCTCATGACTGTTTCGGTGTTCATGTCTCCATCAGTACTGTTTAACTGTTTACTTAATGTTTACCTCTCTAATTCCTAAGATAAGGATTTTTTAATGACTTTTGAACACTTAGATATTTCATAATTGCCTGTTCAAGTCTCTTGCCTACTTTTCTTCTGGACTCTGTATCTTTTCCTGTTTTGTTTTGAAGCACTGGGGTTTGAACTCAGGGCCTGCCTCACACTTGCTAGGCAGGCATTCTTACCGCTTGAACTACTCTGCCAGTCCTGTCTTTTCCTTTCTTATTAAAAGTGTTTTGTCAGTTGGGAGAGTGGTCCAAGTGGTAGAGCACCTGCCTAGCAAGCTCAAGGCTCTGAGTTCAAACCCCAGCACCACCAAAAAAAAAGTATTTTGTCATATCAATGCAATTAATTTCTCATACTGTCACTTCCCTCTTTATGCTTTAATGCTTTCATATGCATGAGATTTTTATTTTAGTATACGCTAATTTATGAATATTTTAATAATGTTTGGTGTAACTTTTTGCTGTACTGTTTTGGGGTTTTTTTGCTTAGTTTGCTTTAATAGGAAAATTTATTAGCTCTAAACATGTTTTATTGAATGACACAATAGTGTATAGTGTTTTAGTCATACAGACACATTGTCCCTGCAATTTTCATTGGAAAGGAAGCCTGTTTTTCTACTTCTCTGCAATGCAGCCTCTGCTATTCACGTGTCTCAAATACAGGAGTCTTTAGGGTCTGTCTTCAGCAGGTTTATTTATTCATCTCCTTTCTGGGTCCATGCTGATTGCTATAGCTTAGTAACCTACAGTCATATGACACAGAAAGATGTTGTAGTTATCAGCAGACTTCGTATCTGACTGTGGCTGTAACATATAACATAGATGTGTGGTAGATAAACTAGGTTTGTATAAGTCACTCTATTATGTTTGTACAATGTCAGGGTCACCTAAGAATGCATTTCGCATATGGTATCCCCATTATTTGTGAGGGGTGACTGTGTATACATGTGTTCCAATTATATAATACATAATTAAAATGTAGGGGTTTTATATCAAATTTAATAGAACTCTTTCCATTCCATTATTCCTTTAAAAGCACCAACATTTGAGCTGGGCGCAGTGGATCATGCCTGTAATCCTATCTACTCAGGAGGCAGAGATCAGGAGGATCTCAGTTCAAAGCCAGCTGAGCAGATAGTCTTTGAGACCCTCTTGGGTCTAGTAGAGTGGCTCAAGGTGTAGGCCCTGAGTTCAAGCCCCCAGTACCACAAAAAAAAAGCACCAGCATTTGGCACTGTCCTATAACTCTGTGATAGTTAACCTTCAATATCTTTGTGGCAGTACTGACACAACCACTTTAGTTTTACCTCCAGCCCCTCTTCAGTATCTTTAAATTTTGCTCTTTGGAGGGGACTGGAGTTTGAACTCAGTGCTTTTTGTTTGCAAAGCATGTATTCCACCACTTAAGCCACAACGCCAGTCGATTTTGCTCTGGTTATTTTGGAGATCGGGTCTTGTGAACTATTTGTCCTAGTGTGGCAAACACCTAGTATGGCAGCTAAATGTACAGCACAGGACTTTCATTGTTAGTGTCAGTGGAAAATAACCACTTTGGAAGACAGACTTGAACACTCATACAAAGATAAACATGGTTTTACTGCACTGTTCAGCAATCACACAGCTATTTTCCCACATGAATTGAAAGCCCAGGTTCACATACAAGTCTTCCTAGGAAGACTTAATAATCTTCATAGGAAGATTAATAGCAGATTTACTTAGAATTTTCAAAAACTAGAAGCAACCAAGGCATGCCTTTCAGTAGCTAAATCAATAAGCTGTGGCTATCTACATAATAGAATATTATTCAGCAATAGAAGGAAATCAGGTGTAAGCCAGGTGTAGTGGCTCATGCCTATAATCCCAGCTACCCATGTGGGAGAGATCAGGAGGACCACAGTGCAAGACCAGCCCAGGCAAAAGTTAGCAAGACCCCTATCTCAACCAATCAACCTGAGCATGGTGGCACACATATGTCCCTCCAGCTTTGCAAGAGGCATAAATAGGAGGAGTCTAGGCCAGGCCCAGGCAAAAAAGGAAGACTCTATTTGAAAAATATCTACAGCAAAATGGCTAGCAACATGACTTATTTACAGCACAATTCCACATACACAACATTCTAGAAAAGACAAAACTACACATAGTAAATAGATCAGTGGTTGCCAGACAAGTTGTCTTGGATGGGGGCACACTGGACAGTGGCACAATGAACAGATGGAACACGGGAAATTTTTAGGGCAGTAAATTCATTCTGTAAGATAGCATGGTATGACATGCATTTGTCTAACTACAAAACTAAAAAAAACCCTACAAAACCATACAACACAATATGCAAAGTATGGACTTCAGTTGATAATGTACTGCTTCATTCATACCAACATCCAGTGCAATCTATTGATTCACAAATGCACTACACACAAGCAAGTTGTTACAAATTGGGCAAAGGCCAGGTGCAGGTGATTCACACCTGTGATACTAGCTACTTGGACAGCTAAAATCTGGAGGATTAAGGTTTAAAGTCAGCCCAAGCAAATAGTTTGAGAGATCCCCATCTCAAAATAACCAGAGCAAAATGAACTGGCAGTAGTGTCTGCTTTGCAAGAGCAAAGCCTAGAGTTCGAAACCTAATCCCACTAAAAATTAAAAAAAAAAAACTAAGGAAACTGAATTGAGGGTGTGGCTCAAGTTTGATAAAGTGCCTCACTAGCAAGTGCCAGGGCCTGAGTTCAAAACTTGGTACTGGAAAAAAAAAGGCAAAGGACTATATGGAAACTCCTTATTACCAATTCAATTTCTTTTGTAAAATTAAAAGTGCTCTGAATATTGTCTCATAAATACAAAAACAAAGTACCATCCCTTGAAGAGTCTAAGTATGCACTGTAGTATCATGTATAGGATGGCATCACATGCATAAAAATATGGAAAAAAATATTGGCAAAGGATGCATACACCGATTATAAACTGAAGATGAGCAAGTATTTTATCTTGTAGTTCACAACACTGGCTCCATCTGGTCAAAGATGGAACTAACCAACCTTTGAAAATCACTTCCAGTGGGACGTGTGGTATGAAGCCTTCCAAGTCTTAGTCTGATTGTCATCACGCCAGTGTTCCCTTTGTGATGTGTCTACTGACTGCAAAATCGCATTATTTATATTCATATGTAGTATTTTTAGTAAGTTAAACCATGCAAATCCAATACACAAATCTCAGGGGTGGGTGTGGGCAACCTGACACACCTGCAGGGGGACTCTTCAGGAAGAACCAACCGGGCCTTCCACGACCTCATAGGTGCTCAGCCTTAGTGTTGGCCTCAGGCCTCAGAAATCCAGACACAGCCACTAACTTACTTTAAAGGCAGAAAATACCCAGTGTTTGAAGAACCCAGGAAAATCACCCAATCTCAGGATTTTTATACTATATATATATTGGTGGGACTGGGGTTTAAACTCAGCTTCCCACTTGCAAAGCAGGAGCTCTACTGCTTGAGCCATACCTCCAGTCCATTTTGCTCTGGTTATTTGTTGGGGGGTTGTTATTTTTTATTACTTCAAGATATTTTTGAATTGGAGAACAAGAGGGTGGAACAGGTTCTGGCTGGAAGTGGGAGTTGGGGGGAGGAGGCCTAAATAATGTATACTAATGTATACACACGTAAGTAAATGTAAAAATGATAAAAATAAAAGCTACTTTTGATTTCCAGACAGGTCACAACACTAAGCTTTAGCCCATTCTGTCATAGAAGCTCTAGATGCTTGCTCAGCAGCTGAGAGGCACTCTAGTAACATGTTGGAAAAGTGAGTAACAATTCATATAAATATTCAAGTAGTTTTCATAGGATATATAAGTGACCCCACCGCCTAGCCTTCCATTATGGCTGCATCTGTGCAATGCTAGTCTTAAAAGACATTTCAAAACTAGCAGTAGTTAAGTTAAATGGTCCCCCCAAATCCCCTAACTCAAGATACACTTGCAGTTAACAGCTACAAGAACGAATCCACACATTGATACCACCAGAAGCACAGGCTGCTGGGTGACGCTCCATCCCGCGTTCCTGAGCACAAGACATGAGCAGAGTGCTTATATCCTACTCCTCCAATTTGGGCTGCTCTGGTTATTTTGGAGATGGGGTCTCACAGACTATTTGTCCAGGCTGGCCTTGAACCTCCATCCTCCTGATCTCAGCCTCCTGAGTAGCTAGGATTATAGGAGTGAGAAGCAGTGCATGGCTTAAGTTGCTTATATTTTATAGTGCAAACTAAAAGCACAAGTACCTATGTCTCTCCGACAATTAAGATGTCATCTCATTATTTTTCCATGATAAACCATTTAGTACACAATCAACTCTTCTAGCTGTTACCACGCCCTATTCTGTATGATTTACTTCGAGTCTCAGACCAGAAGACAGGAAAGAGCAGTTACTCACTGTCACAAACACTCTGTCCTGCACAGAAAAGGAAATAATGTGAATTTTTTTCCTTTGGCAATTAAACTATCATGCTTGGTTTATGGAAATGTCTTCATTTTTCTGCAGACAACATGAAAGAGATTTTCTCTAGCTCATTCCTCTCTAACATTCTCAAGGTTAAGCCTTGAAATTCCACTTGAAAACAAAGAACAGACCCCAGAACCTTACCATATATGTACATTCTGGGGGAAAAGAAAAGAAAAATGAGAATTACTAACAAATGAAATATAAGGATAGACATCTTTTTTTCTGAAATTTTTTTAAAAATCTTTTTGGAAATATCTTCTTTGAAGCTCTGTGGATAAAATACATTTTACAGTTAATCTGAGGAGGCCACACACTTAGAAGGCAGCAATAGGAGAATCGTGGTTTGAGACCTAAAATGTTAGGGACACCCTATCTCAGAAACAAACTGGGCATGTAATGCATGCCTGTGGTTACAGCTACTTGGGAGGTAGAAGTGGAGGATTAGGGGTCTAAGGCTCGCTCCAGACAAAAAGCACAAGACCTGAAAAATAAACCAAAGCAAAACAAAAGGGCTGGGAGCATGACTGAGAGTTGTAGCAGAGCAGCAGAGCACAAGACTCTGAGTTCAATGCCAGTACTGCCAAAAAAGAAAAGCAGTGAAATCTGAGGTAGGAAGTAAGTGTGGGGGGACCAGGAGAGACAGGGGTGAAGCTTTCCTGTGGTTTATTATTCCTGTAATCCCAGTTACTTAGAAGGCAGAGATCAGGAGGATTGAGGTTGGAGGTCAGTTTAAGCAAAAAGTTTACAAGATCCCATCTCAACAAATAAGCTGGCTGTAGTGGCCCATGCCTGTCATCCCATCTATGCAGGAGGACTTAAGTAAGACATGGTCTGAAGCCAGCCCCAGGCAAAAACACAGCACCCAACCTGAATACTAACTGAAGCAAACAAACAGAACAGTTGGGGCATGGCTCAAATGATAGTGCACCTGCTTAACAAATGTGAGGCCCTGAGTTCAAACCCCAGTGATGCAGGAAAAAAAAATTTACAATCTGAAAATCCATAATTGCAATGGAGTATTTTAATATATCCTTCAGGAACTGAGAAACAATATTTGATAGTATACCAAATTGATAGTATACAAATTATTTGAAAACAAAACATTTCCAGGAAACATCTACAGATTTTGACAAAAACATGCAGACAGTTCTTAGGTCACATACAATGAAACCTAATCCAAAATATACTGAGAGACTACGTTAAAACAGTAACAGGAAACACCCAGAGTCTGCTTGATTTGAGGAAAGGGCTCCTTCTTACACAGCCAACTGGGTCAGTGCATTCCCTGAACAATGCAGGAGAGGAAAAAACGCCCCTGTAGTCCTTTACAACTGCACCACTGGAGCTGTCACAGTAGAATCAAACACATAGTTGCTGGGGGTATTAAAACAAGGTATTTACCACATAAAGTGAGACCTTAGATGAATTTAATCTGGAGACAGGGTGAGTCAGTACATCAGGGAACATTCTGAATTCATTGTCTGACGGACACATTAGAGTTTGCAGGAAACCCAAACTGCAACAGATGATGGAGCGGGCTTTGTGGAGGTTCTGTGGAACGCTACATCTTTGGAAACATGGCAGTAAAGCAGCCAGCGATGGCTCTGAGAACACAGCTGTGTGCTGCTTAATGTCGGGGTATGTTCTGAGAAATGCATCATTACGCATTTCTGTCTTCATGCAGGCATCGTAGAATGTGCTCACACAAACCTAGACGGCACAGCCTACTGTACACCGAGACCATGTGGCATAGCATATTGCTTCTAAGCACTAAACTCATACATCATGTCACTGTCCCAAATTCTGTAGGCAATTATAGCACAATGGGGTATGTGTATCTAAACATGTGAGCAGAAAAAAGATAAAAATATTGCAGAAAGACTTCCAAAAATGGTATGTTTCTACAGGGCACTCACCTGGATGGAACTTGCAGTTGCTTTGGGTGCGTCGTGAGGACTGATGTAGATGAAGGCCTAGGACGTATCTACACGCTACTGCAGACTTTACAAACATTGTACACTATACTACATTTACAAAAAAAATCATTTTCTTTCTTCAACAATAAATTAACCTTAGCTTACTGGGCCATTTTTACATACAAGCTTTTTTACTTTTTTTTACTTTTTTTTTTACTGGCAGCACAGATTTGTCCATACCAGCATCACCATGAACACATTGCACTACATCATGATGGCTATGACATCAGTAAGCAAAAGGTCCATTATAATTTTATGAGACCACTATCATATATGCAGACTGTTAAGCGAGAGCACACAAGGGAGGGGTGAGGATAGGTAAGACACCTAAAAAACTAGCTAGCATTTGTTGCCCTTAATGCAGAGAAACTAAAGCAGATACCCTAAAGCAACTGAGGCCAATAGGAAAAGGGGACCAGGAACTAGAGAAAAGGTTAGATCAAAAAGAATTAACCTAGAAGGTAACACCCACACACAGGAAATCAATGTGAGTCAATGCCCTGTATAGCTATCCTTATCTCAACCAGCAAAACCCCTTGTTCTTTCCTATTATTGCTTACACTCTCTCTACAACAAAATTAGAGATAAGGGCAAAATAGTTTCTGCTGGGTATTGAGGGGGGGAGCGGGAGGGGGTGGAGTGGGTGGTAAGGGAGGGGGTGGGGGCAGGGGGGAGAAATAAACCAAGCCTTGTATGCACATATGAATAATAAAAGAAAAATGAAAAAAAAAAAAAAAAAGAAACCAAAATGTATGGGTTGCAGGTGTGGCACAAGTGGTAGGGTGCCTGCCTAGGAAGCATGAGGCCCTGATTTCAAACCCCAGCACTGCCAAATAATTAAAAATGGGGGAAGAAAAAAATGACCAAAATGTTATATAGTGCATGACTGATTACCTTTTTTTTTCTTCTGCAGTAATGGGGAATCAAACCCAGGGCCTCTCTCATACTAGGCAAGAACTCTGTCACTGCACTACATCCCCAGCCCTATGACTGTACTGTTGGTTGGCAGGAAAAGCATCAGGAAAATGAGGTAGACGCGGTGTCCCTGAAGCCCCTATGCAGCCATCTATCTCCACAAAAGGTGGCTATAAAGGCTAACAAACACCCTCCTTCGCTTCTGCCTGATATATCACACGTAAGCCAACTATTAGTGAATTCTGACAAGAACCATAAGGGCTGGATTTTAGAAGACATAGGTAATAATGTTATCCATGCTAGCCTAACAGAATCCCAGAAAACCATTTCCAACTATAGATTATATTATGCTCTCTTCTGTGGTTTGAGCCACAACTCCAGTCCATTTTGCTCTGGTTATTTTTGAGATGGGTTCTTGAGAACTATTTGTCCAGGCTAGTCTTGAACTACAATCCTCCCAATCTCAGCCATCCATGTACCTAGGATTACAGCTGTGAGCCACCAGTCTCTGGCTGATAGGTCTCTCTTCTTAATGCAAAGTCTATTATCCAAATCCCAGTCAGAAAGAATGCTAACAAGGGACAGACATCAAAATAATAATAATTCAAATGAGAATATTCCATAAGATAAACTTGGCACACTCACAACTTTAGGACAACAAATTACTAGCTCAGAAACAAATAATGCTCCTCTGCTCCCTGCCACTAAAGAAGCTTCTTTCAGTCTGAATGACTGAAAGTATGTATTGAGTAAGGAAGACCCAGTACCCGCTACACAAGGCCAGGAAGAAAAATCTCAACAATTACCAAATTGTCATTTTTCAAAGGCTCCTTAACAATTTAGAAAACGTATAAAAGTACTAAGAACTTTCATATTATACACTTTGCTTTACCCATGAATACAACAGACTTCAAAAAAGAAAAGAAAATTGTAGAAACTGATTTAATAAAAACACTACCTATTAAAATTATATACTACTTCTTAGCAAGGGCTTACAGAATCATCTCACGTCACTGCTCATCTGCAAACATAATAAATAGAAATCCATAGTCCACTCATTTTACAAATGAGTAACTGATAAACACAGTATGTTTATAAGTTTTATAACATGTCTTTCATAATGCAAATTTTCTGGAACAATAAATGTGGATTCGTTTTCATGAGGCTTCCCCACATTATCTACATGTGCAGGATCTCTCTGCAGTGGCAGTCTTCACATGAGTTTGAAGTTTCACATGAGAGGGAGTAAATATCATGAGTATTTGACAAAATTGAAAACTTCCTACTACTTTTCACTTTTATAGGGTTTTTATCAATGTACCTCTCACATGTTTTGTGAAGATGAAGGCAATGAAAGGCTTTCCCACAATGCTTGCTTTCAGTAAGTTGCTCTACCCAGTAAGTTTGTTTCCAAATAAACTGGGACAACTTTCTTTACATGTACAGAATTTTTCTTTTGTGTATTCTTACGTATCCTCAAAAAGTTGTGTGACCACTGAAGTTGCTTCAGTGTCACGAGAGTGACCATATTGCTTATGATCAGAGGGTTTCTATCTAGTATGAACTTTTTCTGGTTTTCACAAAAGGAGAACTAAACATTTTTCCGCATGTTATATTCACAGGGCTTCTCCCAGTAAGTCCATATCCTCAAAGGGCAATGGGACAACTGAAAGCTTTACCATGTTGTTTGCATTAGAAGGGTTACTGTCCATTATGAGTTCTTCCATGTACCCAAAAGGAACGGGAACACTTGAAGGCTTTACCACATTGTTGACATTCATAGGGTTTTTCTCCAGTGTGAGTTCTTTCATGAATCCGGAAGGAACGGGAGCAACTGAAGGCTTTATGACATTGCTGACATTCATAGGGCTTCTCTCCAGTGTGAGTCCTTTCATGCATTCGAACAGAACTGGAACAACTGAAGGCCTTGCCACATTGCTTACATTCATAGGGTTTTTCCCCAGTATGTGTCCTTTCATGTATTCGAATGGAACTAGAACAACTAAAGGCCTTGCCACATTGCTTACATTCGTAGGGTTTCTCTCCAGTGTGAGTCCTTTCATGCATTCGGAAGGAACTGGAACAACTGAAGGCTTTCCCACACTGTTTACATTCATAGGGCTTCTCTCCGGTGTGAGTCCTTTCATGCATTCGAAATGAACTGGAAAAACTGAAGGCTTTCCCACACTGTTTACATTCATAGGGCTTCTCTCCAGTGTGAATTCGTTCATGCATTCGAAAGGAACTGGAACAACTGAAGGCCTTCCCACACTGCTTACACTCATAGGGCTTCTCTCCAGTGTGAGTTCTTTCATGTATTCGAACAGAACTCGAACAACTGAAGGCCTTCCCACATTGTTTACATTCATGGGGTTTTTCTCCTGTGTGAGTCCTTTCATGCATTCGGAAGGAACTGGAGCAACTGAAGGCTTTCCCACACTGCTTACATTCGTAGGGCTTCTCACCAGTGTGTGTCCTCTCATGAATTTGAAATGAACTGGGACAATCAAAAGCTTTCCCACATTCCTTACATTTATAAGGCCCATTTCCAGTGTGCATTATCATGTGTCTCCGATAGCTTGGAAGAGAAATGAAGGCCTTTCCACACTCCTTGCAATCATAAGGTTTCTCTCCAGTATGAATTCTTTCATGTTTTCGAAAGGAACTGGGAAAGCTGAAGGCTTTGCCACATTTTCTACATTTATAGGGTTTTTCTCCAGTGTGAATCCTTTCATGACTTCGAAAGGATGTGGGACAACTGAGGGCTTTCCCACACTGCTTACACTGATAGGGCTTTTCTCCTGTGTGAGTCCTTTCATGTATTTGAAAAGTTTGGTAATATCTAAAAGCTTTTCCACATTGCTTACATTCATAGGGCTTCTCTCCAGAGTGAGTTCTTTCATGGTTTCGAAATGAACTGGGATGACTGAAAGTTTTCCCACATTCTTTACATTTATACGGTTTCTCTCCTGTGTGCATTCTCATGTGTCCTCGAAAGGTTGTGTGATAAATGAAGGCTTTGCCACACTCCTTACATTCATAGGGCTTCTCTCCAGTATGAGTTCTTTCATGTATTTGAAAAGAACTAGGCCAACTGAAAGCTTTCCCACATTGCTTACATTTATAGGGCTTTTCTCCGGTGTGAGTCCTCTCATGTATTCGAAATGAACTTCTAAAGTTGAATGTTTTCCCACATTCCTTACATTCATAAGACTTCTCTCCATATTTGTGGCATGCATACGGTTCAGTATGAGCCTTCATGTGCCTTTTAAGAGATGAGTGACACATGTAGACTCTCCCACACACATTGCATTCGTAAGGTTTTACTCTAGGAAGAGTTTTCTTGTTCCATTTGAGATCTGGAACCTGGATGAAGGTTTCCTGACACTGACCATCTTTTCTTTCACAGAGTTTTTCTCCCATATGACCTCTGAAAAAAATGAGAATCACATTATTATGGCTGTTTTATAAACAGTTTTATAATTATTAATGATTATTAAAAATTTCACAATCTTTAGCAGTTAGAATTACACTTTTACTTTTTCAGGAAGCACATATGTAATGAATGCTCTGTAAGAGTGTTGAACCATAGCTACTACTGAAACAGTGATATTCATGATGTGGCTTCTTTTTGTCTTTTTTTTTTTTTTTGAGGTATTAGGGTTTGAACTCAGGACCTTGAGCTTATGAGGAAGGTACTCTACTGCTTAAGCCACACCTTCAGCTGTTTACTGTATTTTTTTTAACACACTAAGATTCTCTCATAGGACATTAATTTCTTTTGTGAGGCATACAACTCACCTTACATTTCTCCCCTGGGTTTTGTACCGATCTTCAATGTTCTGGTCTTCCCAGTTTTCCCCTAAAATACAGATCCAGACAAATCATTATAAATTACTAGAAATTATAGAATGATGGAGGGGGTGAATTCAACTATGATACACTGTAAGAACTTTTTTAAATGTCACAATGTACCCCAGTACAATAATATGATAATGAAAAATTATTAGAAATTATAGAAAAAAATTTTAGATTCTAGGTCCAGGATGAGCTGATACTTTGCCATGTTTACTTACCAAAACATTCCCTTTCCATATTCTAAATCTTGGAACTTCACTGATGAATAAGAAATATTGGTTCTCTAATTGACTAAGTATGGGAACAATTTTATTCTTACCTATGGAAGCCAAGTTAGTGAAGGTCTCCTGCATCACATCTCTGTATAGTTTCTTCTGGAAAGGATCTAGCAAAGCCCACTCCTCCTGAGTGAAGTTCACAGCCACATCCTCAAAGGCCACTGAGTCCTGAAACATTCCACATATGTATGTGTAAAGGAGGATGGCAAGACTGATAGCACTGGAGATATTCACTCAGTTCCCTATGGAGTGCTCATGATTCTGTGACCTCAAAACATTTATTCTATAATGTGGTTATCAGAACTCTGAACTTGTTCATATCCACTTGCTCATAAATTTAATACCACCATGAATACATGGAATTTCTACATTTTTACTACAATCACTTCAAGTCCTATTATTCTCCAATGACAGGATACACAGTATCTTGGAGAAATTCTATGTAGATTAGATAAGTTTTTCCATTTTATTTTATTTCTTTACATGGAATGCTTCACAAATTTGCATGTCACCCTGTACAGGGCCATGCTAATCTTCTCTGTATTGTTCCAATTTTAGTGTATGTGCTGCCAAAGCGAGCACAAACATTACAAATTTAAAACCAGCAATTCCTACTGGGTGCTGGTGGCTCACACCTGTAAATCCTAAGTACTCAGGAGGCAGAGGTTAGGAGGACTGTGGTTCGAAGTCAGCCCAGGCAAATAGTTCTCAAGATCCTATCTCAAAAATATTCAACACAAAAAAGGGCTGGTGGACTGGCTCAAGCAGGTGAGCATCTACATAGCAAGTGTGAGGCCAGGAGTTCAAATCCCTGCACTGCCAAAAAAAACCCAGCAATTCCTTGTGAGAAAAAAATTTCATTTCTTGCCTTATTATGTACCATTATCACAGAGTACTCCATGACATACATGAGGTTTTAATGCACACACACACACTAAAGTACTGTACTAATTCAGCAGTGCTGTCCTCCACAGAACATAAATTTCCTTTCTCTAATCCCAACTGGCTACTATAGACTGATCTCCTATGTCTCTCACTTCCAGGTCCCAAGAGGTGCACAAAAGCCCAAGTGAGCACAGGAATTCCCCAGCCACTTAATTCCTCTAAATGCTGACCTCCAAAATAGATCATTAACCTACTGACATCCAAATGCAGGGGACAGAGAAAAAGTTCCCAAACAGCAGTTCTGATGAAAGTCGAACTATTTGTTAAAGTAACAGCAGAATATCCACACTCGTCTTGTGAGTGCGTCCAGGGAATAAAATGACCTGTGCAGGTCACAGCCCTAATTCCTTGTTGTACAATGGATTTGTAGCATTGGCTCAACGTCCTACTACCCGGTGCTCAGAAGAAAGTTAACATTAGTAGTCCTGAGTTTTCTTATCTTTAGCAGTACCAGCTCACAAAGTTTGTCCCTCCCTGATATGTGTGAAGTCATAGTTTCAGAGAGACCTCATCAACTTAAGTGCTAAAAATGGCTGAGGAAGAACTAGCATCATCTAAGCAAAAACTAAAAAGGATATGCGGCTGTAAGGACTGGGGGGTGTAGCTCAGTGGCAGAATGCTTGCCTAGCATGTGTAAGACCCTGGGTTCCATTGTTTCATTTCTAGCACCTCAAAAAAGAGTTGTACAATAGTGGTTCATTGTACCTAAAGTTTTTCTTTTCCTTTTTTTGATGGTACTGCGATTTGAACTGAGGGCCTCACACTTGGTAGGCAGGTGCCACTCCACCAGCTGGTACTGGGGTCTGAACTCAGGTTTTTGCAACTGCTAGGCAAGTATTCTGCCACTTGAGCCAACCCTCCAGCCCAAGGTGGGCAGGCCCCCTAAACTGTTTATGCAACCAATCTGATATGTACTAAGCTCCTGTCTTCCTTCTGATTGGATCATTTTACATGCTAGGCAGAGGGTGCAACTTGACCAGCCCCCAGGAAGCACTCTGAACACTGAGTCTTAATGAGCTTCCTGGTAAATGGTATTTCATACATGTCACAACTTACTGCTTGAGGAAATTATCCCATTTTATGTAACTACACAAGAAGACATTTGGAAGCTGGCACCTGCCTTGCTACAGACCACATATAATTACTAAGACTAAAGAGAGATACCTAACAATTCTAATGGAAAAAAATATTATTGGGTAATGTTAAAGGAGAATAAAATAAATAGAAAGATGGAACCATTCTTAGAACTCAATGTCACCATGACATCTCCTCTCCCAAATGATATCTTTTGTGTGTGTGTGTGTGTGTGTGTGTGTGTGTGTGTATGTGTAGCACTAGGGATTGAAACCAAGACCTCACACATACTAAGCACGTGCTATTCCACTGAGTTACATTCCTAGCCCCAAAACTACATCTTCATAAAATTTAATAAATTCCCAAACAGACGTTCTTTTTTTGGCAGGGGGAAGATGTTGAACTCAAGGCTTGCTTATGTTTGCATAGCAGGCATTCTACCTCTTGAGCAACATCTCCAGTCCATTTTGCTCTGTTATTTTAGAAATGCGGGTCTCACAGAACTATTTGCTGGGACTGGCATCATACTTTGATTCTCTTGTGATTACAGGTGTGAGCCACCAACGCACAGCTCCCAAACATTTTAGAAGAAAAAACTACTTCTCTAAATCTCATAGGAATAACAATAAAGTATTGAAGAATAAAGTGGCAGCTTATCTAAAATACATGAAGGATTTTCTAACTACAATATTCTGAACAGGATGATACGAGCAGAGAAATAAGCAAGTCAAGGGAGGAAAATGTCTTCAAAGGGCTGGCATTTACATGTATTGATTAATGGCAGAGCAAAGAATGTAGAGTGAAGCAGAAGCTATAAATAACACGTTAATACGTGGGGAAGGGAGAAATTGTTCTCTAATTGGAAAACTGCATTATTTCACACCTATTTCCATAGACGATAATCAATTTCATGTAGATTTAAATGTGAAAGATATAACTAAAACAATTTTAGAAGTCTTAGGCAAACTCAGGGCCTCACACATGCTGAGAACATGCTTTACCACTGAGCTACATTCCCAGGCCAATTTTCTCTTGACACAAAAAAGAACAGGGAGCCATAACTGAAGAGACTGAAACATTCAAATACATAAAAATGAAGAAAGTTAAAAGAAAAACAGCAAACTAAGAAGAAAATTATCCACAGTATGTTATAATACAAGATTAGTGTAAAAAATAAAAATAAACACATAAAGCCTGGTGTTGTGGCATAGGCCTGTGACTTCAACTACTTAGGAGACTGAGCAAAAGGACTGCTTGAGCCCAGGAGTTTGAGGTCAGTCTTGGCAACACAACAGCCACCATCTCAAAAAAAATTGTTTTAATTGATTTTTTAATTTAAAAATAGGAAAATACCCAAAATATATTTAACTAAGAATGATACAGCATATATGTAAAAAAGGTCTATATCTTTGATAGTGAGGAAATAGCCCAGTGAAATGTAAGGCAGATCCCATTTCTTATAAATGAAAAGAACCAAAATCAGGCAATTAGATGCTCTCCAGTATTGGTGACCACTAAAAGTAAGGAAATAGTTACCCACAAGTGGAAGAAGGTCAGCAGATACTTTTTTTTTTTTTGTATCAGTGGGGTTTGAACTCAGGGCCTCAGGCTTACTAGGCAGTTATTCTATCACTTGAGCCACTCTATCCCCTTTTTAAACATGACTATGGTTTACAGCCCAGTGATTTTTCTCCAGTATCCAGAGAATTTATTGAGCAGTACTTATACTTTGAGATGTATGCAAAAATGATGGGGTCAGTGTTTTTCAAAAGAGAAAAAACTAACCTGAAAAAGCCCAACCACCAGAATCATTGAAATGGATGATAAAACCACATGCACTTACTGTCAGATACTATCATGTGTGAAACAGTCTGAAACAAATAAAGCACTCAAAATACCTTTTCATGAGCTGGAAGTACAACTCAGTGGTTGAATGCTTGCATAGGATACTCAAGGTCTTGGGTTCAATCCCCACCACTTCCCCCAATAAATAAATAAAATAAAATAAACTTAGGCCAGCCATAATGGCACATACCTGTGATCCTAGCCACTCAGGAGGCATAGGAAAGAAGATCATGAGTTCAAGGCCAGCCTGATCCTATCTCAGAATGGAGGCATGGTTCAAGCCATACAGTGGCTGCTTTGCAAGCATGAAACCCAGAGTTCAAACCCCAGGCCCATAAAAGAAACAACAAAGAAAGCAACACCCTGTCTCAAATACAAAATCAAAGGGCTGAACTCTTGCCTAGCATGCAAGAGACTGAGTTCAATCTCCATACTGAGAAAAACACACATACAGACAAATTTTCATTGTAATCCAGTGTAATCTATCCATTTACTGAAAGTTCAGATGAGATTAAAAGAACTCTGTGTAATGAAAAAGAGCTGATAAAAAACCCTTGTTCCTTCCTATTATGGCTTATACTCTCTCTACAACAAAATTAGAGATAAGGGCAAAATAGTTTCTGCTGGGTATTGAGGGGGTGGGGGGGAGAGGGAGGGGGTGGAGTGGGTGGTAAGGGAGGGGGTGGGGGCAGGGGGGAGAAATGACCCAAGCCTTGTATGCACATATGAATAATAAAATAATAATTTAAAAAAAAAAAAGAGCTGATAAAGGTCTGAAAAACAGTCAAGATGATACAGAGATATGACTATCAAAACCAAGGCCCATTTATAAACACACATTCTAAAAAACATTTTATTTTGTACCAAGCTCAAGGTCCCAAGTTCAAACCCTAGTACTGGGGAAAAAAAACTTTATTCAGATATGACTGATATGTCAAAATTTGTACATATTTAATGTAAACAACTCAATGAGTTTGGGGCTAAGTAGACAACCATGTAACCATTACCACGTTAAAGGCCATGCTCAATGTTTCCTCCCACCCTTGTTGTTACTATTACTTGAGTGTCTGTATGCATGTGTGTGTTGAGAACATAATGTAAGATCACCTGAGAAGTTTTCACCGTAAATACAGTTCTGACAGCTAGAGGTGTAACAGATCTCCAAAACTGATCTGCAAGACTGAATCTCTGTACCTATGATCATCTCCTTCTCATTTCCCTCCTCTCCTGTAAATTAGAATACCACTCTCTGAAATGAATTTAACTATTTTAGGTTATACACACAATCGAGATTGCACAATATTTGTCTTTCTGTTTGGCTTATTTTGTTGAGCAAAATATCCCCCAGGTCCATCCATGGTGTTTCAAATAGCAGGATTTCCTTCTCTTTTTTTCCAGTATTGTGGTTTGAACTCAAGGCCTTGTGCTTACTAGGCAGGTGCTCTACCACTTGAGCCACTCCCCAGTCAGAATTTCCTTTTTTTTAATACTGCATTATATGTATATACTACACTTACTTTACCTATTCACCCACTCATAGTATTCAAGTTATTAGTATAAGTTGGTTACTATGAATGAAGCTGCAATGAACACGGGAGTGCAAGTATCTCTTTAAGATTCTAATTTCAGCAGGGTTCCAGTGGCTCGCACATGAAACCTAGCTATTTGGGAGGCAGAGATCAGGGGGATGATGGTTCAAAACCAGTCCTGGACAAATAGTTTTCAAGACTCTATCTTGAAAATACCCAACACAATGGAGGGGGTGAATTCAACTATGATATATTTTAAGACCTTTTGTAAATGTCACAGTGCACCTTCCAATACAATAATAAAATAAATAAGAAAGGATTAAACAAAAGAGATCGAAACTATACAACACAAAACACGGCTGGCAGAGTGGCTCAAGTGGTAAAGTCCCTGCCTAGCAAGCATAAGACTCTGAGTTCAAACTCCGGTACCAAAAAATAAAAAGAATCTTGATTTCAATTCCGTTAGATAAATATGTATAAGTGGGATTGATAAATCATGAGGTAATCCTGTTTTTAATTTTTTGATAATCCTTCATACTGTACCCATAATGGCTGTTTCGATTTAAATTCCTACCAACAGCATACTAAGGTTTTTCTTTCCTTTTTTTTTTTAAATCACTATTTTAAGGATTGAACCCAGAGTCTCATGGAAGCCCTCTACTACTAAGATATATCCCCAACTTTTTTTTTAATTTTGAGATGGGTGTATCCCTAAATTGCTCAGGCTGGCATCAAACTTGTGATCTTTCTGCCTTAGGCATCTGAATCACTGGGATTACAAGCATGTGCCACCACACCCTGCACCCCTTCTCATAAAGTTATCAACACTACTATAACTATGAGTAGATTTCTTAGCAGAAAACTTGTAGGCAAAGAGAGAGTGGGATGATATATTCAAAGTACTAAAGGAAAAAAATAGTTCATCAAGAAGACTCTACTCTGAACAAGAAGCATGGCTCAAGTAGTAGAGCACCTGCTACCAAATGCATCAGGCCCTGAGTTCAAACCCCAGTACTGCAAAAAAAAAAAAAAGGTAAGACTTTACTCAGCAAAGCTATGGTTCAGAAATGTAAGAGCAGTAAAGACTCCCAGACAAACAAAGGCTGAGGAAGTTCATCACTACTGGATTTGCCTTAAGAGAAGTGCTATTTGTTGCCCTTAACGCAGAGAAACTAAAGCAGATACCTTAAAAGCAACTGAGGCCAATAGGAAAAGGGGACCAGGAACTAGAGAAAAGGTGAGATTAAAAAGAATTAACCTAGAAGGTAACACACACGCACGGGAAATTAATGTGAGTCAACTCCTTGTATAGCTATCCTTATCTCAACTAGCAAAAACCCTTGTTCCTTCCTATTATGGCTTATATTCTCTCTTCAACAAAATTAGAAATAAGGGCAAAATAGTTTCTGCTGGGTATTGAGGGGGTAGGGGGGAGAGGGAGGGGGTGGAGTGGGTGGTAAGGGAGGGGGTGGGGGCAGAGGGGAGAAATGACCTAAGCCTTGTATGCACATATGAATAATAAAATAAAAATAAAAAATAAAAAATAAAAAAAAGAGAAGTGCTAAAGAGAAACTTTGACCAGGCTGGAGGCATGGCTCAAGTGGTAGAGCGCCTGCCTAGCAAGCACGAAGCCCTGCGTTCAAACCACAGTACTGTCAAAAAAATAAATAAAAAATAGAGGACTTCAAATTGAAACAAAGGGTGCTAATTAGCAAATGAAACACTATGAAAGTATAATATTCACTGGTAAATGTAAAAGTATATAGAATCCCCAATTATCTTCAGGGAGTATATTCAAGGACCCCCACTATACATACATAGTATACCTAGGGCCCAGGGCCCAGTACTAGCTGAGGTGGTGAGAGCCACAGGAAGGTATTACTGACAACTGTGCTGGGATACAGCTCAGTGGTAGAGAGTGTGCCTATAATGCACAATCCCCAGCACCACAAACAATAAGTAAGCAGAAAGGAGAACTGTGGCAATATTACTATAATGAAAAGTATACAAATATGGTTTTTTTCTCAAATATCCTATTGTACTATCCTCACCCTTGTTTTTGTGATGATGTGAGGTGGTTACTAATAGACATGCAGGACACAAGGATGAGTCACATCCCAGGCAGGACAGAGCAAGATAGTGTGAGATATCAACACAGTATGTAGACGAGTATGCAAATTAAAACTTTCTGAAATTTTCCATTTGTTACTTTCAGACTTCAGGTAACTGAAACCATGAAAAGTAAAACTCTGGGTATCCAGGTACCAGTGGCTCACACTTGCAATCCTAGCTTCTCAGGAGGCAGAGATCAGGAGGATCTAGATTCGAAGCCAGCCCAAGCAAATAGTTCATGATATCCTATCTTGAAAACACCCTTCACAAAAAAAGAGCTCATGGAGTGGCTAAAGGTGTAGGCCCTGAGTTCAAACTCCAGTACTACAAAAACCAAAACAAACAAACAAAAAAAAAAAATGTGGGAAAAGGGGTACTACTATAGTCACATTTAAAATACTGTAATGCCAAAACCAGCCAAGGACAGGGAAAAAAGAAGCAAATAACGGTACGATATACTTGATGAACACCCATACAAAAATTATAACTGACTGCTGCAAAATAAATTCAACTACACAACAGAAACATCGTACACCATAAACAAGTTGGTTTCTTTCCAGGAAGGAAGGATGATTTAATATATGCCAATCAGTTTATGTGATATATTGTGAATAAAAATCACGTGAGCATCTCAACAGATGCAAAAAAATACCTTGTAAAACATCAACATCCCTTTATGATAAAATCCCTGAAACACCTAGACATATAAGGCACATAATTCAGCATATAAAGCAACTGCAACACACTCACTCTGGTAGGCGGATGTAAACGGGCACACCCACTTAGTTTGTCACGTGATGACAAGTGTAAACATAAGCCTATAACATAAAAAACAGATTTTACTGGAAAAAATGTACCCGAGAAAATGAAAGCATTATTGCCCACAAAGACAGCAGCTGTATTTCCAAAAAATGTGAACAAATCAAATGTCAACTTACAAGTGAATGGTGAAACTTAGGGTAGTCTAACCACACTGTGGAATATCACTCAGTAACAAAAAAGAATAAATGACCAATACAATGCCTCTTCCTACTTCTGCATGCCCATCAAGAACATGACAGCAGGAAACAACCTGTTGGGAAATTTAGTGTCACAAACCTTTGCCTATAACCACATTTCACCGGCAATGACACTACAACTTCCAGGAAACTTATGCTTTAAACATTTTACCTTATTTTCAAGATGCAGTTTAAACAGCTGATTCAGGGAAATGGAAAGCAGGCCTCACCTAGACAACTGAAATGCATGCCTTTTCTCCATTCACCACCCTGTGGCCTTTTCTCCTCACAGCATCTGTACTAACTTCCACTGAGGTCACTTTTGCTGCAAGACGACAACAACCCTGAAGTGGCAACAGGACAGCACATGGGTAAAGAAGGATGACATTCAAAATGTTGAGTTGAGTCCTCCTAGCAGAGCAGGAGAGTGACACGTGTCAATAGGTAAGAGAAGAAAGAGCCGGTTCAAAGTTAACAGTGCTCCATGGAGGCACATGCTCAATCTTGCACAATCACAAACACATTCTCACATTTACACGCACACACTCAGTCATGCTCACCCTGGCACACTCACACATTTACACTAACATTCATAGTCATTCTTGCACTGAAAAGCTCACTCTCAATCACTATCACACATGTACACACACATTCTCTCACACACTCAGTCTCAAGCATACTCTCTCATACTCACCCACAGTTCTGCACACTGGGGTCTGGCATTCATTGACCTCACAGAGAGTCAGGCAACCCAGGGCACAGGAGTCAAACCTGGCTTCTATTTAAACCTTCTGTTCTCCTCAGCTAGTGAGCAGAGCTCCCCAGGAAGCTACCCTTGACCTGATTCCGGACCTCCAGCAAGTATTTCTCCAGAGAGCACAACGCCTCCCTGACTTATGTCCACCAGCACATACTTTGGTAACCAAAGCTGTGCACCACAACTGATCGTTATTCACCTTCCAAGAGCTCCCAACACAGGATGGTGTCCCAACAGCCTTCCCCCAGGCACAAAAGTGCTCCTATCTCCCACATTGTGCATGCCACCACCCCACCCCAACCCACTCCCACGTGCCCCCCACGCAGTATGCCAACCCAGTACCCTTCCCAAGTCTGTTCCCTCCACTACACGGCTCCCCCCACTGGTTCCTGCTGTCGTTGCTGCCCCAGACTCCCTTCCCCATGCTGAAATACTGCTCCCTCCACAACATGGCTCTCCCACACTCACCCAAGCAGGATGTACCACAGTCCCTTCCCCATGCCCAAACCCCACCGCCTCCAACCCCAGCTAGCACGATCCCAGCCTCCCACCACCATTTTACTCCCTCCAGCACACAAGACGCCACTCCCCCCACCCTTACCCTGGCCACTCGGCTCACTTTCCCTGTATCAGCTCCCTCCACTATGAGGCTTCCTCACAAAAAATGACACTGCTCTCACTGTCCCCCACCCTTCTGAACTCCGGCCCATCCCCACAGGAGCGCAACCAGGATGCAGGAGATGTCCCACAGTCCAGTCTCCATGCCCTAATCCTGCTCCCTCCACTCCTAGATCCCAGTGCCACAGGACACCAACCATCAAGAGGCATCCTCCAAAACACAGGGGAACACTGCTCCAGAGTGCTCCTATACAGGACATCAACCCTCCCTCTTCCCCTGCACTCCAAACCAGCTCCCTCATGTGCACATGTAGCTGCTCTCCCAACAGGTCCACCCCCTCCCCATGAATGCTCCAGCAGGCCTCCACCTCCCCTCTCTTCCCCTGTGCCTGAAGCTGGCTTGGACCACTGCAAGCCTCCCTCCACAGTGTGGCTCCCACAACTGCGAGGCTCCCTGTGAGGCCTGACTCCCGACAAGGCATAGGATGCACTGCCCCACATACTCCTTTCCTAGGATGCCTGCCCCTCCCACGCGCTCCCCCACGTAAATAACCGCTGCATCCCAACTAGGGCCTGCACAGCACACCTCTCTACCCCAAGGCCACCCCTGCAGTACTGCTCCTCTCTCACTACCTCTTTGCCCTCAGACGGCTCCCTCCACTGCAAGGTTCCCGCATGCACATGTGAGGCTGCCCCACGCACACCTGCAGGACACTGGCCCATCCAACACACACTTGTGCAAGACCCTGTCCACCCCCCACACCCATTTCCTTCCAGGATGCCGCCCCCACCCCAATCAATGCCCATGCAGGTCTCCACCTCACCTCTCTTCCCAGGTGACGAAAGCTGGTTCTACTACTGTTTGGCTTCCACCTAGGCTAGACTCCCACAAAGGCGAGGCTCCCTCCAGCCCACAGTATAGCACCAGGTGGACGTGCTCCCGGCCATAGGATGCTGCTGCTCTTCCCCATGTGCAACCCCATGTAAATAACAGCTGCAACCCAACTAGGGCCCAAGAAGACACCTCTCCTCAGCCAAAGTCCCTGTGGAGGATTGCACCCCTTCCCCTTCCTTTGTGCTGCAAACTGACTTCCTCCAACTTTGACACTGCTCCCTCATGTGCACATGAGGATGCTCCATTCACCCTCTCAGGACACTGACCCCTCACAGGAGCCCAACCAAGAAGCCACTCCATACCCAAGTGTGCCCCAGCCACATGCTGCCCTACACCATCCATTATGCCAAAAGCAGACTCCTTCCTCTAGCATGGCTCCCTCATGTGAACATGATGCTTCCCCTGACCCTAGCAGGGTCCCCAGGCGCACCAGCACAGAGTATCATCCCACCCCACCCCTGCTTGGCACCGCCCAGCACAGGACCGCTCCCTCCTAAAGGACACTGTTCACACATCCTGCCACAGTACAGGAAGCTGCTGCACAGTCCCATCCACATGCCCTCAGCCCACTTCCTCCACCCCCAGCTGCCAGGGCCACGGGAAGCCAGTCACCACTCAGCTCCCTCCAGCACACAGAATGCCACTGCACCTGGGTGCTCCTGTACAGGACCGCCCCACCTTTATCCTTGGTGCCCCAAACCATCTTCCGCTATGTAGCTGCTCTTACAAGTGCATGTGATGCTGACCTTCTTCTCCCCCCACAACACCAGCCCATCTCCAAGCACACCTGAGCTGGATGCCGCCCATCCCCCTTCCCCTGTGCCAAACCAACTCCCTCTAAAGCATGTTCCCCCATGTGCACATGAAACTACCCTCCCACCCTCGCAGAACACCAGCCCATATTCGTGTGTGCCCAAGCAGTTCGCAGCCCCACCCTCACGCATGCCTCAGCAGGATGCTACCCCTACCTTGTCCCCTGCTCCCAAAACAACTTCCCCCACTTGAGTAGCTCCCTCACTCAAACATGATACTACCCTACCCGGGCTCCCTCCCTCGCAGGACACCAACCCATCCCCGTGTGTGCTCACTCAGAACATTCTCCAACCCCTACCTTTGCTGGGCACCTTCAGCACAGGACACCTCCCTCCTAAAGGTTACTGCTGAAATCCCCATTAGTACAGGACACCACCCCTTCCCCCCACATGCTTCCCCTGCAGGACACTGTCCCACAGTCCAGTCCCTATGCCCTAAGCCTGCTCCCTCCACTCCCAGCTCCCAGTTCCAGGACACCAACCTCCACATGGCACCCTCCAGTTCAAACAGCAACACTGCCTCAGAGTGCTCCTATACAGGACCTCAACCCACTGCCCCTTCCTGTGCCCCAAACCTGCTCCCAAAACCTGCTCCCAAAACCTGCTCCCACATGTGCACATGAGGCTGCCTCTCAACCTTGCAGGACATGGGTCCAAACCCACATGCACCCACTCAAGACCCTGCCCCGCCCCGACAGGTGCTCCCAGCTCAAGACGCTGTCCCACCCCTGCAGGTCTCCACCTCACCTCTTTTCCCCTGTGCCCACAGCTGGCTCAGACCACTGCTTGGCTCCTTCCAGGTCAAGGCTCCCTCCAAGGCATGGCTTGCTCCAGGGCACACGAAGCTGCCAGACCCACAACCTCCCTGCATTGGACGATGCCCCATACCCCCAGTGGCTCCCCACATAAGATGCTGCTCCACCCCATATGCTTCCTGTGTAGGTCACCACCCCACAGTCCCATCCCCATATCCTTAGCCCTCTCCCTCCACTCCCTGATCCCAGGGTCTGTGGACAGGAGCCACCACTCTGCCCCTTTAGTGCACAGGATGCCACAGCCTCTGCCCGCCCACCCCCACCAGGTCTCAGCCCCACTCCCACATGTAGACCCTGCTCAACACTCCACCCCATAACCACACATTCCTAGAAGGTCTCCACCTCACCTCTCTTTCAGTGTCCATAGCTGGCTTTACTACTGCAAGGCTCCCACTAGTGTATGGTTCCCTCCAGCACAGTGGATCACTCCTCCTTGACATGCTCCCTCAGTAGGACGCCGCCCCACCCCCAACGTGCTCCCCACTTCAGGGACCACCCATCAAAAGAGCGCTTGTGCAGGAATGCTCCATATGCACCCTCTCAGGACTCCAACCCATCCCACACACACTCTCAGAAGACCCTCCCGAGCTCCATAGGATCCCATGTCAAGAAGCTGCCCTCCCCATCAATGCCCACCCCATGTGCTCCCTACCTAAATAACCTCCCCATCCTAATAGCCCCTCAAGGGAAACCTCTCCACCCCAAGGGCACCTGCACAGTTTTGCGCACCTCCCGCTACATAAATAACTGCCCCTTGCCAAGGAGCCCCACACAGAATACCTCTCCACCCACAGGGCAGCAGTACAGGATTGTGCCCTTCCGCTTCCCCTGTGCCCAAATTTGGCTCCCTTTAATGCATGGCTCCTTCACCCACACATGAGGTTCCCTACCCTACCCTCACAGCACACCAGGCCATCCCAAGCAGGAGGCTACCCCTACATCTTCCCCTGTGCTCAAAATCTTCTCCCTCTACCTAGTGGCTCCCTAGGTGCACATGAAGCTGACCTCCCCAAGACACCAGCCCATCCCCATGAGCACCCATGCAGGATGTCACCCGCTCTCAAACTCATACCCTGCTCATGAAGTCGCCCCACACCCATACCCACCCATTCCCCATAGGTCTCCACCTCACCTCTCTTGCTTTAGTCAAAGCTGGCTCCCACTACTGCAAGGCTCTCACTACTGCCAGGCTCCCTCCAGCACACAGGATAGCACCTCCCCAACATGCTCCCTGCATAGGACCCTGCCCCACTCCCCCATGTGCTCCCACTGTAAGACACCACCCCTCTAATGAGGACAAGGGTCCTAACTAGGTTGGCCCAACGTTGCAGTTTGCACAGGCCACTGTGCTGTGTCCCTGAGTTTCTGTTGTTACTATAGATTGCTTCTATTTCTCCACTGTGAGTGAAGAACTTCTGCCTTAGAGTTACTGGATGCGTGCTGAATTCATGACACCTGATGTCACGAATGAGACCTCATCAGGCTCACCTGATAAGACTGACAGTCACATAGACTCGCAGTTCAGGAAAGGGAGATGCTGTACACTACATAGTGTCACACACTATGAGAACCCAGGCAGGATTGTGCCCCTCTCCCTGCCCCTGTGCCCTAAACCAATCCCTCCACTGCAAGTGTCCCTCATGGGCACATGAGGCTGCCCCAGGCACCCTAGCAGGATACAGGCCCATTCTGACAGCACTCTTGCAAGATCCCCCCCTCCACATGCTCCCTATGAAATAACCGCCCCATCCCAGGGAGCCCCTCACAGAACACCTCTCCACCCTCAAGGGCCACAGCACAGGATTGAGCCCCTCCCCATTCTCCTGCTCCCAAGACTGGCTCCCTCTAATGTATAGCTCCCTCACCCACACATGAGGATCCTCTACCCCACCATCTCAGCAGAACAGGCCCTCAAAAGAAGGAGACCCCCCCCAACCCCATTCCCTGTGCTCAAAACCATCCCCCTCTACCTAATGGCTCCCTCACACGAGGATGACCTGCCCAGGACAAAAGCCCATCCACTTGTGGTGTTGCGAAGGATGCCCCCCAACTCCCACCTGTGCCCTGCTCATGAAACTGCCCCCCTCGCACCCATGCCTGCTTAGGTCTCCACCTCGCCTCTCTTCCCCTGTCCCCAAAGCTGGTTCCTACTACAGCATGGCTCCCTCCACAGGGAGTCTCTCACCTGTCTTTGGCTCCCTCCAAGGCTTGCCTTTCACCAGCGAGGCTCCTTTCAAGGCTTACCACCCTCCAGTGCACAGTACGCCCCTGCCCACCTGACCTAATGCTCCCCACTTCAAACACTGCAGCCTGCTCAGGAGACCTCACCACCCCAGGGACTCTCATGCAAGACTGCACCCCTCCCTTTATTCTGTGTCTTAAGGAAGCTCCCTGTTCCCCATGGCTCCCTCATCTCACAGGAGGCTGTCCCTGCCCTTGGAACCTCAGAGGACACCAGCCCGTTGCACAGGCACTCCTGAAAGACCATGCCCCACCCACAGGTAGCTTTCCTGCTAAGGATGCCACCATCCCCCAACAATGCAGGCACAGGTCTCCACTTCACCTCTCTTCCCCACTGTCCAAAGCTGGCTCCCACTACTGGGGATCTCAAACCAGGATTATGTTCCCTGCAAGGCCTGACTCCCTGCAGTGCATGGGAATCCGCCTCACCAACACCCCTTCACCAACAAAGACACGGCCCTTCCCAATGAGCACCCACGCAGGAAGGCGCCCTCCACCTTCTCTGTTCCCTAAATCAGCTTCCTCCAACCTGCTCCCCCTCAAGCTTAAATGAGGTTTGCCCCTCACACTTGCTGGACACTGGCCTACTGCATGAGCATCTGTGCAATACATGCCTCACCAACAAGTGCTCCCTGAGCACATGCTACCACTCTCCCACCCAATCCCCAGTAGGTCTCCACCTCACCTCTCTCCCAGTGTCCAAAGCCGGCTCCCACTACTGCCAGGCTCCAATCATGACGAGCTCCCTCCAGCACACAGGATACCGCCAGCCCCACTTACTCCCTTCTTAGGACACCTCCCCACCCCCATATGTGCTCCTCAAATAAAAGACCGCCCCATCAGGAACAGAGCCCTGGAAGGATTGTGTCCCTCCTGCTTCCCCTATGCCCCACCTATCAATGCCCACAAGGTCTCCACTGCACCTCTCTTCCCTGTGAGCAAAGCTGGCTGCGAGTACTGCATGGCTCCCTCTATAGCGAGCCTCCCAGAAGTGGGAGGCTCCCTGCAAGGCAGAGGATGCTGTTGCCCCCACACTCTCCCACCTTAGGAAGCCCCTCTCCAAGTGCTCCCCATGCAAACAACCACGCCATCCCAATAGCCCTCACAGGAAACCTCTCCAGTCCAAGGACAACTGAGTAGACTGTGCCCCTGCCACTTCTCCTGTGCCCCAAACAGCTCCCTCCACCATGAGGCTACCTCATGCTCACACGAGGCTGCCCCATGCACCACCACAGGACACAGGACCATACCAACAGCACTTGTGCGGGACCACACGCACCCCAACTCACTTCCTGCTCAGGATCCCACCCTCCCCATCAATGTCCACTCATGCTCTCCCTATGTAAGGAACCACCCCATCCCAAGAAGCCCCACAGAGTACACATCTCCATCCTCCAAGGTTTGGCTTTCACCAGTGAGGCTCCTCTCAACGCTTGGAACCCTCCAGTGCACAGGATGCCAGCCATCCCCGCCTAGTGCTCCCCACTTAAATCACTGTCCCATGCCACCTAGAGCCTGCTCAGGACACCTCCCCACCCCCAGAGAACCTCACACAGGTTTGCACTCCTCTGTTATGTGATTCTGTGTCCCAAACCAGCGCCTCCACCAAGCTCTCCCTCAAGCTCAGGAGGTTCCCCCCACCCCCTTGCTGGACCCTGGCCCATCTCCATGTGCACTCCTGCAAGACCACGCCCCACCCCAATAAGTGCTCCCTCCCCAGGACTCTGCCCCACTCCCACTCATTCCCCAATAGGCCTCCACCTCACCTCTCTTCCTTTATTCAAAGCTGGCTGCCACCACTGCAAGGCTCCCACCAGGGTGAGGCTCCCTCCAGCACACAGGATAGCGCCTCCCCAAAATGCTCCCCACTAAGGACCCACCCCACACACCCTTGTGCTCCCCACGTAAGACACCACCCCATCAGGAAGAGAGCCCGCCCCAGAAAGACTGCGACCATCCCTCTTCCCCAGTGCCCCAAGTCCTTCCCTCACCACAAAGCACCCTCATGGGCACAGGGGGCTCCCCCAACCACCCTCTCAGGACACAGGCACATCCCATGCACACTTGCACAAGACCCCACCCCACCCCCACACTTGATCACTATCTCTGCTCAGGACTACCCCCTCCAGTAATGCCCAGGAAGGTCTCCAGTGTACCTCCCTTCTCCTGTGAGCAAAGCTGTCTGGGAGCACTGCATGACTCTCTCCACAGCTTGCCTTCCAGAAGTGTGAGGTACCCTGCAAGGCACAGGATACCTCTGCCCCCACACTCTCCCAGCTTAGGAAGCCCCCCTCCATGTGCTCCCCATGCAAATAACTGTCCCATCCCAATAGCCCCTCATTGGAACCTTCTTCCAGCCCAAGGCACCTGCACAGGATGTACACCTCCCCCTTCCCATCACCCAAACAGCTCCCTCCACCATGGGGATCCCTCATGCACACATGAAGCTACCCCTTGCACCATCACAGGACACAGGACCATGCCAAGAGCACTTGTGCAACACCATGCCCACCCCCAAAAGCATTCCCTCGTTAGGAGACTGCCCTCCCTATCAATGCCTGCCCGTGCTCTATGTAAATAACCACCCCATCCCAAGAAGCCCTACATAGAACACCTGTCCACCCTCAAGGAGGCCGGCACAGAATTGAGCCCCTCAGATTTCCCTTGTTCTCCAAACTGGCTCCCTCTAAAGTATGGCTCCCTCACCCACGCATGAGGTTCCCCTCTCCCACCTTCTCAGCACATCAAGCCATCCCAAGCAGGAGGCCGCCCCTTCAGAAAGAGAGCCCTGGCAGGATTGCACTTGTCCCCCTTGTCCTATGCCACTAACTGATCCCTCCACCAGAAGCCTCCTTCATGGGCACATGAGGCTGCCCCACACACGCTCAGCGGACACAGGCACATCCCATGCACAGTTGTCCAAGACCCTGCCCCCACCTCTACATGCATTCCCTGCTCAGGAAGCCTTCATCCCCATCAATGCCCAGGAAGGTCTCCCCTGCACCTCTCTTCCCTGTGTCCAAAACTGCCTACCTCTGCTGAGTGTGTCCCACCAGGGTGCGGTTCCCTCCAAGGCCTGACTCCCATCAGTACACAAGATGCCACTGCCCTGAACAGCACTACTGAACTCACAGGACACTGGGCAACACAAGCACACTCATGTAAGGACCTCCCACACACATGCATTTCCTTCTCAGGATGCCCCACCCCCCATCAATGCCCTGCCAGGTCTCCACCTCTCCTGTCTTCCCCTATGCCCACAACTGCCTCCCACCACTGGATGACTCCCTCAACAGTGAGTCTCTGGCCTGGGTTTGGCCCCTTCCAAGGTTTGGCTCACTCCAGCACACAGGATGTTGCAGGCTGCTGACGAAGGATGCAACCCCACCACCCCAAGTGCTCCCACCAAAAGATGCAGCCCAACCCTCACAGACTCCTAAGCATTATGCCACCCCTCCCCCTTCAGCTGTGACAAACTTACTTCCTGTAAAGCATGGTTCCTTCATGCACATATGAGGCTGCACCTGCCCATCCTCTCAGAACACCAGCCCATCCCAAGCAAGAAGTTGCCCCTTCCTCCTGCCCTGTCCACAAAGCCTGTTCCCACTCTCCCACGGCTCTCTCCTGTGAATATGAGGCTGCTCTCCTGCCAAACACCTGCCCATCCCTATGTGTGTCCACCACCACCCCCGCTGGGCACTGGCCAGCACAGGACACCTCCTTCCTAACGACAGTGCCCTAATCCCCTTCTTCAGCATAGGATGACGCTTACCATGCATGCCACTGCCTTACAATCCCATCCCCATGTCCTAATCCTGCCTGCAGTCCCCACTTCCAGGGCCTGGGGACACCAACCACCACTCTGGCCCCTTCTGTACACAGGATTCCACTGCCCTGAGCACTCCTGCACAGGATGCCACTTTGCTCCCTTCTCCTGTGCCCAAAACCAAATACCTCTTCCTACTGGCCCCCTTATGTGCACATGATACTAACCCAAGACACAAGCCAATCCTCATGTGCATCCGTGCAGGATACCAACGCACTCTCACTTGTGGACCTTGTTCATGATGCAGCCTCAGGCCCACCCATTCCCTTGTATGTCTCCAACTCACCTCTCTTCCAGTGTCCACACCAGGCTCTCACTACGGCAAGGCTCCCACCAGGGCAAGGATTCCTCCTGCACACAGGATAGCGCATCCTTCCATGTGCCCCGCTTATGGCACTGCCCCGTCCCAACATACTCCCATGTAAAAGACCACCCCATCAAAAGTGCTCCTGTGCCGATTTCCCTCCCCTTCCCCTGTGCCCCAATCTGCTCCCTCCCCCAGCGAGGCTCCCTCAAGCTCACACGAGATTTCCCCCCTTACACTCCCTGGACACTGGCCCATCCCCACGAGCACCCGCGCAAGACCAAGCACCACCCACATGTGCTCCCTGCTAAGGACCCTGCCCCAGTCCCACCCATTCCCCAGTAGGTCTCCACCTCACCTCTTCCACTGTCCAAAGCTGGATCCCACTACTGAGAGGCTCCCACCAGGAGGAAGCTCCCTCCAGCACACAGGAGACTGTTCCCCCACATGCTCCCTGCTTAGGATGCCACCCCCGACCCCCACGTGTTCCACAAGTAAGAGACCGCCTCATCAGAAAGACAACCCAGGCAGGATTGTGAACCTACCCCTTCCCCTGTGCCCTAAACTGCTCCCTCCACCTCAAGGCTCCCTCATGTGCACATGAGGCTGTCCCATGCACTCTCCAGGACACCAGCCCATCCCTTGCACACTTGCCATCAATGCCCATGCAGGTTTCCAGCTCACCTCTCTTCCTCTGTGCCAAAACCTGACTAGGACCACTACGTGGCTCCTTCCACAGTGTGGCTCCCACCAGGGTGAGGCTTCCTGCAAGGCTTGGCTCCCTCCAAGGCACAGGATGCCACTGACCCCACATGCTCCTCTAGTATGATGCAGCTCTCAGACCCCCATGTGCTCCACATTTAAGATGCTGCACCATTCCAAAGAGTGCCTGCACAGGGCATCTCTCCACCCCCAAAGGTATCCATGCAGGATTGCACCAATCCCCCTTCCTCTGTACCCAAAACCAACTCCCTCCTCCACAAGGCTCACTCATGTGCACATGAGGCTGCTCCATGCACCCTCACAGTGCACTGGTCCATCCCACTCACACTCGCCTAAGATCCTGCCCACCCCTACATGCATTTCCTGCTCATGACACAGGGAATTCCATGCCCAAGCCCACCTATTCACCAGTACGTCTCCACCTACCTCTCTTCAGTGTCCTAAGCTGGCTCCCACTCCTGCAATGCTCCCACCAGGGCAAGGCTCCCTCCAGCAAACAGGATACTGCCTCCTGTGTGACATGTAATGTCTTGATAATAGCAAAGATTCTATGGAAAACAGAAAAAAAAACAGTTAAAGACTCAAAAATGTGTGGAAAAGAAATGATTATCAGGATCTTGCAAAGGTCAATCTGCACCATGCAGCACAGCTGCACTGGTGATACCCTTTCTGTTAGACACCATGGCAGCAGCAGCTATAGCCTGATGCCATGGAGTATCCAACACATGTTGGCCAGTAGAATGGGGTCCATTAAAACTGATGGCAGAACAGCATACCAGACAAAAATACTTGGAGTATTTTTTAAGTCCACTTGAGGCATCTTCTGCGACCATAAGTCCACATCCCATAGGAACAATGAGCATAAAAATAGGAAGGGTAGAGATTCCTCACCTTAGGTCGTGAAAGAGCTGACACATCCTCAGTCTGACAAGCCTGTGAGCCACCACCCAATTGTCCCTTATCCTGGATTTAATGCCAGCATCAACTCTGGCAGTACAGCATCTTGATGCACAGCTTTGACATGAGGGCTCTGTGGGAAAGAGACAGAGCTCTCAGCTCCAGATAGGAAGCAGGCCCACTAGTTATACGTGCATTTACATGTACTAACATATCTCCAAGACTTCAGTCCAGTTGGCCAAGGGAGGTGCCTACTCTCCTGTCTGAGAAATACATGCAGGCAAACATTTCATAATACATCACATGTGTGGGGCCAATTCATAGTAGCCTGACCTCCAAAATCGGTTCCCTGCTCATTGTACATACTTTTCAGGTCCCAGTACATTACATTAGCTTCTCAAGTACTTAGACAGTGCTGGTTTGATTAGTTCTATTGCCATAGAAACTAAATTCAAAAAACAGCAACTGCATCTACACAAATCACATCACATTGATGTCCTTCACTGTTAGGCAAAGTGTTAATACAATAAACCTGGCAGTCCTTGGTGTATCTATTCTTATATGTAGGTCAAAGTTTAGGACTGAATGTAAGAGCAGAACTGCCATTGGGTTGGAGGCCACTAACAAGTCACTATGATTTAGGGACAATCCTGTCCCTTTAGATTTTATCTTATTTTATCAGTTTCTGTAAGTACTTCTTATGTACCCACAGGACAGGACTACTGCCTGGGTCTGTGCAAGGGACTGCACTATAGGCAAAGCATCCATCTCTGTATTTCCAAGGATGGAGGGCCTAATGTGTGTGGATACATGACATCAAGTCAGTTGTGCCCCTGGTTCATAAAGCCATTCCCACATTTGCTGGCCCAGTGCAAATCCCAGACATACCTTCCCAGAAGAGAACATTTTTCCACTTACCACTGAGCCATCTACGATGTAAGGCCTTGATTAAAAGCCCAGTTGTCAAAAAAAATTCGAGTAACCATGACTAGTGAATAGGCCATCCACAAAGCCCTTTATGGGTCTCTTCTTACAATAGCCATTGCACACTGCAAGAAATGATCATTCTCAAGGAGTGTGTCTACTCTCAGCTTCCTTTCAGACATCTGACCAAAATCATACAGGTATAATTTGGCTTGCTTTCTCTTGGCAGAGAGGTGAGAAATACTACATCCTAACCTTTTATTAAGCTACCTTTACTCTAAACCAAAATCTGACAAAAATATTATAGGAACAGAAAACTACAAGACATTCTCTGTCATGAACACAGATTATGAGCAAACAACAAAATATTAGCAAAAAATAGCCAATAATAAATCCAAGTGGGATTGAGAGCTGGAATGACAGGCGAATAAAGCACTGAGAAACTACTCAAAACAACAGTCAATAGAACAAAACTTTATGTTGGAGGTGTGGCTCAAGTGATAGAGGTCTTGCTTAGCAAGGACAGTGTCCTCAGTTGAAAATGTCAGTAGTGCCAAAAAGAAAAAAAATCACATGCTCAGGTCAGTAGATGAAGAGCAAAATCATGTGAAAAATTCCAACAGTTATTCATGATGTTAAAAATATACTAGTAATAAAGGTGAACAGCCACAATTTGATTAACATCTATAAGACATTGAAAGATAACAATACCCTGAATAAAGAGAAACTCAAAGCTTTCTAGTTCAGCTCATAAACAAGGCAAAAAATTCACTTCTCATCATTTTTTCAATATCATATAGGAAGCCAAAGCTAAGCGACTAAGACACAAAGTGGAAATAAATGTACACAGATTTTGGAGAGGTAAAGCTGTATTTATCTGCAAATGAAAGGACATCTAGATTATCAAGCATTCCATCATGAAGAGAATGAGTCTCAGAAATAAAGGCAAAAAGGAGGGAGGAGAAGAATATTTGTAGAAATAATGCCTGAAATTTTACCAAATTTCATGGAAAACATTGGTCACTAGATTCAATGACAGCTCCTAGTAAAACTGGAGTAAATGCATCCATTCCCGATATATTACATTCAAAGTGGGGATAGGTGAAGAAAATCCAAAAAGCAGCACAGGAAAACATTTCTTTACGTACAGGGAAAACAACAAGATCAAAAGCCATACTCCAGTCGGAAAGATGGAAGCAGAATAGTGAGGTTGTGTAAACAGAGAGAGAATAAAGAAAAAAAAACCAATATCAATCAAGAATTCTTTGTATAGCAAATCCTTTAAAAGAGAAGGGAAAATACATTCACAGAGAAACAAAGACTGAAAAATTTGCTGTTTGCACAGAGCATGCTACTAAACATATGAGAATGCTTTTGTGCTTTTGCATTGCAAGAACTCGCACATTCTCAGATTTAAAAACAGAGGATTACTCAAAGGTTGTGTGTGTGTGTGTGTGTGTGTGTGTGTGTGCCTGTGTGTGTGTGTAGCTTCAAAGTTTTTTCTGCATTTTTAATTGATTTTAGCAGCAACATTCTAGAAACATTCAAAAGCATACTCTGAAAGTATATTTGAAGTTTTACATTTAGCCACGTGAATTAAGAATAAAGCATTAAGTTTTTTTTAGATCCTACAGCGGAAGATAATAAAATGAAATAAAAAATGGGCTTTTTTAATTTTAAAGAAAATTCACCAAGATAAATAAATGTAAAGGAAATTAATTTTTGATGTCTAAGTTGATGCAAGGAATTAATACATTATTTGGGAGATCGGGAGTTCACATAGAGATCTTGAGAGTGCAAAACCATTTGAAACAACAAAAATTGCAGAGACAAGTCAGTGTTACAAAAGCTACAAAAGAGCTGGATTCCAAGCAGAGATCTCCCAGGAAGCAGCTGATGTCTGGGTTCAAGGAGAAGGGAACAGAAAATGAACTGATGCTCATCTTTGACAGGTTGATCAGGCTGCAGAAAAGTAGAGAGGATGTGCTGGGCTTGAGGATGGGGGAGGGGCTGTGGTGCAGCCTCTTCCTCACATCACCACATCCTCCTCTCAGGAGCCCTTTGTGATGAGGAAACCACAGCTCTGTGATGCAGGCCTGTCACCTAGTGCCTACTCCCAAAGGTTAACTCCCACAGCTCAGTTGCTTGAGAGCAACAGTGCGATTTAGATAATGGAGAATTCTCTCTTTGCTCTGAATAGCATTAGCGACATGTGCCTGAACCCCAGCACCACCATCTAGGCAATGGATATGATCCTTGCCTTAGTGTGTGGACTGGAACTCTTCTTCCTATCAATGCTCTGCTTTAAGAGTTATCCATTCTCACCACCTGCTGGGAAAAAGACCCCGAGGAAGATAAGAAACCTGCATACCAGGCCAACAAACAAGGAATCTCTTTTTTGTACTGTCTTTACTTTTCCAAATCAAGAAGTACTTGATTTGAGCACACTTCTGCTGCAGTGGCAGGTCAAGGAAGAGCTGGTGTGGGCACTTGGTCGTGTACATGAGCTCACAGACCATATGTGTGGTATGCTCCAGGTGCTAGGGTGAAGTTACCGTAGATCAGGAGCCAAGGAAAGGACTCCTCAGAGTTGGGGATCTTGGGGGAAGACCATACCCTGAGAACTGGTTCACCAGTCTCCTTGCCATGGCAGGGGTCTAGGGGTCTTTCCTCTGTGTTGGGCTGATTCTGAGGGCTGTGCTGAGTCCCTCAGAGACTTCTGGTAGAGGATGGAGAGATCTCCGGCCTCAGGGATTCAACCCCAACTGGAGACTTAGAGGCACCTGTGGGACAAAGTCTGTGGTCTGGAGCAGAGGGACAGTGACTGGGGAATCCATGGTGTAGCTCACAGAGAAATCTGACTTGGGTTTTCTAAAGAAGACAGACAGAAAACATTTTTACCCACATTATGATTAAAAGGAAGGGAAAAGGTCATATTATCTAAGACAAGGAATGTCTGAAGTTGTCTAGGGAGACGAGACAGAGAGAGATGCCTCAGCCTTTTACTTTCTTGTCTTTTAGCATCAGGTGATACAGGGCCAGAAGAAAAACAGGATGAAGGCTGCCATCCTGAAAGGTAGGGCTGGCACATCCTTCCCACTGGTGATGTGATCTCCCTGGTCCTAACCAACCAGAAGCAGATCTCCTAGGATGGCAGTTACAAAGCTCCGAGAGGGAGTTGCCTGGGAAGGAAGTAAGAACCCAAAAGACTTCCTAGGTTCTGTGAATAGCAAAACAGTAATGTGCTAGGGGATGGTTTTGGCCCGGTAGTGGGTGTCATGGGAGGTTGTGTAGCAATACTGTCTTGATTTTAAGGTGGGCCCTCCAGGTTCACCAGTGGACAGGTGAACAAACTTTCTGAAGTGAAAGAGTTTTCTCTTTGAGATGACCCATCCATTCTCACCTCACAGGGAGGTTATGAAGACAATGGCATATGGTGGAAGTAGAACACCACATACATGATAAATGGTGGCCCCTCCGTGTGCCTTGCTAACATAATCAGTTCTCTGTGGCCTTGGACCCTGTTGTTTGGGATCCAGAGTCTAATACCAGATTCTCTAAGGGAAATTCCACTTATCCTCATGGAATATCCCAACTTACTCTTTTTTCACCATAACCTAATCTCCATTTCTAGTAACTAGACATTGCCTCAGAAAACGAGAGGAAACTCACAACCTGGCTCTCATTTTGGAAAGGTAAGGAATTTGTCATTTCTTTGTTCCTATCTTCCTACTGAAACCTACGATGTGATCCCAGGCCTAAAGGTTATCTTGCAACAGATTCAAGGTTGCAGTGACATGTGATCACAGTGCTGGGGTATGGGAAAGGGCTTTCTGAAGTGAATGTGTTGGGCAGTAGAGGGGCTTGGGGATTTAGGTGTGCACCCATGCCTAGCCTGGCTACATCTTGTGCCTCCTGTCTCCTGTAGCTACCTAGAGAAACTCCATGTCAAAGATGGGTTTGCATGAACTGTTACACGGTGATACCGTGAAAGTTTTGAGGACAGGTCCTGCCACAGACCACAAGACACCTAGACAGAGTGTGGAAAATCCTTCTCCAAACACCTCCTCACCATTGCCTTCCCAGGCTCCTCTGACTCGGGGCCACCTGCGTCGGGCCTCACCCCTATCAGTAGAACTTCAAAAAGACCAGTATAACTTGAAAGGAATCCCATGGGGGCTGTCCCCCAGACCTCCCCTCCAGATACCTCATATCTGGCATCTCTTGTCAGGAACATCTCAGGCCTTGACTGCTGCAACTGTCCCATTTCATTCCTCTTCTGGTGGTGGCCAACTGCCAAGGCATTCTTTTTTCCTACCTGGGCATGTGAAAAACACTGCCAGGAATATCTGTCACCCTGAACATGGAAAACCTCCACAGGAGACGACTCACCCTGGCACACAGAGGTTGAGGGGCCATCCTTCATAAAACAAAATGTACAGGAACGTTTGGAGACACTGACCACCAAAAGAGTGGAAATGAAACTATGGGAAAATAAAGATAAAAAGGGGTCATTTTTCCTGCCAATGACCACAGAGTACCTCCTGGATTTTCCGAGCAACATATTGAGTTCAAAAGGCAGCAAGCGAGACAGTGGGCCAAACCCCTTCTGGACCATGAAAGGGAAACCATAGAAGCTTCCTAGTTCTCAACAGCTCTCTTATTCCACAGATATGGAGAACACAGTGCAGGAGAAGTATGTGAAACTTTTCTGGGGCCTGCCCCTCTGCACCGTGAGCCCTTGGTGGCTACTGTCTTTGTCCCTGAGAAGCCTTTCACTGCCCAACCTGAAGCTGTTGCTTTCAACACAGTGTCTAACTCCTTCCCAGTTCAACATCAGGCTGAAGGGCCTCCACGGCTTTCCCAAGCTTTGCAACTACCCCAGGAAATAGCTCAAACCCAACTTTGGACACAAACCTTGTCAAAATTAGTGGCCCAGGTGCACTCTGAGGCCACCCTTCCATGTTCGTTCACAAACGAGCAACTTCTGTCTCCATCCCACATTAGGTCTTGTACAATAAATTGCCCTACATCTCAACACATGACACAGCTGTGCCTCCCAAAAGAAGACAAGAATCTGCAAGGGCACTGAAAAAGGCAATTGAAATGGAAGACACACCTGCACACAGCGCAATTCACCAAATCCAAGCTAGGGAAACAACCCCCAAGGCATCCTACTGAGGAACAGATCAAAAAAACCTGCCATGCTGGAACGCAAAGCAGTTTGATCTCGCAAGGAGGAACAACCAAAGTGACGTGCTTGGAGAGGGAATGACTGAAGTTGGGGCAAACCACACAGTAGAGATAATTATACACCCATGTTCATAGAAGAACTGTGGGTAACAGGAGGCAGAACACAAAGCCCAACTTCTCCAGCTGCATTCCTGACTTCCACAGGCAGGCCCACCAAACACCAAACTTATCCCAGGGATTTCTTCCCATGCAAATCCTCCCTAAATGACAGGAGCATGGAGAGGGAATGGTTGCAGTTGGGGCACACCATACGAAGACAAGTAAGCCAGGCTCAGAAACACAAAGGCAGCACAGTTTCACTCACAAACAGAGCAGAGATAAAGCAGATAAACACACAAGGAAAACACAAATGATGGTGGATCATCTGCTACACGAAACAGGTTTGTAAAAGTACAACTGCTCCATGAGCCTTGGAGGAGGAAAAGGAAAAGAAGATGATGGAGCTTCAGCAAAATCCAGAAACTTAAGCATTGGGCAGGCCTGAGGATAGGTGGATTTGTATTTCAGAGCAGCTGAAAAATGGGGGGATGACAGGAGAAAGGGGAAAGGGGGAGCAATGGAAGGGATTGAAGGGACCAAAGGAAACAAGACTGAAAACAGGAACAAGAGTAGAAAACCCTTGAGGCATCCGCATAAAAAGGAATCAGGAAAGAAGCTACTATAACTGGTGGACAGGGTGTTTGTGTGTGTGTGTGTGTGTGTGTGTGTGTGTGTGTGTGTGTGTGTGTGTGTGTGTGTGTTGCATGTGTGTCAGGAGAAGCTGGGCTACTTCAGGGAGGGTGGAGGGTGAAAGAAGAAGATCAAGGTGAGGGGTTGTGGTAGATGGACTTCCCATCCTCCTAGGACAGACAAAAAGGAAACTCTTATGATTGCTTTGAGACGGGGTGGGTGGTGAGGGAATGGAGGGGGAGAGGCCCTGGGGGTGATCTAAGCAAGGTACCCAAGAACCGTATTTGGAATTGCCACGATGAATCCCTCCACCACACCCAAGCGCTCAGAGAATATACCCAGCCTCTGAAACGTATACGCTGGCAATATCAGCATACTCGGTACCCAGCCACCCTTAAGAGTCCAAAGTCCTGGCAACCCACGGCTCTCCCCAAGGCCAGGTGAAGGGAGTGGGAAGAGGAGGAAGGCAAGCCTGCCCTTCTGTGTTCAGGATCATTCGAGCCTCCTCAAGCCACCACAGTTCCCTTTGCCCACCCAAAGGGCCGGAGTTCTGGACACCCTGGCAGGCAGCTGCTTGGGGACAGGCTTGGCCCGGGTCTCCTCATGGATCACAAGGGGAACTGTGCCTAAGGCCTCCTTGCAGGCTGGGTTCTCTAGGTCAATGCTGCACAAGGCTCTAGACCTCTGCTTCCTAGGCTAGAGCCCTGTGGGACCGGGAGTGATTAGCTGACCAGGCGAGTCAAATGCTGTGCCGGGCACTCTCATGCCCCTGGCCAGGATGAGCCCACAGGGAACTGCTTGGCCACCAACAGCCTGGAGCCCAACTTTTCCAGCCTCCCTGTTGTCTTCCTCAGCCCCTTTCCACCACGTACCCAACGTATCCTATGGCCCTTCCTGGCAACACCTCACCTTGTCCGTCCTGCTTCTCCAGCAGCCCAACCGCTGTCATGCACCCCATATCAACCCCCTCACCCCAATATCTTTCTCCCCCCATCTGGTCAGCACATACCTCACGGAACAGCTGCCAGCTCTCCTCTCCACCACAGATGCACACAAAGCACGCTGGGGCACCACCTCCCCTTCGCCTGCAGGCTGCTCACCTGGCAGGCATGCAGCCTGCCAAAATTCACCTCTTTTATGACTTCCCAACCACACAAATCCTCATACAGCATCGACAATGCTCCACTCAACACAGTTAGGAAGTCAATAAACACTAAAACACTATTTCTTAGGCTGTATTTTTGTGTCTGTGTGTGTGTGCATGTGTAGGTGTGTCTGTGTGTGCGTCTGTGTGTTCTGTCCACACACACGCTTCCCAATCAACTTGAAGGGAAGTGGCAAGTGCAATCAATGAATAAATCTGACTCACCTTAATTGTGACTAAAGCATTCCAGGAGAGAGAATACAAATTCACTGACAACATCCCTAGGCTCATCCTGACAGCCATAAAGGCTGGCTATGATTCTGCCAAGCAGGCACCCTCGCACAAACTCAGTGGCCCATCAAACCCCTCAAATCATTACGGGAAGCAGGGCAGAGATTTTGCTTCACGCAAAAGAGAGAAGCGCCAGATGATACAGGGATACGTACCAGAGCATGCACCCAAAGGAACCTAAGCCGATATACAATCGACACACCTGTACACCCGTGCTGAGCACAGCGCTATTCAACAAATCCAAGCTAGGGAAACAACCCCCAAGGCCTCCTACTGAGGAATGGATCAAGAAAACCTGCCGTGCTAGAACACAAAGCAGTTTGATCTCGCAGGGAGGAACAATGAACAGGACGTGCTTGGAGAGGGAATGGCTGCAGTTGGGGCACACCACACAGTAGAGATAACTATACACCCACGTTCATAGCAGAACTGTGGGAAAAGAGGAGGCAGAACACAGAGCCCAACTTCTCCAGCCGCATTCCTGACTTCCGCAGGCGTGGCCCACCAAACACCAAACTTATCCCAGGTTTTCACATGCAAATCCTCCCAAAATGACAGGAGCATGGAGAGGGAATGGTTGCAGTTGGGGCACACCATGCGAAGACAAGTAAGCCAGGCTCAGAAACACAAAGGCTGCACAGTTTCACTCACACACAGAGCAGAGATAAAGCAGATAAACACACAAGGAAAACACAAATGATGGTGGATCGTCTGCTAGGCAAAACAGGTTTGTAAAAGTGCAACTGCTCCATAGGCCTCAGAGAAGGAGGAAAAGGAAAAGAAGATGATGGGGTTTCAGCAAAATCCACAAACTTAAGCATTGGACAGGCCTGAGGACAGGTGGATTTGTATTTCAGAGCAGCTGAAAACTGGGGGGATGACAGGAGAAAGAGGAAAGGGGGAGCAACGGAAGGGATTGAAGGAACCAAAGGGATGAAGACTGAAAACGGGAACAAGAGTAGAAAAACTTTCAGGCATCCGCATAAAAACGAATCAGGAAAGAAGCTACTATAAATAGTATACAGGCAGTTTGTGTGTGTGTGTGTGTGTGTGTGTGTGTGTGTGTGTGTGTGTGTGTGTGTGTGTGTTTCAGGGGAAGGTGGGCTAATTCTCAGAGGCTGGAGGGTGAAAGGAGGAGACCAAGGTGAGGGGTTGTGGTAGATGCACTTCCCATCATCCCAGGAGAAATAAAAGAGGCTTACTATTGCTTTGAGGGAATGGAGGGGGAGAGGCCCTGGGGGTGATTTAAGCAATGTACCCAAGAACCATATTTGGAATTGCCACGACGAATCCCTTCCACCACACCCAAGCGCTCAAAGAATATATCCACCCTAGGAAACGTATACACCGGCAATATTGCCATACTTGGTATCCAGCCACCCTTAAGAGTCCAAAGTCCTAGCATCCCACTGCTCTCAATGAGGCCAGGTGAAAGGATTGGGGAGAGGAGGAAGGCAAGCCTGCCCTTCTGTGTTCAGGATCATTTGAGCCTCCTCAAGCCACCACAGTTCCCTTTGCCCACCCAGAGGGCCGGAGTTCTGGACACCCTGGCAGGTGGCTGCTTAGGGACAGGCTTGGCCCGGGTCTCCTCGTGGATCACAAAGGGAACTGTGCCTAAGGCCTCCTTGCAGGCTGGGTTCTCTAGGTCCATGCTGCACAAGGCTATAGCCCTCTGCTTCCTAGGCTAGAGACCTGTGGGACTGGGAGCGATTTGCTGACCAGGCGGGTCAAATGCTGGGCCGGGCACTCTCATGCCCCTGGCCAGGATGAGCCCACGGGGACCTGCTTGGCCACCAACAGCCTGGAGCCCAACTTTTCCAGCCTCCCTGTTGTCTTCCTCAGCCCCTTTCCACCACGTGCCCAACGTATCCCAGGGCCCTCCCCGACAACAACTCGCTTTGTCCGTCCTGCCTCACCAGCATCCCAACCGCACACACCCCAGGGACCCCAGAAACTCACCATTGTGATGTCTTCAGAGGCCACCTCCGTCTCCATCTGCGACACCATCTCGAACTCGGCAGGCTTGACCTCCTGTGCAGAAGCCGCTGCCGCCTTCACCACAGCTTCACCTCTTTTACAACTTCCCAGCCAAGCAAATCCTCACACAACATCAACAACGCTCTATTTAGCCTGGCTGGTAGGAGAATAAACACTGAAACACTCTTGTCTGTTTGCGTGTGTTGCCAGTGTGCACACGCTTCCTTAGCAACTTACATAGGATGGAGGCAGCGTGATCATGGAATAAATCTGGTTCATCTTAATCATGACTAAATCATTCCAGGGAAGAAAATACAAATGCACTGAAACTATCCCAGGGCCCTTCAAGACCAGCCACAGATGCTGGCCAAGATTCCGCCAAGCAGGAACCCCTGCACACAGCTGGTGGCAATTCGAACCACTAAAATCATTATGGGAAGCAGGGCTGAGTGTTCTCTTCAAGGGAAAGAGAGACGCATCAGATGATACAGGGGTAAGTCCCCTGGGTATGCACCCAACGGAGCCAAAGCACATATACGCTAGACACACCTGCACGCCCATGGTGAGCACAGCGCTAGGCACCAAATTCAACGTAGGGAAATGACCCCAGGGTCTCCTACTGAGGAATGGAGCAACAAAATGTGCCACGCTGGAATGCAGAGGACTTTGATCTCCCTGGGAGGAATAACGAATGACACCTTCTTCGATAGGGAACTGCTGCAATGGGGACATACCCCGTGAAGAGAAGCAAGCCAGGCTCAGAAACACAAAGGCCATACACCTTCTCTCATACCAGGAACATAGATCTAGCATATCAACACATGAACCAAAACACACATGATGGCGGACCCTCTTCTATCTGGAACACGTTTGTAACAGTACAACTACTGCAGTGGACTCGGGGAAGGAGGAAAAGGAAAAGAGGTTGATGGAGATTCACCAAAATCCGGAAACCTACAACTGGGCAGGCCAAGGAGAGGAGGATGTGTATTGAGAGCTGTTGAAAATGCGGGGTTGAGAGGAGAAAGGGGAAAGGGAGAGCGACAGAAGGGTTTGAAGGGACCAAATTAAACAAGACTGACGGTGGGAACACGAGCGGAAGCACCTTGAGACATCCACATAAAGAGGAATTAGGAAAGAAGCCGCAATACACAGAGGACAGTATGTGTGTGGGTGGGGTGGTGGGTGGGGTGGTGGGTGGAGGAAGGTGGGCTTCTCCTGGGAGGGAGGAGGGTGAATGAAGGAGACCAAGGTGAGGGGGTGTGGTGGATGGACTCCATATCCTTGTGTGACAGCCAAAAGAGGAACCTCTTGTGAATGCTCTGAGATGGGGAAGAGGGGGTGAGGGAATGGAAGGGGAGAGGCCCTGGGGGTGATCTAAGCAATGTACCACCCAAGAAGCAGATTTGGACTTGACACAAGGAATCGCTCCTGCCCCAACCCATTCGGAGAATACATCCATCCTACAAAACGTACACAGCAACAATATTAGGGTACTCGGTCCCTAGCCACACTTTAAAAAGTCCAAAGTCCTGGCATCCCATGCCTCTTGGCCAGGCCAGGTGAAGGGAGTGGGGAGGGGAGGAAGGCAAGCCTGCCCCTCTGTGTTCAGGATCATTCGAACCTCTCAAGCCACCGAAGTTCCCTTTCCCCACACATAGGGCCAGGGGCCAGGACAGCCTGGGAGGCGGCTGCTTGGGGACGGGCTTGGCCCGGGTCTCCTCATGATTCACAAGGGGAGCCATGCCTAAGGCCTCCTTGTAAGCTTGGGACTCTAGGTCCATGCTGCACAAAGCTCTAGCCTTCTGCTTCCTAGGCTAGAGCCCTTGGGACTGGGAGCGATTTTCTGGCAAGGCGGGTCAAAGCCTATGCCAGGCACTCTCTTGCCCCTGGCCAGGACCTGCTCGGGGGCACACCTTCTGAAGACAAATAAGTTTGGCCCAGAAACCCCCAACCGTCAGATAATAGATCCATCCTATCAAACATATACTGTGATACTATTAGGTTTCTTGATCACTGGCCACACTTAGAGTCCAAAGTCCTGGCATCCCATGGCTCTCTGACAGGCCCGGTGAAAGTCAGTGGGGAGGGGAGGAAGGCAAGCCTGCCCCTCTGTGTTCAGGATCATGCAAGCTTTCTGAAGCCACCAATGTTCCCTCTGCCCAGCCACAGGGCCAAGGGCCTGGACATCCTGGGAGGTACCTGGTTGGGGATATTCTCGTCCTGGGTCTCCTTGTGGACCACACGAGGAACTGTACTTAAGGCCTCCTGCAGGCTCGGGGCTGTAGGTGCATGCTGGACAACCTTCTAGCCCTTTGGCTCCTATGCTGGATCCTGTGGAACTGGGAGCTCTTTTCTGCCATTGCGAGTCAAAGGCGGCTCCTCGGGCCATCATCTCGCTGGACAGGACTTTCCCACGTGGACCAGCTTGGCTTCCAGCAGCCATTGTCTCTGTGTGCCTGGAGAATAGGCATACCAAACTTATCCCATGGTGTTCCCCTCCTAGTTCTCCAGGTGTCTTCCTGCTTCTTTTGCATCCCAACTCCAGTCACTCCATGGGATCCTGGAAACTCACTGTGCAGACGGTCTTCAGAGGATTCCTCCATCTTCATCTCCAACTCTACCTCGAACTCAGCAAACTCGACCCCAAGTGCAGATGCAGAAGTTACTTTCTTTCCGCCATCGCTGCTGGCCTGCCACCACACACAGCTGCTGTTGTCCTGGCCTCTGCTTGGTGTCCTCCTTGCTCCTCATGGTCCTTGGCTCATCTGTCCCAGGGAGGGCTGCCTGGACACTGGCATTGCTGGATTGCTGCAGACCCATGTGCCTGGCTAGAAATTCGGGCTGGCCTCCTTCAGTGGCCAGTGTTTTGCTGGACAACCCCACTCTTTGCCTTCCCAGCCACCCAGTGGCTGGCTACCTGTTGGGCTTTTGCCTTGGCTTCTAAGTCGGCTAATACTCTAAAGGCTGCAAGGGCGGCGAAAGAGACCATGGTGTCCACAGAGTTGACCCAGAGCTGTGTGGTTGCAGCACTCACCCAGAGGCACTTCTTCCAGTCAATGAACCTAAGGCTTGTAGTGCCCCTGATGTCCACCTATCTCTCCAAACACCGAGATGGCAACGAGGATGGAAAAGTTGGCAAAGGTGGCTATGGCAAGTAAGGGGCACCAGGGAGGCAAAGGAAGCATGGTCAGTGCAGGCAGCAAGAGGGGAGAAGGCAGAAAGTGTTGGGAGGACAACTAAACTAAGGCAAGAGAGGTGAGAGAGAACAGGGCAGCACAGCTGGTAAAGGTGGCCAGGGCCTCAGCAGTAGGGACCCAGAGCTGTGTGGGCAGAGGATTCACACTGAGGCACTTCCTCAAGTGGGTAAGGCTGACACATTGCAAACCTCACCACTGGTGACCCACAGCACCCTAGCTGTCCTTGGCCTCAGCAGGCCAGGTAAGGGACGCCTGGACACTGGCAGCAATAAGACTGCTGCACCCACGGGGGGCTAGAGGGGCAGACAGGCGGCGCCCGGGGACGCTGGGCTACCAGGTCTGGCTGGCCACTCTCGTGCGCCCGTTTTAGCTGGGAAATCCCAGCCTCGGCCTCCCCAGCCTCCCCCTTGCTACCTGTTGGGCGTTTCACAGAAGCGGCGAAGGCTGGGAAGGCGACAATGGCAGCGAGGGCAGTGAGAACGGCGAGAACTGCGAGAACAGCGAGGGCAGTGAGAACGGCGAGAACTGCGAGAACAGCGAGGGCAGTGAGAATGGCGAGAACAGCGAGGTCGGAGGTAAGAGCGGGGATACACCCAGAAGGCGGTTTTTGCTGCCGGGAAGGTGAGGGAGGCGGCAGTGGTAGTGGCGGCGGCGGCCATCCAGGCTTGTGAGGACCCTGCGCTCACACGCAGGCTCCTCCTTCCCTAAGTGACCCTGACCCACTGACGTCCTCTGGTGAACTGATGTCCCCTGAAGTCTACTTACCCGGATCTATGCAGGACATTGTGCACGAGAGCCACCGTGAACCCAGGTTAATAATCGTCTGGGCACCGTGATTCTCTTCCTCTGCAGCAGTCCCACTGCTGCCTATGTGGAGGCTTCCAGGCCCAGGGGCAGCTGGGCTACCATGCCTGGCTGGCCGCCCCTCTGTAGCCCTAGGTTTGGATGGAGAATCCCTCCATCCAAACTCTGCCTCCCAAGCCTCCTGAACCTGTAGGGCATTTTGACAAGCAAGGGAAGGAGGGGCGGCAAGCGCAGCAGAATCAGTGACCCAGGGCTGTGTGGTCACAACGCTCAGATGATAACTAACCTGCCTTCACCGCGGCTCTCGTGCAGAATGCCCTGCATAGATCCGGGTAAGTAGACGTCAGGGGACGTCAGTGCGTCAGGTGACGTCAGTGCGTCAGCGTCACATAAGAGAGAAGGATCCTGCGTGTGAGTTCGGCATCTTCACAACTCTGGAGGGCCGCCGCCGCCACCGCCCTGCCGCCCTGCAGCCGCCCCGCAGCCGCCGCCAACTCCCTCACCTTCCCGGCAGCACTCACCGCCTTGTGGGTGTTTGCCGCTCCTGCCGCTGCCCTCGCCGTTCTCGCCGCCATCGCTGACTTCGCTGTTAACGCCGCCATTGCCGCCTTCCCAGCCTTCGCCGCTTCTGTGAAACGCCAAACAGGTAGCAACGGGGAGGCTGGGGAGGCCGAGGCTGGGATTTCCCAGCCAAAACGGGCGCACGAGGGCGGCCAGCCAGACCTAGTAGCCCAGCGTCCCCATTCGCCGCCTGTCTGTCCCTTTAGCCGCCAGCGGGTCTGCAGCAGTCCCGCCGCGGCCAGCGGCCAGGCGCCCCTCCCTGGTCTGCTGAGGCCAAGGACAGCGAGAGCGCTGTGGATCCCCGGTGCGAGGGGTGCAGTGTGCCAGGCTCACTCACGGGAGGAGGTGCCTCCGTGTGAGCTCTGCAACCACACAGCCCTGGGTCGCCGCTCCCGCCCTCACCACCCTGGCCTCCCTCGACGCCCTCGCTGACCTTGCTGCCTTCGCCGCCATTGCCGCCCTTGCCGCTGTCCTCGCTGCCTATGCCGACCCTGCCGCCCTCGCCATTCTCGTCTCCATTGCGATTCTCGCCGGCCTGGCCGCCTTCGCCGCCTTCGATGCCTCAGCGGAATGCCCAACAGGTAGCAAGGGGGAGGCTGGGAGGCCTAGGCTGGGATTCACCAGCCAAAACAGGGAGGCGTGATGGCGGCCAGCCACACCTGGTAGCCCAGCGTCCCCTGGCACCTCCTGTCCCCCCCTCTAGCCACCAGCGGGTCTGCAACAGTCTCATTGCTGCCAGTGTCCAGGCGCCCTTGCCTGGCCTGCTGAGGCCAAGGACAGCTAAGGCGCTGTGGGCCACCAGTGGTGAGGATCTCAGGGTGTCAGCCTCACGCACTTGAGGAAGTGCCTCAGTGTGAATCCTCTGCCCACACAGCCCTGGGTCCCTACTGCTGAGGCCCTGGCCACCTGTGGCTGGGCAAAGGGAACATTGGTGGCTTCAGAAGGCTTGCATGATCCTGAACACAGAGGGGCAGGCTTGCCTTCCTCCTCTCCCCACTGACTCTCACCGGGCCTGTCAGAGAGCCATGGGATGCCAGGACTTTGGACTCTGAGAGTGGCCAGGGACCAAGAAACCTAATAGTTTCACAGTATATGTTTGATAGGATGGATCTATTATCTGACGGTTGGGGGTTTCTGGACCTGGCTTACTTGTCTTCGCAAGGTATGCCCCCATGCAGGTCCTGGCCAGGGGCAAGAGAGTGCCGGGCATAGGCTTTGACCCGCCTTGCCAGAAAATCGCTTCCAGTCCCACAGGGCTCTAGCCTAGGAAGCAGAGGGCTAGAGCCTTGTGCAGCATGGACCTAGAGTCCCAAGCTTACAAGGAGGCCTTAGGCATGGCTCCCCTTGTGAATCATGAGGAGACCTGGGCCAAGCCCGTCCCCAAGCAGCCACCTCCCAGGCTGTCCAGGCCCCTAACCCTGTGTGTGGGGAAAGGGAACTTTGATGGCTTGAGGAGGCGCGAATGATCCTGAACACAGAGGGGCAGGCTTGCCTTCCTTCTCTCCCCACTCCCTTCACCTGGCCTGGCCAAGAGGCATGGGATGCCAGAACTTTGGACTCTTTTAAGTGTGGCTAGGGACCGAGTACCCTAATATTGTCGCTGTGTACGTTTTGTAGGATGGATATATTCCCGGAACAGGTTGGGGCAGGAGCGATTCCTTGTGTCAACTCCAAATCTGCTTCTTGGGTGGTACGTTGCTTAGATCACCCCCAGAGCCTCTCCCCTTCCATTCCCTCACCCCCTCTTCCCCATCTCAGAGCATTCACAAGAGGTTCCTCTTTTGGCTGTCACACAAGGATATGGAGTCCATCCACCACACCACCTCACCTTGGTCTCCTTCATTCACCCTCCTCCCTCCCAGGAGAAGCCCACCTTCCTCCACCCCCCCCCACCCACACACATACTGTCCTCTGTGTATTGCGGCTTCTTTCCTAATTCCTCTTTATGTGGATGTCTCAAGGTGTTTCCCACCGTCAGTCTTGTTTAATTTGGTCCCTTCAAACCCTTCCGTCGCTCTCCCTTTCCCCTTTCTCCTCTCAACCCCCCATTTTCAACAGCTCCTCTCCTTGGCCTGCCCAGGTGTATGTTTCCAGATTTTGGTGAATCTCCATCAACCTCTTTTCCTTCTCCTCCTTCCCCGAGTCCCTTGCAGTAATTGTACTTTTACAAATGTGTTCCAGGTAGGAGAGGGTCCACCATCGTGTGTGTTTTCATTCATGTGTTGATCTGGTGGATCTATGTTCCTGGCATGAGAGAAAGCATGCGGCCTTTGTGTTTCTGAGCCTGGCTTGCTTGTCTTCACGGGGTGTGTTCCCATTGCAGCAGTTCCTCTCGAAGCCTGTGTCATTCGGTATTCCTCCCGGCGAGTTCAAACTGCTCTGCGTTCCAGCGTGGCACATTTTGTTGCTCCATTCCTCAGTAGGAGACCCTGGGGTCACTTCCCTACCTTGGATTTGGTGCCTAGCGCTGTGCTCACCATGGGCGTGCAGGTGTGTCTAGCGTATATGTGCTTTGGCTCCGTTGGGTGCATGCCCAGGGGACTTACCCCTGTATCATCTGGTGCGTCTCTCTTTCCCTTGAAGAGAAATCTCGGACCTGCTTCCCATAATGATTATAGCGGTCACGCTGCCACCAAGTGTGTAAGGGGTTTTTGCTTGGCGGAATCGTGGTCAACATCTGTGGCTGTCTTGAAGGGCCCTGGGATGTTCTCAATGCATTTGTATTCTCTCCCCTGGAATGGTTTAGAACGATTAAGGTGAGCCAGATTTACTCCATGATGACGCTGCTTCCATCCTGTGTGACTTGCTTAGGAAACTCGTGCACACTGCTCACACACACAAACAGAGAGTGTTTCAGTGTTTATTCTCCTGCCAGCCAGGCTGAATCGAGCATTGTCGATGCTGTGTGAGGATCTGCGTGGCTGAAAAGTTGGAAAAGAAGTGAGGCTGTGGTGAAGGCTGCAGCGGCGGCTTCTGCATGGGGAGTTCAAGCCTGCCGAGTTCGAGATGGTGTCACAGATGGAGACGGAGGCGGCCTCTGAAGACATCACAATGGTGAGTTTCCGGGGTCCCTTGGGGTGTCTGCAGTTGGGCTGCTGGAGAAGTGGGACGGACAAGGCAATGTGTTGCAAGGGAGAGCCCTGGGATATGTTGGGCATGTGGTGGAAAGGGGATGAAGAAGACAACAGGGAGGCTGGAAAAGTTGGGCTCCAGGCTGCTGGTGGCCAAACAGGTCCCCGTGGGCTCGTCTCCCCACTCCCTTCACCTGGCCTTGGGAAGAGCCATGGGATGCTAGGACTTTGGATTCTTAAGGGTGGCTGGGTACCGAGTATGCTAATATTGCTGGCGTATACATTTCATAGGCTGGGTATGTTCTCTGAGTGCTTGGGTGTAGTGGAAGCGATTCGTCGTGGCAATTCCAAATACGGTTCTTGGGTACGTTGCTTAGATCACCCCCAGGGCCTCTCCCCTCCATTCCCTCATCACCCACCCCGTCTCAAAGCAATCCTAAGAGGTTCCTCTTTTGTCTATCCTAGGATGATAGGAAGTCCATCTACCACAACCCCACATTTTGGTCTCCTCCTTTCACCCTCCACCCTCCCATAAGTAGCCCACACCTTCCCCTCACACACACACACACACACACACCACACACACACCCCATACCCACACATACCCTGTCCACCATTTATAGTAGCTTCTTTCCTGTTTCCTTTTTATGTGGATGCTTCAAGGGTTTTCTACTCTTGTTCCCGTTTTCGGTCTTCATTCCTTTGGTCCCTTCAATCCCTTCCATTGCTCCCCCTTTCTCCTTTCTCCTGTCATCCCCCCATTTTTCAACAGCTCTGAAATACAAATCCACCTATCCTCAGGCCTGCCCAATGCTTAAGTTTCTGGGTTTTGCTGAAGCCCCATCATCTTCTTTTCCTTTTCCTCCTTCTCCGAGGGCCATGGAGCAGTTTTACTTTTACAAACCTGTTTCGCCTAGCAGATGATCCTCCATCATTTGTGTTTTCCTTGTGTGTTTATCTGCTTTATCTCTGCTCTGTGTGTGAGTGAAACTGTGCAGCCTTTGTGTTTCTGAGCCTGGCTTACTTGTCTTCGCGTGGTGTGCCCCAACTGAAGCCATTCCCTCTCCATGCTCCTATCATTTAGGGAGGATTTGCATGGGAAATCCCTGGGATAAGTTTGGTGTTTGGTGGACCACACCTGTGGTAGTCAGGAATGCGGCTGGAGAAGTTGGGCTCTGTGTTCTGCCTCCTCTTTCCCCACAGTGCTGCTATGAACATGGGTGAATAGTTATCTCTACTGTGTGGTGTGCCCCAACTGCAGCCATTCCCTCTCCAAGCACGTCCCGTTCGTTGTTCCTCCCTGTGAGATCAAACTGCTTTGTGTTCTAGCACGGCAGGTTTTCTTGATCCGTTCCTCAGTAGGAGGCCTTGGGGGTTGTTTCCCTAGCTTGGATTTGGGGAATAGCACTGTGCTCAAGACTGATGTGCAGGTGTGTCAATTGTATATCGGCCTAGGTTCCTTTGGGTGCATGCCCTATACGTATCCCTGTATCATCTGGCGCTTCTCTCTTTTGCTTGAAGCGAAATCTCCGACCTGCTTCCCATAATGATTTGAGCAGGTCAGTGGGCCACCAAGTTTGTGCGAGGGTGCCTGCTTGGCAGAATCGTGTCAACCTTTATGGCTGTAGGATGAGCCTAGGGATGTTGTCAGTCAATTTGTATTCTTTCCCTTGGAATGCTTTAGTCATGATTAAGGTGAGTCCAATTTATTCCATGATTACACTTCCCATTTCCGTTCAAGTTGATCGGGAAGCATGCGTGTGGACAGAACACACACACACACACACACACAACACACACATACACAAATACAGTCCAAGAAATAGCGTTTTAGTGTTTATTCACTTCCTAACTGTGTTGAGTGGAACATTGTCAATACTGTGTGAGGTTTGTGTTGTTGGGAAGTTGTAAAAGAGGTGAAGTTCGGCAGGCTGCATGCCTGCCAAGTGAGCAGCCTGCAGGCAGAGGGGAAGTGATGCCCTGGCGTCCTTTGTGTGCGTCTGCACTAGAGAGGAGGGCTCGCAGCCGCTCCATGAGGTATGTGCTGCCCAGATGGGGGAAGAAAGATATTTGGGGGGGGGGTTGGTATGGGGTGCATGACAGTGTCTCGGGGTACAGAAGCAAGGAGATGGCTGTGTGTGAGTGCTGCCACCACACAGCCCTAGGTCCTGGCTGCAGCCCTACTGTCCTCACTTACCTCCCAAGCCACCCTGGCCACTCTGGCTGCTGCGCCTTGTCAGTGTCTGGCACCTTGCCACAAACGTCGAAATGCCCAACAGGTCGGAAGTGGGAGGGGGTGGGGTGGCCGAGGGGAGGATCATCCAGCCACACCCAGGATGCATGAGGGTGACCAGCTATTCCCAGTAGCCCAGCGGACCCTGGCGCCTGGTGCCACCTGTCTGCGCCTCTAGCATCTTCTTGGCTGTTCATCACTCCCACCCACCGCTGCCAGTGTCTAAGCATCCCTGCCTTGGCTTGCTTAAAACAAGGATGGCGAGCTGCACTGTGGGCCCAAGCAGAGGCTGTGGTGAAGGCAGCGGCAGCTTATGCATGGGGGGTCAAGCCTGCCAAGTTCGAGATGGTGTCGCAGATGGAGACAGAGGCGGCCTCTGAAGACTTCACAATGGTGAGTTTCCAGGGTCCCTTGGGGTGTCTGAGGTTGGGCTGCTGGAGAAGCAAGATGGACAAGGCGAGGTGTTGCAGGGGAGGGCCCTGGGATACGTTGGGCACGTGGTGGAAAGGGGCTGAGGAAGACAACAGGGAGGCTGGAAAAGTTGGGGTCCAGGCTGCTGGTAGCCAAGCAGGTCCCCGTGGGCTCATGCCTGGCACTTCTTTTGACCCGCCTGGTCAGCAAATCGTTCCCCGTCCCACAGGGCTCTAGCCTAGGAAGCAGAGGGCTAGAGCCTTGTGCAGCATGGATCTAGTGACCCAGCCTGCAAGGAGGCCTTAGGCACAGTTCCCCTTGTGATCCACGAGGAGACCCGGGCCAAGCCTGTCCCCAAGCAACCGCCTGACAGGGTGTCCAGAACTCCTGCCCTCTGGGTGGGCAAAGGGAACTGTGGTGGCTTGAGGAGGCTCAAATGATCCTGAACACAGAAGGGCAGGCTTGCCTTCCTCCTCTCCCCACTCTCTTCCCCTGGCCTCGGGGAGAGCCGTAGGACGCTAAGACTTTGGACTCTTAAGGTTGGCTGTGTACCAAGTATGCTAATATTGCTGGTGTATACGTTTCATAGGGGGGATATATTCTCTCAGCGCTTGAGTGTGGTGGAAGCAATTCGTCGTCCAAATCCAAATACCGTTCTTGGGTACATTGCTTAGATCACCCGCAGGGGCTCTCCCCCTCCATTCCCTCACCACCCACCTGGTCTGACAGCAATTCTAAGAGTTTCCTCTTTTGTCTGTCCTGGGAAGATAGAAAGTCCATCCGCTACAATCCCTCACCTTGGTCTCCTTCTTTCACCCTCCACTCTGCCAGAAGTAGCTCTCTTTACACACACACACACACACACACACCCTTTCCACCATTTATAGTAGCTTCTTTCCTGATTCCTTTTTATGTGGATGCCTCAAGGGTTTTCTACTCTTGTTCCCGTTTTCAGTCTGATTCCTTTGGTCCCTTTCTCCGGTCATCCCCCCATTTTTTAACAGCTCTGAAATACAAATCCACCTATCCTCAGGCCTGCCCAATGCTTAAGTTTCTGGATTTTGCTGAAGCCCCATCATCATCTTTTCCTTTTCCTTCTTCTTCGAGGCCCATGGAGCAGTTGCACGTTTACAAACCTGTTTCACGTAGCAGACGGTCCAGCATCATTTGTTTTCGTTGTGTGTTTATCTGCTTTATCTCTGCTCTGCATGTGAGTGAAACCGTGTGCCCTTTGTGTTTCTGAGACTGGCTTACTTGTCTTTGCATGGTGTGCCCCAACTGCAGACATTCCCTCTCCATGCTCCTGTCATTTTGGGAGGATTTGCATGGGAAAACCCTGGGATAAGTTTGATGTGTCATGGACCGCACCTGCGGAAGTCATGAATGCAGCTGGAGAAGTTGGGCTCTGTGTTCTGCCTCTTGTTTACCCACAGTTCTGCTATGAATATGGGTGTATAGTTATCTCTACTGTGTGGTGGCTTGGGTTCATTTGAATATATGCCTAGGGGATGTGCTACTGTGGCATCCAAAATAATGTAAAGTTTTTCAACAGGGGTAAAAAAATTGTTGTAAATGTCCTAAATATGTATCTGAAAAGTACTTCGGTGTATATGATCACATTCTTGTGCAGTCTACTCTTCAATCTGGGCCTCCGATGCACCTCCCAACTCGTCTACATTTTGTTGCCAAAATTTTTTCCTTGGATCTGCCTTACTATCAACACTGTCCTCAAGATGGTGTTGAATATCCAATTCAGGAACAAATTTTTGTCTTTTCCTTTTTGTGTGACTCAGATGTGCTTTTTCCATTTCCGTGGCCTAATGTACAATATATGAATAGGTATTTGGAGTCATTGCCATTTATCCCTTTACCCTGTAGGGAGATCATGTCATAAGGGTTCTGAGCCTAACATTTCACAAGTATTTTTCTGCCTCCTCTTTACATCCTGTGGTGACCCATTTGCTTTCCTGTAGAAAAAAGAGGCTATGTTACTTGTCTGGGTTTTTGCATGGTTGTATCAATGGGAAAGAAGTTTATACTCATTGATATTCTGAAGATTCCAAGAAAACTGAAGATTTTTTTCAGCCATCAAACCTCTGTCTCATTCTGTTTTAAGAAGGTAACACACACACACAGGAAATCAATGTGAGTCAACTCCCTGTATAGCTATCCTTATCTCAACCAGCAAAAACCCTTGTTCCTTCCTATTATTGCTTATACTCTCTCTTCAACAAAATTAGAGATAAGGGCAAGATAGTTTCTGCTGGGTATGGAGGGGGTTGGAGGGGAGAGGGAAGGGGGGGAGGGGGGTGAGGGAGGGGGTGGGGGGAGGGGGGAGAAATGACCCAAACATTGTATGCACATATGAATAAAAAAAAAAAAAGAAGTAAAGATCCCCACCTGGATGCATGTTGCTCATTTCTTTAACTCCCATCCTCATGGAAGTCTAAAGGTGGATCATGGTTGGAAGACATGCTAGGCAAAAACAGAAGGAGGTCCTGTCTCAACAAGTGGCTGTACTTGGTGGCATTCACCTGTCATCCCAACTGCAGCAGGAGCCATACAATAGGAGGACTGAGTTTGGTTAAGACCATGAAAAATTGAGACTGGATTGCCAAAACACCCAGATCAAAAACAGCTCTTGCTGTGGCTCAAGCTTTGGATTGCCTGACTAGTTCAGAGCCTGAGTTACTGTCGTTAATAAGTAAGTAAACAATTAATTAACTAATTACTCAATAGCACAACTCCAACTTTCATTATTTTTGGCAGCAATATACGTTTCATTCATTCGTTCAATAAGTATTTACCAAGTGTCTACCTCATGCCAGCAATTAATGTAGGCCCTGGAGTTAGAGTAATAAACACAAGAGGCAAAAATTCATCAATTGTCATTGCAAAACACTAGGACAGAAGAGTTTGGGGTGATGTATCTGTTGAGTAATCTGACTGTAGAGGAGGACTTTTACGGGGACATCATTTTTAAATGATGTTCCAGTTGCGCATGTTACTGAAACATCGATGTAAGATAAAAATTCCACAACAATTCTAGTATGAGCCTGTATGCTGTAGGCTCAGACAATATTGTAAGTTAATGGTGGTGTCAGTTTGTTAAAAACAAAGTTAACTGTTTTCTTTACTTGGATTGAATATAAATCCTGGTAAGTCCCGCATAAATTTAACATATAGTAAGTTCAAAATGCATTCAACAAGGAAATAAATCAATCAGTGGGAAAATGGTCTGAACCAACAATTATCAAAAGAAGCAAAAAGGGAAACCAATAAATTTTTGAAAAGTTCTCAACACCTTTAGTAATAAAAGAAATGCAAGTCAAAATCACACCAAGATTTAATCCTGGCACACTCAGAATTACAATCATCAGGAAATGAAATAACATCAAATGCTAGTGAGGTTGTGGGGAAAAGGAACCCTCATACACTGATGGCAGGAATGTCAGTACGTATACCAGTGCAGAAAGCATTATGGAGCTTCTCAAAAATCTTAAAATAGATGTACAATAATGGTCAGCAGTAACACTCCTGGGCATATATCTTAAGAAATCAGTTTCCACATACAACATAGATATATACCCATCCATGTTCTCTGTGGAATTTCACAATACCAAGATATAGAATCAGCCTAGTGTATTTGCCATTTTTGAGTTAGATTCTTTTAACATTTTCACCACTCAAAACTTAAGCGGATCCATGCATGGTGTACCGTGTCTGTAATACAGGCTACTCAGTTGATAAATACAGGAGTAGTCAGAGTTCAAGATCTTGTATCTTTTCCCAGGATGGTCTAGAATGTGAAATCTCCTGACTCCTCCTCCTGAGTAGCTTGGATTAGAAACATTCTCCAGCAGTTCCAGCTTCATTTTTCTTTTAAGAGGGCCAGGAATTAAACCCAGGGACAAGAGCTTGTTAAGTAAGTGGTCTTTCATGGAGACACAGCTTCAGTCCCTAGAAATTTCCACTCAGAATGTCTTTAAATAACCATGCATGTAATTTGCTTTTATTAATTTTATTCCTAGGGAGACAAATTCTAGTTTCTCAGGTGAACAAGCGCAGTTCTAGACTTGGTCTTGCTGTCATTCTCCAAGAGATAGGCCTTGAAGGTGAAGAATCATATTTTGGTGTATCAAAACCAGAATTTCAGAATATTTGAGGTTACCATGAGGAATTCCACATTTGGTCAGGTCCTTTTGTGGGTAACGTGAAACCATGTGGGTGTTGATACACACTTCTCCCTCCCTATGTGTTCCAGCTATTTTCCTGCCATATGCACACAAGAGATTGCAGAGCTAGTTGGAAAGGAGTGTAAGTTTCCACAGATTTCAGGAATGATTATCAACAGGGCATCCAAGAAATGTGAGGGAACAGATCTCTCTATCTAGCTTCAGTTGAAGCACTTGTATAGCTATTTTTATGCATCCTTCAGCTGTGTAACCAGAGTAATGCCCACTTCCAAGGTGATTGTTGAAGGTTTTGTCAGCTGAATATTATCTGTCTCATTTTGTTTTAAGAACTAAAGACTGAATTCCAGGTGAGATTTGTTTGGATGGACCTGGAATATCAAACTCTGTCATTGACATATAATTCATATATACTGCTTTTGGTCTTTTTGCTAGAACATAAAGTCCACCAAGGTAGAAGAATCTCCTTCCTTACTCGCTCCCACAGGGGTTGGACACCCAGGGAGACTCCTGTGGCTATCCAAGGCATCCTATGCATTGGCTCCATGAACCTTAGTGACCGGTCACAAAATGAGGGTGCTCATACTCTCAGAGAATAGGGAGCATGACTCAAAGAATGGTCAGATGGGAAGGATTTCAGGTGCCAAAGGATATCCATGTGTATGGATATAGTAAGGGAAATAAATAGTGGAGTTTATTATAGGTAAAGTGGGAAGAGACTCACAGGTGTGGTCTTTACCAGGTGGAATGGAAGAGCCATGTATAAGAAAAACAGATATGTTTTTGTTTTTAAGATGTTTTTATAAAATCCTTAACTTGAATGTGGGGAAAAACCTGTGTCTTCTGTGTATTCATTGGCTTCCAAGCTGGGGGCGTGTCCTTGAAGACTCACACGTACACTTACGTTTTTATTGTTTTATTACTCGTATGTGCATACAAGGCTTGGGTCATTTCTCCCCCAGCCCCACCCCCTCCCTTACCACCCACTCCACCCCTCTCTCTCCCCCCCCCAATACCCAGCAGAAACTATTTTGCCCTTATTTCTCATTTTGTTGAAGAGAGAGTATAAGCAATAATAGGAAGGAACAAGGGGTTTTGCTGGTTGAGATAAGGATAGCTATACAGGGCATTGACTCACATTGATTTCCTGTGCGTGTGTGTTACCTTCTAGGTTAATTCTTTTTGATCTAACCTTTTCTGTAGTATCCTTCAAGACTCACACATACACTTATGATAATTTTCAGGTACTCTAAGATAATGCAGGAAGAAATTTCCACTATTTCTTATTTCTAGTTTAACAAGGATTTGTATTTGAAAAGGAACCCTCTTGATCAGAGGAAACAGAGGAAATGAGTGAACCAGGGGTCTAAATTTAGATGCTTTAAATTAAATTATACAGATCTAACATTCCTGACCTTTCTCTAATTTCTGTCTGCTGCATATTTAGCTAAAAACGTGTGTGTGTGTGTGTGTGTGTATTTGCAAGGGATGGTCAGATTCCTGCAAGCAAAGCTGACCTGTGTGGTAGCCTTGGGGTTTAGAGAGGCTAGCTCACCTGAATGGTTTATGGCACTAGCTGTTAAGCAGTCAGCATCTGTCTGTTCGAGCCTATCTCTTGTAAGAATTTTAACCCTGCATGTCGATGTCTACCATGCCAGATGGTCCTCATATTATGAAGGTAACTCAAGGTCAGACAGAAGGAAGAAAAACAAGAAGAAAAGAAAACTAACCAGCAAAATTCTGGAGGTGGCAGTAATGTGAGATGTAGAGGGTGTCTGTTGTTGATGACCATATACCTGTGGAAATTTTGTGGTTTTAAAATCTTATGAAGACTTTGATATCTCTAGCCATGGTCTGTGTTTCTATTGGCACCATTTCTTTTCCGCCAAGCTAACCTAACCACCTATTCTACCAGTCACAGACCTGTGGTTTTTCTTTCAGGTTTGTGGGTGATCGGGAACATGGTGGCTGTCAGTAATATGACATCTTTCCCTCTTTAAATGCTGTGATTTGATCCTGGCATTAATTCAATTTAAGGCTTTCCCACATCATTTGGGACTTGGGTTTAATTCTGCTGGGACAGTTTGTCTTTTTGCATCCCAGGGCGGCCTCAAACTTGCAATTCTCCTTTAACAGCCTCTAGTGTGATAAGATGATACATTTTCACCATCACACTGTAGTGAGAAAGATTTTGTCACCTTCTATCTCTTCCCAAATCCATATTTAGTAATTTTACCCAGGTATGTGAAGCCAGTCACAATGAGGATAATTAGACAAGAGCAACTGGCAAGCAGTAGAAATCACGATTCATCCTGATGTATTTGATCAATGAAAATCCAAATGTTTAAGGTGCCTGCTTTTGTGTGTTTATACACTTGGGTGATTAAGCAGAGTAATACTTGTGGTATTTATATTTATTGGAGGGGGTCGTGGGTATTAAACCAAAGAATTATCACACATTCAGCACTCCACTACCAATGAGCTACACTTCCAGCCACTTTAGCTGTTAGCCTAGCTAATTCATCAAGAATCTATGCTCAGTTCATTCATAAATTGATTTTGGAGAGTTTTGTTTTTTGAGCTCCTTGTATATCTTGGTTATTAATTACTTTTCAGATGTCAAAGCTATTTTTACCATTCTGTGGGCTGCCTTTTCAAACTGGTGACCATTTCTTTCATTGGGCTGATGATGTTTAGTTTCACATAGTCCCATTTGTCAATCTTTCCTTTAGCTGCTGAGCCATTTGAGTTCTATTTAGGAAATTATCGCCTGTGCCCATTAGTTCTAGTATATTCCCTCTTCTTTCCTGAAGTACCTTCAAGGTTTCAGGTCTTTAATTAAGGTCTTTAATCCATTTTGAACTTATACTTGTACAGGGTGAAAGACATGAAACTTGTTCCAGATTTTTGCATGTAGATATCCAGTTATCCGAGCAACATTAGTTGAAGAGGTTTGCTTTATTCCGTGATACGTTTGAGCACCTCTGTCAAAAATCATGTGGGCCTAGATGCATGGATTCATATCTGGGTCTTCTAATATGTTCCACTGCTATTCATGTCTGGTATTGTGCCAATACCATGCTGTTTTTCTTCTCATATCTCTGTAACACAGTTTGAAGTCAGGTATTGTGATACCTCCAGTGTTGCTCTTTTAGCTCACTATTGTTTTGGCTATTCACAGTTTTTGTGCTTCCAAATGAACTTTAGGGTTGATTGTGCACTCTGTGACGAATGCCATTGGATTTTTGATGAGAGTTGCATTGAACATTAGATTGCTTTTAGTAGTACATTCATTTTTACCTCATTGATTCTGCCAATCTGAGAGAATGGGAGATACTTCCTTCTTCTGCATATTCTGTTTCTTCCATAGTACTGTACAAAGGTTTATCATTTTCATTGTAGAGATCATTCACGTTTTTTTGTTCAAAAACCTGTGTAATAAAATAAGGATTAAAATCAGTACAATAGAGACCAAAAAAACCAAAAAAAAAAAAGCAGGAAAAGAATCAATGAAACAGAAGTTGTTTCTTCAGAAAGATAAATATGATTGTTAAGCCCCAATCAAATCTGAATAGAAAGAGAGGGAAAAAATTCAAATTAGCAGAATTAGAGATGAAAAATAACATATCATGAAAAATACTAATGAAATCTGGATTATTATTTGAATAATAATCTGGAGGAGAATATTTTGAGTACCTATAATCCAATAAACTCGACCTAGAAGAAACAGATAAATTTTTAGATGCATTTATCCAGCCAAACTTAAACCAAAAGTGTATAAGCCACCTAAAGAGATACAAAACAAGCAATGAAATTGTGAGGGGAACATAGAGTCTCTCCCAAAAGTAAAACACAGGACCTCATGAATTCTATGAAGCCAGTCTTACATTTGTCCGCAAAATTGACAGGGATACACAAAACAGGAGAATTATAGGCCAATCTTTTTAATAAGCATGCATGCAAAAGTTCTCAAGTACTGGTAAACCAGATTCAACAAAATGTCAAAAAGATCACAAGCCATGATCAAGTCAGTTTCATTCTGGGGATACAGGGATGATTAAAAATCCAAGAACTTAAAAATATGTGATACAGAATATAAACAGAAACCCTGACAAAAATCACATTGTTATTTCAGGAGATATACACAAAGCTTTTGAAAAATTTCAACATTCTTTCTTGATAAAAGCTCTGAAGAAAGTAGGAATTGAAGGAATATACTCAGCATTAAAAAGGCTGTATAGAACAAGCCTATAGTTAAAACATCATATTACATGGGGAAAACCTGAAATCATTTCCTCTAAAGTCATGAAATTACTACCCAAACCAACATGATGAAAAGAAGAAATACAAAGAACTTTAAAAGGCAAAGAAGAAGTTGAATTATCCCCATTTGCAGATGATAGGACGTTATGTCTAAAAGACCCTAAAACCTCCACCAAAAGCTCTTAGATATCATAAATAATTTCAGAGAAATAGGGAACAAAATCAATGTATAAAAATCAGTAGCCTTCCTACTGACTGAAAATGAATTTAGGAAAATTATTTCATTTACAATAGCCTCGAAAAAGACTTACAAATAAATTTAACAAAGGAAGGGAAAGAAATCCACAATGAGTATTATAATTCACTGAAAAAAATTGAAGAAGACATCAGAAGATGGAAAGCTCATGGATTGGCATAATTAATACCATGACGATGGCTATACTACCAAAAGCAATCAAAATGTTCCAGGCAATTCCCATCAACATTCCAATGACTTTCCTCAAAGAGAAAGAAAAATCAATCCTAAAGTTTGTATGTAAACACGGAAGACAATGATAGCCAAGGCAGTAGTGACCAAAAAGTGCACCTCTTGATGTGTTAAAATACCTGACTTCAAACTACATGACAGTGCCATACAAGCAGCATGGCACTGACACAAAAGCAGACCTGAAGACCAATGGAACACAGAATAGCAGACCCAGACCTAAATTCACAGAGCTACATCCATCTGGTTTTTGACAAAAAAAAGCCCAAAACATATGATGAAGAAAAGACAGCCTATTCAATGAATGACTCTGGAATAACTGTATATCCACCTACAGAATATTGAAACTAGATCCTATTCTTTCTTCTTGTACTAGTATCAATTCAAAGTGGATGATAGATCCTAAGATAAGATCTGGAATAGTGACGTCACTCCAGGAAAAAAAAAAGAGAATACACTGGAGCACACAGGCATAGTCAGTAACCTCCTGAACAGACTCCAGTAGCTCAGCAATTAAGAAAAAGTGTTGACAAATGGGACTTCTTAAAAACTTAAATCTTTCCTTCTGCACAATAAAGAAAGCAGTCACTGGGATGAAGAGGAAGCTCACAGAACAGGAGAAAACCTTTACCTGACAAGCGACTAACAGACAAAATTTATTGGGAGCTGAAAAATTACACACCCAAAGAACCAGTGTCCCAATGAAAAAATGGGCAAATGAACTAAACAGAAATTTTTCAAAGGAAAAAGTACAAATGGCCAAAAACAGATGAAGAAATGCTCGACGTTACTGGCTATAAATGAAATGTAAATCAAAATCAGATGAAGATTTTACCTCACTCCAGACAGTATGATTTTCTTCAAGAACATGAATGAAAATATGTGGGATGTGGGGAAAGAAAGGAACACTTACATCCTGTGGGTGGGAATGTAAATTAGTACAACTACTATGGAAAAGTATGGCATTCCTCATAAAACTAACATGACCAATCTTGAGCATGCATCTGAAGAAATGCAGGCGGCAATAAAGCATTTGCACACCCATGTTTATAGCAGTATTATTGACAATATTCAACATACATAAATAGCCCAGGTGTCTTTCAACTGATGAGTAAATTATGGAAATTGTATATATGTGTATAATTTTCATAATGTATACATATGTACATACATGCAATATCATATTTCTTAACCACAAGAGGAATGAAATTGTGACGTTTATAGGTAAGTGGATGAAAGTGGAGGTCGTCGTGTTAAGTGAAATAAGCCATGTTCAGAAGGATAAGGACCACGTTTCCTCTCATATATGGAAGATGGATCCCAATGATAAATGTATACACAGATACAATCATGATCATACTACATACATGGAGAGACATTTTTCTAATGGTGGGACTGTTTGAGGATAGTATGCGCAGGATGGAGAGGAAAAGAGAATGATGGGGTGAATAATGTTGAACTAAATTGCATCTGTGTAGGAACAAGACACAGCAAAATACTCTGAAAGCTGATGATCAACACTGGAAAAGGGGAAAGGCTAAGGAAAATAATAGAGGGGTTATACTGATTAAAGTAGAGTATATTTGCAGGTGAAATACCAAGGCACACCCTTTGAACAATGAGCAGACAGTTAAACAATGAAGGACAGAATGTAAAACAGGTCATGTTAGGGGTAGGGAACTAGTAGGAGAGGAATGGGGAATGAAGAGGGTAAAGGTGGGTCACTGTGGTCATCGTTCTTTGTGTAAAATGAAGATGGAACATTGGAACTTATCGAGGTCATTTTACAAAGTGGGGAGGGATACAAGGAGAATAATAGTGGCAATGATCCTAACTGTGTTACATGGTACACATACATGGAAATGCACAGTGAAACTCCCTTTGCAAATATTATATATAAACAAAAAGATCTTTGATAAATCACATCAAAATGCTGATCACAGCGGTGCATATATGTTAGCTCACCTATTTGCTTAGGTGAAGTAAGAGGGTCAGCTGAGCCTAGGGGTTTAGGGGTACAAATAACAATATATCAATATGCCAGCTAATCAGAAAACCATATCAAGTTGCAAAATATCAAGTGGCATAAACATATTTATGAAGTGAGTGCATTTAGATATTTTATTTCCTTTAAAAACTATATATTCATTTTCAACAAGTTCATTTGGTTCAATTGTCTTGGAGTGCCATGCTAAAAAACAAAACTTGCTCCCCAAATTCCTGAAAATTTGATAACCAGCTCACAGGAGCTTGGATGAGTCATTAACAGCACACCACAACGGCCTAACCAAAAACAGAATAGGCAGTTGTTAAACATTTGTGTAATGGATTAAGTAATTGTTAAAGGGTTGGTACCAAGCTTGATGATACTGGGTGGTGTTGGAACTTAAACCCAGGCATAGTGGCACATTCAGGTAGTCCCAGCACTTGGAAAGATGGGAAAGGAGGATTATTAATTTGAGTCTAGCATGGACTAAACTGCATATTCAAGCCAGGCTGGCCTACAGAAAGAGACATTGTCTCAAAAAAGAAAAGAAGAAAGAAAGATTATTCCTAACTGTGTGACTTTTATTTTATTCCTTAATCATGGCATGCTTCTGTTTTCACTTGTAAAAATTGAAATTGCTATTGCACTGTGTAAAATACTTTGAGAATCAATTGATTGAATGTTTGTAAGACACTTTGGACAGTTCCAGGCACCGAGTAAATATAAAGGTTTTTGCTATTATGTTTGAAGTGTGAAATCTACTTTACAAAGGTGAGAAGGAAACTTTTATTGAGCTGAATCATAAACGATCAGGAGAAACCAATGCTGAAGTATGTAAGTGGGATACATTCCAGAAAAAAATAACAGGTGCGAACTAATAATATAGAAGACATCAAGTTGGTGTGATTAGGGTGGGTGGTAGAATGGGGAATACAGATGACATTTAACATGGGGCAGGAGTCAGTTCACAGAGTGACCTTTGAGCATTTATGATCTGATGTTTGAGTTTTATACTATAGGTCATTGGAAGATATTGGAAAATTTTAAGCAACAGAGTGACAGTATGTCATTCTTAGCTATTTTAAAAGATCATCTTAGCTATTATTCTCAGAATGGATAGGTCAGTGCTGTCTCATGTCACAGGAAGAGAACAGTCAAGGAGGAAGACCAGAAAGCTAATAGGAACTGACAGTCTCCCGTATCTTGCTTAACCATCATCTAATAGTGAATATTTGGGTTTTCTTCATATTCCATTGCTATGAATAAGGCTACAATGAATTTCCCTGTACATAAATCCTTGTCTTTTATAGAGTAGGTCTGTTAGAATGTCTGCATTACAGACCCCAAGAAAAAACATTCCCTTTTCTGAGTCATCCCTCAGCAGCTGTAGGGGATTTGTTCCAGAATGTTGTTACTCTGCCAAAGTCCTCCAGTGCTCGGTCATTTATATAAAATTATGTAATATTTGCATATAATGTACACATATCCCCTGTAGATTTGCAAACATCTTTAAGTGTCTGATAATAACTAATACAGTGTGGTTGTTATGAAAATAGTTTTTATACTGCGGTTCCTCAAGAATAATGAGAAGAAAAATGTTCACACCTGTTCAATACAAATACAAATCTTTTGAATATTTTGTCTTTCATTAGCATGTATTAGTGGAATTCATTGGAATATGAAACACATGCATTCCGTAAACCCTAATCAAATTCAGCTTCCCTTCATCCACCTTCCCAACCTGCCGTATTCACACGTTATCATTCAGACTGAGATTTTAGCTTCCATATATGAGAAAGCACATGCAGTCCTTATCTTTCTGCATCTGGCTTATTTCAGATGCAATTTACAAAATAGCATCCATCTGCAATGAGCTGAGTCTATGGATGCAGAACCTGCGGTTACAGAAAGCTGGTTGTGTCCCCTTTCCTGACTTAAAGTGGTGGTAATTCTTGTCAACCTGATTGGAATGACAAAGCACACCTCTGCCCTCTGCAGTTGTCCTAACACCTTGCTGTTTGTGTTACAGTATCATTTCTGAATTCTTGCTCCTAATTCCTAATCTATTGGAATCTTATTCTGAAAATTATTGGTGACTTCCATACACTAAGGTATTTCCCTAGGTTTTTATTCTGTAGAAGTTGCAGAGCTTTAAGACTTCATTAGTGTGTTTGATCCACTTTGAATTTTCTTTTTGTATAGGAGACACACAGGGATCTAGTTTTATTCTATTGCAGGTGGATATCCAGTTTTCCCAACACTATTTGTTGAAGTGATCTTCTTTTCTCCAGCATATTTTTCAACACTTTTATTGATAGCCATGTAGCTACAGCTGCATGAGTTTATTTATTGGGCTTCTATTCTACTCTGTTGGTCTTCATGTGTGTTTTTGTGACAGTACCATGCTATTTTTTCTCTACAGCTCTGTAGTATAATGTGGAGTCGATTATTGTGGTACTTGAAGTATAGCTCCTTTTAGTCAAGGTTGTTTAGACTGTTAGGGATGCTTCATACTTCCCTATTAATTTAAAGATGGCTTTCTACTTCAGTGAAGAATTTCACTGAAATCTTGATGAGGACAGTTTGGAATCAGTGGATTGATTTTGTTAGTGGAGCCATTTTCAGAATATTAAATCTATCAGTCTTTAAACACGGGAGATCTTTCCATGTCTTAATGTTTCCTTCAATGTCTTTCTTTTTCCTACTTTTTATTGTGGAGGTCTTCCACCAGTTTGATTATATTTCTTCATATATGTGTATGAAGCTGTTATGAAAAATGTTGGTCTCCTAACTTCATTCACAGGATGTTCCATTATTGGTATAAAGAAAAGCTAGTAATGTTTGTATGTTGATTTGTATCCTGCAACTTTGCTGGAAGTGTTTAACAGATCTAAGTCTTCTAGTGGACACTTTATGGTCATTAAAGTAAAGGATCATATCAACTGCAATTATGGATAGTTTGATATATTTATTTTTATTTCTGTCATGTTTATTTCTTTCTTTATTTTTGGTCTTGCTAAGAATTCAAACACTACATTGAACAAGAGTTGGAAGAGTAGACTATTTTCTCATTTCTGAATTACTAGAAATGATTTCAGGTTTTCCCCGTGTAGTATAATATGAGCTACATGTTTGTCACACATGCCCTTTATCATATTGAGGTTCATTGCTCCTGTTACTAACTTCTTTAGAACTTTCACTATAAGAAGATTTTTAATTTTGTGAAAGGCTTTCTCTTTATCTGTAAAGATAATCCTTTGATTACTGTCCTCAATGGTTTATATGCTATATTACACCTACAAATTTAAACATGTCGAACCATCCTTGCATCCCTAGAATGAAACCACCGTGACTCAATCCCTCTCGGCCCGCCTGTTCCTGGCAGTGGCGCCACACTCTACAAACCCCATTCTTCCCCTCCAACACTGCTTGGGGAGTCCAGTCCACCCATTGGCACCAGTTGGTGGCCTGGTCAAGAAATCTCTACTGCATGCCAGAGTCGTTAGGGTCCAGTCTCTCAAGCACAGGGTAAAATTTAAAACCAGCTGTATCTTCTCCTTGACTACAAGGCAGCCTGAAGGGGACTCTTAGCAAAAGCAGGAAATCTGTTGGCCCATGGTGACAGGATTTGGGTAGGAGGATCAATGTAAGGTTGGGGGGCCATTATTGACAGGAAAAAGCGAATATTGATATAATTTAAGGCTCCCTTGCATGCATTCAGTGTTGATTGGGGTTTCTGACATATTCTAGACCTGGAATACATTGTTTCCACTTATCATATGAGGGTATGAACCAAGAGTCCAGTGATGGCTGTTATTTTGGATAGTGCTCAACTCTAGGTAGACATAATTTTTCCACTATATACACACTTATTAAAGGAGATCAGTATTCCATGCCCTAAAAAGTGACTCTGAAGCCACTTTTTTTCCTTTTTAAAGTTTTCCTACTGAGTCTTTCCTTCTGGCAGTCTCCATGGCTTTTGAAGCACTAGGTGAAACTCTTTGTGATGAGCACAGATCACAGTGCTTCTGCAAGTGGGAATAATAATTTATTGGAAACCCCTATAAAACCAGAACTGAGATAATAATCAACCAAGAAATATTTTTACTGGGATTGTTCAATTACTCATACCTTTTGCCTCCTTCATTTTTATATATGTATCAAAGTCACTGATTTTTAAGTGAGCAATTAAATGGTTTTAATACACTCAAAGATTAGCTGTGCACCCATCACCTATTCCATTTTAAAACTTTCCGGGATATCAAACACATGAATTGAGAAAGGAAAGGTGATATCTATGTATATATGTAGATCTATAAAGAATTATAATGTTCATCCACAAATAGAATTAAGTAGTGTCATTTACAGGAAAATGGGTGGGACTGGAGGTCATCATGTTAAGTGAGATTAGCCTGACACAGAAAGATAAGTGACATATATTGTCTTTCATATAAAAAGGTTTCCAGTAGACAGAGGACAGATGTTCACAGAAGAGGAAGATGACTGAAGGTGATGAAAATGTAGAGGAGGTAAAGAACAAGCAGTTATTTCAGATACAATAAAAGCCTGATATAAGCGTTTATAAAAATATCAAAGTAAACAATGCACTTGTAGAATTAATATGATTCAGTCATTATACTGAAAATAAGAAAGTGCATTGAGTTCATCTCCCTATCAATCTTCCTAGCATAGCCTAATGTAACTTAGCAGGACTGAGATGGCTTATAAATTAGCCTACACTTGGTCAAGATCATTCAACACACAGGCAATTTTAATAATCTTTTCCCTCTCGTGTAAATTATCAAATACAGTACACTATAGAGCACAGAATTAAACATTACCCTTCATGATCATTCAGCTGATTAGGAGAGCATCATGAAAGAATATCACACTACATATCAATATCCTAAGAAAAGATTGACATTCTAAGTATGGTTTCTACAGAATCTGCATTAATTTCACATTATAAAAAAGCTAAAACTGTAAGTGAATTTCTGGGATGATGCATATTGTTAGAGCACTTGACTAGCATCGTTTGGCCTTAGGATCCATACCTAGAACTATAACAATAAGACAGAATCATTATTTTTTATTTGAGAGGCATCTGTATTAAACTACAAAAATCTAATCCCATTCTGGGAAGGAAAATAACAATGAACACAGAAATCATAAATTAGGGTATATAAAAACAATGATTAAGGGAACATCACGGGCATAACCCAGGGTTAATGTGACAGAAACAAATGCACAGATAATGTAATCTGAGTGTTGCTGAGATGGTTTGGGGCACAGGAGAAGGGGAAGTACTCAGGAGTACTCAGGGCAGTGGCATCCAGTGCTCTGAGGGGTGCAGAGGGGAGGTTGGCGAGGGTGGGGCAGCATCCAGTGCAGGGAGTGTGTGAGGATGGTGGCGTCCCTCCTAAGCCTTGGAGGGAGCCTAGCCACGGTGTAAGCCTTGCTGTCTAGGAAGCCACGCAGTAGTCTCAGCCATCTTTTGGCACAGGGGAAAACAGGTGAAGTGGAGACCTGCCTGGGCATTGATTGGGGGGGTGTCCTGAGAAGGGATCCCCTGTGGGGATAGGCAGGGTCTTCATTGAGGGTATGTGCAAAGGGCCAGTGTCCTGGGAGGGTGCTTCGGGCAGCCTCATGGGTGAATGAAGAAGCCTGGCAGTGGAGGAAGCTGGTTTGCTGCACAGAGGAAGGGGGAAGGGCACAATCTTGCCCAGAAGCTCTTTTGATGGGGAGGGGAACTACGGGGGGCGGGGTTGCGTCCTATGCTGGAAGCATGTGGGGGAGGCTGTATGTTGTGTGCTGGATGGAGCCTCGCCCTTCCCTGGTGGGTGCCTCTCAGTAATGAGACAGCTTTGGACACTGGAGGAGAGGTGAGGTGGAGATCTACTGGGGAATGGGCGAGTTGGGCAGGGAATTCCCTGTGTCACTAGCAGGAAATGCATGTAGGTGTGGGCAGGGTCTTGGACAAGTGTGAGTGGGATGGGCCGGTGTCCTGTGAGGGTGCGTGGAGCAGCCTCATGTGCACATGAGTGAGCCTGTAGGTGGAGGGAGCCATTTGGGGTGCAGAGGGAGGGGGATTGGTGCAATCCTACGTGAGTACCTTTGTGGGTGGAGAGCTGTCCTGTGCAGACACGCTTTGGGGTGGAGCAGTGTCTTGAATGTGGAGCACATGGGGTATGAGAGCTGCATCCTACTAGGGCAACATGTGGGGTCAGTGGCATCCTGTGCCTTGGAGGGAGCCAAGCCTTGCACGGGAGTGGGGCAGCATCCTAGGTGAGGAGCTTCTAGAGAAGGAGGTATCCTGTGCGCTGGAGGGAGCCTCACCCTGGTGGGAGCCTTGAGGTAGTGGAAGCCAGCTTTGAATAAAGGAAGAGAGGTGAGGTGGAGACCTGTGGGGAATGGGTGGGAGTTGGTCAGGGTCCTTAACAGGGAGCGCATGTGGGTATGGCATGGTCTTGCACAGGTGCACATGGGGATGGGCCAGGGTCCAGGGAGTGTAGAGGGGAACCTCATGTGAGCTTGATGAAGCCTCGAGGGGGGAGGGAGCAGATTGGTGAACAGAGGAAGGAGGAATGATGAAATCAACACAGACCTACTTTTGATGGATTGGTCTTTTGCATGGGGAGTATGTTGGGACGGGGCAGTGCCATAAGCGGGGCACATGGAAGGATGCGCTATCCTGTGTGCAGGAGGAATCCTTGCCCTGGTGGGAGCCTTGCAGTAGTGAGAGCCAGGTGTGGACACTGGAAGAGAGGTGAGGTGGGGACATAGTAGGGAATGGGTGGGCCTGAGCTGCATCATGAGCAAGGTCCACATTTGAGAGTGGGTCAGTGCCCCATCCTCCATGGGTGTGCATGAGGATTGGCTGGTGCCTTGCGTGGGTTAGTATCATGCGCATAAAGGGGGACAGTAGGAAGAGGAGGTTGGTTTGGGGCACAGGAGATGGGGGAGGAGTGGCATCTGTGTACTGAAGGGGGCAGAGTGGTGGTTGGTGTTTCCATGCCCTGGGAGTGGGAAATGGAGGGAGCAGGCTTAGGGCGTGGGGATGGGACTGTGAGGTGGTGTCCTGCATGGGAAGTGGGTGGGAGGGGTCATCCTGTAGTGAGGAAGGGGATTTGAGCAGTGTCCTTTAGGAAGGAGGTGTCCTGAGCTGTCCAGTGCCCAGCAGGGGTAGTGATGCACACACACAGGGATGGGCAGGTGTTTGGCAGGGGAGCAGCTTCATATTCACAGGAGGGAGCCATGGGAGAGGTGGAGCGGTCTTTGTGGACAGGGCAAGAGGAAGGCGCATCTTCCTGCTTAGGATGGGCTGGTGTTCTGAGAGGTTGGGAAGGGGCAACCTCACATGTGCATGAGAGAGCCCTGGTTTAGAGGGACTTGGTTTTGGCCCAGGGAAGGGGGAGGAGCGCCATAATGGGCAGGTGTATGTGAGGGTTGGGCTTCATCTTACGCTGGGAGAACTTGGGGGGAGCGAGGCATCCTCCTGAGTCAGGAACCTGTAGGGACTGCAGCATCCTGTGTGCTGGAGGGAGCCAACCCTTGGAGGAAACCTGGCCCAGGTGAGAGAGTCAATGTGGAGGGAGCCATGCAGTGGTGGGAGCCAGCTTTGGGGACAGGGGAAGGGGGTGAGGTGGAGACCTGGCAGGGCATTGATGTGTGGGGAGGCAGAACCCTGAGCAGGGAACGCATGTGTGTGCGGGGATCTTGCATGAGTGTGCTTGGGTTGCCCTGTGTCCTTGAGTTCTGTGCAGTGAAGGGGGCAGAGTGGTGTTGGCTCCCCAGGCCCTGGGAGCAGGGGGTGGAGGCAGCGGGCTTAGGGCATGGTGGATGGACTGTGCACAGTGTCCAGGGAAGGTGGGGAGGGGAACCTCATGTGCTCTTGAGGTAGCATGCGGTGGAGGGAGCAGGTATGGGGCAGAGAGGAAGGGTGAGGGCTCCTTCCTGAGTGGGTGCTCCTTGGGATAGGGCTGTGTCTTATGTGGGGAGTGAGTGGGGGGTTGAGCCGGCATCCTGTGCACTGGTGGGAGTCAGGCTTGGAGGGATCCTCACCCTGGTGGAAGCCACTCAATAGAGGGAGCCAGATTTGGACACAGGAAACGAAATACACAGGGGAGACCTTCCTTGTCATTGAAGGGGAGGGAGGTGTCCTGAGCAGGGAATGCATGTGGAGCGGGGGCGGGGTCTTGGGCAGCTCTGCACTGGATGTGCTTGTGTCCAGCAAGGGTGTGTGGGGCAGCCTCATATGCCCATGAGGGAGGCTCCTGGTGGAGGGAGTGGCTTTGAGAACGGGAAGGGGGAGAGGTGCAATCGTGCCAGGGCTCTTTTCTGATGGTGCAGTGTGTTACTTGTGGAGCGTGCTTGAGGGTGGGGCATGGTATTGCACAGGTGCACATGGGGATCCTCAAGTGAATTTGAGGGAGCACACGGTGGAAGGGATGCTGGTTTGGTACACAGGGGAAGGTGTGTGTGCTCATTGGGACGGAGCTGTATCTTTTTTTGGTGAAAGGGGGTGGAACCGATTCCTGTACTCTGCAGGGAGTCAGGACTTGCAGGGAACCTCAGCCTGGTTTGAGATGCCCGGTAATGATAGGTGAGGTGGAGACCTGTGCCCGCAGTGTTGGGGGTGGGCGGCATTCTGAGAAGGAAACATAAGTGTGTGTAGGGCGGGGTCTTGCGGGAGTCCACATGGAATGGGCTGGTGTCCTCCAAGTGTCCAAAGGCAGGGACAGACTCATGTGAGATGAGGGAACCTCTCTGATGAGGGAGCTGGTTTGGAACACAGAATAAGGGGAGGAGCACAATCGTCCATGAGAGTCCCTGAGGTTGAGGAGGTGTCCTGCACAGGCTGCAGTTGAGGTGGAGTGGTGTTTTAAGTGGAGCACTAGAGGGGTTGGTGGAGGCACCCTATGCACTGGAGGGTGCTAAGGCTGAAAAAGAGCCTCGCTGGTGAAAGGCAAGCCTTGGAGGGAGCCAAGGCCAGATGAGAGACTCCCTGTGGAGGGAGCCATGCAGTAGTGGGAACCAGCTTTGGGGACGGGGGAAGAGAGGTGAGGTGGAGACCTAAGCAGGCATGGGTGGGCATGGGGTGTTGTCATGAGCAGGGAGCATGGGTGGGAGTTGGGCAAGGGATGGGCTGGTGTCATGGGTGGTCAGGCTCATGTGCATGTTAAGGAATCAATAGGTAGAGGGAGATGGTTTGGGGCAAGGGAAGGGGAAGGGTGGCATCTGCACTGAAGGGTGCAGAGTGGTAGATGATGTCCCCAGGCTTCTGGAGTCTGGGATGGAGAGAACAGGTTAGGGCATGGAAATGGAATTGTGAGGTGGCATCCTGAGTGGGATATTCCTGTGTCCTGCTAGGGTACATGAGGCAGCCTCATGTGCCCATGAGGGAGTCTAGAGGTGAAAGGAGCAATTTGGGGCACAGGGGAAGGGAGAGGGACACAATCCTGCCTGGGTTCTCTTTCTGATGGGGTGGTGTCTTACATGAGGAGCACATGGGGGAGTGGGGTGGAGTCCTATGCAGGGAACATGTGGGAGAGGTGCTATCCTGTGTGCTGGAGGGAGCCTTGCCCTGGTGGGAGCCTTGTAGTAGTGGAGCCAGCTTTGGACACTGGAAGAGAGGTGAGGTGGAGACCTACAGGGGAATGTGTGGGCTTGGACCAGAGTCATGAGCAGGGTCCTCATGTGGGAGTGGGGCTGAGACCTGCCTACACCTGTGGGCTGGAGGCAGTGACATCCTGTGCACTGAAGGGATCAGGAAGTGGGAGAAGGCTTAGGATACGGAGATGGGTCTGTGGGGTATGGCCGCAGGGGAAGCCATGGAGTGGGGTGGCATCTTACATGGGAAGCAACTGGGGGGTCAGGGCAGCATCCAATGGGGGGAGCTTGTGGGAATGGCAGCCTCGTGTGCCCTGGAGAAAACCAAACCTTGGAGAGAGCCTTGCCCTGGAGGGAACCAAGCAGTAGTCTCAGCCAGCTGTAGGCACAGGGGAAGAGAGGTGAGGTGGAAACCTGCAGGGTCATGAGTGGAGGTGGGGCACCGTCGAGCTGGGAGCACCTGTAGGGGTGGGGCAGGGTCTTCAATGGGTGCATGAGGGTTTGGACCTATGTCCTTCAAGGTTGGGAGACAGTCCATGTGCACATGAGGGAGCCTGTTTGGACACAGGGGAAGGGAGGTGGGTTGAGGTCCTGTATAGGAGCACTATGGGGCAGTGTTGCTCTTTGAACTCAAGGGTGCCATGTGGAGGTTGGTGTCCTGTGGCACTAGGAGCTGGGAATGGAGGCAGCAGCGGGCTTAGGGCATGGGGACTGGACTGTGGGGAAGTGTCTTGCAGGGGAAGTGCATATGGGGAAGGGGTGGTGTCCTGTATTGAGGATGGGGATTTCAGCAGTGTCCTTTAGGAGGAAGGTGTCCTGTGCTGAAAGGGCCCAGCGAATGTGGGGGTTGGGGAATGTTCTGAGGGAGCACACATGGGGATGGGTAGATGTCCTGCGAGGGAGGGAGCCCGAGTAGGGTAGTATTGTGTTTGAGTGAGGGAGCTACTCAAGTGGGTTAAGTTGTTTTGGGAACAAGTTGTTTGGGAAGAGGTAGGGATAGTCCTGCTGTGGCACACGTTGGGGTGGGGCAGCGAACTGCATGGGTGCACATGAATACGGGCAGGTATTCTGCGAGGGTGGGGGCAGTTTCATGTGTGCATGAGGGAGCCACGTGTTAGAGGGAGTTGTTGGTTTGGCACAGGGGAAGGGGGAAGGGTGGCATCCAGCCTGGGTGTCCTTGGGGATGGGCTGGTGTTGTGAGGGAAAGGGGGATCAGCATCATGTATGCATGAGGGAGCAGCTACATATTGGAAGATGGTTTTGGGCACCAGGGAAGAGGGAGGGGCGGTTCTGTACAGGAGCACCCAGGAGCAGTGGCATTCTGTGTGCTGGAGGGAGCTGGGCTCTGGCTGCTTCCCTTGGCCCTGGCAGCTGGGGGTGGAGGAAGTGGGCTGAGGGCATGTGGATGGGACTGTGCAGCAGCTTCCTGTACTGTGGCAGGATGTGTGAACAGTGTCCTTTAGGAGGGAGGGTCCTGTGCTGGGCGGTGCAGGTGTACCTGGGGATGTGCGGGTGTCCTGTGGTGGGGGATGCACTGTCATGTTTGCATGAGGGAAACACGCTAGAGGGGAGAGTCAGGTTTGGCCTAGTGGATGGTGTAGGGGCAGCATGTTGCTGGGGTGCACATGGGGATGGGGAGGCATCATGGTTGGTCTCCTGTGCGGATGGGTCAGTGTCCTGCCAGGGTGCTAGGGGCAGCCTCGTGAGTGTGAGGGAACCTCTAGGAAGATAGTTGGGGCTCAGAAGAAAGAGCAGAGGGCAATCCGGAGTGGGTGCCCTAGCGAGTGGAGAAGTCTTGCAAAGGTGCTCTTTGTGATGGAGCATTATATTCCCTGGGGAGTTCATGAGGGTTGGGGTGGGGTCCTATGCAGGGATTTGTGTGAGACATCCTGTGCAATGGAGGGAGACAAGCATTGAAGGAAGCCTAACACTTGTGGGAGCCACACTGTGGAGGGAACCTTGCCTATTTGTACATCACGGGAATCCAGCCAGGGCCTCCCTGAAGTGCTCGTGACCTTAAAGACGGATCTTTCTTCTCATAGATGGACACGCATTGCCCTCCAGAACTGCTGGGAATTCTCTCTGCGACATCATGAATGTCATCTTTCCAATTTTAGGGTAGTTGTCTTCCTGCAATGAAAGTGACCTCAATGGAAGTGATGGCAGATGCTCCAAGAAGAAAAGGCTGCAAGGTGGAAACTGCAGAAAAAGTCACAAGTTTCAGTTGTACAGGTGGGTCTTGTTTTCCTTTTCCCTGAAGTGGCTGTTTAAAACTGCATTTTGAAAGTAGAGCACACTGTTTAAATCATAACTTTCTTGGACTTTCTACTGACATTCCAGGTGAAATGTGGTTTGGGGCAAAGGTTTCTAACACTGCTTTCCCAAACAGTTTGTGTGTTACTGTCACATTCCTGATGGGAAGGCAGAAGTAGGAAGGAACATTGTGTATAGTTGCTTACTCTTTTTTATTACTGAGTGAAATTCCATGTTATGGGTATAGTACACTTAGTTTAGCTATTCACTTGTAAGTTGACATTTAGTTTGTTTGCATTTCTTAGAAATACAGATGCTGATTTGGTGGTAAGTAATAGTTCCATTTTCCCTTGGATACATACGAATAGAATCCCTTGGTGATTTGATAGGCCCAAGTTTATAATTGTCACCACCTGCCAAACTTATGTGTGTGTACCAGATTACGTCCCTGTAAGGGAAGTGAGTGTTTTCAGTTGCTTTAAATTCACTGTCCTAGCAATGCCAGTTGGTGTATGGTGGTATACATTGGTTTTTCATACTTTCATTTTCCATGTGACTATAGATACCCAGCATTCATTCATGAGTTCAGTAGAACTCTTTTGGGGTCCAGACAGAAAGCAAAGAACAAAATTTCTCCCACTTTTCTTTTTTTTGACTCTACTTGGGTTTGAAATAAGGGCCTACACGTTGAACCACTTTACCAGCCCTTTCTTGTGATTTTTTTTTCTTTTATTATTATATTCATATGTGCATACAATGTTTGGGTCATTTCTCTCCCCTTGCCCCCACCCCTTCCCTTACCCCTACACACTCCCTCCCTTACCCCACCAACCCTCACTACCAGGCAGAAACTATTTTACCTTTATCTCTAGTTTTGTTGAAGAGAGAGTATAAGCAATAATACGAAGGACCAGGGGTTATTGCTAGTTGAGATAAGGACAGCTATACAGGGAGTTGACTCACATTGCTTTCCTGTACATGTATGTTACCTTCTAAGTTAATTCTTCTCAAACTAACCTTTTCTGTAGTTCCTGGTCACCTTCTCCTGTTGGCCTCAGTTGCTTTAATGTATTTGCTTTAAACACCACCAACAGGTGTTGGCAAGGATGCGGGCAAAAAGGAACCCTCTTACACTGTTGGTGGGAATGTAGACTAGTACAACCACTCTGGAAAAAAATTTGGAGGCTACTTAAAAAGCTAGACATCAATCTACCATTTGATCCAGTAATACCACTCTTGGGGATATACCCAAGACTGTTACTCCAGAGGCACCTGCACACCCATGTTTATTGTGGCACTATTCACAATAGCCAAGTTATGGAAACAGCCAAGATGCCCCAGCACTGACGAATGGATTAAGAAAATGTGGTATCTATACACAATGGAATTCTATGCAGCCATGAAGAAGAACGAAATGTTATCATTCGCTGGTAAATGGATGGAACTGGAGAACATCATTCTGAGTGAGGTTAGCCTGGCCCAAAAGACCAAAAATCGTATGTTCTCCCTCATATGTGGACATTAGATCAAGGGTAAACACAACAATGGGATTGGACTTTGAGCACATGATAAAAGCGAGAGCACACAAGGGAGGGGTGAGGATAGGTAAGACACCTAAAAAGTTAACTAGCATTTGTTGCCCTCAACGCAGAGAAACTAAAGCAGATACCTTAAAAGCAACTGAGGCCAATAGGAAAAGGGGAACAGGTACTAGAGAAAAGGTTAGTTCAAGAAGAATTAACCTAGAAGGTAACACCCATGCTCAGGAAATCAATGTGAGTCAATGCCCTGTATAGCTATCCTTATCTCAACCAGCAAAAACCCTTGTTCCTTCCTATTATTGCTTATACTCTCTCCACAACAAAATTAGAAATAAGGGCAAAATAGTTTCTGCTGGGTATTGAGGGGGGGAGAGGGAAGGGACGGAGTGGGTGGTAAGGGAGGGGGTGGGGGCAGGGGGGAGAAATGAACCAAGCCTTGTATGCACATATGAATAATAAAAGAAAAAGGAAAAAAATAAATAAATAAATAAAGTATCTGCTTTAGTTTCTCTTCGTTGAGGGCAACAAATGCTATCTAGTTTTTTGGGTGTTTTACCTATCCTCATACCTTCCTTGTGTGTTCTCACTTTATCATGTGATCAAAGTCCAATCCCCTTGTTGTGTTCGCCCTTGATCTAATGTCTGCATATGAGGGAGAGCATAGGACTTTTGGTCTTTGGGGCCAGGCTAACCTCACTCAGAATGATGTTCTCCAGTTCCATCCATTTACCTGCGGATGATAACATTTCATTCTTCTTCATGGCTGCATAAAATTCCATTGTGTATAGATACTACATTTTCTTAATCCATTCATCAGTAGTGGGGCTTCTTGGCTGTTTCCATAACTTGGCTATTGTGGATAGTGCTGCGATAAACATGGGTGTGCAGGTGCCTCTGGAGTAACCTGTGTCATACTCTTTTGGGTATATCCCCAAGAGTGGTATTGCTGGATGCTATGGTAGATCAATGTTTAGATTTTTTAAGAAGCGTCCAAATTTTTTTCCAGAGTGGTTGTACTAGTTTACATTCCTACCAGCAGTATAAGAGGGTTCTTTTTCCCCACATCCTCACCAACACCTGTTGTTAGTGGTGTTGCTAAAGATGGCTACTCTAATGGGGGTGAAGTGGAATATTAGTGTGGTTTTAATTTGCATTTCCTTTATTGCTAGGGATGGTGAGCATTTTTTCATGTGTTTTTTGGCCATTTGAATTTCTTCTTTTGAGAAAGTTCTGTTTAGTTCACTTGCCCATTTCTTTATTGGTTCACTAATTTTGGGAGAATTTAGTTTTTGAGTTCCCTATATATTATGGTTATCAGTCCTTTTTCTGATGTGTAGCTGGCAAATGTTTTCTCCCACTCTTTGGGTGGTGTCTTCAGTTTAGAGACCCATTTCTTTTGTTGAGCAGAAGCTTTTTAGTTTTATGAAGGCCCATTTATCTATGCTATCTCTTAGTTGCTGAGCTGCTGGGGTTCCATTGAGAAAGTTCTTGCCTGTACCTATTAATTCCAAGGTATTTCCTACTCTTTCCTGTACCAGCTTTAGAGTTCGGGGTCTGATATTAAGATCCTTGATCCATTTTGAGTTAATATTGGTATAGGGTGATATACATGGATCTAGTTTCAGTTTTTTGCAGACTGCTAACCAGTTTTCCCAGCAGTTTTTGTTGAAGAGGCTGTCTTTTCTCTATCATATATTTTTACCGCCTTTATCAAAGACAAGTTGGTTATAGTTGTGTGGCTTCATATCTGGGTCCTCTATTCTGTTCCACTGGTCTTCATGTCTGTTTTTGTGCCAGTACCATGCTGTTTTTATTGTTATTGCTTTGTAATATAATTTGAAGTCAGGTATCGTGATACCTCCTGCATTGTTCTTTGTACTGAGTATTGCCTTGGCTATTCATGGCCTCATGTGTTTCCAAATAAATTTAACGGTAGACTTTTCAATCTCTTTGATGAATGTCATTGGGATTTTGATTGGAATTGCATTAAACATGTAGATTACTTTTGGGAGTATAGACATTTTTACTATGTTGATTCTACCAATCCATGAGCATGGGAGATCACTCCATGTTCTATAGTCTTCCTCAGTCTCTTTCTTCAGTTTTCCTTGTAGAGGTCATTTACATCCTTTGTTAAGTTTACACCTAGGTATTTGATTTTTTTTCAGGCTATTGTAAATGGAATTGTTTTCATACATTCTTTCTCAGTTTGTTCATTATTAGTGTATGAAAATGCTAATGATTTTTCTATGTTGATTTTATATACTGCTGCCTTGCTATAGATATTGATGGTGTCTAGGAGCTTTTGAATAGAGTTTTTTGAGTCTTTACGGTGTAGGATCATATTGTTTGTGAATAGAGATATTTTGACAGTTTTTTACCTATCTGTATTCCTTTTATTCCTTCTCCTTCCCTAATTGCTCTGGCTAGGAATTCCAGTACTATGGTGAATAGGAGTGGAGATAGTGGGCATCCTTGTCTCGTTCCTGATTTTAGAGGGAATGGTTTCAGCTTTTCACCGTTAAGTATAATGCTGGCTGTAGGTTTGTCATATATAGCTTTTATAATGTTGAGGTACTTTCCTTCTATTCCTAGTTTTCTTACAGCTTTTATCATGAAATGGTGTTGGATCTTATCAAAGGCTTTTTCTGCATTTATTGAGATATTCAAGTGGTTTTTCTCTTTTTTCTGTTAATGTGGTTTATTATGTTATTGATTTTTGTATGTTGAACCATGCTTGCATTCCTGGAATGAAACCTACTTGGTCAGGGTGAATGATTTGTTTTTCTTTTATTATTCATATGTGCATACAACGTTTGGGTCATTTCTCCCCCTGCCCCCACCCACTACACCCCCTCCCCCTCCCCCCACCTCCTCAATACCCAGCAGAAACTATTTTGCCCTTATTTCTAATTTTGTTGTAGAGAGAGTATAAGCAATAATAGGTAGGAACAAGGGTTTTTGCTGGTTGAGATAAGGATAGCTATACAGGGCATTGACTCACATTGATTTCCTGAGCATGGGTGTTACCTTCTAGGTTAATTCTTTTTGATCTAACCTTTTCTCTAGTTCCTGGTCCCCTTTTCCTGTTGGCCTCAGTTTCTTCTAAGGTATCTGCTTTAGTTTCTCTGCATTAAGGGCAACAAATGCTAGCTAATTTTTTAGATATCTTACCTATCCTCACCCCTCCCTTGTGTGCTCTCGCTTTTATCATGTGCTCAAAGTCCAATCCCATTGTTGTGTTTGCCCTTGATCTAATGTCCACATATGAGGGAGAACATACGATTTTTGGTCTTTTGGGCCAGGCTAACCTCACTCAGAATGGTGTTCTCCAGTTCCATCCATTTACCAGCGAATGATAACATTTCGTTCTTCTTCATGGCTGCATAAAATTCCATTGTGTATAGATACCACATTTTCTTAATCCATTCGTCAGTGCTGGGGCATCTTGGCTGTTTCCATAACTTGGCTATTGTGAATAGTGCCACAATAAACATGGATGTGCTGGTGCCTCTGGAGTAACAGTCTTTTGGGTATATCCCCAAGAGTGGTATTGCTGGATCAAATGGTAGATCGATGTCTAGCTTTTTAAGTAGCCTCCAAATTTTTTTCCAGAGTGGTTGTACTAGTTTACAGGTGAATGATTTTTTGATGTGTTGTTGAATTCGGTTTGCCATTTTATTGAGGATTTTTGCATCACTGTTCATTAAGGCGATTGGCCTGTAGTTCTCCTTTTTGAAGGTGTCTTTGCCTGGTTTTGGGATAAGTGTAATACTGGCTTCATAAAATGTGTTACACAGTTTTCCTTCCCTTTCTATTTTGTGGAACAGTTTAAGGAGGGTTGGTATCAGTTCTTCCTTAAAGGTCTAATAGAATTCAGCAGAGAATCAATCCATCAGGTCCTGGACTTTTCTTTTTAGGGAGACTCTTGATTTCTGCTTCAATTTCATTTTGTGTTCTAGATCTATTCAGGTGATTAAAGTCTTCTTGGTTCCATTTTGGATGATCATAAGTATCTAGAATCTGTCCATTTCGTTAAGATTTTCGAATTTATTTGAATATAGGTTCTCCAAGTAGTCTCTGATGATTTCCTGGACTTCCATGGTGTTTCTTGTTCCCTCCCTTTTTGCATTCCTGATTCTACAAATTTGGGTTTTTTTCTCTCCTCATTTTAGTCAGGTTTGCCAGGGGTCTGTCTATCTTGTTTATTTTTTCAAAGAACCAGCTTTTTGTTTCATTAATTCTTTGTATGGTTTTTTTGGTTTCTATTTCATTGATTTCAGCTCTTATTTGTATTATTTCTCTCCTTCTATTTGTTTTGGGATTTGCTTGTTCTTGTTTTTCTAGGAGTTTGAGATGTAGCATTAGGTCATTGATTTGAGATCTCTCAGTCTTTTTAATATATGCACTCATGGCTATAAACTTTCCTCTCAGGACTGCCTTTGCTGTTTCCCACAGGTTCGGGTTGGTTGTGTTTCATTTTCATTGACTTCCAGGAACTTTTTAATTTCCTCTTTTATTTCATCAATGACCCATTGTTCATTAGGCAATGAGTTATTCAGTGTCCAGTTGTTTGCATGTTTTTTGTCTTCATTTTTGTTGTTGAGTGCTAGTTTTATTGCATTGTTTTCAGATAGAATGCATGGTATAATTTCTTTTTTCTTGTATTTGCTGGGGCTTGCTTTGTGCCCTCGGATATGATCTTATTTTGGAGAAGGTTCTGTGGGCTGCTGAGAAGAATGAATATTGTGGAGAAGTTGGATGAAATGTTCTGTAGACATCAACTAGGCCCATTTGATCTATGGTATAGTTTAGATCTAGGATTTCTTTATTGAATTTTTGTTTGGATGACTTATCTATTGATGACAGCGGGGTGTTAAAGTCTCCCACATCCACTGTGTTGGAGTTAATATATGCTTTTTGTTCCTTCAGGGTATGTTTGATGAATTTGGGTGTGTTGACATTGGGTGCATATAGATTGATAATTGTTATTTCCTTTTGATCTGTTTCCCCTTTTATTGGTATGGAATGTCCTTTATCTCATTTGATCAATGTAGGTTTGAAGTCTTCTTTGTCAGATAAGTATTGCTAAGTATAAGTATAAGTACTGCTGTATTTGGGGGCCACTGGCTTAGTAAATCTTCTTCCAGCCTTTCATCCTAAGCATATGCTTATTTCTATTGTGAGATTGGTCTCCTGTAAGCAACAAATTGTTGGATCTTCCTTTTTAATCCAGTTCGTCAAACGGTGCCTTTTGGTGGGGGAGTTAAATCCATTAAGATTAAGGGTTAGTACTGATAGGTATGTGGTGATTCCTGTCATTTAGTTGTCTTAGTTGTTTGAAGGTTTGAATGTGTGTACCTAAATCAATGTTACTCTCTACTTTCTTGTGTTTTCTTTTCCTGTAGTTTGGTACTGCCTGCCCTTCATGATTATCTTGGGTTTCACTTTCTGTGTACAGAATCCCTTGAAGAATCTTTTGTAATGGTGGCTTTGTGGTCACATACTGTTTTTGTTTCTGCTTATCATGGAAGACTTTTATTGCCCCATCTATTTGAATGATAGTTTTGCTGGGTAGAGTATCCTAAGGTTGAAGTTATTTTCATTCAATGCCCAGAAGACCTCACCCCAAGCTCTTCTTGCTTTTAATGTTTCTGTTGAGAAGTCTGCTGTGATTTTGATGGGTTTACCCATCAAAAATCTCTCTTACAGCCTTCAGTATTCTTCCTCCAGTCTCTTTCCTTGTTGTTTTAATGATCATATGCCGTGGGGTAGTTCTATTTTGGTCAGGTCTCTTTGGTGTTCTGGAGGCCTCGTGCACCTGTATGGGCATAGATTTCTCTAAATTTGGGAAATTTTCTGTTATTATTATTTTGTTGAATATATTACACATTCTCTTTGCTTGCACCTCTTCTCCTTCTTCAATGCCCATGATTCTCAGGTTTGGTCTTTTGATGGAGTCAGTGAGTTCTTGCATTTTCTGTTCACAGGTCTTGAGTTGTTTAACTAATAGACTTCAGTTTTTCCTTTAATTACCATTTCATCTTCAAGTTCTAAGATTCTGTCTTCTGCTTGTTCTATTCTGGATTGGCCTTCCATTTTGTTTTGCATTTCTGTTTCATTCTTTTCTCTGAGGTTTTCCATATCCTGAGTCTCTTTCTCTTTAATAGTGTCTATTTTCGTTCTTTGTATCACTTTGGTGTTTATACAGTGCTTCTGTTGTTTCTTTTATTGGATCTTGTGCTTTCTCAAATTCTCTATTTTTGTTGTCTTGGAATTTCTTGGGTGTCTCCTGTACATTTTGGTTGACCATATCCAGTATCATCTCTATAAAATTCTCATTGATTACTTTCAGGATTTCTTCTTTCAGATTGTTCTTGTGGGCTTCTTTGGGTTCTTTGGCATAGTTTATCTTTGTTTTGTTGGGTCTGGATCTGAGTATCTGTTTTCTTCATTTCCCTCTGGTTCGTGTACTAATTTGTTGCTGGGGGGAAACTGGTTTCCCTCTTTTTTCCGTCTTCCCATCTTTGCCCTTGCTATTGTTACTGTCCCTGTACTGTGTGCAATTAAGTATTTTCTAGCTTATAATAATAACAATGGTGATACCTGGAATGGAAGGGTGAGAGGAGAGGGAAAGCAAAGAAGGTAAAGAAAAAGGGAAAAGCAAACAACCAAGTAAAAAAAACAAAACAAACAACAAAAAAAGAAACCAGTCTCAAAGCAATAAACAGGGAGAGATAGTGTACTAATCAACAGTAAGCTAAACAGGCATTAGAGAGACAAGGAGAGGTTTAAAAAAAATTCTCAAGTTCTAATGCAATAAAGTTTCAGTCTTAATAATTTTGGTGTTAGTCCCTCAGCCTCCAATCCTGGAGATATTGTCTCAGAAGTAGTTCTGTCATCTCAGCAAAGGGGGAAAAAAACCCAAAAAACCAAAACAAACCAAAAAAACAAAACACAAGAAAATATCCCAAGTTCAAATGCAGCAGAGTTTCAATAAGTCTTTCAGTGTTTGGTTGTGTAGTTCAGTCGTCTCATCAAAGGAAGAGAAAAGGAAAAAAAAGAAGGGTCTGGAGACAGTTCTATTTACGTCTATCTGAGGCTGAGGGCGCCCCGCCCTCTTTGCTACGTGTCATGTCTTTTTTTGTTGTTCTTTATTCAGTTTGGTTTTTTTTTTCTCTTTTTCTCTGGGTGGGGGTCAGTCTTTCCAGGGGGCTATGATGATCTGGCCCAGGGTTGTTTGTGTGAGTACCGTATGCCACTTAGCTCACCTTGTGGAGTGCTTCTATCGAGCCAGTAGAAGCTGGCGACTGGCGGCGCGGGAGCCCTCCTGGTTTCTCTGTTTACTGTGGAGTGGGGATGCTATGCGTGGGCTTGGGGTGTGGAAGAATAGGGGTTTTGCCTCTTCTCCGTGGTTTTTCCTGCAAGGTGTATCTCCAGCATCTCTCCAAGATTTTATTTTAGGAAGCTCACTTTCTGCTTCCTTCCTCTAGTCACCATCTTGGAATCTCTCTGTGATTTTTTTTGAGATAGATTCTCACAAACAGCTTGCCTGGGCTTGCTTTGCAATGTGATCCTCCTAATCTCTGCCTCTTCCTCTCCCCTGTCTCCAGTCACCCAAATTTGTCATCATGTTGTATCTTTATTAAGGCCAGATCCTATATCTGTCCCTTTTTGCTACTGTGGCTCTGTAACTCAATTAAAAGTCAGGTATTTTGATACCACCAACAGTGCTTTAATCATTTATGATACTTTTGATTACCCACTGTCTTTTGTGCTTCACAGATGAACTTTAGAATTGACTTTTCCATTTCTGTAAAACATGACAGTAGAATTTCATGGCAATGTCATTGTCTCTGTAGATTGCTTTTACTACTATATCCATTTTAACAATAGTTATTCTGTCCAACAGTGAAGGTCATAGTTCTTTGCCTTTTGTAGGATTTCCTCAGTTTCTTTTGTCATGTTTGTTTTGTATCCTACTACTTTGACAACATTTCTTTGCAGACCCAAGAGATTTTTGGTGGAGTACTCGGTGTTTTTTAAACATTAGCTCAGATCTTGTCACAGCTGAAGGGGGAGGGGTGGCATAATGCTTAGGAGTCTGTGAGGGTTGGGCTGCATCTTTTGGTGGGAGCACTTGGGGTGGTGGGGTTGCATCCTTCGTCAGCAGCCTGCAACATCCTGTGTGCTGGAGTGAGCCAAACCTTGGAAGGGGCCAAACCCAGGCCAGAGACTCACTGTTGAGGGAGTCATCCAGTGGTGGGAGGCAGCTGTGGGCACAGGGGAAGAGAGGAGAGGTGGAGACCTGGCAGGGCATTGATGGGGGTGGGGCATCCTGAGAAGGAAATGCATGTGTGTGGGAGGTCCTTACATGAGTGTGCTTGTGTTGCCCAGTGTCCTGTGAGTTCAGTAGTGCTGTTCAGGGCAGTGGCATCTTGTGTACTGATGGGAGTCAGGCCTTGGAGGGAACCGCACCCTGGTGGGACACACTCAGCAGAGGTAGGCAGTTTTGGACACAGGGAAGAGAGGTGCAGGGGAGACCTTCCTGGGCATTGATGGGGATGAAGGCTTCCTGAGCAGGGAATGCATGTAGAGGTGGGGGCAGGGTCTTGGACAACTGTGCATGGGATGTGCCTGTGTCCGCTGAGCGTTTGTGGGGCAGCCTCATGTGCCCATGAAGGAGGCTTCTGGTGGAGGGATCAGTTAGTGGCATAGGACAAGGGGGACAAGTGCAATCCTGCCAGGGTTCTCTTTCTGAAGGGGCGGCCTCCTGCTTGGGATGGCTTGATGTGCTGAGAAGGTGGGAGAGGGGAACCTCATGTGTGGGTGAGGGAGCCATACTTTAGAGGGAGCCAGTTTGGAGAACAAGGGAAATCTGAGGGGCTCAATTCTGTGCCGGCCTCCTTGAGGGTGGACAGGTGTTCTGTGTAGGGCTTCTTGGGATGGGGTGGTTATTTACATAGAGCACGGGCAGGCATTGATAGGGAGGGCAGTCTCCTAACGAGGGAATGCTTTTGGGGGTGGGCATGGTGTTGCACAAGTGCTCTTGGCATGGTCCTGTGTCCTGTGATGGTGCAAGGGGTAGCTTCATGTGTGCATGAGGGAGGGATCCCCATGGTGGAGGGAGCTGTTTGGGTGATGGGAAGGGGGAGGTGTACATCCTGTGCAGGTGCCTTGGGCTGGAAGAAGGTTCCAATGAGGGGCTATTGGGATGGGACAGTTATTTGCATGGGGAGCACATGGAGGGGGGCTTCCTAAGCTGGGAGAGTGTGGGGGCAGAGGTATCCTGTGCCTTGCAGGGTACCTCACACTTCTGGAAGGCAAGCTGTGGAGAGAGTCGTGCAGTGCTCCCAGACAGCTTTGCTCACAGGAGAAGGGAGGTACACTGGAGACCTTCCTGGGCATTACTGGAGGGGGTAGTCCTGAGCAGAGATAGTGATCAAGTGTGGGGGTGGGGTGGGGTCTTGTGCAAGTGTGCATGGGATGTGCCTGTGTCCTGAGAGGGTGGTTGGGGGAGCCCCCTGTGCCCATGAGGGTGCTTTGTGGTGAGGGAAGGACTTGGGGCACTGGGGAAGAGGGATGGTCGCAGTCTTTCTGGGGCGGGCTCTCTTCCTGATGGGGTGGTGTCTTACGTGGGGAGCACAAGGGTGTGTGGGGTGGGTCCTTAGTGGGGAGCATTTTGGGGAGGCGCTATCCTGTGTGCTGGAGGGAGCCTCACCCTGGTGGGAGCCTTGCAGTGGTGGCAGCCAGCTTTGAATAAAGGAAGAGAGGTGAGGTGGAGGCCTATTGGGGAATGAGTGGGAGTGGGGCAGAGTCCTGGGGAGGGAGCACTTATTGGGGTGGGGCGTGGTCTTGCAGGAGTGCACATGGAGATGGGCCAGGGTCCAGCAAGGGTGTGGGGGGAACCTCCTGAGCTTGAGGGAGAGCTTGGTGGAGGCGCTGGTTTGGGGCACAGGGGCTGGAGGAGGACATCTTCCTGTGTGGGTGCTCGTTGGATGGGGCTGTGTCTTTGATGGGGAAGGAGAGGGCGTGGGGCAGATTTGTGTGCACCACAGGGAGTAAGGCCCTACTGGGTACCTCATGCTGATACGAGCTGCACAGTAGCGGGAGGCAGGTTTGGACACTGGGGAAAGGAGGTGAGGTTGAGACCTGCGTGTGCATTGTTGCGGGTGTATTAGTTCTTCTTTAAAGGTCTCTTAAAATTGAATAGTGAACCTGTCTGACACTCAGCTTTTCTTTCTGGGGAGATTATTATTGCTTTGATGTGATTGCTCGTGGTAGAGCTGGTTAGCAGGTGTGTTTCCTCCTGTTTCAGTTTTTGCATGTCACATGCATTTAGAAACTCACCCATTTCTTCTATATTTTGTTTCTATTGGAATGTCAGTTTACAAAGTAGTCCCTAATGATCCTTGAAATTTTGCTGGCTTTGAACCCTCTTGCATTTCTTGTTTTATGAAGTTGTGTGTCCTGACTCTGCCTAGGGCAGGGTTTGGGGGCTTAAGGCAGGGAGGCATTCTGTCTTCAGACATACTGAGGTCCAGAATCAGGTCAAGGGCAGCTCCCTTGGATCTTTGCTCACTAGCTAGGGAGGACAGGGGTTTAAACGGCTGTCAGCTGTGGCACCTGTGCCCTGGGGTTGGTTGACTTGCTGTGAGGTCAGTGCGAGCCAGACCATAGATTGAGGTACAGTGTGGGTCACTATTGGGAGATCATGCCTGAGAATATGTGTGTGTGGGAGAATGTGTGTGTACAAGTTTGACAGTGAGAGTCAGAGTGTGGTTGCGAGAGGGAGTGACTGTGAGTGTAATTGTGTGTGACAGTGCATGAGAGTGAGCGTGAGTGCAAAGGAGTGACTGAGTGTGAGGGTAAAAGTGTGTGTGACTGCAAGAGTGAGCATGATTGCAAGGGAGTGACTGAGTATGGGTGTGTTTGTAAATTTGTGTACATTTGATTGCATGATCGTGTGGAAGAGTGTGTGTGCACTCTTGCATGTGTCAGTATGCAAGAGTGAGAAAGTATGAGCATAAATGTGTGCGTTAGCAGACAAGTGTGAGTGAGTGAGGGTGCGTATCGGTGTTCGAGTGTAAGGGTGTGTTGTTAGAGTGTGAAAGAGTGTGTGAGGGTTGGCCTCTGTTTCAGAGTGAATGACTGAGGTTGAGTGTGATTGGTAATGTGCAAATGTGTGAGAATATCCATGAGTGGAAGAGTTTGTACGAGTGTGGTTTAAATGTTTGTGTGTGACCATGTGCCAGAGTGTGCTTGAGTGTGTGTGCCCGCAGGGGCAGATCAAGAGTGAGTGTGAGTGTAAATATGTGTTTGCTTGAGTGTTATGATAGTGTGCAAGACGGACTGTGAGACAGGTGTTCTAGAGTGAGTGACTGAATATGAGCATGAGCGTCAGTGTGTGCATGTAATGTGTGTGTGAGACAGTGTGCCAGAGTGTGAGTGTTAGAGTATGTGTGAGTGCAAATGTGTGTGACTGTGAAAGTGAGTGAGTGTAAATGTGTGAGTGTGTCTGGCTGCAATAGTGAGTGTGATTGCAAGAATGAGTGAGTGAGTATGAGTGCAGACGTGTGTGTTTAAATGTTTATGATAATGTGTGAGAGGGAGTGGGAGAATTAGTGTAGGGTGGAGAGTGAGTGACTGAACATGAGTGTGAGTGTAAATGTGAGAGTGTGTGTACAATTGAGTGTGAGTGTGATCGACAGTGTGTGACAGTGTGCAAGAGTGAGGTGTTCCTTGGCCACTCCTGCAGCCATACTCACTTCCACAAGTTGCCTAAGAGTTGTGAATCACCCCGGCCTCAAGCAACTGAGGCTAGGCCATATCTGGAGCTGAGCACATCATCCCACAAGTGGGGCATCACAAGGTCCACCCATGCCACCCTGTTGGCCAGGAACCTCTCAGGAGGTTGAGCTTCTGTATGCCCTGGTCTTAGCCTCCTGTGACATCAGAAATCAAGAGGGGATCTGCACTGTCAGCACTGTCCTGGTCCAGCCTGATGCCACCACTGATGGAGGAGGCTGCTGGGCCTTCCTTTAGGTGGCCAGGAGCTGTGGGTGTAGGAAAGGGTTGCCGGTGTACTCCCTTCTTCCTCCAGTTGAACCCTCATGTCCTTACTTTTGTGAAGGTCCAGATTCTCTACCTATCCATTTTTGTTACTGTGGCTTTCCTAGTATATTTTAAGTCCTGTATTTAGATACCACCAGCAGTTCTTTATTCACTCACGATTCCATTGGCTACACACTATCTTTTGTGCTTCACATTTGAATTTTAGGATTGATTTTTCAATTTCAGTGAAACACGACAAGGACTTTTTGTGGTTATGTCATTGACTCTGTATATTGCTTTTACTGTTACGGATATTTTCCTGTTAGTTATTTTGCCCATCAGTAAAGGTCATAGTTCTTTGCCTTTTCTAGGGTTTCCTCACTTTCTCTTACTGGATGTTTCTTTTGTATCCGCTACTTTGTCAACACTACTTAACAGATCCAAGAGATTTTGGTTTCATATTCAGTTTTTGCCCATTTAGTATGATATTGACTTTGCCTTTATCTTAAAGCCTTCATTATGCGGGACTATGTTCCTTGTATTTCTAGGTGTTTCAGAGCTTTTCCCATGAAGGGACATTGACTTTTCAGCAGGGCTTTGGCTACATCTGTTGACGTATACGTGTGATTTTTTTTCTGTTTTTCTCTTTGTGTGCAATGTATCACATGGACTGATTTGCACAAGATTAATCATCCTTTGTTCATGGAAAGACACCAACTTGATCTTGGTGTATGACCTTTTAATTGTGTGGTTGAATTTATTTTGCCAGCAATCAGTTACAATTTCTGTTTCAGAGTTTTTCAAGAATATCATGCTGTCATTTTTATTTATGCATGTCCATTGCCGGTTTTGGTAGTAAGATGATATTTGCTTCATAGAATGGGTTCAGTAGCGTTCCTTCTCTATTTTATGGAATAACATGAGGAAGATTGATGTCAGTTCTTCTTGTAAGGCCTGTTAAAATGAAGCAGTGAATCTGTCTGGTACTCAGCTAGTCTTCCTTAGGAGATTATTAGTGCTTTAATGTCATTGCTTGTTGTACCTGATTTGTAGGTGTGTTTTATCCTGGTTTAATTTTGACCTGTCACACGCATTTAGAAATTTATCCATTTGGTCTAAATTTCATTACGTTAAGAATACTAGTTTTCAGAGTAGTCCCTAATGTTCCTTTAAGTTTTGTTGGTTTGATATTTTTATCTTATCTTATGTCTAATTTTATTAATTAGTGTATTCTGCCTCTTCCTAGGGGAAAGATGGGAGGCTTGTAGGGCAGGGAGGCATTCTGTCCTCTGTCGACCTACTGCCTGGCGGTCCACGATCAGGACAAGGGGCTCTCAGGTGTAGTGTGCTTGTTAGTTGTGGAGCAGCGAGGCTTAAATAACTGCCAGGTGTGCCTCCTGTGAGCTTGCATCAGCTGACTTCCTATGAGGCCAATGGCTGCACCACACAGAGGGAGGAGCTGGGTTGGTGATGATGTGAGGGCGTGCCTGAGAATGTGTGTGAGAATGTGTTGGTATGCATGTGACAGTGATTGAGAGAGTGTGTGAGAGGGAGTGTGAGTGCAAGAGTGAGAGATTGAGTGTGTGAGTGTAATTGTGTTAGTGTTACTTTGAATGTAAGCCTGATTTCTAGAGAGTTACTGAGTATGTGTATGTAAATGTGTGTCTGTTTGAGTGTGTGACAGTGTGGGAGAGTGAATGTGAGTGCAAACTGTGGATGTGGGAAGGGCTGCCAGTGCTCTCCCTTCTTCCTCCAGGGCCTCGCACTGCTCTGCATGCTTTTGTTTGCTTCCTAACTGCGGTAGGGAGGACACATGTCTGGCCACCTCCCTGATTGTACCTCATGGAAATACAACCATGGCCTCACTGGAGCACTATTGACCTTGAACAATGCTCTTTCATCTCTAGTAGATGGACGAGCCTTGTGCTCCAGCTCTCCAAACAGGACTGTCCTCAGCATCTTGAATGTCAACCCTATTTACCAGTGTGCTGTCCTTTTTCCATTTCAGGGTGGTTATGTTCCTGCAACGACAGTGATGTAAATGGAAGTTTCTGCAGAAGCTATGAGGAGAAAAGACAACGGGGTGCTAAGTGGAGAAGATGTCATGCCTTTCAGTTGTGCACGTGGGCCATGTTTTCTTTTTACTGAAGCAGCCATTGAAAACAGCATGTTGAAAATAAAGCACACAGTTTAAATCATTTACTGCACTTTCTGTTGTCATTCCAGGTGAAATGTGGTTTTGGGCAAAGGTTTTTAACACTGATTTCCCAACAGGTTGTGCCTTGCTGTCACGTTTCTCCTGGACATGCAGAAGAAGGAAGGAACATTGTGTATTGGTTGTTTATTCTTTATGTTACTGAGTGATATTTCATGGTGTGGGCATACTACACTTAGCTTAGCCATTCTCTTGTAAATGGACATTTAGTTTGTTCTCACTTATGAGCAATACAGGTGCTGACTTGCCGGGAAATACTGCTTTCATTTTCTCTTGGGTACACACCTACGAGTAGTATCTGTTGGTTATGTAACAGGCGCGTGCTTACAGTTGGCATCACCTGCCACAGTTAAGTGTGTGCACAGGTTTACGTCTACCTAAGCTTTACATTCACTGTCGTAGCAATTCCAGTAGATGTGTGGTGGTGTGCATTGGTTTTTCAAATCTTCGTTTCCTTTAATACTATAGATACAGGGCTATTGTTCATGAATTTGGTAGAACTCTTTTGGGGCCCAGACAGATACACAAGAACAAAATTTCTCATTATAATTTTGGTGATACTGGTGTTTGATCAGAGCCCATACTTTGAACCACTGACCAGCTCTTTTTGGGATATGTTGGTGTTTTTTTTTTTCAAGATAGCATCTCATAGACTGCTTTCCTGGGGTTGCTATCAACCGTGATCCTACTGATCTCTGCTTCCTCCTGGCTCCTGTCCCCAAACAGTCCCCAAGCTGAGCCCTCATGTCCTTAATCTGGTTAAGGTCCAGATTCTATGTCTATCCCTTTTTGTTACTGTGGCTCTGTAGTACAATTTAAAGTCAGGTACTTGGATACCACCAGCAGTGCTTTATCCATTTACGACTCCCTTGGCTATCCACTCTCTTTTGCACTTCACATATGGACTGCATTTTTCCATTTCTGTGAAACATGACAATGGCATTTCATGATGATGTCATTGTATCTGTAGAATGCTTTTACTAGTATAGCAATTTTCAAAATACTTTTTTTCCAATCCACGAATTTCAAAGTTCTTTGCATACTCTAGGGTTTCCTCCGTTTATTTCATTAGATGTTTCTTTTGTATCCTGCTACTTAGTCAACACTGCTTATCAGATCCAAGAAAATTTTGGTTGAGTATTCATGATCTTTTAAGTGTTAGATGAAATCATCTCTAAATAAGCATAATTTGACTTCTTGCTTTTTCTCAGTCTACAAAGTAGTCCCTACTATTCTTTAATTTTCATTGTTTTGATGGTTAGTACCCTCTTTCAGCTCTAATTTTATTAATTAGTGTACTATGAGTCTTCCTCGGGGAGGCGTAGGGGGCTTGTAGGGCAGGGAGGCATTCTGTCCTCTGGAGACATACTGACTGGAGGTCCAGAATCAGATCAAGGGCAGCTCCCTGGGGTTCTTTGCTTCCTAGCTGAGGAGGAGAGTAGGACAGAGTGTTTAAATGTCTGCCAGCTGTGGCCCCTGTGCCCTTCGGTTGGCTGACATCCTGTAAGGTCAGTTCCTGCTAGCCCACAGAAGAAGGGTCTGTGTGGTTGACTGTGGGAGAGCATGCCTGAGGACGTGTGTGTGAGAGAACATGTGTGCCCACCCGTGGCAGTGATTGGGAGTGAGTCTGTGAGTGCGATAGGTGTGACTATGAGTGTCAGTGTGTGTGAGAGACAGATTGTGTGAGAGTGACCGTGAGTGCAAGAGTGAGTAACTGAGTGTGAGAGTGGATGTAAAGTGTGTGTTTGAGTGTGTGTGAAAGTGTGGGAGAGAGAATGTGGGTGTAATGTGTGTTTGCATTTGACAGTATGCAAGAGTGAGTGTGAGTGGAGAGAGAGTGTATGACTAAATGTGTGTGTTTCTGTGTGATAGTATGTAAGAGTGACTGTGAGTGTAAATGTCTGAGTGTGTTGAGTAGTAGTGTGTGAGAGTGAGCTTTAACGTTTGTGAATTACTGTGTGAGTGTAAATGTGAGTGTGTGGTGAGTGAGCATGAGTGGAAGTGTGGCTCTGTGTGTGGCTTAAAAGTGAGTGTGTAAGCATGTGTTGGATGGTGCATGAGTGCGAGAGTTTGCATGAGTGTGTAAATGTGCGATTGTCAATGTGTGTGACTATGTAGGTGAGCGTGTGAGTGTAAATGCGTGTGTTTGCTGGTGTGTGACAGTGTGTGAGAGTATGTGTGATTGTAAATGTGCATCTGCCAATGTGTGTGTGTGACTGAAGGGGAGCTTGTGTGATTGTGAGTATGAGAGTAACTGTGTGTGATTGTGTATGAAAGTGTGTGAGGGGGAGTTTGAGACTGGGAATGTGAGAGTGGCTGAGTGTAAATGTGTCCGTGTGTGAAAGTGTGACACAGTAAGGGTGAGTCCAAAATTGAGTATGTGTGCATGTAAATATGTGTAAGTGTGACAGAAAGAGTGAGTCAGTGGCTATGAGTGTGAGTAATTGTGTGTGTATAACTTGAGTGTGAGCATGAGTGACTGTGACTGTGCGTAAGAGTGAGGGTGTCCCTGGGCCTGTTCTGCAGCCATACTTTCTTCCACAAGTAGCCTGACAGTCGTGGATCCTCCCCAGCCTCAAGCCCCTGGAGCTAGGTCATTTCTGGAACTGAGCACCTCCTCCCACAAAGTAGGGCATCAGATGGTCCACATACCCCACCCTTGCTGACCAGGACCTTGCCCAGCAAGGCAGGTCTCTGTGTATTTTGTACTTAGCCTCCTGTGAGGTCAGACAGAATGGGGGCTGCCTGGTCAGCACTATGCTGGTCCACCCTGATGCTGCCACAATTGGAGGAGTCTGCGGGGTCCTCCTCAAGGTGGCCAGGAGCTGTGGATGGGTGTGGGCCTCCCGCTGCTCTGGTTGCTTTTGCTTACTTGCTTCCTAATCTCAGTAAGGAGGAAACAGACCTGCATATTTATGCATCACAGGAATCCAGCCAGGGCCTCCCTGAAGTGCTCGTGACCTTGAAGACAGATCTTTCTTCTCATAGATGGACACGCATTGCCCTCCAGCCCTGTTAGGAAGTCTCTCTGCGACATCATGAATGTCATCCTTCCCATTTCAGGGTAGTTGTCTTCCTGCAATGAAAGTGACCTCAATGGAGGTGATGGCAGATGCTCCAAGAAGAAAAGGCTGCAAGGTGGAAACTGCAGAAAAAGTCACAAGTTTCAGTTGTACAGGTGGGTCTTGTTTTCCTTTTCCCTGAAGTAGCTGTTTAAAACTGCATTTTGAAAGTAAAGCACGCTGTTTAAATCATAATTTTCTTGAACTTCCTGCTGACATTCCTGGTGAAATGTGGTTTGGGGCAAAGGTTTTTAACACTGCTGTCCCAAACAGTTTGTGTCTTGGTGTCAGGCTCCTGATGGAAAGGCAGAAGTAGGAAGTAACATTGTGTATAGTTTACTCTTTTTTATTACTGAGTGAAATTCCATGAGGTTCCTGATGGGAAGGCAGAAGTAGGAAGTAACATTGTGTCTAGTTGTTTACTCTTTGTTATTACTGAGTGAAATTCCATGTTGTGAGTATAGTACACTTAGTTTAGCCATTCACTGGTAAGTTGACATTTAGTTTGTTTGCATTTCTTGACATACAAGTGCTGTCTTTGTGGGAAATAATGCTTTCATTTTCTCTTGGATGCATACATACAAGTAGAACCCCTTGGTGATTAGATAGGCCTAAGTTTACAATTGTGGTCACCTGCCAAACTTTAGTGTGTGTACCAGTTTACGTCCACGTAAGTGAATTGAATGTTTTTCAGTTGCTTTAAATTCACTGTCCTAGCAATGCCAGTTGATGTATGGTGGTATGCATTGGTTTTTCAAACTCTCATTTTCCGTGTGACTCTAGATACCCAGTATTCGTTCATGAGTTCGGTAGAACTCTTTTGGGGTCCAGACAGAAAGCAAAGAACAAAATTTCTCCTTATTTTGTTTTTTTTTTTTTTTTGGCTCTACTGGGGTTTGAAATCAGGGACTACACGTTGATCCACTTTACCAGCCCTTTTTTTGTGAATGTTTTTTTAGATAGGTTCTCACAAACAGCTTGCCTGGGCTTGCTTTGCAACGTGATCCTCCTAATCTCTGCCTCTTCCTCTCCTCTGTCTCCGGTCACCCAAATTTATCGTCATGTTCTGTATTTGTTAAGGCCAGATTCTCTTATCTATCGCTTTTTGCTACTGTGGCTCTGTAGTTCAATTTAAAGTCAGGTATTTTGATACCACCAACAGGGCTTTAATCATTTATGATACTTTTGACTACCCACTATCTTTTGTGCTTCACAGATGAACTTTAGAATTGATTTTTCCATTTCTGTGAAACATGACAGTAGAATTTCATGGCCATATCATTGTCTCTGTAGGTTGCTTTTATTAGTATATCCATTTTAACAATTGTTATTTTGCCCAACAGTGAAGGTCATAGTTCTTTGCCTTTTGTAGGGTTTCCTCAGTTTCTTTTGTCATATGTTTCTTTTGTATCCTGCTACTTTGACAACATTTCTTATCAGATCCAAGAGATTTTTGGTGGAGTATTCAGGGTCTTTTAAGCGTTAGCTCAGTTTGTCTGTAAATAAGCATAATTTGACTTCTCGCTTTCCTACACATTTCTTTGTGTGTCCTTACTGCACTTCATTAAGAGTATAGAGTGCACTCTCCTTCTAGTTCTCACCTATAGAAAATGCTTTCAGATTTTTCCCGTTCAGGAAGATTTAGGCTTTCCCTGTATCATGTAGACTCAGTACGCTGAAGTAGGTGCACATCCATTTCCCTCAGTGTCTATTCTGGAGCCTTCTTGGCATTCAGTTGGGGCACTTTGCTCTTATTCATGTGGCTTGCACTACTGCACCAGCCTCTGTTCACTCTCCCATTCACTTATAACTCCCACTTCCCATCAATGCCAATATCAAGAATAGTTTCCAGAAGCGTTTTCCTGATAAGACTGCAAAAGGCAATTGAGACGTGTAATTTTGTGCTTATGAAAGGCAACAAGGGAAGGAAATCAAATGTAATGACTTTCACCATTAAAATTAAGTCAAATGTGGAAACATCTACATGGAATACTTGCTCAAACTAAATTATGTGTTTTGAATGTATTCAGTTTGGTTTTTATCATATTTTCCGTGCTAAATTCTGACACCTCAGTAAAAGTTAGACAGCAATTTTATACCCATAATTTTTATGAAAATAGTTACAATCAAGTGTTTCCTTGCATTACTGAGTTTTGACAATCATTCATGAAGTGTATTCAGGTTTGTATTATTTGTTCCTCAACTCCATAGGACTGCCACAACTTTAAGATGAAGAACATGGGATGTAGTTCAACTTGTTGCCAAAACTTCAATAAGAACAGTTTTGACATCAAACTTTTTTATCCTAAGCCCGTTATCTTCAACCAATTTCCTTTATATTTGTAATTCCCACTGCAGGCAGGTCATAACAGGAACTAACTTCACTGGTCTTTGTCATATTGAATACATTCAATAAATAGACATGGTGGGATTTTAGGTGTGGACTGGAGAGAGGATTTGGGGTGTTAGTTCTTACATATTTCTCTTGCTTAGCTTGTTTTCTGGCCTTTATTCTATCCCTTACCAGTTGTCATAGGCAAAGGCCAGGTAGACAAATAGGGAAAAGGGAAATTCAATCTTCTTTTCTCCTTCTGTTTTTTTTTTCTTCATGTTCTGTCTTGCACATTTTTTTGACAGTTTTGATTGAACAGAGAGCATTCGTACAGATTGGATGTTACAATAGGGTATGAAGTTGGTTATTCAAGCTTCCTCGAGAGCTGGCTTCAAGCAAGAACTGTTCAGTCTTCAACCTCTACAAATTGAGCTGGTCAAGAGCGTTAAAAAGCTAAGTATTACTAAAAATCCCACAGGTGGCTCATTGAGCTAAGAATTTTCCGTTCTATTAATATATTATTTGCTAGGAATGACGCTAGTGAGTTTATACACTGTTATATTGAAGGAAGTGCTCAAAAGAGGATGCAGCTTTTCTTAGGCCAAGACAAGTCCAGTTCAGCTTCATGTTACTTTAGTAAGGAGATCCTTTCCACACTCTCTAGTCATAGGATTAGGTAGTCTGGGCTTTTCCATAACCTTTTCTCTTCACACATTGTGACTAGTATTTACTCTGTTGTGAAAAGAAATGAAATGACCTATGTAAGTGTAAGCAAAAGTATTCTTTGCTAGTATGTTCTGTTCTGAGATGCATTGTATCTTCTCTTAAAATAATGAATATCATCCTACTAAATGTCCTTAATAAAGTGAAATTACAGACATAGGCTATTTGCATATTTTACTTTATAAAATGTTGGGTCGTTGTTCTTCAGTACAGCTGTAGAAGTCAGTACTTCATTTTAGATCATGAAGAGTCCTCAGTTCACCCGTATCCTTTTCATCCATTAGAATAATTTGATCCCTTTATCTTTACCAGTTGATAGAATATTGGTTTTTTTTTAATTTTAGTTTTTCTAGTAGCATACAAAGCTGAGAATTCCTTGATAAATGTGCCTATTGTGCCGTTGTCATGATGAATGGGAATATTCAAAAGCAGGGCCAGTGGAGGGTGTAGGAGACTTTTCGAGTGCAAGGTCCTGCCTTGGGTATAATGATAACTACTAAGGTTGAGAGTAAACACATATTAACCCTAAAAGATGAGGTGCATGCTGTACTGGGTGTGAGGCATAATGAAATCATCTGAGAGTTCAAACTATCTAGGACCTAGATATTTCCTGAAGGCAGACTGGACTTGGAGCATAATCCCTCAGAGTGAGACCTTCAAACTTGACAAAAGCAGAATTGCTGACAAAGGCCCACTATGAAGCTCAGGGTACTCTCTTCTCCCAACCATGAGGAAGTGATGAAGGAGAGTGACAAAAGGCAGGTCTGGTTTTGAAGATACATGTGTGTGTTCCCAGTAGGAGGGGGAAGCTAATAAAGACAACTTGTATAGATTTATAATTCATTCTCAAATCTGCTCCTGTATTTCAACATGCAGCTCACATATGTTTCTTCATAATTCAGACACTTTTAATAAGATGTAACGTGTTATCATCTGTGGCACAAGCATGGTTGTGAGCCTACTGCACCTGAGCACTTCCACATCCTCACTGTTGGGGACATTTAGTAATGCACTACCCCTTGACACATAAAGGGGTTTCTTCTGTTTAGTGCGTGTGATCTATTTTCTAGTTTTGTTATCAGGCAAGATAAAAAACTTCAAGTTAATTTCATTTGGATAAATGATTTCTCTTGTCACTGTTCCTCATCACTTCCCCATTCATTAAGTGAAGATAACACTTTGCTTCACAACCCCTGCAGGTTTTACCCCCCCCCCCATGCAGTGCTGTGAGCAATGGTCTGGTCCTTGGACTGTAGTGATGTCATCAATAGGTCATAGAACACTGCTGAGGCCTTAGAGATAACTGTTATTTTGTCCTGAGCACTGGTCAGGACAGTGGTGAAGAGATCATTTCTCATGTGATTTGTTCTCTGTGTTCAAATTTCATTATTTGTCGTTTTTTACTACCTTTCTTGAAGTGAAGTTTCAATAACCTGATTCAAGGAACTCTCCAAAGAGTTCAACCATGAATCCAAAAGAAAAGAGGAAGTATCTGGAAAAGAGGTCCTCTCCTCAAACTCTACGAAGAGCAAAGAAGTCAAGAGGTATGTGCTTGAATGTTCTTTAGGCATAAAGATTTCTAGTTTGTGGTGGAGGAGGGGAGGAGAGAAAGATTTAAAGGAGAGAAGAACAGATTAAAGAAGGAAGGGACAGAGACAAATGTGTATATACTGGTCTTTCTGAGGACCCAGATAGTCTGAGAGAAAAAAAAGTTTCAGAGGACCTATGTCTTAGCACTGTGGCTTAGCACCCAGGTTATCTATGCATAGTTATTCTAGATTACTGTGTCAGAGACATAGTGAATGGTTAGTGTAGAGTAATTTTTCTTTAAAATTTTCTATATAAAGCATCTCCTTTCATATGATTTCTGCCTTAAGAGCATGATGAAAGAAATTATGTTGTTATAAACTTTCTAATAGTACTTTTTCCTTTTAATGAAGAATAAACTGTGGTTCACTGGGGCCATGGCTCAAGAGGTAAAACTTTACTTAGCAAGTAGTGCTAAGTCCTGAGAAGAAGAAAGGAGTGTTTGGTTCATAGAAACATTGAGACAATGGCTCAAAAAAATTTAAAACTGTATAGAGATGAGTGTAAGTATAAAGAAAGAAAGAATTTATTTACTCAGGAGTAAAACCTAACTTCTTGTTTAAGACTGTGAAGATGTAAATATGGGGCTCCTTTGTGAAATGAAACTAACCATCTAATCGTGGTGGCTCTTCTGGAAAAATGAGACATTAGCAGTTATGGTTTCCATGGAGATTAACAGCAAAAAGTAACTCCTGTGAGGTTGGCCCATTGCTGAAGAGGTGGGAGGGGAACAGAATGGAGCCAGCCACAACATTATAGAGAGTGGCTTACATTTCTGAAGATAATCTTAATATTTCTACCAACGACTAGGGCTTGTGCATTTTCTGATGGTCCCTTTGGAGAGGGGGCCTATGATATGTTTTCAATCAACCTTAAATAAAATTAGAACATACTCGAAGATGCTTTTGAATGTAAATGATGAAACATACAAAGCACGCACTGATTCTTATTCACATAGAAAACACTTCAGTAGGCTAGGGGAAGATAAATATCAACAGCTAATGTAATTGTCCACTTACTGTATCCCAGATAAGATTATTTGCCTCTCAAAATCATTAGATTTTGAAGTTGGTAAACCCCAGCTTCATTAGAGTGTACCAGACTGTAGTAATGAGTACTGATTAATATATTTGTTGCTTTAGTAACAATTCAGAGGATACATCAAGTCAGTGCAGCAAGTGTCCTCCTTGAGATAATTTGTGGGCTGGGACTGAAGGAAATCTTGTCACTGTTAATACAGAGCTCTCAAAGAGCTCCTGGTTTATTGACATCCCATCAGCTAAAGAAGAGCGTGAGGAGATAGAGGAATATATAGACTTTGCTAACAGATCACTTTCACTCATTTCTACTACAGAAAACTTAATGAAATGATCAGAGTTACCTACCAGGAAGCTTGCTACTCATAATATAGTAAAATATCCAGATCAAAAGGGGATAGCTCCATTACAAATGACTCATTGTACAAACAGTGTCACTCATAACATGTACTGTCACAACAAATGCTACTCAACATTTAAAATGGTAATAGTAGGCACCAGTTAAGATTATAATTTTCATGAGGACAGATGCCATTTGTATTATTGTAATGGCACTTGTTGGATGGAGAAAAAATCACATATCTGATTTTCTTTCTCTTTTCCAGTGATCTTAGAGGGATGCTCTCCACCGTGTGGACCTTCAGGGTTGGCCCAAGGCCACAGACAGACAGAAGGGGAGTCAGAATGCATTCCCATGGACAAGCTCATTCACAAAGGTATGGGGTAAGGGAGAGGTGATGCTGAGGAAGGATCAGGTGCAAAAGTGAGGCAGAAGGACAGACTAAAATTGGGACCAAGCTCCTTTAGTCAGCAACTGACACAAACAACCCCTTCTCTCTAGGACTGTCCAGAGTCTCTGTCCCCAGAAGTGCACCAGATGCATTTAGGCAGAGGCTCCTAAAGGATACGGATAGGAAGGTTTCTGAAATCCAAGAAAAATGTGGAGGCTTATTTCCAGAAGAGGAATCTGTGCTAATCTGTGACATCTTCATAGGAACATCTAATAGTATCATGCCCAGTTCCTTATTTTTATCTATATATCTGTCTATCTGGTTAGTTAGCTATCGTCTGTTCATATTTACATCTACACCTGCCTCTCTGTGTGTATAAAAATAAATATGTCCACACAGAATAATTCTTCTTAAAACTTTTACTCCATATTCCTTACTTGCACAATTTCTCGTGTGGAACTTAAGTTGATAATAATAATATATAATCTTTAGTTATTATATATCATAATTGAAGTAGAGTTCATGTTCTTAATAGTCTGTATATATCTCCAAAATCATCCTATGTAAGCTATCGTATCCCACTGACATTCACCGCACACACAGATCTAACAGCTTTTTTTGTGCTTGTTATACTGGGGATTGAACGCTGGTGTCATGCATGCTAAGAACACACTCTATCACTCGAACTATACCCCAACCATTCTGTTGTTGAGGTATAGTCTCACTAACATTGTCTGGGTTACTTTGAAGTCATGATCCTCCTGCCTCTGCCTCTTACATAACTGGCTTTACAGCTGTGAACGACCACACCCAAGAACTTAACAAGTGTTTACTTTTATTTTGGAGTTTTGAATGCATAAATCACCTTACTTTGTGTGAGAGGAAAGCCCACAGGTGATAAAACTGTCTCAAAATATCCACTCACCATGTCTGTTTTTGAGTGTCACAGACTCAAGTTTATACCATCTCTCCATTCTTTTGTTATTGTTGTGTGGTTTCATTCTCCAGAATTTCACAAGTCTCAAGAGGATGGTCCTAAGAAACGTGTCACGGTCCCAGCATGGGATCCATCTGCAGGAGAGGACTCCTCCTCCTCAGTCTATTTCTGCGGTGTCTCCACCTCTCGAGAGGATGGTGCTAAGAAACTTATCGTGGTCCCATCATGCAGTCTAGATGAAGGAGAGAGTTCCTCTGCCTCGGTCCGCTTCTGTGGTGTCCTCAAGTCTGCAGAGGATGCTCCTAGGAAACCTGTCATGGTTCCATCACGGAGTCTAGATGCAGGAGAGAGTTCTTCTGCCTCAGTCTGTTTCTGTGGTGTCCTCAAGTCTGCAGACGATGCTGCTAGGAAACCTGTCATGGTTCCATCACGGAGTCTAGATACAGGAGAGAGTTCCTCTGCCTCGGTCCGCTTCTGTGGTGTCCTCAAGTCTGCAGAGGATGCTCCTAGGAAACCTGTCATGGTTCCATCACGGAGTCTAGATACAGGAGAGAGTTCTTCTGCCTCAGTCTGTTTCTGTGGTATCCTCAAGTCTGCAGACGATGCTGCTAGAAAACCTGTCGTGGTGCCATCATGGAATCCAGATGCAGGAGAGAGTTCCTCTGCCTCGGTCTATTTCTGTGGTGTCTCCAAATCTCGAGAGGATCCTCCTAAGAAATCTGTCACAGTCCCACTATGGAATCCAGCGGCAAGCGAGAATTCTTCTGCCTCCGTCTATTTCTGTGGCATTTCTTCTGGAAACAAGATCACTCCTGTTGAGAAAGATGGTAAGGCAGATGCAAAGATGGGTTTTCAGTTTGGGCAGGAGGGTCAGCTGAGCTGATCATGCATCCACTATTCACATCACCTTCCCTCATCTATGGGAAAGGGTGTTTGGGCTGAGGGGCTAAGTTAAACTGAGGTCTCTACAAAAGGATAGTGGTAATGCCCTTCAAGGACAAGATACAGTTTCTCTTCTCACAGTTCCGTGAGAATATTGAGACAGCTGAGGGGGTGGGAGTGGACAGTATTGAGATGGAGTGGGGGCAGGGGTGATCAGAGTGGCACAAACTCAAGCTCCCACAATCACATACTGTGCCCCTTCATAGAGCCCATTACTCCTTCCTTTTGCTTATTATCTCACACAAACATGTCTTCTCTCCCCATCTGTCTTTACTGTCCACTATTGACATTCCCTAAGAATAAACTTCCACCTGCCTACAGTCCTTATTCCTGCATATAACCATTTGGCGATTCACTGGTTCTCACCTAATCCCATAAAAATATCCCCTCAGCTAGATAGTGTATTTTAACTCCCCAGCACTAGCCCGAACTGCCGAAAATTCAGGTGCCCTAAAGAGGAAGCACTTTTACACACAGATCATCTCAAACACTTGTCCCTTCATCAGTCATGACTTCAACCCTTCATAAACACATACACACTTGCTCTGACATGTAAGTTCTCTTTACACTTAAGTGTTACTATCACATTGTTTAACAAACATCCTTAAGGCCATATGTGCTATGTTAACCTTAAGGCGCACACACGTATAGTCATCACTGTCTCCTTTCACCAGTACCAGAAACATTAACCCAATATGTAGAAGAACACACCTATAACTCCACACGGCACACCATAAATTCACATCCTTATTGCTGTACCTAACCTAATTCATATCACTTACAGAAGCTGGAACATCACAGGTATATGCGATTCCATTCTACATGCCCACACAAAATGATGATCTTCCAATTTTTCTCTCCTAGAAAGTCACAAATTACGTCCAGGTGCTCCATTTCGTGAATCCCACGGGATGCCTTTAAAAGATTTGACCGGCCCAGAGTCTTCTTTGCCGTTTCCACTAGATTATATTGCCGCGTATTTCGATAATCATCCCTGTACATCCTCAGCACCTACGGAATGGGATAGAGTCATGAAAGTTTACTATATGCGTGTCCAAATGAAAAGGGGTGTGGCTGTCTTACCAGACACAGAAGGATTGATGCCCCCCCAAAAGAAAATGAGAATAGAAGAGATAATGTTTCCTGAGAAGGCCCACACAGAAGCCTACCGCTCTTATGTGCCTACAATTGCACTCCTGGATGACAGCGAATTCAGCTTGGACCATGAAGCCCAAGAGGAAAAGGAGGAGGTGCACAGCCCCCCAGAACCAGTGGTGTGTAAGGAAAGTTCCAGGGCCAGAACACCTGAGTGGCTTGTGGCACTGGACCGTGGCTACAGGTGCATGGCCTGCTGTCGGGTCTTCCCCAACTTGGAGACCCTTCGGTATCACGTGGAGCATGGGATCAAGGAGGGCTTCAGCTGTCACGCTTTCCATGAGGCCTTCGCCTGCCTGATGGACAAGAAGAAGAAGAAGCAGAAGAGGAGGAAGATGAAGACCTTCTTGAAGAAAGACAGACTTAGGAAGGAAAAGCTCTGTGACATGCGCGCATCCATATGAACATAAGCATTGTTTTTGGCCTCTAAATGACAGAATCAGACCAGACTCCACGGAAAGATCTTGAACTTCTCCAAACTGCCATGATCAGACTTGTTCATACAGACTTACCACCTTCAGTACTACCTACACACCCCCAGTAGGATCAGAGAGCCCTTTTTATTAATACTCACTGCTTTCTGCACAGGAAGGAAAAGACAGCAGTCCATGCCAAGTAGAAGAGCAAAATGTCCTAAGACATACCTCAGAACTCTTAACACCAGCATCACGTCTTCTCTCATTGGGAGTGGAAACTGCTGTGGGTAGACTTCAGAAGAGGTGAGCCCCCCAGGATAGGGAAACACCCCCAACACTTGAGATTTGGGCTTCTGAGAAGAGGTGGGACTAGTAGTAGAACACTTCACCGTAATCACTGAGAATTTTCTTCAGAATATGTGCATGATGGGAATGCTTAAGAGATGACAAAATAAGGAGAATGCACCCTACCCATGCCGTATGATAGGAGAGGACCCGGGACCTGTCTAGCAATTCCACAAAGCAGAGGAGGCCCATAGTACCTGGATAAATCATAGGCCATCAGAGCCACTCCCCCACTAGTTTTATTTGATGGCCTGCTGGATCCCTTTAGAGAGAGACAGCACAAGGCAGAGACAGGCCTTTGTTCCTGAGGGAGGGTTTATGTGCAGCACAGTGGGTTGTATTAAGATTCTAATTTCCATTTTGTGATTCTCATACCTGCTTCAAACACTCAAATGTCCACAGCTAGTTGAATCACATTTTTCCTTCCCCTAGGGAAAATTGTCCATGGTGTGTACTAGAAACCTTGAATGAAGGTTACTACCTCCAAGGTGTTGAGTTCAAAGTAGGAAGGAGAAATAAAGGAGTAGAGGTTTCTCTTCATCTTTGACCATTTCTGACAAGTTTTAACAGGTTTCATTTCTTGAAGGACCTTTATATCCTTTCAAGAAACTTCATATGTTCTTGTTTCCCATTTTATTGTTTCTTTTTGTTATAGCACAAAGTATGTTTTTCTAAGTGACCAGAAGAGTGCAGTTACACACACAGCTGCAAAGACTGCACAAAGCTAGGTTCATACATACCACAGCAAATGAGACTATGTCTTCTTTAGTTAATTGGCAAACTTTCACATGTAATAGAACTTGGAAATTGTCCTGAGTGTTCTAGTGTTGCAGGAAATCGTAATGGGAGCTGAGCATCAGCCTCCACCTAGAGCAAAGGTGCTTTCCTCACTAAAGGATTCTTTCTGCTTTTTTGTCTTGCAGAAACTTAGAGACACAGTGTCCCGAAGATTTCAAACGATGGCGTCCAGCCCACTGCTGTAGTCTGCCTAGAGGAGCACAACCCTCAGAAGCCAGAAAACATCAAGGCAAGGCGGGTCTGATGATAGATAGATCAGATCTCCTGTAGCTGCTCCCAGTGCCTTGGGAAAATGTGGTGCCGCTCTGAAGAAAGTTTCCACAAGAGCCCTGTGGAGCCCGAGGATCACTGGGATCACACCACCTTTGGAGGCTTGTGGAGAGACTTTCCTGTTACTATTAAGACCTCCTAGGTTGTCAGGACACACTAAGATACCTACAGAGTTGCCTTTGGAGAAGGCAACAGTATAGGTAGAAGGAACTTGGCCTAGTGGGATACAAACTTTTCATTCCTAAAGATATCACCAGTAGAACAAGCTATTGATGTATTTTTACACATCTTTTTCTATAAATGATTGCAAACCTTTCCTCATATCTTCATTTAATACACTTATTTGTATATTATTTGTTCAGAAGACAGACTTGTTACTGAGAGAGGGAAAAGGTAGTGGATACAAAAAACCCAAAACCCACCCCTTGACATGTCTGAGACAGTTCATGTGTGAATGCACAAACGCCTCTGACACAGTCACACTGGGAAAGCTAGACCATGAAACAAATGTATCATCTGAGATAAATACTTGTATATAAGGGTATTCCCCAAACCATATGTAGTTTTAAGCTTAATAATGTTAGAAGCGTAAAAAAGACCAATTTTGGAAAATATTTGCACATTTAATTATTTACATGTGATTCATACTTAATTTGGTGTTCTTTAAAGATTAATTTTAATTTTTGTTTGCTGTTGCCACTCATATCATAGGGACCAAAACAAGAAAATGAAAATTGATAACCATATAGGAGAAGAAAATTGAAAGAATTAAACTTTCAAATAATGATCTCCATAAAATGTTTTTACAACTTCTAAAATCATTAAAGCTTAAAACTGCATGATGATACTGGGACACGTATAGGAACATATGTTTATCTGGAACATTTTTGCTATGTATTCTATTCTTCTCTCTGTACACATTTGTGTAAGAAGGCCATGTGCACCAGTGTGCACCCAAGCTCATAGGGCCAAGAGGTGGGTAGTTATTGCTTTTGCTTTTATCTGTGAAGGAGTTTTTCCTTCCCTCTCTGATAAGAGTGCCACCGTCTTCCCCATCTGCGAGGGCAAGTGAGTCAGACCAGACAAATGAGATCCATACTTAACTTGGGTTTTCCTTCACTTGGGGGTGAACATTTATGCATCCTGGATACATCTGTACTGAAAGCTTGGGAAGTTAGAAGAGCTAGAGGTAGTGGGCGTTAGTGTGAACTCAACTCTAAGGCCCATGAACCTCAGAGGCTGGTCTTGTTTCAATTCCTCTTTTTTGAAAATCCTGTTCCACTGTTACCTTAATTAACTGAATATCTCCACTAAACATTCAATAAAGTTTTGTTTTACATCTATTAGACTGAGTCAGTTAATTGTTGTTTGTCACATTATGTACCTGAATTGATGCAGATTAGATTTAATAAGGTGATTTCTTTCATTTAAATAGAAATGAAACCTTAAAATGACAGGTTATCATGAGCAGAGGATCAGGAACCAATGTAAAGATCAGTTAGAGTTGAATCAACATGGGTCGTAACACATGGGTACACAAAAGCAATAGTAGGAATCTCTCTGTATAGCTATCCTTAACTAGCAAAACCGCTTTGTCTTCCTATGCATATGTCTTTTCTTCAACAAAATCAACGATAAGGGCAGAACAGGACGTGCCTGAAACTGAGAGTGGGGGGAAAGGGGGTGAAAGGGGGCAGGGTGGAGAAATGACCCAATGTATGCACATGTGAATAAATGACCAAAAAAAAAAAAAAAAGACTGGGGAATTTTTTTTAAAAAAAGAAAAGATGTGGGCAAGTAAGGGATGACAATAGCACATAGCAGCAGTGGGGAAGGATTCTGCCAGGAAACATGTCTTGCTCAGGTCAGCTCAGTGAGGACATTGGGCTTTCAGTGTTTGCTCAGACTTCAGGGGAGCTAGGGTTGATGGACTGAGGGGAGGAGAGGGACAGCCTGGCTCAAGTTCCACCAATAAAGGATAGCTGATAAGACATGGGCAGTTACGATTAGGTAGGCAAGTAAGAGCAACAGGTTCCAACACGCATGCACAAAGCAAAAAAAGTATGTTCATGTATTTCTTGGGATATAGCCATTTTCTTTTTCTGAGCTACACACTGTGTGACTCTCCCTTAAAAAGGGACACATTTTTATTTATTAATAGAGTTTGCTGTTCACACACATGAACATGCATTTTATATAATATACTTACTACATAATATGTATATCATATTATCAAACTATATGTTTAGAAGTAATATTGCTAAATAGGTTGACCTATTATGAAAAATATTTATAATCCACTGATTAATTTTTGTAATCATAATTTAAATGTTAAAAAGAAAAATGCACTTATACATAGGAAAGACACACAAGCTGGGCATGGTGTGGGACTCTCCTGTCCTACTGGCACTCAGGAGGCTGAGGTAGAAAAATCACTGTAGCTTAGGAGTTCAAGACAAGCCTGGGCAACATAGGGAGGACCCCCGTCACCCAGTGACTGAAAAACAGGAACATAGAACAATATAGCTCATTAAAAACTGTTGAAGGTGGGGGAAAGGAGGAAAGAAAGGTGACTTAAGGAAGAAGAGTGGGGGTGAATTTGTTTGCAAAGGTGACCATGTATTTTTTTATATTAGTTTTTTATACTTTAAGATTTACAGATCATTAATTACCTCAGGTTTTTTTTTATTTCAAAGACTAAAGCAAATTAGATTTTTTTTAAAAAAAAATCTCTAATTTTGAAAAGGTTAGATGAAAAAGAATTAACCTAGAAGGTAACACCCATGCACAGGAAATCAATGTGAGTCAATGCCCTGTATAGCTATCCTTATCTCAACCAGCAAAACCCCTTGTTCCTTCCTATTATTGCTTATACTCTCTCTACAGCAAAATTAGAGATAAGGGCAAAATAGTTTCTGCTGGGTATTGAGGGGGGGGAGCGGGAGGGGGTGGAGTGGGTGGTAAGGGAGGGGGTGGGGGCAGGGGGGAGAAATGAACCAAGCCTTGTATGCACATATGAATAATAAAAGAAAAATGAAAAAAAAAATCTCTAATTTAAGAATAAGAATTTAAAAATTCTCAATTTAAGGGCCAGGCTTGATGCTATAGGCCTGTAATCCTAGCTACTCAGGAGAAGATAGGAGACTGGCAAAGGGCAGTCCAGGCAAAAGTGAAAGACTCTATCTTGAAAATCACTGAAAGCATGAAAGACTGGGATGTGGTTCAAGTTCTAAGCACTTTCTAAGGCCCTGAGTTCAAACCCCAGTACCTTGAGAAAAAATAATTCTCCATTTCTATTGGTTACTTATTTTTAAAAATGACACTTTAATACTTGCCTGAAGTTTAGCTTTGAAGTTTAATTTTGGGGGTGGGGAAGCAATAAACATGTTTATTTCCTGGTGAATCTCACCAACATTTAATTCACAGACCTTTATTTGTATCTGTTTACCGTCACCAGTCATGAGCTCTTTTAATTGCCTATGTACCATTAGTATAAGTAAGCTTCCTCATAGATCATGAATTTCTCTCCATATTTTTACTTTTGCTTTAGCTCAGACAGCTATTGCCTGGACTGTGGTAACACATAATGAGGATATAGGGCAATGAACCGTAGAATTACAGAGGAAGAAAAAGAGAACAAGGAAACAAGTCAACTAAAAAAGAAAAGATAAAACAAAACTGGGACCTGGCATTTCAACTACACAGCAGGGACACTGAAAGAGGAATTCATGGGCCTGTGCTTGTGACAGAGGTGCCGATGAGAAGGGTGACATTTGAAGCATTCAGAGCCATGGTCAAAGGAGCCAGACGGGGAAAAGGGCAGGAGTGGAATAGTCTTGATTTAACAGTTTGATTTTTAAAGGATCCCATACAGGGCTTTAGTTAGCTTTGGTGAGATAAAATTTGCATTATATCTGTTTGTTCAGTTCACTGGCAAAACATGTTTCCATTTTAGTGTACTTTGAATGTGACATGTTCACAGGGTGGAATCCTGTGAGTCTGGATTTATAATCTTGCTAAAATAATAACTTTTACCTGATTTATACCTGCAGAAAATACACAGAAGAATGCCTGTTGCATGGCCACTAACCGCAGGTCCCTTGCCTCAGAGTCTCTTTCATGGGATCCTCCTGGCTACTAGGGGCAAAGTAGAGCCAGGAAGGAAAGATGGGGATGACTGGTGGATGGGCACTAGGTTATGGTTAGAGAGAAGTGAGAAGTTCTTGGGTGCTGTTGCAGTGTGGGGTGACGAGAGACAATAATGTCACAAAGAAATGATAAATGTTTGACCTGATTTAAACATTGCACAGTGCACACATGTATCAAAACTTCACATGGTACTCCTTAGTTTGTATATTTTTTTATGTGTTTAATGTATTATTTAAAAATCATTTTAGACGAAAATAAGCTAGATGATCTGTATGAGTTTCAGAAAACCTGGACATCAGAACCAAGAATGTTATCACCTCTGAAACGGGACATGACAAATGCATGAATAGTTTTTAAAACTTCATTAATACCAAATGTGCATGCACGCAACAATAGAATTTCAAAGTTATGTAAAGCAAAACTGATTGCTGTGAAGGAAAGAGGCAAATTAAAATCGGAGGCTGGATGTCAGAGCATGTCTCCATCAGCAAGTGACAGAGCAGGCAGATAGCAAATGAGCAAAGATACAGATGACCTGGACAACATTATCAGCCATCTTCACTGAACTGACATTTTTAAGTCACTCAAATAGAGCAAAGTTCTTTTGGACAGAGATTTAAAGGACATTTTCTTGGAGGAAACAATAGTCTTTTTAGGGATAGATACAGGTCAATGCATAGACGTAAACATAAAGTGTAACATTGTAAAATATTACAGGAAAGAGTTCTATGACCTTGTATTGATGTTTTTGCATGTTACACCAAAAAGCATGACCCACAAAATAACTTGGTAAAATTGTTTTTTATCAATTATATACGTTTGTTCTTTGACAGACACTATTAAGAGAGCAGAAAGTCAGACCATGGAATGAGAGAAAGTATTTTCAAATCTTATATCTGATAACGGGTTTGATCTACAATGTAAAAAGAAAAATTTAAGGTCAGTATAAGAATAAAAACACTCCAATTTTTAAAAAAGTACAAAGAGCTGAACAAATACTTCCCTGAAGTTGATACACAGATGGAATAAGCAGATGAAACATCTGCTCAATGTCTTTGGTCATTGAAGAAATGTAAATTATAACACATCAGATTATCACTGCATTGCTGTGAAAGTGGCTAAAGCAAATAAACAAAACAAAATAAAACAAGTTCTCAAAAAGGGCTAGAGAAATGTGGGGCAGCAGAACATTGCCTGCAATGTTGACTGATCTGAATTTGTCCATTTTGGAAAACACCTTGTCAGTTTCTTATAAAGCAAGACGTACCTTAACCTAGGACACGGCAATCCCACATCTGTACCCAAGAGAGTTAAGGTTTTGTGTTCTCATGAAAGCTGTGGTGCAGTTTTATTATCACTCCTGAAAAGCTAGAAATGATTTCTGTGTTCATCACCAAGTTAATTCGTAAATAAAATGTGTACCATGGATTAAATTAATACTTCCAATCCACCAATAGAGACAAATTATCAATTGATTTACAACATGGGTGAAACAAATCCACAGAATATACAGTGTTTGATTTCCGTTCTGTGAAATTCTGGGAAAAGGCAAGACTGCAGGTTTGGAAAACAAATCTGTGGTAGCCAGTGATGTGTTTGAGATGAGATGCTTACTACAAAGTGTTGCACAGGGAATTTTTAGAAGGATGGGCGGTTCTATAAGGGACTGTGATGGTGGATGGTAGATCAATGTTTAGATTTTTAAGAAGCGTCCAAATTTTTTTCCATAGCGGTTGTACTAGTCTACATTCCCACCAGCAGTGTAAGAGGGTCCTTTTTCCCCGAATCCTCACCAACACCTGTTGTTCATGGTGTTGCTGATGATGGCTATTCTAACAGGTGTGAGGTGGAATCTTAGCGTGCTTTTAATTTGCATTTCCTTTATTGCTAGAGATGGTGAGCATTTTTTCATGTGTTTTTTGGCCATTTGAATTTCTTCTTTTGAGAAAGTTCTGTTTAGTTCACTTGCCCATTTCTTTATTGGTTCATTAGTTTGGGAGAATTTAGTTTTTTAAGTTCCCTATACATTCTGGTTATCAGTCCTTTGTCTGATGTGTAGCTGGCAAATATTTTTTCCCACTCTGTGATTGTTCTCTTCAGTTTAGAGACCATTTCTTTTGATGAACAGAAGCTTTTTAGTTTTATGAGGTCCCATTTATCTATGCTATCTCTTAGTTGCTGTGCTGCTAGGGTTTCGTTGAGAAAGTTCTTACCTATACCTACTAACTCCAGAGTATTTCCTACTCTTTCCTGTATCAACTTTAGAGTTTGTGGTCAGATATTAAGATCCTTGATCCATTTTGAGTTAATCTTGGTATAGGGTGATATACATGGATCTACTTTCAGTTTTTTGCAGACTGCTAACCAGTTTTCCCAGCAGTTTTTGTTGAAGAGGCTGCTATTTCTCCATCGTATATTTTTAGCTCCTTTGTCAAAGACAAGTTGGTTATAGTTGTGTGGCTTCATATCTGGGTCCTCTATTCTGTTCCACTGGTCTTCATGTCTGTTTTTGTGCCAGTACCATGCTGTTTTTATCGTTATTGCTTTGTAATATAGTTTGAAGTCAGGTATTGTGATACCTCCTGCATTGTTCTTTTGACTGAGTATTGCCTTGGCTATTCGTGGCCTCTTGTGTTTCCATATAAATTTAACGGTAGATTTTTCAGTCTCTTTAATGAATGTCATTGGAATTTTGATGGGAATTGCATTAAACATGTAGATTACTTTTGGGAGTATCGACATTTTTCTATGTTGATTCTACCAATCCATGTGCATGGGAGATCTCTCCACTTTCTGTAGTCTTCGTCAGTCTCTTTCTTCAGGATGTATATTTTTCCTTGTAGAGGTCTTTCACATCTTTTGTTAGGTTTACACCTAGGTATTTGATTTTTTTTTAGGCTATTGTAAATGGAATTGTTTTCATACATTCTTTCTCAGTTTGCTCATTGTTAGTGTATAGAAATGCTGATGATTTTTCTATGTTGATTTTATATCCTGCTACCTTGCTGTAGCTATTGATGATGTCTAGAAGCTTCTGAGTAGAGTTTTTTGGGTCTTTAAGCTATAGGATCATGTCGTCTGCAAATAGGGATATTTTGACAGTTTCTTTACCTATTTTTATTCCTTTTATTCCTTCTTCTTGCCTAATTGCTCTGGCTAGGAATTCCAGTACTATGTTGAATAGGAGTGGAGATAGTGGGCATCCTTGTCTGGTTTCTAAATCTGTTGTTTTCGATGATACCCTGAATTGTGATTTTTGGATCATCTGATAGTTCAGTGTTCAGTTTTTTGAAGAACCTTCGATCTCTTTTCCAAAACTGTAGTATTAAAATTTATTATCACCAGCAGCGTACCAGACCTCCATTCTTGCTATATCCATGTTATCTTTCAACTACTTATTGTGGACAGAAAGGGGCAGTTAGTAAGGTGACAGTGTTTTGGTGGTAGGGCTTCATGCTTGCAAAGAAGGCATACTCCACCTATAGTGACACCACCAATCCTCAATCCTATGGATAGTTTGGAGGTGGGGTCTCCCAGTCTCCCTGGGAATGCTGGTCTGGAAGCTTAATCCACAGGATCTCAGATCTCACCCTTTCAAATACCTGGGATTATAGGGTGTGCTATTGGTACCTGGCCTCTCAACTTCCTATGATAGCCATTTTGACTGCTGTGTTCATACTGCATATGTTCTGCTGCTTGGTACAGTACATCCACAAGACAAATTTATAATTATCCAGGCTGTCAAGTAGTCACTGGAGGCTAGGTTCTGGTGGCTCCTGCCTGTAATCCGAACTATTCAGGAGGCATAGATCAGGAGGATCAGAGTTGGAATCCAGCCCAGGCAAATAGTTTGTGAGATGCTAACTCGAAAAAACCCATCACAAAAAATGATTGTTGAATTGACTCAGGGTGGTGGTCCTGAGGTCACAACCCTGTACCACAGGAAAAAAATTAGTTGCTGGAGGACTGTTCCATAAACCTCTTAAGGGATCTGTTATTCCTAAATGTCTGTGCACATATAAATTCACTCTGACAATACATATATCCACATAGGTTCTTTCATGCCTATTGTGTGTAACTATTTCTAGGTATTTATTATTTCACAATTATACCTTAATCATGTACATTAGTGTCAGGTAATGATGGCCATTCTCCTTCATACAATTTGAAGTTCCCAGTATAATTTCATACACACACACACACACACATGCTTATAGGTTGTTGATTAAAAATTATATGTGTTGACAGATTGATTTTGGTGGAAAACTTAAACTTGTGATGAATTTCATCTACACCCCTGTGGTATGTAACCCCATTTTATATATTCTTTTCTGCAGTTTTATCCTGAATTCACAATTTTTCCTTTTCTAAACATGTGCACATGTAAAAGAAATATGCATGTGACATTTTGTGGTACATAGGTGGCGCCAATACTACTTGTTTTAGTGGATATTTAAGCTCCAGGACATGTCTGCACTTTCTTATTTACCTCTTATTTCTTTATTTATTTCATTTTGTATTTTCTGGGTTTGACCTCATGGACTCATGCTTCCGAGGCAGGTACTCTACCTCTTGAGCCACACCTGCAGCCCTGCTTTCAGTTGGGAATTTCCAAGATGGGGTTTTCTGAACTGTTTGCCTGGATTTCCCTCCAACTATGATCGTCCTCCACTCTGCCTCCTCAGTAGCTAAGATATTAATCCTAACCCACCATTGACATACTCCTTTGGTTTTTGATACAGGATTTTCTTTGTAGCTCAGGGTATCACAAAAAAACAGGGATCTCAGGTACCTGAAACTAGTGATCCCCCTCCTCCTTTCCCTGAGTATGGTGCTGACAGGTCCTTGTCTGCATATCAAATTTGGTCAAAGTGTTGATTTGTTTGGTCAGTCACACTCAGTTCTACAGTTTTGATGCCAAAACTTTGAACTCGAGCTCATACTTGCTAGCCAAGTTCTCTTTCATTGAGCAGGGCACTCTGCCCTCTGCTCAGACTGCAGTTCTTCTTAAGTTGAGCTATCGGTGACATACTAATAGTCCATGTGATGCCAGGAAATGTTCACACAAAACTATACATCCCTGGATTTTTCAATGAAGGTTATTTGTTATTGTAGATATGTCTGTTGGTTGCACATTTCTGTCTTTAGGTGTGTGTTTTCTGAGGTTGGCAGGACAGAAAGCTGTCAAACCAGTAATACAGCCTGGGGGGCTCCTGAAAACTCCATTTCAAGGGCCAAGGATGGGGGGCATTTATGCAAAATATAGGATTTCTATTAGTATTTAAGAAACATTCCACAAAGTTACCCTCTAAAAACACAAACTGGGTGAAGTTCAAAGACATATCATTAATGGTCACCAACTCCTAAAACACCAGGCATAATGTATAGAGCAGGAAGCGGGAGACAGCAGAGGATATCTTATTCAGTTCATGAGAAGATCCCATGATTTTGGTCTCCAAACCTTTATTCCCTGACTTGATCATCAGGCTCTTTCTCTTTATATTCAAGTCTTTCCCTTCAATCACTTAGATGAAGGAATGAATTACTGATTATGGCAATAGGGCAATAGGAGAATAGGAACACCACTATGGGTTCTGGATCCAGGTCATATGCCTCTGGTAATTATCTCCGGTAATATCTCTTTCTAATACTTGTCTTAAAACTGTACTCTTAAAACAGTAAACACTAGTGAGTCCCTGCTGGCTCACACCTGAAATCTTGCCTCTCAGGAGGCAGAGATCTGGAGATTCCTGGTTCAAAACTATCCCAGACAAGTAGTTTGCAAGATACTGTCTTGAAAAATCAATCACAATAATAAGATCTGGTGGAGTAGCTAAAGATGGAGGATCTGAGATCAAGCCCCAGCTCTGGAAAAAAACCCCTCATAATCATTAAAGTACTGATATTGTTTGTTCTTTGAAATGCTTTCTTATAACACTTGACCTTGACTCTATGAAGGTAATTAGGTACTTGAAGTAGCAGGGCACTGGTGCTCACACCTATAATCCTAGCTACTCAGGAAACAGAGATCAGAAGAATCACAGTTCCAAGCCAGCTAGGGCAAATAGTAAGCCCCTATCTTGAAAATACCTAACCCCAAAAAGGGTGGTAGAGGGGTCAAGTGGTAGAGCACTTGTTGAGCAAGCAAGAGGCCCTTTTTCCACACCCCAAAATCCATGAAAAAAAAGTTTTGATGGAATCCCTGTACACAACAGGTGGCCAGTCATGCCACTTTCCACTTTTAGAGTCTATACAAAAATAAAATTTGTGTTATCTCCCGCTTTCTTTCAAACTTTAGATACTGTAACCCTCTTGGAAAGAGGGTGCCTACATGATTCCCCAAAGTCATAGGAAGTGACTGATCAGCTAGTTGCTAATGCACTAATATTTGAAAACATTTTATACGTGTATACTGAGAAGTCATGACACTGGTGACTGGTTTCTGGAGCATAGCTGTGTGACGCTTTGGTCACAACCAAGCAGGGTGCTGATGCCTCCTGGCCGACTGATGGACACTCTGCTGTAGGGCTCCCTACAGATCAGCATGGGACTGTTTGATTTCCCAGTCTCCTTGGGTGAATAGCAGGTGCACCACATCACCAACCACGACCTGTGCCTGTGTTCGAATGAGAGTGGGTGCAGAAGGTCTCCACAGGCAGCAATTAAAAAGTACTAGGGTGGGTCCAAGAACCACATGTACAAGAACACATGAATGTGATACTATTAGAAACTTAGCTTGTGCTAATACCATTTGATGTGCAGGATATATAAGACCTAGAGTGAGGCTAGGCTCTAGAACTTTTCCCACATTTTCTTATTTGCCTCTTATTTATTTACTTATTTATTTTATTTTGGTGGTACTTTGGTGAACTCAAGTGCTCCGTGATTGCTAGGCATAAACTCTACCTCTTAACGACACCTCCACCCTGTATTGTGTTGGGTATTTCCAAAATGTGTTTTGTGAACTATTTGCCTGGAATACCTTCCAACCGTGAATGTCCTGAACTCTACCTCCTGAGTAGTTAGGATTTTAGGCCTGATCCACCATTGCCATTTTACTTTGGTTTTTGATACAGGATCTTGCTATGTATCCCAGAGTATCACAAAACACACCATGTAGCTCATTTACCTGAAACTGGCAGTTCTCCTACTTCAGCTTCCTGATTGTGGTGCTGACATGCCCCTGGTCCATATCAGCTTTTGTCCAAGTCCTGACCTTGTTTTGTCACTCACACTCAATTCTACACAGTTTTTGATGTCTTTGGATGGTACTTTGGTTTGAACTTGACCTCATACTGACTAGGTAAGTATATACCACTTGAACCATGGACATCCAGTGATTTTCAGTTGTGCTATATTGGTGAGAAACTAGTATGATAGCTTGGCATACCTGGAAATGTCCCAACAAAGACACTGAACACAAATCTTTTTTTTTGCAGGATATTAAGCATTGTATATTTATCAATTCGTGCATATTAAAGTCCTGAGTTATGTTGTCTGATGTTGGCAGGACAGAAAGCTGTCAAACCAGTATGATGACCTGAGGTGCTAATGAAATTTACATTCCAAGACCGAATGATGGAGACATCTATAGAAAGTATTGGATTTATATTGATATACAAGAAACAGCTACAAACTGACCCACTCAAAACACTCCTACCTTCACTCAGAGTCACAGGCTCAAAGGTGACTAGTTCCTAATTCACCACGCATAATGTATAGAGCAGAAATGTCGAGACAACACAGGATATCTTCTTCCTCAGAATTCTCCATGATTCTGTCCTGCCATCATTCATTCTGTGACTTTGTCATCACACTTTTCTTTCTATATTCAGGTACTTCACAGTCACTAAGATGAAGAAAAGATTTATTGATTAGGACAATAAAAGAATAGGAACACCACACTGGGTTGTGAGTCATAAATATAGGATGTACAGCAGGGTTACCTGTTCATTCTCTTTCAAATACCTTGCTCAAGAAAGCTGTACTCAGGAAACAGTGAACATTACAGGACAGACACTACTGTTCCTTTGAAATGTCTGCTCCTAACAATTGACCTTGGCTCCAAATAGGAAAATGAAAAGTGAAGAAACTAGGTGCTGGTAGCCCCAATCTGTAATCTGAGCTACTCATGAAGCAGATACCATGAAGATTGCATTTTGAAGCCAGCCCAGGCACATGGGAAGACCCTATCTCAAAAGTACCTAACACAGACCTGAGCCCAGTGCCTCATGGCTGTGAAGATACATAATCAGGGAACAGAACAGAAGGTTCACCTTTCATAGCCAGTCCATGCAAATAGTTCATGAGACCTTATCTCAAAATAACCCATCACAGAATAAAAGGGCTGTGGAGAGGCTCAAGGAGTAGGGCCAGAATTCCAACCCCAAAATAAAAAAAGAGTACCTAGAACACAAAAGGGTTGGCAGAGAGGCCCAAACAGTAAAGAAACTGCTAAGCAAGCATGAGGCCATGAGTTCAAACCCAGCACCGCCAAAATATTTTTTCAAAGAGATCCCAGCACACCATGTGGCCAGGAGTACCCTATTCCATCCTTGGAGTTTATACAAACAATCAAATACTTGTTACACACCTTTCTTTGAAAGTTTGAAATTGTGTTACATCTTGGAACTAGAGTGCCTCCATGATTCCCCAGAATCATACTGAAAGACAGATCAATGAATCTCTAACATACTCTTTGCAAACATTTTATTCACATTGTCCCAAAATTGCCACATTAAACCCATTCTACATGATTCCATTGAGAAGTCATGAAACTGTCTCCTGGTTTCCCCAGCATGCCCAAGTCCATTTGGGACTACAATGCAGAGCGCTCAGGTCTCCTGAGCTTTCTTTTGCAGAGCTCCACACAGATCAATGTGGTGTCCATTTGATATCCTACTTTCCTGAAACCAATACGAGGTTCACCACATTACCATCCATGGCCTGTGATCTGTGTGGATGAGCGTGGATGCAGAAGGGTCTCCACAGGCAGAACTTCAAAAGGACTAGGGTGGGGCCAGGACCCACATTCAAATATTGGGACTCTTACAGACTCACTTGCAAGTAAATGAATGGAGCTGGAAAACATCATCTTTCCCTATAACAGGAAAGATAAAGAACATCAACAGTTACAGAAAAGCATGAGAACAGAGACAACAAGATAACAACCGAGAAGCCATGGAGAGATCTCAGGAGAAACCATTCTGTCCAAACCTTGATGTTCTGAAATGATGAGAAAAATCAATGTGTGCTATTAAATGACAGCCTTCAGAAGCTCATACAGCTTTTTAGGGGGCACGTAGATTTTCTCTGCTGCAACTAGATGACAATAGTGTTGAGTGACATGAAATTTCTCTAGCATTGAAAGCCTACACTGCTATAAGAATTGATATTTCCTATTTTAAGATTGCTTCTCCCTTGGACTATGGGAGAATGAGGCCACAGCTGTCAATGAACTTGTGAAATAGTTTTATATCCTTTTGAGTATAAACCTCAATCCTCATGAAAAGACTGTCCAGTAAGTCTTGAATAATTTCTGGAAGAGCATGCAGCTGATTTGTACATGGGGTACTTTGCACAGGTATGTAAGAGCAGCAGCAACATGCAGATTCCTTCTGAGTAGAGTAACGTGAAAATAATGTATGATCTGACATTCTGCATTTGTGCAAGTTTGGCAGTGGTAGTAAAGGAAGGCCGATTCTGTTGGAGTCTCTACTGTGAGTAATTCAGAGAATCAAGCCCAGGAACAGATCCCATAGGGGTCCCACACTGGTACTCTATAATTTCTCCTCGGGTTAGTTATTTTCGAGACAGGATCTTACTATTTGTCCCCCTGACTTTGAATTGCAATCCTCCTGATGTCTGCCTTCACTATAGCAAGAATACAGGTCTTGCTTCAGTGACTGGCTTCTTCTAATACTTAATTATCCTGATAGGAGCCAAGGTCAATGTGATGAGCAGACATTTAAAAGGAAAAGTAGGGTCAGTCCCCTAATATTTACTGTTTTATGAGTACAGATTTAAGACAAATACAAATGCCAGGATTGTGGCAGGACTCACCATCCAGAGGGTTGCTCCTGATCTGCTGTTGCTCTTATCAATAATTCATTTCTTCATCTCAGTGTCTATGGACAAATACGTGAAAGTAGAGGGAAAGACCCTGTTGACAAAGTCATGGAAAAATGTTTGGAGATCAGAATCATGGGGACTTGTAATGAATTGAAAAATATAAACTGTGCTGTTTCATGCTTCCTGCTCTGTATACTATGCATGTGTTTTGTGTGTCAGTGATCTTTAAGGATATGACTTTGTACCTCAGAAGGTGTGTTTTACCCAGGTAAGTTTTTGTTTATAGACAATGATGAATATCAGCCAACAAATGAGCTATGTCTTCATGGGAACATTTCCAGGAATGCCTTGGAATCATATCAGTATGCCACAGATAGGGCACACCTGGAAAATCACTTTATGTCCACGTGGAGGGCAGGGGGGCTAACTCAAGTGGTAGAGTTCTTGCCACCTCCTGCTGCCTGTCCCCACTGCTCCCTCACCCCAGATGTTGTAGAGGTGTGTGGGTGTGTGGCAATGGTAGGAACTGTGGCCCACGCACTCCCCAAGCTGCCTTCCTCCTGATGGACCCACCTGTTTTATCCCCAGCTTCCCAAATATGTGGAAAGCTGTCTGTTAAATCCACCCAGAACCCCCACCACCTATCCAGCTCATATTCAGTGTGCCAATAAATTCCTAAAATTCCTCCTTCCAGTCCGCAGTCCCCTAAACCAACTTCCCCTTCCAACAGCATTATCGTATTTGCCTCATGGTATAGCTGCTGTAGAATTTCATCATTTTTCCTCTAAATACTGCAGACAAGAATTTTCAAAAGGATGATTAACATTTTTGTTTTTGAATGTTTCACCTGTGTAGAAGGCAGAGAAAAATCACTTGACCCCGTGTTTAAAATTTATTTATTTTTTTGCTTCTCCTCTGTCTCCCCCTGCACAGGCTCCACATCAGAATGACTCTGGAGTCTCTACTGGTTCAGAGCTACAGAATTTACAGATTGTCTCCAGGTGCCCACAGTTGCCTTGTGTCTGGTCCCTTGCCATTTCTAATGAATAGCAGCTCCCGGAACTCCTCCAGTGAAGAAGTCTGAGGTGTGGCTTTGACAAGTCTCCGAGAAGCTGGGAGGAATCTCATGCTATACACTCATGTAAAAGACACTTTACATGTTTTCATATCTTAGCTGCAGTCAGTATTGTTTCCTTGGAAATCAGACCACAGCTTTCTTGAATATCTGATATCCATTGTTTTGAATCATACCTAGAATTATGATTTTGGGATCATCTGGCAGTTCATGGTTTCATTTTTTGAGTAAACTTCCAGTTATTTTTTTAAAAAATGGTTGTATTAAAATTTATTCTCACCAGCAGTGTACCATCCTCCCTTATTGCTATATCCAGGTCCTCTCAAATGCAAGGTGTCCTATATCTTCATTTATAGGTGGTTGCAGTGTTTGAACTCAGGACTTCATTCTTGCAAATCAGGTACTGTACTCCTTGAGTCACTACACTCCACTTCTGTGGGTTTTTTGAGGTAGGGTTTGCAGGGGATATGCCGGGACTGGTCTTGATCCTCAATCCACCTGATGTCTGAGCTCAGCATTTCAAGTGGCTGTGATTATAGGGATGGGTCTATTGTACCTGGCCCAACTCTCTAATAATAGCTGTTCTGACAGCTGCGCTCAGACTGCAGGTGGTCTGCTATTTGGCACGTTACATCCCCAAGGCAAATTTGTTAAAACCCAGGATATATTAACTGTATAAAAGAAGGGGTTTCATTATGACACATCTATATATGCATATGTTTTGAACATGTTCAGTCCCTCTATTTCTCTTTATCCTTTTCCCACCCCATTTTCACTATCATATTCCTTATAGTCCCTCTTTTGTGTTCATGTCCTCCCCCTTTAGATCCACATGATAGAAAATGTATACTTGTCTTTCCAAGATTGACTTATTTCACTTAACACAGTCATCTCTAGTTCTGTTCATTCTTCCTATGGCTGGGGAAAACTCCATTGTGTATACATTCCACATTTTCTTTATCCCTTCAGTCACTGATGCACACCTAAGCTGATCCTATAACATGACTATTGTGAATTCCACCGCAACCACCATGGGTATGCATAAAAAAAAAAAAAGAACACACACTGTCAAGTAGCCACATACCTCTGGAGTACACAGGGATCTGTGCTTCTTAAACCCTCTCTGCCCATACAAATGCTGGTGTACACATTTAAAACCATTTGTTTTTCTGCAATCTGTGCCTCTTAAACTGTGTTATAGTTGAGACACCCAGGACAAGGACAAATTCCTTCCAGGAAGAACTGGTAGACCTGGAGTTGTTGGTCAGGTGAGCTGGGGGAGGTAGTGGGAAGTGCGGAAGTCTTTTGGATTGGAGGCAGAGGGTTGTTGGTGTTTGTTGTTGTGGTTTTGGTTTTGGCCCTATCAACTCCCTGCAGCTGACTAGATACTGCTCAACAGTTAGCAAACTATGCTGGAAATCTCTTGCACTGGCAAATTGGGTTTTAAGCCCTTATCTGCCCTGATCCAAGGGAAAGAGGCATGTGGAAGGATGTATGCATGACCATGTAACTGACCACTTTGTTCTGTGATCTGGAGAGACCTGTGTTTGCACAGCGCTGTCCTCTCCCAGGGCTAGGTAAACTATCCACCCACAGAGCACTTTGAATGCAGGGTGACACATTCATGTTCCCGAAAGTCCTTCTCACTTCAGAGTGGTGCTGGCTTTGGGAGTCTTCCTTAGGCACATTGCCAGGACAGGATCGTGCTCATTTAATGTGGATGGTTCCTCAGCGGCCAAGTCATCGATGACTTTGAGAGTGACTTGAAAGGGAGCTGCTGTTTATTTAGCTTGTCCACAGGTGGAGGGAGAGTCAGGCACCTCCTGTAGGTTCTATAGGTGGTGAGAATTGAGCCCAGGGCCTTGCAAATGCTGGGCATGCACTCTTAGCACTGTGCTATGCCCTCAGGCACGGGATATGCTTTTTTGGAGCGTTATTTAGTCTATTTACAATTAATACTATTTTTCACAAGGTTAACAATACAAATGTCTCATACACATACACTCATCTATGAATATTGTGTGTACTGTGATTCCTTGATGTTTATTATGTCAAACTCATAGCCTTATAATGTACATTAGTGGCAGGTAATGAGGGCTACTCCGACTCTTACAATTTGGTAGTTTCCAGGCTAATTTCACAAATGCACACACACACACACAGACTCTCAGGTGAGTTTTAGAATTGTGCTTTAATGTCTTTAATTAAAATAATGTGTGTTGACATTTAGATTGATTTGGGGAGAAAAGGTTAAACTTGTGACAAGTTTTATCTACACACCTGAGGTATGTAATTCAGTTTTTTAGGTGCCTTTGTCCAGTTTTATTTTATCCTAATTTCACAGTATTTCCTTTTCAAAACATGTCCACATGAGAAACACATGAGTGTGACACTATGTGAAACTTAGGCGGTGTTTGGTATTATTTGTTGCACTAGACATAGAAGACCTAGAGGAGGCTGGATTTTAGAATGTGCCCCACTTTCTTGTTTTTTTGAATGTACCTCTTACCCCATGCTCTGGGATTCAACTCTTTGGACCAAACTGCTGTACCCTCCATTGTTATCACGGCACACTGCACTAGTTTGTAAGTCCACGCCTGTGGTAGCTAAGTGTCTTGCCTCTACAACAGCCAGGTTCCCCAAATGGATAATGACAACTTAAACTCCATCTTCTGCTCATGACTGTTTCGGTGTTCATGTCTCCATCAGTACTGTTTAACTGTTTACTTAATGTTTACCTCTCTAATTCCTAAGATAAGGATTTTTTAATGACTTTTGAACACTTAGATATTTCATAATTGCCTGTTCAAGTCTCTTGCCTACTTTTCTTCTGGACTCTGTATCTTTTCCTGTTTTGTTTTGAAGCACTGGGGTTTGAACTCAGGGCCTGCCTCACACTTGCTAGGCAGGCATTCTTACCGCTTGAACTACTCTGCCAGTCCTGTCTTTTCCTTTCTTATTAAAAGTGTTTTGTCAGCTGGGAGAGTGGTCCAAGTGGTAGAGCACCTGCCTAGCAAGCTCAAGGCTCTGAGTTCAAACCCCAGCACCACCAAAAAAAAGTATTTTGTCATATCAATGCAATTAATTTCTCATACTGTCACTTCCCTCTTTATGCTTTAATGCTTTCATATGCATGAGATTTTTATTTTAGTATACGCTAATTTATGAATATTTTAATAATGTTTGGTGTAACTTTTTGCTGTACTGTTTTGGGGTTTTTTTGCTTAGTTTGCTTTAATAGGAAAATTTATTAGCTCTAAACATGTTTTATTGAATGACACAATAGTGTATAGTGTTTTAGTCATACAGACACATTGTCCCTGCAATTTTCATTGGAAAGGAAGCCTGTTTTTCTACTTCTCTGCAATGCAGCCTCTGCTATTCACGTGTCTCAAATACAGGAGTCTTTAGGGTCTGTCTTCAGCAGGTTTATTTATTCATCTTCTTTCTGGGTCCATGCTGATTGCTATAGCTTAGTAACCTACAGTCATATGACACAGAAAGATGTTGTAGTTATCAGCAGACTTCGTATCTGACTGTGGCTGTAACATATAACATAGATGTGTGGTAGATAAACTAGGTTTGTATAAGCACTCTATTATGTTTGTACAATGTCAGGGTCACCTAAGAATGCATTTCGCATATGGTATCCCCATTATTTGTGAGGGGTGACTGTGTATACATGTGTTCCAATTATATAATACATAATTAAAATGTAGGGGTTTTATATCAAATTTAATAGAACTCTTTCCATTCCATTATTCCTTTAAAAGCACCAACATTTGAGCTGGGCGCAGTGGATCATGCCTGTAATCCTATCTACTCAGGAGGCAGAGATCAGGAGGATCTCAGTTCAAAGCCAGCTGAGCAGATAGTCTTTGAGACCCTCTTGGGTCTAGTAGAGTGGCTCAAGGTGTAGGCCCTGAGTTCAAGCCCCCAGTACCACAAAAAAAAAGCACCAGCATTTGGCACTGTCCTATAACTCTGTGATAGTTAACCTTCAATATCTTTTTGGCAGTACTGACACAACCACTTTAGTTTTACCTCCAGCCCCTCTTCAGTATCTTTAAATTTTGCTCTTTGGAGGGGACTGGAGTTTGAACTCAGTGCTTTTTGTTTGCAAAGCATGTATTCCACCACTTAAGCCACAACGCCAGTCGATTTTGCTCTGGTTATTTTGGAGATCGGGTCTTGTGAACTATTTGTCCTAGTGTGGCAAACACCTAGTATGGCAGCTAAATGTAGAGCACAGGACTTTCATTGTTAGCGTCAGTGGAAAATAACCACTTTGGAAGACAGACTTGAACACTCATACAAAGATAAACATGGTTTTACTGCACTGTTCAGCAATCACACAGCTATTTTCCCACATGAATTGAAAGCCCAGGTTCACACACAAGTCTTCCTAGGAAGACTTAATAATCTTCATAGGAAGATTAATAGCAGATTTACTTAGAATTTTCAAAAACTAGAAGCAACCAAGGCATGCCTTTCAGTAGCTAAATCAATAAGCTGTGGCTATCTACATAATAGAATATTATTCAGCAATAGAAGGAAATCAGGTGTAAGCCAGGTGTAGTGGCTCATGCCTATAATCCCAGCTACCCATGTGGGAGAGATCAGGAGGACCACAGTGCAAGACCAGCCCAGGCAAAAGTTAGCAAGACCCCTATCTCAACCAATCAACCTGAGCATGGTGGCACACATATGTCCCTCCAGCTTTGCAAGAGGCATAAATAGGAGGAGTCTAGGCCAGGCCCAGGCAAAAAAGGAAGACTCTATTTGAAAAATATCTACAGCAAAATGGCTAGCAACATGACTTATTTACAGCACAATTCCACATACACAACATTCTAGAAAAGACAAAACTACACATAGTAAATAGATCAGTGGTTGCCAGACAAGTTGTCTTGGATGGGGGCACACTGGACAGTGGCACAATGAACAGATGGAACACGGGAAATTTTTAGGGCAGTAAATTCATTCTGTAAGATAGCATGGTATGACATGCATTTGTCTAACTACAAAACTAAAAAAAACCCTACAAAACCATACAACACAATATGCAAAGTATGGACTTCAGTTGATAATGTACTGCTTCATTCATACCAACATCCAGTGCAATCTATTGATTCACAAATGCACTACACACAAGCAAGTTGTTACAAATTGGGCAAAGGCCAGGTGCAGGTGATTCACACCTGTGATACTAGCTACTTGGACAGCTAAAATCTGGAGGATTAAGGTTTAAAGTCAGCCCAAGCAAATAGTTTGAGAGATCCCCATCTCAAAATAACCAGAGCAAAATGAACTGGCAGTAGTGTCTGCTTTGCAAGAGCAAAGCCTAGAGTTCGAAACCTAATCCCACTAAAAATTAAAAAAAAAAAAACTAAGGAAACTGAATTGAGGGTGTGGCTCAAGTTTGATAAAGTGCCTCACTAGCAAGTGCCAGGGCCTGAGTTCAAAACTTGGTACTGGAAAAAAAAAAGGCAAAGGACTATATGGAAACTCCTTATTACCAATTCAATTTCTTTTGTAAAATTAAAAGTGTTCTGAATATTGTCTCATAAATACAAAAACAAAGTACCATCCCTTGAAGAGTCTAAGTATGCACTGTAGTATCATGTATAGGATGGCATCACATGCATAAAAATATGGAAAAAAATATTGGCAAAGGATGCATACACCGATTATAAACTGAAGATGAGCAAGTATTTTATCTTGTAGTTCACAACACTGGCTCCATCTGGTCAAAGATGGAACTAACCAACCTTTGAAAATCACTTCCAGTGGGACGTGTGGTATGAAGCCTTCCAAGTCTTAGTCTGATTGTCATCACGCCAGTGTTCCCTTTGTGATGTGTCTACTGACTGCAAAATCGCATTATTTATATTCATATGTAGTATTTTTAGTAAGTTAAACCATGCAAATCCAATACACAAATCTCAGGGGTGGGTGTGGGCAACCTGACACACCTGCAGGGGGACTCTTCAGGAAGAACCAACCGGGCCTTCCACGACCTCATAGGTGCTCAGCCTTAGTGTTGGCCTCAGGCCTCAGAAATCCAGACACAGCCACTAACTTACTTTAAAGGCAGAAAATACCCAGTGTTTGAAGAACCCAGGAAAATCACCCAATCTCAGGATTTTTATACTATATATATATTGGTGGGACTGGGGTTTAAACTCAGCTTCCCACTTGCAAAGCAGGAGCTCTACTGCTTGAGCCATACCTCCAGTCCATTTTGCTCTGGTTATTTGTTGGGGGGTTGTTATTTTTTATTACTTCAAGATATTTTTGAATTGGAGAACAAGAGGGTGGAACAGGTTCTGGCTGGAAGTGGGAGTTGGGGGGAGGAGGCCTAAATAATGTATACTAACGTATACACACGTAAGTAAATGTAAAAATGATAAAAATAAAAGCTACTTTTGATTTCCAGACAGGTCACAACACTAAGCTTTAGCCCATTCTGTCATAGAAGCTCTAGATGCTTGCTCAGCAGCTGAGAGGCACTCTAGTAACATGTTGGAAAAGTGAGTAACAATTCATATAAATATTCAAGTAGTTTTCATAGGATATATAAGTGACCCCACCGCCTAGCCTTCCATTATGGATGCATCTGTGCAATGCTAGTCTTAAAAGACATTTCAAAACTAGCAGTAGTTAAGTTAAATGGTCCCCCCAAATCCCCTAACTCAAGATACACTTGCAGTTAACAGCTACAAGAACGAATCCACACATTGATACCACCAGAAGCACAGGCTGCTGGGTGACGCTCCATCCCGCGTTCCTGAGCACAAGACATGAGCAGAGTGCTTATATCCTACTCCTCCAATTTGGGCTGCTCTGGTTATTTTGGAGATGGGGTCTCACAGACTATTTGTCCAGGCTGGCCTTGAACCTCCATCCTCCTGATCTCAGCCTCCTGAGTAGCTAGGATTATAGGAGTGAGAAGCAGTGCATGGCTTAAGTTGCTTATATTTTATAGTGCAAACTAAAAGCACAAGTACCTATGTCTCTCCGACAATTAAGATGTCATCTCATTATTTTTCCATGATAAACCATTTAGTACACAATCAACTCTTCTAGCTGTTACCACGCCCTATTCTGTATGATTTACTTCGAGTCTCAGACCAGAAGACAGGAAAGAGCAGTTACTCACTGTCACAAACACTCTGTCCTGCACAGAAAAGGAAATAATGTGAATTTTTTTCCTTTGGCTATTAAACTATCATGCTTGGTTTATGGAAATGTCTTCATTTTTCTGCAGACAACATGAAAGAGATTTTCTCTAGCTCATTCCTCTCTAACATTCTCAAGGTTAAGCCTTGAAATTCCACTTGAAAACAAAGAACAGACCCCAGAACCTTACCATATATGTACATTCTGGGGGAAAAGAAAAGAAAAATGAGAATTACTAACAAATGAAATATAAGGATAGACATCTTTTTTTCTGAAATTTTTTTTAAAATCTTTTTGGAAATATCTTCTTTGAAGCTCTGTGGATAAAATACATTTTACAGTTAATCTGAGGAGGCCACACACTTAGAAGGCAGCAATAGGAGAATCGTGGTTTGAGACCTAAAATGTTAGGGACACCCTATCTCAGAAACAAACTGGGCATGTAATGCATGCCTGTGGTTACAGCTACTTGGGAGGTAGAAGTGGAGGATTAGGGGTCTAAGGCTCGCTCCAGACAAAAAGCACAAGACCTGAAAAATAAACCAAAGCAAAACAAAAGGGCTGGGAGCATGACTGAGAGTTGTAGCAGAGCAGCAGAGCACAAGACTCTGAGTTCAATGCCAGTACTGCCAAAAAAGAAAAGCAGTGAAATCTGAGGTAGGAAGTAAGTGTGGGGGGACCAGGAGAGACAGGGGTGAAGCTTTCCTGTGGTTTATTATTCCTGTAATCCCAGTTACTTAGAAGGCAGAGATCAGGAGGATTGAGGTTGGAGGTCAGTTTAAGCAAAAAGTTTACAAGATCCCATCTCAACAAATAAGCTGGCTGTAGTGGCCCATGCCTGTCATCCCATCTATGCAGGAGGACTTAAGTAAGACATGGTCTGAAGCCAGCCCCAGGCAAAAACACAGCACCCAACCTGAATACTAACTGAAGCAAACAAACAGAACAGTTGGGGCATGGCTCAAATGATAGTGCACCTGCTTAACAAATGTGAGGCCCTGAGTTCAAACCCCAGTGATGCAGGAAAAAAAAATTTACAATCTGAAAATCCATAATTGCAATGGAGTATTTTAATATATCCTTCAGGAACTGAGAAACAATATTTGATAGTATACCAAATTGATAGTATACAAATTATTTGAAAACAAAACATTTCCAGGAAACATCTACAGATTTTGACAAAAACATGCAGACAGTTCTTAGGTCACATACAATGAAACCTAATCCAAAATATACTGAGAGACTACGTTAAAACAGTAACAGGAAACACCCAGAGTCTGCTTGATTTGAGGAAAGGGCTCCTTCTTACACAGCCAACTGGGTCAGTGCATTCCCTGAACAATGCAGGAGAGGAAAAAACGCCCCTGTAGTCCTTTACAACTGCACCACTGGAGCTGTCACAGTAGAATCAAACACATAGTTGCTGGGGGTATTAAAACAAGGTATTTACCACATAAAGTGAGACCTTAGATGAATTTAATCTGGAGACAGGGTGAGTCAGTACATCAGGGAACATTCTGAATTCATTGTCTGACGGACACATTAGAGTTTGCAGGAAACCCAAACTGCAACAGATGATGGAGCGGGCTTTGTGGAGGTTCTGTGGAACGCTACATCTTTGGAAACATGGCAGTAAAGCAGCCAGCGATGGCTCTGAGAACACAGCTGTGTGCTGCTTAATGTCGGGGTATGTTCTGAGAAATGCATCATTACGCATTTCTGTCTTCATGCAGGCATCGTAGAATGTGCTCACACAAACCTAGACGGCACAGCCTACTGTACACCGAGACCATGTGGCATAGCATATTGCTTCTAAGCACTAAACTCATACATCATGTCACTGTCCCAAATTCTGTAGGCAATTATAGCACAATGGGGTATGTGTATCTAAACATGTGAGCAGAAAAAAGATAAAAATATTGCAGAAAGACTTCCAAAAATGGTATGTTTCTACAGGGCACTCACCTGGATGGAACTTGCAGTTGCTTTGGGTGCGTCGTGAGGACTGATGTAGATGAAGGCCTAGGACGTATCTACACGCTACTGCAGACTTTACAAACATTGTACACTATACTACATTTACAAAAAAAATCATTTTCTTTCTTCAACAATAAATTAACCTTAGCTTACTGGGCCATTTTTACATACAAGCTTTTTTAAAAATAACTTTGTGATGCTGAAGATGGAGCCTATGCATGTAGGCAAGTGTTCTATCACTGAGCTGCACCTCCAGCCCACTACATTTAAAAAAAAAAAAAAAAACTTTTTGGCTCTTTTGTAGTAACACTTAAACACAAATGCAAGATCCTCCTGTGGTCCATAAATACATCCACTGAGTTTTTACACCCTATGCAAGATGCACCTCCCTGAAACCTTGTTAGGATCACAGTTCACAAACATTGTGCAGCTATACAAAAGTATTTTCTCTATATTCTTAAATGAATTTTTACTTATCTTTATTTTAATTTGTAACTCCTTTTGGTTAATAACTAGGTCAGAAACACATTAGCCTAGGCCTACACAGGACCAAGATCACATCATTGGCTTCCACTTTCACCTCTTGACTCACTGGACAGTCTTCAGAAGCAGTAAATTAGCATGGAGCTGTCACTTCTTCTGGACTACCCCCTGAAGGAAATGCCTGAGGCTGTTTCCAAGTTAACTTTTTTTAATAAATAGAAGCAATGCATTCTAAAGTAATGATTTAAAAAAAAACTACAGCACAGTAAATACATAGGAGACGGTTTGTCTTTTCTATCAAGTACTAAGATGCCTAATTGCATGTGATATATTTTTATGCAACTGGCAGCACAGATTTGTCCATACCAGCATCACCATGAACACATTGCACTACATCATGATGGCTATGACATCAGTAAGCAAAAGGTCCATTATAATTTTATGAGACCACTATCATATATGCAGACTGTTAAGAAACCAAAATGTATGGGTTGCAGGTGTGGCACAAGTGGTAGGGTGCCTGCCTAGGAAGCATGAGGCCCTGATTTCAAACCCCAGCACTGCCAAATAATTAAAAATGGGGGAAGAAAAAAATGACCAAAATGTTATATAGTGCATGACTGATTACCTTTTTTTTTCTTCTGCAGTAATGGGGAATCAAACCCAGGGCCTCTCTCATACTAGGCAAGAACTCTGTCACTGCACTACATCCCCAGCCCTATGACTGTACTGTTGGTTGGCAGGAAAAGCATCAGGAAAATGAGGTAGACGCGGTGTCCCTGAAGCCCCTATGCAGCCATCTATCTCCACAAAAGGTGGCTATAAAGGCTAACAAACACCCTCCTTCGCTTCTGCCTGATATATCACACGTAAGCCAACTATTAGTGAATTCTGACAAGAACCATAAGGGCTGGATTTTAGAAGACATAGGTAATAATGTTATCCATGCTAGCCTAACAGAATCCCAGAAAACCATTTCCAACTATAGATTATATTATGCTCTCTTCTGTGGTTTGAGCCACAACTCCAGTCCATTTTGCTCTGGTTATTTTTGAGATGGGTTCTTGAGAACTATTTGTCCAGGCTAGTCTTGAACTACAATCCTCCCAATCTCAGCCATCCATGTACCTAGGATTACAGCTGTGAGCCACCAGTCTCTGGCTGATAGGTCTCTCTTCTTAATGCAAAGTCTATTATCCAAATCCCAGTCAGAAAGAATGCTAACAAGGGACAGACATCAAAATAATAATAATTCAAATGAGAATATTCCATAAGATAAACTTGGCACACTCACAACTTTAGGACAACAAATTACTAGCTCAGAAACAAATAATGCTCCTCTGCTCCCTGCCACTAAAGAAGCTTCTTTCAGTCTGAATGACTGAAAGTATGTATTGAGTAAGGAAGACCCAGTACCCGCTACACAAGGCCAGGAAGAAAAATCTCAACAATTACCAAATTGTCATTTTTCAAAGGCTCCTTAACAATTTAGAAAACGTATAAAAGTACTAAGAACTTTCATATTATACACTTTGCTTTACCCATGAATACAACAGACTTCAAAAAAGAAAAGAAAATTGTAGAAACTGATTTAATAAAAACACTACCTATTAAAATTATATACTACTTCTTAGCAAGGGCTTACAGAATCATCTCACGTCACTGCTCATCTGCAAACATAATAAATAGAAATCCATAGTCCACTCATTTTACAAATGAGTAACTGATAAACACAGTATGTTTATAAGTTTTATAACATGTCTTTCATAATGCAAATTTTCTGGAACAATAAATGTGGATTCGTTTTCATGAGGCTTCCCCACATTATCTACATGTGCAGGATCTCTCTGCAGTGGCAGTCTTCACATGAGTTTGAAGTTTCACATGAGAGGGAGTAAATATCATGAGTATTTGACAAAATTGAAAACTTCCTACTACTTTTCACTTTTATAGGGTTTTTATCAATGTACCTCTCACATGTTTTGTGAAGATGAAGGCAATGAAAGGCTTTCCCACAATGCTTGCTTTCAGTAAGTTGCTCTACCCAGTAAGTTTGTTTCCAAATAAACTGGGACAACTTTCTTTACATGTACAGAATTTTTCTTTTGTGTATTCTTACGTATCCTCAAAAAGTTGTGTGACCACTGAAGTTGCTTCAGTGTCACGAGAGTGACCATATTGCTTATGATCAGAGGGTTTCTATCTAGTATGAACTTTTTCTGGTTTTCACAAAAGGAGAACTAAACATTTTTCCGCATGTTATATTCACAGGGCTTCTCCCAGTAAGTCCATATCCTCAAAGGGCAATGGGACAACTGAAAGCTTTACCATGTTGTTTGCATTAGAAGGGTTACTGTCCATTATGAGTTCTTCCATGTACCCGAAAGGAACGGGAACACTTGAAGGCTTTACCACATTGTTGACATTCATAGGGTTTTTCTCCAGTGTGAGTTCTTTCATGAATCCGGAAGGAACGGGAGCAACTGAAGGCTTTATGACATTGCTGACATTCATAGGGCTTCTCTCCAGTGTGAGTCCTTTCATGCATTCGAACAGAACTGGAACAACTGAAGGCCTTGCCACATTGCTTACATTCATAGGGTTTTTCCCCAGTATGTGTCCTTTCATGTATTCGAATGGAACTAGAACAACTAAAGGCCTTGCCACATTGCTTACATTCGTAGGGTTTCTCTCCAGTGTGAGTCCTTTCATGCATTCGGAAGGAACTGGAACAACTGAAGGCTTTCCCACACTGTTTACATTCATAGGGCTTCTCTCCGGTGTGAGTCCTTTCATGCATTCGAAATGAACTGGAAAAACTGAAGGCTTTCCCACACTGTTTACATTCATAGGGCTTCTCTCCAGTGTGAATTCGTTCATGCATTCGAAAGGAACTGGAACAACTGAAGGCCTTCCCACACTGCTTACACTCATAGGGCTTCTCTCCAGTGTGAGTTCTTTCATGTATTCGAACAGAACTCGAACAACTGAAGGCCTTCCCACATTGTTTACATTCATGGGGTTTTTCTCCTGTGTGAGTCCTTTCATGCATTCGGAAGGAACTGGAGCAACTGAAGGCTTTCCCACACTGCTTACATTCGTAGGGCTTCTCACCAGTGTGTGTCCTCTCATGAATTTGAAATGAACTGGGACAATCAAAAGCTTTCCCACATTCCTTACATTTATAAGGCCCATTTCCAGTGTGCATTATCATGTGTCTCCGATAGCTTGGAAGAGAAATGAAGGCCTTTCCACACTCCTTGCAATCATAAGGTTTCTCTCCAGTATGAATTCTTTCATGTTTTCGAAAGGAACTGGGAAAGCTGAAGGCTTTGCCACATTTTCTACATTTATAGGGTTTTTCTCCAGTGTGAATCCTTTCATGACTTCGAAAGGATGTGGGACAACTGAGGGCTTTTCCACACTGCTTACACTGATAGGGCTTTTCTCCTGTGTGAGTCCTTTCATGTATTTGAAAAGTTTGGTAATATCTAAAAGCTTTTCCACATTGCTTACATTCATAGGGCTTCTCTCCAGAGTGAGTTCTTTCATGGTTTCGAAATGAACTGGGATGACTGAAAGTTTTCCCACATTCTTTACATTTATACGGTTTCTCTCCTGTGTGCATTCTCATGTGTCCTCGAAAGGTTGTGTGATAAATGAAGGCTTTGCCACACTCCTTACATTCATAGGGCTTCTCTCCAGTATGAGTTCTTTCATGTATTTGAAAAGAACTAGGCCAACTGAAAGCTTTCCCACATTGCTTACATTTATAGGGCTTTTCTCCGGTGTGAGTCCTCTCATGTATTCGAAATGAACTTCTAAAGTTGAATGTTTTCCCACATTCCTTACATTCATAAGACTTCTCTCCATATTTGTGGCATGCATATGGTTCAGTATGAGCCTTCATGTGCCTTTTAAGAGATGAGTGACACATGTAGACTCTCCCACACACATTGCATTCGTAAGGTTTTACTCTAGGAAGAGTTTTCTTGTTCCATTTGAGATCTGGAACCTGGATGAAGGTTTCCTGACACTGACCATCTTTTCTTTCACAGAGTTTTTCTCCCATATGACCTCTGAAAAAAATGAGAATCACATTATTATGGCTGTTTTATAAACAGTTTTATAATTATTAATGATTATTAAAAATTTCACAATCTTTAGCAGTTAGAATTACACTTTTACTTTTTCAGGAAGCACATATGTAATGAATGCTCTGTAAGAGTGTTGAACCATAGCTACTACTGAAACAGTGATATTCATGATGTGGCTTCTTTTTGTCTTTTTTTTTTTTTTTTGAGGTATTAGGGTTTGAACTCAGGACCTTGAGCTTATGAGGAAGGTACTCTACTGCTTAAGCCACACCTTCAGCTGTTTACTGTATTTTTTTTAACACACTAAGATCCTCTCATAGGACATTAATTTCTTTTGTGAGGCATACAACTCACCTTACATTTCTCCCCTGGGTTTTGTACCGATCTTCAATGTTCTGGTCTTCCCAGTTTTCCCCTAAAATACAGATCCAGACAAATCATTATAAATTACTAGAAATTATAGAATGATGGAGGGGGTGAATTCAACTATGATACACTGTAAGAACTTTTTTAAATGTCACAATGTACCCCAGTACAATAATATGATAATGAAAAATTATTAGAAATTATAGAAAAAAATTTTAGATTCTAGGTCCAGGATGAGCTGATACTTTGCCATGTTTACTTACCAAAACATTCCCTTTCCATATTCTAAATCTTGGAACTTCACTGATGAATAAGAAATATTGGTTCTCTAATTGACTAAGTATGGGAACAATTTTATTCTTACCTATGGAAGCCAAGTTAGTGAAGGTCTCCTGCATCACATCTCTGTATAGTTTCTTCTGGAAAGGATCTAGCAAAGCCCACTCCTCCTGAGTGAAGTTCACAGCCACATCCTCAAAGGCCACTGAGTCCTGAAACATTCCACATATGTATGTGTAAAGGAGGATGGCAAGACTGATAGCACTGGAGATATTCACTCAGTTCCCTATGGAGTGCTCATGATTCTGTGACCTCAAAACATTTATTCTATAATGTGGTTATCAGAACTCTGAACTTGTTCATATCCACTTGCTCATAAATTTAATACCACCATGAATACATGGAATTTCTACATTTTTACTACAATCACTTCAAGTCCTATTATTCTCCAATGACAGGATACACAGTATCTTGGAGAAATTCTATGTAGATTAGATAAGTTTTTCCATTTTATTTTATTTCTTTACATGGAATGCTTCACAAATTTGCATGTCACCCTGTACAGGGCCATGCTAATCTTCTCTGTATTGTTCCAATTTTAGTGTATGTGCTGCCAAAGCGAGCACAAACATTACAAATTTAAAACCAGCAATTCCTACTGGGTGCTGGTGGCTCACACCTGTAAATCCTAAGTACTCAGGAGGCAGAGGTTAGGAGGACTGTGGTTCGAAGTCAGCCCAGGCAAATAGTTCTCAAGATCCTATCTCAAAAATATTCAACACAAAAAAGGGCTGGTGGACTGGCTCAAGCAGGTGAGCATCTACATAGCAAGTGTGAGGCCAGGAGTTCAAATCCCTGCACTGCCAAAAAAACCCAGCAATTCCTTGTGAGAAAAAAATTTCATTTCTTGCCTTATTATGTACCATTATCACAGAGTACTCCATGACATACATGAGGTTTTAATGCACACACACACACTAAAGTACTGTACTAATTCAGCAGTGCTGTCCTCCACAGAACATAAATTTCCTTTCTCTAATCCCAACTGGCTACTATAGACTGATCTCCTATGTCTCTCACTTCCAGGTCCCAAGAGGTGCACAAAAGCCCAAGTGAGCACAGGAATTCCCCAGCCACTTAATTCCTCTAAATGCTGACCTCCAAAATAGATCATTAACCTACTGACATCCAAATGCAGGGGACAGAGAAAAAGTTCCCAAACAGCAGTTCTGATGAAAGTCGAACTATTTGTTAAAGTAACAGCAGAATATCCACACTCGTCTTGTGAGTGCGTCCAGGGAATAAAATGACCTGTGCAGGTCACAGCCCTAATTCCTTGTTGTACAATGGATTTGTAGCATTGGCTCAACATCCTACTACCCGGTGCTCAGAAGAAAGTTAACATTAGTAGTCCTGAGTTTTCTTATCTTTAGCAGTACCAACTCACAAAGTTTGTCCCTCCCTGATATGTGTGAAGTCATAGTTTCAGAGAGACCTCATCAACTTAAGTGCTAAAAATGGCTGAGGAAGAACTAGCATCATCTAAGCAAAAACTAAAAAGGATATGCGGCTGTAAGGACTGGGGGGTGTAGCTCAGTGGCAGAATGCTTGCCTAGCATGTGTAAGACCCTGGGTTCCATTGTTTCATTTCTAGCACCTCAAAAAAGAGTTGTACAATAGTGGTTCATTGTACCTAAAGTTTTTCTTTTCCTTTTTTTTTGATGGTACTGCGATTTGAACTGAGGGCCTCACACTTGGTAGGCAGGTGCCACTCCACCAGCTGGTACTGGGGTCTGAACTCAGGTTTTTGCAACTGCTAGGCAAGTATTCTGCCACTTGAGCCAACCCTCCAGCCCAAGGTGGGCAGGCCCCCTAAACTGTTTATGCAACCAATCTGATATGTACTAAGCTCCTGTCTTCCTTCTGATTGGATCATTTTACATGCTAGGCAGAGGGTGCAACTTGACCAGCCCCCAGGAAGCACTCTGAACACTGAGTCTTAATGAGCTTCCTGGTAAATGGTATTTCATACATGTCACAACTTACTGCTTGAGGAAATTATCCCATTTTATGTAACTACACAAGAAGACATTTGGAAGCTGGCACCTGCCTTGCTCCAGACCACATATAATTACTAAGACTAAAGAGAGATACCTAACAATTCTAATGGAAAAAAATATTATTGGGTAATGTTAAAGGAGAATAAAATAAATAGAAAGATGGAACCATTCTTAGAACTCAATGTCACCATGACATCTCCTCTCCCAAATGATATCTTTTGTGTGTGTGTGTGTGTGTGTGTGTGTGTGTGTGTGTGTGTATGTGTAGCACTAGGGATTGAAACCAAGACCTCACACATACTAAGCACGTGCTATTCCACTGAGTTACATTCCTAGCCCCAAAACTACATCTTCATAAAATTTAATAAATTCCCAAACAGACGTTCTTTTTTTGGCAGGGGGAAGATGTTGAACTCAAGGCTTGCTTATGCTTGCATAGCAGGCATTCTACCTCTTGAGCAACATCTCCAGTCCATTTTGCTCTGTTATTTTAGAAATGCGGGTCTCACAGAACTATTTGCTGGGACTGGCATCATACTTTGATTCTCTTGTGATTACAGGTGTGAGCCACCAACGCACAGCTCCCAAACATTTTAGAAGAAAAAAACTACTTCTCTAAATCTCATAGGAATAACAATAAAGTATTGAAGAATAAAGTGGCAGCTTATCTAAAATACATGAAGGATTTTCTAACTACAATATTCTGAACAGGATGATACGAGCAGAGAAATAAGCAAGTCAAGGGAGGAAAATGTCTTCAAAGGGCTGGCATTTACATGTATTGATTAATGGCAGAGCAAAGAATGTAGAGTGAAGCAGAAGCTATAAATAACACGTTAATACATGGGGAAGGGAGAAATTGTTCTCTAATTGGAAAACTGCATTATTTCACACCTATTTCCATAGACAATTTCATGTAGATTTAAATGTGAAAGATATAACTAAAACAATTTTAGAAGTCTTAGGCAAACTCAGGGCCTCACACATGCTGAGAACATGCTTTACCACTGAGCTACATTCCCAGGCCAATTTTCTCTTGACACAAAAAAGAACAGGGAGCCATAACTGAAGAGACTGAAACATTCAAATACATAAAAATGAAGAAAGTTAAAAGAAAAACAGCAAACTAAGAAGAAAATTATCCACAGTATGTTATAATACAAGATTAGTGTAAAAAATAAAAATAAACACATAAAGCCTGGTGTTGTGGCATAGGCCTGTGACTTCAACTACTTAGGAGACTGAGCAAAAGGACTGCTTGAGCCCAGGAGTTTGAGGTCAGTCTTGGCAACACAACAGCCACCATCTCAAAAAAAATTGTTTTAATTGATTTTTTAATTTAAAAATAGGAAAATACCCAAAATATATTTAACTAAGAATGATACAGCATATATGTAAAAAAGGTCTATATCTTTGATAGTGAGGAAATAGCCCAGTGAAATGTAAGGCAGATCCCATTTCTTATAAATGAAAAGAACCAAAATCAGGCAATTAGATGCTCTCCAGTATTGGTGACCACTAAAAGTAAGGAAATAGTTACCCACAAGTGGAAGAAGGTCAGCAGATACTTTTTTTTTTTTTGTATCAGTGGGGTTTGAACTCAGGGCCTCAGGCTTACTAGGCAGTTATTCTATCACTTGAGCCACTCTATCCCCTTTTTAAACATGACTATGGTTTACAGCCCAGTGATTTTTCTCCAGTATCCAGAGAATTTATTGAGCAGTACTTATACTTTGAGATGTATGCAAAAATGATGGGGTCAGTGTTTTTCAAAAGAGAAAAAACTAACCTGAAAAAGCCCAACCACCAGAATCATTGAAATGGATGATAAAACCACATGCACTTACTGTCAGATACTATCATGTGTGAAACAGTCTGAAACAAATAAAGCACTCAAAATACCTTTTCATGAGCTGGAAGTACAACTCAGTGGTTGAATGCTTGCATAGGATACTCAAGGTCTTGGGTTCAATCCCCACCACTTCCCCCAATAAATAAATAAAATAAAATAAACTTAGGCCAGCCATAATGGCACATACCTGTGATCCTAGCCACTCAGGAGGCATAGGAAAGAAGATCATGAGTTCAAGGCCAGCCTGATCCTATCTCAGAATGGAGGCATGGTTCAAGCCATACAGTGGCTGCTTTGCAAGCATGAAACCCAGAGTTCAAACCCCAGGCCCATAAAAGAAACAACAAAGAAAGCAACACCCTGTCTCAAATACAAAATCAAAGGGCTGAACTCTTGCCTAGCATGCAAGAGACTGAGTTCAATCTCCATACTGAGAAAAACACACATACAGACAAATTTTCATTGTAATCCAGTGTAATCTATCCATTTACTGAAAGTTCAGATGAGATTAAAAGAACTCTGTGTAATGAAAAAGAGCTGATAAAAAACCCTTGTTCCTTCCTATTATGGCTTATACTCTCTCTACAACAAAATTAGAGATAAGGGCAAAATAGTTTCTGCTGGGTATTGAGGGGGTGGGGGGGAGAGGGAGGGGGTGGAGTGGGTGGTAAGGGAGGGGGTGGGGGCAGGGGGGAGAAATGACCCAAGCCTTGTATGCACATATGAATAATAAAATAATAATTTAAAAAAAAAAAAAGAGCTGATAAAGGTCTGAAAAACAGTCAAGATGATACAGAGATATGACTATCAAAACCAAGGCCCATTTATAAACACACATTCTAAAAAACATTTTATTTTGTACCAAGCTCAAGGTCCCAAGTTCAAACCCTAGTACTGGGGAAAAAAAACTTTATTCAGATATGACTGATATGTCAAAATTTGTACATATTTAATGTAAACAACTCAATGAGTTTGGGGCTAAGTAGACAACCATGTAACCATTACCACGTTAAAGGCCATGCTCAATGTTTCCTCCCACCCTTGTTGTTACTATTACTTGAGTGTCTGTATGCATGTGTGTGTTGAGAACATAATGTAAGATCACCTGAGAAGTTTTCACCGTAAATACAGTTCTGACAGCTAGAGGTGTAACAGATCTCCAAAACTGATCTGCAAGACTGAATCTCTGTACCTATGATCATCTCCTTCTCATTTCCCTCCTCTCCTGTAAATTAGAATACCACTCTCTGAAATGAATTTAACTATTTTAGGTTATACACACAATCGAGATTGCACAATATTTGTCTTTCTGTTTGGCTTATTTTGTTGAGCAAAATATCCCCCAGGTCCATCCATGGTGTTTCAAATAGCAGGATTTCCTTCTCTTTTTTTCCAGTATTGTGGTTTGAACTCAAGGCCTTGTGCTTACTAGGCAGGTGCTCTACCACTTGAGCCACTCCCCAGTCAGAATTTCCTTTTTTTTAATACTGCATTATATGTATATACTACACTTACTTTACCTATTCACCCACTCATAGTATTCAAGTTATTAGTATAAGTTGGTTACTATGAATGAAGCTGCAATGAACACGGGAGTGCAGGTATCTCTTTAAGATTCTAATTTCAGCAGGGTTCCAGTGGCTCGCACATGAAATCCTAGCTATTTGGGAGGCAGAGATCAGGGGGATGATGGTTCAAAACCAGTCCTGGACAAATAGTTTTCAAGACTCTATCTTGAAAATACCCAACAAAATGGAGGGGGTGAATTCAACTATGATATATGTTAAGACCTTTTGTAAATGTCACAGTGCACCTTCCAATACAATAATAAAATAAATAAGAAAGGATTAAACAAAAGAGATCGAAACTATACAACACAAAACACGGCTGGCAGAGTGGCTCAAGTGGTAAAGTCCCTGCCTAGCAAGCATAAGACTCTGAGTTCAAACTCCGGTACCAAAAAATAAAAAGAATCTTGATTTCAATTCCGTTAGATAAATATGTATAAGTGGGATTGATAAATCATGAGGTAATCCTGTTTTTAATTTTTTGATAATCCTTCATACTGTACCCATAATGGCTGTTTCGATTTAAATTCCTACCAACAGCATACTAAGGTTTTTCTTTCCTTTTTTTTTTTTAAATCACTATTTTAAGGATTGAACCCAGAGTCTCATGCAAGCCCTCTACTACTAAGATATATCCCCAACTTTTTTTTTAATTTTGAGATGGGTGTATCCCTAAATTGCTCAGGCTGGCATCAAACTTGTGATCTTTCTGCCTTAGGCATCTGAATCACTGGGATTACAAGCATGTGCCACCACACCCTGCACCCCTTCTCATAAAGTTATCAACACTACTATAACTATGAGTAGATTTCTTAGCAGAAAACTTGTAGGCAAAGAGAGAGTGGGATGATATATTCAAAGTACTAAAGGAAAAAAATAGTTCATCAAGAAGACTCTACTCTGAACAAGAAGCATGGCTCAAGTAGTAGAGCACCTGCTACCAAATGCATCAGGCCCTGAGTTCAAACCCCAGTACTGCAAAAAAAAAAAAAAAAGGTAAGACTTTACTCAGCAAAGCTATGGTTCAGAAATGTAAGAGCAGTAAAGACTCCCAGACAAACAAAGGCTGAGGAAGTTCATCACTACTGGATTTGCCTTAAGAGAAGTGCTATTTGTTGCCCTTAACGCAGAGAAACTAAAGCAGATACCTTAAAAGCAACTGAGGCCAATAGGAAAAGGGGACCAGGAACTAGAGAAAAGGTGAGATTAAAAAGAATTAACCTAGAAGGTAACACACACGCACGGGAAATTAATGTGAGTCAACTCCTTGTATAGCTATCCTTATCTCAACTAGCAAAAACCCTTGTTCCTTCCTATTATGGCTTATATTCTCTCTTCAACAAAATTAGAAATAAGGACAAAATAGTTTCTGCTGGGTATTGAGGGGGTAGGGGGGAGAGGGAGGGGGTGGAGTGGGTGGTAAGGGAGGGGGTGGGGGCAGAGGGGAGAAATGACCTAAGCCTTGTATGCACATATGAATAATAAAATAAAAATAAAAAATAAAAAATAAAAAAAAGAGAAGTGCTAAAGAGAAACTTTGACCAGGCTGGAGGCATGGCTCAAGTGGTAGAGCGCCTGCCTAGCAAGCACGAAGCCCTGCGTTCAAACCACAGTACTGTCAAAAAAATAAATAAAAAATAGAGGACTTCAAATTGAAACAAAGGGTGCTAATTAGCAAATGAAACACTATGAAAGTATAATATTCACTGGTAAATGTAAAAGTATATAGAATCCCCAATTATCTTCAGGGAGTATATTCAAGGACCCCCACTATACATACATAGTATACCTAGGGCCCAGGGCCCAGTACTAGCTGAGGTGGTGAGAGCCACAGGAAGGTATTACTGACAACTGTGCTGGGATACAGCTCAGTGGTAGAGAGTGTGCCTATAATGCACAATCCCCAGCACCACAAACAATAAGTAAGCAGAAAGGAGAACTGTGGCAATATTACTATAATGAAAAGTATACAAATATGGTTTTTTTCTCAAATATCCTATTGTACTATCCTCACCCTTGTTTTTGTGATGATGTGAGGTGGTTACTAATGGACATGCAGGACACAAGGATGAGTCACATCCCAGGCAGGACAGAGCAAGATAGTGTGAGATATCAACACAGTATGTAGACGAGTATGCAAATTAAAACTTTCTGAAATTTTCCATTTGTTACTTTCAGACTTCAGGTAACTGAAACCATGAAAAGTAAAACTCTGGGTATCCAGGTACCAGTGGCTCACACTTGCAATCCTAGCTTCTCAGGAGGCAGAGATCAGGAGGATCTAGATTCGAAGCCAGCCCAAGCAAATAGTTCATGATATCCTATCTTGAAAACACCCTTCACAAAAAAAGAGCTCATGGAGTGGCTAAAGGTGTAGGCCCTGAGTTCAAACTCCAGTACTACAAAAACCAAAACAAACAAACAAAAAAAAAAAATGTGGGAAAAGGGGTACTACTATAGTCACATTTAAAATACTGTAATATTATAATGAGGATGTATATATCACATATGGCATAAACGTAAAAAGACAAAAATATAAATAATAACTATAGCTACCATAACCTGCTATTTTTTTCACATTTAATATATACTGTAACAAGATGTACATTATGACACCAACATAAAATCTGGGGGGAGAGGACAAGTGTATAATTTGTGTTTAGAATAAAAATTATCACTTTAAAATAGACTGTTATAACTTTAAGATGTTCTATATAAGCCTGGTGGTAATTACTTAGCAAAAACTGATAGTGGATTCACAAAAATGAAAAAGAATCAAAGCATATTATTACAAAAAAATCATCAAATCACAAAGAAAGAGAAAGTGAGGAAAAAGGGCCAGAAGAACTATAAAACAGTAACAAAACAGTTCAGCATACAGTAATATTAACTCCTTACCTATCAATAATTACTTTAAACGCAATTGGATTGAATTCTCCAATCTAGAAACAGTGAATGACTGAATGGATTTTTTTTAAAAATTGTCAAACTATATACTGCCTAAAAAGACTTACTTTAGATTTATGGCCACACATAGGGTGAGCATGAAAAGGACAAAAGAAGATATTCCATGCAAATGGTAACCAAAGAGAGCAAGAGTGGCTATACTTGTATTACACAAACTACTCTCCAAGTCAAAAATTGACACAAGAACAAAGGAGGTTGTTTAATAATAACAAAGAGGTCAATTCATAAGAGGACATTCAAAATTATAAATACAAGCCAGGTGCTGGTGGCTGTAGTCCTAGCTACTCAGGAGGCCAAGATCCAGATGACCTTGGTCTGAGGCCAGCCCAAGCAAATGGTTCAAGAGACTCTATCTCCAAAAATAACCAGAGCAAAATGAACTGGAGGCAGGTCTCAAGATTTGCAAGTGGGAAACCCTGAGTTCAAATCCTAGTCCCACAAAAAAAAAAAAATGGGGCTGACTGAGGGTCAAGCAGTAGAATACCTGCCTGTTAAGTGTGAGGCCCTGAGTTCAAACCTCAGTAGTGAAAAAATATATATATAAATACAAGAGTTCTTTACTTAAATAGGTAAAGCAAATTATTAATAAAACAGAAGGAAGAAACAGATACAAATACAGTAATATGAGGGAACTTCAATATCTCACTCTCATGGATACACCATTGACAGAAAAAGCTATAAGGAAATAGAAGAATTAAACAACAGCATACACCAAACGGCCTTAAAAGACACACAAACATTCCATTTAACAGCAGCAAATACACATTCTTCTCAAGGAACAAGAAACAAGTACACTTCTAAATCCTGATGATTGCAAGGATGTTTATACTGTCATTTCAAAATCTTATCTCAAAGAATTTTATGCATTCTTTTCTGAATTTATTTCATGATTAGAAGGTTAAAGCTGGGGACTGGTGGAGTGGCTCAAATGGTAAAGCACCTGCCTAGCAAGCATGAGGCCTAGAATTCAAACCCCAGTACCGCAAAAAAAAAAAAAAAAATGTTAACGCTGGTGCCACGTGTGGTGGTACACACCTGTAATTCCAGGTACTCAGGAGGCAGAGGCAGGAAGATGGAGAATTCCAGGCCAGCCAAGAAAAAGTTAGTGAAAGACCCTATCTCAAAAAACAACCAAAAAAAAAGGGAGAGAAAGAAATGGTAAAATCAGTTAATCTCAATGAAGATAAATCATAAAGAAAGACAAGGAAGGAAATGATGAAAGTAAACTAAAATCATTTCTTTTTATTATTCTTAATCTTACAGGTAAGACTTTATTCAAAATAATAATAACAAATCTAAGTTTTTGGGGTTTTTTTTTTTGGTGGCACTGGGGTTTGAACTCAGTGCCTCACAATTATATGCAGGCAATCTACCATTTAAGTCACTCCACCAGCCCTTTTTTGTGTTGGGTATTTTCGATAGGGACTCTGGGGCTGGCTTCGAACTGCAATTCTCCTGATCTCTGCCTCCTGAGTAGCAAGGATTAGAGGCATATGCCACCAGCACCTGGCTAACAATCTAACTTTATAGATGTGAAGTGAATGACAAAAATGTCATAAGACACAAGGAAACAAAAGGAGAAGTCAGGCTGGTGGAGTGGCTCATGTGGTAGAATGCCTGCCTAGCAAGCACAAGGCCCTGAGTACAAAGCCCGGTGCCGCAAAGGAAAAAAAAAAAAAAAAAAAAAGACAGAGAAGGGAAGAAGAATTTGGAATAATCTGTTATGAGATACCTGCACAACCAGTGAAATGATACAGTATTACTTGAAAGAGGTCTTGAGTTAGTTATAAATGTATACTGTTTACTCAAGGGAAGCTACTAAAATAGCTTTATACATGCTTAATGACCTAAATGAGAGAATAAAATAGAACCATGCAAAATTCTCAACTGAAGCTGTAGAAATAAGAAAAAAAAGATCACAGATGAAAATAAAAAAAAAAAAAAAGAAAGGAAAAATAACAAAAGCACCAAATAGAAATGAGTTTAAAAAAAAAAAAACTCAAGTTCAAGAGATAACACTTCCAAAATAACCAGAGCAGAGCTGGTGGAGTGGCTCAAGTGGCAGAACCACCTAAGACATGTGAAGTCCTGAGTTCAAACCCTAGTTACCACAATAAAAAATCCAAAATCAGAGCAATAAAAAATTCAAAAGGAACAAAATGGACTGGAGGTGTGGCTCAAGTGGTAGAGCACAGAAGGAATAGAAATCATGCAAATACGCTTTCATACTACAATGGCATTAGTTTAAGAAATCAGTAACTGCCAGGCTCTGGTGGCTCCAGCCTGTAATCCAGCTACTCAGGAGGCAGAGATCAGGAGGATCACCGTTCGAAGCCAGCCTGTGCAAACAGTTCATGAGACTCTATCTCGAAATAGCCCATCACAAAAAAGGGCTGGCAGAGTGGCTCGAGGTGTAGGGCCTGAGTTCAAACTCCAGTACTAAAATGAAAAGCTGCTCTCTGAAAGATCTGTGTCATAAGAATAAAAATTCTAGAGCTCTTTGTGGTAGGGGTGCCCATCCAAGGCGGGCCAATCTGCAAGCAACTGCATAAATAACACTAAGTAAAATTAGTAAAACGATACGTTGTTTCCAGAACACGGAAAGAACCTAGAAGGTTTTGTTTTGAGTGCGGAGAGGTGCAGAAGCTATTTCTTTATCATGTCAGGAATGGAACAATATTTTCTTTTACCAAGGCATAAGGCTCTCTCCCCCAACCACCTTTGCAAGATCTGAATGTCCTCAGAGGAAGATGTCATGAATGAAACCTGTGCTCCTGGAGGGGAGCAGTGGATTCATTCGGTTCAGGTTTTGCCTGCAAAGACTGGGGACAAGGGAAGGCTGTTCAGGTTCCCCAAGGTAAAGGTAGTAAAGATGTATCAGCAACCTTTACAAATACTTCACCTCCTCTCTCAAGGTCTCTTGATTACATACATTTTACATTGCTGTAAAAATGTAATCAAATAAATACAGAAATCTTTTCAAGGTGACAAAACAAAACCAGGGATGGGCAGTGCTGACCTGAAGCTAAGCTGAAAGCCAGTCATGCAAGGTTTGCAAAGAGGAACCTCAATCCAAAGGAGTTGATTCCTTAGGATGTCTGCTCCCAGGAAAGATACTGGAGGAAGGAGTAAAAGGGTAGGGCAGGGGCTGTGGCTCAAGTGGTAGAACCATGCCTAGCAAGAGTGAGGCCCTGCGTTCAAACCCCAGTTTGGGAGTTGGGGGAAGTAAAAGCAAGTACTGGGTCTCTGCTTTCTTTTCTTAAAAATATCTATAAGCAGCCAGGTGCCAGTGTCCATGCCTGTACTCCTAACTACTTGGGAGGTTGAGATGGGGAGGATCGATGTTTGAGGCCAGCCAAGGTAAATAGTTTGCAGACCCCCATCTGCAAATTAACCAGAGCAAAATTGACTAGAGGTGTGTCTCAAATGGTAGAGCTCCTGCTATGCAAGAGTGAAGCCCTGAGTTCAAACCCCAGTCCCACCAAAATTATAATAATAAATAATAACAAAAAAGTTAAAACCCACAAGCAATTTCAATCTTTTTTTTTTTTAAGAACCATCAATTCATCTATGGGAAAACGATCATTAAAATGCTGAGTATGGTTGAAATACACTGCCAAGGACAAACAGCTGATAGTGATGTCAACTAGAGGAGGGAAGTTGGCATTTGGGAATGCCAGAGGTGTTTGGAAATTTCGGAATTTATTGCCAGCCCTAGCAAGAGCTAAAGACCCTGCTTCCCGTATATCCGGAAAACTTAAGGGGAAATGGGTATCCCCGGAGCAGCAAGGAAGGACAGGGGTCCCCAAGGCCGCCAGCTCCCCCGCCGGACCCCACGGGGCGGAGTCTCCGCGACCCCGCCGTCCCCGCACGGTCCGGGGAGACGCGGGGCTGCGGGCACCCAGCCGCCCACACGAGGCTCCGGGCTGGGCCCAGGTGGCCGCGCAGGCCCGGGACAGGACGCCGGGGTCCCGGCTGCCGGCCCAGCCCCACCCCGCGGCCCGCAGGGGACCGGGACCGAGCGACGCCGACGGACTCGGCCGCAGACTCCGGGACAGATGAGAGGAGGCCTGGGTTCCGACATGGCCGTTTCCCATCCTCACCCCCAGCCTCCGGACGCGGTCCTGCACTCACCATTTCCCGGCTTCCTCTCTAGGCTCCGGCGGCCAGCGACGGTCCCAGAGCCGCCCGAGGGCCTCCAGCGGCCGGAGTCCCGAGGTGGAGAGCGACGGGAGCGCGCAGCCTCCCTCACGCTGTCTGCGCAGCGTCGCCCCGCCCAACTCCTCCTGCAGCGTTCCTGATTGGACAATTCGTATGGACACACCCTCTTTGTCTGATTGACAGCCAAGCGGGAAGCCGCTAGATGAGCCTGCCCAGAGTTAGCCAGGGGTCAGGAATCTTGTCCCTGGGAGGGATTTTTTCCCTTTTAGGCAGAACTTGTTCTGCATCCGAGCTGGGCATTGATGTCTGCCCGCCACTCCGTGTGAATGTGGACACAGCTGAGCGCAGGAAATTCCAGATTCCGTTTCTAGATAAAGCGAGGCCATTTATCCAGAGCAAGAGGGGCATGCAGGACTTGCCTGACAGAAACAAGAGGGTCAGATGTCCTCCTGGGCTTGACATACCTTGTTTACGAATAGGGACACCAAAAAGTGACCTCACCATATCTAACAAAGAAACTGGATATGGGGCTGGAGGCGTGCATCAAATGGTAGAGTGTTTGCCTAGCAAGGGCCAGGCCCTGAGTTCAAATCCCAGTACCACCAAAGAACCTGGCTCCATTTGATCTTTGACAATTGACAGGATTGAGCTTTCATCCCATCCTTGTCTCACCCTCGCACTCTTGGCACTGGAGCTCTAGCGGCTGAATCCCAGACCCTAGCCAGAGCAGACAAACTTCTCAGACCAACCAGGCAAGGCAATGTATTCACTAAGGCTAGGGTGTGACTCAGTGCTTGCTTAGCATTCCTGAGGCACTGGGGTCCATGCTAGGAAGGAAGGGAGGGAGGCTGGGAGAGAGGAGAGGAGAGGTCGCTTGTTCAAGGAGCAGCCTGGTCTCCTCTGTCCAGTGTTGACTCCCTTCTACTCACAAGTGAGCTCAAGTCCCATTAAAGCCTTGCCTATATTCCTCACATGTTTGACTCGGTCTCATTTCTATTGCTTCCATACCAAAAGGTCCCTTCTCTCTGTAACAGGATGATGTAAGAGCCCAAATTCTTTTGTTCTTGTTTTGTTTTGTTTGAGACAGACTTACAGGCTGGCCTGGAACTCAGTGATCCCCTTGCCTCAGCCTCCTGAGGACTGGGATTACAGGTGTGTACGTACCATGACACCCTATTTGAATTCATTCTTTTGCAAGAGCTGTGCAGTTATCCTAGCACCTAACAGGAATGTGCAATTTATTATGAGGGCAGTCTTCCATCCCCGGACTATGTGAGTAAGGCATGGGGGCAGGAGAGATGGGGGAGCTCTAACCAGCAGTATATATAAGAGAATAGGATGTAGGGTCACTTAAATTTTGAGAACAAATGCCTGCACATCTTTTTAAAGGAGCAGTGGGAATGCAGGGAGCCCAGTCAGTCAGGTGGGAAGGATGTTTCTAAGTACTTGCTTCTGGACACCTGCTTGGGCCATTTTGGGTGTGACATTCTATTTCGAATGCCCAGGCAATAACATAGGCTGTGCTGTTCCCATTACAGAAGTCGATCACAAAGCCTACATATTACATAATTCCACTCAAACCAAAGTCCAGAATAGGAAAATCCATATGGACAAAAGTAGATTTGTGAATGGAAAAGGCAGGGAATTAAATGAGGAGGAGTGGAGTCTTTGCTCCCATTTCTTGTGTGGGAACAGGAAATGTTGCTCTCTCTTTTTCTCTCTCCCTCCCTCCACCTTATCTATACCTTATCCTCTTATACTAAAATAAGTCCTTGCTAAAACTTCCTTAAAAATAAAATAAATAAATAAATGAGAAGGAGTTGAAAAGACAGATGAGCAGATGAGAGTGATGGCTGAAGAGTACAGGGGTTTCTTTCTTTTTTCTTTCTTTTTTCTTTTTTTTCCCGTGGGACTGGGGCTTGAATTCAGTGTTTCATGCTTGCAAAGCATGCATTCTACTGCTTGAGCCACACCTCCAGTCCATTTTGCTCTGGTTATTTTGGAGATGGGGTCTCTGGAACTATTTGCCTGAATTGGCCTCAAATCTCGATCCTCCTAATCTCAGCCTCCCAAGTAGTTAGGATTACAGGTGTGAGGTACTGGCAACCAGCCAGGGGTTTCTTTTTAAGGTGATTAAAATGGTCTAGCATTGACTGTGGTGATGATTATATGGCTCCATGGACATAACGAAAACCAGAGTGTGCACTTTGAAGGGTGTGTTGGATAGCATGCATATTTTATCTTGCTATAGCTGTCCCAATACATAAATAAAGGCATTAGGAGTTTTAATACAATTTGTTAGACCTATTAAGTACATCTCAAATGTTTATAAGCTGTGTGTGTGTGTGTGTGTGTGTGTGTGTGTGTGTGTGTGAGAGAGAGTGTGTGGCACTGAGGCTACTTGAGCCACTCTGCCAGTCTGCTTTTTTGTTTGTTTTGGCAGTACTGGGTTTTGAATTCAAGGCCTCATACTTGCTAGGCAGGTGCTCTACCACTTGAGCTGTTCTGCCAGCCCTTTTTTTTTTTTAAATGTTAACAGAAAAACAGAACCAGACAGAAGATAAAATGCTAAAGACAGATTTTCTTCAGCGAAGTATTGCAGTAGGAGATAAGAGACTCCTGTATAGAGCTAGGCTCAATTCCAAATATAACCAGAAGATGTGGGAATTTCATAGCCAAGGAGCAAGTTGGGAGAAGGAGGCACTGGTGGATGGAAAATTCCTAAGAGCAGACATTAGTCTTGGAGAATTCTGGCTGAAGGCAGACCAAGATGGTCACATATCGTGAGGGCGGGGAGTGTGGATGAAGAGTTTAATCAGCTATGAAATATCCAAGGTAGCAAATTCCCCCTAAACCACCTTAACAGAATTCTTGCTAAAACTGTATTCTACAAGGAAGTATAAAGATGGTTCTTGTTTGGGAGAGAGTAAATTATCTTTGTGACTTATCTCAGTGAAAATAGGAATTTAATTGCCTTAGGGATCTCATAGCCACTTGTATTTCAAAATTCTATTGGGGCTTGAGCCATAGTTAACGGTAGAGCACTTTCCTAAATGCGCAAGGCCCTGGGTTTGCTCTCCAGCACCACAAACAAAATAAAACTTTAAGGACACTCAAAAGTCATCCAGCCCAGTGCTGATAGCTCACACCTGCAATCCTAACTACTCAGGAGGCAGAGATCAGGAGTATCAAAGTTCAAAGTCAGCTCTGGGCAAATAGACGCTATCAAAAAAAAAAAAAAATCACACACACGAAAAAAAGGGCTGGTAGAGTGACTCAAGTGGTTGAGTGCCTAGCAAGTGTGAGGCCCTGAGTTCAAACCCCAGTAACACCAAAAAAAAAAAAAAAAATTCTGGTTAAAAGGCAAACATCGGTAGCAGAGCCAGATTCCTGCAAACAGAAGCCTACTTGACTCAAGGGCGTGACCTCCAGACCAGCTGTCACTCAAGCCAAAGGAGGTGGAGCTGTACGAATTGTCCAATCAGGAGCGTGGAAGGAACTATGGGTGGGCCACGCTCTGTGGCTGAAGAAATCAGCAGGCGGCTGTAGCTGCTTGGTATCTCAGGAGGTTCAGGTGCAGCTGCAGGCGCGGGAACTGCAGGGAGGCTACGTGGACACCCCAAAACCGGGAAATGGTGAGTCCAGTAGCGGGCGTCTGCAGACAGGGAGACAGGAGCTGCCGGAATCGCTGGTACCGGCTATGGTGAGACCCGGGCCTCCCCGCCTCGGCCCCTTGATCCCAAAGGGGGTCCTCGAATATACAGGACGCAGGGTCTCACATCCACCATCCTGTGCCCCAGTCTAGCTCTTTGTAGTGCTGGCAGTAAATTTGCTAATTCCCAGTTTTCTCAACTCATTCCTTTTTTTTTTTTTTTTTTTTTTTTTTTTTTGCGGTACTGGGGTTTGAACTCAGGGACCACACCTTGAGCCACTTCACTCCACCAGCCCTTTTTTGTGATGGGTATTTTCGAGATAGGGTCTTCAGAACTATTTGCCCGGGCTGGCTGCCAACTGCAATCCGCCTGATCGCTTCCTCGTAAGTAGCTGGGATTACAGGCGTGAGCAACCGGCACCCGGCTGCTGACCTCATTATTACATCTGTCCTGCTAAATGCAAGTTATAGGCGCCCAGTGATTTGGACCGAGCTCCTGCACAAGACCCAACAACCCTGACACATGGAGCTAGTCATGCTGAATTTCCATGTCACAGAGTCCAAACTGCCTGGTTTATCGGACCTTCCTGTGTTAGAAATATCTTTAAGATAATTGGAGTGTCACGAGAAGAGACGACACAGCTCAGAAGTCAACAGGCGAGGCAAAATGTACTTCTGCAGAAGGGTGCACACCAGAAACTCAGGGAAGCAAGCACCCTGGGCGGGAAATCCATTGGGATTTTATTTCTCACTGAAGCTGCCCCTCCCCTGTCCCTGGATTGGGCAGGTTTGGAGTTCACAGTCTACACAGCTGGCTAATTAGAAAGGGGCCAGGTTAGGAGGGGGCTTTGGGAGCAAAGAAGTTTTAAAAATTCCAGGGAAGCAGTAACTTTTAGGTTATCAGCTGCAGAACCTAACCAGTAGATAACAGTTCTGAGTGCCCAGGAGGGGTGCTGTTTATTATTGTCCAATATGGAGACGTTACCTAGACCCCCCCAAAACACAGGGACAATAAGTGAGCTTTAGAACTTCCCTTTACTAGACAGGATTATTCTCCACCCATTCAAGGATCCTTGCAGCTCTTTAACATCTCAAAGAGGAAAGCAGAAGCAGGTAGCTCCTCTTTGTCTCCCTGTTCCTATAACAGCATCCAAAGGAGATGGGAGGGGCCAGCTGCTCTGGCTCTCCTTGTTCCAACGTCAGAGTCTGGCCCTTTAAATATTGATTAAAATAATTTCCCTGTCTCCTCATCTCCCTATCCTGCCTCAATATTATTGTTGTACTGGGGGTACATTGTGATATTTACAAAAGCACTAATATATCCTAAATTCATCCCCTCCATCTGTCTCCTTTATTCCCCCCCTTCCTTTCTCAGAATAATTTCAACAGGTGTCATTTTTCCGTTTTCACATATGTCACCTGGTAACCTTTCATTTAAGCATGGAGACATGGGATTAGGATGGCTCTGTAATCAAAGCGTTTAAATTTCATTATCTTTTTTTCCACAGAGCAATGGATGGCTTTTTTTCTGTAAATTGGTTCATCATTCTATAAACCAATTTTTTTTTTTTGGTGGTACTGGGTTTTGAACTCAGGCCCTCATGCTTCTTAGGCAGGTGTTCCTACCACTCCACCAGCAATGGATGGCTTTGTTACGTGTCAGTTTGAAGTGTTGTGGGCTGGTGTCAAGGGTCCTTGCCTTATAGGCCAGAGAACAGGTGCAGAGGCAGCTGATTGACTTGGGAGCCAAAGCCAGTATAGGAAGTGGGATTTATTAGAGAGAAAGGAAAGGGTACAGCTAGAGCAGCGCAGCAGAGCCTGGACATCAGTAACTCGCTGCTCAGGTGAAGGCTGGGGTTTTTATGGACGTTTTAATTCTGGGTTAGGTGGGTTTTTCTCATTGGCCATGGATTCTCATGCTTTCTCAGGTGAACTGGTTTGCCCCTTATAGGGGAGGGGAAACAATCTTGAGAGCAGTTTGCTCATCAGCCCTATGGCAGATCTATCAGACCCTGTATCTCCTCTTCAGGATGCAGAAATGCAGATTTACAACTCCTCAGGATACAGGAATGATAGTGCTCTCCATGGGGGATGGGATACTCATCTGCCTTAGGTCTCTAGATCCAACAGCTTTTTTAAATTTAAGATTTTTGTTTGTTTGAGAATTTTTTTACATGAGAAGAATGCAAAGAGTAACCACCTAGGACTAATTACAGAAAATTCTTGTGCCTCTCTTCCTAGTATTTTTTCTGGGCACTGAATCCATCCTTTGGTAATTCTTCTGGGTTGAGATTCTTCTTTGCAAGCTTTAGTGAATGATCTGTCCTTACAGCACAGTCCCATCCCAGCACTGTCTGTCCCTGGACCTGTCACCTTGAAAAGTTCTATTCACTTAATTTGAGTCTTAGTTTTTTGGTAAATGTGAAATGTATGTCATTAAAAAAGCTCAAAGAGCAATATAAAATATTTTCAAAGAGGGGAAAAAGACATGAATCTGGGTGTCGTGGCTCATGCCTGTAATCCTAGCTACTTGGGAGGCTGAGATCAAGAGGATTTGGGTTATAGGCCAGCCCCAGCAAATAGTTTGCAAGATCCTATCTCCAAAATAACCACAGCAAAATGAACTGGCGGTGTGGCTCAAGCAGTAGAGCGCCTGCTTTGCAAGCACAAAGCCTTGAGTTCAAACCTTGATCCCTCAAAAATAATACTAATAATAATAATTCAGAGTTTAGCCTTCCAGCACCTAGAAGTGTTCACATATGAGTAACTGATTACAAAATAATTCTTGCCATGGAAGTAAGAAATAACTGACAGCTTCATTTTCTCGTTGTTGCTTCTGTTTCTTTGTTGTACATGTGTTGCTGGAGATCAAATCCAGGGCCTGTGTGTGCAAGGCAATCCTTGTACCACTACTTTATTTTCTGAAAGGATTAGATAGATACGTATGGGTTTTCTTGTTGAAGTAGTAACTGATCCTTACAATTTTCTATCCTCATTTTAACACAAACACTGCGTGAAGTAATTCTTGCTGGATTCTTCAAGCTGTTTTGTTTTTTTTTTTTTGTAGCTGTTCAGTTTTTGTTGTGTTGTGGATAGAAGACAGGGCTTTAGTCATGCTAGGCAAGTATTTGGGCCACATCCCCAGCCCAAATACTGGGTTTGCTTCATTTAAGATATCAAGGGCTGGGCATGGTGGGGCACAGCTATACTCCCAGCTACACAGAAGAGAGAGATTAGGAAGATTGGGGTTTGAGGCCAGCCTTGGAAAAATGTTAATGAGACCCCCATCTCAATGAATAAGCTGGGTATAGTATTGTGTGACTGTAATCCCGGCTACATGTGAAGCATAGGCAGGAGAATCTCTGTCCATGCTGGCGCAGGCAACAACACAAGACCCTATCTGAAAAAATAATTAAAAGTAAAAAAGGGCTGTGGGTGTGGTAGAGGTAGAGTGCCTGCCTAGCAAGTTCGAGGCTCTGCATTCAAACCCCAGTCTGAGGGGTGAAAGGCAATATGATGGTGGTCCAAAGCCACATTACCGACCTGAGGCTAGAGACTCCAGGTTCAGACCACCCTTGAGCCTGCAAAAGGTGGCAGAGGAAGCCCTAGTTGGTCCTTCCTGTGGAGCCTGCCCCACAGGGGTCCTGCCTGCTCACACCCACCAAGGAAGGTGCTCTTGACAGAGACTGCAAAGCACTGAAAAGCTGGGGACCCACATGCACCTGCAGTTTGGGTGCATGGGATTGTGATGCTTTTTCTGAGCTGAAATTGTGGTTTCCTAGGGCCTGCTTTTTTGTCAGGGCACAGTGTAATTTTTTCAGATTGAGAAAGTCTGTGAAGGTCACTAATTCTGTCTCCTGACACAGAAGAATTTGAGTGTTCATTTTTACTGGGATCTACCTGAGAGTTTATCATCACTCCTGAGAACTGAACACTGGGGAAGCGAATATTTCTTAGTTGCCAGGAGAGAGCAGCGAGGGTGGGTGGGGCGTGCTTGTGGCTGCTCCCTGTGTCCCTCCCCACCATCTCCAGGGCCTGCTCTAGTCATTATTATATCCCAACAGGACAGAGAGTGGACCCCAAGCTTGGGTATGGGTTTAACCACCCCACACACATTTAGGTTCAGCCCAGGACCTCCTGCATGCTAGGCAAGCTATCTATCGTTTGGCTAGACTCCTGCCCTTTTGTTTCATATTTTGTTTTATGATATTTATTTTATGATTTGTTTTATGACATTTTGTTTTAAGATAAGGTCCTGCTGACTGGCCCCAACCTGAAGATCCTCCTGCCTTGCCTTCCAAGTAACCGGGTGTTAACCTTACAATGTGCATTTTCCTTCTGAATTTTGGAAGCAGGCTGCTTATCTGAGCTGGTTTGAATATTTGTGACTTAATTTTAAGTTGATTGAGAAATTCAATGTAAGGGAAGAAAATTCTGGGACCAGAATTCTGGAACAATTCAAAACAGAATTGTTGTTTTGAAGCAGGATGTGAGAGGGCTGGATGTGCATTACTCATATTTAGATGAGCTTTTGTGTGTGCATGTCCCTAGAGAGCTATGAGATTTAAAAGGTTCTTATGAGTATAAAGCGAATGAATTTCTGTTTTAATTGCTATGTGGAAAATGATCCCCAAAAGCCTGTAACTTTGAAAACCCGACTGCATTTAACAAATTAGGTCCACACCACAATAGCATTAGAATACATTCCTGAAGCTGCGTGAGTGGCCATGGAGGAACACATTGTGGTACAGCCTGTCACCTTAGTTAGAGATGTGAACATTCATGTTTTGCATGGCTTTGGATGTTTCATTCTGGTTTTGGTTTTGGCATACTGGGGATCAAACTCCAGGCTAGAGCATACCAGGCAAGCTTTCTACCACTGCACTACACCCCAGTGACTAGATGAAGTCCCCAGGCTTCTGTTGCCCTGGCTGGCCTGGAAAGGCTTGTACTTTACTTTTCTAACAGTGTGTAAAAAATAAAATTGAACTTTAGAATGATGTCTTATGTAAGAAAGTTAAAGTTAAATTTTCAAAAATGAGGGGCTGGAGGCATGGCTCAATTAGTAGGGCACTTGCCTGGCAAGCACAATGTTCTGAGTTCAAATTCCAGTATTGCCAAAAAAAGAAAGAAACTTATGTAAAGATTGGGGTTTTTTATTTTTTTGGCTTTTTATTTTTTTGGGGGTGGTACTGGGGCTTGAACTCAGGGCATTATGCTTGCTAGGAAGGTGCTCTACCACTTGAGCTACCACTCTGGTGGCCCTAAGTCTTCTTAAATAGTAAAATATTGTGTATATAAATACCTCCAGGGGCTTAGCCTGATTGCAGTACAAGATATTTGCAAGTAAAATACCAAAGCAAAACCCCACTGAACCAATGAACAGACACTTAAAGTACCAGAATTAAAACAGGTCATGTTAAGGGGAGGGAAAACTAGTGAGAGAGGGAGGGTAAATGAAGAGGATAAAGCAGGGTGAATATGGTTAACCTACTTTCTATACAACTGTGGAACACTGAAACCTGTCGAAGTCATTTTGAGAAAGGGAGTGGTAGAAGAGGGAGAATATTGGAGGGGACGAGCCAAACCTGGGTATAATATATGTATAAATGGAAATGTCACAAGGGCCCCCTATATAACTGTCATATACTAATAAAAAATTTTTAAATAAAAACAAAAAAACAAACCTCCATTCCCTTTAAAGAAATAATGCATGTGGGGGTGGGGGGTACCAACAAGACAGGAAATCTTGTGACTGCCTGCAGCCACCCTCTAATAAACACCATTTTGAAAAGTTATTTATTTTTTAATTTAGTTTGGTGAGACTGGAGTTTGAACTCAGGGCTTTGCACTTGCAAAGCAGGTGATCTACTGCTTGAGCCACACCCCCAATCCATTTTGCTCCGATTATTTTGGAGATGGGGCCTCGTGAACTATTTGCCTGGACTATACTTGAACCTTGATCACCCTGATCTCAGTCTCCCAAGTAGCTAGGATTACAGGCATAAGGCTGTAATTACAGACACCTGGCTCTAATAACCATTTTTGATCATTTCTTGTGCATCTACTTATGCTGACCTTGAACTCACAAATCAGATGAGGAATGGGGGGGATTCCTTCAGCTTCCCAGTTTCCACACAAAATCACCAGTACTTGAGATCCATAAATGGAAAAAAGTATCTCAAGGGGTCTCAAAACAAGGACTCACAAGGTGGAAGTTCTAGCAAGGATTTATTATAGTATACAAGATAAAGTAGGGAGAGAGAGGAAAAGAGAGAGAAACATTTCCTGCTCCCACGAAGGAGTTGGGAGTAGAAATTCAAAATGGTGGTTCTTATCTGCATCTCATACTTTCTGGGCTGGGGGAAAGAGACATGGTTATATTGTATAACAACACTTCATCATTAGACAGTGGATCTGGGTGTCCAAGAAGGTTGCTATTTATTACTTTAAAATATGGAGATGGGATCCAGGCCTACCCAAAACATAGGGACAACAGTGAGCTTTAGAACTTCCTTTTGCTAGACATGCCTTCCATTTTTCTGTCCCTCTATCCAGTCAAGGAGCCTTGCAGCTTCTTAACATCTCCAAGGGGAAGGCAGATGGAGACAGTCACTATCTCCCCATTCTTGTAACTTAACATCTAAAAGTGGGTATTGCGTGTTAAGATGAACATTAGGGCAGTCTTGTTAGGATCAGGTAGCTTGTCACTTGCAGATGGCTTACTGGAAAAACCTCACCTGGCCCCAGAAAATAACAAACATACCCACTCACAAAAGAATTTTCCCTGCCCAAGAACTTTCCAGGACTTTTCCATCAACGCCCTGAATGTACCCCCAGTCTATAAGCAGCAGGGGGTCCTAACGTCTACTGAGAACCCTCCACAGGTTTTCTTTCCTGAATAAAATCTGTGCTCATGTTGAGCCGTCTCCTTGTCTATCTCTCCACCCTTTTTCAGTAACATCTGGTGCAGAAACCCAGGATGGGACTTGTAGTTCGACACTCAGCTCTCCACTCTTGCAACCTGGGAAGCAGTGGGCAGGGGCATTCATCCTTGGCTAACTCCAGACACTGAGATAAGAGTCGCCATCCTCTGTCCTTTGCTGCCTCTCCCTCCCTTTCCTTCCTCTCCGTTCTTTGTTGGCTCCATGAGAGACTACTCTCCACTGCTGGACCTTCCATCTAACACCAGCCTTCAATTTTGGTGAGTTTCCCCTTTTTTTGGATTTCTCTCACTGCTTGTCCTACTGTGCATGTCCTACTGCAGACCACAGTGAATCTCTGGCACCACATGAGAGAATCCCTCTGTCCACCAACTGAGTGGATTCAGCTGTTATTTTCTGGGCACACCTAGAAAATTCAGGGACAGTCTGCTCTCCTCCAAAACTTTCAGACCCTGCGTCTCACAGAAACCATCAGGCCTAAATGGTGGATTTTCTACTATAACGTAATCTGGCCCCAATATAAATTAGACAATGATAACCATTGGCACAAACAGCACTTTCAACTTCCAAATTCAGTGCGATCTTAATAACTTCCTCCAACACTGTGGAAAATGGTCTGAGGTCCCCTGTATCCAGGCCTTTGTTTATCTCCATTCTAGACCCTTTCTTTCAATCTTGTTTGCCTTATCATATTTTCCTCCTAAGAAAAAATCCCCCTCAGGTTTCTCTGCCTTCCTTTAAAAAAACCTCCTCCTCTTCTGACTTCAACCTAGTTGATTTTCTCTAAATCTCTCTCAGCCATGATGGAGGTTTCTTTCACCCCTCCTATTCCATGGCCTGCTCCTGTCTCCTCCTGGACTGGCTATCAAGTGAGGATAATAGACAAAAAAATGGATGAGGAGAAAAAAAAGTCCTACTCAAGTCACATTGTCAGTTTTCTCAGCCTCCTGAGTGACTCACATGGCCCCACGCCAAAAACATAACAGCACTTGGAAACCTAAATGATATGTGGCTGAGAATTGGAGCTGCTTCTCTGTCCTGACCCCTTGGATTTTTTTCTACCTAATGCTAAGCCTCTAAATCTGCCTACAGTCTACTAAGTTCTTTTCCTTTATGTCCTGCTTTTGAGACAGGCTCTTTTCCCCACTGCAGACATGTCAGGACCAGGAGAGGGAACTGACCATGTCCAGGTCGCTGTAGGTGGTGACCCTGGGCTGATCCATCTACACTCCTGGCTGAGGCACCATGTGGTTGGGGTTCTGGATCCATGCCCTCAGCCTTACATGCACACATAAGAGAATCAACCCATAATTCCATATCCATTATCAGGAGGAGGATATGGGATGCCAGCTTTGCACTCAAAACTAGGCTCTCTAAATTGACATTAAAGGTTTGGCTTGGCAGAGTAGGTCAGGGCCTAGCAGGCATGAGGCCCTGAGTTCAAACCTAAGTACCTCAAAAAAAAAAAAATAGGTTTGACTAATAAAGTTGCTGTAGCCCAAGGGAAACTACTAATACAGCTTATTTAGGAAGCATGACCTAGGGGGTAAATCTGAAGTCTTTTAATATTAAAAAGAGGCAACAGGGTCACCTGCCTCCTGGCTTGAATGGACAAGACCACACTTCAGGCAGTTAACCATAAAAAAATATAAAAGAGGTTACACAGCGTCCAAAAAAACCTCAGCCATCTTCTCTAGCATTTCAGAGGCAATGACCAAATATACCACTATTATACCTGACTCAGATGAGGAAAAATTTACCTTCACTTTCCTTTTCCTTGTGTGGAGGCTCTTCTGAGCCATTTGGGGTTTGTCTAATCTATTTGGGCTTTTGCCGAATGTCTGACAAAAAATTTTGGATCCCTTGTTTGGAGACTTCCCTGAGAAGTTAGGGTGATTTAAAAATTTTGTGCTAGCAATTGGCAGGGAAGGAATGTAAGGTAACAGAACCCAGAGTGCTTATGTTCAAGATCTCTGTTGTAAATGATTTAAGAATAAAGCACTAAATGCATCTTGCCCAATAGGAAGAATTCTAGCTGACTAGTCAACTAAAAAGGAAAAGATAATGTCTATGGGTATACTCAAAATTAACATGTTTTTGTACGTCATTGTGTGTATTTTGTGTATGTCCATCAGTCTGTACCTATGATGATTGGTTTGTCAGAGGCTAAAACTCTGATGGCTATGGAAACAGTCTTATATAAAACATTTTCCTAGCTAGGCATTGGTGGCTCATGCCTGTAATCCTACCTACCTGGGAGGCAGAGATGAGGAGGATCACAGTTTGAAACCAGCCTGGGCAAATAGATTGAAAGACACCATCTTGAAAAAAACACATCACAAAGAAAACTTTTGAGAAATAACTAACATCTTACAGCCACTTAATTTTTGCATGTTCTTAACCTTGTTTTTTTTTTTTTAGCAGTGCTTAAGTTTGAACTCCGGGCCTTATGCTTGCTAGGCAGGCACTCTACCACTTGAGCCACTCCACCAGCAATATTTTGTGTTGGATATTTTTGAAATAGGGTCCCACAAACTATGTCCAGGGCTTGGTTGTGGTCCATTTGACTAAATTAGCACTGACTCCCACATAGCCTGCCTGTTGTGGCCCCTCAGACATGGGATCAAATCAGACCATGTGGGAAAAAGCTTATCCTGGTAACCAGGCACTTTCATTAACCAAAATGGTTAATTGGTGAAACCTTCAGTGAAAACTGTTCAGAAACAGATAATTTGGAGACAAGGGGGAAACTGTTAAAATCCAAATGGAGTCATCTGTGCCAGACCTCACAAAATTACTAAAGTCAAGAGGTTACTAGACATCCAAGACCTTTGAAAGAAAGCAAACTCATATTTTCAGCCAAGTCCTTCTATTTAAGTAGAGACAAAAATGATTACTTTATAATGGTGTTTATAGTTTTAGAATTATCAACAAGTACTTTTGACTTTACTGTCAGCTATCTATCCCCTTCTCCTGTACTAATTTATCACTGGTCTACACCCTAATTCTCTCAAGATTGAGGAATATTCAAACCTAAGGGGGAAATTGTAAGAGGTGCTCAAATATTGGGCCCATAAATTAACTAGACACAAAAACAACTTGGCATCTCTGTCTCCATTTTGTACCTAATGTCCTTTGCTCTGAGCTACTTTCTCCTGCAGCCATCTTGGAGTCAAGGAAGGACAAGAAAGCTCGATAACACCTTATGAGACTGAAACTTCCCATAACCAGGGAAACCCAAGCCCAAAGACTCATACAACTCTTTCCACTTCTTGGTGACCTGGGGCTCTTGGCCTCCCTGGGAACCGGGACAGTAGAAATAACTTCCTCGCTATGCTTTCAACATCAAGGACTCTCTCTGGTACCTTAGAAGATCTGGCCCAGTCCCTCACCACCCTCCAAAATCAAATTGATTCCTTAGCAGAGGTGGTCCTCCAAACCATCAAACTCTTGACCTCCTAATTGCTAAAAGGGGGGAAATGTGTCTCTTACAGGAAGAACACTGTTTTCATGTCAACCAGTCCTGGGCTGTTCTCAATGGTGTTAAAAGACTCCTGGAAATCGCCTCCAAACTCCAGCAATGAGCAACAGACAACTGAGGACAGTGACCTACCTGGGCTAAGTGGATGGCATTGATGGTCCCTGTACTGGGAACTGTTATTTTTTTTCTTTATTTTGCTGGCCATTGTACCTTGCATCTTTTAAATCACTTTCTCACTTTGTTTCCCAGAGGTACCATGCTTTTGTCCAGGACACCACCCAAAACAGGTCAACTCAGTCATGTTCCTTCATGGACCTAATACAGCTGTCAAACAAGAAGACCAGAGGTCCTTTTAAGAGACCTCAGTGCCTCAACCCAGCAAGAAACAGTTAACAAACTAACATCATTCCTTTTCCAAAAAATATATATCAAAAGACAGAAATGTTAGGGTAAAATCCAGGTCAGCTTTGTTAGAACCAAATGCCATTTCACCAACAGATGGCTTACTGGAAAAAAACCTCACCTGGCCCCAAAGAATAACAAACATCTGCCTTCAGCCATTACCTCTAGCTTCTGCAGGAGAGACACTCCTCTTCCCAACCCTCACCCCACCCCCACAGGTTTTCTTTCCCAAATAAAACCTGTGCTGATTTTGAGCTGTCTCAGTCTATCACTCCATGTCTTTTTTTTTTTTTTTTTTTTTTTTTTTCAGTAAGAGGACTTGCTGTTCTGGCTTTTCAGTTTTTATTTCCTTGTTCCAGTGTTTGAGTTTGACACTTTTAATATTTATTAAAATATCATTTCCCTTTCTCATCTATCCATCCTGCCTCCCAAGTACTAGGATTACAGGAGTGCACCTCACACCTGGCACATTTTGTCTTCCTCATGTTTGTTCTTGTAATGAGTAGTTAAGACTCACACTTTCTTTTGCCCACTTTGGCATGCCTAAAGACCCTCACCTGCTTGAGAGAGGTCTGCTTTGCTATCCTCACAGATCTGTCGTATGAGGCAGCAGCTTCTTCATGCCCACTCAGCATGTGTGCTGCATATCACAGCCATCACCGTCAAGGGCAGTACCACCTCAGGTGACCTTAACAGTTGATACAGGGTGTCCAGGCATTAACCACACTCCCTGGGTCCTCTCTCACTCTGACCTGATGACCAGCATGCACTCTGTGATGCATTTTGAGACAGGGTTATCTCTGTGTGGCCCAGACTGTCCTTGAACTCATGGTCCCCCTGCCTCAGCCTCTGGGGGCTGTGCTTACAGTCATGCACCACCTCTCCTAGCTCCAGCATGCACTCTGACCTCTGCTAGAATTGCTTCTTTGACCACTGCCGCTCTCTATTGCATGATGAGCCCTCCCAAGCTGGGTTCTAGATTTGAAAGTGGGGTTTTGGACCCAAAGCCCAAACTCCTGGGATTTCATGTGCCAGGTCCAGCCATGTACACCAAATAAAGAGGCATGGTGAAGGCAGTGAAAGGAGATTTATGTTACATCGCTCAGGACATGCTGTGGGAAGAGGCAGGGTAAGTACTTAGCTCATCTTCAGCCATCTTTGGGGTAAGATATGAGTTAGAGATTTAAATAGACAAAAGAACCAGGGGCAGGGGACAAGGTATGCATAGTTAAAACAGTCCCAATCACAGGTGTGTTCCGGTTGATCATGTCAGTCCAAGGATTCCAAGAAGGGTTCTGGAGATGTTATTGCTGTCATCACTGGAGGGGAGTAATCTGGCTCCAGTGAGATGATTACTCCTGCTCCAGGGTACAGCCTTATCATTGTAAGTAACTGTCTTCATTTGGAGAGGTGGTCTGTCCTGCAAGCCTCAGCTATTCCTTAGGGGAAGTTTCGGTCCCTTATTATAGAGATGTTATTAATCATTCCTGTCCTTCCTTGATTAGAAAGGACAATATATACAAAATGGAGGCAGAGATGCCAAGCTTTTCTCCTGTGTTTAGTTAATCATGGACCAAAGTAAGGAGTCAGAGCTTTTCAGCAGTAGTTTAAGCACCTTTAATAGATTCAGCCAACCCAAGTAGGCAGTTGGGATAGTTACGGGGTGTTTGTAAGCAGGAGTGTGGGATCACAGCCCTCCTTGAAGTGGTCCCAAAGGGATGTCTTGACTGGGTCTTAAATGTGTGTTTAGTTTGAAGTTGTGACTGATGCTGGGTTGGCCTTATACACAGGACATGGAGGTGAATGTTCCCTATGTAAAAGGTGACTCACAGGTAGTGTTGCCTCTGAAAGAGCAGTCACTTAAAAAGAACAAAGAGATGAGCACAAGTAGAAGTTAGCCATTACAAGCAGACTCAGTCCACAGGCCTAATAGCTGAGGGTCACACCAGGATGAAGTGCTGCTGCCACACAGGCCTCTATCACAGAGATCCTGATCTCAGAGCCTACAGGCACACCACCTATGGCAACCTGGTGGCAGAGGAAAGGGGTCAGAGAGATTCTAAAATGCTATAAAGCCCATTTGCCAGGCTAAAGAGTGTGGCTTAGGTGGTAGGGCACCTGCCTAGCAAGCTTGAAGCCCTGGGTTCAAACCGAGTGTTACTGGATGGGTGGTCTTCAGAAGACCCTGGTCCAGAAGATCTCAGGCTCTTAGGTCTCCCAAAAATCAGCTGGGCAGACACAGATTGCAAAGCCAAAGTATAGTTTTATTGAAGAGAAAAGGAAAAAATAGGCACTGCAAAAAAAAAAAAAAAAAAACAGTGGGCCCTGGCCAGGTGGCATGGAAGCATGGATCTTTGTTCAAAGGATAATCTGTAAGTTGTAAAGGCAAATGGCAGGGAAAAAATCTGAGTGGTCTTTGCAGAAGAGGCTAATGTGATTGACAGATTTGATCGACAAGGTCTTTAATTTTACGTATATGTGACGAATATTCATAAGGTAAAGTAGAGGACTTTACCTGAGCGGTCAAACTGAGAACACATTGCACTTTACTAAGTGTGTGCCATTTTCCAGTCTGAACCACCAGGAAGCTCCCTTGTCTTTGGGGCACTTGGGTCTGCAAAGGAATTTATCACTGAAAAGAAATTTACAACTGAGGGGATGCCTGAGGGTGGTACTGGGCAGGTAGAAAGAATTCGGCATGGAATGAGCTTTTGCTGAAGAGGATGGAGTCCCACAGCTGGTTACTTTCCCTCTTGCCAGTGTGCCTCACTAGTACCACCAAAAAAGAAATCTCAGTGGCCCCAACTGGAAAGACCCCTAAAATTGATTTGATGCTCTTATAAATTTGTAGAAAAACATTTGTAAGTACCAAGGTAGAGAGAATGTGAGGTAAGTGGAGGCTTTTTCACAACACTGATGCTTTTAAATTGAAATTGAAGGATGTACCTGGTGCTGGTACACCTATAATCCTAGCTACTTGGGAGGCTGAGATCAGGAGGATCACAGTTTGAGGCCAGCCTGGGCAAATAGTTTGCAAGACCCTTCTCCAAAATTACCAGAGCAAATTGGACTGGAGGCATGGCTCAAGGGATAGAGCACCTGTTTTGCAAGCATGAAGCCATGAGCTCAAACCCATCTCACCAAAAAATGAAATGGATGGAGATTCCTATAGATTGACATTCAGAAGTTATCTCGCCATTGTGCATTTGCTTATGTGCTCGAAAATTTGTGTGATAAAAGAAAGTTTTCTCTACATTTCTTACTCAGGCTCTCTCTTTAGTAAGAGTTCTTTCACAAATGTAAAGAGAAATAAGAAATCTGAATGTTGTCCCAAATTCCTTACATTCATGAGGTTACCATTTTTCTTTGTTTCTTTTTTTGTTTTGTTTTGAGACAGCGTATAAGAAGCCCAGGCTGGTCTCAAACTCAAGATCCTCCTGCTTCCACTAACCAAGTGCTGGAATTACAGGGGTGCATCACCACACCCGGATCAGTGTGAGCTCTTACATGTACAGGAAAGTAAGTGGACTAGAGGCTTTATCGTACTTCTTTTTTAACTTCATAAGGTAGTTTGTCAATGAGTTCTTTCACATTTTCAAAAGGAGCTAGGAAAACTGAAGGTTTCAATTTATTTTTTATTTATAGGGTTCTCCATTGTGAGCCCTTTAATGCATTCCAAATAAATTTTGAAGGCTTTTCCACATTCCTTACATTCATATAGTTTCTTTCCAGTATGAGTTATTTTCTGTTCTTGGTATGTTATTTTCTGTTCTTGGTATGTTCAAAAGCTAAGGCATTTGAACTCAGGGCCTTAGCTTTCTAGGCAGGCAGTCTCCCACATGAACCACAACTACAGCCTCTCTTTTCTGTTCTTGAACTAGCATAGTGAAACGTTTTCTCAGATACCTTACGTTTATGGGGTCAGTCTCCAGTGTGCCATGATCATGTGACCTCACATGCCTGAAAGAGAAATGAAGGCTCTCCCACTCTTTAGTCTCAGGAATTCTAAACAACATGAGCGCTTTCGTGCCTTAGAACGGCACTGGGAGAGCCAAAGGCCTTCCCGCAAAATTTACATTTGTAAGGTCCCTCTCCAGTGTGCCTTATCATGTGTCCTTGAAGGCCCGAGTGGGAGATGAAGGCTTTCCCACACCGCTTGCATTCATAGGGCTTCTCTCCAGTGTGCGTCCTTTCGTGTTTCCGAACTGAAGTTGAACAAATGAAGGCTTTGCCACAATATTTACATGAGAAAGGTTTCTCTCCAGTGTGAGTTCTTTCATGTTTTCTGAGCGCACTGGGAGAGTTGAAGACTTTCCCACATTCCTTACATTTGTAAGGGCCGCCTCCGGTGTGCCTTATCGTGTGTCCTTGAAGACCCGAGAGCGAGCTGAACACTTTCCCACACTCCTTACACTCATAGGGCTTCTCACCAGTGTGCGTCCTCTGATGCCTTCGAACTGAGCCCAAACAACTGAAGGCCTTGCCACACTGCTCACACTGATACGGCTTCTCTCCAGTGTGGGTCCTCTCATGGATTCTAAGTGAACTGGGGTACTGCAAGCCCTTTCCACACACATTACACTTATGAGGCCCGCCACCAGTGTGCGCCACCACAAATCCTCCAAGGCTGGGGAGAGAAAGGAAGGCCTCCTTATGCTCCTGAGATTCAGTGGGTTTCTCTCCAGGGTGACTCCTGTAATAGTAATAACTTAAGGTTTTCTTGCACCGTGTGCATTTATGTGACTTCCCTTCATATTCCTGATGTCCCGTGTGAGAGCTGAGAGGACTACTGAAGGAAGGCTCAGGCATGAAGACCATTCCACACACGCTACATGCACACGGGTTTACTCCAGCAGGACCTCTCTTGTTCAGATCATGATCAAGAACCTGGGTGAAGGTTTGTTCACACTGATGACCTTCTTCAATTTCACAGAGTCCCTCTGCAATATGGTTGCTGTTTAAAAAAAAAAAATCAGAGCATGTTATGAATAGTTGGTTACTAATAGCTTCATATTTACTTACAGGCATGGAACACAATTTAACTGAGCATATACTATGTGAGTAAACTTACATTTTTACTGTTATCAAGAAAACCATAGGTTTTTTTGCCCTGTCTCAGCTGTTTAAAAGTCAAAAGACTGAATTCTCTGCAAGAGGGCTTAAGTGTATCTATTAAATAAAGCAGTGATATTCACACTTGCAGGCTCTAATGTTTCCCATTTTGCAAACAGTGTGAACATCCATGTCACATTTAAATAGATATTTTTGGGCTGGTAGAGCGCCTGCCTAGCAAGTGTGAAGCCCAGAGTTTAACTCCCAGTACTACCAAAGGATGAAAAAAAAAAAAGGTTTTGAGGAAAGTTTTATGAGTAAATAAATTTGGACGTGAACTCACTTATTTAAAAATCTTCCATGACAAGCTGGGCATGACAGCTCACATCTGTAATCCCAGCACTTGAAAGACTGAGGCAGGAGGATCAGGAGTTTAAGGCTAGTGTGGCCTACTATAGACAGATCCTGCCTCAAAACAATGCAAAAAAACCCAAAAACTAAAATTCTTTTTGGTGGTACTGCAGTTTGCACTTAGGGCCACTTGCTAGGCAGATGTTGTACCACTTGACCCTAGCCCCCATCCCATTTTTGGCTGTAGTTTTGAATTTTTGCCAGGGCCAGCCTCAGAACACAATCCTCCTACCTATACCTCATGCAAAGCTTGCAATGATATGTAAGCATCACCACATCTGGCTTATTGACTGAGATGGGGCTCTGCTCACATTTTGCCTGAGCTGACCTCAAACTGTGATCCTGCAGATTCCTGCCTCTTGGATAGCTAGGACCACAGGCATGAGCTACCACACCTAACCCCAAGCTAAAATTCTTTGTGGGACATTCCCTTTTTCTCTTTCAGTGCAAATTACCTTAAATTTCTCCCCTGATTTCTGTACCAATCTTTGATGTTCTGGTCCCATTTTTCCCCTACAATATAAAGCAGAAAAAAACTTATGAGTTGTTAAATTTAGAGACATCAGATCAAAGTCTAGGTTACTGATAGGCTGTAACCATGCTCACTGTATTTATCAAAGTATTCCTGTCCACATTTCTAATCATGGAACAGCATCCGTGGGCAAAAGCCACATGACTAATTAAGTAAAGAAAGGCTGTCACCCTTACCTATAGAGGCCAAGTTCATAAAGATTTCCCCCACAACATCTCTGTAGAGATTCTTCTGGGATAGATCCAGCAGATCCCACTCCTCCAAGGTGAAGTTCACGACCACATCCTCAAAGGTCACTGAGTCCTGAAACATCCCAGATACGTTTATAGGAAGAGAGAGAGAAACATGTAGCACAGAGGATCATAACATATTCATGTAGCACATTCAGCTCATAAAACTGTGGTTTCCACACATTTAGTCCTTTTGTCACAGACAACAATTTGTCAAGACCAATGTTTCTGTGATGCAAAAGAGAATTATCTCATACATGAAAAAGAAGTACAGCCAGGTGCAGTTGCACATGCCTATAATTTCAACAACTCAGGAGCAGAAGATTGGGAGTATTATAGTTTGAGGCAGCCCAGACAAAAAGTTAAGGAGACCCCCATCTCATAAGCCAGGCTTTGTAGAGTATGCCTGCAGTCCCAGCAACTGAGAGGCATAGACAGAAGGATCACAGACTAAGGCTGGCCCCAGGGAAAAATTTGAGACCCTACTTGAAAAATAACTGAAGCAGGGCAGGAGTTGTGGCTCAAGTGCTTGCATTGAAGTCAAGTTCAAAACCCAGTACCACAAAAGAAAAAAAAAAAAAAAAGATAACTGTTGCTTCAGTTTCTTGCTTAAAAGAGCTGGGGGTGTGGCTCGAGTAGCAGAGCACCTGACTAGAAATGGCAAGACTCTGAGTTCAAATCCCGGTAGAGCCAAGAAAGAAAGAAGAAAAGAAAGAGTAGGGCTGGGGTGTAGCTCAGTGATAAAGTGCTCATCTAGAAAATACATGCAAGACCCTGGGTTAGAACCCCGCACTGCCAAAAAAAAAAAAAAGAGAAAACAAGTAAACCATAAGACTGACAGATCCAAACATACAACAATGTGGAAGAAAAATACCTGTAATACAAGCAATATAAAGGGATTAATGTCCAAAGTAAAAACTAATGAATATGTGATTTTAAAAGGGGAAAATTAAGCTAGGAGTTCATGTGGTAGACCACATGCCTCGTAAGCTCAAGGCCCTGAATTCAAATCCCAGTACTACCCAAAAAATAAGAGGGAAAATTGCCAGGCACCAGTATCTCACACTGTAATCTTGGCTACTTGGGAGGGTAAGGTTGGGAGGATCACAATTCAAGGCCAGCCTGGGCAAACAGTTCGGAAGACCACATCTCCAAAATGACCACAACAAAATGGACTGGAGGTTTGGCTCAAGTGGCAGAGCACCTGCTTTGCAATTGCAAAGCCATGAGTTCGAACCCCAAAAAAGGGGGAGAGGCAATTACCTAAACATCTAATAGAAGGAGAAAGATCATATATGCCAAAAGGGCCATCTCTTTGGCAAACAGGGCAGCCAAAAATAAGTCAAATAGATCCCAGTTCACACTGATCAGAAGAACAACACTTGGTCAGTGAGACAGGCCAAGTACGATCACATCAGGAACAAATGGATAGTTGTGCACAAATGGAGGGAGGGTTGTTTGGCACATCCCCTGCTATTTTTTCCTGAAAATGTGGCCTTTAATACCATCTACAATCCAGTGATGTTTCTTTCACTAATGTCCTGAGACTTTATTGTACATTTGCACTTTGAACCTGGAGACTAATACAAAATAGTATTTTTCACAAAAGCAAAAATAAGATGAAGCATTTGAAAAAGGCTGAACTCCGTAACTACTGCAATGAATGAGTAAACTGAATGACACAAGTTTCAGACATTAGCATGTGTGAAATGACTGAGGTGAAGACCCCAATGAAGACAAACCTTTCTTACTGGAATTCCACTAATCCTGTTACTGAAAGTTTTGGGGTTTTTTTTGTTTTTTTCAGCACTGAGGTTTGAACTCGGGCCTCACCCTTGCTAGGCAGGTGCTCTACCACTTGAGCCACTCAGCCAGTCCTGTTTTTGTGATGGGTATTTTTGAGATAGGGTCTCTTGAGCTATTTGCCTGAGGCTGGCTTTGAACTGTGATCCTCCTGATCTCAGCCTCCTGAGTAGCTAGGATGACGGGCATGAGCCACCACACCCAGCTCATTCCACCCAGCCAAACTGGGCTGCTATAAAGAGAACTGCAGAGGGTAATTACCCCCTCACTAAACAGGTTTAGAATAATACGATTCAATCCTTCAAAGCAATGTGAAATTCACATTGGGCCACACTCGTTAATCTCACTGGTGGATAAAGGTCTGTGAGATCTGATTTTATCAAGCTTCTTTGTAAGTCTCGTTTTTTTTTTATCTTATTTTGGCGGTACAAGGGTTTGAAAACTCAGGGCCTTGCACTTGCCAGGCAGCCCTCTACCAACTGGGCAACACCCGCAACCCTTTTTGTTTTCATTTTTCGAATACAGCTTGTCAATCCTTCTATTTATGATTCCCAAGTAGCTGCGGTGACTGTGTCCTGCTTTTTACTGATTGAGATGGGATTTTTTGCTGTTTCCCCAGACTGGTCTTGATGCTCCAGATCGCTGCCTCCTGGTTACAGGCATGAACCACTTAGTCCCACTAAAAGATCTAGTTTTATTGTGTTTATTTCTTATTGTTTCCGGGCTTCTCTGCTCACTGTAGGATATTTTAGGAAGAGCTGTTATAACTGTAGGAAATTCAGGCAAGGTAACGGTCCTGATGGTTTTAGGGGAAGAGTATGTTTCTTCTCTTTTTTATATCCATCACCTCCACCCCAAGATTGTAGGGCATGCCTTCCTTTAACTTAGTGGGATGCCCAGATATAACTCTAATTTGAGCCCTATATTAATTAATTGCATAAAGGATTGTCAATTAGCACATTACCACAGATATTAATTCAGAACCTACCTTGGAGAAAGACAAGAATCATGCTAGGCAGACCTCAAACTCTTGAGCCTCCTGACTCCATCTCCCAGGTGCTGGGATTACAAAGGTATACCATGATGGCCAGCAGAGCTAACAGTTTTGAGAAGATACCAGTATTTGGAACTGAATGTAGTGGCTCGCTCCTGTCATCCCAGCATTTGAGAAGTGGAGGCAGGAGAAGGGAGTTTCAGGCTAACCTGAAATATATAGAGTCCCTGCCTCAAACACACATATACACAAAGAAGAAGAAAAAAAAAAAAAAACCTGCCAAGTCAATCAGGCTTGGGTGGGCTCAACAATGCAACACAAGAGCTAAGAGTGCATCTCAGTGGTAGAGCCTTTAGATAGCATGCATGAAGTCCCAAATTTAATCCCCAGCACTGCAAAAACAATCAGGAGGAAAAAACAACGCAACACACAGCAATACTGCAGTATATCATTGCAATTTAGAGGTTCAGATCTTGGGAACGCAGAGTGAAATCGCTTGAGAGAGCAAGGAAATGAGCCTGGCCTAAGCCTGGAGTGAAGGCACACACCTATGATCCCAGCACTCAGGAGGCTGAAGCACTAAGGAAGATTTTGAATTTGAGGCCAGAGACCTGTCTCAAAAAAATAAAACAGGGCTGGAAGTGTGACTCAAGTGGTAGAGGGGCCTACCTAGCAAGCACAAGCCTGTCAAAAATAAATAACAAAAATCAGAAATTCAAATACATGGATACAGTGCAGACTTTAATTTTGAAATTCCCAGGGAACAGGCACAAAAACTGATCTTTAATGGTGGTTAAGCATGATAGTACACACCAGTAATCCCAGCTGCTTGGGAGGCAGAGGCAGGAGGATCACAAGTTGAAGGCCTGGCCCAGGCAGTTAGAAAGATCATATATCTCAGAAACGAAAAACAAAAGGACTAGGGGTATGGTTCAAGGGATAAAACACTTGCATAGAAATCGCAGGTCCTAGATAACACACACACACACACAACCTGAGAACTTTAATACACCCATCCTGTATACTGAGTTTCTCTTGACTTCTGTCCTGTCTCTCAAGTAATTTACAAATTCAACCAAGAAACTAAAACTTACACAAAGGGAATAATGTTACAAAGTGTCAGCCATGCACCAGTGGCTCACACCTCTAATCCTACCTACTTGGGAGGCTGAGATGGAAAGGATTGAGGTTGGAGCCCAAATCTGGGCAAACAGTTCTTGAAACTCCATCTCTAAACTAACCAGAGCAAAATGGACTGGAGGTGTGGCTCAAGTGGTAAGAGTATCTGCTTTGCAAGTTTGAAGCCCTGAGTTTAAACCCCAGTTCCACCAAAAAAGTTACAAAGTATCTAGAGAAATTAGATTAGATTAAAAGAAAGCAGCATTCAATGAAAAAATTAAAAAATACAAATGGAAACATTTCAATCTGCTCAGATCAAACTGTTTCCCCCAGTTCCCAAAGAAAAGCCAAATTCTGAAGGTTAAACACAGTCCTAGACCTGGTGTGTCCAGGTGCTCACCATTGAACTATAACTCCTAGCATGTGTCAGTCCCTGAAGATGGAGGACAGGACACTGGAGCAGCCTCAGAAAGGGACCCCTTCTCCCCAGATGCCCCCCTGGACCTCAGTTTTCACAAGTAAAGAAATAGCTGGATTGAGTTGGGGTGAGCCAAATGAATTCCCAAATTTATCAACATTTTTCCAGGACATAGAAATCCTGACTTCACAGATTCTCCCTATAAGCACAATTATTACTCCAGGTTTACAGGCTTCTGTAATACAAAACACAGACTTCTGTCTACACAAAGCTCCAAGGATCATTCTCTGTCCCCCATCCTAAAGCCTCAGTTTTGCAGGCCTCTGCACCTGTGGTCAGTACAAAGGATTCCTTCCAGGGTGAATGTGAGCAGGCAAAACACCTGCAGGGAAGCTCCCCAGCAGGACCCAACTGGTCCTTCTGCAGGCTGAGATGACTGGGAAAAGAGGAGTGGAAGCCAGGCATAGTGGTATACGTTTGCAATCCCAGCTACTTGAGAGACTCACGCAGGAGGCTCTCAAATTGGAGGCCAGTTGGGGCAAAGTTAGCAAGACCCTATATAAAAAATAAAAAACAAAAGGGCTGGAGGCATAGCTCAAGTGGAAAAGGTAGAGAGCTTGTAAGCTCAAGGTCCTGGGTTCAATACCCCAGTACCACAAAGTAAATAAATAAACAAATACGAATGTAAAGCGCTACTATTTGATTGCATTTTTTAATGAAATTCACGTCTTTCTTGGCTCTGTGGAAATATGTTGTATTGTCTTTCACCTGCTATTGATTAAATTGATTAAATACTGCTTACATTTACTGAAAAACCGAGACTTTAAATAAATGAATTAATCCTTTCAAAATGACACACGCAGGAAGGGGCAGTGATGACTTGGAACTGGTGCTTAAAGGACAGATCACCAGGAAAAGTCTGCAAAGAGGAACCTCAATCCAAAGGGTTCCCTAGGAGGTCAGGAAAGATACTGGCAGGAGAGGCCACGCACTTGAGAAAAGACAGTTCCCACCTGCCTTCCTCTCGTGTCAAATGCAACAAACCAAAACCTCGACCTTTTAATACAGCCATCCATGCCCCTTGAAAAACTACAGTTAAAATGCTGCGTGTGTTTAAAATGCAGGAAGGACAGATATTTGATCTTGGTGCAGTGAGCTGCAGGGGGGAAGCTGACGCTTGGGAATGTAAAAAGACACCGGAAATCCAGAGACACTGCCAGCCCCAGGAAGAGCTTGGCCAGAGTGGGTCGATAATGAAACCTCTCATACATTTGGAAAAATCAGGAGGAAACGGGGACCCCTTGGGGACAAGGGAGAGCCAAGAGGCCCCCGCCCGACTCCACGGGGCGGCGTCTCCCGCGACCCCCCGCAGGCCCGGGACAGGACGCCGGGGTCCCGGCTGCCGGCCCAGCCCCACCCCGCGGCCCGCAGGGGACCGGGACCGAGCTAGGCCCGGTGCCGCCATGGCCGCTTCCGACAGCCGCTCCTCGTCTCCACGCCCGGCCACACTCACCATGTCCGTCTGCCGGTGTCCCGTGTCCTCCTCGCGGCGCCCAGGGTCACAGGTCACAGCAAGACAGAGGATGCGGCGGACAGAACCGAGGTCAGACCCGAAACACCAGCTTCTTCCGAATAAACACCGAAGTCCGAGCGCGCTGCGTCGCGAGTTCCCGCCCCCTCCAGCGGCGCGTCTGATTGGACAGTTACTCCCGACCCCGCCCCCTTCGCCCTGAGTGACAGGGTTGGCAGATGTCAAGAGACTGAACCCACCTAGCTTCCTCTAGACTTGCAAGCTGTTCCTGGCCAGGCCGGTTTCTGGGCCCATTTCCTCTTTTTTTCTTTCTGTTTGCGGTGGGGATGGAATCCCGGACCTTACTCATGCCATGCAAGCGCTCCACCACTGAGCCACATCCCCTGCCCTAATGCATTTCCATTTAAGAACGTGTTCTGAGCTCCGAAGGAAGACAGGACAAGTGGAGACTGTTATCACTTGGAGCAAAGCCCAGGCTAGGCCAGGGTGGAACAGGGTGGGGACAGCTCTGCTCCAGGGGCCAGGAGTTTGACGTAAGGGTTCCAGGTCATTGATGGAACTGTGACCCTAGGTTAGAGCTACATTTAAAAGTGACATCACAATATGTAATAGAGTCTGTTCCATTTTATTTTTCACATTGCCTCTGTTGAGGCTTCACCCACCCCTCACTGGGTACATCTGGCACTTTGGCTCTGGCAGTAACTTTGAACTTTGCTGCCCTAGCCTGGGCTCAGGAATTCTTCTCAGATCAACTAGACCTGTCAGATGTATTTATTAAAATACATGTGTACAGGGTTGGCAGAATAAAAACAAAAAAAAATTTTTGATGATTCTTCAAACTTTGGTTTTCCACTGTGAGCTCAGTGAGGGAAGCAAAGATATGTGTCAAGACAAGAATGAAAAGGGTAGCCAGTCCCCCTCTTTCATTTCCTGGGCATCTACCAAATCCTCAGAGGTGTACTCCTTACAGACCTCACTCCATCAGCGTGACAGTGTCCCACCAGTCCTTGGATCATCACTGTTGCAAGAGGGCTTCAGGAGCTAGGGCCACAGGCCTCCCAATCAGACATATCTCAGCCCAACCCCAGAAGCTGTTGAGAGTGTGAATGAGGGATTTGGCCTACCTCATTTGCATTCCAGGACACCATAATATAAATTCTAAGAACTGTGGGAGAGGGGAAGCAGTCTGTGCCTGTGCTCCTCACAGAGCAAGGAACTCAGGTGCCTCCTACAGCTGTTTTCTCTGGAGCCTGGAGCACTCTGCATTGTGGGAGCCACACAAACTGTGAAATGAGATGACCATAGCTCCTGCAGAATGGAGGTTCTGGGAACACCATTGTCCACAGGCCACAGGGCAGGGCTACAGATTACTTACCGAGGGTGAAGGGGGTGCTCAGGTCCCAGAAAGGAGGTTCCTGCTGCTCTTTGCTTAATCAGAAACTCGGGGAGACAAAAATCAATGACAGCAATCAGTTTTATTCAGAGCCAGGCTTGAAAATGACAGTTTCCATCTCAAATCCCCATCTAAGGACTGCTCAGGGCATGAAGGGCTTTTATAGGAACAAAAGGGGTACAGTAAACAGGAAGGTGGTGAAGGACAGACTGTAGAAGGTCTCAAAAGATAAGTGGTCAAGGAGACACTTCTCCTTCCCAGGAAACTGTCTACACCTGAGAGACATCTCTGCTCTGGGGCAACATAAAAGAAGGACTATAAAAACCCAATCTCCAACATGACCCACAGGACCACCGGTTTCCAAGTCCTCATGCATTCCCCACCATGCAGTCTTTCACTTCTCTTCTCTACAATCTTTCGACCTCTGCTGCTGGAGTCCACCTGTGCTTTCATTCTCAGAGTGGGCTCAAGAACCCTGAGCACCTGAAATTCCTGCATGTGTCATCTGTGCATCATATGTGGTGGTGTACAAAGGGACCTGTCTTCACCTGAGGTCAGTACAGGTTGTGCGAAACTGGAAAAGGCTGCCGTGACTGTCCCACACTCCAATGGAGTCTATTTTCCAGGAGAGACCCCACCACCACCACAGCTTAGCTACAATGGACCTCTCAAGCTGACCTCTCTCAATCTCTCCCTCTCTTGTTAAGGAGGGTTTCTCCCTTGGGAACCTGAGGAAAAGCTCCAAGCCCATTTCAGCTGTAAGGCAGACAACCTGAGGAATTGGGGGCTGGCTGGGGGCTTATACCAGACTGCCAGTGCTACATGGGCAAATCCAAACTTCAGTGCACCGAGGCTCCCTCCCTCTTAAACTCTCTCCCTTTCAACATCTGACCCACTTAGGAGGAGGTATGAAAACAGCTGGTGGAAAGGAAAGTTTCTCTTCAAGCTCTAAGGGTGCTCTGGCCGGGGCACTCCCCGGTGTCACCTGAAGGCTGAGATGCAACTTCCTGACCCACCCTGAGGTGTCTTGGACCCCTCCAGCCATGTCTGCGGCAAACAGACAATCTAATCTCTTACACTGTCTTCACTGTTCCGTGACCTGCAAGTGGAGGTCACCTGACTGACCCAGGCAGCGGTGGTGACCAATAACCCCTCATTCCTTGAGCCTGGAAACTCTCTTTTCCTCCAGTCCTCAGCCTGTCCTTCCCCTTTCCCAAGTAGTTCAGGATGAGCGTCCCCCTCCCCACTTTGCTCTAAACAACAGTGGGCTTCCTTCTTCAGGGAGTCTGGGAAAAATCCCTGCAGGCACCAGAAAGTGCTAGTCTCTAACTTGGGCTTAACTGCTTTTGTCAAGCATTTGGTTAAACTAGTTAATCAGGGTCTGTAGTCTGCCCTTAGGGAAGGAAAAAAAAACAAAAGAGCTAAAAGGACAGAAACCTCAAAGGTCAACTAGTTAAACAGGTTCCACAGTCTGCCCTCAGGAAACAGAAAAAAAAAACAGTTAAAGAGATAGAGACCTCATGGTCTCCATTTTTTTTTGTCCCTTACCACAGCAAAAGCCTGCAGACACTCCCTCTCCTTTCATAAAAAATATATGCCTCACAGGATATGTAGGAGGACATGTCTACCTCATCATGAGTCCCCATCCATGCCTCTGCAGGGGTCCTCCCTCTAGCCAGGTAAGTCCTCTTGTTACTTTAATAGAGTTATTTTTAAATCACAAGACTTGACTGGTAGAGGAGAACCAGGTACCTGGTCGCAGTGCAAACAGGCAAGTCAAAATAAATAGATAAGAAATTGGTCAGGGGCATTGCGGGGAGGGGGCAGGAGGGTGGAGGCTGCAACTGGAAAACCTAAATGTCTTCCCAACCTTAGCCACAGGTGGCAGCGCAGCAGCAGGACAGCACAGGGAGAGAGGAATGCCCTCTCCCACATAGAGTTTCTCCTCATCTAGGGATGCCTAGGTAAAAGGAGAAACCCCTGTTAAGGTGATCAATTTTCCCTTGTTTGTCTTTTTAGATGGGAAATCAAACATCAAGGATCCAGAAAGGATCCCTCTTTCCTGCTTACTAAAATATTAATTTTAACAAAAGCGACTCAAGTTTTACTTGAGGCCCAGGCCTGGCCACTGTATCCTCTGGGAGATGAGAAAAGATGGCCAGAAGGAGGGCGCATTAATTATAATACCACTCTTCAATTAGACAGGTTCTATAAAAAAGAGGGAAAGTGGACTGAAGTCCCATATATATTCAACTTTTCTTTTTCCTAAGAGACCATCCAGAGTGGCTGAGCAAATGCAGGCTAGATGCCCAGACCATGGTGACCCTTCGCAAAAAGCCCCCAAACTCCCTTGAGGAACCAGAACCAAAAAAAAATCTGATGCTCCATCAGCTCCCCTTCTCCCCCTTTACCCAGCCACCTCACACCCTACACATCGTCCCTCAGGACTCTACCCCTCCAGTTGATTCCTGGAGGGGACAGGGCTCATGTTCCTTTTAGAGTGAGTGAACATAAAGAAATAAAAAAGGATGTAGGAAATTACACAGAAAACCCAGAGTAGTACATCCAGGCATTCAGAGAAGTCAGCCAAAACTTTGAACTGAGCTGGAAAGATGTAACGCTATTGCTATCTCAGACCCTCACTTCTCTGGAGAAATAGCAGGTGCTAGATCAGGCATCATAGCTGGAGACAATTATCACTTAGATAATTGTCTAAATTATCACTTAGATAATTGATCAGGCCTGTAGGGCCTGCAGGCCCTGTCTCAGACCAGCCCTCACAGGAGGAGGAGAGGGAGGGAGAAGAAAGACAAAAGCATTGGATACCTAAAAGGGAACCTCAGTTCCTGATTCCAACAGGAGATCAGGCCGTGCCTAGGTATGACCCTAAGTGGGACCCTGAAAATGACAAGGATGAATGGAGCCATAACCACTTCATCCACTGCATTCTTGAGGGCCTGAGGAGAGCCAAAGTAAAACCTCTCAATTACTCCCAAGTCATGGCTGTACAGCAAGGACCTTTAGAAACCCCAGTAGCTTTCCTACAGAGACTTAAGGATGCTTTACAAAAGCAGACCAACATTGTACCAGAGTCACAGGAAGAGGAAATCATCCTAAAAGATAAATTTCTAACACAGTCAGCACCAGATATCTGTAAAAAGCTTCAAAAACTGGTAGCTGAAGGGAGCAGAGATCTGGACCAATTGGTCTGTGTAGCCACATCTGTATAGTATAATGGGAACTTAGAAAAAGAAAAGAAGGACCTGGAAAAGGAAAAGAGAAAAGATAAACAGCAGGAGGCTCCAATCGCAGTGCTCAGAGGCTTCACTGGGGCAAAGTCCAAACCCAAGGACATGCTTTCAATGTGGACAGGCAGGCCATTTTAGGAGGGAGTGACCCTGGAGAAAGCTACCTCTGGGACTCTGACCCATTTGTTGGGGAAAACATGGAAGATCCCCTGAGGGGAACCGAGACCAGGGCCTCCCATACAGGCTCCTATAACCATGTAAGAGCAGGGGAGCCCCAGGTATACTCACTATCGAAAAGCACAAGGTCAGCCTCCTTACTGATACTGGAGCCAGTATTTCAGCTATTCCTTTCTCTCCTGGACCTAGGTCCTCCAAGAAAATTACTGTTTGGGGCATATCAGGCCAGCCTCTAGAGTGTTATTTCACTCAGCTTTTAGCCTGCTCCTGGGGAGATTTCCATTTCTCTCACTCCTTTTTAATTGTCCCAGAAACCCCTACTCCTCTGCTAGGGTGAGACCTTCTATCTAAACTGGGATAGTACTTTTGCTTGCCCCTGATATAGGAACAAGTGGACCCCACAGCATGGATGGATGGATACACCGTGGGACAGGCACGAACAGCTGTCCCTGTTCTAATTCATCTCAAGGACCCCTCCTGGTTTCCCCATCAAAAACAATATCCTTTAAAGCCAGAAGTTAAGGAGGGGCTAATTCCCATAATCAAAGACTTAGACAGGGACTGCTAATAGAATGCTGCAGCCCATATAATACTCCTATCCTTGGTGTCAGGAAGGGGCCTAACAAATGGAGGCTAGTCCAGGATCTCCACCTGATCAGTGAAGCACTAGTGCCTCTCCACCCTGTAGTTCCAAATCCCTATACGCTTTTAGCCCAAATACCCCCAGGTACTGCTTACTACTCTGTCCTAGACTTAAAGGATGCCTTTTTTTGCATTCCCTTACACCTAAAAGTCAACCTATCTATGCCTTTGAGGACCCCACACAAAAGTCTAGACAGGTCACCTGGACTTTCCTCCCCCAGGAATTCAGAGAGAGCCCCCACCTCTTTGGCTCTAACCCAAGACTTGGCAGAGTGGCAATATCCACAAGCTACTCTGCTACAATATGTAGATGACCTGCTCTGTGGACCAAATGAGCCTGTCATTTCATGAGCCACTGAGTCCTTAGTAAACTTCCTAGCAGACAGAGGATATAAAATCTCTAAAGAAAAAGCTCGATTGTGTCAGTCTAGGGTTACATATTTAGGTCTTATCCTGGAAAAAGAAATAAGGTCTCTAGGAGAAGATAGAATCCGTCCAATCCTGATGTTTCCTCTACCTAAAACTCTAAAACAACAGAGGGCCTTTAGGGGGGTGAGAGGATACTGTAGAATTTGGATCCTGGGATATGCAGACCTAGCCAGGCCCTTATATCAAATCCTTAAGGAAGCATAGAAGGATCCCCAGCCCATTATTAAATGGGATAACAAGTCAGAAAATGCATTCCACCAGTTAAAAAAAGGCCCTTATGACAGCTCCAGCCCTGGGTCTCCCAGTACAAGTTTCAATGGTATGTCTATGAAAACGGAGGATTGCCCTTGGGAGTGGTGACTCAGCTCTGGGGCATCACTCCCCAGCCAGTAGGCTACTTAAGCAAAGAGTTAGATCAGGTAGCCAAGAGATGGCCAGGATGCCTTAGAGCAGTCACTGCAGTTAGCCTTCTAGTTGCTAACACTCAAAAACTTATCCTAAATAACCCTAATAGTTTATACCTCTCACAACCTAGGGGGAATTTTAAACTCAAAAGGAGAACTTTGGCTATCTGACAGCTGTCTACTTAAATACCAGGCTCAGCTGCTGGAAGGGACAGAGATAACTTTAAGGACCTACCAGAGCCTAAATCCTGCATCCCTTCTACCAGAGGCAGAGGGAAATCCTGAACACTCATGTGAGGGGGTACTTATGAAAAATTATGCTGCCGGTCCTGACTTAACTGATCGGCCCTTAAAAAAATAAAAATATCTAGAATTATATACTGACAGCAGTTCCTTTGTCTGAAATGGTGTCAGACATTTAGGGTTTGCAGTTGTAACAGAATTTGGCATCCTCAAATCAGGTCCTCTTCCTCCTAATACAAGTGCTCAATTGGCAAAGAGAGTCAACATCTGTACAGATTTTAAGTATGCCTTCCTCATCCTGCATGCTCATGCAGCCATCTGGAAGGGAAGGGGAATGCTAACGACAACATGAGCAGCGTCTCGTGGAGATAAAAGGGAAGTTACTCTAATAGTTTTAGGGATAACAGCATTAATTGCAGCCCTTGCTGGAATCAGATATGGGGTGATTGCCAATCACGTAACTTCAAGAAAACCTAACCAAAGTAGCAAAGGACACCTCAGACCAGGTAGGCCTTGCCATTAAGGACATACAAAGGGCCTTGTCATCCCTTGCCTGTATGGTCATGGACCACCAACTGGCCCTAGATTTTCTTTTGGCCAAACAAGGTGGGGGAGGGGGTATGTGCCATCGCCATCACCAATACCTCCTGTTGCACATGTATAAACACTTCAGGCATTGTACAGGAACGTGCAGACTACATTCTCCAACAGGTTAAGTGGCTCCGGGAGCAATCTCTTGAAACTCAGGTTCCTACACAGCTATGGGACCAAATAAAATCCTGGCTTCCCTCCAGGACTTCATTCCTACCCTTTCTGGGGCCTATAGTTGCTATTATTCTCTTTCTTGTGTTTGGGCCTTACATTTTAAACTTACTTGTCAAGTTTATTTCTTCTCCCCTAGAATCCATCAAACTACAAATGCCTCTGATGGAGATGAAAACGACCTACTATCGAGTTCCCCTCTAACTCCTCTCTCATGGTCTGCGCTGATGCTGTGGGCCCCTTCATCGCCCCCGGTCAACAGGAAGCAGTTACTGAACAGACTTCATGGTCCCTATCCCTAACAGCAGTTAGGGCAGTCACTGAGAGGAGGGAATTGAAGGATGGACTGCAGGAGGTCCCAAAAGATGGTAAGTGGTCAAGGAGACACTTCTCCTTCCCAGGAAACTGTCTGCACCTGAGAGACATCTCCACCCTGGGGCAATATAAAAAAGGGCTACTATAAAGACCCAATCTCCAACCTGACCCAGGGAACCACTGGTTTCTGGGTCCCCCTGCATTCCCCAACATGCAGTCTTTCTCTTCTCTTCTCTACAAATAAAATCTTTCCAACCTCTGCTGCTGGAATCCACCTGTGCTTTCATTCTCAGAGCAGGCTCAAGAATCCTGAGCACCTGAAATTCCTGTGCATGTTATCTGTGCATCAGTGGGATGTGTCTTCTTTCCTCTCCTCTGGTGAGTACATCACAATGTGTAGGAAGAAGAAGAAAGCAAGGAGGGGAAGGGAAGAAGGGGAGAGGAGGAAAAGGAGGAGGAGGAGGAGAAAATAAATTTTAAAAAGAAAAATAGAAAAGGCTTCTCTTCAGGGGGGTTGGAGGGGAGAGAGAGCAAAGAAGTGGCTCAAATGAACACCATTACAGTAGGTCCCAACCTGTGTGGCAGGCTCCCAGCAGGCCCTGGGGCAGTAAAAATGAGGCCTGCTCCCAGGTTGGTGGGGAGAGGGCTTGACCAGCTCATGCTCAGATGAGTATCTCAGGGTGTAATGTGCCAGAGACTGGAGGTGTAGTTTTTGATCAGTGGGGTGAATGAGGAAGTCCTACACCTAGAACAAGGCAGGGTGATACTTTGTGACACCATTATTGGGTAAATGAACCGGGTGCTGGTGGCTCACACCTGTAATCCTGGCTTCTTGGGAGGCTGAGAGCTGGAGGATCAAGGTTCAAAGGCAGCCCTGGCAAATAGTTCTCAAGACCCCATCTCCAAAATGACCAGAGAAAAATGGACTGGAGGTGTGGCTCAAGCAATGTGTGCCTGCTTTGCAAGTGTGAAGCCCTGAGTTCAACCCAGTCCCCAAAAATAATGATAATCTTAACCATAACAATAATAATGACTGGCTTGTTTGGTTGGTTTTGCAGTACTGGAGTTTGAACTCAGGGCCTTGTGCTTGCTAGGCAAGCATTCTACCACTTGAGGCACACCTCTGGCCTTAATTTTATTTTCAATATATTAGGTATTGTGATTGTATATTTGATGCCCATGTGCACAATCTGCATAATTATTCAAATCTTGCAGCATGTCTTTTTGTTTTTCGTTTTCTGGACTTTTTTTGAGACAGGGTCTTCCTATGTTGCACAGGCTGGCCTTAAACTCCTGGGTTTAAATGAGCTTCCAGAGTAGCTGGGACCACAATGTGCCACCCAGCCTGGCTTTTTTCAGTGCTTTTCTGACTATGTGTTCATTTGGCAGTACTGGAGTTGGAACCTGGGCCTCATGCTTGCTAGGCAGTTGCCACACCCGTAGCTGTTTTTGTTTTTATGCCTCAACCTGCATGCACCTGAATCCTCCTATTTGTGCTTCCCACATAGCTGGGAGGACAGGTGCATGCCACCACAGCCAGCTGTTAATGGTGCTGGTGTAGTCTGTGATCAGAAGACTTCCAAATTCTTTGTCCTGTGTGGAAGAATCCATGGCAGGACACGTGGGTATAAATGCAATTTATTAAAAGTTAGGGAAGGGAAATACAAAGGGAAGCATGACGGGGCCCAGGTAGAAGCTGGAAGCCGAGAGAGCATGTTCCTGCTCTTCAGGTGCTTTTAAAACCTGAGAAAAAACCGGGAAGAGGGGCTGGCTTCCATTGAGGTAGCTAAGGCTGATCCTCGCTAGGTCGAGGGGAGATGGGCCTTGGGTATGGAGGCCAGCCTTAGTGACATGTGCCCAGCTCCATGGACAGGAAGTACCCCATCCATCGTGAAAGTGGAAAAGTAAAGAATTGTTCATCATGCCTGCTGTGGCCTCCGTTCCTAAAGAATTCTACCTCAGTTCTTCACTGAAAGACCTAAAAAAGAAGACAGAAATTAAGCCACAGAAAATAAGCACCAAGAGTTACATACACTGTGCTCTGAAGATCTTTAAGGCAGCAAAAGAATGCAGAGTAGATCGTGATGAAGAAAGGGCCTATGTGCTATATATGAAATTTATGACTTTATAATCTAATCAAAAAGAGACCTGATTTCAAGCAACAGCAGGACTACTTTCATTCATTGCTTGAATCTACAAACATCAAAAAAGCCACAGAAGCTGAAAGACTCTCTGAAAGCCTTAAACTGAGATATGAAGAAGCTAAAGTTTGGAAAAAACTTGAAAAAAAGGACAGACAGGAGGAAGAGCAGCTGCAACAACAGGAAAGGCAGGAAGCAGGAAGAGAGGATAGTGGTGCATTGGCTAAAGGTTCTTTGGAGAATGTATTGGATTCCCAAAACAAAACCCAAAGGATACTTCAAATTTATTGTGTAAAGTAAGAGACTGATTCTGCTTGTCAGATGATTTGCTTATGAAAAACAGAAATAACACTGTGAAGTTCTTTTAGGCAACAGGTAAAATTTAATGTATTTGAATTAAATTTCTAGCACCAAAAAAATAAAAATAAAACCTTTGATTGCCAGGTGCCAGTGGCTCACGCTATAATCCTAGCTACTCAGGAGGCAGAGATCAGAAAGATCGAAGTTCAAAGCCAGCCCGGGTTAATAGTTCACAAGACCCTATCTCAAAAAATCCTTCACAAAAAATAGGGCTGGTGGAGTGGCTCAGGGTGAAGGCCCTGAGTTGTAGCCCCAGTACCACAAAAAAAAAAAAAAAAGAAGAAGAAGAAAGAAAAAGATACACATTGTAATACCTTAAGAATGAGAAGTGAAATTTCTGTGAGAAAAAGTGCCTGACACAGGCTACTACTGACTCACAATGCCAAACAAATACCATGGTAGAATTAAAAACTTGGGGACTGGCAGAGTGTATCAAGTGGTAGAATGTCTGCTTAGCAAGCACAAGGCATCAAACCCCAGTAACCTCTCCCCCAAAAATTATAAACTTAGATCCAATCCATGATTGCAATGAGGTATTTTAACATATCTGTTAAGTTAATGAACAAGACAATAACATGTTAGTATTCAAGTTGTTTAAAAACAGTTAATAATGCCAGCTCTGCAAGAAAACAAAAGACAACATCTTAGCTGATGTGGTGGCACAGTCTGTAATCCCAGCACTTAGGAGGCAGAGGCAGGAGGATCTTAAGTTCAAGGCCAGCCTGGGCTACATAACCCAGGCTCATCCTCTCTCAAAAAAAGCAAAACAATAAATAAAAAACAATTTTAAAGAAATTTTGTTTGAGAAAAACAGATACTGTTTTCAATCACATGCACTGAAACCTAATAGAGCCAAAACTGAAACAGACATTAAATTCAGCTGCAACAGAAACACCCGTGGGAGTTGGTGGAGTGGCTCAAGTGGTAGAGCACCTGTCTAGCAAGTGCAAGGCCCTGAATTCAAATCCCAGTATGGCTAAGAAAAAAATAGGGCTGGCAAGTGGGTAAAAGTGCCTGCCTAGCAAGCATGAGGCCCTGAGTTCAAGTCCCAGTGCCAGCAAAAAAAGAAAGAAAGAAAATAGAAATGTTGTCAATTATCCTGACAGGGAGACAGTGCATATTCCCCCAAGAAAGGGTGGTGCCAGCAGTCACTAGCAGAGGATTAAGTTCTCATCTAGTTGTTTTGGCTGGCATCATTGTAGCTGTCACGCTTGATCAGAGACAGACACCACCACCCTTAACACAGGTGCTTACTACACAAGTTAGACCTTTTAAGAGGACAAAAGAAAGAAGGGAGTCAGATCATCAGGGAAGGTGCCCCACCATGCCACCTCAAGTCAAGTATGCCTCTGAGGGCTTGCAGAAAAATCCAGACTGCACATTGATCTTGCATGTGCAGTTTTCGAAAAAAACCTAGGGAGGACTGACTCAAGTGGTAGAGCCCCTGCCTCGCAAGTGTGAGGCCCTGAGTTCAAACCCCAGTGCTGCCAAAAAAAATGAAGGTAGAATATATATATATATATATATAGATGCTCCCCAACTTACAATGGGGTAAGGCCCCTACCCATCATAAATTGAAAACATCTTAAGTTGTAAGTGCACTTAGTATGCACATGCATCCACTGTTCAGCCTTGCCTAGCTTAGATGTGCCCAGCACACCGTCAAGCTTCAGCTGCTGGAGCTGCCTTCCACTCTCACTGCCCAGCATGATAGGGTAATGGACCACCTAACAGTAGGCTGGGGAAAGATCACGTGCAGAGCACTGTGGCTTTCATACCATTGAAAAGTAGATAACTAGCCAGGTGCCTGTGGCTCACACCTGTAATCCTACCTATTCAGGAGGCAGAGATCAGGCAGATTGAGGTTCGAAGCCAGCCTGGGCAAATAGTTTGTGAGACCCTATCTCGAAAAAAAATCCACCACAAAAAAAAAGGGCTGGTGGAGTGGCTCAAAGTGTAGAAGGCCCTGAGTTCAAACCCCAGCAATACATTAAAAAAAAAAAAAAAAAGGCAGGGGGCAGGGCAAACCTGAAGTCGGGAACTTAGATCCTAAGTGTAAGGTTACCTACTATAGTCATGCGGTACCAGTAAGAAATACCAACAATTAACAAAAGCTCATGGTCCAGTGGTCCCTTAGGGAGGTATTGTGATAGACCAAAGAACCTTCCACATGCTAAGAATGCACTCTACAACTGAGCTACATCCCCAGTCCCCAGTGTGCATTTTTCTTTATTTTTTGCCATACTGGGCCTCAAGTACTCCATGGCTTGAGCCATGCTTCCACCCATCATTCTTTAAAAAAAAAAAAAAAAAAAAAAAGACGACAGGGTTTTGCCCCAGACTGGCCTCTCTGGAGAGAGCTCAAGTGATCCTCCTGCCTCAGCCTCACTGAGTAGCTGAGTTTAGGCTAGCCTTAAACTCATGATCTTTCTGCCTCAGCCTGAGTAGCTGGGATTGAAGACATGCACAACCACAATCACCTCCAATGTGCATTCTTACATGTGAGCCAACTAAAGACCTTCACACTTCAGGAGGTTTCTCTCCACTGTGCCTTCTCTTAGGACTGAATTGAACCATGACAACAAACAGCTTTCCCATAGGTTTTCCATTTCTAGAGCAACTCTCCTTTCTGCATTCTCATGTGATAATGAAAGCTGTCCTGCCTTATTAAGGGTTTTCTCTCTGATGTGAGTCCCTTCATATTTTCAAAGGTTTGTGCTAACTGGAAGGCTTTCTCCTACTCTTTCTTTTTTATAGGACTGGAATTTGAACTCAGGACTTCGCACTTGCAAAGCAGGTACTCTACTGCTTGAGCCACACCTCCAGTCCATTTTGCTCTGGTTATTTTGAAGATGGGGTCTCAAACTATTTGCCTGGGCTGGCCTCAAACCACGATCCTCCCAATGTCAGCCTTCCAAGTAGCTAGGATTATAGGTGTGACCCACCTTACAATCTCAAGCTTCTCTCCAGGGTGAGTTCTTTCATGCCTGTGAAGAAAGCTGGAATAATCAAAGCTTTCCCACACACGTCTTACATTTATAAGGTCCACTGTATATATAAGGCATCTTCCAAAAATTTTGAGGGAAATAAGACATTTGCCATGTCCCTACAATCACAGTTCCTCTCCAGTGTGAGTCCTTTTGTGTACTTGAAAGCCTTGGAGATGAGTAAAGGCTTTCGCATGTTCCTGACATTTATACAACTCCTGACAGTCACGTGGTTGTGACAGGCATGAGCTCTTGTTATGCCTATGTAGGGACGAGTGACCAATGAAGGGCTCTCCAAACACATGGTTCTCACACAGCTTTGTTTTAGGAGTTGTTTTCTTGTTCAGATTATAGTCCAGAATGGAAGAGTTTCCACATTGACTACCTTCTTCTACCTTCAGTCTTGGTCAGGTGACTTCTGTAAAAAATGAGAAGGACATGCACAAGGATTTATTAAGTATTTATTAATGGGTATTGGATTTTTGGGGGGAGGGGGCAGTACTGAGGCTTGAACTCAGGGCCTCATGCTTGGTAGGCGGGGCCTCTACCACTTGAGGCCCAGCCCTTTTCTGTGTTGGGTATTTTCAAGATAGGGTCTTTTGAACTATTTGCCTGGGCTAATCTCTGCCTACTGAGTAGCTAGGATTACAGGAGTGAGCTACTGGCACCCATCAGTATTGGAATTTTAGAAATTTTTTCACTTACTCTTTGCAGTGCTGGGGATGGAAGAAGCATGCTAGGTTAGTGCTCTCCCACAGAGCCACATGCAGCCATAGTGTGAATCAAGTGGTAGAGCACCTGCCTAGCCAAATTCAAGGACCTGAGTTCAAATCCCAATACTGCCCAAAAAAAAAAATCTGGGCTGGTAGAGGGCTCAAGTGGTAGAGCACCTGCCTAGCAAGTGTAAGGCCCTGAGTTCAAACCACAGTACCACATCCCCCCGCCAAAAAAAAATCTAATAGGAGTAACAAAGGTCTAACAATGTTTACAGTTTTCTGAGGAAGGAGATGAAGGCATACACAAAGGATTTTAAAACCATAATCTTCAGCACACCAGACAACTAAGAAACAAATACAGCAAGGAAGGAAAAAGCCTTCCCCTGGCCCACACACATGCAGTACGTTATAGCACTGCAGAATAGAATACATCATTCACACTTTAACATGAGGCAGAAACAAACTGGTATCCAAGTGGAGAAACGCATCACATTCCCAGACTAGCCCCCAGAGCGAGACTCTGTGTCAAAAAACAAACAGCAAACAAACAAACAAAAAAGGACCCAGGGGTGTGGCTCGGTAGTAGAGCATTTGCCTAGCATCTAGCATGTGCAAGACACTCGGTTCAATCGCAAGCATGGTTAAAAAAAAAAAAAAAAAAAAGCAACAACGTAAAGGAAGTCTCTAGGGTACACCAACAAATGTGGTAACATTGGTGACATCTAGGAATGTCTACCAAGACTGAGTCATGAAAAAATACAAAGTATAAGCAAACCTAATATGAAAATTGAGGCAGTAACTCCCTAACAAATGAAGGTTCAGGACCAAACAGTCTCACTCATGAAATATGACAGTCATGTAAAGAAGAATTGACACTGATGCTAACTCTTCCAAAAAGCCATACAAATGAATTTAGGATTAGTGTGCAGAGTATTTAAAAAAATTTTTTTAAAATCATACAAATGAATTAATCATAAGAAAAGGACTGAAAACTATTTTACAGGCTTCGTTTTTTTTGTGTGCCTGTTTTGGGTTTGTTTGTTTTGTATTTTTGTGGTTCTGAGGTTTGAACTCGGGGCCTCAAACTTGCTAGGCAGGTGCTCTACCACTTAAGCCACTCCTCCAGCCCTTGTTTAGGTTTTTTGGGAATTTTTGTTTGTGGTACTGGGGTTTGACCCCAAGGCCTACACCTTGAGCCACTCCCCCAGTCCTTTTTTGTAGTGAGTTTTTTCAAGATGGGGTCTCACGAACTATTTGCTTGGGCTGGCCCCAAACTGTGATCCTCCTAATCTCTGCCTCCTGAGTACCTAGGATTACAGGTGTGAGCCACTGGTGCCTGGCTCCTTGTTTAGTTTTTTGACACAGGCTCTTGCTCATGGGGAGAGCTCACTGTGTAGCCCAGACTAGCATCATACTTAGTATCCTCTTGCCTCAGCCTCCCAAGTACTGGGATTACAGTGGTGCACCACCATGTTGGGCTTTACAGAAGTTTAAAGACACGAAGGAAAATACTCAACACCAGCGGTGACCAGTGCAGTCATGTGTCACTTAATGAAGAGGACACATGTTGAGATTAGGTGATTTCATCGTTGTGTGAACACCAGGGGGTTCTTATACAAACCCACAGGGAACAGTTTACAACACCCAGACCATGTGGTACAGCCTATTGTTCCTAGGCTTCAAACCTAGACAGCGTGTTACTGTACTGGATACTGTAGGCAACTGTAATACAATGTTAAGTATGCATGTATCTGAACATACTTATTTTGAGATTTTTTTTTTGGCAGTACTGGAGGTTGAACTCAGGTCCTCTCCCTTGCAAAGCAGGCACTCTACCACTTGAGCCACTCTACCAGTCCTTTTTTGTGTTGAGTATTTTTTTTTTTTGGTGGTCCTGAGGTTTGCACTCAGGGCTTCACACTTGCTAGACAGGCACTCTACCACTTGAGCCACTCTGCCAGCCCTTTTTGGGGTTGGGTATTTTCAAGAAAGGGTTTCTGTAACTATTTGCCTGGGCTGGCCTCAAACCTTGATACTCCAGATTTCTGCCTACTGAGTAGCTAGGATTACAGGCATGAATGAGTCACTGGTGCCTGGTTTGGTCTGGTTATTTTTGAGATAAGTTCTCACTTTATGCCCAGGCCAGCCTGGACCTCAATTCTATTTTTTTTTTTTTTTTTGTATTTTTGATGGCACTGGGGCTTGAACTCAGGATTTCATGCTTGCTAGGTCGGTGCTCTTACTGCTTGAGTCACTCCTCCAGCTCTGGACCTAGATTCTATTTGTGTTTTCCTGTGTAGTTGGGATGACTGAGGCACACCACTGCTCCCAGCCATTGGCTGAGATGGGGTCTCAAGAACATTTTTGCCCAGGCTGACCTCAAATCTCCACTTCCCAAGTAGCTAGGACTTCAGGCTTGAGCTATCCCATCCTGCTTCTAAGCATATTTAGGCACAGTAAAAGTACCATGTAAAAGGTACAAAATGGTACATGTGATAGGACACTTACCATGAATGAGCGAGTACTGACTGGAAGCTGCTCGGGTGGGTCAGTAAGTGAGGTCAGTGAATGTGAAGAGCTCAGGCATTCCTGTTCCCTGCCATAGACCTAATTAACACTACACACTTGGACTATACTTTTTTTTTTTCCTTTCTTTGTTATATGGTGCTAAGGATAGAAGCCAGGGCCTTGTGGGTGTTTCAGGCAAACACTACTACCACTAAGCTACATCCCCAGCCCCTTATACAAGTTTATTAAAAAATGGTTTTCATTCTTCAATAATAAATTAGTCATGGCTTACTGTACCTTTTTCATTTTCTCAACTTTTAATTTTTTTGACATTTTGACTTTCATAATTTCATAAGCACAATTCACAGTTACATAAAAATATTTTCTATCTTTTTTTTTTTAACTTCTTAAAGCTTTTTTCGTTAAAGTCTATGACAACAGCACAGACATGAGGTCAGGCCTACACAGTGTCAGGATCGCTGTCTTCTACCACTCCATCTGGTCCCACAGGCAGATCTTCAGGGGAGATGATGCTCATTGTCCCATCATCTCCTATGACAACAATGTCTCCTTTTGGAGTGCCTCCTGAGGGACCCGCCTGGGGCTCTTCGTAAGGAGATGTCACTCTGTTCACAAATCTGCCCCTGGTGACTTGCTTCCTTTTTGTGTCATAGATTTGCCTGTAAGTAGATAATGCACCACGAACGTTCCTCTCTATTAATGAAAACCTTTCTGGATTGGGGTCCATCCTTTCAAACTTTTTAAGGAGCTTGTTCAGGTCTGCAAAAGCTTCTGCCAACCCTGTCACTGTAAATTTCCTTGGGAGTTCTGCCTTCTCTCCTCCTACGGTTTCCTTTCCCCTTGCCTCTTCAGCCATGCACTTCTGTTCCAATGACAACCCCTTACCCAGTTCCTCGGGGACCACCTCCAAGAGCTCAACATCATCCTCATCCATGCCCAGCGTAAAGTTGTCAGCCATCTCAACCACAGCCTGGTTCATTTTTGCAAGCTCTTCCTCCTCAGTGAATCCTTTGAAGCCATGAACGAACCTCCTGAGAGTCTTCTTCCAGATACCACTTATACACTCCTTGGTGACAGTGGCGCTCACTTTCACATTATGTAACGAGTAGCGATTCTTGAATCTCTTGAACCACCCTGAGCTGGCGGCGAATTCAACATTGTAGTTGGGTCCAGCCTTTTCCTTCAACATTGCAAACAAGCTCTTTGCTTTGGCCGTGATCATCATGGTGGTGAGCGGGACCCGCTCCCGAGTCTGCTCTTCAATCCAGGTTATCAGGAGTTTCTCCATATCTGATATAGGCCCTTCTCGAATTTTGGTGAGTCTTGTGGCCTTCAATGACGCGGAGCCTTTCAGTGCTTCTGTCACTTTGTTCTTGTTCTTCAAGATCGTAGCGATGGTGGAATGGGACATGCCTGACTGGCGAGCAATCACCATTACTGACTTTCCACCCTCATAGTCTTTGATCAACTTTAACTTCGTTTCCAGGTCAATCACTCGACGTGACCTCTTACCAGCAACCTTGGCAGTGGATTTTGCACAAGTAGGGGCCATGGTGAACAAAAGCACCTGGGATTAAATCAGGTGCAAGAGAATAATCAAGAGATGTGGTAAGCATGAGAAGGCAGCCTCAACCTACACGGGCTCCATCGCTGACTGAAATGTCATTGTGTAGCACATGGCCATAGAAAGTAATATCTGATCATTCGGAGATTCTGGGGAACACTAGAAGGAAAAGAATAAAGTAGATAATTCCAAGGATTGGCAAATGCACATTGCACGATAGGTCACACAATTAATCCATGCACTTCATCAATATTTCCTAGTAAATTTGAATTTAAGCCAGAAACTTTTCTCATCCTGTAAAAAATTAATGATGCATTAGTGTTTGAGGTACTAATGGTCGTTCATGGTAATATGAACTTACCGAAGAGGCAAAATCCTTCATAGTTTTAGGTGTATTGTTGATTTAGTGTGCGTGCACAATCCATTTTCCATACCCTTCTTCAAGTCTCTTCTACTTTTTTTCTCTTGGTGGTACTGGAGTTTGAACTCAGGGCCTCATGCTTGCTAAGCAGGTGTTGTAGCACATAAGCCACGCCCCTAGCCCTTTTTGCTTTACTTATTTTTCAGTGGGTCTTGTAGTTTTGTCTGGGCTTACCTGAACCTCAATCCTTCTATTTATGCCTCATAGCTGGGATGACAGGAACACACCTCCATGCCAGCTAATAACTTATTAGCTGAAATGGGATCTCACTAACTTTTTGCCTGGGCTGGCATCACTGTGATCCTCCCAATCTCCATCTCCCAAGTAGCTAGAATTATAAGCATCCACCACCACTCAAGAATCTTCTGAGTTGTTTTTTTTTTCTTTTTAATCAAGAATTCCCTCCTAATCAACTATAGATTAATTAAAATAAATTCCTACAATGTAACTAGAAAAAATTCACTTCATGATAAACAGATGGTAAGCTTTAAAAACTAACAAAAGAATCAGGCCTGTGATCACCTTTAGGTGCAGAGAAAAATGACATGAGGGAGTCACAGCAGAACTGACCATGGTCTATTTATTCACCTGGGTGGTAAATGCATGGGTGTTTGCATTCTTATTACATCAACTTAACAGAGAAGAAAAAATTTATTTCAAGAATTCTTAGCCAGATGCCAGTGGGTCAGGTCTATAATCCTAGCTACTCAGGAGACAGAGATTAAGCTGGTAGAGTGGCTCAAGTATAGAGTGCCCATCTAGCAAGCGTCAGGCCCTGAGTTCAAACTCCAGTATCACCAAAAAAAAAAAAAAAAGAGGCAGAGATCAGGAGGTTTCCAGTTCAAAGCCAGCCTGGGCTAATAGTTCAAAAGACCCTATCTCAAGAAAAAAAAAAACCATCACAAAAAAGAGCTGGTGGAGGGCTTGTAGAGTGGCTCAGTGGTTGAGCACCTGACTAGCAAGTATGAAGCCCTGAGTTCAAACCCTAGTACTGCCAAAAAAAAAAGGAAAGTGACAAAAAAGAGCTGGTGGAGTGGCTCAAGGTATAGGGCCTGAGTTCAAACTGCAGTACCACACACACACATACACACACACACACACACACACACAAACACACACACACACACAGTACCCAACACAAAACAAGGGCTGACAGAGTGACTCAAGTGGTAGAGGGCCTGCCTAGCAAGCATGAGGTCCTGAGTTCAAACCCCAGAATCACCAAAAAAAAAAATAATAATAATTATTTGTTTCTTTAGACCTCACTACTCAATCCACTTAGGTTCTAACCAAGAAAATAAAAATCTTACAGTCACACCATGGAATAAAATTCTTAAAGGCAGGGTGGGTACCAGTGAGCAGGGATTGGGTCAATGGAGAGGGTGAAGTAGGGTAAGTATGAATATACTTTGTATACATGTACGAAAACAGAACAATGAAACCTGCTGAAGTTATTTTAAGGGGGGGAGGGTAATCTAATCAAGATACATTATAAACACATATGTAAAAGTCACAATGAAACTCTGTACAATTAAAATATGCTAATAAAAATGTTAAAAAAAAAAAAAGGAGAGAGAGAATATAGAACAATAGAAGGGATGTATGCTCTTAACCATACCTGTCTAGGTTTACTTCCCCTGGGGTTCTTTTATTTCATATAAAAGAAGAAAACTAAACTATCTTGTTCAAGCCCCCACCAAAAAAAAAAAATCTTAAAGGCACGGAAAAAGTGTAATTCAAGAGCAGCAAGATTGTGCAAATGAAAAAAAGGTGTTCTACCAGCACCTGGTAAAGTAGTACATGCCTGCAATCACAGCATTCAGGAGGTGGAGGCAAGGTCATCATAAATTCCAGGCCAGTTGGAGCTACATAGCAAGACCCTGTCTTTAAAAAAAAAAAAGGGGGGCTGGAAGTGTGGCTCAAGTGGTATAGCGCCTGCCTATCAAATGCAAAGTCCTGAGCTCAAACCTTGTAGCACCAAAGTGGGGGGAGGGGTGGAAGGGAAGGGAAACAGCACAGGTGAGCAGCTGGCTTCCTACAGCTCACAAGGGAACCCCACTCAGAAGGCTTAGCAATTGCAAAGCTTAGGGAACCCCCTCTGGGTACAGATGCAGCTAAGGAAGGCACACTCCCAGGCAGTGAACCAAGGAAACTCATTCTCTCCAGAAACCACTCACTCATCTGAGTCAATTTAGGGTTCTGACCTGTGATTTTTTTTTTTTAATACCAAATATGTAGTGTTTGCTGAACATCAACTCAGAATTTAAAAACAAAGTTATGCTTCCCTACTCTCTTACAGTCACTCAAAAAAAAAATTTTTTTTTTTGGTGGTGCTGGGGATTGAATTAAGGGCGTTAGTGCCTGTTAGGCAAGTGTTTTACCACTTGAGTGCTCAACAATACTTTTGACACCATACATGTGGACACGGGATTTTGTTCCCCAGATACCAAGCCATTCTCCAGGAGACAGTTGGGGTGTCCTACAAATGACCTTGAATCTGAAGTGACAGATTCCATAGATTCACCAGAACACCAACCATGCATCCATAAATTCAATTCTGATGTCTCGAAAAATAGCACAGACCCCACAACTTAAGATATGGGTCCTACCATACCACCCCCATTTTAGATGACAGTTACAAGGCCCAGGAGGAATTCCACACTTCTATTTATTTATTTATTTATTTTTAAGCTGTACTGGGGTTTGAACTCAGGGCCTCACGCATATTAGGCAGGCACTCTACCACGTGAGACACTCTCCAGTATTGTTTGCTTTAGTTATTTTTCTGATAGAGTCTTACATTTTTGCACAGGTGGGCCTGGGCCTTGATCCTCCTACATCCAGCTTGGCTAGGAGTACAGATGTGCCACCACCATGTTGCTTATTTGTTGACATGAAATCTGGATAACTTTTTACCTGGGCTGGTCTCAAACAGTGATCCTCCCAATCTAATTTCCATCTCCAGAGTAGCTGGTATTACAGATATGAGTCACCACACCCCACCCAATCCATGCTTCCAACTGCCTACAAGTCAGGGGCTCCCGTAACTTCCTCCTCAAGTTCAATACTTGGTCAAAGTTACTCAGAACGCGGCAAAACTTACTTACATTAACAGTTTATTATGAAGGGTACAAACCAGGAACAGCTATGTGGAAATGTATAGGGCAAGGAAAGGGGCAGTGGGGGCACAGGGAAGCCAAACTCCTCTTCCGGAAGTGAAACACCCTCCTGGCACTTCAATGTGTTTACCAAGCCGGAAGCTCTTGGAAGGTCTCTGTTCAAGAGGTTTTGACAGGATCAATCTTTAGCCTCCCTTCCTTTCCAGAGTCTAGGGGATGGGACTTAAGGTTCCACCCTCCCAAGAGACCATGAAAGGGAGAGCATTATCCCAAAAGACAAGAAAAGCCCACCCCACTGAGGTGCAAAAGCCTGAAAAACGCAGTGCACTGTGGGTACACAAACAGCAAGGTCAGGTGGGGGAATGTCCTTGACTTGAAGCTTGAGTTAGACAAGTCTGTGTTCCAGGTCACCCATGCCCCTCCCTGAGTTTGTCACCTACTGAGTGCTAGGATTACACACGAGTCACCACTTGGGGGCAGAGCTAGCTATTCAGATGAGGGTAAACCAAGGAGCTCCTCCCAGCCCCAGCCCATGCACCTGCTCCCCTGAAAGCACCCACACCTCCTTCAGGATGACTTCTGGGCGATTACCCGGTGGCTGACACTCACTAGACATTTCCAAGAGACTTGGTAGCAGTGGACGTTTTGGGTCAGCCCCACAGGCTTGTGAAACCCAGGGCCAGGAAACGACAGGAGGCAGGCTAAGGACGCATCAGCCAGGGAGGATAGGAGGAGGAGAGGCACAAGGATTTCTCATAGTGGAATATCGGGCCGTTATTCTCGGCTTTCCTCTCGGGTGGAAATGTCCCAAACAGAAAGCAAATCATTTAAAGAGTGCCACCCACTGACTTGTGCACAATGATAAGCAATTACAATCCGACGTCTGCTTGAAATGTAGGGTGAAGGACAAACAGTTGATAATGCTGTGGTGAACTGGAGAGGGGAGCTGCCACTTCGGGATGGGAAGAGGGATGTAGAATCTAAGGATTTACTGCAGCTACAGGAAGAGCTAGGCACTGGTGAGCAGGGATAGGGACCTGAGCCCCTGCTTCTCATTCGTTAGACGTGAGGGAAAAGGGTCCCTTCTGGGGAGCAAAGAGGGGAGGGATGGGGGACCCCTCGGCCCCCAACTCCTCCCTCCCCCGGGGCGGCATCTCCCGCGACCCCGCCGTCCCCGCACGGTCTGGGGAGACACGGGGCTCCGGGCAGGGCCGGGTGGCCGTGCAGGCCCGGGACAGGAAGCCCGGCAGCCGGCCCAGCCACACCCCGCGGACCGCAGGGGACCGGGACGGAGCGGCGCCGACGGACTCCAGGGCTCACGCGGGGACGCCCAGGTTCCCGCCACGGCCGCTTCCGACAGCCCCTTCGCCCTCGCTTCGGGACGCCCAGCCTCAACTCACCATTTCCGGGCTTCCAGGATGTGCCAGGTCCTCGATATGGTTCGCGGGACGCTGCACGCCACTGCCCCCAGCAGCGGAGTGACCCTTCCCACAGCAAGCAGCAAGAAGCCAAATGCACACACGGGGCGATAAACTAAGATCTCGCGATACTGCTGAAGGAAGATGGGGGTTGGCATGGCCCCACCCCTGAGCCTCTGATTGGACACAGCTCAGGCTCCGCCTCCTGAATCTTGAACGACAGATGAAGCTGGAACGGGACTGACTGCGTCCTGAATGACAGGTTCTGGGGCACAGGCTTTCGGAGGCTGGGCTTGCTCTCCGCCCCTGCACCGCGCCACGCTTTGGGGAGGCTGGGTAGGAGGGTATTTGCATTTCAGGAGAACTTACTGTACTTCCAGAGATGGGTCTTTCCTGCTTTTTCCAATGAGTAAACTGCACATGTAAATATCCAGGTATAGAGCACTTGGTGACAACCATCAGCTGTGGTCAGGGACTGTGAAGAGCCGGGAGCCACCGAAGCAGAGGAAAAAGGAGAGAGTTTACATGTTTTTCTTGTGATGATACTGGGGTTTGAACTCAGGGCCTCAGGCAAGCTAGGCAGGTGCTCTACCACTTGAGCCCCTCTGCCAGGCTTGTATTGTGTTGGGTATTTTCAAGATAGGGTCTCCTGAACTGTTTGCCCCCTGGCTGGCTTTGAACCTTAATCCTCCTGGTGTCAGCCTCCTGAGTAGCTAGGATTACAGACTTGAACTGCCAGTGTCCAGCTGATGTTTTAAGACAGGGTTTTGCTATGAAACCCATGCCTGCCTAGAACTATTCTCTTCCTGCCTCAGTCTCCCGAGTGCTGGGATGCACCACACACCTGGCTCTATTTGTCAATTTTTTTAATCCCCAAAAACTATCTTAGAATTTTCTTTGTTTACACCTAAGTACAATGAGGAAGCAAGGATTCTGCTGGCTGTCATTCAAACAGTGAGACTGAAAGCTCAATTAACTCATCAATGTTGCTGTGAGGCTGATAATTGTCTTGGAGTTGGGCACAGAGCTGGAGGCCAGTGACTTCAAACTGAGGCCCAAATGGAGGACCATGAAGTTCCCCTTGGTGCTTCCTGGGCGGCTGTCACAGCTGCAGAGGGAGTGGTGACAGAAACTGGGAGTACCAGGAAGCAAGAGAGCCAGTGCGCATGTATTTGGGGTGCCTGTCATTGGTGAGGTTGTGACTCTGGTTGCCATGGGGCCATTTTCTGGACGGTGTTTTGGTTTTGACATGCAAGGACTTGCTGGAGTCAAAACTATCATTTGTATGTCTAACAGTCAGACTGTCATTTGTATATCACAAAAATCTGTGAAACACTCATTTAGGCAGACTCCTAGAGAAAGTGTTTATACATTTGACAGTTTTTTGTCTGTTTTTGCTTTTTTTTTCTTTTTCCTTGGCGGGCACTAAGGTTTGAACTCAGGGCCTCACATTTGCTGGGCAGATGCTCTACCACTTCAGCCATTCCACCAGCCCTACATTTGACAGTTTTTATTTTATTTTTTTAATTTTATTTATTTTGTGGTGCTGGGGATTGAGTCACAGGCCTAGTCCTTTTTTTTTTTAATTATCATTTATGTTTTGTTTATTTATTTAGGTGGTGTTGAGTTTTGAACTCAGGGCTTCCCACTTCCTAATCAGGAAGGACTAGTCAGGCACTCTACCATTTGAGCCACGCCCATAAGCCTTTTTGTTGTTGTTGTTGTTTATTTGTTTTTGGTGGGACTGGGGTTTGAACTCAGGTCTTTGCACTTACAAAGAAGGCATTCTACCACTTGAGCCACATCCCAGTCCACTTTGCTCTGGTTATTTTGGAGATGGGGGTCTCTTAAAGTTATTTGCCCCAGCTGGCTTTGAACTTACATACTCCTGATCTCAGCCTCCCAAATAGCAACTTGTTTTTGTTTTTGAGACAGGGTCTCTCCCTAGCTTTGCCCCAGCTGGCTTGGAAAATGGATCCTCCTGCCTCCACCTCATGAGTAGCTGGGATTACAGGGGTGCACCACAACCATCTTGACCAGCTTGCATTGGACAGTTTCTTTAGGTCCAAACCTTAAACTGTGGGAGTGTCCAGCTGATGGAAATGAAGGCAGCTTTGAAGGAGGGAGTGTTTCCCCACTTAGGAAGAGGGGACAGAGTGTATAGTGAGCTCAACACTTTAAGTCCTTAGGTGTTCCTTCCTGAGCCCAAGGGCCTGAGACATACCAGGGCTCCATCTGAGCAGTCAGTCTGACTCTTAAACTGGGATCATATTTAACCTCTGCTGAGTGTTTTCCTTTTGAACCATGGGTGAAGCACACTACTCATTTGAACCAGTTGAAATCTTTGCTTTTATCCCTTTTTTGGTTCCTTTATAGAATATTACTCCCATATAATTCCAGTTTCCTCATGCTTTTTCTTTTTCAGTGGGGGAGGGGAACTGGGGTTTGAACTCAGGGCTTCACACTTACAAAGCAGGTGCTCTACCACTTGAGCCACGCCTCCAGTCCTTCATCACACATTTAATAATTTTATTCCTTTGTTGCTCTGCTTTTGTTTTTTCTAGCTGACATTTAGTAGATTTGTGATAAAGTGTCAAAAAGCCTTGGCCATGCTGGCAGCAGCCTACTCCCAAATTCCTGACCCCACCATAACATCAGGCCATCCCTCCTGTTCCAGTCTGGCCTGGCCTGGGTGGCCCTCCTGCTCCAATGCCACTGTATAGGACACTGATTCTGGAAGTCCCAGGCACACTGTGAACCGTGTCCTGAGAAGCAGGAGCACAGGATCTGTGCCCTCTCGCTGTCACCACTCCTTCTGTAAGAGGTGCTTAAACTGCTTCTGCTAAAAAGCACTGACTCCTTACTTGTTGGGTCTGGGAACCTAAAGGACAGATGAGTGAGTCAGTGTCCCATCCCCCATGGAGAGCACTATGAGCCCTGCATCCTAAGGGGATACATGGCCTCATAAATCTGCTCCAGGGCTGATAGGATGCTCTCAAGTTTTGTCCCCCCCAAATAAAGGGCAAACAGACCAGCTCATCGAAGAGAGCCCACATGTGCGAATCCACAACCAGTGGAAAGAACACACCTAACCCTCAACCTAAACCCAGAGTTAAAGCATCCATAAAAAGCCACAGCCTTCACCTGAGCAGGGAGCCACCGGTTTCCGGGCTCTGCTGCACTACTTTAGCTGCAGCCTTTTCTTTTGCTAATAAATCTACCTGTGGGTGCACTAGCCATGTCTCGTGAGCTTATGCCTAAACCCAGCAAAGACAAGTACCCCTGGAGTGGGCCCCCTGTACCCCACAACTGGAACAGGAGAAGCTTGTCAGCCCTGCCTCCATTTTGTACCCATTGTCCTTTGCTCTGAGTCATTCTCTCCTGCAGCCATCTTGCAATCAAGGGAGGACAGGAATGATCAATAACATCTTTCAACAAGGGACTGAAACTTCCTGTTAGGAACAGTGGAGACTCACAGGACAGACCACCCCTCCAAATGAGAACAATTATCTATAATGATGAGGCTGCACCCTGGAGCAGGAGCAGTCATCTGATGGCCCAGAGTGTTCCCATCCAGTGATGACAGCAATAATAACTTGTCTGGAACCCTTCTTGGAACCCTCAGACTGAGATAATGGTCAACCAGGCCACACCTGTGACTGGGACTGTTTAACTAAACATAGCTTTGTCCCCTGTTCCTAATTCTTTGTCTATTAAAAGCTAACCTCATGTCTGTACCCCGAAGATGGCTGAAGATAAGCTGCATGCTTACTTTGCCTCTTCCCATGGTGTGTCCTGAGTCATGTAATAAATTTTCTTTCTCTACCTTCACCATGTCTTTCTATTTGGCATCTAAAGGCAAGTGGCTGGACCTGGCAGGTGGAATTCCAGGAGTTTGGGCCTGGGATTCAAAACTGGTTTCACTTCTATTGCTGTTCTGAGCAGCTGGAGGCCACATGCAAGTGAGGCCAACTGCCCAGGAAGCACCAAGGGACTTCATTGCCCTCCCTTTGTAGGCTCAAGATGGGCCTCAGCTTGGAGTCACTAGCCTCAGGCCTCTCCACGCCCCCCACCAACTCCAAGTCACTCACTTGCTAAAAGCAACATTCATGAGTTAAATAAGACAGAAACCATCAGTCTCCTTGGATGAATAAAACCCAGCAGAGCCCCTGCTTCTGTCTTGTGCTTATGTAATAAAATCGGATGGACTGGAGGTGTATCTCAAGCAGTAGAGCACCTGCTTTGCAAGTGTAAAGCCCTGAGTTCAAATCCCAGTCCCACCACACAAATGAATGAATAAATAAAAGAGGAAAATCTTAAAATATTTTATGTGGATTAAGAAAACAGGCAAATAATTGTTCCTTTGAAAAAACAAAGATGCCAACAAACTATTATTTTGACATTAACAAATTCTTGTGTAAATCTAATCAGAGCTGAATGCTCCTCTTTCTCGTCTGCTTCAGTGGCCCTCTGAATTTCACAGTTGACAGTTGTCACCAGGTGCTCTGTACTTGAAGATTTACGCATCCAGTTCCGCCACCATTGACCTGCCAGTCATTGCTGTACCTAAATCTTAAACATTGCCTGGGTGCCAGAGGCTCACACCTGTAATCCTACCCACCTGGGAGGCTGAGATCAGGAGGCTTGTGGTTCAAGGCCAGCCTGGGCAAATAATTCCTGAGTCCCCATCTCCAAATAAACCAGAGCAATGGCTCAAGTGGTAGAGCACATACTTTGCAACTTTGAAGCCCTGAGTTCCAACCCCAGTTCCACCAAACAAAAAAAAAAAAAACACCTTTCCCCTGTAAGCAGTCTACCTGTCCCCAGGTTGAGCCCACCTACCTCCCTTTCTTTAAGTGATTCCTTTGAAACTATTCTATGATATCTTGAGCGAGGTCCACATTCATTTTATTTTTTTCTCTTCTCTCCTGACCTGTCACACCACCTGTTCATTGATGTCACACACAGAATATTCTAAAGTGATCTCCTGTTGTAAATGTGGGTGGGGGGATGTCTCAGCAAATCCACATACCCCAAAGGACGAGTGGATGTTAATGTTGTCCTCACCACAAGAGGGCGATAACAGTCTCCCTTTCTGGAAACGGTTCAGGGTCGGGTTTTGGGGGGGGGCGGTTCTTTTCTTTTTTCTTTTCTTCTCTTCTCTTTTCTCTTCTCTCTCTCTTTCTTTCTCTCTTTCTTTTTTTTTTTAAGTTGAATTTCCTTTTGGGCTGGCAGAGTGACTCAAATGGTAGACTGCCTGCCTAGCAACCTTGAGGCCCTGGATTCAAAACCCAGTACTGCCCCAAAAAAGAAAAGAACTAAAAAAATAGATGTATCAAGGAAGAGACCTAGGTTCAGCAAATAACGTGTTTGCAAATGACAGGAAAATGAATACTTTATGCAGACATAGTGGAAGAACTGATAATCAGTAGACTTGCTCTACCAGAAATATCAAAGGAATGCCTGAGGCAAAAGGAAAATGATGTCCCATGGAAATCTGAATATGCACAAAGGAAGTACCAAAAATAAATAAATAAATCATACAGAAGCCGGGAGCTGGTGGCTCACGCCTGTAATCCTAACTACATGGGAGGTTGAGATCAAGAGAATCCAGGTTTGAGTTCAGCCTGGGCAAATAGTTCATGAGACCCCATCTTCAAAATAACCAGAGTAAAATGGTTGTGGTTCAAGCATTAGAGCACCTGCTTTGCAAGTACAAAGCCCTGAGTTCAAAACTCCAGTCCCACAAAAAAAAAACCTGCACAGAGCCAAATAACGCCCCCATACACATACATGTGCATACATACACCCTCAGAAATGAGTTGCCAGGTGCCGGTGGCTCACACCTGTAATCCTAGCTACTCAGGAGGCAGAGATCAGTCACCAGCAAAAAGTTCCAGCAAACTGAGAAACACATATCTGTTGTTTAAGGCACCCAGACTCTGACATTTCATTATAGCAGCTTAAGCAGAGTGTGGGAGAAGAGTAAGAAAGAAACCCATGTCAACAGAGACTTATCATGGAGGGAATAGAGAGCTGAAATTAAGCCTAACTTTTCTTTTTTTAAACAAGGTCTCACTATTAGCCCAGACTGGGCTGGAACTGGTGATACTCCTGCCTCAGTCTCCCGAATGCTGGGATTACTGGGGTGTACCACCTGTAAGCAAGTGTGAAGCCCTGAGTTCAAAACTCAGTCCCACCAAAAAATAATAGAAAAAAATATATAAATATAATATATAAATATATATATGTAAATATATATACCATTTATATATATATATATATACCATTTATATATATATATATATATACCATTTAGATATATATCTATATTTTATAGATAGATAGATAGATAGATAGATATAGATAGATATAGATTTATATATAGATATCTATATAAATGGTAGCTGGCTGAGGTGCAGTTAAGGGAGGTTATTCTGGCCATCAGGTGTTCAGCTGTGACCTTGCCTTGTAAGACGGCATCTTCCTGAAATATTCCTACTGGTCCTTAGAGATGCTGGCGGAAGACACCCCTCGATACATGGTTTTCAATTCTCACAGAAGCCAGTTCTTCACGACACTACACTAGGAGCATCTGAGACCTGGCGCATCTCGTACATCCCGCCTCTGGAAGCTTCTCTGGGGTGGTCTCTGGCCGGAGACATTATAGGACTCCCCAGATTCTGCGCAGGCTTAGCGCGGAGGGGGCTGGAAGGAGCTTGTACCGGTTCATTAGAAAAAATGAGCGGGCGCCCCTGCAGTTCAGGCTGTGGCCACGCGGGGGCAGCGGCGGACAGGTCAAAGCGTCCGCAATAGGCACTCGTTGCCGGTCTCTGTCTAGCAGCCCGGGAGCTTCCCTGGCCAGGACCTTTGCCTGGGAAGGACGGGGAGGAAGGGGTGGGGGTGAAGGAAGAAAAGGAGGAAGGAGGAAGGAGGGAAGAGGGGAGGGGAGGGACCTGGCATGGCAAAAGAAAGAAACTGGTCAAGCACCTGTCTCACACCTGTAATCCTAACTACTCAGGAGGCAGAGATCAGGAGGATTGCAGTTTGAGGCCAGCCCTGGCAAATAGTTCACAAGACTTTATCTCGAAAACAACCCATCACAAAAAAGGGCTGGTGGAGTGGCTCAAGGTGTAGCCCTGAGTTCAAACCCCATTCTGCAAAAAAAGAAAAAAAAACAACCACAACACTTAGGGGCTGGGTGTAGCGTAAAGGGAAAGCAAGTGCTTTGCATGAGCGAGGCCCAGGTTCAAACCCAACAACCAAAAAAACAAAAATGGCCTGAGGTAGAGCATCTGCCTAAATTCAAATCCCAGTACTGCCAAAAAAAAAAAAAAAAGCAATAATAACAAAAGCCTAGAACTGAATCAAGCTGTAAGGAATTAGTGTAATCCAATCAAGAGATGAAGACAGGAGGATTGGGGGAAGCTGGATGGAAGATGGAGAGAATACGGTGTCCTGAAAAGACCTCCTTTCATTTTGTCCTTTTCCAAATAATTACTGAGCAATCACCAATGTGGGCTCCTGAATCAAGATGCCAAAGAAAAAGCTGGAAAGAAGACAGAGAGACTTCTTGTCCTTAAGAGGAGCTCCCAGGGGTAGGGAGAGAGACATACCACTTGTCAGGCAGTGATAAGTGCTGTGGAGAATACTACAGCAACACAAGTGTGGGGACACTGCAGTGGGGCTTGGTAGTAGAACAATTAATTGCTTAGCACGTGTGAGGCCCTGGGTTCCATTCCCAGCACCCAAAAAATGGGGGTGGGGGTAAGTTAAAGGAATATGGATACAGTGGGTCAGGGAGCCACTGAGGTCAGAAGAGCCCTCCAGACAGCCAGAATAGCAAGTGTCAAGGTCCTGAGGTCAGAGGGTGTCTGGGATATTCCTGGAAGGGTACCAAGTCAGAGAAGCCAGGAGAACAAAAGGAAATGGGTGGAGGGAAGGAAAGGGGAGGAGAACATGGGACCAGGACAGCACTGACCAAAGGAGGAACCTAGGCATGAGACTGATGTCTGGGGTTAGCGCTGGTGCTGGGAAAATAGAGACGGGGAGGGGAAGGGGACTTCAAGTCAAACCCTGGTCCAGCCCCACAGAAAATCTGCAGAACCAGTCTGTTCTAGGTGAATGCAGAGGGAAGAGCTTATCCAGATCATGGAGAAGACCAGGGGGACATAGGTAAAATCCTGCAGGTTTTATCACATGCCCTGGAAAAGACCTTGCTTATTTTATTTATTTATATATGACAGATAGCTAGGGATGGAACCAGACTATATCCCCAGTGTAGAGCTATGTCCCCAGATCTAGATCTGCTTGATTTTAATCATTGCACAGGCTTGTATGTTTTTTTCTTTGGGTTTTTTTTTTGTTGTTGTTGTTATGTTTTGTTTTGTTGTGGTTGTTTGAGACAGGGTCCCACTGTAATCCACACTGGACTTGAACTCATAATCCTCCACCTGAGCCTCTGAAGCCCTGGGACACCACCATGCTAGGAGCCTTTATATTTTTATAATCTAAAAAAACACAGAAGCTGGCTACGGGCTCATCCCTGTAATTCTAGCTATTTGGGAGGCTGAGATCAGGAGGATCTTGGTTAGAGGCCAGCCCAGGCAAATAATTTACCAGACACTACCCCCTCCCAACTCCAACATAACCAGAGCAAAATGGACTGGAGGTATGGCTCAAGCAGTAGAGCACCTGCTTTGCAAACATGAAGCCCTGAGTTCAAAACCCAGTCCCATCCAAACAACAACAAAAACTCCAGGCTTCCGCTAGACCTACCAGTTTTCCACAAATGTCCTTTTTCTGGTCCAGGTTTCCACATTCATTCAGTCCTGTGTCTTTGGTCTCCCCCACTCTGTGGCAGACAGCTCGGGCAATGGTCTGGAGTTTTGATGTCTGTCCTTCGATGTGAACTTATCTAGTATTTTTCTTATCAGTGGCCTGTGGCCATGGGTTCCTGGAAGAAACCCCAGAAGGGTCGGGCCCTCAGACATTAGTACAGTCAATGGCACAGGTGCAGTCTGTGATCAGAAGATTACCAAATTCTTAGTATCCCACCAGAAAGAATCCATTGCGGGACACGTGGGTGTAAGGGGAGTTTATTAAAAGTTAGGGAAGAGAAATACAGAGGGAAGCATGGTGAGGCCCAGGTGGAAGCCAAGAGAGAGCATGTGTCTTTGGGTGCTTTTAAAACCTTCGATAACCTATGGGAAGGGGAGAACCAGGTGATTTTCATCCAATAATCAAGGAGAGGGGAGGGCATGGGTGGCTCCCGGCCAGGTGAGGGCAGTGTTTGAGCCAAAGCTTGGGTAATCTAAGATGTAATATTTTTCTGAGTCCCAGAATTTTCCCTACTTTAGCCTGCCTCAAATTTCCCCTGAGAGACAATATTCAAAAAACTTCTTTTTGGGGGTTGCCGCTTCGCACTGACAAGGGGCAGAAGACCCTATCTACAAGGGGGAATTGTCTCTCCTATTTCTTTCCCTCAGGGCTCATTTGGACACAAAGGTCTCAATTATTGTTTATAAACAACTATGTTTGGAGCAGGGAAGTTTTTACAAGTGAATAAAAAATTAAAAAGAAAAAAAAAACACCACCAAAAACCCAAATCAAGGAGCTAGGCAGAACAAAGGCTAGGAATTTTAAACAGAAATCTGGAGGGTGAACTTTTGTTTGGTTTTGGTAAAATTTTGTATCAGCCTGTAGCACCAAAAATCCCCGACAGTCATTTTGATAAAACCAAAAACCATTTTCAAACATACATTAATACCTTAAATTTTGACCTCAGAAAACTTTCTTGGCAAACTTTAAACTATAACCAACCCAATCATACATAGAAGGTTGCTCATGGAGATCACGCTCATTTGTAGGATGGATATAGCCTTCTCATCCATCTCTATGGTGGTTGCCTCATGATATAAGTAAGCCACCTTGACATTTCATGGCATTCATCTGAGCCAAGTCTGTAGGGTGGGCTGGTGCCAGCCAGGTGTATCCACTGTAAAGTTATTTTTCATCTTTCCATATCTTATTCTTTGGATGAGGGTCACTAAGTCCAGATAACACTCAAAAGTAGGAGGGGAGGCCTGGAGGAAAGTTATATTCCCTGCAAAGGGGGAGGGGTGGTAAAGATTGGGTGGGGATGAAGAAGAGAGGGTGTGTGTTATTTATATTCTTTGGAGTTCAAATGCATTGTAGCCTTTTCTTTTTCTTTTGGTGGTACTGGGGTTTGAACTCAGGGCCTCAAACGCTTGCTAGCAGGAGCTCCTATCACTTGTGTTAGGTATTTTAGAGATATGGTCTCTTGAACTAATTGCCTGGGGCTGGCTTTGAATCTCTATCCTCCTAATCTCTGCCTCCTGAGTAGGTAGGATTATAGATGTGAGCTACCAGTGCTCAGCTTCCCAGCCCTATTTTAATTTTTAATTTTTGTCATGCTGGGAATGACCCCAGGGCCTGGAGGGAGCTAGGCAAGTGCTCTACCACTGAGCGGCAGCCCCAGCCCTTTATAGCTTATCTATCTACTTTGGACAGCACCCTCCCCAAAAAATGGGGGACAGGGTCTCTCCCCATGCAGCCTAGGTTGACCTAGAACTCTATGTATCCCAGGCTGGCCTTGAACTCTCGATCCTCCTGCTGGAATTACAAATGTGCATCACTAAACCCAGTTTTATACCCATTTTAAAGACTTGGAGACTGAAGTTGAAGATAACAGACCACCTTACTAGACCTTGACCCAGCCCAAGACTGAGGCTCCGCCAACGCTGCCACCAAGACTTTGGGTGCCCCAAGTGTGGCAGGCGGGTGGTCTGTTATTCCCTACGGGCATCTAGGGGAGGTGGAAATCCGGGCCCAGCGCCGCCCTCCCAGTCCAAGTCCAGCCTAGAGCATGAGTCTGGGGTCACCTCCTGGGGGGTCTTTAACCCATTTGGCCGGCGGGAACCTGCGCCCCAGAGGCGGTGGCTGCACGGAGACAGGAGCGGGGAAGCGAGGCGCCCGCCCTCTGCAAGGCTCACCTGGGCTGGCCGGGCCTGCAGGCAGGGCGGGCCACTCGCCGCCTCCTTAAAACCAGGGCAGCTAGGAGCGAGCCGTGCAGATCTGCAGCTCCGCTCAGGGCGGCTGTACTTGGCCTTGACCTTGGACCCCGAGGGCAGGTGAGATCCGCCCGGGCCGGTTTCCCCCTCGCCCCCACCCCCCCCCCAGCAGGAGGGGTCTCCACCTGCCAGTGTCACACACTTCCTTCCTGTTTGTCCTGGCTGCGAGATTGGGGGGGAAACCAACCCAACCACAAGCCCTCCGGGTGACCCAGGGGAGTTACTGACTGGCCCTCTCTAAAGCTGTGTCCTTGGCGTTGAATGAGGGGTCCGAATCAGCGCTGGCAGGGACTGGAGCAACTGTTTGTGAGTGTTGGGGGAAATGCCTGGGCGGTGTCCCAAGCAGAGGAGGGAGGCAGGGAGGGGAGGAGCAGGCCACAGCCAGTCACACTACTGAGCCCTGCTCTTCTTGGTCCACCCAGGGCTGCAGCCAGTTCGAGGGTCAAAGGCTGCTGTCACATGGCGGGTCCCCAGAGACCTCTTGCTGGGGGTTCCTCCTGCTGGAATGGGGCTGTGAGGGGAGGGGAGGGGAGGGTGTGGGCAGAACTTCCTGGAAAAGGGAGTCAGTGCTGTGAGCGTGGTGTGTGGTGGGGGAGGCCTGGGACACACCCTCAGTGTGCCAAAGACTCACAACTCCCTTTAGAGACGCTACACTTTTCAAATACAAAACACGCACATGTCACAGACAGGCCACACAGGATGTGCATGTTCAGCAGACATGTCTCCACAGACCCAGAACTCCCAGGCATGGAACAGAGGGACCCAGTCAGGCTTGCCCAGCTGCACACAGGAAACAGTGACACCCAGACCCCAGCAGGCAGGCGTGTCTGTGTTGAACACAGATGGCAAGATGCACGCAAGCCCACACACAGCCACAGCTGCACACATCCGCATACATGCACGCGTGCATACACACACACACACACACACTCAGGTACAGAGACACACACACACACACTCAGGTACAGAGACACACACACTGGCTACCTACACACACTGGTCTACAGACACCCTCAGGTACACAGATACACACAATCTCTGCCTATAGCACACATGTCCTCACAGGCCACCTCAGAAGCAGTACAGGCAGCACTGTTTCCCACGCCAGCCCAGCCCTCCCACCCCCAAATCCCGTGTCCAGTTCTGGGGAAGTCCTGGGCTCACATGACCCAGCGGGAAGGCTGCTGGGACGGTCCTCGGAGAAACTGCATCATCTTCTCCAATCATCGCCTTCTGCCCCAGGGAATAAAGGCACAGTGACTGCCAGTTCTGTCCCAGAGTGGAGCCCACCTGCCGCTTGCAGCCCCTCAAGGACCAGCTTGTGCATCCCACAGGGTGAGTGATGGGGACAGGGGACAAGGGAGGGTGGAAGGTGCCTGCAGGGCCACACTTCCTGGCCACTTTCATATAGCCTTTCCAGCAGGGCCATTTCTTACCACAATGTCCTGGAAACTGGGACACAGAGGGGCACCTGCCAGGCCAGCCCTGCAGGGTGCTGTCCCGTGTTTTCTCAGAGCAGGGCGGTAGAGATCTCAAAGGCTGGAAATTGTCTCTTCCCTCCCAGATGGACACGTGGACCACACTGCTGGTCCTACAAGCATCACTGTTGCTGTCCCTGGCTGACTGTTCCGCACCCACCCCTACCCTACGCTTTGTGGCTGTGGGTGACTGGGGAGGGGTCCCCAATGCCCCGTTCCACACAGCCCGGGAAATGGCCAATGCTAAGGAGATCGCCAGGACCGTGCAGACGCTGGGCGCCGACTTCATCATGTCCCTAGGGGACAACTTTTACTTTACTGGTGTGCGTGATGCAAATGACAAGAGATTCCAGGTGTGTATACTCTGCAGAGTCAGGGGGGTGTGGCAGTGGGGAGAAGCCACCAGATCCAGTGATCCTCCTCTGGGCAGGGCAGAGAAGTGGACAGGGTTACCTGCAGGGACCTGGAGTATTCGCTGACTCCCTCGTACCTAGCCCCTGGTTTTTTGGGATCATCAGGATAGCTGTTGACCCCAGAGGACTGTCTGTCTGCTACAGGAGACCTTTGAGGACGTGTTCTCAGACCGTTCCCTTCGCAACGTACCCTGGTACGTGTTGGCTGGGAACCATGACCACCTTGGCAACATTTCAGCTCAGATTGCCTACTCCAAGATCTCCAAGCGCTGGTGAGACTCCCCTGCTGGCTCCCACAAGACCCTTGCACCAACCCGTGTGCTTCTCTGCTCACAGCATTCACACACAACCTCTCTGTCCTCTACAGGAATTTCCCAAGCCCCTTCTACCGCCTGCATTTCAAGATCCCACGGACTAACATGTCTGTGGCCATCTTCATGCTAGACACAGTGGTGTTGTGTGGCAACTCAGATGACTTTGTCAGCCAGCAGCCCACGATGCCCCAAGACCTGAATGTGGCCCGCAGTCAGCTGTCCTGGCTTAAGAAACAGCTGGCAGCGGCCAAGGAAGACTATGTACTGGTGGCCGGCCACTACCCTATCTGGTCCATCGCTGAGCATGGGCCCACCCGCTGCCTGGTCAAGCACTTGCGGCCACTGCTGGCCACATATGGAGTCACCGCCTACCTGTGTGGCCATGATCACAATTTGCAGGTGAGGGCCTTGTGGGTAGGACAGGGAACCAGGTAAGGGGTCCTTACCTGCCTACATTTTGCACATGGCTGAGGTCTGCCTGCTGCTTGGAGGCCTCCTGTAGGTCAATACCCCCAATCTTGGGACTTGGGGTATAACTCGGTGTAAGAGCATTTGCCTAGCATGCATGAAGCTCTGAGTTCTAACCACAGCATCGGGGAGGGGGGGGGAATCCCTTAAAAGCCATAACAAGGCTGGGTGTGGTGGTGTGTGCCTATAATCCCAGCTACCCAGGAGGTGGAGGTAGGAAGATTGCAGTCCAGATGGGCCCCTGGGGAAAAAAACTGGAGGCCCTATTTGAAAAATATCTATAAAGAGTTTGGGGTTGTGGATCAAGAGGTAGTTTGGAAGTACGAAGTCCTGAGTTCAAACCCCAGTACTGCAAAAAAAAAAAACCACAAAACTCCACAATAATACCTACGGGTTGCTAGTTGCTTACTATGGGCTACTGTACCTGTAAAACAGAAGTAAAGCACTCCTGCAGGTGCTAATGGAGCCCCTGGTGGGCCCCAAGACAGGGCTGGGGTCTTCACCGACCCTGTCCTCTTTCCCCAGTATCTTCAGGATGAGAATGGTGTGGGCTACGTGCTGAGCGGCGCAGGGAACTTCATGGACCCCTCAGTGCGACACCAGCGCAAGGTCCCCAACGGCTACCTGCGGTTCCATTATGGGTCTGAGGACTCACTAGGTGGCTTTGCCTACGTGGAGATAAGCCCCAAAGAAATGAGTGTCACATACATCGAAGCTTCAGGCAAATCTCTCTTCAAAACTAGCATCCCGAGGCGAACCAGGCCCTGAACACCCAGGAAGGTCCTGCTCTGCCCACTGTGGGGCCTAAGACAGGAGCCACCGGCAAGCGTGGTGGGTGGGCCCTGTGGGGTCCCCTCCCACAGACAGGCTTTCTCTTGGGCCCCCAGTGTTCCAGCAGAGGGGGAAGGAAAGGCACAGGTGGTCACATATGTGAAAGAACATGAACACATGTCCCAGCCAGTGGGGACTCACACCCCAAGGCCAGGCTGAGTTTTGGAGAGTGGACGGTGGGGGGCAGGGATTCTCCTGAATCAAGCATCTTTCTGTCACTGCCATTCAATAAAGGAATAGTTGTAAAGCTGCACTTGTGTCTGGATTGTGTGTGTTGTCAGGGTAACAGCGTCTGGAATTCCCAGTGTCTCTGCTCATCTATAATTAACGGGCTCAGTCGTGTATTTGGTTTTTAAGGAAAAACCAAGAACCAGATATAATGATACACCCTTGTAGTACCAGTTACTCAGGAGGCTGAGGCAAGAGGAATGATTGAGCCCAAGAGTTCAAGACCAGCCTAGGCAACAAACCAAGAGCCCATCTCAAAAAACAAAACAAAAAGCCAGGTGCTGGTGGCTCACATCTGTAATCGTAGCTACTTGTGAGGCTGAGATTTGGAGGACTGAGGTTCAAGGCCAGCCTAGGCAGATAGTTCAAGAAATCCCATCTCCAAAATAACCAGAGCGAGAGGAGGTGGGGCTCAAGTGATGGAGCACCTGCTATGCAAGCATGAAGTCCTGAGTTCAAACCCCAGTCCTACCAAAACAAAACAAAATCACACACACACACACACACACACACAAAGAACAACCACAAAAAAAAAAAATATATATATATATATATACCACCAAGAAATCTTCCAGGCTAGATCTATAAACCTCCTTCTTCAAAGGAGGAAACCATCACTTCCTTTTATTTATTTATTTATTTTAATTTTCAAACAGTCTCATTGCGTAGCTCTGGCTGTCTTGGAACTCTGCCTCCTGAGTGCGAGGGTTACAGATGTGAACCACCACATCTGGCTACCATTATAATTTTCTTTCCTTCTATAGTTGCCTGCTCCTTTAAAAAAATTGTTTCTGGGGGACTGGGGTTCGAAGTCAGGGCTTCACACTTGAAAAGCGGGCGCTCTACCACTTGAGCCACACCTCCAGTTCGTTTTGCTCTGGTTATTTTGGAGATGGGGAGGTCTCAAGAACTATTCACCTGTGCTGGCCTTAAACTTCCATCCTCATGATCTCAGTCTTCCAAGTAGCTAGAATATCAGGCATGAGTCACTGGCATCTGGCTTCTTTCTTTTCTTTTTGAGATTTTTATCTTGCTATGTTGCCCAGGCAGATCTTAAACTCCTGGGCTCAACTGATCCTCCTGCTGCTGTCTCTCCTCTCTCCTCTCTCCTCTCTCCTCTCTCCTCTCTCCCTTCCTCCCTTCCTCCCTTCCTCCCTTCCTCCCTTCCTCCCTTCCTCCCTTCCTCCCTTCCTCCCTTCCTCCCTTCCTCCCTTCCTCCCTTCCTCCCTCCCTCCCTCCCTCTCTTTCTTCCTTTCTTTCTGGCACTGGGGTTTGAACTCAGGGCTTACACCTTGTGCCACTCCACCAGTCCTTTTTTTGTCATGGGTATTTTCAAGATAGAGTCTCATGAACTATTTGCCCAGGCTGGCTTCCAACTTCAATCCTCTTGGTTTCTGCCTCCTGAGTAGCTAGGATTACAGGCGTGAGCCACTGGTGCCCAGCTGCCTTTTTTTGTGTGAGTTGGAGAGCCCGGTGCCTGCTGGGTAAGTGTTCGACTACTGAGCCCCACCCCCCAGCCCAGAATTGCCTTTACTTTTGACAACCAGGGAGCTGGTTCCTCATGTTTCTTGCTCCTTTCTGGTTAACCTTTGACATCTTTTTCAGTCGTTTCTTCACACCAACAAAGCTGCTGTGATCGGCCCTGGAGCAAAACATTTCTGCGCCTGTGAAAACATGCATGCAAGAAAACTTGTATAAAAAAACTGGGGAAAGGGAGGGTTTGAACTCAGGGCCTTTTTGCTAGGCAGGCACTCTACCACTTGAGCCACTCCACCAGCCCTTTTTTTCATGTTTGGGTGTTTTCCAAATAGGATCTCAAGAGCTATTTGCCCGGGCTGGCTTCGAACCACAATCCTCCTGATCTGTACCTCCCAAGTAGCTAGGATTACAGGCGTGAGCCACCCTACTGGCACCTGGATTAGAATTTTTTTGGGGGGGATCTGGTGTTTGAATTCAGGACTTCCCACTTACAAAGTAAGCACTCTACTGCTTGAGCCACACCTCCTAGAAGAATTACTTTAGGACTCATCTCTTAGGATGAATACAGATTTTTCCCCACTCTGGTGCTGGACATGGAAACCAGGGCCCGTGTGTATGTTAGGTATAGCACTTTACCACTGAGCCACACTCCCAGCACCTCTTAGGCTGAACCCAGAAAGCTGAAGGGTCATGCTGGGGTGACAGCTGCTGGCAGGTCATTTCCCCTCTGTGGGAGAATTGGGTAACATTTGCCCACAGACAACTTGAGCCACAAGCTCAAGGTGAGTCACAGAAACGGCTTCTTTGTCAAGTCTTCAACCACCTCTCCCGTGCTGTGGGACAGGGACCCAGCTGTTTAGCCCCAGCTGCCGGCCTGGGAGTGAAGTGAACCAGCAGCCTGGACTAACTGTAGCTGAGGCTCCTTCTGGTAGAACTTGGTGGGTGCAGCCCTTCCATTTGCTACTTTTGCTGACTGATACTGTTGAACTTGGGACCAGCAGGCAGGTGTGTTACTGTTACAATGAAGTGAAGAGATCTTTCCAAAGTGCCAGCTCTGAGTTGGTTCCAGCTGATGTTCACCTGGCTGCCATTACTACCAGCCAAAGTTGGGGCTTTAAGAAATACCATCAGCCAGGTGCCAGTAGCTCCCACCTGTAATCCTTGCTACTTGGGAGGCTGCAATCTGGAGGATCGTGATTTGAGGCCAGTCCAGACAAACAGTTCTCAAGACCCCAACCTCCAAAGTAACCTGAGCAAAATGGACTGGAGGTGTGGCTCACATGCTAGATTGTCTGCTTTGCAAGTGTGAAGTCCTGAGTTCAAACCCCAGTTCCACAAAAAAAAAAAAACAAAAAACACCATTACTATATTCTGAGTGTGATGGCATATGCCTGAAGTCCCTACTGCTCAAGAAACTGAGGCAGGAGAATTGTTTGAACCAAAGAGTTCCGGGTCAGCCTGGGGTACATAGTGAGACATTACTCTTAAAAAAAAAAAAAAAAAGCCAGGTGTGGTGATACACGTCTGAAATCCCAGCACTCATGAGACTGAGGCAGTTGGATCTAGAATGCAAGACCAGCATGGGCTACTTAGCAAGACTCTGTCTTGGAGTGGGGGAGAAAAAAACAGAAAAATACCATCACCTCTGATTCTTCTTTTTTTTTTTTTTAGCAGTACTAAGGCTTGAATTTAGGGCCTACACCTTGAGCCACTCCACCACCCCTTTTTGGTGATGACCCTTTTTTTTCAAGATAGGGTTTTGCAAACTATTTCCCTGGGCTGGCTTCAAACCTTGATCCTCCTGAGCTCTGCCTTCTGAGTAGCAGGATTACAGGATTACAGGAATGAGCCACTGGTGCCCAGTACCTCTGATTCTGACTCATGAGGCAAGGGCCAGAATCATTTTTGTTTCTCAAAGAACATTACAGAGAGAGGCTGTGTCAAGCCCAGGAAGGGGCAGACCCTCTCCCTCTCCTCTCTCTCTCTCTCTCTCTCTCTCTCTCTCACACACACACACACACACACACACACACACACACACTCTTTCTCTGAGATGTGGGGTCTCTGTGCTGTCCAAGCTGGTCTTGAACCCCTGGCCTCAAATGATCCTCCTGCCTCTGCCTCCACAGTACCAGAAGCTGGGACTACAGGTATGAACCACCATGCCCAGCTCAGACTCTCAAATATAACAGTAGTCCAGGTTGCACACAGAGATCCTGGCTCTTCCCACTGACTCAGAGGCTCCTGGAAGGCAGGGTATGAATCAGAGATCACCTTAGCCCAGCGTCTTCATTCCCAGGACCCAAAGCACAGAAAGGAGAAGTGACAAAGCCAATGTCACATGAGGCATGAGTGGCAAGGATGAACGGCTGTAATCCAGGCCCCCATCCTCCACCCCAGTCCCACCGAGCATAAAGTAGCAGAACTCTGGATAGGTAGCAGATGACCTGAGGACAGAGAGAAACAAGGCTGAGTGAGCAATGGGGGAAGGGGGGAAGGGAAATTCTGTCTAGCTGAAGAGACACCAACCAGCACTTGGCCATTATAAGAAAGATACCTTTATTTTTTTTTTTTTGAGACAGTCTCACTATGTAGCCCACACTGCTCTTGAACCCACAGTTCTCCTGCCTCAGTCTCCCCAGTGCTAGGATTATAGCTATGCACCATCACACCCAGCAAGGTCCCTTCTAACTGCAAGGAACAAGATGGCAGAGTCCCCCAGGACAACTTGCTGATGTTTCTAAGCAAGGACACCTGACTTCAACCACCATGGATATTGTCATCTTGCCCATCCACTGCGCACGCCAGGTACTACTGACAAAAGGGACAGGCAACATCATGCAGCCAGCAGACCGTCTGTCAATCAACAGTGAGACCATGCTCACTTCCCAGTCACCATCCCAGGCCAAGGATTGTGAATAAGAAAGTGAGACATCTGCCTTACCAAACAGCAAAACACATGGTCACCAAAACTATGGCACATTGACTCAGGAGACTGTCACAACACCATCTGGGAACCAATTCAGGACACAGAAGAGAATGACAACGGAGGTCGAAGGCAGAAGAGGACATGCAACTCAACCTTTGACCAAAAGAAAACAGCCTGCAGGCCAGGTACAGTGGCTCAAGCCACAATCCTAGATATTTGCCCAGGCTGGCTTCAAACTGCGATCCTTCTGATCTCTGTCTCCTGAGTAGCTAGGATTATAGGCGTGAGCCACCGGCACCTGGCTCTTTTTATACTTTTATATAGAATACAATTCATATATATATATTGTGGGACTGGAATTTGAACTCAGGGCTTCAAACTAGCAAAGAAGGCACTCTACCACTTGAGCCATACTTTCAGCCCATTTTGCTTTGGTTATTTTGGACATGGGGTCTCCCCATCTATATGCTGGGCTGGCCTCAAACCTTGATCCTCCCGATCTCAGCCTCCCAAGTAGCTAGGATGACAGGTGTGAACGATCAGTACCCGGGTCATAATAAGTTTTTGTTGTTGTCATTTGAGCTGAAGTGGAAGACTAGGTCATGAGGCAGCAAACTTTTTCTACAAATTTCCAGAAAGTAAATATTTTCAGCTTTGTGGGTAGTCTCTTGCTTTGGCTTGTTTTGGTTTGGTTTTATGTGTGTGGTACTAGTGATGGAACCCAGGACCCTGTGCATGCTAGGCAAGTGTTCTACCACTTCAGCTATACCCCCAGGCACAACTCCCAAATAAAAATGAACAAAATACTGCTACATACAAAGACATAGACGAGTGTCAAGCACAATATGCTGGTGAAAGCAGCCAAAGTCGAGGGCTGGGGTGAAGCTTGAGAGTAAAGCACCTGTCTAGCAGGTGCAAGGCTATGATTTCAAAACAGAAAAACACAGAGCTGTAAGAACCGAAAGCAAAGCAGATGGTGACACGGGGTGAGGGTGAGGAGAGGAACAACAAAGGGACAGGAAGACATTTCTTAGATATGTTTCCTGTCTTGAGTGTGGTCATGGCTTCACGGTGTACACGTAGTCAAAACATAGTATTTCAGGCTGGGAGCATGGCTCACATGGTAGAGCACCTGCCTAGCAACCGTGAGGCCCTGGGTTCAATCCCCATTGCACAAAAAAACAAACAAAACAAAAACCCCAGAATATTTTATTGTTTAAATATAAGCAGTTTTTTGTTTATTGTACATCAACAAAACTATACAGGACAGGAGAAAGGAAGGGAAAGAGGGAGGAAGGGAGGGAGGAAGGAAGACAGGACCATTAACTTGGCAATCACAAGCCAAATTAAAAATATATAAACCCTATGACTTAGCAATGTCATTTTTTTAATCTACCCTGCACAATAAAAGACCCATTCTGAGCAGGGGTGGTAGTTCATTCCTGTAATCCCAGCACTTGGAGCCTGAGGCTGGGGGTTCATAAGTTCAAAGCCAGTCTAGTCTACATGAATACATGGAAAGATTATATCAAAAAAAAAACACAGAAAAAAAGAAAGAGAAAATAAACAAAAAAGACCCTGTATTAGCTAGGCATGGTGATACACACCTGTAGTCCCAGCTAGTTGGGGGGGGGTTGGGAGGCTAAGGCAAGATACACGGTGAGTCTCTGCCTCTTAAAAAATTAATTAAAATAAAAGATCCGGTATTAAGGGCTTTTACTGCATCATCCATCGCAAAGACAAACTCAGGAAGCTCCTGGGATTGTCCAGCAGCAGGAAAATCGTCAAATAGACCGCTGGGCATGGTGGCTCACGCCTGTAATCTTAGCTGCTTGAGAGGCTGAGAGCAGGAGGATTATGGTTCAAGGCCAGCCAGGGAAAATACTTTTTGAGACCCCCCCATGTCCAAAATAAAATGGACTGGCACTGTGGCTCAAGTGGTAGAGCAACTGCTTTGTAAGTGTGAAGCCCTGATTTCAAACCCCAGTTCCACCAAAAAAAAAAAAAAAGTTGAATAGTTGAAAACTGTGAACTGTGTAGCTTCTGAAAACAAGAGTTGTGTGTGTGTGTGTGTGTGTGTGTGTGTGTACCATTAAGTAGAAACAGCGAACTGCAGGTGACATGTACAGTGTGATCCCATGCTGTGTGTGTTAGTTGCTCCCCGACTGGGAAAGGGCTTCTGGAAGGGCAATCCCAATGATCACACTGCCCCCTAGGGGACATCTTGGAGATCCCTGCATTCAACAAATGCCATTACAAGCTATTTCCTGGAACACCAAAATTAAATAGCTCTTGTCAAGGTCCCCAGTGACCAACCTTCACCAAAGTCAACAGTTAATTTTCTTTCCTTACCTTTCGTTAGCTCTCTGTAACATGAGACCTAGATAACCATGTTCCCCATCTTGAAATACCTTCCTCTAGTGGCTTCCAGGAAAGGAGCCCCAGCTGTCTCCTCCTACCTCCTAGGCCTCCAGCCTCCCACAGGGTCCTCTTCCTGCTGAGCTCTTAGGGGAACACCCCTGATCTCCTCCTCCTGAGCCCTCTTTCTTCTCTATGCTTTGCCTTTCGCCTCAGGGGACCCATACTATCCCCAAGGTTTTTTTTTAATTGGGGGGTGGTCCTCAAGTTTTTGCCCAGGCCAGCCTGGACCTCAATCTTATTTATGTCTCCTAAGTAGCTGGAATTATAAATGTGAGCCACCACACCCAACTTGGTTGCTTATTTTCTTTCTTCTCTCTCTCTCTCCTTTGGAAGTACTGTGGTTTGAACTCAGGGCTCTACCACTTAAGCCACACCATCTGACCCCACACCCAGTTTTCTGCCTGAGCTGGGATTACAGCCATGAGCCACCATTCTCTTCTCCAAGGGTTTTAATAACCTCCATGCATTAATGACTCTCAAACTTCTATCCAGATCTTTCTCCCAAGTTCCAGAGTCCCATTCATTTCCCATGGCTTGCTCCACATCTCCCGTTTGTCTCCCACTAATGGCCAAACCCAACCCATGACTCCCTTTCTGATCACTTCCCCTCTGCCTTCCTCCTCTGAGTAAGAGACAGAAACCAGAGATTCTGGAAAACAGGAGTCTTCCTCAATCCTCCCCTGTACTCCATCATAAATCCTGTAACCGCTGTCTGTCTAACTCCTACTCAAGCTCTTGATTTCAACATGACCAATCAGGCCCCCACGGAAGACTCCTCTAAGCTCAGACTAGTTGGCAACTCCTCGACCATCAGGTGCTCTGAGACACACACTCCATTTCTTCCAGACTCTTCCCCAAATTGTGGGAATTAGGGAGCTTTGTCCCCCGACCCCAGGTCCAAAAACAAAGCATGGTTTCACATACAAACTTCTAGATGTGTAGTGTTGTCCATTTCCCCTAATACCACCCTAGCCCAGGTCCACCAGGCTGTTTTGTTTGTTTTTTTTGACATGACAGAAGTGTGAGACAGGACCTCAAACTCACGATTCTCCTACCTCAGCCTCCCAAGTGCTAGGATTACAGAAGAGTCCTACCAAGCCCAATTTAAGAGTGGGCGCCTTTTTTTTTTTCTTTTTTTTGTAGGACTGAGGTTTGAACTCAGGATTTTGCAGTTGGAAAGTAGGCTACCACTCGAGCCATTCCTCCAGTCCATTTTACTGTGGTTATTTTGGAGATGGAATCTCAAGAAATACTTGCCTGGGCTGGCCTCAAATCACGATTCTCCCGATCTTAGCTTCCTAAGTAGGTAGGATTAAGGGTGTGAGCCACCAGTGCCAGGCTAGAGTAGTCTTGGTTTTGGTTTTTTGTTGCTGTTGTTTTTAGCGCTACTGGGATTTGAACTCAGGGCTTACACCATGAGCCCTTTTTTTGTGATGGGTTTTTACGAGATAGGGATTCGTGAGCTATTTGCCCGTGCTGGCTTCGCAACCACGATCCTCTGATCTCTCCCTCCCGAGTAGGCAGGATTACAGGAGTGAGCCACCGGCGCCCGGTTTAAAGTGGGCTTCTTAAAACACAAAATAAACATCACTCCTTAACTTAAAATCCAAAAAAGACGCCTTCCTGGTGCTACTATAAGCCCGGCCTGCCGCTCCTGAAGCGCAAGAAGAGCCACTCCAAAACCACAAGCAGAGAGAACACGCGCTGCAACAATCCCAAGGAAGCCGGCCTGGACTCACGCAAGCGCACTGCGCCTCAGTTGCCGCCCCCGGAATCCGGGTACGCATGCGCACAGTTAGACAGCTTAAGCAGGCAGAGCTATTCGCCTGGTTATGTCGGCCGGGGGTGGGCGGGACCTGAAAGGAAGAGAGACGTTTCCTCTTCCTCCAGGAACCGGAAGTCGCTATCTACCGGGTGAGGCCGGCCTTTACAACCGGAGAAAGCGAATCCAGGTGATGGTTCGCGCGCGCGAGCGTTGGGGCGCGGCGGGACTAGGCGTTTTTCTGCTCGGAGGCACTCGTTGGGTACTGGAGTATGTGCCAGGGGCTCTGGCTTGAGGGGGGCGGCTGATTGGGGAGATTGACTCCCTGGGACCCCAACCGCCAAGCCAGGCTGCCCTGGGCCTGACTCCTGTGGACAGCAATCGCTAGGCAATGCCCGAGCCTTGGTGAGCCCGAAGGAGCCGCCCACCCGCCGCCTTTTGGGTCCGGGCGGGTTGGGGTCGGAGGTGGGGGGACGAACTCTTCCAGCCGTTCTTGACACTCTTGGATTGGTCGCCATAGGACAAGCCGAGACTTCTGCGGTCTTTGTGCAAGCCGCACCGCATTCCTGGGGTAGGGATGCTGTGATCACCTGATGAAATGAGATTCTTGGGCCCATCTGTAGAGTCGAAAAAACTTATTTAGGCTTGGGGGGCGTGGCTGAAGTGGTAGAGCGCCTGGCTAGCAAGCGCAAGGCCCTGAGGTCCAAAAAAAAAAAAAGAAAGAAAGAAAGAAAGCTTTGCCGGGCGCCTGTAATCCTAGCTACTCAGGAGGCAGAGATCAGGCGGATCACGGTTCGAAGCCAACCTAGGCAAATAGTTCGCGAGACTCTATCTCGAATAAACTTCACCAAAAAGGGCTAGTGGCATGGCTCAAGATGCAAGCCCTGAGTTCAAACCCCAGTACCGCAAAAAAAATTTTTTTAAAGCTTATTTGTGTATTCAACAAATGTTATTAAGTGCTTAATTTATACAGGCACTATGCGTGCTTAGGAATTCAGCAGTGGACAAAACATTGTCCCTAGCCAAGTGCTGATGGCTCACGCCTGTAATCCTGGCTACTTGGGAAGCTGAGATCTGGAATATCACCCATCCGTTGTTCTGTAGACTCCCCCCTCCAAAGTAACCAAATCAAAAATGAACTGAAGTGTGACTCAAGTGATAGAGCTCCTGCTTTACAAGTCAGAAGCTCCAAGTTCAAACCCAAGTCACACACACACACACACAAAGTCCCTGAAGAACTAATATCCTCTTGAGGGAAGATCTGAGGTTAGGTTCAGACACCTGCATTTTTGGAGCACCCTGAGTAAGTATGTTGTAGCTAGTGGCTAGGCTGGGATTGGAGGAAGGACACTGCTGCCCAGACAGGTGACAGCATGGGCACCTGACTAAGCTACACCTTATTTACTTAAGCCTTCAGGGTCTTGTAACTTTTTTCTTGCATCTCATGTTTCTCCCCATAATTGCTTTCTGGGAAAATGCTTTATCTGTCCTAGGGATTTTACAGTTGCCATCCCCTCTTCTGACCACCTGGCATTGTGCTGCCTTCTGTCAATCAGGCCTTAGTTTAAATGACACCCAGAAAGGGTTTATGCCAGCTCACCTCAAAGCACTTGCCAGCATTTGAAATTCTTCCCATTGTGAGCTTACTTATTAAGGGTCTGTCATCCACTAGAACTTGAGGATCCTGCCTTGTTGCATGTAGTATTAGTATGGTCCTGGAATTTGCTCACTCATTCATTCAGTAAATATTTATTTATTTATTGTGGCACTGGAGTTTCAACTCAGAGCCTCAAGATTGCTAGGCAGAAGCTCTGAGCACTTGAGCCACTCCACCAGTCTTTTTATAATGGGGTTTTTTTTTGAAAGAGTGTTCATCTAGCCTCTGCACAGCTGGCCTGTTGGAGAGTCATCCTCATCAGGATCAATGGCTTCCAGGTGTAGGTGCTGAGCCCTTACCATTTTTCATGTCGGTCCCACACAAATCCTCTGAGATAGCTGCCTCATCCCAGTTTTATATATGAAGAGACCAGTGCACAGAGAGCTTAAGTGACTGGCCTGGGATCACACAGTAACTCCCCACTGGTGAGGAATCAGGGTTTGAGCCTGCTCTCACCCTTTCTGCCCAGAGTATGTGGGGACTGCCTTCCTGCTTGGGGACCCAAAGCCTTGTTCCCCAGAGGAAGAGCACTGGGCACCATTGTACAAGTCTTCCCTTCTCCAAGGCCACTGCCAGACCTCCTTTCTGGCCCATTTCCAAGAGCAACAAACTGGAAGGCCGCCGGCGACCCTGAGCCTCTGACTTCTGCCCTCCCTTCCATCACAGATTGCCCACCTGCAGCCATGGGACGCAGAAAGTCAAAACGGAAGCCACCCCCCAAGAAGAAAATGACAGGCACCCTGGAGACCCAGTTCACCTGCCCCTTTTGTAACCACGAGAAGTCTTGTGATGTGAAAATGTGAGTGGGGCTAGGAAGGGCACCCTGCCCCTCTGGGTGTCCAGGCCTCTTACCCCATTTTCCACTCCAACCCTTCCTGCTTGCACAGTTGCTACCTGCAGACTTAGGGCTCATTGCTCACCATCTTCTCCACCTCATCCATTTCAGGGACCGTGCCCGCAACACCGGAGTCATCTCTTGTACCGTGTGCCTAGAGGAATTCCAGACGCCCATCACATGTATCCTTGGAAAATCCCCAGAGTGGAAGAGGGACTGGGATAGTCAGGGCTGCCCTGTTCAGGGTAGGTGGCTCAAGGGGATCTGGCCAAGGGCAAAGAGGTTGAAGTTCATCTCTGCTCACTTGTCCCTACTATACTCTGGTGCCATTTCCATGCAGTGAAAAGAGTGCCATCTAGTGATTTACATGGGGTGATAAGGTGCAAGGTATGGGTCTGGCAGACACTGATGTGATCCACAGAGACCGGTTCAGGGAAGGGATCCATGCCATCAGTCATCCTTGACCTCAGTGGCTCAGATCTGTCCGAACCAGTGGATGTGTACAGCGATTGGATAGATGCCTGTGAAGCAGCTAATCAGTAGCAATGTAGAGGACCCACCCCCTTGCAGCCCTGCCTGCCATGGACCCACCACTGGGTACCAATCCAGAGACATTCCAGGGGTCCAGGGTGTGGGTCCAGGGCTGTCGTGGCCCTCTGTGTGTGTGTGGAGTGGATGTGAGTGAGTGTGAGTGCGTGTGGCTGTGGAGATGACCGTGGCTGTGTGTTCACAGATGGGTGTCACTGAGGGATTGGTAGGTCAGCAGGTCTGGACCTGCTTCTCTTGGTTCCAGGAACCTTTGAGTTGCCCTGTTCTCTAGCTCACCAGCGTCCCCCAGCTTTTGGGGAGTGGTTTCCTGACATCCTGGGCAAGAGAAAGATGCAGGACCTCTCCAGCCTCCTCACCCACTTCACCAGCACTTGCCCATGTGAACTGGACTTCCCACCCTCCTTCCCTGCCTCCAGATGCCCATGGCATGGGAGTTCAAGCCATGCCATGCCCCAGGTCCCTTGGCTGGCCTTGGCAGGGAGCCCCATTTCATGTTCATTTGCTCTTGTAGAAGAGGCAGGAGCTGCACTGGGGACAGCTGTCATCACAAGCCCTTCAATAAAGCAGCCAATGCAAATTCTTGGCTCCCTGTACTTCTTGGGTTCTGTGCCAGACAGAGAGGTGGGTTTTGGAATGAGAGGGCCTGGTGGCCCATTGAAGTGGAGTTTGGACCATCCTTCAAACCATTTAATGTTTTATTCACTCATTAAACATTCAGGGGTGAAACAGGAAATACTGAGTGCACAGGACACTGATGAACCAGAAGGACATCTGGCCAGATGTTTATAGCAGGGTGCACAGGACACTAACAGACCAGACGAACACCTGGCTGGGTATTACTGCTTCTTAAAGCAAACTATGATGAGACAGATGGTAAAGGAGTGAGGTAGTCAGGAAAGGCTTCCTGGATGGGTGACCTGAAGGAAGTAATGCTTGAGAGCCCCCCATGCCAGAGAATGCTCTTGGGGCTTGTTACCCCTGTGTCCTGACAGCCACCCTGTGAGGCAGGTGCTGAGGTAACCCTGGGTTTACAGGTGAGGAAACAGGCCAAAGAGGCCACTGGCCTGAAGCTCCACAGCCCACAATCTTTTTTTTTTTTTTTTTTCATTTTTCTTTTATTATTCATATGTGCATACAAGGCTTGGTTCATTTCTCCCCCCTGCCCCCACCCCCTCCCTTACCACCCACTCCACCCCCTCCCGCTCCCCCCCCTCAATACCCAGCAGAAACTATTTTGCCCTTATCTCTAATTTTGTTGTAGAGAGAGTATAAGCAATAATAGGAAGGAACAAGGGGTTTTGCTGGTTGAGATACACAGCCCACAATCTTAGGTCCTTCTAAGTCCAGGCTCTAAGCTGAAGGAACAGCTCATGACTGTCCTGGGGGCTGTGGACAGGGGAGGGAACCTTTTCTGAAAGTGGGTAGGGGTCTCAGAAATCTGGAGGTCTGTACAGGTTACACAGCTAGTGAGTACCCAGGGCTACATATGCCCAGATGGGAGACTGGGCCCTAGCAACCTGGGCAGACCCAGCACCTCAATGTGGCCTTACAAGCCTGGGCACCAGGTGACTGTGCCTTGGAGTCCTCAGTGGTACAAATGGAAGGAAGCTTCTAGAGCCATACTGAGGATGGAAGGACCTGGCATGGTCCAAGTGGCTTTGGGGCCCTCTCTGGGCAGTGATGAACATAAACAATGAAGATGTCGAACTGGTCAGGAAGGCCGTGGCCACTAGGCTGTGTTGTTATGTCTGGCATGTCCCCTAGTCCCACTCTACGGTAACACACTGCTCTCTGTCACTCCTGCCTCCTAGTCTAAGGCTGCAGGTAAGATCCCTTAGGTCAGGCAGGAGCTAGAGGACCCAGGTAGCATGATGGAGAGGTTCATGGATTGGGGTATCTCCAGAATCCAACAGAAAGGGGGCCTATTCCTGCCACCCGAGCCCTCCCTGCCACCCGCCCACCCCGACTGACAGGCTAAGTGCTAATATGGTGCTGTTTTGCGGAGGAGGCAGGGCCCTGGGCCAGGCCCTGATTCTCCTCAGCATAGCTTCCCCTCGCTGGCCCTGGGGAACATATCTTTTACTTGTCGAGCCAAGAGTGCCTGGAATTCACTTTACAAGGCCCCATGGGCTGTGTGTGTCTGTGCGTGTGAGACTTCTGGTGTCTGTCTCTGCAGGTCCCCACGTTCCATCCTCGACCCCTGTCCTGGAGAGGGAGGGAGAGAGGCAGCGAAGTGGGGAAGACTGCTGGGTCCCACTCCTGCTTTATAGTCTCTTCTTGCAACCCTGAAGGCTGGTGGCTTCCAGGCAGGATGACTGGGGCTCTCTTCACCAGAACAGGGTCCCCTCTGAAGCTTGAGGCTGTCCACAGACAGGATCCTGGGCTGGCAGGGGGGACCCAGTCCTAAGAAGACGGCTGAAAGCAAACAGGGTACACAGAAGGCAGCCATGACTCAAGGTAAGCCATTCAGCTGCTCTGTGCCAGTCTGTAGGAGCTATTACCTGAGCCCCTAAAGTACCCATCCTTCCGTTTTCCCACAGTCTGGGCCTAAAGGGTTCACCCTGCCCACAAGGACCACCAGGACCCTTACGTGTCATTTCATTTAAGCGTCCCTCACCTACAAAACTCACTGTCCCTATTTTCCTGAAGGGAAAACATACCTAAGAAGGGGAAGTGACTTCCCAAAGGTCACCCAGCCAGAGAGTGGCAGAACCTTGCCTGATGGTTTTGACACTTGAAGTTTCTCGCTACAACCATGCCTGGCGGAAGGGCATGTGTGTGTTGTGGATATTACGTAGTGTGTCATAAGGCTGTGTTTCCACCCTGAGTACAATGTAGCCTTTTTTATTATTTTTTTGGTGGCACTGGGGTTTGAACTCAGCACCTTACACTTGCTAGGCAGTTGTTCTACAACTTGAGCCATACCTCCAAGACCCTTTGCTTCAGTTTATTTTTCAGATAGGGTCTTACATTTTTGCCTAAGATGAGCCTCAAATCTTAGTCCTATCTCTTCTACCTCCTGCATAGCTGGGATTACAGGCACACACCACCATGCCCACCTCCCCTTTTTTTTTAAATGGTGCTGGAGATGGAACCCCAGGCCTTGTGCATGCCAGGAAAGCACTCCTCCATTGAGCCATACTCAGCCCTCAGCCTAGCATGTGCCTTTTTTTTGGTACCGGGGCTTGAACTAAGGGCCTCACAATTGCAGTCACTCTACCACTTAAGCCACTCTGCCAGCCCTAGAGTGTACTGCATTTGCATGTGTCATCTGTGTGAGAAAGTAGGAGCGTATTTTGCTTATGCGTGGGACGTGTGTCTAGTGTGTGTGCATGGGAGACAGAGACATCAGAGCCAGGCTGCTTATGTGTGTTCAAGAGCCACACAGGCTCCAGGACAGAGCAACCCGGAGGCCCCTGGTGATTTTACAGCCATTTATTGTGCTCCAGTGAAATAGAAAAAAGAAAGTGCTCTTGTTACAAATGCTGCCGTCACATCCACGGCCGCCAGTCACCAGTCGCTGCAAACCAAATCGCGTGTGTCCGCTGCGTCTCTGGGCATGCAGTTTGCTCCCACTGTGGGGATGGGGCGGGGGCGGGCCGAGCCTGAGCTCTGGGGGCTTCGCTTGGGGGGGCAACTTCTGATCCTGGGGGGCACCCACTTGTGAGGGAGTGGGGGGCAGCTGGAATAGATTTGCTTAGTGCATCTTCTGGGTGTTGAGGGGGTCACCCAGCTGTATGTTGGGTACTTCAGCACTACAGGGAGGCGGGCCTCCTTCCCCCTCCAGACCCCCCAGTCTGCACTCCCCAAACTGTAACCCTGTAGGCAGGGGGCTGGAGGACGCCATGCAGGGGGAGGGGGTCAGCTGGACCTGGCTGGGTCCAGCCGAGAGCAGCAGCCAGCCTTTCTGGGGGACCACTAGGCGGAGTTGTAATAGTTGTGCGGATGGTGGTTGTGGGTGGGCTCGCCTAGTTCTGGGTACTCCGGCGTCAGGCAGTACTTGGGGTCGTAGACCTGGCGTGGCAGCCCATACACCGTCATGCCCCGCTGGGAGGCCCCCTTGTTGCTACCCATCTGCAGGCTGACATTGAGTGTGTCACAGTGCTCCATGCCCAGCCCTGGCTCGAAGATCTGCCGCTTGGTCCCAGGTGCAGTCATGCCAGCCTGCGGAGGGCACAGTGGTCAGGCCACAGAGACAGTGAGGGGCCTGGGTCTCGCCAGTATGCCCCACAGCTCTCCACTCACCTGGCTGGCGCCCTTATTGGTACCCATCTGTAGGCTGATGGTAGCCTGGTCTAGGGGCTGGTCCGTGCCCAGCTTGGGGTCATAAAGGTGGCGCCGAGTGCCATAGGCAGTCATGCCCTGCTGGCTGGCAAACTTGTTGGTGCCCATCTAGGAAGCCAGAAGGAGAATCCCACCAAGGGTTAGAGAGCATGCCTGATACCAGAGGTAACATACTGGAAACTGAGGCTGACAGTGGCTGTATCATGTTATCAAGGTCTCAGGTTCAAGTCCAAGCCCACTGCTCACTCATCAACTGGGTGAAAGTTAGCTAACTTCTTCAGGCCTCAATTTCCCTATCTGTACAATGGGTGTGGTACAAAGCTATCCCCAAGGGCTACTGGGAATGGGAGTGAGCTAGGGAATAGAAAATGCTGAGCACAGCAGGTGACGAAGGGGTCTCACCTGTAGTCCAATGATGTTACGCCCTTCTCTTAGCTTCTCAGGCTCAAATTTCCGTTCTTGCTTCTCTGCATACTTCACTCCCACATTCACCTTGTTTCCTTTCGTCTTGGCCTGGGTGCCAGTGAGGAAGACAGGGACCAACGAGGGAGCCTCAAGTAAGGCTGCATTGTCCATCTGGAGATTTGCAGCACCTACTCTGCCCAGGCCACCCCAACTGGGCTCAGTGGCCCCATGTGCCTCCCAGCCGGTCGCCCCGCCCCCACACTCACCATGCTGGCCAGGGCCAGGAGAGTGGACTGCACTTGGGTGTGGTTGGTGTTCTCAAACAGGTCATTGGCCTCAAAGATGTCATGGGGCTTCACCCCATACTTGGTAATGGCCTTGATGAAGTTGCCAATGTTCTCCAGCTGGAGGGGAGCAGGCAGCGTCAGGGGTGGGAGGGTGCAGGACTGAGGGATAGACAGGTGGCTAGGGCTGAAGAAAGTCGCATGTCGGGCTTACCTGGTGCCAATTTTGGGTCGACTCGTTTACCTTCTTCACAGAGCCCGGCTGCAATTTATTGATGAATCTAATAAAAAAAGAAATAGACTGGGAAAAATGGGCCCCCGCTGCCCATCCACACGCAGCCCAGCAGGCGAGGGGGACAGGAGACACTGGGTCACCTGTGGGTGAGTAGGTAATAGCATTGTGCCGTTGTGACAGTTCTGAGAGGCAGCCCTTCCAAACCAAATCATCTCAGCACAGCCTTAGGAGGAATGGGCAAGGGCAGGAGGAGTTGGACCCAGGTCGCCAGCCAGAAAGTCCCTACATAGGGATCTCCTAGCTTTCCTGTGACTTCATTAGTGGCCACGTCACAGTATCTTTTTTGTTAGCTTGTTTGTTTGTCTGATTTTGCAGTACTGGGAATTGAACTCATGGCTTCATGCTTACTGGGCAAACGTTCTACCACTTGAGCCATGCCCCTGGCTGTTTTGTTTGCCTTTTGGTTTTGAGACAGGGTCTTGCTAATTTTGCCCAGTGACCATCCTACCTATGCCTCTTGAGAAGCTGAGGTTACAAGCAGGAAGCACCATCCTCACCTTTGGTGTCTTTTATTTTGTGCAGACACAGCAGGGAGTCCACACTTTTTTTCTCTGACCACACTCACACTCTTTTTTTCTTTTCCCAGTGCTGGGGTTTGAACTCAGGGCCCACACCTTGAGCCACTCCACCAGCCTTTTTTTGTGAAGGGTTTTTTAAGATAGGGTCTCAAAAACTATTTGCCCGGGCTGGCTTTGAACTTCAATCCTCCTGATCTCTGCCTCCTGAGTAGCTAGGATTACAGGCATGAGCCACTGGTGCTCGGCTATACTCACCCTCTTGCTGATATCAGTGTCTTGACTTCAAAAGTCCTCGATGTGCCACTCAGTCCCCAATGTCTCCCAGCTCTCTTACTTTCCAATCCAGCTCCCTCAAATCAGCCTCAAATTGAACACCCTCACCCATCCCAGGCTCCTGATATGAACTACCTCCTTCACCAAGTTCCTCCTCTATCCCCCCAGACTGGGTGAATGGCAGCCACACCCCCCCCCCATGTGCTTAGCAAAGCCCTTGGACTTGAATTTTTTTCTCTTTTTTCTTAGCTGCATATGCAATCCCTCAGCAAGTCTTTTGGTTCTGCCTTCTAAATACATCAGGAAGCCTCTGTCCCAGTCACCAGACCCTCTCTTCCTCTCGGCTGGTTTTTTTTTTTTTTTTTTTTTGGTCAGACTGGGGTTTGAACTCAGAGCTTTGTACTTTGCAAAGCAGGTGCTCTACGTCTTGAGTCGCACCTTCAGGGCATTTTGCTCTGGTTTGTTTGTTTTTTGGGGGTACTAAGGTTTGAGCTCAGGGTCTCATGCTTGGTAGGCAGGTGCTCTACCACTTAAGCCACTCACTGGCTCTTTTTTTGTGTTGGGTATTATTGAGATAGGGTCTCATGAACTATTTATTTGATGGCTGACTTTGAACCTCAATCCTCCTAATCTCTGCCTCCCAAGTAGCTAGGATTACAGGCATGAGCCACCAGCACCTGGCTGTGCTAGGCTCTTACAGCGGCCTCCCTGTGGGTTCTCAGCTTGCAACTCCCCCTCCTCACAGACCCTTATCTAGCACCAGAATGGCCTTTGGAAAACAAAATAAGGGGCCAACATGGATTACAAATGTAATCCTAGCTACTTGGAGGTAGAGATAGGAGGATCTCAGTCTGAGGTCGGCCCTGGGCAAGATCGAATCTGAAAAATAAAGCCAAAGGGTTGGAGGTGTGGCTTAGGTAGTAAAGCACCTGCCTAGCAAGTGTGAGTACCCCAGTACTGACAAACAAAACAAAGTACTATGAAAAAAAATTGTTTTCAGGTTATCCTCCAATTCAAAATACCCTAGTGGGAAGCCAGGCATGGTGGTGCACACCTGTAATCCTAGTTACTCAGGAGACAGAGGTAGGAGGATCACAGATCAAGTCCAACCCTGGCAAAAGTACAAGACCCTATCTGAAAAATTTAAAGCAACAGGACTAAGGGTGTGGCTGAAATAATACATTGGTGGTTTCCTGTTGCCTTCAAAATAAAATCCAAACTCCTTTGCATGACTAAAAGGCCCAACTCGCTCCTCCCTCCACTTCTCCTCACTCAATTGGTGCTGGTCTCCTACCTCAGGGCCTTTGCACTGGCTAAGCACTTTGTCTCAACCACTCTTCTCTCAGATCTCCTGCTTCCCTTCAGCAAAGTTCTGTTCAAATGTTACCTCCCAAAAAGGCCTCCCAGACCAGTCTATAAGAAATAGCACACTTGCCACCATTGAACCTCCTATCCACTTGGCTTTTCTCTGAGACACTGTCACCAGCAAGTATGTGATTATCTGGTCAGTTATTTGATTGATATCCCCCACTAGGATGAACTGACTCAAATGCAGTCTGTTTGGTTCACTGTCCTTGTGCCTAGGCCAAAGGCTGCATACAGTAGGATCTCCATAAATGTTTGTTTCGTGAATGCCTCAGTGAATCATTGACTGGTTAGCTGCATACTTTTCTTTCGTTTGTTATGCTGGAGATGGATCCCAGAGTGCCTTGTACATGAGTCTCGGCTCTCCCACTGGGCTATGTCCCTAGCCCTGGCTCTGTACTCTTTGCTTTTTTTCTTGTTTTGGTGGAACTGGGATTTGAACTCAGGGCTTTGCACTTGCAAAGGAGGCGCTCTAACTCTTGAACCACACCTCCAGTCCATTTTGCTCTGGTTAATTTGGAGATGGGGATCTTGCAACTATGAACTGAGATTCTCCTGTTCTCAGACTCCCACGTAACTAGGATTACAGGCATGAGCCACCAGTGCCCAGCTGTCTTTCTTTTTTTTTAGACAGGATCTCACTATGTAGCCCAGGCTGGCCTTGAACTCTCAGTCCTCTTGCCTAAACCTCCCCAGTGCCGGGACTATAGACATGTACCACAATGCCCAGCTTATAATGAGTTTCTGACAGCAATGGAAATCATAAATTACCACAGCACATTCTGATTTCACCACGCCAATGATGAATAGCTATTGTTGCTGCTACCTTTTAGCTGTGACCTCTATTTCTTGGAATGCTGAAGGCTGCAGAAGGGCCTATCTTGCATATAGCATGCTGGTTAAGATTGGGCCAGGCGTAATGGCTAACTTCTGTAATCCCAGCTATTTAGGAAGGGGAAATCAGAAGGATCAAAGTTCCAGGCCAGTCCGGGCAAAAGTTAGCAAGACGCTATCTTAATAAATAAGCCAGGTGTGGTAGTGCGTTCCTGTGATCCCAGTTACTGGGAGGCATAGGTAGGAGGATCTCTGTCTGAGGCCAGCCCTAGGCAAAAATTCGAGACCCTATATGAAAAATAACTAAATCAAAAGGAGTCTGAAGAGTGGCTCAAGTGGTAGACTACCTGCCTAGCAAGCACAAGGCCCTGAGTTCAAACCCCAGTACTGCCCAAAAAAGAAAGATTTTGGAATTATTTCCATTGCAATACTTGGGGCAATGTGTTTTACTGAACAGCCTCTGGGGGGTTGTTTCATTTTGTTTTGTTTTTCTTCTTTTTTTTTCTGTTAAAAGGGTGCAAAGATGAGCCGGGGTGGTTCATGCCTGTAGGACAGTGCTTGGGAGGGGAAGGTAGGAGCACCCTGAGCTCCAGGCCAGCCTGGGCTACATATTGAGACACTGTTTCAAAGAAAGAAAGTGTTGCCAGATGCCAGTGGCTCACGCCTATAATGGTAGCTACTCAGAAGGCAGAGATCAGTAGGATCAGAGTTCAAAGCCAGCCTGGGCAAATAGTTCAAGAGATCCTATCTCGAAAAAAACATCACAAAAAGAGCTGGCGGGGTGGCTCAAGGTGAAGGCCCTGAGTTCAAGCCCCAGTACCGCGCACACACACAAAAAGAAGTGTTATTCAAAAGTATTATTCTCAACTCCTGGGTGTGGTCCTTTGAGGAGGGTGGGGGTCTATGTGGTGATGGATGCCAGTTGGGGGACAGCAAGGTCTGGTCCTCAAGTGCCCCACTTACTCGCACAGGATGATGCCATCTTTGAGGCCGTCCATGAAGTTGTTACCAATGCGGCGCCCCGTCACCCCCTCAATCCACTCTCTCAGCTCCTGCTCCCGATGGTGGTCGTACTTCTGGGCCAGCTAGGGGGTGAGGGACACAGGAGGGTGATGAGGACACAGGCAGTGGAGAGCCACTTTGGATTCCTGGAGCCAACCTGGACCTCCCTAGGCTCAATGTCCTTCCTCGGTCCATCCCAACTAAGGCAATTCTGTCCCAGTGTCCATTGCGGGGGGGCGGGGGGGGGCACCGCTGAGGAGGGCTGAGGGCCAGGGCTGAGGTGGCACCTGCCCAGGGGGCCATTCCGGGCATTCTGAGGTTTGGCACCAGAGAATGTAGACTAGGAGGGGGGTGGACAGCTAGATCCTTCGAGCTGGGGGGCGGTGCCTGGCCTCCCGGTTTCCCCTCCAAGCCAAACTTGGGGCTTTGCTTCCCCTGGCCCTGCCTCCTCCACCCCCCTGTTGGAAGAGGGGGTGCCTCAATCCTGGAGAAGGAGGCCCAGGGTGCTGTCTTACACCTCTGTCTCTCAGTATTGCCCCAAGTGGTCACCCAGGGGGCTCTGATTTTGGTTGGAAGTGGGGTACTTGCCTTTGTCTCATTTCTGACCATACTGTCTCCTCCCCGCCCCTCCTAGCATCCACCCAACTCAGTCTGCCCTTCCTGGGCTCAGTTTTGGGGTCCCCATCTCTCTGGGTAGCTAGTCGCTGACCAGCTGTGGGGCTCGTCCCTGTAGGCCAGGTTCCCTAGCTCTGGTGGGGGATGGGGCTCCCGTCTCCCACTCTGTCTCCATCCCTGTCTCACTCTTACCTCGCCCTTGGCTCTCTCTCTCTGGTCGTCTCTCCTGTGTCTCAGGATCCCAAGTGTCTCTGTCTGCGTCTCCCCCACTCCTTCCCCCCACTTTACCTCCTCCCCCTCTTCTCTAGAGCCCTCCAGGCTCCCAGCTCCTGGGGGATGGGCTGTCTCTTCTCCTGGGTGGGGAGGGGAGGGGAAGAGGGGAAGGAGCAGCCCCTCACCTGGCCCCGGCCCTGCCGCCCCCCTCCCCACCAGCCCAACTTTATAAAGCAAACCGGCCCTTATATAGCGCAGCCGGGCTCCCCGAGGCCACCTTATAAGGCGCGGCGGCTCGGCCCGACTCTGGGGCCGGCGCTGGGTGGGGGGAGGGAGGGGGCGGCGCTGAGATGGTCTCCCGCCCAAGCACCCGCCCCCTCTCCGCACCGGAGGATCCCCTAACCCAGCTTCCAATCCTGGATCCCCAATGCCTCTCTGTGGGACCCTGGGAAAAGTCACCCGAGCCTCAGTGTTACCTGCTGTTAAATGGGCTGGGCTCCAGCCCTGACAGTGCACTGGGGACTTCAAGACCCCCGCTGTAGAGAAGCTGATCCCATTCTCTTGTGGGTGGGTGTGGTGGGGCGAGTTCAGATCTCAGCTCTCGGTCCCTAACTACTTGCCTTTCCTTCACGAGCCTCAGTTTACCCATCCATAACACGACGAAGTTGTCTCGTGTCTTTCTAGTTAAACTAGGGAACCCCATCGGGGCCCTCTGTGGTCCACTTCCTGTTCTCCCCAACTGCCTCTCCTTTCTCCATCTCCCACACCTTCCTCTCCTCCTAGGAACCCCAACTGTCAAGCTAACCCCAATTTCTTTGTCAGGCTGGGGGCTGTGAGAGACATCAGCAAATCTTCCCCCTACTTGCTCTCCAGAAATACAAAAGGTTGACAAGGGACCTTGAAAAAGTCAATGCGCTCACCACCTCTGTTTGTGGGTGGCCCGGTGCCCCTCGATCCATCCCCCAAAAGTAGCTGAGGGCTCTGGGATGATCACAAGGGGAAGGAAGACAGCTTCTGCCTAGTACCTCTCCCCTTGGGTGTATCAGGCCCTAAGTCACATGAGACAGCCAAAAAGGGGGTTCAAGGAACCCCAAGAATGAGACTTCTGTCCTGGCAGTCTTCCCAACCTTACCTTGTTCTTGACCTCAGCAGACAGCCCGTAGGCGGGGCCTCGGTTGAAATGAGCTGAGGACATGGTGACCTGGGTTCCGGCTGGGGCAGCGGTAACGGTGAAACAGGACCAGGGAAGCAGCAGCAGCGGCTGACGCTCCGTCTGCACTCTCTTCCCTCCTCACACGTTTTTGAAGCTCCAGAGGCCGCCCGGGTCTCTTCCAAGCCCGTCCCATTGGACGCCCGGGCCTGCCAAGGGGCGGGGCGCCCCCCTCACCTTGGCCACCCCCCCTTCGTGATGTCAGGGCCTTGGTATTGGGAGATGATTGTGTCATTGTTTCCACCTAGGGGACAGCCTCCGTTATTCTGGGAGGGGGGCTTGATCAGACAGACCAACTCCCCTCTCCAATATTGTGTGGCTGGGTCTCTAAGTCCTTCCTCCCCTTCCAGTCCTGAGGCAAGGCTGTTCCCCGTGGTAGTTTAACAAGCACCTTCCTGGGCTTACTTCCAGACATCAACAGTCTATATATAGCCTTAAGCAAAACTCTTCTTCTCTCTGGGCTTCTATTACCACATCTGTAAAATGGGCTGATAATAGAGCCTGCCTCTTTTCGGTGTTATGAAGATTTGACATGTCCATCGCAGTGACTGATACAGTGCAGGGACTTGAGAAATGACATTATTCCTGCTGGGGATCTAGCACCCTAGTTCTGTCCTCTCCAGCTCCTCCTAAGGGCCTGGGGAGCAGAGATCCTGGACTACCCTCTCCATCCTCCTGTGAGGCACCTGCGGGACAGGGAGTGACTGTGAAAGCAGGTTATAGGTCACAAACATTCCCCTATGTCCCTGTCCTAGCCAGGGTGGCCTGGGTGGACACCTGTACACAGTCCTGCCTGGACCACTGGGGTGATGCCATGCCTCCACATTGTACCACATGAATCAGACAGAGGTAGTGACACCCGGATGATGTATCAGTGGCCTACCACACACTAATGATACATTAAGGACATGCACTTGCTGGCCACATGCTAAGGGCACAGCTGTGGTAGACCAATATGACAGTAGCCTTTCCTCCCTCCCTCCTTTCTTTTTTCTTTTCTTTCTCTGCAGGACTCAGGAGGAAACCAGGGTCTCTCATATGCTAGGCAAGTACTTTACCACTGAGCTACCCCCCAACCCTGTTTAAATTTTATTTTGAGACAGAGTCTTGCCAAATTGCCTGGGTTGGCATCGGACTTTTCATGCTCCTGCCTCAGTCTCCAGAGTAGATGAGATTACAGGCATGTACCACCACACCCAGCTTTGACAACAGTTTTTCTGTCAAGCCCTGTTCCAAGCTCTCATTGTTATTATGAGCACTTTACAGAAGGGGAAACCAAGGCACAGGGGCGTGGAATCACTTTCCCTGGGGATGTGTCACTGTGGCAGAAAGAAGTTTGAACCCAGACCCTTTCTCTTAATGCTTTGAAACTCAGGCAAAGATTTCCTCAGTCTTGGCACTACTGACCATCAGGGCTGGATAATTCTTCCTGGTGGTGGTGTGGTGTTGTCCTGGGCATTGTGACTTTAAGCAGCATTGCTGGCCTTACAGAAATGTACACAGACATTACCAAATGTCCCTTGGAGATCAGGATGGGAGCGGTGAGAAGCAGATTATCCCCGTTTGAGAACCACTAGGCTAAGGAAATATGCTAAGGACCAGTTGATGGCACGTCATTCTATACTGAAGCTGCAGAAAAATACATGGAATAGGGTAGCAGTTAGCACCTCTGATGGTCAAGTGCGTTGGATCTGTTAACTCGGCCCTCACACCAGCCCCCTGGGGCCCAGGAAAGTGCAAGATGTTAACATTAGGGGGTTTGAAAATGGCAGAGAGGGGTTTCGAACGTACAAATTCATGGCTCCTGCCTCCGCTGAACGAGCCACTGCGCATGCGAGCACCGGCGCCTGGGCACAGCGCCCCCTGGCGGCCTGGGAGGGGCGGGGCCGGGGGCGGGGCCTGGCGAGGGTCCGGGCGGCGGTGACGTCACGCGCTGACTCACTCGGCCAGACTCCCCGACCCGCGGACACTTGGCCATTTATAGAATCCGCGCGGGCTCTGAAGTCACGGCCCAGGCACGACGGGGGCGGAGTGGGGGAGCTCTTGGCTCGCCCCCCGGACCGGGCAGCCCAGGGTCCCCCAAGGAGGCGGCCCTCTCTGGATCTGTCTTGTCCCTCCGATGCTGTCCCTGTGTCTATCTGTCGCTGTTCTCTGGTGGCTGTTTGTGGGTCTTTCTGAATAGGCCTTGCTCACTGTCCCTGTTTTTCTCTGCGTCCTCATTCTCTCCATCTCTGTTTCTCTGATTCGGTTCCAGGGCTCTGAAGCCTGCTGTGTCCCCTCTCTTGATGTCAATGTCGCTGTTTTGTCCATTTCTCCCGGAATGTCTGGTAGATGGACTGATCACTGAGCCCATCGGAGACCAACCTCATTACAGACCGCCCATGTGCAGTCCCCTACTCAGCTCCTGTCTGATATTTCCCACTCCCCTCTGTGCCTCAGTTTCCCACGTAAATGAAAAGTGTGGGACCTGTACACCGAATACATGGAATTCAAGGGGGTGAGCTAAGACTGGAACCCAAGTCTGTGTGACATGTTGATTTTAGTCATGTACAAAGGACAGACATAGGGCTGGGGGCCTGGCTCAAGTGGTAGAGAGCCTGCCTACCAAGAGCAAAGCCCTGACTTCAGATCCCAGTACCGCCAAAAAAAAAAAAAAAAAAAAAAAAGATGGGCACCTTCTGGACTGAGGATAGTAGAAGTGGGGTTTCTTTTCTTTTATGTTTTTATTTCTCTCCTCTCTGGAACAGCTACTAAGGGAGTGGTCAGAGGGGGTGGTGGGGTCACAGGCTATGATTGGCATTTTTCAACAGCTGCCCCACCTTTGCTCAGCCTTGAGCTTTGGATGGAAATCTGGAGGGGGGGAGGGGAGCCAATCTGTTTGAATGAGTTTGTTTTTTAAATACAAGACACATTGGGCATGGTAGTGCACATCTTTAGTGTCAGCACTTGAGAGGCTGAGGCAGGAAGATTGAGAGTTCCTAGGCTGTATAGAGAGACCCTGTCTCAAAAAGAGGAGAAAGAGAGAGAGAGAGAGAGAGAGAGAGAGAGAGAGAGAGAGGATTACCACGCTACCAGATATCAGAATGCTTGACAACTGGCAATGGGGAGATCCTGGGAGCATTGTCAGTGGGTGTGGACAATTAGTTGAGAGATTTCAAAATGAAATGTTCTTAGCTTCCAAACCAGTCTGTGTGTGTGTGTGTGTGTGTGTGTGTGTGACTGGGGTTTGAACTCAGGGCTTCACACTTGCAAAGCAGATGCTCGACCACTTGAGCCACATCTCCAGTCCATTTTGTTCTGATTATTTGAACTATTTGACTGGGCAGGCCTCAAACATCAATCCTCTCTATGTCAGCCTCCCAAGTAGCTAGGCTTACAGGTGTGAGCCATCAGCTCCCCACCCAGTCTATCTTCTATTTTTATAATATTCCAAAGAAATACAAGTTTAAGTGTGAGGAATGACAATATGTGCAAGAACACTTATTGCAGTGGCCTTGTCACACTACGGATCTATCAAGAGGGGTGGGTGCCAGGAATCAAGCCTGTAATCCTAGCTACTCAGAGGCAAAAATCTGGAGGATTGAGGATCAAGGCCAGCCTGGGCAAAAAGTTCATGAGACCCCCATCTCAACTAATGGCTGGACAAGGTGGCACGCATCTGTCATCCCAGCACAAATTACACTGGGAAGCACAAATAGAAGGATCTTGGTTTAGGCAGGCCAGGACATAAAGTGAGACCCTATTTCAAAAATAACCGACACAAAAAGGGTTTGGGGGAGTGGCTCAAGTGGTAGAGCACTCCCTAGGCCAGCATGAGGCCCTGAGTTCAACCGCCAGTACTGCCAAAAATAAAAAATTTTAAAGAAGGAACAAGGGAGCTAGACAAAGACTGACCCAGATTGTGCAACATTTTGTTTCAACTAAATAAAGGTACTGTGATGCTAAGGCTGAATGCAGGATCTCCAGATCTATGTTCTTTGATGCTTCTTGACTGTGTGGCCTTTGACAGGTGTTTTAACCTCAATTTCCTTCTCTGGAAAGTGGGCATACTAATATTTAAAAATATAGTACATGGAGTATACTACAGTATAGGAGTATAGTACACAGAGTTTCATATATGTTTTACCCAGGTGCCTCTAATGTCCACATTTTGCAGAACTACATTAGTCAAAATTATGAAATTAGCTGAGTGTGGTAGTGCAGGTCTGTAATCCCAGTTCTCAGAGGCTGAGGAAGGAGGATCGTGAGTTTGAGGACAGCCTGGGCTACACGGAGGGTTTGAGGCCAGCCTGGGATAGACAGTGAGATCCTGTGTCAAAAATCAAGCAAAAAAAAAAAAAAAAACCCTAAGAAATCAACTTTTCTATAATTCTATTACTAAGCTACAGACTTAATTGGGATTTTTTTTCTTTTCATCGTGTGTTCTTTTCCTGTCCTAGGATCCAGTCCAAGAGCCCTCCTTATATTTGTCATGCCTCTTTAAACTCCTGCAGTGTATCACAGCCCTTCAGCCTTTCATAACTTTGACTCTTGTAAGGAGTACTGGCCAGTTATTTCCTAGACTTTCTCTCAGTTTGGTTTGTCTAGATTAGACTGAGGTTTTGGCATTGCTGGGAAGGATACCAGAGAGGTGACGATGTGCCCTTTTCAGTTCGTCATACCAATGCATCATGATGTCACCATGACTCATGGATAGTGATGTTAATCTTTCTCCGTTCGTTAAGGTGGTGTCTGCCAGGATCCTCCACCGCGCAGCTATTTTTCACAGGATTCTTTTGAGAACTGCGTGTTAAAGAGTATGCATCAGGGCCTCACACATACTGCTGTGTGCTGCGTTAAGAAACACAAATAGCAGGACGCTGGTGGCTCACGCCTGTAATCCTAGCGACTCAAGAGGCAGCGATCGGGAGGATCGCTGTTCAAAGCCGGCCTGGGCAAATAGTTCGTGAGACCCTATCTCCAAAAAACCCATCACAGAAAAGGAATGGTGGAGTGGCTCAAGGTGTAGGCCCTGAGTTCAAACCCTAACACAGAAAAAAAAAAAGAAAAAGAAATACACAAAATAGGTAAACACCTGTGTTTAAATCAACTACTTCTGGAAGGATGAATAAGAAAATAAGAGCGATGACGAAGTCACGAGAAAGGCCCTGGGAACTCTGAAAGCTGCAGTCAGATAAGCAACCCCAACAAGGCTGAGCACACTACCCCAAGCGGAGCAGAAAGAACTGCGCCTGCGCGGGACGCAGCCACTGCCCAGTGACTGCCAATTTGCGTGGAGGGAAGGGCAAGACTCCTGGACCACAGTTGATTGGCTACAGCTGTTCTCAGATTGACCAATCACAGGAGTCTTGACGCGGTGGATGTGCTGAGCCTGCGCAAACTTGTTGAGGCATCCTTAAGGTTAGGTATCTTTTACTCTTCCTGAGCTGTGGAGACCAAAGCAGACTGGCCTCACACTAGGAAACTCCTGATCTTCACTTCCCTCATAGCTGGGATTACAGCTGTCAGCCACAGTGCCCTGTCTCATTTATCTTTTTTTTTTTTTTGGCGATAATGGGCTTTGAACTCAGGACCTCAGGCTTGCTAGGTAGGTGTTCTACCAACTTGAGCCACTCTGCCAGTCCTTCTTTGGGTGTTGGGTATTTTTGAGATAGGGTCTCAGTTTTTGCCCAGGCTGGCCTCAAACCTTACCTCTTGATCTCTGCCTCCTGAGTAGCTAGGATTACAAGTGTGAGCCACCAGTACCCAGCCTCATTTATCACTTTTGAATCTGATTTGTTTGTGGTGTGTGTGTGTGTGTGTGTGTGTGTGTGTGTGTGTGTGTGTGTTGCTGGGGGTTGAACCCAAGCCCTCATATATATGGTAGGCAAGTACTCTAACACTGAGCTACACCTCTAGCCCTTAAAGCTAAATTTTATGTTTTGGGGGTAGCTGAGGTTTGGGGTAACAGGGCTTTGCACTTACTAAGCAAGCACTCTACCACTTGAGCCATGCTCCTAGCCCATTTTTGAGTTCAATTATTTTTCAGATAGGATCTCACATTTTTGCCTGGGTTGGCCTTTAACTGTGATACTGCTACCTATGCCTACCGTGGAACTTGGATTACAGATGTGTACCACCACACCAGTTTTCTTTGTTGAGATGAGGTCTTGATAACTTTTTGCCTGGACTGGCCTCAAACCTTGATCTTCCCAATCTCCACCTCCTCTGTAGCTGAGATTACAGGCATGTGCTACCACACCTGTCCTTAAAGTTGACTTTAAAGGCTAAAATGCATAGGGAAAAGTATACAAATTATAATTCAATCAATCATTTACCATGTTTTGCATTTTATAAATCAGGGCATTACTTAAAGTAAAATGCATAAATACTAATGAATTTTTACATACTACCTCTGCATAATCACTTATAAAATATTTCTATAGAACCCAGGCTTTTGTCAGTGTCCCCCACTAGACTATCACCTCTCTGAGGTCAGGAATTGGTTTTGTTCACCACTGTCCCCCAACACTTAAGACACAAAGGAGGCAGTCAATACATGCTTGTGGGCAAACATAGTGGTGGAGTGTCTCAAATGGTTGAGTGCCTGCTTAGCAAGTGTGAGGCCCTGAGTTCAATCCTTAGTGCCACCAAAACCAATAATAAGTAAATAAATGCTTGATGAGGAAATTTGAGCCTTCCTGGTGGGTGGACACAGTCTCAGGCTCCTATACACTTTGCCCCACCCTTTGGCCCTGGGTCTGAGTCTTCAGTTTCTTCCCATACTCTTCTCCAGGCACTGGAAACTTGGTCACCCATTGCGGTCTCTGCAATCCTCTGGCCCCAGGCAGTCTAATGCAGTACGCCACAGGATGTCAAGAGTGGCCAGAGTCAACACAGGCAACTCTGATAATGCTCAGATTCTACTTAGTTTATTTTATATTTGTGGTGATGGGGGATGGAACCCAGGCTTCCGGCATGCTAGGCAAGCACTCCACCACCGAGCCCACCCCCAGCTCTCCCTTGAGTTTTAGAAAGGTATCAGAGTGATGCCAGCTACAGATTGCAACCATAAGCATGGCACACAGCAGGGCAGCTAGCATGTTTCAGGCACTGAATGGGTTTCAGTCTCAGTTCTCCTGTCACAGGAACCACCTGTGACAGGAGCGGGGGTGAAGAAGGGGGAGGGGAAACGCAGAAGCGGAGCAGAAAGGCCTCCATATGTCCCCACATCCAAGTACCCAGAGCTGACAAAGGGCTAAAAGACACACGCTGTGTCTGCAGAAAGCTGTGTAGAAGACAGTCACATGGGACTTACTGTGTCTTATTTATTTTTTTGAGCCAATGCCTCGACATGTAGCCCAGGCCGGCCTTGAACCCTTGGTCCCTCTTTCTCAGTCTCTCAAGTGCTAAAATTACAGACATGAGCCGGTACACCCATCATGGGACTTATTTTAGAGCCTCAGAAGAACATTCAGGCAGAAACAGAAAGATAGAATCCCATCCAGAAGGGGCAGCTGCTTGGGTTTAAAGATTGGGGTGGGGAAAGCAGAGAGTGGGAGGATTGGGGTTTCGGGCCAGCCCCAGTAAACAGTTTGTGAGATACCATCTCAAACAATGGCTGAGTGTGGTGGTGTACACCTGTTATACCAGCTACACAGGGAAGCCTGAATAGGACAGTCTCAATCTAGGTGACCAGGTATAAAACAGGGCCCTATCTCAAAAATAACTGGAGGTGTGGCTCAAGTGGTAGAGCGCCTTACTAGCAAGCACAAGGTCCTTAATCCAGCAGTACAATGAGTAAATAAATGTTGGGGTGAGTCGGGCACAGTGACTCACACCTGCAATCCTACTTGGGAGGCTGAGATTGGGAAGATTGTGGTTTGAGGCCAAACTCAGCAAAAGATTTGTGAGACCTCTCAACCACAAAACTGGGTGTGGCTCCTGCCCTGCTGAGATCACCCTTTTACTTATTGTTGGTCTGCCCATGGATCTAGGAGTCCAAACCCTTCTATCCTTTAATAAAGTTTTTAAAATGTCCCCCAAAAAAGCTGGGTGTGGTGGTTCATGCCTGTCATCCCAGCTACAAGGGAAGTGTAAAATAGGAAGTTGAGGTCCAGGCCAGCAGGCATAAACACGATACATGGTCTCAAAAATAACTAGAGCAGCTGCCACTGGTGGCTCACTCCTGTAATACTAGCTACTTGGGAGGCTGAGATAGGGAGGATCTCTAGTTTCAAGACCACCCTGGGCAAATAGTTCACAAAAACTCCATCTCCAAAAGGACAAGGGGAATGGCTCAAGTGATAGAGTGCCTGCCTAGCAAATGTAAGGCCCTGAGTTCAAACCTCAATACCACCAAGAAAAAAAAAAAGAGAAGAAGAAGAAATGCACACCAAGAGTTGGACACAGTCACAAATATGGAGTCCCACAGTTTCAGAGAACATTCCAGCCTTGGCATTGTCATTACCATTAAACCCTATTGCTGGGGCACAGAATCACATGCATAAGACACCACAAGTGTAATGAGCATAGGCACATAGAGTCAGGAACTCAGACAGACGACACATACTGTTCAACAGACAATTATATGTAGAGGGATAGATATGGGTATCACACACTGCCACCTGTCTTTTTTATTGTTGTGGCACTGGCGTTTGAACTCAGGATCTCTCGCTTGCTAGGCAGGAGCTCTACCACTTGAGCCAAGCCCCTAAACTTTTTTGCTTTGGTTATTTTTCAGGTAGGGTATTGTAGTTTTGTCCAGGGCTAGCCTCAGACCACGATTCTCCTACCTACGGCCTCCAGAGAAGTTGGGACTACACATCTGACTTTATGATTGATATAAGGGTCTTAACTTTTTGCAGAGGCTGCCTTTGAACCATGATCCTCCTGATCTCTGCCTCCCCAGCCTGTCATGGACCTTGATAGTGGGACACATCATTCATTAATTAACAAACCAGTGACACATGGGGTGTTCAAACATGCAGCCACACAGGCAATCAGGCATGGGAGCGACTGTAGGCATGTTGACACGCATAGTGCTAGTCCCTCAATGCGGGATAAATTCCACTCCCCCCAGAGTCACAGACATCCAGAAGTTAGCACAATTACAGGTTTACATGCATGGGTACACATGGACACACAAGAAGTCACACACTCACCCTGACAGTCACACAATGAATGCTCAGATGGGGCTGAGTCACACTGACACACACAACATGTCTGACCTACACTCACACAGCCATGTGCACACCTACATATCTTTGCTAGTTCTGAGACACTGCAAAAATGCATTAGAAAATTCCCACTGCATCACTCCATCACAGGGACACACACACACCACAGCCCCAGAACACAATCTTATTTGCACACAGAAAACCCCACAGGATCCTCAACTGTCAGTATGGGTAGCCCAAGGAGTCAAAGCAGACTCCAGGCCCTCCCAGTTGGGAAGGGAGAGAGAAGGGAGAGGAATGAATCCCTATCATAACAGTAGCACATACTATACTCATATGGCTGGTTTGCATAGATTAAGTCAAACTTCGAAAAAATCTTATTAAAGCCTAGTGTGGTGGCATACACCTGTAGTCCCAGCTACTCTGGAGGCTGAAGTGATAGGGTAACTTGAGTCTATGAGTTCGAAACCAGCTGGGCAACATAACAGGACTCTGGCTCAAACAAACTTGCCAAAACAAACAAAATTATATTTAAAAATCCTGTCCGTCGTCCAGGTGATGGTGACTCATGCCTGTGGTTCTAGCTACTCAGGAGGCAGAGATCAGGATTGTGGTTTGAAGCCAGCCCCGGCAAATGGTTCCAGAGACCTCATCTGCAAAAACCTTTCACAAAAAAAAAGTGCTGTTGGAGTGGTTTCAAACTCCAGCACCACACACACACACACACACACACACACACACACACACACACAAATACACACAAAATATCCAATATAAAAAAGGGCTGATGGAGTGGCTCAAGTTGTAGGGAGCCTGCCTAGCAAGGGTGAGGCCCTGAGTTCAAACATCCACTTGGGAGGAGGCAGGAGGATGGATCTAGAGTTCTAGGTCATCTTAGACTACATAGTTAGATCCTGTCTCAAAAAAACAAAACCAAAAAGTCTTACATGTTTACATTGTAGATGGCCCATTTTACAGGTGAGACAATCAAGGCACATGTTTTTTCTTTTGGTTATGGGGGTTTGAACTCAGGGCATATGCCACTTGCTTAGCAGGCTCTCTACCACCTGAACCTCTCTTCCAGCCCCGCACAGATAGTTTAAACACTAGCCCAATTCACGGAGCTAGATTATCAGTCTCTTTCTTTCAAATAATGCCAGCGCGGAATCCTCAGAGCCTAAAAGTGCGTTTGGAACACAATGTGTGCTCAATAAATGTTTGTTGAGTTAATGAAGGAATCCTCATCGCTTCCACCTGTAATAATTACTCTGCACTTCAGCTGCAGTCTTCGCTTGGACTCACCAGCCCCCCAAATTTAGCGTCGCCGCCCGGCCACACTCTAAAGTTCCCAAGTCAGGAGTGGCTTTGCTTGGTTTGCGGCGTGGGCGGGCTCGTTCTGAGGCGGGACCAACGTCGTTCCTCCTTCCTATTAGTGAATTTCCCGTTGGGGGCGGAACTTGTCTAAACCGGCTTTCTTGATTTGTTGTCTCCCTGGCGACTCGTGACCCGGAAGCTCTATGGGTCAACATGGCGGCGCCCAGTGCTAAGACGGAGCCGGCCGGGTGTCCGTAGCCGGCCGCTTGAGGAGGTAGGTCGCGCGTGGGGAGGCGAACATGAACCGCTGGAGTCCGGAGTGTCACATTCCGGGCCTTGCATCACGGGAGACTGGCCTTAGAGAGACCTGGTTGCAGGGCCTGGGCGCTATGACCTTTTGGGGTGCGGAGCGGGGACATGCGGGGCAAGGTTGCCCGACGTATGCACGCTTCCTCACTCCCTAATCTCCCATTCTGCGGAGGGAGGGGATAGCTGTCTCAGAAAGGGCAAGGCTGATTCCCGAGATCACACCGCAGGTCGGCCGTGAGACGGGCATTGGAACCTGCGTCTGCCTGTTGCTTCAAGGGACCTGCAATCCTGGCAGCTAGCCTGAGACCTCCGCGGATCCGACTTACAGACGTCTTGTAGAAACTTACCGCTATTCACGTTCACTTGATGTTTATTGATGACTTACCATAAACCAGGCACTGCCCGGGATGCAGGAGACGCAGCCATGGGAAAGACAGACAAAAGCCATTGTCAGACATTGAACAAGTCAGAAATAAGCAAATCATGTGATTTCATGATTTCATATTCTGAGACTTGCTAATGCATTAATAACGGTGTTGAGACCGGTTTGTTTTCCGAAATAGAGTCTCACTTTGTAGCCCAGGCTTGCCTGGAACTCAAGATCCTTCTGCCTCAGCCTCCCAAGTTCTGGGATTACAGGTTTGCATCATCACGCTTGGCAATCTCATTTTTAGAAACCTGAACAACCAGTCATCCATGGGGTGATCTGGAGGAAGAAAGTTATACGCACAGGGGAAGGCAAGTGCAAAGGCCCTGAGACTAGAATAAACTTGCCTTGTTTCAGAAACTGCAGCTGAAGTTGCCAGTGGTAGGATTTGTATTTAGAGGGAGTAGAATCAGTCTGAATTTAAGTATGACATAGCGTTAGAAATTTTATTATTAGTAGTAGTATTTTATTTTTATTTTTTGCAGTGCTAACTATGGAACATGCTAGGCAAGTGCTCTTACCACTTGAGTTACACCCAGCCCTCTAATTTACTTCTTTCTTTCTTTTTTTTTTTTTTTTTTTTTTTTTGGTGGGACTGCAGTTTTAACTCAGGGTTTTGTTATTTTCCTTGGCTGGCCTTGAACCTCAGTCTCCCAAGCAGCTAGAATTATAGGCAGGAGCCACAAGCGCCTGGCATTTTTGAAAACTCCCTCTGGTCATGGAGACAGAACTTACGGAGGACAGAAGTGGTAGGACAGGTAGATATCCCTGAAAGAGATCATAGATGGGAGGTGGCCTGCAGAAAGGTGCATTTGGGTTGGATTTGGAAGTAGTCACCAGAACTTGTTGCTGGATTGAATGGGGAAGTGCGGGACATACTGGAGTGTTCTGGACATACGTGGTTTCTGGCCTGAACCACTAGTAATGAGAGCACCATTGGCAAGCATCCAAAGGAATAAGTTTAAGCATGGTAACAGTACGGTGCAATTTAAGTTTGAGATGGCAAGGTATGTTCCAAAGTGACAGGTTTAGAGGCTGGAAATGAATATTTGGGAGCCATTGGCATGTGTATCATCACATCTGAGACTTTAGTGCTCATAGGAGACAGTTAGGGCTGTTGTTAGAAACGCAGTTTCTTAGCTAGGGCGCTGGTGGCTCACTCCTGTAATCCTAGCTACTCAGTAGGCAGAGATCAAGTGGATCAAGGCTCAAAGCCAGCCCAGGCAAATAGTTCTCAAGACCCTATCTCAAAAACCCCATCACAAAAAAGGGCCGCTGGAGTGGCTCAAGGTGTAGGCCCTGAGTGCACAAACCTCAGTACCGCCACTACCACAAAAAAAAGAAAAAAAGAGCAGTTTCTGATTCAGTAGGTGTGTGTTAGGGCCCAGACTGTGCATTTCTAGAAAGTTCCCAGCTGGCTGGTCCCTAAAACACACTTTGGCCATTTTGTTTTTTTTCAGTGCTGGGGTTTGAACTCAGGGCCTCACGCTTGCTAGGCAGGCGCTCTACTACTTAAGCTATCCTGGGCCTCATGTGTGGTAGGCAAACACTCTACCACTGAGCTACACCTCCATCCCCTTAAAGTCTCAATGTAAGTCTCAGTCTTAGCTGTATATTAGGGTGATTGGGGTGCTTTAAAATGCTGATGCCTGGGCCCCACTTCCAGATAACCTGACTTAACATATTTAGGATATGACCTGGGCATGGGGATTTTTAAAAGCCCCCTAGATCATTCTAAGAACCCCTAGCAGTGAATGCAAGACATATGCTGACAAAAGAGCCAACTGCATAAGCCCCTCAGGCAAGCACAGACTGTGAGATTCTGTGCAGCCTCATTTCTCAAAGTGATCCCCAGACCAAGCATCACTCAGGAGCTGTCACATGTGCACAATGTGTGTGCACCCCAGATCTGCTGAATCTGCATTTTAACAACATCCCAGGGGATTTGTCTGCACCTTCAAACAGCGCAGGCTTCAGAGAAGGAAGCAGATCTTATCTATTGGCTGACACAGAGGCCTGGGTACCAGAAGAAAACTAAGAATGTTAAAGGGCCAATTGGGGGTGGGAACTTAACTGTATCACATGCTTCTGAGAAACTGAGCAAGATGAGACCTGAGAAGGCATCATGGGGCTTTGGTAAAAGGATTAACACACGGACCTGTACAACACTGGTGTCCTTGGGCTGATTGCGGCAGCAGCTTAATAGTGACAAGGAAAGAGTCATAGTGTGTAAATATCTTTTGGGAGAAGCTTGGGTGTAAAAGGAGCAGCAGGCTGGACTGACATTTTGAGTCAAGATGGCAGATGCTGTGAGTCTGTCTTCGCCCACCCTCTGTATCAGGAGGTGCTCCTTTCTGCCTTTCTATTTCTCCCTGCCTTGTCTGTTTTATTAAATAAACCTTTGCTAGTCTTCAACAAGAGAAAGACAGGAGATACTAGATAAAGGGTGATATAAAAGATCCATACATTTCCCAAGGCATTCCCTGAGGCCCTGCTACCATGTTACCAAACCAAACAGATACCAATATCTCTTCAGAATACACATGTAATGTTCCTCAATAAAACAGTAGCAAACATAAAAAGGATGACACATCATGGCTAAGTAGAATTTAATCTCACAAATGGAAGGTTAGTTTAATGGCAGAAAATTAATGTACTATGTTAATAGAACAAAGGGCAGAAACCACTGAGTTACTCAATAAAATGCAAAAAAAAAAAAGTTTGACAAAATCCCAATACCTTTTCTGATAGAAGCAGTTAGCAAACTAGGACTAGAAGGAAACTTCCAAAAACTGATAAATGCAGCCATGTTTGGCTGGGTGCAGTGGCTCATGCCTGTAAACTATTTGGGAGATGGAGATGAGAGGTTTGAGGCCAGCCCAGGCAAAAAAGTTAGTGAGACCCCATTTCAATCAGTAAGCTGGGAATGGTTCATCGTGCCTGTCATCCCAACTATGAGGGAAGACCATCGGAAGACTGCAGTCTCAGTTTGGTGGGCAAAAAGACCCTATCTGAAACATAACCAAAAGCAAAAAGGAGCCAAGTGCCAGTGGCTCCTACCTGTAATCCTAGCTACTCAAGAGGCAGAGATCAGAAGGGTCCCAGTTCAAAGCCAGCCCTGGCAAATAGTTCACGAGACCCTATCTTGAAAAAACCCATCACATAAAAGGGCTGGTGGAGTGCCTTAAAGTGTAGGCTGAGTTCAAACCCCAACCCTAGTATTGCCAAAAAAAAAAGGCAAAAAGGGCTGGAGGCCTGGCTTAAGGGTGGAGTACCTGCCTAGGAAGTGCGAAGCCCTGAGCTCAAACCCCAGTACCACCAAAAAGGAAAAAGAAAACCCCACAGCCTACATAATGGTGAAAGATTGGATACTTATCCCTAAAGATCAGGAATAAGACAGGATGTCTATTCTGACCACTTAAATTCAATATTGTAGTGGAGGTTCCAAGCAGGTACACTTAGGCAAGAAAAAGAAATGGTATCCAGATCAGAAAGGAGTGAGTAAAACTCACTCCTTGAAATTCTCAAGGGATGGGCACATACAAAAATCCATCTAAGGCCTGGGGGTGTGGCTCAAATGGTAGAGTGCCTGCCCAGCAAGCACAAAACTTTGAGTTAAAAATCCCAGTGCTGCCACCAAAAAAAAAAAAATCTAAAGAAAGAAAAATGCAGTCAGGTGTTGTGATTCATGCCTGTAATCCCAGCTACTCAGGAGGTGAAGGCAGGAGAATCATGAGTTCAAGGCCAGTCTAGACAAAGTCAGCAAGACTGTATCTCAAAAGCAAAACAAAAACAAAAGAACTGGGAACATGGCTTAAATGGTAGAGTGCTTGACTAGCAAGCTTCAGGCCCTGGATTTGATTCCTAGTACCTGGAAAAAAAAAAAAAAAAAAGAACCAGGAATGGTGACACATGCCTGTAATACTGAGGCAGTAGAATCCAGAGCTCAAGGCCAACCTGGAAAAAGAATCCACAGAATAGGGGACAACATTTGCAAATCATAAGATTATCATCCAGAATATATAAAGATCTCTTACAACTCAGTAAGAAAATAAATAACCTGATTTGTTTTTAATTAATTAATTTTTAGCAGTACTGAGGCTTGAACTCAGGGCCTGCACCTTGAGCCACTCCACCAGCCCTTTTTCATGATGGGTTTTTTCAAGATAGGGTTTCAAGGAACTATTTGCCCAGGCTGGGTTCACACCATGATCCTTCTGATCTCTATTTTCCTGAGTAGCCAGGATTACAGGTGTGAACCACTGGGGCCCGGCCTCTATTGACATTTTTAAAAGGAAATTCACTTGAGAAAAGTTGAGAGGATCACTTTATAGTCCTCTTTACATAATGAAATTGACAGTAAATAAATTTTTTTTAAAAAATGATCCAGTAGGGAGGAGTCCATTACCTGACCAAATTCCTGAAGACAGTGAAGGGTTTGGCCTGGCAGAACTGGAACCTCTGACGTGACAGTTGTCTAAACCTGTCTGTGGATCAGGAAGCCCCAGGGGTTGGGGTTCGGAGTGTGTGCTCTGCCATGAGGGCACCTGGTCTCCCTAGCAGTTGGACTGCCAACCTAATGCCTTCTTATCTCTCTTGGCCAGGTGGCGGTCTGACTGGCAGAGGCATGAGCTGGGTGCAGGCCAGCCTGCTGGCCCGAGGCCTCTGTAGGGGCTGGGGAGGCATCTGCGGGGCTGCCCTCACAGGAGCCCCCTTCTCTCAGGTAACCACTAGCCAGGCTTTCATGGGGTGGAGGGAGGAAGGCCTGGGATTTGCTTCCCCCCACCCCCTACCCCGCAGATTGAACACAAAAAAGTGGGTTCTGGGTTCTGGTGGGCTGAGGCTCACCTGTCTGTACTAAGGTTCTGTTGAAGGAAGGTCCTCAATTTTCTTTTTTTGGCTGTACTGGGATTTTTTTTTTTTTTTTTTTGTGGCACTGGAGAAGTAGTCAGGGCTTCATGCTTGCTAAGCAGGCACTGTAATGCTTGAGCTACTCCACTAGCCTGTATTAGGGTTTGAACTCAGGGCCTTGTGCTAGGCAGGTGCTCTGCTACTCAGGCCATGCCCCAAACCATGTATTTTCTTTTTGAGATAAGAGTTTCACTAAATTTGCCTGGGCTACCCTCAAACTTGAAATTCTCTTGCCTCCAGCTCCCAAGTAGCTGGGATTACAGATGTGGATCACCACACCTCCTAATTTCTTTTAAGGGGTGTGCATATGGGTTAGGGTGTGGACTTTGAAATTAAGGTTGTATGAGCTGAGTAGATTTGAGTCATGACTTTGTGTAGTTCCTACATCTGCTTATAAAGGTGGGCATAAAAAACTAACTTCCCCATCCAGCCTTCATCACGCTTTATTTTTAAATTTTTAATTTAGGTCTTAAATTATTTATTTTGCAGTGCTGGGGATGGAGCCCGGTGTCTTGTGCATGCTAGGCAAGTGTTCTATCACTATATACCCACCTCTATGCTGGTTTTGTTTCTATTATTTTTAATTTTACTTACTTAATTCTTGGTGGAACTGGGATTTGAACTTGGCCTCATGCTTTCTAGGCAAGTGCTCTACCATTCGGACTGCAATCTTTGCCCTTTTTGCTTTAGTTATATTTTGAATAGTGTCTCATATTTATATCCAGGCCAACCTAGATCAGGATCCTATGTATGCTTTCCATATAGCAGGGATGACAGACAGGTGCGTGTCACATGCCCAGCTTTTTTATTGGTTGAGATGGGGTTCACGAACTTTTAGCTCAGGCTGGCCTATGTTTGCCTCCCAAATAGCTAGACTTATAGGCATGAGCCAACATGCCTGGCTTTGTTTTTACTTTTATTTACTTATGTTTTTATGGCTCTGGGGTTTGAACTCAGGGCCTCATACTTGACAAGCACATACTTGAGCCATGTCCCAAACCCTTTCTGCTTTAGTTACTTTTCAGAATGTTTTCTTATGCTTTTGCTTGGGCTGGCTTCAGTCTGTGAGCCTCCTACCTCTGCCTCCTCCATAGCTGGAATTATAGGCATATAGGCATACCCCATTGCACCAGCCTGTTCTTTTTTTTTGGTACTGGGGCTTGAACTCAGGGCTTTGTACTGCTAAGCAGATGCTCTCCCACTTGAGCCACTCCATCAGCTCCCATCCTGTCTTTTGAGACAGGGTTTCACTTTTGCCAGGGCTAGCCTTGAGCTCCAGTTCTCTAGATCTCTTATCTCCTGAGTCACTGGGATTACAAATGTGAGCCACCATGTCCTACTCCCTTGTTATTTTTTATTTATTTATTTGCAATACTGGGGCTTGAACTCAGGGCCTACACCTTGAGCCACTCCACCAGCCCTTTTTTATGATTTTTTTTTTCAAGATAGAATCTTGTGAACTATTTGCTTGGGCCGGCTTCCAACTGTGTTCCTCCTGATCTCTGCCTCCTGAGTAGCGAGGATTGTAGGCATGAGCCACCGGCACCTGGCTTATTTTTAAATTTCATACTGTATCTTGGAGCTCATTCCAAGCCATACAGGAATACCCTCATCAGTGCATTTTCGAGTTACAGGTGCTCCTTGTCCAAGTTCAAAGTCATTTGCTTAGCCACTTCCTTGTCTTTGGGCATTAGGGTCATTTCTATAATGGCAGTAGACACCCTTGTGGAAAAGTCACTTGGCACAGGCATGCTTGTAGCTGTGAGACTTAAATACCCATCTGTAGGACTGTTGCAGCAAGGTGTGTGTTTGTCATCATGATGAATGTTAGGGAGGTTTTACCAACTGTACCCAGCAGTTGCTAAGAGTGCCTGTTTCCTCTTCCATATTGATATTTGATACTGTGGGTTTTTTGTTTTTATTTTTGTTTTTTGGAGGCACTGGGGTTTGAACACAGTACTTCACGATTGCTAGGCAGGTGCTCTATCACTTAAGCTTCTCTTCCAGACACGTTTTTGGTTTTTTTGAGACAGAATCTTGCTATTGGCCCAGGTTGGCTTTGAACTCAAGATCCAACTGTCTCTGTCCCCTAAGTGCTGGAATTACAGGTGTGCACCACCACACAGAACTGTGTTTTATCATATTCTGTAATCTTGGCTTTGTAACCACAGCACCATACTTCCTCAAAGGCCTTGAGGATTGCCAAGAACACCTCTCTCAGGAAAGAGCCAGCCCAGCAGCTTCTCAGAGACATTAGTTGGTGCCACATTCCAGCAGCAGTCCTTTGTCCCCAGGTGCCCCTGCGGGGCCTCCACTGCAGCACAGCCACCCACAACAATGAGATGTCACTGGTTCCTCGTCCACCTAAGCCCCAGCAGAGGCCCATCAAGGCCCTTGAGCCCCACGAGGAGCTGTTCAGGCAATCGTCAGATGGGGAGCGGGACAAGGCGAGCTTTGTGAGGGCCGTGCAGAACTTTGGGCAGCACAGTGTGCGCAAGCGGGGCCACGTCGACTTCATCTACCTTGCCCTGCGCAAGATGCCAGAGTACCACGTTGAGCGGGACCTGACTGTCTATAACCTGTTGCTGGATGTCTTCCCCAAGGAGGTCTTTCGGCCTCGAAACTTTATCCAGCGCATCTTCATCCACTACCCTCGGCAGCAGGAGTGTGGCCTTGCAGTCCTGGAGCAAATGGAGAAATATGGTGAGGCCTGCAGGCGCGCTCAGGACAGGAAGTGGGTGGCAGCCTCCCTTTTCCCATGGCTTCCCGGCTCTACTCCTTTCTCTGTGTATACGTCTTATTCCCCCTTCCCCAATCTTTGTTATTGTTGTTGTTATTGTTTTGAGACAGGGTCACACTATGTAGCCCATGCTGGTCTTAAATCTCAGTCTTCCTGCCTAAGCCTCCCAAGTGCTGGGATTACAGAGATGCACCACCACACCCGGCTTCAATCACTTTTTTTTTTCATTTATTCATTTGTGCATACAATGTTTGGGTCATTTCTTCCCCCACTCCCTCCCTTCCAGGCAGAAACTGTTCTGCCCTTATCTCTAATTTTGAAGAGAGAGTATAAACAATAATAAGAAGGACCAAGGATTTTTGCTAGTTAAGGATAGCTATACAGGGAAATTCCTCGCACTGCTTTCATGTACATATGTGTTACATTCTAAGTTGATTCTTCTCAAACTGACCTTTTCTCTAGTTCCTGGTCCCCTTCTCCTATTGGCCTCTGTCACTTTAAAGTTTCTGCATTAGTTCTCTTGCATTGAGGACATCGAATACTATCATTTTTTTTGGGTTTTTTACCTGTCCTCATACCTCCCTTGTACTCTTTTTTTTAATCGCTCTTTTTGTCCTTCATCTCTTTCCTGCCTCCCTTAGGCCTTTTCTTTATAATTCTCACTGATTCTGTTCTCCCTGTTATCCATCCCCTGACTTCAATTCTCCATCTCCCTTCTCTCCTCTCCTCTCCTGCCTCCCTGAGGCTTGACCGTATCTTCTCGGCACAGGAGTCATGCCCAACAAGGAGACGGAATTCCTGCTGCTACAGATATTTGGACACAAAAGCTACCCCATGCTCAAGTTCCTGCGTATGAGGCTGTGGCTCACCCGCTTCAAGAACAGCAACCCTTTTCCGGTGCCCTGGGACCTGCCCCAGGACCCTGTGGACCTGGCCAAGCTGGGCCTGCGGCACATAGAGCCCAGCCTCAGTGCCAAGGTCACCATCTACCAGGTATCTACTCCTATATATACCGCACTTGCTGTCCACAGCAAGCTTCAGTCCCCAGCTGGGCCCCATCATCACTCCCCAGGAGTCCACTTCACTCATCTGGGGTGACTATGCTAAAGGAATTCTGATTCCCTGGCTCAGTCCTCCAAAAGATTTCCATGGTCCTTCCTCTTTCTCACAAATTGACCTGAGTCCATTGAGCTGCTATAACAAAATACCTGAGCCTGAGTGTTTTTATAAAGGACAAAGCACAAGAGAGATGTGGCTCAGAGGTACAGTGCTTATCTAGCATGTATGAGACTCCGAGTTCCATCCCTAGCACTGGGGAAAAGGAAAAAAAATAAGTTTTGGAGGCTGAAAGTCCAAGATTGAGTGGCTCCCATCTGTTTGGCTTCAGGTAGGCATACATGCAGAAGAAATCACTTGGCAAGGCAGGAAGCCAGAGAAACTCAGAGGCCTGGCACATTCACTTTTTAAATTTTTATTTGCCTTGGGTTTTGTTGTTTTGTGTGGTGGTACTGGAGTTTGAACTCAGGGCCTCACACTTGCTGGGCAGGCACTCTACCACTTGAGCCACTCTGCCAGCCATTTTGTGTTGGGTATTTTCAAGATAGGGTCTTGCAAACTGTTTGCCCAGGGCTGACTTCAAACTCTTGATCTCTGCCTCCTGAGTAGCTAGGATTGCAGGGGTTAGCCACCGGTGCCTGGCTCAAAATTAATTTCTTTTGGCATAATAATGGTGATGAAACCCAGTGCCTTGGACATGCTAGGCAAGTGCTCTGTCACTGAGCTCAGTGCCAGCCCTGTCCTAAGTTTCTTGGTACCATCTGAAGTAAGGGCTGTTATTGTCCTTATTTGGCAATTGAAGAAACTGAGGCAGCTGAGTCCACTGATGTGGCTGAAGTCCTACAGCCTGTGACAGAACAGGATTATTTTTGTGTGTGTGAGACTAGAATTTCAACTCAGGGCTTCACAGTTAAAGCAGGAACTCTACTGCTTGAGCCACACCTCAAGCCCATTTTGCTCTGGATATTTTGGAGATGGGGGTCTTGAGAACAATTTGCCTGAGCTGGCCTTGAATCTCAGTCCTCACGATTTCAGCTTTCCAAGTAGTTAGGATTACAGGCATGAGTTACTGTACCCAGACCAGAGCCAGGATTTTGATGTAGGTAGGCTAGCTGCACAGTTCTCTCAGTGTGAGCATCTTAAATGTTGGTGGCTCCAAACTGGATAAAAGGGTGGGGACTGATTTCAGTGACATGTAGGAGACCCAGGAGAAGTGTCTGGACTTGCTGGCATCACCCTTTCCATTTCTCTTTCCCTGGCTCTTCTATAGGGGCTGGGGCAGGGGTGAGGAGTCACAAGTTTGCACCTTGTTCTTCTTGTAGATGCCTTTGTCCAATGACCAGACAGGTACAGAGGATCCCACACAGCCCCATATTGTAGGTAAGGCCCAAGTACAGGATGGCCAGGCCTGTGACCTGTCACTGCCTGTTCCCACTGGGCCCTCTGGGTGGCTCCCTGGGCCTTTGGGAGGCAGAGCATCAGCTCATATGGATCTCCACACCAGGAATCCAGAGTCTTGATCAGAAGGTGGCCCTGGCTAACCACAATCCAGCCCGGCCTATCTTCGTCGAGGGCCCCTTCTCCTTGTGGCTGCGCAACAAGTGCATCTACTACCACATTCTAAGAGCAGACCTGCCATCCCCTGAGGAGAGGGTGAGAACCAGAGCACATGTGGGGGAGGGGAATGGGGAGGGGCAGCACTGCCCTAAGGCTCAATGAGGGCCTGATGGGCATGGAGGCTGCAGGATCCTGGGCCTCTGACCTTAACTGCACCCTCCTCCCTGAGATAGGAAGTGGAGGAGATCCCAGAGGAATGGAACCTCTACTACCCAATGAAGCTGGACCTGGAGTATGGCAGGAGCAGCTGGGACGACTATGAGTTTGATATCAACAAAGGTAAAAAGCTGGGCATGCAAAACTCAACGCCACTATGGATTTGTGGCTGAGACACAGCCCAAGTACCACACATATACACAAGTCATGTACCCAAGGGCTTGTGGCCTCCTGTTAGCCCCTGGTCACACCTTCCCTTCTTCACACCTTTATGGAGCATCTCTGTGCTGGCTACTGTGCTTGACCAGGGCAGATCTGGTCCCTCAGGCCAGTGGGAAGCAGGCAAGTTCAAGAGGAGCATAGCACCCAGCCTCAAGTGGAGGAGTCAGGGAGACTTCCTGAAACTCTAGTCTAGGAAGACTAGATTGAAGGGCAGCTTGTGCAAAGGTGTGGAGGCACCAGACACTGACAGATAACTAGCTCAAAGTACCTCAAAGAGTATAGGAATGGAGGGACTGCCGCACCCCACTGCACAAACTTCTCTCTCTCAACAGTGGAGGAAGGCCCTGTGTTCGCCATGTGCATGGCGGGTGCCCACGACCAGCCAACACTAGCAAAGTGGATCCAGGGTCTGCAGGAAACGAACCCAGCCCTGGCCCAGATTCCCGTGATCTTCCGTCTGGCAGGGTCCTCAGGGGAGCTCCTGACATCCTCAGGGCTGGAGGAGACACCTTTGCCCACATCGGAGGGCCAGGAGGAAGAAGACAACCATCTGCAGAAACAGCAGCAGGGCCAGAGTTGAGTCTGGGGAACACCAGGCTGTGGCGCCAGGAGGCTGTGGACTGGTGTGGACTGAGGATGAACTTTTGATTGTACAGCAAATAAAAAATGTACCTGCTCTGGACTGTCTTCCCTCCTTTCTAGCCGTGTAGCATCCCTTTCTAAGGTTCTCAGAAGTTGGGGACCAGGTGACAGGTCCCTCCTACTGGATAAGGTCAACAGACTCTTCTGGCTCTGTCACCCTAGGCTGGATACACACGTAACATCCTTTTAAACGAAGTTGGGAAGTTAACTGAAAAGGCAGTGGAGAGAAGAGTGGGTTTGCGCGCGCATGCGCAGCTCCCGCCCTAGGTCCCCTTTTGGTGCCGCGGGGCAGTGAGAAATTTCCCGGCGGCGCGTAAGATGCGCGCCACTTCCGGTCGGGCTCCTAACAACGGGGGAGGCTGGTAACCAGGGTGGGGGGGATGGCGGAGCGAGCGCCGGAGCCCGAGGCGGAGGCGGAGGCTGAGGCTGAGGCGGGCGCAGGCGGGGAGGCGGCGGCCGAGGAGGGCGCGGCAGGCCGCAAGGCGCGGGGCCGGCCGCGACTCACAGAGTCGGACCGGGCCCGGCGGAGGCTCGAGTCCCGGAAGAAGTACGACGTGCGGCGCGTGTACCTGGGCGAGGCGCACGGACCCTGGGTGGACCTGAGGCGCCGCAGCGGTTGGAGCGACGCCAAGCTCGCCGCCTACCTCATCTCGCTGGAGCGCGGCCAGCGTAGCAGCCGCCACGGGTGAGGGGGCCCTGCCGGAGGGAGGGAGCGAGAGAGGGAGGAGACGCCCCATCCCCGGTTGAGCTTGGCTCCGCCCACACCGGTTTAAGGCCCCGCCCTCGGCACCTGTGAGCCCCACCCAAAGGGCCAAGCCGCCGGCCTGGGTCTCCGGCTGCGGGGACCCCGAGCGCGCCTGGCTCGCGGCTCCGCCTCCCCCAGCCCTCCGACTGCCCAATCCTAGGATTCGCCCAGCCTCTTGGCCCGCCTTCTGGGCGCTTGTTCCCGCCCGGTAGAACTCTGGCTGCCCAATCTCCGCACTGGCCCCACCTCCTGGCATTCTAACTATCCAATCCTTGTAGTGGCGGCTCCGCCCCCTGAGGTCTTCCTCGGATTCTAGGTCCCGCCTGTGCCCTGGGTAACCACAGATCCTTCAAAGCCCCCATACCTGCCCTAGGACTCTGACTAGACACTCTGGGGCATGAGGCTCTAGTGCCCCAATGGGACTGCATATGGCCCTATTCCCACAACCCCAGGCCCCGTACACCTGGGACCGGTAAAGGTCCTGCCTCCTAGGGAGCAACTCAGCCCGGGGTCGCTCAGGGGAAGAGGAAGCTCCGAGTTAGCTGCTAAAGCAGAGGACAGAAGCTTTTGCAAAGTCTCAAACTTGAATGGAGTTTTTCCTTCCTGCCTTATAGGTTGATGTGTCAAGTGAGCTAAAATAAGGATCCTCTGGATTTCAGCCTCCCAAAAAACTAGGATTACAGGCATGAGCCACTGGCGCCTGGCAACGTCCGTAATTTTTTTTTAACAGTATAGAAATGACATAAAATAAAAATCATACTATTACATCGAGGCTATGGGGAGTGAGGGTGGGAGCCGGGAGACCAGCTCAATTCCATGAAAAATTGGAAAACAGGCACACCCAGCAGGTCAGGGAGAGGGATCTGGTGGGAGTGATGAAGGAAAGAATGGAAGCAAACAGCAAGGGAGAGCAAGCCAAGTTTGCTGTTCATGGTTTTGGGACTGGCCACTGAAATGAAAGCAAAGCCACCAGGGTTCAGAAAGCTCCAACTGCTGCCATAGATACTAGGCTGGAAGTCAAGAGCTGTGGACTTGGAGGGACATGCAGGGGAGGGAAGGCGGTGTGAGGCAGAAAGCACAGCATGAGCCCTGGACACAGCACTCCCTGTGACCCATGACCTTGTTTAATCCATTTCTTTGTGGGAGGCACTGCTGTTACCCCACTGCACAGATGAGGACAGTGAGGCTCAAAGGGGACCGGACCTTTTATTTTTTGAGATAGGGTCTCACTATGTAGACTATGAACTGGCCCTGAACTCACTGTGTAGCCCATGCTGGCCTCCAACTTGTGGTCCCCCTGCTTCAGCTCCCTAAGTGCGGGGATTACAGGCCTGTACTACCCCACCCAGCTTCCAGAACTCTTGAGGTCTCACAGGCAGTCCTTAGTAAAGCTAAGCCTTTGAACTTGGATCTGGCTGATGTCCAAGACCATCTGCACCACATTGTGGCATTCCCAGTACTCCAGCTGTGGCAGGGCCATGAGTGTGTGGGTGGAGGTAGACTTTGGTGTCTGGACATAGGTTTAAGTGAGGGTCTGAGCAGTTGGGGAACCTTTGAAATGGAGGGTGGAGCCATGAGAGGGCATAGAGGTATTTGGGATGGAGCAAGGTTGAGGGGAGCCACGGGGAAGGACAGACATGGGGCAGGAGGAATGGAAGAGCACAGGGTTCTGCCCTGGGACCAGACTTTGGGTAGGGGACTGAGAATTGTTATAGGCTTGGCAGGAGTCAGTGGGGTGGACAGGTTTGTTGGTTAGAGCCCCGAGACTGGCTGTCAGGGTGTTTGCCTTCCAGCAAGGGCAGGGAGGCCAGCACTGGGGAGGCAACAGATGTCAGGGGAACATTGATAATCGTCATTATCGTTGCTGCTGTTTGCTGAGCTGTGCCTAGGGTCAGCAGCTGCCCTGAGTTGTTTCAATGCACATACGCTCACACTAACCCCATGAGGAAACTGCTGTTAAGATGTCATGCTGCAGATGGGGAAACTGAGGCACAAAGAGACAAGGTCATGTGCCCAAAATCCAGAGCCTACTGCTGCTGGCATAGAAGAAGAAGGCAAGGCAGCAGCTCAGGTGGGGTGACAGAAAGGGAGAGGGATCCTCCAGCAAGTCAGAGAGGTGACTCTAGAACAACCTGTGCTCAGTCTGTGTGACAGCAGGGTGGCCCACATGCCTGGCAGGAGTCCATGAAGAATCCTCAGCTGTGCCCTGGGCCCCCTGAGGTCTTGGAACATACAGTCAGGGCCACAGCCAGAGTGGAAAGGTAGAGAGGCAGGTGGGCCTGATATCCAGGTCATCTGGGCCCTAGAGGACAGCACCTCATGGAGCAGGCAGTGAGAGGGTGGGCAGAGTCCCCAGCAAAGCCCGCCGTCCAGGGTGGGTTTCACACTTCTGCCAGCACTTGGCAGGGCAGCAGGGCTTCTAAGGCCGGCTCTATGTGTTTCCTGTAGCTGCAAAGCAAGTACCCAAAAGACATGCACATCTATCATCCCTTGTCTCTGTGGGTCAGGAACTGGCACACTTGTGCTGGCTCCTCCGCTCAGTGTCCCAGAGGTTGAAATCAAGGCCTCAGCCACCTCTGCTTCATCTGGTAGTGTACTAGGAACACATCGCCCTTCAGCATGCTAGTAGAATTCATTTATTCTTAGTTGTGGGATTGAGGTCCCTGCTGTTACACTGGCTATTGGGTGGGATTGCTCTTGGTCCTAGAGGTCACTCTCAGGTCCTGGTTGTATTGTGTCTCCATGGGCTTCTCCATGTTCCTTGTTTCCTATTGTTGACTGCAAGCCAGGATCAGTACCTTTTTTTTTTTTAGTGAGACTGGTGCTTGAAATTCAAGTACCTACACTTGAGCTACTCCATCAGCCCTTTTTTGTGTTGTTCCCAGGCTGGCTTTGAACCGAGATCCTCTTTATCTCTCCTTCCTGAGTAGTTGGGATTACAGGGATTACAGACACGAGCCACCAGCACCTGGCAGCCAGTCCCTTTTTTAACACAGTGTAAATAGCATGTACATCGTGTTGTGCTGTATTATTTAGAGAATACTAAGAAGAAAAAAGGTATATATGATTTTTTCAGTATTTTTCATACATGGTTAGTGGAACCCATGAATGTGGGTGTACGGAGTGAGTGGGTTTCAGGAGATGGGAATCATGGGGGCCTCTTAAAATTCTGCCTGCCACACCGACTTTCCCTATCTTCTTTCTACTTCTCCATTCCCTGACTGTGGGGCCCAGGACAGATGGCCTCACAGGTCTGTGCCTCAGTTTCCCTCTCTGCGAGATAAGTAATGATAGCAGACCTCCCTGGAGTAGACAGCCCCAGCCAAGGGCCTGCTGACACACCACCAGAGGCAGGCAGCTAAACAGAAGCTCAAGTTCTACCCCAGAGCCAGACAAGTTGCTATTGTTACTTATCATCAGTATCATTACTTATCATCAGTCAGGACTCGGACCCAACCTTGGCCCTGAACTCACCCTCGCTGCCTCTATCTGTTGCAGGAAGCCTTGGGAGCAAGTCCCCAAAAAGTCAAAGTGGAAGAAACGTAAGTGGTGCCCACTGCAGCCTGAGGGAGAGGGGGGATAGTGGAAATGCAGAAAGAAAGCCAGACCCAGAGAGGCTGAGGCACAGTTGGAAGGTGGCCAAGCCAGACCCCAACCCCCCAACCCTAGGTCAGTACTTGCCTTAGTTCTTCTGCTGCCCTGCTTCCCTGTGTGGAGCCAAGTAGAGGGAATGGCTTATACAAAAACCCAAGGGTGGGTTGTGGGCCAGTCTGGAGCTCAGGTCTCCTGCCCAACAGTTGGTGGAACCTGTGAATGCAGAGGGCAGACTGTATAGAGAGTGGATCCCAGGAGGTGGGAATCATGGGGCCCTCTTAGAGTTCCACCTGCCAAAGTGGCTTCCCATTCCCTTTCTCCTTCTCTGGTCCCTGAGTCAATACAGGCCCCACCCAGCATGGCCACCAAACCCTGCTGAGACCTGCAGCTGTGGGTCTCTACAGGTCCTGCAGGAGGAAGGCCAGGAGTTAAGGGAGACCACCTGGTGGCAGCAAGCCCCACCCCCTCTGTTCTCTCAAGGTGAAACCAGCTAAGACCTTGATCCTGGAATCCCAAAGGGATAGGGACTACCTGGCTGGAGAGGCAGCTGCTGGTGATGTCTCTGTTGTCCTGTGGTTACCACTAGGTTGGAGACCCTGGGCATAGTTCCAAGTCCCAAGAACCTCTTCTGGGTCCCTTCCTCATCTCACAGCCCTGAAGGTGAGAGACACACCTCCATCCAAATTGGCCAAGGGACCTGGACCATCAAACTAGTCAAGGTTCCAGCCTGTCTGTGCCATGTCGATGACTTTGCTCCCTTCCTCCTCCCAGGCAGCTCTCAGGGATGGAATCCTTATTCTCTCCTGGAGGCAACCAGGGTTCAGAGAGGTTGAGTCATTCACCTGAAGCCACCCAGCTAGGAAGTAGCAGAGCCAGGGTTTGAACCCAGAAGTCTGGTCTAACCATGCCCACTCCTTGCAGCACCCTCTTCACCCTGCACGTGTTTGTGGATCTCCTGTGCTAGGCCTGATGGGACAAAACCAAGAAATGTCCATGTCTTTGGGGAGCTGACATTCCAGTGGGGGAGAGAGACAAGAAATAACCACACACAACATCTGGGTGCCACCAGGAGTCTAGCATGTGCATGGCCCTGGTACCCAGCAGTGTAAACATATAAAAGTTAGCTAGAGTGACCTGGGAAAGGGGTGGCCTCTCAGAAGAGGGCAGACGGGGAGAGACCTGAGTGAAGGTGGAGGGAGTACAACAGTTATCTAGAGGAAGAGTGCACAGCCTAAGCAAAAGTCCCAAGGCGGCCATACCTGGTTCATTTGAGGAACAGCTAGGAGGCTGTGTATCTGGAGGGGAGGGAGGGGGAAAGTGGAAGGAGGTGAGAGAGGAGAGATGACTGGCACATGGTTCATGACCTTGTGGGCCACAGGACTTTGGCTTTTCTCTTTTGAGGTGGGAGCCACCACAGATCCTAAGCAGAAGGAGGTGTCCTAACTTGGTTGTTCCCAGGTGCCCTCTGGCGGCTGTGGGGAGGCAGTGAGGGCAAGAGCCAGGAATAAGTCCCCAGGGACTGTATGGGTCTAGGTGAGAAGTATTGATGAAAACTGTAACAATTATTGCATACCTGGAGCCAGATGAACTCAGGCAATGAGAACAACCTTTCGGCAGTCCCTGTATCTCTAGTGCGTGTCTCCTCTTCTGTAAACTGAGTGCAACGCTCGGGAGGGCTGCCAGTCTTGGTGTCCCCAAGGAGCAGAACAGTGCCCCTCACACCGACCCCAGTTCTGTATTCACAGGGCGGCGACGCAATGTGAACTGCCTGAAGAATGTGGTGATTTGGTATGAGGACCACAAGCACCGCTGCCCATACGAACCACACCTGGCTGAGCTGGATCCCACCTTCGGCCTGTATACCACAGCCGTATGGCAGTGTGAAGCAGGCCACCGCTACTTCCAGGACCTGCACTCACCCCTGAAGCCCCTCAGTGACTCAGAGCCTGACAGTGACAAAGGTGGGGCCACAGGGCAAAGATGGCAGGGGGCCATTGGGATTGTGGGCTCTGCAGTCCCACCTGGGTGATCAGCCTGGGTTACCGCCAGCCTCAGGTCAGCATTGCAAACATAACAGCCACCACAATGGCAATGGGACAGTGGCCTGGCTGAGCCCTTGTGGAGCTGGGTAGGAGCAGCTATGTTACCTAGCCGCAGATAGGGAACAGGGCTGGGTGCTGGGTGCTCAGCAGTGGAAAACTTCCCTGCTGCCCTCCAACACTTTTTTAATTTTCTCTGGCTCTTTTTCAGGCCTGACACTCCCAGCTCATCTCTGTCCCTCTGTCTTGCCTCTTTCCTCACTTCCTTTTCCCTTTCTGAGCTGTGTCTCTTTCCCCTTGTTTTTTCTTGGCAGCACTAGAGTTTGAATTCTGGGCCTTACACTTGTTCTCACTACTTGAGCCACTCCATCAGCTCTTTTTTTTGTGATGGGTTTTTTTCCAGATAGGGTTTCACGAATTACTTGCCCAGGGCTGGCTTTCAACCATTACCATCCTGATCTCTGTTACTGGTGACATGAGCCACCAGTGCCCAGCTCTTTTGTGTGTGTGTGTATGTGTGTGTGTGTATGTATGTGTGTGTGTGTGTGTGTGTGTGTGTGTGTGTGTGTGTGTTGCTTGGGATGGAGCCCAGAGCTAAGCCAGTACTCTACCACTGAGCTATATCCCCAGCCCTTGCTATTTTGTTGTTGTTGTGGTGGTACTGGGACTTGAACTCATTATTACACCTTGACCCACTCTATCAGCCCTTTTTTTTGTGATTTTTTTTCAAGATAGGGTCTCGAGAATTATTTGCCCAGGCTGGCTTCAAACCATGATCCTCTTGATCTCTATCTCCTGAATAGCTAGGATTATAGGAGTGAGCCACTGGCACACAGCATACCCTTGCTTTTTCTGAGATAGGGTATTACTGTGTGGCCCAGGCTGGCCTGGGACTCTAGTTCCTCCTGCTTCAGCCTCCCAAGACCACTGGGATTAAGATCATGTCACCACCACACCCAGCTTTTTTCCCTTTCTTGATCTTATGTTTCTTCCTCCTCTGACTTTCTCCTGTCTCCTTCCTTCTTTTCCCCTTCTTCCTCCCTCCCTGTCTTACTGTGCCTGCCCCTTTCCCTTCATTCTGAATTCTACACTGGTCACCCTGGGCTGACTGCCCACTAAGGGCTGAGAGGGACTCTTGAGGAGTCCTGGGGAGCTCAGGACATGGAGTGGGGTAGGCAGAAAGAGCACTGCCTGCTGCCTCAGGGACTTGGCATGGTTGAAATGGAATGAGTGTGGGGCCCACTGCCAGGGCTGAGTGTTGGGTCAGTAACCAGGGCTGAGCCCTCGCTGGCAGTCATCATGGAACAGGTGGCATCCCAGCTGGCCGAGGGGAAGCCGGGGGCGAGAGATGTTCCTGGGGGCACCCACGCCTACGGCCAACCCACTGGGCATCGGCCAGGCTCCCAGCAGACAGATGTCCTATATTTCATGACAGCAGCCTGCCCTCATCTGCCTGTCACTACCCCTTACTGGGCCCCCCTCCAGGGCCTGTCCAGATTCACCTTGAATCTCCCCCAAAACCCTGGCATTAGTTCCACATTATGATGAGGAACCCTTGGCCTCAGGAGGAGCAGAACTGGCCTGTCTAATGACCAGTCAGGCTGGGATGACCATGATACCCAGAGGATCTTCCTGTTCCCCAAACCAAATTTGACCTGTAGATCTAGGAATGAGCACTGTGATCCATTAGCCATGTCCGTTAGAGGCGAAGGTGAAGGAAGTGGCCTTGTTCCTATGTCAGCCCTGTTTCCTTACCTGTGCTGTGCCTGGGGTGGCCGTCACCTCTTGGAGTCAGCCATGGACCTCCTGCTGTAGGAGACCAGGGGAACACAGCTGTGTCTGTCACTAGCATTTTTATTACCTGGAAAGAAGTAATCTGGTGTCAGCCTTAATAGTTGCACTCAAAAGTCCAGTGGAGCCAGGAACCAGTGGCTCACGCCTATAATCCTGGCTACTCAGGAGGCAAAGATCAGGAGGATCATGGTTCAAGGCTGGCCTGGACAAATAGTTCCTGAGACTCCATCTCAGAAATACCCAACACATGCATACACACACACACAAGGGCTGTCGGAGTGGCTCAAGTGGTAGAGTACCTGCCTAGCAAAGGTTAAGCCCTGAGTTTAAACTCAGTACAGAAAAAAAAAAGTCTGGTGGATCTAGTTGCATGACCTTGTTGACTGTCCCATCTTCAGGTGGTACCAAGGGCTCAGCCCATCCTACAGATGACAGGACAGTGAGGCATTATGTTGTCAAGAGTGAGCAGCTGATATTGCTTGCCCCAACCCTGCTATGGGCCCATAGCATCTCAATGCCAGTGCAAGTCAGCTTTCTGTTCCTATAACAGATACTTGAGAAAATCCACTTAGAAGGGTTTAGGGCTAGGCATGGTGGTTCAAGCCTCTAATCCCAGCTGAGGCCAGCCCATACAAAAGCATGAAACCCTATTTAAAAAACAAAAGCAAAAAGGAATGGAGGTATGGCTCAAGTGGTAGAAAACCTGCCTATTAAGTGCGAGGTCCTGAGTTCAAACCCCAGAACTGTCAAAAAAGAGAGAAAGGTTTATGTCAGCTCATGTATTTAGAGGTTCCAGTCCACAATCAGGCGGATCCCTTGCTGTTAGGTCTCTGTTGGAGATGTCAGATGGCAATGACACAGTCACATTACACAACAAAATAACCTACCTCATGGGCAGGAAGCAAAAAGAGAGAGCAAGGAGGGGCTTGAGCCCCTCTACCCTTTTCAAGAGCATGTCCCCAATTAGCTTCCATTAGGCCCACCTCCTAAAGGTTCTACCACCACTTAATAATGCCATCTTGGGGATGAGTCCTTTGGGGGTCACCTAGCCAAACTATAGCTATGCCCTGAGGGCATTTAGAGAACCCCTAGTTTGAATCTCCTAGGGTCCTCAGCCCTTTATGTACATATACTTCCTCATTAGATGCCCAGCCCCCTCCCAGGCTGCTGGTACCTTAGTGACCCCCAGACCCAGAGCAGTTGCATGATATGCTGCGCTCACACAGCTGGAAGCTGACACCGATCTGACCTGGTCTGTCTGGGGCCAGAGCACAAGGGTTCCCCAGTGTGCCCCAGCTGTGTCATAAGAGTAATCACAGAGATTCATTTTGCCCATTCCCAGAGTCCCTGTGTGTGGAATTTAGTACCAAATGCCTGGCTAAGATGTTGAGCCCTAACTTTCATCACAGCGTTGGGCTGAGAGTGGTTCATTAACTCAGATGTTTACCCACCATGTCCCAGGCAGCCTTCTCAGCGCTGGGGGCTCTGCCCAGGGACCTCTTCCTTCCTTGTGGATTTATGTTCTGGGGAAAGCAGACAGTAAACAAGATCAGTAAATAAAATAGAGAATACACCGGAAGGTGGGAAGCACTTTGAGGGTCAGGGGGACTGCTTTTAGACGGTGGTTAGGGAAGCCTCCCTGTAAAGGTAGTTGGTGGAGGCTATGATGGAGGTGAGGGAAGAGCCCTTGTGGGTATCTGCGAAAAGAAGGTTCTGGCAGAGGAACAGTGAGGCAAAGGCTCTAGGCAGGGACTGACCCAGGGTCTCTGAGGCAGGGGCAATCATGCGGGGCACATGGCCACAGTGACGGCTTTGCTGCTACACCAAGTGCGTCGCGAAGGGAAGGATGCTGAACCCTCCCCCCCCTCCCTCCCCTCCTCCCTCCCCCCCTCCCTCCAATACTGGAGTTTGAATTCAGGGCTTTGAGCTTGCAAGGGAGGTGCTCTACCACTCCAGCCCAAGAAGGATATTGATTGGAGGGAATGTGGGCTTTGCCATCTGCTAAAGCAGGCACACCCCAGTGCTTGTGATCTTGTAGTTTGTTTTCCATGCACAAAGTCCAGTTCCCCTGACCGCCATTCATCTGGGGACCCAGGTTCTCTCCATCCTGTGGCTCCAGCCTCCTTTGGGGCCTGCTGGCTGGCTGACCAGTGGGAACAGAGATGAAAGTTTGGCCCCTGGGGAACATGTCTACTATCCAGTTTGCTGGAACCAGCCATTGGGTGACACCTATCAAGTGCAAAAGATTCTGGGAGATGTAGTTCACTGGGATGCCAGGAGGAAAAGATGGGTTTGGGAGCAGCTGGCCTGTCTTTCACAGGATGCGATGTACTGGGGGACCAAGGAGAAGGGACTGTACTGCCTCTGTCTTGGAGATGATGGTGCCATGACCAGCAGCTGCAGGGGAGGAAGGAGAAGTAGTTGGGCTGTGAATAGATGAATTTCAGATGCATTGCCAACAAGTTTTGCTGACAGATTGGAAGTATGGGGTGTGGGGAGGAGGGAGTGAGGGAGAGGGAGAGAGAGAGAATGAGAGAGAGAGGAAAACTTTGGCTTGAGTAATGGGAAGGACAGGGCTGCCACCCTCTGAGCCAGGTACACCATGAGAGGCACAGCTCTTTGGAAGGGAAGGTTCAGTGGGAAGAACTCAGTGTTTGGGATCTGAGTCTGATGTCAGTGAAGCCCCATTGGGAGCTGCAGAGGCACCTTCAAGATGAAAGAGTCTATAGAGTTCAACAGGGAGGCCCAGGCTCCCAGTGCACACATGGAGTCACCAGGCCACAGGCTGTAGTAGATCAGTATATAAAAATACGTACACATCGACCCTCTGTATCCACAGTCACATCTACTGGGTCTGCATCCGTATATTTAACCAATCAGGCATCAAAAATATTTGGAAGAAATTGTATCTGTACTGGACACCTACAGACTTTTTTCCTTGTCCTTATTCCAAGAACAATACAGTGTAACTATTTGCACAGCATTTACATTGTATCAGTGTTATAAGTCATCTAGAGATGGTCTAAAGTCTACCCTAGAACGTGTGACAATTCAGTCCTAGAACCAATCCCCTATGAATACCTAGGAACAACGATATTTGGTCTTTGTCCCCAGTTCTTTGTACTAGCTTCTAACACCCTGTGGTTGGAGTGGTTTCATTTAATCATAAGGAACTCTTAGGAACACCCTTGAATCTATGCAAATGAGATGACTTGGGGTGGGGTCCCAAGGTAACTCCTTTGTGCTCACCTAAAAGACCAAACGGGATCAGAGGTGATGATTGTATTGTGTGCCTCGTCCCCCAACCTTTGGGGCCTGGACAGGGGCTGGAGATTGGGTTATAAAACATTTGAACAGTGAGAATTAGAGAGCTTCCAGCTTGGTGGACATGTCAAGTTATCAGCAAAGAGGTGTAAGACCTGTGCCCTGCTCTCTGCCTTGCTCTGTGCATCTTTTTTGTTTAACTGTTGCTGAGTTGTATCATGCATAATAAAGCAGAAATCATAAATAGGTTACACAACTGGGAGCAGGTGGCTCACGCCTGTAATCCTAGCTACTCAAGAGGCAGAGAAACCGGAGGATCACAGTTCAAGGCCAGCTCAGGCAAACAGTTCATGAAACGCTATCTCAAAAATAACCCAGCACAAAAGACAGGGCTGGCAGAGTGGCTCAAATAGTAGAGTGCCTGCCTAGCAAACATGAGGCCCTGAGTTTAAACTTCCAAACCGCCAAACTCCTGAGGTCTGTGAGTCATTCTAGCAATTCTGGAGCTGAGGGAGGAGTCTCCAATTTACAGCTGGTTGGTCAGACATGCAGGGTGGCCTGGGAATTGCATCTGGCACCTGAGGTGAGGGTAATCTTGTGATAGAGCTCTTCAATGTGGGATTTGAGGCTAACTCAGGTAGAGAGTGTCAGAACTGTATTGACCTGGTGGAATGACAGTAATTGAAATGGATCCAGTGGATGTGGAGAATCTGAGTGAGAGAGTGGGTTTTTTTTTTAATTATTTGCATTACTGGGGCTTGAACTCAAGGCCTTCACCTTTAGCCACTCCACCAGTCCTATTTTTGTGAAAGGTTTTTCAAGATGGGGGGGGGTCTCACAAACTATTTGCCTGGGCTGGCTTCGAACCACAATCCTCCTGATCTCTGCCTCCTAAGCAGCTAGAATTACATGCATGAGCCACCGGCACCCAGTCAGAGAGTGGAATTTAACACCTTCAGCCTGAGCAGAACCCCAGGGATGAGCTGAGGGCTGAGGCAAGGCCCTGGCCTGAGCTTTGTAGGGCGGTAAGGACCAAGGAGGCCAGGAAAGGTACAGGAATCCAGCATGTAGGCCTGGGGGCCCCAAGAAAAGAGTATCTCAGAAGAGAAGGACAGTCATCCAAGTGAGGTGCCTTGGAGCACTTGGTGGGGGACAGGACTGAGAAGTGCCCACTGTTTTGGCAGTGACAGAGTTATGGTGTCCGGTCCCTGGTGATCTGATTAAATTCAACTGCTACTGCTACTTTCATAACTGTCTCCTTTCTTCCCTCACTGCAGTGGGCAATGGCCTGGTGGCCAGCAGCTCCACTTCATCCAGCTCCAGCTCTGGCTCAGACTCTGAGGAGCCCACTGAGGCCCAGCCTGTCAAGACCTCAGCAGCAGCAGTAGTCACCCCCACCAGCCCAGTGGGCAGCAGTGGGCTCATCACACAGGAAGGCGTGCACATCCCTTTCGACGTCCACCATGTGGAGAGCCTGGCGGAGCAGGGCACCCCACTGTGCCCCAACCCCACAGGCAGTGGGCCTGAAGCCTTGGAGACAGTGGTGTGCGTGCCAGTCCCCATGCAAGTAGGCGCAGGCCCCGGCGCCCTCTTTGAGAATATGCCCCAGGAGGCACTGGGCGAGGTGGTGGCCAGCTGCCCTGTTCCAGGCATGGTGCCGGGCTCCCAGGTGATCATCATTGCCAGCCCGGGATATGACGCCCTCACAGCTGAAGGCATCCACCTCAATGTGGCTGCAGGCAGTGGCACCCCCAGCAGCGGCCTGGGCGAGGAGGTGCCTTGCACCATGATGGAGGGTGTGGCAGCCTATACCCAGACGGAGCCTGAGGGCAGCCAGCCCAGCACCATGGACATCACCTCCATAGCCAGCATCGAGACCAAGAAAGGTCTGGGGGGGCCCCCGCTGTGGCCTCTGGCAGGGGTTGGGAGGGACCCAGGGGAGAGGGAAAGAAGTGGCCCTGGAAATGGGCTCCTCCACGGACCTTAGTCCCCCATGGACACCTGCCCTGTGTCCACCCGTAGAGAAGGAGGACCTGTACATGCTCAAGAAGGAGGAGAAGGAGGAGCCAGTAGCCCCAGAGCTGGCAGAGCTGGCAGAGCTGGCAGCAATGGTGCCTGAGAGCGCAGAGCCCGAGGCAGAGATGGACGGGGAAGAACTGGATGGCAGCGACATGTCAGCTATCATCTACGAGATCCCAAAGGAGCCTGAGAAGTGGGTGCCAGGGTGGATGGGTGGAGGCAAGGGCAAGGAGTGACCTGCATTCCAGGTTTGGTGCCCCGATACTACAGGCCCATTCTTTTGCAGGAGGCGGCGGAGCAAGCGGTCACGAGTTATGGATGCAGATGGCCTGCTTGAGATGTTCCACTGTCCCTACGAGGGCTGCAGCCAGGTCTACGTGGCCCTCAGTAGCTTCCAGGTGAGGCCACCACTCAGGGCATGCTGGCTTGGGGCTGCTGCTGTGTCGGGCTGCCTGTGTGCTGATCTGGACAGTATGGCTCATGGAAGATCCACTGAGTGCTGCTGGCCTGTGGTCTGTCTCCCTGAGCCCACCTCACCCCACCTCACCCCATCTGGTCTCATCAGACCTGGTACTCAGTCCAACAGATCTGGCAGCTCCGACACACTCCCAAAGTCCATCCCAGGCCCCAGGGCCAGAGGCCTGGGAGCACCAGGTCACTGCACCAACAGCACATCATGCCTGTAGTTTGAACCCAAGCCTGGATGGAGTGCCTGAGGGAGGAGGGGGGGTCTCCTCATCCCCACAGCTGTCAGTAGGCCTTCAAATTTACCAAGCCATACTTGCATTAAGCATACATGTATTTAGCTATATATTTAGCACCTGCTGTGTGCCAGGCCATTGTAGTGAGTTGAAGAATAAAAGGACAAAGGAAAGGATGAATCAAGTGCCCATGAATCACAGCACCATGGCAAAGAGCCTGCTGTGGGGCTGACAGCCCTGCCACTGATATCTCTGTGAGATATCAGCCCAACCACAGAGCCTTGAGTGTCCCCATCCATGAATTAGGCTAACAGCTGAACCCTTCCTAGAGTTAACTGGTGTTCCAGCCCAGAGCCTGGCACACAGCAGGAGTCTCCAGTCTGGGCAAGGGCCCCCCTCCTCCAACCTAGTCTGGCTCCAGCCTATGTTCCAACTGCCCTTGAGTGTCCTACCTTCAGGAGCCCTTCAGGTGGGTGCAAAGCACCCACTTCTGCTCCTCTCGTCCCCAGAACCATGTCAACCTCGTGCACCGGAAAGGGAAGACCAAAGTGTGCCCTCACCCTGGCTGCGGCAAGAAGTTCTATTTATCCAACCATCTGCGACGACACATGATCATCCATTCAGGTCAGGCCCTGCCAGCTGGGGCCATGGGCAGGGGCCTGGAGGCCAGGGCTGGGGCAGGCAGGGACAAACCCTGGCACTTGCCAGGTATGGAAGAACATGCCCGTGATCCCAGCACTGTGGAGGTGGAGGAACGGGAATCTTGAGTTGGAGGCCAGCCTAGACCACATAACGAGACTTGATACCTCAAAACACAAGTACAACACACAAACACAAACAAAAAAGCAACCATTACAGAAATACTGCATGCTAACAGTTACACTTCACCTCCTATATGTCCTATAGAAGCACCTGGGGCCCCCCAGGCCACAGGAAAGGGGAGAGCTGGGCAGGGGAGTCAGTGGACTTGAGACTGGGCTTCATTGGCCACTCCCTGGTAGAGAAGTGGGTCTTCCAAGTGGGTCGGGGCCAGGGAGAGAAGCAGGTGGTACAACTCTGAAGGCCAGAGCTTCGATTTTTCGAGAAGCAGAACTGTGGGTTTTCATATGAAATCGCCCAGAGTGCAGAGATGAGGGAAAATTCAGCCCCATCTTGTCTTGGCAGTTGGCACCTTGTGCCCCTCAGGGAACCAAGCTCAAATCCCAGCCCTGCTTGGTCGCATAGCTTGGCAGTGAGCTGCCACTTCATATCTGCTGTCATTGAATTACCCTTTGGGAGGATGAGGGGAGGTGGGCTTGCACCTGGAAGACGCCTGGAGACTAGCCCGCCCCCACAGCTCCCTGCTTAACTGCGTCTCCTCCCTCAGGTGTTCGTGAGTTCACCTGCGAGACCTGCGGCAAGTCCTTCAAGAGGAAGAACCACCTGGAGGTGCATAGACGCACGCACACTGGCGAGACACCCCTGCAGTAAGCGCGAGGGCGCTGGGAGGGAGGGAATCTGAGCGGTCCCTCGGGCGGGCTCGGAACGCATGCGCCTTGCCTTGTTCCACTGCGCTCCGCCCCCAAGCCGGGCTCCCGCCCTTTGCCCCGCCCTGACCCCGCCCCCGGCGCTGGCCCGCTCCCGGCAGGTGCGAGATCTGCGGCTACCAGTGCCGGCAGCGTGCGTCTCTCAACTGGCACATGAAGAAGCACACGGCCGAGGTGCAGTACAACTTCACGTGCGAGCACTGTGGGAAGCGCTTCGAGAAGCTGGACAGCGTCAAGTTTCACACGCTCAAAAGCCACCCGGACCACAAGCCCACCTGACCCACCCGACCACTGACCACCCTATTTATTCATCCAGTCGGACACCATGTCCAGGCTCTGGGCCCGGACAGCTGCGGGGGCCGCCCGGACCGCAGGCCGGAAGGAGGCGCTCCCGCTCCACCACGTCCCAGGGCTGGGCCCCCTGGGCAGGACCCCACCCCGCCCTGTCCCACCCCATCTCTGGAGCTGTCGCCTGGGGCCGAGCTGCTGGAACTGTGTCGGGAGAGCAGAGTGAGATTAAAGCGTGAGAAAGGAGATGCCCTTCCCTTAGACTTGGATGACATGGGGGCGGGGCCCTTCTTGAGCAAGGCCAGATTCGCGAGATGCCCCGACGTGCCTCACAGTCCCTCGGCCCGGCAGCCCCACACAGCTTCTTTGGTAGCAGGGATGAGGGCTGGAGGCCCACGAGGTCACTGGGCATCTCCCAGGACCCAGAATCCTGATGCCCACTCCTGATGTCTCATGGAATACTCATTCCCACCCTTAGCTCCAGGAGGAGCCGGAGAGATGGGACATCTACAGTTAGTAAGGAGCACCGTGCAGAAAATGGCATGATGTGTTGCTTTGCGGGTGCTGTTTAGGTTAGAGGTCAGGAAGTGTCTCCCAGAGGAGGTGGCATTTGCCCATAGACCAGAATGACGGAGGAGCCATCTCCCTAAGAAAGCTGGGCAGGGCAAATTTCAGGCCAAAAGAACTGCCTGTGCAAAGCCCCGAGGTAGCAGCTCGGCGTGTTCCTAGAACAGGAAGTCGCGGGGGGAGGGGAGTTGGCAGCAGCTGGCCGGCTGCCCTGGCCCTACTTCCCTGAGGAAGATGCTGAGGTCGCCTCCTGTGGCCGAGGAGGGGGAAGGAGGTGCAGCCGCCAGGTGGCGCGCAAGCCGCGTGGGCCTGCTAGCTGCTGGCACGTGACCCAAGGGACCGCAACCGCGAGCGCAGGCACGTGCCCCGGGGAGCCTGTGGCGCCACGCGCATTGGTCCCAGTGGGGCGGCAGTTGTGCCTCAGTTTCCGCGGAGGACTTGGGGGTCCCTCAGCCCGGGGCTGAAGAATCTGCGAGGATAAGCGAGTCCGGCAGCTAAGGCCGCCCCCGCGAGCCCCCTCCCCACCAGCCTAGTTGCCGTCTTTTCTCCCTGCACAGCGGGAGCCGACAGTTCCCATGGGAACTACTGCAGGGTCCGCGCACCCCTTTCGACCGGACAGACGCCGAGAGGAACCCGGGGTGGGGAAAGAGTCACCGTTTGGGGTCCCCAGCGTCTGCAGCCAAATCGCCCCGGTAAGCCCAAGAGGGGCCACCCGGGGACCCGCACTGCCACCGCCCCTATTGCGCGGGCTCCTGTGATTGGGCTGCCCTCTCCTGAGCAAGGCGGCACCCTCTGGTGCGCGCTCTGTCATTGGCTCCGTCTCTAGGGCATCGTCCTACGATTGGTTCTCTCTAGAGCCATTCTTGATTGGTCAAATTAGGCTCTACTCGCTGATGGCAACCTGACAGTCTGGAGCCTACAGGGGCGTACAAAAAGGAAGCTAGGGTGGGGACTGCAACTCTCCGGTTAGGGAGTGTGGGCTACCCGCTCGCACAGCTTTTGGCACTGCAGCCTAGCCGCTGTCTGTGGTGCTGAAGACTCGCTCCGAATCCCCCTCCCACACCAGTGAATCCATGTTTCTGCGGCCTCGCTGCCGCCCCGACGTAAAAATACACGTGCGGTGCGCCCAAACACCGAAGGAAGTGGCGCTGGCCCCGTCGTCTTAGAGAAAGAGGCTAGGTCCTCCTAGCAGATGGCGCATTCCTCTACAGAAAAACAAACCACGAGAAAGCCAGACATTTACCGGCACGCCTGTCCACCTGAATTTTATGGGGTCCGAGAAGTATCTGTGGTTTCTCCGGGCTGCGGGGCTCCAATAAGGATTGTCTAGAACCCTGAGCTCAAACCTTCACCTTCTTCGGAGCAGTGTGGAGTTCCCCTGCCTGAGACGTGCCCGCAGTGCCCGGCTTTCGAATCCCAGAGGTGCCGGCCTAAATCCACAGGGTCTAGTTACCTTCTGCAGGTAGATCAGGACAGGCCTAACCACGTCTACTCTCACGCGTGGTGTTCAGAGGAGGACACCTGTGCTCCCCAAGTCTAGTGACACAGGCGTCTGCCTTTGAAGTTTTGGTTCCTGGTCCCTTTCTAGTCCCCTCAGGGAAAGCGCCTCCAGAAGGTCGTACGTATGGGCCACTGATACCTCTTCCCTGTTTTCACTCCTCCAGATCTTGGTGCTAGACCGAGGGAAGGTGAGCCCTCAATGTCTCCAAGGCAGAAAGACTGCTCAAAAGGGGGTGCCAAGACAGGAAACAAAGTCCGCGCGGGCAGGAGGGCCAGAATCTGGTAACCCGAGCCTCCAGGATGCGCTTTTTAAGGATGCGGGAGTCCAGGCCAGCGCGCGCTCGCTTCCACCTGCCGCGCCGTCGGGAGCCGCGAGGAGGCGGGGCTCGGTCGCTGCCGCCAATAAGCGACGCCGGCGCTGGCAGCTGCTGCTATAAAGGGCTGGGGGCGGCGGCTGCGCGGCCCAGAGCGCGGAGCGCGCAGCGCGGGCCAGAGGGAGGGAGGGAGGGAGGGCGAGGGGAGAGAACCGAACACCGGGGACCGGACAGGCCTGATCGTGGGGCGGCAGCAAAAGACAGAGCGCCGCGATCTCTGTCGGGAAGCGCAACCTCCCCGGGCCCCGCGGGGCCGAGCAGGGGGCGTCCTCAACCCCTCGCCGGCTCCCTCTTTCCATCCTCTGCCGCCTGCAGGCCACCCCGGGGCCCGGTCATCGGCGCGTGCATCCTCGGGCTCAGGTCCGTCCCTGGCCCTCGAGGGAGCCGCTGCCTTCATCACCGCCTCTGCAGCGGCCATACCAGAAGCCGCCCGGGCGGGACCCCGGTGTGAGCATCGGGCGCCCCCCTAGGAGTGCACGACCCCAAGAGTCGCCCTCAACACGGACCGCGCCCGCCGGGCACACAAGAATGGTCACTGTAGGTATTCCCTTGTCGCCAAGAGATAACCGCCGAGCGGAGGGGTTGGGTCCAGGCTCCTCGGAGATGGCGGGTGGGGGGGGTAGGACCAGGCCTAGCTAGGCCCGGGTGTGGGGGGGGGGTAGGACCGCGCCTCGGGCCTGAGAGTGGGGAAGGACCGCGCCCAGAGTGCTGGGGGTACTTAGATCCTGGCCTGAGAGGTCTTGGGAGCCAGATTGCCATTTAGGATGCGTCCTACGCCTCCCTGGAGGCGGGATTGCCCCCTCTCCAGAAGGCCTGATGGGGGAGGGGGAGCGGCGGCAGAGGATGCTTCCTTCATCCAGGCCCAGACCCCGTAGGCCGCCCGGGCAAACGCAGGGCCCCGATCGCTGGTATCCGGCCAGGACACGGCGGCACAGCATCCCCAAGAGCCTTGGGGAAGCGAGTGGCGTCGGACCCGGCGCTCCAGGCCTCAGCCGCGCCCGGGAGGCGGGCGTCTCGTCCTCGAGCCCGTCGACCTTGCGGCAAGCGGGGAGGGGAGAGGAGGGGGCGCGCCCGGAAGCCCCGCGGGCCCGCCGCCTCCGTTGCCGTGTCCCTTTGTTTCTCGGCGCTTCTTCGCGGGCCGTAGCCTCGCGCGGGCGCCTCGGGCTGCAGGGAGGGGGAGGGGAGAGGAGGGCCCGCGGGGCGGGGGGGGGGGGTTGCTTCCCGGCTCCTGGGCTCCCGCCTCCCAAGAGATGGGGTTGGGGACTGAAGCAGCCCCCCTAGGCCAGGTCCAAGCGCTCCACCCCGCTAGGACTCTGGGCCGCGGGGTGACCTTGAACGCGCCCGCCCGCCCGCCCGCACCACTAGTCCCGCGCCTGGTGCTTTCAGCAGCCACCGAGCTGGTCAGCTCCCGAGCGCGCGGCCCCGCCCGGGCGGCCACGCCCTGCCTGGCCACGCCCCGGCACGCCCATCTAGGCCCCGCCTCCTAGGGCCCCGGGGACCTGGCCTCGCCCGAGCCCTCGGATTTCCACTCGGCAGCCCGGGCGGATCCCGGGGGCGGGGCTGGCCAGTCATAGCCCCACCCCGGCTCCACCCCCGCCCCTGCCGCGCGACTCCGCTCCCCGCGCCACCGCGCGTCCTTTGTCTGGTCCCGGCGCCCGGGCCTCTCTTTAGGGCTCTTCCTATCTCTGTCTGCGTGTATGTCTCTGTACACCGTGTCTCCTTTTGGGTCCGTGTTTGGAGTCATGGCCAGCACAGTGAGTGTAGCGATGCTCAACACTCCCTCTATGCCTGGGCCTCGCCTCTGCTGGACCTTGGGACCCGCCCACCTGGCTCTGAGAAAGGAGGCTCCTAAAACTGGGCTCACCTGCTGTGTGACTTTACGTGGGCACCTTCCCCTCTCTGGGCCTCACGCCGCTCACCCAGGTCAGGAAACAAGAGTGTAGCCTCCTGAGGACTCTCAGAACCCCCCTAACAGTCTAGAGTTGCCTCACTTGTTCTCCCTATTGAAAAAGAGAAACTAATGCACAAAGAAGGAGAGGGTGTGGTCAGAGGTCACACACGGGGCTTGAGGCCATTGAAGGCCTAGTTCTGCCTTCAAGGTGGGGGACTCTCAAGCAGAGACATCATGGGGACAGTTGGGAGGAAGTGAGGGGACAGATTGAGACAGTGAGGCCCCGGGCCTGGAATGAGAAAGACTCAGAAGTAAGAGGCTCAGTCAGCACCACGTGGTGGCCCAGCCTTGCCATGCATGGCCACTCAATGCCCTATTGTCGCTGGTATCCAGGCATCTGTCACTGTGATGGGGGCCCAGAGGCGCAGCTGGGATCCAACAGGGTCAAACACAGGAGAAACCATGAAGCAAGTGGCCTTAGGTGTGTTTATGACAAATCTGTACATTCCATGTATCTGCAATGGTGGAAAAGAGTTGGAAAGAGAGGTAGGGAGGGGACAAAGAGGTGTCTTGGGGTGGGGGCAGTGGAAAAGAGAAACAGAAGGAAAATGAGAGAGAAACCAAAAGAGGAAGAAATAAGAGACAGAGGAAGAATTGGAGAGGACAGGAAGGAGGGCTCCCTGGCTCCCTAACTTGACCCTTCTCTGTCCTGGGCCAGCCTTCAGGTCCCTATGATGCTGTGCTACTTACTGCCAACCCCAGGCCTAGAGACTTACTGCTGGGGGAGGGCGGGTGTGGTCTCCAGCAATCTGATCCCTGTTACCAGCTCAGCCAGCTCAGCCATGGAGGCGAAAAGCCAACACTGTCGCCCGCTAGGCTCTGGCACAGATGGGAGGGAGAAGAGGTGGTGTGGGGATTAGTAGGCTAAGACTCTGATCCACCTTATCAGTTCTTAACTCCATCCAAATTAGGGACAGCATGGAGACTGGGGGACAGCTGAAACTCCATAGGTTTGGGGCTCTTTTAGGTCAGGAGTCAAATGCTTACTCCCATCACCTCTGGCTCTATTTCTCTATCTGAGAAATGGTGCAGTCTACCTTTCAGCATGGTTGCGGCACATCTGAAAACAACACATAATCGGTGTGGCTTCAAAAACTGGGATCTGGTGATATCAGAAGTGAAGGCTTCTATCCTGCAAAATGAACCCGTCACAGAACTCTTATTTTATTTTATTTTATTTTGATGTTACTGAGGTTTGAACTCAGGGCTTCATGCTCGCTAGGCAGATGATCTACTACTTGAACTATTCCTCCACCCTTTAGTTATTTTCAGATAGGGTCTCATGTTTTTGCTTGGGACTGGCCTGAGACTGCGACCCTAAGCCTCTCACATAGCTGAGATCCCAGGCATACATCACTCAGCTTGTAGGCTGAGATGGCGTCTCGATGTTTTTGAACTGCTGTTCTCCTGATCTCTGCCTCCCAAGTAGCTGGGGTCACAGGCACATGCCACTGCACCTGGCTCCAGCGCTCTATCTTGCTTGGGCCAGGGGTGAGATTTCATAATCCATCTGCGCTCAGCGGTACCTTTGTGCCATATCTTTGTTGGAGGGACAGAGACTGAGAGAGGTGACATGACAAGAATGAGGAGGGTGGAACCAGCAGCTGGCACGTGGTAACCCTCAGTAAATATTGTTTTAATTGAATGAATACATACAATTGACCTAGTGAGTTTAAAAATGATATGCAGCTGGGTACCAGTGGCTCACACCTGTAATCCTAGCTACTTGGGAGGCTGAGATCAGGAGGATCAAGGTTTGAGGCTAGCCCGGGGAAATAGTTCATGAGACCTTATCTTCAAAATAACGAGAACAAGCAGACTGGAGGTGTGGTTCAAGCAACAGAGTGCCTACTTTGCAAACACAAAGCCATGAATTCAAACCCCAATCCTACTGAAAAAAAGGTGGGGGGATGACTGAGATAGCTAAGTGGCAGAGGGCACACATAGCAGGTCGTGGGTTCTACTCCAAGCACCCCCCCCCACACACACACACACACTAAAGTGATGCCCGGGGTATAGTATACAGTAGGTACTCAATTTTGCATTGCTACTTTTGTTTCATTTTGTGTTTGTATGTTTGCAGAGCTAGGGATAGAGCCCAGGCAGGCGCTGGTGGTACCACTAAGCTCCACTCCCAGCCTTGTTATTTTTATTGTTATTGGTCTTTTCATTCAGAGCAGGAGCTCTGGGGTCCAAACTTTTTGTGTGTGTGTGTGTGTGTGATACTGGGGCTTGAACTCAAGGCCTACACCTTGAGCCACTCCATCAGCCCTTTCTTGTGAAGGTTTTTTCCAAGATTGGGTCTTAGGAACTATATGCCCAGGCTGGCTTCGAACCTCAATCCTCCTGATCGCTGCTTCCTGAGAAGCTAGGATTATAGGCGTGAGCCATCTACCCAGCTGGATTTGAATTTTTGGTTCACAGTTTGCATTCTGTGCATCTTTGCATGAGTCTCAGTTTTCCCATGTGCTCAGTGGGGAAATGAGCTCCGTAATGTTCAATGTTAGAAAGAATTGCCTGGAAGTTTCACATGAAAAAATTCACGGTACATAGCTATGCTATTAGTTCAGTATTAACATTAGAAGGCCAATTCCCGGATGTGGAGTGCCACCACCTGCGCCTGTGGAAGACATTGCTTAACCAACCCAGTGCCTTTTGAGCCTGGATGTGGCCAATGTGTACTCCTCTGAGTGATTCCCCCAGGCAGCCACTCTCAGCTGATTGGAGGTGTAGAATTGATCCTCTGTGTCATTCTCCCACCCCATGGAGCTGGGAGTTCAAACCCCAGTTCCACAAGAAAAAAAAAAAAAAGTAACCATAGAGACTGCATGGCGACCTGCACCTGTAGTCCTAGCTACTCAGGAAGCTGAAGCAGGAAGATCAGTTGGGACCACGAGTTCAAGAGCTACTCCAAGGCATGGCCAGAGTGACTCCAAACGGATCCAGGTTTGAAATCAAGTTCCCTGCTCACGCTGGCCCAGTGTCTCAGAGCTCAGTTTCCTCATCTGTATAATGGAGCATGTGTCCCCTTTCTTTCAAGATTGTTGGGAGAATAAGTGACATGAGGCCTTGACGTGCTTCTCAGGGTATCTGGCACTTGACATATGCTCGATGTGGTGGAACAGTTATTAGTGATAGCTTGAGAAGGCAGGGATGGTGAACATGACAAACCTGCTTCCACGTCCCATGGTCGTGCCCACAGCAGACGTTACTAACCAATCCCAGAATGCTTTGCAGTTGTGCCCACGTGTGGCAGAACTCCACAATTTGGAGTGTGCAGAGACTCAGAAACATTAAGTAGCTGATCTGAGAATACACCGCTAGGAAATGGTAGAGCTAGTGCCAGCCTTGGTTGGCAGGACATATTGGAAATACAGACTCTGGATCAGAAAAACTCATATGCACATAATTCATCATTTATATAACCCATTTATATATGCCGCGTGACCTTGATAATTTCCTTCTGGAGGAACAGAGTTTGAACTTAGGGCCTCATGCTTGTGCGACTAGTGGGGTACTGCCTGAGCCATGCCTCCAGCCCTTTTTGCTCCTGTTATTTTGCAGATAGGGTCTCGCTTTTTATCTAGAACAGCCTGGACCCAGTCCTCCTATTTTATGCTTTCTGATATTACTGGGATGACAGCCACGTGTCACCATGCCCAGCTTTTTTCCATGAGATGTGGTCTCACTGGCCTGGAACCGTGATCCTCCCCAACTCAGCCACCCACATAGGTTGAGATGACAGGCATGTACCACTGCACCCAGCTGTTGGTTGAGATGGGGTCTCACAAAGTTTTTGCCTGGGCCAGCCTCCAATTGTGATCCTCTAATCTCAGCCTCCCAAGTAGCAAGGATTATAGGCGTGAGCCATCAGCACCCAGCTTTTGGGTAACTTTTAAACCATCTTTTAACATTACATTCCTTCAATCTTAAGCGTGGGATTAGGGTGGGTAGGAAACCTCTTTTCAGGGTTGTTGCGATTAAGAAAAAATTTGCATGTAGAATGTTTTGCCCAGGTTCTGGCGTGCAATTGTTGTATTGCATCTTGAGTCAGCGATGGTGGAGAGGGCGTGTTCCTGCTAGCTGTTTCTATCTGTGACTGTGACAGACATTGCTAGTCAATCACTGTGGTCTTTTCCCCAAATACTGAATGTGGCTTATGAATCCTTAGTTCACTCCTAACCAATCAATTTTGGGTGTTATTCTTTCTTTTTCCCTAAGGAATGCTGTCATTTACCCTCTGGTCCCTGTCAGACAATACCAATCAGTCCCTGCACTGCTTCCTGCTGAATTCAGATGTGGCTTTAAAATTGTCCTCTACATGGCCTTTCAGATACTTGCTAGCAATTGTTTTGATTTTGCTGCAAAGTAAGAGAGCTTCAAGAACGTCAGGGGCAGCCGGGTGCCAGTGCTCATGCCTATAATCCTAGCTACTCAGGAGGCAGAGATCAGGAGGATCAGGGTTCAAAGCCAGCCTGGGCAAGTACTTCTCAAGACCCTATCTTGAAAATACCCATCACAAAAAAGGCCTGGTGGAGTGGCTGAAGTGGTAGAGCGCCTCAGCAAGTGTGAGGTCCTGATTTCAAATCCCAGTGCTGCAAAAAAAATATTCAAGGACATATTCAAGGATATGAGTTGTCAAGAATAGCTGACGCCAGCCTGGTTGACTGTCATGCATGGTTGCACGGTCTTCAAATGTAAGGCATGCCTTGAGTTCCAGTGCTGCTGCTGATGTGCTGTGTGACTCGGCAGGTTTCTTAATATCTCTGAGCCTCAAGTCCTCATCCATACTTGCAAAATTGGCTTCTACTTTTTAGAGTCTTTGTGTGAGTTGAATATCAAACAGCATACTTCCCTGAACATAGGACTGGGGTGTGGTTCAGTGGTAGGCAGCTTGCCTAACATGTTTGAGGCCCTGGGTTCAATCCCAGTATCCAACACACTCCTACAAAAAAGAAAAACAAAACTAAAACAAAATTAAATCAAGCAATGTATATTGTATGTAAACAAAACTGTACTGTGCACTGTACATGGCTAAGTTTGGTTTATCCTAGGATGCTCTTTTTTTTTGCTACTGGGGTTTGAACTCAGGGCCTAAACCTTGAGCCACTCCACCAACCCTTTTTTGTGAAGGTTTTTTTGAGATAAGGTCTCTCAAACTATTTGCCTGGGCTGCCTTCGAACCACAATCCTCCTGATCTCTGCCTCCTGAGTAGCTAGGATTACAGGCGTGAGCCACCAGTGCCCGGCTGGAAGCCTGGTTTAATATTGGAAAATCAATGAACATAATTCATGGCATTAATGTATTTTCCCAGGATGGCGTTGAACTGTGATCTTTCTGATCTCAGCCTCCCAAGTAGCCAGGATTACAGGCATGAGTCACTGGCTCCTGGCTTAAAAAAAAAAAATCTTGTGAAAGGCAGGCATAGTGGCACATTCCTGGAATGCCAGTTACTCCAGAAGCTGAGGCCTGAACAATTTCAAGTTCAAAGTCAGCCTGGCCAATTTAGTAAGACTTGTCTGAAGAAAACTTTTTTTTGTTAGGCTACTACAAAATCCGGAGTTTTAGCCGGATGCCAGTGGTTCACACGTGTAATCTCAGCTACTCAGGAGGCAGAGATCAGGAGGATTGCAGTTTGAGGTCAGCCCAGGCAAACAGTTCACAAGACCCTATCTCAAAGGACTGGTGGAATGGTTCAAGGTGTAGACCCTGAGTTCAAACCCTAGTACCACAAAAAAAAAAAAAGAGGGGGGGAATTTTTTGTTTGTGTTTGTTTTTGTTTTGTTTCAGCATTAGAGATGGAACTCAGGGGCTTGTGCATGTTAGGCAAGTGCTCTATCACTGAAAATGTGCAGCACAGATCATGCTGAGCTGTGAAATATTTATAGTATTTCCCTTTTTTTGTATTTTTAATTTTTTCTTTCATATTTTGTTTTTTGTTTGTGTTCTTTTTCTTCTCTTTCTCTTTTCTTTTCCCTTTAAAATGTTTCCTTTAATATTGGGGATATGGAAGCTGCTATCACATGATAGCCCCTGCAATAAGACAAGAAAAGTAAGTGATAGATATAGTCTGGATACTAAGAAATAAACTGTCATTATTTGCAAGCATTTTATCTTATAAAAAAATCCAAACAAAAATAGCTCAGAGAAAGAAATGTGGGAATAAATACCTAATAGGAAAATTATACATGAAGCAAAAGAAATATTAACACATTTGATGGAAATACCTTTGGCGGGAGGAAAATAAACTTGAACAGGTAAGGGCTTATGGAAGCTTCAGAGCTACTGAAATTGTTACATTTTGTATCCTGGAGACAAAAGTGAAATTGTTTTCATTATTCTGGAAACACACAGATTGATTTTAGGCATCTGTTTGCATATATGATGTATTTGCCTGTTTTCTGTTGTTATAACAAAATTTCTGAAGCTGGGCACTTAAAAAGAAAAGAGGTTTATATAGCTCACGATTTCAGAGGCTGAAAGTCCAAAGTTAGGCAGTCTCCAAGGTTGAGCCTCTGGTGAGGGTCCCCTCAGCTGCATCCCAGTATGGCAGAGAAGGTGAAAGAGACGCCACTGTACACGTACCAAGTACATGGGAAGGCCTTGCTTTAATCTTTTTTTTTTTTTTTTTTTTTTTGGTGGGACTGGAGTTTGAACTCAGGGCTTTGCACTTGCAAAGCAGGTGCTCTACTGCTTGAGTCACACCTCCAGTCCATTTGGCTTTGGTTATTTTGGAGATGGGATCTTGTAAACTAGGCTGGCCTCAAACCTTGATCCTCCCACTCTGTCTTCAAAGTAGCTAGGATTATAGGCGGGAGGCATCAGCACCTGGATGACAACCCACTCTTAAAGGGCCTGGGGGTGTAGCTTAGTGTTAGAGCACGTGCTTAGCATACATAGGCCTGGGGTTCAATCCCTCTAAAAAACCCTCACTCTTAGAGAACTAACCAGGATCCCTTGAGAATAGCACTAATCCCTTCCAGGGTGAAGTCACAAATGGCCTAATTACCTCCCTTCCACACTGCCACACTGGAGACCAAGGATCCAGCACATGAACTCTTTTTTTTTTTGGTATTGGGGTTTGAACTCAGGGTCTCTCATGATTGCTAGGCAAGTGCTCTATCCCTTGAGCCACTTCACCAGTCCCTTTTCTGTGATGGTTTTTTTTTTTAAGGTAGGGTTTTGTGAACTATTTGCCTGGAGCTGGCTTCGAACCTGCACCCAGTACACATGAACCTTTGTGGGACACAATCTAACCATATCCAAAAGTCAGCATATAGTATTTGTTACCTTACTGTGGTGCTGGGGATTGAACCCAGGTGTGGTGCATGCTGGGCAAGTGCTCTACCCCTGAGCTACGTGACCAGCCAACATACATAATTTTTTTTTTTTTGTGGTACTGGGGCTTGAACTCAGGACCTTCACCTTGAGCCACTCCACCAGCCCTATTTTTGTGAAGGGTTATTTCAAGATAGAGTCTCATGAACGATTTGCCCAGGGTAGCTTCAAACTGAGATCCTCCCGAGTTGCGTGAGCCATTGGCACCCAGCTTTATTTTTTTGATAGGGTCTTAGTTTTATGTCTATGCTGGCCTGCAGCCTGATCCTCTTATTCATGTTTCCCTTGTAGCTGGGATGACAGGTGCATGCCACCACACCAAGCTATTTATTACTCGAGATGGTGTCTTGAAAACTTGCCTGGGCTGCCCTTGAACCTTGACCCTCAGTCTCCCAAGTAGCTAAGATTACAGGTGTGAGCCACAGGCACTTGGCTTTTGTTTCCTTTCTTCCTCCCTCCCTCCCTCCCTTTCTTTTTGAGACAGTGTTTCACTATGTAGCTCAGTCTGACCTTGAACTCTCCATCCTTCTGCCTCGCTTCCCCTATGCTGGGATTACAGGTGTTTACTGCTATGCCTGGAGGGGGGGTTGCTTTTTGTTTTGTTTTGTTGATTTTTTTTTCTCAATGCTTTTTCCAATAAATGGAAGGGATTACTAAGAATAATAGCTTGTCCCCTTGCTATGGTCGAGCCCATATCAGACATGGTTAATCCATCAGTCCCAAGCCACTCTACATTCCCCTTAGTCCCTGATGTGGGGACTGGGCGGTGAGCCGGTGTGACCTGTTGTCTCCAGCAGATACTGGGGGCCATGGAGTCTCAGGTAGGGGGGGGCCCGGCCGGCCCGGCCCTGCCCAACGGGCCACTCCTTGGTACAAACGGAGCCACTGATGACAGCAAGACCAACCTCATCGTCAACTACCTGCCCCAGAACATGACCCAGGATGAGTTCAAGAGTCTCTTCGGCAGCATTGGTGACATTGAGTCCTGCAAGTTGGTTCGGGACAAGATCACAGGTGTGGCTGCTGGCAGGTGGCCAGGGTTGGGGGGCAGAGAGGTGGACTATAGGGTGAGGGGGCAGGTGTCACTCTAGGTGGGGTGTCTGAGGAGCAGTGGACCAGGTGGGACTTGGGTTTAGTGAGGAGTTGGTAGAACAGGTGACAGTGGGATTTCAGAGGGTCAGCCTCTCAGGCCAGGGTTTGGGATGACAGTGGCAAGCCCCGGGCTGGGCAGAGGGTCATCATGGTTCTGCCCACAGGACAGAGCCTTGGCTATGGATTCGTGAACTATTCAGATCCCAATGATGCAGACAAAGCCATCAACACCCTGAATGGTCTCAAATTACAGACAAAGACTATCAAGGTGAGTGACCTCGTTCCCGCCACCCCCCAGTGTACCAGCTCTACACTGTCCACCTCTGTTTTCTTCTAGCGCCCACTGTCACCCCTGAGGGCTTCAAATCTCTCTCTTCCTGCTCATCTGGCAATGACTTTGGTTCTCTGAACCTCAGTTTCCCCACCTGGTGAAGGGGTGGATATACTACAAGCCCCTGGTTCTTTGGAGATTCAGGAAGTTAGGCGCTGGAAGTAGGACAGAGTGACCAGGACTCTACAGGCGGCTCTCTTCCTGCCTTTGTCCTGGAAATGGGGTGGGGGGGCCCAACTGCCATCTGGAGCCTAATTAGGGCCTGGGAGGGTGGGATTGGGGCTGCCCCTCCCCCCACCTCCCCTCTCAGCAGCTGCAGCTGGGACCCTGGGATCCCAGGGTCCCTGGGGGGGGGTCGCCATGGAAACCCTTCTCTCTAGGTTCGCCTGGGGGTGTCTGGGCTCCGCCCCACAAATCTGCTCCTGGACCCTGGGGGAGGTGGGGTGGGGGGTGCCCATCTGGCCCCCAGTTTGCTGTGGGAACAGAGGTGGAGGAATCTCTTCCTCTCCCTGATGTGGGGGCCTGGGGGAGGTGATGTCACCCAATGGGCCCCCCTGTGGTCAGCTGGACACAGCAGCCCCGTGGGCATGAGTGGACCCGAGTGAGTAATGTGAGCATGTGCGGGTGTGTGTCACTGAGCCATGTGTGAGATTCGGTGTTTAGTGACACAGTATCAACGCAAGTGGTTGTCATTGTGAGGTTCTGGCTAGTTAAGATTTTGGGTGTATGTCCCTGCGGTCTGTAGAATCTGGTGTTTATGTGACAGGTGCTTTGTAACAAACCACTGTGACCTGATGGGGCCCTGTGGGTTTGTCTGGCTGTGACAGGGAACTGGCGAATCACAGTGATGTGTGGGAGCCTGATTTGGGGCAGAACAGGTGTAACACTGTGTGCCTGTGCCGTCAGTGGGTGACAGGTGTGTCGTTCCTTTTGTCACAGTGTTGCTGTGAACGTGGCAGTGGCTTTGTGATGCTCTTGTTGGTTTTGTCACCGTGACTGTGCGGCAGGGTGGCACCTCAGGGCTTTGCTTGGCTCCCTGTGTGCGTCCCCGCCTGCATGACTGCGTTGTGTGGTCAGGCCTGACTGGGGGCCCTGGCAGATTCAGACCAAAATACTTTCAGGACCTCCGTGCGCCAGTGGCTCACGCCTGTAATCCCAGCTACTCAGGAGACAGAGACCAGGAGGATCGTGGTTCCAAGCCAGCCTGGGCAAATAGTTCTTGGGACCCTATCTTGAAAAAACCTGTCAGACAAAAAGGGCTGGTAGAGTGACTTAAGGTGTAGGGCCTGAGTTCAAACCCTAGTACCTCAAAAAAAAAAAAAAACATTCTAGGGCCTGTCCTGGCGTAGGAGAAATTTGGCCTGTCCTTACCTCAGGGAACCCAAGTCATGGCAGGACAGTGAAGGCCTCTGAAGACTTACTTTGTGCCTTAGAGAATCCTGGACCCCAAAACAGCCACTGTGGAACTCCCTCCTCCTTCCCCTAAATCTCACCCATTAAGCCAATTCTCACCTGTCAAAGCTCACAGCCCCAGGGGAGAGAAAGAAAACCCTCAATACATGACTGTGAGTTTTAGACTTTTTATTTATTCATTTTTGCACTACTAGGATGGAACCCAGGTCCTCACACATACAGGGCAAGTGCTCCACCCCTGAGCTGCTCCCCCAATGGCATGGCTGTGATTTTTTAAAAGTTATTAATACAGGTCTGGCACTGGTAGCTCATACATGTAATCCCAGCTATTCAGGAGGCAGAGATCAGGAGGATCCTGGTTCGAAGCCAACCGGGGCAAATAGTTCACGAGACCCTATCTTGAAAAAAAAAGCATCGCAAAAAGGGCTGGTGAAGTGGTTCAAGGTGTAGGCCCTGAGTTCAAACCCCAGTACCACTAAATGAATGAATGAATAAATAAATAAAGTTAATAATACAGAAATAAATGCAGCTGATGTGTGATTTTTTTTTTTCTGAAGGACCCCAGGTAACCTCAATGGCATTAATCAGAATCTACCCTCTCACCGACAAGCACCCCCACCCTTCCCAATTCATCCCCCGACCTCCTTTATTTTTTTAGTTTTTTTAATTAGTTATTTTTAATGAATTACACTACTCATGGCCTCAAACAAAAGCCAACTCCTCAACAATGACCACCAGCCAGCCAGGGGTTAATGTAAAAGAAATAGAAAATGCACCTCAACAGGAATAAGGGGGAGGGGAGCTCATGACTTCTCCCACTCCAGTGACAGGTCACTCTTTTGGGGTGGGCCTGGGGCCTCTGTCTCCAGGACATTTGTAGACATATAATGAAATGGTGGGGGGTGTCACAGAATGCTAGCTGCTTTGTAAATGAGCTTTTCTTTACCCACTTCACAATACTTACCAGTGTTTCTGGGAAATAAATGTCTGTGTCCACCATTTTTTTGTACAGCTGCAGAGTTTCAGCATTGGCTCCACCCTTAATTAATGACACGAATCTAACGATCTTACAAAAATGTGTATAAATTCACAAGTGAGAGAAGTGCTTTGAGAAAGAATAATAGAGGTAGGAATGGAGGACCAAATTCAGACTGGGAGAGCACAGGGAGGCCTTTTCAGCTGAGACCTGGAGAAGAAAGAGGAGGAAGAGAGTTCAACAGAGAGAATAGCATGTTCAAAGGTCCTGAGGTTGATCGTGCCTGGTACATTTGGGAGAACAGAGGAGGCCCATGTGGATGGATCAAAGCAAACAATGGGGAAAAGCAGGGAGAGATGGGAGTAGAGTGGTGACAGGGCAGACTGCAAAGCCTTGTGAGCTACAGGAAGATTTGTAGCTGCAATGCTGGGGAAGGTGGGAGCCATGGAGGGTTCTGTGCAGAGGAGGGAGGCGATCTGGCTCAAGTGTTCATGGGCACCCTCTGGCTGCTGTGAGGGGAATAGACAGGTCGAGCATGGGAGCCAAGGTGGTCCATGTGGAGGCTGGGCCACAGGGAAAAGTGAGGAGATTCTGGAAAGTCAGGAAGGTGGAGCTGACAGGGTTTATGGATTGGAAGTCAGTGTGTGAAGCACAGAGAGGTGTCCAGGTCACCCAAGGCTGGCGACTGGAACACCAGGACAGAGCTGCCATCACTTGAGTCAGGGACAGGTTGGCAGTGGTCAGGAACCAGATGAAGCTGTGCTGAGTGTGAGGCACCAACATTGCTGTGACATCCTCTACCTGTGACACCTGTCTCCAGGCACCCCACAAGTCTGCAGATCAGGCTTTACTGGGGTCAGAGATTTGGGAGTCACTAAAGACCTGGGCCAACCAGCCCAAAGGAGAAAAAGATTCAATGTTTGTTGATAGAATATTGAACAAGCTGGGCATTCCAGGGTTCACTGAGGTACTCAGGAAGACATGTCACCCAGGGCAATGTTTTTGTGGGGGAGGTGGGGACTGGGGTGTGAACTCAGGGCTTCGCACTTGCAAAGCAGGCTCTCTACCACTTGAGCCACACCTCCAGTCCATTTTGCTCTGGTGATTTTGGAGATGGGGTCTTGGGAACTATTTGCCTGGGCTGACCTCAAACCTCAATCCTCCTGATCTCAGCCTCCCAAGTAGCTAGGGTTGCAGGCGTGAGCCACTGGCACCAGATCTCTTTCTTGAGCTGGGCACCTCTGTGCAATGGGTCTTTCCTCACTCTTGTCCTCTGACCGCCCGGGCCAGGTCTCCTATGCCAGACCCAGCTCTGCCTCCATCCGGGATGCGAACCTGTACGTCAGCGGGCTCCCCAAGACCATGAGCCAGAAGGAAATGGAGCAGCTCTTCTCGCAGTATGGCCGCATCATCACCTCCCGCATCCTGGTGGACCAGGTCACAGGTCAGGCTGTGCGCAAGGTGGGGGAGGGGAGGGCACCTGGTGGGGGGAGGGGAGGGGAGAGGGGAGGGAGGGGGAGGGGCCGGGCAAAGGCGTCCAGGTGGGACAGAAATGGAGAAGCTGCAAATGACGGCCAGAGCAGGGGCGGGGGGTGTCCTGGAGAGGGACAAGGTGCTGGTGACCGACGCCCTCGCACCCTGCCAGGCGTCTCCCGGGGTGTGGGGTTCATCCGCTTTGACAAGAGGATCGAGGCCGAGGAGGCCATCAAAGGACTGAACGGGCAGAAGCCGCTGGGCGCGGCCGAGCCCATCACGGTCAAGTTTGCCAACAACCCGAGTCAGAAGACGGGGCAGGCGCTGCTCACTCACCTCTACCAGTCCTCCGCCCGGCGCTACGCGGGCCCCCTGCACCATCAGACGCAGCGCTTCCGGTGAGCCTTCTGCCACCTCCGGGGACACCCCGGACTCCCAGGCCAGTGCCACAGGCTTGCAGCTACTCTCCCTGAGCCCCCATCCTGCAGAGAGGAGGGACAACAGGGCGGCGCCCGCACCAGGGCTGCTGAGAGCAGAAAAAGGTCAGACGTGAGTGTATCAGGTGCCCAGGGCAGACCCGTGTATACAGCAAGTGACCAGTGTGTGCTGGTCACCTAGACTGGCACTTTGAGGTGTAGGGTTTTAGAGACATCTGCTTGAGGGGCCCAGTGGAGTGGCTCACGATTGTAATCCCAGCTTGGGAGGTGGAGACTGGAGGACTGACGTTCAAGGCAAAGAAGTGGAACCTCCATCTCCAGCAAGAAGCTGGGCATTGTGGTGAATAATGTAATCCCAGCGACAGGCGTAGGTAGAAAGATGCGAGCTACCTGAAAAACACCTAAAGCAAAAAGAGCTGGGAGTGTGGCTCAAATGGCAGAGCACCCGCCTAGCAAGTGAGAGGGCTTGGTTTCAAACCCCAGGAGCACAGGGAAAAAAAGGAAAGAACTTTGATGGAGCTCCAACTGTGGCTCGCTCTCTCTCTCTCTCCGTCCCTGTCCCCCACACGTAGCTCCAGATGTCTGCCTCAGTTTCCCCATCTGTAACAACACCGTGAGCGCTTACTGTGTGTTAGGCACGTTTATTTATTCTGCACAGCAATAATCCATGAGAACTGAGCTTGCGCTGTCCCCATTTTACGAAGGGGACCCTGGGGCACAGAGAGGCAGAGGCGAGGTGGCTTGCTTACCCCGAGCAGAACAGAGAAGGGGCTGGGAGGGACCCGGGAGAGCGGGCGGCGGGAGGAGGACGTGGCCAGGCTGCAGCAGGGCGGGCGAGATGCGGTGCCCAGCGCGGTGACGCGGTTCCGTGCCAGGCGGTGTCCAGCCGGGCGGGGCGGGGCGGGGGCGGGGCCGCGCTGCAGGCCTGCGGGTGGGGGCGGGGAGGGCCGGCTGGCCACGGCCTCACAGCAGGGGACTGTGTCGCAGGCCACCCCTGATCACCGCTTCTGCCTCCACAGGCTGGACAATTTGCTCAACATGGCCTACGGAGTCAAGAGGTAACAGTGCCCCCACCCTGCTGACCCCATCCCCTCACTGTCCCTCTTTGGTCCCCTGGCTCTGATGCACCCCCACCCACTCCCACTTCACCCCTAGAACGGCCCTTAAGAGACCTGATGTCAGGCAGACTCAAGTTCAACTCTCATGACCTCCCCACCCTGTGTGCTGGCATCTTTGGGGACTCTTAGGGTGGCAGATGTTGACAAAGAGCAGCTGTGAAATGGGGTGGGCGGGGCTACACGTGGCCCCCCCACCTCTTTTCCGCAGGCCACTTGGTTTTTTGCGGTGCTAGAGATGGAGCCCCGGCCTTGTGCCGGCTCCACAGAGCTGTCCGCTGACAACAGTGGTTTGTGTCAGGGGTTGAAGAATGAGCTCCCCCACTCAAAGTCGGTGGACCTCGAGCGCCCCACATTTCTGCATTCCTGGTCCGGTGAAACCCCCCCGTTTATTGCATAACAAGCTGTTGAGTGTCAAGTGGCTTGGTTTGGGACTGGGGACCTAGTATAACCCAGCCAGACTTGGTCCCCTCTGGAGATGAAAACACACAGAGCCCATAGTGAGCACTCAATAAAAAGTGGCCGCTCTTATAATTATTGTTACTTTTATTCCTGCCTCAGTGAGAGAGGTCAGGGGGAAGATAAGGGGTCATGGATGCCATTTGATGTGACATCAATGTTAAGGTCTGAGATGATCTGGAAGGGGAGTTCCTGGCAGCAGGAACAGCTTGTGCAAAGGTCCAGAGGAGGGAGCAAGCAGTTAGTCCTTTGTGGTTCAGGTTAAATGTTCAGACTCAGGGTCCTTCCCCAAGTTGAATGTCTTAATGCCAAAGGCTCCCAAGGGAGCCAGTGAGGAATATGACTAGAGCCAATTCTGTCCTTCCACTCATTCAGCACACACCTCTGGAGTTGTGTCACTAATTCACTCAACAAACACATCCAAGCTGCATGCCAGTAGCTCATACCTATAATCCTAGCTGGCAGATATCAGGAGGATGGTGGTTCAAAGCCAGCCCCAGGTAAATAGTTCATGAGACCTTATCTGGAAAATATCGAAGAAAAAAAAAAAAAAAGGGCTGGTGGTGTGGCTCAAGTGGTAGAGTGCCTGCCTAGCAATCCTGGGGCCCTGAGTTCAAACCGCAGTACCATAGAAAAAACCAAAAATGCCTCCAAAATGCCTAGTAGGTGTTATTCTGAGACTGGGGCATGTCAGGGAACAAACCCTTGCAGGGAACATGGAGCTGATAGTAAACACAGTAGTCCACCCTTATCTTCTGGAGAGAAATAAGACCCCCTCTGGATGCCTGATATGAGAATGCAATGGACCTCTACATGTCCCCTTTTTTTTTTTTTTTTTTTTTTTTGTTGTGGTGCTGGGGATCAAACCCAGGGCCTTGCCCATGCTAGGCAGGTGCTTTACCACTGAGCTATATTCTTTGAGACAGGGTCTTGGCCGTGTAGCCCAGGCTGACCTGGAACTAACTCTCCATCCTTCACCAGCCTCCCATGTGCTGGGATTATAAGTGTGCACCACCACACCTGGCTTTTCTGCTTTCTATACATACATGTATAAGTGTCTTTTCCACTTACCTAAGCACTGATCACACACTGTGGCTACAACTTTTGTGATGTTAGGGCTGCTACAAAATTAGCACACATTTCTTTTTCACTTTGTAATTTCATAGATGGAAGATTTGTTACAGATCTTAGTGATCTCGGCAGATGATTATTTACTTTAGTTGAAAACTTCCACCTCTTTACTTAAAGAAAGCATCGTTACTGCTCCTCTGAGCTGCCACCACGGTGCTCCTATGCTTCAGAGCCAGTCATTAATTTAGTAAAAGAAAGGTTGTTTGACCAAAAGCACGGTGACACTAAGACAGATGAGTTGATAACTGAGATGGAGTCTAAGTGACTAATGGGCAGGTAGTGTACACAGCACGGATGCACTGACAAACAGATGGTTCATGTCCAGAGTAAGCATCCAGCCACGCGGGGAGACAGGGTGGCCCATGAGGCAAAACGGGGCAGTGTTACCCAGGGTAAGGTCAGGATGGGGTCAGATTTGGGATGAGGACAGAAGTTGGGTGAAATGTACTGAGGGACAGGTGGCAACTAGGGTGCATGAGGGGTTGATTTCGCCAGGCTGGTGTTACAAGGCCCTAGCAGGGTCGGGGCGATAACAGGTGTCACACACAGAATGGGCACAAGTGGGGGGCTCTGATGACATCGGTGGGGTCGGAGGCATGCTGGGGGTCAGGGCAGAGCCCGCGTGACCCCCAAAGTAGTCCCCTGTCGCTCATCGCCAGGTTCTCACCGATCGCCATAGACGGCATGAGTGGCCTGGCGGGCGTGGGCCTGGCGGGGGGCGCGGCGGGCGCCGGCTGGTGCATCTTCGTGTACAACCTGTCGCCAGAGGCAGATGAGAGCGTGCTGTGGCAGCTGTTCGGGCCCTTCGGGGCGGTCACCAATGTCAAGGTCATCCGAGATTTCACCACTAACAAGTGCAAGGGCTTCGGCTTCGTCACCATGACCAACTACGACGAGGCGGCCATGGCCATTGCCAGCCTCAATGGCTACCGCCTGGGCGAGCGCGTACTGCAGGTGTCGTTCAAGACCAGCAAACAGCACAAGGCCTGAGCCGTCCGCCTGCCGCCCTCCCCTTCCCGGGCAGCAGAGAGAGAGAGAGAGAGAGAGAGAGAGAGAGAGAGAGAGAGAGAGAAGGGGCCCGAGAGAGACAGCCCAGGCAGACCCACACCCTTTCGGAAGTGGCAGCCACAGGGTGAGCACTTGGGGACAGGAGGGTCTGCAGGGAATGGGGGTCCCCTACCCCATTCTCCCTGCCCCACCATCCCAGGCTGGGCTGTTCACTCTCTTGTCTTGGTTCGGTTCATGGTGAAGGTTTTTGTTTCATTTTTTGGCTAAAAAGAAAGCAAAGACAAGCCCCCCACCCCACCCTCCACCACCCTGCTTGGGATGACTTGGGGGACACCGGGGTGCCCTCCCAGGTTCCCCTTGCTCAGGCCTCTCTGACACCTAGATGAGCCTGGAGAGAGAGGGGAGGGAACAGGTTTAAAAATCCCCAAAAAAGCAAACCATGAAGAGGGGGTGGATCCCCAGCCTCCAAAGCCCTGGGTGGAATGTGGGGAGCAGGGGGGGCGGGACTGGAAGGAGAAACAAAATGAAAAAAAAAAAAGGGGGGGGTGGGAGGGGAAGAAAAACTCTATTTTTGTAAAAAGGGAAAAAGACCTCGTGGAGAATTTTTACTGGGGATTCTTGAACTTGAAAAAAAAAAATCACAAAAGACAAAAAAAAAAAAAAAAGAAAGAAAGAAACTATTTTGGCAGGTGATGCTTACCAACCGGGGCAGGCAGTGCGCAGGGAGCGGGGCTGAGGGGCTGGGCCACGCACACAGAGAAACAGCCACGCAAAGACACGCAGGGCCACACACTCAGACCACAGGAGACAGACCCAGAGACACGCACAGACACAGGTGGGAATGCTTTGGCCAAACCCCAGCTACACAGATAGGGATCAATCTAGACAAAGAAGACAGAGGCTTGGGGCTACATCAATGTGGACACAGACATAGGTGGCCACTCGTTCATATGGACATTCAAATACGTCCACCAGCCCATGTGCACCCATAAAATCAGAGACACGTGCCGATCTGAACACCCAGTCACAGAAAAACACACAGCACCCAGAAACACACAAGCATCCCACAGGCCCAGGCAAGAAGTCCCATCCCAGATCCTGACCCAGCCAGGCTGGCCCAGCCCACCCTTCCTCCTGGGGCCCCTGGGGCCCACCCCACCTCTGCCCCAGGTTCTCTGCACAGATTTGTCCTGGCTCCTGGGCCTCCCTGCTGCCCACCAACACAGGCGTGCACACACAGCGTCCATGCATCCAGACACATGATACCTCGTTCCACTTTGGCATCACGGTGGGCTGGAGGCAGCCCCCATCCCCCACAACTCTTGAGGCCAAAGGATCCCGTCCCTGGGGCTCAGCCTCCCTGGGCCAGGAGGAGGCCCGGCCCTTAAGTCTCCCTTCACTAGGGCCAGGCCTCCGACAGCAAGCACCCAGCACACCCCACCAGGCCCAGGGTGGACGGGGCCCAGGGCCCAGCCCCACCCCCTTCCTGTTCACTTGTCACCCCCCCCCTTTCAATTGTTGGGTTTTTCGTCTTTCTAGATTGGGGAGGGTGGTGGACACAGCCCCCATCCAGAGCCCTGGCCCTGACTTCTGTTTGGATTTTGCTTTCCCACCCTTTAAAAAGAAAAAAAAAAAAATTCCAACAGAAAACCAAAGGCCAGGGCCCCTGGGAGGTCTTGAACCACCCCCCCCCCACCCCGAGTGGGTCCAGTCAGAACTGAAAATTGCAAAGCCCCCAACTCTAGTTCTAGTTGCTTTCTCCCAGTGTCCTCTGCGTTTGGTGTCTGGCCATGGTCCATCTGAACGTCCAACTCTCTCTCCCCACCCCACCCCCGGTGTTGTTATTTAACGTCTGTGGAGCTTCTGCTGCAAGGAACAAAAAGGAAAAAAAAAATCAAAAAAGCAACAAAAAAAAAATACAAAAAACAAAACAAACAAAAAAAACCCCACAAACAGAAGAGGAAAAAAAAAAAAGAAGAAAAACAAAGAAAAGAACACACACAGAAGAGATTTAAAAAAAAAAAAAAAAAAGGAAAAAAAAAAGACATAAACTGGCACCAGTTAACTTTCTTGTACTTTTTTGCTGAATTTAGCTTCTTGTAGTTTTAACTTATTGCTATGTTAACTATTTATTATTCCTGTTACCCTGTAGGGACATTTGTGTAGATTTCTGTTACTTCATCCAGTTTGCAAGTTCAAGGAACGACAATGTTCTCTTTGTTTCTTTCAGTTTTGCCGAGACGTGGTTATGCCTAATTTATTTATACAAGGGGAAGTGGAATTATTAAAGTAATAATAATTATTAATAACAGTAAGGTAGCTGAGTGTCACCCAGGAGGCACGGGCTCCATGGGGCTGTCTCCATGGCCTGTGACATCTGGGGGTCTCAATGGGATTATTTTTGCTCTTGTCTTGAGAATTTTTTCAGTCCTATTTAGCTGGTGAAAACCCTAGCTTGTTCATGATACACAAACCTATTTATTCTTGTGGTTTTAAGTCCTTCTCCCCCTACCCCCTTCCTTCCAGCAGGGCAGGGACCCCCCCAGCGGGTCCACTCCTCTTTCCCTGCTGTTTCTGGGGCTTTCTCCCCTCCGCCCTGTGCACACATGTGTGCTGGAGGCGTCCGAGCAATAAGGGCTGGGTTTGTCCCCCACCCTGGGGGAGGGGGGCCAGGCTCTGCAGAGGGGGCACCTCCCCACACCCCCCACCAAGGCCTAGGCCCCTGCCACCCCAGGACTGGGAGGGGACTTCTTTTTCTAAAAACAAAGCTCAGCCCAGCCAGGCCCCCTCCCAGGAGGCCAGCCCCTGCCCCCAGGGGGCCAGGCCAAGGGCTCCAAAGGTGGGGGCCCTCGGGTCTTCCATGTCTCTGGGGGTCAGGGGCCAGGCCAGTGAGGAGGGGGCTCAGCCCCTCCAACCCTCCCTTCATCCTGTTATTTATTCAGAAGGTTTCAAATCATGACAGAGTCCATGTTGGAGGTGATAAAGAACTGTTAAAAAAAAAAAAAAAAAAAAAAAAAGACAAAAAAACAAAAACAAAAAAAACCAACCCAAGAATACTTTGCGTTGCGTTTAGACTATTTATTACCGGGATTCCAGGCCTGGCCGCGGTAACAGACTTTTACATGGAATTGTTTAATTATTTGTACTTTTCATGCCAGAAAATAAAAGTTCAGAATCTTAAAATCTTGGGTGATAATGTGTGCGGCTGTGTGTGACCTAGTGCAGCTGCTGTCCCTCTCTGGGCCTGGGTCTCATCTGCCCTGGGAGGGAACCTTGACTGGGGGGGCCGGGGGGCAGGGCTGAGCCCGGCCCAGATGGAAGCTCAAATACAAGTGGCCAGGTGTCCCATTGGTCCCCTCATATATCAGGTGGGCTATGGTGCCTGCTCCAGGGCAAGGGAAGGTTGGGCAGGATCTGTGCACTGCTGCTTCCCCTGCACTTCTCTGCACCATTTTATACCCCAGGAAAGTGAGGCAGCCAAGTTTGGGGGGGAGGAGTCACATTTATTGTTCTGAGGTCACAGGTCGTCATTCCCTTATCCCCACCAGGAGAGGAGGCAGGGACCAGCGGGGTACACGGGTGAACCCCCAGGTTGGGGGCCCAGGGAGGGTGAGTTCCTCTATCCCATCTTTGGAGGCCACTGGGGCCTGGGAACATGGCGTGGCCCCTGGGCAGCAGGGCCCCGCTCAGCTCCCACCCCATGGAGGAGCCAGGAATCCCAGGCAGCGGGCAGGCCTTGGTCCACAGACCAAGACTGAGGGGCAGGTGGGTGGCACTGCTGGGGACTGGTTTCATGCCTTGAGGTTCTAGGGCAGAAGAAAACAGAATGAGACAGACAGACAAGGACTGGGAGGCGCTCGGATGAGAATGCGCTTAGCGTGGAGGTCCCAGGTTCTAGCCCCAGCACTGCCGGATAAACGAACAGGCGAGGTGGGGACGCAGAGAGCCAGGACAGCAGCAATGTACCCACCTCCTTGCTCACCTCTACACGGCCCAGCTATAGCTCGTCGTGGTCGCCTTCAGTGGGCAGCTCTGGGGGTGGCTCTGGACAGGCAGCTGGCGTGGTCAGCTCCATGAGGTACTCACAGCGACTGGGCTCTGTGGTGCTGGTTACCACAGTTTCCTTCCCACAAAGCAGACGTACCTGGGGCCAGGGACAAGGCAAGCAGGACACTTGGATGGGATCGACTAGGCTGGGTCCCCAGGGCCCCCCAGGCTCTCTACCCGTCAGGCACGCACCGTGGTGGAGCGGTTGGGCCCTTGCCAGCAGCCTGTTCCCTGCTCATACTTCATGGCGCTGAACTTGTCGTGGTCAGGGCCAGCCCACGAGCCCCAGGTCCTGTGGGAAAGTGCAGGTGCTGAGGGTCCGGCAGGTGGGGGGCGGGGGCAGAGGGAAGGGGGATCAGCCTAAACCCACTCACCCAAGGTTGGTTGGGGAGCCGCCAAGTTTGGGTTTCTGCGAGACAAGTTTGAAGGGGCAGAGCCGATAGACGTACCTGTGGAGGAACAGGACTGGTGCGGGGGACACAGGGACCCCAGAGGCCTCAACAGCCCGTCTGCCTCCTTGATGTCCCCACACATAGAAAGCTGACGGCACCTCAAACTCCCCAGACACGTGACATGTCCCTCTTCACCTGGAAGGCCGCCTCATTCTTCCTCTTTCCCTTTTTGAGACAGGGTCTCGCTATGTTGGCCTCTAACCCACAACCCTCCTGCCTCTGCCTCCCAAGCTAGGATTATAGGCATGCACCACCATGCCTGGCTGGGAGGCTGACTTTGTTCATGTGTACCCTAAGCCCTCAGATCCTCTGCATCAGGAAATCCCACCAGCTCCCCTTGTGGCATCCACCCGCCTCTGCCCTGCCTGGGCCCCTTGGACTGGGGCGGGATGGGACGCACTCATTGGTGGTGAGCTCGTAGCACTGGCTGTACAGGTAGGCGAACTCCCCGTGGGGGCCAAAGTCAAACGAAATCTCCTGCTCCAAGTTCCTGGAAGAGAAGGCCCAGTGTGAAGGGCAGCCGAGGACACGAGACCCCAGAACAGGAAGGCCCAGCTGAGAGGTGGATGGACCCCCAAGGGCTGTGCTCCCTTCCACCACTACCACCAGGGACTCTCTGTGCAGGCCCCATGCTGGCCTGGCCTCAGCTGCCTAGGTGATCCTTGGTCACCAGTAGCACCCGCCTCTAGGTAGTCAGGCAACAGGTGGTAGCTGGGCTGGACACAGGCCTTGGTACCTGATGGACTCTTCCATCTCCTTCAAGGACCGCTCAGCCTCCTCAAACTTGGTACGGGCCTCCTGGGCGGCTGGGGAAGAGATGGAGGTCAGAGGGCCCTGGCCCCAGGCAGGAAGATGGGGGAATGGGGTGCCACAGAGAATGCAACTGTTTCCTCCTGTTCCCCAGGTCTACCTTGGACAAAGACAGGCCCCAGGAAGGCAAAGCAGGCCTTACCCTGCTGCCAGGGCGCCCAGCTCCCCCAGGGCACCTGGCTAGGGCTCCTGGGGCCCAGCTGGCACCTGGTCTGCCAGGGGTGGCGCAAACAAGTTACAACCTGTGGGGAGGCAGGATGACTCTGGGGGCTGACAGGGGTGGGACTAGCGCTTCCACGCCTTAGAGCCCCTCACGAATGCTCCAGGAGGCCCGGGCCCCTGCACACAGAGCAGCAGAGTGTGCCGGCACGGGAAGCTGGTGTCCCCCACACCCAGACCCAAGCCTCACCATCAATGAGGGCTTGAGTGTGCTCATCGTAGGAAGGCATCTTGTCCTCTTCGGAGGGACTGGCTGGCTGTGGGGGCTGGAGCGGTGGGGCCTCCTGAAGGTGAGCAGAGTCAGCAGCAGCACAGCTCCGCCCCACTCTGCCCCCATCCTCCCCAAACACACACCTTGGGCTGCTCCCCCTGCACCTCCGAATCCTCCTCTTCCTCTTCCTCCTCTTCTGTCTCCTCTTCCTCCTCCTCCTCCTCCTCCTCCTCCTCTGTGGCCCGTGAGGGTGTGGGTGGCTGTTCCCCCTTGGGTTCCTCCCCATCAGGGGTTGAAGGTGCTGGCAGATCAGTGGGCAGTGCCTGGTGCATAGGTGAGTGGGGTGCTCAGTGCTGAGGACTTGGGGGGCCACACCCCATCCCTCAGGGATTGGACACTAGCTCACATCATCGCCCTAAGGGAAGGACCGGTGTACCCCCATTCTAGAGGAATGGACCAACAGCTGGGGGTTGGGTGGCCTCCATGGAAGATGCTTAGGCTGCCCAGCTGCCCAGGGTGTCCCAGTGCCAACAGCGAAGGCCTTTGAGAAGCAGTGGGGGCAGCACAGGGGGAGGGCCTTGTCTCTTCCCCTCCCTCCACACACCTCAGATCGGTACTTGTCCCTGACGGCAGCCCAGACACGGTCGTAGAAGGAAGCAGCATCCATCCCTATGTCCCCACCGAAGAGGGCCTGTGTATGTTGGGGTGGTGTCAGGATTGTGGCCTCCTCATGTCCCCGGGCCCTACCCCAAGCCCTGGGTGCCAGGCACGGGTATGCTGGACACCAAGCCCTGAAGACCAGGCCAGAGCAGGCAGGTGACATGCTGTGGCAGGAAGGGGGCAGTACAGGCCTGTGGAGAGGATCTGGGAGGGGGCTGGGCAGACCAGGGGACAGGGAGAGATAGACAAACAGGGAGACAAGGAAAGCACGAGAACATGCCAGGCCCTCCAAGGGCAGGGATGGACAGAGGGCTGGCTGGCCAGCAGCGGGGAAGACAGGACTGAAGACCCATGGATGGGGAGGGCAGATGGAGTGCCCTGGAGGCAGCCAGTAGGTATAGGGAGTGGGGTAGGCGTGGGAAAACAGGCTCTGGCCTGCCCTGGCATTACCCTGGGTCCCGGCGGCAGCCACCATCTGGACTCACCCAGGCAACGGCCACGGCTGGGTAACGCAGCAGAGCCAGCAGGGAGCTTTCTACCAGAGCTGCCTATGGCCACCCTGGCCCCCTCCCCTGCCCTGAGGTCAGCCTGGACCAGTGTTTGTTAGAAGGCCCAGGGCAAGCAGGGGTACCTGGGCCTCCCCTTCCGATAGTGTCCCATCCCCATCTGTGTCCAGCTCCGGGTGGGTCTGCAGCTCAGCCACCGAGACCCTGTAGGGATGAGACAAGGAAGGGTGAGGCCACTGGCTCTTGGCCAGCCGGCTGGTGAGCGGTGGGAACCACATGGCTCCTCCCTGCCAGGGCTGGCCAGGGACCTGCTTCATGGCCTTCAAGCAGAGAGCAAGGCAGGTGAGGTAAGGATTGGAGTTAGGACCTCCATCTGCTTCCCAGCCCCACCCGCCCAGTCCTGGGCTCGCACCTGCTCCTCACAGCTGTATGACCCTGACCGAGGTGGAGGATGGAGTAGGGTTTGGAGACACCTGGAGCCCCCACACTCCAGAAGCCCCTTCTCCTGACCCACCAGCTTCTACCTCTTTCTACCCTCACACCCAACTCACTGAAGCGGCCCACTGCCTCCTACCTCCAACCAGTGAAGGCCTCAAGATCCACACCTGTATCCCCACAGCCAGTACTAACCAGGAAAACCCTCCCCTCACCGTCTGCCCTGCCCTCACACATCTCCTGGACTTCCTGTGTACATCTTGGCCCCAACAGCCCATCTTCTACCTGGTCGCCAGGAATTCAGACACTCAGCCAAGATTCAGACCCAGGGGCCAAGAAGCAGCTCAGTGGTTCAGCACCGACTAGAAAATATGAGGCCCTGGGTTCCATCCTCACCACCACAGAAAAGCAACAAAAAAATCCCACACCGAACCAGACCCAGGTTTGGTACTGGCCACATGTACTGGCCTAGCGTCAGCATGGGAAAGTGACATGGTGGGATCAGGCCTCACAGAGGGTGACCCCAAGGTGAGCTCTGGCTGGTTTCTAAAAGCAGATGAGGGTATGGGTCAGGCCCAGGTGGGCAGCACAGTCATACTTACACCCCATCCATATTATCGTCCAGCTCCTGGAAGACGTCGGCAGCCAGCTCCTGTTCCCGTTGGGCCTTGGAGGCAGCCTGCTGCTCTGTGGAGGGGCCAGCTCTGTCACTCTTTGCCCTGTCCCCACTTCCTACCACCCAAAACTGGCCTTCACTGAGTACCTACTATGTGCCCAGTACCATCCTGGGCACTAGGGACACAGCCGTGAACAAGATGGGCAATGATCCCTGCCCTCAGGAAGAGTCTTGGCCTGCTGGTGTACACCTGTGATCCCGGCTACACAGGAAGCATAGGTAGGAGGATTGAGGGCTAGGCCAGCCTAGACCCTACCTAAAAAATAACTAAAGCAAAAAGGGGCCAGATGGCGGTGGCTCACACCTGTGATCCTAGCTACTCAGGAGGCAGAGATCAGGAGGATCTCAGTTCAAGGACAGCCCTATCTCAAAAATACCCAGCACAGAAAAGGGCTGGTGGAGTGGCTCAAGTGGTAGAACACTTGGCTAGCAAGCATGAGGCCCTGAGTTCAAACCCAAGTATTGCCAAACAAATAAACAAACAAAAAAACTGGAGGAACTCAGGTAGTCAGTCCAATTCTAAGAGATTTTGTCAATCCTGGCAATATCAGACATCATTTGCTTTGATAAGACGTGGTGGGGCAAGGGAGAGACTAATAAGAGCACCACAGAGAACAGACCAGGTCAGGTATAACCAGACCTGTGCACACATCAAAGTTCACGCACTTCAAGCAAGTCCTGAATATGGATCCGAGATCCCTGAAAAGCAGTGTTCTTGCCACCACACAGAAATAAAAGAACAATCTCTAGAAAAGGATCTTTCATCCACGGCTGAAAACTATTTCCATAAATAATTTTCACTGGGCTGGGGGTGTGGCTCAGTGGCAGAGGGTTTGCCTAGCATGTGCCAGGCCCTAGGTTCAAACCCAAGCACTGCAAAAAAATTAAAAAAAAAAAAAAAAAACAACTGAAACTGATGACAGATAATGGTGACAGGTAATGATCAAGTCTGGAAGGTTCGGGCCTCTTCCTCCTCCTGTCACAAAGAGCAACACCCCAGCCTGGGCTAGACAGGAAGGACCTGTCTCAAAATCAATCAATCAATAAACAAACAGAAGAGTGAGCCCCGGGCCCCTCCTCCATGTACCTTCCCACAGCTTCTGGTGCCGCTCTTTGGCCTCTTTCTCTGGCACCTCAGCCTCCTCTTTCACCGCCCGCAGCATCTCCACCTGGTCTTCCAGAGACTTCTTTCCAGCCTGCAGCTCAGTGAGCTTATTCTGTGGGGCAGGCAGAAGGCAAGAGGCCAGCTCTCCTTCACTCTCCCTCCCACCCATTTGCTGTCCCTTCCTGCCTCTACTAAAGAGGCAAAGAACAAGGGAACCAGAAGCGGTTGCTCACACCTATAATCTTAATTATTTGGGAGGCTGAGATCGGGAGGACTGAGGTTCAGGCCAGCCTGAGCAAATAGTTTGTGAGACCCCTGTCTAGTGTGAATGAGGCCCTGGATTCTATACCCAGCACTGCCAAAAAAACAAACAACAAAACAAGTGCAGCGGGCCTGCTCTGTCCTATGGACATAGGGATAGGACCCCAAGATGTAAGGTCTAGTCTAAGTCCCTGTAGGACTGATTTTCTCCTAAGACCTTGGTAGACACCTTGGACTGGCCTCCTACCAAGATCCTTGGACAAAGGTCACTTGGACCTGACCTCACCATATGACTTCCCCAAACCCCCTGAATTTGAGATGAAAATCACTGACCCCTGAGCTTCACGGGACCTCTCTAGCCATATGGCTGGTAGAGAAGGACCTGGAACCTTCCTTGGACAACAGTACTAGCTCCCTGGCTTAGTGGCTTGGGCAGGAGCTCATGAACAAAGCTAAGGACTGTGACCCATCCAACTGCCAGGACGGTAACAAGTAGGGCAGAGACATAAGGACTCGAGTAGCCACCCCACTGAATCGACGACACTACCCCGACTGACGTGATCATGTTGGGACTCCCTTCCCAGAACTAGGCAGTCATCCATCAATAGCCCAGCATGTGGACAGCTCCAGGTTGCAGATGCATCCCTCCTGTCCCCAGGAGACAAGAGTCCCCTGGAGCCTACTTCAGTCTGAAATCCAAGGCCCTGGTTGACACCTGAGCTGATGGGCTCCTGCTTGGAACAGCTCAAACAACTACGCACTGCTCAGTGTGCACCTGAGCAAAGCAAGGTGCAGGCAGGTGGTGACTTGCCCCAGACGTCACTACTGAGGTACATATAACCTCCCCCCAGACTTGCCAGCCTACCTCTTGAAGCCTTGAGGCCCAGATCCTCCTGGGCTGGCCCCCAGGGGTGCCTCACCTGCTTCTCCTCACGGGCCTTCTTCCAGTCCTCAATAAGGATTTTCTTCAGGCGGAAGCCCTCGCGGGTGACCTCTGCCATCTGCTGCAAGGACTCTCTTTCCTTACGACCCTTCTCTCTGGAGTGGAAGGGACACACAGGCATCACCAGAGGGCACTTAGGGCCCACCAGGTCTACCTCTTCCAGAAGGGTTCAATCTACCCCCCACACTGGGAAAGACAAGACAGCAACCCTCCTCCCACCCCTCCAGGCTCTCCACCTCAGTGCCTTGCATTCTTGTTCTTGAGAGGAGGGCCAGTGGGCAGAGCTTGCCAACTCTTTGGGTCAGGAGAGTGCTGGAAAGTGGGGCTGGAAGCTGACTACTAAGAAACAAAGGAGAATCCAGGCGCTGGTGGCTCATGCCTATAATCCTAGCTACTTGGGAAGCAGAGATCGGGAGGATCATGGTTCCAGACCAGCTTAGGCAAGTATTTCTTGAGACGCCCATCTCAAAAATAATTAGAACAAAATGGACTGAAAGTGTGGCTCAAGGGGTAGAGCGCTTGCTTTGCAAGTGTGAACCCCTAAGCTCAAACTTCAGTCCTACCAAAAAAAAAAAAAAAAAAAAAGACAGAAATCACAGACTCCCAGACCAAAGGGAATCTGCCTCACCAGCATATCCTGCTCAATCCACCCTCTATTTAGAAGATGCGAAGTTAGAGCTGGGGTGCAGTTAATGGTGCTAACTGGTTAGAGCCCTTGCTTAGCATGTGCAAGGCTCTGGGTCCCACATCCAGCACAGGGAAAAAAAGAAAGAAAAGAGGAAAAGAAAAAGAGCTCTCAAATTAGAAGAATTTACATAAGCATTAGGACTTCTGGCTTCTTTCCAACCCTGCCAACAAGTGACAGGAATTGACAGCAACTGTTCCTTCAGTGTCACAATCCCCACCAGTCCTTACTGCCTTATACTCAATCGGCTTCTGCTGTTTACATTACCTGCCAGTGGGCATTTAAGTTTTCAGGCCTCCAATACAATACAGGACAATTAAAAGTATGTAGTCAGATATTACACTGACCAAGGCTTAAGTAGTTGCTCTGCTGCCTCCTAGTTATGTGACCCCTATTCATCATTTGAGTTTCCCCAAATGTTGAATAGAAATCAATCACAGCTGCTTGATGTAAGGTTCACAAGGCACACAGCAGGAACTCAATACACAAAAGTAGAAAAGGGGCTGGGTGTGGTGGTGCATAGCTGTAATCCCAGCATTTGGAAGGCTAAGGCAGGAGAACTGTGAGTTTAAGACCAGCCCACCTAGGGTACATATTGAGACTCTGTCTCAAAACAAAACAAAACAAAACAGGAAAACAAAGACAAACCAGAAAAAAGGAGCCAGGGAGGGGGAGCTGGGGGTAGTGAGGACAAGGCACTGCCACCCACATACTTGCAGGTATTCTCACAGACGACGCCACTGTTGTACTCTTCGGTCCCATCACAGCAGTCTGAGGCAGAAGGGGGTGGAGATCAGAGCTGGCAGCGCCTCTTTCCTCCAGCCACCATCACTGTCCCTAGGTCAGGGGTCTCCTCACTCACCACAAATCCCGTCGTTGACACGACTGGAGGGGATGTACAGAGGCTTGTAGCCCGCGTTCGTGCAGTAGAAGCTGCCATTAGGACAGGCAGCAGTGCCTGAGACAGAGAAAGAAAGGATGGCCGCTCAATCAGGCAGGGTGGATACATCCCACTCATTCATCCAATTAACGGGAAAGCACCAGAAGCTGTACACCCAGGGGTCTGAGGCAACTCTCTAGTGCTTCTTCCTGTCTCTCCTCACTACGCCCCTCCAAACGGGGCAGCCAAACTCCACCTTGTCAGGATGCCCTTCAGCCTTACTCTCTTACTGCAGGGACTTGCAGGTGCTGGTTCCTGCATTTCCAGCTCCTCCAGGATTCATCTGACAACACACCTCCTCCAAGAAGCCCCCAGGCTTGACCATCCAGGATGGGAAAAAGGAGCCATCTACTGTCATAAGGTTGACTGCATTTTTTTCTCTTTTTTTTGGGGGGTGGTGCTGGGGATGGCCCAAGTTATGCAGGGCTCTATCCAAGGACCAACATTGACCTGATACCTGTCCTCCCACTCATTCAACAGGAAACCACGGAAGGGCAAGACCAGGCCTCTTTTGGTCCTTGGCACTGAGAAGGCGCTCAAAAAATGTACAATAAACAAACGGAGAAGCTGGGCACCAATGGCTCACACTTGTAATCCTAACTACTTGGGAGGCTGAGATCTGGAGGATTTCGGTTTGAGGCCAGCCCGGGCAAATAGTCCTTGAGACCCCATCTCCAAAATAACCAGAACAAAATGGATTGGAGACGTGGATCAAGTGGTACAGCGCCTGCTTTGCACGCACGCACGAAGCCCTGAGTCCAAAACTCCAGACCCACTCTAAAAAAAAAAAAAAAAAAAAAAAAAAGGAAGACAGAAAAGGCTCACCTGGCTCATCTGAGCCATCCTTGCAGTCACAGTAGTCGTCGTTGACCTGATCAAAAGGGATGGTGGCCGAGCCATCCAGACAAGTGAAAGGTTTGGTCTCGTCGTAGAAGTGATGATCTAGAGAGAATAAGAGGCTCAGCTTAGGGCAGAAGCGGGTCTTCTCTATCAAATGCAACTTGTCCCACCCACCAGGATGACTTGGGAAACTGAGGTCAAAGGCTATAAAGGCCCCTCCCACACCCTACCCCCCTCCTCCAGCCTGTGCACAGCAGGACTCACTGGTGAGGGAGACACCCCGAGGTCTCTTGACCTCCACGGCCCAGCACAGGGGCAGCAGTAGCACCAGCAGCAACATTCCGCGGGGATCTGAGGCCGGAAGCAGGGTCTGTGGGAGGAACAGACTGCAGGAAGATGCACGGTGACCCCACACTGCAGCAAGAACCGGGCACCGGGTCAGCGGAGATAGCTACTTCCAGCCAATTGGATTCCTCCACGCTTCCGAGCAATGAGAGCCCACTTGGCATACGATTCCAGGTTAGGATGCAGGGGGTCTCCCCAATTCGGCCCAGTGGAAAAGTTTCACTTTGTTCAAATCAATGGTGGGGAACTCATACCTTCGCTCTCGGTGCCGGGATGGATGGGCAATCCAGTTCCCACCAGCAGGCCCAAGGGATCAACAGTTTCTCCGACCCTATTCCCTTGAGCCGCCCCCGGTAAGAAATTGGTGTGCCTACCCACCCACTACTTCATCACAGATACGAGGCCGAGACAAAAATCAATCAATACCCACCGTAACCCCCTTGCCCCGCGGCCACAGTTCCTGCTGCAGAAAGAAAGCGGAAAAGTCTATCATACGTCACTTCCTTTCGCTCTCTGCGCGCCGAGAACGGCTACTCGAAGGCGCCATGTTGGGAGTGGCAAGCCCGCGAACACCGGAACTAAGGCAGCCATCTTGGGTAGGACCGTGGAGCTTTTAAAAGAGATCTGAAGACTCGCGCTTAATGGCGGCGCAACGTGTCTCCATCTTGGGAGTGGCGACTTCCGCAGCCGGAAAAGAAAGTTCCTGAAAACTGTCCGCGAACGTTCAGCCGGATTTAAACAAAAAAATAAAAAAATTAAAAAAAATTAAAAAATAAAACAAGGATCAGCACGTGACGGTGGATGTACCCTTCCGCGCCAGCACCCTTCCGCGCCAGCCAGCTGCGACGCTCTGCCCCGCCCCCTTCTGGGACCGCCCTTCCGCGCAGTATCAGCCAATGAGAGTGGTGGCATGAACGCGGATAGTGTCCGCGGGATCCCGGGAGGGAGGCGGGGGAGGAGGTTACCTAGCAACTGGTAGATGCCGAGAGACCCAGCCAAGTGGACTGAAAGCGCATTCCCAGAGCCCGAGGAACCCGAACTAACGATCCCGGACTGGGGCAGCCAACTTCTAGTTGCTCCCCTAGCCCTTAGGGGCCCTTGGCCCCAATCCAATGATGATGACGTCTCCCCTGTGCAGGGCGGCCTCTGCCAACGCTCTGCTTTCTCAGGACCAGGTTTCAACGCCCTCCAACAAAGCTAAGGGCAGCAAGACTCAGGGCAAGCAGAGCTATTCCCAAAGCAAGGACTCAGCGCGGGCACAGGCCTGGCCCCCATTCCGGTCCAAGGGGGGATCTCTCCAGTCCCATAATGTCAAGTCTTCTGTGCAGGCACAGGTGACTGAGTTACAAAGAAAGATCCAACTGTTAGGTAAGATGGCTGCAGAGGGCACAGAAGGGTCAGGGGTCCACAGTGCCCATGCAGTCTTTTGATCAGGCACTGTGGGACAAAGGCGTTTCACCAGCATGAATCTATGTGGCCAGTTTGCGGGGACGAACATTCCTTACTTGTTCATGGTTTTTCCTCATACCTCTTTTTCAAATGTCTGGGCTCAGAGCAGAATGGACTGGGGATATAACTCAATGATACAGCACCTTCGTAGCATGCATGAGTCCCTGGATTCCACTCCCAGCACCTTGAAAAAGAAAAAAAAAAAAGTAATCCACCTTTTCTATCATGCATGTGATGACAAAAAGCATTGATTTTAGAACCAGGTTTTCTGGAGTTCAAATCTTGGCTCTACATAATAGTTGCTTTTTTTGTTTTGTTTTGTTTTGTTTTAATAAGGGCCTTGTGCTTGCTAGGCAAGCACTGTAATGCTTGGGCCACTCCCCTAACCTATGTGTAATAGTTTTTGACCACAGGGACTAAGGGTAACCTAATTGCTCTCAGTTTTTCCATCTGTAAAATGGGGAAAGTAACAGTAGAATGTAGGTAGTTAAACTGTATAAGGTGCTCATGTAAACTAGTGGTTGTCATGGAGAAGGGCAGTTTTGCCCCTCCCAGGCCATTTGGCAATGACTGAAGACACATTTGGTTATCACACTGCCAAGGGAGATGGGAAGCTACTGTCAACTATTATATAGAGGTTAAGGTTCTTGCTTAGCACCCCTCAAGGCATAGGACAGCTCTCCATAGCAAATAATTCAGCCTAAATATTGGTTGTGCCAATGTTTAGGAAATCCTTGTAAGTCAATTTTTATTTATTTATTTTAGTGGTACTGGGATTTGAAATCAGAGCCTTGTGCTTGCTCTACCACTTGAACAATTTATCATTTCTTTGTGTGGGGAACAAAATTCTGTCTAATTAATTATAATTATAATCCTAGCTACTTGGGAGGCTAAGATCTGGAGGATCACACTTCAAGACCAGTCCAGGCAAACAGTTCACAAGACCCCAGCTCCAAAATAACCAGAGCAAAATGAACTGGTGGTGTGGCTCAAGTAATAGAGTGCATGAAGCCTTGAGTTCACACCACAGTCCACCAAAACAACAACAACAAAAAAGAAGTTATCCTGTACCCATTAGCTATCCTCTCTCCTCAGCAAGTATCATTATAATATTAAGTTGATGCTTGCAATTGGTCTTCTCTCTGGAAGTCCCACCCACCTACCCAATGACCCCGTTCTTGCTTCTGCCCACCTCACCTGCCCCCAGAGGGTGACCGGAAGGCCTTTTATGAGAGTTCCCAGTGGAACATCAAGAAGAACCAGGACACCATAAACCAGCTCCGGGAGGAGACAAAGGCTCTCCACTTGCAACTGACAGACCTGCTCCAGGTGAGAGCACAGAGGTGGCAAAAGAGGCTCTGGTGGGCAGGCAGGTGATCCGAGCGAGGGGTGACTTGTCTCCTCTCCTTGCAGGGAGATGAGAAAGTGATCCAGATGATCATTCAAGAATGGAAGTCAGAGAAGCCGTACCTGAAGAACAGGACAGGCCAGGTTTGCCTAGCTGCACCCCACCGGCCTTCATCTCCAGCCAGGGGGTCCTCTCCTTACTGCATTTCCTGCTGCTCACCTCACCCTCACCAGTCTTTTCTCCTCCACACCAGCTACTAATCATCATTTATTTACTCAGTGAAATCTTTTTTTTTTTGGCGGTACTGGAGTTTGAACTCAGGGCCTCATGCTTGCTAGGCAAGCACTGTACTACTTGAGCCACTCCTCCAGCCCATTTTTTGTGTTGGGTGTTTTCAAGATAGGGTCTCATGATCTATTTTCTCTGGCTGGCTTTGAACCAAGATAGTCCTGATCTCTGCCTCCTGAGTAGCTAGAATTATAAGCATGAGTCATCGATGCCTGGCTTCAATGAAATCTTTATTACACACTGACCTTTTGTTTGACACAGTGTTCGGGGTTTGGTGACCATGTAGTGACAAAACAGAAGAGCAGAAACAGCAAGTCCTTTCTTCCAAGAAGCTCATGTCTTAGTAGAAAAGATGAGACAGAGGCTGGACACTCTGGCTCACATCTGTAATCTCAGCTAATAGGGAGGCAGAGATCAGGAGGACTGAGGTTGATCCAGCCCAGGGCACAAGTTATCCAGACCCCATCTCAATCAGTAAAGCCAGGTGGGAGCCAGGCGCCAGTGGCCCACGCCTGTAATCCTAGCTACTCAGGAGGTAGAGATTGGAAAGATCCTAGTTTGAAGCCAGTCCTGGGGAAATAGTTCTTGAAACCCTATCTCAAAAAAACCCATCACAAAAAAAGGGGCTGGTGGAGTGGCTTAAGGTGTTGGCCCTGAGTTCAAGCCCCAGTACCACAAAAAACAAAAAAAAGCTGAGCAGGTGGCATGCACCTGTCATCCCAGCTATGTAGGAAGAACAAATAGGAGGATCATGGTCCAGTCAGTCCAGGCATAAATACAAGACCCTATTGGAAAAGTACCTAAAGCAAAAAGGGCTTGGAGTATGACTTAACTGGAAGAGCATCTGCCTAGCAAGGGTGAGTCCCCAAATTCAAATCCAAATCATAAAAAAAAAAAAAGCCAAAAAAAAAATCCTATGACGTTAGCCTGTAGTCCAAGCTACTCAGGAAGCTGAGGCAGGTTGATTGCTTGAACCGAGGAATTTAAGACCAGCCTCGGCAACATAGCTAAACCTTGTCTCTTTAAAAACAAAAACAAAGGAAAAAGGATGGGATTGCAGGCACATGTGTAATCTCAGTACTTAAGAGACACAGCAGTAGAATCTAGAGGAGTTTAAGACCATCCAGAGCTACATAGTGATACCCTGTCTCAAAAAAACAAAACCAAGAGAGACAATGGGGGTGATCTAACTAATGTACAATAGAAGTCTCATCGGATTTGTCACCATGAATCTCTCCTCTACAACGAATATATCCTAATTTTTAAAAAAACCAAAACAAAACCCCTAAAACAATGCATATAGACATAGAGGTGTCCCAGAAGTAATGAAAATGAGTAAGACAAAATGACAGTCTTGTAGGGGACAGGGGACAGCGCCTAGCTCTTTCAGATTGGGTGGATCAGCAAAGACCTCTTCCCAAAGGAGGTGATATTTGAGCTGAGAATGGGACAGGCAGAGGCTTGGGGCGTGGCTCAAGTGGTAGAGCACCTCCCTAACAAGCTCCAGGCTCTGAAATCAAACCCCAGTACCCTGAAATCACCATCCTCCTGATCTCAGCCTCCTAAGTAGCTCGGTTTACAAGGACAAGCCACTGGCACGAGGCTTATTCTTATTTATTCATTTATTTGCAGTACTGAGGGTGAACTCAGGGCCATGTGCTGCCTGGGCAAGTGCTCTACCACTTGAGCCATGCATGTGCTTCAGCCCTCTTCTTTTTGATGCTGGGAGCTGAATCCTGGCCCTCAGGCTTTCTAAGCCCACACTTTACCACTGGGCTCCACCCCCAGCAAGGTGTTGGGCTTCAGTACCTGGAAGGATGGGCAATCATGAGCTGAGATGGTGAAGGTGTGTGAAGGGCAGTTTTGGGCATTCCGTTTTGGATTTGATGGTTTTGAGGTGCCATGGAGATGTCTGGAAGGCATATGGATGTAAGAGCACTTAATTCAAAGGGGATGGCTAAATTTCAGTGTCTTCAGTGATTGGATGTCTTTTGAAACCCCAAGACTTTCTAAATTTTTTAAACCCCAAGATCATCAAAGAGGAAGGTGTGGACACGGACACAGAGAAAAAGCTGGTCCTTTCTTCAAAGGCAAAGGAGATGGAGAAGGGGTGGCCATGAAAGTGGATAGAAAATTGTACCTTGAGGGTCCCTGAAAGCCACCAAAGGAAAGAATCTGCAGGAGGGGGTGGACAGCCAGGTCAGATGCTAGAAAACAGGCAGATGAAGGCCACCATGTAGAAGAAGGCAGGATAGACAAAAGGACTGGGGAGGGAGGGTTCAGGCCTCTGCTCTCCGCCCCTCCTACAGCAAGCCCTGGAGCACCTGGACCACCAGCTGTGCGAGAAGGTAAATCAGCTGAACGCTGTGCGACACCAGGTGATTTTGAGGCAGAAGCGGCTGGATGAGCTCCAGCTGCAGCACAGCCTGCGCCAACTGGAGATGGCCGAGGCGCAGGATAGCAACACGGAGGTGGCCAAGGTGAGGCCTGCGGGCAGGTCCTGGGGCAGGCATCCGAGGGGGAGGGGACTAAGCTCAGCCCTGCTGCCCACTAGACCATGCGGAACCTGGAGAATCGCCTGGAAAAGGCCCGGATGAAGGCAGAAGAGGCAGAGCACATTACCAGCGTGTACCTGCAGCTCAAGGCCTATCTCCAGGTAGGGACAAGGACGTGGGAGGGAAAGGCAGATGAAGAAGCCAGGGTCAGCAGTCACAAGCTTGCCCTCCCTCTACACCTAGGAGGAGAGCCTCAACTCAGAGAACCGGCTGGACACCATGGAGGCTGAGGTGGTGAAGGCCAAACACGAGGTGGAAGAATTGCACTTGGTGAACCAAGAGGCCCTCAACGCCCGCGATATCGCCAAGGTGCCAGCCCACCTGCCCTTAGGGGTTCTCTCAGCTGCCAAATTCCTCCGGCACCAGAACCTGAACTCAGGTGTTCATGAGCCCTTCTCACCTGTCTCCCTGCGGCCTGGACCCGCTGTGTAGACCGGGCCCAATGCTCCGCTTCCAGGTCCCAAATGTCCCCTTGCCCACCCTCCAGACCCAGCTGCAGTATCTGGAGGAGACCGTGATACGAGAGCGCAAGAAGCGGGAGCGACACATTACTGAATGCAAGAAGCGCGCAGAGGAGAAGAAACTGCAGAACGAGCGCATGGAGCGCAAGGTGGGCGTACGGTGGCGGAGGTGGGGTGGGGCTTCGACCACCCCAAATCACATAACCTGTCCAGGCCTAGTCCCCCCAGCCACGCCTCTACTTTGGCTCACAACCTACACCCATACCTGCTCTAAGGCATTTCTCCTAGCCCCGCCCCTGGCTCCACCCCCTTGATGTCAGAGCTCCTCCCACATCTACACCTAGCCCTCACCTTCCCGCTCGCAGTTGTGTGCCCCATTTTGGCTCTGCCATGACCTTCAGCTCTCGTTATGCATTGGCCGTCTTCTCAGTCCCATCTGACTAGCCCACCTTATTTTAAATCCCACCCTGCCTCATGCCCACCCGTTTCCCACCCTGCCTCATGCCCACCCGTTTCCGAAGGCCCTACCCCTCTGGACTCCGCTCCTCTGCGCTAAAGCCACCTCCTACCCAGTCCTCCTGACCCCTGCCTGGGTGTCCTTAATTTGCCTCAAGAGCAAAGGCCATGCTCCCACTCCCTAGTCTAAGCCCTGTCCCCTCCCGGCCTCCACCCCAAGCCCTTATCTGCGAGCTGACCCTGGCCTTGACCCTCTCGAGCAGACACAGCGCGAGCACCTGCTCCTGCAGTCGGAGGATACGATCCAAGACCACCAGCGTAACCTGGAGGATTTACTGCGGCAGCGCTGGAGCATGTACCAGATGGAGGTGATCTTTGGCAAGGTCAAGGACGCCACCGGCGTTGCAGAAACGCATGTGAGTGCCGCTCACAATCCTCTCCTCCCCCACACGCGCCCAGCGGTGCCCAGGCCCCGGAGGCCAACACTTCCCGCCTCCCCTCTCTGCTGGGTCAAGTTATAAGCACACAAACCTGCTCTCTTAATTCTTAAAAGGTATCCCTTCCCCCTCCGGCCACAGTCCCGTTTCCCGCTGCCCTTCACCACAAACCCTGGGGAACTATCCACACTCGCCCTCATTTCCTCTCCAGTTCTTATACTTGCACCGCACTCACATCTTTGCATTCAGCTCTGGGGAAACTGGGAGTTTTGTCTGTCTTGTCCTGGATCTCCAGCGCTACCTGTAATGTCTCTAGGACACAGTCAAGCATGGGTTGATTCCCAGGAGACCCAAAACTCTGACCTATGGGGTCATCCATGGCCTTTTTCAGAAAGGGTCGAGTGAGCTGATCGCTCCCCTAATGCGCAGTATTTTCTGGCGGGATTGGGCTCGAATCACTGCCAGAACTTGCTGGCATATTGATTTTGGAATGCAATTATGCTCATCGCTCTGCTGCCCTGGCAGGCAAATTCCTCTAATATGAGCAAGAAAGGCCCCAGGGAAAATGATTTGTCCGGGGCTGTACACCCTGAGTCTGATCCACACACAGCCCCCATACATCGCTGTGCAAAAGCGACCAGGTTAAGCCACTTGTTCTGTAGAAGGGGGGTAGGAAGGAAACGCACTTGTACCGCTCTATGCCCTGGCTTTGACTGTGCTGGGTGGCCCACAGTCGGTGGTGCGGCGGTTCCTGGCCCAGGGCGACACCTTCACGCAGTTGGAGACGCTCAAGAAAGACAACGAGCAGGCGCTGGTGAAGCTGAAGCAAGAGAAGCAACGGTTGCAGCGAGAGCTCGAAGAGCTCAAGTACTCTGGGGACTCCAAACTGGTGAGGTGAGACCCCCGAGTATAAGAAGAAGGCTGTGGGGGTGCGGACACCGCGGCACTGAAGTGGTGACCTCCCTTCCCGGCTCCCCTGCAGCCAGCAGAAGCAGCTTGCGGAAATGCAGGAGCGCCTCAAGACGGAGGAGGAGCGGCGCGCCATTGCACAAGAACAGCTGGAGCGTACCCTGCGAACCATGCAAATTGCCAAGGAGAGCCTCCAGCATCTGGCCAACAAGCTGAATCATGTCACATTGGTAGGCTTTGCTCCTGAGAGGCCCCGCCCCAAGAAGGTCCTGCTAAGACCCTCCCAGGACCTAAGATGCGCAATCACTCATACACACAGGCCCCAGTGGACACTCCCCACCTCTGCCTAGAACATTAGAGGCCCCGCCTATAGAGGGAGCCCCGCCCCACTCACAGTTCTCGCCCCACATCCCTGGGGAATTCCTCTTGGGAAGAGGCCTAGGACTTCGGAGACCCTGTCCTTCCTCAAGCCCCGCCTCCGCGGAAAGGCCCACCGTGTCCCCACCCAAAATCTTGGGAGACTACAATCCTGGAGCTTCCCGGGCATCGGTGGCTCACTCCTGTAATCCTAGCTATTCAAGGTGGTTCAAAGCCAGCCCCGGGGAAATAGTTTGGGAGACTCTATCTCTGAAACCCCCCCTCCCCAAACAGGGCTGGCAGAGTGGCTCAAGTGGAAGAGTGCCTCCCTAGCAAGTGTGAGGCCCTGAGTTCAAACCCCAGTAACCCCCCCCACACACACACACACAAATCTTGGAGCCTCATGACGGAGAAGCCATACCCTGTCCCACAGAGGAGGCCCATTGCTTCAGAAGGCTATGCTCACAACAGCCTCTCTTCAGTTATTACCCCCTGCCAAAAGTCCTTACCCCCTCCCCATCCTTCCTCGGTGTCTGATTTTGGAGGCCCCACCCTCAAGGCGTGACCTGTGATTTCAGAGGCCCCACCCCACAGAGGAAGCACATCCCAGTGGGTGGTCCCTCGCCTCAAAGTCCTGAGGGAAAGCACCACCCTTGGGTGGAGCCTGTCCATAGGCCCCGCCCATCCGTTGATTCGGTCCCTTCTCTGGCTGTAGGAGGACAGCCGTTACTCCGAAGAGGAGTTAGATCCCGAAGCAAGTGACTACTTGCTGAGCTTGCTGGGCATCGTGGAGGAAAAGCTGCTGAAACTACAGGGACAGCTGGAGATCCACGACGTGCCTGACATGCTGCGCCACATCGCTGATCGAGAGGTGACCTGGCAGCTACGGGGAAGGGCTTGAGAGACCAAGGGGTTGGGAGTATGGGGGCGAGATCGGAAGCTGGGAGCAACCCTCGAGAAACCAGGGTGGAGGCTGAGGGGTCTTGGGGACAAAGAGAGGTTTCAGGGATGAGCCTGATACGCAAGGGGGAGGAGCCAGGAGAGCCTTGGGTGGGGCCTGAGAATCAGGGTTAGATCTCAGAGACCCAGGGTGAGACTGAGTGACAAGGGGGTGGACCTTGGCGTCAGAGTCTTTAAGAACGAGGACTGCAGCTGGGCTGGAGAAAAAGAAAATAGGAGTGGACAGAGTCTCTGCCTGGAATGGTCATATCTCGGAATAGGATGGGGGAGGAAGCAGTACGGAACTTCTCTGCAGCCCCTGACCCGCCCACACCTCTCTCCTGCCCTGCCTCCCCCTTAGTTCCTTGCAAGCTTAGAAGGAAAACTACCCCAGTATAACACCCGCATCCCCCTGCCACTGGCTAGTTCCAAGGACAAGTTCTTCGGTCAGTACTTCTGGCAAAAGGGGGTGGGGTTGGGAAGGGCCCAAGGCCCAGGAGGAGGTGGGTGGGGTGATGAAGGCTGGAAAGGAAATCTGAGCTGGGATGAGGAATTGGATCCCTCATCACCCCCTGTCCACCTCCTGCAGACGAAGAGGAGAGTGAAGACGATGACAACGATGTGGCGACCCGCGCTGCGTTCAAGATAAGTTCTCAGAAATTAATCGAAACCCGAAGCAAGAAGCGCAGTCGTTCGCGGAAGTCCTAGACTCGAAATCTTGCCCACCTGGTGCCTCCAGACCCTTTCAGAGCCCCTGACTCCTCTAGGCCCAGTCACCAGGCCCATGGAGCCCCTTCAAGGGCTGGACGATGTTCGGACAGGGAGCAGAGCAGGCCATCGGTGCCAGGAGGAGAGGAAGGGCCGGGCCAGATGTTCCCACAGTAAATCTCCCGAGGCGGTCAGCGCCAGCCTCAGAATCGCTCAATAAAGGTCACTGACCAGCCTCCTGGGTATTCACCTCTGCTTGGCTGTACGGCCCCAAAGATGGCTGACCTACAAAACCCAGGGACACAGACACCCCTCCTTCCAACTTGGGGTGTGATGACTCCTATTAGCTGGTGACAGATCGAGCATCCCCCTTCCCCTCCAGAGTCCTGAGAGATACAGACACCCACACACTTGGGGCCCACCAGCCCTTTCCACCCACTTAGCTATGCACAACTTAGCTCCCTACACCTGGGGATAGAGAAAAGACCTCTCCCCTGGGGACAGGTTGATACACACCTATCCGCAGAACCTGGACTTCACCGAATTGGGCTGGGACCTCCAAGAACTGTGGGTGAGCCTGCCCTACCCTGCCCCGCCCCGTGCGGCCTGACTGCCCCGCCCCACCAGCCCCTTCCCGCTGCCCGCCAGTCCTTCCGTCTCTCTCAGCGTCGCCAAGGAGCGGGAAGGGCGCCGGCCATGGAGCGGGGCAAGGAGCTCGCCCTGGTAAGGGGCTTTGGGGATTTCTGGTGACCCTCCCAGGTCCACAAACTCCAGGCGCCCACCCTCGGATCCTATAACCCCGCAAATCGGGTCTGTCCCAAACCCATACCTCAAGCGACTCAGGGCTACTGACCCAGGGAAGCGACTTGTTCCTCTTTAGGATGGGGTCGGGTGTTTCTGAGTACATCTGAAGGAGAGTCCAGAAACAAATTCCCTAAGACCGGACCGTGGGACGTCCTCAAATGCCACTCCATACCCTTAGGACCTAAGGAGGGGGGACCCCGCCTCAAGTCTTGCAAACTCTGTCCCGGAAAGGGGGCAGAGCCGAAAGGGGGCCGGCCTGAGTCCCCGAGGCTGGCGGGGCTGAGACCCCCGGGACCGCCCTAAGCCCGCCTCCGCGTCCAGGCACCGCTGCAGGACTGGGGCGAGGAGACCGAGGATGGAGCGGTGTACAGTGTCTCCCTGCGGCGGCAGTGCAGCCAGCGCTCGAGGCCAGGGGAGGGGCCCGGGGACAGCCAGGTGAGGAAGGGGCTGGAGCGGGGCACAGGCGGAGGGCCTGTGCGGAGGAGGGGCGGCCTGAGCGGAGAGACCTGGGAGTGACAAGGTGAGAGCGAAGCTGGAGAGCCCAGCGTGGGCCTCCAGGTGCGGCTGGGCTGGAAGGAAGGGCGGAGCGAAGAGGCGACCAGGTGAGTTGAAAGGGGTCTGGGTGCTGACAGGTGAGTGGAATAAATTCAGGACACGGGACTGGGGCCTGGTGATGGTGCATTCCCAAAGGAGACCTGGGAGCGACCAGGAAAGGGCAGAAATGGACGACAGGGTCTAGGAAGTCAAGTTTAGTGAACTGGAGCTGGAAGGAGGGGCGGGGCTTAGAAGCGGCCAGGTGAGGGTGGGCGGGGCAAGGGCGACGCCAGCGAAGCGTGACTGGAGGGCTGAGAGGCCTGGGGGTGGCCAAGTGAAAGGGGAGAGAAGACAGGGCTTAGGAGGATTAGGGTTTTGGGGTGGGGGTTCATGTGTGACCCAGCAAAACAAATCCTGGAGGCCTAGATTCAAAGAAATGGACAACGTCAGATTTCAATGAGGCACTAGCAATGGACGTAATTAGTGGGGCCATGGTCTTTCATGGCTTGCTTCCCCCCCATTCCCTCCCAACAGACCCCCACCCCTCCTGCCGACACCTTTCTCCACTACCGCACCAGCAAGGTGCGGGCGCTGAGGGCTGCAAGGCTGGAGCGGCTGGTGCGTGAGTTGGTGTCGGGGGACCACGACCAGGATCCAGGCTTTGTACCTGCTTTCCTGGCCACCCACCGGGCCTTTGTGCCCACCACCCGCGTACTGGGCTTTTTGCTGCCCCCACCGCCACCGCCACCGCCACCGCCGCCCGCACCATCCAGGTTAGTAGCTAACAAGATCCTGCAGGTCCCATTCTCCAGATCCCCACCTGCCTCCCCCTCCCTCCTCGGGTTTGAAAGGAGGAAGCCCTCCCCCCAGGACCCTCCCCCAAGCCCCTTGCACCTTGCAGCCCCTCGGCCTTCACCTGATGGAGAGTCTCTCCCCAGGGCAGAGAGCAAGTCAGAAAGACAAGATGTGCGGTTCGACAAGAATGTGAGGTTGGTCTTCCCCCGCAGCGTGGGGGAGGGGGAGGGTCTTCAAGGTCACTGATCAACCTTCAAGCCCAGCCTGAGGCCTGGAGGGTTGGCTTACCTGAAGAGTTCAAGGTTGGGAAGTGCAGGTGTCTGGGTCCGGCTCTGAGGTTGCCCCTCTGGCCAGGGCTGTGGTGTCTGTGCTGGGCACTTGGCTACGGGACCACCCTGAAGATTTCCGCGATCCCCCTGCCCACCCAGACCTGGACAGTGTCCGAATCTTTCTGGGTTGGGCAGCCCCAGGAGGGGCTGAGGCCCAGGAAGCAGAGAAGCTTCTGGAAGGTTTCTTGGCAGCGTCTGGGGGGAACCAGGAAGAAGAGGAGCAGCCTGTGGCTTGCACAGGTGAGGGGTTTTCAGCATTGCTCGAATTGTGAGAAAGAATTGGACATTGCAAGTTGGACTTCCTTCAGTATCTTGGGTAAGGTTTGTTTTTATTGCTTGCTTGGTTGGTTGTTTGTTTTTGCAGTGCTTGGGAGTAAACCCAGGGCTTTGTGCATGCTAGGCAGTGCTGTACCAAGTTTTTTGTTTGGCCAGACTGGGGTTTGAACTCAGGACCTCTCACTTGCTAGGAAGGCCCTCTAGGACTTGATCCACTCTCCAGTCCCTTTGTTTTTAGTTTGTCAAATAGGATCTCCTGCTTTTGCTTGGGCTAGTCTCAGATTGTGATCCTCCCACCTCCACTTCCCTAGTAGTTGGGGTTACAGACATATACCACCATGCCCAGCCCCTTGGACAAGGTTTTTAAACTGTCCGAGCCTGTTTCCCCACCTATAAAATAGGGATCATAAGTCTATGTCCAAAGTATTAGCATTTGTCTAGTGTTTCCCTTCCATCTCCAAAGATATTCTGCCATTGGACCAGGGACACAAGTTCACATTCTAGTTCTGCCACATACTATGTGACCTTGGGTAACTTGCTTCATCTCTCTGAGACTAAATTTCCTTATCTGAAAAGTGGGGGTAACAGCAGTACTTACCTCATTGGGCTCTTCTTTTTTCTTTCTTTCTTTTTTCGGTATTGGGGTTTGAACTCAGGGCCTACACCTTGAGGCACGCCACCAGCCCTTTTTTTGTGAAGAGTTTTTTTCAAGATAGGGTCTCTGAAACTATTTGCCTGGGCTGGCTTCAAGCTGTGATCCTCTTGATCTCTGCCTCCTGTATAGCAAGGATTATAGGCATGAGCCACAGCACTCAGCCTCATTGGGCTCTTTATTCAACAAATATTCAGCCACTAGCTTTGACCATATAATATTGGCCCCAGACTCTCACTTTCCTAGGAAAGACATTCAATCAACAAGAAAATAACTAAACAGGGCTGGCAGAGTGGCTCAAGTGGTAGCACACCTGCCCAGCAAGCATGTGACCCTGAGTTCAAACCCCAGTACCAAAAAACAAACAAAAAAACTCTCAACTAAACAATAAAGCCTTGGCCAGTCATATATTTTTATTATTGTTATCACTGTTTTTTGCATTTTTTTACTTTGGCAGCAGTGGGGTTTGAACTCAGGGCTTCACACTTTCTAGGCAGGCGCTCTACCACTTGAGTCACTCCACCAGTCTGCCTAATGTTGAGTTTTTTCGAGATAGGGCCTCGAGAACTATTTGCCTAGGCTGGCTTTGAACCTTGATCCTCCTGATCTCTGCCTCCCAAGTAACTAGGATTACAGGAATGAGCCACTGGCACCAGGCTGTTTTTTGTATTTTTCAAAGCAGTGTCTCATTAACTAGCCCAGGCTGGCCTTGAACTTACAATCCTCTTGCCTCAGCTTCCCCAGTATTGCTATTCCAGGCCTGCTGTCACTATGTGTAGGTGGTTTTGCTTATTTCTCTCACCGATTCTTACTTATTAGAGGTCTACCACTTAAAATAAAATGTATACCAGAGTCATATTGATATTTTCTTGTACAATAAGTGTCAGCAAACTCTATAGAAAAAGTTAAGCATTTTTGGGATATGAAAAAACTTACATACTTCACTTACCTCCTCAGAATAACTTTCTCTGACATTCTCCATCAAATATACCCTGGGGCCTCAGAACCTGTTTTATTTTTCTGCACAACACTATGACAGACATCTCCTTGAGTTCTTTTTTGGTGGGGCCAGGGTTTGAAGTCAAGGCCTCACATTTGCAAGGTAGGTTCTCTACCACTTGAGCCACATCTCCAGCCTTTTTTGCTATTGTTATTTTGGAGCTAGAGTCTCATTTGTCGAGCTCCACCTGTCCCAATCCTCCTATTTTATGCTTTCCAATGTCACTGGGATGACAGGCACACAGTAGTACACCCAGCTTTTTTATGTTAAGATAGGGGTCTTGCAAAGTTTCTTTTTTTTTCTTTTGCCCAAGCTAACCTTGAATCTTGATCCTTCTGATCTCAGCCTCCCATGTAGCAATTATTGGCTTTTGTTCATCTCTGAAGCCAGTGAGTATATAAGAAAGCATGATCATATCATTCCTGTCCCTGGGTCTGATCCTGTTGCAAGAACAACATGGATTAGTTGACTGAATAATTGCACCCTGCTTATAAAGTATCATCTTTCACCCATCTGTGTCTGATCTAATCCCGGATCCTAAAAGCATCTCTATCTCTAATCCTCATCTTTTAATCCTCAGATTAAAGTGGCCACATTCCTTGTGCTTTACAAAGTAGCAGCCACTTTTCTATCTGCCCTCTCTCCTCCTGGTTACTAAGTGTTTTCCTTCCCCTGCCTCCAAAGTTTTACTAATGGATTCCAGTCATCGAAGCCTCACAGTCCAATTTAGTACTTACTTACAAGCCCATGTGGCTATTTAAATTAAATTAAATTAAAAAATCAGGCTGGGCACCGGTGGCTCACACCTATAATCCTAGCTACTCAGGAGGCAGAGATCAGGAGGATCAAGGTTCGAAGCCAGCCCAGGCACATAGTTCCCAAGACCCTATCTCAAAAAAACCCATCACACAAAAAAAGGGGCTGGCAGAGTCCAAACCCCAGTACCACAAAAAAAAATAAAAATAAAAATTCAGTTCCTCCATTAACACTAGCCACATTTCCTGTGCTCAGTAGCCACACTGTAGAACTCAGGTAGAGAAGATGACCATCTAGAAAGTTCTACGCAAAATGATTCTGTAGGCTCCTTGAAGTCGGAAGGGAAAATAAACATTTATTGAACGGCTACTCTGTGCCAGGTTTTGGAATAACATTTTTTTTGCAGTACTTTTCATTTTTATTATTATTATTATTATTATTATTATTATTTTACGTGCTGGAGATTGAATCCAGAGCCTAACATCCTAGGCAAGCATTCTACCACTGGAGCCAAAATAACTTGTTGATAGGCAAAATAGTGAGGTTCTAAGTAGAGAAGATAGTAAACAGGCTTTTCTATGACACAAGCCTCTGGAGGGACATTTGGATGCTGGGTGGCACAATACAATCATCCTTCTGCAAAGCAAGAGTATAGTTTTCAAAAGTGTCCCCTAGAGGGAGCCACAATCAAAACTCAATGTAGAAAAATCATTCATGTTTACTGAACACTTTGTAGCAGTCTGGTATGCATGACCTCATTTGATCTTAAAAGGAAAATCCAGATGAAGAACCAAGGCGAGGTTAAAAGGCATGCTTTTCTGGGTGCCAGTAACTCATTCCTGTAACCCCAGCTACCGGAGAGGCTGAGATCGGGAGGATTGTGGTTTGAGGCTAGCTCAGGCAAATAGTTCATGAGATCCCATCTCCAAAATAACTAGAGCAAGATGAACTGAAAGTGTGGCTCAAGAGTTAGAGTGCCTGCTTGGCAAGTGCAAAGCCCTGAGTTCAAACCTCAGTGTCACCGAAAAAAAAAAGAAAAAAAATATATATACTTTATCTTACTTCACACAACAAGCCTGGTGGGAAAGTTTGGGTTTTTGGGTTTGAATTTGTGTCGTTTATTTATTTTGTCTTAGAGTCTCACTCTGTAGTACAGGCTGGCCTCAGATGATCCTACTGTCTCAGCTCTTGAGTGCTAGGATTACAGGTGTACACTACTATGCTGGGCTGTATGTTTTGCAGGGCTATGTTTTACCACTGAGGCACACAATCAGTTCTCTGAGTTTGTGACTGTTTGACAACAGCCTTCTCTCTCTCTCTCTCTCTCAAAAAAAAAAAAAAAAAAAAGACAGCTGATAAGTCCTAATATAGACTCAAAATGTTGCTTTCTACTCTAGCCTTCTAACACCTGGCTTCAAATTCCTTCCCTGCCATTTGCTGAAGGTGTCATCTAAAGCAAATTGTTTTGTGCCTCAGTCTCCTTACACTGAAAGGTCAATAAATAATATTTTCCTACCCTGTGTGGTGGCCCACATGGTTTTAAAACCCAGCTCATTGGGAGATGGAATCAGGAGGATAGAGGGTTCAAGGTCTGCCCAGGCAAAGTTAGCCAGACTCTGTCTTCAAAACAAAATGTGAACAAAAGGGATGGAGGTGTGGCTTAAGCAGTAGAGTGCCTCCCTAGCAAGCAGAAAGTACCTCTCTCATTGTGCAGAAATACTAAATTAATCCATGCTAGGTGCACACTCATTATTGTTGCTATTAAGTCCTTAAAAATACTCAGTTCTGTAACCTGGGGCTGGTGGCTCACACCTGTAATCCTAGCTACTCAGAAGCCTGAGCTCAGGAGGATCACACTTTGAAGCCAATCCAGGCAAATAGTTCCAAGAGACCCTATTTCAAAAAAACCCACCACAAAAAAGAACTGGTGGAGTGGCTCAAGGTGAAGGCCCTGAGTTCAAGCCCCAGTGCCACAAAAAAAAAAAAAAAAAAAAAAAGCCAGGCGTCGCCAAATAATAATTAAATAAATACATAAAATACTAAGAGGTCCTTTAAAGATGAGGAAGTAAGGCTCAAAGTTCTTGGTCAAGGTCACAAAGGCAGTCCTCCATTCTTACTTTTTGTTTGTTTGTTTTCAGGGCTGGAGTTAGAACCCAGGGCCTTTGCATTTGCTAGGCAAATGCTCTACCTCTGATCTACACTCCAACCTAAATTTGAGACTTTGTAACCCCATCTAATCCTCAGGACCTCCCAGGGCTGCCCAGACCCCCACACCAGACTCCCCAGACGACTGTGCTGAAGAGGAGGAAGGGCTCAGGTGGCAAGTTCCGGAGCTCCTGGACTTCAGTGTGGACGAGGTGGCGGAGCAGCTGACCCTTATGGACGTGGTGAGGACCCCGACTGAGGCAGGCAGGGGTGCACTGGAAGGAGGCAGGCCACACTGCGCACCCATCCTCCGCTCCTCTCTCCCACTCAGGAGCTCTTTTCTCGTGTGAGGCCTTGTGAGTGCCTGGGCTCGGTGTGGTCCCAGCGGGACCGGCCTGGAGCCACAGGTGTCGCCCCCACCGTACGTGCCACCGTGGCCCAGTTCAACACGGTGACTGGCTGTGTGCTGGGGTCAGTGCTCGGGGCGCCTGGCCTGCCAGCCCCGCAGAGGGCGCAGCGGATTGAGAAGTGGATTCGCATCGCACAGGTGCGTGTTGGGGGCGGGGAGAGGCCTGGGGGCGGGGCAAGGATCCTCCTTAAAAGGGAGCGTGGGGGCGGAGCCTGGGGCAGCTGGGCGGGACTGGAGATTTCAGGCCAGGAGTGGTGGTGATGGAGAGGGAATAGGATTGGAGTAGGTCCCTGAAAGACTGGGCAGGGGTGAGCAGCAAGAGCCTCAGGGCCTCAGGAAGAGGAAGAAATGGGTGTGGGGGAGGGGGTGTCAAGGGAATTGGAGGGGAAGAAAGTAAAAAAGTTGAAACCTGTGACTTGGGTTCAGAGAGGAGGCTCCAGGGTCCTGGAGAGAGGCTGGGGAGAAGTAAGGGTTGGGGGATGGGAGAAGTCAAGTTGGGGGGGGGCGGTGCTGGGAGCTGAGGGGCCTCCTGGGGAAGGGGAAGCGTCTTAGCAAGTGTCACATGTGGGACAAGATGTAGGGGGTTGGACCTGGCTTCAGAAGTCACAGGATCAAAGGTGACTGGTCCCTGGGAGTCAGATACTGGGTGTGATCAGTGACCGTCCTGCCCCCAGCGCTGCCGGGAGCTGCGGAATTTCTCCTCCTTGCGAGCCATTCTGTCCGCCCTGCAGTCTAACCCCATCTACAGGCTCAAGCGCAGCTGGGGGGCCGTGAGCCGGTGAGCCGGGGTGCTGGCGGAGTGGGAGTCACCCCATCCTAGCTCTGGTCCTCCCAGCCGCTGACCTCTGACCTGCCCTCTCTCATCCCCCCCCCCCCCAGGGAACCATTATCCACTTTCAGAAAACTTTCGCAAATTTTTTCTGATGAGAACAACCACCTCAGTAGCAGAGAGATTCTTTCCCAGGTATAAAAGGTTCTGGACACGGTGGATGGATGCCAGATCCGGGAAGGGGTCTGGGGAGGGGCTGGCTGGCGGCATTACCTGTTGTCACACATTTGTTGTCCTTTCTGTGTCTCAGCCCTGACCACTGCTTTGTACATAGCTATCCTTACATGCTGAGTACATATGAGTATATCATACTCAGCAAACAGCCTTAATCTTCATTCAACAAAATATAAGTCACAAGGAAAAGGTTACAAAGGCTAGAGTCACAGTCACATGTGAAAAAAAGACATTATGGGAATTTACCTTGAAAAGCATGATTTTGGTTTTTTTTTTTAATGTGGGCCAAGAAGTCTTGATTTATTACAGGCAAGAGTTAGACTCTAATTACAATCAGATGCTGGTTCTTAAGAGTGAATTTGGAATAGATGGAAGGTTGAGTCTGTTCCCTGGGCCTGGAATTCTGTGCCCCCCCACCCCCAGCATATGTGTGCGTCTTGCATACTCACCTCCTGCAGGTCTCTGCCCAAATGCCCCTGCCTTGGGGAGACCTTCCTTGAGCACCCCAGCCCCCATCATTTGCACACTCCCCCTGCCTGCTTTGTCACCCTCCTCTCTTCCTGACCTATTGGGGTTTTGCTTAGCTGTTGCTGTTCCTCACTAATGGCCTCTCAGTCAGACCAGAAATTTTGTGGGTTTTTTTGAGGGGGGGGTGGGGCTGGGCTTGAACTCAGGTATCACCCTTGCAAAGCAGATGTTCTACTAATTGATTTTGCTCTGATTATTTTGGAGATGGGGGGGTCTTACGAATTATTAGCCTGGGCTGGCCTCGAACCATGATCCTCCTGATCTCAGCCTCCCAAGTAGCTAGGATTATAGGCACCCGCCACTGGCACCTGGCTGAATTTTGTCTTTATTCATGGTTGCCTACTTAGCACTCAGACAGTGCATAGCACACAGTAGGCACTCAATAAATACCTTGGCATGTCTCAAATAATGAAAGCTCATGAGACACAGGGTAATAGTGTTTTCCCCAGACAAAGCGTCACTCTGAGGCAAATTCAGGGTGTTCCCAGAAGGTTGGTTCTGCCCAAGTAGGGACAGGGATTCTCTTTTGCACACAAGCCTCACTTCTCTTCATTCCTGGGGGCCTGCCCCTTTGGTTATGTGCTGCCTCCCCTTCCCCCCATACTTTCTTTGGTTTGGCTTGTGATCGTTGAGCGCAAGATGGGTGTGTATGGTGGGTGTCAAGGCATCTTCCCTTGAAGATGCCACTCAGTCCTTCCCTTCCTTCCAGGTGGAAGCCACTGAAGGACCCCAAGAGGAGGACAGCCCTCCAGGAAGCCTACCTTCAGTGAGCAAAATGGTGTGGGATGAGGGACAAGAGGCCCTCAGGGAGGGATGTGGAGGGTGATGGGGTCAGTGATGATCTTGAGTAACTGGAGCTTTGGGGGTTGCAGAAACTGCCCCCAGGCCCTGTCCCCTACCTTGGCACCTTTCTCACGGACTTGGTTATGCTGGACACAGCCCTGCCGGACATGTTGAAGGTCTGATCCCTGACTCTTCACTCCTGACCCCAGCTCCATTTGCCTCCAGCACAGTGGGCCTCTTGACAGCCACCCTTGATCAAGTCTTGTCCTCCTGACTCCAGCCCTTTAGTACAATGGGGGCTCCTTGTAACTCTTGACCTTACCCTTAACCTTGACCCTGGAGGCGCCAGCTTAGACAAACTTTGCCCCCACCAGGGGGATCTCATCAACTTTGAGAAGAGGAGGAAGGTGAGTGGGTACTGAGGTGGGTGTAGGGGTGTCCCAGGGTGGGAGTGGGGTAGGGCAGGGTCTCAAAGGCCACCCCTTCAGGAGTGGGAGATCCTGGCCAGAATCCAGCAGCTACAGAGACGCTGTCGGAGCTACAGTCTGAGCCCCCGCCCACCAGTCCTGGCTGCCATGCATGCCCAGAGCCAGCTCAGTGAGGAGCAGAGGTGACCATGCTGGGACCTGGTCTGGTTCCACCCCAGTTGACCCTGCATCACACACTGAATCCTTCCCATCCCATTACCTCTTCAGCTCCTCCCAAGACCCTTTCCTGAACTGGGCCCCCAGCTGTGACCTTGCATTATCTCCAGCCCATGACCTCCAACCCCAAACTTGACATTCAACTCTGTTCTTTTCCCCAACTCCTGATTCTATCTGACCAACGATACCCTTTTTGACCTCCCCCATCCAAATCTGTGATCCCAATCCCCAGTTGTCAGTGACTCTTTTTTTGGTGGGACTGGGATTTGAATTCAAGGCTTTTGCACTTGCAAAGCAGGTGCTCTACCACTTAAGCCACACCTCCAGTCTATTTTGCTCTGGTTATGATGTCTCCTGAACTGTTTCCCCAGATGGCCTTGATTCAGGATCTTCCCAATCTCAGCCTCCCAAGTAGCTAGAATTATAGGCATGAGCCATGGGCACCCAGCCTTGCTTCTAACCTGAATGTCTGTATTTGACCATCTAATTCAACTAGCCTATTGGTTTCTTTCCTATCAGATGCATGCGCCTCGCCATTGACTCCAATAATTTCCTGGCCCTAAACTCTAACCTTGACCCAATTCAACTCCTTCATCTCACTTTGTAAATCTTCATGTGACTTGCCAAAGAAGCCATCCCCCTTCATCTGTAATGTACCCTGACCCTGTGGCCCCCATTTCTACCCTGACCTTGACATAGGGACCGAATGCCTAGCTGCTCCTCACTAACACCCCAAACCCAACCACCAAGTCATTCTAACGCCTGTCTCTTCATCCACCCATCATTTCCTGCCCCCAACTCCCCCCCACCCCCCATCCACACACTGACCCCTTAGCTACCGAGTCTCCCGTGTCATTGAGCCACCGGCTGCCTCCTGTCCCAGTTCCCCAGGAATCCGGCGGCGCATCAGCCTCAAGAAGCGCCTCAGTGCGTGAGTCTTGGGGGACAGGATGGGGGGTGATGTGGGCAAATATTGGGAGGACTGCTCCCAGGGTCAAGTCTGGCCTCAGCATCATCTCCTGTCCCCATCCGTAGGAAGCTATCTCGAGAGAAAAGCTCATCCCCTAGTGGAAGTCCTGGAGACCCCTCCTCACCCACCACCAGGTGAACACTCCAGTTGATGAAGGGCTTAGAGACAGCAGGGCCAAGGGTTGGGGCAACCACCTCATCTCCAGTGTGTGTCTTCCCAAGTCTGTCCCCAGGGTCCCCCCCATCCAGTCCTAGAACCAAGGAGCCTCCTTCTGGCAGTCCTCCAGCCTCTCCAGGGCCCCAGGGCCCCAGCACCAAGGTACCAAGACCTGTGTTTTTGTATAGTACTGTGGACAACCAAGGCTCATTGCGTGTGTGTGTGTGTGTGTGTGTGTGTGTGTGTGTGTGTGTGTGCGCACACAGGATTGCAGGACCAGAAGTGTACGTAAGAGACTGGCTGAGCTCTCTGGACAGCCATCCAAGAGACTGCATTTCCATGGCCCTGTTTCAGCCATCAACCACCGGTCTGCCTTCTGCTCAGATCGGGACCATGCTTCCACTCACATGCAGGCACTCAGAGGCACAATTACTCACCTTTTTTTGTGTGTGTGTGGGACTGGGATTTGAACTCAGAGCTTCACACTTGCAAAGCAGATACTCTACTGCTAGAGCCACACTTCCAGTCCATTTTGCTCTGGTTATTTTGGAGATGGGGGTTCTCTGAACTAGTTTGCTGGACTGGCCTCAAACCTTGATCCTCCTGATCTCAGACTCCTAAGTAGCTATGATTACAGGTGAGAGCCACTGACACTTGGCACAATCACTCACTTTTCTTCTTTTATTACGGAGAGTCTAACCCATGGCCTCGAGCATGCTGGGCAAACACTATACCACAGAGCTACACCCCAGCCCAGTCGCTCGCTTTTTCAAGGATGTCCGTTCCTAAGGAATCTGCATACCAGAAGGGCAAATGTGGACCTGAGTACTCACTGGACCATGTGTAGGGTGCTCATTGACAAGGACTTGTGGGTGTACAACACATGTGAGCACACGTGTGTACACGATGCTTGCTTTGTAGGTGGGATTTTTTTTTTTTTTGAGATCAGGTCTTGTTATGTAGCTCAGGCTGGCTTAAAATTCACTGTGCAGCCCAGGCTGGCCACTAACTTGTGATCCTCTTGTCTCAGCCTCTACGATACTGGATTATAAGTGTGCACTACTATGCGAGTTCTGTACACAGGATTTGTTGCTTATGAACATGGGTCTGTGTATATGTGGTTTGTCTGTAACAAAGAACTGGGGTCTGTGTATGATGGGATGGCATATATGTGGCCCTGTGTGTACCCTAATTTTGTATCCCAGACTCTGGGTGTGTAGAGGTGTATGTGTGTTCATGGGATTGCGAACATGAGCCTATTGAGTACACCAGTGGGGGAGGGGCCTTGCGGTCCCCCAGCCATCAACACCCATAAGTGGACCAAGCTGCAGCCTCCACACACCCTACCCTACAGATGCCCCTGAGCCCGGACCTGCCAGGCTCCCGGCCCCCAACCTTGACCCTTACCAGTCCAAGAATTCCCCAGCTGGGACAGCAGAGCTCAGAGACCCGAGTCATCCGAGTCAGCATTGACAATGACCACGGGAACCTATATCGGAGCATCTTGGTGAGGGTCCGAATGGCGGGGGGGGGGGGTGGGCGGGGGCGCCTGTGGGGGCAGCCCTGCCCTTGTGGCTGGGGCATCGTCTCATTTCTTGCCTGTCTCTTCCAGCTGACTAGTCAAGACAAAGCCCCCAGCGTGGTCCAACGAGCTCTGGACAAACACAATGTGCCCCAGCCCTGGGCACGTGACTACCAGCTCTTCCAAGTCCTTCCTGGGGACAGGGGTGAGTAGAGACAGCTTGGAGCCCCAGCTAGGGGACTTGGAATGGAATGGGGAGAAGTCCAACCTGAGTCATAGATGGAGCTCAGTATTACCTGAGCTTACAGGGCCTGAGGTGGTTCAGGCACAGAATTGGGGATAAGATGAAGCAGGGAAGAGACTTAAATGTGCCTCAGTTATATGGGGTCACCGGTTTCCTAGGGCAGGGTGAGGTGGGAGACACCAAAGGCTGTATTCTTGGGCTTTATAGGGCAATCACATTGGTCAGCGTCAAATGGGAGCCAGAGTCAGGCACCAGTGGCTCACTCCTGCAATCCTAGCTATTCAAGAGGCAGAAATCAGGAGGATTTGGGTTTGAAGGCAGCCCCAGGCAAATATTTTGAGAGACCCTGTCTCAAAAATACCCATCACAGAAAAAGTGCTGGAGGAGTGGCTTAAGTGGTAGAGCACCTGCTTAGTACTGGAGTTCAAACTCAAGCACTGCCAAAATTTTAAAAAAGGGGAGGGAGACAGGAGTATAGAAGATTCTCTGACCTTAATTTTTTTTTTTTTGGTACTAAGGTTTGAACTCAGGACCTCATGCTTGTTAGGCAGGCACTCTACCACTTGAGCCACTCCTCCAGTCCTTTTGTGTGTATGTGTTAGGAATTTTCAAGATAGGGTCTTGCAAACTATTTGTCTGGTGCTGGCTTTGAACTCAGATTCTCCTGATCTCTGCCTCCCGAGGAGCTAGGATTACAGACATGAGCCACCTGCACCTAGTTTGACCTTAAATTTGTAGGGATATGAGTTCCAGGTTCACCCTTGTGGGGTGGGAGACCAAAGGAAGTCTGGGCTTGATCTGTGAGGAAATGAGTTTGTCTAGACTCACCATGGGGACCCTGTAGTTAGCTTGAAATGGAAGAGGGCCAAAAGGTCTTAACTCAGGTTGTGCAGCGTACAGGTGTGTCCGAGATTGTTCAGTCTTGGACAGGGAGAGATGAGAGACTGACTGTATTGATGGTGCAAGGTAGGGTGGCAGGTTGACTGGACAACTGTTGAGTGTGAAGATCACAAGCTCGTGTAGACCAGAAGTGGGAAGTCATCCAAGTTCATGGTGACAGCAGCCTGAACTTGGCTGGGCAATGGTTTGGGGGGTGGGGGGAGGGCTGGGATGTGCAGGAAGTTATTTAATAATGGGAGAAGGTTGCCCAGGTGCTTCCTGGGAGAGAGACTGTATCATGTGGACCTCTCACCATCATCTCCTCTTCTGTACAGAACTCCTGATTCCTGACAACGCCAATGTCTTCTATGCAATGAGTCCAGAAGTCCCTGGAGACTTTATGCTGCGACGGAAAGCCCAGCCCGTGCCCTCTGTCTCCCTCACCTGAGATGACTCTCTTCTCAGCCCCATGGAGGAGAGGGCCCTGTCCTGAAAAGCCTCCATTCCCCAAAGTATTCTGTGCCCCACCCCCAACACACACACACTTTAGCCCATTGGACTCCATCTCTGCCCCCTGGGTGTTGGAACCCTGCTCCAAAGACATTAAACCCACAAGATGGCTTCAATGACAATAAAAATGCAGAGAAAACTAAGATTCATCAGACTGATGAATCATGACAGGTACCGGAGAGGACTCTGCCATACACATGGTTCTGAATTTCCTCCCTCCTGATTTTGGGTCATGATAGTCTCTTTTCTGCCATGTATGTAGGAGATAAGTGAATAAATAAAACCCCATTGGAATCAGAGACAAATAACTTCATCACTTACAAGTCGATACAGGAAATGAGAAGGAAAAGGGGGGGAGCTGTATGTTACCACGGGGATCAGAAAAAGAAACAAATGGAAAAGAGAGAGACGGTATGGCAACTCCAAAACAATGAAAACCATGACAGCTGGGCACCACTGGGTCATGCCTGTAATCTAGCTACTTAGGAGGCAGAGATCCAGAATTGAGGCTTGAGGCCAGCCTAAATAGTTCTCAATACCCCATCTGCAAAATGGATTGGAGGTATGGCTCAAGTGGTAGCGTGCCTGCTTTGCAAATGTGAAGCCCTGAGTTCAAATCCCAGTCCCACCAAGAAGAAAAACATGACAATAGCACATCCACTTCCACTTATGGGTTACTACTCTGAATTGGACACCAATCAGCGGCTTTATCTCTCACTGTGTTAATCGGGTTTCTTTTTGCTTCATGTGTCAAACTCCTATTCAATCAGATATGCCCCAAAAAGGAAATTGATGGCTCATGTAATTGAAAAAGTTCAATGGGTCCAGCTTCAAGCACAGTTGGATACAGGAACTCAAAAAGATACCATCAGAACTGCAAAGCCCTGAGCGCAAACTCCACTACTCCGCTACTCCCCTCACAAAAAAATGCAAGCCCCCCAAAGATACTATCAGAATTTCCTTGCTGTTTCTTGATTCTGATTTGCGCTGAGAATGAGAGTGAGACAGTCCATTGCTCAAATCCAATCACCTTCTAAGGTAACAGAGGCACTGATCTTTAGCCACTTAAGTAAAAGCACCTTTTTTATTTTGTGGAACTGGATTTGAACTCAGGGCTTCACACTTGCTGAGCAGGAACTCTACCACTTGAGTCACTCCACTGGCTCTTTTTGTGCTAGGTTTTTTCAAGATAGAGTCTCTCTTAAACTGTTTGCCAGACCTGGCCTCAAACTGTGATCTTCCTGATCTCTGCGTGAGCAACTGGTTCCTAACCAAAAAAGGCACATTTTCTAACTCCCCTGAAGCAAGGTGTGATCACATGACTAAGTCTTGGACAATGAGATATAAATGGAAGGATTTGGCAAATTCCAGGGCCCTTCTTAAAGGAAAGGGGTGTGTCCTTCCCTACCTGCCCTCTGCTGGTTGAGATGAAGATGTGGGGTGTATCTTGGATTGGGTGGTTCACATCCTCTAAAATTACCAAGCAATAACCTGGAAGAAGCTTGGGTTCTGTTATGGTGAACAAAAAGAAGCCACTTTAGGATTGGAACTCCCACCCTTGCAGGCAGCTTACTGATACCCTACCACCCACTGGAAGGACCATATCTACCCTAGAGGAAATGACAAGCCACCACCTCGCCGAGAGGTCCAGAGCTGAGCAACTTACCTAATTACCACTTAGCTCCTGTGGTTTCCCCTAGTGATGGTTGGCTCCACTCTGGAAGAATTTTCCCATCCAGTGGGGTTTTCCCTCCAGACTCCTCCCCTTATCTATTCCAAGTCTGTAAGCAGCTGTGGGCTCCAGGTCTCTTGCTGGGGACCCCCTGCACAGGGCTCCTTCCTGAACAATAAACCCTGTGCTGGTGTTCCGGCGTGTCTCTGCCTCTTCCACTCTTCTTTCATTTCTAACAGGTTCTAAATCCACAGAGCTGCCATATTGGATTGTTACTACCTGGAGAACTAGTTAGATACGAAGAAAATACATTTCTGTCTTTATTTTTCTTTGCGGTACTGCGGTTTGAACTCAGGGCCTACAGCTTGAGCCAAACCAGTTCTATTTTTATGATGAGTTTTTTTTTTCGAGATAGGGTCTTGTGAACTATTTGCCTAGGCTGGCTTTGAACCTCGATCTTCTTGATCTCTGCCTCCTGAGTAGCTAGGATTACAGGCATGAGCCACTTAAGCACCAGTTTAAGAAAATGTATTTCTAGCTCGCTTAAGCCATTATTATTTGTTTCTCTGTTACAGCAGCCAAAAGAACATTTTACTTACTATAGCCCTACTCCAAAGCAGGCTTGCACCTCACCACAGAGCAGTCAAGCCAGGCTTACATTACATCAGCTCCACCTTTCTTTGGAAACAGAGCTCATCCTTCCCATTGTCTCCAGCAAAAGTCCCGGATCAGGTTCATATTGCATCAGCTTTGTCACATTTCCATCTCTGAAATTACTGTGTTCAGAGCAATGTGATATGCTAATTGGCTAAGTTGGGGTGCTGTGCCCACCCCTAGACTTGGCAAGGAAATTTCACATCTCCGGGTGGAGTCTGGGAAGGCACATCCATGGAGTTCAATTTGGGTGCTGTAGGAAGAGGGGGGATGTTGGTAAATAGGCAAAAAACAATTCCTATGGTTTTAAACATTGTCCCTGGAGCAGTAGCCAGATGCTCAGGTACTGTCTGGAGTGGGAAAGGAGATGAATGTGTAAAATCTGATGAAAGATCAGATTTATAAGTTTTTTTGTCTTCTTGAGTATTAAGATCATTTAGATGTGCTCGGGGATGTGGCTCAAGTGGTAGAATGCCCGCCTAGCAAGTTCAAGACCCTAAGTTCAAACTCCAATATCATCAAAAAAATAAAGACCATTTAAATGTAAGTAACAGTATCCTATTTGAACTAGCCTAAACATCTCTCTCTCAAAATGCTAATTTTTTTTTTTTTTGGTGGAACTGGAGTTTGAACTCAAGGCTTCATGCTTACAAAGCAGGCGCTCTATTGCTTGAACGACACCTCCAGTCCATTTTGCTGTTTTTTTTTTTTTAATAATTATTGTGCTGGGTGGGGGTACATTGTGGCATTTATACTTAAATTCACCCCCTCCATAACTCTCCTTTATTCTCCCTCCCCTCATTCCTGGAATAGTTGTAACAGGTATCATTTTTGCATTTATATACATGTGTACACATTTTTTGTAGTATAGTCACCCACCTGCACCCTTTCCCCACCACCTCCTCCCTTGCAGCCTCTGGTTATTTTGGAGATATTTGCCCGGGCTGGACTTGAACCTCTATCCTCCCCATCTCAGCCTCCAAAGTAGCTAGGATTACAGCTATGAGGCACTGGTGCTTGGGTAAATGCTGATTTCTTGAGGAAGAAATTCTCGTTGACTTCTGTTTTTAAATATATTTACTAAGAGACAGGGTCTTATTATGTAACCCAGACTAAACTTGACCTTGCAACCTTCCTCCAGAGCTCTGGGATTTCAGGTGTTTGCCATTTATTTATATATTTTTATTATGAATTATTATTTTGGGGGGCTTAGGGATGGTACCCAGGGCCTGGTGCATGCTAGAAAGGTGCTCTACTAGGGAGCTACACCCCCATTCAACTTGTTTTTTAAAAGTGCAGGGGTGGGGCGCTGCGGGTGGGGCTCCATGGCAAAACCCTTGCCTGACAAGCACAAGGCCTGGGTTCCACTCCCAGCACTGGGGAAGAAAAAGTTCAGGGGGGAATAAAAGTGCAAGGGTACTTAGCTGTAGCCAGTGGCCAGCACAGGTCCATTGTTTCTCTACATAAGTCAGCTTGGTTCTCCTCTAACCTTTTTATTTTTTTTAGTGGTACTAGGGTGTGAATTCAGGGCTTCACACTTGCGATGCAGGCTCTCTACTACTTGAGTCAATCTTCCAGTCCATTTTGCTCTGGTTATTTTGGGGTTGAGGTCTTGTGAACTCTTTGCTCGGGCTGGCCTCCAACCTCCATCCTCCTGATCTCAGCTTCCCAACTAGCTAGGATTACCAGTGCCCGGCGTCTTTCTTGAGCTTCAACTGTCTGCCAGGCTCTGTTCTAGGTGCTGGGAATACAGTAATGAATGACAGTGACAAACATCAGTGCCCGCATGGACTAGCAAATACGGCGAACAACAAAACATTAAGTGTATGTTAAGTAGCCCAACAGCTGCAGAAGACTAGGGGGACAAGCTGTTTAAAGGCATTAGGGAGTGTGCGGTGAGAGGATGGTGGGGAAGGCTTCTCTGAGGGCATTTGGGCAGAGGACTGAATAACGTGAGGAAGAGTCCTCCAGGTAGAAGAAAGACACAGGGTTGACGCCTGTGTTGTCCTCACCAGACAGTCAATTTCTTCCCGCCCAGTAGCAAAGATGTCTCTGGCTGCTCCACCAGCCCACTCCACAGCCCAAAAGAAAGGCGCACCTTTCTTCCAGCTAACCCGGGCTTCAAGTCGCAGGATAGAAGCTCATTGGCTCTTTTGGGTCACATGGTCACTCTGACGCAATAATTGTGTGCCAGGGAATGGTGTGCTCTGATTGGCTAGTCTGGGGGAGGCACGTGCAATGAGGACCCGCCCCCTTTTCACGTGTGCATTTTGATGCTGGTTTGGAAGCCAGTATGAGCGGCTCAGTCCTAGAGAATAACTTTTATGGTTTGTTTTATAATTGCTTTGTGTGTGTATTGCTAGGCATCAACCTAGGACTCTGAGTAGGCTAGGCAAACCCTGTACCACTAAATTACCTCCAGCCTATAATTACTTTCCAGATTATAATAATTATTATTTTCAGAAAAGTTCTCACTATGTATCCTGGGCTGGTCTCTAACATGGCAATCCTCCTGCCTCCACCTCCCAGGTGCTGGAATTACAGGAGTTACCTCCCCCCCTTTACACATTATTAAAATATGCACACTAGCTGGGTGCTGGCGGCTCATAGCTGTAATCCCAGCTATTTGGGAGGCTGAGATTGGGAGCATGGCAGTTCCAGGCTGTTAAACTGAAAAACGGGCATGGAAAGATAGACAGAAGACAGCTCAATATGTCAGCACAGGTTTTATTCAGGAGAAGGAACTCCAGAAAGGGGTCTCCAGCAAGAGAGCTAGAGCCAGTGACTCACGCCTGTAATCCTAGCTAATCAGGAGGCACAGATCAGGAGGATGGCGGTTCGAAGCGGGCCTGGGCAAATAGATTGGGAGATCCTATTGAGGCAGGCTAAAATTAGAGAAAGTATGGGACTCATAGAAAAATATTACATTTAAAATTGACCACGCAATGGCTCAGGAACTGCCCTGGGCCGGGAACCACCCACTCACCTCCCTACTCATTGATCATTAAATAAGAATCATCTGGTTCCTCCCTTCCCATAGATTAGCATAAATTTTAAAAGCACCTAGAGAAGAGAAGCGAAGCACCTCTCTCAGCTCCAGATTCCACCTGGACCCCACCATGCTCCCTTCCCTAACGCTTAATAAACCCCCTTAACACCCACCTGTCCTGCCATGGATTCTTCCACTAGGGACCAAGAATTTGGAAGTTTTTCGATCACAGACTGCACCAGTGTCATTTAACACTATCTCAAAAAAAAAAAAAAACTTCAAATAAAAAGGGCTGGTGTAGGTCCTGAGTTCAAACTCTAGTGCAGCAAAAGAGAAAGAGAGAGAGAGATCGCGCTAGAACCCACAGTCCCTTACAGACTAGGGTACTTATAGGAGGGTAGTGGGATGGTGCTGGGAAACCGGTTAGGCCAGGAAAATTTTTGTGTTTGGCTTGTTGCCAGGGGTAGGAAGGGAGATAAGTGGTTATTTGGTCAGTTGGTTGCTCAACCGACTCTTGGTATCGCTCCTTCTCCCGCCCCCCTTACAGGTTACAGTGAAGTAAGTGGGATTTCTATCATTGTTTGGGGCCAGGTGTGATTTTTCCAGTGTAAGTGGTGGGTTGTTTCCAGTAAGCTGCCTTCGAGGGGGAGGGGATACAGTCCTAACATGGCAGTTATTATGTTCACATTGACATAGGACAGCCCAAACTTGTGCCGCTCATTCTACCTGCAGCGAGTGGTTCAGGCTGGCTTGGGCAAAAAGCAAGACACCATCTCCAAAAGAACCAGAGAAACGGCTGCAACCATGGCTAAGCCGAACCCTATTCGCCTAACGATTCCAAAGCCCTGAGTTCAAACTCTCATACCGCACAGAAAAACATGTGCATTCTGTCCCACAGATGGACGTTGCCCTGCGCATTCAACAGCTACTCATTTATTAATTTCCAGACCTGGGAGAGATACTGATTAGTACAAGTGTATCAGCAGCTTACATTTATTTTTGAAATGCTTGATTTCTGCCAGTTCAGAAGACTGAAGCTTGTGTGCTTTTCTTTTCTTTTTTCTTTTTCTTTCTTTTTTCTTTTTTTTTTTTTTTTTTTTGTGTGTGTGTGTGTGGGTGTGGGTTTTTTTCGAGATAGGGTCTCTCGAACTATTTGCCTAGGCTGGCTTCCAACCGCTTTCCTCCTGATCTCTGCCTCCTGAGTAACTAGGATCACAGGCGTGAGTCACCGGTGCCTGGCCAGACGATTGTAGCTTGGATAAGGTAAGTTACCTGTTGGAGGTCACATGGTGACAGAAACATTGCAACCGGTGCTATTCCCGCCCCTCATCGAGCCCCTGTCCCCTCCCACACCCTGCGCTTATCTCTGCCCGGGCTGCGTGCTGGCCCCGCCCCGTGGGGGAGCTGCCACTCAGAGGCTCCTGGCCGGGAAGGGCCTGGTCAGCTGTGTCCGGCGGAGGCAGCTGCTGACCCAGCTGTGGACTGTCAGGGGCGGGGGCAGGAGTCCTGCGCTCCCGGGGCTCCCCGGGGCGGGGGTAGCATCATGGACCGCCTCGGGGTGCCCCTTTGGCCTCGAGTTGGCCCCCTCTGTCTCCTGCTTGCTGGGGCTGTCTGGACATCCCCACCGAACCTCTTGGATCCCAAGTTTGAAAGCAAAGGTAAGGTTGGGGCTGTATGTGGGCCCTCAAAATGGGTCTTTCAAGGCAATGCTGGGGACTGAATTCAGTCTGGGTCCTGAGGACCAAGCTGGTGTCTGAATCCCTTGACCCGATCTGATGAAGCAGGCTGCGGGTCCAAGTGCCAGGACTGGGTCCTGGAGGAGAAGTTAGAGAGGCGCATGAAGTTCTTGTTTTATCTTTTCAGGGAGTCTGGGACATGCTAAGTCTCCATGGGACGGGGGTAGTGGATCTAGGGCCCCTGCAGCCTGAGTCCTTGGAGGAGGGGACCAGGCGGGACCCTCCATTTGGGGAGGGAGGTCCGAGTCACAGGGGCCGGGTTGCAAGCCACTGTAAACATGGTTTGCGAGCGGGTGGCAGATCCCTTGCCCCGCTGAGTGGAGGAAGGGGGGCGGGGTGCACGGTTGGCGCTATCTGGCAGCCGGGGAGCCTGCCGGGACCGATAGGGGGCCGCCTTCTTCACACACACCCACGGGCGCACACGTCCTGAGCTGGGGCGGGGCGGGCAGCCTGGGGGCCGAGGTCTCGAGGTCTGCATAGCTCAGCCCATCCTGGGATAGGCAGGTGTGTGTAGGGGGGGCCAGTAAGCCAGACAACCTGCGCTTGGGAGTTCGTGGGGCGCCGCCTCTGCGGACCCCTCGAGGGCCTCGCTGGGGAAGAGGGCGAGGCGGGGCTTTTTTTTCTTATCGGATCCGCACAGGCGGCAGAAGGGAGGGGAAGGGGGCTGTAGCCCGTGGACAGGGCTCGGCTTCCTTGACCCCCTCCCACTGCCATCTCCTTAGTGGCCTTGCTGGCAGCCTGGGGGACGGAGGAGCTTCTGTGCTTCACCGAACGATTGGAGGACTTGGTGTGTTTCTGGGAGGAAGCGGCGAGCCCCGGGGTTGGCTCCCAGAACTACAGCTTCTCCTACCAGCTCGAGTGAGTCAGAACTGAAATCCCAACTGGTGGGGATGGAGCAGGGCGGGTGGAGCACACATCCCGGAGGTCGCAGCTTCGGATGTCCCCTGTGACCTGGGGACAGATCGCGCTTCCAGTCCTGCTCAATGGGGGGAAGCGGACCAGGGAGGACGCACCCCCTAGTGGCCCGGGGCTGGAATATTCCTGTGACCCCAAACATTTCTTGGTTGGGACAATACTTCTTCCAACTCTGGGCTCAGGTGTCACTACATTGGCCCCCCCCCCGTGGTAGTGCCCAAAATGCCTCCACACGGGATCTGGCAAACTCCCCAGGCTTCCCTCCCAACTTGCTCCCTTTCTTCCTGGATGCCTCGGCGCACAGGGGTGAGCCCTCGAAGCCATGCCGTCTGCACCAGGCGCCCACCACCCGCGGCGCGGTGCGCTTCTGGTGCTCGCTGCCTACGGCCGACACTTCGAGCTTCGTGCCCCTAGAGCTGCGTGTCACAGGGGCCTCTGGTGCTCCGCGGTATCACCGTATCATCCACATCAACGAAGTGGGTAAGTGCGCTGGGAAGGGGGGGCGTGGTCGGGGGGAGGAGGGCCCAGCTCCGCCCACCTGATCAACTCACCTCTGCAGTGCTCCTGGACGCCCCCACCGGGCTGCAGGCGCGCCGAGCGGACGAGAGCGGCCACGTGGTGCTGCGCTGGCTCCCGCCACCCGGGGCGCCTATGACGACCCACATCCGTTACGAGGTGGATGTCTCTGCAGGCAACCGCGCAGGAGGAGCGCAGAGGGTGAGGCACACCGTGATCACACATCTCCCGCTAAAGCTCCTTGGACCCCGCCCCGTCATTTCGAAGCCCCGCCCAGATGGCCAACAGAGTCCTACCCTATGGCCCTGCCCCCTCCAGGTGGGATGTGGTACACCACATCCCATTGCCATGAACACAAGACAACTCCATGGCTTCCGATATATCCCCCTTTGCCGATGCTTTCCCAGGCCACCTAAACCCCAGCTCCCTCTCACCCCTTAACTCCAATCCCCAAACACCAGGGGACTCTACCCTTTCTGGTCCGCCTTTATATAGCTCAGGTCTCCCCCGCAGTTTGATCAGGTACCCTCGCTCTGATTAGTCTGGGGCCAAGATAGGCCGTGCCCCCTTCACTCATTGGTCCTGAGCAGTGCTTGGGCGAGGCGCTTCCTCTCCCTGATTGGCTACATCCTTTAGTGACTGCTCGCCCCGCCCCTTGCCCGGGCCCCGCCCCCAGGTGGAGATCTTGGAAGGCCGCACAGAGTGCGTACTGAGCAACCTGCGCGGTGCGACTCGTTATACCTTCGCGGTTCGCGCGCGTATGGCCGAGCCGAGTTTCAGTGGCTTCTGGAGCGCCTGGTCTGAGCCTGCGTCTCTGCTGACGGCTAGCGGTGAGACCCCAGGTGGAGGTGTAGGAGGAGTTGGGGCGAAACACTCGGGCAAATCCTCCGCTCTGACCTCCTCCTTGTCTCCAGACTTGGACCCCCTCATCCTGACGCTCTCCCTCATCCTGGTACTCATCCTGCTGCTGCTGGCCGTGCTTGCCCTGCTGTCCCACCGCCGGTGAGCCCCCACCGCAGCATCTGGCCCAGATTGTCCTCGGAATGTCCCTCTTTAACTAGGGAAAGCTAGGCTTAGAGAGGGGCAAGTACTTGCCCAAAGTCACCTAGCAGCTGTAATCCTAGCTACTGGGGAGGCAGAGATCAGGAGGATGGTGGTTCGAGGCCAGCCCAGCCAAATAGTTCGGGAAACCCAATCTTGAAAAAACCGATCATAAAAAGGGCTGGTGGAGTGGCTCAAGGTGTAGTCCCAGTACCAGTACCCCCACCCAAAAAAAAAGATCAAAAGGTCAGTATTGGTATGCAAACCAGACCAGATGCAGACTCATTTAAAATCCTCTGCTCTGGGGAGCATTTACCTGGCTTGCTTTCCACCTCCATGGCTGCTCCTTCTTGGATTCCTTTGCTACTTTGTTTTCCTGATGTCACCAACTTCGTCAGATCAATCAGATGGACTTAATGGGCTGGAGCAGAGTGTGAGGGGGAGTGGTGAATGACAAGGCGACAGGAGTCAGATCATGCAGCAACTTCTGCAGGACTGTGGGAAGGAGTTTGGATTTGTTCTTTTGTTTGGTTCCTGGGAGTAAAAGTGCTAAGTGTATCCTCTACCAGTGAGCTACAGCCTCAACCTTGGATTTTATTTTGAATCTATCAGGGAACCACAGAAAAAGTGCCTTATGGACCTTCAGGCAAAGCCTAGACAGGATTCAAGGGCATATGAGTCAGTACCTATTGAACTCCTATGCATCCTTCAAAATTCTGTTCCAGTTGCTCTTTCTTAGGTCCTTGCTAATGCTTCAGCCAAAGCCCCTGCTTCTCAATCCTTCCTCTTCATTTTCACTATGATCCAGTTTTTGTGCCCTTGTGACTGGGGGCTGAGAGGGTGCTGGTATGTATTCAATGACATGTCCATGAACCTGTTTCTATCCTCTCTTTTTGTTTTGTTGAGTCAGGGTCTTGCTGTGTGGCCCAAGCTGGCCTTGAACTTGTGATCCCCTGTCTCAGCCTCCCAAGTGTGGGATTATCAGCATACACAATGTTTTCGTTTTTGCTTTCTCCTTGGCAGTACTGGGGATTGACCCCAGGGCCTCCCACTTGCTAAGCAAGTGTTCTACCACTTGAGCCACACCTCCAGCCTGTTTCTTTCCACTTCCACAGGACTCTAAAGCAGAAGATCTGGCCTGGCATCCCAAGTCCTGAGAGAGAGTTTGAGGGCCTCTTCACCACCCACAAGGGTAACTTCCAGGTAAGTGGCTGGGTTGTGTCTGGGGCAGACTTGCTGCTGGAGGCCAAAGCCCAGGCCTCTGAGCAGGCTGCTGCTGTTTCTCCAGCTGTGGTTGTCCCACCATGATGACTGTCTGTGGTGGAGCCCCTGTACCCCCTTCACGGAGGAACCACCTGCCTGCCTAGAAGTCCTCTCCGAGCACTGCTGGGGGATGACCCAGGCAATGGAGCCAAGAGCTGATGATGAGGGGCCCCTGCTGGAGCCAGTAGGCACTGAGCATGCTCAGGATACCTATCTGGTGCTGGACAAGTGGTTGCTACCCCAGAGCCCATGCAATGAGGACTTCGCAGGGCCTGGTGGTAGTGTGGACATACAGGACGTGGATGAAGGCTCTGAAGCATCCTCTCACTCTTCTGTCTTGGTCTTGAAGGCTGTGCCAGAGGGGACCTCGGCTGCCAGCTTTGAGTACACCATCCTGGATCCCAGCTCCCAGCTCTTGTGCCCACAGGCACTGCGCCCTGTGCTGCCCCCTACCCCACCCAACCTGAAGTACCTGTACCTTGTGGTGTCTGACTCAGGCATCTCAACTGATTACAGCTCAGGAGGCTCCCAGGGAGCCCATGGGGACTTGGCTGATGACCCCTACTCCCACTCATATGAGAACAGCCTAGTTCCGGCCCCTGAGCCTCTGCCCCCCAGCTATATGGCCTGCTCTTAGGACTCCAGTCTATAGATGCTTAGCAATCCAACATAACCCAAATGCCACCCAGTCTAGGCCCAAGACTTACTGAATTGGAACGATGAGGCTGCCCTCAGGGCTAAGGGCATTGCTGACCTTGTCTGTTTGCCTAACTCATCCTGCTCAGGAAGTCACACCCTTGAAGTATTTGAAAGATGTATAGTTTTCTTTTTGTACATATATAAATATACATGTTTTTCTACCATTACTTCTACAAAGACCAAGAAAATTTTGTCTTTCCCAGGGCATAGGCCACAGAGCCAGCAAAAACCTTGAGCTCACTATGAAATTTGGTACTAGGCAATTTGAAGATTCATCTAATAAAATACCCATTATAAGTTATGCTAGCTGCCAAACAAGCAGCTCCTAACACTCTTAGGAGTGTTTAAGCTATTAGGTGATTTCTCTCTCCTATCTCAATTCAAACACGTGGACAGCCATCCCTGGGATGATTCAGAGGCCTGAACTCTTTTGGTCTGTAGCTCCTTCTTCCCTTAGGTTCATCTTGGGGTCCTTGTAGATCCTCTATATCTTGTCAGTCAGTAACAGTAATAGAATAGTTCATGGGTCTTTTTAGGGAGCTGGCCTGAAAATGGCATCTTTCAGTTTATTGGTTAGAAACAGTCATGTGATCCCATGTAGAACCATGGTATGCTGAGAAATGTAGTTTAGTTGTATACCCAGTGAAAGTGGGTCCTGCAAGCTGTTTAGTGAGCCTCTAGTCTCTTCTACTACTAATAACCACAACAGTAACTCATAGGGCTTTGTTCTGAATCCGACCATGGTTTTAAAAAGCACTGTGATGACACCAACTGCCATCACATGACTCATTGGCAGTTCTGGTTGACTCACTCTTAAACAGTATGATATGACCTAAGAATGCTGAAAATATGCATACCTTATGCTGCGGCAACTCTACTTCTAAGTATATATATCTGAAAAACATATCCGTACCAGTATACATGTGCAAGAATGTCCAGAGTCACAAATAAGTCACTCTGCAGAATAAATTGGGTATAGTCAACCATGGAATAATATGCAACTGAGAAAAAAAATGACTGGATTAGAAAATGTGGTTGAATCTTAGTGACAATGTTGAATGGGCAAAGAAGGAAGCCTCAGAAGATTTATTATGAAACTCTTTATGTAACTCAAAAAAAAAAAATCAATGTTGAGCTGGGTATGAGTGACTCACACCTGTAATCCCTGCTACTTGGGAGGCTGAGAACAGGAGGATCACAGATTGAGGTTAGCCTGGGCAAACAATTCTTAAGATCCCATCTCCAAAATAACCAGAGCAAAATGGACTGGTGGTGTGGCTCAAGTGGAAGAGCAAATGCAAGCCATGAGTTGAAATTCCATACCCCCATCCCCACTCCCCAAAAAATCAATGTTGATTGGGTATAATTTGTACATGAAAATGCTAGGCTCGGGTGCTGGTGGCTCACGCCTGTAAGCCTAGCTACCCAAGAGGCAGAGATAGGAGGATCACAGTTTAAAGTCAGACCAGGCATATAGTTTGAAATACCCTATTTCAAAAATACCCAACACAAAAAAAGGACTGGTGGAGTGGCTCAAGGTGTAGGCCCTGAATTCAAACCCCAGTATTTGTTTTTTGTGGTGCTAGGGATGGAACCCAGAGCACTGAGCATGCTAGGCATGTGCTCTACTACTGAGTCAGACTCCCCGTCCCTATAAATGCTAGTTTTAAAAGAGAAAAAGAACTTTATATTCCTTAAGTCTTTGAATATGCATGTCTCCAAAGTAAGTATTCCCACAATGGGAAACTGAGGCATCTAGAGCTCAGGGCTGGCCTCCAGCATTCAAAGTCTTATTGAAGCTGGGGTTAGTAGGCTGGGTGGTCATCTCTCCATCTGCCTGGAAAATCACCGACCACTCTGCCCTGGGGCCCAACCCACCTGGCTCCAGGCAGACTCGGAGGCGATGCTCGCCTGGGCCTGATGCATCTGGCTGCAGCCAACACTGGGCAGGGAAATACCGCTGGAGCAGTGCCAGCTGCGGGCCATCACCACTGTCTGCTTCTTCTTGGGTCTCCAGGGCCACCATGAGCCCACAGTCCCGGTTGGATCCCAGTCGGTGGCTAAAGTGGAATGCTGTATCCAGAAGCAAGGCAGCCAAGTAGGCGACTTCCTGGGACCCCGGGTCTTCTGCTAGGTACTCCTCCAGGCCATCCAGCAGCAGAAGGGAGGGGACAGGCCCTTGGGACTCATGGGCAGAGCACAGAAGCCGGAGAAGCTCTCCAGTAGATGGTGGGTACTGGAAGCGAATCTTCTAGAAAATTGGAAAAGAAGGAAAAGGCAAAATTCAGCAAAGGAGGACAGACTTCCCACGATGGCTGCCAGGCAACTGGTTCCAGGATGAAGCCCCTGCCCAGAATACTTTTTTCTAGCACACTGCTACATATTATCTAAAGACAAGTCTTTGATTTTTTTGTGCCAAATCTCTCAGGCAACCTTTACCGGAAAACCTACCCCCAACATCTCAATCTAACCCAAGCCTTGACAACCTGACTCAAGTGAAACAAACTCCAGTCTAGACTAGACCCACGCTTAGCTCCACCCCTTCAACCCTGACTCCATCCTTTGGACAGCGCCTCTCGCTAATGCCACCCTATCATTGGATGAAATTTCACTCAATCGTAACAAAGCTCCTCATGGTCCCACCCTTCGCGCATTCCCGACTCCACCCCATTATAACTGCTCCGGCTGGCCCACCTGTCACCTCTGCTATTGGCCTGCTTATCTGTCATTCAATCCCCGATACCCCACCATAGCCTAGTATGCCACAGGTCCCGCCCCACTGTTACCTGGAGCCGTAAAGGATCGAGTGCTGCTCTCTTACGGAGAGGCAGGCTCTGAAGAGGCCTCCGGGTCAGGAAGAGGACAGGGCCTCGGCCTTCTCCTGCCACCTCCAGGGCCGCCGAAAATAGCAACGCTGTTTTTCCAGAGCCTGGGGCGCCGATCAGCAGCAAAGGGGGTCCGGCCTCAACGGTGTTACCCTCCCAAGTCCCAGCCGTGCTGCCCGTGCTTAGCACCCGCCTCAGTGTCTCCGCCATTAGCAATGTACTTCTGTCCAATCGATGGCGCAGTCCCAGCCTTAGTCCCGCCCAAACCAAGGCCTCATTGGTTACAGTGCACTTAACTTTTCTATTAGTCCCTGGAACTGTCCATCAAACTTAGATCGCTTTGGTAGCTCCGCCCTTGGTGAATGAAGGGAAAACACGACCTGAGCGTGGAGGAACGAGGCGTTGATGGGAGATAAACCCTTCCTCTGAGAGAATCCGCAGGAGGAAGGAGCTTGAATGCTAATATTGTGAGTTAGTTAACTAATCAGACAAATGTAAAGGTTGAGAGTTGGAGGCAGCAGGCCCAAATCATTGACATATTACCTAGCCTCAATTCGCTCACCTGTAAAATGGGCTCATCATAGCTCAGAACAGTATTGTTGTGGGCATGTATCTGTGTTTTTCCGAATGTCACCCAATGACAACTGAGAGCCGGAGAGCGGTGTGAACTGTTTTCCTGCCTGTCTGCATGCCTAAATATGGGCACAAGTGTTTGTATGGGGCTCTAAGCTAAGGCACGCTCTTGTGCAAAAAAAGTCAGCAGCTAAGAGGGTCTGTGAGAAAAGGGCTCTCGCCTTAACTCTTCTCTGGCCTGGGAGCCTCTTGATTGTTGCTTGTGCTGGAGGAGGGGAATAATATAATCCAAACGATTATAGAGAGAAAGAGGGGCTGGGAGAATGAAGGGGAGAGACTGTAAGGGACCTCGTTTGCCTTATTCACTTCAGTCTCCCCAGGACTGAGAACAGTGTTTAGCACGTTCTAGATCTTCAAATATATTTTCTTTAAATCAATGAAAGAAGGAAGGTGGGACTGATGAGAAACGAAGAGAGGAAGAAACAAGGTGAGCGATCATGATCACTTCGCCCAGAGCTGCCACTCACGCCACTGTTGCCTCGGCAACCTGGTCTCCTGGTAACTTCAAAGTGGTGCGGTTGCCTGGAGACCCAGGGGCAGGGCGGAACTGTCATTTCCTGGGCTTCTCTCTCCCTCTGGGGCCAGAAAACAGCTTGACAACATCCCCCAATACACCCACTCACACAGCTGGGCACCCCTACACCCTTCTGCGCACCCCCCACCCCCCATAACATCTCTGCAGGAATTCCATTCCAAAACCTCTATCACTCACATGCTTAGCTCCGTCTATCTGACACAAAGCATTCCATATACACTGTCCCATATTCACACACTCCCACACGCGGTGTACAAACACACACCACAGCACTTTTCTTTTTTTAAATTGTGGTCGCGGTGCTGGAATTGGACGCAGGGCTTCACACTCAAGTGTTCTACTACTTGAGGGCCTCCCTGGCCCCTTTTGAAAAAAAAAATTTTTTTTTGAAATAGGGCCTCAAAACTGCCTGGACTGGTCTCGAACTTAAGATCCTTCTGCTTGCACCTCCAAAGTACCTGGGAATACGCGTGCGTTCCATTACACCCGGCTTAAATAAATTAGTTTATTTCTCTTCAACACCAACATCAGTTCCTACATTATGCATCACTCCCTATTCGAATGTCAACTCCAGAAGGCTAAGGTGCTTGTTTTGTTCACTGTGGTCCTCCAGCTGCTGGCACAGCACCTGGCTTATAGGTGTAGGGTGGGTGAGGACATTTAGCAGAGATGTAGACGTTTGGTAAATCTCTTAAGAACACAGTTCTTTCTCCCACTTTTCAGAAGTCTACCTTCGTGTCTTCACAGAAGGGTGCTTACCATAGAGAGAATCCGTGGATCATGGGGCTGGCGGCTCACGCCTGTAATCCTAGCTACAAGGGAGGCACAGATCAGGAATATAGTGGGGGGAGGCAGAGATCAGGAATATAGTGGTTTGAGGCCACCCTGGGCAAATAATTTGCAAGACCCTACCTCAAAAATACCCAATACAAAAAAAAAAGGGGGGCTGTTGGAATGGCTCAAGTTGTAGCAGGAGTGAGACCTTGAGTTCAAACCCCAATACCAAAAAAAAAAAAAGGCTCTAGGAAGAGTTGAACCCAGCAGTGAGGGGCAGGGAAACCAGCAGCTCAGAGTCAGTATGTGCCTCTCAGTTTATCACTGTGCCCAAGTGATTCATTCATTCATGTTTTAGTTTTTACAATGCTACCCAGTGCGAGTGCTCTATCACTGAGCTGCACCCCTGTCGAACAAATATTTATTGAGCACCCACTGTATACCAGGGCTTGTTCTGGGCACTCAGGGCCCATCTTCTTGGTGGTGCTGACATCCCAGAAAGTGGAATAAAAAGTGACCACTAATAATGAGCTTTAACAGTATAGGAGGAGCAAGGGCTTGAAGGAGTAGGGGAAGCGCACGTATGCAGGCAAAGAGCCTTTGAACCTTCTAGGAGAACACACCTATTAAGTGCAAAAGAACTGAAGCACTGGGAAGAGCTTGGGTTTTCTTTACATTTTCTTTTTTTTTTTTAAGTTGGTGTCATTATGTAGCCCAGACTGACCTCACACTTGAGATCCTCCTGCTCAGCCTCCCTAGTGCTGGTCTGCATCATGGCACCTGGTGGTCAGGGACCAGATGTGCTAGGCAGAGTAAATTGGCTTTTACTTAGAGTACCATGGAGAGTTTTTTTATTTGTTTTTTGGTACTGTGGTTTGAACTCAGGGCCTCATGCTTCCTAGGCAGGTGCTCTTCCACTTGAGCCACACTCTCAGCCTTTTTTGCTTTTCAGATAATGTCTCAAGTTTTTGCCCCAGGCTGGCCTCAATCCCTGATCGATCATCCTACCTATGGCCCCCCATGTAGCTGGGACCACATGTCTGTGTCACTATGCCTGGCTTATTAATTAAGATTGGTTCTATCTTTTTGCCTGGTTGGCCTCAAAATGCAACCACCCCAGTCTCTGTGTCCAGAATAGCTGGGATTACAGAAGTGAGCCACCACACCCAGGCTGGAGAGGTTTTTGAGTAGAGGATGATCATGTTCTGAGTTACATTCTAAAAGCAGAGCTCTGTTTTGGTCAATGCTTTGAGACCCACAGGGGCACGTGGAGAAAGCTTTTTACTTTTTTTTTTCATAGCTGGGGTTGGAGTCCAGGACCTCACACATGCCAGGCAAGTGCTCTACCTCTGAGCTACACCCCAGCTCAAGAAAGTTTTGGAATAAGGAAGAAAAGCTCAGACTGTGTACTCTGCCTAAGATTACCCATCTTGGGCTGTGAGTGGGGGCAAGACTAGGGCTACTGTCGCCATCCTCCTCTCCTCAGCAGGCCCAGCCCCCACACTCTGACGCCCACGGTCCTGTCAGCACCGCGGACAGCGTCAGCTGCGCGCATATATGTGCTGTCTGCGGTGTTGAGGCTTTGCTTCTACCTGGACCGGTGGAAACAGCATCAAGTTCAGAAGGTTTCCATGGATCTCAGGTGTGTGAGCTCTGGAAACAGCCTTGGTCGGTCAGTCAAGGGTCTCCATGATCCTGGCTATCCTCTGCTTTCAGCGCTCTCTCCAAATTCCTCTTCCTGTATCTCCCACTCCCTCACTCCACTCCAGCCACATGGACCTCCTTGCCACTCCCTGCAAACATCAGGAATGTTCCCACCTCAGGGCCTTTGCATTTGCTGTTCCCTTTGCCTGGAATGCTTACCCTCCCCCAGATATTTACATGGCTCCCTCCTTCCCCTCCTTTTATAGTTCATCTCTTCAAGGAGACTTCAGACTGTGTGTGTGTGAGAGAGAGAGAGAGAGAGAGAGAGAGAGAGAGAGAGAGATCCCATTCTTACCTAAATCCTTGATCCTGAAGTTTGGAATTCATGTTTCCCCCCATTTTTGAAAGGTAATTTGGTGTAAGTACTGTCCTGCATAACACCCCTACTGGGGCCTGGGGAAATATCCAAAAGACACTGTTCTGTTCATTGCTATAGCCCCTATGCCTAAATTACAGCACATGACTTGGCACAAGCACACAAGCTGTCCATCTGCTCTCACCCAGGCAGCAAGGGCTTAGCTTGGAGGATCCTGGTGCCTCTTAGCATTCGCCTTCACTCTCAAGACCCTCAGGGTCTCCTCACCCTTTCCCTTATGCCCTCTGCACCATGGCCATTTATCCAAAACAAGCCAGCTGCAGAGGGAACACAGGCATATGTATTTGTGTGTCTTATTGACTTGTGCAGCTGTCAGATGAAGAAACAAGAGCACAGAGAGGTTAATTTACTTTCCTGAGGGTGCACAACCAAAAATGCTGAGCCAGGATTTCTTTTTTTTTTTTTTTGTGATACTGGGGATTGAACTCAGGACCTGAGCCATGCCCCCTGTCCTGTTGTTTTTAGTTTTTATTTTTCAGATAGGGTCTCTTGCTTTTGCCTAGGCCACCCTTGGACAGTAATTCTCCTACCTCAGTCTCCTGGGACTACAGGCATGCAGCACCACGCCTGGACCTTAGCTAGGATTGTGAACCATATTGTTGGCCCCATAGTCACACACTGCTTCTCCATGATTGTCCTCAGATACACTGTGACAATACACCCACGCCCAGCTCCACAGCCATATAGACCTACAATCGCAGTCCTCCACACCCGACCACCCGGCGGAGGCAGGCAAGTGGCCAAGCTTCTGTTACAAACAGGTCTTTATTAAAGAGAGAAGCCAGGTCATTATTAAAGATGAGGAGGGGCAAGAAAGGAGGGCATGTCTCCTCTGCCCACTGCCTTTGGCTGCTTGGGGTTGGGGAGCCCCCTCTGCTCCACCTATGTGCCCCAAGATGGTATGTCTTCATGAGGCTGAGGCAGTGTGAGGAACAGAGGTGGGTTCCAAGAAAAAAAACGTCCTTTCCCACAGCCCTAACAAATAACAGAAGGGTTTGGGGGTGCCCTGGGCACAGGCAAGGAGAGACAAAGCACCCTGAACCCCAAAACCTCTGAACTGGGGCAAGCCCTGTTTAAGTAGTGAGTTGGGAGGGGATGGGGGAGATGGTGCACGCAGGGGAGGGGTTAAGGGGTAAAGGGGTACCCCAAGGCCCTGCCATGGGGGAGCCTGCCCCCACCCTCCAACTGGACTCCGTGATTCCGAAGAGAGAGGACCTGATGACACAGGGTGACCCATCTCCTCCTCGCCTCTGTGCATGCTTAAGACAGGGGCGGTCCCCCATTGACTGGAATCATACCCACCCACTCTAGAAAGTCTGAAAGCCAAGAGCTCCTATTGGCTGTTCAGACACTGAACACTGGCTGGAGTTGCTCTCTTGCCTGAGGATTCTAAGAAGTAACAGGGAAGCTTCCATTGGCTGGAGTAACTCCTTTTGGATAGAATTCTAGGAACTGAAAGCTCTCATAGGTTGAGCAGTGACCAATTAGATCGAACTTTAGCTCTTAAAAGGGCAATCCTAGTGGGGCAGGGCCCACCTGGCAGTTCTGCCTACTGAGATACCCCAGTAGGCAAGAGAGGCAAGAGGTTCCCTCAATTGTTCTTCCAGCCATCTTCTGATGTCTGGGCCTGGCTGGTTTGGGGGTAGGGGCCTTTGGCACTCACATGGCACACGCACACACACGCGTGGCAGGGAAGAAATGGGGACATGGGTGGATTCTTGGTGGGTGGTGGGCCTCACAGCAGGTGGTCACGGCTGGCAAACAGGTAAGGGCTGAAGTTGTCCCGGTGGAAGGGGGAGGGATAGAGTCCACTAAGGGTGTACAGGTCCCGCAGCAGGGGTGTGGGCAGCAGGAGCTTCCGGCCACGGCCACCACCCCCACCTGGCCCCCCTGGCCCAGGAGAGGAGGGTGAAGGGCCCTGGCTGGGAGTTGGCGCTGGTAGGGGTAAGGGCAGAGGCAGGGGCGTCGGCTCAGACCTCAATCGAGGGCGGGGCACACGGGGTGAGGAACACATGGCTGGGGCCCTTGAGGACACGCAGCTGGGGATCAGGTGGCCACGGCGGGCACAGTTCTGCGGCTCTAGAGGTCAGGAGTCAGACAGAAAGGATTAGAAAGCTTGGGAGGTGACCACAAAAGCCTAGGTGAGACCACTGAGATGGCCACCCATCTGGAAGTCTCCCTGTTTATCCCCCAACTTCCCCAACACTCACTGGATGGGGTGAGCCGTGCCGGTGTCGAATGCGGCCTGCAGGCCTCGGATTCCTGAGACAAAGAGGCAGAGGGAAGGGGCTAGAGGACCCCCGGACACCATCATCCACAGCCAAGAGGGGCTCATTAGGCAGAGAGCCGGTGGAAAAAACAACCAGCACGCTCTGGATTAACAGTGTCCCTTTGGAAGGGACAGAATGTGCAATCTTCCATTTAGGGCTGTTCCCTCACTAGTTCCTGGTTCATACACATGGGAGACCCCTGTAGCTCCCCACAGCCCTTAGACCCGCCACAGCCCTTAGACCCACCCCCCCCCAACCTCTTGCCTGACTTCCTGACTCCTTGGTCCCCCTCCACCCACCACCCTTTCCAGCCGGGAGCAGCCCCCGGCCCCCCTTACCTGGGCCACACTTAACTTTTCGAGGGGGCTGTCCATGGTGGGGGCCTGGCCCAGGTCCTCCCAGGGGGAGAGCCTTCGGCCAGAGGGTGGCCGGCTCTGGAAATTGTGCACGACACAGGTGACCTGGGATGGGGGGGGAGTGTGTTGAGGCATGAGTCCAGTAATAGGAGTTATGTAAATATCATCCCTATTTTTCAGATAAACAGAGGGCTGGAGGAGGAGTGGCTCAAGGGGTAGAGTGCTTGCCTAGGAAGTGCAAGGTCCTGAGTTCAAATTCCAGTACCGCCAAAAAGGAAAGATACTAAGGGTTTGGTTTTGTTTTTTCTTCTTCTTTGAGGTACAGGGGATTAAACCTCCAAGGCCTGGTGCATATGAGACACTCTACCACATGAGGTATGCCCCCAGACCATTTGGCATTTCTTTTATTTTCCTTTTGAGACAGGGTCTCACTAACTTTGCCTGGACTGCCCTTGAACTCACAATCCTCCTGAGTAGCTGGGATTACAGAGTGTGTACCACTCCTGGTTGAGGTTCAGGTTTTTAAAGACAGCTAATGTTTTTACAGTGCTATGCCCTAAACACAGCTCTTTCCACCTTACTCAAAAGTGGATATTGTTATTATTTATCCGGCAGGGCTGGGAATAGGGTATGGCAAGTAAGGCAAGGACAGAATTCGACCTGTCTTTATTTACATTTTTGACCCTGTGATTGTTTGGCATGAATTTTGATTTTTTAAAAAATGTTTCACTAAGCCAGGCACTGGTGGCTCACATTTGTAATCCTAGGTATTTTAGGAGGCAGAGATCAGGAGTATTGTGATTCGAGGCCAGCCTGGGGTAGGGGAGGGGGGAAACGAGACCCTACCTCAAAAATACCCAACAGAAAAAAGGGTTATAGAGTGGCTCAAGTGGTAGAGTGCCTGCCTAGCCAGCATCAGGCCCTGAGTTCAAACCCCAGTGTCACCAAAAACCAAAAAAAACCAAAAACACTTCATTAAAATATTTCTCTGGATTGCTGAGTTCTGGTGTCTCCTTAGAATTTGCACTCTGGGTGTGCTTTACTGTGATCTTGGGCCTGTTGTCCCATTTCATTCAGAGATGGTATCAGGCAAGGTCAGATTAAAGAACTCACCAAAGGTAAACGTAGTGTTGACACCCCTCATCATCATGCAGTCCTGCCTGTTGGGTCAGGGGCTGATGAAGGGGTCTCCCATGCAGAGATAGGTGGACTGAGGACTCACCAGAAAGGTGGCTATGGCCGATCCAGTCAGGAAGCCAGCCAGGACGTCAGACCAGTGGTTGCGGTACTCTGCCACGCGGACCACGCCCACCAGGAAGGCGGGGCACAGCAGGGCCAGGCAGAGAGAAGGCTTAACCAGGCGGGAGCCCTTCACGCGGAACACTAGGGTCACGTACATCTGTGGGAGCCGGACTGATCAGTGATGAAGCGGCTGAACCCAGGGGTATCAAGGCTGGAGGACGTGGCCAGGGTCTCCGACAACGTGTAATGGACTCCCAGGGGTTTCTTGCAAAGATGCGGGTGTGACCGTAAGGGCAAATGGAGAGGTCAGGAGTTGCGGTGGCAGTGAGGGCTGCAGGAATTGGGGTTGTGGAATCCCATGGGCACCGCCTGTAGGGGACATGGCCAGTGCTCTAAAGAGCAGAGGTCAGGATCAGAGGTTCATGTGTCCCCTCAGGATAGTCACAGATGGGGAAAGATGCTTGCCCACATAAGTAGGGTGGGAGTATGTGAAGCGAGTCAAGGGGAAGGTCCAGGGCCTCCAGGAAGTGACATCCCGAGCCCCAGGGAACCACTGACAGGATTAGGAACATCAACCCAGAGGCCAGTAAAAGGAGTCAATGCAACAGAGAATGTAACTAAGAAAAATCATGGGGGAATTAGAAGGCCGGCATAGTCGAGAATAGGGGCATGGCCAGGGCAACGGGGGGAGGAGTCAAAGCCCCCCCTTAGGGTCTGTAGCCTCATGGAATGCCAAGGGGCAGAGACCTACAAGGCCAGTGTCCCGATCCCAAAGGGCAGTCAACACCCTCTCCTGAGCATGGTATTACTGGGGCAGGAGGCGTGGCTGAGACCAGAGGGGAGGAGTCAGTGCCTCCATTGAGGAGACTTCGCCCAAGGGGCGGGGTCATAGCACTGGGGTGTGCCTCATGGAAATAGGAATCCAAGGCTCAGCCTGGATGACCCTCCGCCAGACCACCCAGCTCACGCCCCCACGTCCGACCCCGCAGCTCCCCCGGTGCTCACCGCTGTGTAGGTGACGGCGTAGGCGCAGAGGGCTGCGTCCTTGCAGGGAAAGGCGCGGCGCGCGGCGGCCACCAGGCTGGGGCTGCCAGCGCAGGCACCCTGGTCAGTGACAAAGCGGTCAGGCCCCGGCCGGTCAGGCGAGGGCGGTAGGCAGCCCAGGGCCGTGTAGTTGGGACGACACACTGACAGGAAGTGCGGCGTGGGGTTGCCGGTCACCACCTGCCCAGCGTTGGCGAAGATGGTCGTGGTGAAGAGGCCGAAGGAGTACACACCTGTCGGTAGGGGGAGGAAAGGAGTTCAAGGCCCCAGGCCCTGATGTCCTTCTGGTCCTCCTTCATTATGGCTTCATTGGGCCTCTGGTCTCGCTGTGCCTGTGGTCGCCATTAACGCCAACCTGGGCCCCATTATGGCATTCGGGGACCTCTGTCCTCTGGGACCCTCACTATAATACATTTGGACTCTGTCCTTCTGGGACTACCCAGGAACTGGTCCCTCCCTTGGAGATGCAAGAAAGCTGAAACCCCTAACACCATCACATCAGGACTGAGTCCACATCTGGGAACTCCTAGGAAAATTTTGGTGGCATTTCTGGACCTCCTTGTACTTGACCCTGGACCCTCTATTGCTGAGTTGACCGCTCTTCCCCAGGGGGTACTAATCACCCAGAGGTGGCTCTCCAGCCCTCTGTCCCTGGGAAAACTGTTTTGGATGAGTTTGGCTCCCTACCCCACAGTCACCAATTGTGACTGGGGCCCCATTTAAGTGACAGGGAATCTCATCTCCCTGCCTTGGGACCCTATTGTGGTTGGCCAAAGGAGTGGCCCCCTCTTTCTGCCTGAGACTGCCCTCTAAGTAGCCCAACTTGGCCTCAAACTCTCGATCCTCCTGCCTCATCTTCCTGTGCATACCACCACACCCTGCTCCCTCATCCTATTTCTTCACCCTTCTTCCACAGTTGCTTGGATTAGGCCCCATTCATTTCTCTGGATTCTCCATTACGTTTGGCTTGAGCCCAAGTCCCTCTTTGACCCCCGAAGTTCCTGGCAATTCTAGGACTTTTTCCTTACCACCTGGAATTCTTACTATGGCTAAGCTACCCCATATCCCTTTGCCTCTGCACCCACCTCCCTCCCCAGAACCATAGGGCTGACCCTGGGCTGCATCTCTCACCCAAGAAGCGGACCAGCCTCCGAAGCGGAGGGCTGAAGCGACAGCAGGCCCCAGACACGATGGTGCTCTCCCCAACAATGGGGCTGGCTGAGGGTGGCACAGGGAAAAAGGCACGTGCCAGCTCCCCCAGCAGGATCTGTGGACAAGACCAAGGTGGGGTCTTCCTGGCCTTCAAGCCCAGACTCCACCAGCCCCCACCTGGCCTTCTTGCCTCCTGAAAGAAGTCCTCCCCACGGTCCGACCAAGGCGACCCACACCATCTCACCGTGAGGGCAGGCCCAGCAGTGACCAGGGCATAGATGAGGGCGGGGGGTGCTCGGCTGGCAGCCTCAGGCCCTGGGTAGGGTTTGGCATAGGTACTGTCATAGCAGAAGAAACCCTGGGTGTGCACGGGAAAGGTGTCTGTGAACTCCAGGCGGTAAGCCAGCAGGACCACAATGCCCAGCAGCACAGACTGCACCCAGCCAGATCAGGAGAGAGGCAGAGAGAAGAGGAGGTCAGAGGCTTTGAGGCTACACAGACAGAGACACAGAGATGAAGAGAGATGGAGGGAGAGAGACAAACAGTGGAAGATGGAGAGAGACCAAGACAAAGGGGAGGGAGGAGGGAATTAGTACATTTTGCCTTCCTAACATCCCAAGGAAAGAGGGACTCTACTTATGCACTCTCCCTTTTTGAGGCAGGGTCTCATCGTGTAGCCCAGATTGGCCTCAAACTTGAGATCCTAGTGCTGGGATTACAAGTGTGTGCCACCAGCCCAGTTATTACGTCCATTTTATGGATCAGAAAACTGAGGCTCAGTTGCCCAAAGACTTGCAGTACAGACAGAGTGGGATTGGTCCCCAGAGAGGGGCACTTCTTAGCTCAAGCTTGTAACGACTTCTCAAGAGAAAGGGGACAGCAACAGAGGTCCCAAGGTGACAAGGGGTGACAGATCGAGAGATGGCAGGACTGGAGTCAGGGAGGTGAGAAAAATGGGTACAAGTAGGGGCCTGGTAAAGGGAGGGAGTTGGAAAGGAAGAGACAGGCTTCCTCTCTGGGTGAGGCTTGGGTCCTCACCTCTACAAAGACAAAGCAGGGAATGATGGAGAAGCTCCTTTTCAGGTGAGGTCTTCCTCCCGCCATGGTGAAGCCTGGGCCTGCGAAGGTGGGAAAGGAGTGGGAACTCCAGCTAGCCACCTAGCTGCTGGCCCCATTCCTGAGCCAGGTAACTAGAGAGAGCCTGGTGACCACGCCTCTGAAATCCGGGACCCGCCCCATTGGCCCCTGGGCCTGCCCATTGATCACCCTGGCTGCCCTCACACCACCCACTCAACCTCTGCCAAAGACCCCAAGTATTCTATAGCTGTCCCCTCCTTCTGCAGCCTACAAAGGAGGTTGTGACCCCACACCTTTTTAGGAGAACCCCTCCCCTTGGCCTTTAGAATCATCTGGCCTTATGGGGGACCCCTCCTCTATGGCACCAACATCCACCTGTTTTTAGGGGATTCCATCTTTTGTCCCCAGGGGACCCTATGCTGCATGCTCCCTACCCCTGCCAGGTCCCTCTCCTGAGTCCCTTCCCCCATGGCCTCCATGGAGGCCCCCACTTCTATCCCCATGGGCTGTGGTGTCTGGTGCGGGCTGATAGCCAGGCCCTCCTTCTCTCCCAGCTGCCTCTCCCTCCTCCTCACTTCTCCCAGCCCACTGCCTCCCTGATTGTCCCCTTCCAACCTAACCTCAGTTCCCAGAACTTCTGGAGCCAACACAGTCTTACTGACTGACACCCATTGTCCCACCTGGTCTTACCTGTGAAAGAACCCTAGGGCCTCCTCCTACAGGCTACCACTTCGACCACAGACTCACAGCTGCTCCTGGTGGGCAGCAGGGCTGGGATGGTGATTCCCATTGCGCAGATGTGGAAACTGAGGCTCAGGCTGGCAAGGGTAGGCACTGTGGGTCCAGTGTTCCACCCACGAGTCACTCTGTAGTGGGACATGTGGAGTGAGGGTCACCAGAGGTCCCAGGTGCCCAGAGTCACCCACGCTGGTGCCCCCCCCACAAAGCCACAGCCTCTATCCCAATGTCACACACACAGACAGCCCATGACATTGGATCCATTCACCCCACAAAGAAGACCAAGCATGCTGTGCTAGGCGCTTGCCTCACTGTGAGCAAGACAGGCCTGCTCATTCACACCGGTCCCCAACACCCACGACACTCATAACCACTCACACACACACCAGGCACAGTGTGCATACGGCCTGTCAGAGACACCCACACAGATCAAACATGCCCCCCCAACAAACACATAGAGACACACACCAGGCGACCCCGCACAAGCCACCACCCTACCAATATTCATGAGCACAGACTCAAGGCTGCTAACACACCTAAGTCACAGCAGAGTCACCACACAATGGGAGTCACAGAATCGGTCACAGAGTCACACCCCCAGTTACAAGGCACTCAATGACAGCCACACACATTAACAGTCTCTCATCCATGCTGACAGTCCTAGCAGAGACACGGAGCCATCCACAACCACAGGCAGCCCCATGTCGCATAAGGGCACATACATGGGCCATGACACAGACACACAGAACCACATGGCACACGATTACAGACATATGCCAGGGTATGAAACAGTCACACACCATCAGCAGCCACACAATGACAGTCAAATACATACAACCACACTGATACCAACAGTCACATCCAGCGAAAACAGTCACAGGGCCACCCCACAGAAGCCACATCATAGCCACATAGACACACACACCATCAGAGTGATCCCCACAACAGTCACACGACAGTCACAGGAAACAGCCACACACATACCCGCAGACACACCCGAAGCCACACAGTCACAGCCACACAACCACAGTTACACAACCACACACTGTCACAATGACAGTCACACAACCACAGTCACCCACAGCCACCCTCACCACCGTCGCTTGGCTCCTCAGGTCCGGGGTCCTCTCCACGCTCCCCTCCCCCAGACCCCTCCGAGGCTCCAGCTCGTCGCCTCCCCTCCCCCTCCCCGCGCTGGACCCGGAGGCACCGGACCGCAGGAACCGATGTCCTGGCTTGGACCAGCAGATTCAGGGTGGGAAGCCCCCGGGGGCGGGGGAGCGGGCGCCCCAAGCCCCTCCCTCACCCGGTCTAGGCCGCCACCGCTGCCTGAGGCCCCGCTCCGCCCAGACTGCCCCGGCGCTGCGGGACAGACAGACGGAAGGCTGGCCGGGCTGGCGGACGCGGAGATGGAGACACGGACAGCCCGGCCCGGCGGAGCCGCGCAGACTCCGCGGCCCAGGGAGGGGTGGGGCCTCCGGACCCCTCATTTGCATAATCCAATGGGGCGGGGACTCCCGGTGTCTCATTAACATACAGGGGCGGGGCATGTTAGCATAGATTCGGGTGGTCCTGAAGAACGGAGGTGGAAAGCGCGGTCCTCCCCCAAGTGCAGGGCACTGAGGGAAAGAGGAGGGCGCCGCATCCCTCCGTCTCTGGGCCTCAGTTTCCCCATTTGGGCATTGGCGACAGAGCCAGATCTCCAGGGCTTCCAAGAAAAGAAGACACGTGGGCCAGTGTGGAAGAGCCTTTCTGACCACCCGTATTTGGCCGACCCCTATCCTAAATCTGGTCTCCGGCATGTCCCTAACTCTAGGCCTGAACACCTCCCACAGTCCCTGGTGTCTCTGTACCCTCCCTAACACTGAGGAATAAACCAGGAGTGAGGTGAGGATTCTAAGGTACAGGAAGCAGCAGGAGCAGAGTCCAGGAGGAGGATGTTGGTGAGTTTATTTTCTCTCTGGAGGGATCTTCAGGACGAGCAGTTCCAGCTGCTCAAGCTGTGAAGAGAGAGAGTGGGTCAGGGCCTGGCCTGGCCCAAGGGACCCTGGGACTGCAGGTCTTAGGAAGCTGGGGTGGTCCTGAGGGTGTGTACTGTGGGAATTACCCAAAGGGCAGGTGGGGTAGGACAAGGGCCAGACAGGGTCCACACCGGGCGGGAAGGATCGGATCTTGTTGACAGGTGGTGGATCACAGTCTGAATCCGAGTCCCAGGAAAGGAGTGTAGGGCTCAGGCATTGGTGCCCCTTTTGGCCTGTGGGAAGTGTAAACTCAGATTTATCCTTGACATAAATAACTCCATTTTGTAACCTAATTTTATCTTGTTCTAGAAGGAAGCACTCCCTCCCTTCCCTTCACTATGTACCCTGAGCTGGCCTTGAACTCTCAATCCTCCTGCCTCCACTTCCCAAGTGCTGGGATCAAAGGTGTGCAACACCGTACCTGGCTTTTCTGTAATTTCTTTATGTAACCCCAGAATATTACTTAATGTGACCACAGAATGAGACCCAACTGATGGGACTCCCATAAATGAAGCTGGAGAATGACTCCCCATACCCCAGCGATGATCAATACCCTCACCCCTGACGCTCGAGGTCCTGGGGAGGGCCCCCGAGGACATGATGAGGCCATCGACGGAGTTCTGCAGCCCATGCACAGCAGACCTGTGGGGAGATGAAAAGATGGGGGCCCTTGGAGAGAGACACTGGACTGCTCGGGATGGGGACAGTTGCAGGGTCAGAGTAGGGGCAGCCATGTGGGGATGTGAGTCCTGGGAGAAGAGGGAGGTCTGGACTCAGGTGAGCTCCAGATTCTCCTAGTTAGATGTGGTTGTAGAGGGAGCAGATCAGATAAGGGTCAGAGGTCAGACTGAGAGCTGGGCTTCACCATATGTCACTCAGCTCTTTCTGGAGGTCATCCTTCCAGCACCCACTGCCTTCCAACAGCCCCTCCTCTGTGTCCCGCCAGGCAGATGAGTCATACCCTTGCTGCTTCATCTTGGTCAGGACCTGGAATCAGGAGAGGAGCAGGGACAAGAGACCAGCCACACCAGCAGTAATGATCATGGTGAAAGGTGACCATTACGTGGCACTTATTACATACTAGGCTTCATTCAAAGCACTTAACCCTCAGCTGACACAGCTATCCAATCAGAGAGGGTTGTGCCATAATTATACCCATTATTCAGAGGAGCAAACTGAGGCCAAGAGAGGCAAAGTAATTTGCCTGTGGTCATACAGCACTAAGTGGCAGAGCTGGGATTTGAACCCAGCCTCTAGTCTGGGTTCTTCTGTCTTCTCTGCTCACCTTGCGGCACTTCACCTGCGTCTTCTGCATCTTCTGGATGTTCACCAGGTTCTCTGAGATCTCATTCTCCTGTGCCTCTGTGGGGGAAGGGAGTTAAGGGGTGGGGTAAGGGCACAGGAAGGGCCTCCCTCCTAGCTGCTGGCTCTAGGTACTCACGGAGCTTCTGACAGATGAAGGTCACTTCCTCCTGCACCAGCTCCAGCTCCTCCCACAGGAACTTCTTGCTGAAGGGGACAGAACAACCTAGACCCATACTTCCCACCCATTCCCCAGCTTCTCTCATGTCCACCTTCTGCCCCTACACTGTCCCCCCACTTCCTGCCCCATCTTCTCCTCCTGACTTTGAACCTCCACACAGTCTCTCCACTCCTTAGCCTCCATCTCCCTACCTTCTGCCTCCCTGGCCTCCCCCATCACTCCCAGCCTCCTGATCTCCTGGCCTCCTTCCCCATTTCACCTCCAGCTTCCTGTCTTCCCCTCCTTCTGGTCTCCCAATCTCCCCCACACTCTCTTACTCAGCCTCCCATCCCTGTCTTGTCCTCTAAGCTTTCCACCCTCCCCCCCAGTCTCTATTACCCCAGGCCTCTTCCATTTCTTCCTTCCTGGCCTCCACTCCTTCTGGAAGCTTCCAAGTTGCTCTCCTGCCAAAACCCACCTGTCCCTGATCTCCTGGGCCAGCAGCTGCAGGCAACGTGTAGTACGGGCCCGCTGTACCTCCTCCCCATCACGTAGAGTCTTCTGCAGCCCCCGAAGGCCTTGGGCCAGGGCCCCATACAGCTCCTGCCGACCCTGTTCCGTGCCCCACTTGTGCCCCTCCTTCTCTCCCTGGTGAACCGTGGGGCTCAGCACTTCTGCAGAGACGGTGGAACCTTGACGAAGTCCTGAGGCCAGTTTTGAACCCAGCTTGCCTTAACTTGGCTTTGACTTTGACTTGGAACTTAGACTCCCTCAACTCTCACCCCCCCTGGCCTGACTTGGATGACCCTGACAGGGCCAGCCTCCAATCTGACTCTGAACCCAGAGTCCCCCAACTTCTCTCACCCTTGGTCTGACCCTGACCAGACCAGCCTCCAGCCTGACCATGACCTCTATCCAGTCCTCACCTTCAAGCTGCTGGATCTTGATCTGCTGCAGGCAGCTCTCCTTCTCCAACATGGTCACAGAGTGGTTCAGGAACTCAAAAGCCTCAGGTGGGAGAGAGAAGGTCGTGTTTGGGGTAGGGAGAAGGGAATTGGGGGGGGGCGGTGGCAGGGACAAGGACAGAGAGTGCTGGGCATGGGGCCAAGGTGGCTCACCTTGGTCTGAGCCTGTAGCTGACTTCTAAGTGACTCCAACTCACATCGCAGAAGCTTCTGGGAATCGGGAATTACCATGGTGGACTTACCTGCGGGCAAAGGTAAAGCGGAAGCCAGCACTGGGGCAAGAGTGGAGCAGGAAAGGGTAGAAACTCCAAGTAGGGGTGGGGGCAGGTGGGGTACAGAACAGGGGCCCACTGAAGCTGTGGCAGGGGTGAGTGGGCAGTGATAATGGGGTCCCCGATACTGGGACAGGTCTTCAGCACCCAGTCTTGTAGGGAAGGAGAGTTCTCACCTTTAACTTTGGCAGAGCTGTTCTCTGAGGATTTCTAGGAAAGGGGAATAAGAGGGGAGAAGAAATTTGTGCTTGGGTTGTTCACCTTGACCTAGTGTGCAAGGTAGCACAGAGTTCTGAGTGTCCCAAACCATCAGTGAAGTCTAGGCTGCTTTTTTTTTTTTATTCATATGTGCGTACAATGCTTGGGTCATTTCTCCCCCCTGCCCCCACCCCCTCCCTTACCTCTCCCCCCAGGGTGCTTTTAGGGGCATTCCTGTCCTGCCCGTGGCCTGTATGCTCAGAAACACACTTGCCCACGTGTGGGCTGGTAGGTTGCTTCTGCTAGCAGGTGCCAGCCCTCTCCCTGGCTTGGGCTCAGGTAATGACACTCTTCTTCAGAGACAAATGATACCAAGAGTATCCGAGGTGGGCACTATTAACCACACACCATTGCCGAAACACACGAGCACAGCCACAGGGATGCACAACCGCTAATCCATCACGCTCAGGGCATCCACTCACACGCATCTCAGACACACAAACACCCAGAGACCATCATGGACAAAATCCATTAAAGAGCCTGGTGCCTATGGCTCACGTCTATAATCCTAGCTACTCAGGAAGCAGAGATGTGGAAGACTGAAGTTTGAAGCCAGCCTGGGGCAAAATAATTTTCGAGACCCTATCTCAAAAAAACCCAACACACAAAAAACAGGGCTGGAGGTGTGGCAGAGTGAAAAAAAAAAAAGTGGTAGAATACCAGGCTTGCAAGCACAGGCCATGAGTTCAAGCCCCAGTACCAAAACCAAAAGAGCTCACTAACCATACACAAGGGCCCTTTCCTTCCATTCGATGCTTCAATTATCAAGAACCTGACGGGTTCTGTTCTGGGTGCTTAATACATATGGCGTAAATGATGAGGGTCCCCAGCCCACCCCTCCTCTAAGCCCCACAGTGGTAGATCAGGGTGGTTTTCTGGATTTAAGGAGTTCCCTGGGTGGGGATGACCTTGGCTATGTTGTGATGCCTCTTCAGAAGGTCTTGGTCATGACAGCACTCCTTCTGTGGGTCTGGGTTGGAATACGAGGAATCCCCATGTGGCTGAGGCCCCGAGCCCCACCCTGGCTTCCAGTCTACACTCTTCACGGTGGGTTCAGGAGCAGCGTTTCCCACAGGCTCTGACTCTAAGGTCCTGGGCCAGTGAATCCTATACTCCAAAGCTTTGTCCAAGGAAGAGCCTGGGGGAACAGCCTCCTTGAGGGGCAGCCCAGAGCACACTTTGCAGCCCCAGCCCTTCCCAGCCCTCCCACAGCCCCTCCACGAACCCCAGTATTTGTCACGCTTCTCCACGTTGGCAAGAAAAGATCCGATGGAGGGTGAGGGAGGTGATTGGTAATAGGACGTAGGCAAGTCAGGGTCCAGTGGCAGGCCGGCCAAAAGAGGGTCACTGGGAATGAAGGAACAGGAGCTTCTTTAAGACCAGCCCTTGTGTGTTCCCCCCGCCACACACACACACCTGGGAGATGCCACAGCCCTGAATACCCAGCTTCTTAGTTTGGTTGGAGACAAAGCTGAAAGATGATCTCAGGGTCAAGCACAGTGGCTCACGCCTGTAATCACAGACACTCAGGAGGCAGAGAGCAGAAGAATCACAATTCAAGGCTTACCCCAGCAAAAAGTGTAACCCTCATCTCAATCAATAAGCCAGGTGTAATGGTTACTTCTGTAATCCCAGCTACATGGGAGGCATAGACGAGAGGATTGTGGCCTGAGACTGGCCCCAGGTAAAAACATGAGACCCTATCTGAAAAATAACTAAAACAAGCAAAAAAGGCTGGTGGAGTGGCTCAAGTGGTAGAGTGCCTGCCTGGTAAGCACGAGGCCCTGAGTTCAAACTCCAGTACTCCAAAAGAAAAAAAGAAAAAGAAATCTGAATTGGGCTGGACACTGAGAAGCACCCATAAGACACCCCCCCCCACCCCGCCAAACCCAGAAAAGAAATGAGGCCTTGGAACCTCCCAAAGATAAAAAGAACCTGGGGCTTAAGGGGACGGCACTCCCAGAAAGCTACAGCACTTGGGAAGTCTCCGAGGCATGGAACCATATGCTCGGTGCTGGTAAATTCAGGATGGCTGAGGGCAGGCTAAGAGAAGCAACAGGTCACCCCAAGTAAGGCACAGAGATCTGCTTGGGCCCGGCCCTGCAGGTAAGTGGGAGCCACAGAGTATGAGTTGGAGAGGGAGGGCATATCTATTGAATAAATATTAGCTAAATTGGAGTCCAATTAGGAGCAGGAAAGGATTCAGCTCTGGATCTCACCTCCACATGCCCTCCTAGTCAGTATAGTCAGGGTTAGCAGGTTTGCCCTGAGTCACACTCAGTTCCTCAAGCCCTCTAGACCTTTTGCTTCTGTTGCCCTTGCTGGGCCCTCTGCTTGGTATCTTTCCCCTGGCCCAGTCTTCCTGGAAGACTTCTACACATCCTTCAAAACCCTACTCAGTATATCCTCTGTCAAATCCTTTCCCCCCCTTTCATTTTCTTTTGATGGCCTGCTCATGTTAGGCAAGTGCTCTACCACTAAGCTACATTCCCAGTTCCAAGTCTTTCTTAATCCTTTTTTTTCATATATTCTGAGTGCTTACTGGGTCTTCATCCTCAGCTGGGAGTCAGTCCCCTACTTCCCCCCATGTACAAGTTGTTCTTCTGCCTGAAATGTTCTAGGTAACCCCGTTAAGAGTCACTGTCTCGGGGAGATCCTCACTCCAGAGGCCATAGAGCATCATAGTTAAGTTAGGGGACCTTCAGGCTGGGTGGCCTGGGTTCAAGTCCTAACTCTGCCCCCTCCCAACGGTGTGGTGTTAGAAGAGTTACTGAAACTCTCTTTATGCCTCACCGTCCCCAACCATCAAAAAGGGATGTCACTGTATGCACTCACTGGGTTGGGGTGATTTAAGTAAATTCAATCTTGTCAGTGCCTGGCATACAGAAGTGGGAAGCTCACTGTTCCTGAACGTCACACTGCTGAAGACCCGGGGACCACGGGAGTGGTGGGAGGCGGGCACCCTCCCCCTCCGAGCGCAGTTGATTCTTCCGCTGTTCGTCCCGGGAGAATTCTCTGAGGAAGGGGGCGGGGTCACCAGCCTCGGCCCCGCCCCTGGTCCAGGAATCCTGCGCCCATCAGACTCCCAACCCCCTTCCGCTCCCACCTACCACATACCACCTGTTCATGCTCTCCCATCAGGGACCGCGAAGCCAGCCCCCCGAGCTGTGACGCTGAAATTTGATCCCATGGGGACACCATCGCGTTAAAACGCTGGAGGTTGACGGTAGAGTCACAGAGAGGGGTGTGGTCGACATTTTAGCTCCGCCCCCTCCGTGGTAGTCGCCGGCCTCATTGGCTCCTTAGCACCTGCAGTATGATTGGATAAAACTCTGACGAGGGGGCGGGACTTAGGATAGTTCCTACTAACCGATTAGTCAATACCTAAGGAGGCGGGACAGAAGGCTGCAGATCTGCGATCCGGTTGGTTTGGGGCTCTGGGAGGCGGGATGAGATTTTGGTTGGGGCTGGAGGAGAACCAGGAGGAGAGACTGCGCAGGAGAACCACGGGGCGCTCTGCACCGCGGAAGCCTGCCCGGCCGCACTATTTGGCCTTGGTGCCTAGGGTCTCTGACTCTGGACTCCGGGTGCTCCGGGAGGAAGTCCGAATTCCCAACGGTGGGCTTCGGCGTCTTCTGAATGAGTTTGGGGTGTCCCAGGATTAGATGGGGGGTCTCCGGGAGTGCTCGGGTGGTGTTCATAGGATATCTCGAGTTCTGTGGTGAGAGGAGGGGTCTCGACTGCTGAAAGTGGGAGTCACTAGGCTGATCTGAAGGCCTGGGGCTATGAACGTGAGCTGCTGGGACTGAAATTTGGGGCATGGACAGAGAACTAGAGAGCTTCAGATTTCCATTTTTTTAAGTTTTTGGCGGTGCTAGGGACGGAACCCAGGGCCTCGCTCATGCAAGGCAGTTGCTGTACCCCCTGATTGGAGAGCTGGGGTCCGGGATTGTCACGGGACTCCTGTGGGTCTCCCCACCCCCATTACTGGAGTGCTTTCCCCTAATCTCTGCCTGATAGGCCGTGACCCTGACCCTGAGCAGACGCAAAGAGATTGAAGGCCATGGGGCAAAGGTGAAACAATGAGTCACAGGTGCCTCCTTTCCAGGGCTGCAAGATGGAGAATGGCGGGGACCCAGGAGGCCTGATTAAGGTGGTCCATCTTCTGGTCTTGTCAGGTGCCTGGGGCATGCAAATGTGGGTGACCTTCGCCTCAGGTAGGGACCCTCAGCCTGGCGATCAGGGTGGGGAGAGAAACAGGAGGATGTGTCCTAACAGGCATGTGGTCCCCTACCTCACAGGCTTCCTGCTTTTCCGAAACCTTCCCCGACATACCTTCGGCCTCGTGCAGAGCAAACTCTTCCCTTTCTACTTTTATATCTCCATGGGCTGTGCCATCATCAATCTTTGCATCTTAGCTCCACAACGTGCCTGGGTTCAGCTTACGTTCTGGGAGGCCAGCCAGGTACGTGGGCTTGAGTGCCATTATCCTCCAGAAACATGTTCCTAAGACCCCAGTGAGCACCTATTCTCATCTTTTCTAGGAAAAAAAAAAAAAAGTGCCCCTATACCTGGTGGGCACTGGCTATCCTTGAACAGTGCATAGCCTGCACAACTGTCCCCAGCAGCCCTGTCTATTCTCTCAGCTGGCTGCTGCTTCCTGTCCTCCTAGTGGTTGGGCCCACTGCCAGGCTGTGGTGACTCAGCTGAGCTGGGGCACTGACCCCAGGTCATTATTTAAAAACCAGCCCAACTGGGGATTTTGGCTTCACTACCCCCATTCACACATTTCCTCAGCCACAAGCCAAGAAACCATCTCTGCATCTAGGATTTCTTTACCCCACTCTCCCTCTACCCCCCTGTATTCTTCAGATGTGGGCAGGTGAGTCCTGACAGGTGTTTCAAGAATAATCTCCCATACTTAGGCATGGTGGTGCACACCTATAATCCCAGCACTTGGGAGTCTGAGGCCAGATGATCTTGAGTTTGAGGCCAGCCTGGGCTACATAGGGAAACCCTGTCTCAAAAAAAACCCAGATAAAGGAGAGGATTATGGGTAACTAGGATTTCACTGGCATTTTATTCCCTCCCTGTGGGCCAGCGTCAGCTCCTGGGGTCTGAGCTGGGGTCACAGAGAAAGGAAAAGGGCCCTATCTTAGGCTCTCATCTTTCAGGGGACAAGGGAGCAATTAGAGTTCTCTGACTTAATTTTGGGGGAAATAGAGATGGAAGATCCTGCCCCGGGACTAGGTAACAGAGGAGAGGAGTCTTGGGACTAGGTAGCAGAGGGGTAGAAGAAACACAGGTGGAACCTTCCTTAGAGGGTACCAGTTCTTGGTCTGGGCTGTGAGGGTGCAGAAGGGCCTTGCCCATGGCTCACCTTCTTCTCTGCTGCCCCCATTAGCTCTGCCTATTGCTTCTGAGCCTCATGCTGGCCACCATCAACGCCCACTGGCTGGAACCCCGCACCACTGCTGCCATGTGGGCCCTACAGACGGTGGAGAAGGAGCGGGGCCTGGGTGGGGAGGTGCCAGGCAGCCACCAGGGCCCTGACCCCTACCGCCAGCTGCGGGAGAAGGACCCCAAATACAGTGCTCTCCGAAAGACCTTCTTCCACTACCATGGCCTCTCCTCTCTTTGCAATCTGGGCTGCCTCTTGAGCAATGGGCTATGCCTGGCCGGCCTTGCCCTGAACCTCAGGAGCCTGTAGGGTGGGCCCTCCATGTTAATAAACGCCTCTTCCAAAAACGGCTCTCATTGTTTCTCCCCATGAGAAGTGGGGTGAGTGTGGGTGTGTGTGCATGTACAAGGGTGACTCTGAGGGCCTCAGTTTCCCCATGCACCTGGCATGTGATTTGGAGTTAGCTATTTCAGCCCCTAAGTGTCTCCACTAATGGTGCCCCTTTATTGAGCACCTGCTATATGTTGGCATGCTGCTAATCATTGTCTATACTGTGTATTATTGTAACAATAGCTGGTTCTGTTCTCTAAGGGACGGTTATATTTCCTACCCCACTGACATTGGGGGTGGCTGTGTGACTTGCTTTGGACAATGTGAACAGAAATGGCACGTGTCACTGGGTGTGGTGGCACATGCCTGTAATCCAGCTACTCGGGAGGTAGAGATCCAGAGGATGGTGATTTAAGCCAGCCTAGGCAGAAAGTTTGCAAGACCATATCTCAACCCATAAAAGGTGGGCTTGGTGGTGCACTTCCAGATACAAGGGAAGCATAATGGAGGATTATGAGCCAGGCCAAGTGGGCATGAAAATGCAAGACCGTATTTGGAAAAATAACTAAAGCAAAAAGGACTTAAGGTGTGGCTCAAGTTGTATTGCGCCTGCCTAGCAAGCACAGGGTCCTGAGTTCAAGTCCCAACACCACCAAAAGAAGGAAGAAAAAATCTGACATGTGTCACTGACAAGTATAACAAGAATGATTGTCTCTTCACCACAACCAAATTTTGGTGATGGGGTTTCATTATACTTGGAGGATGGTTGTTACTGAGTCTGACCCAGCCTTTCCTGGCTAGTACACTTCAGCTCAGTTCAGTTTATCCACGTAGTAGCATTTGGAGGTAGCTGTTATTGCTCCTGTGAGGCTACACACATGCAAAGTTCAAGTTGAGTTGGGAGCATGGATCATGTAGAGCACTTGCCTAGCAAGCACCAGGCTCTGAACTGAAAACTCCAGTGCCACCAAAAAGAAAAAAAAGTTCAAGTTGCTTAAGGTAGAGTTGCTGGGATGCAAATACCAGCAAAACCTAAATATAATGGACTCTATCCTACTAGCTTGAAGAAAATTCCAGCAGCTTGGCTGGGCCTGGATACCAATTTTTTTTTGTAATAACATTTTACTCTGTGGCCTCAAGGAAGGAGCTGCCTCTCTCTGAGCTTTGGTTTCCTTATTTGTAAAAGGGGGTTTTAATTCCAAGAGCAATTAAAAGTACTTAGCAGAGGAGCTAGGTTCCGGTGGCTCACGCCTGTAATCAACTACTCAGGAAGCTAAGATCAGGAGGATTGCAGTTCGAGGCCAGCCTAACCAAATAGTTCATGAGACTCTGTTTTCAAAATAACCAGAGCAAAATGGACTGACTCTAGTAGAGCACAGTTCAAATCCCAGTCCCATAAAAAAAAATTAATAAAGTAGCAAAAGGATGCAGCCCATTCTAGGGTCAGATATGGCACTTTACAAACACTAACTCAGATCAGAATCTCCACACAACCCTGTGAAGTGAGTACTCTTGCTTTGGGCCACTTGACGAACGGGGAAACTGAGCCCAGAGAGGTTCAGTAATATGTCCAATAGCACAAGACTAGAAAATGCTGGCTGTGGGATTCGAACCCGGCTCCTGCTCCCTCACTCTTAACAGCTGGGCACCCAATAGGACCTCTTCACCTGTAGTTAGGAAAAAGGAGATGCTGATTGTTGGGGGCCGGCTCTGCAGGCGCGGCGCAGCCCCAGCCCCGCCCACCTGCTGTCTACAGGCCCCGCCCCCGGCTAGGCCCCGCCCCAGCGCGGCCCCTCCCCAGCCGCCCGGGCGGAGCCGGCGCGGGATCCGGGTGGCTGCGGGCGGCGGCGGTGGCGGTGGCGGCTGCGGGGAGGGGGTCGCGCCGAGGCCAGGCCGCAGCAAGTTGGGAGGTGGATCCCGGTGGCCAGCGGCCAGTGACAAGAGGTGACCCCCCCCTCCCCGGGAGGAATCGCACCCCGCTCAGCTCCTGCGCGTTCCTGCAGGTCTGGAGATCGGGGGGCAGGGAGGAGGGCCGGGGACCTAGGGAACAAAGGCGGGGCTGCGGGGGACGCCTCTTCCCTCGCCCGCACCCAGCTGGGCTCATCCGGCCGCGCTGATGGGACGCGGGCGGGGTAGAGGGTCCAGCTGGGGGACTTGCGCTGGGACCATATGGTGATGGGGGCGAGGCGGCTGAGCTCCCCTGCACCGGCTGGGGCGCCCCAAAACCACTGATAAGAGGCAGATCTGAGCTCTCTGGGGCTCCTTACCTAGTGCCAGGTGGGAGATTGTCAGGAAGAGGTGGGACCGGTGACCCATGCAGGCGGGATGGGGCGGGGGCCACAGCCTGGCAGCCCTGCCCAATGGGCGGCTTCTCTGCCCCTCCTCAAACTCGTTCTCCCGGAACACGGGGTGGGGCTGGTTGGGTCCCTGTTGAAAATGGTAGGGGAAAAAAAAAAAAAAAAAAGCCCCAATGGCTGTTGAGAAATCGCTTCGTGCCTGGGCTTCCCTATCTGTGAACGCTCCATTCATCAGCTCAGGGAGCAGCGGTAGACAGGTAAACTGAGGCCTTGAGGCCAGAATTAGGCTGGGGGTGGAGGGGGCATGCTGGGCCCAGAAGCAGCAGTAAGCTAGGTGTGGGCTGCTTGGCCCTGGGATCCTTTGCCTGGAGAGGAAGGACCAGAGGAGCAGGGTGGTGTTTGTGGTAGTGGGCTTTCTGATACTTCGATGCTGGGATAATTTTCCTGGGCTTGAGAACTCTCACATCTGCTTCCTGGGCTGGAACCGTGGTGAGTCAGCCTTGGCCAGATGGAGACAGGCCCGGCCCCTTTGACAAATAAAAAATGGCAGGTACCCACTTGGAAATCGAGCTGGGGCTTTAGATTTGAGCTGTCTCAAAAGAAAAAAGCCAAAATCCTTGCCCTGATGTCAGGAAAAGTGTTAAAATGGGCTTGGGGGTGGAGAAGCAGACACCTGGCCAAAGTCAACACCCCCTGGGGGGGGGGCTCTGTCCAGCTGGCAGGTTCCTCCCCCCTCCCAGCTCACACCTGGGCCACACAAGCTGCATACCCTGGGTGCAAAGTCCACACCTGCAGCTTCAGACTTCCTCAGTGGCCAGAGAAGGCAGCCTCTGTGCCCCCCTCCCCATCCCTGGCCTTGAATTTGAACCCCTTGCCAGGTCTCTGGGCCTCAAGATAGGAGCCGTCAAGCTTCTGTAACAATGGTTCAATTTTGCCTTTGTGTGGTTGCGTTTACTGAGTGAAGACCATATGCTGGGTACTTTTTTATGACCGTTAGGTATATTAATGATGTCGCACTGGAAGGCACGTGGCTACCCTGTGGGCTGTTCCGTACTTTATTGATAGCTATGTCTGCGGTGAACAGTGCCTGACACAGAGGCGGACTAGGCAAGTGTTTGTTGAATGAATGAAGAAACTCACTTGAGGCTCCCAGCCAATGCCTTTTCAGATAGGGACTGTGACAAACATCCCCTTTTTCAAAAGAGGAATGTTGAGGTCCAATCAGAGAAAGTGATGCAAGCAGTTGTTTTCCAACGGGCAGAGCCAGGATTTGAACCCAGGCCAGGTGGATCCATTGGAGCTATAATCAATTCCCCTGGTAGGGCTCCCGTCTTTCCCATCTGAGGATTTCTGAGGTCCCCTTCCAAGAGGTTCCTGTCAAGCTCCAAGATGGCGTCAGCTGGAGACCACCCTGCGGCCCCCCGTGATGCTGCTGATCAGAACTTTGACTACATGTTCAAGCTGTTGCTTATTGGCAACAGCAGTGTGGGCAAGACATCCTTCTTGTTCCGCTATGCTGACGACTCCTTCACGCCCGCCTTTGTCAGCACCGTGGGCATCGACTTCAAGGTCAAGACCGTCTACCGCCATGACAAGAGGATCAAGCTACAGATTTGGGTAGGCCAGGCGGTTGTCTGTGGGTCTGGGGGGAGGGATTTCTCCAGTGATGCTCCCTAGAGGGCGAGGGCAGTGGGCAGGGTCTCCTGGTGGCAGGAGAGTGGCCCCGGCTGAGGAGGAGGCTGCTATCTATGAGGTGAATTCATCAGGGTGGGGGGACATGCCTTGTCCTGGGTGGCCTGTCGAGGGCCTGAAAAGGGGGATGGTACTAACCCAAGAGCAAGCCCAGGGATCCCCAATTGTCTGCCTGGCCTTCAGAGCCACCCTCGGCCCCCAAACTCAGCAGCTGGTAATGGTCATCATGATAGCAAGAGCACCAGGAGGTAGCAAGATGGCTCCCTGCGGCCCAGTTGGCTCATTTGTGGTGGTTAAGTTGGTTTAACTTTGAGAGGCCAGTGACCCCTCTGACTGGGATCACGTCCAGGGCAGGATCACGTCTCTCCCATTAAACCAGGGGGTCCCTTTGAGAATAAATCCATGTCTACCCCATCTGACAGGGCTGTGAGCACAGTGCAGTGTCCCTTAGTCAGGGGCTGGGTGAGGAAGTGGTGGCTTCAGGCCGGCTGACTGCCATTTTTCCAGGACACAGCAGGCCAGGAGCGCTACCGGACGATCACCACAGCCTACTACCGCGGAGCCATGGGTTTCTTGCTCATGTATGACATCGCCAACCAGGAGTCCTTTGCCGCTGTGCAGGACTGGTGAGTGCTGGCTCACCACTGAGCCCTGACCTTTGCCCTTACCCTCCCCCACCCTCCACCCCCTCACTCATGCCCCCCAACTCTCCAGGGCCACACAGATCAAGACCTACTCGTGGGACAACGCCCAGGTCATCCTCGTGGGGAACAAGTGTGACCTGGAGGACGAGCGTGTCGTACCAGCTGAGGATGGCAGGAGACTTGCTGATGACCTTGGTTAGTGCCCCAGGGCCCCCCATCACCAAACCCTCATACCCATCCTCAGGTCCCAGCTCGAATAATAGTCACCAACTCTTTGAGGATCCACCCAGAAAAATACCCAGGGTATGCCATCTTGTATGCCACCGTCTCTGTTGAATTTGATTTCAGGGGACTCATCTACAGAAACCCCTCCCTTGCCCTGGGAACCGGGGTAGATTGACCCTGGGATCCTAACAAGGCAACCGATTTTTCTCTTTAGTCTCTTTTATGGGGCTCCAGGGAAAACAGACCTCAGCCCAGTGCAATACATGAATGGCTCTTTTTGTTTGTTTGTTCTGGGAATTAAACCCAGGGCTCCCCAAATGCTAAGCAGGCATTCTACCCACAGCCCAATTTTTACTTTTTGTTGTTCTGCATGTTTTTGTTTTGAGACGGGTCTCCCAGCAAGGCCTAGAACTTGTCATGCCCCCAGCCTCAGCCTCCTGAGTGCTGGGATTACTGGCATGTGCCAGCAAACCAGAAAGCACATTTTTAAATGGTTGAAAAAAATAAAAATAAAAATAATGAGCTGGGCCAGGCACTGATGGCCTACGCCTGTAATCCTAGCTACTCAGGAGGCAGAGATCAGAAGGATCAAGGTTTGAAGCCAGCACAGACTAATAGTTCATGAGATCCTATCTCGAAGAAACCCAACACAAAAAAAACTGGCAGAGTAGCTCAAGGTGTAGACCCTGAGTTCAAGCCCCAGTACCACAAAAATAAATAAATAAATAAAAATAAGCAGGGTATAATGGTGAACACCTGTAATCTCAGCACTCAGGAGATAGAGGCAAGAGGATCATGAGTTCAAGGCCAGACTCAGCTACATAGGGAAAAATAAAAAATAAAAAGAACAATAATATTTCATGATGTGAAATTTATTATCCATTTAAGTGTCTGTAAGATTTTTCTTTTTTTTTTTTCCTCTTTAAATTTCATTTATTTATTATTCATTTATTTTTGGCAGTACTAGGGTTTGATCTCAGGGTCTCAGACTTGCTAGGCAGGTGCTCTACCACTCAATCCACTGCATCAGCCCTCATTTTTTGGGGGCTATCACTTGAGGCACGCCTACCTCTTTTTTTGCTTTAGTTATTTTTCAGTTGTCTTGTGTTTTTGCCTGGGCCAGCCCTTGGACCTCTATCCTCCTACGAATACCTCCCTCACAGCTGGACTTACAGGTGTGCTGTGTACCAGGACACCCCACTTATTAACTGAGATGGAGTCTTGCTAACATTTTGCCCTGGCTAGCCTCAATGTGTGAGGCAATTTCTGCCTCCAGAGTAGCTGGGATTATAGGCATGATCCACCTTTCCTGGACAATTTTTTTAAATTGACACAGTAATTGCATATAATAATTGTCATGTACTGAATACAGTGTGATAATTTGGTATTTACACAATGGGTAATGATCAATCAGGATAATTAGCACTTCCATCTCATAGAGAGATTCATAAAAAATGTAAATATGAAATTTATATTAAATTTAATTTAATTTTCTTTTTTTGATGGTATGGAATTTGAACTCAGGGCTTCATACTTCCTAGTCAGGTGCTCTACTGCTTGAACCAAACCTTCTGTCCTCAAATTTCAATGCTTGTAGGGAGTAGGTGTGTCGCACAGTGCTAAAGTGCTTGCATGGGAAAAAAGAAAAAGTTTCCAAGTGAAATTTCCCTGGAACACAGCCATGTTTGTCTTTTGTGGGATTTTAACTCAGGACTTCCCACTTGCAAAGCAGGCTCTCGATAACTTGAGCCACACATCCAGCCCATTTTGCTCTTGTTATTTTGGAGATGGGGTCTCAGAGCTATTTGCTTGGGCTGGCCTCAAACTGACCTCTGCTTCCCAAGTAGCTAGGATTCAGGTGTGAGCCACCGGTGCCAAGCTCTCTGTCATTCTTCAGTCATTTTTCAGTACTGGGAATTGAACTCAGGGTCTTACACATGCTAAGTAAGCATTCTACCACTTGAGCCACTCTGCCAGCCTTCTTTTCTTTTTTGTTTTGTTTTGTTTGTGGTATGGTTTGAACTCAAGGCCTCATGCTTGTTAGGCAGGCATGCTACTACTTGAGCCACTCCACCAGCCCTTGTGATAGGTTTGTTAAGATAGGGTCTCGAGAATTATTTCCCCAGACTGGCTTCGAACCTCGATCCTCCTGATCTCTGCCTCCTGTGTAGCTGGGATTACAGGTGTGAATTACCAGCACCCGACTGTTATTTTGGTTTTTGAGACAGTGTCTCACTATGTAGCCCAGAATGTTCTCAAAGTTCAGATTCTCTTGAGTGCTGGAATTACAGGTGTGCACCATTCTGCCTGGCTGCTGCCTCACAATTTTATTATCATCCTCAGCAGCACCTTTGTTCCTGATTTACAGATGAACAAACTGAGGCTCAGAAAGGCTAAGACACTTAGCCAAATCCCCAAAGCAGGACAAAGAGCAGAGCTGAGCTGGGCTTGGTGGTACAAGTTTATAATCCCAGCATTCAGGAAGCAGGGGCAGAGGGATTGAGACTTGCAAGCCAGCCTTGGCTATCTAGTGAGACCCTGTCTCAAAAAATTAAAACAAAAAAGTATGACTGGGATTGGCTCAGGTTCAAGAGATGCCACAGACAAGACTCTATCACTCCAGAAGGGCTCATGGGGTCCCCACCTTCTGTCCACACAGGGTTTGAGTTCTTTGAGGCCAGTGCCAAGGAGAACATCAATGTGAAGCAGGTCTTCGAGCGTCTGGTGGATGTCATCTGTGAGAAGATGAACGAGTCCCTGGAGCCCAACTCTAGCCCAGGCAGCAATGGCAAAGGCCCGACCCTGGGGGACACCCCAGCCCCCCAGCCCAGCAGCTGCAGCTGTTAGAACTGGCCCTCGACTCCCACCCATCCCCTCTTGCCTCAGCAGGGATTGTGACTGAGACATGAGCCACAGGGCTGTCTCCAAGCTCAGGGCACCCCTTCCCTCCTGCCTGCCACCTTCTCCTCCTCCAGCTTGGCTCCCTCCCTCTCCGTGCTGCCTTACTCAGCCCGGGTCACAGGCCGCACACCCCAGGGGTTCAGCTCAGCATGGCCGGCAGGGACCTGGGTTACCCTGCATGAACTTAACTGCTTTCCAAGGTGTTTCAATGGGGTGGCCTTGGGCCGCATGTCCCTCCACACCTGATGGAGGGACATCCTCCGTGCCTTCTATGTTAGTCCATTCCTCATTGGACACTGCCTGGTGTCAGGAGCCTGCTGATGCTGTCACATGGTGTGGGTTTCTGGGCTAATCCATGGAGAGTGGAAGTGGCGCCTCTTTCTCAGGTTCCCCCAGGTTGGCCTTGAACCCACCCTGTGAACCTCCTAGACTCCAAGTTTCCAAGCTGGGATGATGATTGGGGTCCCCTTCACACCCCTGCCTCAGCTTACAGACCATCTACTTGTGAAAACAGCATGTTATAGAAGGGAGCCGAGTCAGGACCACCCCCGGCATTGGTGACTCCAAAGTGCCTTCTGAGCTTCCCCAGAATTTATGCCACCCATGATCCTGTCCTTGTTTTGATGAACCCATTGCATCTCTAGAACATTCTGGCCATATCGGGTGGGACTGGGAATTAGCCAACCTTTAGCATTCCTGCTCAAGGCTGTCTGCCAGGTCACCTCAGAGCCAGGAGACTGGGGCCTTGGTGGCTTGTTGTATTTTAAGCAAGATCTTTCCAAATCTTAACATCCTGCGACAGAAGGAAATTGAGCAATGTCCCCACAGCCTGGGCTTGCTGGTGACTTTCTGATGTCAGGACTCAGGCTTCTCCAACTTGAAGACCCAGTGTCCATCTCCTAAACTGTGTCACCAGTGGGCCTAGGGAATCCTGGATCTTTCCATGGGATGCTTTGGGGTCAGGAATGAGGGGTGAGAAGGTACAGTTAAATAACCTACTGTCCTCCGTTGTACTTCCTGGATCCAGCTGGCAAGTGGATGGGGGATGAGGTATGATCAAAGTCAAGAGTCCACATTACTGGGGTTCCCATCTTCCTGGACCCCCTACTCAGAGAATAAATCCAGTTGGACCACCTATTTTCTGACCCTCCTACCTCCCCAGCTAGCTCGGCGGTCTTCCTGCCCACCAAAGTCCAAACTCTGGTGGCATGGTACCTCCTGCCCTGAAAACCAACTGACCGCCACCCCACCCTCTGCCCAATAACACAACCAACACTGTGACGGTGGCCTAAGTGGCGAGTTTGTGTCCTCAGCTCTCTGATTCTATGTCAGGGGCTGTGTCCACTCCCCTAGTCTCTGTAAACAGAGTGACTTCATACAGCATTTATGAGCACCGCCTCCTTCCCAAGATTATGTGTGAGCCCCAAGGCTCACAAGTTCAAATTTATTTCCCCCATACCAGGCATAGATCGCCACTGAGGGTTATCTTTGTAGGCCAAATTAAGTGACTGAAGTGAAATGGACAAATTCTATGAACACCAACTGAGGGTATCTGAATATTTGAGGTGAGGGGTCATAAAATTTTTTTTTGCTATAATATTAAAGTCAAAATAGCTTAACGAAAGGGGGAGTCCTGTGCTACAACATGGCCTGTCGGGTTTTTTTGTTGGCCAGTCCATTGTCACTGAGCTGCTACCCCCAAAACAGTGGCCAAAGTCTGCCATCAGCTGAGGACAGACCTTGTGTGATTAAAAAAATAAAGAGCTTTAGACGGGCGCCGGTGGCTCATGCCTGAAATCCTAGTTATTTGGGAGGTTGAGATCGGGAGGATCTCGGTTTGAGGCCAGCCCAGACAAATACTTTTGAGACCACCATCTCTAAAATAACCAGAGCAATATGGACCGGAGGCATGGCTCAAGCAGTAGAGCGCCTGCTGTGCAAGTGTGAAGTCCTGAGTTCAAACCCCAGTCCCACCAAGGGGGGGAAAAACAGCTTTAGCAGCAACTTGAACGTGACTGACCTAAATTTTCTGTTTACATAACTTTTCAATAGCTGAACTTCAAGTAGCAGCAGAGAGCACTGCCTTGGGGTTCTCTGAAGCCTGGGAATAAATGTGGGAACCTTTAGGTTGTTGTCTATAAAAGAAGGCAGTTTTGAATTTTATAGTTATAGAAGGAGGGTTTAACTCTAGGGGATCCGTAGGGAACCCAAGCGATATCCTTGGAGATGATAGAGGTGGGCGATGAAGACTTGTTGAGTTTGTACACAGAACTTCAACCAGAGGCTGTGGGAAAACCACTTGTCAGCCCCAGGGGAATGCGGTCAGGGGCAGCTGCCCACTGGCGCCCTTTCCTAGCTGGTAGTGGCTTGTCTTTCCATGGGTAGCTTTCGTGGAAATGGTCATGACCTTCACGAGGGTCTTTTTTCTGTTCTTTCCTTCTTTCCCTTCCTTCCTTCCTACCTCCCTCCTCTTCCTCCCTCCCTCTCTCCTTCCTTCCTTCTTTCTTCCCTCCCTTCCTTCTTTCCCTTTCTTCTCCAGAGATCACGTCCTTCTGTCTTTCCTTAATCCTCCACTTAGAAAAACCAGGGATCAGGTTTGATCTTGGTATCAAAGCAACACTTCCACTCCTGGCCCCTCCCTGGCATTCTGAAGCCATCTGGAATGAGTGCTTGGCTGGCCGTTTCCCCGGCCCTCCATTCTGGCCTGAATGTGGCTCTTCTGTGTAAGCAATTTCTTGATTGCCAATTTGGAAAGACATGCACTTTTCCCCACATGAGAAACAAAATAAAGCCATTATGCCCAAATGCATTTGTTCTTTTCTTTCCATTAGTGAAATGAGGCTTCCAGGAAAAGGGGTGTTGGCTCTCTGCTAAGTAGATGGTCAGTGGAGGGCCATTTGGGAAGCACAGAGCTGTCATAAGGCCTGGGGGGTGCTTCTCACTGTGCCCTGTGGCCACCACCTAGGCTCTAGAAAGTTGCATCTTATGGAAGGCAGGGAGGGTGGTGATTTTCCAACTCTCCTAGTAAGGGTACCTGTGAGGATCTGAGATGCAATGAATCTCTCCTCCACTCAGAACCTTCCATGGCTCCCACTTTACTTGGAGTAAATGCCAAAGACTCCCTGTGACTCGGAGGCCCAGCATGGTCTGACTCACCGCCTCCCCACTTTCAGCTACCCACTGGCCTCCCTGTACTTGTCCCTGTTCCAGTCACACCATGTGACATGTTTGCTGTTATTTGAACAAACCAGGCCCCTGCCCCTGGACCTTCGCACTGGTTGGATGCTTTTTATCCTAGGTACCCACATGGCTCTTCTCCCGTTCTTTCAGATTTTTGTGCAAATTCCACCATCTCATTGGCCTCCCTGTTTAGCACTTCAACCTCTCCTCAGTGTTTTTCTATTCTTTTTAACTAGGATTTGAACTCAGGGTCTCAAGCTTGCTAGACAGGTGCTCTACCACTTGCCCCCAGCCTCTTTTTCTTCTTTTTTCTCCTCTTTGGTGCTGGGAAAAGAACCCAGATCCTTTTACTAAGCATACTTTTTTTTTTTTTTTGTGATACTGGGGTTTGATCTCAGGGCCTACACCTTGAGCCACTCCACCTGCACTTTTTTGTGAAAGGTTTTTTCGAAATAGGGTTTTTTCGAAAAATGGTTTTTTCAAACTATTTGCCTAGGCTGGCTTCGAGCCATGATCCTCCTGATCTCTGCCTCCTGAGTAGCTGGGATTACAGGCGTCAACCACCAGCTCCTGGCCTAAGCATACACACTCAGTGCCACTTCTTGCTGTGGTAAAATATTTTAAAAATTTTGGTTTTTGTCCCTGCTTATTCCTAGCACACAGCTCCTAAATCCCTCAGATTTAGATAAGAGTGAGATAAGAGTGTCTTTGTGAGTGTGTGTGTGAGTGTGTGTGGTGTTGGGGATGGAAACCAAGGCCTTGCAATTAGTTCTCAAGACCCCATCTCCAAAATAAGCAGAGCAAAATGGACTGGAGGCATGGCTCAAGTGGTAGAGTGTGCGCTTTGCAAATGCGAAGTCCTGAGTTCAAACCCCAGTCCCACAAAAAATAAATTAATAAAAAAAAGGAAACATTTCAGCAGTGGGTTAAAAACACAATCAGCGAAGCCAATACTTAGAGTCTTTGTGTTCTTGATTCCAGGTGATGAATCTTGGAGGTTTCTTTCCCTGGAATCTCTCCACTTTTGTGAATGTTCCAGATTTTCACAAAGTAATTTACAAAGCAGGAAACTCATGTATGAGAAAAGGACATGTCGTCTCCTATAGTCTGAATCTGATTTGCTCCACAATGGGTCATCAACTGTTGGGAGCCTGGTCACCAGTGTGGCAGTGTTGAGAGTGGGTGGAACCTTTAAGAGGTGGGGCCTAATAGGAGATTGTTGGATTGGCCCCTCCCCTTACTCTGGCTTCCTGTCTGGTGATGTAATCTCTCTGTTGAATTATCTGTCATGAAGTGATGCAGCCAAGGAAGCCCTCACCAGAGCCAGTATTACACTGTTTGTACTTTTAGACTGCCAAACTGAGTTCGGGTACTTTAAAAGTACCTGGCCTCAGGTGTTTTATTACAGTAACAAATATGGACTTAAACACCATTCCACTCAGTTATTTCGAGCTAAAATCATTGCCAGCTGGTCTGAATAATAAAACTAAGAAAAAAGGAATCAGGCTAGGCAGGGGATTCCCGAATTTTTTTTTATTATTATCAATCTCCTCTCCAAAAGCAATGAGTGTCCCAGAGAAATAAAAAACGAGACCCAATCTACAGCAGCCAGGTGGACTCAGGTGTCCCGTCCTCTCCAGGCCTCCCTGTCAACCTAACTTGATGAACAGCAGCAAGGTGGCAAGAATTCCTGGCAACTGAAACGGGAGAAGAAAGAAACATTGAGCCATTGCTGGAGACTTCTAAACCAGAATCAAACTGGAGTTATGGGAGAGAGGGAAAGGAACATCTTGGAGCCAGAAGGTGAGTTTTAAGAATGGCTGAAGATCTGTCTGGGCCAAACTGGGGCCACTCTGGTCCTGTTAGCATAGTGAATCCAGCATTGTTAGAGGGTGGAGCCCTTGTCATGATGTGTATCAGTCATTCACCCTCTGCATTGATCTTATGTGTTTCCTATAATGCCCTCCTCTAAACCCCAAGGACTACATTTCCCAGGCTCCCCTGCCTTTGACTTCCTATTAGACTTGGCCAATAGGAAGCCCCTCACCCTTTGACTTCCTGTAAGGTTTGCCCAATAGGAAGCACCAGCAGGAAATATGAGAGTGTGGAAGGAGATGGGTATTTCTTCTCACTCCTTCTCTTTGGTGTGTCTGAACTTTCCATGACACAACTGTGGGCAGACAGGCCTTCCTGTTTTCTTGTAATTTGCTTAATTGTTCATTATCAAAAGTAGGACATTGACGTCTCCAACTATTAATGTTGAATTGTCTATCCTGTCTTCAGTTCAATGAGACTTGCTTTATTAATTTTGGAGTTCTATTTTTAGTTGCATATATGTTCATATTTTTATGTTTATTTATATTTTATATTTATATTCATATATTATGTGTTTGGAATTATGAGTTTGTCATGTATTGACCCTCTTATTATTATAAAGTGTCTTTCAGCCTGGCAGCACTGGTGGCTCACATCTGTAATCCTAGCTACTTGGAAAGCTGAGATCGGCAGGAGTGAGGTTTGAAGTCTGCACAGGGAAATGGTTCTCCAGACCCCATCTCCAAAATAACCAGAGCAAAATAAACTGAAGGTCCATTTTGCAAAGCAGGTGCTCTACCACTTGAACTACACCTTCAGTCCATTTTGCTCTGGTTATTTTGGAGATGGGGTCTCGAGAACTATTTCCCCAGGCTGGCCTCAAACCTCAATCCTCCCAATCTCAGCCTCCCAATTTACTAGGATTACAGGCTTGAGCTACAGTGCCCAGTCAATACAATACAAAATGGTGTTCCTATATAGCCTTATTCTTTCCACTCTCCTTTGTGCAATGATTGTCATACAAACATCATCTTTATATATACAAACTCATCAACACAATTTTATAGCTATTTCCTTATGTTTTTGGTCTTGGAGGTCATGGGGTTTGAATTTAAGGCTTTGTGCTTGCTAGGCAGGTGCTCTATCACTTGAGCCATGCCCTGAGCCCTTTTTGCTTTAGTTTAGGTTTCAGATAGGGTCTCGATTTGGCCTGGGGCTGGCCTTGAATCTTGTATCCTGCTACCTCTACCTCCCTTGTGGCTGGGATTGCGGGCTTTTTTTTATTGAAATAAGGTCTTATTAACTTTTTTTCCCAGACTGTCCTTAAATTATGATCCTCCCATGCGTGCTTCCCAAGTGGCTTGGATTACAGGTGTGCATCACCATGCCTGGCCCAGTAATTTGTTTTTATACTATAGCTAAGTGTGCATCTCTTTGAGTTCATTCTATTTAGAGTTTATCTACTTCTTGAGTGTGTAGATTTATATTTAGTCATCTGATTTGGAAAGTTGTTGGCCATCATACCTTCAAATATGCTGCTATGAACCTTAAAATGTCCCACAAATGCTTGTGTGTTGAAGATGTGGTTCCCAATGCAGCAGTGTTCAGAGGCGAGGCCTTGACAATGGGGTTTGAACTCAGGGTCTGGCTCCTCCTAGGCAAGTGCTCTGCCACTGGAAGACTCTGACCTCATGAATGGATGAATCCATTGACAAATTACTACCTTAACAGGTTTGAGGGAGAAGCTTAGTTTAAACACCCAGATTTCTCTCTTTTTGCTCCCGGGTCATTGTGAAGTGAACAACTTCCCCTCCACCACGGACTTCCACCGTGATGTTCAGAGTCACCATAGGGCCCAAAGGCCACGAGGCCAAGTGACCTGGAAGTGAAAACTCTGAAACCATGAGCCAAAATGTGTCTTTCCTCCTTTTACGTTGATTTTCTCAGGTATTTTGTCACAGTGATCAAAAACTAAGGAACACAGATGCTTTCTGCCTTTTTCCTTTTCTCGTCTGCTTCTGTGATGTTTACTATACATATCCAGGATGCCCAGTGGTGACCCCTCCTCCCTAAACTCCAGTAATTTTTCATCACTCTGCTTTCTTTTTGTTCCTAAGACTGGATAATCTCCATGCATCTTCAGTTCAGTGATTTTTTTTTTCTTGACACGAGGTCTTGCTTTGTAGCCCAGGCTGGCCTCAAACTCATGATCCTCCTAACTCAGCCTCCCATGTGCTGGGATCACAGGTGTGTGCCACCACACCCAGATGATCGCTGATTCTTTCTTCTCTCTGCTTAAATTTATGGCTGAGTCTCTCTAGTGAAATTTTCATTTCAATTATTTTACACTTCAATTCTACAATTTCCACTGGTTCCTTTTAAAAAATAATTTCTAGGCTAGATATACATGTTAGTGGGACAGTGTCAGGCCCTGGGCTCCACAAATAACAACAATGATAATAAATCATTTTTTCTCACTCTTTTTTTTTTGTGGTGGGACTGGGGTTTGAACTCAGAGCCCACACCTTGAGCCACTCCACCAGCCCTTTCCTTCTTTGCGATGGCATTTTTTTCGAGATTGGGTCCTGCGAACTATTTGCCTGGACTGGCTTTGAACCATGATCCTCCTGATCTCTGCTTCCTGAGTAGCTGGAATTACAGGCATGAGCCACTGGCACCTAGCCTATCTTTGTGTGTGTGTTGCTGGGGATGGAACCAAAGTGCTTACCACTGAGCCACACACCCAGCCCCTCCGTTTCCTTTAGGCATTCACACATACTTGTAATAGCTAGTTTAGCATATTTGTCTTCTAAATGTCACATCTGAGCTTCTTCGGGGACAGTTTCGATATGTTGCTCTTTTCCTGGATGGTCCACTCTTTCCTGTTTTTCTGTATGATTTGAGACTTCTGGTGGAAAACTAGACATTTTAAATAATATAACACCACTATCCTGGAAATCAGATTTTCTGCCAGGAGTGGTGGTGCACACCTATAATCCCAGCACTCAAGAGGCAGAGACGGGAAGATCTTGAGTTCAAGGTCAGCCTGGGCTAAATAAGAAAGAAATCCTATTTCCCCTTCCCCTCCAGTTTTTGGTTTGGTGCTGCTGTCCCTGTTTGTTTGGTGACTTTCTGGTGCTAATTCTCTAAGTTCTGTATTCTCTGTTGTGTGTGAACGCTGAATTCTCTGCTTGGTTAGCCGAGTGGTTCAAAGGAGGGATTTTCTTTTTCAATAGGGAGGCCTGTCTCTGTGCTTAAACATTGGGCAATATTGGGCAATATTCTCCCAATATTTATTGCCTAATCCATTCTGTCCCTAACAGACCACATTTCATTCTATTGTTACAAGTCCAGGTTGTGTAAAAATCAGAAGCAGATTAATTGAAAAGGATTTCCCCTTCCTGCCTCGGTTTATGGATAACTATTTTCCTGCTGGCGTCGCCTGGGCTGGTCACTTGCTATGGTCTGAATAATATTTGTCCCTTCTGAAACTCATGTTGAAATCTGACTGCCCATATGGCAGTACTGGTGAGAGAGACTTTTTTTTTTTTTTTGACAGAGTCTTGTCTTGTAGCCCAGGCTTCCCTCAAACTTGTGATCCTCCCTCCTCTGCCTCCCAAATCCTTGGATTACAGGTGTGCACCACCAGGCCTGCCCAGGCAGGGCCTTTAAGAGGTGATGAGATCATTAAGTGGGATCCACGCCTTTCTTCTGAAAGTGATTTTGCTCTGGTGGGGCTGAACTAGTGACAGCAGTGCAGGTTGTTATAAAGTGAGACTACCTTTCCACTTTTCTTTTTTTTTTTGTTTGTTTCTTTTCTATTTTTCTTTTTGTTATCTTTTCCTTTTTTTTTTTCTTTTCTGCAGTAATGGATGTGGAACACAGGGCAAGCAGATGCTTTACCACTTGAGCCACTCCTCCAGTCATTTTTGCTTCAGTTATTTTGGAGATGAGTTCTCACTTTTTGCTCCCCAACATAGCTGGAATTACAGGCATGAGCCGCTATGCACGGGCTATTGGGTGTGATGGGGTCTCAGTAATTTTTTGCCCCAGTTGTTCTCAAACCTCCATCCTCCCAATCTCAGTCTCCCGAGTAGCCACCATGCCCAACTAGACCCCAGGTCTTAAAGGTTCCACCACCACCCAATAGCATCATGAGCTGGGGACCAATTCATCAATACAAGGACCTTTGGGGAACAGTCCAGATCCAAACCATGACACCTGTCTCAGGTATTCTGTGATAGCAACAGAAAATGGACTGTTGCCATTGTCAGAGATCTCTAGACAGGGTTCAGGAATGAGAAGAGTCTGGGTGAGGTGGCTCACGTCTGCAATCCCAATGACTCAGTAGGCAGAGACAGGAGGACTGTGGTTTGAGACCAGTCAGGGCAAAAAGTTAGTGAGATCTCCATCTCAGCAAACAAGCCACTTGGGGTGACACGTGCCTGCAATCCCAGCACTTGGAAGATGGAGGCGGGAGAATGGTGAACTGGAGGTCACTACATATAGTGACTTCAAGCCTAGCCTGAACTGTATAATGAGATGCTGTCTCAAAACAAAACAAAACACCAATAAAAAAACAAAACAAAATAAAAAACCCAAGCGCTTCTAAATGGCTTTTCCTAATACTCAGAATAAAAATCTAACTTTTCCCTGATGTCCACAGGCCCCCAAAAGATCCGCTTCAATCAACTTTCTGCCATCATCTTTCCATGCTATCCTCCTGGCTCATTCTGCTCCAGCCACAGTGGCCTCCCTGCTGCTCCTTGAATAAGCCACACTAATTTCTGCCCCAGGACCTTTGCACCATCTGCTCCCTCTGTCTTTCTCAAAACACATGGCTTTCTCCTACCTTCTAGGTGGCTGACCAAAAATGGTACCTCCTTTGGGGAGACCTCCATGATTTATCTCCCCCATCACCTTGGTTTACTTCCTTCCCAGCGAGAATTGTTTTTCCCAGGGCTGCGGATGGAACCCAGGGCCTCACACATGGTAGGCAGGTGCTCTGCCACTGAGCCACAGCCACAGCCTACAGCAAATATCTAACTGAAATAATTGCCATCCCTGCTTAATGTTCACTGCTGTGCTGCCAGTGCCTGGAACACTGTTAAGTACACACTTGGTGCTCAATAAAAGAGCTCAGTGAGTCTCAGAGAAACTGGGTCCTACCTGGATCACGGCTGCCCCCACAGAGACCCCGGTCAAGGCATAGCTCTGAGTCTTGGTTATTTTCAGGAGTTTGGAGAAACAGCCCTGTGGTCCAAATATCAGAGAAGAGCTGGTTAGACCCTCATGGACTCCTGGACTCTGTGGAGTCCACCACTCAGGCCTTTCGGACTCCCTCAGATTCAAAGAGGAAAGGGGGCAAAGCCCCAGGGACCTAGCTCCTTCCTACCTTCCTTTTTTGGTAGAACTGCAATTTGACCTCAGGGCTTCACACTTTCTCAGCAGGTGCTTGAATGACACCTTTTTTGTTGCTGTTGTTATTTTGGAGCTCGGGTCTTGCTTTTAGCCAGGCTGGCCTGGACCGCGATCCTCTCCATCTCAGCCTTCTTCATAACTTGGGGTGGTAGGCATGAGCCACCATGCCCATCTTCTCTTCTCTTCCCTTCCTTCCCCATTGTTTCTGTTGACTAAACCCAGGCCTCACGCAGGCTAGCACATACTCTCCACTGAGCTCCACCATTAGTTATTGCTCAGTGCTCTTTACATATGAGCAGGAGGGCTGCATTGCCTGTGTCCTCAGCACCTTCCCCGCCCCTTGCCTGCGTTTTCTCACTCACTCCCCACTGCCACCTCGCAAGGTGGGTCCTCTTCTCTCCTCCGGCTTGCAGCGAAGGAACTGATGCAGAGGGGTTAGGAGACTGGATGACATGGGCGGGCAGGCAGCTGCCTGGTGTGCATGTGGGAATTTCTGTTTCCCTTCCTGTGGCCATCCAGTGACTCCCTTCTCTGAGTCACCAGCAAGCTGGGCTGCCTTGAGCTTTTCATCATCACTATGTACTCCCCCTCCACACTCATGTAATAGTGTGATGAACTCTGACAACCCAGAAATGTATAAAAAACAAAATTCCTGGCCTCATGGGGCTGATGTTTGAGGGGAGCAGACAGGTAACAAGCCAAGTGTGGCAATACACACCTGTAATCCCAGCCCTTGGGAGGCTGAGGCAAGAGAATCACAAAGTCAAGGCCTGGGCTACATAGCAAGGCCTAGTCTCAAAAAAAAAAAAAAATCCCAACTCTGTCAAAGCCATGTGTTCTGGAGACAGTCACATCCCCCTGCCAAGCCTCAGTTTCCCCAACTTGTTTTTTGGTGGGACTGGAGTTTGAACTCAGGACTTTGCACTTGCAAAGCAGGTGCTCTATCACTTGAGCCACACCTCCAGTCCATTTGGTATGGTTATGTTGGAGATGGGGTCTTGCAAACTTTTGCTTGGGCTGTCTTCAAACTGTGATCCTCTCAATCTCAGCCTCCCAAGTAGGCAGGATTACAGACGTGAGCCACTGGTGCCCGCTCTCACTTTCCCCATCTGTGAAACGGGGAGGATAACCCTAGGGTTTGGATTTGGAATGTTCCTCCAAAGGCCATGTTAAAAGCTGTTCCCCAGCTTGGTGCTATTGGGAGGTGGTGGACCCTTTAAAAGGTGGAGCCTCCTGGGAGGTTTTAGGTCACAGGGGCAGGCGTATCTTTTAAGAGACTCTGGTCTCTTCCTGGCTCCCTTTCATCCCCTGCCATGAGGGGAAACAGACTTTTTCTCCACGATGTGCTCCTCCCCATGATGGGCTACTTTGCCACAGGCCCAGAAACAATTGGGGCAGCCAACTGACGACGGACTGAAGAAGCTTCTGAAAGCATGAGCCACAATAAACCTTTCCTCTTTTTTTAAGTTGACTACCTCAGGTATTTTGTTACAGTAACAAAAAAAACTGACTAACCCAGTCACCAAGTTATGGTATCAAAATGAACCAAGCACCAATGGCTGGCAGAATGGTTCAAGTGGTAGAGTGCCTGCCTAGCAAGTGTGAGGCCCTGAGTTCAAATCCCAGCACTGCCAAAAAAAAAAATCACCAAGTGAGAGTTGCTTTCTCTCTGCCCCAACTCCCTTTGCTGGGGTTCCCATAAATAGGCAATTTTTAGGAAAGTCCCCAGTCCTTAAGGTCTGTCAGGGCAACGCACAGAGGGATCTTGAGTTACCTTGTGGTGGATGACGTCTGGGGACACATTGCGCCCATCACAATGCATAGCCCCTAAGGACTTACAGCAGCCCCTGGGGTAGGTGTGGCCAGTTGTGATTTCAAAGGAAGAGCCAGAAAAATCGGTGTAGTTATTCACCCCACAGCACTTTAGCTGGGAAAAGAAGAAACGTTAAAGAGTGCTTTTCACAGAACAATACAGTAAGGAGAATAGAAACCATGGTCACCAAGGCCACTGTCCAGAGCAGACGCGATACTCTTCCAGGGTCTATGCTGAATGCCCTGACACCATCCTGTTGTGGGTCAGGACCTTCCATGGCTCCCAGCTCACTTGCGGTAAAAGCTATGCTCTTCACTGTGACCTACACAGAGCTGCACAACACGCAGCAGTCACCTCCCCATCCTCACCCCACCACACACTGTCATCTTTATTCTTCAGCTCCAGCCACAGGTTTTGTCACTGCTCCTTAAACACATGGAGCAAGCTGCAACCTCAGGGCCTTTGCACAGGCAGTTCTCACTTTTTTTCAAATGCTCTTCCTTCAAATACCTGCAGACTTCCCTTCCTTACTTCACGCAGGTCTCTGTGCATGCCATCAGGTCCTCGGGAAGGCTTGTCCTGACCATTCTGTTCTAAATTAGTGACAACTCCTGGGCTCACATGGCCCCTCAGTTGCACCTCTTGGTATCCATGGGGTTCCAGGATACCCTACGGTCACCCAGATCTGCAAATGCTCAAGTCCCTCATGTAATACACTGTCAGGTATTTTCTTTCTTTCTTTTGGTGGTACTGGGATTTGAACTCAGGGCCTCATGCTTGCTAGGCAGGTGCTCTTACTGCTTGAGCCACTCCACCAGCCCTTTCTTGTGAAGGGTATTTTCGAGCTAGGGTCTTGCGGACTATTTGCCCGGGCTGGCTTCGACCCACGATCCTCCTGATCTCTGCCTCCTGAGCATCTAGGATTACAGACGTGAGCCACTGGTGCCCGGCAGGATTTTTTTTTGTGTCCTATTTTGTCTTTAGAGCCCTGAATGGTGCCTGACACACATACTAGGTGCTTGGTAAATATTAGTTAAAGGAGCGTGTGAACGTAGGTGAGAAATCTCCACCACCTCAAGGTCAAAAAGCCAAACCCAGGATAGGAACAAGCATCCCTCCTCATCCCTTGCCACCTGCCAAGCTTGATCTTGAACCCACAGCAGCTCCCGGATGTAGGATTCAGATGGGAAACACTCCCTGCAACAGGCAGTGGCTTTGCCCTGCTTGACCTCAGAGGCCTCCCTCAACCACCTGCCCCCAGGACTTGGATGACACAAGGAGGCTGGTCTTTAAACACGTGCTGCTCCTGCCTCCCACCTATCAGGATGGTGATTATCAAAGAAACAGAAAACGAGCCAGGTGTAGTGATTCATGCCTGTAATCCCAGCACTCGGGAGGCTGAAATCTGGAGGATTGTGGTTCAAGGCCTGCCTGGACAAAAATAACTAGAGCAGAATAGGCTGGAAGTGTGGCTCAGAGGTACTGCTTTGAGTACAAAGCCCTGAGTTCAAACCCCAATCCCACCAAAAGAAAAAGAAACAAAAAACAATAATTAGTTAGAATTTAATGGGCACAAAACTGCATTTGGGATGATAGAAAGTTCTGGAGGTGGATGGAGGTGACAGATCACAAGAATATGAGTGTGAGTGTGCTTAACATCACCAGACCTGTGCATCTGGACATGGTTGAAATGGTCAAGTTCACGCTCTGTCTGTTTCACCAGGATTTCACACTAAAGTCACCTCACCTTCTCCATGACCAAGTTCCACTGTGCAGAGTAGTCATCTGGCTCGTTGTAACCCCTGTAATCCTTCCTCAGGGTCACCAGGTTGTGCTCCAGAACCACATCACGAACCTTTCAGATGAGACCAGAAGTGGAAGGAATTACCACAGAATAGCAAGGGTTATCACCCACAAGCGGGGTCTGTTTCTTGGGGATACAGTGGGGAAGTGGAAGTTCCATCTCTTTTCCGACCCTCAGCAACTGGGTCTGTGTTGGAAAGGGACATATTCAGGTTGCATTGGGGGACACAGGGAAAAGCGTGGGTCAGCCACCAAGCGCATCTGGTCCTCCCCAGCACTAACGGACGTGGATCACTGCTCTTTCAAATCGCCCCAGAGTCAGCTGCACCCACTGTTTGGCTGTAACTCCATTAAAGAATTGAGTATATAGAGCCAGGCATGGTGGTTCACGCCTGTAATCCCAGCTTTTCGGAGGAGGTTGAGACGGGAAGATTGTGAGTTCTGGGTCAGCCTGGGCTACATAGCAAGACCCTATGTCAAAGGAGAGGGAAGAGGGAAGAGAGAGAGAGAGAGAGAGAGAATTGAGTATCACCTTCACTAACTGCCTCTCTCTCTGCACACATAAAGGAGAATTTGAATTTTCAATTTTTTTAAACAAAAGCTTACATTTTTTTTCCCTGCAGAGGTGATACAGTCCTATCTATCTTCAAAACCAAGAAAGCCCAGCAGAAGGGTAGAACATGAAAAGTCTCTTCCTCCCACCTCTTTCTGCCAGCTAAAAAAGATCCTCCCACTTCCTAGCAGTGACTATTCCTGCCTCCTGTGTCCCCAAAGAGACTCTGGATGTGTGTCACAGTGGATTCTCTTTTTGCACTTCTCCATCTCGTCTGAGGCTGCTCTCATTGTTCCAAGTCTGGCTGTTCCTAACAAGGATGGGACGTATTCTCGGCGTCCTGTCATTTCTGAGCACTCTGATGCGGCTTCCAAAGGTCACCAAGTGAGGCCATCTGTCACCTATCCCCTGTGAGCAGCCCTCCAACAATGGCTGATGGGAGGGGTGGATGGGTACCCCGGTTCCCTTGCCCCTCACCTGGAGTGGAACAGTGTAGACACAAATCTATGCTGGGTCCTGGAAAACCCCAGCTGGACTGAGCCCAGTGGCCACAGTGACATCCTTGTGGCTATCTGCTTTCCTCAGTGTACTTCTGACCTCTATAAGGGCATCCTTATAAACCATGTGTCTTTAAATGCCCTGAGGATGTCACAGTGTATGCCCTGTATGCAGGGGCCAGTGGCTCACGCCTGTCATCCTAGCTATTCAGGAGGCAGACATCAGGAGGATCCCAGTTCAAAGCCAGCCTGAGCAAATAGTTCGAGAGACCCTATCTCAAAAAAACCCTTCACCAAAAAGGGCTGGTGGAGTAGCTCAAGGTGTAAGCCTTGAGTTCAAGCCCCGGTACAGCAAAAAAAAAAAAAAAAAAAAAAAAAAAGAAGTACAATTATAATATACTAATAAATTTAAAAAAAAAGAAAGAGAAAAAAAGTGCCTTGAAGGAACAGTGAATGACACCACTCTACCCTACACTCCATCTCATGCACTTCTCCTTCCTTGCTTCTGGGTGTATAGGACTCCACTGTGTGGGTGTCTCGTAACTCACCTGAGCACTAGGCCTTTTGTCATCTTTTGCACACCATGGTGTGACGTATGTCACTCTGTCACAGCAAGTAAATCCTTGGTGGAGTGGCTCGAGTGATAGAGCGCCTTCCTAGCAAGTGTGAAGTCCTGGGTTCAAACCCCAGTACCGCCAAAAAACCTGGACTATCCTCTGGCAATTCCTAGAGATGAGACTTCTGAGTCAAAGTGCTCAAGCTTTTGTCTTTTTGATGGGTCTTGTGAACAGTTTTCTTTTCTTTTTGGGGGGCACCTTACACATGCCAGGCAAGTGCTCTGCCACCGAGCCCCATCCCCAGCCCTCAAGCCCTTTTAAAAGCCCAGCCAAGCTCACGCTTTTCCTGTTATGTCCCCCTCTCCCTACAGGAGACATGGGCCCAGTGACCACGGCCTTCAGAGGGGAAGGCTGAGGCTCTGGGCTTTCCCCCTATCACTGGCTGATCCAAGGGCCCAGATCGCCCCATCACCGGATCTCCTGGATGGAGGGAGGTGTGGGTGCCTGGGGGCGGGGCTTAGTGATTTCTCGCCCTTTCTATTGGCTAGTGGGGAGGCTGGCCATGCTTACAATTGGGAAGAAGGCCAGGACCACGGAGGCGGCAGTGACTTCCACGATGATGATGACAACCATGAACAAGAAACACTGGAAGACACAGAGGGGGACAAAAGGGGGCTGGCAGCCTCCTCTGCCGTGTCCCTGTCCCTGCACTCCACTCCCCATCCCATTCTTTCGGTTTGGAAGAACTCGTATCTGGAGTAGGAGAGGGGAGGCTGGGGGCGCGGTATTTCCAACACATTGGGAGGCCATGGATGCCGGCAATGGGTGCTTAGGGACGGTGCTACTGCACCCCCATTTTTTGGAGACTTAAAAGGGTGTGGGGTTGACCTGATGTGGTGGCTCACATCTATAATCCCATCTACTCAGGAGGCAGAGGTTGGGAGGACTGAGGTCAGAGGCGGCCCGGGCAGACAGTTACTGAGACCTCTCCTCATCTCAACCAGTAAGCCAGGTGTGGTGTCGCATGTCTGTAATCCCAGCTACAAAGGAGGCAGCGGTAGGAGGATCACCCTCCAAGGTTGTCCTTGGGCAAAAATGGGAGACTCTACGTGAAAAATAACTAAAGCAAAAAAGGGCTGAGGGTATGTCTGAAACAGTTGAGCACCTATCTAGCAGGTGCAAGGTCCTGAGTTTAAAAGACTGTGGGTAGAAAGCAAGGCTGGTGGAGCGGCTCTTTAAGAAGGAAGATGAGGGGAGCAATTAGAGGACTGAAGAGGACACCAGTTAATGCGGGGAGGAAATAACTGGTTTCGTTTCCTTTCTTCTTTTTTTCCTTCCTGCCTTTCTTTTTTGGCAGTACTGGTATTTGAACTCGGGACCTTATGCTTGCTAGGCAGGTGCACTACCACTTGAGCAATGTCTCCAGCCCACTGGCTTAGTTTTCTGATAAAATTCATATGCGTTTCTGGTCATGACAAACAGAAGCAGGAAAAAGGAGTGGACATGCCACCCAGGGTCCCACTGCCCACCAGGGCACATCTAGGGCCAGGACTTAGCAAAGTGATTTAAACTGATGGGACAGAGAGGAGTTCCCCTGTGTGGCTGAGGTGTCAAGACTACAGACAGGCCTCAGGGGGTCCAAATCCTCTGGGGTCCACCTTGAATCTCCCCAGTTCTCATTCTGGGTCCCACCCTTATTTCCCCCCACCCCCGCTGTTCCTCCCACAGACACCAGAGGGCGCATGTGAGCACAGGAGTCAGGGCCTCCCTCTTCTGCTCAGAACCTTTCCTGGCTCCCAAGACCGTCAAAGGCGTCTGAGAGAGGTCTTGGGAGGCTTTCCAAGGGGACAGGTCCTCAGGGTAAAGGGTGAAGCTCATAGAATTGTCCGGTGGATTAGATGTGGGGTGTAAGAGAGAAGGGTGTTGGATTCCTCCAACATTGATCACAGTGTCCACAGTGTCCCTTCCACAGAGGGAAGGGAAAATGATGTATGGTGGCCACAGGGTTTAGTTCTGATTGAATGAAGGCATTCAGAAAGGAAATGAGGGGTTGGGGCTGCAACTCAGTGGACAGTGCATGCCTAGCATTCTCGGAGAGGCCCTGAGCTCCACCCCCAGCACTGCAAAAATAACTACTTAAATAAATTTAAAAAAAAAGAAAATGACAGGGAACAGAGCTTCGTTGAGGAGGAGGATGGAGGAAAGGGATTTTTAAATAATCAAGATCATCTATGAAAGCCAGTCATACTGAGTCAGATGTGGTGGCCCACACCTGTAATCCCAGCATTTGGGAGGCTGAGGCAGAATCTCAATTTCAAGACTGGCCTGGGCTACAGAGTAAGACCCTTTCTCAAGAAAGAAAAAAAAAAAAAAGCCAGATGTGGTGGCTTAAGCCTGTAGCCCTTGTTAGTTGGGAGGCAGAAGTCTGGAGGACCATGGATTGAGGCCAACCTGGGCAATAAATTCACAAGACCCCATCTCAACTAGTGGTTGGGCACTGTTATACATACTTATCATCCCAGCTACTTGGAGAAACACAGATAGGAGGATCGTGGTCTAGGCTGGCGGTGTATAAAAGCAAGACCCTATCTCAGAAGTAACCAGTGCAAAAAAAAGGGCCGGTGGTGTAGTTCAAGTGCTAGAGCCTTGCAAGCACAAGGCCCTGAATTCAAACCCCAGTACCGCAAAAATAAAATAAAATAAAAATAAATAAATAAAAACGATGATCTATGTTCTAAGAGATAATTAGAATAAGATTCTCTGAAAATCTCCCCTCCTTTTTTTTTTTTAGTAGGGCTGAGGTTTAAACTCAGGGCTTCCAGTTTGCAAAGAAGACAGCCTGCTCCTTGAGCCAGCAGCTCTGGTTATTTTGGAGATGGGGTCTCAAGAACTATTTGCCTGGACTGGCCTCAGATTGCCATCCTCCCGATCTCAACCTCCCACATAGCTAGGATTACAGGCGTGAGCCACCAGTGCTTGGCGAAAACTCTCCAAATTTAAATAGAATTTTGCACACACAATGGAGGAAGGCAAACAATATGCGGGAGGCAGATTAAACCTATGATGGGAAAATCCACTCAGACAAAATTCTGAGGGGCCCATCACACAGAAATGAAATGGTAGTGGGGAAACTGAGAGCTGGCCTGTTGGGAGCTATTAAATCAAGACTTTGGTGGGAAACTCTGCCACATGCCAGAGTTTTCTTTCCACATGCACTTTCACATGGACTTGTACATTTATGCTGATTATGACCAACTTATGTCACAAAGGACAGGCACATGGGACAAAAGAACAGAACTGTGCACCCAGAAGGGACCCAAGAATAATGAAACTAATTTGACAAAGGACTGGATGGGCCATTCAATGTGAGGGACACTATGTCACCTGACTGTGGAGAAAAAAAAAAAAATCAAATCAGATCCCAACCTCACACCACACACACAAACTCTCAAAGACTAGAGAGCTGCAAGTCAGAAAGCAAGACTTAGCATTATGGAAAGAAAATCTAGGAGAATAAAATTTATGGCGTTGGGGAGGGAAGGAATTAAAGATAAGATAATCATCAACGGAAAGATGGGTGTGTTGGTTGCTGTCAAGCAAGACACCATGAACACAGTTAAAATAGGGAACACAACCAGGCATCGGTGGCTCATACCTGTAATCCCAGCTACTGGGAGGCTGAGATCAGGAGGATCATACTTAGAGGTCATCCTGGGGAAATAGTTTGTGAGACCCCATCACCAAAATAACCAGAGCAAAACGGACTGGAGGTGTGGCTCAAGCAGTAGAGTTCCTGCTTTGCAAGTGCGAAGCCCCAAATTCAAACCCCAATCCTACAATAATTAATCAATAAAATAAAATAGAGAACATGGAGTGAGTGTCCCTGCAATACACCAGTGAAGGATCTGTATGTTTTGAGGCAGTTTTGGGTTCTGTGTGCAAATCCAACTTACAAACAACAGCGTGCCCCTGCTTTCCTTAGTGGTTCCATACCACCCGGCAAGGCCAAGCAGAATCGTGATGCACCCCATAGCCAGGAACAGGTAGCTGAAGTGAAAGAGGTGCACGGAGGCCACCCCGAGGACTCTCGTGAGGGTGGCCCCTCCATACTTGATGCCGAGGCCCAGGCCAATGAGGATCATGCCAGACACCTTTGGAACAGAAATCAGGGAGGAGAAATGTGTTAGGTGAGTACAAGTGGAACTCTCCCTGTGCGGGAGGGAGAGACAAGCAAAGGTGAATAAATCCAGCAGAAGTGCTAAAAAATGATAACACTTGGTGTTGGTTACAGTGTGCAAACAGTCTCATAAGTTGTTGCCAGGGAACAAGCTTATTTTAAGATGGTGAGATGGATGGAATGGGTGGGAGGACACTTGGCAATTCATAACTTAAAAAGTTTTTTCCTCCTTCTGGGCACTGGTGGCTCATGCCTGTAATCCTAGCTACTCAGGAGGCATCAATCAGGAGGATTGAGGTTTGAAGCCAGCCCAGGCAAATAGTTCATGACAGCCTATCTCAAAAATACCTAACACAAAAAAAGGGCTGGTGGAGTGGCTCAAAGTATAGGTCCTGAGTTCAAACCCCAGTACCAAAAAAAAAAAATTAAACATCAAAAAAAAATTGGGGACTAGGGTATAGCTCAGAGGTAGAACCTGTGCTTAGCATGTGGGAGGCCCTGGGTTCAACTGCAGCACACACACACACACACACACACACACAAATTTTTTTTAAGAAAGGTCCTCCTCCCAGCCTGCGCAAACGACTTGAATTTCCACAGGATTTGATTTAGAGCCACATATATTTGGGGGTACTGGGGTTTGAACTCAGGGACTTGCACTTGCCAGGCAGGCTCTACCACTTGAGTCCCTCCCCCACCCCGAGAGCTGAGCTTTCCCATCCCTGATCTGGGGTCCTCAAAACTGCACAGTCTGTGCTGCCTCCCCAGCGCTGGGTGGATCTGAGCCTCCGCCTGTTCCCAGCATGCCCCTCTCCTGTCAGCCTGCCCTACATCTCTCCTGCCTCCCTGGGGACCACAGGTCCTGATGCCAATTTAGATCAACTTATTTCTGTCTTTCACGGAGCTGGCTGTGGAGGAAGGGTGCAAGGTCCCAGGGCTTGGGTTGTGACATACTTACAGCCATGAAGCCATTGAGTAAAGACAATAGTTTCTTCAGGAAAGAATACGGGGTGTGCATTTCAGCCATGTTGGCCAGATGGGGGGTTTGGATATTTAAGTCAGCATCTTCCTAAGTCTCTGGCCTACTATTTCCCAAGATGTTACAGGTCTTGGGGGGAGGGGCATCAAAGTTGACTTGCTTTTCCCCTCTGTCCCCTGGCTGCTGGGTGGCCCTGGGAAGCAGCTGCCCTTCCTCAGCCACAATCCTTTGTCACATCACAATTGATGCTGGAGCAAGGCTCTCATGGTGCCAGGGAAACAGGTATCCCAAACTGTCCTCCCCATCCTCCAAACAGGCCACACTGGAGGTGGAGAAAAGACATGCTGTGCCAATCTGATACCTGCTAGATAGATGTCACCAACGCCCTGCGGGCAAAGAGCTCAACACTGACCATTTGTTTAATTGACATTTGCAGCTAAACTGGGGGAATCCAAGGGGACAGGTACCTGGGATGTCCTGCTCATAGCTGTGTCCCCAAGCCAGTTTCAGTGGATTCTCAAGAAACCAGTGTGGCCAGGAGCCAATAGCTCACACCTGTAAGCCTACCTGCTTGGGAGGATGAGATCAGGAGGCTCACAGTTCAAGGCCAGCCTGGGCAAATAGTTCCGAAGACCCCATCTCCAAAATAACCAGAGCAAAATAGGCTGGAGGAGTAGCGCAAGTGGTAGAGTGCCTGCTTTGCAAGTGGGAAGCCTTGAGTTCAAACCCCAGCCCCACCAAAAAAATGGATTGAAAGTCACCACCAGGCAGGAATGTAGCCATAAGCCACTGTGCATGCCAAGCCCCAGCCTATAGCAACCCACCCTTCTTTTTTTTTTAATTTATTTATTTTTGGTGTTCTGGGGTTTGAACTCTGGGCCTTGCACCTGCCACACAGTTGCTCTACCACTTGAGCCACTCCATCAGGTCTTATTTTGCTTTAGTTACTTTTAAGAGAGGGTCTCACATTTTGCCCAGGGCTGTCCTGGACTACAATCCTTCTACCATAGCCTCCCATGTAGCTGGGATCACAGGTATGCACTACAATGCCCAGTTAATGGACTGAGATGGGTCTTGCCCAGGCTAGCCTGGAACTGAGATCCTCTCATAGGCATGAACCACTATGCCTCACCTCAACCCATCATTCTTAAAGGATTTCAGAGAGGTCAAGGGACCTGCCTGAGGCCACACAGGAAGCAGGATCAAGGACGGACTTTAAAGTCTCAAGGGTGACATAGTACAGGAACCTGTGAAGATAATCCTCTCCTCTCCTTAGAGGCCTGTTCTGCCCAATTGTCCTTGAGCTACAGGCCAGTGAGTCACTGGGTCTTTTCTTTCTTTCTTTCTTTCTTTTTGTGATAGTGGAGTTTGAACTCAGGGCCTTTCACTTGCTAGGCAGGAACCCCTGGTAGATCCAGAACTGAGACATTAATCAACCAGGCCACGAATTGACCAGACTGCTTAATTATGCGTAGCTCTTGTCCCCTGACCCAATTCTTCCTCTATTTAAACTAGTTCGTGCTGGTACCCCAAAGATAGGCTAAAATGCTTATGAGAAGGGGAAAACAAAGAAGGGTGAGACAAGACTGGGGTGCAAGGGAGCATGGGATCCAGGGTGCAAGGAGTGTGGATAAATCCTGGGGCAAAGGATGAGGGGGGAACCGGTTCCCATGGCTCACGCCTGTGATCCTAGCTACTCAGGAGGCAGAGATCAGGAGGATCTCCGTTCAAAGCCAGCCTGGGCAAATAGTTCGTGAGACGACCCATTCTCAAAAAACCTTCACAAAAATAGGACTGGTGGTGTGGTTCAAGGTGAAGACCCTGAGTTCAAGCCCCAGTATTGCAAAAAAAAAAAAAAAAGAAAGCCCCAGTATTGCAAAAAAAAAAAAAAAGAAAGAAAAGAAAAAAGAAAAAAAAAAGATGAAGTGGGAAAATGAGGTCCGAATGGAAAGCAGATGGCTGCGTGAACTGGACAGCAGGGGAGGAGAATGCTGGGCGTGCTGCTGGCCACGCCCCACTAACCACGCCCACCAATAGCCACGCCCACCAGGCACCTCCCCCTCGAAAGTCTCCGCCCCGGACAGCTCAGCCCTCTAAGCAGTGCCATCCCTGGGCAGGCCTCTCCTCCGAGGCTCCGCCCCTCGGAAGCACCGCCCACTCCGCGGCACCACCCCAGCTGCCCTGCAAAGCCTCAGCTCGGATCCCAGCCTCGTGCGTCCCCTGGCGGCCGTCCGCGGGAGTGCGGCCCCGCATGCTGCAGCTGGGCACTTGTGGGAGCCCCTTTCCAGATGTCCCTGACTCTGACATCTCCCCTCCAGAGGCGTGCACGTGTGTCCCGGCCCCTCAAAACCGCCGTTTGGCCGGGTCAGCGTGAGACAATTCACACCACCCCCCACCCGCCGCAAATCCCGCCCCTCCCCCACTGAATTGATAAGAAGAGACAAAATGCAGTAATCGGGCGACTTACAAATGCAAGACACTTGTCAGCAAGCATGCAGAAAACCAGGGCGATCTATCTGTAATGGTTCAAAGGTTCTAGACGACAGACCCTTGCAGTGTCGCGACAGACGCAGTAAGAGAGGATCTCGAAGTGCCATTGTAGAACTAATAGGAGAGTCACTTCCTTAGTAACAGAATGCAAGGTGAATTGAGATGTTTATTTTTCCACTCTGGCTTCAGCTTCCTTATATTTTAGATCTTTTTTTAAAAGCACGATTTCCAGCCAGACTATAGACTGGTCCACGTCTATAATCCCAGCACTCTGGAAGCAGAGGCAGGACTGGGTGAGATGGTGGCTCAGATCCAGTCTGGATTAGGAAGTAAGGAAGGAAAGTGAAAAAAGACACTATCCAAGAAAACGTAGTTGTTTGTTGTTTTGGTTTGGTTTTTTTCTTTTTCTTTTTTTTTGTTTGCAATATTGGGGTTTGAACTCAGGGCCTATACCTCAAGCCACTCTGCCAGTCCTTTTTTGTGAAGACTTTTTTCAAGATAGGGTCTCATGAACAATTTGCCAGGGCTGGCTTCAAACCGAGATCCTCCTGATCTCTGCCTCCTGAGTAGCTAGAATTACAGATGTGAGCCACCGGTACCTCGCTTTTTGTTTGTTGTTTTTTGATAAGGATTTCACCATATAGCCCAGGTTGGCCTGGAACCTCCAATCCTCCTGCCTCAGCTTCTCCAGTGCTAGAATTACAGGTGTATGCCACCATGCCTGACTGGAAAATGAAATGTCTTCAATGCAAACACACCTAGAATATTTATGTCAACAACTCATGTTGCTTTATAAACTCTCCTTAAATACATGAATTTGTTGTTAACAGCAACAAGGACCCAGGTGGATTTAACAGGAAATGAATGAGACCTAAGCTTGCCCCTGTCCTCCAGACATCTGTTCAGCTGGAGACACTGAGAAATTCATGGGTTTTCAGGCCACAAAACCTGAATCTACCCCTGACGGAGGGTATTTCATGGTTTAAGCTATTTTAGCCGGGCGCAGTGGCTCATGTCTGTAACCCTCGGTACTAGGGAGGCAGAGATCAGGAGAATCAAGTATTGAAGTCAGCTGGAACAAAAGTTCTTGAGCCCCATCTCAACCAAAAAAAACTGGGAGCAGTGGCTCAAGTCTGTCGTCCCAGGCATGCAGGATGTGCAAATAGGAGAATCATTGTCGAGGCTGGCCTGGACATAGTGGGAGACCCTATTAGAAAAATAACTAAGGATGGCTGATGGAGTGAAGCAAATGGTAGAGTGCCTGCCTAGCAAGCGTGAGGCCCTGAGTTCAAACCGCAGCTCTACAAAAAAAAAAAAAAAAGGAAAGAAAATAAAATAACTAAAGCAAAAAGGGCTGGGAGTAGACCTCAAGTGCTACATTGCCTGCCTGAAATCACAAGGCCTTGAGTTCAAATCCCAGTACTGCCAAAAAAAAAAAAGAAAATATCTTAGTAGCAATTACTGGAAAAGAAGGGGACAAAGTAGAAGCCACCAGCCGACAGAAAAGTCAGGAGCACACACAGGAGCATAGTGGTACACACCTGTAATCCCAGTTACTCAGAAGGCAGACCCAGCACTCCCATCCCATCATTGCCAATTCTGCCAGCTGAACACACAAGTAACTAGGACATTTGGCACCTCTTATGGCTCAGTGGGACCTGTACCAGCCCCAGATTCGACCCCTTTACGCTTGTGAGCTGCAGGGCTGTCTAGGAATTGCTGCTACAGATTTATTCAAATGTTCATTGGCCAAGAGTTGCTAGACTTTTCTTGAAAAGTGGTAGAGAATAAATATTGTAGCTTTGGAGCTCACACCATGCTTGTCAGGACTCTGCCAGAAAATAAGCAAATGCAACATGCAAATATATGCAAATGAATGGCATGGTTGTGTTGCCATAAAATGCCTAAAATATAAAACATTTTGTATACGGAAACAGTGACAGAGCTGGGTGTGGTGGCACTGGGCGTGTCATCCCAGCACTCAAGAGGCTGAGACAGGATGATCACGAGTTCAAGGCCAACCTGCGCTGGGAACTAGTGGCTCACATTGGTAATTCCAGTTACTTGGGATTGCAAGTAATCATCTGAGATCAAGAGGATCGCAGTTTGAGGCCAGCTGGGACAAAAAAGTTCCCAAGACTTCACCTCAACAGAAATAAGCTGGCGGTGGTGGCACGGACCTGTCATCCCAGTTATGGTGGGAAGCTTAAATAGAAGGATCACAGATAGAGCTGACCCAGGCAAAAAGTGAGGCCCTATTTCCAAAATAATCAGAGCAAAAGGGCTCAAGTGGTACAGCAACTGTGAAGTCCTGAGTTCAAACCTCAGTACTGCCAAAAAAAACCCAAAAAGGCCTAAGAGTGTGGCTCCAGTAGTAGAGTACTTGCCCAGCACTGCGAAAAATAAAAATAAAACAAAACAATGTAGCAAGAAGTACTCAAAGACATGTACATCAATACTTATAGTAGCACAGCAATAGGCAAAAGCTGGAAACGACTCAAAGTCCACCAACAGATGAATAAGTACACAACTTGCAGTCCACTCATACAGTGGAATATTAGTCAGCCATTAAAAGTAACAAAGTACTAACACATGTGACAAGTTGAATGAACCTCCAAACCATGCTGCCAGAGGACAAAAACCAGACATGAAAAGCCACACCCTGCATCATTCACTTTTATCTTGTAGCATGCCTGCCTACTATGTGCAAGAGCCTGAGTCTGGTTCCCAGCACTTTAAGCTGAAAGCACACATTTCTCTTTAATTTAAAAGAAGCACTTTCAGTTTCTCTTTGGCATAGGCACTTTGGGGCCATTGTGAAGTAAAATAAAGGTCTCAAGCCCTGTGATATTGTCACAGCTTATCTGGTAACCCAGATGCCTACTGAGTGGCTCTTGGGTGGGTGGTGAATATAGCATGATACCACAATCCTCGTCATCTCTGCCCCCTGAGTAGCTAGGATTAAAGGTGTGAGCCACCAGTGCCTGGCCCAGCTTGCTCTTTGAGATAGGGTCTCTCTAACTTTTTTGACCAGGCTAGTCTTGAATCACAATCCTCACATCTTCACTTCCTGCATTTATGACCATTTTATGGATAAGACACCTGAGGCCTGAGGGGACACAGTGCCTGTCAGCTCACCAAGTGAACAGCTGGCAGATCCAAGGCTTTTTTTTTGGGGGGTGGGGCTGGGATTTGAACTCAGGGCTTCATGCTTGCAAAGCAGGAGCTCTGTCACTTGAGCCACAACTCCAGTCCATTTTGCTGGTTATTTTGCAAATGGGATCTTGAGAACTATTTGCCTGGATGGGTCTTGAACCTCAGTTCTCCTGATCTCAGCCTCTCAAGTGGCCAGAATTACAGGTGTGTTTTACTAGCGCCCAGCTCCAAGTTTTTTATTTTATTTTTTTTAAAGACAGGGTCTTGCTATGTGACCCAGGTTGGCCTGGAACTTGCAATCCTGCCTCTCCAGTACTGGGATTACTAGGTGTGCACCACCATGCTAACTCCAGAGACTTTTTTTTTTTTATGATATTGGGGGGTTGAACTCATGGCTTCATGCTTGCTAGGAGGCGCAAATATTGGCTTGAGCCAATATTTGAACCAAGTGCATCTCCTCCTTATCATCATTCACTTCTGCTAAAATGTGAATTTCCCAAGCAGATTCCCTGGCAAATCTTCCGGACTGTCTCATTGGCCAAAACATGTGTCCTTGTGGTTTGCTGGTGTCACCCACCTGCCACTGTGCACTTGGCTGTATGTAGCAAGTCGGTTACTGGAACACAGACCCACTGCTGGGCCAGAGCTCTGAGGTTCAAGGTCAAGGGTCATTCACCAGCCAAGCATGACAGGTGGGGACACAGTGCCTGTCACTCACTTTCTTTCTTATCGGCTCCTGAAAACCTGCAGTAACCTGCATCGAACCTGTAGCAAGTTGAGAGATATATTTTTCCCTTCAAACTGAAATCAGCCTAGCTGGTTGAATCCACAGGATTTTTAATAAGAAATAGGCTGGCCTGATGGTAAACTTGAAATGCTTAATGATGAGGGATTGGTCCAGGAGCGCTGCCTCTGCAGACCTCTAGGGGGCGCAACTCCCATAGGAAACAATGTAACGGCGCCTTATGGCGCTTGGAAGGGCTTGCAGTCCCCACCCTTAGGGAGGTGCAACCATTCCGTCTATCTGTGGAAGGCTGGCTTCGAACCACGATCCTCCTGATCTCAGCCTCCAAGTAGCTAAGATTACAGGCGTGAGCCACCTGCACCCAGCTTTGCCCAAAAAACTTTTTAAAGGGCTGTGACAGTTTTTTAAAGGTGACTCAGGGCATGAGCCCAGGCTGGATTACAGGCACTGCCTTCAATCTTCTGCATTCTTGGGAGAGTAGTCTCAGTTTCTCAGCAGTGTTGTTCCTTGCTGTACCCTAGTGGGGTGGGGAAGGAGGGATCAGGACCACATCTGAGAACTCATCTTTGGTGGAAAAACAAATAAACAAACACAAAAACAGCTCTGATTTGAAATTTTGCCAAATCTTCAGGGGGCCTGAAAAACAATCCCGCCCAGCACAGGAATTTTCCTGCCTGGCTGTTTTTGAACATTCGCTGTGGTTCTCTTTCTTTAAGAAAATTTATCTGGGCACCAGTGCTCATGTCTGTAATCCTTGCTACACAGAAGGCAGAGATCAGGAGAATTGAGGTTAGAGGCCAGCCTGGGCAAATAGTTCTAGAGACCCCATCTGCAAAATAACCAGAGCAAACTGGACTGGAGTTGTGGCTCAAGAGGTAGAGCATCTGCTTTGCAAGTGCGAGGCCTTGAGTTCCCACACAGGCACACACACAAAAATCTAAAAGGTCAGTGTAGGATTTCCTGGAGCCCTTCCTCCACAATCAGGTCCTGAAATGGCCTGGGACCCTCCCTCCCACCTTGGAGCTAGCCACTGTGAAAATTATGAGTAGGAAAATGGAGTCACTTATGTCAAACCCTAACAGAACAAAGCCAGGAGGCTGGGAAGGAGGCTTCAAGCACACAAGCCCATAAGTGTCCCAAGGAATCCCTCAGAATCACAGGACTCCAGGGCTGGGGATGTAGTTCGAGGGAGGAGTGATTGCCCAGCATGCTCTAGGCACTGGATTCTATGCCTTTGGTATTAATGGAGGAATCAGTTCCAGAACCTCCATAGAGACCAAATTCCCCAGATGCTCAGGTCCCTTATGCAAAATGGTGTAACCTTTGCACAGAATCTGCGTACTTCCTGTACACTTAAAACTGTGTCTAGATGACTTATAAAACTTGATACAATGTGAGTATTACAAAAATAGCTGTTATACTGTAATGTTTATGGAATAAAGACCAAAAAAAAAAAAAAGACTACACATGTTTAGCAACAAACACAATTTCTTTTTTATTTTGGTAGTACTGGGGTTTGAACTCAGGGCCTTCACTGTGAGTTACTCTCAGCCCTTTTTGGGAGGGGTATTTTTTAGATAAGATCTAGGGGGGATCTATTTGCCCAGTCTGGATTTGAACCCTAATCCTCCTGATCTCTGCCTCCTGAGTAGCTAGGATTACAGGCATGAGCCACAGACGCCTGGCTTCTTTTTGTGTGTGTGTGTGTGGCACTGGGGTTTGAACTCAGGGCCGTACGCTTGTTAGGCAGTTGCTCTACCACTCGAGTCACTCTGCCAGCCTATCGTATAGACACAATTTCCTTTTCAATTTTTTTATTTTCTTTTGAGTCAGGTCTCGCTATGTAGTGACAGCTGACCTGGAACTCGAGATCCTACTGCTTCAGCCTCCTGAGTACTGGGATTACAGCCATGTGCCACCACGCCCTTCTCTTTTTCTATATAGCATGCATATATGCATGTGATATGTAAATACATATATGCATATATTTTAATATGCTGAGGATGCAGCCCAGTGGTAGAGCACTCACCTAGTGTATGTAAAGCCCTGGGTTCCATCCCCAGCGCCACAAGAAAATCCACAAACTTCTATGTATATAATGTAAATAAATACCATATCTCTGTCTATAAATAGATATATGTTTCTGTTCCCTGGTTCCGTTTCTCCGGAGACCACTGACTAATTGATATAGTTGTACCATAGGGAGATGAAAACTTAACAGATTGAAAACCTTGACAAAGAACTTGAACTTCTTTGTTCCATTTGGAGATCAGCTTCTGAGTGAGGCACTGAGAGGGTAAGTGATCAACAGAAGAAAAGGTACCTGACACAGTCGAGGCCTCAGAGAAGCTTCAGGGGCACCTGGTGCACAATAGGTCCTCAGACGCAGGATGGCCATTGCCTGGCTGCAGGGTCACCAATCCCAAATCCATCCTTATGGTTAACTGTCACCCTCATCCAAGCGCCATCCCATAACAAATGCCCACGTCCAGCACAGGATGAAAGACTTGTGCAGTGAGTAAAGCCTGGGTCTGCCTCCGACTTTAACCTCCCTGTGCCTTAGTTTCTCCACGTGCAGCATGGAATCCTAACAGCACCTTCCTCTTGGGGCGAGTGTGAGATCGTGCATCACAAAGAACTCAGGGCAGCAGAGCATGGTGGCTCATGCCTCTAATCCTAGCTGAAATTGGGAGGATCAAGGTTCGAGGCCAGCCCAGGCAAATAGTTCTCTAGACTTCATCTCCAAAAGTAACCAGAGCAAAATGACTGGAGGGTGTGGCTCAAGTGGTAGAGCGCCTGCTTTGCAAGTGCGAAGCACTGAGTCCAAACCCCAGTTCCACCAAAAAAACAAAAAAAAAGTGCAACCCCTGGCACTCAGTCACTGCTCAGCAAAGAGTGACAATGGTCATTACAGTCATCAGTGTCATTAGGAGACCAGCGGGTCCTGCATGCCAGCTTCCCTGTGGTTGTCAGGAGCACTCTGCCATAAACTTCCTGACAGCTGGTCCAGGGCCTCCTGCCAACAAAACTCCACCTCCTCTGACTCCTCCAGCCCTGTCACCATTCTTGGCACTGTGCCTCAAGTCTGGTCCCCAGGACTGGAATCAGGGCTCCTCCATCCTTCCTGCCTATGTCTACCCTTGCCTAAGTTTTCCTGCTTCAAGATGTCACACTAGCTGCCCAGACCCTCACTCAATTCCAAGTCCAAATGCCCTGGGCCACCTCCACCCAACTATAGCCAGGGGCTGGGAATACCATATTATGCTGGCGGCAGCCTTGGTCATCAGTCAGACCCAGGTTCGAGTCTCAGCTCTGCTACTGACTGGCTATGTGACCTTGGGCAGGTTTCTTTCCTTCTCTGGGCCTTGGGCTTGTCATCCACAAAGTGAGACTAATAATGGCTCCCTTCTGCAGCTGCTGCAGAGTGAGGGGTCAGAACTACTGGCTGAAGGAAAGTGGCTATTGCTATTATTAGTGTTACTATTTTTTAGCAGTATTGGGGATTGAACTCAGGGCCTTGTGCTTGCTAGGCAAGCTCTCTACAACTTAAGTCATGCCCAGAGTCCTTTACTTTTTAGTTTGTTTCTCAGATAGGATCTCCGGCTTTTGTCCGGGCAATCCTTCTACCTCCCACCTCCCATGTAGCTGAGATTACAGGTGTGTACCACCATGCACAGCATTGATGTGAATGTTGACAGGCCTACAGGAGGGCTTTCTCTAGTGTGAGAAACGGGTGTACCAGGAAGGAGAAAGAGACAAGGCTGCTCAGGTGGGGAGGTGCTGATGACCCAAGGCTGTCTGTCGCTCAGGCCTCACAGAACCTCAGTGTGGCCCTGTCCCCAAAGAAACCAGAGACAGAAAGTGATGGTGTCAGTTCTCAGAAAGCCAATGTCAATCACACCCTCTCCCACTCTGTCATGGTGTGAATGTTTGCGACTCCTCCAAATTCATGTAGAAGTCCTCACCCCCAAAAGATGGGATATGGAGGTGGGGCTTCAGGAGGTGAGCAGAATTAGATGAGGTCATGAGGGTGGGACCCCCATGATGGTGTTAGCGCCTTAATGGGAAGAGACAGCTGCCAGCACTGAAGAAAGGCCATGTGAAATCACAGAGAGAAGGTGGCCACCTGAAAGCCACAAAGAGCGCTTCCACCAGGAATAAAATCAACTAATACCCTTTTTTATTTATTTAATTTTTTTGGCAGGTCTGGGGTTTGAACTCAGGGCTTTGAGCTTGCAAAGCAGGCGCTCTATCACTTGAGCCACTCCTCCAGTCTATTTTGCTCTGGTATTTTGGAGATGGGTCTTGAGAGCTATTTGTCCTGGCTGGCCTCGAACCTCAATCCTCTGAATCTTAACCTCCCAAGTAACTATGATGACAGTCGTGAGCCACTAGTCTGGTTTTTTTTTTTTTTTTTTTAATCAAGATAGAGTTCCAGCTGGGTGCCTGTCTATGGTTCAAGCCTGTAATCCTAGCTACTCAGGAGGCAGAGATCAGGAGGATTGGGGTTTGAAGCCAGCCGGGGAAGGAGTTCTTGGGACCCTATCTCAAAAAAACCCTTCACAAAAAAAGTGGGGAGGCTGGTGGAGTGGCTCAAGGTGTAGGCCTTGAGTTCAAACCCCAGTACTGCAAAAAAGACAGAGTCTCAGCCACAGTGTAGCTCAGACTGTCCTTGAACTCACTATGGCAGACCAGCGGACCTCAAACTCAAGATCTTCCTGGCTTGGCCTCCCAAGTGCTGGGATCTCAAATCTGTGCCACCACTCCTGGTTTCAACTAGCTCCTTGATCTTGGGGTCCCAATGTCTAGAACTGGAAAAAGTAAATTTTTGTTTTCTTTCTTTTTTTTTTTTGTGACACTGGGGTTTGAACTCAGGGCCTCATGCTTGTTAGGCAGGTGCTGTACCACTTAAGCTATGTCTCCAGCCCTTTTTTTCTGATGAGTTTTTTTGAGATAGCACCTTGCAAACTATTTCCCCAAGACTGGCTTCAAACCATGATCCTCCTGATCTCTGTCTCCTGAGTAGCTCGGATTACAGGCATGAGCCACCAGCGCCCAGCAGATTTTTTAAAATCTCCTATGTATAGTATTTTGTTATGGCAGCCTGAGTTAACATAGTCCAGTGCTGGAGATGAAAGCCAAGACTTCCCACACAATGGCAAGTATTGAACCACTAACATTCTCTTTTGTAAAATAGCAAATGTTAGCCAGGTGTGGTAGTACATACCTGTAATCCCAGCTACTCAGGAGAGTGAGACAGGAGGATAGAGAATTCCAGGTCACCATGGGCCACATAAGCAGACCTTGTCTCAAAAACAAAACAACACAAAACAAAGGCTCAGTGGTACAGTGTTTGCCTAGTGAGCACAAGGTCCTGGGTTTCATCTGTAGCACTACAAAAAAAAAAATGTTTATAAAGTACCCAAAATGAGCCCTGGGCACATTCCACACATGGACTTATTTAGTACCTCCCTCACCAAGGGTGACTGTGACTCCTCCACCCCGTAGGACATTTGGCACATCTGGAGACACTTTCAATTGTCACACCCAGGAGTCAGAAAGCTGCTGGCATCCAATGGGGGGAGCCAGGGACAGAGCTCAGCATTCTCCAATATCCAGGACAGTCCCCATCCCAAAGAGCTATCCAGAGCCAGGCACGGTGGCTCATGTCTGTAATCCTAGCTACCTGGGAGGCTGAGATTGGGAGGATTGAGATTTGAAGCCAGCCTGGAAAAACAGTTCTTGAGTCCCCATCTCCAAAATCACCAGAGCACAATGGACTGGAGGTGTGGCTCAAGGTGGAGTGCCTGCTTTGCAAGCACAAATCCCTGAGTGCAAACCCCAGTCCCACCCCCCAAAAAAAGAGCTATCCAGGTCCAAATGTCACCAGTTCTGAGATAGCAGAACAATGTGCTAAACTGTAACCTAGGCCCCCTGGGGGTCTTTGTGTCACAAAGCCTAATAATAAAAGGAGAAGCAAAAAAGAAAAAAAATCTGTTTCCCCATTTTGCCTTCCCTCCAGCAAGGCTGAGGGGTCCAGGTACTCCTTATCCCTGTCAGCACTTGGTACTGTCAGTATTTTTCATTTAGTCATTTGAATAGACGTGAAGCAAAAGTCTTAATGGTGGTGAAGAGCCTAGGCACAGGACTAGAACCCAGCACTCTGGGCATTTAACTGCTGCATGGTGCCACCTACTTTTCTTTGCAGTCCTGTTTTGTGTTTTGTTTTGCTTTGCTTTTATTTATTTATATTTTTTTGCAGTGCTGGGGATGCAACCTGGGTCCTCCCCCGTGCTAGGCGAGGGCTCTGCCACGGAGCTGCACCCAGCCTTGCTCACACTTTTTAGAGGAAGGAAAACTTCAGTTACAGAGATTGGTGAAAATGAAGATGGAAGTTTGTTCCCTCGTGTTTGTGGATGAGGGGCCCCAGACATTAGGATATGATTTTTTTTTTTTAAATGCCAGGAACATGGGTTGGAGGAGCCCTGAGTTCAAATCCCAGGACCACCAAAAAAAGAAAAAAAAGAGTAGAAAAAGAAGAAAAAAAAGATAGAATAGTGGTCACTAGAGAGGCTGGATAGAAGGTGACAGGGTAACAGGTTCCAAAATCCAGTTAGCTAGGAGGAATACATTGCTCTTTTCTACAGCACAGTTGGATGACTCTAAATATTCTATAAAGAAATAGAGCCAGGGCGGTGTCTCACACTTCTAATCCTAGTGACTCAGGAGGCAGAGATCAGGAGGATCGAAGTTCAAAGCCAGCCCAGGGCAGATCATTCATGAGACCCTATCTTGAAAAAGCCCTTCACAGCAAAAGGCTGGTGGAGTGGCTCAAGTGGCAGAGTAATTGCCTAGCAAGTGTGAGGCCCTGAGTTCAAACCCCAGTACCACCAAAAATAATAATAATAATAATAATAATTTTAAAAAAGAAAGAATAAATCTATATGAGAGCTTGACCTTGACCCAGACCATTTCTCAGACTGCGGCTTTCATGCCGTTGTTCAACGGCACAGACCTTCTTGAGACAGGCTCAGGTTTGGGCCTGGTATGGTCTCTAGTCTGCCCAGAGTCAGGGAACAAGATAGGCCAGTGGCCCACTAGTGCCTTTCCGTTATATGGCTTTAGTGACACAGTCCTGTTAGCTAATTGCCACTTCCCTGGCTATGCAAAAGCAGATATTGCATTGTCCTGGTGGCTAGCTGTTCTTTGGGAGTTTAGCAGGCCACCAGCTCACCAGCTGGCTCAGGACCCAGGGAATGAGTGCGTGGGTTTTCCTAGAGGCCTCACTTGTGTTATAGAGATGAGTGTGTACCACTCTGGAAAATGTGTGCCTCCAGAGTTAAGTGAAGGGGTCACTTCGTTGATTTACCAAACTTGGAATTAGTACATTGGGCAGACCCCATCCATGTAGTCACGTCCCAGCTGGGACTCATGAGGAATTAAAAATCTCCGAACTGGGCCAGTGTCAGTGGTGCACGCCTATAATCCTAGCTACTTGGGTGGCTGAGATGGGGAGAATTGTTGTTCAAGGCCAGCCTGGGCAAATAGTTTCCAAGACCCCATCTCCAAACTAACCAGAACAAAATGGACAGTGGTGTGGCTCACGCAGTAGAGCCCTTACTTTACAAGTGTGAAGCCCTGAGTTCAAACCCCAGTGCCATAAGAAAAAGAGAGCGAATTGATTCTCTTCTGCTATTCAGTTCTCGTACAATGATGTCTATTTTTGTATCAGTAGATAACATCTCAAGGGCCTGAAGCCCCAGGTCCTGCAAGTAATCTTCATTTTATTTTGATTATTTATTTATTTATTTATTTAGGGAGACAGGGTCTCCCTACTTTTCCCAACTGGCCTCAAACTCAAGATCCTCCTGCTTCTGCCTCCCGAGTAGCTAGGATTACAAGGGTGAACCATCACACACCAGGCTTTAAAAAAATCTCTTGGTGAGATTTATAAAGTGTGTTTTTTTTTTTTTTTTTTTGCAGCACTGGAGTTTGAACTCTGGACCTCACACTTTATAGACAGGCCCTCTATCACTTGAGCCACTCTGCCAGCCTTTTTTTTGTGAAGGTTTTTATCAAGATTGGGCCTTGTGAATTATTTGCCTCGGCTGGCTTTGAACGACGATCCTCCTGATCTCTGCCTCCTAAGTAGCTGGGATTATAGGCGTGAGCTACTGGCACCTGGCACAAAGTGTGTTCTTGCTCATCTTAGGGCACAGACCTACTTTGCAATTATATTAAATGAAATATCAATGAAAATACATCAAAATAAATAAAAAGTACAAGTATGCAATTAAAAAAAAGAAGTGAGTTCCAGGCATAATGCATTCAGACAGACAAGCTTCTCACTGGTGGGCCATCTGTTCAAAGAAAAACAGGAAGCCTGTAGCCTGCCCCTCTGCCCTCTCTTTGTGACTTCAATTCCCTAAGGCATGTCGGGACACCCTGCTGGCTTCAGCTTCCTTCCCTGGCTCCGGAAGAAGCAGGAAAAACAACTGAAGCAGGCAGCGGCTTCCTGGGCTTTTATGCTGTCCTAACCATACCTTGCAGACTCCACTTGTAGACCCAACACTGAGTTTTACCCTGTGCCCATTTCATCGATGAGGAAATCAACGATCAGAGAGGCCCCAGGTCATACAGTCTGGCTGCAACCTAGCTGAGACTTGAATACAAAAAGATCTCTGGAATTGAGCAGGGTACCAGTGGTTCATTCTTGTAATCCTAGCTACTTGGGAAGATGAGATCCAGAAGTTTGAGGTTTGAGGCCAACCTGGGCAAATAGTTCTCAAGATCCCCATCTTCAAAATAACCAGAGCAAAATGGACTGGAGGTGTGGCTCAAGTGGTAGAGCCAAAAAAACAAAACAAAACAAAAAACTTCTAGTCATGATTGCTCCGATTCTGCAAGATGTCAGTCAGTCAGTCACCAGGCAATTCACAGAATGAAAGAACCAGGAGAGAGATTTCCTTGAAGAAGACAGATGTACATATGGATTCTGTCACTCATGCTGTGTGACTTGTGTCCAGTGGTTGCTTTCTCAGCTTGGTCATCTGCATTTGTGGCAGATGTAGGCTGAGATCAGTGCATTTCTGCAGGTGGCAGGTGTTTATTGGATGCTTGTTGGATGAATGTCCCTTGCTTGTCACTCCTCCTGTACAACTTTGTTTACTCCACAGCTCATGTCCCCTGCCTATGGGAGGGACAGAGCACGTGGCCAGGGCTGGCTGGCCTCACTATTGTTGCTGAGTGCTCCATGTTCAGTCCCAGTGGCCCTAGACTGAGAGGCCCAGGAATTTGTTCTCTGCAGGGCTGGTTTCTTTGCCACATTCCCTATAGCAACAGTAGGCACCAGGTGACAGGAAGGCATCCAGGTCTCTGTCTCATTTGTTCTCTTCTTTAAAGTTTTGATTTTTTTGTGACAGGGTCTAGAGATGTAGCCCAGGCTGACCAGGAACCCTCAATCCTCCTATCTCAGCCTCCTGAGTGCTGGGATTACAGACAGTTGCTGCCATGCCTGGCTCTTCATTTATTCTCTTATTAAGCACCTGTGATGTGCACAGCTCTGTGTTGAGTGCTGAGTACACAACAATGAATAAGGCAAAGAAAAATGCCTTCATTCAAGTGGAGAGGGAGAGATACCATGGAACCAGGCAATTACAACCGAGGGGTTCAGGACTGTATTGGGGGAGACCTAGGGGCTGGGCAGATGGGAGCTCAGAGGAGCTCCTGATCCCAGTTTTGGCAATGAGGGTGGAGGACAGGAAAGCACAAGACCTTCAAAGAGGTAGGAGACCTGAATGAATAAAAAAATCAGTAATGTAAGCAATAGAGGAGGACGCAGGGGCAGGACGATTATGAGTTTGAGGCCAGTATGGGCTGCATAGTGAGATCCTGTATCAAATACACAAAAGGGGAAGGAAGAAAGGAAGGAAGGAAGGGAAGGAGGGAAAGATAGAGCAGGGAATGGCATTCCAGGCAGACCATATGGCATGTGCAAAGGTCCTGTGGCAGCTTGCCTGGGGCAGAAAGATCCAAAATCACATTAAAATGCCACAGTGATTCAAATAGCAAGCTCCTGGAATAAGCACCAAGCAGCACATCAGAAACACAGAAGAGAGCCCAGAAATAGATAATTAGGAGCAGCAGCTACGTGCCACATGCTGGTGACCCCAGGGAGATGGAGATGGAAAACTCCAGCAATTGGGACACTGCAGGATGGAGGGTCCAGCGGGGAAATCACAGGCAGCTGTGTGTGTGTGTGGGGGGGGTAACGGTAACCAAGAAAGTGTGCTGGTGGAGGGAACAGAATGAGGCACAGCCCGGGTAAAGGGACATGGTCTTCAACTCCACTGTCTCTCTCCCAGTCTACCCAGAGCCTCCCACTTCTCCCCATCTCTGCAGCCCCACCCCCACCTAGCCCTGTCATCTTCCATCAGGTCAGGTGCACAGCAGACACAGGAGACCAAAGTCCCCTAGCCACACCTGGCTGAGTCAGACCCGGCTGTGCCCTGGCGAGGAGCAGCCTCACCAATCAGGTCTGGCAGGGCATGGGGCTTTTGGCTGTGCCTGTTGCAAGGCTGTGTCTTGGAGGATCTTTGAAACCACCATTTTTAGCAAGGCAGTGCTGGGAGTCCGCAGGGGGCACTTGTGTGCTCCAAGGCCCAACCCATCTCCCCTTATCTGTGCCTTATGCTGTGACCCATCCTGGGTCTTCCAGAAGCTGATAAGAAAACAGAGGCTCAGAGAGCCTGAGAAATTTATACTAGGTCACACAGCCAGGTCCTGCCTGGGCCATTATCCTTGGATAATACCAGCAGTTGCTCATAGGAAAGGAAACATTGGTATGTGTAAAGATCCTGAGGTACAGCTGGGTTCCAGGAATTCTGAGGAGATGGGGCAGCTGGAGTGGAGTGACTCGAGGGGAGAGAAGGAGGTAAAGATGGGAGATGACAGGACAGATCATGCAGTGCATTGTGGGCTGTGGAGAGGACTTTGGCTTGAAGTGAAGTGGGAACAATGGAGGATTCTATACAGAGGAGGGTTGTGACATGACTTGGGTGTTCCCAGGCTCTTTCTCGCCATTGGTGGTGATGAGAACAGACAACTAAGGGGAAATGGGTGGGGAGCGGGGGCAGGGAGGACAGGAGACCAGATATAATGGAAGCAACTAGAACCTAGAACTAGGCAGAGGGAGATGAGAGATCCACAAATCGTTCTTGATCTTCTTATTCCCTGGGTAGCCTGGCTCCAGCTTCTGCAAGGCAAGGGAGAAGCAAGGACTTTCGCATGGCAGGATGTAGGGTGTCACTGGGTGAGGTCCAGCCCAGATGATGGGTGGAGTTAACACCAGTTCCTCTCGGGCCAAAGCAGCTGGGCCACTCTGGGCAGGTTCATGGGCTCTGATACTAGTGTGCACAGTATCAGGGCTGCTCGCTATGACCTAACTAGCCTGGATGAAATCCTGGACCTAGATGACCAGGTTGAAGGGTTCATCTACCATCCATATCTCCTTCTTGTAAGTTCAGACCCTGATTCACTGGGAAAGTCACTCTATCTCTCTGGGCCTCTGTTTGTTCATCTGTAGATAGGTATAGAACCAGCATTCATACACAGGAAAGGGAATAGCACATGCAAAAATCCTGAGGCAGAAATATGTCCTAGTATTATTCAGCTTCAAATTCTCCTTAGGACACCTCCTGACCAGGGCTGCAAGGGCTGCCCAGGAGGATGGACCTGCAACAGGCAGAGGCATGAATGTGGAAAAAGTGTTGGCACACCCAGAAATGAGAGAGTGCTAGAAAATTCTCTCGGGTAAAATTTGAGAGCAAAAATTAACCAAGACATTCCCACCTTCTGGTGGGCAGAGCCTTCCATACTGGCCTCCTCAGGTCTCCCTTCCACATGTCACATGTCCTAGCACCCCAGAGATCGGATGGACCCTTCCACCACTCCACCTCCACCTACCGACTGGGAAACATGCCACCGAGGTCCCAGAGCCCAGCTGCGAGTCATTCTGAGCAAATGCCTAAAGACCTCTGTGCCTCAGTTTCCCCGTCTGTCCTTTCACGTCTGTCCCCCGCAGGGCCGTGCGCAACACACGTTAGCGATTATATCCGTGATTATTCCACGTGTGGACTTTGATATTGTTTCCAGCCAAGAGTCAGAGGGAGGAGAAAGTAACTTCCCAGAGGAGTCCGGGATCCACTGGGCCCCCTCTAGGTAGAGAGACTCTGAGCCTCAGTTTCCCCATTTGGGCTCCAAGCGCGCGGCTGGGAGCTGCAGCACGGAGAAGCCCCGCCACCCAGAAGAGCCAACCCCTCGCCAACCCCACCCAGACCGACTAGGCCCCGCCCCCGCGCCAGCTCCCACACCTGATTGGGTCTCGCGCCTTCCCCCCGCCCCCCCCGTCTGTCCAGCCCAGCTTGAGTGGGTCCCGCCCCCCCTCGGCCCCGCCCCCTGGCCTGCTGAGAACAGCTCGACTGGGCCTCACCCCCCGCCCCGCGCCGACCACGCCCCCCCCGTCCCCAGCCACGCCCCCAAGGCTGCCTAACCCAGTCAAACTTAGGGCCCCGCCCCCGCCCATCCTTACTGGGCCCCGCCCCCGAGTGGCCACGCCCAGCCCGCTGCCCAGAGCCGGGCGGCGGCGGCGGCGGCGGCGGCAGCAGCAGCGGTAGCGGCGGGACGCGGGGCCCCAGCGCGCGTCGGCGGGACGCGAGGCGCCATGGCGGCTGCCGAGCGCCGCGCCTTCGCGCACAAGATCAACAGGTAGCCCAGCCGCTGGATATCTCGGTCACCCTCACGTGGCTCCACCCCGAGGCGGCCCTTCCCTCCCCCGCCTGGACGACCCCCGTTCAACCCCTTCCGCCTCTGCGGGGGGTCCCGATCGCCACCTCCCGCGGGAGCTGGGGACCGGGAAAGGCGGGGAGTACGGCGAGGTCCGAGGTGGGGTCGCGCCGGGGCGGGGAGCGCGATGGTGGCTGAGGTCCCCCTTTCTTCCGAGCCTGCTGGACGCGCGGGGGGCGTGTCGGGGGGGCTTCCCGGAGGAGGCGGCGCGGGGACTGCGCGTCAGTTCTGGGTCTCCGGGCGTGGTCCTCGCGCCCCAGTGAGTTGGGGTGGGAGGACTTTGTGTCCCATTCTCAGTGCCTCATTTGGGGCAGGGTACGTGGATGTGCTCCCCGGTGGCTTTTATTTATTTATTTTTGGTGGTACTAGGGATTGAACTCAGGACCTCACATTTGCTAGGCAGACGCCCTACCACTTGAGCCACTCCACCAGCCCCAAATGTCTTTTTGTGGTAGTACTGGGTTTTGAACTTAGGGCCTCATGCTTGCTAGGCCTAGGCAGATGCTCTACTGCTTGAGCCACTCACTTTGGAACCCCTTGGGAAGTTGCCGTGCCCCTCCCCCGCCTCAGGAGCCAGTGCCCAGCTGTCTGGGGGACGAAGGGGGGAGCTGGGGACAGCTGTGGACAGCCCCCCACCTCCTGCCTTAGGCTCTCCCAGCACGGGCTGGACGCGCTGGCGGTGGATGAGGGGTGGTTGAATGGATGGAGTGGGGGCTGGGACGGAACCAGCTGGTGGGCAGACGGGGAGGGGACAGGCGCCAGGCGCTGGGGGATCCATTTCCGTGGCCACTGGAGATTGTGAGAGACCGAGCCTGGGAGGGGGATGTCACACTCTAAGGGGGGACTAGGGTAGATTCAGAGTCTGCTCTGGTGTCCTCTGCACTGGGGACCTGTCCTAACTGCTCTCAGGTGAAAGGACCATATAAGAAAAGAACTCAACTCTTGGAGGTAGATAGAGAGGGGGGAGACAGATCAGACACGTGACAGGGTAGATTATATGTTAGTGATACCCGGTTCTGAGATCATACAAGACAAGGAATAGGAAGTGTGGGGGGGTGCTTAGGCATATGAAGTGGATTGGAAAGGCCTGGATGAACACCTGTATTCAGTGAAGTCCCTAAGGAAATGAGGGAGTCATGTTGTGTGAGGGAAGAGAGGTCCAAACACAGGGAAGGGCAAGTGCAAAGGCCCTGAGGCAGCAAAGGAGACAGTAGGCGTAGATCATGTAGGGCCTGTGGGCCATAGGGAGGACTTTGACTGTTATCCCCAGTGAGATGAGAGCCATGGAGAGTTCTGAAGAGAGGAATGGTATGACTTGGTGCGAGGGTAAAGCAGTTGGTCAAAATTTCTGTTCTACCAGTATTTGTCTCTGAATTGTCTCTCTGACATGGACTCCTAGCCTGAGGATATTATCACTGTCTTTTTTTTTCCTGCTCAGTCCCTATGTCCTTGAGTCTTGGCTTATACTCAAGTGAGAAAGAGGGGTCTTGGGTTCTGTCCTGGGGAACAGGAGCTGCAGAGTGTAGGGTAGGAGGAACAGAAGAAGAACCTGGGGTCCAAGTCTCCCAGAACAGCCTTGTGGGCACCCAGGAGTCTGTGCTCAGACCTGGACCTGTGTTCACCCATTCATTCAGCTGTTCATCCCCAAAAACTAGATCAGGGAGGTGGAGGCAGGAGGATTGACAGCTTGAGAACAACCTAGTGGGGCCCTGTTTCAGAAAACAAACAAAACAAAACCAACTTAATCCAAATATTAGGCAGTTCTGCAGTTTCCTAATGAACAGAGTCTTAAAATTATTTCCAGCTACTTGAGAGGTAGAGATTGGGAGGATCACAGTTTGAGGCCAGACTGGGCAACAAGTTAGTGAAACCCCATCTTAACAAATAAGCTGAGGGTGTGGTACATCCCAGTTATCTCAGCTATGCAGGAGGCATAAGATTGTGGTCTGTGACCACCCCAGGCAAAAAACATGAGCCCTTTACCTGAAAAAGAAAAAACAAACAAAAAACAACTAAACCAAAAAAAAAAAAAAAAAAGACTCAAGTGGTAGTTCTCCTGCCTAGCAAGCTCTAGACCTGGGTTCAAACTTCAGTACCACCAAAAAAGAAAGAAAGGAAGGAAGGAAGGAAGGAAAGAAAGAAAAATGCTTTGGAGCTGGGGATTTAGCTCAGTGGTAGCATCCATAAGGTCCCTAGTTCAATCCTCAGTAAAAAAAAAAAAAAAAGGAGCATCTAAAATTTACAAACTTTTATGAATGTAGTTAATACAGACAAATATTGCTGAATGTAATCTAATTTGTTCTTTTTTTTTTCAGTTGAGTAATTATTTTCTGGTGGTACTGGGGTTTGAACCCAGGACCTTGCATGTGCTAGGCAGGCACGCTACCACTTAAGCCACGCCCCCAGCCCTCAAGTAGCATTTGAAGTCTAATAGAATATTGAATGGCGTGTATTGTGCACCTATTATGTATCCTTGCTTGGGATGTCACTTGTTTAATTATCCCTGCAATCTTTTGACTCAGGTCTGACTATTGAAACCAAGGCTCAAAGTGCTTAAGCTGTTCCTGAGGGTCACCAGTGGAGAGAGGACCCCCGAACTCTGGGCCTTAGAGCCCAGAGTTCTCTTGGAAGCTATGCCCCTTCTGGTCCTGTCTGTCCCATGGCTTCATCCTGCGCCTCTTTTCTGATGTGGGCTCTTTTCTTGTTTAAAGAAATAGCGATGTGTTGAATGGGTGGAAGAAAAATAAGTTGCACATTGACAAGTTTCAAAATTCCAGGGTAGCCCCAGAATTTCAGGGAACCATCATCTCTCTTCTGCCTCATCCCTAAAATATATCTGCAAATCCAAACACACACATTTACAGTCTTGTACCACTAAGCAACGAGAACACATTCTGAAAAATGCTCTTGAGAAATTCATCATTAGGGACCAGGCATGGTGGTGCTCATCTGTAATCCCAGCTACTCAAGAGGCAGAAATATATGGACCCAGTACCGGGCTGCTGGGTAAAAGCATGAGACCCTTTTTCAAAAACAAAGTAAACAAGCAAAAAGGATTAGGGGCATGACTCAAGTGGTAGAGCACCTCCCTAGTGAGCAGGAGGCCCTGAGTTCAAATTCCAATACCGCTAAAAAAAAGTAAGCAAGAAATTCATCACTAGATTTGGTCACGTGAACATCATAGAGTATATTTATACAAATCTAAGTGGTATAATATACTGTACACCTAGGCTCAGGGTATAACATATTGCTTCTATTCTAGACTCCAAATCCATACAGTAAGTTTTTGTACTGAATATCGTAGGCATTTTTTTTTTTAAGCAGTACTGAGGTTTGAACTCAGGGCCTCACACTTGCTAGGCAGGCACTCTACTACTTGGTGTACTTCGTGAGCCATCAATCAACCCTTGTTTGTGATGGGTTTTTTCAAGATACGGTCTGGGGAAGTATTTTCCCTGGGCTGTCCTCTAACCACAACCCTCCTCCTGCCACCTGAGTAGCTAGGATTATAGGTGTGAGCCACCAGTGCCCAGTGTCCAGCTCCTTTTTTTTTTTTTCTTTCAGTGCTGGTGATGGAACCAGAGCCTTGCAGAGGCTCCACAAGCACTGTACCACTGAGGCACACCCCTGGCCAACTGTGGGCAATTGTGACACGGGTATTTTTTTGGAGTGGGGGTTGCTGGGACTGGAGTTTGAACTCAGGGACTCACACTTGCAAAGCAGGCACTCTACCGCTTGAGCCACACCTCCAGTCCATTTTATTCTGGTCCCACAAAAAAAAAAAAAATGCCATGCACTGGTGGCTCATGCCTGTAATCCTAGCTACTCAGGAGGCAGAAATCAGGAGAATCGCGGTTCGAAGCCAGCCCAGGAAAATAGTTAATGAGACCCTAGCTCTAAAATACCTAAGGCCAAAAGGGCGGTGGAGTGGCTCAGGGTATAGGTCCTGAGTTCAAATCCCAGTACCCCCCCCCAAAAAAAATTAAGCATCAAAAAAAAAATTGGGAACTGGGGTATAGCTCAGAGGCAGAACATGTGCTTATCATGTGGGAGGCCCTGGGTTCAGCTGCAGCACAAAAAAAAATTTTTTTTAAAGAAAGCTCTGCCCAGCAAGCCCAGCCCTGAGTTCAAGCCCCAGTACTGCAAAAAAAAAAAAAAAAGCCATTGGAGAATTTATATCATTTGACACTAATTCGTTTGCTTCTTTGCTTTTTGAACAAGTGGGAACACACAGGGCTTTGGGCCTTTTTCTTGTTTCTGGCTTTGTTGTCCTCCTTCCCTGTGAGGCTAGACCTCAGTTAATCTGACCTGAGATGAAATCCACAGTCCTTATAATTTCTCTTATTGCTCATGTGCAATTACCACCTGGGAACATCCACTAAATTCAGCTGAGTATTTTGCCTCCTTTTAAAAAGCATGCTCCTTCAAGGGCACCAGAAACAGGTCTGACTTGGAGGTGTGAGAAAGGGAGGGACTGGGGCCATGGATTTGGTGTGCATCCTGGGAACTCATGAGGTGAAGCTGCCTGGTGAGAGGGGGAAGATGGAGGGAGCCTGTGATGTGGCCACAGGGTATGCAGGACCCTCACGTGGGCAAACGAGCAGAATAGGTGGTCACATGGGACAGACCAAGAATGCACTAATAATTTAGATAGAATTAAAGTCTTGAGATTCGGTGGGACCTTTAGAGGTGGTGGTGAGTGGACAGAGAAGAGGTGGATTCGGAAGCCCCCTGTTCTTGGTCATCCCCCCTACTCCCGTCTGCAGAACACCCAAGCCTGAAAACATCAACTTTGACTTCCAGCTAGCCAGAATTCATTCTGGATCGTTCCAGGTTTGACTGTCTGGCATTGGGTGGGTCACAAGCCCTCTCTGGGCCTTGTTTACTTTTGGTATAAAAACAAAGCCAAAAACCCCAGCTTCCTAGGATCACCTTTCAGCACCACACGGTGACAGTGAGCCTTAATTAAGCACTTACTGTGTACCTTGCTCTATGCTCAGGACAGTCTCCCAGGGGAAAAGTGTCCTGGGCCTAGAGACTAGAAGGGGAGGAGTCGTCACTCAGAGCACTAGTCTGTTTTGTGTTACTGTGACACAATGCCCAAGGCTGGGTAACTATAAAGAAAAGAGTTTTTTAGCTTACAGTTCTGGAGGTTCAGGACAAGGAGCTGCATCTGGTGATGGGCTTCTTGCTGCAGCAATCTAGAGGAAAATTATAGACTTTCATTGTAGATTATAATGCTAGATGTATTATGCCAAATTTCTAACCCCAAAATAAGGAGTGAGCATGTGTGTCTCTGTGTCTATCTGGTCTCTCTTTCCATCTTTTTTTTTTTTTGTGGTACTAGGATTTGAATTCAGGGCATCGCACTTGCTAAGCAGGCGCTCTACCACTTGAGCCACTCCACCAGCCCACAAGCCCTTTCTTGTCTTCTTATAAAGCCACCAGGATTCAATTGGGGGTCCACCCTTGTGACCTTACCTAACCCTAGTCACCTGCCAAAGGCCACACCTTTAGATGCTGTAATCCAGTTACATTTCCACCCTCTTAATGCAATGGGGATTAAATTTCTACACTGAACCCTCAGGGCCACACTCACACCATACCACACCACAGCACACATCCCTGCTCCTCCAGGTCCAAGTGCAAAGCCCAGCTGCCTCCCTGGCCCATGGCTTGTGGGCTGAGCTCTCTCACCACCAAAGGCAATGGGAAGCCCGAGGGCCAGCTCTCCACCTGTCTCCCTCCTCTGGAACAGTGCTGCAGAATAGCTGGGCCCTGGGTTCAGCCTTGTCCCCTGTTCTGGCATCTTTCATAAATCACTCTGTAGCCTCTCTGTGCCCAGGGCTCCAGAGAATGCTGCCCCAACTTTGTGAATTTGAGTCCAAATTTATTTTATTTATTGCAGTGCTGGAGATGGAACCCAGGGTCTTATGTATCTAGCCAAGTGCTCTGCCACTGAGCTATGTCCCCTGTCCAATAATTTGCTTATTTTTAATACTCTGAAAGTTTTTTGTTTGGTGGGACTGGACTTTGAACTCAGGCCTTTGCACTTGCAAAGCAGGTGCTCTACTACTTGAGCTACACCTCCAGTCCATTTTGCTCTGGTTTTTTTGGAGATGGGGTCTTGAGAATTATTTGCCTGGACTGGCCTCAAACCATGATCCTCCCCATCTCAGCCTCCCAAGTACCTGAGATGACAGGCATGAGCTACCAGTACCCAGCTTGGCCCCATCTCATACGTCCCCATTCTGTTCTTAGAATCTTACCCAGGTCTACTGTACACTCTTCTCTTTCTTCTTTCTGCAATACTGGAGTTTGAACTCAGGGCTTTGAGCTAGCTAGGCAGGCTCTCTATCACTTGAGCCACACTCCTAGCCCTACTTTTCTAATATTGGCGGCCTGTGTGCCATCAGGGTGGCAGTTGTGACCATCACATTTTGTTGGCACACTTCTCTTTTCCTTTTTGAGACAGGGTCTTGGCTATGTTGCCCAAGCTGACCTCAAACTAGAGATCCTCCTGCCTCAACCTCCCAAGTGCTGGGATGACAAGCTAGTGGGCACCTGGTAGGCTGAGCACGCTATAGAAGGTGTCCTACCTGCTCAAAGCTATACAGCTCAGCAAGATCTGGGCAAGTCAGACCAGGAAGAATACTAGGAGGGTTTCACTCATCCGTTAAAGAGTCAGGCGTGGTGGTGCACAGCTTTAATCCCAGCACTCAGGAGGCAGAGGCAGGAGCATCAAGAATTCCAGGCTAGTGTGGACTACATAGCAGGACTCTGTGTGAAAAAACCAAATGCTGGGGATGTGGCTCAGTGGTAGGGGCTTTGCCTAGCTTCACAAGACTCTGATTCCATCCCCAGCACTGGAGGTGGGGGGAAAAATGACATTGTTTTATTGAGCACCTAGCATGTGCAGCACCTGGCACTGGATCATCCTTGGGACCACACAACCCTAGCTCCTGCCTTCACTGAGATCCCAGGGAGGAGGGATGGCCATACTCAGAATACAGAGTGCAGCCTCAGGACCTTTGCACTTGCTATTTCCTCTACCTGGTACACTCCTTCTCCAGTTACCTTCCTGGCTTTTTTGCCTCCTGTTCCTTCCATGCTCGGCTGAAGGAACTGGGGTCCTGAGTGATTCATGCTCTGGATCTGCCCAAATTCCTACATGGCCTCCTCCCCTGTGAACCTACCGCCTACACCCGTGTCTCCCTGGTCTCACTCTGTAGCCCAGGCTGGCCCTGAACTCACGATCCTCCTCCTGATTCTGATCATGGAACCTGGACCAGGACCTTGGGTGTACTAGGCAGGACCTCTATCACTGAGCTACACCCCAGCCTCTCCTTGGCTTTGGGGACTGAGGTGCAGGTGGCCTGGGTGAGTCATAGCTCTGATCTCTATCACAGCTGTGTTTAAAGAGCTCAGCTGGCCTCAACCCATGACAGCTTTATCTCAAACTCCGTGAGAACATGCATGTATGGAGCGCTTACTGAATATCAGGCCCTGTGCTCCACTCTGCATAGTTGCCCTGTGAAATCAGGGCAGCTATGAATGGGTAAACTGAGGCTCAGGGGCAGGCATCACTTGTTCAAGGCCACATAGCGAGGATAGGACAGGATAAGGGCACATTTGAGATGGGATGCAGGGAACCCCATGAAAGCAGAAGTTCCCACATGAGGAAGCAGAGGCCAGGATCAGAGTCTCCTAGGCCTGGATGGTGGGGCAGGACCTATGACCCCCCTCAAGTTCTATCCAGTGGCTGTCACCAGCTGTGCTCCAGGGGCTGGATGGGCCCCAGGCCCAGCTTTGCAGGAACAGGAAGACTGTCCCCGGGTGGCACCCTGTTTTCCCCTTTACCTAGCCTGGATTCTTTCTTAAAATGAATCTGTTGGCCCCAAAGCCTGGGTTTTCAGGGTCCCACTGCTTCGGTTTTCCTGTCCCCCAACAACTTCTTCTTCCTGTCCTCTCAGAACGGTGGCTGCAGAGGTGCGCAAGCAGGTGTCCCGAGAACGCAGTGGTTCTCCCCACTCCAGCCGTCGCTCCAGCAGCTCCCTGGGGGTGAGTGTTTGGGGACCCCCACCCCCAGGATCCCGTCCTGTCGCTGGCCATGGTGGGGTATGCCCTCAGACACAGCAGCTCCCTGTGTCCCTGTCCTGTCGCCATTCCTGTCAACCTTGAGTGGGGAGAGGGCGTGCTCTCCCTGTGGGTGCTAAGGGGAGTCCTGGGGGTGGTTGGAGACACGCCTGCTTCCTGACCACACCGATGGGACTGGGGGCTGGGAGGGACTTTCTGCCACTGTGGGGAGGGGGTGGGGCTGCACTTGGCCTGGAGCCTTAGCAATTGTCTCTTCTCTCACCATTGGATTCTTTCCCTTCCAGAAACCAGGGTGTGATTTCCTTCCTGGAGTCCCTAAGAGGGAGGGGCAGGGTGGCCAATCTGCAGTGGAAAGTCTGAGGTCACTGGCCTCCTTGGGGCCTCTGCAGCTCCAACACTCTCCGTGGCTCCCTATTCTTAAGTCTGAAGCCAGCGCGAGCCCACCCCCATCTTGGGTCCCCTGACTCCCAGCCTCCAAAGTGGTAGGGTCACAGCCACTTTGCTCCAACCCAGGTCCCTCTGATGGAGGTCATTGAGCCCCTGGACTTTGAGGATGTGCTCCTGAGCCGGCCACCAGATGTTGAACCTGGACCCCTCAGGGACCTGGTAGAATTTCCAGCTGATGACTTGGAACTGTTGCGACAGCCCCGGGAATGCCGGACCACGGAGCCTGGGATTCCCGAGGATGGGTGGGTTCTGCCCCATACACCTGCTCTTCCAGAATCCCACAGCCCCAAGTTCAACCATGAGTTCAACTCCAGGTTTGGCTATGTGACCTTGGACAAGTCACCTTCCCTCTCTGAGCCTCCATGTTTGCATCTTTGAAATAGGAAGAAATAGTCCCTACCTTGTGGGCCAGGAGAAAAATTCATAGTGGGCCCTGCCTCTGTTTACCCTAATTTTATCTTGCCATAGAAAACTGGATGCCCAGGCGAGGGCTGCGGTAGAGATGTACACAGAGGACTGGGTCATCGTGTGCCGAAGGTGAGATACAGTTCACAGTGGGCGGAGGGTCACAAGGCAGAGTCTCATCCCCAGGTGACTGAGCCCTTGTCTGTAGCCGGTCCTCCTGTTTATCTGCCCACCATCCCTGCAAGGACAGTGAGTTTCTCCCATAGAACACAAAGTTGCTGATGGCCTTGTAGGCGTCTTGTGGTCTCCTGGTATATCATAGTGTACCGAGGTGTCCTCAGCCCCACCACCTGCCAGGCCTGCTTTCCTGTACTAGGTACCAGCACCTGAGTGCCGTGTACAGCCCCATCACCACGGAGACGCAGCGAGAGCGACAGAAGGGCCTCACCCGCCAAGTCTATGAGCAGGATGCCTCTGGAGATGAGCGGTCTGGCCCTGAGGACACGGTGAGGGAACCTCCGGCTCAGGTCACTACACCACAACACAGGGAGATAGATATATATATGTGTATATATATATACACACCTATCAGTGTTGGGTCCAAAAGCCGTTGTATCAGGCCGGAAGTGGTGGTGCATATCTGTAATCCCAATCTTCAAGAGGCTGAGGCAAGATGATCTTGAGTTCAAGATCAGCCTGGGCTACATAACAGGTTCGAGGCCAGTGAGACTAGCTCAAAAATAGGAGTGCTAAGTATAGGCAGTCAGGTAAGGTCCTGACCCAGTGACAGCCCCAATGGGAAGAACTCTTCTCTCCCTTGGCAACAGGGAGCAAAGTCTCAGGGAAGGCTCTCATTGGCCCAGCCCAGGCATATGGTTATACATTGGAGCCAAGCCCCAGTGGGAGGTTTTCTCTCCCTCCCCTGGCCACAGTGAGCAAAGTCCCAGGGAAGGCTGTGATTGGTGCACCCAGACACGCCCACCATCAAGCTAATCCCTGGGACTGGCAGATGGATTCTGATTATCCAGAGCAGGGTCATGTGACACCAGAACACGGGACACCATCACCAACAGTGGCAAAAGGAGTGTGGGGAGGGACTCCCCAGACAGAAGTCTCTCCTGAAGTTTCTGGAGAGAAGGCTACCAAAACTCCCCCAGGCGACCCCAGTAGTGGTGATCCCGCCCTGCCTGCCCCTCAGCTTCCCCTGTGCATGGGTTGGGGGGGGTGCATCCAGCTGGCGCTCAGTGCTTGCTCATTCTGCTCGGCAGGAAGACTCCCGCCGCTGCTCAGGCTCCCCAGAGGACACCCCTCGAGGCAGCGGCGCCTCCGGCATCTTTGACCTGAGGAACCTGGCCGCGGACTCCCTGCTGCCCTCGCTGCTGGAGCGGGCAGCACCGGAGGACGTAGACCGGCGCAATGAGGCCCTGCGGCGGCAGCAGCGGCCCCGGGCACTCCTCACCCTCTACCCCGCGCCTGATGAGGTGGGTGCCCTGTGCATTATCCTACAGTCATTGGGTGCCTACTGTATACTCTACCTTTAGCCAATAACATTATTGCATACCTACCATATATCCAACTCTCGTTTATTGGACTCTGACTGCATATCCCTGTATTTATCAACAAGTATTTATATGCCTACTGTATACCTTTTTTTTTTTTTTGCAGTGCTGGGGATGGAACCCAAGTCCTCACGCTCATGCAGGCTAAGCAGATGCTCTGCTACTTGAGCCACAGCCCCAGCTCTTTTGTTTGTATTTTTAGTCAGGGTGTCACAAGTTTTCCCAGGCTGCTTTCCCACTCTAGATCCTCCTGCCTCTGCCTCCTGAGTAGCTGGGATTATAGGAATGAACCACCACACCTGGCTTATATGACTTAATATGTGTTAAGCATCTACCATATATGCCTGTAACTATCCAGCCAAAATTTATGTGGCACCTAATGTGTATGTTTATGTTTTTATCTAGCCATTTATTGAGTGCTTACTGTATACTTCTGTCCATCCAATCAGTATTTATTGGGTATGTCACATACAAAGATGCACTTAGACTGATGATGGGGTTATATCCCAATAAACACATTGTAAGTTCAAAATGTAGGAAGTTGAAAATATCAAATATCTACCTACTCTACCAAATGTCATAGTCTAGCCTACTTTGAGTTACTCAGAATACTTGTATCACCTAGAGGGGGTAAATCATCCAACACAAAGCTTATTTTATTTTATGGTGTTGAATATTTCATGTAATTTATTAAATACCATACTGAAAATGAAAAATTCTCTGTAAAGCTGAAAAATTATAAGTCAACTATTGAAGATTGGAGACCATCTCCAACCACATAAATGTCCAGTCAGCATTTATTGAATGCTTTCTGTATATGCTTACCCAACCCACTTTTACTAGGTGCCTATTGTATACCTCTGTATTTATTCAATTGACATGTTTGGGTGCCCACTCTATGGCTGATGCTGGGGATATAGCTCAACAAGGAGGAGGGCAAAAGCATTCCAGGCGAGGGGAACACCATGTGCAAAGGCTCAGAGGCAAAATTCTGAGAGAAGTTTTGTCAGGCTGGGGGTCGGGCTGGTCTTAGGCCAGATGTTCCAGGCCCTTTCTGAAGGACATATCCCCGCTGTCTCCTGGCTCTTGGCAGGATGAGGCTGTGGAACGCTGTAGCCGCCCTGAGCCACCCCATGAGCACTTTGGACAGAGGATCCTGGTCAAATGTCTATCACTCAAGTGAGTATTCTGACCTGCCCATGAGGGAATCCACGGGTTCCCAGGATGGTACAAGCTATGCAAACGTGCTATGTGCAGCCAACCACCCAGGGCCTCTGTGGAGAGAAGTGAGACTTCCCTTTTGCATCAATTTAAGCTGCTAATCCTCAAACACCAACTGTGTACCTGGCTCTGTTCTTAGCCCTTTGCCTGTAATGTGTGTGTGTGTGTGTGTGTGTGTGTGTGTGTGTGTGTGTGTGTGTGTGGTATGTGTGGGATTGGGTGTGAACTCAAGGCTTTGCACTTGAAAGGCAGGCGCTCTATCACTTGAGCCACACCTCCAGTCCATTTTGCTCTGGCTGTTTTGGAGATGGGGGTCGTGAGAACTATTTGCTCAGCCTGGGATCCTCCCAATCTCAGCTTCCCAAATAGCTAGAAATACAGGCAAGAGCCACTGATGTCTACCTTTCACCTGTATTAATTCATGTAATCTCCACCACAGCCTGTGAAATGGGTGTAGGTGGGGAAACAGAGGCATAAAATGGAAGAGTTGTTGTATTTAAGATCACATGATTAATGAGGCCAGAGTCTCTGGCGCTCGCCTGTCCTCCTGCTGGGACCCAGAGGGAAGGGGTGCTCATGTTCCTGGGCCTGACTCTCAGCCATCCAGGCCCCTTCCACATCAACCTCCCTCCCCCAAGCAGCAAGGAGCAGCCACAAGTGCGTGGGAATGGAGCTGAACAGGATATGCATTTGGACCCTGGCCCAGCCCTGCCCCTCTCCACCCCCAGTTCCTGCCTGGATCAAGGCAGGAAAGGGAGGTTCTATTCTGGCCTGAGGCCTGGGTGGGCCTCCCACCCAACAGTTGCAACCAGCTTTGTGGGCTCATCTAGTCATTCAACAAACACTGACTGAGTACCTGCTATGTACAGGACACAGAGCCACGCGATGACCACACAGCCCTGATGAGAGATGCCTAGGAGAATCTCAGAGCCCTGAGGAGGCTCCTGGCCCAGCTTGAGGGCTGGAGGAGGAGGAAGCCAGGCAGCCTCCCTGGGGAGGAGATGTCTAAGTTGAGACTGAACAGTGAGGAGGGTGTGGCTGATGGGTAGGAGAGGAGGAATGTGTGGACCCAGCACATGCTAAAGGGGGGAGATGTGAGTGTTTGGGGGAGGACAAGGCCAAAGGTGGGCAGGTCTGGACTGGGTGGGGTTTTGTTTTCAGGACTGTGGAACCTTCAAGTTTTAAGTTTTAAAACACTCCCTTGCCTGGCACTAGTGGCTCACTTCTGTAATCCTAGTTACTTGGGAGGCTGAGATTGGGAGGATTGAGGGTCGAGGCCAGCCCCAGTAATTAGTGCACAAGACCCCATCTCCAAAATTACCAGAGCAAAACGGATCAGAGGAGTGGCTCAAGTGGTAGAGCTCCTGCTTTGCAAGCACAAAGCCCTGAGTTCAAACCCCACCAAAAAAAAGCCCAGAACAAAAAGCTGCTCCCTTAGGAAGCACTAGGTGTGTAGGGGCCACCCAAGCAGAGTAGGACAAGGAGAAGGGTGTGGTGGCCCTTCAGGCAAGCAAGGACAGGGTTCAACTCAGGGTGACAGGGGACATACCAGAGTGTGGGACAGGGTGGTCCAGGAGTAGGGAACTTCTAGATGGGGCAGTGATTGTACCAGGAGCTGCCTCCGTGAGCCAGCTGAACAAGACCATGGTTCCAGGTAGAAGAAACTCCATGTGTGCACAATGAGACACACCTTTCCTGCAAGCCCTTAAATGTTGGTTCTCTTGTACCCAGAGGGAATCAGAGACCCCTCTCCACAGCTCCCCCTTCTTGGTCCTCAAGAGGAGGTGGGGTTTGTGGAAAATGGGGATGTCAGGGAGAGTTCCCCTTTTATCCACAGGTTTGAGATAGAAATTGAACCCATCTTTGGCATTTTGGCCCTGTATGATGTGCGGGAGAAAAAGAAGGTAGGAGCCCTCTTTCTTTTGCTTCCTCCCCCTCTTCCTCCTTGTTGTGGGGGAGGGGGTTGGGCTTCCTGGAGGCGGTGACCCAGCTGCTGCTACTCATGTCCTCAGATTTCAGAAAATTTCTACTTTGACCTGAACTCAGACTCCATGAAGGGGCTGCTTCGGGCCCACGGCACCCACCCCGCCATCTCCACTCTGGCACGCTCCGCCATCTTTTCTGTGACTTACCCCTCACCTGACATCTTCCTGGTTATCAAGGTGCCTGCTGGATTGGGCAGGTGGGGGGAGAATGGGGAACACCACAGGTTTGGTCCCTGCCTTTGTGGAATGAGACAGACATGTCACTGAGAAGGAGGATCCTAGAGGAACCCAGGGGAGACAACTGACCCAAACTGAATGGGGGAGAAATCATGGAGGGCTTCCAAGGAGAAGTGACAACCGAGCCAGACCCAAGGGTGGATGGCCCCAGGCCCCCAAGGCACACCCAACAGGCCAGAGGTTCAGGGTTACAAGTGAGACACTATTAGGAGGTTCATCAGTGGATGTTAAAATTTTTATTTTTTAATTTTCTTTTTTTGTTAATGTCAAAAAAAAACCCCTCTGGGCCTTGCACTTACCAGGCAGGAGCTCTACCACTTGAGCCATGCCCCTCCCCCCAGCACTTTTAGTTATTTTTTCAAGTAGGGTCTCACATTTTTGCCTGGGCTGGCCTCGGTCTGTGATCCCCCTACCTCTGCCTCTTACATAGCTGGGATCCTGTACAGACATGCACTACCGTTCATTGAGCTCATTGGTTGAGATGGGGTCTCACTAACTTTTAGCATGGGCTAGCCTCAAAATGTGATCCTCTTATCCCACTCACAGGTAGCTGGGATCACAGGTAATGAGGCACTGTGCCCAGTCCTTAAACATGTTTTTTGAGACTTGCTCAGCTAAGCAGTGCAGGAAAGACTAGTCGGCACATTCATTTGCGATTTTCTATTTCCGGGAGTGAGGTCGGGTTTCCTTTCCCCAAACCTTCCACTGTATTATGCAATGAAATGAATTGAGCTCCCGCGGGCAGGGCCTTTTCATGGTTGGTCGGGCTTCACAGGGTCAGGGTTAATATGGTCCCCATTTTCCAGATGGGGACACTGAAACAGTTTCAGGTAAGGGACGTGCCGGTCCTCCCACAACCCCTGTGTTGTTACGATGGAGTCCAGCTCTCATGACCCAGAACCATGATCCCTGTTTACACACTAACACAGGAAAAGTAGGAAAAGTAGATAGAGCTAGAGGCATAGCTTGGTGGTAGGATGCCTGTCCAGCATGTCAGGTTCCATACCTGGTGAGAGAGAGAGAGAGGGAGAGAGAGGAAGAGAGAGAGATAGAGAGAGAGAGAGAGAGAGGAAAAGTATCATTAGAGAAAGATATGCTGGCAGCTGGGCATGGTGGCTCCTGCCTTGAATCCCTGCTACTGGGGATATGTAAGTAGGAGGGTGGAGGTTCAGGCTAGCCTGGGCAAAAATAGTGGACCCTATTTGAAAAATGACTAAAGCAAAAAAGGCTGAGGGTGTGGCTACAGTGGCAGAGCACAGACCTGAGTTCAAGCCCCCCCATAACCACCAGAAATAAATAAGTAAAAATAAAGGTAGGCAGGAGCTTGGGGTTTGGGACCGGCCTGGAGGGTAGCTGCTGACAGGAAGTGTGCTAGAACTTGATCTCACGGACAGTGGGAGCCACGGGAGACACTGGAGTGAGAGTCCTAGCATGGCCTATGGGTGTAGCACAGTGACAGTGCCCTTGCCTAAAATGCATGAGGCCCGGGGCTGATCCCCAGCAGCAGGATGGTGGTGGTGGTGGTGGGGTCCGGCAGAGGTCCAGGAGGCCAAGGAAGGATGAAGGGGATCTCATTGGGCCCTCCTGCCCTGCAGCTGGAGAAGGTTCTGCAGCAAGGGGACATCAGCGAGTGCTGCGAACCCTACATGGTGATGAAGGAGGTGGACACAGCCAAGGTACGCGCGGGGCAGGGCGTGGGGGGGGGGGCGGTGCGGAGGGCAGGTGCGGGACCTGCAGGCCAGTTGCGGGGAGTCCATGGGGACGGGGCTGTCCCCACAGAACAAAGAGAAGCTGGAGAAGCTGCGCCTGGCCGCCGAGCAGTTCTGCACCCGCCTGGGGCGCTACCGCATGCCCTTCGCCTGGACGGCCGTGCACCTGGCCAACATCGTGAGCAGCGCGGGGCAGGCTGACCGCGACTCGGACTCGGAAGGCGGTGAGGGGCGGGGCCTCCCGAGAGGGGCGGGGCCAGCCGCGGGTGGGGCGCGCGTCCTCTGCTGGCGGATCGCGGAACCACACGTAAGTCGCGGCTCTGCCCCTCCACCTGGCTCTCAGCACCTCATCATCTCCCCTAGAGCGCCGACCTGCCTGGACTGAGCGCCGCCGTCGGGGGCCCCAGGACCGAGCAAACAGCGGGGACGATGCCTGCAGCTTCTCTAGCTTCCGCCCGGCCACACTGACTGTCACCAACTTCTTCAAGCAGGTGTCCTGCCTGCAGGGCAGAGGAGCTTGTGGGGAGGGGGACCCAGGGACTCTCCCCACCCCGTGTGGCCACATCCATCCTGGGGACTTCCAGCCCCTTGGCCCTGGCTTACAGGGACCCGCTCTGTGCAGGAGGCTGAACGGCTCAGTGATGAGGATCTCTTCAAATTCCTAGCGGACATGCGACGGCCATCATCTCTGCTGCGGCGCCTGCGCCCTGTGACCGGTTCGTGATGCACCTTGTAGACAAGAGGTGTTGCTCTCACACAGTCACTCAGCAAACCCACATTAAGTACCTATTGTGCTATCCGTGGCTGTGACCTCAATTCCCAACCTCAGCAGCAAATGCGAGCTAGAATAAGTAGGTCAGTGGGGGACATGGGCAGGGGGAACATGGATCTTGAGAGAGAAACAGATGCTGAAGGTAATTTTTTTTTTCTTTTGGTGGCACTGGGGTTTGAACTCAGGGCTTCACACTTGCAAAGCAGGTGCTCTACCACTTAAGCCACACCTCCAGTCCATTTTGCTCTGATTGTTTTGGAGATGGGGGTCTCAGAAACTGTTTGCCCAGGCTGACCTCAAACCTCACTCCTCTTGAGCTCAGCCTCCCTAGTAGGTAGGATTACAGGTGTGAGCCACTGATGCCTGGCCAGTGACTAGCAGAGCCCCAAATCTAGGCCACAGGGTGCCCCAGGCCAGGAGGCTCCTGGTGCAAATCTGTTCTCTCCTCCCTAGCTCAGCTGAAGATCGACATTTCCCCGGCCCCTGAGAGCCCCCACTTCTGCCTGTCCCCTGAGCTGCTTCATGTCAAGCCCTATCCTGACCCCAGGGGCCGGCCCACCAAGGAGATCCTGGAGTTCCCAGCTCGTGAGGTCTATGCGCCCCACACCTGCTACAGGTACAGCCTCGGGCCAGTGCGGCACCAGGGAGGGGGCCCCCCATTCTCACAGATGCATACAGACACGCAGGGTGACATGCCACTTTTCTGCTTTAATGCGGGGTGTGGTCACAAAGGGGCACATGTCTTTCTCCCACCCCTCCTCTCCTTCCTTGACCCCGCCTGCTCGTGTCTCTGCTCCATGGCCACAAGTCGGGTGCCCTGGCCGGCCCAGTGGACAGGCAGCTCCTCCCTGCACAGGGGCCGCGTGAAGCGTCCCTTGCGACGTGACTGGTCCTTGGTTCCCTCCAGGCAGGCTCAGGCTGGTAGTGCTGCTGTGTGGAGTCTGTGGAGGGAGATAGGGTTCAGTCAAGGCTGGGGGCACCTTCCAGCTGCCCTGTGCACCATCCCTCCGGATCCTGCTGCCCTGTGTGCCAGACACCCCCCCCCCCACCACACTCACCTTCCCTGGATCTGGCGCAGCCAGTGCTGCTGTTTCTGCATCTCTCGCCTCTGCCGCTGCACGTGGCCCGTGAGGGCCCACACGAGGTGGCTCTGTTTCTCAGCATGAGCCTGTGGGGTCACGATAAGAACCTTAGTGGGGGTGGTGGGGCTTACCTCCCATCCCCTGTACCCCCTGACCCTACTCAGGGTCCCCTGTTGCATCTGTGTGACTTGGCAATTCACTGACACTCTCTGGCCTCGGTTTTTCCCATCTGTAAAATGGGTTTTAAGGTAGGGCTTCCTTTCTGGGATTATGAACATCACGTGACTTGTGAAAGCAGCACCAGTGATACTTATGGAGGGCACAAGACATGCTGCTGGATACTCCAGTAATCAGCATTAATTGAACACCTATATGTGTATCCTGCCCCTGCACTGAGTCCCTGGCTTTACTCTGAATTCAATCAGCTGTTGCCCTTATTTACAAATGGGGAAACTGAGGTATGGGAAGGCACATGGGTTTTTTCCAGGGTCACTCAGGATAGAGGCCATAGAGCTGGGAGGTGTCTGTGGCTCAAGGTTCTGAAGTGAGTTCTGGCCAGAAATTCGGGTACAGATGCCTCCCCAGGACTGGGAGCCTCTTACCTTTAAGGACTCAAGCTCCTGGCGGGTATGGCCAAGCCAGGTGCCCCGTAGCTGGGCTTCTAGCCGCCAAATGCTGTCCCGCAGCTCTTGCTGGGCCTGGGCCACCTCCCCCAGCGTTTGGGCTGTGGCCTCCGCCTGCACTTGTAATGCATCTTCTTCTGTCTGCTCAATAGATAAGCAGGCATTAACAGGATGGCCAGTTTGTCCTGTTCACCCAGGACTTGCCTGATTTTATCACTGACAGTCTTCTGTCGCTGGACACGCCTCTATTCTGGGCTAACCTCAGCTGTTGGACCATCTACACATGAACTGTTTTTACACTCCTCTCCACCCCACAACACCCCAGCTGCAGTGCCCACCTGCATCTCCAACAAGCTTGTGCGAAGCTCCTGAGCTGCATCCTGGCCCTGGCTGACCTCAAGTCCCAGGAGCTCCAGTGCACGGTCATAGAGGCCCACGCTGCGCCCGGCCTCCATCAGCTGTGCGTCTGTGGACTTGTACACGCCATTGAGGGCCTGGCCCAGCTGCAGGGCCCCGTGAAACAGCAGTGTCAACTCTTCATGCTGTGCCGGCTCTGGGCCACCCGGGGGGGCCACTGGTACAGGCCGGGCCACAGTTGCCAGGGCGCACAGAAGGCACAGAGCAAGTGCGGGCATGGCTGAAGGTCTGGGAGGTGTGGTCACAGCACCACTGCCACCACCTTTTATGTCCCCAGCCTGCCATTAACCCCGGTCAATGGTTAACTGGCCAGCCTTGTTGCACAAGGGACTGGCGGATGCTTAATGGTTGCGTCAGGCAGATTTCTGCAGGGCCACGCTGGAATCACGCTGGCTGGGGCTCAGGGCCAACTGTGGGTTGGGGGCACTGGGTGAAGACAGGTCTAGTGAGGGACTCTGAGGCTCCACATGGTTTGCCTCAGTTTCCCCACCTATGTACAGACACAGTAGCAGTGACAGTAATTATAGTGAGGGTTCTATGAGCCAATGGTTTGCCTAGAGCAGTTGCAGGCTCCCTATAGATTCTGCTCTCCTTGTACCTTTCCCACAAGCCTCTGGTGCAGGGGGCTCTGTTGACCTGATTTGACAGCTGGGGTCATAGGTACAGGTGGCAGAGTTCTTCCTGAGGCTTCACAGTCTGACTCCAGGACCCATCTATGTTCTGGGTCATTGCTGACTGCCGTTTTACTTCCTGGATGACTATGGGCAAATGATCTGTAAAATGGGGCCAGGTGTGGTGGTCACACCTGTAATCCCAGCTACTTGGGAGGCATAGATGGGAGGATCATGGATCAAGGCCAGCTGGGGCAAATAGTTAGCAAGACCCCATCTCAACCAATAAGCCATGGTGACACACTTTGTGATCCCAGCTAGTGGGAACCATAGGTAGGAGAATCAAGGTCTGAGACCACCAAGGTCTTGGGGCCTGGCTCAAGGGTAGGGCGTCTTCTTAGCAAGCACGAGGCTCTGAGTTCAAACTGTGCTACAGCCTCCCCCTAAAAGCAAATGAGTTATTTTACACTGAGTGCTTAGACCAGAGCCTGGTACACAGTAGGTGCCACATAAGTGTTTGGTGCAATGATTGTCTTCGTGGTTATTTATCATCGATGTTGTTATAAAGGTTGAGCTGGAAGGCACCATGCCCTCATTATACAGATAGGGAAACTGAGGCACAGAGGGAGCTCGGGACTTGCACAAAGCTTCCCCTAGGGAAGGGAGGCAGTACTTGGATCTCATCCCCAGCTTCCAACTCTGGCCTCAGTTTCCCCATCTGAGAAACAGGCCTCATAACACCAATGGTCTTTCCTGGGGGGGAAGGGCAGTTAGGCCTGGGTGACAGGTCAGCCTTGACTGATGGCCACCTGGACCACCTTCTTGGAACTCTGACCCTCAGCGCCCATCTGGTCCCTGCCCTCTACCTCCTGTGCTCCATCTGTGTTTTGGGGGTGGTTGTCTGTCCCCCACCCTCTGCCAATCACAGATCCCACCTGTCACCTAGAACTGCCACTCACCCTGCCCCTGATGCCCCAGCCATGTGACCCACTTTCCCATGACTGTGTCCCTGGCCTGGCTGGTTCTGGCAGCCCATATGCTCATGTGGTGGGTCCCCTGCCCCTCTCACCCCGCTGCTCGCTGTCCCCAGGAACTTGCTGTACGTGTACCCGCACAGCCTCAATTTCAGCAGCCGCCAGGGCTCTGTGCGCAACCTCGTCATCCGCATCCAGTTCATGGCGGGCGAGGACCCCAGCCAGGCCCTGCCGGTCAGTGGCTGTGCCCTGCCCTGGGGGAGGTGAGGGAGGGGACATGTCTGGTGGCTCCCTCATGTCCCCAATCCCCCCAGGTCATCTTCGGCAAGTCCAGCTGCAGCGAATTCACCCGCGAGGCCTTCACACCAGTGGTCTATCATAACAAGTGCGTGGGACAGACAGGAATGGCAGTTTAGAGGGGAAAGCGAGCCAGGTGTGGTGGCAAATGCCTGTAATTGTAGTATTCAGGAGGCTGAGGCAGGAGGATCGAGTTCAAGGCCAGCCTGGGCTACATAGTGAGACCCTATTGCAAAAAAAGAGAAGCTGGGTGCTGGTAGCTCACGCCTGTAATCCTAGTTACTTCAGAGGCTGAGCTCAGATAGATCGTGGTTTGAGTCCAGACCAGGCAAATAGTTCTCAAGACCCTACTGGTGCACAAGGTGGGGTCAAGGTAAGATTCCAGAGGGGCATGGGCTCTGGTTATGCTAGTGAGGGAGGCAGAGCCAGGTATAGTGTGGCAACAGTGGTAGACAGCAAAGCAATCAGGGGCCATCTCGGCCCCCTAACTGACCCCCGGCTCTGCCCTGCCAGGTCCCCTGAATTCTACGAGGAGTTCAAGCTACGACTTCCAGCCTGTGTGACCGAGAATCACCACCTGCTCTTCACCTTCTACCATGTCAGTTGCCAGCCCCGGCCAGGCACGGCCCTGGAGACGCCCGTGGGCTTCACGGTGAGCCATGTCGCCCCCTCGCCTTGCCGGCCCCCTTCCCCAGGGCCAGATCCCCTGACCTGACACCTGTCTCTCCCCAGTGGATCCCGCTGCTGCACCATGGCCGCCTGCGGACCGGCCCCTTCTGCCTCCCGGTGTCAGTGGACCAGCCCCCACCCAGCTACTCTGTGCTCACACCCGACGTATGTGCCCGGACCCCAACTCCTGTGCCCTGTCACCTTTAGCCCACCTTCATCAATGCACCAGACCCATGAGCACCCCAGCTGCCTGCCTGACTTCCATCAATGCCCTGGGGGCCTGCTCACTCCATCCCCCACCCCACAACTAGCCACTGTTGGGGGACAGTCACTCTCCACTGCCCCAACTGAGGTTCACATTGCCCCTCTTCCCTTCCAGCTGCTCATTAATGTCCCAGAGGTCTTGATATTCCATCACTCTCAAGTTCAAGTTCACCCCCATTCTCTTATTTCCCCCGAGAGCACGTGGTTTCCAGCCTGCCCTGTGGACCCTCTTAGTCCATTAGGACTAGGCTGGGGGCAGGGTGCCCAGCTGCTCCCTTAGGCTGGGCTGTGCTCAGGCCATAGTGTCGCAATGGCCTGGGCTACCGCCCCATGGTGGCCTGATCGGTGGGGGAGGGTCAGGCAGTGCCCACCTGGTGCCTCTCTCCCGCAGGTGGCGCTGCCGGGCATGCGCTGGGTGGATGGCCACAAGGGCGTGTTCAGCGTGGAGCTGACAGCTGCGTCCTCTGTGCACCCCCAGGTATGGGGTGGGGTGAGAACTCAGGAATCCAGCCCTGCTCCCCTCCTGCTTGCACTAGGATTGGGCAACAGTTGCCACTGGCCAAGGGAGGTCTGGCCATGGACGTGACTTTGGTCAGCTGCGCTGGACTCTTGGGGAGGCTGCTGACTCAGGTGGGGGTGGCGTTGCTGAACCTGGAGTTCTGCTCACCCCATGTTCCCCCACCCAGGATCCCCACTTGGATAAGTTCTTCACCCTGGTGCATGTCCTGGAGGAGGGGGCCTTTCCCTTCCGGCTCAAGGACACCATGGTGAGTGAGAGCACTGTGGAGCAGGAGCTGCGTACCAGCCTCACCACGCTGCGCCTCGCCAGCCCCGAGCCCCTGGTGGCCTTCTCCCACCACGTCATGGACAAGCTTGTGCATCTGATCATACGGCCCCCGGTCATTGGCGGCCAGATGGGTGAGTGGGTGTGGCCTCAGACCTCGGTATGCCCGTCCAGAAAGTGACCCTGACTCCTCCCTAGGGCTCGTTTCTCTGGCCTCAGTTTTCCCCATCTGAAAAATGGCCACTAGTCTCTTGTACCCAGAACAAATCCTCACATGAGTTCCTGAACTCTCATGTGCCTCCCTCTGGAAGGTGAGTGGGGAGGTACAAGGCCTTGGGCCCTAGAACTTGACCTCTGCTCTGCCCGACAGTGAACCTGGGCCGTGGAGCCTTTGAAGCAATGGCCCATGTAGTCAGCCTTGTCCACCGGAGCCTGGAGGCGGTCCAGGATGCCCGTGGTCACTGTCCGCTGCTGGCTGCCTACGTCCACTATGCCTTTCGCCTCCCTGGCACTGAGCCCAGCCTCCCAGGTGGTAAGTGTTGGTGAAAAACCCTGTGACACAGGAAAAATCTAAGAGGAGAACAAATCAGGCAAAGTGAATCAAATGTGCAAAGGCCCTGGGGTTGCATAGGCTGGTTTTGGGCAACTTGCAAAAGAGGTAACATTTCACCTACTTTATGCCCAGCCCCAGGGGTGTGGTCTCCATTCACTTAACTGGCAGCTGATTCAGCCAGTCAGTAAGTATCTTCAATAGCTTGGAGCTGGGGCTCAAACTAGGCTGCCAGGATTTGAATCCCTGCTCTGCTGTCTATAAGCTCTGTGGCCCTTGGTGAATAACTTCACCTCTCTGAGCTTATTTTCCCATTTGTAAAACTGAGATTGTTGGGGTTAACAGTGAGGACAGCCACGTTAAGATCAGACCCCCACCCCCTTGCAGGTGGCTTACTAGAAACTCCCCACCCAACCCCAAAGACTGACAAAGGGACAGTTGTTAACCTTTATCTCTGGATGGGTGCCAAGGACAGTTGAGCAGACAGTAACCTAACTACAACTTATCTTTCTTGGTTGCCCAGCAATGGTATCCCTTAGTGACCTTCCTGGTACTTTGCCATTAGCCCCCTATACCTAGCCCAAGCCCGTGTGTGGCAGTGGGCTCCAGCTCTCTTGCTGGGGTCTCCCTCCACAGCGCTCCTGCCTAGACAATAAACCCTGTACTGGTGTTTGAGCGTCTCTCTGCCTCTTCCATGCCTCATATTTTCTAACAGGGATATTAACAGTATCCACCCCATACCTCCTGGGGATGCTTGTAGTCATAAGTGACAGTAATCTGTACAACACGTTTGGTATGTAGTAAGTATTCAGTAATGTTGGATTTTGACTGAGGTAGCTTAATGATAGGGCACATGCTTAACATATGCAAAGCCCTGGTTCCATCCCCAGCACCACATGAAAACAAAAGAAAGGTGGATTTTTCATTTATTAAAAAACAATAAGCACTAACCCATGTGTGGGAAGCATGTGAGCCTCAACATTACTGTGAGGCAAGAGCCATTTTCATACCTATTTTACAGATGGAAACCTGGAGGCTGAGGAAAGGAAAATGACTTCATCAAGAGCTGCCAATTAGGAAGGGGTTTGGGGCCAAGGACGGATGGCAGGCGGCTAACCCTATAACCCTATTCCCTCTCTCCTCAGGGGCCCCTCTAGTGACCGTGCAGGCTGCCACACTGGCCCACGGCTCTGGCCGCCCCACAAGCCTCTACCTAGCCCGTTCTAAGAGCATCAGTAGCAGCAACCCGGACCTGGCCGTGGCCCCTGGCTCTGTGGACGACGAGGTTTCCCGCATCCTGGCCACCAAGGTAGGACGAGGGGGCCATGGCTTCCAAGTCGGCTGATGGAGGACGGGAATTGACCAACACCACAACTCACAAGAAGGCTTGCGTGGCCACAGGCGGTGGCTGTCATAGCCTGAGGGCTGTGGTCAGGCTGTGTACCGGGCTCTGCACTCCGTGACTGGCCCGAGGACGGGGGCGGGAGCTTGATGTGGTGGTAGGGGAGTGTGTGCGCCACGTGGCGGGAGCCTAGGCGCTTGTACCCCGTGCGCATGCGCAGCTGGATGCGCAGGAACAGCGCATGCGTATTTTGTGGATGGGGGGCCCTGTAGCCGTTGCGCATGCGTACTCGTATGCATAGGCAAGTGTTGCCCATGTGCGTACCTACACAGTTGCGTACACATATGTACCCGGTTGCGCATATACATGGGTGTGTAGTCATATATACTTCATGTATATATATATGCAGATACATAGACACACGTACCCCCTACACACTCTTACACCCTACTCACGGACGTACACAGGTTTACCCACATCCCACGTGCATATAAACATGGGTGCATAGACACGTGCACCTCATGTTCATATGTAATGGGTTCATGTGCGCATGCACTCCGTGGACACACACAGTGCGTGTACGCGTGCACTTCACGCACTCATGCACGTGATCACACTCTCCAGCGTGGCCCACAGCCAGTCCAGTGCAGCGCCAACGCTCAGTGTCTCGTGCTGCTTTTGTGCCCTCCACCCAGGACGCTATCACTTATCTGTGTATCTCCAGGGCGTCGATCGCTCACACTCCTGGGTGAATTCTGCTTATGCTCCGGGAGGCAGCAAGGCTGTGCTGCGGCGGGCGCTCCCTTACTGCGGGGCTGACCCCAGACAGGTGCCCTCCCTACCCGCGTATGACACCACCTCAGCATGTGCTCCTACCACTTTCCTGGCTGCAGCCCACTAACCCAGAGAGACTGCCTGAGGGAGGCGGTGGACCCCTCTTGCCTGTGGAATCTGTGCTTTAGGACTCCCTGGATCACCTTAACAGGCCTTTTGCTGCCACCACCTGGGCTGGGGAGAGGGGCTCAGTGGTAGAGCGCTTGCCTAACATGCACCACAAAAAGTTAAAATTAAAAAGAAAACATAGGCCACAGCCTGCTCAGAGACAGAAAGCCCTGGTGTGGTATGCAAATGGGATGTAAAAAGTATGCAAATCATCACTGCCCTGCATGGCCTGTTCCCTGTCTTTCATCTACCTCTGTTCAGGGGACTCTCAACTGTCCCCTTGGCACCAGAAACTTGGATGGTGCCAAGGGTACAGTATTGGACTCCCAGGGATCCCCACCCTTTTTCAGACAAAGGGCTCCTCCCCAACCCTGTCCCTTCCCAGGCACCGCTGTGGGGAAGGACTTTGCCTCGGAACAGACTTGGGTTCAAGTTCTGCTTTGTTGAGGCCTTGTCCTGTGTCCCAGGCAATCAGCTGCCTGTCTCTGAGTCTCCATTTCCCCATTTATAAATTGAATTTATCAGCAAGGCATAGTGGTTCACGCCTGTAATCATAGCACTAGGGAAGCTGAAGCAAGAAGACTGTGAATTCGAGGCCAGCCTGGGCTACATAGTGAGACCCTGTCTCAAACAAACAAACAAAAGAAACAGAACAGGGTGCCACCTTCCCTCTAGGTGATCTGGGGTCCTCTCCAGAAAAGTGACATTTTTTGCTGGGACCTGAAGGATAAGATGGGTATGGTTCTCAGCATAGGGACAGGCATACAGACTGGCACCAGGTTCAGGAGAGCAGGTGATAAGAGGGCTGTGTCCTACACGTCAGGCCTCAGGCCATGCCAGCTTGGCACCTTATCACCAGAACAACTTGAACCCATGTGAAGGTCCTGGGGGAACTGTTAGCAACACAGGTAGGAGTAGCTTGGGCAGGCCTCTCCAGGATTACTGGGGATCTGGAAGTCTTGGTTGATAGACCCTGCCTGACCCTGTCCCCTAAGTTTTTTCTTGTTTCTGTTTTTGATGGTGCTGGGGATGACCCTAGGGCCTGCAGCTTACTAAGCAAGTGCTCTACCCTGACCCACACCTTTAGCCCTTTTGTTTTTTGGTTTTTGACAGAGTCTCCCAAACTTTGCCTGAGTTGGCTTTGAACTCTTACTCTTCCTACCTCCACCTCCCAGGTGCTGAGATTATAGATGGGAGCCACTATACCTGGCTCCATCTCATGCATATTGGAGAGCCAGGGCTAGACTGGGGCCATGGCAGCTGAAAGGTCTTCAAGGCCCAGGGGCAGTGCCAACTCCATCAGTGGACCTCCTTTCCTGGCCAGGTACCTCACCTCCTGACCAGCAAAGGAGTTGGGGAGAGTGGAGCTTGAGCCCTTCCTGTACCCATTTCACAGATAAGGACACTGAGGCCCCAGGAGGCCCCAAGGAGGGTTGGAGCAGGGCCAGGCCTGGAACCCGGGGCTCTTCTCACCATCTGACCACCCTTCATCCTCCATCTTCCTACTCTCTGTCCCTTCTGACTCCCACACTCTGTGTCCTCATCTGTACTCACACTTACTTCTGATCACACATGCTTCATCAATTGTCTACATTGGTTTCATCCACTCCTTTGGCCATCTTTTGTTCATGCTCTTTGATGCTCCACCCATGTGCCATTCCCTGACCTTTTTTGCTACAGGTCCATATGTGCACCTTTCTTTCTTTGTTTTTTAATTTTTGAGGTTCTGGGAGTGGAACATGCTCAGCTGGTACTTTACCACCGAGTTACACCCCCAACACTTGGCTTTTTGAAACACAATCTCAGTCTCACTATGTAGCTCAGGCTGGTCTTGAACTTGAGATCTTCCTGCCTTAGCCTCCTGAGTGCTGGGATTACAGATGTACACTACTAGGCCCGGTTTTTCTCTTCTTATAGAGCCACTCACGTGATCATGGGGCCTCAAGAGGTCCCACCTCCAAATACCATCCCCATGTGGCTTTGGGGATTAACTTTCTGACATGTGAATTTTTGTAGGGAATACATTCAAACCATGGCACGCATCCACATGGAGCATTTTTCCCTGTCTGTGCTAACCCATGTGCCCCCTGTGGACCAGTCCTTCCTTCTTCGTGTGGACTCCTTTCTCTCTCATCCACATCATCGCCACCTCGCCCACATTAACTCTTTTCGCCATCCCATCCTCTTCATTCCATCCCATCCTAGGCCATCGACCGCAGCTCTAGCCGAGCCTCTTCCTACCTCGAGGGTTCCTCCTCGGCCCCGCCGGCCACCCAGCCAAGACCCACTGTGCACAAGGTAGTGGAGGGTGGGGGATGGGTGGCTCGATTTTTGTCCCGGGCCCCAGCAAAGGGATCCAGAGCTCCTCCCCGCAACCGGAGTCAGCTGGGTCTGCAGACGCAGGGAACAGGCACTTGGACTCCTCTTGTCCCTTCTTCTGCATGGCCTCCTGCTGCTCCTACACGCCCCCCACAGCCCTTCAGCTGTATCCTCCCTGGCTGGCCCTCCCGTAGGGGTGCGGGAGGCGGTGGCGCCTGGCTCTCCGTGACCCCTGTCCCTCCCCGCAGCTGCTTCACGAGGAGCTGGCTCTGCAGTGGGTGGTCAGCGGCAGCGCGGTTCGTGAGGCCGTCCTGCAGCACGCGTGGTTCTTCTTCCAGCTCATGGTGAGAGCGAGCTCCGGGGATCCCCCAGAGAAAAGCCCGGATTGCGCCTGACACCCCTAGCACTGGCCTCAAAGGACGCTTACAGGGCCGGGGTGTGGCCCATTGGTTGATCACTTGCCTAGCAAGTGCGAGGCCCCGGGTTCCATCCCCAGCATCACCAAAACCCTCTTAGGTAGAGATGAGAGTCACCACGGACCCTCGGCCTCAGGCCCCGCCCTCTGCCCCGCCCACAGACTTCTTAAGTCCCTCCCACTCGCTCCTGCTCTGCCCATGGTTTATTCAAGCCCCGCCCACTCCCCAGAACCCCTTATGTTCACCTTCCTTGCCGCTAAAGCCCCGCCCCTTCCTGCAAGGCCCTCAATTCCCAGCCCATCAAGCCCCGCCCCAAGCCCGCTTGCTCCACCCCCAGGTGAAGAGTATGGCCCTGCACCTGCTTCTGGGCCAGCGGCTGGACACGCCCCGCAAGCTGCGATTCCCTGGGCGCTTCCTGGATGACATTGCGGCCCTAGTGGGCTCTGTGGGCCTGGAGGTCATCACCCGGGTCCACAAGGTGAGGGATTCTGGGCCTCAATGAGGGAAGTGGCCTGAGGGGAGGTATGGAGCCAGCCAGGTATGGGTGCCAATCCTGCCCAGTGTACCCTTGCTGCCAGACCAGGGATCCCGTGTGCAGGATGAGTCTGTTCATTCACAGTCTGTTTCCTGAGCACCCTGTGCTGGTGAACAGCAGTAAACCAAACAGACCAAACTCTTCATCCTTGTGGAACTGAGTGTGAGGCTGAGCTTAACAAGGAGAGGGAGCAATCTTTGGGGAATGTCTGCCTAAAGGCAGGAGGAACAGCCCATGCAAAGGCCCTGGGACAGGACTGTGCCTAGGCAGTGTGGCTGGAGTAGAGTAAGCAAGGGAAGAAACAAGTGAGAACAAGGAGGTTATAGGACTGACCCATTAGCTCTTAGCACAGTGCTGGTACCCAGTAAGTGCATAATAAATGGATGTCGCTATTCTGAGACCAGGCCCAGGATAATCAATTCCAGTCCCCCACAGGGGTAAGGCGGAAATAATAGCATTCATGGAGCATTTATTTAGCACTTACTGTGTATCTAGGTATTTCGGATGGATTGTATCTTTAAATTCACACAGTCACTTGTGAAGTTTTTTTCTCCATTTTACTGTTGGGGAGTGACTGGGTAGTACCACACAACCAGAAAGGAATGGAATGAGGATCTGAATTCAAGCCCAACTTCGCTTGGGAGAGTGGGACTTAATGGGGAACCAAAAAAGCATGTTCCCTTTAGACAGGGGCAACCTTCTGTCAGCTCCAGACAAGCAAATCCCTGCAGGAACTGTGTCTTCTGAGGCCAGCTTGTCTGATTTTGAAAGAGAAGTGGAATTTCAGGATTAAATGGGAACACTCCAGGTTTTGGAAATACCAGTCTGACCCAGGCTGGTCCTTGCACAAAGCCGCTGACCTCTGGGCTGGTTTAGAAGGTTTTGACCTTGGTTTACTGGAGCCTTCTCAAGGTCTGACGTTCCCAGGGGGTCTGGTTTCCCAGACTATGAAGAAACCACCCCCACAGCAGATCCCAGGGAGGAGGAATGCTACAGAAAACCTGTGCATTGCAGCCACCAATGGGACACTGGTGATCGTCCACTGGAGTTTCATTCATTCCCTTGACATTAACTGAGCACCAACTGTATCAGGCTCCATGTTCAAGGCAGACCTTCTGCCTATCCCTGTGGATTCAGAGTCTAGGTGCTGAATGTATTTTGTTTCTTTGGGGTTGCTGGGAATCAAGCTATAGAGTGGCTGACAAGAGGACAAGGGTAGAACAAGGCTACCAGCCAGGACTCAGTATGTATAGGCCTCCTTTCTTGTCCTCACACTTCCCCAGCATATCCTGCCCCAGGGCTTTTGCACTGACCATTCCCACTACTCAGAATGCATTTCTCCCTTTAGCCTTTTGTCATGCTTAGGGAATCCGTGGAAATATCTCCCTGTTTTATCACCTTTGAACACACAGTATTATCTACAATTCTTATTCTTTTTTCTTTTGTCAGCACTGAGGTTTGAACTCAGGGCCTCACACTTACTAAACAGGTGCTCTTACTGCTTGGCTACCCTGCCTGCCCTTTTTTGTGATGAGTTTTTTTGAGATAGGGTCTCATGATCTATTTGCCCAGGCTGGCTTTGTACTGTAATCCTCCTGATCTCTGCCTCCTGAGCAGCTAGGATTATAGGTGTGAGCCACTGGCCCCCTGCTAAAATTTTTGCTTATTATCTGTCTCTCTCCCCCACAAGAGCCAGTTGGACAGGCAGCAGGGTGTGTCTGTGTCTCATTCACAGGCCTTCGTATACAGTAGATGCTCATCAAATGATTGCTGAGGGTGTATCAATTAGGGCACAAATTAGGGGTGCTTTAGACAGAATCAATGTTTGTTTCTGAACATAAGGAGGCTACAGAGACTCCAGGGTGTTTCTGGAATGCCATCGTTCACCATGGTTCTGGCTGCATCAGGGGTTCAAACAACAGGATGAAGAAAATCCACTCCTTCCATTTAAGTGGCCACCTCATTTCCTCTCAAATCTCATTGGTCAGAATGTTGTCATGTGGCCACATTCAGCTGCGAGGGAGGCTGGGAAATGTAGTTTTGCCAGCTCTGAACTCTGGACAGAGTGTCAAGATCCTAGGGGAGTCAGTAATTCAAATCTAAATGAGAGAAAAAGGAAAAAGCACCTGAATGAAACATGGGGGAGGGACAGAATTCAGGGAGGAGGACCAGGAAGGAAGGCTGTGGGTCCCCAGACCCTGGAGATGAAGGTGTCAAGTAGACCCAGGGCTCTGAGGCAATCATGCAATCCATGGTGGTTGCTGGGGGCCTTGGCAAGAGCCAGGAGATGACTGACAGGCCCTGTGCCCCCAGGATGCGGAGCTGGCAGAGCGCCTCAATGCCAGCCTGGCCTTCTTCCTCAGTGACCTCCTGTCCCTAATGGATCGGGGCTTCGTCTTCAGCCTGGTCCGAGCTCACTACAAGCAGGTAGGCGTAGGTGTGGTCACTGATGTATGTGGCTATGGTGGTGGATGATGGAGGGTGTGTAGGGCGGATGATAGGGGGCAAGGTGGGTGATGTGGAGAGGATGTGGCAGGCATGGGGTGTGGTGGGTCATGGGGAGGGTGTGGCAGAAGATGATGTAGGTGTGGCAGATGATGTGGACATGCTGGAGTGTGGCAGATGAGGTGACAGGTGATGGGCACCACAGGTGGACAGAGCAATGCTGGCATCACCACTGACCATGCCTCCCCTGCAGGTGGCCACACGGCTGCAGTCGGCCCCCAACCCAGCGACACTGCTGACCTTGCGCATGGACTTCACCCGCATCCTATGCAGCCATGAGCACTACGTGACCCTCAACCTCCCTTGCTGCCCCCTGTCGCCCCCGGCCTCGCCCTCCCCCTCCGTGTCCTCCACCACCTCCCAGGTAGGCTGCCATCCATTTCTGTCTTCCTTCCTTGACCTTGGACCACACACTTTCAGCCTGTCTAGGTTCCCTCATCCCTTTCACAGTGGGCCACTATGCGGGTAGACTGACCTTTGACTTTTCACCTTTGAACCTTCACCCCTGGTCCCTCATTCTCAGCAGTTTCCCAGGAGGAACAACTTCTGACTTCTCATTCCTGAATCTCTCTCTCAGAATATAGTCCATCTGCTGCCTCTCAGTCTCCTGACTTTTGACCCCATGCCCTGTCACCTCACAGATGGTTTGACTCTCTCTCACCTCTGACCTTTAACTCCAGGCCAGCTGTCACCTCCAGATGAATTAACCCCAATGTCTCTCATCTGGCTCTTGAAACTTAACTTCAGTCTGTTCCAAGATGGCTTTTCTGGGAATCTTTTACCTTTCACCCTTGACCACAGGCACCCCAATTTCTTCCCCAATCCTCTGCAGAGCTCCACCTTCTCCAGCCAGGCCCCAGACCCCAAGGTGACTAGCATGTTTGAGCTGAGCGGGCCATTCCGGCAACAGCACTTTCTAGCAGGGCTCCTGCTGACAGAGCTGGCTCTGGCCCTGGAACCTGAGGCCGAGGGGTGAGCACAGGTCCCGTCCACATCCAGGGCAGGTGGGATGGTCTAGGAGCCGTGTGCACTCCATGCTGAGCACCCCATTACCCTACAGGACATTCTTATTGCACAAGAAGGCCATCAGTGCCGTGCACAGCCTGCTCTGCAGCCACGACACTGACCCCCGCTATGCTGATGCCACCGTGAAGGCCAGGGTGGCTGAGCTGTACCTGCCGCTGCTGTCGCTTGCACGGGATACACTGCCTCGGCTACATGACTTTGCTGGTCAGGGGGCTGGGGAAGGATGGGGTCACATGATCTGGGGGCCTGATAACACAGGGCTGGAGAGGCAAAAGCTGGGCGAACACTGGGTTAGCAGAGCAAGTTCAAGTTCTACCAGGGGGCCCTTCCACCCAGTAACCTCTCTGAGCCTCAGATTTCTCACCTGTAAAAATGGGGACAGTTGTAGATTGCCACACCCTCCCCCACATCCCACACCATACCCCCACATGGTTATAGGTGAAAAGTTGGCACACCATCAGCCTACAGTAAATGAGAGGGATTATTATGGCATTTGATACCTTCTGAAAGGACCGAAGGAGGGGAAGGTGTGGCACCTCCAGGTAGGAGCAAACTTGTAGCTCTGTGATCGTTTATTCGTTCACTGATTTATTTAGGAAACAGTCCTGGGCAGCTTTGAGGGTCAATATAGGACAGAGGTTGAAAGCACAGACTTGGGATTTGTGGATTGATATTTTTCATCAGTACTGGGAAATTCTCAGCTGTTATCTATTGAACTTTTTTTCTGCCTTGTTTCTCTCTTCTCTCCTGGACTCCAATTACACGTATGTTGGACCTTTGATCATGTCACACATCTCTTCTGTTTTTTCTATTCTTTTTGCTTATGGTGCTTCCATTGGGAAATTTTCTGTTCCCTTGTCTTTGAGGTCACTAACTGTGCCTTTTCCTAGCCCCATTCATGGAGTTCTTAAGTTCACATATATTTTTCATTTGTAAAATGTCCAATTTTTTTTTTTTTACAGATTCTAATTATGTTGAAATTCTCCATCTTTCTTTGTATTTTTGCCTTCTTTTCCTTAGATTTTTATTTTAAAATCTTTATTTGGCAACTTCAACATGTGGTCACCTATATGTCTGTTTCTCTTTTATCCATCCCATCTTCCTGCCTCAATACCTGTCTTGTAATTTTTTCTTCTGTTTTGGATGTTGTATAAAAAAAAAATTACAGGGCTGTAGGTGTGGCTCAAATGGTAGAGTGCCTGCCTAGCTAGTGTAAAGCCCTGAATTCATACTCCAGTACCAAAAAAAAAAAAACAGGGCTGGGACTGGAGACATGGCTTGAGTGGCAGAGCTCAGTCTACCTTTTGTTTCAGAAGTCTCCAGGGCAACCCATGTCAGTACCCCAGCTACTTGGGAGGTTGAGGCAGGAGAATCACTTGAGCTCCGGAGTTTGGGACCAGCCTGGGTAACACAATGAGACCCCGTGTCAAAAAAAAAAAAAAAAAAAAAGGCTCTAGGGAAAGTCCTTTTGCGTATCTGTCACCAGCTCCTCCCGCTGATCTTTGATGATGTTTTGTGCAGGGCATGGGAAGTTACTTTTTAAGATCATAGACTTATGACTATAACAGGGACCAGACTGTTGAGGTAAAACTCCTCCTACCCCCACTGGCTGGGCATAGTGGTTCACGCCTGTAATCCCAGGAGCAGACAAACAGAAACGTCAACCTGGACTATGGCAGGGAGTGGACAATGTCAGGGAAGACTTCTGGAGTTTGAGAGATGGGGATCACATTTACTAGGCCTCATTCTTCTCTCTGCCCACCTCTCCCCAAGAGGGCCCAGGTCAGCGGTCAAGACTGGCCTCCATTCTGGACTCAGACACAGAAGGTGAAGGGGACATTGGAGGTACCATCAACCCTTCTGTGGCCATGGCGATTGCTGGTGGCCCCTTGGCCCCTGGCTCCCGGACCAGTATCTCCCAGGGGCCCACACCAGTAAGTACCAGGCTTGTCCCCATAGTATCCGTCCCAGTGAGGAAGAGCAGTCATGAGATACACGCTGTCTGGGCTGGTGGAGTGGTTCAAATGGTAGAGTGCTTGCTTTGCAGGCTGAGGCCCTGAGTTCAAATCCAGGTACCACCAAAAAAAAGAAAAACTCAACACATTGTCCTCTCTGTGTACCCAGGCATCTCGCTCAGGCTGTCCCCTCTCCGCTGAGTCCAGTCGGACCTTGCTGGTGTGCGTGCTGTGGGTTCTGAAAAATGCAGAGCCGGCCCTCCTGCAGCGCTGGGCTGCTGACCTGGCCCTGCCCCAGCTGGGACGCCTCTTGGACCTGCTCTACCTCTGTTTGGCTGCCTTCGAGTACAAGGTTCGAGGGGGCAGGCTTAGTGTGTGTCCTGGGCCCTGGGGCACATGGGCTGGATGTGAAGGGGTAGGTGGTGTGTGACAGGCTCCTGCAAGGCTGAGGATAAAGGGCTGGAGTGTTTCAATGGCTGAGCTGCGAAATACGGTGACAGTATCTTCAGGAATAGCATTTGGGGCTGGGGGTGCAGCTCAGTGGTAGAGTGCTTGCCTAGCATGTGCAAGGCCCTGGGTCCCATCCTAGCACTGCACAAAAAAAGGAGAGACAGAGAGAAAGAAGGGAAAGGAAGAAAAGGAGGGAGGGAGAAGAAGCAGCGAGGAAAGGAAAGGGAAGGAAGGAAGGAAGGAAGGGAGAGAAGGAGGGAACTTGGAAGGTACTGAGATGCTACCACAGGTTCCTGGAAGTAGGAAATGGCCCAGCAGATAGACTGGGCTATCCCAGGTCTTAGCAGAAAGGGCAGACTTCACCTTGAACCCCATTTTCTGCACCCACAGGGGAGAAAGGCCTTTGAGCGCATCAATAGCCTCACATTCAAGAAGTCTCTAGATATGAAAGCCAGGCTGGAGGAAGCCATCCTGGGCACCATCGGGGCCCGACAAGAGATGGTGCGGAGGAGCCGTGGTGAGAGGACAGTGGCCCCATCCCCACTTGCTGGCCACCTCTCTGTCAGCTATGCTTAGTCTGTGTGGGACTAGGGGGAGCAGCTCAGTGGTAGAGCACGTACAATCTCCAGCACTGCGAAAAAAGAAAGAAAACAAAAAGTGGACGTGTCACTGTAATTCACATGGACATCTGCGTCCCCTTCTTGTCCCCATGTCATTTGTGTCTAGGGGTATATGTGCGTCTGCTGGCAAGTGTCAGCTTCACCCAGTGTCCCTCTGAGTGATCTTACGTGAGTATCTTATACCTACGCACTTGTCCTCAAGCTCGCGTCTGCCTTCTGTGTTTACACATGTATGAACACACGCTTACGCATCGCAGAAAGGAGCCCGTTTGGGAACCAGGAGAATGTTCGGTGGCGCAAGAGCATCACGCACTGGAGGCAAACCTCGGACCGTGTGGACAAGTAGGTCTAGGCAGTGGATTGGTCTGATTTTTAGTTGTTGCTGTTACTATAACAAGTTAACCTGAGGCATGCTACTTTATAAAGAAAAGAGGTTTGTCAGTGATAGAATGCTTGCCTTGCATGTGTGAAACCCTGGGTTGGATCCCCAGCACTGTAAAACAAATGAAATAGAAAACAACAACAGCAAAAAACCCCCAAGAGGTTTATTTACTTATTTATTTTTCAAATAGGGTCTTGTGTTTTTGCCTAGAACTGACCTTAGGTATAGTCCTCCTACCTACACCTCCCATGTATCTGGGTTGTCAGGTGCATGCCACCATACCCATGTTATTGATTGAGATGGGGACCTCACTAAGTTTTTGTCTCTGTTGGCCCCAAATTGCAATCCTCCTGATCTCTGCTTCTCAAGTAGCTGGGATTACAAGTGTGAGCTACTATGGCCAGCAAAAAGTTTTATTTAGCTCATGGTTCTGGTGGCTGAACATCTAAAACAGGGTGGCCCCATCAATTTGTCCTCTGCTGAGGGCCTAATGACAGATAGTATCATGGTAGTGGGAAGAAGTGTAGGAAGAAGAGACATCTCAGGACAGGAGCCAGAGTGCTGGGTGAAGCCGGGGTTTTTTGTTTTTGTGGTACTGGGTTTTAAATTCAGGGCCTCATATTTGGTAGGCAGGCACTCTACCAATTGAGCCACGCCACCAGGTTTGCTCTTTTTATTTGTTCTGTTCTGGGGCTCCTGGGAAAACAACCTTAACCCCTCATGAGGGCACACCCACAGTGACCTAAGGACATCCTGCTAGTCCCCAGCTCTTTTTTTTTTTTTTTGAGACAGGGTCTCACTATATAGTCCAGGCTGACCTCAAGTTCATGACGCTTCTTTAGCCTCCCTTGTGCTAGGATGACAAGTGTGTATCACCACACCTTGTTTTCCACACTTTTTTTTTTTTAATGTGGTGCTGGGGATGGAACCCAGGGTCTCATGCATGCCAGGCACTACCACTGAGCTATACCACAAACCCTGGTTCTCACCCTGAGGACCAAACCTCCAACACACGTCCCCGCTAGGGGAGACATTCAAACCATATCCAGACCATTGCAGGCAGGAAGGAATTTGCTAGGTTCAGACCAGATTCCAGATAGCTGCTTCCCCTCTGGGCCCCAAGAGAAAGAGCTCACTGTGGCATGGGATCTGGCTCTGAGTGGCTTCATAAGATATCACCTCCACTCCAGGACCAAGGATGAAATGGAACATGAGGCCTTGGTGGATGGGAACCTGGCGACGGAGGCCAGCTTGGTGGTTCTGGATACACTAGAAATCATTGTGCAGGTACAGCTTGATCCAGCAGTTGCCCTGACCTCTGATCCCACCACAGTGATCTAGAATCTCTGATTCCATAACCCCTCTCCTTCCTGGTCCCCATCCATAACCACCCCAGTTTCTAACACCTAGATTTCTGATATCCTCCCCTGAAGACAGTGATGCTGTCAGATGCCCGGGAGAGCGTCTTGGGTGCAGTGCTAAAGGTTGTGTTGTACAGCCTGGGGAGTGCCCAGAGTGCCTCGTTCTTGCAGCATGGCCTGGCCACCCAGCGGGCCCTGGTGACTAAGGTAAGCACCACTTGACAACTGTGGTTCATACAGTAATATCAGTTTGGGCCAGGCATGGTGGTGCTCACCTGTAATTCCAGCAACTCAGGAGGAGGAGGTGGGAGAATCCTGGTTATAGGCCAGCCCACGGAAAAGTGTGGGACCCTATATGAAAAAGAAATTAAAAAGTAAAGGGGCTGGGTGCCAATGGTTCATGCCTGTAGACCTAGTTACTCAGGAGGATCGAAGTTTGAAGCCAGCCCAGGCAAATAGTTCATGAGACCCTATCTCAAAAAACCCTTCACAAAAAAGGACTGGTGGAGTGGCTTGAGGTATAGGCCCTGAGTTCAAATCCCAGTATTGCAAAAATAAATAAAATCAGCCCTTTGATTGAGCACCTAATGTGTGCTTGGCTACAGTTTAGAGACAAAACCCAAGGATCAGAGTGGCCAAGTCACCTTGCCAGTGTCACACAGCAAGGGCTTAAACCCAGGTCTGTCATTGGCCAAAGCAGCAGACACAGACGCCTCCCACCAGGGTCCCATCGGGGAGCCCCGGAGCCCAGCAGGGAGGAGCTGAACAGTGTCTTTGTGGGTCCTGGGGGACAGTTCCCGGAGCTTCTGTTCGAGGAGGACACGGAGCTGTGTGCTGACCTGTGCCTCAGGCTCCTGCGACACTGCGGCAGCCGCATCAGTGCCATTCGCACGCACGCCAGCGCCTCGCTCTACCTGCTGATGCGCCAAAACTTCGAGATCGGCCACGTGCGTGGGCAGGGGCTGCGGGGACGCACTGCTCAGAGGGGACAGAGGGAGGAGGAGGGCGGTGTCACAGGCAGGAGGGTCAGGATGGAGGAGTGTGAGATGGTACACAGGTGGTGAGGGGCAGTAAGTCAGTAGGTTGAGCAGGCCCGGGGGCCGGGGTGCTGGGGGCCACTCTGCTTTCCCTGTTCCTGTAGAACTTTGCCCGCGTGAAGATGCAGGTGACCATGTCCCTGTCGTCCCTCGTGGGGACGACCCAGAACTTCAGTGAAGAGCACCTGAGACGTTCCCTGAAGACCATACTCACCTACGCCGAGGAGGATGTAGGACTGAGGGACAGCACCTTTGCGGAGCAGGTGACAGCCACGGCCCTCCCGCCCAGCCTGAGTCACCCGGGGCCTCACCCTCCTGCTCTCACCCTGAATGTGCCCGGCTGTAGGTCCAGGACCTGATGTTCAACCTGCACATGATCCTGACCGACACGGTGAAGATGAAGGAGCACCAGGAGGATCCGGAGATGCTCCTGGACCTCATGTACCGGTGAGGGCGCCAGCTGGGGCCTCAGCCATGCCCACTTGCCCACGGGTGACAGGAGAATAGTGGTGAGGGGGCCAGAAGAGTGTGTGTGCAGGTCATGAGAGGGACAGGAGGGCAGACCGGTGAAGCTGGCCATGTGAGCAGGTAGTTGAGGGGCACAGGTGAGGGCACGAGGAAAGTGAGACAGACTGAACAGGTAGAAACGTGATCAGTAGAAGGTACAGGTGAGAGCGTGCATTGGTCAGCTCTCCAGCACTGTAATACATACCCGAGACAATCAACTTATAAAGAGAAAAGCTTGGTTTGAGCTCATAGTTTGGGAGGTTTTAGTCCACAGTCATGTGGGTGTATTACTTTGGGCCTGTGGCAAGGCAGCATATTGTGGCAGGAGCTCGTGACAGAGCACAATCACTTGCCTCACAGTCAGAAAGCTAAGGAGAGGAGGAGGAAGAGGGCTGGGTCCCACAATCTACTTTTGGGCATGCCTCCAGTGACCTAAAGACTTCCATTAGGTGCCACCTCTTAAAGGTTTCACCACCTCCCAATAGCACTGACCTGGGAATTAAGCCTCTTTTTTTTTTGGTGTGTATGTATGTGTGTGGGACTGGGGTTTGAGCTCAGGGCTTCAATTTGCACAACAGGAGCTCTAAGGCTTGAACTACACCTCCAGTCTGTTTTGCTGGTTATTTTGGAGATGGGGTCTCTGGAATGATTTGCCTAGGGTGGCCTCAAACCTCAATCCTCCTGATCTCAGCCTCCCAACTAGCTAAGATTATAGATGTGAGCCACAGTGCCTGGCTCTTGGGGGTTAAGTCTTTAAAATATGGGACACTTAAGATCCAAACTACATTGAGCAGGGAATGGAACTCAGTGGTACAGTGCATACAAAGCCCTGGCACTCCCCCTAAAAAAAAATCCAAGCTGTAGCAGAATGACAGATGAGAATAACGACAAGTGAAGGGGACAGAGGTGAAGGGATGACAGGTTAAGGGAACAATGGATTTGGAGCAGGGATGGGGGTGTTCAGTAAGAAGGTAAGAGATGGTGGGCAGAACTTGGAGCTACGAAAGGGGGAGAGACAGGTGACATGGAGGACAAGACAGCAACGGGGAGTTAAACTAACACAAGGTTCCACAGGTAAAGTTGAGTACAGGAATGACAGGTGAGGGATAATGAAGGGAAGGTGAGGAGACAGGTAAAAGAGGAACGGGGATATGGTGGACAGGTGAGTGTGAAGACGGGTAAGGAGCTGGACAGGTGGGAACAGCTGAAGGAGGTGGACAGGTGAGGGGACAGGTGAGTGTGAAGCCAGGTAATGGATGGGACAGGTGGAGAAATAGCTGAGGGGATGCAAAGGTGAGGGGACAGGTGAGTGATGTCCAGGTGAGACTGGTTTAGTAGGAAACAGGTACAAGTGAGGAGAGCGATCAGCAGAGGCAGACACAGATGGGCGCGGAAGGAGACAGCTGAGGGTGGACAGGCAGGACAGGTGTGGGAAATGGGTGAAGAGGGGCCAGGTAAGTGGGTTGCAGGTGCGATGGGCTGGTCCACAGGGCACAAGGTCGGGTAACAAGGGAAGGACACGGACACACAGAGGCAGGCAGGACCAGGTGAGTCCCCGTCCTTATTTCCCCCCTCACCTGGACACCAGGATCGCCCGAGGCTACCAGGGCTCCCCGGATCTGAGGCTGACATGGCTGCAGAACATGGCGGGGAAACACGCAGAGCTTGGAAACCACGCTGAGGCCGCCCAGTGCATGGTGCACGCAGCTGCCCTGGTGGCTGAGTACCTCGCCCTGCTGGAGGACAGCCGCCACCTGCCCGTGGGCTGTGTGTCCTTCCAGGTGAGCCAGGAAGGGTAAATAGGTGAGGACAGGAAGGTCCAGGTGGGGAAGTGACCAGGGTCTCATGCCATCTCCCACCCCAGAACATCTCATCCAATGTGCTGGAGGAGTCCGCCATCTCCGATGACATCCTGTCGCCCGACGAGGAGGGCTTCTGCTCGGGGAAGCACTTCACGGAGCTGGGACTGGTGGGTCTGCTGGAGCAGGCGGCTGCCTACTTCACCATGGTGAGGTTTGGGGACTGCAGGGGAGGGGTCCTCAGACCAGAAAGGAAAATCAGAGCTGGGTGGGTGGTGCACGTCTGTAATCCCTGCACTCAGGAGGCAGAGGCAAGAGGATCTTGAGTTTCAGGCCAGCCTGGGCTGCATAGTGAGACCATGTCTCAAAACTCAAAACAGAGCCAGGCGCTGGCGGCTCACGCCTGTAATCCTAGCTAGTCAGGAGGCAGAGGTCAGGAGGATTGTGGTTCGAAGCCAACCCCGGGCAAATATTTCACAAGACCCTATCCTGAAAAAACTCAGCACAAAAAAGGGCTGGTGGAGTGCCTCAAATGGTAGAGTGCCTGCCTAACAAGTGTGAGGCCCTAGGTGCAAACCCCAGTACCACCAAGGAGCAAAAACAAAAACAAAGCAAAAGAGAGAGATGATTTAGGACCCTCAGAAACTCTGCTACCTACAGCCTGGATGTAGTAAGTTTTTCATACACTTAGGAAGAGCTTGCTATTTTGTTTGTTGTAATAGAACCTTTCAAGCACACATAAAAGAAGAAAGGATTTTTGTTGCTGCTGGGTTTTCCCCAGCCCTATTCTGTCTATAAAACCATCCTCTTCTGGTGGGCTTTTTGGAATACTTGTTTTATTTTATGGGATGAACTGCTGTCCAGCTGTGGAATTCAAAATAAAGCCAGTTAAGATAAGGTAAGATAAGGGCTGGAGATGTAGTTAAGTAGTAGAGCACGCTTAGCATGTGTGATGTCCTGGGCTCCATCCCCAGCACTGGGGGACAAAATTTAAAAGAAGACTCTACCCTGGGTTTGAGCCCCAGAACGGGAAAAAAAAAAGATCCTGGGATTCACCCAAGCCCTCCAAACCAGGCTGCATACTTAAAAACAAGATTCATGACAGGTGTGGTAGCACCCGCCTGTAATCCCAGTACTCAAGAGTTTGAGGCCAGCCTGGGCCAGAGTCTGACTCAAAAAATAAAAACAAAAAAAACCCAAAAGCAAGACTTCAGAGATTCAAAAGACTGGGAAGGTCTGGCTTAAAACAAATTCCAGCTGTGTCCCTGTCATACCCACAGCTGCCTCCTTTGCAACACTCGCTGAGAAAAATCCCCTTTTACAAAACTCTGATCCTGCAGGACCAGGTTGCTAGCAATCCTTTGACATTGCTTCATCTCAGCCCAGTTATCTCATAAATATCATTTGGGGGGCTGGGGGTGTGGCTTAGTGACAGAGCTTCTCCTTAGTAGGGCACACAAGGCCCTGGCTGCATTCGCCAGTGCACACATGTATGCATATACATTAAGTATAGATCTTTTTTAATTTTTATATCTATTTCATATATATGAAATATAGTTATCTTGTTTGTGGTTGTTTAGGTTGAATCAGGATTCAAAAAAGGCCCACCATGCACATGCTGAACTATATCCCCACCCCATTTCTAAATTTTTTAAATTGATGATACATGATAGCAGGGTGTGGTGGCTCACGTCTGTAATCCTGCCTCTTAAGTGCTGGGATTACAGGCATGCACTACTATGCCCAGCTAATAAACTTTATTTTTTTAGAGCAGTTTTCAGTCCACAGCAAAATTAAGTGGAAAATACAGAGTCCAAATCTATACATCTGCTCCCAACATACACAGCCTCCCCCACTATCAACCTCTGGCACATTTGATGACACTACAGTGACATTATCACCCAGCATCCACAGTTCACATCTGGGCTCACTATTGGGGTTATACGTTCTGTGGGCGTTGACACGTGTACACCATTTGCTATTTCAGAGACATCCATTTCACTGTCCTGAAGCCTAAGTAGTTTCCTTTCATCTAAAAAGATTTAAAAAAAAAAAAAAAAGGGGGAAATCAGTTTCCATATTCCCCCTTTTTGAAAGAAGGGTTTTATGCACTTTTTTTGTTTGTGGTACTGGGATTTGAACTCAGGAACTGAGCCTCACGGGGCAGGCTCTCTACCGCCTGTGCCATGCCCAAGCCTTTTTTTTTGCTTTTGGTTATTTTTGAGATAGGGTCAGCTTGTTGGTTGAGATGGGGGTCTCGCTTTTTCTTGGGTTAATCTCGAACCTCGATCCTCCTAATCTCAGCCTCCCAAGTAGCTAGGATTACAGGTGTGTACCACGGCACTCAGCAATGCCTACGTGCCCTGTTTTCCAGTGTTGTAAAGGAACTTTCTCCTCCAGTTTGCTTGTTGGTATGAATGCAACTGGTGCTTCTGTGATGGACTTGTGGGAGAAATAGGGTTTGTGCTCCAGCATTTTCTGGCCTGTGTGGGGCTGGTGTGTCCCTACCATGTCACTTTATCTGTTTCTCAGTTCTTGTCATCTTTGGGAGCTGGTAGTTAGATCTGAGGGCCTGGTCAGATTCAAGGTCAGGTTTTCCATGGAGATTTTTTTTTTAATGTGTGGTCTCACACATCCTAGGTGAGAGCTCTACCACTGAACTACACCCCAGCTCCTCCCCAGTGAGACTTTTTTCATGTTGCCTCTACTGATGTTTTCATTATCATCACTGTCCTTGAGTTTTTGGAGACAAAAGCCTTGGGGTAGAGAGCAGACACAGACCTTCAGATAGTCAATCAACAAACACTGAAAGGCACCTGCTGTGTGCCAGCCTTGATGGAGGGATCTGCAAGTGGCTGTTTTCACATGCTAGGTAGCAGTTGAGCATCAGGAGCACCAGGCCAAGTGGGCTGGCATTTAAGTCCTGGCTTTCAGGCACCTGTCCGTATCTCTGAGGCTCAGTTTCCCCTCTGAGACAAAAAAGTTTCAGGGCTGGGGGTGATAGAGCGCTTGCCTATCATGCTCAAAGCTCCAAGTTCCATTCCCAGCCCTACAAAATAACCCTGAGCCCTTCCCACCAAGTAAGGGTCATGTTGGAAATGGTCGATCCTAGCAGAGGGTTCTATGGGGGCCTAGCAGAAAGGCTGGAGCCAGTTCTGGGGTGAGGGTGATCGGGGTGAGCTTCCTGGAGGTGGTGACAGAGGGGGTGGGGGAGATAGAAACAGAGCCTGGGGGGAGGTATTCCAGGCAGGATAAGGACTTGGAGATTCCTGAACCCCATCCCCACCCACACCCCAGGGTGGACTCTATGAGGCTGTGAATGAGGTCTACAAAAACCTCATCCCCATCCTGGAAGCCCACCGAGACTACAAGAAGCTGGCTGCCGTGCACGGCAAACTGCAGGAGGCTTTCACCAAGATCATGCACCAGGTGGGCCCTCCCCAGACTCTGCCCTGTGCCCCTCCCTCAGCCTAACCCCAGGCTTGCCTAACCTTGACCCTTCTCTCCCCCACAGAGCTCTGGCTGGGAGGTAAGTCCGTGGCTGCCTTTCTCTGGGACCCCTGGGATTCCCAGTCTGCAGTGGTTGGTGGCCACTAGGGGACGCCAGAGAAGCATGGTCACCCTACACAAGGGGCCCCAGGCAGCTGGGTGATGACGCACAGCTCCCCTTTCCCCAAACGCCCCCTCCCCCCGCCCCAGATCTCAAGGGCAGCCTGTGAGTCACCCAGCTGGTACCTCTCCAGAGACACCCCTTCTTCGGGCAAGGCCAGCTCAGCCACTGGTGGGGGTGGGGGGAAAGGGTGGAGTGGGGGCTCTAACTTCCTCCATCTCTCCCATCTCTGCCTCTTCCCCATCACTGCAGTCTTCCTCTCTCCATATCTCTAGCTCAACATCTCTCTTAGTCTTTCTCTGTCTCTGCCTCCCCAACACCCAACTTCTCCCAAGATCTCTGCTCCTCATCTCTTGTTAATGAGCCCCCACCCCCCCCCCCAAATCCTGCCTCTTCCTTTCTATTTTTAGGCATCTCCTAGTTTAGGGAGAATTTTCTGGCCAAAGATGGCAGGAACCCAGAGCTCTGGCAGGCAGGCTGGGTGGGGACAAGTCCCTGCCCTCCCCAATCCCTGATCTCCCTGTTTTCAAAGGATAGCAAAAAACCAGGACTTGGGGGGGGGGGGGCTCTGATCTTTGACCTCTCCCATGACTGTGTCTCTCTGTCCCCACACCCCTGGCCCCATCGTGTTTCCCCACACTGCTGGCTTTGCCTTGGTAAGTGAACATGGGGCCACCCCACTTCCTTTCCCTTGGGGGCAGAGGGTGGTAGCCTTGGGGAAGGGTGGGGGGTTATTCCTCCTTCTAAGCATAGGTCTGGGGACGGGGAAGGGAGTGTCCTAGAACAAGGGAGCCAGAGGGTCTGTCCCAGGGCAAGAGGAAAGATGAGAGCACCTGCTGTATACACGGGCTCATGGGCGTTAGGGCAGACATGAAGAGCACAGCCTAGTCCTAATTTGGTACTAGCACCCAGATGATGAAAAAACTGCACAGTGCCAGACAGAAAAACAGAAATTCAAGACTTGTGTTCAACAAGGATGAGTATTTGGGAAACAAAGACAGGCTGGGGAGAAAAAGCAAGAGTCCAATAGATTGGAGGGGTGGCTCAAGCAGTAGAGTGCTTGCTTTGAAGCGTGAAGCCCTGAATTCAAACCCCTGTCCCACCAAAAAAAAAAAAAAAAAAAAATCCAAGCATTTGGCTGTGGTCCAGGCTGGTACCCTGAAGTTCTCAGGGGTCCCCTGTGCCAGTACCCATTCCTCCCCAGTCCTATCTTGTTTTCCTCTGCATCCCACACCAGGACATGTGTCTCGGGTGGGAAGACTTTCAATAGTGCCTGCCAGGTAACACCCCACCACCTTCCCACAGCCTCAGCGCGTATTTGGAACGTATTTCCGGGTGGGCTTTTACGGCTCCCGCTTTGGGGACCTGGATGAGCAGGAGTTTGTGTACAAGGAGCCATCGATCACAAAGCTGGCGGAGATCTCACACCGGCTGGAGGCATGTCAGAGTGCCCAGGGAGAAGGATGCAGCATGGGGCTGCCCCAGGACTGGAGCAGGGGCTGCACCTCTGCAGTCCTGAGTTAGCCCTGTATCCTCAGGAGTTCTACACCGAGAGGTTCGGGGATGATGTCGTGGAGATTATCAAAGACTCTAATCCCGTGGACAAGTCCAAGCTCGATCCACGAAAGGTAAGTCCCTCGACCATTCCCCTAAAATCTAACAAAGGAGATTTCAAAGTACTATTTCCTGGAGACCTTAAAACCTGTTTCTTACCGGGCATGGTGAGGCACACCTATAATCCCAGTACTCTGGAGACAGAGGCTAGAGGATCCCAGCCTGAGCCACGCAAAAATCAAACCAAATCTATTTTTCTGCACAACCCCAATCTTATCCCCTTGGGATAAGGATAGAATCCGCAAATCCTATTCCTGCAGGGATTCCCAGATATCCATAAGAATATCTGAGAACCCCAGAATCGAAGTCCCCCTGACCCAGGGCATCCTTGGCCAGGGACTGGCTCACCAAGTCTGTAACTAGGAGTCAGGTGATCCTTACATTTGACCCTGTGCTCCAGGCCTATATCCAGATCACATACGTGGAGCCACACTTTGACACCTACGAGCTCAAGGACCGTGTGACCTACTTCGACCGCAACTACGGGTTGCGCGCCTTCCTGTTCTGCACGCCCTTCACGCCCGACGGGCGCGCGCATGGCGAACTGCCGGAGCAGCACAAGCGCAAGACGCTGCTCAGTACAGAGCACGCCTTCCCCTACATCAAGACGCGCATCCGCGTGTGCCACCGGGAGGAGGTGGGGCCCAGGGAGGGAAAAGGAGGGACCCATCAGGTCTAGGGAGGGGAGGTGGGAGGATATCAAGCTTGGGAAGGGAAGGTTGGGAGACCCCAGACTCTGGCTGGCCCAGGGATCTCAGACCTAGATCGAGGAGGCATAGAGACCCCAGAACCAGGTGAGGAAGTTTAAGGACCCCAAACTACAACCTCCAGACCCTCGGATTCAAGGGCGCCAGTCTCAGCAGCTCCAAGGTGGACCCTGACCAAAGCCAAAGGCGGCTAAGCCAAGATCCCCTTGGTGGGCAACCCAGGCAGGCGGAAGCTTTGGGCCTTGTTTACTGCCCCCAGCAGATCCCATTCAAGCTCCCTTGAGCTGACTTGGGCCAGGACACCATCTCCCTCCCTTACCTGCAGATGGTGCTGACGCCAGTGGAGGTGGCCATCGAGGACATGCAGAAGAAGACACGGGAGCTGGCTTTTGCCACAGAGCAGGACCCTCCAGATGCTAAGATGTTGCAGATGGTGTTGCAGGGATCCGTGGGTCCCACTGTGAACCAGGCACGGCTGGGATGGGGGGGGATGCAGGCTGCCAGCGGTCTCTTAAGTGCCTAGCAGGCTCCCTTACAAGTCCCTCTCCCCCTGTAGGGTCCCTTGGAGGTAGCACAGGTGTTTTTGGCAGACATCCCAGAAGACCCTAAACTCTTCCGGCATCATAACAAACTTCGGCTGTGTTTCAAGGACTTCTGCAAGAAGTAGGCCCAGCACCCTCCATTAGTCTGTTTGGGGGTCCCATTATAAGCCTTTGTCCACCTGACACCTCTTTGTAGCTTCTTGGCTTGTGTGACCCTCACCTCGGGCCAACTGGAGCATTCTCTACATCTGGCCCTCAGGTGTGAGGACGCACTGCGGAAGAACAAGGCCCTGATTGGGCCGGACCAAAAAGAGTACCACAGAGAACTGGAGCGCCACTACTGCCGCCTACGGGAGGCTCTTCAGCCCCTCCTTACCCAGCGCCTGCCCCAGCTGCTGGCACCCACCCCAGCCAGTCTCAGGTGCCCAGACTTGGGCTCCCCACTCTAGAAACGGCAAGCAGAACCAGGCCAAGCCAGACATGGATGGGGAAATCCCTTGTCCACATGTACAAATGCAGTGTAGGCTCTGGGCAGCTGTGCCTCAGAAACTGAGTCTCAGTTTCCACATCTGGAAATGGGCATGATTGCTACCTCCCATGGTGAATTCCAAGAGAAAAGCGTCAAACCCCATGTCCAGATCAGGAGGATTACTAAAAATGGGCAGGAAACATCCTAGAAGGATCCTTGGAAGAGGAGGAGGGGGAAGAAAAGGTGGGTTGGGGAGCATTATGGAGTTGGGGGCCCTGCGGCCATGCTAACTTACTTCATTCCTCACTAGGAACTCACTGAACAGAGCAAGTTTCCGAAAGACAGATCTCTGAGCCCAGAGGACCTGAATCCACAACCAGGCCTCAGCTGCCTGCGCCTTCACTGGGAGTCACTCCTACCACCCCGTGGTTCACAGGGTGACCACACTGTACCCGGGACTGGGCCCTCTGTCCCTGTCTGTCCGTTCCCATCTGTGTACACTAATGCCTAATACCTTTTTTAATTTAAAATGTTTTTTTTTTAATATGCAACTTGTGTGATGTGGTCCCTGGGGGTTGGGTCAAGTGTATGCAGTCATCCCCTGCATCCACAGGTCCTGAGACATCCGTTGAGACACTGAGATCCCTGGGACACTGGTGACAACAAACACAAATGCCTGCACTGGGGGAGCTGACATTCTGGCAGGGAAGGTGACACACAGATAATGCACAAGTCCACTGGGAATAACTGTAAAATGTATTAAGCCTTTACCAAGTGCTAAGCTCTACAATGAATGGCTTTTAGAAAGTTCTACACACAAGTAGTCCGCCTACAGCACTTGCTTAGCATGCTTAAATGCCTGGATTCCATCTCCAGTACCGCAAAAATAAAAAATAAAGCAGGCCGTCCATTAAGCCTACTGTTTGGGGAATTTTTATCAACACACCTATCAGATGGGCAGCACAATTAGTCCCATTTTACCGATGGGGAAACTGAGGCAGCGTGCAGTAAAACACTGCACTCGGGGATCACAGTCTAGGTCCGGCTTGGCTGTTCAGTCTCGCTGAAGCTGCCCCCCCCCTCCCCTCCCCTCCCCTCCTCTCCCTGCCCCGCAGCGGTCACGCCACCATGTACCAGGCCTGCGCTGGGCGGCTTCCAGCCCTGGGCCGCCGTGGGGGAGGGGTGACCTCCCGCCGCCGCGCCCGCCCCGCGCTGGGCCCCGGCCAGCCCCGCCCCCTCCCGCCGCTCAGACGTCCAGCCCCCCGCAGCGGCCCAGCTGCAGCGGGCGGGGGCAGCCTGCGGAGAGGGGGGATGTGCGGAGAGGCGGGGGTCGGGGCGACGTGACCGCACCATCCTCCCACCACCGACCTGCACACATACCTGCCTTCCAGGTGACACCGTGTCCGTCCACAGTTTTCCCGACCCCCACAGAGGAGGCGCCCGGGCGGCTGCAGGGGGGCGTGGCCTGAGCGAGGGAGGGGGCGTGGTCAGCGATAGGGGCGGGGCCGAGGGCCTGGCGACCGGGCGGCGGCGCGCGGAGGACGCACGGGCGGCGGGACGCAGGGACGGCGGCGGCGGCCGGAGCGCGCCAGGCGAGTAGGACCCGGGGCTGGGTTGGGGTTGGAGTTAGGTTCAGGGTTCGAGGGGGAGTCCCATCTCCACCTCCAACCCCTGGCACACAACCTCACTGGTTCCCTGAGAGCCGCTGCCTCCAGCTTCACCATCGGTAGCCAAACTTTCCGGACTCGGTCCCCGTGCCACTGTCCCCTCCCCACCTTTCACCTCGGCCTTGCTTCCCTAGCCCCCCATCCACCTCCATCCCTTCCTCATGCCCTGCTGCTGTCCCCCAGCACTGCCTACCCTCTGTCCCTACCCCTGCCTCTGTCTCCCCCCACCACCGTGCGCTGTCCCCCTTCGCCGCCCTCCGCGGCCCGGTCAGGTCCCAGGCGGCGGGAAGGCGTCCGTCCATCCGTCCGTCTGTCCAGGCTGGGCCTCAGCCTGGCTGCTGGGCCGGTGTGGGGAGCCACAGCTGTTTGCCATTAGCCGGGACCCCGCAGGCCCCGCCCCCTCCATGCACGAGGCGGGGTCCTTCTTGCCCCCAACTTTAGGGTGGAGAGAGGGGCAGGAAAACACGGGACATTTCCTGCCTAGTGGGGAGGTGCCTTGGGCTGACCCCCTACACCCCCTCCCTGGGCTCTCCCACCTCCCCTCTCTTGGAGTATCCTAAATCCCCCCACATCCATCCCCATATTTTATTTCTCTTCCCCTCACCCCAGACTGCGTGGATGGCAGGCCGATGACCTGACACCTTCAGACCTCAAGTTTCCATGTCTGGGAAATGGTAAAGGGGTATGGAGTTTGGAGGTGGTGACTTGATGAGCACTGGTCAGAGTTGCCAGGTTTCAGTTCAAGTCTGCTGCCTAAGTGACCCTGAATAAGTCACTGTACCCCTGTATTCCCTATCTGTAAACCAGGGCAGTAACTGTCCACCTCCTGGGGTTGTCAGGCAGACATTGTTACTGTAGTTATTAATATCATTTGCTCTCCCTCCAGCACTTTGGGTTTCTCTTAAGTCTCCAGAAAGTATTTTGGACCAACTGTCTGTTGTTAGAGGGGTAAGACTCCAAGCAAATGGAAAACCAAATTTCCTATAATTGGTCACTGTGCATTCCAGGTGTTGAAAGAAAGCCAGCGAAGTGAGGACAGAGACGTAGAGAGACGTGCAGAGACATACAGAGGGACGGAGACCCGGCGAGGTACAGAGAGACGTGGAGAGAAATTAAGCAAGACAGGACAATCGGACAAGGACAAGTTTAGGTGCCCCTGGAGCTCCAGCCCCGCCTTCATGCCCGGCAGGTTTCCCACCTGGCCCATCCTCCCAGGTACCCACCGCCCTGCTGCCCACAGGCCAGAATAGGCCACTGTGGTGGTGAAATGGGCCAAGACCTCTGCATTAAGGTGGCTAGAAGTCAGACAGCAAAAAGGACTGGCCAAGTTCAGGCAGGGTGTTGGGGACAAAGGGACCCTGGCCAGCCTCCAGGACTGAGGGATAGTTAGTGAGAGGTCCTGATTGTCCCTCCCTTTCACAGCCTCAAGGCGCCCCCACTTACTTCCTCCCCTCCACCCCCATGACTTCCCGGGCCTCCGCCCTGGCCCTCTATCCCTGCTGCGCCCTCCATGCCGGACGCATCCTGGGGGGGCAGGAAGTTCTGTGTAGCCCAGCAGCGAAACTGTTTATTTTTAGAGAAAATTGTTTCCATAAAGGGGAAAGGCTTCACAACTTGCTGCCTCCCCCACTTTCCCTACACCCCCCATCAGCCGGGGGACTTAGGGGTCCCATATGCCCTTTCTCTTGTCTCCTGTGTCCCTTAGATCCTGGCTGGAGGACTGTCCCTGTCAGCACTCTAGCCCCCTACCTAACTGTCTTTGCCCCCCATCTTTCTCTGTGGCCCGATCCCAGCCTGGGCTGAGGGGAGGGGGTACAGGAAGGGTGGGGATGTCAGGCTTGGGGCCCCCATCCCGGGGGCCATGTGGAGGCAGGGCTATAAGAACAGCTGGAGCCTGTCCAGCAGCTGGACAGATGTGCATGCAGGCGGGGAGGTTTGGTTTCTTTGTTCTAGGCCTTTTGGCGGCCAGGCTGGGTGTGTGCCTATGCGAGGGTCCTGGGTGGGGTAGTGATGGAGGGGGTGGCCATGTCTCTTCTCCTCCCCCTGAAGACTCCTCCTGACTCCCCTCCCCCCCCATCAACCCATCTCCTCCAGGTCAGCTGCAGCCAGTGCTGCAGACCATCTGACTTGCAGTCCCAGGAGCGACTCTTGACCATTGTCTGCAGACAAGGATGGCCCAGGTCCTGCATGTGCCAGCCCCATTCCCAGGTCAGGTCAGGCCAGGGGTTAGGGGAAGCGGGCCCTTTTCTAGGGTTCTGAGCCAGAAAGGCCAGGCTCTGCCCTGGCAAGTCTGAGGGGGAGATGCAGCCCTGTGGGGGTGTGAGGGAGAGTCATAGCCCTACTGCAGGAGTCTGAGGAGTCACAGCCCTGCTATGGAGGTCTAGGGGAGGAAGCACAGCCTGGCTGTGGGGGCCTGAGAGGGGAGACAGCTGTATTCTCTGGGTCTGAGGTGGGGAGGCACAGCCCTGCCCCAGGGATCAGAGTGGGTGGACAGCCCTATCCCGGGGAAGGGGGCATTTTGAGACTGGAGACACAGTTGAGTGCCAGTGGGCTCCATCTCTGGGGCAGACAAACTCTGACTGTCCCTGGGCATCAGTCTGCACCCCAAGAAGGGAGACAGCAGCATTTAGAGGTGGTAGCTTAGACTGATGGAGTGGCTCAAGTGTTAGAGCACCTGCCTAGAAAGCCTGAGGTCCTGAGTTCAAGTCCCAGTGCTGCAAACCTAGCAAACAAAAACATCGTGCTTACCAGTATAATGCTGGCAGAATGACTGAAGCTGTAACCTAGAGGTGGTGGTTCTCTCCTGACTCCAGGGACCCCCGGCCCAGCCTCCCCACCCTCCTTCCCTGCCAAGGATCCTGAGCCACCCTACTCAGTGGAGACACCCTACGGCTACCGCCTGGACCTGGACTTCCTCAAGTATGTGGACGACATTGAGAAGGGCCACACACTGCGCCGGGTGGCCGTGCAGCGCCGCCCCCGCCTGAGCTCACTGCCCCGCGGCCCCGGCTCCTGGTGGACGTCCACCGAGTCACTGTGCTCGAATGCCAGCGGGGACAGCCGCCACTCAGCCTACTCCTACTGTGGCCGGGGCTTCTACCCGCAGTACGGTGCCCTGGAGGCCCGTGGGGGCTTCAACCCACGAGTGGAGCGCACTCTGCTGGATGCCCGGCGCCGCCTGGAGGACCAGGCGGCCGCACCCCCTGGCCTAGGCTCCCTGACCCCCAGCGCGGCTGGCTCCACAGGCTCCCTGGTGGGAGTGGGGCTGCCACCCCCAACGCCACGCAGCTCGGGGCTGTCCACGCCGGTGCCACCTAGCGCTGGGCATCTGGCACACGTGCGGGAGCAGATGGCGGGTGCCCTGAGGAAGCTGCGGCAGCTGGAGGAGCAAGTGAAGCTGATCCCCGTGCTCCAAGTGAAGCTGTCGGTCCTCCAGGAAGAGAAGCGACAGCTCACGGTGCAGCTCAAGAGCCAGAAGTTCCTGGGCCACCCATCAGGGACCCGGGGCCGCAGTGAGCTGTGCCTGGACCTCCCGGAGCCCCTTGAGGACCCCGTGCCATTGGAGACCCGCAGTGTGGGTACCTGGGTCCGAGAACGGGACTTGGGCATGCCCGATGGGGAAGCTGCCCTGGCCGCCAAGGTGGCTGTGTTGGAGACCCAGCTCAAAAAAGCACTCCAGGAGCTGCAGGCAGCTCAGGCCCAGCAGGCTGAGCCCCAGCCCCAGGCCTGGCCACCGCCCGACAGCCCTGTCCGTGTGGACACTGTCCGGGTGGTGGAGGGGCCACGGGAGGTGGAGGTGGCAGCCAGCACAGCTGCTGGGGCCCCTGCACAGCGAGCCCAGAGTCTGGAGCCCTATGGAGCAGGGCTGAGGGCCCTGGCGACATCCAGCGGGCCCGAGAGCCCCCCTGTGTTTCGCAGCCACGAGGTGGTAGAGGCCATGTGTCCCATGCCCACGGCATCTACCAGCAACGTACACATGGTGAAGAAAATCAGCATCACAGAGCGGAGCTGCAGCGGGGCGGCAGGTGAGCCACCAAGGACGGGCAGGGCTGGAGTCCTCTGTCTTCCTGCAGCTTGGCCTCATTGTCCAGCTAGCCTTGGCCTTGACCAGAAAGACCACTCCAGCTCTTGGACCCTTTGTCCCTTCATCCCCAGAAAGGGAACAATTAAGCCACTGACGTAGGGCCGTAGGGAACGTGCAGGGTCATTGGGTGTCTGGTATGTCGTCGTGTATGGCACATTGTAAATATCCAGGAAACGTGTTATTATGGGCTGTTGGTTTGCGAGGCAAAACCCCTGTGGGTTTATCCATTAAGTGGCAGGAGTCAGTCTCAGAGCAGCATAACAAATAGGAAGGAAATGTGCTCATGGAACTGAGTGACAGCTTCAGGCATAGCTGAATCCAGGTGTGTCTAGCTTACTGACTTGGTCCTGGAGGCTTCTCAGGCAGGAGAGGGAACCTGGAATGAAAGGTTCAGTGGTTAGGGAGGTCCTAGTCTAAGGAGTACCTGTAAACATCTGAGTGGGTACTGTGCTAGCCTTGGATCCCAAGGGCAGAGCCCCACCCAAGCCCTGTGACCTTTGGGAGAGGAAGGGATGCCCCCAGAGGAAGCGCTGAGTCCTATGCCAGGAAAGGGGTACAGATTGTCAGCTGCCTGGTGGAAGCTTCCTGAATGATTCATAGTAAAAGTGACAGCTGTTCTCTATTGAGCACCAGCCAAGGAATGCCAAGTGCTGTGCTGTGTCTCAGCCAAGGAGGGGCTGAAGAAAGGCCATGCAGCCGGAGACCTGGGTTCCCATTCCACTTCTTACTGTATGACCGTGGGTGAACACCATCACCCCTCTGGGCCTCAGCTTTTCTGTCCGTGAAGTGGTCCAATCCTGATTCCACACCTCTAGAGCCTTTATGAATCAGTGCATAATCTGTGATTCTTGCTGCTTCCACTGATACTTGTCGGGTTGACCCTGTGTATAGCTGGGGAAACTGAGGCTCCAGGAGAAGATTCACAAGCTGTGTTTTCTTGCTCCCTGTGTGGTTCCTGGCCAGTTCTGGATACCACCATTCTGTTCTGTATCCCTCCAAACACTCAGAGTGGCCCCCAGCCAGAGGCCCGCCCAGACCAGCCTCCGAATCTCTTGAGAGACACCCTCCATTCCAGACTTGCCTCCCAGGAGGCCCTCCCTGCCTGAAGGACATACAGACATAGCAATGTCCACTCCCCGTGCAAGCTGCTGCCCCTGGAAGTCTTTCCTTGTGTCTCACTTCACTCCCTCTTGCTGTAGCCAGGCTTAATTTCTGCTGGAGTATGTTCATTCATTTCAGTGTCATCTCATTCAGCATGTTTTCAGAGCACCTACTATGTGCTAGACTTTTGTAGGCACCAGGAAGGCACATACACATAAAAGCCTCTGCAGTAAATAGGAAACCACAATAAATAAGTATGGAAATATTACAGGGACCTTGTGTTCAAAGCAGAGGATGAGAGGGAGAGGATGGGTTGCTGACAAGGGGATGGGGTAGGGACTCAGTTCAAGTTCTGTTTTCCCTGCTTCTATATTCTTGAGCCTGGTATTTAATCTCTGTGCTTCAGTTTCTTTAGCTGAAAATTGGGGGTCCTGGCAGTGCGTCATCACTGGATTAATGTGAGCCTTGAGTGCAGGTGATGGCCGGGAGCACAGCTCTGGGGTAAAGTGCTTGCCTAGCATGTGTCAGGTCCTGAGTTCCATCCCCAGCACTGCCAGAAAGAAAACAAAAATCGGAGGAAAGAGAGGAAAATGTGGGTCAAGTATTGAACGTGGCACTGTGTGCATGATGGGTGTCCAGGAGCTCCAGGCTCTTTGGCATCCTTGAACCAAGATATGAGGGGAAAGAAGCAGCTGGGCGGGCAAAGAGGTGGAAAAGGAGTGTTCTAGACAAGGCCATAGCAGGTGCAAAGGCCCTGGGGTCTGGAAGGACTTAGGCTTGTAAAGAGTGGAGCAAGGTAGAATGTGATGGGGACAGAAAAGATGTGCTGGGGAGGCTGAGCATCAAAGAGTAGGTCAGCCAGGTACGGTGGCTCACGCCTGTAATCCTAGCTATTTGGGAAGCTGAGATCAGGAGGAGTGAGGTTTGAGGCCAGACTGGGCAAATAGTTCTCAAGATTCCATTTCCAAAATAACCAGAGCAAAATAGATTGGATGTGTGGATCAAGTGGTAGAGCACCTGCCTTGCAAGTGCAAAGCTCGATGAGTTCAAACCCCAGTTCCACCAAAAACAAACAAACAAAAAAAAAACATTGAGTCTCACAGGGCTCAGGGCTCACGTGATCTGGCGGGGGTCAGTATAGGAAATGAAATGGGACTGTACAAGGATTTAAGTGACTGATGATGCTAATGCATTGTGTTCTACAAGGTTGGTCAGCTTGATGACTCAATGACAAAAGCCTTCCTGGAGGAGGAGGCCAGCTGGGCCTAAGCTCTTTACCATCTGGTGAGGCCCCTGTTTCTCAGCAGGGCAGCAATCCACATTCTTTAGTGGGAGGGTGGGGAATTTAGGGGGCTGGATAAGGTGGGAAAGGAGGACAGAGGCCTGAGGACCCCACAAAGTCCCATTCCTTTTCTGATTTGGCCAACTCAAATGCTGGGTGTCAGAGAGACAAGGACAGCCAGGGATGTGGGTCAGTGGGCTCGCTCCAAAGCTTTGAAATGTCCTGTGATCTTCAGATCATGGCACTGTGGGAGTGATCATACTGTTTGCAGAAGAGTTGAAAAGTGCAGAAAAATCTAGAACAAAGAATAACCCCTTCAGTCTATTGCTATGCAGGTATAGCTGCTGTAAACATTTGCCTTGTGGCTTCCTTTTTTCTTTTTGCATGGTAGGGAAATATTGTACACTCTGAACTACACCCAGCCCCGTTTCCACATTTTTAATGCAGAAAGCAATACATGTTTTCTATTGTCTGGCAGCCCGGAGCTGTGGGAAATTGCTGGGGGTGGGGGTTGTCAGCAGGACTGGGATTTGAACTCAGGACTTTGCACTTGCAAAGCAGGAGCTCTATAGCTTGAGCCACACCCTCAGTCCCAGAACTGTTTGTCTGGGCTAGCCTTGAACCACAATCCTCCCAATCTTAGCCTCCCAAGTAGCTAGGATTATAGGCATGTGCCACCAGCCTGGCTTGAAAGAACATTTTTCCTCCCTGTGGCTGGGTGTAGCTGAATGATTTAATTATCAAAACATGGCACTCGGGAAGCTGAGGCAGAGGAGGATCATGAGTTCAAGGCCAGCCTGAGCTGTATAACTGTGTCTCCAAAGCCAACCAAAAAACCATTATTTTTGCAGTTGAGGAGCCCAAAATTAAGTTCATGTGTTCTTCAGCTCATGCCGGCCATCCACACGGGTTAGCACACACACCTCTCATTTTGCTGTGTTATTTTCTCACCTCCATCTTCCCTTCCCCAATACGGACAGCCTTGCAACCTCACAGGTTTGTCTCAAGTATTTTTTTCCCTGCCTTATCAAGATGTAGCAACTATTCAAACACACTTATTTGAGGCCTTGTTTTGTCATTTCATAGCAAAAAAGCAGCCATACAGTTGGGTGCTGGTGGCCCACGTCTATAATCCCAGCTACTCAGGAGGCAGAGATCAAGAGGATCACGGTTCAAAACCAGCCTGGGCAAATAGTTCACGAGACCCTATCTTAAAAAAACCCAACACAAAAAAAGGCTGGCGGAGTGGCTCAAGTGTAGGTCCTAAGTTCAAACCCCAGTACTGCCCCACACCCAAAAAAAAAACCAGCTATAGACAATATGTAAATGAATGTGTGTATATTCATGGATGCTAAAATTTCCATTTCCCATATATTTTACTTGTCCAAATTGTATCATATTTTACTTTTCTGGGGTTTGAACTCAGGGCCTCATGCTTGCTCAGCAGTGCTCTACCACTTGAGCCACGCCTCTAGCCCTTTTTGCTTTAGTTATTCTTTTCAGGTAGGGCCTTGCTAACTTAGCCTGGGCTGGTCTCTAACCTCGTTCTTCCTACCTCCACCTCTGAATAGCTAGGATTATAGGCATGCCACATCCAACCCAGTACTTTCTAAATTGTTTTCCTGACCACTTAAAAATGTAAAAATTGTGCCCACAAGCCATAGCTTGCCAACCTCTGCTCTGTGCTGTTCACATACTCCTATTGTTTATGTTTTAATTTTTAATGTTTTTATTTTGAGACGGGGTCTCACTGTGTGACCCAGGCTGGCCCTTCAACTCCTGGGCTCAAGTGTTCCTCCTGCCTCAGTCTCCCCAATAGCTGGGGCGACAGGCACTTGTGGCCACTTTTCTGGCCTCTCAGACCCCTTAATATTTACCATCCTCCACCTTCTGAGGCCTATTTAGATACTTGGTGTCCTTGAAAACTGTGCCCTCCGGGTGCTTAATTTCCTTAAATGGTATTGTGTTTCAGAGAAACAAAAAATCTCTTTCTGTTTCTTGTTTTTTCTGCTCTACATTTTTTTTTTTTAATTGTAGTGCTGGGGATGGAACCCAGGGCCTTACACATGCCAGGCAAGCGCTCTACCCCAAGCCCAGTATTTTCTCTCTAGACCCTGTCAACTCTTCCTTGTAAATCTGGCTGTTGCTTTATTTATTTATTTTTTTATTTGGTGAGACCGGGGCTTGTACTTGCTTCACACTTGCACCATTTACATTTTGCTCTGCTTGCTTTGGAGATGTGGTCTCGAGAACTGTTTACCCTGTCTGGTCTCCAACCATGAACCAGCCAAGTAGCCACCAGTGCCCGGCTCTGTCTGTTGCTTTTAGTAGCTGAGTAGATCTCTGCCCTAGTTGTGTCTGACACTTTCCTTTTGGAATCCCCTCATGGTGAGTGCCTATGTTACTTCCAACTTCTGCCCCATGAACAGTGCTAGGGCCGGCCTCACATATGCTGTCCTGAGGGGCTGTTGGCTCTCAGAGAAGCCGCAGTTTCTTTCTAAGTCCTATCTAATCCTCTCTCTATCCACACTCCCACCGGTATGCTGAGGCACCCATTTCCTAACGCTTCCAACTGCACATTACTTTCCTTCATTTCTGCCTTTCTTATCCATCGGAAGCTGATACAAAGCAGGATCTCCTGCCTCTTGTGATTTGCATTTCTCTCACTTCTGGTGGGGTCGGGCATCACCACAGATGTTTAGCCAGATTCCTCAGTGACTCATTTATTTGTAGACTTCATCCATTTTTCTGTGAGCCATTTTCAGACGTTCCTGGCATATTCCATAACAGGGCTTGGCAAATTGGCTACACACCAAATTTTGGTTGCTGCCTGTTTTTTTATGGTCCATAGCTAAGAACATTTCTTACAGATTTTAGTATTGGGGGAAAAGGAAGGCAGGTACTGGGGATCAAACCCAGGACCTCCCAAATGCTGGGCATGTACTCTTGCCACTTTGAGCCACACCTGCAGACCTTTTGTTTATATCTTTTCACACAGGGTCTCCCTAATTTTCCCTGGGCTAACCTTAAAAATCACCCTCTTCCTGCCTCTGCTTCCCTGAGTATCTAGGATTATAGGCGTGCACTACCACACCCATGACTTGCCTGGCTTTTACATTTTTCAGTGGTTGAGCAGGACTAGGATTGTAGCTCAGTGCTAGAGCATTCACATGACCCTGTGGTCTACCCCTATTTCCCACCCCACTCAAAAAAAAAAAAAAAAAGAGAAATAATAGTTGAGCAAGAGCTAGGGGCCTGACCGTGAGTTCAAACTCCAGTGCTACCAAAGAAAAAAGGTTGAATAAGTTTAAAAGAATAACCCTTTATAACATGAACACAATTACATGAAATTGAAATTGATGGAAACAGCCATATCCATCATTTACATAGTATCTCTGCTGTGTTTTTGTTTGTTTGTTTGTTCTTTTACCTTGAATTAATTGTACAGAGGGGTTTTACCTGGCCATTTTTCATTAAAGCAGCAGAGTGGAGGAGTTTCTGCTGCCACTTAAAGACCTGTGTAGCCAAAATGTTTACCGTATGGCCCTTTCCAGAAAAGGCTTGTTCTAGAACAATCACTTGCCAGTATTTCCAATGTCTGCTTCTCTCACTTAACTTTATCTATGAGGAGTTTTTTTTTAGTCAAATAGAAATCTTCATTTTGATTATAGTTAAAGCCAGTGCTCTTCTCACATATGCTTCTTACTTTGAGGAATTTGGTTTCCGTTTCTGGTTTTATTTTATTTTTGGTGATACTGGGGTTTGAACTCAGGGCCTCAGGCATGAGAGCTAGGCAGATGTTCTACCACTTGACCCACTTAACCAGCCCTTTTTTGTGATCGGTATTTTCAAGATAGGTCTTGAGAACTGTTTGCCCGGGCTGGCTTCGAACCACAATCCTCCTGATCTCTGCCTCCTGAGTAGCTAGGATTACAGGCGTGAGCCACCAGCAGCTGGCTGATTTTATTTTTTGACACATGGTCTGAGTATATAGTTGAAGAGAGCCTGGAATATGCTGTGGAGCTAGGCTGGCCTTGAACTTGTGGCCCTGCCTCAACTTCCTGAATGCTGAAATCACAGGCATGGGCCACCACGACTGGCTTATGAATTTATTTTTGTTAGAGATGGAACCCAGGGTGCCTGTGTATACTAGGCAAGCTACTGAGCCACACCCCAAGTCCTTGATTTTTTTTTGCGGGTGGGGGGCGCGGTACTGGGGTTTGAACTCAGGGCCTCACTCTTGCTAAGCAGGCGCTCTACCACTTGAGCCGCTCCACCAGCCCCCTCAAATTATTTTTAAAGAGACAGGGTCTCACTATTGTTACCTAGGCTGGCCTCCAACTCGTGGGCTCAGGCAGTCCTGCCATGTCAGCCTCTGGAGTAGCTGGGGCTGCAGGCCCATACCACCACACTGGCCTCTTCTCTATTGTAAAATGGCCTGGGCTCTTCATAAACTCCAGTTCTGCAGTATAGATGTGGGTTCCAATTATCCACGTTTTCCAGTGGAGTAGCTTTAATAAATAGACTCCATTGGTGGGGGGGGAGGTTGGCTCCAGGGCCCCCCACCATGATACCAAAGTCCCTGGATGCTCAAGTCCCTTCTGTAAAATGACAGCATTTGCACAGAACCCACAAACACACCCCTGTGCACTTTAACCTGTCTCTAGGTGACTTATAACAGCTGATACAGTGCTAATGTTGTGTTGATAGCTGTTATACTGTGCTGTTTAGGTAATAAGGACTGGGAAAAAAATTTCTGTACATGTTTAGGTCACACTTATTTTTCCCCCAATGCTTTTGATCTCAGATTGGGTGAATCCACACACACAACCCATATATACAGAAGGCTGACTATATTACCCGTTTTTTGTTTGGTTGGGGTTTTTTTGTTGTTTGTTTGTTTGTTTGTTTTCACTATTTGTTGTCTTTTGTGGGATTGGAATTTGAATTTTACTATTTGGTGTGTTTTGTTTTGTGGCACTAGGGTTTGAACTCAGGACTTCACACTTGCAAAGCAGTCTACTTTGCTCTGATTATTTTGGAAGTGGGTTCTCAAGAACTATTTGCCTGGGCTGGCCTTGTATTTCATCCTCCTGATCTCAGCTTCCCAAAAACTAGGATTACAGGTGTGACCTTCTGGTGGCTATTTGATATTATTTTTAATATCTCAGGCTGGAAGGTGAGATCTAAGCACTTTTTTTTTTTTTTGTCCGAGACAGGGTCTGACTATGTAGCCCAGGTTGACCTTCAGCTCTTGATCCCCCAGCCTCAGCCTCCCGAATGCTGGATGACAGGCGAGTGCCACCACTCCCGGTTGCACCTGCTTTTTCTTTGCGGTGAAGTGGAACTTACTGCTGTGCCAATTTATGTTTTTTTCCTCACTATTTAAAAACTCTGGGGTGTTGGGGTGGGGGTGACTCAGTGGTAGAGCACTTGCCTAGCATTCCAGAGGCCCTGGGTCCCATCCCAGAACCACCAAAAAAAATAGAATAAAAAATAAAATGAAATAAAGTCCTGGGAAAGACAACAAATGAGGAGGAGAAAGATTATGTTAAGAAAAACAAGGCAGACACCAGGGACAAACACTGTGAGACTCCCTTCCCAGGAGGTCCCTAGAGTGTCAGGTCTTCAGAGACAGGAAGCAGGATGGTGGGTGTCAGGGGCGGGGGAGAGGAGGGGACTTAGTGATTAATGGGGACAGAGCTTTTCCCAGGATTTTAAATCAGGGGCCCTGAGTCCATGTGTGTCCTGACTTCTGTATGGCTATACAGTGTGATTATGTGTTTTGTTGTTGTTGTTTTTGTTTTGTTTTTTTTTTTTGGGGGGGGTGGTACTCAGGGCCTCACTCTTGGTAGGAAGGCGCTTTACCACTTGAGCCACTCCACCAGCCTTCTTTTTTGTTGGGTATTTTCAAGCTAGAGTCTCCTGAACTATTTGTCTGGTCTGGCTTCTAACAAAGATCCTCCTGATCTCTGCCTCCTGAGTAGCTAGTATTATAGGTGTGAGCCACCAGCACCTGGCTGTGTTTGCTTTTTTTTTTTAATGTGAACTTATTTCCAAGATTTAAAAAATAAAAATCAGGAGGTCAGGAGTGTGGCACAGTGGTAGAGCACTTGCCTAGTATGCATGAGGCTCTAGGTCCGTCCCCAGGAACACAAAAAATATTTTGTAATAAAAAATAAACCAGAAGGTTGACATAACTGGTATTTGCTCTTGGCTCCTCATGTGAGTTCAAGGCTGGGTTTGGAGTCAGCTGGCTCTGCCACGCCCTGGACTGGGGCTGCATTTGGACGCGTACATGGCCAAGTGTCTCACACAGCCCTGCCCTGTCTCCACTCTGCCTGCGTGGAAGGCTCTCAGTTCTTTACTGAACTTGAGTGTTACCCATGAACTTGAGGAAGTAGTTGCCTCTTATGTCAAAAAATTTACCAGTTGAAGGGACTTAAAATTCTTTGGTCTTAAGTGTCAGGAAGGGGATGTCCTGAGGAAATGAGGACATGAAAGCCACGCGTGGCTGGGAAGGCACAGGTGGACTCCAGGAACTAGGAACCCCCATGCAGCAGAAACTGGATTTTTGTTTTGTTGTTTTTGTTTCTGTGGCGCTGGGGATGGAACCCAGGTTCTCACACACGCTAGGCAAGTGTGTACCACTGAGCTACACTCCCAGCCACAAATCGAACTTTAATCCAGACTGCTGCTCTGTCCCCACTCCAGCTTGAGCAGCTCACATCCTGGCAGATGTGCCTTTGTTGCCAGACCAACCTGGGTGGTCCTTTTTTATTAAACTTTATCTGAGAAAACAGATACAAAGTTTTTTTTTTTTTTTTTTTTTTTTTTTTGTGGTACTGTGGTTTGTACTCAGAGCCTTATATGTGCCAGGCAGGTGCTCTACCACCTGAGCCACATCCCCAGTCCTTTTTGCTTTGGTAATTTTTCAGATATTTTCTCATTTATACCCTGGCTGGCCTGGACTTCGATCCTCTAATTTACGCCTTCCCTGTAGCTGCAGTGACAGTCATGTGCTATCATGCCCAGCTATTGGTTGAGAAGAGGGTCTCTTAAACTTTTTGCTTAGACTTTCCTCAATCTATGATCTTCCCAATCTGTTCCTCCTGAGTGGCTGGGATTATAGACATACACCATCACACCCAGCCCATTTGAATTACTGTAAAATGACTAGTCCAGCCTCATCAAGCAATGTATGTTGTATAGGCATCACCACCGTCCATCTGAAGAACTTCCTCATCTTCCCCAACTAAACTTCTGCCAGGGTGGAGTTTTTATTTTCATTTTTAAAATTCTTTTGTGGAACTAGGAATGGAATTCAGGGCCTCACACATACTAGGTAAGCATTCTACCACTGAGCTACATCTCCAGCTCCAAATTTTAATTTTTTAATAACACTGTCTCTTTTTCCTGATTATTAAAGCAATACCTACTTCGTGTTAAGTTAAGAAAGGAGTCTGCCAGGTGCCGGTGACTTACACCTATAATCCTAGCTACTCAGGAGGCAGAGATCCAGGAGGATCTCGGTTTGAAGCCAGCCTGGGCAAATAGTTTGTGAGACCCTATCTCCCTATCTTGAAAAACCCTATCACAAAAAATTGGGCTGGTGGAGTGTCTCAAGGTGTAGGCACTGAGTTCAAACCCCAGTACTGCCAAAAAAAAAATAAAAGAAAATAAAAGAAGGGAGTCTGGTACTTCCACGTGTTAGCCATATAATTTTATATGCTATTTCTTGTAAAAAAAATCAATAAAGAAGAGGACAGCTGGGAACATAGCAAGGCCCTGAGTTCCATCCCCAGCACCACAAAAAAAAAAAAAAAAAAAAGTTAAGCCAAGCATAGTGGTACACACCTGTCATCTGACTGAGTTAGGAGAATCACTCGAGCACATGAGTTGGAGGCCAACCTGGGCAGCAAAATCCCACTCCCACCCCAAAAAAATACAAGGTATATTTGCATGTATATACCTGCCACAGGAGATTGGGAGTATCTGCATTCAAGGTCAGGCCAGGCAAAAATTTACCAAGACCTCATCTCAATAAACAGATATGTATGTGGGGTACATCTTAGATCCTGGCTACAAGGGAGGCACAGGTAGGAGGATCAGGATCCAAGACTAGTCTCGGGCAAAAACAACTTGGAACCTGACCTGAAAAATAACTAAAGCCAAAAAGTCTGGGGACATGGTAGAGCACCTGACTAGCAAGTAGGAAGTCCTGAGTTCAAACCCCAGTACTGCCAAAAAAAAAAAAAAAAAAAGTATGTATGTATATATGTAAATATAAGTTTCTGATTCTTGTGACTCAGCAAAGGGCTCCAAGCCCTTTATTTCATATCACCTTCATTAGTGTGCACCATGACCGTGCCCTGAGGAAGGAAATGTCATTTGAGGCCCAGAGAGGTCACATGACTTGGCCCAGGTCATGCAGCTCACAGGTGACAAGTTTGACTCTGTTCTGACCACTGTGTTCTCAGCTATGATCAGATCTTTATTCCAGAGAATACTCACTATGACGTCGAGTGGCGTGTGGTCTCAAGCCAGGATTAGGGACCTCCCTGGCACTGACCACCTTCAGCCCAGACAACATACGGGGATTGGAATAATGGCATACCACCTTCCAGAATGGAGACTGAGCTTCAGAAAAAAAAAGTCTACCACTTGCTTGCTGGATGACTTTGGCAACTCTGTACCTCATTTTCCTTCTCTGCAATATTCTGACCTTGTCACAAGGCAGGAAGATTTGATGGCATAATGTAAGAATCAGCCCTCAAATAGCCAGGCAGGTGCTCTACCAATTGAACCACACCCCCAGCCCTTTTTGCCTTAGTTATTTTTTTGAATAGGGTCTTCAGTGTTTGCCTGGGGCCGATCTGAACCTTGACTTTTACCTATGCCACCCATGTAACCAGGATTACAGGTGGGAACCACCATACCCACCTTCTCTATTGAGATGGAATCTCGATAACTTTTTGCCCGGGCTGGTGTCATACCTTGATCCTCCTGATCTCTGCCTTCCAACACAGGTGCGAGCCTGTGTTGTACCCAGCAACAGCTGTTAGGACTATTGTCATTTGGTTGTTGTGACCCCCCAGAGGACACCTCATTTCATGTTTCTCCAGATCTCCCACAGGGACCTATAGAGTCGTCCTCATCCCCCTCAGGGTCTGCAGCAGTCTCTGTGGCACAGATGGAGAACACAAGCCAAGTGGCCACCTGCAATGCCACCAACAGGGAGCCCACCAGGGAAGCGGCCTCTTGTGCATCATCAGAGGCCAGGGATGCAGGTGAGTATTTGCGCCCACTGAGAGGGATGGAGCCCCAGGCCACTCAGCATGGGCTGTGGCTTGAGGGACACTTGTGACACCCTTTCTTCTCCAGGCGGGCTCCCGGCAGGAGTGCGGTCCATCATGAAGCGGAAGGAGGAGCCCACAGACCCTGCCGCCCACCACAGGAGCCTCCAGTTCGTGGGGGTCAATGGCGGGTGAGCAGAGCCCTCTTCCTCACTTCATGCGAACACAGGGAAGGACATGAGCAAATAAAGACCTTATGCTCAGCCCCCCACTTTAGGGAACTCATGCAATCGAACCACAATAGGCAGATAGGGAAACTGAGGCATGAGGAAGCTGAGCACCTTGTAGGACCTTGCCCAGGGGCCCAGGAACAGGCCCTGGGCTCCAGAGCCCAGGTGGGGTAAAACTACCAGACACACTGTCCCTGGAAGGTGTGGGATTCAACTTCCAGTCCAGCAGGGTGATGGGCACTGAGGGCCGGTTCCAGCACAATGCAGTTGGAACAATGATGTAGGACAGTCAGGGCAGGGAAGGAGGAGACATGCCTGCTGCAGAACAGGTAGGAATAGGCAAGGTGGAGAACAGGGTGTGGGGAGGGCGCTGATGGCAGAGGGCACAGCCTGGGAAAAGGCTGAAGGGCAGGAGGAAACAGACATGAGAAACAGAAGCATAGAGAGCAATAGTGGATTTGAGACCATGAATGCTTAGCTCAGAAACTGAGACTTTGAGCTGTGTGTGGTGGTGCACATCTGTAATCCCAGCATTAGGAAGGTGGAAGCAGTAGCAATCATGAGTTTGAGGCCAGTCTGGGATACATAACAAGACCCTGGCTCAAAAAAAAAGAAAGAAAGAAACTCAGCATTTACCCAAAAGGTTTGAGTGTAGGAGGACCTCTCAGGTGGACAACGTACAGGACCTAGGTGTGCTGGCGGCTCGAGGCAAGAGGTCCTGAAGGATTGAAAGTGCATGACCACAGCCACAGCATCCATTCTGTGCTGACTTGTGCCAGGCGCCATGAGCCACAGCCTTGTATGTTCCACACATTCACCCTCCTGCCGTGCTTGGCCTTTCTCCCCAGCTATGAGTCCTCATCGGAAGACTCCAGCACAGCAGAGAACTTCTCAGACAATGACAGTACAGAAAATGAGGCCCCAGAGCCAGAAGCCAGGGTTCCAAGTGTGGCCAAAACCAGCCGGCAAGAATGCCAGCTCTCTCGGGAGTCCCAACACGTGCCCACAGCTGAGGGGGCATCAGGATCCAACTTGGAGGAGGAGGAAATCCGGTCAGTGTCCTGGGTGGGACAGAGTCAGCACCGAGAGCAGGTGAACCTCTGCCTCACATTCCACCATGCAAGTGCTCATATCAGTCCTGCACAGCATAGTCTGAATTCGTGCAGAAGCTTTTACTCCTTCTGGGCATCTCAAGTTCTGGAGGCTTTGATAAAGGCTACCAGGCTACTGGAACTAGTATTCAGAGGGCAAAGTTTATTCTTTCCAGTCGCCTTCTTTGGGACATTTGTCCCATCATATTTATGTCTCTTATATTTTTTCCCTAGTGAAAATTCTGCCTAGGGCCAGCCTGCAGCCTGTACTCCCAGCAACTTGAGGAGGCAGAGGCAGGAGGATTGCAAGTTCAAGGCCAGCCCTGGCCTCTATCAGAAATAAAATACACAGGAGGCAGAGATAGGAAGATCATGGTCCAAATCCAGCCCAGGCAAAAGCAAAAGACCCTGTTTGAAAAACAAACTAAAAGCAAAAGGGCTGGGGAGTGACTTAAGTAGTAGAGCACCCGCCTAGCAATCACAAGGCCCTGGGTTCAATCCCCAGTACCGCTGAAAGAAAAGAAAAAAAGCCAAATCTGCCCTTAGAAAGATTTTCCATTCTCCATGAGTATTTGGAGTAAGCCAGCATGTGTGTCTATTTTGTCTTGGGATCTGTGTGCTTCTTAAAGTTCACTGTAAAGCCGTGTCCCTGGTGAAGAGGGTCTGTGATGCCACTGTTCAGGCAGGACTTTGTGGCACCACCATGCCTGGCAGTAAACTTGTTGTCTGTACCTGCAGGATGGAACTGAGTCCCGACCTCATCTCGGCCTGCCTGGCCCTGGAGAAGTACCTGGACAATGCCAACGCCCTCACTGAGCGGGAGCTGGTACGTCGGGGGGAGGGGCTGCCATGCTTCCATCCTGGGGTGTCTGCTCTTAAGACCTTCAAGGGTCTTATGGGGACAGGGCTCTGACACTTCCCCTTGGAGGGCCTCATCAGGACAAGGGTACCATGGATTGCTCCAGGGGTGTCCTCCTTGCCATCCTCACACGCCTCTCCCACACTCCACGTCCAGAAAGTGGCCTACACCACAGTGCTGCAGGAGTGGCTGCGCCTGGCCTGCCGCAGTGACGCACACCCTGAGCTCGTGCGGCGCCACCTGGTCACCTTCCGGGCCATGTCCACACGGCTGCTGGACTACGTGGTCAACATCGCCGACAGCAACGGCAACACAGCACTGCACTATTCCGTGTCACACGCCAACTTCCCCGTGGTGCAGCAGCTGCTGGACAGCGGTGAGCCTGGCGGGTGAGGCGAGGGGCTGGGCCGGCAGGTCACCGTCATCCTCGGCTTGATGGTCCGATGGGGAGACATGCCTTCCCAGTCTGATGGCGGAAAGCGTGCCTTCCTGGTAGTCTGATAACAGGGTGCTGGCCTCCTGGTTTGTGTGGGTGGGGAGACTGATGGAGGACACGCCACCTTCTTGGTGTGGTGGCAGGACTGTGGCCCTCATAGTCTGATAGAAGAGGCTCTGGCCTCCCAGTCTAGTGGAGGAGGCACAGTCCTCACCTTCATCTGATACGCTACGGAAGGCAGACGTGACTTCATGGCCCTTTGTCATCCCCAAATGCCCTGTATGACGGAGACCACCTTTCCGAAGGCCTTTTGTGAGATACAGCTGTGGCTCTGTTGTGGGGCTTGCCTCAGTCAAGCGGGAAGAAACTCACCCTTTGCTAGTCTGATGGGAAGGACAAGCCTCCCAATCTCACGAAGTAGCAGAACCCACAGGCTGGTCTGAAGGCCGAGGCAGCCTTTCTGATCCACACCAGAGGCCCACCTCCTGTTGGGGCACCATCAATCAAGTGCCCCAACTCTGATAGAGGAGGCACAGTGTACCCTTTAGGGGACAAAACAATCGAGTTGGAGACCCTCTGCCCCACAATGAGGAAAGGGAGGAACGAAGCCATGTACAGACGGAGGGAGACATGATACATTGGGGTAGACTGAATCTAGGCTTTCAGTCTAATGGCAGAGGCCTGGCCTGATGGGAGGGCTCGCCACCTTGTCCCTGCCTCTCCCTCCCACTCAGGCGTCTGCCAGGTGGACAAGCAGAATCGTGCCGGCTACAGCCCAATCATGCTCACCGCACTGGCTACACTAAAGACCCAGGATGACATTGAGACTGTTGTTCAGCTCTTCCGGCTTGGTGATGTCAATGCCAAGGCCAGCCAGGTACTGGGCCTGCACCACTGTGCAGCCAGGCATCTCTTTCCCCTTCACTAAGTCCAGACTGTGTGCCAAGCCCAGTTGGGACCTCATTTCTTGTCTGTAGGTGGAGACACTGAGGCTCAGAGAAGCAGAGTCATTTCCTCAAGGTCAAAGTCAAGGAGTTGGGATTTGAAACCAGAAGCTCCCGGCTTCTGGCAACCATTAGCCTGCTTTCTGTCTTTGTGGATTTACCTGGTCTCAACATTTCCTAAAAACAGGGCTGGCAGAGGGGCTCAAGCAGTAAGAGTGCCTGCCTAGCAATTGTGAGGCCCTGAGTTCAAACCCCAGTGCTGCCAAAATCAAACAAACAAAAAGACATTTCCTAAAAATGAAATTATGCCCAGAACCAGTCTGTGGCCAGGAGGACCACAATCCTCCTGGTTGCACTTCCTGAGTAGCTGGGATCACAGGCATGCACCATCACACACAGCTTTTTATGGATTAAGATGGGGTCTCTTGAACTGTTTTGTCTGGGCTGACCTGGAACCTTGATTCCCCTGATGTCAGCCTCCCAAGTAGCTCGGATTACAGGCATGAGACACTGTGCCCTGCTCCATTTAACTTTTTATTTGAGGTATAACTGATACACAGTATGTGTACAGGTTGTAGTTGGATATTTTTTTTTTTTTTGGTGGTAATGGGGTTTGAACTCAGGACCTGATGCTCTACCACTTGAGCCATGCCGCCAGCTCAGGATAAATTTTGATATATATTTACACTTTGGAGCTGGGAGTCTGCAATAATAGGTGGGCATGGGGTGGGCAGAGCCCCTCTAAGGAGACATTTAATCTGAGACCTGAGGGATGAGAATGAGCCATGCAGAGGAAGGAGTGATCAACAAGTGTGAAGGCCCAGTGGTAGGAAGGGTTGTCTGAGTTACAGCAAGTAGGGGTGTGTGTCAGTATCAGAGTACTTGTGAACCATGGAAGGTTCTGGAGCAGAGGTGTGATCTGTGTGGGACAGAGCTTTTTCCTTGCTCCACCCAGGCAGGACAGACTGCCCTGATGCTGGCAGTCAGCCATGGCCGGGTGGATGTGGTCAAGGCCCTCCTGGCCTGCGAGGCGGACATCAACGTGCAAGATGATGATGGCTCCACGGCGCTCATGTGCGCCTGTGAGCATGGCCACAAGGAGATCACAAGGCTGCTGCTGGCCGTGCCCAGCTGCGACATCTCCCTCACTGACCGCGTGAGTCCCCCTCCACCCCCCAGGAAGGCAGGTGCTTTCCCACCCCCGGGAAGGCAGGTATGGTACGGCCCAGGTATCAACATAGTTGTGGGTACCTTGCAGGACGGGAGCACTGCTCTAGTGGTGGCCCTGGATGCAGGGCAGAGCGAGATCGCATCCATGCTGTACTCACGTATGAACATCAAGTGCTCGGTGAGTTGTCTGCAGCACAGTGCTGGGGATCTGGGGGCACGGGTGTATGTGAGGAGCGTGCCCCATAGTGGGGACGGCACGATTGCCCATGTGTTGTGCATTCCCGTGCTTTGGTGAGGAGGTGAGGCACGGCAGTGAAGGCTGTGTGGTCACGGTCGGCATCGTGCTATTGAAGCCCAGGTCTTTCTGGTTCTCAGTGCATGCTCCTAGTCACCAGGCACTCATTCAAGAAATAGACACTCCAAGCCAGGTGCAGCAGCTCACATCTGTAGTCCCAGTTTCTCAGGAGGCAGAATTGCAAAGGATCAGGGTTCCAGGTTAACCTGGGAATAAAGTTATCAATGTCCCCCCCACAACCAATAAGCTGGGTGTGGTGGTACACTCCTGACATCCCAGCTACACAGGAGGGTGAGGCAGGTGGATCGGGAATTCCAGCCTGGGCTACACAGCAAGACCCTGTCTCAAACGATCACATATGCACTACTGGGGCTTGAACTCAGGACCTGCATTTGAGCCACTCCACCTGCCCTTTTCTGTGATGAGTTTTTTTGAGACAGGGTGTCGTGAACTATTTGCCCAGGCTGGCTTCGAACCACAATCCTCCTGGTCTCTGCCTCCTGAGTAGCTAGGATTATAGGCGTGAGCCACTGGCTCCTGGTTAAAAATCTCATTTAAAAAAAAAAATTGCACATGTTAGCAACACATTCATCCAGGAACATAACGGAGTAGTGGTACTTCTGTGCGCTCAGGGCCTGATAGAGGAAACAGAACCTCCCAGTGGACGGGCCGTCTGCTGCGCATCTCCCACGGCTGGGACTGCAGCCCAGTGGCGAACGCTTGCCTGGCGTGAGCGAGGCCCTGAGATCCGTCCCCAGCATCCCCAAAGAAACCCCAAACAACAAACTTCTGCCTGCCTCCCTGACTAGATTTCTTCATCCTCCCTGTGATACAGTTGCAAAAAAAGGCCCTTTTTTTTGAGACAGAGTCTCACTAGCCCAGTCTGGCCTGGAACTGCTAATCCTCCCGCCTGCTCCTGAGTGCTGGGAGTAAAAGTAGACACCACCATGCCCGGTGAAAGCATTGTTCTTGTTCCATTTTTGAGGCTCAGAGAAGTTAGGTCTCTGCCTCAAGGTCTCATACCAGGGGAAGGGTGGAGGTTCTGGGATCCACCTGCCTCCACGCTCCTCAGCTCCCCTTCTCCCAACCTCATTTTAGACACATTGGGCCTGGACTCAAGGGTGGCATGGTGGGTGTCACTATAGCAACTCCCCAGGGAGACTGAGAGGGAGGAGGTTGTGGAGACTTAAGACTTCACCTCCTCCTCACCCTGAAGTTCTTACTGAACTGTGTCCCCCCACCCCAATCCCCTCTTCTGGGTGTCAGGACCCCTGAGCCTCAGTCCTGGCATGTCTGTGGGCTTCTGTTTCCTGGTTAAGTCCTAAGTGGACCTGCTGTGTGACCAAGGGACAATACTGATCCATCAGAGTCCACGTGGCTCACTCGCTGCTGCTTCCTCCACCCAGCTTCCCCAGCTTCTGCCCTCACCCCGCTGCTAGCCTTCCCTTCCCACAGCAGTGTTTGTGGACACCTGCGCCAGGGCACCTCCCTCTCCACAGCCCCTGTCTCACTTGGAGAAAAGGCAGCATCCTCCCCAAAGGCCACCAGGCCCTGCACAGTGCCCCTCATCTCCCCGACCCCCCCACCCCGCCCAGCTACACAGGCCTCATTGCAGTTCTCTTCCATCCAACCCTAGGGCCTTTGCACTCGCTCTTCCCCCTAACTGGGACCCTTTGTTGGCCCCTTGACATTGTTCAGGGTTAGCTCACTTGTCATCCTTCCTGCCTGCCCCCTCTCTCCTAACTTCATTTGTGTGACCTCCTTGAGGCCAGGGACTCCTCCCTCTTCCCCACCTACCATGTCTACCATGTTGACCCCAAAGTCAGAGCTTCCTGGTAAGGATCTGAAAGGGCGCCAAGCAACAAGGATTCTGCTTCTCTTTCTAGTTCGCCCCAATGTCAGATGACGAGAGTCCGGCGTCATCGTCAGCTGAAGAGTAGTCACAAGGGGGGCTGGAAGGGCCTTCTGGGGCCCAGCCAGCCCAAGTGAACCGTCGTCCCTCGCCCATCATCGCCTCCCTTCTCTTCTCCCGCCTCCCCCAACTGCCTCTCCCAAGGCCCAAGTCTCAAAGGCAGGTCGGTTTCCCCTCTTCTTCCCTGGGGGAGCCCCACATCCATGGGACTCCAGCTCCATGTGGGTTTTCCCTGACCCCCCCAGTGCAAAGCCACCACAGCGCAGACCGAAGCTAAATTCTCATCCAAGCCGGCGCCAGTGGCTGACGCTGGGGTGTGGGTTTTATGAAGAACATGGAGAAAAATCAGCCGGCAATTATGGGTGGAGGAGGCTGAGAGGGAAAAATATTGTATTTTTGAATCACTGTAGGGGAGGGGCAGGCCCCATCAGGAGTGGCCACATTTGCAGGTCACAGTCACAGGGATTGCATAGTTTCCTCCTAATCCTAAATGTTAGCATGCTCGGGTTGGTGTCCCAAGTGGCTTCACCTCCACATCGAATTGTCTGCTATATAATAGGGTTTTGTCCCTCCCCTCACCCCCAGACGGCTTTCTTGGGGGAATGTTTCTTCTGATCACATCACAAAACGAGATTGTCCTTCTCGTGTCACCCCAGGGCAAAAAGCTCATTCCTTTCTTCTGTGCATCACCCCCATTCAAACTGGGGGGGCTCAGGACCCTGTGGCCAGTACCCTGGGAGCTCCCGTGACTTGAAGGTAACCTAGTCACAAGGACAAATTACCTGGACATCCACCCCGCTCCCAGCACAGAGGCCTTGGCAAGTGTTAATTTTCCTAGAAAATCCTTCAGACCTACAGACCAAAGAAAAGGATCCGGTTCTCAGAGTGGCTGCTGCCTCTACAGCCCGGAACCGTAGACACAGGGCCGTCCTTTTCCTCCCCAGGGCTCCAGAATCTCTCTCCTCAAAGGAAAGAAAGCAGGGTATGTGCTTCTTGGCAAAGCACAGGCGAGCTCCAAAAATCCCATGTGTGCATAATTAAAAGTTGGCTGCCCCGTAGGATTCTGGGCACAGACTTAAAGAGACAGATTTGCCGAAAACCAAACAAGGGCCAGCTGGGTTTCTTTCCCTTTCTTTCTCTCTTTTTTTTTTTTTTAACAACCTAGAGACTTTCCAGAACAGAGCCCACTAGAAATGGGGCTCACCAGAGAGACTCACAATTTCCTTCTTGGCCTTTTTTTTTTTGTGTCCAGAATCTCCAATATGATTTCTTTCCTGTTCCTTTTCTTGGTAAACAAGAAAAAGAACAGGGTTCCAAGCTTCTAAATGTGCCCTGTGATAGTACCAAGTATGTGCCTTACCCTTTCTCACCTGGGTCTCAGCTGGCCCTCCAGGGCCTTGAAGCCAAACCTCCTTAGGGCAGAGGAGCCACAGGTTCACTAAGTAAAGCAAAGAGCTACCTTGCCTTCTAGAAAAAGTAGCTTCTTGGTTTGAGGTAGCCTAGCTTGCTTTGATTTTTATTGAAAGATATACTTAAGACCAAAAAAAAAAAACCAAGACTTGCAAGGGCCGGGCTTTGTGGTACATGCCTATAATCCTAGCATGCAGGAGGTGGAATGAGGAGTATCACAAGTTCAAGGCCAGACTGGGCTATGTAGAAAGATCCTGTCACAAAAAAAAAAAAAAAAAAAGACTTGGATGGCCCAAGAGACTAGATGGATGGAGTGTGTGTGTGTGTGTGTGTGTGTGTGTGTGTGTGTGTGTGTGTGTTAGAAAACCAAACCAAAGCAGATCCGGGATCCAATGCAAGGCCATAGCTTTAGGCAGCTTTGAAAAGTGGTACAAGAACTGTGTGCCTTTGTGTCCATCCTGGAGCCAGCAAACAACTTTATTTTAAGCTCCTAGAAGCATCCCTCTGGCCCAGGAGTACAGACCGCAGCTACGGCCCTGTCTGTCGCTATTCCTTCTCTCTCCCTATCTCTTGGGCCCCGGGGTCAGACTTTGTCCTTGCTCACATATATTCATGACCTTCAATTTCACTCTCCGACCACGGTACGTTCATAAAGACAGTATTACACGTAAATGAAGTATTGTTTTTTGTAATCTTTTTTTGGAAGTTTAAAGAATTTAATAAATGATAGATAATGGTAGTGCCTCTGTGTCTTTGTTAGTTTGTGCTGTTCTTTTTGTTTAATTTTATTATTGTGTGGTGCTGGGTGTGGACCACACATTCTCATGCATGTTAAGCAAGTGCTCTAGCACTGAGCTACACCCCTAGCCCATCATTGTACTAATTTTTAAAGCTATTTCAACATAGAGCTGGGCGCAGTGGCTCACGCCTGTAATCCTAGCTACTCAGGAGGCAGAAATGAGGAGGATTGTGGTTTGAAGCCAGCCTGGGCAAATAGTTCTCTACCTTGAAAATATCCAACAAAAAAAATAGGGCTGGTGGAGTGGCTCAAGTGTTAAGAGTGCCTGCTTGGCAAGTATGAGGCCCTGAATTCAAACCCCAGTACCACAAAAATAAAAAAATAGTGTTCACTGGGCATGGTGGTACATGTCTGTAATCCACAGGGAGATGGAGGTAGGTGAGTCCATGTGTGAGGCTGGCCCAGGGCAAAAGCCAGACCTTGTCTGAGAAATAAAGCAAAACAGGCTGGGGTGTGGTAGAGCGCCTGCCTAGCGAGCTCTAGGCCCGCCTGCAAAACCCTGGTACCACCCAAATAGTAATGGCTCTCTTTAGTCTGGCGCTGTGGCTCAATGGTGGAGTGCATGCTTAGCATGTGTGAAACCCTGGTTTCCATCTCCATCACCAAAGGGGGAAAACTTTCAAAATGAACTTATTTCTCAACTATGCGGGGTGCCGGTGACTCATGCCTACTTGGGAGGCTGCGATCAGGAGGATTGTTTGAGGCCAGTCCTGGACAAATAGTTTGAGAGACCCTACAGCTCAAAAATACCCAAAACGCTCAAGTGGTGGATTGCCTGCCTAGCAAGTGTGAGGCTCTGAGTTCAAACTCCAGTACCACCACCACCAAAAAAACCCAAAAAGACTATTACAATAAACTCTTTTATACTCTGCTTTGGAGGAACACTGTTCAGGACCGTAACTACTAACCATGTGAAACTTTCTATTTAAATGTGGATGAATTGTAACTATTAGTAGCCACACATGACTGATGGCTACCCTTGTTACAAAAAGTTCTATTTACACAAACTGTGCAAATAAATCTTACTGATTTTTTTCACCATAACAAAATAGAGATTGAGCATTTGAAATCCAAAACTCTTGAAAAATCTACAATTTTTTGATGGCCCACATGAGGACAGAGTGGAAAATTTCAGAACTGACCTCATGGGATGGGTCAAAGTCAACACACGGGTTTGCTAAAAATATATCAAGTTACCTTTGGGCTCTGTGTACAAGGTGTGTCTGAAACATAAGTGAATTTTGTGTTTAGTCTTAGGTCCTATCCCCAAAATAACTCTTGTATATAGAAATACCTGAAAATCTTCCTTCCCCAAAAAGTCCTAAATCCAAATATTTTGGATAAAGGATTTTCAAAGTATAATTTATGGTGATTGTAAAACAATACAGAGTATATCAAAGTCCTGGACACCAGTGTCCCATTCAGCAGAAGTGCCATTGAGGGCTGGTGTGGCTCACCAGCAAAGTGTTTGCCTAGCCTGTACAAGGCCCTGGGTTCCAGCACTGCAAAAGAAAAAAAAAATGTCATTGTGAACGGTTTGGAGCATCTCCTGCTGAATCTTTTTCCAATACCTTTGGTCTTTTAAAAAAAAATTATTGTTTACTGTTTTAAATGCATGCCTTTTTGCACAAATGGTATATAAAAGCATTCAGGGGCCTGGCTTTGCTAACTGGTCCCCTGCAGTGGGACAGGAAGTGGAGTGTCTGGCTCCCAGCAGCCCTCCAACCCTGCCACCCCTTCTACTAACCATGATGTGATCTGACCTCTCCCCGGATGTCTCAACTTCCTTTGTCTCTCCCCTGTGCTGTTGAGCCCAGAGAGAGATCCTGGGTATTTTTCAGGCGTTTCTGGAAGTCCCAGACATTGAATGGTAAGGAGTGTGATTCCAAGCGGGAGATCCTTGGCTCTTGACAGTTTTTGAGGAGGTTGTGAGCCAAGAAGGGGCCTTTAGGAAATAAAAAATGGTTTCTCAGTTTTCTCATAAAGCAATTGCCAGAACTATTTTATCATATCTGTCTTCTTGTACAGCTCATGCTGAAGACCCAGTCTCCCTGTACTGTTATAGGAGGGTCAGCTATCCTGATTTTTTTCTTTTCCTGGTGGGACTGGGATTTGAATGAGGGCTTCACACTTGCAAAGCAGGCATGCTACCACTTGAGCCACACCTCCAGTCCATTTTTGCTCTGGTTAGTTTGGAGATGGAGGTCTATTTGCCAGGGCTAGTCTCAAGCCTCAATCTTCCTGATTTTAGCCTCCTGAGTAGCTAGGATTACAGGTATGAGCCACCACACTGGCTATATTTCTAATTTTTAAGGAATCTCCATTTTCTGTCCTCATCTACTGTGTGTAAGGGTTTCAATTTAACCATGTCCTCATCAGCCCATTAGTTTTTGAGTCTTCAGCATTTTCGTTTCTTTGTTTTGGAGAGCTGCCATCCTAATGACTGGGAAGTGGATCTCACTTTGCTCTTGGGGAAGGGCAGAGGTGGGTGGCCCTTTTTGACAGGAGCATTTATATCTGTCGGGCTCTGGTTGCTCAATGTCACATGGCATATCTGCTGGACAACCAGCCCCAGCTGATAAGAGAAGGCTATCTTTAGCTCCAGGATTTAGAAAGAAAGGTTAAGGTCATGAGTGAACTGCACAGCCAGAAATCGAATCCAAGTTCTAACCCCCCCACCCCCCCTCCACCCCCGCCCAAGTGCTGGGGGTGGAATCTGGGGCCTTGCCCATGACCTGGGAAAGCACTCTACCACTGAGCCACCCAAGGTTGCATCCTCCTCTTTTCCCCGAGAACTGTTAGGTAATTCACTGTGGTTAGGCCCAGAAAAGGCATGTGTCCCGCCAGAGTCACACAGCTGCCAATGACAGATAGTAATGCCAGCCTTGTGAGCTCAGCCCTGGCAGTGAGATCTGGCCACACCTGTGGACACCAGTCTTCCTGTGGGAAAAAGCTAAGGTGGCCTCATTTCCATAGGTGCTACTGAGGCCAGATGGATAGAGGAGGAGACAGGGAAATTATATTTTTAATAAACATTGAAATCACCACACTCAGAAGTTAGAATCAGAAAGTAAACTGGAAAAAATTTTAAAAAGCAGCAAGAATCCTTGATTGGTTAGAGGGACAGAAAAATGGCATGTCCAGCCAAAGGAAGTCCTGTTGTCCCTGTGTTTTGGGTGGGCCTGGATCACATCTCTATGTTGTAAATCAGTAGCACCCTTCTTGCTGTATGATAACACCTGTAGGTCACCTAACTGAATACCAGTATCATCTTCAGTTAATCCTCACGCCAACCCTGAGGGCAGCACTGTTGGACTGCAGAGGAAAGTAAGGCACAGAGGAGTAGTCCAGGGTAACACAGCTAGGAAAGGGCAAAACTGGGATTGGAATCCCAGAAATCTGGCTGCAGACTTAACTTTGTTAATACAATCTATTAGTTATGTCTGTCTGTGTATCCCAAGCACACGCTGTAGAACGTCCCATAAAACACAGTTCAGTGCTTCGTCCCTAGAACCTCGCCGCGCACGCAGCTGGCACCAGGTTTTGGGAGAAATACATTGGCTTGTTGCTCAAATCTTTCCAGCCTGCGCAGGCGCAATAGGCCGGTCTCGCGGCGCCGTCCCTTCCCTCCGCCGATTGGTCATTGAAGATGATTGATAGAGGAACTGGCGCTTGTGCACCAGGAGAGACCCGAAGCTACCGCCCCTATTCTGAGACGTCCCCTCCCCTCCCCGCGCCTATTGGGCACTGCTGACTGACGGAGAAGTTAGCCAATAAAAACTACGTCTCCGGAAAGGGGGCGTGCCTCACTTGCAGTCAAATTTGCGCGGGTTTGCCCTGGCGTAGTCATGGCGGCCTTCCGCGATATTGAGGAGGTGAGCCAGGGGCTGCTGAGCCTGTTGGGCGTCAACCGCGCCGAGGCACAACAGCGGCGGCTGCTGGGTCGCCACGAACAGGTGTTGGAGCGGCTTCTGGAGACGCAAGACGGCGCCGAGCAGCGGCTGCGAGGTGAGGGCCGGACAGAGGGCGCGGGGAGGCAGGGGCCGGGGACTGCGTGCTGGAACGAGGTGGCCAGGCCAGCTTCGAAACCTTCTTCCTCCCGGGCTCCCTTGTCCCCTTGCTCTTTTCCCCCACGAGATCGCTGAGGGGAGTGGGAGGGGCTGCCACCCTTGGGCCTCACTCATTCGTGAAATGGGTTAGGGTCCCAGGGGTTTAGCAGTAAATATAGGAGCTTGCAGGGTCTGACGCCTTATGAGCGCATCTTTAGCAGGAGTTGGAGGATGCAGGGTTTGAACTGGGGCTCAAGAGTCAGCTCCAGCTTGGTATCCCAGCATCTCTCTTTTTAGTTGTGAGATTTGAGGTTTTCCCTCGCTGTCATCCATTGTGGCAATAGTTCACGCCTTTCTCGAAGTTGTTCGACTTTTTTATTTTATTTGTTTTTTGCAGCACTGGGGTTTGAACTCAGGGCCTCACTCTTGCTAGGCAGCTCTCTACCACTTGAGCCACGCCCCCAAGTCCAGTTCAGACGTTTGATGGAGCACGTGCTGTGACCCCAGAGAACAAAACAGGATCCCCTACAGGGGCCGACATTGCTGGGGAGGGGGGCAGGAGACAGGATAAACAAGAAAAATCTGTCAGTCATCAGGTCAAGGATATAGACTGGGTTGTGTGACTAAGGCTGGTGACATTTGAGAGAGGCCTGCACCCAGCCTCTCCTGCAGGTGGGAGGAGCTCGCCTGTCTGCAGCTTCTCTCCCCAAGCCTGGTTCTCCTCATCTGTGAAATGGGGCTGCTGGGAGCTGGCCTGATGCCAGGGTTCCATGTTACACAGTGCATGCAGAGCATGGTGCCCTGGACAAGTGGGGCCTGTCCTTGTCACTGTGCTTCTCCCTGACAGGGGTTTTTGTTTGTTTTGGGTTTTTTTTTTTTTTTTTTTTGTGGTACTGGGGTTTGAACTCAGGCCCTTCACCTTGAGCCACTATACCAGCCCCTTTTTGTGATTTTCTTTTTTTTTTTTTTTTTTCAAGATAGGGTCTCACAGATTATTTGCCTGGGCTGGCTTGGAACCGTGATCCTCCTGATCTCTGCTTCCTGAGTAGCTAGGATTACAGGCGTGCGCCACTGGCACCCGACTTTTGGATTTTTTGTTTTGTTTTGTTTTTTGTCTTTTCTTTTTTGGTGCTGGAATCAAACCCAGGGCCTCACACGTAGGTAAGTGCTCTATCACTGAGCTACATCCCAGCCCTGAAGTTGTTTTTTTAGGTGGGACTGGGGTTTGAACTCGGGGCTTCCTGCTTGCAAAGCAGCCACTCTACCACTTGAGCCACACCTCCAATCCATTTTGCTCTGGTTATTTTGGAGATTGGGTCTCATATTATTTACCCGGCTGGCCTGGAACCCTGATCCTCTTGATCTCAGCCTCCCAAGTGGCTGGGATTACAGGTGTGAGCCACTGTTTTGTTTTTTTTGAGACAGGGTCTCCCTGTGTAGCCCAAGCCTGCCTCTAACTTGAGACCCTCCTTCCTTTAAGTGCTGGGATTATAGGCTTGTGCCACCATGCCCCAGTTTGTGGGTTTTTTTCTTTTTCTTTTTTAAATACTACTAAAATTTTCTTTATTGTGGCAAAATAGAGGTAACAAGAGTTACCATGTTAGTGACTTTGAGGGTACAGTTCTGTGGCATTCTGCACGCTCCCATGGTTGTGTGGCCATCCCCATCATCTATCTCTAGAACATTCTCTTCTTCCCAAACTGAACCTCTGTTCCTAGTAAACCCTTCCCACCTCTCCTCCCCTAGCCCCCGGCACCCACCATTCTGTCTTCTGTCTTTCCGAACGTGAGAACTCTAGGAACCTCTTTTGAGTGAAACCACACCCCATTTGTCCTTTGGGGACTGGTAGCTCTCTGAGCAGAATGTCCTCAAGGCTTATCTGTGGTGTCTGTTGCATATCAGAATGTCCTTCCTCTGTCAGGCTGACTCATAGCCATTGTACGGATGACCTCATTGTGCTTACCACTCATATTTTCAATGAGTAAATGGTAAAGTTTTCAGTTTTATCATTTTTACCACTTTTTTTTGTGGGGGGGACAGTGTCTCATTATGTAGCCCAGGCTAGCCTCAAACTCTTCTCCCCTCCACCCCTTTTTTTTTATGTTGGGTTTTTTTGAGACAGGGTCTGGCAAACTCTTTGCCCAGGCTTGCTTCAAACCACAATCCTCCTGATCTCTGCCTCCTGAGTAGCTAGATTAGAGGTGTGAGCCTCCTGCTTCACAGGCATGCACCATTACACCCAGCCAATGGATATTTTGGGGTATTGTGAATAGTGCTGCCATAAATATGGCATGCATGTGCCTCTTCAAAGACCCTCCTGTTCAGTTCTTTTGTGTACGCACCCAAAAATGGAATTGCTGGATCCATTGGTAACACAGTGTTTAATTTTTTGAGGAACTGTCAGAGTTTCCTACAGAAACTTATGTGCTCAGAATTTTTAATGCCTTTTTGGGTTTTTTTGTGGTACTGGGGTTTGAACTCAAGGGCTTACACCTTGAGCCACTCCACCAGCTCTTTTTTGTGAAAAGTTTTTTGAGATAGGGTCTCACGAACCATTTGCCCAGACTGGCTTCAAACTGTGATCCTCCTGATCTCTGCCTCCTGAGTAGCTGGGATTACCAGAGTGAGCCACAGGCACCCTGCTTTTAATTCCTTTTTACAGTTGTGTTTTACAAGGAGGCCTCTGAGTTGAAGCTTGAATCATCTATGCAGCTAGCCAAGGAATGGCTCAGGGAAACTGTTCCTTTGCACGTGCAAAGGTCCTGAGGTGAGTGAGAGTGAACTTGGAGATCTACAAGATAGGCATGGTTGAGATCATCACAGCTCTCAGAAGGCCAAGGCAGGAGGATGGAGAGGTCAAGCCCAGCCTGGGCTACATAACAAAACCCTATCTTAAAGTAAAGTAGAAGATAAAATCTTGCCAGGTCTTGTGAACTCTTAAAGACAGAACCTTTCTTCTCTCTCCTTCCTTTTTCCTCCCTCTTCTCTGCTTCCCCTTCCACTGAGTGACTCAGCCTAGCTGGGTTTTCAAACAGGGGATGAGTTTGGGGGCTGCCATGCTCTAAGTCAAATAGACCTGGTAGACATGCCAGCATGGAAGCTGTGTGCTTTCCCTCAAAGCCCAGGACCTCTTTGAGCCTCTGTTCTTCACTTCTGAAGTGATGGGAGAAGTTTCACCACTCCCCTTGGGACTGGGGACAGAGCTCAGTGGGAGAGCACTTGCCTAGCAAGCTTGAGCCCCTGGGCTCCATCCCCAGAATCCTTTAAAACAAGCAAACAAGCTGGGTGTGGAGGTTCACGCCTGCAATCCCATCACTGGGGAGGCTTCGAGAGGAGGATCAAGAGTTCCAGGCCAGCCTGGAATAGTAAAAATTACTATTTAACTCATAGTAAAATAAAGAAATACAAAAAAAAAATAAAAAGCCAACAAAGAACAAGCCCAACTACAGACTTAAGCGGTAGAGCACCTGCTTTGCAAATGTGTAGCCCTGAGTTCAAGCCCTAGTCCTACCAAAAAATAAAATAAACATGGGGACCAGCAGCTCTTGGGTTATCCTGTGGCACTTAGCAAACTTCACTTAGGTAAACAGTGGCGCCTTATGATGCATGTCCATGGGAAGTTACCACCGGGGGACACAGACTGGGCTGGCCTTGGCAGGGTGGGCTGAGAATGGGGGGAAGGCTGTGTCTAGCCAGACCCTCAGCCATCCTAACAGGAAATCGGCAGGCACCGTGGGATACGGACAGCCCAAGAAATAGCAGCCTAAGCAAATTATTTAGAAAAGTGGGTGTCAGTGCCAGAGAAAACAGCTCCAAGTTGAAAGTGGCCCCTCCAGGATGTGGAAAGTTCTGGAGAGGGGTATGTCTGGGTTATGTTTACCTTTTCCACTCAGATGAAACATTAAAGTTTTCCAAAACTTCAACATAGGTCCTTTTGGAAGCATTTTAATCCTGGATTTCTTGTAGTTGGCAAGTTTCTGTGACTCTCTAGAAGGGACACAGTGGCCTTCTTAAGATGTTTTTGATCTTTTCGAATGTTTTGCTCAACATGCAGCTAATTCTGGTTTGTTCCAAGAGACTCAGGGAGAATGAAAGATGAGGAATGTATAAATCAAGCTGGGCGTGGTGGCAAACGCATGTAGTCCCAGCTACTTGGAAGGCTAAGGCAGGAGCATTTCTTGAGCCCAGGAGTTCCTCATAGCGAGACCCCTCCTCCACACAAAAAGATTCTAAAGGAGATCTGGGATCTGGGGATGTAGCTTAGTGGTAGAACTCCTGCCTAGCATGCTTGAAGCCCTGTTCAATCCCCAGCACTGGAGAAAAAAAAAAAAAAAAGATAAAGCAGATGTGCTGGGGAGCCATGGTAGGTGCTTGAGCAGGCAAGTGACTTTGCATTTGGCCTCTGACACAGCCACTGGAGAGCAGAACAGATGGTCAGGTAGAAGACAAGGAGGCTCAGGACTGGACCACAGGGCTGCTCAGCATGATGGCTCATTGGATGTGAAAGTAGAACTCTAAGCTTCGCACCGTAAATAAGTTTTGGAGCAGAGTATGGTAGTACACGCCTGTAATCTCAGCAAATGGAGCTGCAGACTGGAAGTGGGGTGTTGTCTGTAGACTGGGGTGTGGGACATCCCTCTTCTCTGGGCCCTCCTGGGGAAGGGCAGACACGAGAGAGCCTGCTTCTCTCACTACAGAGACCCTGGCGGTAGAGAAGGAAGTGGCCCAAAGCCTTCTTGAGTGTAAGGAGCATGTGTGCCAGAGGGGCGTCGAGCTGGAGCAGCTGAAAGCCGAGCTCCAGAAGTCGGCCGAGGAGGACGCCCGCCTGCAGAGCAGCCTCCTATATCCTTACCCCAGCCTCCCTAGAACACGAGCGTGGCGAGGGCTGGGATGGCGAGGGCTGCGGCTCAGGCAGAGAGCTTGCTGAGCACGCACCAGGCCCTGGGTTCTAGTCCCAGTACTGCACCTGGTGACATGGGTGGTGGCGGCCTTCCATCCCCCCAAAGCCAGGATCCTTGACCTGCCGCACTCAGCTCACCAGGGAGCTGCAGGAGCTCAGGGAGATGGAGGCTGACCTGGAGAGACAGGAGAAAGAAGTTGACGAGGACACCACAGTCACCATCCCTTCCGCTGTGTAGGTTCTGTGGGCAGGGGCCTGAGGCTCTGCTGTGGGCTCAGCCGCACTGCTCTCAGTGAAGTCCAGGCTATGGCAACTTCTCTCCTCTTCCCCCACCTCCCCTCCCTTTTTTTTCTTCCTTTTCTTTAGGTATGTGGCCCAACTTTATCACCAAATTAGTAAAATTGAGTGGGATTATGAGTGCGAGCCCGGGATGATCACAGGCAGTATCCTTTTTTGGAGGAATCAGTGGGGATGTAAAACAGGTCAGCAGCTATGGAAAGCAGTGCAGTGAGTCCTCAAAAATTAGAATTACTAGGCTGGACACAGTTGCTCACGCCTGTAATCCCAGCTGTAATCAGATGGCCACAGGTAAGGATCACAGTCCAAGGTCAGCCCCTGGACAAAAGCATGAGACCTTACCTGAAAAATAACAAAGCAAAAAGGGCTGGTGGAGTGGCTCAAAAGGTAGAGCACCTGCCTAGCAAGTGTGGGGCCCTGAGTTAGAGCCCAGAACAGCCAAAAACCAAATAGAAGCACCTTAGCATCCAACAATTCCACTTCTGGGTATCACTCCCAATTGAAGTCAGTGTCTTGAAGAGGTATTTTGTATCATGTTCAAAGAAGGACTACGCTCAGTAACCAAAGGTGCGTGCAACCCAAGTGTCTCTGCACAGATGAGCAGACATGCATACTCCAGAATCTTCTTCAGCCTGAAAGGAGATAAGATTGCTGGGCATGGTGACACATGTCTGTAATCCCAGCACTTAGTGGGAGGCTGAGGCTGGAGGATTACAAGTTTGAGTCCCTGTCTCAAAAAGAAAAAAAAAAAAAGTAGCAAATTGGGCGGAGAGTATAGCTCAGTGGTAGAACACTTGCCTAGCATGTGGGAGGCCCTGAATTCCAAACCCAGTACTAAAAGACCACTTTTTAAAAATTAAAAACAAATTTGGGAGAAAAAAAGAAAAAATAAGGGCAGTGTCCTTTGCTCCGTGGACCGTTTTCCTTGCATCAGAGCCTCAGTCCATCACGGCCCCAGCGTGGCGCAGCCCATCCACCTGGACAGCACCCAGCTCTCCAAGCAGTTCGTCAGCGACTACCTGTGGAGCCTGGTGGACACCCGGTGGTAGCGGGGAGTCTCCATGCTGCGACATCCGTGCTGCGGGAACTGGCGCGGGGGTGGGGGTCGCACAGCGGAGGGATTAGTTTAAAGTGAATGTTTCTGTGTACATGGATTTTTACTGTCTCTTTTTCCCCTCCATTTTGGCCTGCGATCCTGGGCTGGCCTTGGTTAGGTAGCAACAGGGAACTAATTTAACTATACTGGGTTGCTGTGTGCCCCGCTTACGAATGACACCATAGTATAGGATGACAGGTTCCGAGTGTTTGTCTTTTGTAAAATTTTTTTTGGCAGCACTGGGGTTCGAACTCATGGCCTCACAGTTGCTAGGCAGCGGCTCTACCACTTGAGCCACTCCACCAGCCCATGAATTGCTTATTTTATTCATTTGTTTATTTTGCCCTGCCAGGAACGGAAGGCAGGACCTTGCTCATTGCTAGGTAAGTGCTCTACCACTGAGTTACCTCCCCAGCCCTTTAAGTTGTTTAAAATAAATGCAGTTACTGTGCTTTGATCAGAGAAAAGCTTTCTAGGCAACTGGAGCGGTAAGTCCTGGCAGCATCTAACCATGCCAAGTGGACACTGAGAATGATCATCAGGTGACCCTTGGGGGTCCTAGGGCCAGGAAGGTCTACCCAGAAAAGAGAGGTCCAGCCACGCCTGGTCGTACACACCTGTAATCCCAGCACTCACGAGGCAGAAACCAGAGGTTTGAAGCCACCCTGGGCAAAAAGTTACTGAGACCCCATCTCAACCAAAAAAGTCAGGCGTGATAGTGCATATCTGTAATCTCAGTTATGTGGGAGGATTGAAGTCTGAGGCTAACCTCGGGCAAAAAATCCAAAGAGCCTACCTGAAAAATAAAGCAAAAAGGGCTGGCGAAGTGGTTTAAGTGGTAGAGCACCTGCCTAGCAAGCTTGAGACCAAGTTCAAACTCCAGTGCTGAGATCAAACTCAGTGCCGACAAAATAAATAAATAATAAAAGAAACCCAGCCTCAGGCCATTTGATGGACAAACATTCCTAGCATTTTGGGGCCCTGCTGTGGAGCAGAGGCCTGGTGTTAGGGATTTGCTCAAGTGTTTGCCTCTGGCCTTCCAGGCTGTTTTCATTCCATAGCTGGTAGGTTCTTATCTTTTTTTGGCAGTGCTGGGGATGAAGCCCAGGGCCTTGCACGTGCCCAGCAAGTTCTCACCACTGAGCCACCCCCAGCAAGTCCAGAAACTTCCTTTATATGGTAAGCTGTGGAAGCAGGCCCTCTGCAGAATCAGCCTCCCAAGAGCAAAAGACTAGCCGGAGATGGTGTCCCCATCACAGCCCTAGCAACATCCGGGAGCCAGGTGACTTTGCCGTCGGGAGATGTTCTGGGACAGTTAGCATCCTTGCCCACCTCCTGGATGTCCTGCTCTGCCTTGACAACAGGAGAGGTCCTCAGACATTGCTGTGTCCCTGTGGGGAGGCCACACATGGAGTAGCTGCTGTGGACTTGGTGGCATTCTTGCCAACCTGGGGCAGGCAGTTCACCCTGTGTCCAAACCCAGCCACGGCTTGGGCGTCCTGGGGCAGGTCTCGCTCTGGTGAGGCAAACAAACCCTCAGGCGCACAAAACCTGGGTGGGGGGAGGCAGGCACCTGTGATAAGGACCCAGGGAACCACAGGCCAGGGCTTGTCTGTGGCCCTGGGCCAGGTCAGCTCTCCTTCCACAGAGAATGGCCTTGCTGTGTTTAAGGAGGTGCGGCCTTCTGGCTGCCCCCTCTCTCCTCCCCGCAGCAGCCTAGGCCACGGTTTCCCCAAAGCGAAGATGGCTCCTTCAGGGAGGCAGCACCCAGGCTCACAGTGGCTGGCCTGTGGAGGGAGGAGGTGGGTGAGGAACAGGGCTGGTGGGGGCCAGCAGGGATTCAGGGAGAGGCCTGGAAAGGCCCTAGTGCTCGGGCATGCCTGGGCCCTGAGTCACTGCCCTGCACTGGCCAGCTGCCCAGGACAGCCTCAGGCCACAGCCTCCAGCCGATCCACCACCCCCAGCCTGGCTTATTTCCAAGAGCCACCCCGCCACCCTGCAGGTCCAGCAACTCCACAATTCTGGAGGCCAGATAGATGCTCGCTGAGCACTGGGCCTAGTTGTGCAGAGGCAGAAGCAAGAATTTTTTTTTTTTTTTGGTAGTGGGACTTGAACTCAGGGCCTACACCTTGAGCCACTCCACCAGCCCTTTTTGTGTTAAGTATTTTGGAGATAGGGTCTCGAAAACTATTTGCCTGGGGCTGGCTTCGAGCCTTGATCCTGTTGATGTCTGCTTCCTGAGTAGCTAGGATGATAGGTGTGAGCCGCTGGCGCCCAGCCAGAAGCAAGATCTAAGTTGCCACAACCAGGAAACAGAACCAGGTCACCAGCACCATCCCAAGCCCATTTTACAGATTGGGGGACAGAGGCCTGGCACTGTCAGGCCACTTGCCTCATCATGGAACTGTGATGTGTGGGTTCCTAGTCTGAGGTTGGGCATATGAGCCACACTGCATGCATTGGGAGTAAGATGTTTAGGGACCCCGGGGGGCGGGGGGGGGATCACCTTGGCCTCTGAGGAGTCTGTCCTGAGCCCAAAGCCACCAGAAGGGAAAAGGTGGAGCTCAGATTGGAAGCCCCAGAGCCCTGCCTGAGGCAGTCCCTTGTCACTGTTGCAGGCTGGCCTAGCTCATGATACAGTGTTTCTAGAAAAAAGAGACAAAGTGATTACCAGGTCCTTACTGCTGACCTCAAAAGCTGAGACTCCATCAGAGCTCGGGTCCGAGTGACTGGACCAGAGTTGTTCCCAGTAGGAACAGGGAAAGCGATGTAGGGGGAGGGGGTCAGCTGTGTGCAGAAGGCTAGCATAGAGCTGGGTGACGCAGGTGGCTCATGCCTGTAATCCCAGCTACTCAGGAGGCAGAGATCAGGAGGACCGCAGTTTGAAGCCAGCCCAGGCAAATAGTTTGTGAGACCTTATCTCAAAAAACCCTCACAAAAAAGAGCTGGTGGAGTGGCTCAAGGTAAAGGCCCTGAGTTCAAACCCCAGTACCGCAAAAAAAAAAAAAAAAAGCCAACATAGGAGACAGATTTGAGCCCAGGCTACCCTGATCTGATGCCCCCCTCCCTTCCGGGCTCAACAGTAGGCTTGGGGAGTGGTCCTGGGTTGTGGACACAGCCAGGATTAGAGTCCTGGGGACACCCCTGTATTCTGAAACGAGCTTACAGGTGACTCACTCCACCTGTGGCCTGCACTGTCCACTTTCAGGGTGGCCCCAGGGCCTCATGGTGGCGTCCCCTATTTACTTGGAAATATGGATTGGGCACCTGTGTCCTGCTTTTGTGAGTCACGCCCTCCTGGAGGCCATGATGAGGGCAAAAGCAAGTGTGCGGTGGAGTGCCCAGCTGCGCTGTATGTTAACTGGAAAACCAGGAAACTAGGCAGAGGTTAGGGGACTGGTCTTTGGTTTCAGACCTGAACAAAGGTGTGCAGATGGGAATCCAGGCAAGGGGAACAGCCAATGCAAAGTGCAACAAGGTAGCTGGCATGGAGGACACCTTGATCATGCCAGGCCTGCAGTCCACCGTGGAATGGGGGAGGGTTTCCACATTCTAAAAGAGGTCCCTGGAGTCGAGGCCCATCTAGGAGGCCAGTCTCACTGTTTATCCCCAAGTTCCTCCTGCCCCCTTCCCAGAGGCTATCAGGCCTGAGGGAGTGGTGGGGCAGGGAAGGAGAGAGCCCATCCCCAAAGAGCAGGAATTGTCCCTGTAACCCGAGCTGTCTCAGGGGAGCCAGACCAGTCCCAGGAAGCAAGGGAGCCACCTCCTGGCTCAGTGGGATGCTGTGACCCAGGAGCTCACACACAGTCTTAGCTACTTCCTTATCCCTTGGTCATCATGGAAAATCACTGCCAACAAGTGTAGGGGTGCTGGCCCCCAGAGAGGGCCAGGCCAGCTGCAAGCAGGGCACTCCCCACCCTTCTTCCTCTCCCACAGACTTGGGCTCAGCCCCACAGGCTCTAGCCTGACTCACCACCTCAGCTGTGGTTTGAGAGGTCATGAGTGGGGAGGGATGGTGGCCCGAGGGCTGGGGGAGCAGCAGGGGACACCAGTTGGGATGTCAGGCTCATGAAGCAGCTTCCCCCACCCTGTCCTGGCCAGATGGAATGGATGAGACCCCTTGGACCAGCCAGCTTCAGCACATTTTTATTTTATTTATTTATTTTTTGGGGGGGTACTGGGGTTTGAACTCAGGGCTTCTTGCTTGCAAAGCAGGCGCTCTACTGCTTGAGCCACACCTCCAGTCCACTTTGCTCTGGTTCTTTTGGAGATGGGGGTCTCCTGAACTATTTACCCAGGCTGGTTTCAAACCGTGATTCTCCCAGTCTCAGCTCTCAAGTAGCTGGGATTACAGACGTGAGCCACTGGTGCCCAGCTTCAGCACGTATGAGGTAACATCCATGTTACTGGGGGACCCGTTCTGAGTTCAGTGAACTGCACTGAGAGAAATGATCTGGAAATCTGCCCCAATGAACCCGAATATATATATATATATATATATATTTATATATAATATAATTTATATATATAAATTATATAATTTATAATTATATAAATTATATAAAAAATATAAAATATATAATTATATAATTTATATAACATTTTATAATTATAAATTATAATTATAATTTATATATAATTATATAATTTATATAAAAATATAAATTTTATAATTTATATATATAAATATATTTATATTTATATTTATATTTATATATTTATATAATATATATATATTTTTTTTTTTTTTTTTTTGGTGCTAGGGGTGCATGGCAAGCACCCTGCTGCTGAGCTATACCTCAGCCCCTCAGTGCAGGGTTGATTTTTTTTGGCAGCACTGGAATTTGAACTCAGAGCCTCCTGCTTGCTAGGCAGGCACTCATGGCTCCAGCGACTTTGCCAGCCTCAATGAAGGTTTTAAGTAACTTCTTTCAAAGAACAGCTGAGGGCAGATACCAGAAACTTCCACCACTTCTGCATGCACTGCACGCACCCGGCCTGGCTCCCGCACGCGGGCCTCGGGCGGCGTGCTCCAGGCCGTCCCCGCTCACTTACCCTGTTTGCCACACGGTTGAGCTTTGATTCCGCCAATGAAGCAATTACCAGCCGGCCGCTGCAGGCCCCGGGTGGCCTCCTGCTTCTGCCTCCCACGGGTGGTTTGAAGCCAACCCAAAACAAAAGGCAGAAAGAAGGAAGGAAGTGCCACCCTGTGGGCACAGAGGAGATGGCAGCCCCTGCTTGTGTCCCCACCCCCTCTCAGATCCCAGCCCACTGTGGATTCAATTTACACCCGTTTTCAGAGGGGGAAACTGAGGCTCAAAGGTCAGGCCCAGAACCCCCAGTGCGCCTCCGTTTTCCAGGCTCCTGTTGGGTTCAGCGGGTGCGAATCTCTGGTGAGAGATGGGGACAGGGTCGGGCAGGGAATCTCCTCCCCCTTGCTCTGTTGTGAAAAAATTCCCTGAAGTTGTTTTTTGCATTTTGGTTTTGTTTTTGGCAGTACTGGGGTTTGAACTCGGGGCTTCATGCTTGCAAAGCAGGTGCTCTACTGCTTGAGTTACGCCTCCAGTCCATTTTGCTCTGGTGATTTTGGAGATAGGGTTCTAGAGAACTATTTGTTTGGGTAGGCCTCAAACCTCGATCCTCCTGATCTCAGCCTCCCAAGTAGCTAGGATTCCAGTGGCTCCCCCCTTCCTCCAATCTCTTTCAGACATGGAGTCTCACTTTATTGCCCAGGCTGGTCTCGAACTTCCCTTGGCTCACATGATCTTCCTGCTTGGGCTTCCTGAGTAGCTGGGGCCTCAGATTCCCACCAGCATCCCAGGCTCAGCTGTTGTGACCACACCCCGCATGGTCTCAGCTTTGCTCTGCTGTCCTGTGAGACAGCGGGCTTAGCTCTCCGTCAAGTGCAACATCAGCCGCTGGCACAGCATCACCCACCAGGAGTCGTGGCTCCTTATCCTCTAGAGACTGCAGCCCACCCTGGGCTCTGGACGCCTCTGGGGGAGTCTACGCCATGGACAGCCAGATGGAGGACAGGAGGGGGTGGAAGAACAACAGCCCATCAGGTTTAGCCAAATGGCTCACTTAAGAAATTTAATCAATCACAGTAAGACATTCAGGCTATAAAAAACATTCCATACAGTGGTTTAAAAAGCGGTCCCCATGCCCCAGAAAAGCATCTCACGCACACACACGCACACACAACCTGCTCGTCACTCTCACTCAAGGCTGCTCAGTCCAGCCTGTGCCAATCATCTCTGTACTAAACACCAGGCATCTCGGACACAGTCACCCCCTGCACAGCCCAAAGAAACAGTGCTAACAATCAAAGCAACCCAGGTTTGCAAAAATAAATAGATTTATATATATATATATATATAAGTGATAACTTTCAACAACATACAAAGTGCAAAGGTAACAATGAGTGCCGCTCCACACGGGGTTCTATTTATGCTGCAGAGAGAAAAGCCAGTCACTGTTTCCTAGAGGGTGGGGCAGTGTCTCATCATGGGGCAGTGGACAGCCAGACAGTCCCGCTAGATGTCTCTGAGTCTCCAAGTGACGATATTTGTGGCTATTTCAGAAGTGTTCTCACTTCCCAAGTGTAAGCAAATGACAGATTTTGCACAGGGTGAAAATGCCGTGCAAGGTGGTGACACATCCAGGGAGGACCACCTTGTAGAGATTTGTGGCTGTGAAGCACTTGTCTAGAAGAAATGCTACCTGGGAAGATGGTTAACAAAAACAAAACAAACCCAGAGGTTCATGCCTGTAATCCCAGCAGGATTAGGTTTGAAGGCTGGCTTGGGCTACACAGCAAGACCCTGTCTCAAAAGAAAAAAAAAAAAAAAAAGAGGGCTGGGGACTGTGGCTCAAGTGGTAGAGCACCTTCCTAGAAAGTGCAAGGCCCTGATTTCAAACTCCAGTATTGCCCCCCGCCAAAAAATAAATTCAAAAAAGGAAAAAAGGGTGGTGGCCAGGGCTGTGGCTCAGTGACAAGTGCCTTGAGGCCCTGGATCCCATCCCCAGCATCGAAAATAAAGGGAAAAAGCAAGCAAATGGCTATCCAGCTTTTTGCAGTCATGGCCTCAAAGTCTCCATCCATCTGACCTTTCTTTCTGTCACATGCATGTCTCCCACATCCATCAAGCCAGGCCACCGGCCTGCAACCAAATCCCAACACACATGACAGAAAACAGTGCAAAATCAGAACGTCAGCTTTGCACAATGTACAACCCTGAACTCAGAAAGTGCAAGGAGCTTAAGGAAGTGAGGCGCAGGCTCCAGACAGAAGGGGCCAGGGGTGGGGTCCAGACGGCCACCACTCGGCTGAGGACACTCATAGAGGGACAAGGTGGTGGGTCCTTGTGAGCAAGGGAACCAGGTATCTCAGGCACTTAATAAATATTAAGGGTGACTGGTGACTGAGGCTGTTCCTTGGGGGAACTGGCAAAGTTTCGGCATATGAACAAGTTGGAATGGGTTGGTGGCCGTTTCAGTCATGAATGTCACAAGTTGCTTCTCTGGCTTCTGCAGGCCACAAACCCAGCTCCATAGACCTGAATTGGGGGAGGCAGGGCGAAGGCTAACTCAGAGGCCAGAGGTAAACACTCATACTCCTGAGTTTAGGGGCTGTGGGTGGGTGCAGAGAAGACTGGGACACTGTCACACATTTAAAGCCACTTGCTTCTCTCCACCTGCATCCTTTGGTCCTCCGTGTTGTGATGAAGAAAAAGGCGGGACTAAAGTAGAAGTGAGATGCCACCCAGCTCATTGAGGCTTTTCCTCTTCTCCTTCATACAGGAAGATGACAGAAATCCCAGCCTGTGTCCCTTCAATGGGTGCCACAAGCAGCCTGCTCTGTGCCCCAGACAAATAAATATATAAAACAAAGCTCAGGCAGACAGGCCGCCAGCAGCACCTCCAGGGTCAAGGTCTTGGGCAGGAGGTGGGCAGTCGGTCAAGGGTCTGGGGAGAAAATGTCCTTCCTGCCGGTGAGTGTCAATAGGTTCCGGAGAGGAACAGGGCTCTCGGCAGCTGTTCAAGCCACATCATCCTCCAAGCTGACCATCTGTCTCTGTCAACAAAATAGTCAACGCCGGAAATAATCAGTCCAACATGCCATAAACATGACCGGAGTGACCTACTTCTCACCTTTCCCTCTGCCCTGGTCCCCCCATATACAGTCGTCAGAGGACACCTGTGAAAACGTGGGATGGGACAAGTTCCTCTTCTGCTCAAGAACCCTCCAGGGCTCCCACCGCCCTCAAAATAAAGGCTAAAGTCTTCCCAGGCCTTAGATGGGATTCTGGGATACCCCCCACCCCACCCTCACTTCCTCTCACTCTCCAATCCAGCCACATGGGACTTCAACAAGTTCCTAAAACACAGTAGGAACAGCCCTGCCTCGGGGCCTTTGCACATGCTGCTTTCTGTGTAAGCCACACACTCCCCAGTCAGGGACGCTTACCCTCCCTTATAGAAAACTGCATCCCGTCAGTCCCACAAATGCTTCTCAAAAAAAATGTGGTGCTGGGGATGGAGCTGAGGACCTCACCCGTGCCAGGCAAACCCTCTTCCACCCTCAGGCCTGTGGGAAGAGCCTGAGGCTTGGAAGACTGGACACACTGATGGAAGTGGGCCCTGCAGAGCTGTCAGCCTCAGGTGAGGCTGGAGTGGGGCACCTTGCTCACCGAGGGGTAGGTGTAGCCGTCCTGGCTGTGGCAGATGTGAACCTCATCCTCCGTGGTCTTCTGGTACACGGGGTTATCAAAGTTGATGCTGTTGATGTTTCTCAACCGCCAGTTCTTCCATAGCAGGAAGGCCCCGAAACACAGGACAATCAGCACTGTGGGCAGAGGTGGCCCTGTCACACGGCTGAGCCCAAGACCAGAAATTCAGCTGTGCAAGTGGACTCAGGCCACCAGTGCTGGCTGGTACCTTGGACTCTTGCCTGGCCTTTTCACTTGATAATGGTTTTGTTTGGAATCTAAAGCAATACTTCCTCATTGTGAAAAGAGATAGACTCAGCGGGGCATGGTGATGCATGCCTGTAATTCCTACAACAGGTAGGCTGAAGTGGGAGGATCAAAAGTCGGAGGTCAGCATGGACTACATAGTGAGACCCTGCCTCAAAACAAATAAACAAAAGGAGATCCGTTCACCAGAACATGCTCATTTGCCCCCACCCCAATCCCTAACCCTGGAATCCTCGTCCCTTCTCCTTCTTGGCACCTGAGCTGTCTGACTTTAATCCCCAGGTGTAAGCCTGGTGAAGCGTGTGGCCTGGGTGGTACTTACAGATGGGAAGGACGATGGTCAGAGCCCCCACTCTCTGTGGCTGCTTCTCCTTGTTCCCTCTGCTGGCAAAGTCACCCTGGACTGTGGGGGAGAAGGGACAGAGTGAGGTCCAGATCTGAGCAGATGAATGACAATACTCACGAGAAGGAAATTGCCGGACCTATCACCCTGTCCAAGTTCAAGGAACTGGGAGCATCTCCCAAGTCATAGATGGGCCACACAGGCTCGTTTCCTTGGAGAATTGGGTCCATGTCCTTCACAGACACCAATGCCCAAGGGTGATCGAGTTCCTTCATAGGACAGCGTAGTTTTACACAGAACCTGCACACGTCCTCCTGTGGACTTTGAGCCATTCCTAGATGACCTATGACACCTGGTTAGCAGTCTGTACATCCTTGTCACGCTGTATTGTTTAGGGAATAACGTGAAAAAAGTCTCTGCATATTCAGTACAGATGTGAGTTTTTTCCATTTCTTTTTTATTTTTGGTGGCACTGGGGTTTGAACTCAGGACTCCACACTTGCAAAGCAGGTGCTCTACCTCTTGAGTCACTCCTCCAGTCTGTTTTGCTCTGGTTGTTTTGGAGATGGGGCTGTCCTTAAACCACGATCTTCCCAATCTCACACCTCCCAAGTAACTAGGATTACAGACATGAGCACCGGTGCCTGGTCATTCAAATATTTTCCACCTGTAGTTAGTTGAACCGACAATGTCAAACGTGGATATAATGAGCAGCTTAAAGTGGGGATGTGGGGTTGAACATGGATTTTAGAAGATTCTGTTGGGGCCTAGAGTGATGTGATGTTCTGGGTTCTGGGTTCCACCGCCAGCATTAAAAAATAATAGTTTAGAGGCTGAGAGTGTGGCTCAAGTGGTACAGCCCCTGCCTAGGAAGCGTGAGTTCAAACCCCAGTACTGAGAGAGAGAGAGTGAGAGAGAGAAGAGAAATAATAACACTAAATTAGGGCAACAGTGAGATGGGTGAGAAGTCTTTTCCCCCTTAAACGGAGGGCTCTTTGCCAAAGGTGAGCAGCCCTGGGTGGGCCTGTCTGTGACTGCCTCAGGTGAGGTTTCCTGCCTCCCTCAAGCACAACAGTTCCTGTTTTATCTTTCATAGCTGAACAAAGGCTCAGCTGCTCCGCAAGTGAAAAAAAAAAAAAAGCCTGAAACTTGCTGATATGCCTGGTTTCTTTCTTGCTGGGAAAGTCTGCACCACCCAGGTGCGTGTGCCCCCTGGTGGCCAATGGCATGAACTGCTGATCAATTCCCTGACAAGCAGTGGGGTGGGGATAGGGACAGCCAGGACCCGAGCACCCAAAACTTGCAGGGGAACCAAATAATTCAGTGTCCTCCCTCAGTATCCCACGGGAGTCGGTTCCACGTGCTCAAACCTTTTCTAAGAAGGGCTTGTTAGTGTTTGCATAGAACCTACCCACAGCCTCCCTGTAGACTTTCTTTTTTTCTTTTTGTGGTACTGGGGCTTGAACTCAGGGTCTACACCTTGAGCCACTCCACCAGCCCTTTTTTGTGAAGAGTTTTTTGAGATAGGGTCTTGTAAACTATTTGCCCTGGCTGGCTTTGAACCCTGAACCTCCTGATGTCTGCCTCCTGAGTAGCTGGGATTACAGACCTGAGCCACTGCGCCCAGCCCCCCATGGCGTTCAATCTTCTCCAAGCATCTAATCCACCGGAAGTGCTGTGGAAACACTTGTTCTACTAGATTGCTTAGGGAATGAGGACAAGAAAAACACATCTGCACCCTGTGGATGCAATTTTTCCCCTACAAGCATTTTTGATGTGTATTTTATTGAATCTGAGGATGTGGAACCTGTGGGGACCATAATCCAATATTATTGTTGTTATTAAGACACGGTCTCACTCTGTAGCTGGTCTAGAACTTGGGATCCTGCTGCCTCAGTCTCCCCAGTGCTGGGATTACAGCTGTACTCTACTACACTCTGTCCAATATTATTTTGTTTCTTTTCTTTTCTTTTTGGTGGTATTGGAATTTGAACTCAGGACCTTGTGCTATACCACTTGAGCTATACTTCCCAGTCTAACATGTTTTTTGTTGGGGTTTTTTGGGGGCAATACTGGATTTGAACTCAGGGCCTCCCACTTGCTTAGGTACACACTCTACCACTCCACTTGAACCACACTAGCAGCTGATGTTATTTTGAAATATCACAATTGGTACAAAAGTATATATTGCCTTAGTTGGACATGGTGGTACACACCTGTAATCCCTGCACTCAGAGGTGGAGGCAGGAGGATGCAAAGTTTGAGACCAGCCTAGTCTACACAGGGAGACCTTGTCTTTAAGAAAAATTTCTTTTTAAAGGAAAGAAAATCTAAAATTGCATCAAACTGTTCTTGGATTCCTGAGCTGTCTCTGTTGGGTGGACACCCAGAAACAAAGCAGCAAATGAACGTTGAATACAATTTCTGATGCCTGAGTCCCCACCGTGGCTGACTCTGGGGGCCACCGGCTTGGGTTCTTCAGAAGTTTTAGCTCAATGATTCCCCAGTAGGTGGGCAGGCACTATTAACAGACCCATTTTATAGGTAGGGAAACTAAAGTTTCTGAGAGGCACAGCTCAAGTTAGAGGTGGTCATGGAAAGAGCCAGGACTCTGCCCAGTGCCTGTTGCTCAGGCCTGTAATCCTACCTACTTAGGAGACTGAGATCGGGAGGATTGAGATTTGAGGTCAGCCTGGGCAAATATTTTGCAGGACCTCATCTCCAAAATGAGCAGGAGGCATGGCTCAAGTGGTAGAGCACCTGCTTTGCAAGTGAGAAACCTGGAGGTAAAAAAAAAAAAAAGGAAAATGAGCCAAGATGCCATCCTGACTCCATCTTGTCAGCAAGTTGCTCACAGCCCTTCAAGGGCCCCACCTAAATGCCTGACATGATGAAATGGGGGTTACCGTGGACCCTGCCTTTACCTTGGTGGGACATTGTCACCAACTCTGCTGTGGTGAACCCAGGGGTGGCCGTAGGTTGCCAGGAGGTGCTGGAAGCTGGCTGGGTGTCCTTGTGCTTTGTCCCCACTGGTGTCACACTGACCATGGGCTTGACGGTAGATGGCTTCTGGGTGGTCAGCACAGGCTCAGCCTCTGCAGGGGGGACAAAAATATTTCCTGGGTGCCACGTGTCCAAGCCCCACTCAAAACTGTACTTCTGACACTAGGTAACAAGTGTCATGGCCACCGAGAAATAATGACAACTAAACACACTGAAAGTCAACAGCCACTGATATCTACAGTGGGGGTGATGACTTCATGATGGCAGTAGTGGCCTCCTAGAAGATAGAAGCTGGCAGCTCGCTCTGCCTCTCCAGGTGATGCCCTCCACACTACGATGCAGGGAGAAGGCCCTCACCAGATGCCTGCACTATGTTCTTAGCCGTCCCAGCTTCTACAACCATGAGCCACAGAAACTTCTTTTGTCTATAAATTATCCCACCTTGGGTATTCAGTTATAGCAACAGAAAGTAAAATCGGTCTCACATTAAGCCTTTCTCAGATGGTAAGAAGTGACACGTGGGCCATTTTCTCACTCAGTACCCATGCCTAGAGTCAGATGACCTCCCCAGGGGGGCTGGAAGAGGGACACAGACATCAAAAGGGGAAGTGTGTGTAAAGGTGGGTTGTGGAGCTCAGGCACCTGCACTGAGGAAAGGCCTAACAGAGGCCTCGCTCTCTCCTTGGACGGATGAGCAAAGAGGCCCAGAGCGGTAAGGACATAAGACCCGAGCCCTCACCTGTGACGCAGCTCCTTAAATCCTTGGCCAGAAGCATGCCGTCTGGGCAGGCGCAGGTGAACTTGGGGGAGTGCGCGTTGATCTGTGGGGCTGGCAGGCATAGGTAGTGGCAGCCACCATTGGGGAGGGCTGTCCTCTCACACCAGTTCACCCCTAGGGTGGAAGAAAAGAGAAGTCCCAGTGAGAATCATCAGAGAGGACGGAACAGTCCAGAAAATTCTCTGAATTTCTAGAAAGTTCCAGGGCAATGGCAGGGAATTTTCTTTGATTAGTTTCTTTTTTTGTGACACTGGGGGGTTGAACTCAGGGAGGGCCTTGAGCCTGCTAGGTGGTGCTTTACTACTTGAGCTGCTCCACCTGTCCTTTTTGCTTTGTTTTTTTGTTGTTGTTTTGCTTTGTTTTGGGGGTGTTTTTTTCCATGGGACTGGGGTTTGAACTCAGGCCTTTGTGCTTGCAAAGCAGGTGCTCTACTGCTTGAACCACACCTCCAGTCCTTTTGGCTCTGGTTATTTTTCACAATCCTCCCAATCTCAGCTTTCCAAGTAGCTAGGATTACAGGCGTGAGCCTCCACAGCTGACCTGGAAATGCTCTTACCTCTCGGCTGCGTGATGTTGTGGAACAGGACAATGTCTTCTGGGGACAACAGGTTTTCAGCCACTAAATTAATGTCCGAGCCTGTGAGGCGGTTAGCACTGAAAATGGCTTCGTTGATGATGTCCGTCCAAAATACTTTGTCCTACACAGGCATAAGGAAGATGACAAATGCCATTAGCCACTAGAAGAGAACACAGACGGCTGTCACCCCCTAATTTCTGGAAAGAACCAAAACTAGGTGGTCATTAGACATTCTTATTTTTGTAATTTATTTTTTTTTTCAATTATTACTATTTTTTTTTTTGGCAGTACTAGGGTTTGAACTCAAGACCTCATGCGTGCTAGGCAGGCACTTTACCACTTCAGCCACTCTGCCAGCCCTCTTTTTATAGCTTATAACGGTGATGAAAGACAAATAACATAAAATGTACCATCTTAACAATTTTTATAAATTTTTTGGGGGGAGTACAGGGAGTTGAACCCAGAGCCTCATGTATACTAAGCGGGTACCACTGAGCTATGTCTCCAGGCTTTTTTTTTTTTTTTTTTTGGTGGGACTGGGGTTCGAACTCACTTGAGCCATGCCTCCAGTCCTCCCAGCCATTTTTAGGTGTTACATTTGTTGTCATTAAGCACATTCACTGTTCAACCATCACCAGCATCCATCTCCAGAACCTCCTCATTTTCCCAAACTGAAATTCTATCTCCATTAAACCCAAACCGCCCATTCTCCCTCCCTAATCCCTGGCATCCACCATTCTTTCTGTCTCTATGAATCTGCCAATTTTAGGGCCTCCTACAAGTGGAATCACACAGTATTGGTCCTTTTTGTGACTGGGTTTCACTGAGCAGAATGTTCTCAAGGCTCATGGTGTAGCATGTGTCAGAATTTCTATCCTTTTAAAGGCTGAGTAAGTGTGTCCAGTGTATGGACACACCGCATGTGTTCATCTGTTCATCCAGTGTGGAACACTTGGAATCAATCAGAGAATTGTGAACATGAGGACATAGATATAGAGCAGGGTCCCCACTGTGGTTCTATTTGGGGCCTGATAATCTTGTCAGGTGGACATTTAGCACCATCCCTGGACACTACCCATGAAATGAGAGCAACCAAAACTCTCCAGAAATTTCCAAATGTCTTCTGAAGGGGAAGATTGCTGATTAACAATCACTGATTCAGAGCCAGGTGCGTGGTTCATGGCTGTAATCCCAGCACTCAGGGAGGCTGAGGCAGGAGGATCACAAGTGCATCCTGGTCCCAAGAGAGAAAACTAAAAGAAAACGAAAACAAACTGTTCAGGCCTTTCAAGACCTTTGGGGACTAGGGGTGTGGCTAAGAGGCAGAGTGCCCTAGCATGGATGAGGCCATGGGTCCCCTCATAGGACAATAAGAACCCCAAAGATGTTCAGTGGGAAGAAAAGGGGAGAAGGTCCAGTTCTACAGCCTCTCCCGAGTCAGGGGCAGCTTTTCAAGTCAGCCTTGGCTCACGTGGACCAGACAATGTGTGTTGACCGTCACCTGTGTGCTTACACCTCATATACAGGTTTTGTCAAACTGTTAGGTATGCATTCTCTCAGGGTCCCAGCTTCACCTCAAAGATGGCCAAGGAGAAGGGGTGGGCCAGCCGCTTCTCATCCTCTAAAATGGTCTTCCGATTGCCACCGTTCACATCGATGCTAGAGATGGAGTGGAGTTTGGAGTCAACCCAGTAGAGGCGGCCACTGGAAAGATCTAGAATGGTGGACATGCAGATGCCAGAGTGAGAAGATCATCTGGTGGGCCAGAAAATTCCGGAACATTCTAGAACATTCCAGAACACTGGCAGTTTGGGGGTATGGGAGTACACTCTTTGGGCTGGGTTGCTCTCCTTCTTACAAAAGCCCTCAAAGTATCAGGAAGAAAAGAAGCTCTCAGAAAAGCAGCTCTAACCACATGTGAGCCTAAAAACCATGGTGGCTTTTGCCCTCTGTCACCCTACCCAAGTTCTCCATGCTGGGGGAACATTGTGGGTGATAAAACCTCAAAGAGGTTCATGAGCTTGTTTAGGAACACCTGGCCATTATGACATGCCCTACAAATACTGCCTGGCCCAAGGACAAGTGTTCCACGTAACATACCCAGGGTGATGCCATTGGGCCACTGGATGTCTTCTGTCACCAATGAGTAGACATCCACACCATTCAGGCCCCCTTTCTCGATCTTGGCAGGGGTCCCCCAGTCTGTCCAGTACATGAAGCTGGTGTGACAACAGAGAGAACAGAGATAAAGACAGTCAAGAGGGCAGGCCTGCTAACACTGAGGACCTCACACAGGCTAGGCAGGCACTCCACCATGGAGCCACACCGCAGGCCTGGGTCCCCATTTCTTTCCTGACATGTCAAGCCCCCTTTTCTATATCTCCTTCACCACTGAGGACAACTGTGCCCCTAATCCAGGTGTAAACATCCCCCTAAAGTCCTCACTGGCTCTGGAAACCTCCCCCCACCCAGCCATACTTCCTTCCCTGTGCAGGCCTTGGCTTTGAAAGTACGCACCCGTGCACGGGGTCCACCACAATGGCCCTCGGCTTAGACCCTTTCTCCTGGACCAGCGTCCTCCTCTTCTCGCCCTTGGTGTCAGCCACGGATACGGTACCCAGGATGGAATCGGTCCAGTAGATATGGCCGTGGATCCAGTCCACAGCTAGCCCGTCCGGGGCCTGCAGGTTCGTGCCGATGACAGTGTCGTAGGAGAACATGCTGGGGACTCTGTCAATCTGGGTGCTGAGGCGGGAGGAGGGGAAGCGTCAGAGCCTTCATTCATCTCACCTGGAGACTGGGGGATTCGGGTTGGGGGGCCCACCTGTAGATCTTCCTGTGGGACAGGTCGGACCAGTAAATTCTGTTGGTGGCCACCTCAGTGTCCAGAGCAACCACGTTCTTCAAGTTTGGGATGAGGCTGATGTACTCGCTGCGGTCTAGCGTCATCTTCCTGACCTCATGGCGGTTGGTAAAGAAGAGGTAGGCGATGGAACCTAGGAAACCAAGGGTTCAGTCAGGGCAGCGGAAGGAGCCCCTCAGGGGACCCAAGGCCACCTCTCTACTCTAACCAGTCACTCTGCAGGGAGTGGGAGAGCCAGGGGAGAGACACCCAGAGAAACAGGGCCACTGCCCTGTTTCAACACTCGAGGCCCCAGGAACCATCATGGTATTCAACAGGGTATTTTTTTTGTTTTTTTTTTTGCAGTACTGGGATTTGAACTCAGGGCCTTGAACTTGCTAGGCAGTCATTCCACCACTTGAGCCACACCTCCAGCCCATTTTGCTCTGGTTATTTTGGAGATGGGGGTCTCATGATCTATTTGCCTGGACTGGACTTGCTCCTCAATCCTCCAGATTTCATCCTCCCAAGTAGCTAGGATTACAGGCGTGAGCCACCATCACCTGGCTATCAGGTGGGTTTAACCTGTGCAGGGATTCCCCACTAAAAGGCCACCAGTCCGCCACTGTCCTGCACTTACCCACAGCCTTGCAGACCCTGGTGCGGGGGTCCATCTGGAAGCCCTTCTCACACTCGCACTTGTAGCTGCCCTCCAGGTTCACACAGAGCTGGCTGCAGGTGTTGGGCTCCTGACACTCGTCGATATCTGTGAGTGGAGTCAGAGAAAGGTTTTTTGGGGTGCTAGGGATGGAACCCAGGGCCTTGTGCATTGCTAGGTAAGACTATACCACTCAGCCACACCCTGAGCCCTTTGGGTTTTTTTTTAAGGTGGTACTGGGGTTTGAACTTAGGACCTTCCTGATCTCTGCCTCCTGAGTAGCTAAGATTACAGAAGTGAGCCACTGATGTCCAGCTGTTGAGTCACAATTCTTAATGAGGAATCCCAAAAGGCAAGTGCTTACTAAAGGCCAGACCTCCTAATACCCCCAAAAAGATTGAGGACTGACTTCCCTCCCATTTAGCCTACGGGGAAACTGAGGCACAGCAGAGGGAAAAGACAGAAGAGGCCCAGAGCCTGGTTCTGCTCAACAATCACCTTCACATCTGCGCTGGTCCACCAGCTGGAAGCCGTCGGGGCACAAGCATTGGTGGCCGATCTTGAGGTCATTGCACACGTGGGAACATCCCCCATTGTTGTCCAAGCATTCATTGGTGACTACATGGGGGGGATGGGGAGACACAGACTGATGATGCTGGAGCTCCACGCGCCATTGCATCCTCTGTGTCAAAACTCCATTGACAGAGTACTGGGTGGTGACTTTACCCATCAGCAGAGGATTCAAATGGTCTTGTCACACATTTGAACATAATGAACCCCAAGGACATTGTTCTGACTGAAAGAACCCAGCCACTGTGTACGATCGGCTCCTCACCAGTCCCTCCATCCAGTGATCTTCCCTAGAGACACAGGAAGTAGAATGGCGGACTGGGGCAGAGGACTGAGTGACTGCGCTGGGGGTGGAGCTCCATTTGTACAAAATGCAAAAATTTGTTGATGGTGATGGTTGCACAAAATGTCAATGCATTTTTTTTCTTTGCGGAAAAAAGTGCTCTACCACTGAGTGACACCCCATAAATAACCCAATCTTCCTTCCCTGGGGCCAAAGTTCCCCGGGGTTGATGTGGACACCAGTCCTGAAGCTGTCGTGAGTTGGGTGGCCTGGAGCCTCCACCACCCTCAGCGTTCATGTTTTGGTCCCATCCCCAGCCCCCCAACAATTTTGCCAATTGCCTGCCGGCAGGACTCACCACACTCCTTGATGGGCTCATCCGACCAGTCCCGGCAGTCCCTGACTGAGTTGCAAACTTTGTCCATGGTGATGCATTCCCCACTGTGGCACTTGAACTTGTTGGGCCCTTCACAGAGTGTCACTGCAAAGAGCCCCAGAGAAAGGTCAGGCGTGTCTGAGCCGTCAGAACTCGCATGGTCCTTTACTGACATGAGAATAGATGTGAGACCAGGAGTGCCGGCCCACGCCTGTAATCCCAGTTACTCAGGAAGTAGAGGCAGGAAGATTGAGAGTTCAAGACCAGCTCAGACAAAGTTAGCAAGATCCTATCTTGAGGGCTGGAGAAGTGGCTCAAGCTGTAAGAGTGCCTGCCTAGCAAGCATGAGGCCCTGAATACAAACCCTAGTGCTGCCAAAAAAAAAAATAAATCCTATTTTGAAAAATAATAAAAATTGGATTGGGGGCATAGCTCAAGTGGTAGAGCACCTGCCTATAAGTATAAGGCCCTGAGTTCAAACCCCAGCACCATCAAAAAAAAATTTTTTTTTTTAAATATTAAACAGCCTGGGGCTACTGCCAGTGTCTCTATATTAGAGGTGGCCACGAACATATCAAAACGTGCCTCCTCAGGACATTCCCGAGAGAAGAAGGGCTGCACTGTGCCTCGGGGAAGTGCTTTTATGGATTTGGACTGGATATGCAAGTAGGAACTCAAAAGCAAGGTTCAGAGCCCAGCAACCTTACTAAATTCCATGGTCCTGAATTGGGCTATTATTCTGCCCATTTTACAGATAAGAGCAAGTGAGGTTCAGGAAGCATGTAGAGCTAACCCAGCAGGTGCCCTGCATTTTACCTGGAGCATTTGCCAATGTCAAGGCCCTGAAAGATGGGAGCAAACATCAGGAGGCCAGCACTCACCGTTGATACAACCAAGTTCGTCACTCATGTCCTTGCAGTCATATTCTCGGTCACATTGCCGGCTGCCGTGGATACAGGTCCCATCTGTGCACTGGAACTCATCAGGGCGGCAGGTGGCCACGGCTGCAAAGGACAAAAGGCATTGACTTTGGCAAGGAAAGGCAGCCAGAGAAACAGAAACGCAGCTTTGCTTAAAGTTCTAGTTATACACAGTCAACTGTGTGTGAAAATATTAATAGAAAATTTAAAAGCTGGGCACTGTGGCTCATGCATATAGTCTTAGCCACTTGGGAGGCTGAGATTAGGAGGATCATAGCTCAAGGCCAATCTAGGCAAATAGTTCAAGAGACCCCATCTCCAAAATAACCAGAGCAAAGTGGCCTGGAGGTGTGGCTCGAGCAGTAGAGCGCCTCCTTTGCAAGTGCGAAGCCCTGAGTTCAAACCCCAGTCCCATTGGAAAAAAGAAAGCTTTTTAAACTTAATCTGTACAAAATAGAAAAAACACAGTATTTCCTCTGGAACCCAGGATTCTTTCTAGGCCAATGGTACCGCAGCTAGGGGCTTGCTTCCTGCTCTATGGTCTGGATTTACTTTGTCACATGGTGGTGATTTTAAAATGTGGCAGTACCACTAACAGGCGAGGATCTTATGGGAGGTCATTACTGACCTCTCCACTCTCTCCGGCTTCCTGTCTCATCATGGGATCTCTGTCTCTCACTTTCGATCCCATCACAGTGATGTCATCCTCCGTGAGGACCTCACCAGAGCCAAGCTAATGCCAGGATATGCCCACGCACCTCCAAAACTGTGAGCTAAATGAACCTCTTTGCTTTAGAAAGCACCCAGACCCAGGTATTTCATGATAGTAACGGAAACTAGTATCCTCTTGTCATAAAAAGGAGATTAAGCTGGGCATGGTAATCCACACCTATAATCCCAGCACCCAGGATCAGGAGTTCCAGGCCAGCCTAAAAAAGGACCAAGTTTTTTTCTGGGCAATTTGAAGTTGCTAAGCACTGAAAGCCCCCACTTGTCCTCCACCTGGGGGATCCAGGGGACTGGTGACAGAATCCCACCCAGGTCCATACCGCAGTTCTCCTCATCGGATTTGTCTTTGCAGTCGGGGCCGCCGTCACAGCGCCAGCTGATGTGTATACATTCTCCACTGTGACAGTGGAACTCAAGTGACGAGCAGGGGCCTTGGTTCCCTTGGGATGTGTCGTGGTCCCCACAGTACTGTGGCCACTCATCAGAGCCGTCCTCACAGTCAGGGTCATGGTCGCAGGCCCACAGCTCCGGGATGCAGACGGAGGAGTTGCACTGGAAACTGGCAGGGCCACAGGTGGTCACCGGGCAGGAGGCCTCATCGGATCCATCCAGGCAGTCCCGGTCCCTGTCACAGACGAAGTGCTGAGCAATGCACTTCCCGTCTTGGCAGCGGAACTCGTCCTGGGAGCAGGTCTTGAGGTCTGTGGGAACAGATGGAAAGACACCACCCTGTCACTTGGAGCCACTAACTCCCCAGCTCTTTCTGTAGATGGGGAACACTTGTGTCTTGATGGGGCCTTTGCCCAGGTGACAGAGCTCTGGATGGGCACTGCAGTATGGGGCAGGGGCCCTGGAGTCTGAACCACTCCTTTCTGTGCCTCAGTTTCCTCACTGATATGTGCCTCAGGACACTGTGAGCACAGGAGAGGTGACAGGTTAAGGTCCTAGCCTGTACCCAGCCTGAGGGTGACACTGTTTACAGATTCCTGGTCCTCATTACACAATCGGTCCTGTTAGCCACAGTGGCACTCTTTGCACTTTTAGTTACCTACACTGAAACTCTGCCTGAAGATATCACATCGAAAATTCCAGAAACACAGAAAAACCACACATAAAGCTTATGAACTGTGTAGAAACTTTTTTCTTTCTTTTTTCGTTTTGTGATGCAGGGGATGGAGTCCAGGGCCTTGTGCGTGCTAGACACAGACAGACCTCACAAGTTTGCTTTTTTTTTTTTTTTTTTGGTGGTACTGGACTTTGAACTCAGGACTTTGCAAAGCAGGTGCTGTACCGCTTGAGCCACGCCTCCAGTCCATTTTGCTCTGGTTATTTTGGAGATGGGGGGGGTCTCGAGAACTATTTTGCCTGGCTGGCCTCAAACCTCCATCGCCTCTATCTCAGCCTCCCAAGTAGCTAGGATTACAGGTGTGAGCTACCAGCACCGGGCTTCCGTCTTGTTTTTTTTGTTTGGGGCAGTCCTGAGATACTTAAGCTTCCTAAGGGCATTCTACCACTTGAACCACACCACCAGTTCCAGTCTTGTTTTTAAGACAGGGTCTTTCTGTGGAGCCCAGGCTGACCTAGAACTCAGGATCATCCTCCCTTAGCCTCCCAAGGGCTGAGATTACAGGTGTGGCCACCATGCCTGGCTGGACCTTGCTTCTTAGCTGAGCTCGCCAGCTGGGAGTCACCTTCCTCCGCTCCGTGGCTTGCTTGTTGGGTCACTGAGTCTGGGCCAACTACAAGTTCACCATCACAGGGTGGCCAGCAGTGGTTCCAGTAGCTCAGTGGCCCACACACCTGGTGGCAAGCCCTCAGGAAAGACAGCCTTAATGACTTCTGCATGACACTCGATAGAGGCGCCATCTTTCCTTGCCCCCACAATGCCTCCTCTTCAGGGTGGGATTAAGGGGCTGGAAATGAACCCCCAAAGACATAGCCAAGAAAGGAACAGCCAGCCCACAGTGTGACCGGGACAACCTTGGGGATGAGGCCTGATTGCTCCCTGCTCTCCAGGGACCTGGGAAGCTCCTTAGCGCCTGCACACGTGGCCTGGGCTGTGTGGGTTACCAGGTGACACTTACGACAGCCTTGCTCATCTGAGCCATTCTCACAGTCCATTTGGCCGTCACATCTCCAGGAGTTAGGAATACAGCGGTTTACACGGCCTCCACAGCTGAAGTCCTCTGGTTTGCAGGTGACAGACACTAAAAGAAAAACAGGACTAAGCCTTGACTCAAGAAGAACGACAAGGGGCCTCCCCGGGTCCATCTCTGGAAAAGAGAACTCCTCAACATTGTGGAATTATGGTGCCAATCCCACCTTTCTGGGTCTGAACGAAAGGCATTGAATGTTAAAAATTAGACATTAAAGCTGGGAGTGGTGGCACAGGCCTGTAATCCCACTGCCTGGGAGGCTGAGGCAGGAGAAATAAAAGTTTGAGGGCAGTCTGGCTACATACTGGGACATTGACTCAAAAAAGAAATTACAGCCGGGCGCTGGTGGCTCACGCCTGTAATCCCAGCTACTCAGGAGGCAGAGGTCAGGAGGATCGCATTTTTGAAGTCATCCTGGGCAAAGAGTTGATGAGACCCTATCTCAAAAATAGCCAACACAAAAAGTAGGGCTGGTGGAGTGGCTCGAGGTGTAGGCCCTGAGTTCAAGCCCCTGTACCACAAGAAAAAGAAAAGAAAAAGAAATTACATGATGCAAAGATTTGGGACCATGTTAGAGGCGGGACTGCACGATATTGTAATATCACTGATTCTCTTCACTGGTTAATAAAATGTTAGTTGAAACTTTCTTCAATCAAACAAAGAATAGTTATGGGGCTGAGATGTATGTAGCTCAGTGATACAGTGTGTGTTCCACATGTGTGAGGCCCTAGATTCCTTCCCAGAACAGAGAGAGAGAGAAAGAAATGAAGGAAGGAGAGAGGGAGGGAAGAGAGGAAGAAAGGAAGGAAAAAAAAAATAGGTTGAGTATTTTTTATCTGAAATGCTGGGATAACAGGGATTTTTTTTTTGTGGTACTGGGATTTGAACTCAGGGTGTACACTTTGAGCCACTCCACAAGCCCTTTCCTTTTTTGTGATGGGTTTTTTGAGATAGGGCGCGGAGCTATTTGCCTTGGGCTAATCTCTGCAGTAGCTAAGATTACAGGCATAAGCCTCCAGTGCCAAGCCACACTGTTTTTTTTCAGTTCTTCTTTTTTTTGTTTTTATTGGGACTGGGGTTTGAACTCAAGGCTCCATCCACATGTGCAAAGCAGGTGCTCTACCACTTGAGCCATACCTCCAGTTCATTTTGCTCTGGTTATTTGGGACAGTGTCTTCTGAACTATTTGCCTTGGCTGGTCTTAAACTTCCACCCTCCCTATCTTGGCCTCCCAAGTAACTAGCATTACGGACGTGAGCCACTGGCACTTGGCTCCACTGTGATTCCTCCTGTGAGGTCAGGTATGGAATTTCCTATTTCCAGCATCCTTGTAGGCTCACAGTTTGAGTGTTTTGAAGTTTGGATTTTGGGTTAGGGATTCTCGACCTGAAACATCTTCTACTTAACCAGTTTTGGACCCACCATTATCTAACAGGCTCAGGAGGCCTGGGAGTGCAGCTCAATGGCAGAATGCTTGCTTAGCATGCACCTGACCCTGGGTTCCATCCCCAGCACCGCAAAATAATAATAATAATAAAAGGAAAGAAAAGACAGGAAAATAAAAAAGATCAGGCGGTGTCCCCAGACTTACTGCATGTCTCCTGGGATTCATCAGAGCCGTCCTGGCACTCGGAGCTGCCATCACAAATCCACTTGTTGGAGATGCATTTCCCATCCCGACACTGAAACTCATTCCGGCTACACCTGTCTTCTGCTGTGACAGAAGAGAAGGGGGACAAGGAGGTGTTGTCAGCCCCAGAAACAGAACCAGTCACATTTCCCAGGTCTATTTCCTACTTAACCAAAGAATTAACCAGAAATACAATCCTCTCTGTAGCAGTCCAATTCCCAGGAAATTTAACAATCACAGCAAATAAAATCTCAGGATCCCAAAAGTAGAGAGGAGGATGCAAAAAATACACTGAAGACAGAAACTTCTCAACCATGCGGAAAGTTTTGAATGCCAAGTATAGATCCACTTAGGTAAGGGAAAAAAATAGTAGAATTTCTCTGCACATTAATAAGAAAAGGAAAATTACTTGGTTTACTAAAATCTTTATTAGGACTGGACATGGTGGTTTACGCCTATAATCCTAGTTACTTGGAAGGCAGAGATTGGGAAGATGGAGGATTGAGGCTAGCTCAGGCAAAAAGTTCACAAGACCTCATCTCAACTAATAAAAGTTGGGCATGGTGGCAAGCGCCCCTCACCCCAGATACATGAGAAGTGTAAAACAGGATTGCAGTCCAGGCCTGCCAGAGCGTAAATCCAGATCCTATCTCCAACATAGGAAAAAAAAAAAGGTGGGGGGAAAGGGGGATTTACCAGGTGCCAGTGGCTCACACCTGTAATCCTAACTCCTTGAGAGGCTGAGATCAGGAGGATCACAAAATGGACTGAAGTGTGGCTCAAGCCGTAGAATGCCTTCCTTCTAATCACAAGTCCCTGAGTTCAACACTCATCACTAAGAAAAAAACAGCCAGGCGCCGGTGGCTCACGCCTGTAATCTTAGCTACTCAGGAGGCAGAGATCAGGAGGACCGCGGGTTCAAAGCCAACCCTGACAAATAGTTCATGAGATCCTATCTCAAAAATATACAACATCCAAAAAAATGGGCTGGTAGAGTGGCTCAGGAGGTAGAGCATCAGCCTAGCAAGGGTGAGGCCTTGAGTTCAAACCCCAGTCCTGCAAACAAAAAAAAGTCTCCAGGAGGATGTGCCAAGGTTCTGTGCAAATGAACCTTTTCATACCAGGGACTTCAGCTTCCTTGGATTTAGTATTGAGGGAGGTTGTGGAACCAAACCCCAAGATACCAAGGGGTTTCAGGACAAACTTTGACTTTTTGTGTAGAGCCCAAAACAAGTTATGATATCTGATCTCAGTATGCTTTATGAATAAATAAGGTAATAAGACACACACACACACTCACACAAAGAAACACAACAGACGAAGGGTTAGGGGTGTAGAACATGCCTAGCATGCATGAGGCCCTGAGTTCCCCAGCTCCGAGAATAATAAATTATTACTATTATTTATGGAGAATCTGGGGAAAAATAAGTCTATATAGGAAGCCATGTGAAAGCAGGACTTTTTGTGGGGGCAGCACTGGAGGGCGCTCTACCACTTGAAGCACGCCTCCAGCCCTTTTTGCTTTAGTTATTTTTAGATAAGGTGTGGTGTTTTTACTCAGTCAGCCTCTGACTGCAGTCCTCCTAATCTGCTTCCTGCATAGCTGTGCTTACAGGTGTATCCACCTCTCCTATCACAGTATATCGAAATGACAGGCTTACTATGTGTCCACCAGACCAACTTGAGTTAAACTCCTTGAGGGTAAGAGATGTCTTTGTCATGCTTATAGGAAGACATGTCTCAGTCCAATGCCTGACACAGTCACAATCATTAGATTCAATAGGTATGCAGAAAATTGTGGTTAGGGCCAGGGGTAGAGCTCAGTGGTAGAGCATGAGCTTAGAATATTGGAAGCCTGGGTTCCATCCCCAGCACTAATTAAAAAAAAAAAAAAATCAGACTGAGTGAGGTGTCACACACTTATAATCCTAGCACTGGGGAGCCTGAGGCAGGAGGATCATGAGTTTGAGGCCAGTCTGGGCTATATAAGACCCCATCTCAAAAAAATACAAACAAGCTGGAGATATGGTTCAAGTGGTAGCTCACCTGCCTAGCAAGCTGGAAGCCCTGAGTTCAAACCCCAGTACCACCAAAAAAAAAACAAAAAAAATCCCAAAACAAAAAAAGTTTGGCCTGCCCATCACCTGGCCCCCAAAAGGAAATACCAGTAGTAGTTTGAAAACATGATCATAAATTTCAGTAATGTTCCCTTTAAAAGGTGGAGCCTAATTCCCCACTAGGAAAAGGGCGGAGATTCTGAGCTCAGATCACCAAAGGCACTGGAGCCTCTGCTAAACCGAGCTCACTCCCGCACTGCATGCTACAGTGTGGACATATATAGACATATTTACATTTACATATATTTAATAGTTATATATGTGTCCAATAGACAAATATAAACATGCTATGGGTTAGAACGCAGCTCATGCCCTCCAAAAGTCACAATGAAATTTCCTAGCGGGTCAGTGGAAAAGTGGTGAGGCATTAAGAAGTGACCAGGTAGGTCCTTAAGGCAGAGCAATGCAGTTCTCGCGAGACCTGAGACGCGAGCAGGGCGCTATAAAGTGAGGTCACACCGCCCACTTCTCTATTCCGCATGCGCAGCTCGCTCTTCTACTTTTCCTTGGTGTTATCGGGTGCGTGATGCCCACGTCAGCTGCGGTAACCGAGTCTTGGGCTCCTGCCTTTCAGAACCGTGAGCTAAATACACCTTTCTTTATGTTTATATTATATATATTCCTGTAAATGAAGTGTATGTTAATATGTAAGTAAATTCTGTAACAACGCGGCTCCTCCACAGCAACGGGAATGATGACGTCAGTCATCCGCTTGCCGACGTGAAAGCTGACACATAAGACTGTGGAGAAAGCCCTGTTCCTGACAGTTCCGTGTGATCCTGTTTGTATCTGTAGGTCGGTATAGGAAATCATGGCAAAGGGGCTGCCCTTTATGATTTGATTTAGGATTTTTTTTGTTGTTGTTAACAGTATCTCACTATATATACATAAGGCTGGCCTCGAATTTACAATCCTCCTGCTTCAGCCTCCCAAGTGCCGGGAGCTGGGATACAGGCGTGCGCTACCACCCCTGGCCCCGTTCTTCATTTTTAGGAATGCTTTATTCGGACTGGAGGTGTGGCACAAGTGGTAGAGTCCCTCCTTTGCAAGTGCAAAGCCCTGAGTTCAAACCCCAGTTCCACCAAAGAAAGAAAGAAACAAACAAAGAAACAAAGAAAATTATGTGATTGCCAGGCGCCTATAGCTCACGTCTGTAATCCTAGCTACTCAGAGGCAGAGATCAGGAGGATCGAGGTTTGAGACCATCCAGGGCAAATAGTTCTTGAGACTTTATCTCTAAATTAACCTGAATAAAATGGATAGATGTGATTGAAGCAATAGACCGCCTGCCTAGCAAACATGAATCCCTGAGTTTAAGTTCCAGAATGAGCAAAAAAGAAAAAGAAAACAAGATTGGGGCAGAGCTCGGTAGGGCAACTGCTTAGCATCCACAAGGCCCTGGGTTTAGTCCCCAGGACAGAAAGAGAAAAGAAAGGAAATACTGGGGCTTCCAAACTTAAGTCCAATAACGCTGGCAGAGGTTAGGAAGCAGGTTAGGTAAGAATGAGGCCTGAGGTGGTAAAGATGGAGAACTGGAAGGATTTACAAGAATCCTTGTAACTAAATTGCAAGATGGCCACAGTTGGAACCCCAAATGATAGGTGCAGGGGTAGAAATAGGGAGGGAAGGGAGAAGAGAATGAGTTGGGCTTTTCAGTTAGCTGTGGTCAAAAGATTCTGGTAGCTGTGTTGCCCAACTGCTGATGGGAACAGCATGTGGACCTAATTGGTGCTTGAACAGTGACTCACAGCTCAGTTGTGACTGTGAGGAAAGGAGGAAGTGACTCATTTTCTTACACACCGGCCGGGCAGAAGCGAGTAGGATTCCAGGACACTCAGGAGAAATAAAAAGGGAAGTTCAGGCAAAGGACATTGGCAATAGAGATCTTGGGAAAACCGGGTGTGGTGGCTCACCCTTGTAGTCCCAGCACTCAGGAGGCTGAGGCAGGAGGATTGCAAGGTCAAGGCCACCTGGGCTACACAGTGAGCCCCTATCTCAGGAAAACAACAACAAAAAAAGATCTTGAGGGAGGAGCATCTGTCACCCCATCAGGCCACTGCAGCTGGGGTGACCATTAATCTATCATTCTCACCTTTGCATATTTTGCAAACAAACACAAGTGCCAGTGGAAGGACTGGTATTATCAGTGCCACCTGGTGGGGCTTGAATGCAGGACAAAGAGCAGGAAACTCTCCCTCAATAGCTATAATCCTCCAGCTTTAGCTGCAGGGTGCCCCATACTGTACAGCAGGAAGACCCAGTCATGACCTTACTGTCAGAAGAGGTGATCCAAGAGTTGGCCAAACCACCTTCCACACAATTTCTTTTTTTTTTTTTGTGGTGCTGGGGATGGACCCATGATGGTTTCCTGGGTGCTAGGCAAGTGCCCTACTTCTGAGCTGTGCCTTAGCCCATTATTTATTTATTTACTTTTCTTTTGGGCAGTATTGGGGGTTGAACTGAGAGCCTTGGGAGCTCTATCACTTGAGCCACTCTGCCAGTCATGTTTTAAAAGTGGATCTTAAGGTGCTGGAGTTTAAGCTTAGTGGTAGAGCTCTTGCCTAGAATGCACAAGGTCTTAGGTTCCATTCCCAGTGCCACCAAAAAAAATGTGGGTTTTACTCCTACAGGTACAGCCAGATAACCACCTGCAAAATAAGTCCTCATAGCATGGCTGGAGGGAACAAGGCTCAGGAAAGAAGGAATCCCAGACAGTGCTTCAGGGATCCCAGAGCACAGCCCTTCCTGTCCAGGGGGGTAGAACTCATCCTGTTCCAACTATCACAACCCAAAGACATTGCGTATCTTTCTTTTTTTTTGGCGATACTGGGATTTGAACTTAGGGCCTTGTGCTTGCTAGGCATGCATTCTACCAACCACATGAGTATACTTCTTTCTTCTTTCAAGCAATATTTGGGTTTTCAGCATTAGTTCATTTAAACCTCTGCAAAAAGCAAACCAGAGCAGGGATCTCCATGTCTCCTTAACCTGGAGATGCTAAAATTGCGTAAGTACCCTGCCTCCCTCAAAACAAGCCAGGGCAGGCGAGGGTGGCTCATTCGTATAACCCTAGCTTCGCAGGAGGCAGACAGAGATCAGGAGATCAAGGTTTGTAGCCACCTGAAACCCTGTCTCGAACATATTCAACACACACACACACACACAAAGGACCGGCAGAGTGACTCAAGTGGTAGAGTGCCTGCCTAGCAAGCATGAGGCCCTGAGTTCAAACCCCAGTACTGAAAGAGTCCCAGGCCAGCCTGGGCTACATAGCAGATCCAGTCTCAAAAACCAAGAGAACGGAATATCTGTATAAACTCAGCACTCAGGTCTTCAGTGTCATGAGTGACAAGTCAGGAACAAGGTCATCGAAACAGAAAAGGAGAATACATGTTTCTGCTTTTTGACCAGCACGCAAATGAGGTGGTTATGCTTTCAATGTTTTATTTCCCATACTACTGAAGACAGTTGTACAGAGAAATCAAAATAGTTGATAGCACTGTTTCCTTGCAAAGAGAAAATCCTCTGGGAACACTACAATGTGAATGCATGAGAAATCAGTTGGCTACTAGGCCTGAAGTCCCAGCTATGTAGGAGGCTGAGGCACAGCCTAGGCAGCATAATGAGACCCAGTCTGTCTAAAAAGGGGAGGAAAAAAAAAAAAAGTAGCTGGGTGCCCATGACTCAGGCCTGTCATCCTAGCTACTTGGGAGGCTGGGATCCAAACAACAACAAAAAAACCCTTGTTGGGTGGTATAGCCTGGCCATATAGGGCACACCTATAGTCCTGGGTTCCATCCCCATCAAAAAACCACCAAACAATAGTGACAAAACAAACAACTCCCCCCCCCCCAAAATCTATAAACCAGTGCTCTTTCCCAAAAAAGGGTAGGTAAATTTTGTCACCTGCCGTTTTGGGAGGGGTATCTTAACTGTTCTGTGGTAAATAATTCTAGTCACTTAGAACAAAGGCCATTTGCTTGACATTCCTGTTCCGGAAGAGTGGGGATGGTAATGTACGCAGTATGGAAAAGAAAGGGGACATCAGAAGACCAATCAAAGCACCAAGCAACAGAAGCAGCTAGAATTTTATCAGAGCCCTAAAGATAAGAGAAGGAACTGCCTAGAAAGAATAAGGAACACAATTCCTCCTAAAGGTTTTTAAATCATAATCACTTTACCCAAGGTGGGCGTGGGCACATCTGTAATCCTAGCAGTTGGGAGGCCCAGGCAGGAAGACCATGAGTTCAAGGCCAGCCTGAAAACTGTGGCTCACACCTGTAATCCTAGTTACTTGGCAGGCTGAGATTGGAAGGATCAAGGTTTGAGGCCAACCTAGGCAAATAGTTCACAAGACAAGACCCCATCTCCAAAATAACCAGAGCAAAACGGAAGGAGGTGTGGCTCAAGCAATAGAATACCTGCTATGTAGGCACAAAGCCCTGAGTTCAAACCCCAGTCCCACCAAAAGAAAGAAAGAGAGCTCACTCTATTTTTTACTAGTTGTCCCATGGAAAAAAATGAGGCAGTTAGTGACAACTAAATTTCTCCAGGCATGTCGCCAAAGCACACAACTGGTGACCGATATGATCTTTTTATCTCAGTGAAGATGGGCAGTTTGGATTGTGGCTACTTCCGTTCTTAAAGGAAGCAGACAAGAAATTCCCTAGAAGTGCCTTTTTAAGGGAGCAGTGCAGAGCAGCCAGGTCTCATGGGCTCTCAGAAGCTGGGGGAAACAGCCACCTTAGGAGAAGACAGGACAGAGCAGATCCCCAGCCACCGCAGGACTCGGGAAACCCAGTGGCAACGTGTTCTCCAGGCATTGAGGTACGAGTTAGCCTGGTGCCTCTGGCCACACCAGGAGCTCTTCACTTTATACATCATCCTGGCTCCTGGCTTCCCTCCCACAGGAACTGATGTGTCACCAGGGGATAGGGGTTCACAGTTCAGGGCTCTCCCCGCACTAAAGGCAGTCCCCAGCGAATTAAAAGAGCTTCTTACAGCAGGCTTCACTGGGCAATCCCAGTACTTTTACAGGCTGAGCAGGTTCAAAGTAGGGAAAGGGCCATTTAGCTGTTGTCCAGGGCCAGGTGACCACCACAGAGCAGTGAATTTAAAGTCACCTAAGAAATAGTAACTTTCACCCCCCAACTACCTCTTGTGCAAATTTCACTTCGACACCCCCCAAAGGAAAACGCGTCATTTGGAGCCTCTGAACAAACGAGGCCACCGCAAGGGTCGTTCCCATTGTCGCTGTCTCTGGTCTCGGCCCTGCCCCGACCTGCTGAAGGTCTTGGCCTCAGAACAACATTGCAGCCTTTAAGGGGCGGCGGTGTCTGTGAACGTAATCAGGGCGGTGAGAATGATGGGGGGGCGGAGGGCAGCTCTCCGAACTGACAGAAGTGGCCCCAAGGACCACAAACGGGTCGTCTCCTTTGTGACAGGGGCCTTGGCCCCGAGGCGTGAGGCCTCTCCAGCTCCCGCCTTGTCCCGGAGGTGAGGCTCAACTTCTAAGCTAGCCCCGCCCCGCCCACATGCAAGTCACGCCCCCTGCCCCTGCCTATTGGGCAAGGGGAGTGGCTCGAGGCTCGCCTGTTCCCTTCGTGCCCAATGGGAGTTCGAGGGCGGATACCTGGAGTTGAGGGCGGGGCTTGAGCACAGGGGGAGACTTCGCTGGCTGGGTGGGTGGGTGCGGGCAGTGGAATCCCCGCTTGGGCAAAGCTGATCTGGGTGCTGCGGTAACACCTGCTGCGATCAGACGTGGGGAATGCCCCCAGGACCCTCCAGGTTGAACAGCTGGGCCTCGGGGCACTCTCACCCCTAGAATGACTTATGAATGACTCTTAGTTCTGGGGATCCCCACATCCCGCGCTGAGGAACACTGGGGAAGGAACCCCACCTGATAGATACTTGGGAAAGCCACGCCCCGTTTTCCCGAGCCCACCAAGACTCCAGTAAACTCTGGCACCCCCAGCGCTCCCTCGTGCACTGTTGTCATAAGTCTTCTATGGAAGGGGCAATTCTTTTTCACTCCTCCCTACCAAATGAATTCCCAAGGAACTCCCGGAGTTGGGACTGTTCCTTACCCAGGGGCCTCGGGAACAAGCCTTACCTGCAGCCCCAGCAGCAGTGAGGAGCAGGGCAGCGGCCCACAGCAGCCCCTGGTGAGAAGTCCTCATGCTCCCAGCCTGTGCCCCGTGCCGCAGACCCGACCTGCACGGCCCGCGAAGCTCAAGCTCTGCTCGGCCGGGCGTGGACCGCACTACACGCGGCCCGAGTCATTTGCGGCATTTCAATGTGGGGTTTCTAGCAGGGGGAGGAGTTTGCAGTGGGGTGATTTTCAAAAGTCTTCACCTCACTGTGGGAGGAGGAGCTTGGAACGGCTGATGTGACATAGGCGCTTAACCCCTGAAGCCCTGGCTTGGGTGCCTGGGGCGCGGATCCACAGTGGGAAGCTCGAAACCTTCCCCTGAAGTGAAGCTGCCATGTCTCTTTGCGGTGTCCAAAGAAAAATAACAACTGTCCTTTTAAATTCTCTAACCGCCCATGAGGAGCTCCTTCCCCTGCCGGCCAAGGGAAATAGAAACCCTGGGAACTTCCCCTCTCCTGTCCGCCTCCAGGGAGCTGTGGACATTCTGTCAAGTTCGGGTGCATATACTTTTTTTTCTTTTAATTTTTATTTTATTCACATGTGCATACAATGTTTGGGTCATTTCTCCTGCATATACTTTTTAAATGGTTCTTTGAAATCGCATTAGAAACTAATCAGTGAGGAACTGAAATAAAGACTTCAGGAAGTACACCACCAGTGTTACTTTGTTTCGTGGGATCCAGCGCTGCTTGGATGAATTACGAGCAAAACCATCTCTAGAATCAGTTGACCCAGAGCTTGCTCTGGACATAAATATTGATTGTAGGAGAAAGTCAAACAAGCAGAAGGGCGGCTTCCTCTGGCTAGGCAAAGTCAACTAAACAGGGCTTTTCCTACTGACGCTGGGCGCCTCAGCCAGAGGGCTAAAGAAAAGACTCCCGGTCTCTTGGGGATCATGCTGGGGGTGGGTGCCGTGGTAGAGCCCCTATGTGCAAGGCCGTGACTTCCATTCCCAGCATCCCAAAAATAAAGGAGTAAATAAATAAAAGGCACCTGCGAGAAGCTTGCCTGCTGGTCTGGGAGGCCCCAGGAATGAGCCCCCAAGCTGTGGCTTCCAGCCTCTCTGCAGGGTTCTAGGGAAGCTGTGAGAAGAGGCAGGAAAAAGAAAGCAAAACTGAACTCTGGAAAGAAAAGTAGGATTAAGCCAGAGGCAGAAATTTATAAGCATAGTGTTTGGCAGTTAGGGGTCCCATCAAACAGACCTTAGGGCTAGTAAATTTATCTTTCCCAGCCTGTAAAGGACATAGAACATTACTTGTGTCTTTTCTCTTCAGCCAGGTTCAATGTCAGGGTCACATGAGATAATTAGCAGTCACCTGGGGGAAGTTTATAAGGATAAGCAAGTTCTAGTTATTGTTGCAACATTTATGTGTCCCCACTGAATTCCATTGCTTTATCCATATACTATATTTTTTTCAAAACAAAAGAAAAATCAGAATCTCTTTAGTTTGGTTTGCCTTTAGAAAAATTAGAAGACTTAGCTGCGTGTGGTGTCATGCGCCTATCATCCCAAACTAGAGGGTGGCTGACATCAGGAGGGTTGTGGCTCCAAGCCAGCCAGGGCAAAAGTTTGCCAGACTCCATCTCAACAGAAAAAAGCTGCAGGAAATGTAAAATAGGATCTTGGTCCAGGCCAGCCAGGGCAAAAAGTGAGACCCTATCTCCAAAATAACCAGAATAACCAGAGCAGAAGGGCTTGGGGGAGTGGCTCAAGTTCGGAGTGCCTGCCTGGCAAGTGTGAAGCCCGAGTTCAAACCCCAGCACTACCAAGAAAAAAAAAAAAGACACAAGCTTAATTTGTGAGTCAGTGGGCTTTTATTTTTTTTATTTATTTTGAGACAAGGTCCCATCATGTTGCTGAGGCTGGCCTTGAACTCTTGAGCTCAAGGGATCTTTCTGCCTCAGTCTCCCTAAATAGCTGGAACAAAGTACATGCACACTGCAGAGCCCTCTGTCCTCCCCAACAGGAAGGGATTTCTTCCTGAACCAGATGTCAGGGCCACACTGGCTTTGGAGTGCACATCACTGTGGTGTCCCTTCAGCCAAGGGCTCCAGGACAGCTTCCCCAGCCGTCTTCCTGCCACCCTGGCTGCATCCTGTGTTGCTTCAAGGACACAGTACTTTCTGCTGCTCGCTCTTGGAACTTCCATTTGATCCCCACCAAGCCATAAAGAGATCACAGGTTTTTGTGAGGATTAAGTAAGTGGATATAGAGAATGTGGCATAGTAAACACTATACAAGGTTGGATGTTTTCTTCCATTCCCTTTGAGTTGCAACTGTACTTTTTCCCTTCTTTTTATGCTTTCATCTCTTTAAGGAAGACCTGCCTTTTCCTTCCTTCTTCCAAGTAGGCAGTAGCCTTTGTGTAATGCCTTGTTTTTTTTTGTTTTTTTTTTTTTTTTGGTGCCGGGGCTTGAACTCAGGGCCTACACCTTGAGCCACTCCACCAGCCCTTTTTTGTGATGGGTTTTTCGAGATAGGGTCTTGAAAACTATTTGCTCAGGCTGGCTTCGAACCTCAATCCTCCTGATCTCTGCTTCCTGAGTAGCTAGGATTACAGGCATAGCCACTGGCACCTGGCTTTTCTTTGTTATTTGTCTAGCTTTGTGTTGCAGTGTTACTTGTCTAGCCTTGTGCTGCAATGTTATTTGTCTAGCCTTGTGCTGCAGTGTTATTTGTCTAGCCTGGTGCTGCAGGACCCAGGCCTGCTCCATGCTAGCCTGCACCCTGCCCTAGAGCTGAGCCCTAGAATCCACTGTGCTTGAGAGCTCCTGGCTGAGCTGGGCAAGGCTGCTCCAGAATCCAGGGCAATAGACAGCCCTCCTCCCTCCCCTGTCCTGTTTCCCACCTCTAATTCACCAGGAAGCTCTCTCCAGAATAGGTCTCTGCCCTGTGAGTCCAGCCTGGGGCCAAAGCAAGAGCCCAGACAGCTAGGGATGGCCTTTGGCCTGGCAGGCAGCAGAGAGGGAGCAGCTGCCCAGGCTGAAGTGAGTCCCACTCAGGTGAGGTGGTGGCTCAGCAGCCATCTATAAAATGCCTGAAGTCTACTGAGGGTGAGTGTGGCCAGCCCCATGGCACAGCACTGGTGAGGGCGAAATGAGGGATTGAGAAAGAGATGTGTGGGTGTTTCACTCATTTGGAACTCAAGTTTTGTCCCAGGCTGCCTGAACACCAGTCTCAAATGCATGAGGCCCTGGGTTTTGTCCCCAGCCCTGCAGAAAAGAATAGTAAATACACAAGCTGACCTGGGGCTGGAGGTGGGCACGGTCCCCAGGGCAGGAAGGAAAGCTGTACTGCACTGAGAATGTAAAGAGGAGTGATGTGAGGAGATGTGGACACCCCTGCCCTTCAAGGGAGTCAGAAGATAACCAGGGCAGGGCGTGGCCATCAGGAGGCCTCTGCACAGGAAGTGTGTGCAAATGTGTCTGGAATAGGGCTAGGGTCTTGGTTTAAGTGCTACAGTGCTGGTCTAGCAACAGCAAGGCCCTGAGTTTAAACCCTGGTACTGCCAAATAAAGTGGGAATTTTTTTTTCTCAGACCAGGGACAAGATGAACCTGCCACTCCCACCACATCTAGACAAGGTAGCCAGAGGGTCCTGGCCAAAACAATTAATGAAGCGAGAGGAAGAAGTAAAAGGCATCCACATAGGAAAGGAAGAAGTAAGATTGTCTCTGTGCACGGATGACACAATCCTTGATGTAGAAACCCCTAGCGATGCCACAAAAAGGGCTGGGGGTGTGGTACAGGGCATGTGAGGTCCTGGGTTCATCCGGCACTGCTTTAAAAAAACCAAAATCTGTTAGAACTAATAAATTTAACAAGCTTGCAGGATATAAAATCAGTACACACAAAGGTTGCATTTTGTTTTTTGTTTTTATATCTAAGGTTGTATTTCTATACTGTAACAAGGAGCAATCCAAAAAACAAAAGTACACAGCCAGTTGAAGTGGTACACATCTGTAATCCCGGTGTTCCTACTCGGGAGGCAAAGGCAGGATTGTGAGTTTGAGGTCAACCTGGGCTACATAAGGAGACTGGGATTCAAAAAACTGATTAATTAAATAAGAAATTAAGAAAATAATTCCTGCTGGGAGTGTGCCTCAGTAGATAGAGCACTTGCCTAGGACGCACAAGGCCTTGGGTTCCAGACTTGGTGGCTGTGCACTTCCTTGGCCACCCCGGTCCCCTCCTGTCTGACGGTTTGGGCTTCTACAATGTCAGCTTTATTGTTCTCCAAAGACTTTAAGCACACAGGGAAGGATGTCATATTCCCCTTTCGAACTGTAGTACCCCTCCTTTCACTGTGCAGATGTATCCCAAAGAATGTCGGGAACAGAGAGGACAGCTTTGGGTCAGGCACTGGGTCAGGATCTGCAGGTGACGAGGTGGGGAACAGCCAGAGGGGACTAGCCCAGGAAGTGAGAAGCCCCTTAGGCAGTGAGAGTGGCAGAATTAAAGTAATTTGGGCAGGTGATTCCTCAATTAGGTCATAGGAATGAGGGGATAATGAGAGCAAAAGAGAGAGATTAAGTTTGCACTAAGGCATATTTCATATTTGACTTTCAGGCTGATTGTTTACATGAACCATGAAATTAATTCAGTTGCTCAGCATCCTAGCTTTTTTTTTTTTTTTTTTTTGGTGGGACTGGGGTTTGAACTCAGGGCTTCATGCTTGTATAGCAAGTATTCTGCTTTTGAGCCACACCTCCAGTCTATTTTGCTTTGATTATTTTGGAGATGGGGGTCTCTTGAACTATGTACCCAGGCTGTCCTTGAACCTCGATCCTCCATATCTCAGCCTCCCGAGGAACCAGGATTGCAGGCATGACCCACTGATGGCTGTCTATCCTGCTTTATGAAACACATCTGTGCAAAGCAAATTGTTTACAGAAGACTAGTCCTAGCTGGGGGATTTCATGAGTGGTTTTGAAGCGCCTGGAATAATTCGAGGAAGAATATAGAGGAGGACATGGTGTTTGGAGAGGAAGGATGTAGAGGAGGGTGGAAGGACATGGGGACGGAGGTGTGGCATAAGTGGAAGGACTCGGCTCCCATCTGATCGCATTCTTTCCCTGACTTCCTGACTTTCCCCTTCTTCTTTCTGGGTCTCTTCATATTCATTCTTCATTCAAGGACACTTGGTGACTACTGCACGCCAGGCCCTTTCCCAGGGGCTGGGGACACAGCAGTGACCCAGACCAAGATCCCATCTGTCCAGGGGTGTGGGTATTCTCATGGAGCAGTCAGTCAAGAAAAACCCCACAGCTTGGATAACAAGGTTCATAAAAACATGAGAAAGAGTGACTATTACTGAGCTATTTTAGTTTTTCTCCTTTTTTCTTGATGTATAGCATACTTGCCATACAGGGCCAACCCCGAGCATCACTTCCATAAACTTGGCTACTAGGCTCTAGGGAAGAAGGATTTCTTTTGTCCCCCACTGCTAGGTTCATGGAGGAGACTCCTGTAACATAAGACACACACACTTGACAAAGGAGGTTTGGCTCAAGTAGCACAGCACCTGCTTTGCAAGTGTGAAGTCCCGAGTTCAAACCCCAGTCCCACTGGGCTGGTGGCTCACGCCTGTAATCCTAGCTACTCGGGAGGCAGAGATCAGGGGGATTGTGGTTCGAAGCCAGCCAGGGAAAGTTTGAGATCCTCTCTCAAAAATACCCAACACAAACTGGTGGTGGAGTGGCTCAAGTGGTAGACTGCCTGCCTAGCAAGCATGAGGCCTGAGTTCAAACCCCAGTGCACACACACACACAAAGTTGGCTTTTTTTCTTTTAAGACAGGGTCACTTGTGTTGTCCAGTGTGGCCTTGTACCCCTGGGCTCAAGAGTCCTCCTGCCTCCGGCTCCAGATTAGCTGCAATTACAGGATTGTCCTACTGCACCTGGCAACGATGACAAATTTAAGTTTCATGTCAAACAGGGAACTGTGTTTTGTGCTGAGCTTGACGACGTGGGGAGTGGTGGGGCCAGTCTGATCAAAGGGAAGGACTTAGTGGTAATAAACCAGGGGCCACCAAGGCCTCTTTGTTCCAGTTGTCCTGCGTCTTGGGAGATAAGAACATTCTTTTCCTCTGGGAGTAGGGAGGGCACCTCTGGAAGAGTCCTGTGACCTCCTGCAGGGAGGTCGGGTGACCTGCAGCCACTTCAGTATGGAGAGGGGTGAGGGAATTTTGTCCAGTTTTTTTGGCCTGCCTCAGTGGGGAAGGGTGGAGAAAGTCAGGTCTTTCTGCCTCTGCTCTGACCTAAAATGCCAAGGTATGCCACATTTGGGTGGTGTGTTGTGCAGCCTCCCTACGTACACAGCTGCCTGGAGCGAGACAGCGAGCACAGCACACTCAGCTACCCTGCTCACTTGCTGTGGTGGAAAGGAAGGAGGCCTCTGAGGATGGGAGGGACTGTGGGACTGTTTTTTTTTTTTTTTTCACAGTACTGGGGTTTGAACTTGGGGCCATGTGCTTGCTAGTCAAGTGCTCTCCCACTCGATCCACATCCCAGTCCTTTTTGCTTTAGTTTATCTTTCAGATGGGTCTCAGGCTTTTTCCTGGGCCAGGATTAGACCTCGATCCTCCTAAGTAGCTCTCAAGTAGCTACTTGAGAGTAGTGTACATGTGTGACACCATGCCCACCTAGGATGGGATTATTAAAGCCAAGACCAGAAAGAAGAAAGAAAAAAACCCAAACAAACAAACAAAAAAACCAGCAAAAACTAAAAAAAGAAAAAAAAACCAAAGCCAAGACCCAGGTCATTAGAAGGTGCTGGCTGAAGGAAGGGTGCTGACGCAGGGAGTGAAGTTGGGAGGTTCCAGCAGGAGGAGGTCCGCTGTGGTTTAGAGCGGAGGAGTTGGGGAGCAAGGCAGGGCTGATGAGGTACATGTGCTGGGCTGCGGGGTGGGCTTTGGCTTCTATCCTGAGTAACATGAGAGCCATGGAAGGTTCTTGAGCAGAAGAGGGTCCCTTCCTTCCTCTGGCTCAGGCTCACAGGTGTCATCTGCCATGGTGCGGCAATCTGTAGGGGTGAGCAGGCAGTGGAAGTCCAGGGAGGAGACGACTGCGCTGGTCCAGGTGGAAGATGAGGGGGTCTGGACCATGGTGGGCCATGGGGTGATGAGATGGTGACAGGATCTGTCTCTGTTTGGGCTGGGATGCCAAGTCCACCTGTTAGTTTACCAACAGTTTACTCTTGCTCTACAAAGGCCTGGAAGACCTCCAGGCTCTGCAGGGTGAGGCATCGATCCCCCACAGTGGGGCTGTCAGCTGGGGTTGCTGGGAATGGCTGCAGAGCCCAGGTGGAGAGTGGAGTGGCCCTGAGCACAGTCAGCTCTGAGTGACAAGCGGATCCAACCCCGGCCTTTGCAAGCGTGGGTCCTGGTGTACAGGCATGTGGGTGACAGGTGTTGCCTGCCCTGAGTCCTCCTGTGACCCTGTCACATGGGACTTTCTGTGAGGGAATGTTGTGGCCAGGTATGGCTGCTGTGACTGATAAGGGTGGAGTGAGAGAGTCACATAGGGACACACTGGAGGACTCCACACCCAGGAGGGCCCAGAGCCTTCAGATCCAGTGACAGGAAGTAGGATACAGGTGTGGGAGGCTGGGGATGGGGCCTGGAGTTTCCATTGGGGCAGATAGAAAGTTCTGGAGATGGATGGTGGGGTCGAGTGGAGGTGCACAGCATTAAGGGTGGGCTGAATGCTCCAGAGATCGAAAGGTTAATGTGGCTGAGATGGGAATTTTATGTCACATGTATTTTGCCACAACTAGAAAAAGGAAGGAAGGAAGGAAAGGAGGGAGAGGGAAAAAAAACCCACATTGCTAAAGAGCTGTTCTAGAGTGCTGGGGGAGTGGCTTTGTGGTAAAGTGCCTATCTAGCAACAAGTAGACCGAGTTAAAAAAAAACAACAAACCCCCAAAACTCCAGGTCATCTGGTCAACCTTGGCCTCTGCATTTTCCCTGCGTCAGCTATGACGAGCCACAGAGCTCAATGTCAAGGGCGCCACAGCTCAGCCAGCTGTTTGGCTGATCTAGTGCTGCTACCAGAAGCCTGTAGGACCCCACAGGTGACCACTGCCTGTGGGGGACCTGGCTCTGTCCTCCTCTGTGAATTGACTTCCCATGTCAGAGAACATGAGATGCTGGCCATGGCTGGCTGCCTCTGGCCACAGAATTACTCTTTATTTTATCTGGTGGTACTGGAGTTTGAACTCGGCCTCACATTTGCTAGGCAGCTTACCACTTGAACCACTCCGCCACCCTTTTTTGTGGAGGGTTTTTTTTTTTTTTATTTTTATTTTATTATTCATATGTGCATACAAGGCTTGGTTCATTTCTCCCCCCTGCCCCCACCCCCTCCCTTACCACCCACGTGGAGGGTTTTTTGAAATAGGGTCTTGCAAGGTATTTTCCTGGGTGGACTTTGAACCGTGATCCTCCCGATCTGTGCCTCCTGAGTAGCTGGGATTATAGGCATGACCACCAGCACCCAGCTGGAAACGAGTTGAAAACAAATCTTTTGGGACTGGGGATGCTGGTGTGGTAGAATGCTTGCCTTGCATCCACAATGGCCCAGGTTCCAGCCCCAGCACCAAAACACAAAACCTCTCTTAGGGAGGCTGCAGGAGCACCCTGCTGCAGATCACCAAGGAAGGTGAAGGGGCAGGGACATGGCATCTGACATGAGCTGGGAGGAAGGACACTGTCAGTTGACACTGTGAGCAAAGGAACCTGTATGTACAATGTTCAGAGGTGTGCGGTGGGAAAGTCCAGCCTGGCCGAGGGTAGAGAGCTTGGGCTGAGCTGGTGGAGTGGCTCAAGTGGTAAGAGCGCCTACAAGAGATCAGAACCCTCTGCAGTGTGAGGGGAGTGAGGGGACAGCTGAAAAAGGGACAGTTGAGCTCACTGCTCTGGAGCAGTGATGGGCCGAGAATGCAGGAATGGAAGGATGTGGGCGCAGAGGAAATGCTGCACAGAGACTGGGCGGAGTTGGAGGTGGACTGCTGGTGAGGGCTGACAGCTGACCTGCCCTGTGCACAGGGAGTGGGGGGCCAGTGGGGAGGATGGGGACAGAGCAGAATCAGAAATGTGTGGGCTTAGTTGGACTTTGACACCTTGCTCTGGAAGATACTTGTCTTATTGCCCATAGACTGTGACAAACTAGAAGCCAAGTCTTCTGTTAAACATTGGTGCTGAATTAAAAAGTGGTTTCTTAAGCCAGACGCTGGTAGCTCATGCCTGCAACCCTAGCTACTTGGGAGGCTGAGATCAGGAGGAGTGAGGTTTGAGGCCAGCCTGGGCAAACAGTTCTCAAGACCCCATCTCCAAAATCACCAGAACAAAATAGACTGGAGGAGTGGCTCAAGCAGTACAGCACCTGCTTTGCAAGTGTGAAGCCCTGAGTTTAAATCCCAGTCCCATCAAAAAAGGGCGACTGTTCCAGTAAATAAAGTGGAAGCCATGGAGCTTATGACATTTTAGCAGTTATGGGGTGTCACTGTCCTCTGCTTGTTAGCGGTAAACAAGCTCACCTAACAGGTTCTTCCTGATGATCCAGAAAGGCAGGAACTCCACAGACTGTCATAGAGCCCCAACACCTGGCTTTCCAGTCTCAAGGTCCTGCTCATCCATGTCTTCCTGGTGTCCCCTTGGGTGCCACGGGCAGCTGCCCACCATTGCATAAGCCACCGTGCTTTCCAAGGGGACGTTTCAGCCTTCCAGATCCCAGAGCCGTATCAGCTGAAGGACTCTCCTGTTCACAGACCTGGTTCTGTAGTCTTGGACATGTAGCTCAACCTCTCTTAGCCCCACTTGTGCCAAGTGTGAAAAGGAGGGAATTCTGACCCCCTGGGCAGTGAGGCCCTGGCCAGCAGGGCTAAGAGCACAGGCCGGGGTTGGGGTGGGGGGTGGGGGGGTGGGCGACATCCAGGGCAGGCTGGCGGAGGCCCCTGGCCCGTAGCCAGTGTCCACATGGCGTCTAGGCTGGTTCCTGACCCTCAGGCCAAGGGCAGTGTGGAAGAACAGGGCCAGGCAGGCTTGACCTCTCACCCTACCATAGCACACATGTCCCCATGACATCTGGTCCACACAGATGGATCCTCAACCAAACAAGTCCTGTCTGGGTCCTTTCATTATTTCCTCTTTAAAAATACAGAATTGCGCCTGGCACCAGTGGCTCATGCCTGTAATCATAGCTACTGAAGGGTGAGGGTTGGTCCTTCTCCCGTGTCCTTGTGCACAGCCAGGACTCGGGATGGGGAGAGGGACCCACCTGGACTGTAAGGTGACCTTGAATGGAGGAGTGGAGGTATGTGGTGAGGCAGTGAGCCAGGAGCTTGTTTCTGGCACAATGAGGGATATGAAGTTGCATTTTCTATGTGTCGTTTAAGTCACTACCGTTGGTTTTTTTTTTTTTTTCCTCTTCTTTTTTGGTGCTGGGATCAAACTCAGCACCGCGCATGCTAGGCAAGCACTGTGCCACGGAGCCACATCCCAGCCCCCATTTGTTTTGTTTTGAGACATGGCCTTACTGTGTACCAGGCCTGCCTGGGACTCTCAATCCAGCTTCCTAAGTGCTGGCATTCCAGGCATGTGCCCCATCCCCAAGTCTGTATCTTGGACTTTGCTGCCACTTATGAACAAACAATATCATTATACTCCGCACCTTCCACCTTATGTCTTTTCTCCCGACTTAGGGGACTTTTTCTTTTTTCTTTTCTTTTTTTGGCACTCCAGGCCTTGTACTTGCTAGGCAGGCACTCTGAGCCACGCTGCCGGCCCTGGGAATCGTTTTTGGATTGGCCTCAAAATTTATCCTGTCTACCATCACACATTTGAACTGGTTTTCTATAAGCGTTGAGATAAATTCAAAGCCAAGAGCCAGTGGTTCACGCCTGTATTCTAGCTACTTGAGAGACTGAGATTTGGAGGATTGTGGTTTAAGGCCAGCCCAGGCAAACAGTTCTCAAGACCCCCATCTATCTCCAAAATAATCAAAGCAAAATGGACTGGAGGTGTGGCTCAAGCAGTGCAGTGCCTGCTTTGGAAGTACAAAGCCTTGAGTTCAAATCCCAGTCCCTCCAAAAAAATAAAAAATAAAAAAATAACACAAGCCAACAATGCTGGAAGCTCAGGCCTGTAATACAGCTACTTGGAAGATCTGGAGAATCACAGTGCAAGGCCAGCCCAGGCAAATAGTTGGAGAGACCTCATGTCCAAAATAACCAGAGCAAAATGGACTGAATATGGCTCAAGTGGTAGAGCACCTGCTTTGCAACTGCAAAGCCCTGAGTTGAAACTCAAGTCCCACAAAAAAATAAATAATGCAGTGTTGGCTCAGGCCTGTAATCCAGCTACTTGGGAAGCTGAGTAGAGGAGGATCACTATTCTAGACTAGCAGAGGCAAAAAAGTCTGAGACCCCATCTCAATAGAAAAAGCCAGGTATGGTGGCAAATACCTGTTATCTGGCTATAGCAGGAAGCTTAAAATCACGATCTCAGCTGGCCTGGGCAAAAAGTGAGACCCCATCGTCTCCAAAATAATCAGAAAAAGAAGGGTTTGGGGTGTGGCTCAAGTGATAGAGCACCTGCCCAGAAAGTACAAAGCCCTGAACTCAAACTTCAGTACCTGGCTGGTGGAGTGGCTCAAAGTGGTAAGAGCGCCTGCCTTATAAGTGTGAGGCCCTGAGTTCACACCCCAGTGCCACCAAAAACTTCCACAAACATACATAAAACCTTAGTACCACTACCACCATCAAAAAAAAAAATTACATCAAGGATCTTGGCAAATCCTCTTCCTAAAAGCAACAGTGCAAGTGGGTAGAACTGTCTACTGCTTCCATTTCAGCGGAGGTGAGTGAAGGAAAAGGGAGGTGCGACTAGGGCTACAGAAGGGTCCTAGCAGCAGAGCCTGTCTAAAAGGGGTCCTGATGTCCGACTTACGGATGTTAAAGCAGTACGTCCAAAGAACCACATTTGGAGGATCCAAGTGAAGGGTGATGACAGTGACTCATAGTAACGGAGCTTAATGAGGAAACAGATATCACAGGAAGTTCAAGAAAGTTCTGCACTTGGAAGCTCTCCCTGAGCACCCTGTCCCTGGGCCCTGCCTGCTCTTGGCAGTTTCTACCACCCGGCCATGGCTGCAGGCAGGCAAAGGACTGAGCTGCCTGCTCCCCACATAGCAGGGACCAGAGCCCAAGTGGGGACTCGGTGACATCGGGGCCTAGGCAGTCTTCTGTGCTCTGCTGGGACCTCATGTTTTCCTCTGTGAAATGGGCCCCATGGGTTGTGGATGACAGCAAGAGCCAGGAACGAGTGCAGCAGAGGGTGAAGCCGGTTTTGTCATTGGTTTAATTTATTACTGTTTGACATCCAGTGACACTGACATACCCCACCGGGCCTGTGCCCCTGGCCCCCGGCGAGTCTGACCTGTCCGGTAAGATACAGTACGAGGAGTGGACAGCCACACACATGCACCCACGCAGGACTACAGGAAAGAGCCGCAGCTGGGCGCGACTTTCCACGCAGCCCCTCTCTAAACAGTTAATGCTGTGACAGACGCTACTGAGGCCAGGCCAGGGCCAGACACAAACAGGCCTACATGTTCTCTGCCGTATAAATATGGGAGCTTGCTTGTTTATACAGTTCCTTCCCCAAGGCTGCAACTACGCTGCTGCTACCCGTTACTGCTAAGAGCTACTCCGTCTCGGCTCAGGGACGCGGCTTGGGGTCGAGACTCTGGAATGTCGGGGCTCAGTCTTCCTCGCTGCCACTTCCTGAGCGGTCCTGGAGAGGGCACAAAGGACAGTGTTACCACTCTACCTAATCCTGAGGGAGGATTCCTTAATGTCCTCACAGGTCCCAGGTCTTTATTTTAAAGCAGCACCTCAAAATGGCGCCAGGGCCTGAGCCATGGTGCCCGTTATCTGCTGGACTTTTCTGATGCACACGAGAGCAAACAGAGGCTCAGCTCTGGCTCACCCACCTCCCCAGACATGTCACCTACGCCGTCCCCCGGGAAAGGGCTGTGGCTCCACAATGGCTGCGTGTGCACACGTTCTCTGTCCGCAAAGGGTTTCTTTTTGTTTCTGTAATGGCATCTGCAATCCCAGGAGCTCCCAGTCAACAGGGACGTGACCCACCCTGCCTGGTGTCATAGCAAGGCGGCTCCCCAGGCTGTGGCAGGAGCCCTAGGCCTCTTGTGCCCCAGCCTGGACGCCACCAGCACTGAGCCGCTTGAGCAGCAGGTGTGGGTGGGATAAGCCACTTCATGTTCAGCCTCAGTTTCTCCAACTGCAGAGGGGGCTATTGTATCACCTACTCACCTCCTCTTGTTCCTCCTCACTGTCATCATCACTCACGACAGGCTTGGCCCGCGACCCGCGGCTCGGCCGCCGGCGGCCCCCCTTCAGGCGATCCTGTGTCTTCTCCTTGCGGCCCAGCTTGATCTTGACTTTGACAGAGCGGGCTGCGGGGGTGGGGGAGAAGGAAGAGGTGAAGGGGGAGCTGGGCACCTTGGAGCCAGGCCGTCTGTGAGCCAGGCAGCCCACCCCAGGACTCACACTCAGACTCGGAGCCTTCCTCCTCGCCCTCCTCCTCCTCTTCACTCTCCTCGCCTTCGCTGTCGTCCTCTTTCTCAATTTTCTGCCTGACGCTGGTGAAGACAGACTGCAGGACGATGGAGTCCTCATAGATCTAGAGGGAGTGCAGGGCTTGAGTGTGTGTGTGTGGGGGGGGGTCTGTGGGAGAGGCCCCCAGACCCTGCATCTCATGGCTACTGGCACAGCCCTGAGTGGGGCTGGCTCTGGCTGTCAGAGAGCATCAGGCTTGCAAAATGCTCCAGGAGGAAAGGGAAGGTAGGTGGGGTGGTTTGAGAATAGCTGCAGGTGCCTGCTTCCCTACGAAGAACTCCAGGCACATTTTTTTGGTGGGACTGGGGTTTAAACTCAGGGCCTCATGCTTGCAAGGCAGGCGCTCTTTGAGCCTCACCTCCAGACCTCACTCGTGTACTTGTAAGGGCTCTGGGAAGGTCCAAATGCATGTCCCCGATGAAGTGGCATTTTCCCAACTCTTAAAACAAAATCCCTTGCCTATGAAGCACCTTTCCTAGACACCAAAGTGTGCAGGAATTCAAAACACAAACACAGGCTGCAGCTCCTTCCTCTGTGCAAACTGCACAATAGCCCAAGTTGTTGGTATTTCTTAAAGACTCATCAACTTCTAAGGGACTTGGGAAGGGAGGTGGCTGAGTCCCACTGCATGGCACGCTCACCAGGGAGCCCTCGAGGTTGAAGGTCTGTGCATTCTGGCACAGCAGCATCACATCCTTCTCCAGGTCATTGAGGCTGCGGTACTTGTGGTTGCGGATGCGCTCCTGGGGAGAGGGAGGAGTCTTACTGTGGGGTACCCCAGGGGGTACAGCTGGGAGGTCAGACAGCCTGGGGCCCCTTATGTCCCCACGGAGCTCCAAGAGCCAGGGACTGGTCTTTCCTTCCTTCCCTGTGCCCAGTGATGCCCCTGACCACCTTCCTGCTCCCCCAGGCTCTTGGATGGACGCCTCTGGGGCCAAGAGTCCCACCCCACGGCTGGGTACCTTGATCTTCTTGAAGTCCACGGGCTTGCGGATGAGCTCGTAGTATTCGGGCAGCTCCTTTCGAGAGGGCAGCTGGATGAACACCTCACTGAGCTGACGTCCACTACTACTGCAAGGTGACACAGCAGGTGTCACTCCAAGGCACCAAGAGACACTCCCACCCCACCATTTGAGGACAAGAATTTAAAGTAGACTGGGGAGTTCTCATGTGTGTGCTGTCTCATGACTTCTGGAACATTCTTGAGAGGCAACCATGTGTGGTGCCCAGGACACATTTGAAACTTGCCAGTGGCCTAAAATTCCCCTACTGCTGGTGGGAACCTACCCTGCCCTCAGCACCCATCAGACGCACGTGACCTGCTCCAAGCTCTAAAGATGCAAGAACGAGCCTGCTCGTGCCAGGACCATCGCAAGGCGCACATCTCCAGAGACCACGTGCTCATGGGCGTGTCTTTTAGTCCCACTATGTACCAGTGTCCTTTGGAGAATTTGGTGAGACCCATGGCTGTAGCTAGAGAGGTACAGTACCCAGGCCGTCCTTCAAAACTCTCCATGGCTGAGGGAATGGGATGGAGGGAGACAGAAGAGGAAAAGTGGGTGCTTCAGGTCAAGGGAGGGGCTGCCCAACAAGGGTCCTTGCTTCAGATCACCCTGACCAGCCCACCCTGTCATCGAGAGCAAAGCCTGGTGCACAGGGGCCAGAGAGGACAGTGACCCCAAAACCTCTCCAAACCTGCAGGTCCTGTCTCTGTCTGGGATCTCCTTTTAGTTTTGGCAGCTGGGAGTGAGCCCAGTGGAACATTCTAAGCTCCCTCCTCTCTACAACAGAACCTCGATACACACCTTACTGTGATGCAAAGCAAGAACTGATTCACTGACTCCACACACAAAGCACAGGCACAAAGTGTCCCAGCTCCTCGGGAGGCTGAGGCAGGATTGCTTAAACCTGGTCAAGGGCCAGCCCGAATGACATGGTAAGACATGACAGACCCTGTCTTATGAGAAGCTTCCCAACGCCACAGCCTCACTTACAAAGTATTGTGTGCCCTGACAGGTTCCCAGCAGTGACCCTGGGCCCCAGGACCAAATGGGCTCTACCGGTTCTCAAACTGCTGTTAGAGAACCACAACTGTGCTACTCCCCTAGCTGGAGATGCAGGTGACATGAGTTGTTGACACTGGATGTTAGGAAGCCAGCAGACACTTGGGTTCAAGTGTTTGGGAAATCACTTGGGCTCGCCCTGGTGGCAGGTGGACAGGACTTGTCCTTGTCGTTGGCCTCTGTGCTCACTCCAGCTCCTCCTCAGCCATTCTACAGCGTGGCTGGACCTGGCGACTCTGTGGTTCTGATTTGTATTTTCTGGATGCCTGTAAGACTGCCAGGCACACCCCAGCCTCCTTGGTGCAGGGTCACTGCCCATCTTCTGTTCTGTCCCCTAGGGGCTGTGTTCATAGCAAATACCTGCTCTGGTCTAGGGCTTGCCATCTTTCTTCATGGTGTTCGGAGAGAAGAGAGATTCGTGTCCTTTTGGACTTGGTGCTGTTACTGTCCTTTGCTACCCCAAGATCACAGTGTCTGCTGCTCACTTCTAGTTTTGCACGTGATTAGCATGGAGGCCAGTCACCCTGACCAGCCCACCCTGTCATCAAGAGCAAAGCCTGGTGAACAGCAGGTGCTCCGGAACTGCCTGTTCAGGGTCGCTAGGGACGCAGGCTCAGGTCACAGAGCAGGAATTTGAAGCTGGATCTCACCAAGGTGGCCTCTAGCTGAGAAGCTGTGATTGCCAGACGCTGCAGCCCGTCTTTGTAGGTCTGCGGGGTCTGGAAGCTGAGCCTCTGGAGGCCTCCCAGCAGGGCTGATGGACTAAAGGGCCCAGAAGAGCCCAGAGGCTTGTCAGGATCCTCCTCCATGGCCTGGTGCTTCCCAGCTGGGTTCACTGGTTTGGCAGCAATCAATGGTGACAAGGATGACAGTGACAACAGGGCCCCTGCCATTTTTCTCCTGCGTTTAACTATCAACTCTTAGAGTAGGGACTTCAGATCTCATTCACTGCCTCATCACTTGGAAGGGACAGGGTGCATGTGGCTCAGAGTGACCACAGCCTCTGGAGTGCTGGTCTATGTGAACAGGAGTCTCCTCCATGCCAACACAGGCTTTAGAGGGACTACCTGTCACCAAGTCCTACACTCCTCCCCTCCCCCCAGCAGGCCAGTGATCCAGGCAGGACCAAGCCCTTTGGATTTTCTCCCAGGTGCTGGCAAGCTGGAATCACCCGTGACTGACTAACTGCGTGGTCTGCACCTCTTGCACTGTCTTGCACAAGGCTAGGAGAGGATGGTCTGGGGTGGGCGTTCCAGGATGGCCAACTCAGCAGTGTTTCCAGTGAGCCAGTGCCCTGTCTGGAGGTGCTGATTATAATCAATCAATGAATCCTGAATTGAAAGCTTAAGAAATCCTGATGCCTCTTCTCTAGGGAACTCAAGTTTGGAAACCCCCTAGTTGAACACTCATTTTTAGAGACTGGCCCCTGAGCCCAGCTTTCACATCTACTTTGAAAGCTCACCGCGGTTTCCAACACTACAAGCACAAAGGACTGTGTTCTCCACATAGCCAAGAACTGCATGGTGCCCACAGTGCCGTGCAATGCCAAGAACATTGCTCAGGTCCACGGAGGAGAGTAAAATGAAAGGCAGAGCAAGCCGTAGGTGTCCCAGACACAAGGTGCAGGGAGGTACAAGGGTACAGGACTGTGGACAGCAACCCAGACTAAATTAGTCAGCGGTGCCCTGTTTTTTTGGTGGGACTGGGTTTTGAACTCAGGGCTTCACTCCTGCAAAGCAGGCCCTCTACTGCTTGAGCGGTGCCTCCAGTCCATTTTGCTCTGGTTATATTTTGGAGATGGGGTCTCCCAAATTATTTGTCCCGGCTGGCCTTGAACTGGGAGCCTCTTGATCTTGGCTTCCAAGTACCTAGGATTGTAGGTGTGAGCCATGGTGGGCCCAGTTAGTCTTGCCCTATTGATATTAGGGCAGGACCCAAGGCCCCCTTGGGAGAGGAGGAAGCAGGAGGAACAGGAAAGGGGGCTAGAGGGTGTGGAGAACATGCCACTGAGGCAGTGCACATGTAGGTGCTCAGCCAGTGGGCCATGGCCTCACCACTGAGACAAAGGCCCTGTAACTCCAGGTGAGGAAGAAGGGTAAAGGTGGCAATGCCCTCAGGACTTAAGACACCGGTCATCCGTCAGGAGCCACCCTGCCTGAAGCAATTTTGTTCAATGTATATTTGTGGTTTTAAAACTGCTCCATATCAGGCTGCCTTTTGTTGTCAGTGAGTCAACAAAAGCGTACAAGGCACCAAGCACAAAATGCAGTCAGCCTTACAGAAAGGGCAGGTAGAGTGCCCTTCCAGAAAACTCCAAGGCAACCTCAAGATGGCTAGACAGCCCCCGGGACTATGCTCTCCATGGCTCAGCCACACTAGGTCCTCTGCTTCAGACATCTGGATATCTGGCCAAGTTCCCTAGGCCCTCCTGGGAATTCACCCACTAGACATCCTTCCTCCGGTCAGAACCTGTGCAGCACCAGCTCCCTGGCTAAGTGCCCAGAAGACAGTGCTGAATGCAGACCTGGAAGCCATGGCTTCTTCCTGCTGGAGTACATCCAGCCCTCAGGCTCCCTCAGGCAGATGATGTAAAGGAGAGCCCTGGGGACTCCTGGCCCTGTTGATCCTGGAGGAGCCAGGCCCGTAGCACACTGTCCACTGCCTGGGACAACATCAGCCTGATAACCTGCAACCCACATTCTGGTGTTGCACAGGCACAGCCTCTCAACTATGAAGTGCATCCTGCCTCTCTCTGTGAGAAGCAGTGGGCCTGAGGCAACAGTGGCAGCCCCCACCCCCATCTCCACCCGGCTCCAGTCCCACACACCCTTTCAGTGTGGCTTCTCCACAGCTCCTTGGGGACTGCTGCTCCTGGGCTGCAGATGTGGAAACTGAGGCAGAGATGTGGTATAATGCCAATTACAAGCCTCTGGCTGTTCCCTCTAGGCAAAAGGGAAGCTACTGCTTGGTGGGTTAAGGACCCTGTGAGGCACAGCCCAGGCAGTGAGCACCTAGGGCTGCCACTGAGGTAACCTCGGTATAGTACTCAGGTTCTGGACTTGGCCCGGAGCACACAGGTGTTGGGCATGGCGGCGAGGGCCAAGGGCTTGGCCAGTTGGAGCTCAAGGTCCAGCAGGGTGCCCAGTGGTGTCCCTTGCCGTTGTTCTGTGCATGGGAACTTTCCCACACACTCTGTGGACACACACATGCTGCCTCAGCTCCCCCACCGCCAATGACAACTCCAGGACCCAGGAGGAGGACAGCACCTGGCAGCACACAGAGCCTAAGATAGCTCAACCCTGGACCCAGGACCCAGGCTGAACTTGCCCATGGGCTTCTATTTAAAGCAAAGACTCCCATCTCAGCTCCATCGCTTGGTTCTTTTTTGTGGTTCCGGGACCCTCATGTGCCAGGCATGGGCTGGTTTAGAGTGTGGCAGGTTCCTCAGGTGACCTGAGACCACAGGAAGGAGCCCATGGTCAATCACAATCCAGCCCTGGCCACCACAGCCCTCCATTGTCTGCATGAGCTGTCCCTATGCCTGACACTTGTGCCTCCTCTCTCATGGACCCGCTCTTTCAGAATCTGCTTACGTGACCTTTACTACCAAAGGCCACCCAAGCCTTGACTTCCTTCCTTGGCTAGCGTCACACCCACGGTACTACGGAACTCTCCACAACTGTCCGAGCTTTTCTCTGCAGGAGCCCCACAGTACGAAGCACCATGTACACAGAAACCTCAGGAGGGGATGGCCAAGGATCTTGGAGTTTGAAGGGAGCAAGCTTCCCCATCAAGCTGGGCTGCCATCACTTGGGGGGCTGAGGCAGGAGGATTGAGAGCTCTAGGCCATCAAGGGCCATTTATACCTGTGCCAAAAAAAGAAAAGAGAAAAAAAAAAAAACCCCAAGCGGAAGGTGGGTGCATCCATAGCTCAGTGATAGAGTGCTTGTTCAGCACGTTTAAGGCCTGGAAACAGTGAAACCAGGGTAACCAGACGTCTGGTGGGATAACTACAAAGGTGGTATCAGAGCTCACTCTGCTCCTGTAAGATGTAACCGAGGGGGCACATAACCCATCAAAAGCAACATTCCGAATAATTCCAAGTGACAGAAAGGGGGTTCCTGTCACTCCACAACTATCTGGCCTTGGCATATGGCTAAGCCACTTACCCATAAAGTGCCATCACACTGAAGCACAACCTGGCTGCCACCTAAGGTACCTCAAGGTCCACAAAGAACTACACGACAGTTCATTGTCTCTTCAAGCTCCATGTACACAACCCAGTCACAGAGATCTGCTTCAAGGGTTCTGGAAAGCAAACTTAAAAATCCAAATGTTGCAGCCAAGTGCTGGCGACTCAATTCAGGGCCAGCCCTGGACAAACAGTTTTGGTTATTTATCTCCAAAATAACCAGAGTAAAAATAGACTGGGGGTGTGGCTCAACCAGTAGAGCGCCTGCTTTGTAAGTGGGAAGCTGAGTTCAAACTGCAGTCCTGAGGGGGAAAAAAAAAAAAAAACCCAAAAAACAAATTTCAAATGTTTCATTCTCTCCTCCAAAGAGGAGCAATAGGAAGGTTACAACAAAAATGTGAGCCTTGATGCTGCGTGCAATTTTATTCCCCTCACCTCCTCTTCACCTCAGCCCTGATACAGGGCTAGGGCACCAGCCATGACTTGTGCCACTTGCCATGACAGCTGTTGGCTTGGAACCCGGTATCTGACAGGAATACTGTAAAGAATTTGCCTTGGCACAAAATGAGGTGTGGCCACTGCCCTGGGCTCCTGCAAAGTGACCTCTGAGCATGCCTGACAGGGCGGCTGTGATCGCCTGGAAGAGAATAGGTGATTCAGGGTGATGGCTCTGGGTCACATGGTTTCAGCTCAAGCTGCAGAGGTGTTGGAGGCCAAGGTCAGCCAACATGACCAAGTCCCTGTAAAAACCCTGGACACTGAGGCTTCCTCATCTGGCAGCATTGCACACTGTCTTAGCACTACAGGAAGGTGGCACAGCCTGTGTTTCCACCCAAGAGGCCGAGGGAAGCCCCACTCTCAGGGTCCTGGGGGTGGGGGGGCTCTTCCTTGGCTGAGGAATCTTGACCCTTCCCGTGATCAAGCACCATGGAGTGAGCTCTCCACTTTCCTGAACCTCACAGTGGGCTGCACACAGTTTTCCCTCACAGTTCAACCTTGAAATGAGTGGATTCTGTGCCTAACCACCATTTTTTAATGTATCTGCTAAATGAGGCAGCTTCCCACCAGAAAAGCCCGGGTAGGTCTTTCCTGGGTTGAGGCGCTCATCTCTTCCCATGTGACTGCCAGCAAACACTTCTGCTTCAGAGAACAGACTAAGTCACTCCCAGTACAGACCACTCCTCTCCCATGCCCTGGGACACAGGTGCCACCCAGGTTCAGTACTTCCATGGCTTATCCCTGCCTCTGGGCAGCTGCTGGTTTTGTGATGCTGTCTACCCCAGGACATGAGGTCACCCTGAAACTGATGCTTGGACGCAAGCACTGAGAGCACCGGTGACCCTGGCCCTGGTGACGAGGAGCCAGTATCCTTCAACAGGATACTTCTTGACAAAACCATCACGAACAGATCCTGGCCCACTTCTCAGCACCTCTTTCTAGGCTGAAGAGTCGCCTGCTGGGTGAGCTGTCTTCTGTTCTGGCACTTGCGAGATCAGTGAGAGTGATGCCTATGAAGCTTTCCCAGCAAGGTGCAACTTGCCTATGGAAATGGACTGCCACTGACTGCCACCGACCATGCTTCCTGGAAATAGCCAAAGCCTCTATTGTTTCCCACTGTGTTTCTTCAAACCGGGCTAACGGAAGTAAAGTGCCCATCTTCAGTGTGGACCTGGATACTTTCACATGCATATATAGACACAGATACCCTAGAGGCTCACTTGTGCCGTTTTCCTATCCATCCGCCTGTGGTAACCATGTCAGCGTACAGCACGTGGCCCAGCTTTGCACATAACCAAAAGCTCTTCGATGTCTGGCTTCTTTCTCTCAATGAGATAAGAGGCTCTCCAGGTAGGAGCACGTCTGTTCTGGCTCCTAGGAGCCTGTACTACAGTCAGGCCACACCAAGCTATTCTCCTGTGGACACACCTGGGTGGCTCCTGTTGGGGAGACCAGTACCCCACCTACTGCAGACATCTGTGGTGGCCATGCCCTGGGTGCTGTGGTGTGTGACAGTACTGGTGCTGTTAGCTTGTAGAGGGTTAGAAAATGTTCCTGATGAGCTGCCTGCTCCTCTAAGACCACAAGGACGTCCTTGACACCCACAATCCACCATTAAGTCAGCTTGTTTTTCCTGGTCTCTGGCAGGAATCTTTACCGTCGTAGTAAGTGTTCTCTGATGAACACATTCTTAACTTAGTGGAATCTAATCTGTCAGTTGTTAATGGCCAGTGGCTCTTCCTACTTCAAGGACACACGGCTTCTTCTAAAACATTGTTTTTACCTTCCACAGTCTGACACCCATAGTTTCTTTCAAAAGACCATCCGTGTATGTGTGATGTGAGGCAGGGTCAAGGATCCTCTTCTCCACGTGGGGTCACTGCACAGTCCAAACACTGACCTTCAGAGGCCTCTTCACTTGGGACATTTTAAGATTCCTTCACAAAAACACATTAGAAATGGAACAGGAAGGGGCTGGGGTGCAGCTCAGTGGTAGAGTATGCTTAGTGTGTGAGTGAGGCCCTGGTCCTTCCCCAGCACCAAACCAGAAATAAAACACAGACGTATGTGATTTTCACACTCTGTATTTTAAATAAATATTTAAATGTTCTCTACTTTTTAAAAATTTTACTTTCTTGGGCTAGGTGTGGCTCAAGTGGTAGAGCACCTCCCTAGCAAGCATTAAACCCTGAGCTCAAATCCCAGTGCTGCCAAAAAAATTTACTTTCTTTGAGGAATTTGCTTAAGGAGGAGGTTACGAAGCAGACTCAATACTTTCTTTAAAATGCCAGTACACAGGCTGGGTGCTGGTCGCTCACGCCTGTAATCCTAGCTACTCAGGAGGCAGAAATCAGGAGGTTCACGGTTCAAAGCCAGCCCGGGCAAATAGTTCATGAGACCCTATCTTGAAAAATCCCATCACAAGAAAGGAAAGCAAGGTGTAGGCCCCGAGTTCAAGCCTCAGTACTGAAGAAGAAAAAAAAAACAAAAAACCCAGTATATGACATTGTCTAGCTAGTGAACCTAAATGTTTCCTCTTCACTTTCTCGTCAAGTAATAAAAAAGAAACACACTTGTTAATTAGGGTACAATAATCATTGCCAACCCATAAAATGTTGCATCAGGTGACATGTGAGAGCTCACAACTCAATACTTTCCTCTGACCAATACAGCTCGTGAAGTCATAGTTCAATCCCTAGTACCATTACAAATAAAATAAGCACATTTTGCTTCCGGAATCATTGTCTGTCACTCTGTACAACCTTCCCATTATGGGACGATGCTAGCCAGTGTGAACCAGAAAGCTGAGTGAGACACCAGGAAGCAGCAGCCTGCCAAGGCCAGGACTCCTGCCCATGCCGTCTGCTACCAGGCTGCACACAGCTTGCTCACGCTGGCAGGCCTGCTGCAAGAACCACAACTTCCTCCTACTTAAGTGTGTATGTGATCTGTAAGTGGACCTTACAGTGCACTGCCGGGCCGTGGCCGCAGCTGAAGCCACGAGACGCCTTGAGTATGGCCTAAGTCTTGTGGGGACAGGCCCATGGAGCAGAGCTGGTCTACAGCCTCACCCCACCTGACTGGTCCATGAGGACACAATGAGGACACAACGAGGACGGGAGGGCGGCCAGGGTGTGAGAGGCTGCAGCACGGAAGCCACTTGCTCCACTCCAGCCACGTGGCCTACTTGTCAGGGTCCATCTGGCCAACACCCAACACTGCATCCTTGCCATCCTCAAACCCATCAGTTCACAGCTCTACCTGCTGCTGCCACTGCTGGGGCCTAGGCCCTAGACTGTCCCCTCCCCCAGACGACTGCTACCTGTCACTTTTCTTGACAGTAGCACTCCTCTCCCTCTCATCACAGATGTTGTTCTGGAACTGGAGCAAGGAGCAAGGAGAGGGCAGAGCGCTGACACAGGAATGGCATCTGCACATGGCGCCTCCGCTTACCTGTCCTTATACTTGATGACGGCGTCCACGATCTTCTTCATCTTCTTGGTGAGGTTGGGGGGGTTTGGGGAGAGCTTCTCGGCGGGTGGCCGCCCGCGCTTCTTTTGTTTCTTGCTCTCGTCGTCCTTGTCACGGCTGCGGGTGCTGGTGGTCGGCGTGGAGGAGCCGGCGTCGCTGTCACGCTTGCGCTTGCGCGATGACTTCTTCTGCCGGACCTCCTCTTCCATCTCCTCCAGCGTGCCCTCCTCGATGGCCTTCAGGGTCAATAGTAGTGAAATAGACAGCCAGCACCCAAGTCGACAAGCAGAGGCCACCATGTGCTCCCAGGGCCCGGCTGGGGTGGGGAACAGCACACACTGGGGCTGCGGGCTGGGTTCAGACAGGCCGTGAAAAACCGGCGCTGCCCTGTGGACGCCCGGCCCGAGCTGTCCTTACAGACCAACTGTGGACCTCACCAGTCACAGACCCCATCCTCACTGTGCAGAGGGATTAAACCCTAACATCACTCAGCATGCAGGTGACAATGGGAAAAGCCCCATCCCAGGCTCCCCGACTGGAAGTGGTTCAAGTGGTAGAGCACCTACCTTGAAAGTGTGAGGCCCTGAGTTCAAACCTCCTTCTCCCGCCCAAAACAAACTGCTAAACCAAACCTACTGAAAATTAACTATTTTAGAGCCGAGTGACATGCCACACACCTGTCATCCCATATTTAGGAGGCTGAGGCAAGGAGGTCATGAGTTCTAGGCCAGCCTAGGCTACATAGCAAGATACTATCTCAAACAAAACAAAACAAAACAAAAAACCCACAAAACTGAACACAAAAGATTGACCGTGTTAGCCAATCTCGAGTACACACAGTGCTGTGTGGCCACTTCCTGCAGAACCTTCCTGTGCAGTCAACATGCCCTTGCACCAGGAGGCGCTGGGATTTGGGTGTCCCCATTTTCCTATAGCAGAATCTTTCTTTTCTTCTCTGTTGCGGTGCTGGGGTGGAACTGGGCCGCACTCATGCTGGGCAAGTGCTCTGCTAGTGAGCAGCACCGGTCCCATCCTTCCTTTGCCATTCTGCATTATGCCAGGCTTGCCAGTGACTCTCTCTTAAAACAGACTCCTGCCTGATGAGGTGAGGAGCGTGCTGACACACAGTACCAATTGTGAAAGAACCCCAGTTATTAATTCAATGATAACTTGGGTGTTCTGGCTATGAAGCCAGGTTTCAGGGGAGCTTGCACTCAAGAAAGGGGATGGACTGTGACTGAAAGGGACTGTGGCTGGTCATCACACTTAGGCCATGATGGTGACCCAGGCACTGGACAAGGGGCTGAGATGGCCCTGAGCAGAACCCCAGAGGTGTGGTGATAGGAAGTGGGCAGGAGAGCTTCCTGGGGGAGGTGGAAAGGAGCTGAAGGGGTGGATGGGAGAAAGGGCATGTAGCCAGCCACAGGAGGTCTGGGAGCTACAGGCCCTGAGGCAGACAGTAGGAACAGTTGGTTTTATATTGCCCCCCAAATTCATGTCTGCCCAGAACCTCAGAATGTGACTTTATTCAGAAACATGGTCTTTGCATGTGCAATCAGCTAGGAATAGAGATGAGTATCATCCTGTATCTAATGCAACTGGCATTACTTTTATTATTATTATTGGCAATACTGAGGTTTGAACTAGGCAGGCGCTCTACTACAGGTCACACTCCCAGCCCTTTTCTGCTTTATTTTTCAGGAAGGATCTCTTGTTCGTTTTTTGCCAGAGCTGGACTCACACTTAAGAGCCTTCTACCTATGGCCTCCTGCATAGCCAGGATTACAGGAGTGCTTCACTATGCTCAGCCTGCAACTATCCTTGTTAGAAACAGATTCAGGGAGACACAGAGAAGGCTATGTGAGACAGAGATGGAGGCTGATATTGCCAAGGAATGATCCTTCCTCTCCAGGGCCTTCTGAGGGAATATGGCCTTGCCAATATCTTGTTTCAGATTTCTGGTTCCAGGACAGTGAGAAAATGTATTTCTGTTGTATTTTGCTGCCATGGTGTGGTACTTTTATAACTGCCACCCTAGGGTGGCAGCCCCTGGCAAGAGCCAGATTAGCTTGAAGGTTTTTTGTACATACAGCACTCGAGTGGCTTCCAGAAGAGTGGCAGCAATTGCATGCCCACTGGTAGTACAGGCGTGGCCTGTAAATGTGAATACACATGCGACGTGCTCACTGCGGAGAAACAGCCTCTTCAGCAAACGTTGCTGGGACAGCTGCATCTGAAGAATGAAGGTGGATCCTACCTCACACCATTTAACTCAACTGGATCAGAGACCCATACGTAAGAACTAAAATATGAAGCTCTTACAAAACAGAGAAAGCCAGCGCTGGTGGCTCACGCCTGTAATCCTAGCTATGCAGGAGGCAGAGATCAGGAGGATCGCGGTCGAAGCCAGCCTAGGCAAATAGTTCGTGACACCCTATCTCAAAAAAGCCCATCACACAAAAGGGCTGGTGGAGTGGCTCAAGGTGTAGACTTTGAGTTCAAACTCCAGTTCCACAAAAAAAATAAATAAATAAAAGAGGGAAAAAAAAAAGATTAGTGACTTTGGATTTGGTCAAAGTTTCTTTGATATGACACCAAAGAACAGGCAATAAAGAGAAATAAACAGTAAATAAAAACAACAGAACACTTTTGTGTTTCAGTGGATACCATGAATTTGAGAAACATAAAAGCATTATCTCTTGTAAGAGATTTAGGAAGAACTTAATACAGTCTAATAAAAACCCAAAACACTTGGGCGTGGGCAATGAAGAGGGTATAGCAAACAAAAAGAGGAATTCGTGAGCATAAAAAGAACCTGCACGTCAGCCATCAGAAAGATGGGACTCAAAGCCACACGAGGTGTCCCATCCCCCACTCTGGGACGGTGTGAAGCAAAGGTGATGCAATAGCAAGTGCTGGTGAAGACATGGGGAGTTCTGGGTGCGATGTAAAGTGCTGGAGGCCAGTCTGGCCACTATTCAAAAGGCTAGGCACAGAATGACCAACGTGTTCCAACAGTGCCGCTCCCAAGAGAGATCAAAATGTGTCCACACAAAACACAGTGGCACTATTCACAACAGCCCAAATGGCAGCAGAAAAAACAAAATGTGGCATATCCATGGGACATTAAGTAGAGACAAAGCACTTTAGTGGCTGTGTGGCATGGGTGGGGGATCAGCCACCAAGGGGAATGGCAAGTTGGAGCAGGGCTCCTCCTGGGGGATGAAAACGCTCTCCCATGGACTCTGGTAGCACCCCGTAAACACTGAAGTGGACACTTAACATGGCGGTCCATATTGCTGTTAATCATCTCAAAACAAGGCACACCAACACTGGGAGATGTGTTCCAGGAAAGGTTAACAGGAAGGCAGGAGTCTCCTGCTCGGGAGCCAGTGGCCACTTGCCATGGGTCTGGGCCTGGCCGCGCCTATTGCTTCCTGATGGGCAAGCTGGGAAGGTGGCCGCCCTAGGGTCTATGCTCCCTGACCACGTTTGTAGCTCCTGCATGCATGTGCACAGCGCAGGGCCGAGCTCACTACACTGGTCTGCCTGGCTATCACAGGGTGGTGCAGCTCATTCCTGGATGTGGGGCTCACACAGCACAGCATGACGCAAAGCTGTGACCTCCCTGTTCCTTACAAGTGCTGTCCCTGGCAATTTTTACAATCCGACTTACAACCTTGACTCACCAGCTCTGCACTCGGAGCCCCCATTGGATGTGATAGATCCCCATAAAGCCAGTGCTGGCCTGGATACCAGGCTCCTGGCACAGTGCCCTCGGTGAGGGGGAAGCCAGGTGGTCCCCAGCTCCTCTCACTCTGCAGTGTGTCTCGGGCAACACCAGCCAGCCTGGGGCGCACAAGCACCTCCTTCCCCATAGCCTGGCAGGGAGCCTGCTTATGGGGTGACCTGCCCTGAGTGGGGCTGCCAGCCCTCACTCCTCCAGAGTCCTCTATCCATAGGGCCTCAGGGTCAGCACCTTGTCAGGAGCAGTGCTTTAACTTCTTGAAGAGGTCAGCCACTCAGAAGGCCTGAGACAGCCAGCAGCATGCTGCCAGCTTCCCAGAGACAGCATGGGCTCCTCCCTGTGGGCAGCACTGGTGCCGGAACTGAGCATCCATGTCTACGCCATAACATGAGTTGGTCTTAGATCAAGGCCACATCCCAGAGCCTCTGCTCCCCAGCCCTGCCTGGCCTGGCCTACACAGTGCAGCACTCTCTGGCATGTACCTTGAGCCACTGCTTCTCCGTCAGTGAGTCACTGTAGTCCACCTCCTTGCGGTGGCGGGAGCCACGGCCAAACATCTTCTCCTCCTCCTCCTCGCAGGTCAGCCGCTCCACCTCGGCATCGTCCTTGATGATCCAGGATGGAAGCTCATCCTCCTCCATCAGGCGTGGCTTCCGCTTGGGGTTGCGGGCCTCCTCACGCCTGCGGTCCAGGTCCATGCGCTGCAGGGCGGATGGAGGGGAATGAGGTGTCAGTCTGGGAAGCCTTGGCCTGCTCACATCCAGCCTCACAGAGGCCTGGTTCTCTGTTTGCAGGGCTGGGCATTGTGACATTACCGGCAGCTGTCAGTATTGAGGGCCCTCATCTGGCCTGGCTGCTACGACAGACCCTGGGGGGCTCTGGCTCCATCAAAAAGGCCCAGTCTCGATGAAAGACACAAGGGCTGCAAGAACCACCATCCCAGCTTTCCACCATGAGCCAGAGGCAGGGGACTGAGGGATCAAAGCCCTTGATTGTGGCAGCTCCCCCTGAAGGGGAGTGGAGCCCATGGGGGCTGTCAGCAAATGCTTAGGAGATGGGTGCTCAGCAGGACTGGTGGCTCTGCAGGCCACAAACAGGTGTCATGTATCCTACGAATGTCCAGGAGACTGGCAGTGAGAGACAGGTCAGTGGGAGGCATAAGCAACCACACAGAGTGTGGCTCCAGTTTGGTGAGCAGCCAGGATGCCACCATTATCAGACAGACATATGGCATGGTTGTCAGTGGCCACCAGTCACCCGCTGTCCCAGACCTAGGTGCTCACCATGAACAGGTCAAACTCCTCTTCGTGCCGGGCAATCATCTGGTTGACAGTCTCGTCATCGGGCACCTCATCTTCCTCCTACAAGATTGCAAAACTTTAATAGAACTGCGGAGAGGCTGGGCTGGGCGGTGGCCGGGCTCAGAGGTGAGCAGCGGCGTCCATGGGAAATGAGCTGATGTCCCCGGCTGGCTGCGGTGGAGGGTCCCACACAGCAGCAAGAGGCACACACACGCACACGCACACGCACGCTCCGTGGGATCAGGCCTGCTGGCCATCTCAGCAAGAAGCCGAGGATTGAGTGGGCGTGGAGACTGAACTACCCCTCTCACCTTTAGAGGTGGCTCCTCCAAGTCGGGGTTGACGCCCGCTGGCGGAGGGGCAGTGTGGGCGAAGCTGGCACTGCCGCTGCCCGTGCTGCAGTGTCTGCTCTGTGGATAAATAGAGGACTTCAGTCTCCAGGGCTGTCAATCCGGCGTCTGTCACCAGCAGTTTAGAAAAAAACCACTTCAAAGGGAAAGCAAGTACTCATCCTCTTTCCGTTCAGCCCACACTCCCTTTACTCCAAAGGGATGCAAAAAAAAAAAAAAAAAAAAAAAAAAAATGCAAAAAAAGGTACAAAACCAAAAATGAAAGCTGCTCATGCGTCCACCACTCACGCTGGGAGGGCAGGGGCTGGCGCTGCACTCACCTCATCCTGCTCCTCGTGCTCCAGGATGGCCTGCAGGAAGGCACGCCGCTCATGGCTGGACGACTTCTGGTCAAACATGCCCGCCTGGATCACCTTCTGGTCCACGTTGAGCTTGTACTTGGCGGCAGCCAGGATCTTTTCCTCCACGCTGTTGACAGTGCAGAGGCGGAGCACGCGCACCTCATTCTGCTGCCCAATGCGGTGAGCGCGGTCCTGCGCTTGCAGGTCCTGAGGAGGGTGGCCGGTCAGTTCCAGGTGAGCACTTGGCTCTGACGCTGTAGGCTGCCTGGCCTGACATTCTGACCACCTAGCCAGCAGCTTGCAGAGCAGGCGCTCAGTGTGACCTGCCGGTGTCACTTATCCCGGGGGGCCTAGTGCAGTCATCGAGTCCATGGGGGCTTTCTACCTTATTGAGCAGAGGACAATCCCTGCACAGCACTGTGACAGTGTCTGCTTTGGCTATAGACTCTGGGCTGTACAGCCCAGGCCTGGGCCTAACCTTTCTGAGCCTAACTTGAGCACTGACACATGCCCCCTCTCATGGCAAACGTCTGGGTTCAGCGATGGGGCAATCCAGCTCTCAATAGCGTGGCAGCTGTGGCTGTGGATATTATGTGTCATTATTGCTAGCACAAGACAAGGAGGACCCCAAAATCCTGTCTCTGGGCCCAGGACCTGCGTAGGCCAGCTGGATAACAGTGTTCAATTAGAGTCTTGTACTTGGGGGACAAGAGTCAAACCCAGGGCCTGTGCATGCTAGACAAGTGGTCTGCCACTGAGCTACATCCCCACAAAGAGCCTTGTACCAAACAGTGGGGAAAAAGAAGGCTGGAACTACCACTCTGCCCCACCCAGTCAGCACCATTCCTAGCAAGGCTGACACCAGATGACTGGCCCCAGCCTGCAATCCTCTCTTCCTGTGACTGGCGTACACTGACCTTCTCTCTAGAAACCAGTCAGTTGTTAGAGCTGGGTCAGGACCTAAACCCCAGACTAACCAAAGAAGGGACACAATGAACACCCAAGCCACTCACCCAAACAAATGGACTACTGTAACACACAAGCGGACCATACTGGGCCTGCCAGGCTGGGGGAGAGCATACCTGTGATCTCATGGACGGGAGCGGACCAGTTGGGCAAAAGCAGTCAGAACGCAAGGGATTCGTTCCTACGTGGCCTAAATCCTACTTTGCAGAGCTGACTAACCCGAGGGCTCTTGCATAGGTGCCAATAGAGACAAGAGGCTCCTGAGGGGACCAGTGCTCACATGATGAACAGAAAGCCCTGATTCCTGCCCAGCAGGCTGGAAGGCAAGATGGTCTGGGGCCACTGCATGCTGTGACAGCTGGTAGAGCTACCTGAAGCCTCTGGAGGTAAGCTGACCAGAGCCAAATACTCAACAGAGGTGGGTGCTGGAATACAACACCCTGTCAAAACAGGCGGTGTATGGGGTGGCTAGCAAAGGTGGGACTGACGGGGCGACAAACACAAGGACTCCTTGTGTGATATTGTTTTTTCTTGCTCTCCTAGGATTTGAACTTAAGCCACTCCACCAGCCCTATTTTGTGAAGGGTTTCTTTTGAGATAGGGTGTCACAAAGTATTTTTGCCTGGGCTGGCTTCAAACAGCGATCCTCCTAATTGCTAAGTTCCTGCAAGCTAAGACTACAGGTGTGAGCCACTGGCGCCCAGCTTAGTATTTATACTGAAAACAAAACCAGAAATGCTTTTTTTTTTTGGGTGGGACTGAGGTTTGAACTCAGGGCTTCGCACTTGCAAAGGTCGTCTCTATTACTTGAAGCCACACCTTCAGTCCTAGAGCAGGAACATACTATTTTTTGCAAGGAGACATATGGAAAAGTCTTTTTTTTTCCTTTCTTTTTAGAATTTATTTATTTTTGGTGGCATTGAGGTTTGAACTCAGGGCCTCATGCTTTGCTAGGCAGATGACTACCAACCCAGCCCAAAATATTATGGTTGTTTATTTTTTGGCTAGGGTGGGCGGTGGAGAGGGGAATTGGTACTGGAGTTTGAACTCCGGGCCTTGCACTTCCTAAGCAGGTGTTCTACCACTTAAACCACACCTCCAGCGTGGGAAAAAGCTTACTCGCTTTAAAACTTTCAAATCTGTAAAACAGCATTTATTGGCATCCATTCCCATGGGACCCATGAGGGGGCCGAAGCTAAGGAGTAAGGATGTAATGAACGGCACAGAGCTCAGCCCAGGTTTTGTCCTGTTACACGACAATTGAGGGTATGCCAGGGCTGTACCCCACTGGCAGAATTAGGGGCGTCTCACTTTCTTCTCAGTTATGCAATTTCAGGAACTTTTAATTTTTATTGATTTATCTTGTGGGCTGGGGATGAACCCAAGGCCTCACACATGCTGGGCGAGTGCTCTATCGCTGAGTTACAGCCTTCCCCTACCAAGGAATTTTTTAAAAATAACAACAGAATAACCCCAGAACACATACACACACAAAAACAACAAAACCCACCCCCCAAAATGGAATAGACTGTTTTGGATGTGGACATGCAGGAGAAATCGCCTCTGTTCTGCTGCCTGAGGGCAGGGTGGGGCGGCACCAAGGCAGCACTGGACACCAAGATGGCACTTGACTCCCGCAGTTCCCTGGACCTTCCTGCTCCCTCAGGGCAGCAGCTGCCTTACCTGGTGGGGATTCCAGTCGCTGTCAAAAATGATCACAGTGTCGGCAGACTGCAAGTTGAGGCCTAGCCCCCCGGCGCGGGTGCTGAGCAGGAAGATGAAGTACTCGGAGCCCGGCTCATTGAAGGTTTTCAGCAGCATGCCCCGGTCCTCTGCCTTTGTGGTTCCTGTAGCACGGGGCAGACGAGTCAGCAGGGCCAGGAGCCACAGAACCACTCCTCACAGGAACAGTGTCCCCCAGGCCACAGGAGCCAAGGGCACTCACTAGCGAGTACCACCTCTCCCATCCCAGGAAATAAAAACCGGCCCGCCTGTGCCCATAGGCTGGCCACAAGGGGCTCCACTAGGGGCTGTGAGAACATGAGGCCGGGCTAGGGTACAGGAAACACCCAGGCCATAGGACTGTTGCTGCTGAGCACCAGGGCTACCTGCAGACCCTGACAACCCCCAAGTCTGCCCACTCTGCTTCATGGGGCAGCAAGCCGAGTGGCACATAGTGCCTACACCGCACCCCTTAAAAAGGCACTCCAGGCCTCAGGAGGGTAGACAATGGCTGTGGGACTGAGCCAGTAGCCAGAGGGCCGGTGTGTGCTCTTGCCCCTCATGCGGTGGGTTTTGTCGAGGCTGAGGCTGAGGGGCTGCCCCACTTCCCAGATGTCAGCCTGTGCTGCCATGCAGCCCCTCTCACAGTGGGATACAAAGCATCCTGACATCTGAGTTCCCAGCCTCTCGAGTCTCACCATAGTTTTTTACCCCTGTGAGGTGCCACATGCATTGTAGCCAAGCAGACATTAAGTCCTTGTCCTTATGTCCCCTCCCCCAGGGGAGACGGCTTAGTCCTCACAGATAGGCAAGGCCTGGCCATGTGGGCCTCGGCTGGGTTTTGGTTCAGTGGAAGCAGTGGGAAGCCATGAAGATGTTTTTGGTAAGGCGAGGCACTGGAGGCCAGATGGGCCATGTTCCAAGTCAGCTTGCTCTGGTGGAGGCCCGCAGGGACAAACAGAAGGACCAATCCAGCAAGCACGACTCATGGTCTGTGAAACCACCCTTCTACAAGATGCTCAGTGGCAAGTGGTACGGGGTTGGGGGGACAGGGAAGTTTGGGGCATCTTGTGACAGCACACTGTGGAGCTTCGTAAAGGCTATGAGAAGTCTTTCGAGGAAAGAGAGATACTTACTATTTATTTTTATTAATCTTTTGCTGTACTGGGACTTGAACTTAGAGCTAGGTAAGCACTACCACTTGTGTCATGCCTCCAGCCCAAGCTGCTTAGTCTTGTTGGTCTCCAAGTTCCCAAAGGGCTTTTCTCAGTCAGCCCTGATTACCACTCAGGCAGTCTGAGGACTGGGAACTCGCTCTAGGGGCCTTTGTGACCAGGGAGACTCCTGGGCCACCTGCCTGTTACATGTGTGGGTCTCTTCCTCCCATGGTGCCTCCCGGGGTAGAAACAGACACAGAGCTTCCCAAGACACAGCTCTGGCCCTGTGGCCCCTGTTGCTGCCCCCGTGTGCACAGTTCTGGTGCAGCAGAGCCAATTCCGGCTCCAAGTCATAATTGGGACAGAGCCCTGGCCACCGGGCTGCTGTGAACAGTCCAGAACTGCAGTTCCAAGCAGTTAAGTGACACCTGGCTCTTGACCTCAGTGTGCTAGGGACACTGAGAGTGTGGAGAGGAGCCTGGCGGTATCTGAGGAGGAAGTCCTACAATGTGGACTGTGCCTGGAGCAAATCATCCAGAGGGGCAGTTTCAGTGCTTGTTTTCATGTGCCTGGGGGTAGGGAGGGTGCCGGTCACTTCTAGGTGAAATGAGGTTTTCTGTAGAAACCTGCAGTACTGAGAAAACCCTCAGTGTTTAGGGACTCAGCAGGTGACCCTGCTATGACCCAACAAGGGCCTGCCTACTACACCTGAGCGCCAATGAACCTCTACCCTTGAGTCCAAAACCAACGCCCTGCCTCATGCAGAAGGGAGGCCAGGTGGACGACCAAGCCCCTCGAGAGCTTTCCCTTCTACTCACCATCCAGCCTGAGGTATTTGAAGCCACGATATGCAAAATAATCTTCCATGATTGTCATGAGGGAGGTCATTTGGCAGAAGAGCAGCACTTTATGGTTGGTGGCACGGAGTTTGGGAAGAATTCTGTCGAGAAGTTCAAATTTACCCGAGGCTCGGTAGAGATCCAGTCTAGTGCAGGGCCAGGAGGAGAATGAACAGGAATTAGAAACACAGCCTTTGCCTAGGCACCAGCGGCTCCTGTCTATAATACTAGCTTCTCAGGAGGCAAAAATCAGGAGGATTGCAGTTATAAGCCAGCACAGGCAAATAGTTCTCAAAACCCTATCTTGAAAAACCCAAAACAAAAAAGGGCTGGCAAAGCGGCTCAAGAGGTAAAAGTACCTGCCTAGCAAGTACTTTTTCAGGAGGCTCTGAGCTCAAACCCCAGTGCCTCCGGGGAGAAAAAAAAACATAGCCTTTGTGCACAGAGGGATCACATCCCTTCTATAGCCTTTGGACAGGCTCAAGACTGAGGGGACTTCTCAAGCCAACCCCACCCATAGTTTCCACAAAGCCACTTCAACCCAACTGAAATAAACCTGGTTGTCCTTGTTCAAGAGCATGTTGCCAGGGAGGACCACATACTTACCATCTAATCTGATCACTTGTGGGACTGACAGGAGGCTCAACTAGTAAAGATGGTCCAGGAGCCTTCACACTGGGAGCCCCACCCCTGCCAGAGCCTGAACTGGGACAGTGTTGTACAGCAGGTGTTCATTATACAGCGTATAAAAAACCACACATACAGCTCATGCCTGTAATCCCAGCTATTTGGAAGGCAGAGATTAGGAGGATTGACATATGAGGCCAGTCCTAGAAAGAAGGTGAGACCCGCCGCCCCCCCCCCCAATCAACAAAAAAGCTGGGCATAGTGGCACATGCCTGTCACCCAAGCTAATCACGAAGTGTAAGTGGCAGGATTGCAGCCAAAGTTGCCTGGGGGGGGGGGGGGAAAGGGATCCCTTACTTCAAAACTACCAAAGCACAAAACAAGGCTAGGGTCATAGAGTAACGGTCATGCATCAATGCCTGCCTAGCAAGCACAAGACCCCAAGTTCAAACACCCATACCACCGGCCCTCCTCCCACAAACAACCCCACGCATCAAGAAGACTTTCTGCAAGACTCAGTCTGATGGAGCTGGTCTGTAATCCCAGAGACTTGGGGGGACAGAAGGATCTTGAGTTCCAGGTCAGCCCAGGCCGATTCATGTCTCCAAAAAAAAAACAAAGTGCAAACAAAGGGCTGGGAGATCACTTGCCTAAAAGCTTGAGGCCCTGGGTTCAATCCCCGTGTAGCCAAAAAAAAAAAAGGAGACAGAACTTTTTGCCTTTCACAAGATGCCTCCGTACCTAGGAATGATTTAATGCTCCAGAGTCCCCGCGGTGGCTTGAAATGTGAGGATGTTTGTAACAAGGCTGTTTGCAATGGTGAAATTCTAGAGATGGCACCCATGGCCAACCACATGGGGTTCTAGAAGAGTGCCGAGAGCCAGGTGTAGAACACACTTTAATCTCAGCACTTGACAGGCTGAGGCAGGAGGATCTTGAGTTCGAGACTAACTTGGAATTACATGGAGTCTCTGTCTCCTTTACAAAGCATATTGTAGGAAACCCAACTGCACAGCATGGAGTCCTTCCCTACCAGTGGCCATTAGGAAGCTGTGCAGGGTGAGACTGGAGGTACAGAGCAGGGCTGGGAAGCTGCTGGGTAAACAGCTGGCAACTTGCAGAGGGTGGGCAGTTTTATTCTTTTCATTGGGTTCTACATATTCTAAAAGTTCTGCCTTAGATACAGATATTAGCAGCAGTAAAGCCAACTGAACAAGAGAGCAAACCCCTCACATGGCCTGCCCACCCCATGGGGCCAGAAGCTTCTCACCCTTGGACGATGCCACCGGTGAACCCCAAATGCTCAGAAAAGGACTCCTGCAATAGAACAAGAGGCAGGTCAGTGCTGGGCAGAAACAGAACTGCATGGTCCCTCCCATGCATGGTCCAGGCCACTGCAGAAGGTCAGCATTGTCCTACTGGGAGCTGAGCAATAGCCTGCAGTGGCAGGGGCCAGACCTGGATGCTAGACTAAGCCTGGTGCACCGAATGACAGCCCCTTGTACTCCTCCAGTGGAGAACGAGTAGTAACCACTCAGTACCCTCAGCCACTGAGACTCCTGAGTACACTATATTCAAGAACCCCGTTTCAAAACAGAACCCCAGCAGCTCCCATGGTGGGTTCAGAGTTGGAAACAACCCTGAAACTGCATGTCATAAAATACAGATGTGTTCACATTTCTCAGAAGCAAGAGTCCAGATTCTGAAAGTGGACAGGAACTCAAATGGGCCCTGTGTTCTGCCCACACCTTGGATTGAAAAGGCAGCTGCATGTAGGCTTTGCCCCTGCATGGAAAAGGCAGTGTGTCAGGGAGCAGGCGCAGCATGACCCCTGGTGGTGGTGGTGGTGGTGGTATGTGAAAGACTTCCATTTCTACTTATTAACTTGTGGCTTTGTTAGAATAAGCATTAGTGGGCCTGGGGCAGGAAAGGCCCTGGGTACCACTCTCAATACCTCAGTACACATAAGGACACTTGCAAAGGGAAACACAATAAAGAAATAGATGTCCAGACATCACTTAATCAAAACACTAGAAATTGCCCAGAGCTGCTGGCTCATGCCTGTAATTCTAGTTGCTCAGGAGGCACAGATCAGGAGGATCATGGTTAGAGGCCAGTCCAGGTAAATAGTTCAAGAGACCCTATCTCAAAAATATCCAACACAAAACAGGGCTGGTAGAGTGGTTCAAGTGGTAGAGCGCCTGCCTAGCAAATGTGAGCCTTGAGTTCAAACCCGAGTACTGCCAAGGGAAAAAAAATTAGAAAATACCTTTTTGTTGTTTTTTATTTTCTGTGGTGCTGGATGTTGAACTCAGGGATTCATATTTGCTAGTAGGCAAGTGCAATCCCACTTGAGCCCATTCCTGGCTCTAAAAACATTTTTTTTTAACAAGTGGTAAGGGATGAGCAGTGGAGCTCAGCTTGGGTGGAAATGTGGTACCATGGTGGGGCGGGCCTCACTGTGATGTGTCTGAGCATGTCGGCTGGTGGTGGAGGCGTGGTGTGTGGTTTGTGGGGGGCTCACTTCAATGTGCTGGAGCATGTATGGGTGGTGGTGTGTGGTGTGTGGTGTAGGGGGCCTCACCGTGTTGTGTCTGAGCATGTAACAGGCGGTGGTGGAGGCGTGGTGTGGGGGGCTCACCTCGATGTGCTGGAACATGTACGGGTGGTTGCAGATCTTCCGCAGCTGCATGATGGTGTTCATCAGGGTCTTGGTGCCGCCTTTGCCCTGGGGAGGCAGAGGGAGGGTCCCAATGGGTTCCTGCCTCCAGGGCAAGGTGGAGGTAGGGCAGGGTACAAGCAGGGAGTTGGAGAAAAGCCAAGGGGAACTGGGGGTTATAGCTTGCAGGAGAGCACCCAGGAATGAGGAGATGGTGTGTGGAGGCTCTGAGGTCCCAAGTGGCCCTGAGACGAAATGGCCCAATACACGGGAGAGCAGGGATGGAAGGGGCAGGCAATGGAACTCAATTAGGTCTAAGAGAGGAGGGCAGATTCCAAACTCCTTGTGCCACCAGCTTCATCCTTGACAGTACGGGAGTCACCAGAGGGTTCTGGCCATGTAAGCCACCATGACTTAGAAAGGTCACTGTGGCTACACAGAAGAAAATGCTGCCTCAGTGCTCTCAGGTAAGAATAGGCCACAGCTGAGGGAACAGAGCGTCCCCAGAGGACATGTGTAGTCCTGGTGAGAGAAGCTGGGGACCCTCAGAGCGCTCCCAAGTGATGGCTGGCCTGACCCATCCCAACCCTGCTGGGTTCAGCCCCAGGCCCACAGTGCCAACTAAGGAAGCCAGAACCTTATCAGTAAAGAGGACACCAGCCAGGCAAATATCCCCCAAACAGACTATGGACTATCACACCTGTGTCTTTTCCAATTCCTAAGGGACCATGACCAGGTAAAACCTTGTCAGGACAATGATGGCCATACACCCAAAAAGAATCGTGCCAGCCTGCTGTGAGGCCTTGCGAATGGTGGGGTGCACTTGTGTGTACACACATCCACATCAGAGCCAGACAGCCTGGATGGGGCCACAGCAGATGGTATGTTTTGATCCAGGGGACCCCAAGGATGGTGGCTCTGTCACTTGGGGCTCCACTAATTCTCTCACTCAAGTCTGGGTGGGACTGAGAGCAAGAAATTCTTTTTCTATCTTGGCTAAGAAATTATAATTTAAATGAAAAAAGAGGAAACTATGATCACATGGTTAAGAGGCCTCACTGGGTAGGGCAGGCTCAGGCCCTGAATCCCAGGCCACCTCTGACAACGCTCCTTGGACATGTACGGGTAAGGAGGGCCCAGGAACTAACCTTCTTGTCCTTCTCAGAGCCGTCGGTGAGCAGAACGCCCTTGGCCTGCATGTGTCGGTAGAGTACACGCTGGAGGGCAGACATATCACACTTGATGACGTATTCCACCTGCAGAGCCAACACAGTGCTTAGGCCCCTACCCCCACGGACACCCCACCCACTCACCTATCTCCAAGTCCTGTCAGACACCCCAGCCTCAGAACACAGGCTCTGACTAGGGGTAGGGCTGAGGCTGGGTGGCAAGGGGAGAGTTGGGCAGAAACATCAGGAGGCTCTAAGACAGAAAGGCCAAGGTTGACTAGAGGGGCTACTGTGGCCATAAAGACCCTGGCTCCTGGCATGGACCAAGAGGCCCTGGCCTGGCATCTTACAAGAAGCGGAACTTGGGCTCTATCCTGATGGAATTGTGCACCATCTCCACGCTGGGTCGACAGGGCCAGCCCTGGCACCATGTCAACCTGACATTCTCCCACTCCAAACCTACCTTCTCAGGCAACTGGGCCTCAACTTCCTTCTTGAGCCGCCGCAGCAAGAAAGGCCGCAGCACTTTGTGGAGACGCCGGATGATGAGGATGGTCTCCTCCTCATTCAGGTCCACCTGGAGGAGCACAGGGCCAGACATCCAAACATGACTTTCACAGGAGGGGAGAAAGGAGCTTCAGGGGAAGCAGGAGTGCAGAGAGGGGTGGACAGGACAATGGTCCACATGCTTGCTGCTTTCTGAGAGTGTGGGTGGCACCCTCTTCCTTGGGAAATGAAGAATCTACTGCCTTCCATGGAATTCTTGGGACCCCGGCACCAGGCTCCATATATCTCCATACGCCCAAAAAGAATCGTGCCGGCCTGCTGAGGCCTTGCGAATGGTGGGGTGCACATCAGAGCCAGACAGCCTGGATGGGGCCACAAGAGATGTCTGTTTTGATCCAGGGGACCCCAAGGATGGTGGCCCTGTCACTCGGGGCCCCACTAACTCTCTCACTCAAGGCTGGGTGGGACTGAGAGCAAGAAATTCTTTTTCTATCTTGGCTAAGAAATTATAATTTAAATGAAAAAAAAAAAAAAAAAAGGAACCTCTGATCACATGGGCCTGATCTTTACTTCTGTCACTGCCTGGCTATCTCTTGGTAGCACTTCTGCTCTAGTGAGAAAGAAATGAACTGTAGCATTTGGTCCTGGCTCTGAGGACAGGACTCCTTCGTTATGAGACTAGAGAGAAGGCCTGTTTCTCCTTGGGCAGGGCCACTGCCAGGGAGGCGGGGAGTTGCAGATGCAGTCAGAGATAACAGACATGGCCACTGTGTCAACAGAGCTTGTCTCAACTATGGAAAGCCCTGGGGCAGTGGGTGGCAGTGACAGTGGGTTGGGGCTGTCATCAACTGTGGCTCTGCCCAGTCTGCAGGGCAGGCAGCTTAACCCCTTCTGAGGGCACGCGGCCTGATCCACAGGCACGTGTCAAACCTGACAGCATGAGAAGCTGAGGACATGCACCAGACTCGCACTGGGCCCTTCACAGCAGACATGCACAGCATGACCTGCACACTGTGCTGCCACTCTCATCATCCTTTTGAAAATAATGCCAAACGGTGTCTGACAATGGCTGCCTTAACTGGAGTCTTTGAGTTCCCTGTGGCACTTATTAGGGAGAGCTCTGCGCTGCCTGGAGGGACTCACAGGACACGGCCTAGTGCTCTCTTCACACCCTTGACAGTCCACCATCCTCACTGCCTCCTTTGTGTCTGCAACACAAGATCAAGGAAGCCACTGGAAATTCTCCTTTCTGACTTCTGCCCCTTCCCTGTGGGTCCTCTGGCCAGGCTGCTTCGCTCAGTGATGATGCAGACTGTGACTCTGGCATACAGCAGACCCACCTTCTCCCCGGTCATGGCAAAGGGAGCATTGAACCACTGCTCAAAGGTGCTGCAGCTCTTGAAGATGGTGGGCAGCAGAAAGTTAAGCAGGGCCCAGAGTTCGGGCAACTTGTTCTGCAGCGGCGTGCCGGTCAGCAGCAGGCGCCGCGGAGCCACATAGTGTGTGTTGAGGACTTGTGTCAGCTTGCAGTGGTGGTTCTTCATGCGGTGGCCCTCGTCCACGATCATGTATTTCCAGCGGATCTGTGGGCCAAGAGCAGCAGTCAGGGCAGGCGGCAGGGCCACACCAGGGAGGACTTCATCTCAAGAGAGGCTGGGCCACCAGCAACCAGAACGGCTTTAATCAGAATGGCACACTGAGGCAGGGACAAGACATTACAATGTCCCCACCAAGTCAGAGCCAGCTGACACAGGCTTCACAGACACACAGATGGAAAACAAGCTGTGACAGGAGGACAGAGCAAGGGATAGGAAGGTACTTGGGTTTTCCAAGAATATGAGGCGCTAGCCTTTAGCAGAAGAACTGCCCAGGCACTGCACACCTCACCCATCAGTGCCTCAGGGCCTGGGTTGGTGACTGCTGTGTTTCCAGCAAGCAGGCCAAGTCTCAAAAGGCAGGCAAGTGCACAAGGAGGTTTGGGTGTGAGCCCCAAAGCAGGAGCAGAACACCCCACATACTGTCCTGTCCAGCTACTCCCCAGAGCCTGCTGGTGGCTCCATGTCTCACAAGGGAAAGTCAGACACAGAGTGAGGCTACAGGTGGGTGATTTCAGGTAACTGTGATGAGGCAGTCAGTCCAGCCCATGCACAGAACTGCTGTCTCTGTACGTGCAGATGAAGCACACCCAGGCAGGGGCTCAGAAGGAAACAGACTGGAGCAAGCACCACTAGGCAGCAACAGCTCCTGGTGGCCTGCGACCCTGGGTCTGGTGTGCTTCAGACAAGGATGAACTACCTTAGCAAGGATGTGTTTGTCTTTGATGATGTACTCATAGGTCGTCAGCAGGACGTTGAACTTCCCACTGCGGAGCTGGGGGACGAAAGCCCGTCTTGCTGCTGGAGAACCCTGTGGGGACAGAAGGCATACACCTCAGCCCCTGGGGTCAGGTGGACCTGGAACTCTGTGGAACCAGCAGGCAAGCTGCTCCCTGGCTGCCAGGGACCTCTCTACCTCAGTTTCCCTATGTGGACAATCGGCCCAACTACAGGTCCATTTCACAGGTTGGGTGTGAAACTGATCTTAGAGTAACACGGCTCAGTACTCAGGGCACCTGCAGTCCATGTCATACAGTAGACTACACAAATTATGTCCTTGTATGCAAAAGGTTTTTAACCAAGCACAGGTGTAAATGAAGACATCTCCCAGTAACCGTGTCAATGTTTATTAAGAATTTCAAGGTAGATTATGTCCAAGCCACCTTCCCTGACTAGAGTCCCTAACGTCATTTGTATAAAGTACTCGTATGCCTCCGCATGAGTGCCCCTAAGCCTTCAGGAACACCGTGACCTTGCATGTAGGAAGAAAGCACATGCAAAGGCACCATTAATAATAGCTTCCCGCCCCATCTGCTTTCCACCCTCCTTCCCGCCCACACATATGTAACCCTCACGGGTCAGAAGCCACCCCTCCAGGCCATGACTTACCTTGTAGGACACCTTCACCACGGAGGGGGCCCATTTGTCAAATTCGTATGCCCAGTTTGACAGCGTTCTGATGGGACAGGGAAGGGACAGTTAAGTGATATGGCTAGGGTCCAGTGGCATAAAGGGAGGGACAAGGGCGGGGAGCATGCAGAGGGCCCCGTGTGGATGGCCAAGGGGGTTCAGGTGGAGAACAGGAGGGAAAGGTGCCCCAGGAGGAGCAGAGCACTCAGCAGTGTGATGATGAACACAGGAGAGCCATTGCTTGAGTGGGAGGAGCCTGGCTGGACCTAGGAGACCAGGACTCTGACAGCACTTTGGGGTCACGGGTCCAGCAGGGCCTATACAATAGCCCTGGACCCAGGACACATACGACCAGGTTCCAAAATCAGAACCATGCAAGCAATTGTGCTGTGGACACCTGGGAACAAAAGGGACACCACAGATTCCCTTGCCTACCTGCAAATGAAAATGATAGCCACTAACACTTCCTAAGTCATATGGGTGGACCCCAGAACAGCAGGGACAAGAACGAACCCAGGCTGCTCCTCTGAGGGATGCCTGAGGCTGAGATGAAAGGACAGAGACAGAAGGTGACACAATGTAGGGGCTGGCAGAATGTTGAGGGAAGAGAAAGAGTACAGGTCTGGGGAGTGTGAAGGCCACAATGAAATCAACTGCACAGGGGCCAGGTTCAGGAGGAGGCCTGAGATGCATGAGTTTCAGGCAAAGAATGGAAGCCAGAAAATAAAAGCCCAGAAGGGGCGGTTTGTAAGGATAGACTCTTGGCCCAAGGGGCCAGACTCCTCACAGTTCAATGACTGTTCTACCCACCAAGGGGGTGCTGAGGCCACTGTAAACCACATTTCCCAAGGCCCCTGGAAGTCACAGCCAATCAGCAGACATATCTGTAGCCAGTGAGTTTCTGGGCTGAAGCTGGGGAGGGGCAGAATTAGTTGCCAAATGTTATTGCTGCCCTTGGCCCTGTCAGCGCCCTGGGAACCGCCATGAGATGACAGAGGCAAGCACACTCATCTTGGATGTACGAGGCAAGGAGCCTGCAGGCAGAAGTCACTGGCTAAGCATGCATAAGCCCAAAATGCTGGGATCTGGGGCTTCTTATACAGGATCAGCAAGCCTGCCTTGGTTCCATCACTAAAGCTCCTCTTTCTATTGCACAGAGCAATGGGGTCACCAAGAGAAGCACTGAGAGAGAAACTAAGTGTCAAAGCCTGGGGTGTGGGGAGATCTGCAGGGGAGCCAAGCCAGCATGTCATGAGGGTGTCTGAAGAGCAGGCTGGGGTGACAAGAGTCTGAGGCAGGAAAAACAGCTCATGCTGATATGTTCCTTAGGACACAGCTCTTCTGGCCTGGAGATGATTCCAGTCAGAGTGACCATTTGCCTACGTAGGGCAGGGGCAGAGGCACAGCCTTGCTGAGGGGTGGAGCAGGAGCTGAGTCCATGGCCCTGGCAGTGCGGTGTGCACTGCAACACAGGTGAAAGGAGCCAGTGCTCCAGTGGGCAGCAGCTGCTACAGGTGAGCCACCCCGAGAATGCCACTGTGGACACCAGGCTGGGGCCACAGTGAGCCCTGGGGTCAGGCTGAGTCCAAAACAAATGGCAGACAGGACACATCATACACTTCCCAGCATGATGTCATGACTATGACATCCCAAAAGCAACAGGTACACTCAGGCACCCAGACTGTGCTTTCTAACACTAGGGCTGGTTGGACTGCCTGATCCAGGATTGGGGCAGGAGATGAAAAGGAACCTACAACATCACCCTGGGACAAAAGCAAGGGAGTCCCCTAACCTCACAATAATGATGACAGGGCTATCAGATGGACAGGAGCACCAAATGACAGAGTGGCCAAACCTGGTATGACTGGAAATAAAAGAAACCAGAGGGGTCCAACAGCCAAAGCACAAATGAATACTGTTGAGTCCTGATGTGAATGAACAGGGGCTATGTTAGCAGCAGGGAGAATGGCAAATGTGTACAGCCTCCCCGAGAGGTGAAGCTGCTCTCTCCCGTGCCCTGGGGTGGGCTGAATGCAGCAACCTTTTCCAGTCAGCACAGGAACAGAAGAGAATTAAGTCCACAGCAAGGCATGTGACAATCCCAGACTCAGCCAGGTGCTCAAGCTGAAGGCCAGTGAACAAGGCTGTTGACCGTGAGTGGCACCAATAGATGATGAGGGAGGCCTTTCACCTCTGTGGCCTCTTTGCCCAAAACCCATGGCTACTGTCTAGCCATGAGAAAAATGTGCACCTGACCCATCCTGAGGGACGGCCTAAGAAGATGGATCAGTTCACCTCTGTAATGACAAGGTAAGGCTTAGGGCGCATCTCAGTGGCAGAGTATTTGCCTAGGATGTGCGAGGCCCTGGGTTCCATTTCAAGCACCACCAAACAATAACAAGACAGCCAAGGTCATCAAACTTATGGCAAGTGGCAGTAACTGTCACAGGTCAGAGGAGGTGAAAATGTGACAGCTAAATGTAACACGGGATCCTGGCATGGAAAACCGACATTCAGGAAAAACAAGTGAACTCCAGCTAGCTGAGAGGTAGCAGCAATGTGCCAGTGTTGAAATATATGACAGTGGTTGTGCTGTTCTCACCACCCTTCTGTAAACCTACAGTTACTGAATAGTCACCACAACAAAATAACAGGCTCATGCCAGGATGATATAACTAATTAAAACAACCATAGCCCATTAAATAAATGGGGCAGGGGACAGCTGTGACTAACAGTGCAATTCTAATTAGCGCATGGAGAAGGGAGGATGGAAACTCCTGGCACTTGGCAACTCCCATGGATGATGGATCCAGGCAACTCATGGATGGCAGTTGCAATTACTGGGGAGAGGAGGAGAAACGGGTAGTCCCTAGTTTCTGAGGCCCAAGCAAGACACATGTTAACTACAAAGGTTTTTGGAAACCTCAGATTTATAGAGAGGACACCTGGCAGGCAGGTACCTTGTAACAAACCAAAAGACCAAACTTAACTTCATCTCGCTTTTTACTATGATGCATGAAGCAGGACACAGCATTGTCCCATGGATTCCATCAGGCAAAACCAACCGAGGGACGGAGTACAAAGTGTGCAGGACAAAGATGCAATGCTACAGTGTCTGGCCTGGCTTAGGAGGCTAGGCTCCAGGACAAGGCCAAGTCATACAAAGAGGCCTGGCCAATTGTATCAGACCATCCCTAAGCCAGGAACTGGTTCAAAGCCAGACATATGACCTGAGTCTTTTGGAAAAAGAGAGACAGGTAAACCTTTGTGTGGCCTGCTGGGAGGGATGAGGCCACAGGAGCCAAGAGGGAGCGAGTGAGACAGCCTCCTCAGAAAGCTTTGGGGACCCAGATCCCACCATCCCAAGCATCTGTGGGCAAAGCTGGGATGTGGGGGAGATGGCTCTGGGACTCCTAGCGGGGCACGCTGCCTAACACAGGAGTAGAAACAGCATTTGCTGAACAGAGCCACAAGTGGGCCCACCCTGTTCTTCCAGTGGGAGGTCCTTATCTGCAACTTTCACAAAGTAGAACCAGCTTGTATGGGACATGCAAAGGGAACCAAAAAAATCCGATGAAAGCTGCTCCTTGGGATGATGGATGGGTACAAGCCTTTGAAACTATGGGCAGGATGTCAGGGGCTGACTTGCCCTTGTGCTCAGTTTACATACAGAAATACTAGCACTGAAGAACTCTGAATATAACCTATTGGCCCTTGAACAGGTAATGAAGTTAAAATGAGGTCAGTGGGGTGGGCCCTCATCCAGTACGTCTGGGTTCTTAGACAAAGAGGAAATGCATTGGGACCCAGACCTGTATACAGGGAAAACCTGTGAAGACACAGAGAGAAGATGTCCCCCCAAAAAACAACTGTGCTGCTTTCTTGATTTTGCACTTGTGGCCTGCAAAAAAGTAAACGTCTGTTTTAAACTGCTGGTCTGTGGAACTCTGCCATGGCACTTACGAGAGAGGCACGATGATAAGAAAGGGTCCATTGATGCGCTTGTGCTCCATGAGGTACGTGATGAGTGCGATGGTCTGGATGGTCTTCCCCAGGCCCATCTCGTCAGCCAGGATGCCATTCAGGTTGTTGTTGTACAGGGACACCAGCCACTCCAAGCCCTTGATCTGCAGGGACAGAAGCAGATGTCTCACAAGTGCAGACCCCTGTCAGACTCTAGGCACAAGTTCTGCCTAAGCCACAGCCCAACCATGACCACAAAATACCCCTTGTTTTGCTCCAGACGCACCTAATCACTTTTCTGTTTTGTTCAGTTTGCGGTACTGAGGACTAAATGTGGGGCATCCTGCTTGCTACTCAAGTGCAGTATCACTTGAGCTACACCCCCAGTCTTTTCGCTTTTGTTTACTTTTGAGAATGGGGTTTTGTGGTTTTTTTTTACCTCAGCACAGTCTCAGTCTGTGATCCTCCTATCTCCACCTCCCAAATACCTGAGATGACAGATGTGTGCCACCATGCGTTTTTTGTTTTTTTTTTTTTCATTTTTCTTTTATTATTCATATGTGCATACAAGGCTTGGTTCATTTCTCCCCCCTGCCCCCACCCCCTCCCTTACCACCCACTCCGCCCCCTCCCTCTCCCCCCCACTCAATACCCAGCAGAAACTATTTTGCCCTTATTTCTAATTTTGTTGTAGAGAGAGTATAAGCAATAATAGGAAGGAACAAGGGTTTTTGCTGGTTGAGATAAGGATAGCTATACAGGGAGTTGACTCACATTAGTATCCTGTGTGTGTGTGTGTTACTTTCTAGGTTAATTCTTTTTGATCTCACCTTTTCTCTAGTTCCTGGTCCCCTTTTCCTATTGGCCTCAGTTGCTTTTAAGGTATCTGCTTTAGTTTCTCTGCATTAAGGGCAGCAAATGCTAGCTAGTTTTTTAGGTGTCTTACCTATCCTCACCCCTCCCTTGTGTGCTAAAGCTTTTATCATGTGCTCAAAGTCCAATCCCCTTGTTGTGCTTGCCCTTGATCTAATGTCCACATATGAGGGAGAACACACGATTTGTGGTTTTTTGAGCCAGGCTAACCTCACTCAGAATGATGTTCTCCAATTCCATCCATATGCGTTTGTTTTTGAGATAGCAAAACAAAGATATCGCTAACTTTGCCCACGTTGACTTCAAACCTCAATCCTCCTATCTCCATCTCCTGAGAAGGTGGGATTATAATAATACGCCATCACACCTGGTCCTCCATTTAACCTTCTGCCTCATTCTTAGCAATCATTTCTGTGAGTTCTGAGAGTTACTTATGCTAACAGATCAGCTACATAAAATTGCTACTTCTCAGAGCTGGGATTTGGTTCAGAAGACTCTGGGTTCTACCCCTAGAGCAATTTTTTTTTTCTTTCTGGTGCACATCTCAACAGTTCACTTCTAACTGTTACAGTGTGCATCCCTGCCTGACACTGACCCATGCAGCCTGCCCAACCCTTGGGACAGTATGGCTGGAGCAGCTAGGGCTTCAGGAACTGTGAGGATGAATCCATTACATAAGCAACAGGAACCTAAGCTCCATTTCAAAATTAGCTTGGCGGGCTGGGGCAGCTCAGTGGCAAGCACACACTCACCATGCAAAGTCCCGGCGCCCATTCCCAGCACCACTTTTTAAATTAAGGATTTCCCAAAGCTTGTGAACTTTCTAAAATGCAGGCACAAAATAGAAGACTGCTTTCATGCAGGATGTAATGTTAGGAAGGAAAACTTGGCCACTGTGCTAACAGAATAAAGACGCTGTCACCAAGCTACGGTCATTCCGGTTGCCCCGCCCCTGGACTTGCCTCCTTGGAAGCTAAGTTCTCCTAGGGAAACGGGGCGAGACAAACTGAGCCAGGGATGCGCGTTCTCTGGTGGAGTTGGCCCAGCTGCCTCTGAGACCTACGTAGGAGAGGGGATATGGAACTTTCTCCGTGAGCAACCCAGTTTCCTAACTGTTCTGGGGCTGGCCCTGAGAAGTTCGAGTTCTGGTCCTTCCCCCCGACTGGAAACCCTTTTGAAGGATGGGCTGCATCTGGTGTTGCCAGCTCTCCCCACTGAACTCTAGGTGACATGGGCTGAGGACGCTTCTTACCACATCTGACTTTGGGGCCTGGCCAGGTCATTCCCAAGTCATGTGATTTGGAGGACTCCCTGAACATCTGGGTGCCCCCACCACCAGGACAATGAAAACAGCACCTACACTTCAGAGATGTCTGGGGACCCAGAAGTCCATGGTGCACAAGGCGCTCGTTTGCTGCCTGGCACGGAGTGGGCACCCAGCACGATGCATAGCTGCCATTGTAATTCCTCCTGGCAGCTAACCCAACCCTTCACGTCTGCTTCATAGATGAGAAAACTGCGGCTCTGAAGCAAAGAACGAGACAGAGAGGAACGCGAACTCGGGTCCTCCTGGGGCTAGCCATCACCAACAATCTTGGGGCACCTGTACCAAGGCCACTGTGTAAAAGGAGCTTTCCTACCTTCTCCTGCTCACCTGGTACTGTTTGAGGACGCCATTGACCATCAGTGCTGACTGCTTATCCACTCTCTCAGTGACGGCGTGGGCTACAGCATAGTAGGACTGCAGGCCACGTGCCAGGGCCTGTGACACACCATACTCATCATCAACATCTTGCTTGGCATTCCTGGGAACGAGATGGAAGCACGCCATGTGAGGATGCATGTTCCTATTTGTAACAAACAAACTCCACAGAGCGACCCTCTCCACCCGGTCACCTGTGACCTAAACTATAGGCCACAAAGAAGTGCATGGAGACTGAGCCCAGGCAAGGCAGCCAGCCCTTTCCAGGAGGAAGACATTGGACTCCCAGGTGCTGCTGGTGCCAACCCCACTTTTACAGGCCGCCCATAATACCAAGAGCTCCAGAGTCTCCAGGGAAAACAAATGCAGGCCCAACAGCTTCACACAGGCCCAGACCATTATCATCTAGCAGCCTGGGATCCAGAAGAATTCTTTTTTTTTTTTTTAAAGTGATTTAAAATCACCTACATGTAGCAGTCAGGGAAGTGCAATCTAACTTCTGTCATTTCACTTCGTGCTGCATTTTCTGTCTTCATGTTCTCACAGTTGTTCACAGTGAGCTGTGTTTCTTTAGTGGGGTTTTTCCCTGTACATTTCTCCTGTTGGCTTCGAAGTACAGGTTAAGTAACCCTTAGCTGAAATGCTTGAGAAGTGTCTGAGGTTTGAGATTAAGCATCCTCAATACTGAAATTTCAAATACTCTGAAACCTAAAACATTTTTAATTCAGAGCATTTTATATTTTGGATTTTTAGGTTAGGGATGTTCAGTCTGTGTTCTATTCTCCTTCTTGCAATGGCCTTACCACCTGGTGAGTGTATCCTCTACCTCTTTGTATCAGTCCTGTACCATGAACAATAAGTGCATTCATTGTAATTGCACTTGCAGAAGTAAAACGTAAGAAATAATGTGAATGCCCACCACATGGGACAGGCTACAGAAGTGAGACAGGGGGGAGGATGTGCTCTGTGCATAGACACAGAATGGCATCTGTGAGATGATTTTGGGGGAGAAACAAGGCACACATCAGTGTATCTAGGTACATATGCACATACAAGAAGTAAAAAGTATACACCGTTTTGCTTATTAGGGCAGCAACTCTCTGCAATTTGACATACAACACTGGAAACGTTTGTTTCCTGGAAGAATGACAGGGAGGGAACTGAGAGACCAGGGCAACCCTGGATTGCTTGGCTGCACTTCCTATGCCTACAGTGAAGCATGTGAATGCATTTCCTAGATGAAAACTGTAGTGAATGTAGGTTTGGAGCTGCTAGCATTCCCACAGTGGCTGCTCGTGAGACAATGGCAATGTCATCTGGGACAAGGAGGCTGACTCTGGCCACTTTCACAAGTTCCACCTAACAGGAAGCTGGAAGAAGAGAGTGCATCAGGACCCCTTACTCAATGATGTGCCGTGCGTCCACCTCAGAGACATCGTCACTGTCTGGATCTGGAATCTTTTTCTTCTCCTCCACGGGCAGGGTGGGAGGCTGTGCTGGCTGTGGCTGCTCCTCCTCCTCTTCCTACCAAGAGAGGAGCCCAGGTTAGCCCCGTTCATCCCACAGAATGGGGTGCAGAGCTCCCAGGGCACGTGATGGTCTTACAACCCTCACTGTTTCTTCCCATCCTGGATGGCTTTGCCTCTTACTTGTATCCTCTTTGCAATGCTAAGTAAAATATTTTCATTTTCCTAGCAAATTCTAGACACTTCTCGCTATGGGTACCTCAGGGTATTTCATACTCTTTTTGGAAGCAGCCTCCCTACTCCTCTCACTCCCACAATGGGTGTCACCTTTACTCTCTGCCTGACCTGTTCGATCAGATTTCTAGCTTATCCTCCTGGATTCCTTGGTCTCGAACCTGTCATAGCCAACTTTCACTATGCACTACTCATAATTTGCTTCCAAGGTTACTGACATGGCTCCAATGTGTAAAATACGTATGCTAAACAAGTCTGGTAACATCAGACAGCTTAGCTCACTTAGAGAGTGCTATAAACTCATACATTAAATGAGGGTGTATTTCCTTTAAGGCCTTTTCTGCATTTACTAAGCAGAGAATTCTGAGACTTTGTGTTTTGTGTGACATATTGATAAAAGACACAACACAGGAATACACTGCCCAATTTTAAACCATCCTTGCACTCCTGCATAACTCATTTGATATCACAGTGAATTATTTTCCTCATCTATAATGAACTGCTACAGAACTTTTGAAAATATCCATAATTAATCTGTTAAGTAATTGGGTTCTGCAAAATGACTTTGCAGGTCATTTGGAATAAACTGGTGGGTGATGCCGATATCTGGGCAAAATCATCACTTGCAGACTTCTCATGATTGCAGTTAAAACAAGTGGGACCTAGGGCTAAATCCCAAAGGCGAGGTCAGAAGACCCCGCCTGGTCTACAAAGTGAGACCCTGGCTCAAAAAAAAGATTAGATTCTCTTCCCAAAAGGTGACATTAAAGGTAGACAAAAATGGTGAAAGTGATCATTTCAGAGCTCCAGGAGTCAACTAAAAGCACACTACAGCCTGAAAAGCATTAATCTTTGACAAATGGCCTAACTGCAAGAGAAAAGAGCTGAGTCTGTAGCATGTTACTTGGGACCACTCCATCTCTCGCTGCTCCATCAACGTAAAGTCTGCCAGGAGAGTGGCCATGACCGGCAGGTAAAGCCAACCAGGCTCAGCCATTTCGTGGCAGCATGGTGTTGCTCCGCCCCAGCAGCAACAGTGGTGGACATAAGAGCCTCAGCCATGGTGAGGGTAGATGCAGTACTGGTGGAGCTGTGCACTTGTGCAAGATGAGAAAGGCCTGCTGAACGCAGTCCCTAGAGGCAACACGGAAAGGGAACAACTTGGAATGAACCCCTTACACACAGATCCACTGCAGGATGCAGAAGGACCCCTGGCTCTAAGTGTTTGTGCACAATTTCTGTCATTACATGAATATTATGTCATAGAGAAACAAACAACCTGCTCCTAGAGAGCCAGGGTGCTAACAAAAAGAGAAGTCACTCATCAGACAAACAAAAGCCACCACAGCCCCTCAAGACTGGAAGTCAGAATTCAGGGTGGCTTCAAAAAAAAGAAAATAGCAATCAACTGAACCTGTCTCTGTTCACAGATGTTGGAGTTAGCATATGAGTCTCCAAAGTAGCTATAATTACAAATATGTCCAAAGCTACTATAAATATGTTCAAAGAAATTACATTTGAGTCAACAAACGCAGACTCTCAAATGGAAAGCAGAAATGATAAGCTTTGCAAATTTGATGAAAACCATAAAACTAACAATAGAAAAGCTGAATACACACCACAGGGAATACAAGGGGATGGGTTTGCAGCCAAACAGCCAGAAACCAAATACAGACAAAACCTAGAGAGCAGAAAAACAAAATAACCAGGTAACAAAAGAGAGTGGCAATATAATTCATTACTGGCTGACTTCTCATCTAAAACAAGCTGGCCAAGTCAAGGGTGACATGTGTAACCTGCTGAAAAAGAAAAGGCTGCCAAGCATGAATTACATGTTCTGCAGACTTTCCTTCTGAAAAATGCAGGTTAAAGAAACACATTCCTACTTATATAGATTGAGAGCATCGTAATTCGAAGCCAGCCCCAGCAAACAGTTCTGCAAGGCCCGATCTCAAAAAAACCTATCACAAAAAAGGGCTGGTGAAATGGCTCAAGATGTAGGCCCTGAGTTTAAAAAAAAAAAAAACCTGAAAGAAGCCAGTAATCCTAGCTTTTTGAGAAGCTGAGATCAGGAGGATCACTGCCCAAGGCCAGCCCAGACAGGGAGTTAGTGAGACCCCCATCTCAACCAATAGCTGGGCATAGTGGTGGGTGCCCATCATGCCAACCTGTGTAGGAGGCTGAAATCAGGAGGACCGTGGTTAAAGGCCAACCCAGGCAAAAACAACAAAAGTTTGCAAGACCACAAATCAATGTGAAAAAAGAGCTGGGCATGGTGGCATGCACCTGTCAATCCAGTAATGGAGAAAGTTGTGAAATAGGAGGGTCATAGTCCAGGACGGCCTGAGCAAGAAGCAACACCACATCTCCAAATTAATCAGGCTGGTGGCATGGCCCATATGATAGAGTGCCTGCCTGGCAAACACAAAGTTCTGAGTTCAAACTCCAGTCCCATGGGAAAAAAAAGAAAATATTAACACTAAAAAAAGGAAGTAAAGGGCCAAAGGAGGAACAAAAAATAGGGGACAAAATAAAAAGAAATAGCAAATGTAAACCCAGTTATATACACGACTGCATTAAGTACAGGCGAATAGTCTAAAAACTCAATCAAGGAGAACTGCTAAACCAGACGGGGTGGTGCATGCCTGAAATCCCAGCACTTGGGAGGCTGAGGCAGGAGGACTGCAAGTTCAAGGCCACCCTGGGCTACTAGAGAGAACTTGTCTCAAAAAGGGAAAAACAAAGAAAGAGGCAATTACTTCCACACTACACGAAATAAAAGCAAGATCCAGGGCCTGTGGAGTGGCTCCTGGGTAGCAAGCAGGAAGCCCTGAGTTCAACCATTATTGCCAAAGGAAGAAAAAAAAAACAAAAGGGAGCAAGATCCAGTTACATGCTGTTTTAGATTCCAAGAAACAAGTGGGCTGAAAGTAAAAGAATGGGAAGACACAGAACACAAGCAGGACTATAGGACAACCAGAGTGACTACACTAATACACAGAATCAAATTTCAAACGTATCATTAGGGGCAAGAACAAATATTTAATAATGGTAAAATATTTAATAACAATAAAAGGTTATCTAATTCAGGAAGATAAAACACTTATAAAAGTGTACACACACCTGTCAAGACAGCATCAAAATATACGCAACAAAAACTGACAAAATTTAACAGAGGAAACAGTAAGTCTTACAGATTTTCCTGCAAGAATTCCACACTGTCCACAACTGATAGGGACACTGCACAGGAATCAGCAGAGATGTAGGTGACCTGAACCCTACCCACCAACTGCTGAAAACACAGAGCACCTACCCAGCCCTGCAGAGCACCCTCTTCAAATGCACAGGAAGCATTCAAAGCCATAAGTGAGTCTGAATACGTTTAAAACAATCAAAACGCTAGAAATATCTTCCTTAGCAAGAAAATTACGTATCAATGGCAGAAAAAAACCTGGGAACTCTCCAGATGTTTGCAACTAAACAACACATGTCTACATAACTGATGAGTGAAAAACGAAATCACAAGACGCGTTAGAAAATATTCTGGATAAGGAAAACAAAATGAAATAGTGTCAAAATTTATGAGATGTGGGGGAAGAAAGGGAGCCAAAAGATGGGTATCTTGTCTCATTTTTTCCCCTTTTGTTTCTTTTTTTTTCTTTTATTATTCACCTTTTGTTTCTTTAAATGTCACTTTAAAAAAAACAAAAAAACAAAAACTCAGGGCCTACACCTTTAGCCACTCCACCAGCCCTTTTTTGTGATAGGTTTTTTTGAAATAGGGTCTTGCAGAACTATCAAAGCCCGGGCTGGCTTTGAACCACGATCCTCCTGATCTCTTCCTCCTAAGTAGCTAGGATTATAGGAGTGAGCTACTAGCTCTTGGCTAAATGTAACTTTTTGAGGCAAAAAGAAAAAAAAAATTATGAGATGCACTACAGAGCTTGACTAGAATGCATAAGATCCTGGGTTCAATCCCAAGCACCACCACCACCAAAAAAAAAAAAAAAAAATTATGCAGGTGGTTGTGGTGGGAGACTGAATTGTGAGTTTGGGTCCCGTCTGGCCTACAAAGCAAGACCCTATCTCAAAAACAAAAACAAATAAACAACAAAAAATGTATGGAATGTAGCTTAATGGACTTACAGAGGAAAATTCAAAAGTTTAAGCAGCTGCATCAGAAAAAAAGTTTCACATCAATAAGCTAAGCTTAAACTGACAGACAAAATGAAAGACAAATTACTAAATTACCAAAATCAGCAATGAAAGAGTCATTACTACCAACCCTATAAAAAGAACAATTAAAACCAATTTATGGGACTGGTGATGCTCAAGTGGTAGAATGCCTGCCTAGCAAGTGTGAGGCCCTGAGTTTAAATCCCAGTATAGCAAATTTGAAAAAAAACAAAAGAAGAAGAAGAAAGAAAAAAGGAAGATTATGTCGTCAAGTTAGATAACTAAGATGAAATGGACAAAAAAACTATCAAAACTGACTCAGGAAGAAACAGGAAATCTAAATAGAACCTATAACAAATAATTGAATCAGTAATTTAAAATCTCATTGCAATAAAAACAGTGGATCCAAATGAAATTGCTAGTAAAGCCTTTTGTTTTGTTTCATGTTTTGGCTTTGTTTTTGTCATGCTGAGGCCTCATGCATGCTAGGCAAGTTACTCTATCACTGAGCTACACCTCCTCCCCAGCCTTCACTAGTAAATCCTATCCATTATTTTGAAAATAATACCAGTCTCTCTGAAACTCTTTCAGAAACAGAGGAGGAAACACTTTCCAAGCTTTTTTGTGAGATCAGTATTAGATTTATACCAAAGCTAGACAAAGATGTAACGAGAAAAGAAAAACGTAAGAGGGGGGGAAAAAAAACCTCAGAGTGGAAAAGAAGAAAACAAAAACTTTGGGGCTAGGGGTATGGTTCAGTGGTACAGTGCTTGCTTAACATGCATGAGGCCCTGCATTTGACCCCCCACATTAAAGAAGCAGAGACAGATGAGAGATGAGATGAGAGAGAGACTGAGACTCTGACTGACACTCTGCTAAATATAGAAACAAAATCCTCAACAAATTATTGTAAACACAACAATATATAAGATTACATACACAATGACAAACTGTAATGAAAGGTTGGTTGGATATACAGAAATTAACAAACACAATAAAGCAAAATGATAAAAAAATGATAAAAAGCTCACGTTAATAAAAAAGTATGAGGCAAAATCTAGCACCCATTCATGGATAAATACTCTCAACAAACTAGGGATATAAGATATTAGTCTGATAAACAAACACAGATGAAGGCTCAGCATGGTGACACACATCTGTTATCCCATAATCCCAGCACTCAGGAAGCTGAGGCAAGAGGACCCCAAGTTCAAGGTGAGCCTGGGCTACAGGAGAGCCCCTATTTCAGGGGAAAAAAAAAAAAAAAGAAGGCAGCTAGCTAGCTGCTTAGAAGGAGGGCAGAGAAAGAAAGATGAACAGAGAGCATTTATGAAAAATCTGTTAACATTAACAGTGACAGACTGCGTGCACCCCAGAGACATGGAAGCAAGGTGATGCTCTCTGCTCTCATAGCTTGCAGTCAGCACAGTACAGGAGGATCTGTCCAGAGCAAAGGCAGAAGTAAAACTGCTCACAGATGACTTGGTCCTCTCTATGAAAACCCTAGTGGCTCTACAACTGCCTAAGAAAAACTAGATCACCTCACCAGGTGTTACTGTCCCCCACCAAGACAAAAATCTAAATAAATGAGCTTAGCAAGCTTGGGAAACGAGATTAACATCCAAATAATCAGTTTTATTTCTATGCAATAGAATGCTGTAATCCACAAAATGAAATTAGTAAAATTCACAACAGCATCAAAAAGAATAAAATATTCAATAATAAATTTAACCAAAACAGTGCAAAAACCGTACACCAAAACATTAGTTAAAGATAGCTAAATAAATTAAAGACTTTCTATGTTCATGACCTGAAAGACTCAACATTGTTAAGAATATTGCTAAATTATCTACTGGCTGCCGGAGGCTCATATTGGTAATTCAAGCTACTCAGGAGGCAAAGATCAGGAGGATCATAGTTCAAAGCCAGCCCAGGAAAACAGCTGATGAGACCCTATCTCAAAAATACCCTTCACAAAAAGGGGCTGGTAGAGTGGTTCAAGGTGTAGGCCCTGAGTTCAAGCCCCAACACCACAAAACAAAACAAAACAAACAAAAAAACCCAGGATATTGCTAAATATTTGTTTAAAATGAAGGAGAAATTACTAAATCATGAAAATCAGCAAGAGTCATCACTACCGACCCTATAGAAGTTAAACCCATAACAAGGAACAGTTATAGTAACTGTAAGAAGTCATTAAATCAAACTACTAAGATAGAATTCACAAATTCCATTCACTTCCATTAACAGTCTATAGGTTGTCTTACAGTTATGTGTAGATTCAATTCAATCCCAATCTAAACACAAGTCTCCTGTCTAGGGGAATACAAAGACTGTCAAAACAGTAACACCTGAAAAACTAAGTTGAGAACTACCACTGCCCAATTTCAAGATTCATTATAAAATTAAATCACGATAGTGTAGTAATGACACAAGGGTAGACAAAACAGTTCCAGTTCTGCAACTGGACTGAGAGTGTGAGAGTCAGAACTGACACTTACATGTATAGCCCACTGATTTCCCACAATTGTGTCAAGACTAACTAATGGGCAGTGGGTGGGAGGGAGAGACTGTCTTTCACCAAACGATACCAGGTAAATTGGAAGACCATATGTAAAAACTAAATTTAAACTTGCACTTTTTCCTTGGACCATACACAAAAATCAACTCAATAATGACTCTAAATGGGAACAGGGGACATACCTCACTTGCATATTCAAGGCCCTGGGTTTCATCCTCAGTACCACAAAAACATATTAAATATGTTTTTCAACCAACCTAAATGTTAAGAGCTCACACTGTAACACTTTTAGAAGAAAACATAGGAGAAAATCTTTGTGACTGTGGATTAAATAGTTCTTAAACAAAACACTAAAAGCACACTTCTTTAAAGAAAAAAATAAAATTAAAAACTTTTAAGCCAGGTGCTGGTGGCTCACACCTGTAATCCTAGATACAAGGGAGGCAAAGATGAGCCTGGGAAAATAGTTCAAGAAATCCTATCTAGAAAATACCCAACACAGCTGGCGGAGTGGCTCAAGCAGTAGAGCACCTGCCTAGCAAGTGTGATGCTGTGAGTTTAAAAGCCAGTGCTGCCAAACTAAATTAAAAAAACAAAAAAACAAACAAACAAAAAAAAAAACAAAAATTTTTACATTTCAAAGAAAGATATAAGCAACCAAGAACACCGGGAAGGTATTTGCAAACTATCTACCAGACCAAAGATGCATAACTACAATAAACAAGGGATTTACGACTCAAATCAGTGAGATGACAACCCAATTAAAGCTGGGCAAGATGTGAAGAGATTTCCATTACAGGAAATGTACAAATGGTGCACACTTGCAATGTGAAAAGAAGCCCGCCATCATTAGTCATTAGGGAATGCAAATTAAAAGCACAATGACATACTGCCACATACCCTCCCAAAGAACAGACAATACCAGGGATTGGTGAGGACATGAAGAAACTGGAACCTGTGAAATGGTACAGCCACTTTGGAAAACAATTTGGCAGTTTTTGAAAAAGGTAAACATAAACTTACCACATGACCCAGCAATTCCACTCCTAGGTATCTACCCAAGAGAAATGAAAACATATGTCCACACAAAAACATGTTCGGAAATGTTCACAGCAACATTATTCATAATAGCACAAAATGGAAACACTAGCGTCCATCAATTGTGGATAAACCAAATGTGGTACACATACAATGGAGCACAAATGGGCACTAGAAAGGAACAAGTTCCTGACACACAGTACACGTGGATGGACCTTGGGGACATGCTACATGAGAAGAAGCCCGTGCTAAAGACTACACGTGGCATGGCTCCATTTGTAGGAAGTGCTCACAAATGGACATCTGTAGAGACAGAAAGCAGATGGGTAGCCTTCTTGGGCTGAGAGAGGCAAAAACTAACTACAAACAGGCAGGAGGGAGTTTTTTGGGGTGACAAAAAAGATCGAAGGTTAATGTGTGACAACAGCAAAACTGTATAAATTCACTAAGAAACACTGGATTATATACTCCTAATGGGTGCATTTTATAGTAAGTTGTACCTCAATAAAGGTGCTAAAAAATTACAGTAAGGAAGCTGGGCATGGTGGTGCACGCCTGTATTCCCAGACCTGGGAGGCAGAGGCAGGAGAATCATGAGTTTGAGGCCAGTCTGGGCTACATATAGTTCCAAGCCAGCTGGAATAATGAAACCCTGCCTCAGAAAACAAAAACAGAAACAAACAAAATACTACAACAAAAATGTTATTGGCTAAGACTCATTAAACCATTAAAAAAAAATTAAACAGGGGACTCTCAAAAGACTCTAGTGGGCATAAAAACCATTTTTTTTTTTTTTTTTTTTGGTGGGATTGGGATTTAAACTCAGGGCTTGACACTTGCAAAGCAGGTGCTTTACTGCTTGAGCCACACCTCCAGTCCATTTTGCTCTGGTTATTTTGGAGATGGGGGTCTCATGAACTGTTTGCCCTGGCTGGCCTCAAACCATGATCCTCCCAATCTCCACCTCCCAAGTAGCTGGATTACAGATGTGAGCCACTGGTGCCTGGCTTCATCTTTTTTGATATCACAAATCAACAGGGAAAGGCTGAATTAAATGCTATGCCAATCTGCTTACTACAAGGGGAAGGGAAGAAATCAGAACTCAAACTCATGGCCTACATCGGGCAAATTCCAGATAACCTGGAAAACACAGAGCCTAAGGGAGGAAGGAGCAAAAGCAGGGCAACCAAAAGACACATGTGAGTGAACACTGAGCTTGCTTCAGGCTAGAGCTAAATATACATCAAGTGCACAAAAAGTCACAGTTAAGTAACACTTGCAACGGATGGGAAATGGGCCAATGGGGCAGACCATTCACAGAGGAGATGCTGAGCGTTGAAATGTGGCTGGTGCAACCGAGGAAATGAATTTTCCATCACATTTGATTAATTGAATTGAAAATGGAAACAGTAACGTGGCTAGAGGCTCCCGCATGGGTCAGCACAGCTTTGAAGCACCAACTTGCAGCCAAGCCTGGGGCCTCGGCTGCCCCTGCCCCACACCATGCCCAGCCAGCAGAGGGTCACGGCGCACAGAGGGACGCACACCTGGTGGAAGGCCCCTGGACACCTACCTCCTCCTCCTCTTCTGAGCCACTTTCTTCACTGTCAGATCTTGGAGCTACTTCATACCTAGAAAAAAATCAGCATCTTAATGCAAAATCTTCTGGGAACCAGCAGGATTCACTTTCCCTAGCTAACTGCTGTGGTACCCAAATGCCAGCAGAATCTCCCTAGTCACCAACTCCCTAAAGGAGGGCCCCTCTCAGCTCAGCATCCCGGCCTTGACTGGAGCTCGAGGCCCAACTCACCCTGGATTCATCTCAAGCCAGGCCTCCAGCTGCCCGGCTTTGGGGGCATCTGTTCCAGTGAGGATCTTCCCGCTCTCCACGTGGATCACCTTCACAGGAAGGTCACTCATCTGGCTGGTCTCATCCAGAGGCTGAAAGAGAGTCACTTGCATGACCCGAGGACCCAAGGTCTCCATTCCTCAGCCCTCCAACACCACACCCAGAAAATGACATGCAAACATGGCCAGGAGTGGTGAAAAAGGGAACTGTACAGTCAGCTTCCAGATGTGATAGGAACTACTGAATTCACCTAACTGTGGGTCAAAATAAAAAGACTTGTGTCTGTATCGAACACACAGATGTTTTTTGTTGTTCTGAGTCTCTAAACAATACAGTATCACCATGGCACTTACATCATATTAGGTATTATAACTCATCCAGAGATAAGTTGAAGTCTATGAGAGGATTAGGTGGGTTCTACACAAGTCAACACAATTCTGTATGAGGGAACTGGGCATTTGGAGATCTCGGTTTCCATCTGGGTCCTGGAACCAGTACTGAAGTAATGTGTATTAACTAAGGGCAAACACATACAACCCACTGCTCCCAGCTTTACTACAGTGTATGTGAGGCAAATGACAAAGGCATTTAATTTTCAAGTAGGTAATGCTCTCCCCTACCCCACCTCCAGTCTGACAGTTCCTCTCCTCGAATGCTTACTTGGGATGGTTTCTTCCACATCGTCCACAGGGTCCCATGCATAGATACCAGGACTTAAGACATTGACACTTCTTCCCTCTGTTTTACACAGACTCCACTATTTATGTAATTCTGCCACTTGACTTTTCTACTCTATTTAGGAAACCTCTTTTTTTTGTTGTTTTTGGTGCTGGGGATGGACCCCAGGACCTCGTGCATGTTAAGTATGTGCTCTACCAATGCACCTTCAGCCCATGGAATATTTTAAAAGTAAAAGAACGTCCATGCAGCGTGGATGTCCTCACTTCAGGCTAGCAATACGGGATGAACGCTTTCCCACTCATTGGACCCTTCATATTTCCTGGTGAAAACCTCTAAGATGAGGATGGAGTTTCGAACCCTTCCATCTTACAGGAATTTATACCCTCTTCCAAAAACACTGAACACGCTGTCAATGTCGTCCACACAGTGGAGGAATTTTTATCTCCACACACACCAAAAACTCGCCCTGAGGGGGCCACCTGGAAAGTAACCGCAATGGACTTAAATCAGTAACTTGCAACCCCACAGGCACCTGGGATTACCAGCAGAGGGCTTAACAATGCTGAGGTCTATACTTTTCCATATCCTGTTAATTCTGCCTAGAATCCCCTGGAATGAGGCTTGGGCATCTCAACAGTTCAGAGCTCCCTCAGTTGGTTGCAAAGCACGGCCAAGGCTGAGAACAAGGAAAATCCCCTGTCCATACCTGAACAGGAAAAGCTCCACCACCACCAACCCAGCTCCCTGCAGTGCACTTTCCCAGGAAAGGACTTTCTCCCAGGGCCCACTGCAGTAACATGCCAGCCCACACTCTGCTAAAATAATCACACACATTACTGGGGGTATGGCTCACTCACAGAGCACTCGTCTAGAAGGCATGAGGCCCTGGGTTCCATCCCCAGCACTGTAAAAAGAAAATACACCAGGAAAAGGAGGAGATATCAGACTTTACATTCTCTCTCCCCTACCATGTGAGCACAGTGGTGGCCAGCCACAACCCAAGAACAGAGCCCTCACCAGGAACCTACCAGGCTGGCACCTCGATTTGAGTCCCAGCCTCCAGAACTATGAGAAAATAAACATCTGCTGATGAAGCCCCCCAATCTACAGAGTTTTGGCACGGCAGCCTGAGCTGACCAAGACAGCATCAAAACACAATGGTCAAACCAGACACCAGTGGCTCACACCAGTAATCCTAGCAACTCAGGAGAGACAGACATCAGGAGGATCGCAGTTCAAAGCCAGCCCAGGCAAATAGTTCCAAGAGACCCTATTTCAAAAAAGACCCATCACAAAAAAAAGGGCTGATGGAGTGGCTCAAGATGTAGGCCTTGAGTTCTAACCCCAGTACCACAAAAATAAATAAAATAACCAAATAAATAAAATTAAATAACCCAAACAAACAAAAAACAAATGTGGCACTTCAGAGCCACTTAGTGCAGCATCTTTGTAAGAGCTCCAAACTGAAAGTGTTCTGTGCAGCCAGCAATCTGAATGACAAACAAAATTCAAATGAAAACAGAATGACATTCCTTGACATGGGAAGCTGTCCAAAACATCCACTAAATGGAAAAAGTGCAGCCATGTCTACATTAGCTCAAATGGTCAATAAAGCGAGAGGATGGAAGCAGGAAGGTTTCTGGAAGGTGCCAATAAGACCTTCATCAGGGATCGTTGTGCACAACTGTGAGAAAGCTCATTTTGTGTGACTGCTTAGATTTTCTCAACAAAAAGCATGATAGCAGTCATCTCTCACTGGGGACTTTAAAAAGCACAAGGAAAGTGTACATGAGCTAACCTGGAAAGACATCTGAGACACAAGGCCAAGCGGGAAACAGATAACATCCTGCGGCCTGTGCATAGAAAGGTTCAAAAGCAAACATCCTAGTGCAGTGTCATGGTTTCTCTCTGGGGAGGAGGAATGAGAGAGATTGAGGAGGGTGGGGGAAAAAAATGCCTGTTTTATATGCATCTTTTTGTATTCTTTTTCTTTCTTTTCTGTTTTTGTTTGGTTTTTTAAAGATAGGGTCTCACTGTAGCCTCCAACTATAAACAAAAGCTGAACTCTTCCTGGGAGACATCATCATGGGTGAAACAGTTAGCAATTTAGAATGTACTTTATGTGTATTCTACATAAAAACGCCATGACTGATAGTGTTTGTTTTAGAAATAAGGAAAGGGGAAGGACAAAAATAACTCTGTCAAGCTGGATTACAATTGGTGGTAGTAGGTGGGACTAGACTACATCCCTGTAGTCTCAGCTGCTTGGGAGGCTGAAGCAAGAGTTTATCAATTGTTTCCACAAAGTCCTGGGCAACATGGTAAGATCCCGTCTCAAAAAAAAAAATCAAAAAACAAACCTGAAGCCAGGCACTGGTGGTAATCCTAGCTACTTGGAAGGATGAGGTCAGAAGCATCAAGGTTCAAGGACAGTGTAGGCTGTCACTTAGTCCTGATCATCTCCCAGCAAAGTACTTAATGATTACAAAAGAAAAAAACTGCCCAGCACTTGGGAGGCTGAGATAGGAAGATCCTGAATTTGAGGCCAGTCAGGGTTACATAATGAGACTCTGTCTCAAAAAAACAAAAAAAGAGAGGGAGGGGAGAAAAAAGGAAAGGAATGAGAAGGAGGGAAGGGGAGGGGAGAGAAAATTTTAGAGATGTGTTCTCAGGCACCAAGAGATCAAGGTCAACCTCACCAGCAACGCTATAGATCTATACCACACATTCCCAAGGTGATGCAAGAACATGGGATTACAGGTCATTTTCAGGGTCCTTGTGGCAAAAAAAAAACAAAAACCAAAACATACAAGGTTAATCTAATCATGAGGAAACATCAGACAAACCCAAACAGGACTGCTAGATGAGGGCTTACCTGGCCTGTGCTCTTCAGAAATGTGACAGTCGTGAAGGGCAAAGAAAAAGTGAGGAGCTATTTCTGTTTAAGCCTAAAGCCTAAAGGGGCCCCCACTAAGTGCCACTCAGGTTTTCTAATACTGTGATAGGGACACCTAAGGAATTTTTTTTGGTTGTTTTTTTGAGATGGAGTCTTGCTGCACAGGCTGGCCTCAGACTGCTGGGCTCAAGCGATCCTCTCGCCTCAGCCCCCAAGCAGCTAGAATTATAGTCACATACCACCATGCACAGCTACACCTGGAGAAAAAAAATTTTTTTTTTGTCCTCCAGTACTGCAGGTGGAACCCAGGATCTTGTGCCTGCCAGGCAGATTCTGTATTACTGAGCTACATTCCCCAGCCCACCTCTCCAAAATGGGCAAGATGGGTGAAGCATACACAAGACTCTTAGATAGCTCTCATACCTTAGCTATGAGTCTGAAACAATGACAAAGTAAAACCCTAAATAAAAATGAGGTAGAGTGTGCACAGAATGGGGTAAAAGGGGCACACTGGACCCTTACAAATTGTCAATCCCGCATGGCTTTTATAATTTAAAAAGAAAAGAAGTTTTGACTGGGGACACAGCTTAGTAGGAGAGCACTGCCTTTTTTCTTTTTTTTTTCACACCGAATGAAAGAGACCCACACTGTGGGGTCAGCTGACATTCCCAAAAGAAATCCCTGCTTCCTCACCTCCCCATCTGGTCCAATTGCTGGTGTCTGTCCTTCAGCATTTTCTGCCTTCTGTAAGTAAAAAGAGACAGGGTCACCACCTTGATACCACAGTCAAGGCAACCCAGGCAGACAGGTGCTACACCAGTGAGCGACAGGCCCAGCATACCTTCTTTTTCTTTTTCTTCTTTTTCTCCTTGGCGACCTGCGCAGCCTTGTGCTGCCGCACCAGCTCCGTGAGGTTGGCCACATATTCATCTGTCTGCTGCAAGAGGTAGGCCAGGCGCTTGTCCTTCTTCTGGTCGATGAGCTTGCGGTAGCCCTCCTCATCTTCTGCCTACAAAAGTGGGGAATGGTGCTGCTTTACAAGACATGCACGCCTGCTGGTGCCCCGCACACCTGCATCAAGAGCCCTGCTGAGGCAAACCAGTGGCCACAGGCACACTCATGAGTGCAGGCTCTCACCCTGCACAGTTCCCCACTGGCCCTTCAGTATTTCCTCCAAGTCCACCCAGCACTGGACCCCAAGGGCACCTGCTGGGCACAGGGTCTGCTGGGCACCATCCACAAAGGCCATGAATGAGTGCTATACTCTCTGCCCACAAAACACTCCAAATCTCAATTCTTCTTCTCCCCACCTGGTCTGAGTCACATCAGTGCCACAACCCTTCCTGAAAGATCAGGTCACACCACAGTGAAAGCTATCCAAGGGTGCTCCCTTATGATCAGAACCAAAGCCAGAGCCCTCCCAATGGCCTGCAAGGCCCCACATGACCACCCCTTGCCGGCTCCCTGACCTCCCATCCTACTCCTGCACCATGACACTGAAAGGCCACTTGCTGGGCCCTGTGCTTGGCTTTCTGCCACCTCTGTCCTAGTTTCTTCTCTTCCTGGGGCTCTTTCCACAGCTCTGCACCCTCAAACCTCCTGCCCCTCCCCTACCTCACTCTCTTCACTGCATTTTTCGCCCCAAGCTACAACATTTGTTCCCCTTGAAACAAGAAGACAGATCACTACCATGAGCCTCCGCATTCTCTCCTTTTCGATTCGCTCATTTTCTTTCTTCTGCTCCCGCTCTGTGTTGGCATGGTATGTGGCTACCGCCTTGGTAAGTTTCTGGATTTTGCCTGTGACTGATCTGTGATATTCTTTGAAATCCTTGGCATGCTGCAGAATGCTATTGAGGTATTCCTGTAGGGACACGCACCAGAAAAGAACCTGAATACCCATGGATCACTGTGAGGCTTCCCCAAATGAGAGAACTTTGCAGACAGCTTGTTTACAAAGGAACACCTAGGTCTAGGTATTCCTCACTCAGTGGTGTGCACCTGCCTAGCATGTGTGAGGCCTGGGTTTCATCCTAGCAACACACACACACACACACACACACACACACGAAAAAAAAAAAAAAAGACAAGGGAACACCATCCAAATAATAAAGTGGGTCTGCCCATAGTTTCCACTTTCTCTCCGTGACAAAACTCAAGAGCAGCCCAGGTGCAGTGAGAAGCACCCTCGAACATTATAGGTAAGCACACAGGGTGACTCACCCTGTTGCTGGGGGCAACCTGTCACTGTAAGTCAGTTTTCAAACTCCTCCTTCCCTCAATGAAGCTATTTCACTGGCAGGAATTTATTTCAAGAAATTAACAAGAGGCCAGACACCAGGGGCTCACATCTGTAATGCTAGCTACTCAGGCAGAAATCAGAAGGATCAGTTAAAAGGCAGCCCAGGCAAATAGTTCACAAGACCCTATCTAAAAAATACCCAACACACACACATAAAAGGTCTAGTGAAGTTGTTCAAGTGGTAGAGTGCCTGCATGGCAAGCAAGCATGAGGCCCTGACATCAACGACCAGTACAGCCAATAATAATAATAAAGAATAAATAAAACCCCAGTACCACAAAATAAATAAATAAATAAATAACCAAAATATTAGAGATTGGCCCCAAAACCATAAAGAACACGGAGCACAGGAATGCCTGCTCCAGTGCAATTTTAGTTTTGAAAAGGTGAAAATATGCTCCATGTCCTCAAACCGGAAAATGGTGACACAACTCACTGACAACTAGAAAACACTCTATAGATAATATGCAATGCAGACATTTAAAATGTTTCAGAGGAGTCTGGTGATGCACATCTCTAATCCCAGCACTCAGGTGGTTGAGGTAGGAGGATTGGGAGTTCCAGGCCAGTCTGGGCTACATAGCAAGACCCTGTCTCAAAAGAAAAAATTCTTTTAAAAAGTTTTGACAATGCTTAAAAACAAATCAATATATTTAAAATGTGTGTATATTTTACAAAAAGATAGTCTTTTTTTTTTTTTTTTTTTGCTGGGACTGGGGTTTGAATTCAAGGCTTTGGTGCATTTTGCTCTGCTTAATTTGGAGATGGGGAATCCAGAACTTTTGTCCAGACTGGACTTGAACCACAACCCTCCTGATCTCAACCTCCCACTCCCAACTGTAACCGGCTCAGCAATTTTAACTTTCAAGTAATACATATATATAGAAAAAACAGGCTGGAATGATAAATACCAAAATGGTAACAGTGGTTAATGCTGAATGGTGACTTTTTAAAGTATCATTTTAAAGTCTATCAGTAATAAATATTCATGTTTTAAAAAAATTAGAAAATATGGATGAGCAAACAAATGAAGAGCTCCATCCCCAAATCCTACTTGATAGGACTCGAGTCTCCTTGACTGATCTTGTAAAATCTAAGTTACTTAGTCCCCACTCTGCTCAAATAGTACCATAGCTGCCATCTCACCCAGAGGAAAAGCCCAAATCCTCCCAAGCCCCACAGGTCCCACAGGCTGCCCTCCCCTTCTCTAGCTTTCCCTGTCACTGGCTCCATACAGGCTACTCCAGTCCTAGCTTTTCAGAAGAAGCATACATTTCTAGGGTCTTTCCACCTTCCCCTCTATGTGAGATGCTCTGGGCCCGCATGTCCAAGTGGCTCCCTCCCTTGGGTCTCTGCTCAGGTCTCACCTACCTGCAGAAAGCTGCCTGACAATCGTGTCTACGACAGCTCCTTTTCCACGATGTTCCTGCTTCACTTTTTTTCACCCCCCCATCACCTTTCCAGCATGACACCAATATGACTATCACCCTCTTGGTGCCCAGGGTACTGCTATAAGGAACAAGAAGGAGATAAGGCTGCTGGACTGACAGCCACACCTGGTGCTTCTGGCGGCGCTTGCGTTCCTGCTCGATCTTCTGCTGCTTTTCCAGCTTCTCAGTGATGCGGGCCTCACGCAGAGACTGCCGCTTGCTACGCTTGTAGGCCTTGGCATTGAGAGCCGTCTCCAGGGCTGTGTCTCTCCGCATGCACACCACCACCTCCTGGCGCAGCTGCAGGAAGAGGAGACACTGGCGTTGTGCACAACAGCTCTGTGATGCCCACAGCGACATACCAAGTGCCAACTGTATGTGAAATGCACAAGGTTGTCTAGGAGGTGACCAAAGTCAGGGCACAGGTAACTGCACGGCAGGACAGCCTGTCATTCCTCAGGTCTCCACAACCAGCACAAAATTCCTCAAGAAACATGGAAAAGCACGACACCCTCAGAAAGAGACCATCTGGGTGTCCTACTTCAAGATGGCAATTGCAGACTTGGATGTCCTAGCACAGCACAGACCGCAGGCAGAGCACTTAACAGGGAGTGGACACACATAGACAGCCATGCGGGTACACCAGATACAGTCCTGTTAACAGCTCTGGGAACGGAAGCATCCCTGCCAGCACGAGGCCAGGTCCTTAGAGCCAAGGCAGGGCCCAACCCACCTGCCTCTGGAAGTTCAGCAGCCTGAGGGCCTTGAGCTCGATGGTTGCTTTGGTTCGCAGATCCCCAGCAAGGGATCCAGGGAGGTTTTCAAGTTCCTGAATTCGGTGAGCGATGCGAGCCTGCAGCCTGGGTACAGAGATAGGAAAAAGACAGGTAGTGAGAGGGCCATTTGTCTGCACAGAGCCACTTGATCCCTGTCTTTAAAGCTGGTGCTCTCTTGAGGAGGCAGGAGACACCTGGGAAACGGAGCACTCCTGAGGACAGGGCTCAGGGACCACAGCAAGCAAGAGACCTGATGGGCAATGTGTATATCTACCATAGCATCAGGCAGACCAGGGTCTCTGTCCCAGCCCTGGCATAGATGAATCATGGGGCTGTGGGAATCTAGCAGCCCATGAGCTCTGCTGTGCCCGTCTATAAACTGAAGAGACCCCTGAGAATTACCTGATTGCCTGGATCAGGAGGCTAAATGATCAAATCCCCTACCCAGTCTCCCACACTATTATGTGCCCAGGGGCTGTTTCAGGAATGGTGTCTCAGCATTGAATGGGACCAACAAAGCTGTCTGTTGCTCTTGTGGAGCCCCTTTTACTCTGGTTATTTTGGACACAAGGTCTTACTTTTGTCCAGGTAGGCCTTGAACTTAATTCTTCTATTTTATGCTTCACCAAGTAGTTGGGACACCACACCCAGCTTTTTTCCTCTGTGATGGAGTCTCACGAATTTTTCTCACCCAGGCTGGCCTGGAACTGCCATCCTCCTGATCTCAGCCTCTCAAGTAACCAGGATACAGTCATGAGCCACCATCAAGCTCACAGTTTCTTCAGATATAAAGGTCTTAAGGAGCTGGGTGCCAGTGGCTCATGCCTGTAATCCTAGCAACTCAGAAGGCAGAGATCAGGAGGAATGCAGTTCAAAGCCAGCCTGGGCAAACAGTTCGTGAGACTCTTATTTCAAAACACCTTTCACAAAAAACGGCTGGTGGAGTGGCTCAAGGTGAAGACCCTGAGTTCAAGTACCAGTACTGCAAAAACAAACAAACAAACAAACAAACAAACAAACAAAAATGCCATAAGGAGGTAATTCCAGAGCAGCAAGTGCTTTGAAGAAGGGACTGGATGTGAGCGCACTGGGAAGGGCTTTTATGAGCAGCAGTGAGGCCTAAATGCCAGATGGGAGCCATGAACAGCCTATGTGAGGGCCTGTGGCAGGAATGAGTATAACTACAGAGAAAGAACAACGGACAATAGGGGGTTAAAGACAAAGTGTTGGGGAGGGACAGAACAGAGTTTCCTGAACAGATCATGGGAGGCCAAGGGCCACTTTTGGGTTTTTTTTTTTTTTTTGCAGAACTGGGGTTTGAACTCAGGGCCTACACCATGAGCCACTCTACCAGCCCTTTTACGTGAAGGACTTTTCAAGATAGGGTCTCATGAACGATTTGCCCAGGCTGGCTTTGAACCTCCATCCTCCTGATCTCTGCCTCTAGAGTAGCTAGGATTGCAGGCACTTGTTTTTTTGAAGGTTTTTTTTTTGGCATTACTGGGGCTGGAACTCAGGGCCTCACACTTACTAGGCAACTGGAGCACTCCACCAGCTCAAGAACCACTTTTAACTCAGAGAACAGATCTCATGTAAATTACCTATAAAAGGACATAGCACAGCTATGTGAAGGACACACAGTCACACTTGGAGGCTGGGAGGCTGAGGCAGGGGTGGGAAATGCCGACACAGTCCTGTGACCATCACTTACCCTGCAGGTACAGGTAGAGTCTCACCTGTACTCCCGCTCCTGTAAGATCTCCACAGGGTCCAGGCCCCTGGGCTTCTGGATGGGGGTGATTCGGCTCTGCTTCTGGTGCAGTGGCACCAGGGGTGCAGGCTGGGCTGGCTGCCCTGGGGACTGCGTCTGGGGTGGCATCACTGGCGAGGCAGCAGGTGGGACAGCAGGGGGTGCAGGTGAAGGGCGGCCCGTCGGCTGTGGGGGGATCAGCTTCTGAGGGGTGCTTGTGGGTGCAGCAGCATTGGCCATGGGTCCTGGGGAAAGTCAAGTGGGAGGGGCAAGAGGCTAAGCTTTAGGGCCAAGTCTAGGGTGGAAACACAAAGCCTGCTAGGCCACTGGCTGCCCAGGGACAGACCAGCCTACCCCACCAACCCCACTAATGCCAGTGCTGCTCAGCCAAAGGGGCCCCTCCTTCCTGCCTCAGGGTTCATGTCTCAACACTTCAGCCGCACATCCAGTCCCTAGCCCTGCACGCAGCCAGTCAATGCCTGAGTTTGGTCCTCCAGACTATGGCATTAGGGGCCAACATTTTCCTGTCTGTCCTACAATAGTCTCCTCATCCGCAGGTTCACTTTGTGCTGTTTCAGTTATCCTCAGTCAGTTTTCTCCAAAACCATTAAATGGAAAATTCCAGAAACACAAAATCCTAAATTTTAAATTGAGTGTGGCTGAGTAGCTGTGTCACAAAGCCTAGGTAATCACTTCATTTCATTTCACACAGGCTCTGTATCATCTCGCGGGTGAGTTCAGCATAAGGTATTTTGAGAGAGACTACACTCATGTTTCACTATGCTATATTGTTATAAATGAGTTTGCTTCTATCACCAATGTCAGGTATCCACTGAGGGTTTTGGATGGTATCCCTGCAGCTTAAGGGAACAATTGTACTCCCATTTTCAAATGAATCCAATTGTAGCAATTAGATGTTGAATGTCCATGGATACACCTCAGACTTCAGGGAACAGGGAAGCAGTCCATTTTGTCCACCACTGATATGGACCCTCAGCCTCAGAGAGGATTGGGCCAAGGCCGCACACAGTCAGCGGGAGGACAGGGCACTGAGCTAAGCTGTACTGCTCTCTGACCTGCCTTCATGGGGCTGTTCTCAGGAGGGATGGGGATTAAAGCTATGCCCTCTCTCCAACACTGAGGCACCAAGTCCTGAAGGAGCATGGCTGTGGCCACAGCTGTATCCCTGCCCCTCACAGCCCTTCCCTCAAATCACTCTGTGGTCCTCCCCTGCTGGTGAATGTCATAACAAGACCTCAGGACCACTTCTCCCACAGAACAAGGGGCAGGAATCAAGCAGACCCAGAGCCAAGCCTTTGACAACTAACACAGAACAGGTGAGACCCAAGAAGACCACAGCAACCCAAGTGGGCTTCTGCTCAGATCTGAAAGCCCTCACCAGGCTCCTCTCAGGGCCTGCATAGCCCAAGGTCAAGACAGAGAGGCAGGGCACAGACATGCCACCAAGACAGAAAGGAGCTTACCTTCAGGCCAGGGCTTGGGAGGTCCCCCAGGGGGCTGACCAGGCATCCCAGGAGGCACACCTGAAGGTCCTGGAGGAGGCATGTTGGGTCCTCCCATACCTACATAGGAAACAATGGAGACTAAATGCTTGCCTGCCTTAGGCCATAGGGGACATAGCATCCATCCCACCCAGGTAGGTATCTCAGGGAGAAGTGGCACTTGTCAAGGCAGCTGCTCTATAAGTGCCAGCATATGCTGTGCTATTATGGGGGAGCCCAGTGGTAGCAGAGCCAGGCTGTATGTCACTACCACCCATGCACTGGTCAGCCCATCTCCCCTTCTTCCCACCCTGGGGACAAGGGATGGTGCCTTACCATGAGGCCTGCTGTAATTTGGAGGTGCTGGTCCTGGCCCTGGGCCAGGGCCAGGGCCAGGGCCAGGCCCAGGTCCTGTGGCGGACACTGAGGGCGGAGGTAGCGTTGGCATCTGCTGTTGCATCCCAGGCATTGGCCGCTTGCCCTGCACGGCCATCTGCAGGTGGTCAGGGAGGGGCTGCCCCCTGGCCAGCATCTTATAGGCCATGATCTGAGCACGGAGCTGGTGCAGCTGGTTCTGGTTAAACGGGGTTGGGCCCCGGTTCTGCTGCCCCAAGGCCTGGGGGTCGGCTCCATCCAGTGGGGCCCCTCCTGGCCCAGATGACATCTGGGGGCCCGAGGATGGGCCGCTGGCTGGAACTGGACTGGAGGCATGCTCAGAGCCACCCAGGGGCGAGGGGTAACCTGCAGGGAGGGGCCATTCCCATGGTCACTCAGCAGTGCATAGACAGTAACCTATTCTGCCACACACTCATCAACTCATACTCTAAGACGGCACTGCCAGAGAACATCATTCTCCCAAGTCAAATAAGAGGGACCCAGAAGACCTGCACTCCAATCATCCCCAGCCTGGCAGCCTGCGAGGCAATGGGGTTAAACCCACTTTCCTGTAGGGTACAGGTGGCTAATGCAGAAAGTGAGATGTGAAACTCAGGCTCTTAGTCTGCATTCTTGCCTGGGCAGGATGGGCACATCCTCTGCTTGCCCAGGTCCACTCCCCCCACTCTTATTCCTGTGGTACCCTGGAGGGCTTAAAAGTCATGTTAACACAGTATTTCTCAACCTGGAGGACTTAAGTCACTGCCCAGAGCCTATACCACTAAAACGCTTCCAAAGACACTGGAGCTGCTGCCTCTCAACCCCCATCAGGCTGAGCCCTGATTTAACCCCCACATCCAACAGCCAACTCTGTCCCATATGGCCATTCTTCCAGGGCTGCCCCAAGATGGGAGTGCTGGCATAGTCACCAACCAAGCCCCAAGCAGACAACCTGTGGCAGAGCCTCCCCTCTCACTCAACCATCTGGGGTCTTCCCAGATCCATCTGCAGGAGCCCCTGTAGGGAAAATGGTGTCAGCACTTCCCATGTCTGACTATGACAAGGCAGCAGACTCACGGTACCTTGGGAGTGCTGGTCCATGGGGCTGGGCGGGGGCCCCATGCCTGCGTGGCCCCCCGAGCGCATTCCCATTCCTTTCATCTGGCTGTAACGAGGGTCATCCGACATGCCCTTTTCATGCATGGATTCCATGGGCTGCAAAGGGAACAATGAAAAGCAAGGTCAACAATGGAAACAGGAAGAGGTGGCACCGAAGAGAAGGTAACTCACCAAAATGTCCACCCAAGATGCCTGGGCAAATAATGAATCCCTCACATGCCAAGGAGCTCACTTCCAAGGCATGGTATAACATCTACTTGGGTGTCAAGGCACAGCCATGACCAGAGAGCCAGGAGAGGGCTGGGAGATATGTCACCAGTGGCCAGAAACCACAAGGAAAAGAGTGTTGTCAACAGCTCTAGGACACAGAGCAATTTCAGTGGTGACAAGGAAACCGCCAAGTGTCTATGGAAAGAAGACCCTTGTTCTTGGGAGACTATCCATCAGAGGGACAGGCAGAACGGTCTGCATCAGAGGACAGGAACAGCACATCAGCCATCCCACTGAACTCTGCACCTCATGGCTGCCAGCAGGGAAGGTGGCTGTGGCCATCAGAACTCCTGAAGGCCAGGGCGGACACTGGCAGTAGGATGGCTCACATCTCCCTCCTAATGCTAAGCAATGGAGACTTCCCCCATCACATGGCTGTAATGGTTGGCAAAGGGCACAGTGCCAACACCCTACCATGGGATAGAGCCTCTGCTTAACAAGCGTCCTGCTCTCTGTAACCCACAGGCTAATGGGTGACAAAGCAAAGTAAAGCCAGCACTCACTGAGTATGTGCCATGACCAGGGAAGAAAGGTCAAGATGGAGATACAAGGGCATCTTGACAAGGGACAGGCCTGCCATCCATCCTGCCCAAGGCTGAGTGCTAACTGGTGGTCTTCCACCAGCACAGTTGAGGCTCTGTGTAGTCAGGGCACCTTGTCAGCATAGGCACCAGTTCCTAGCAGGGTGCTGGACACATAGCAGGTAGCCAACAGGCACCAAATCACAGAGGTGTGTGGAGCGTGTGTGAATGCAGTTCGAAGGCAGAAGGAAAATCCAGACCATGCTTGTAAACAAACAGATGGGGGGTTCGCCAGGCAATGGTGGCTCATGTCTGTAATCCTAGCTACTCCAAGAGGCAAAGATCAAGGGGATCATGGTTCAAAGCCAGCAGGGCTAATAGTTCAAGAGATCCTATCTCAAAAATACCCAACACAAAACAGGGCTAGTGGAGTGGCTCAAGGGGTAGAGTGCCTTCCTTAGCAAGCGTAAGCCCTGGAGTCCAAACCCCAGTACCACAAAAAAAAAAAAAAAAGAGGTAGAGCTCAAGTATGACTGACCAACAACTTGCCAGAAGGGAAAAGTCAAGCCATTATCACACCTGAGCAGACAGAACTGTGCAGGAGATGGGGATGCCTGGATGACAGCCACAGGCCTAGGAAGAGGAGGGGCATGCTGAGACCTTGCTTCTTCATCTGTGAAATGGGCACCACCACCCCAGACCTGGTGGGCTGCAGAAGGGTAGAAAGCAGTCAAGCAGAATGAAGGAGAAGCATACAGACAGCCCTGCAGGGAGATGGGGGAGCTGGCCGTGGCACCATCATGGGAGGACTCTTTTACACTCAGGCCTCCTGAGGGCACGCACAGAATGTCACCTTTTCTCACAGATGCTGATACAAACAAGGATACTCTTTCCAACCACCCCACAAGGTCACTGGGAAAAGAAAAAGAATTTGCCTGACTTCCTGACAAAAGCTGGGCTGCTCAGCTCAGGTTAAGAAGCCAAGCCAGCAGCAGCGGAGCACGAGATCAGTCAGGGATCAAGACGCTCATGTCCCTGCGCTGGGTTACCCAGGGAGCCAGGACAGCCAGAATGAAGCTAAGCCTCCTTTGAGGGACTTTTTCCTTACTAATAAAAGAAAACACCAGAGCACTGTTCCCAAATTTCCCATGCAGGACAAAGGATGTGGGAGACAGGGAGGGAGGCTGCTTGTCCCTCCTGACTCAGGACCAGAGCATAGCTTAACCCTCTGTTCACAGAAGTGACCTGAGGTGAGTGCATGAGCCAAGCCAGGACACCTCCAACAGAAGTCTTTTGCTCCCAGCCTCAGGGGCAGCTCTAAGTGGGAGGCCACTGCTGCCTAGGGGTGGACACGGGGCCAGGGAGTTAAGGTGTGCACAGCGCAGGCTCCCTACCTTGTGCATCTGATGCATGCTGTCCTGAGGGTATCCTCCAGGCCCCTGGCTCGGGAGAGGGTGTCCTGCTGAGGGAGGCCCTGGGCTGGGCCCCATCATGCTGTGCGCAGAGCCTGGCGAGGGACCCGGGCTAGGGCCCAGCATGGCTCCAGGTGAGGGGCCAGGACCCGGGGAAGGGCCGGGCCGAGGAGTTCCGCCCAAGGGTGGATCTGGAGTGGACATCTTCACTGGAGCTGCGGGCAGTGGGCTCCTGCTGGAAAGAAGTCCTGGTCAGTCTGGACTTGAGCCATAGGCTGGGCAGGTAGAGGGCAGCAAGTGAGGACACACAACTGTGTCAGAATCGTCCCACCAACAGTGAACAGGGGCCTTGCCCCCAACCTTTTTCTCTATTCCTTTGGACTCATCTGTGTGTCCACCCTGTCTGAGCTAGACTCTCAGCTGATCTTTCCGATCATAACATGGTCTCAGGAAGTGTGAACTCACCATTCATAGACTCTAATGGGTGCTGATCTTTCTACCTAACAGAAATAGAGGACATCTAACTGCAGCTCTCTAAATTCAACCGAAGAAAATACTGACAGCACGGGACAATACCTTTCCACAGGAAGCCTTAAGACTAAATTCCCTTTAAAAGTAAGTGAATTTAAACTGGGTGCTTGGCTCAAGTGGTAGAGCACCCACGTAGAAAGCGCTGAAGTTCAACCCCCAGTACCACCAAATAAATTTTTTTTAAACACACACAAAAGGACTGGTATGTAGTTCCAAGTGATAGAGCACCACCTAAGAAGAGTGAGACCCTGAGTTCAAACCACTACTGCCCAAAAATATAAAATGAACTTGAGTTAAAAAGTAGTACATTATATACAGGTATAAAAAAGGTCATAACAAAACCTGTTATGTACAACAAACATATGCTAATAACAAAAAAAAAAAAAAAAAGAAAATGTTTTAAAAGTAAATTCAAGGCCAGGTGCAGTGGTGTACACCTGTGATCCCACCACCCATGAGGCTCAAGTCAGCCTAGGCCACATAGCAAGCCTTCTCTCAAAAAGCCAAGCAAATAAATAAATAAGCCAGATGCTGATGGCTCATGTCTATAATCCTAGCTACTCAGGAGGCAGAGATCAGGAGAACCAAGATTCAAAGTCAAACAGTTCCCAAGACCCTATCTCAAAAATACCCAACACAAAAAAAAGGGCTGGTAGAGTGGCTCAAGTGGTAGAGCGCCTACCTAGCAAGCATGAGGCCCTGAGTTCAAACCACAGTACTGCAAAATAAAAATAAAATTAAAAAATAAATAAACAAATAAATAAATAAATAAGAATTCAGGGCTGGGGTGTCACTCAGTAGTATAGCACATGCATAGCATGCACAAAATCAGGGTTTGATAGCATGCTAAGAAAAAAAAGTAGATTGAGTTAAAACAAAGTATTAAACAAATATTTGTACCACAATACCTAAATTTCTTCATGTGTGATATTAAATGTCTCCAGTTAGATGAATGGTGCTATAAAACAAAAACTGATACCCAGAGCTACAATCCAGAGCCTCCACACATGCAAAAATCAGTTAAAAATATCTGAGGATGGGTTGTTTTCATTTTCACTCTAGAGATGACCGGCTTCCAGTGTACTCCTCTCCTAATAAACTTTGCTATCACTTTCACCATAATTAAAAAAAAAAAAATAACCTGAGCTGAGCACCAGTGGTTCAAACCTGTAACCCTAAGCTCCTCAGGAGGCAGAGATCAAGATCAAGGTTGGGCTGGAGTTGTGGCTCAAGCTGTAGAGCACTTCCCTAGCTAAAAGCTGAAAGCCCTGAGTTCAAACCCCAGTACCACAAAAAAAAAAAAGATCGAGGTCTGAAACTAGCCCAGGCGAACAGTTCATGAGACCCTATCTTGAAAAACAAAACAAAACAAAACCCACAAAAAAGGGTTGGTGGAGTGGCTCAAGGTGTAGGACCTGAGTTCAAACCTCAGTACTGCCAAAAAAGAAAAAATCTGAATGAAGGTGTGACTCAAGCAGTAGAGTACCTGCCTTGGAAGTGCAAAGCCCTGAATTCAAACCTGAGTACCACCAAAAAAAAAAAAAGAAAAAGTAGTAGTACAGAAGGCCCACCTTATTCATAAATTTATTACATGTGGTTTTGACAAAGCAAGTCCAAAAATTAACTTTAAAAAATTCAAAAGAACAGTCAGGCACTGGTGGCTCACGCCTGTAATCCTAGCTACTCAGGAGGATCGAGGTTTGAAGCCTATGTTGAAAAAACCCTTCACAAAAAGGGCTGGTGAAGCAGCTCAAGGTGTAGGCCCTTAGGTCAAGCCCCAGTACTAAAAACAAAAAGCATAAGAAATTTAAAAAGCAAAAATTTTAAATTCCTGAGAGTCCAGCTCAGCAGATGCAAAGAAGCTCTCAATCAGTTACCGTCAACTGTGTTTAAATTACATGATCTTCACAGTGTTTCCCTGCCCTGGTGCCCAAAAAACAAGATAAAAGGATGGCAATCATCTCAAGTCAACTTAATATAAGTCATAAACAGAACTTAATATAAGCCACAAAGAGATGTGTTTAAAGGCAGCACATCTTTAGTGGAAACTGAGCAGCATTTGAGAAAAATGAGTCAAGCATCTTCAGTACAGTACCGAACTCAACACATCCTGAGCGTTTGAGGTTTTTTTTCTCCACGGCAGTCTCCTTGGAACCACATGCCATGGGACTACAGTAGCTTTAATCTGAGAGGAGGAGATATCTTCCCCATAACAGATCAAAAGTCCAAACTACTTGGCTCCAGTTTCACAGCTAATCAGAGAAGAGGACCAGAAACCTCAACAGAGGAGAAACCCGTCTCCAGCACCCCAGGCAATCCTGAACAAAGCCAGGTGTGATAGCACACCTGTAGCCCTAGCCATTCAAAGCTTAAGCAGGAGGATCTCAAGTTCAAGACCAACCTGAGCAACAAGAAAGCACTCCTCTTCTGGGCTCCCTGGTTTTCCCCTGCAGGCTTGAGGAATTTCAGTGCCAAAACTGAAGCAACCTTGCAGAGTTGGCTGCTGGAGAACTGGTGTCTTTGGCTCACAACCACCCCCTTCCCCCCACCCAATACTACCCCCTAACTCCAAACCACTCAGGGAAACCACATCTTTTCTCTTCTTTTCAATTTATCTTTTTTTTTTTTTTGACAGTTCAGAGGTTTGAACTCAGGGCCTCACGCTTGCTAGACAAGCAGACTACCACGTGAGTCACTTCACCAGCCCTTTTTGTGTTGGGTATTTTTGAGATAGGGTCTCAAGAATATTTGCCCAGGCTGGCCTGGACCCTTGATCCTCCTGATCTTTGCCTCCTGAGTAGCTAGGATTACAGTCATGAACCATGGGCACCCTGCTCACTTTTTCCTTTTTAAATAAACCTGAAATCAATTCATTTGTAAGCAAAACCTTTTCTGATTCTGTTCCATATGGACACATTCTGCTACAGAAAACAGATTGTTTGATTTTGAGGTACTACCCCAGACTCTGCTGAGTAACAGCAAACTTTCCCCTACAGTAACTAGATTCAGAAGACAGGCAAGGTGGCACATGTCTGTAATCCCTAGGGAAGCAGAGGAAAGAGGATGGTGAGTTTCAGGCCAGCTTGGGCTACATAGTAAGACCCTATCTAAAATAAATAAAATAAAATACAGACTCTAGAGTCTGAAGCCTCTGCCCAGGGACTTGCTTACACATGGGCCCGAAGTGACATGGACATGGCAGGGTGGACGGCACTGGCACCCTGGGAGTCCCCCTCTGAGCCATTGTCCCTCATCCTCATTGTCCCTTCCTCAGATCCACTGAGCACTGTAAAGATGACAGCAGAATCACACACTTCACAAATTCTGTGTCATTTAGTATTTTTGGCCTCTTTGCCACCTGAAGGACTTTATTCTAAGTCAAGCAAGCTGACATGCAAACACAATGCCATTTGGGGAGTCACTGCTTCCCCAACTAAAAGTAGACATACAAAGGAGCATCCACTGAGAAGGACCCTACATTACAGCTCTCCTAGAGGTGGTCTGGACTGAATGCTAGAACTGCTTCCTGTCAAGTCAGGAGATGCTATCTCTGACAGCCAGCAATGGCTCTAACTTCATCTATGATATACAAGCTCACTAAAGATGCTGCCTGGACAAAGACTTTGCGGGGGACAGGGATGTGGCTCAGATGTAGAGCACTTGCCTAGCATGCATGAGGCCCTGGGTTTGATACCCAGTACTAACCAAAAAGAAAAAAACATCTGTGTCCAAATATGGCAACGTTCACATTTTTTTCTTTCTTTTCTTTTTTGTTTTTTGGCAATTACCAGGGTTTGATGCTTGCTGGGCAGGCGCTCTATCACTTAGCCACTCTAGCAACCTTTTTTTTTTTTTTTTTTTTGGCAGTACTGGGACTTAAACTCAGGGCCTACACCTTGAGCTACTCCACCAGCCCTTTCTTGTGTTAGGTATTTTCAAGACAGAGTCTCTTGAACTATTTGCCCGGGCTGGCTTAGAACCATGATCCTCCTGCTCTCTGCCTCCTGAGTAGCTAGGATTACAGGCCTGAGCCACCAGCACCTGGCACTTTCGGCAGTGCCAGGAGTTGAACTCAGGGTCTTATGCATGTTAGGTAAGCACTATACTACTTGAGCCATACCTCTAATTCTTTTTACTTTTAGTCTGTTCAGATAGTTTCACAATTTTGCCTGGCCTCCAGCTATAATCCTCCTATCTCTGCCTTCTGAAGTACAGGCATAATCTACCACTCTTTGTGCCCACATTTTTTATTTTTGAAACAGGGTCTCATTATGTAACCCAAGCTGACCTCAAACTCTTGATCCTTAGCCTCTCTGGTGCTGGGATTACAGATGTGTGCTAAAAAAAACCTGTCAAAACCGCCATTTTTAGCAGACTCTTGTGAAACCCTCAAAGGCCGATGTTAAACTGGGCATGGTGATACACACCCATAATCCCAGCACTCAGGAGGCCAAAACTGGAGGATCAAGTATTCCAGGTCAGCCTGAATTACACAGCAGACCCTGTCTCAAAAAGATACATGTATAAAAGTCACAATTATAAACACAGTTATTTTTTAAAAAGAAAAAGAAAATGGCATTTGTTCCCCAAGCTGCCACCTCTGAACCATGAGGCCTACAAGTGTGCAGAGTCACCATTGGCAAACGATTTCTGGTCTGAAAGCTCAGGCACTTGGGGAGTAACAGTAGAGGGGACCCAAAAAGTATAGATGGTGTACAAAACTGTCCTAAGCAGCACAGCAGATTAAGGCTCCATCAAAAACTGAGGCACCCAGGCAGGCTGATAGGGCCTGAACTTTAGCAAATGGTTAACTAACAATCACTGCAGCACAGAACCAGTTAGTGTTTCTGTGGCCTTCAGTCTAGGCTCAAGAGGGACATTTGATTTCATCCCCTTAAGCTGAGCTGTAGCACACATAAGGTGCCCTAAGCGTAGGTATACAGTTTGAGGCATCTCAGATCCAACCAAACACTTTCAACATTCCCCAAGGCTCCTTGGGCCCATCCCAGGGGAAAGCACTATTTGATTATTACTATAGATCAGTTTCTCTGGTTACTGAACTTCAGGTACAAAGAGAATGACACAGTATCCTTTGAGCATCATTATGCCTGACAGGCATCTTTGCTCCTGGGCATAATGGACATTCTTTCTGTATATTTGTTCATTCTCATTCTCATATACATTGTGTTATCAGTTTTTGGCCCCCATGAATTACACTGCTCTGAGGAATGTCCTCTAGTGGGTAAAAGCACTTGTTCTTTGTGGGTGTGTAAGACTGGAACTAGTACTCTGGTATATCTTGCAAGTTTTCCAAAATTGGTGTACAATCCATACAAACACACGTATCTAAAGTGTGTGCATACATGCAAAATTGAAAGTGTTTCAGTTGCTTAACACTGACACCAACATTTGGTGCTGTCAGCCTTTTTTTTTGGCAGTACTGGGGTTTGAACTCAGGGCCTATACCTTGAGCCACTCCACCAGCCTTTTGTTTGTTTGTTTGTTTGTTTGTTTCAAGATAAGGTCTCTTGAACTATGTGCCTGGGTTGGCCTCGAACCACAATCCTCCTGGTCTCTACCCCCTGAGTAGTTAGGATTACAGGTGAAAGCCACTGGTGACCAGCAGGAGGGGCTGTTTTTAAATCCAGGGGGACTGTGATATGTCTGCCTCCTTATGCTTTTACAATTGCCAAGGACATGTCAGTCACAGGGAAATCATAGGGAAGGTAAATGGGGAGGGATGCACAAGGGGACATACCACTTGCTGGTAACAACCCAGATTCACTCACTGGGCCCTCACATTCCCTAGGGGTGGAACTATCTACCAGTGGTCCTGCTGCTTAGAGGTCCCTGGGGCTCAGTGAAGAGTGGAGGTCAAAAGGCCAGGATCACAGTGGAACTCCCTGCCATGGAGCCAAGGCTCCCATTCAACCCAGCAGTGAAGGCTGACACCAGGCTACTATCCCAGGCTGCTTCCTCCTCTGGGGGCTGGCACAGAGACCAGTGTTTCCCTCAGGGCTTACAGGCAGCACCACATGAGCTGGCACAAGCAAAGCACGAAGAACAGAAATACCCATTCCATGCCTCCCTGGCTGATGAAATACAAACCCTGTGCTCACTGAGTTCTTAGTGCCCAGCAGGTGCTGCATGGTGGCACATTCCTGTGATCCCTTTTCTCAGGAAGATCAAGAGTTTGAGGCCAGCCTCAGCTACCTAGAGTGTTCCAAGGCCAACCTGAGATACATAGTAAGATTCTGTCTCAAAAATAAAAACAAACACTGTTATGTAGGTAGTGGTAGAGTGCGTGCCTAGCACATACAACACCCAGAGTTCCATGCCCAACACCTAAAAAAAAAAGTAAGCCCACTCCACATGCTGTCTTTTCTACCATGGAACAATGCAGCAAGAAAGCCCTTACCAGATGCTGTGGCCATGCCCTTGGACTCCTCAGTCTCCAGAATTGTGACCTAAATAAATTTTCTTGTTTTTATACATTACCCCAACTGTGCTATTCACTTATAGTAACAGAATATGGACTAAGATACTACGGCACTGGGTGCCACTGGGCTCTAGCAAACTGTCTACCCAGGAGAGCAGAACAGATTACTCAAGGGTGAGGAATTCCACTCTCTCCATGCCTTCTTCCCCATCATGAAAACTGCCTGCTCTTTCCAAACTAAAGACTTGGTATTTCCAGGATATTTCTTGGGTCCCCAAAGTCACCCCTGCAGACTCTGGAGCTACAGATGGCTTCTGTTGGTTCTGCCTGAACTCCAAGTCCCTCTATGGTAAGTTTTTTGGACACAACTTTACACATTACTGTAACTCATCATAAACCAGGAGGTCACACTTCACAGGTAAGAGAAGCAAAGGACAAAGGGACAAAGGTGTGTCTGTCTGGGAGCCAATCCAAATGAGTGTGGCCCTTGATGAGGCATGTCTGAGGGCTCCAGGAGGGAGCAGAGCCTGGGAATCCGGGCAGGCAGCCAGAAAACATGTGATGGGAAGTAAAAGGACTCTGGAGCAAGAAACTGAAAAGTAAGCCAGAGGCCTTGAGATAAAAACAAGCTCGTAGGTTTCCAGGGCCAAGGGTCTGGAGTGATGCAGCCACACTGCATCGATTTCTCTGAGTAGCTCTCAATTGCCCAGGTGCTGCACACAACCCGAGCTGCGGAAGTCCTAGCACAACTGAAAATAAACCAGGCAGCTGTGTGCACAAGAACAGGAAGGATTTTCTGAACAAATCAAGTGGGCATCAAAGTACAGCGTGTGCAGCCCACCTTGCAAACAGCAATAACATGCACAGTGATCCACGCACAGAAGCTAGCCCTGAGGAAGCACGCACCCAGCAGCCTCTGCAGCAGCCAGCAGTTCTCTGTGAAGGCAAGAGATGGAGAACTTACACTTGCTACATCACAGATGTCTGCTGGTCTTGGTTCTGCTTGTTTATTTTTCAGAACAACCACCTATTACCAGGCTGGGGGCATGGTGCAAGTGGTAGAGTGTTTGCCTAGCACAGGAAAAGCCTGACTTCTATCCCCAGCACCACAAAGGAAAAAACCTATTACTTCTATATTTAAATTTAAAAAAAAATTTTGTGGTATTGGGGTTTGAACTCAGGGCCTCACACTTGCTAGGCAGGCACTCTACCACTTAAGCCACTCTGTCAGTCCTTTTTTTTTGTGATGGATTTTTTTCGAGATAGGGTCTCACCGCCTATCTGCCCTGGGCTGGCTCTTCCTGATTGCTGCCTCTTGAGTAGCTAGGATTACAGGCATGAGTCACTGGCGCCTGGCTCAATCTACTTTCAACTTCATCAAACTTACTGTTTAAAACAGAATCATCTGCCAGGCACTGGACCCTGCAACCAGACTGCTTGAAAAGGAGCAGTCCCATTTGCTCTCATACCACCTTTGCTCTTGCCTTGTCAATAAAAAAGAACCATGGTGCCTACCACTGGCAGGCTGCCAACAGGCCATCAGAACTCGCTAAAATATGCTTGCTGGGAAAATTTCTTTTCCATTTTGCAAACCAGCATTGTATTTCAGCTTGGCCCCAGAGTATCTGCTTTGCTTTTGGTGCTTGGAGAAATTTATCCTGGACAAACAGAGCAAATACAATGGCAGTAGTTGGTAAAGGCAGGGTGCTTGAGGAGGACAACACAACAGGGGGTCCATCACACCAGTCCCATTTATACTTTCCTATGAAAAATCTCCCCGTCTGAACTGATGGCATGGGATGCTTACCTGGGAACCCCAAAATGTTTTAAGTGAGGTTTCTGTGATCTTAGGGAACATTCAGAAATGATTCTTTAGCTGGGCAACTGTAAAGCTACTTACTCAGGAGACAAGAGATCAGGAGGACTGAGGTTCGAAGCGAGACCAAGCTAATGGTATGTGAGACCCCATCTAGAAAAAACCCATCACAAAAAAGGGCTGGTGGAGTGGTCAAGGGGTAGGCCCTGAATTCAAACCCCAGTACCACAAAATCAATAGCTCCTTCCTGAAAATAACTGCACTTTTCCAATACTGACTACCCTGTGGCATTTCCCTTGCAATGTAATTAAGTAGCAAAAACTCTGCTAATGTTTAAAAACATTAAAAGGGAATGCATTTCAGAACCTAAAAGAATCACATCATGGAGGAGTAGCTCAAGTGAACACAAAGCCCTGAGTTCAAACCCCAGTCCCACCAAAAATAAATAAAAATAAAAGAATCACATCATGAAGACAGAATGGTCTCCTCAGGGCTTCCTGTACAGCAGACATGCCAACTGTTCCCAGAGATTACTTTCAGCACTGGTAACTACGTATTACTTTCTTTAACGGAGTGCCCACTTTTGATTTTCACTCACTTAACCCACTTCAGACAAGCCAGGGGTCCTAGGATATCCAGATGGCTTCCTCTGAAGACAGCAGGGAGATGGGGTCTGTAGCCTCTCTAGCACTGGATGGGTGGCTTCACACCTATGACCATGCCCCACAGTCACAATGTGACCCAGCACACACAGGCTTCACAAATGTGGCCTGCCTCCCACTCTCTGTGAAACACCAGTGGCCTCTGTTACTTTTCTTAAGGCTGCACAAGCTGCACTAGATCTCACACTGGATCTATTGTGCTGACTGCTTGTATACTAAACACACCACGCACAGTGAGTGAGGTCAGAAGGGAACTCCCCCAAAACAGGGGCACAAAAAGACGAACAGTGGCCTAGAGAAGGCAGAGATGCAGACTGATACCTATCAAGTCTCATTCAGGCCCTCCCAGCCACCCCAGCAGAGGGCTTAGTAATGAGCAAATACCCATCAAGCACCAACCGTGCTAAGCAGGTGACTAGCAGAGAGCAAAATTCCCACCTGACGTAAGAGACAAACAAATGACAGAGAAGCACAAAAACAGATGTCACACAATGTCACATGGAGGTGGAAGTGCTATGAAAAAAATAACCTCAGCACAGTGAAGGCTCAATCAGGAAGACTGTGAGTTCCAGGCTAGACTGAACACAAAGTGAGAGCCTACCTCAAACAAAAATCAAAACAAAAAAAATCAAGCAGGTTAACAGATGGGAGGCGCTTCCAAACATAGTGGCCAGGGCAGTCTCAGTGACAGGGTGATGTCTTTGTAGACATCCGAAGGGAAATGGGAGCCATGTGGCCATCTATGGACAGAGGGAACAGCAAGTGCAAAGGCCCTAGGTGGGACTATGCTAGACACATTCCAAGGCACAGCAAGTCAGTGGGGCTGGCTAACGCAGAGCGGGTGGAAAATACTTCATTTCTCTACACTCACACAACATTGATACCAACTCCAATAAAACTACAGTTGTCTTATGGGAGTTTCTCCTACAACAAGCAATTTTCCAATTCTCTGAACACCAGCCAAGGTCCTAACTGTTCAATTCTGGCTCTATATGCCTGAGGTCAGCATCAGATCCTACAAGTTTAGGGCTCAGTCCCACAAGACTCCACCACTTCAGATGCCAATCTCAAGTCCAGCCCTGGTACATCTGACTGACCAGCTATGCTGGGGTTTCCCACAACCCCTCCTCATTTAATAACCAGTTAATCAGGTGAAGTGGCTCACAGAATGGATGAAGCAATTTACTAACAACTACTGGTTTATTATAAAGGATATAATTCAGAAACACATGGAAAAGACACATGGGACCAGGCACAGGGGAGGTGGCAAAGGGCACTTCCACACTCTCCCTAGACACGCCACTCTCTCTTTAATCACTTGGTCTCCCAGGTAACAACCCAACCTGGGTTAGTCACCTCTTTGGCACAGAACTCCAGAAGGGTCCAATCTGAGTAACAAAAGACTCTCCTGTCACTCCTATGGGGAAGACACAAAAATCCAATGCTGGCCAGGCATCAGCGGATTACACCTGTAATCCTAGCTACTCAGGAGGCAGAGATCACGAGAACTGTGGTTCAAAGCCAGCCTGGGCAAACAGTTCATGACACCGTATCTCGAAAATACCCAACACAAAATAGGGCTGGTGCAGTAGCTCAAGCAGTAGAGCACCTGCCCAGAAAGCATGAGGCCCTGAGCTCAAACCTTGGTACCACCACCAAAAAGAAAAAAAAACCCAATACTGCACATAATACCACACTGGCTGAGGGCATGGCTCAGCGTGGGGCGCTTGCCTAACATATTGCAGGTCCTGGATTTCATCCCCAGCACCAAAGGAAAAACAAAAGAATTATACCACAGAGGGTAAGAGGTCACAGGCTCTGAAGGCCTCAGTGAGGAGACAGGAGTCTAGGTGCTCCTGGTGCTATGGGAAGCCACTGCAATGTCTTCAGCAGGAGGGACACAGTCTGACGATAGCTTTAGAAGACTATTTGATATTTTGAGGGAACAGATGTGAGGGTGAGAAAAGAAGTCAAGGGTGGCCAAGGTGCCCATCAGGGCCACAGCTAGCCCTGCCATTAGAAATATAAAAACTCAGCAGCCAGGAGCCAGTGGCTCACATCTGTAATCCTAGCTACTCAGGAGGTAAAGATCAGCAAGATAGAGGTTTGAAGCCAGCCCAGGCAAATAGTTTGTGAAGCCCTATCTTGAAAAAAATCCATCAGAAAAAAGGGCTGGTAGAGTTGCTCAAGTGGTCTACAGCATCTGCCTAGCAAGCGTGAGGCCCTGAGTTCAAACCCGAGTAGCACAAAAAAAAAAAAAAAAAAAAGACGTATGAAAAGTCAAGCCAGGCCTGATGGTTCATGCCTGTAATCCTAGCTACTTGGGAGGGGGAAGATTGGCAGGATCACAGTTTGATGCTAGCAAGAGCACAAAGTTCAAGAGACCCCCATTTCAACCAGTAAAAAAAGACGTGGTGTAACGGAGCAGTCATCCCAGCTACACAGCAAGCATGTATATAGCGGGACAGGACAGTGGGCTATCCTGAACATAAACTTGAGAACCATTCAAAAAATAAGTAAAGCAAAAAGGACTGACAGTATGGATCAAGTAGTACAGAGCCTGCCTAGCAAGCACAGGCCCTGAGTTCAAAACTGAGTACAGCCAAAAAAAGAAAAATATAATATATATGCAATTACTATCAGAGTACTCAAATATCTGAGCCAACACTGACAGAACTGAAGGAAGAAATAAAAAAATATATATATATGCCTTTATATATATATAAAGGCAACCCAGCCTGGTGATGTGCACCCACCATCCCAGCTATTTGGAAGGCTAAGGCCAGGAGCATCCCTGGAGTCCAGGAGTCTTAGGGCAGCCTGGACAACCCAAAGAGACCCCAGCTGAAAATAAATAAACAAACAAACAAATATAAAAGGGCTGACTAAGCCCTGAAGCACAGGCATTGGTTTAGGACTAAGGACTGCAAATGGCTGTTTACAGGGAGACTTGGGAGGAACAGAGGAATTTTGCTCCACCAAGAGGTTAAGTCATTTGCCTTGAGGTAGAGCTCTGCCTCAAGTCCACCCAACTGCAGGACCTGAGTGACCAACTCAAGCTGAGAACCAAAAGGGACAAGGGGAAATCACTGAAGAGTGGAAAGTGGAAGCAAAGAGAACCCATCAACAGGCAGGCCCGCTAGGCCATGCTCCAGGTGGCAACCCCAGTGCCCCAGCAGTCAGGCTGTGACCAGCAGCACATCATATCTGGCTGTCATGAAGCCAGGTTCAACCTTAGGGCACAAAAAGACCATAAGCCCTGCCACTTTCCTAGGGCTCTGAAGAGCAAGCCAGGATGGAGCTCATCAGAGTCCCTCTGAGGTCTTCCACTGTCACAGGTGAGGCAGCAACTGTCATGCAGCCACCTGATTCCTGTGCCAGTGGGGCATGACCAGCTAACAAACAACTTACAACTGACAAATCTTTTAAATCCCTCATTGTTAAACACAGGCCCATCCTCCTTTTATCACATGTGCAGCTGGTGAACACATGGAGCAAAACCCACATTGTTCTTCATGACAAGCGTCTGCCTGCAAAACTGAAGCCATGCCCCCTTAGCAAGTTAAGCAGAGTCAGTCCCAAGGCAAAGCTCTAGAAACCAGCCCAAAGCTGAGGACAAGAAAGGGTCAGGGCCAACTTGGGTCTGCTAACATTCATCTCTTTCTTTCTTTCTTTCTTCTTCTTCTTTTTTTTTTTTTTTTTTTTTTTTTTTGGTGGTATTAGAGTTTGGACTCTGCCTCACGCTTGCTAGGCAGATGCTCTAACCACTTGAGTCACTCCACCAGCCCTCTTTTGTGTTGGGTGTTTTCGAGATAGGGTTTCTCAAACTGTTTGCCAAGCTGGCCTCGAACCACACCCTTCTGATCTCTGCCTCCTGAGTAGCTAGAATGACAGCCCACCTTTCTTTTCTTTCTTCTCTCCTTTCCTTCTTCCTTCTTTCCCTCTCCCTCTTTCTCTTTTGAGACAGGGCCTGGCTATATAGTTCAGGCTAGCCTCAAACTCCTGATCCTGCCTTGCCTATTCCACCTCCTTGAGTGCTAGGATTACAGGCCAGTGCCTCAACCTGCCACCAAACTCTCAAAGGCTGGCTTTCACCAGTCTATCTCTAAGAAAAGTTCCTCCTTCCCCGTGGGGAAATCAATACATCCCCTCCCTTCACAATGCCCAGTGAAATTCAATCTCAACAGAGCCAGCCACACCTGTGCTGCCCTCCCCTAGCAAAAAGGAGTGGAAGAGGAGTGGAGGTCCTAGATCACATGCCCAGCAAACCCAGATCCTAAAAAATTCCTAACCACAGCAAACAGTTCACAGGAAAGACACAAATCACTAACACTTCCTCTTAGGGATGGCTGCTGTAGGATAGCAGAACTGCAGCTCAATCTGACCTCTGTCTCAGTTCTGACTTGCTCTCTCATTCATTCATCCCTCCCTCCCCAATAGCCCAACCCAATCTTTCTACTTCCCCTTCATTTTGATTTGGGGTGAGGGGTAGTTTGCTGGGCATGGGCCTCAAGAATGCTAAGTAATGATGGGGGATGGATAAATTCAACCATGACATATTGTAATAACTTTTGTAAATATCACAATGTACCCCTAGCAAAACAATAATAATAGTAAATTCGAATACTAACCAAGCCAGGCACTAGTGGCCAGTGGCACACGCCTGTAATCCTAGCTACTCAGGAGGCAGAGATCAGGAGGATCGAGGTTTGAACAAGAACAATAATAAAAAACATCAACACTCTCTCAAGTTATAAGTTATGAGGAAATATGTAAAATGAAAAACCAAAATTTAAGCTGGGTGTGGTGGCACACAATTGTGATCCCAGCACTTGGGAAGGTGAGACAGGAAGATCAGGAGTTTGCAGCCAGCCAGGGTTACATACTAGACCCTGCCTCAAAAATAGCCAGGCGTCAGTGGGTCACGCCTGTAATCCTACCTACTCAGGAGGCAGAGATCAAGAGGATCGCGCTTGAAGCCAGGCTGGGCAAATAGTTCCGCAAGACCTTGTCTCGAAAAACCCTTCATAAAAATAGGGCTGGTGGAGCACCTCAAGGTGAAGGCCCTGAGTTCAAGCCCCAGTACCTCAAAAAAACAAACAAATAAATAAATAAAAACGCCAAACAAAAAAAAAAGTCTGGTACCTTTAAAAAGCCACACCACATATGTGCATACAATGTTTGGGTCATTTCTATAAAAAAAAAAAAAAAAAAAGCCACATCACAAAACACATTCCTTCCTCTTAGCCAGGTAATGGTTGCTCACGCCTATAATACTAGCTACTCAAGAGGCAGAGATCCAAAGGATTTAGGTTCAAAGCTAGCCCGGGCAAATAGTTCCTGAGACCCTATCTCAAAAATACCCAATACGAGCAGAATGGCTCAAGTGGTAAGTGTGCCTGCCTAGCAAGCCTGAGACCCTGAGTTCAAACCCCAGCACTGTCAAAAGAAAAAACAAAAACTCTTTCCCCTCTAAGGCCTTATGGTAAAATTTAAAAAGGATAATTTTTTAAATATTAAGGACAAAATAGAGAAGTTGGTTCCTGGGTAATCACCTTGCAAACACAGAACCATTACAATGAGGCAAAATGTACCATCCACCTCACCCCACCAGAATGCTGTACTCTCCTTTTTTTTGTTTTTTTGGTTTGGTTGGGGGTGGGGGGTTGCTGTGCTGGGGTTTGAATTCAGGTCTTGTGCTTCCTTTCATATTGTTTTGCAGTGCTGAGAATGGAACCCAGGGTCTCAGGAATGCTAGGTCAGCACTCTACTACTGAGCCGCCCCCACACACCCCAGTCTATGGTCAATTGTTTAGCGTAACGTGCCAGGCACTGTCCTAAGCAGTTTACAGTTGTCATTCTGCTGTTGTTTAGTCTTTGCGACCATCTCACAAGTTGATACCTTTGCAAATAAGCAGCTGCATGTGAGCAGAAGAGGACAGAACCCTGTCAGCCTGCTCCTCATTGAATCCCAGCTCCCCAACAGGGCCTGGGCAGCCACTCAATGCATGTTTGTTCAAGAGGTAAATAAGGAGTGCGTGGCTGTGTCATTTCTTGCACTATTTCAGGGAACCATTCATGATGTGGTCTGCCTTTAGTCAATGTGAATGACTCCCTCTGTGCTATGGCAGCCCCAGTGACTGGAGCCAAAAAAGGCTGGCATTACTGAGGACTGAGTATGTGCAGGCACTGTCATCCCCATTTCTCCAAGACACCAAGGGGGAACGTGACAAAGCCAGGAGTCAAGCCAGGTGCCAGTGGTTCATGCCTGTAATCCTAGCTACTCAGAAGGCAGAGATCAGGAGGATCACATTTAGAAGCCAGACCAGGCAAATAGTTCTGTGAGAGCACATCTGGAAAAACTCTTCACAAAAATAGGACTGGGGGAGTGGTTCAAGGTGAAGGCCCTGAGTTCAAGCCCCAATACTGCAAAAAAAAAAAAAAAAAAGGGCCAGGAGTTTAACCCAGGCAATTAACTTGAAAGCCCCTGGTGAAAGAAATATCTCTGGACTTGAAGAAACCAATCATTCACCCAAAACAACTACTCCTTCCTGTTCTTCCACATCTGATAAAATCCAAGACATGGAGTTGGTCCAGGATTCTCCCAAAGTTTTGAGGGGCATAAAGTGGCAAAAGTATGCAAATAATCTGTAAATACACATTACTTATACATATTATATATAATATACATGCTAGGGCCTTTCATTAACACCACAGCTCTGATGATGTTACCTGCCTGCTCAAAACTGGACTCCAGTGGGGTGCCAGTGGCTCAGCTACTTGGGAGGCTGAGATTGGGAGGATCCAGGTTCAAAGCTAACCCAGGCAAACAGTTCTCAAGATCCCATCTCCAAGATAACCAGAGCAGGACTGGAGATGTGACTCAAGTGACAGAGTGCCTTCTCTGCAAGCTTGAAGCCCTCAGTTCAAACTTCAGACTAAAAAAAAAAAAAGAACACTGGACTCCAAATGATTTTAGGTGGCACATGAAAGAACATTAATTCCTAACTAGGTAAGTATTGATTTTAAAGAAAATTAGAGGACTGGCAGAGTGGCTCAAGTAGTAGAACACCTGCCTAGCAAGTGTGAGGTCTTGACTTCAAATCCCAGTACCACCAAAAAAATTAAAAAATAAAATTAGTAAATATATATAGCCAGAAAATATATCAAGCCTGGGATAACTGATTTAGGCTGGAAGTGTACTCAGTAGTTCCTGGGTTCAATCCCTGGCATTGCCCCAAAAAAAAAAAAAAAAAAGTTAAACTAAATTAAATAGGCTGAATGTGGTGGTACATGCCTATAATCTCAGCTACCAGGGAGGCTGAAGAGGGAGGATCAAAAAGTTTGACACCTGGGGTATGTAGGAAAACGCTGTCTAAAAATAAAATTATGAAACAAGGGTCATGGGGAGTAGCTCATGGTAGAGCACTTACCTAGCACGTGCAAACCCTGGGTTCCATGTGTAGTACCACAAAAAATAAAGATAAACAATACTAACTCTAACCAATGGAGTGCTCACTATGTGCCACCCTTCCATGTCATCTCATTCAACCCTCACTGCCACTGCTCATACCTATTTCACTGGCCTACCACTCAGTGCCTTGCAGGAGTTCAAGCTAGGACTTAGGAAGTTGGGTGTAAACTGAAGTGGTCTGATTCCTGAAGTGGCATCCCTCACCGCCACCCCACACTTCATTAGGAGAAGCAGGGACAACTTGGGCTTGGGAAACAATGGCCTGAAGAGTTCAAAGGGCAACAACAGCAAGGAACACTTACTGCTTACAATCCTGTGCCAAGTACTTCACACAAATGTTTGGACAGTCCTTGTAAGGACCCTCCTCACTCACTCCACAAATGTTTGCCAGGCCTGGGGTAATCTGCAGCAAACCAGGCAGACACAGCCCCTGATCTGATGGCATTAGGGCTGACAGCTACATGGAAAAGCCACCACGGCAAAGGAGTGTAGCAGAGGGGAACAAAGAGTGGTCTAAGGTGGTCAGAGAAAGTTGAAACACAAGCCTGGGGTTGTAGCTTAGTGGTAGAGTGCTTGCCTAGCAAATGCGAGGCCATGGGTTCCATCCCCAGCATGGGGGTGGGGGAATCCAAGTCAGATCATCCTCCCTGGTTTTAAGTAAAGGCTTCCTCCTCCATGCAGCCTTCCCTGTACATTCACTGTGTCCCTTTCACAGTGTGGGCTGTGCGGATTAAATGGGGGGGCAGGGGGCTCGAGTTAGAGCGCTTACCTAGCATGCATGAGGGGCAGGGTTCTATCCCCACTACCGCAAAAATAAAATAAATAAATAAATAAGCCAGGTGCTGATGGCTCACGCCCGTAATCTGTAATCCTAGCTACTTGGGAGGCAGAGGGAGGACAGAGGTTCTAGGGCAACCTGGGCAAATAGTTCGGGACACCCTATCTCAAAAATAGCCAACACACATACACACACAAAAGGCTGATGGAATGGGCTCAAGGGGTGGAGCGCCTGCCTAAAGAGCATGAGGCCCTGACTTCAATCCCAGTGCCAATAAGTAAGTTAATTAAATTAAAAAATTATATGGGGGCTGAAGGTGTAGCTCAGTAGTAGAGTGCTTGCCAACATGTGTGAGGCTGGGGGTTCCATCCTCAGCAGCGACCCTCCCACTCTCAAAAAAAAAAAAGGGGGTGGGCAGGCCAAAGGAGTATTGTTCCCACATTTACAGCCTGTGCCTTAGCAGACTGGCAAAACTCCAGATGGATTCCCACCTTAGTTGACAAGGAAGGAGATGATGGACCAGTCAATTAACAATAGTGCTTCCCGCTTGACAGGAAACATCCCGCCCACTTTCCACTCCATTGGTGAGGTTAGTCCCCTTTCACAAGTGTGGAAAGGTTCAGAGATTAAGCCACTTGCCTAAGGTCACACAGCTAAGTGACAGCCAGCGTCAGGAATCAAACTTGAAGCTACTCTGTCAAGTTAAACTGAAAACTTGTTTCCTGGAAGGTGGCTCTGGGTTCTCATTCCTTTTCTACTTTCCCTACGGAATCAATGGGGAGGGGAGGGGCAGAATCCAAGACTAGTGTCTTATGACGGGCACAAAACACTCGCCTAAAACTACGTTTTAAATAAAATTCTTAATCTAGAAAATCAACTGGGAGGAAGGAAAAAGGACGCAAAAGAAAAAGAAAAGCAATGCTTTCAAGAGCAAACAGTCGCCCTCCCCCACTTGCTGCCCACCCTCTCTCTTCTGGACATTTTAAAGTCACAATTTTTCTAAAATAAAATCTGAAGCCTGGTGACCCAAAGGGGCTACTAATGACTGTGTCCAAGCCACGCTGGACACATCTGAGGTTTTTACTACCGAGCCCCAACAGCAGCCTCACCAAAAATGCAACATTAGGTTGGGACCCTTCACTACGTAGCCAGAAAAGCCCCGACGCCTGGCCATTGTTGCAAGTCGCGGCCACTGAGATCACAACTAGAGATCCGAGCCCCTGGACCGCGGAGGGGGAGAGCTTTGTCCGGGGACTCCAGCGAGAGCGCGCGCGGGGTGACTCGCGATCTCCACGCGGCCCGGTACCTGACCCCGCTGGCCCGCTGATACTGTAGGTGTCGAGGCCTCGCACTAGTGGGGCCTTCCCCGCGAGCGCGCGGCTGCGGGCCGGACTTCTTGACCCTCGGGCGCCGCCGTACCCCAGCCCCACTCTGGGCGCCGGCGGCCCCCTCCCCCCTCGGCGCCCCGGCTCCATTCAAACCGTCCTCCCAAGCTCCGCGCCACGCTCCCCCTGCGGCTCGCGTTCCTTACCTGGGGCTGCCAGCCCTGTCGCTTTCCCGGCGCCACCCCAACCCTCCACGCGGGGTCGGGGATAGAGTGGGCGTCTCGCCTCTCCTCACGAAACAAAGAAGCCGTCGCCGCCGCCGAGCTAAAAGCCTCGCGCGCGCCCGCCCGCCTCGACCGCCCCCCCAACACACGCCGCCCGCGCCCCCGCTGCGCGCGCACTCGCCTCCTCCCTTTCCACCACCAGTGGCCTCTTCAGCTTCCGCCACCCGTCCGACCTCGTGCGCGCGCCTGTCCGCCCTTCCGCTCCCCGCGTGCGTGCACGTCCGGCCCACGGGTGGGGAGAAGTGGGCGGGACCCAGAGGGAGCACGAGCACCCGACGCGCCTTGCCCCCGTTTGTGTCCAGACGGCCCTGCGCTTGCGCATTGGTGTGTTCGTCCTCCGCACGCAGCGCGTACACACGCAGCCGCGCATGCGCAGAATGGGTGCCACTGCGGCGGCTCCAGGGAAGAGGGGGAGGGGGCCTAGGAGGTCCTGCTATCTGCTGGAAATGATGGCAGAGAAGCCTTGAGGCTCGGAAATGAACACGCGGGGCCGTGCGTGAGGCTGAGAGACTGGGCCAGAACCAGAGTCGACCCGCTGGCCAAAGGCGGGCTGGGAACCGTTTTGATCCATGGCCTGGGGCGGCGGGGCCTTGCCTTGGCCGTCTTCTCTGCAGAACCTGCTGAGTGCCATTATTTATCTTAGCAAGTATTTATTGACCTGCTACTGTGTCCCACCTGCTTCGAGCTCACGATCTATGAGAAGCAAAATAAATAAGAAAAATGCACAGCGTGTGAGGTGGAGACTCTGGAATTTGAGATGGGAATTTTAAATAAGGCTGCCAGGGAAGGGCTCGCTGTAAGAAGACACGTGAGTAGAGACACGCAAGCGGAGAGAGACATCCTCATTCAAGTGTGAAGAACCAAGGCTGTAGGACTTTATGCTTTTAAAATATTGGGTCCCCGACTAGAACAAGCACTCCCCAAAGACAAGTCCTTATAGCCCGACTGTCCCTAACCCCTGCTTCCCTTGTGCTGACTTGCCATCGACTCCTTGTCTCCTTGTTGATCACTGCCTCCTCTTTTCGCATTCCCGAGTAACCGCTGTTAAAAAGGTATGTTCCCCTCACCCCAGTTTAAGTGGCAAAGATACTACCAATTTTTTTTCAATGCCGAGAATCGAACCCAGGGCTTCACACATACTAGGAAAGCTCTGTATCACTGAGCTACACCCCTAACCCCAAATACTGCAAATTTTAGTCATCAGGCACCACCACAGTGCCCTCCTTGGCCACAGACTACGTATTAAAAAAAAAAAAAAAAAAAAAAAAACTGTTGAAGGAAGATATGGTAGAGAATGACTGCAATCCTAGCACTCAGAAAGTTAAGCAGGAGGATCACGACTTCCAGTCCAGCCTGAGCTACATAACAGGACCCTGTATAAATAAGTAAATCAAAAACTACTGCAAAATCAAGAGACAGGTTGAGTTGCCTGATGAGTGCACTTAAGAAAAGCACTATAGCCAGGCACCTGTGGCTCATGCCTATAATCCGAGCTACTCAGAAGGCAGAAATCAGGAGGATCACAGTTCAAAGCCAGCCCCGGGGAAACAGTTCTAGAGACACTATCTCAAAAATACCCATCACAAGGGCTGGTGGAGTGGCTCCAAGTGAAGGCCCTAAGTTAAACCCAGTACTGAAAAAAAAAAAAAATGAATATGGCCAGGTGCTGGTGGTTCATGCCTGTAATCCTAGATATTTGGGAGGCTGAGATCAGAAGAATTGTAGTTTAAGGCAAGCCTCAGCAAATAGTTTCCTAGAACCCATCTCCAAAATAACCAGAGCAAAATAGATTGGAGGTGTGGTTCAAGGGGTACAGCACCTGCTTTGTAATTGTGAAGTCCTGAGTTGAAACCCCAGTACTGGAAAAAAAAAAAAAAAAGAGCACTGTACCTGGACCCAGGTGGCTCATGCCTATTATCCTAGCTACCTGAGAGGAGCTAGGAGCAGGAGGATTGTGAGTTCAAGGCCAGCCTGACCAAAGTTAGCAAAACCCTATCTCAAAAGCAAAATATAAACAAAAGTGTTGGGGGCATAACTCAAGTGAAAAGTAGGTTCAATCCCAGTACTAGCCAAAAAAAACTTTCATTGTAATCAGCCAGGCGATGCCAGGCTTCAACCTTCTGAAAGTGAGTCTGTGCCTCATTTTCCACCTGTAAATCTGTAAGATGAAAAGAATAAACTCACCCACTTACGAGGGTTGTTAATGAGGATTTATTTATTTATTTATTTATTTATTTTACAGTACTGGTGCTAGAACTCAGGGCCTTCACCTTGAGCCACTCCACCAGCCTTATTTTCATGAAGGGTTTTTCAAGACAGGGTCTCACGGAGCTATCTGCCCAGGCTGGCTTTGAGCTGGAATCCTCTTGATCTCTCCCTCCTGAGTAGCTGGGATTACAGGTGTGAGCTACCGGCCCCCAGCTGATAATGAGGATTCTATGAGAGTAGGCCACCTTGTAGCTCTCTGAACCTTAGTATTGAGTAAGTGGGCAAGTGGGGTCTGCACCTCAGTTTTCTCAAGTATTTTTTAGACTGGGTGTGGTGACTCATGCCTTTAATCTCATCTACTTGGGAGGTAGAGATTGGGAGGATCACAGAGGCCAGCCAGGGTACAAAGAGTTATCGAGAACCCCCAACATGCAAGTGTGATAGGGTGGTCCATGCCTATAATCCCAGCTATGTGCAAGGCTAAAATGGGAGGATTGGGGTTATCCCATCCCCTACCAGACAAAAAAGCACGACACCCCTTCAGAAAATTAACTAAAGCAAAAAAGGCCTGGAGTTTTGGCTAAATAGTAGAGCCCCTGCCTAACAAGCTAAAGGTCCTGGATTCAAACCCCAGTACCCACAGTACCCACAACAAAAAATAATTTTAAAAATTGTATTTCTTTTTTGGCAGTACCAGAGTTTGAACTCAGCACTCTACCTCTTGAGCCACTCCACCAGACCTTTTTTCTGATGGGTATTTTTGAAAAGGGGTCTCAAAAACTATTTGATCAGAGCCAGACACTGGTGGCTCACCTGTAATCCCAGCTACTCAGGAGGCAGAAATCAGGAGGATCTCGGTTTGAAGTTAGCCCCAGAAAATAGTTCACAAGACTCTATCTCAAAAAAAACAAAATCACAAAAATAGGGCTGGTGGAATAGTTCAAGGTGTAGACCCTGAGTTCAAACCCCAGTACTGCAAAAAGTAAATAAATAAAACTAACTGTTTGACCAGGGCTGGCTTCAAACCTCAATCCTCCTGATCTCAGCCTCCCAAGTAGCTAAGATTACAGGCATGAGCCCCTGACACCCAGCTAAAAAAAGTATTTCTTCAACTTCCTTGACACACTAATAAACACTGAGCTAATGAACAGACCTACAGTGAGGCACCAAGGGGGCAAGGTTGCTGCCACATGGATGCTCCATGTAACTGGGTGATGGCCTCTCATGCTAACAGCTCTAGTACACACGAGTGCCAAGAGAAGCCCATGGTGGAATGAGATCACAGGCCATGGCCTTCCTCAGATTGACTCCTGCGCAGACCTCCCTGTGGTGGTGTGGTTTCTGTTGTTGTTTGACTTGGTTTTTGAGACAAGGTCTCCTGATGTAGCCCAGGCTGATCTCAAACTCAAATCCTCCTACTTCAGCCAAGGAGCCCAAGTGCTAGAATTATAGGATTATAGGTACATACCACTGTACTTGGCTGTGCTCTAGTTTGCATATGAGTTGAGAGAGTACCACAAAAGTTCATGTGTTGGAAACTTGGTCCACTGTGTGGTGATGTTAAGGTGACTGAATCATTAAGAGGTGGGACCTAGTGTGTGGTAATAAGGTCATTGGGGCACTCCCCTCAGAAGGGATTAATGTAGTTTTCATGGGACCCTAGTAAGTTCCCATAGAACTTAAATAAAAAGAGCAAGACTTGGCCAGACACCAATGGCTCATGTTACTCAGGAGGATCACAGTTGAAAGCCAGCCCAGGCAAATAGTTCCACAAGACCCAATCTTGAAAAAACTCACCACAAAAAAAGGGCTGACAGAGTGGCCCAAGGTGAGTTCAAACCCCAGTACTGCAAAAAAAAAAAAAAAAAAACAAGACTGTGGCCAAACTAATCAGACTCAATCAGACACTCCAACTTGAGGCTTTCAGCTTCCAAAACTGTTAGCTAACTAACCTCTTTTTCTTTATAACATACCCAGCTCTGGGCATTTTGGTATAGCAACAGAAAATAAACTAAGCCATTCTCTAAAGGGGATATATTTATGCCAAGACCCAAAGGGTCTGTGGTTTATATGTTCAATGCCCCCAAAGCCCCATGTACTCATGGCTTCCATCTCACAGTGACACTCTGGGGAGGTAGTGGAACCTTTGACCGGGGCGGGGGGGGGGGGGGAGTGTCTTGTGAAAGGGCCTTGAAAGGAATTGTGGAATTCCCCAGCTCCTTCCTCCTCCTCTCTTTTGCTCCCTGATTCATGATGTAAGTGGTTTTGCTCTGCCACGTGCTTTCACCATGATGTGTGGCCCCAGCACAAACCCAAAAGCAATGGGTCCGCTCAGTCATGGACTGCAACCTGCAAACTGTGATCCAAAATACACCTTTTCTCTTCCTAAGTTGATTGTCTCAAGTGTTTTGTTATAGTAACAATAAGCTAACAAAATGGGCAAGAACAGGGAGGAGGGTATTAGGTAGAGGAAACAGGATGTGCCAGAACCTTGAAGGAGAAAAGTATGGGGGCAGAAAAAGACCTACGAGGCTAAGAGGGGGAGGTCCTTGTGGGCTGTGGTGAGGATCTTCAGCTTGTACAGGAGCACAGTGGGAAGGAGTTGAAGGGCCTCAATCAGGAGAATCCATGGCTGCTCTGGCTGTGGAGTGCAGAGAAGGCTGGCAGGAAGGAAAGGAAGCAGGAAACCCATGTAGACCATTGCACCAGTCCAGGGTGGAGAAGGTGGCAGCCTGGACTAGAGTGAGCTGTGGAGGAAGTCACAGGGAAGTGAAAAAAGAGAATCAAGTGTGAAATCAGGTGTACTAAAATTTTAAAGATTGCTGCTGAGTGCAGTAGTTCATGCCTATAAAACTAGATAGTTGGGAGACTGAGATCAGGAGGATCTTGGTTCTCACAAAAAGTTTGTGAGACCTCATCTCAGCCAATAACTGGATACTGTGGTGTGCACCTGTTATCTAGCTACATGGGAGGCTAAGATCTGAAGGATCATGGTTCAAGGCCCTCCCAGTAAAACAAAGTTCATGAGGCCCCCATGACAACAGAAAAAAGCTGGACGTGGTGGCATGCATTTGTCATCCCAGTGATGGTGGGAAGCAATAAACAAGAGGATTGTGGTCCAGGGTAGCCTGGGCAAAAAGTGAGACCCTAGCTCCACAATAACTAGAGCAAAAAGTACTGGAGGCATGCATCAAGTGGGGGAGCAACTTCCTAGCAAGAAGAACTGAGTTCCAATCCCAGTACTGCCAAATGGAAAAGTTTAAAAATTGGGAGAGAGAAAGAGAGAGAGAAAGCGAACTCAGGCTTTCTGTGCAGTTGTGATGAGAAGAATATGCAACCTCTGGCAAGTAAGGGTCAAGGATCCAGTTCCAGTTTTAGGGACAGAGTGCCTGTGGAAACAAATCCTGTAGACCAGTGATTCTTTTTCAGATTTTTTGACAGTACTGGGGTTTGAACTCAGGGCCTCATACTTGCTCAGTAGGCGCTCTTACTGCTTGAGTCACTCTGCCAACCCTTTTTTTGTGTGTGTGTTAGGTATTTGTGAGATAGGGTCTTGTGAACTATTTGCCCAGGCTGACCTCAACCCATGATCCTCCTAATCTCTGCCTCTGGAGTAGCTAGGATTACAGGCGTGAGCCACCAGTGCCTGGCTAGACCAGTGATTCTTCTCTTAGTTTGGAATCCCTGTTTGAACAAAGCTGATGCCTTTAGCACTTCTGTTTATATCTATAACATACTTGGAGTAAATTTCTGTGGATAGTTTGATAGAAGGATTAAGTTCATTGTTTCAGCCAGGCTTCGTGGCTAATACTTAAAATCCTTGCTACTAGGGCGTCTAAGGCAGGAGGATTGCAAGTTTGAGGCCTGCTAGGGCAATTAAGTGAGACCCGTCTCAAAGTAAAACCACAATAACAAAAAAGGAAGCTGGGGATGTAGTTCAGTGGTAGAAAACTTGGCTAGTGTGTGTGAGGACCCGAGTTCAATCCCCAGTACCCAAAAAGAGAACAACAACAACAAAACCGGGCCCCAGTAGCTCACACCTATAATCCCAGCTACTCAGGAGGCAGAGATCAGGAGGATCATGGTTCAAAGCCAGCCCCAGCAAATAGTTCACAAGACCCTATCTCAAAAATACCTAATACAAAAATAGGGCTGGTGGAGTGGCTTAAAATGTAGGCCCTGAGTGCAAGCCCCGGTACCAGAAAAAAAAGAGAAAAAAAAAAATCCCTTTTCCATAAGGACATTCAATTGTTCCAGTACCAGTTGTAGGAGACTTTCCATTCTACCTTGAACTACCTTGGCACTTCTGTCAAAATCAATTGATGTTGGGTGCCAGTGGCTCACGCCTGTAATCCTAGCTACTCAAGAGGCAGAGATCAGGAGGATCACAATTTGAAGCCAGCCCCAGCAGATGGTGCTTGAGACCATATTTAAAAAAAAAAAAAAAAAAACTTCACAAAAAGGGCTGTGGAGTGGCTCAAGGTGTAGGCCCTGAGTTCAAATCCCGGTGCTATCAAAAAAAAAAAGTATATCATAGTACACTGTGTTTTTGTTAAATCACAATAACTACACCAAGCCCAGGTGAGGTCAGCTAACTACTCACACTGGTCAAAAATTCTATAGATGTTTCGTTTTTGTTTTTTGGTGCTGGAGATCAAACCCAAGATCTCCTGCATGCTCTACTAACACACACTCTACTGCTGACTTACAACCTCAGCTTTTTAGCAATAATATGCTTTCTATTGGTTTGAACTCATTAAACTTTTCCAAGTTACCAGTTCTGCATTATCACACTTTGGGACTCCATCCATAATAGGTTTCATAAAAAACAATAGGTTTCACATATACATAGATATTTTATAAATATAAATAGATGTAGTAACCAAATACATAATCTGGCTAGGCTTTATATAATCAGACGTTTTACTGAAGAGGATATACAGATGACAAGGAAGTGTGTGGAATGATGTACAGCACCATTAGTAACTAGAAAATGAAAATTTCATCTTAATTTGTTTTTTTGTGGCACTGGGGTTTGAACTCAGGGCCTTAATCTTGAGCCACTCCACCAGCCCTATTTTTGTGTTAGGTATTTTCGAGATAAGGTCTGGTGAACTATTTGCCCAGGCTGGCTTCGAATCACGATTCTCCTGATCTCTGCCTCCTGAGTAGCTAGGATTACAGGCGTGAGCCACTGGTGCCCAGCTCATTCTATGACTTTACCTGCTATGGACAGTCCATAGCAAGAGTGCCTCCTCATCCAGCCTGACAATTTTTGTTCCACAAATTTGTGACAAACAGACCCTGGCATAGGGTGTCTGCCAGCCACTTTCTACCTCCACTTCTTCCCCTCCTTGGCCAGTCTTTCTTTCTTCCTCTGACCTCATTCTGAGCACATTAAGCCATTAAGTGGTACCTGTGAGATTGTGGGAGAACAGGTTGTCCTTCCCTGAACCGGAAGAACCAGAAGCCATGTTTAGCTAAGCCAACATTCAGGTAACATCCCTGTAAAGTCACTGTTATCAGAAAAGTGAACACAGCCAGGATGGGTTGGTTTGTCCAGGGAAGTGCCTTGTTGTCCTTTGCTTATCAGGCTGTTACCTCCCCAGGGACTGCTTAGCAATTTTTTTAATGATGTTATAGATGTGAGATACACTTCTATGAAGACAGAGAGGCTTCCAAAAATTCATGCATAGCGCACAGCTCTTAGGATGGCTATTGAAAATAAAATAAACTGGGCATCTATTGCTCATTCCTGTAATCCTAGCTACTTTGGAGGCTGAGTTTGGAGGCCAGCCCCCTGCAAATACTTCTCAAGACCCCATCTCCAAAATAACCAGAGCAAAATGGACTGGAGGTGTGGTTTAAGCAGTGTAGTGCCTTGTTTGCAAGTGTGAAGCCCTGAATTCAAACTTCAGTCCCACTAAACAATAAAAATAGATAAGTAAAACAAAAAGATGGTGGTGCATGCCTATAATCCCAGCCCTCAGGAGGCTGAGGCAGGAAGATGGTGATTTCCAGGCCATGCCAGCCTGGGCCACATAATAAGACCCTGTTTCAGTAGCCTATGCCTGTACTTCCAATTACTGGGAGGCAGAGGATCATGGGTTGAGACCAGATCACACAGTTAGCATAAGACCCTATCTGAAAAACAAACTAATAATAACAAAAAGCAAGGTATGTGACACAAGAGGCAAAGCACCTTCCTAGTGTGTTCAATTCCCAGTCTGACCAAAAAAATTTTAAAATGTTAACAGCTAGGGATTTTAGGATGTACCTGTAATCCCAGCTACTCTGAAAGTTAAGGCAGGAGAATCAGTAACTCCAGGGGTTTGAGGCCAGCCTGGGCAACATAGCAAGACCCCATATGAAAAAAAAAGTTGGGATGATAGGTTTTTTTATTTTGGTGTTACTGGGGTTGAACTCAGGGCTTTCAGCTTCCTAGGCAGGTGCTCTACCACTTGAGCCACACCCCCACCCCTTTTGCTTTTCGGTTTGTTTTTCAGATAGGGTCTCGCTAACTTTGCCAGGGCTGGCCTTGAACTGACAATCCTCCTGCCTCTGCCTCTCTAGTAGTTGGGATTACAGGCATGAACCACCATACCAGACCATTCTGGGTTTTTCTGGTTGGTACTGAGGTTTGAACTCAGTATCTCACGCTCACTAGACAGGTGCTCTTACTGCTTTGAGCCACTCCACCAGCCCCTTTCCATTTCTTAAAGTTACTGGGATTCAATCCTGGGGAATCTATCATAAGGACTTTACCTAATCCAAATCACCTCCTAAATAACCCACCTATAAACTTATAAAGATTCCAGTCTTAGCTGGGTGCTGGTGACTCATGCCTGTAATCCTAGCTACTCAGGAGGCAGAGACCAGAAGGATTGAGGTTCGAAGCCAGCCTGGGCAAATAGTTCCACGAGACCCTATCTCAAAAAAACCCATCACAAAAATAGGACCACCCAAGTGGCAAGTGGCTCAAGGTGAATGTCCTGAGTTCAAGCCTCAGTACCACAAAAAAAAAAAAAAAAAAAAGATTCCAGTCTTTGAGGGGGTGGGGATGTGGTCCAGTATAGAGCCTGTACTTAGCATAGGCATGGGCCTGGATTCTATCACCAGCATCACCAAGAAAAAAAAATCTGTATGCCAGTAGTTCACACCTGTAATCCTAGCTATTCAGGAGGATCCCAGTTAAGAGGCCAGCCCAAGCAAATGCTGAAGAGACCCTATCTCAAAAATACCCAACATAAAACAGGGATGGTGGAATGATTCAAGTGGTAGAGCACCTGCCTAGCTTGTGTGAGGCCCTGAGTTCAAAGCCCAGTGCCACCAAAAAATAAATAAAATGTTTTAGGAGGCCGAGGCAGGAGGATCTTGAACTCAAGACCAGACTGGGCTACACAGTAAGATAAAAAATAAAGAATAGGTAACAAGCAAAAATCCAGCTCTCTTTTTGGGTCACCAACTCTATATCCAGTCCCACTATGCGTGGCACATATACCATCCACACCTCGAAATGTGGAAACAGCACAGAGCATTCCTTAAAGTGGTGTCCTTCAGATACTTGGTCATTTTTCATTTGTTTCTTTTGCTCTTTTTTGTGACACTGGGATTTGAACTCAGAGCCTCAAGCTTGCTAGGTAGGTGCTCTTACTGCTTGAGTCACTCTGCCAGCCCATTTGGTGACTTTTTAGATAGGCCTACCCTTGATGGTCTAGGTAAGTTTTGTGGGTGGTTTTTTTCCTTTTTTCAGTGTTGGGAATGGAATTGTAGGCCTTGCACGGGAGGCAAGCACTCCACTACTGAGTCTGTCTTTAGCCCCAGTTTGAACCTCTTATTTATATTATTTTTAGTTAATATTTATTTATTTGAACTCAGGGCTTCCCACTTGCAAAGGAGGTGCTCTACCACTTGAGTCCTCTAGTCCATTTTGCTCTGGTTATTTTGGAGATGGGGCCTTGGGAACTAGTTGCTGGCCCTGAAACTCGATCCTCCCAATCTCAGCCTCCCTAGTACCTAGGATTATAGGCATGAACCACTGGTGCCTATCTAGATTTGCACCTCTTGATTTGCATGATTCAGTGGAGTTTCTAAGTCAGGTGACTAGTGGACTGCCATTTTCTCAGATCACTCTTGGTCACTACAGGCCACATGAAAATGATTTCAGCTTACAACAAACACAATGCATCCCAAGAGGTCCTCCACTTGCCATCTATCCTGGCCAAACAGCTGCACCTGGTTTCTGGGTGTGCTAGCCTGCCACTGTTTGTTTTCAAAGCTTAGCACAGGTGTGTGGCATTACACACATGGCTGGAGGCACCTGCAGGGAAGTCTACCATTTGATCTTTGTTTTTATTGGCTTTTTTTTTTTTTTTGGTTTTGTGGAGGTTGATATGTAGCTCAGGTTGGCCTTGAACTCATGATCCTCCTGCCTCAGCCTCCTGAGTGCTGGGATTGCAGATGTGAACCACCCCATCCAGCTTATTTTTCAATTTTGCAGTGCTGAGAATGAAACCCAGGGCTGTGCATACATACTAAGCAAGTGTTTACCACTAAACTATACCCCCAGCCCCTTGTTCTTTTTTTTTTTTTTTTTTTCGGTACTGGGGCTTGAACTAAGGGCTACACCTTAAGCCACTCCACCAGCCCTTTTTCGCATTGGGTTTTTTCAAGATAGGGTCTCTTGAACTATTTGCTCAGGCTGGCTTCAAACAGAAATCCTCCTGATCTCTGCCTCCTCAGTAGCTAGGATTACAGGCTGAGCCACTGGCACCTGGCTGGGTTTTTTGTAAGGAAAAATTTCTGCCTCTGTGAGTGCAGATGGAGACACAAGCATCAGTGTTATGTCCATGGACAACACAAGGCTATCATCTGACTTTGGATGGTTCTCTGTCGTCTTAAAAGAATTCAGAATATAAAAATATATTCTGACAGCCCAGAGTGGTAGTACACAGCTATAATTCCAGCACTCAGGAGGCTGAGGCAAGAGAATTGATTTTCCAGGCCAACCTGGGAGACCCTGTTTTGCTCATGCCACACAGCAGAGTAGCTCAAGTGGTAGAGCATCTGCCTAGCAAGCATGAGGCCCTGAGTTCAAACTCCAGTACTGCCAAAAACTGAAAAAAAAAAAAAAAAAGAAGAAAACTAGAGATGCATCCTCATGTGAGTTTCCACAGAAACATGTAAATTGCTATATAATTAATTATTATTATCATTATTACTATTCATGGTACTAATGTTTGCACTCAGGCTCTACCACTTGAGCCACACCCCCAACCCTATAAATTGTTTTCATTTATTAATTTTCTCTACATAAGATTCAGTGTGTATGTCTGGCACCCGTAGCTCACGCCTATAATCCTAGCAACTCAGGAGGCAGAGATGAGGAAGATAGCAGTTCAAAGCCAACCTGGACAAATAGTTCATAAGACCCTATCTTGAAAAAAACCCATCACAAAAAAAGGGCTGGTGGAGTGGCTCAAGGTGTAGACCCTGAGTTCAAACCCCAGTCTGAAAAAAAAAAAAAAAAGGATTCAGGATTCAGTGTGTAATCATTCATCATGAATTAATCACCCAAAACTGTCTTCAAATTATGACTAAGCATCAGATATACCCACAAGGCAGGTCATTCTACAAAATAACTGGCTACTATTCTTCAAAGAGGAAAAATAAAGCCTGAGGAACAGAAATGTGCCAACTAAACCAATATGGCATCCTGAATTGGATCCAGGACCACAAATAGATTATTAGCAGGAACCATGGAAAAGCTCAAATTAGGTTATGAGACTACTTTGCATTGTTTGATCTTTTTTTCTTTCTTTTTTGGTGGTACTTGGAGTTTGAACTCAAAGCTTCATGCTTGCTACACAGGCACTCTACAGCTTGAGCCACACTTCCCTTTTTGTGTTAGTTGTTTTCAAAAATGGTCTTGCTTTTATGGTCAGGGCCAGCCTGGACTACAATCCTCCAATTTAAGTTTCCTAAGTAGCTGGGATGATAGGCGGGATTGTGTTCTCTTGCTCTCTCATTCTTGGTAGTATTGGGGCTTGAACTCAGGACTTCACATTTCCTAGGCAGGCATTCTACTACTTGAGCCACTCCACCAGCCCTTTTCTGTGATGAATTTTTTCAAGATAGAGTCTCTTGAACTATTTGCCCAGGTTGGCATTGAACTGCAATACTCCTGATCTCTACCTCTTGAGTAGCTAGGATTGAAGGCATGAGCCACTGGCGCCTGGTGAGATAGGGTCTTGATAACTGCCTGGGCTGTCCTTGAATTGTCATCCTGATGATCTCTGCCTCTGAAGTATCTGGGATTATAGGTGTGAAACACCATGCCCAGGTATTTTTCTGTTTTGAGGCACTCTTGCTATATAACCAATGCTGGCCTCAAACTCATGATCCTCCTGCCTCAGCTTCCTGAGTAAGAAGAATTATAGGTGTGATGACCATGCTGGCTTGGCTTCTTGTTTTTGCCATGTCATCTCTCTTGCACGTACTCCACCATGACTCAACTAGGGGGACCTTCACCCGAGGCCAAATGGGTGGGGCTGTCTGATAGCCTCTAAAACTGTGAACTGAATAAACCACTTTTCATTACTAAGTCCCCAGCCTCAGGTACTTCATTATGATAATAGGAAATGAACGAATACACCAAGTGATTTTTAGCTTCTGGTGGACCCACTTCTTCCTTCTTTCTTTCTTTCTTTTTTTGGTGGTACTGGGGTTTTGAACTCAGGGCATCATGCTTGCTAGGCAGGCACTCTACCACTTGAGCCACTCCACCAGCCCTTTTGTGATTTTTTTTTTTTTTTTTTTGAGATAGGGTGAAGTATTTGACCGGAGCTGGCTTGAACCACAGTTCTCCTGATCTCTGCCTCCTGAGTAGCTAGAATTACAGGCGTGGGCCATAGGCACTTGGCTTCCCTTACCTTCTCTGAGGGCAATATACTAGCCCATTATACTAGACAAGCCTTCTAAGTGCTGAAGCTAGAAATTGTTCATCAATTCCAAGGAAAACAATTAGTCAGGAAACTCTGGTTTGACATCAAAGGAAGTCAGCCCAACTTATCTTTTCCCACAAATGTTTTTGATTCAACCCTAGCTCTGGGCAAAGACCAGATCAAGCCTCTTTTCTTCAGGGAGGAAGGGAGGGAGGGAGGGAGGGGAGGGACAGCAGCTCTGACGCCATCTGGTGTTCACTGAAGGGAACAGGCGTTTCACAAACCTGCCAAAAGTCAAATCAGTTCCACTAACCAAGATGTCCTTTTATAGGTGAATGGATAAAGAAACATTTTATTCAGAAATGAAATGTACTTCATGATTCCAAAAATAAGACATTCTGCGTGGCGCCGTTGGCTCATGCCTGTAATCCTAGCCACTCAGGAGGCAGAGATCAGGAGGATCTCAGTTTGAAGCCAGCCTGGGCAATAGTTCACGAGACCCTATCTTAAAAAATATTAAACACAGATGGTGGAATGGCTCAAGTGGTAGAGTGCCTGCCTAGCAAGTGTGAGACCCTAACTTCAAAAAAATAAAAAGTGACATTCTGGAAAATACAAAACTGTCAACAGAATGAAATGATCAGTAGTTTATGAAGAAAGGAGGGTGGGGTGAATAGCTAGCAGCACACAAAGGATTTTTTAGAGCAGTGAAGTTATTTTATATAATACTGTCAAGCATAAGTGAATTATGCTTTTGGAAAAATCCATAGAATGTAGCCAGGCATGGTGGTTCATACCTGTAATCCCAGCACTTGGAGGCTGAGGCAGGAGGATTAATGGTTCGAGGCCAGCCGGGGAGTGAGACCCTGTCTCAAAAAAAGAAAAAAAAAAAAACACAGAATGTGCAGTATCACATTCTGAGGACTTTGATTTGACGTGTCAGTATTGGCTCACCATTTGTAATGGGGGACTGGAAATGTGAGTGACTGGCTAGCTTGCTTAAGGCTCTAGGTTCCATCCCAAGCACGGAAAAAAAAGAGAAAAAAAGGAGAGCGTACTGAGGGAAGGGTTATATGAGGATTCAGTATTATTTGCTTAGTAACACTGAGCACTGTTGGGCGCCTGTGGCTCACGCCTGTAGTCCCATCTATTTGGGAGGCTGAGTCCAGAGGATCAGCCCAAGCTAATACTTTGAGAGACCCCCCCCCCATCTCCAAAATAAGCAGAGCAAATGGACTGGAGGGGTTGCTGAAGCAATAGTGTGCTTGCTTTGCAAGTGTGAAGCACGGAGTTCAATCCCCAATCCCAAAAAAAAAAAAAAAAGCCACATTGTTTTGGCCTCTGATGGGGCTGCTGGGTAGCAATGATGGGAAGACAAAGTAGCAAAAACCTGCTTACATTAGAAGCAAGGAAGCAAAGAGAGCAAGTAAGCTAGGACAGGCTGGGAATCCACAATCCCCTTCAAGGACACATCCATGATGACGATGGACTATCCCTAAGGTCCTGCCTCCTAAAGATCCTCCCAATAGTACCACCCTGTGGATCAAGCCTTTAACCCATGGACCTTTGCGGGGTGGGGGGGGGGGACATTCGATATCTAAACGTTAGCAGTAGGTAATATTGAAACAGTAACAGCAAGTGCGAAACACCTGTGGCTGGAGGATGATTGCAAAAAAAGCACTGGGCTCCATTGTATGGGCTGTAATGAAATAATTGACTTGGGCAGTGTTTCAAACTGGGGAAAAAAAACATTAAATGAAAGACAGATGGGAAACTACACAGGATAGGGACCAACTTTAGTGGGACAGACACTGTGGGCCTCCTGAGATTAGACTGCAAGCAACAGCACCCCTTAGGAGGCAGGCTGACAGTGACCTTAAGTCTAAGAAAACTTGGCTAGTAGTTCTGACTTTTCTGTTTTGGGCAGCATTGGAATTTGAACTCAGGGCTTCACACTTGCTAGGCAGTGCTCTACCACTTGAGCCACACACCCCCCAGCCCTTTTTGCTTTAGTTATTTTTCAAATAGAATCTTGTGTTTATGCCCAGTACAGCCTGGACCCCTACTTACAATTCCCTCATAACTTGGATGACAGGCATGCACCACCACACCCTTTTTGTTTTTTGTGTTACTGGGGTTTTGAACTCAGAGCCTACACCTTGAGTCACTCCACCAGCCCTTTTTTTGTGAAGGGTTTTTTTGAGATAGGGTCTCATGAACTATTTGCCTGGACTGGCTTTGAACCATGATCTTCCTGATCTCTGCTTCCTGAGTGGCTAGGATTACAGGCATAAACCACCAGTGCCTGGCTCACCTGGGGAGGTTTAACAGCTCTGATTGCTTGGATGCATCCTTAGAAATGGACTTAGCTGATTCTAGTGTAGTACCTAGATAGTTAATGTTCTCCAGGTAGGTCCCAGGTGCATTCTGTGCCGAGAGTTACTGGTTTTTTGTTTGCTTGGCAGTACTGGGGATTGAAGTCAGGTCCTTACTCTTGCTACCAGGCATTCTACCATTTGAGCCACACTCCCAGTCCTTTTGCTTTTTGGTGTTTTTCAGTTAAGAGTCTCATACTTTTGCCCAGTGGTTTTGGACCCTGATCCTCCCATCTCTGCTTTAGATTGTTTTACAGGAACTATGGGGACTAAAGGAGCAAGGTGAATGATACAAGCTTCCAAATCCTGAAGGTGACAGACCCATTTTCTAAAGAGGTTCAAGGTATTGTGTAGAATTTTCGTGGACTTGTGACTCACAACCAAAAACAATGCATGTACCTTCTTTGGCTCCTGAGTCCAACAAAGTAACTGTAAAAAAGACACTTTTGACCAGGAAGAGTAGTGAACACCTGGGATCCCAGCACTTGGGAGGGTGAGGCAGGATTGTGAGTTTAAGGCAATCTGGGATATACTGTGAGACTTTCTCAAAAACAACAAAAAAGATATTTTTGTCTTGTTCCTCAGAAATGTGATCACAAACTAGGTATCAGACAATTCCAGTGAGTGACTATGAATTTTGTTGTTACAGTGGGATTGTCATGATGTAAGAAAATGAGCTGGGCACTGGCAGCTCACATCTATAATCTAGCTACTCAGGAGGCAGAGATCAGGGGGATGGTGACTTGAAGCCAGCCTGGGCAAATAGTTTGCCAGACCCCATCTCGAAAACACCCAACACAAAAAAGGGCTGGTGAAGTGGCTCAAGTGGTAGAATACCTGCCCAGCAAAATTATAGGCGTGAGTTAATGTAATTAGTGAATTCTGGAATTTCCTTTAAAATACTACAATCAAGAAAACGGGCTAGAGGTAATGTGCCTAGCAAGTACAAGGCCCAGAGTTGACACCCCCTCCCATACCCATTACCATAAAAAAAAAAAAGACAGCTGATACAAATGTAACAAACCTGTAATGAGTGTTGACTTGGGTGATAAGCCTGTGGGGGTTAAACAGTTTGAAATTTCATACAAAATGTTTCAAAATGTTACCTGCTCTCAAACCTTGAAATTCTCTTGGCTCTGACACTGTTCACCTGTATACAATGTCAGCTGTTCCTTGGTATCTGTGGAGATTGGCCAGTGGTTTCAGGACACCTACATGATACCCAACTCGTTGGATGCTCAAGTCCCTTATAAAAATGGTGTAATATTTACATAGACCCTATACACATTAAATCATAGACTTCAAATGATCTCTAGGTGACACAGTGTGAATTCTATACAAATAGTTGTTATATTGTTATTGTTTAAGGAATAATGACAAAAAAAAAAAAAAAGGTCTAAATATATTTGGTACAAATGCAGTATTTTTCCCAACTTTTTTTCCCCTCTGTTTTTGGTGGTACTGGGGTTTGAATTCAGGTGCTCTACCGCTTGAGCCACGCCTACAACCCTTTTTTTAAAAATTATTTTTGAAAGGGTCTCATGTTTTTACCTGTGGTCATCAACAAACTGCAATCTTCCTACCTATGCCTCCAGTGTAGCTGCCTCCAGTGCAGGGGCACAACACCACACCCAATTTGTTGGTTGAGATGGTTTATTGCTCTTATTTTTGCCCAGGCTTGCTTCAAATAGTGATTCTTCTGATCTTCGCTTCCCATGTAACTGAGATTACAGATGTGCACCACCATATCTGGCTCTTGTTTTTTCAAACAGGGTTTTACTGTATAGCTCAGGCTGCCCTTGAACTTGCACCCTTGCTATCTCTGCCTCTCAAGTGTTGGGATTACAGGCTTTTAACACCACACCAGGCCTTCTCAAATATTTTTGCTCCAGTTGGTTGAATTCCCAGATGCAGAACCTGCAGATACAGAGGACCAGTTGTATATGTCATGTGATCAAGCCTGGAGGAAGAAGAGTGGTTGCTTCGAATTACACATCTAGACATCACCGGAGGGCTAGCAAGCATGAGGCCTTGAGTTCAAACCCCTAAAAGAAATAATGAGCTGGGCAGGCACCAGTGGCTCACACCTGTAATTGTAGCTACTTAGGAGGAAGAGATCAGGAAGATCGAAGCCAGTCTGGGGAAACAGTCCTCAAGACCTTATCTCAAAAAACCCTTCACAAAAATAAGGCTGGTGAAGTGCCTCAAGGTGAAGGCCCTGAGTTCAAACCTCGTTACCACAAAAAAAAAAAAAAGAAAAAAGAATGAAATCTGGGCTGGTGGTGTGACTCAAGTGGTAGCAAGTGTGAGGCCAAGTTCAAATCCCAGTACTGCCAAAAACAAAAGATAAAAGATATAAAAATAATAAAGTCGCTGGTTGCTGGGTGGCACATGCCTGTAATCCTAGCTATTTAGAAGACAGAGATCAGGAGGATCGCAGTTCAAAGCCAGCCAGGGCAAATAGTCTGCAAAACCCTATCTCGAAAAAAACTATCACAAAAAAAAAGAGCTGGTGGAGTGGCTCAACATGTAGGCCCTGAGTTCAAACCCAAGTATGGCAAAATAAATTAATTAATTAAAAAAATAAAGTCTATGGGAGGATATACACAAGGTTCTATGCAAATTCTATTAGGGACTTGAGCATCCTCAGATTTGGGTATCTGACAGGTCCTGGAGCCTGGCTTTACCACATCCCTGTTCTATTGTCTAACTCCCAGAACACTAGGAAACTGGACAAGCTTCAGTGCCAACCAGGTGGTCCTGTCCCTCCCAGAACTTGGGAGAAGGAGGGGTGGGATGGGGTATCTCTCCTCACAGGACAAACAGAAGCTCTCCTAGCCTCCTATGCTAACCAAGTAAGGACGCGGGTACTAGGGATGGACTGCCCCCTCCCTGTAGCCACGACTGCTGCCATTGCCCACCATTTCTAAAGCACAAAGGATATGTGCAGCAACTGTACTCCATCTGCTTCCTGCTTCATGTAAACAAAAGCAATCTGGGGCTGGTCATTCTCACAGGGCTATAGCAAGGCTAGAAGGAGCTTGCTAAGTTCTATGAATTGAAGCTCTGGTGCCCTCTGCTGGTCTTTCTCATCACAACAGCAGGCAAAGTGTTTTCTGCACTAAGGACATATGTGGAGGACAACCCCTGAACTGGCAAATCAAGGGTAATGATTTTTTTGTTAGACATGGTGGCACACACCTGAAAAATCCCAGCACTCGAGAAGCTGAGGCAAGAGTGTGGAAGTCTAAGCAACATAGACCGTCTCAAAAACAAAACCCGAATACAGAGAGCAATGGCTCACAGCTGTAATCCCAGTTACTCAGGAGTTGGAGACAAGGAGGACTGAGGTTCGAGGCTAGCATAGCTGGGGCAAAAAAATTAGCAAAAGGGCTTGGGGTGTGGCTCAAGTGGTAGAGTACTGCCTAGCAAGCACAAGACCCTGAGTACAGAGAGCAATGGCTCACAGCTGTAATCCCAGTTACTCAGGAGTTGGAGATAAGGAGGACTGAGGTTCGAGGCTAGCATAGCTGGGGCAAAAAAATTAGCAAAAGGGCTTGGGGTGTGGCTCAAGTGGTAGAGTACCTGCCTAGCAAGCACAAGACCCTGAGTGCAAACCCCAGTACCTTCAAAAAAAAAAAAAAAACCTAGCTGGGCGCTGGTGGCACATGCCTGTAATCCTAGCTACTTAGGAGGCAGAGATCAGGAGGATCAAGGTTCGAAGCCAGTCCACAGAATAGTTCGTGAGACAGTATCCTGTGTCTCAAAAAACCCTATCACAAAAAGGGCTGGTGGAGCGGCCCAAGTGAAGGCCCTGAGCTCAAACCCCAGTACTGCAAAAACAAAACAAAACAACAAAACACCTTATGCTGTTTTTTTTTAATGGAGGATTTGGAGTTTGCACTCTTGCACTCAGGGCCTTTTGCTTTCTAGGTAGGCCCTCTATACTTGAGCCACTCTACCAACTCTTTCTTGTTCTTTTTTGATAGAGTCTCACTATGTAGCAGACTGGCCTTGAACTTGAGATCCTCTTGACCCCGTCTGAGATTATAGGCTTGTGCCACCACTCCTGGCTAAGGATAAGTTTTAAGGACTGTGGGTATAGCTTAATCGTAGACCCTTTGCCTTGCACGTGTAAGGTGCAGGATTTGATCCCCAGGACCATAAATGTTTACATTTTAAGAGAGAATTTGAACACATTAGACTCAAGAATCTTTGCTGGGCATGGTGACACAGGTCTGTAACCACAGCATGAGGGAGGCTGAGGCAGGAGGATCATGAGTTCGAGGACAGCCTGGGCTATGGAGAGACCCTGTGTCAACAGGAATAAAAAAGAAAAAACATCTGTGAGATGTTCCTGAGAAACAGGAACCCCTTGGCTCCACTGCTCTGCCACTGAGCCTTCCCACATGGGAAGGGCCCAGCATGGACTCAGAGCCATCATCTTCCCCTAGCAGCCATGAGGCATGGTTGGAATGTCTACGATGTACCAAATAGTTTAATGATTTCCAATTTTTTTTGTTACTTATTTTTTTGTAGCACTAGGGTTTTAACTCAGTGGTTTCTAGTTTGGGGACCTGGCACTGATAGTGGCTTAAGATAAACCTTGTACTTCCAACTTGAATGAAATCACCAATACGTATGTCCCTCCTTCTGATTCAAATTGTAGGAAACACCCAGTATTGCTGCCACTCAAAAGCATTCTGCCAGTTCCAACCCCCATCCCCCAATAAATTATACTCTGTACAATCCTGATCTATCTGCTTCTCTTTCTTCTGTCTCGGGCGACCACAGGGCTGGTTCTCAAACACTGGGACCAGGTTGTTCTGGAACATCACTTACAAAGCTAGAAAATATATGAACTGAGAGTCAAACCCACCTTTCTCCTCCCATTTCTCCTCCCTTCTAGAAATACAGACAACACAACCATTTTGCTATTTCAGATTTGAGCTGGATCCAACACTTTGGTTCACAATGAGAAACACATCCAATTTGATGCCAAGTTGAACCCTCTCTTAACAGAGAGAATAGAATTTTGATTCCAGGGCCTTTGGCAAATAACAGTATAGAACTAGAATTTAGAATTACTTGTCACTTGTTTTCATTTCATTTTTAAATATGTTTTTTAACTTACTTGTTTTCTAAAACAGGGTCTTGGTATACAGTCCATTCTGGCCTCAAAACTGGAGATCCTAGCCAGGCCCTGATGGCTCACACCTATAATCCTACCTACTTGGGAGGCTGAGATCAGGAGGACTGTGGTTTGAGGTCAGACTGGGCAAATAGTTTGCAAGACCCCATCTCTAAAATAACCACAGAAAAATGGACTAGAGGTGTGGCACAAGCAGTAGAGTGCCAGGTTTGCAAGTACAAAGCCGTAAGTTCAAACACCAGTTCTATTCATCCCCTCCTCCCCCCTCCAAAAAACTGAAGATCCTCCTGCCTCAGCCTCCTGAGTAGCTGGGATTACAGGCATATTCCTGGCCTGAAATTATTAAATATTACCATGATGAAACTTTTATTTAGAAATAAGTAAGGTGGTGTGTGCCTGTAATTCCAGCACTGGGGAGGCGAAGGTAGGATGGTGAATTTGAGCCAGTCAGGATTACATATTAGGACCCTGACTCAAAAAAAACAAAATAAAATTAGATAAACTTCTGTCAAGACGTTGTTAGGAACAAAAATAGTACTGTACTACAAGTCTGAGGACTGTCACAGGGCTGGGAGTTAGGAGTTTGAAGGCTGGATTTGCCTCAGCCTTGTTAAAAGTAAAAGTTCAGAACCTCCACTTTTCCTCTATAAAATGGAGTTGCAGGCTTTGAAATACCCCTCTGACCACAAAATAAGGATTTAAGAACTACTGTGTGTTCAGTGCATCCATATCACGAATGGAAGGTCCAAGTGCCGAAAACTAAAAGTGGCAAAACACACAAAAGCAAACAAAACAAAGAAAAGAAATCACAGCAAAGATAGTTGTTTGATCTTCTGCTTTTATCAACTAGCCACAGGCCACCCAGGTGACACAGGTAGTCTCATTCCCCTAACAGTGTAGCTTGAAAGGTGTGATTCCCATAACCCAACTGTGTACCCCCTGCCCCCTAGCTTCTTCCTTTCCATAGAACTCATTTTTACCCTGCAGTGTAACACACACAGAACCTACGACTCCATACAGATTTTCACAGCACTGCAGTCTGTCCTTCCAAGCCCACTTCCAGCCACTGTCAATGCACACACAGTAAAATCAGGTTGTTTTGCAAAGAAATTCCCTTCTCACAACCAGAGTCACACCAATGCCAATTTCCTTCCTGGTTTAGAATTATTCAAATAAAATGTTGCCATTTCAGGGAAGATGTTTCTGTATTATTTAATCAGGTACATGTTGAGTCTGTATTTCAAAAAAAATTTTTTTTTAATGTTACTCAAAAAAGAACAAGGGTATGGATGTGACTCTGTGGTAGGGCATCTGCCCAGTGACTGGAAGGTCCTGAGTTCAAGCCCCAGTGTGGGGGTGCACATAATACACACACACACAAAGAAGAGAACAAAGAATAAACCCATTTAAGTTCCAATTTAAAAAGAAAATCTGAAACCGGCCATGGCGGCCTGTTGTCTTAGCTACTTCGGGGGCTGAGGTGGGAGCATCACCTGTGGCTCAGCAGTTAGACTGGGCTGGGCGACACAGAGAGACCCTGTCTTAAATGTCCAAGGCTCGTGACTAGCTCTGGTAGTGCTAAACCTTACATGGTCAAGTCGCTCTGCTCTCCCTACGTCAAAGATCACCCAGGCTGAGCATGAGCTCAGCTAAGAAGGAACAAGGAGAGGGAAATGGGCTCCCCGAACCTGTGCGGAGCCGACGAGAGAGCTGCGTGGCACCAATGTCGCTGGCCTTCATCTGGCCACCTCGGGCTGCATAAGCTCGTCGGCCTCGCTCAGGGCCAGCCTGTCCTTCTTCTCCTTCTGCAGCATCTGCTCCTCCCACAGCGCCTGGTCCACCTGATCATCGGTGAGCACCACCGCCTTGTACTTCTCGTCGAAGAGCCGCTCGTTGGCCTCGGATCGCAGCTGGTGGGGCCCCACGATGCGCAAATGGGCCGGTAGGTGGAGAAACTCGTCGTCGTTGATGTCGCAGTCGCGCATCCTTGACCCCAAGACCCACCAGCGACCCACGAAGCCCACATCCAGAACGCGACCCGGGAAATCCACCCAGCGGGGCTGCAGGTAGCGGCAGCGAGCCTGGTAGAGGCTGGCCTGGGCGTCGAAGGGAGCCTCGTACACGAGCGAGCACAGCCCCAGGTTCACATGGCGCAGGCGGCCGCGGCCCCGCAGCCACAGCAGCCGCTGCACAAAAGTTTCGGAGTCGCGGTTGCGCGTGGCCGGCGCCAGCAGCAGAAGGGAACCCGACGCCTCCAGCAGCGACTCCTCGAAGGCCATCTCGCTCGGCGCCAGCGCGCAGCAGGCCGCCACACCGCCCAGCAGCCCCACGTACACAGTCGCGCGTCCCGGCCGGGCCCGCGCCGCCGCCGCCGCGTCCCTGCAGGCCTCCGCGTAGTCCCGGAGCAGCGCGCGGGCCCAGGCGCCTAAGGGAAAAAAAGCGCGATGAGAGCCATTCAGCAGCTGGAGACACTCCCCCCGCCCCGCCACCTTCCACCACTACTCACCCAGCCGCGCCCACACGCGTGGCTTTGCCACCGCCAGGTCAACTGACTGTCCGCCGGATTCTCCGCGCCCTCGGGACCAAAATCTCTTCAGAGCAGCGGTCACCATCCTCTTCCGGACTGGGGGTCCGGCCTCCGAAAAGAAATGCCCGGTACTCGAAATAAAAGGCCCGGAAAGTCTCTTCTGTGCAAACGCCAAAGCTGCCGGAACTGGGTTCCTACCGAAAGACAATAAGATACGGACCGACGCCGGATGTTGCTGTCTGGTCCTAGAGGGGTGGGCGCTGACGGGTAGGCGGAACGCGCAGGCGCAGAGAGCGCAGGCCACGCCGACTTAGGTAACCTCAGGTGAGGAGGGCGGGGTGCACCTGGGGGCCGGTTCCGCGATCTTAAGCCCTCGGGCTTTTCGTGAGCCTCCAGGCAAGGCTTGAGGCTGACTGACAGGCCCTGAGACGGGTGCGGCCTGACCCGCTTCTGTCCTTAGAACGGGAATGCGGCGACGCCCCTGAAGGACCATGGCAGAGGCTGACGAGTTGGCCTTCCACGGTGAGTGCTGCCTCGAAGAAACCGGAGTTCCGATTCTTGCTCCTAGTCAGAACCCCCTACACAACTTCCAATTCATAATTAAACGTGAACCCTGACCCGAAACCTAACCCGGGAGTGAGACCCATCCGGCACTCAATCCCCCCCTCGCCCTCCAGTCAGGGCCTCTGGTCCCCAGATCCGAGTCTATCCCAGGACCAACCCCAAATTACAGGTCTATGATAGGAGTGAGGCCACAGACTTCTCTTCGCCCCCAAACAGGAAATCGGAACCTGCCTCAGGAGAGTATCCAGGTGCCTACAGTTAGAACTCAGCACCCCCAGATAAGCAGTGGACCAAGCCGAATTGTCTCAAGCCCCCAAACGTGCCTGTGTCCCATATTCTCTCGCTGCTGTAGAATTCGAGGAAGCCACTAATCTTCTGGCAGAGACCCCGAATGCTACCACCAACAGAAGTGATCAGCTGACTCCACAGGGGCACGTGGCTGTGGCGGTGGGCTCCAGTGTTGACTACAGAGCTGAGGATGAGGTGGAGGAAGAGGGTGACAAGACAGCGGTGAGTCACCTAGGTCCCTGGGCCCTGCCTCTACCCACCCTGGCTGAGCCGGGCTGTGCTGTTGGGGCAGGCTCTGAAAGTCCATGCTGTGCAGCTCCTACAGGAAGAGAAGCCACAGCCTGGATTCTGGACCTTTGGCTACTACCAGAGCTTCTTTGACGTGGACACCTCACAGGTGAGCCCTACGATGCTGGTGGGCTAGGCTCCAAGCCCATTTGGGGTTCAGCCCCCATTCATCCAGCACCAGTACTGGGGCAAGGTGCTGGTGGCAGTTATGTGGGAAAACAAGTGATCCTACCCAGCCCAACAGAAGGAAGTGGGGTGGCCAGGGCAGAGAGAACACACTGGATTGTGTGTTAGAGAAGGGCCTCCAGAAGCAGCTGAGGAATTTGCTATACCCACAGAAGGAAAGGTTACCCAGGCAGAGTGGAGGGGAGCACAAGTATATTCCAGACACAAGGAACACACCAACGACAAACAATAGTGAGAGAAGGCCTGATTGGTGGCAGAGGCTGCCTATCATTGAATCTGGTTGGAATGTGAGGTGGGGGACAGGCAGACAGAAGCTAGGTCACAAAAGACACATACACATTACATATGTATTATGCTTAATACATACATAATCACATACATATGTGTAAATTATATGTATACTATATACATATATGTGTAGATTATATATATATGCATATATATGCTATATATGTGTATGTTGGGTTTTTTTTGAACCATGGTCTCACTATGCTATCCAAGCTAGCTTCCAACTCCTATGCTCAAGCTATCCTCCTCCCTCAGCCTTCCAAGTAGCTGGGATGAAAGGCTCTGTAAGGAATTGGATTTTTTTTTTTTTTTTGGTGGGACTGGGGTTTGAACTCAGGGCTTTGCACAGCAAAGCAGGTGCTCTACCGCAAAAGCCACACCTCCGGTCCATTTTGCTCTGGTTATTGTGCAGATGTGGGGAGGAGGGGTCCTCAAGAGCTATTTGCCTGGGCTGGCATTGAATGGTGATCCTCCCAATCTCAGCCTCTCAAGTAGCTAGGATTACAGGGTTGAGCCACCAGTGCCCAGCTTGGGTTTTGGGTTTTATTCTTTTATTCTCAGAACAGGCATGAGTAGAATGAGCAAACATGCACACGGTATAGGGGCTGGGATCCAGGCAAGGTTCCATGATAATCCAGGGCCACAAAGTAGGGCACTTCCTGGAGACATGTATGAGAGATAATGGCCAAGTCTCAATGGCCATCCTTACTGGGGCAAGGGCAGTCCACTCAGCCAAGCTGAGGAAGAAGCAGAAAGGAATGTGGAGGCCTGGAGCAGTGGCATGTTCTGCAGAGGTAGCCAGAGCAAGAGGCTCCAAGCCATGGGAATGACCTGTCAAAAGCCTAGAGGGGATGAGTATTGTGGTTCACGCCTATAAATTGCAGTACTGGAGAGGCAGAGGTAGGAAAATCTTAAGTTTGAGGCCAGCCTGGTCTACATGGTGAGACCCTGTCTCAAAACAAAAAACCATCCTACTTGCTCAAAACCAGGGGCCAGGTGAGCTGTTTCAGGCATAGCATGAGAGTGGAGGCTGGAGGTCCACAGGAAGAAACACCTTCGGTCAGGAAGGAGCCCTGAGCATGCTTCCAGTCTGGTCCCTGGCCTTGCCCTCCAGGTCCTGGACCGTATCAAAGGCTCACTGCTGCCTAGGCCTGGTCACAATTTTGTCCGGCACCGTCTGCGGAACCGGCCTGATCTCTATGGTGAGTGAGGTTGTGTACTTGGTTCATTCAATTATTCATTCAACAAAAATGCACTGACTGTCAGGCCCTGCTGTAGAGCTGAGAACAAAGCAGGGAGAGAGAAACTTGTGCAGTGCTCAGGGAGACGGAGACACAGAGGCTGGCTTAGAGGGTGAATGGCATGGCTGTTTGGTTTAGCTGGGTCAGGACGGCTTCTGAAGAGGGCAAAGAGAATGAGTCATGTTGGCATCAGTGTGGGGAGAAACGGGAGGAGCATCCCAGAGAGGGCCTCAGCCCCAGGGAGGGAGCTGGCATGGTTACTGGAGCAGACCAGCGGCCTGGAGGCCACAAAGGTGATGGGACAGATGTCAGATACTGTGGTGAGAAGGAATCTTAGTGAAGTGTTCCTCAGGTTCCCTCTAGCCTCACGGGGGCTGTAGTAGAAGCTGGGAGATGAGGCAGGGAAGGACTGTTATGGTGGAGACTATGGGTGGAGGCAGAAACAACAAGATTTGCTGACAGATGAGACAAATGGTAGGGAAGGGCCAGAATGGTCCTGAGACTTCCCACCTGACCTCCCAGGAGAAGGTGGGGTACTGTTGGATGGATGTGAAAAGCTTAGCAGATGTGAGGGGAAGGAGCAAGCATGGTAAGTGGGTTGGAGACTCACGAAGACAGCCACAGGAACAGTTCAGGGCACTCATCCTTCTGGGAGTAGACAGCTGAAGTGGCAGGATGCCCCAAGGCTGGACAAACCCATGCGAGGGGTGAGCAGAGCCCAGGCCCAACTGCTCCCAGAGTGTAGAGAGTTTTGCCAGGGAGCTGAAAAGGTTGAGATGAGACAGAAGCTGAGCACAGGGGTCCTGGAGACCACGTGGAACGTTTGCATGAAGAAAGGGATGAGCTGAGCAGCCCTGATGCAGCCACTGGGGGCCAATGACCTGGTGAGAGTCAGAGTTGACCAGATCCATCCATTTCTCCCTGAATGCTGGGCCAGCGACTCTGACCATGTCCCCCTGCAGGCCCGTTCTGGATCTGTGCCACACTGGCCTTTGTCTTGGCTGTCACTGGCAACCTGAGCCTGGTGCTGGCGCAGAGGAGGGACCCCTCCATCCACTACAGCCCCCAGTTCCACAAGGGTGAGCAAGGTGGGCGGGCTCGGCTCCCAGCAGTGGGGGCCCACAGTGTGGGGTGACTGCTGCCATTTTGCCTTCAGTGACCGTGGCAGGCACTGCCATCTACTGCTATGCGTGGCTGGTGCCACTGGCACTGTGGGGCTTCCTGCGGTGGCGCCAGGGCAGCCGGGAGCGCATGGGGCCTTACACCTTCCTGGAGACTGTGAGTGTCTACGGCTACTCCCTCTTCGTCTTCATCCCCACTGTGGTGAGCTGGAGCCCCATGGGAGGGGCATGGCCAAGGGCTGGGGGGCCTGCCTGGCCAGGTCACCAGCTGCCTGCATCACCCCAGGTCCTGTGGCTCATCCCTGTGCCGTGGCTGCAGTGGCTCTTTGGGGCACTCGCTCTGGCACTGTCGGCTGCTGGGCTGGTGTTCACCCTCTGGCCTGTTGTCCGCGAAGACACCAGGCTGGTGGCCGCTGTGCTGCTGTCCACTGTGGTGCTGCTCCACGCCCTCCTGGCCATGGGCTGTAAGGTACAGGTCCAGTGCACCCTCCCCTCACCACTGCCGGGCAACAGGGCATGGTTGGCTCCCTGGCTGTGCAGTGACCTGGGCGGGGGGGTCTCTCTCCAGCTGTACTTCTTCCAACCACTGCCTCCAGAGCCACCTCCGTCTCAAGCCGTAACGCTGTCCCCAAAAATTCTGCTGTCACCTACCCTGCGCCACTCCATGGCTACCTCCTAGGAAGGCCTGATCCTGGAGGTAAGGGGCAGCTTCCCACAGCAGCTGGGGTGTCCTCCTGCCTCCCCAGGGCCACCTCTAGGATTTTCTCTCTTTCAGGCCCAACCTAAGAAGATAACCTATATCCTGCCCTTGAAAAGGACTGGAGTTCCCTTGACCCCTCAAGACCACTTTGCTACTTTCCAGACTTTTCTTACAAAGCAAACACTTTTATTTTCTATGCAAAGGTGATCCAGAGAATTTATTATAAAGGCGGAGGAAGGGCAGCCGAGCAGGATGCTTCCAGGGAGGCTCGGGCAGGGCAGGTGACACAGCCATGGGAAAGGATGGAGCTTGGCCCCCTCAGCCTGTCTGCTGGCCTTCTGCTTTCCCTGACAGGACTCCAAGGCCAGGAGGACCACAAGGGGCAGCCCCAGCCCTTCCCAGCGGTGCACGCAGTGGGCTTGGGGCCTAGCCTGAGCGCCAGCTTCTGAGATGGGAGTGGCTAGAAACGAGGGGGCAGAAGAAGAAGAAAACTGCCTGTGCTGAAACATGTTTCCTCGTTTGTTTATTTTGCTTCCTTTTTTCTTTTTTTTTGGGGGGGAGAGGTCCCTGCAAGGTCCCTTCCCAGGCTGGGGAGGTACCAAAATGCCATCATGGTGGTAGGGACTGGAGCGTCTACAAGTGTGATAGGGAAATACACAGGCCTAATGTCAGCTACAGGGAAAAGGACGCCTTTCGTGACACATCCTTGAGATTTCTGTCTGCCCCAAGTGGCCCATGGTGACCTTCCCTCTGGGCTGCTCCAGCTTTCAGTGGAGAGGGCCAGCAGGGGCTCAGGGCCAGGACAGCAGCACAAGGCAGGGCCAGGACGGATGGCCTTCAGATAGCCAGGGTGGGTTGTACATTCAAGTGTGAGGTGAACTCTTTCATGGGGAGGGGTCCTGCCTGCCCTGAAGGCTTAGCAGGGCTGCCCCCTCACCACCAAGCCTGAGCCTGGGGACGGGCTGCTGGCTGGGCCCGGCCGGCCGGGTTTCTCAGAGGGTCTGTGGATTGACACTGGTTCTTTTCGTAAAAAAATAAAACTAAAAAAAGCAGCATGTCACACCCATGGTGGCCTGGTAGTTGAAGGAAAGGTCCCATCAGCCGGGGCTGCCTTCCCACTAGAGACAGGTGAAGGGGGCAGGCATGGGGACGGTGGGGCAGGGCAGCCTGGGCTTCGTGGCAGATGCTCCCCTCTCCCACCCCACCAGGACGCAGCTGTGGTTTCTGACTTGTCTGTTAAAGCAGATGTCAGAGCCAGGTCAGAGTGGAAAGGGCAGGAGGGGACAAGGGCTCCCCCGACATGATCTCGTGTAAAATATGGCAGCGACACGCATTCCGAGCCGGGGGTGGACCAGGGTGGCTTGGGGCGGCGGCATCATTGTGTAAAAAAGTGTCCAAGTTCCCATAGCAAAGAGGGCTGTGACCGGTGTTCAGGCTTCTCCAGTACAGGGGACAGCCGCCCAGGCGGGTGAGGGGCCGGGCGGGGCTTCATTTGGTTTCCTGGTGCTGTCAGTATGGCCGAGGCGCCTAGCTCCCGTAGTGCATGGTGTTGGTTGGGATGGACATGGGCGAGGCCATGGAGATGGCGGGGCCACCCATGGTGAACTGGCTGTTGACTGCGTAGTGGGCACTGGAGCCACCGCCACCGCCGCCCTGGGCACCCGAGGAGCCTGTGGGGCAGGCCGTGTGCACTGAAGGACGGCAGGACCCCTGCACCTGCCCAGCCCCCTTTAGCATGAGAGCATGCATGCAAGGCGGTAGCCCCCACCCACAGGTGGTCCCTCCAGCTCATTACCTTGGACAATCCCCGTGCTCATTATGGAGCCCATCCGGGAGTGCGTGTGATTGACAATCCCTGTGTTGGCTGCACAGCAACAGCGAGGGAGGGAGGGAGGGAGGGAGGGAGGAAGGGGGATGGCGTCACGCCCCCAGCCTGCCTGGCCCACCCCGCTCTCACAGCGGTGTGGGAAGGGCAGATCAGCAGCGACAGAGCAAGGAAGAGACAAGTGCAGGGCTTCAGCCCAGAGGCCCCAGAAGGAGGAAAAGGTGGCAGTGATGGCGGTGACATTGGTACCGGAAGACCAAGCACTGGTTGATGGATTGGCCACCAGCCTTACCCTGCCCCAGAGTAGACTTGTCTTCCCTAGCCACCCCCGGAGCCCAGGGAACACTCACCCAAAGGAATCAGGTTATTGTGGCCTACACTGGAGCCACCGGCGATAACACTGCTCAGGTCATATGCGGTGGGCATCCCTGTGTCCAGGAGAGGGAAGTCAGGGGTGGGAGGGTATCCTGGATGGGGTGCCAGAGGCAGACCCTGGGGGCAGAAGGGTTCTGGGCTGGCCACTGAAGGCCGCCAGCCATGTCCAGGGACTCACCAGCCACAGCCATCCCGCTGCTGAGGTTGTAGGTGCTGCCTGTGTTCCACATGTTCTCGGAGGGAGATGTGTAGTGCGAACCGGGTGGGGGTGAGGGCGTTGTGCCCGTGTATCTGTGGCAGAGAGGGACCATGGGTATGGCCGTGTCACTGTGCCATCCAGCGTCCCTCATAGGAGCCCTCCTACCTGAAGAAGGGGTTCTTCAGGTCCAGCAGATTACTAGACTTGGAGCCTGTCTGGTCCACCTGGGCCACAATACTGATGTCGTAGCTCTGTCTGTGTGGAGCAGGGGAAGGTGGCTGTGAGGATGCCGGGCCAGCGGACCCGTCTCCACTCCCTGCCCAGGTGACAAGACCTACCTTTTGTTGGCAATAAGCAAACATGTCCCTGAGAGCGTGTCCCCGGCCTTGGCGAACAGTGGTGACTGGAATAGGCACCGGACCTGGTACCAGTGTGTCAGAGGCTCTGTTGGGGCTGTGGACAGCCACACGGTCATTCTGTCAAACAGGAACAGGCACACACTTGCCTGGGCTGGTGTCACTACCCTGTACACCTTGAGCTCTCCCCAAAGGCCTGTCCCCACCCAACTGGTCCGCTGGGTTCCAAAGCTAAGACAGGCTAGCTTCGAGGCTGGCCCAAGCGCACGTGCGGTGCACAAGGGATCCACAGCTGTCCTATGTGCCAAGAGACAGACAAGGGCCTGAGAGAGACGGGCACTGAGAATGGAGTAGGGAAACCCCTCCCACAATGGCCTCTTGCTCAAGGACACGTTCTCATTGCCTGCTGGATGGGACAGAGGAAGGTGAGGAGTTGTGTCCCACCCTCCCTGCCCCCAGCCAGATCTGGGGGTTGTAGCTGCAGAGAGCCCTCTGCAGGGTGGTCTGCTCTGCACACTCACATGGAGCCGATGAACGCAACATCAAACCAGAAAGCCAGGCCGTGGACCAGCCCTGAGTGCAGCATGTGGAATTTGAATGGGATTTCTATCCTGCAAAGCAAAGAGCAGTAATTTGCTGGGGAAGCCAAACTGCTTCTGGGAGAAGAGAGAAATGGCCAGATGTGGAGGCCAGGGCCCCACCCACCTGCCCTGGGACAGCCAACAGCCATGGAGCCAGCATTGGTCCTGACCTTCAGCATGGGCCAGGCCCAGGGGATGGGGCTTAGGTGCCCCTGGTACCTGTGCAAATCTCCTTCTTTGGCTTCTAGGAAGTTCACTGTGTACTTCACAGACTTGGCCATCAAGATCCGGATATCAAACGTGTCCTGGGAGAGACCATGGTATGACTGGGTTTTGGTTCCAGGGAGAGCACTCATTCTTCCCCATGGCCTTCAACTAGGCCATTTGGCTAAAATCAGCTTGCCTTTCTCAGACATACTAAGGGAGAATGTGCTGACAGCACCACAGATGGTAATTAGGTGACAGCTCAAAATGTTCATATACATGAAAGACTTGGCATCTGCCTAGTATAAGGTTCTGAGATCAAACTCTAGTACCACAAAACAAACAAACACTTGGCTGTTGTGAGATAAATGCGGTGGTCCACTTCTGTAGTCCCAGATACTTGGGACTAGGGATGTGGTATCTGCAAAGCCCTTGATTCAACCTCCTATACTGCAAAACAAAGAAATCCCCACGCCCAAAACCAAACTTTGGCCATTGCATTTCTGGGATTTTAACCTATAGACACACAGTGGGAACTCACTGTCTAATTAAACCACAATGGGTCATCCAAAATAACTGTGTACATGAGACAGAGCGAGACTGAGGTACTGGAGGGGAAGCTCTCCGAGAAAAATTGTAAGCAAGTTAGCAAAAGAAGCAAATCAGAGAACTGGGTGTTGATGGAAGATGTGCTGTGATACTGAGGCTCTTGCCAAGAGTTAGACAAAAAGTAAACTGACTGGTGAAAGCACTAGGGAGCAATCCCAGCAGCCAAATCTTGGGGTGCCAAGGTCTTAGAGAGAAAGGAGAGGCACAGAAGGGAAACCTTTTTGGCCTTCACCTTTTTCCCCCCGGGGAAGGCAAAAAAATAGCTACCTCGGCCTTTGGATAGCCCTCCTGAAAAACGGGGCGAGGGAGGGAGCTCAAGGCTGGTAAAGGACAGGAAAGCAAAGGGAAGTCAGAAAAGTGAGGTGGCATTGGCCAGTTCCTAAGCTTTCTGTGGACTGGGGCTTAGAGGCCAAGTATCCAAGCAGAAAACCTCCCCCAAGAAACTAAAAAGTTAAGCATACTGATGATGCATGCATCCTAGGCAGCTAGGAGACCTGCACCAACACTACTGAAGGCTAAGCCCCAAAGCAGCAGTTCTCAAAGTGTGTTCCTGTCTGGGGCACCATCAAGGTCAAGACAATTTTCATAGTAATGTTGAGATGCTTTCAGTCTCTCACTCATTTGCTTTTTGTTTTTGTTTTTTTTTTTGGTAGGACTGGGTTTGAACTCAGAGCATTGCTCTTGCAAAGCACACACTCTTACTGCTTAAGCCACACCTCCAGCCCAAGAACCTATTTCAAAATACCAAAACCAATACTAGTTATGTTAACATGTAATGGGATTTATTCATGTACTTATTTATTTTTGCAGTACTAATGACTGAACTCAGGGCTCATGCTTACCAGGCAAATGCTGTACCACTTGATCCAGGCCCTTTTGCTTTGGATTGTTTTTCAGATGGGGTCTTGAGCTAACTGTGCCTGGGATGGCCTCAGACTACAATCTTCCTGTCTCTGCCTCCTGAGTAGCTGGGATTATAAGTGTGTGCCACCTGCCTTTTATTTTTTTAAATGAATCAATAAATACATATTTTTTCCTTCTTTTTTATCCATCCCCCATATTTCATAATTTTTTGAGTTTAGTTTTTACTATCAATGTATATTGCTCAGATAGCAATATAGAGAACATACATAAACAAAAGCTCTTTAGGATCCGCCATTTTTAGGATCATAAAGAGGACCTGAAGCCGAAGTGTTTGTGAACTGCTGTCCTATAGGGAAGTTACGAAAGAGGCCATCTAAATAGTCAGAAAAGCAGTCTCTCCATATCTCAATGCCCCATGGGACCAAGGTGATCGTGCATAAGGCTGACTGCCCCATGAGCAACTCCTGGGAAGGAGAGTGCCTTGCAGAAGCTCTGTCACTTTTCATACTGACAATGAATGAAACAAGAGACTAGCCCACAGGACCAGGACCCCAAACCAAGTGAATAAACCAAAGAAGCACATCTACCACTGTGCCAGATAGTGAAGGTGACCAGAGACATATGGGATACATGTTTTAAAAAGGGTTGAGGGTGTAGCTCAGGAGCTCAGTGGTACAGCACTTGCCTAGCATAGTGCAGGACCCTGGGTTCCATCCCTGGCACCGCCAAAAAAAAAAAAAAAGACTTTAAGGCAAGAAACAAAAACAGATATTAAAAAAGAAACTTTTTTTTTTCTTTGTGGTACTTGGGTTTTAACTCAGGGCCTACACCTTGAGCCACTCCACCAGTCCTTTTTTGTGTTGGTATTATTTGCCCAGACTGGCTTCAAACCGAGATCCTCCTGAACTCCACCTCCTGAGTAGCTAGAATTACAGGCATGAGCCACCAGCACCCAGCTTAAAAAGAAACATTTTATAATGACATGAGGATCAATCCAACAGAAGATATAATAATCCTAGCCCCTGTATGCATCTAATAACACAATGTCGAAATCTGTAAAGCAAAGCCGATCATAAAAATGGAAAAATAAACAAGCCCACAATATGTTATCCATAGGAAAAGCAAATTGTATGTTCTCTAACCACGAAGAAATTAAGACAGAGAGTATGTTGATCACAATCTATTTTATGAGGAAAAGTAGTCAAAAAATACATTTAGATGTCTTTTGGAAAGACAGTAAGAGATACTGTTTGCCTATAAGGAAGGGAACTGTGCAGTTGGGGACAGAGGTGGGGAGGCTCTTGCTCTTTTGTACTCTTTTTTTTGTTTTTGGGCAGTACTGTGTTTTGAACTCAGGGCCTCACTCACACTTTCTAGGCAGCTGCTCTACCACTTGAGCCGTTCCATTAACCCTGTTTTGTGTTGGGTATTTTTTTGAGATAGAGTCTCAGGAACTATTTGCCTGGGGCTGCCTTTGAACTGTGATCTTCCTGAGTAGCTAGGATTACAGGCATGAGCTACCAGTGCTGGCTCTCTTATACTCTTTTTTGTTTGTTTGTCACAGGGTTTTGCTATGTAGCCAAACTGGCCTGGAACTTGAAATCCTCCTGCCTCTACTTCCCAAGTGCTGGGATTACAGGTACGACTGTTTCTTTTATAGTCATGGTTTATGTATCAATTAAAAAAAAAAAATCTCAGTAAGTGAAATCAACCATCAAATCAGCTCACCCAGTATCAAACCACCTATTAATAGTTCACACGTCGTATATACTAAAGGTTTGCCGAATAAGTTACTTTAGCCTCAACACCTCTGAGAGAGAGCTCAGTGCTGGGCAAAAGCAAGGGTGAAGTGAATTTCTTAGGACTGCACAGCTTGGACAAGTCCTACAGATGAAGCCATGCCTCCCCTGAGAAGAGCCATGCCCCACAGTAATGCCCCAGTGTCCTGTGTGCCCTACTCACCACCACAGGCTGCCGGAAATACTCATCCACAGCGGCACCTCGAAGGGCTGACAGATCCACTCCATGGAAGGATGGCTGGTACCTGCAGAAAGCCCCACCCCCGCCAACAGTGTCACCAGCAGCAAGAGAGGCAGATGGGATAGTTAGTCCTGCCTTCTCTCCTAGCTGGCCCTTGACCAGCCCATGTCCTTCAGGTCCTACTGAGGATGAGGAGAAAAAGAGGAGTGGTGGGGCCACCTGGGGGCTGGGGGCCATCCCCGAGCAGGCAGGCCATGGGGGCCCGAGCAGGACACCCAGGGTGCACTCACCAGAAGTTGGCCTTGGTGAACTGCTCCATGTAGAGCTGTTCATCCGTGAAGGGTGCGAGGTGGACGTCACCAATGGTGGGGAACATGTTTCCTGGGAGTGGGGGGCAGGGAGGGGTGCTGGCGTCAGGGAGGCACATCGTGCAGGGCCAGGCAGAGATTCCAGAAGGCCCCAAGACCCCAACTATGGACTTTCCAGCCTCTTGTTCACTCATTCACGTGACCAGTGTGGAGCACCTGATGTTAGTGGGCCTTGGGCAGGAGCCCTTGACCTGCACCATCGCACTGAATGGGACTGGGGTGGGAGGCTCTTCTCTTTTACTCTTGGTTTTTGTCTTTTTTTGTGTGGTATTGGGGTTTGAACTCAGGGCCTTCACCTTGAGTCACTCTACTAGCTCTTTTTTGTGAAGGTTTTGTTGAGATAGGGTCTCTCTATTTGCCTGGGGTTGGCTCTGAACTGTGATCCTCCTGATCTCTGCCTCCTGAGCAGCTCAGATTATAGGTGTATGAGCCACCAGCACCTGGCTATTCTTGATTTTTGAACCATGGATCTATGTAGCAATTCAAAAGTCTCAGTAAGTAAAATCAGTTAATCAAATAAGCTCACTAACAATTCACATGTCCCACTGTGTGCAGAGTGCTGGGGAAGCTACTGTCCTTCACTGAGTCCCAGGAGGTCTGTCCCTATGTCCCCTTACTAGGGCTGAGAAACAGGAAGGAGTGCAGAGCCTCATCATGAACAGAGGGTACCCAAGATGCCAGGCAGTGCCCTCAGGTGCCATCCACCACCTGTGTACACACAGCTCAGTGCACAGGGGAAAACTGGACAGGGCTGCTCTGCACAAAGTGAGGGGGCACAGGTGGGATGGAGTTCAGCTGAATTCCCATCGCCCGGGCTTCCCAGGTTCTGGCCAAAACACTAGGGTGAAAGCACAGGCTGCTTGGTCAACCTGGCTGGCATGTAACTTGAAAAGGGAGGAGAACTTGGGCATTCATTCGTGACTCATGAACAAACAGACAAGAACAGCAGGGCGATGGAGGCCACACCTGCTCGGGGAGCACCTGGCCTTCAGATGTGGGCCTCCTGCCTTTCTAGCCCTCTGTGCAGGGGGCTGAGGCACTTCCTCACAGCCCCCATCAGGCTAGAAATAATCAGCAGAAGCTGCTGGGGTGGCAGAGCCCTTGGCTCTGGCTCAGAGGCCACATGCTGGCCACCTGCTCTGGGGGATTTGAAGTACCACAGGAATGTGTCCAACAGGGAAGGCACCTCCATTTCCTGCCAGCCAAGAGGTGTGTGGCTAGGGGAGGGCTGCCTGCACGCCTCACAGAATAGCTGTCCCCCAAGCCTGACTCCCTCTGGGCTTCCCATCCATGAGAGGCCCCTCTGCTGGGACTGCTATACTCCACCCTGTAGGCTTAGACACAATAGGCAAAATGTGAGGAAAGCAGGACCTGGGAAGCCTTGAGTCCCAAACTAACACCCAAGACTCAGGACACAAATAAAGGGGATGGTGACCACATCCACCTCCAGAAAAGCAAGAGCGCAAGGCAGGTTCCTAGGAAGAGGACCCAAATGCAAGTTTCCCCACAGACCCAGAGAGCCTGTCCTGCACTGCTGCCAGTTTGCCTCTTCCAAAGTGCCACCGTGGTTATGCTCCCACCCCCCCCACACCCCTCCTTGCCTGTATAGAAATATTCAGACATGGACAGGTCTCCAGAACCCAGCAGAGAAATAGGGCAGCACTGCAGGGGTTTGGGAAGAGTATAGCTCCCCATAAAGATGAGCTGATGCAAACAGCTACCTGGTGACTCAGGCTTGGGCCAAGAGGCATGGAACCATCAAGCCAGAGACATAGACAAGAAATGGCAGATGGGCTCTCAGATAGTTGCCTCCCCTACTCACACATAGGCAGGTGCACATACACACTCACATACACACATGCCCTTACACATGTATACACACCCACAAGCCCTCACAAGTGCACACCGACAAGTCCTCACACACACACGTGCACACACACGCCCTTATATACATACTCAGAAGTCCTCACAAGCATACACATACAAGCCCTCACACATGCACGCCCCCCCACGTCCTCATCTGCCCATACACCCTCCACCCACACACATACACACACTCCCGTGCCCTCCACACAACCATGTCCTTACGCGCACGCGCACACACACACGCATGCACACGTACACACACACCCCCATCCATCTCCTGACCTCTGAGGGGAGCAGGCCCACCAGAGTGCCTGCTCACAGTGAGGTCCCAATCCTAGTACTGAAGCCCCTCAGGAAACACCAGTGGCTCTCTGGGGCTGCAAGGAGTTCTGCCCCCACCCTCAGCCCAGCCAGGTAGGTGGATGTGTTGTCTGAGGCCTGGGAATCTGGAAGCCACAGCCAGCTAGGGAAGGGAGGGCAGGGAGTGAGGTAAAGGCTACCTGGGAACTGACACAGTCAAGTGGGGAGCTGAGCCACCTTTGGGCTAGCTTCATGGCAGCCTGCAGTGTAGACAGCCCCTGTGCAGCAGCTGCCCACACGGCCTCCAGGCACGGCCTTCCCTGTGTGGTGGGACACTCACCGCTGGGCTTCAGGTATTTCTTGGCATGGAGGTAGCTCTCGAGCATGCGCTCATTGAAGAGCATGTAGCCCATGGGCTCCGAGATGATGATGTCCACCTGCTCAGGGAGCGAGACCTCCTCTACTTTGCCAGGGATGACCACGATGCGGTCGGTCAGGTTATTACTCTTCACTAAGACCTGCAGACAGGTGGGTCGGATAGGTCACAGAGCTTCCCTGAGCCTCCCTGCCTTGTGCTCTCACCAGACCTTTCCTCTCAAGGGAGGGGCTCTGTCCACACCTGGCCACCGGTGCCCCTGCCTCCTCCATGGACATCCTAACCACAGGGGGAGGAGTGTGGGCCTGTTAGGTGTTCCCTGCAGCCCAGCCGTCTTGGGGTGACAGCATCCCTGTCCTCTCCCACCCTACAAGGACAGCTGCTGGTGGGAGTAGAGACTGGGATGAGTCACCTTCACAACAGTCACCAAAGCTGGAACTGGACCCCCCCCCATCCTCAGAGACTCCAGTACTGGGAGCTCATCCTTCACACTTGACCACCCACGGGGAAGTGGTCTGTGGGAAAGGGAGCTCAGTGCCACAGTGCTTATGACCAGCATAAGTCAATGCCTTAAGAGCCTGAACGCAGCTCAGGTGGAGGAAGCATTGTGGCTACAGAAGAGGCAGGGAAGGGTCTCCATAGGACACCACATAGGTCTGCCGTATGGGGCAAAGCCAGGAGCAAGGTGGTAGTGTGCCTCCATGTGTGCAAGAGATGGGCAGCAGGGCAAACACGCTTACTTGCATGTGCACAGAACAGTCTGGGGGACCTGGGGAATCTCCTGGGGGAGGGACCGGGGTGGAGGAGGGGTGCAAGAGAGAAGCATTTTCAATGTTTACCCTTTCGTAGATTTTAGATTTTCAACTTTGCAAAAGAAGGTTTTGATGGAATAAAATAGGAAAAGGAAGTAACAAAACAAGTTCACAAAACAAAATACCCCTCTGATCTGCACTGGACAAGTGGGAGCAGGCTCAGAAAGGGTGGCACTCTTGCACAGTGGCTCAGATGTCACCCAGGAGGTCCTGCCTGAGTCTGTGTGACATCATGGTCCAGCCTGAGGCATGAGGCCATAGCTTTGTGGATATGTGGCTAATCACAGAGGGGAGGTCACTTCAGGCCCAGCAAGGCCTCCCGCCAATGGTCACTGATTTTAGGAACAAAGCATAACTGTGTGACATCCACAGGCCCCTCTTGGGCCCAAAGATCAGGTTTCCTGGGGGCTCCCAGTGGGCAGAGATGACAGACACTGACCTCAGCATGCTGGGCCATGGTACTGGCCTCCACTGCATAGATTTTCCTGGCTCCAGCTTGGGCTGCGAAAAATGACAGAATCCCAGAGCCACAGCCAACATCGAGAACAATCTGAGGAAAGGACAGGTGTCTGAGGTGATGAATAGCCAGTTATCCTGATCTGATCAGTACACACTGCACACAGGTATAGAAATGCCACACTGGACCCCATAAATATGTACAATTAAAAAAATGTTTAAGCTGGGCACTGGAGGTTCACACCTGTAATCCTAGCTACTCAGGAGGCAGAGATCAGGAGAATCACAGTTCCAAGCCAGCCCCAGGCAAATAGTTTGTGAGACCCTATATCGAAAAAACCCTTCACAAAAAAGGGCAGATAGTGGCTCAAATTGTATGCAGAGTTCAAACCCCAGTACTGGAAAAAAAAAAAAAAAAAAGTTTAGCCAGGCACCAGTGGCTCACACCTATAATCCTAGCTACTCGGGAGGTAGAGATTAGGAGGATTTTGGTTGGAAGCCAGCCCAGGCAAATAGCTCATGAGACCCTATCTCAAAAATATCCAACACAGAAAGGGCTGGCAGAGTGGCTCAACTGGTAGAGTGTCTGCCTAGCAAGCATGAGGCCCTGAGTTCAAACCACAGTATCACCAAAAAAAACAGTTTAAATTATCACCCTCAAAAAAAAAAAAAAAAAAAACAGGAGGACCTGCGAGCGGGTGATGAGAGTCAGATGGCTACTGGAAGAAATACTCATCACTGGGTACTCATTGTCCATGCCCAGCTTCAGGGCACAATGGCAGAGCCACCTCTCAGTGACAACTACACCCTGTCCTCAGTATCCACCTCCATGGGCTCTGGAAGGAGGTGCCCCAGAGGCTCCCACTCAGCTTCAGTCCCGTGGCCTACAGGTGGCTGGACCATCTGGGGCACAGGATATGGGCCTCCCAAGAAGCCTGTGTGGCACTGAGGGCTGTCTGCCTTTGTGGCTCTTGCAGGGAAGCAAGGGGCCTAGGGATGTTGGAGGCAGCATGCTCAGGAGGGCCTGGGTTGACTCCTTCCCTGAGAGGCAGTCAGTGCCTGGCTGGGGCAGGCAAGGGGCCCAAGTCTTGTCTACTGGGCTCCCCCAAAGCTGCTGGCAGAACACTGGATGTTCCAGATCTATGCAGTTGCTTCCGTGTAAGTAGGATGAGGACAAATGTTTCTGGAGTGGTATGTGAGGTCTCTTAAGGAGAAATACTCTAGGCACAGTGGCAGGCACAGAGTGACCATCCAGTGGGAGGACCTCAGCTGCTTCTCAGAGCTGTGGATGGACCAGGAAATGGATCTTGTTTCTGGGAGAGCCAGAAGGGATGTCACTGAAAGAGCTTGCAATGTGAGGGCCCCAAGCACTGTCCAGCCATAACTCAGGGTAGCAGTCAGGAAGCTTGGGGAGGTCCAGCAAGGACAGCCAGCAAGGCCTACAATAGCCACTGCATGAGGACTACTTCCACCATGGCCTGGGGCCCAGTGTCCTTGGGATCAGTAGGCAATGCTGGGGGGAGGGTGTGGGGCAGGACAATAGCATTGCATGAGGCAGATCCCCCGAGATCCACATGAAGAGCCCCATGAGATAGGCTGAGGGGAAACACATGTTCCTGACTGATTCAAAGGGAAGGCATACGCTGGGCCAGGTGACTAGAAGGGGTCTCTTTCCTCTGTGCAACACATGCATACTCCTCGCCTCACAGTGGGTTGCAGCCTTATAAGCAGGAAATGCACGTAATCCATCTGACCTACCAGCATCCTAGGTTAGCCTGGCCAACCTTAATCATGTATGCGCCTACAGTTAGGAAAAGCATCTTACACAAAGCCTATTTCAAGTCAGATGCCGATGGCTCACGCCTGTAATCCTAGCTACTCAGGAGGCAGAGTTCAGGAGGATCACGGTTCAAAGCCAGTCTGGGGAAATAGTTCACAACACCCTTTCACATAAAAAGGACTGGTGGAGTGGCTCAAGGTGTGGGCCTTGAGTTCAAAGCCCAGTACCTTTAAAAAAAAAAAAAGAGAGAGAGAGAATCTGAAGAGACAAGCCTTGCTGGTTTTCCCACACGGTCTATTAACATTAGGTATGCAAGGAAGCCTTCATAAAAAGCCAAAAAAGACAGGGTGCAGAGAGAGGTTCCTGCAGAGTGGTACCCCTCATGCTTCCCCTGGGCATCTCTTCATCTGTATTGGTTTTTTTTTTTTTTTTTGGTATCACTGAACTAGGGCCTCATGCTTACCAAGCAGGCGCTCTGCCACTTGAGCCACTCTGCCAGCCATTTTTTGTGATAGATATTTTCTAGATAGGGTCTCATGAATTATTTGCCTGGGCTGGCTTTGACTTTCAATCCTTCTGATCACTGCCCCATGAGTAGCTAGAATCATAGGCGTGAGCCACCAGCACCCACCTTCATCTGTGCTCTTTTAATCCTTTGTAATCAAGCAGGAAATGTGCTTCCCTGAGGTGTGGGAGCTATTCGGGCCAATTAATCAAGCCCAAAGAGGGGGTTATGGGAACCCCAACTTAGAGGCAGTCAGTCAGAAGCACAGGGAAAACCATCTGGGGCTGGCAAATGGCATCTAAGGTGTGGGGAATAGGCCAGGGACGGAGCCCCCAAACTGTGGGATCTGACATGCTCTCTGGGTAGGGGTGTGAGGACTGAATCGGATCAGAGGACATCCCGAGGACATCAAGCTGGTGCCTGCTGTTGTGAAACCACTTGCTGGTTGGAAGAATCCCCCACCTCTGCAAGTTTTCTGTATTCAGTGTGGCATGTAGGCAGGATTAAAAAAAAAAAAGGAGACACTGCTTTCCCTGCATTATCACTATTAAATAAAACCAAAAACTAAGTGCGGTAAAGCATGTTAATTATGTTGATTGTAGTGACCATTTTATATCAAACACACACATGTCAAAACATCACCTTAGGTATATACAACATGACATTAATTTCTCTTTCTTTGTTTTTGTGGTTCTGGGGATGGAACGAACAGTCATGGAAGCTAGGCAAGCAGTCACAACTGAGCTACCTTCCCAATCCCAGTATATACAACTCTTTTATTTGTCAATAAAGCTGAGACATATCATTAAGGGGGTAAAATCTTTTCCAAAGAAGCATATAGAATAGATCCAATTTTGTTGATTAGAAAAAGGGGGGAGCTGGGGGCATGGCCCGTCCAAGTGATGGAGCACCTGCCTAGCAAGTGCAAAGCCCAGAGTTCAAACCCCAGTACCCACCCCTCAAGAAAAAGACACAGTGAAATAATTTTACTGAGGCATACATGGGGAAGAATCTGGAAGAAAAGACAGACGATTGGAGGCAATTATTTTGGAGGGAAAAGACAGGTCTCACATGGTGATATTGTACATGTTATGTTGAGTTTACATAGTAAAGAGACTTTGCTTTTGTTTAGTTTTTTGTTTTTTTAGCAGTACTGGGGTTTGAATTCAGGGCTTTGCGCTTGCTAGGCAGACATTCTACCACCTGAGCCACTCTACCGGGTAGATTTTGCTTTTGTAATCAGAAAGAAATTAAAGAAAAACTCGAGCAAAAGCAGGGGTGGGGGGAGTAAAGGCAAGGGAATGGGGAGGTGGGTCTAGTGCCTGAGGAAAGGGGCAAAACTGCTCGCCAGTCTCTAGATCCATGGCAACCTCCCTGCACTGCCTGGCCCAGCATAGGGGTGAGGCCCTGCTCACCTTATCCTTGAAGTCGGTGTGGTTCTGCAGTATCGCACGCTGGTAGGTGCCTGTCCGTACGTAGTCCTGCATCATGTTCTGCTGCTGGGACAGGTAGCCATAAAACTGGAACAGAGACACACCAATGGCACAGGGCACACGGCGTGACAGAAGGCCAAGGTCCTAGCCTGCCCTCCAACAGAGGTGGGGGCTGACTCAGGCATAAACTTCCCTCAGGAGGCCGCGCACCCTCTGCTGGCCTGGACCCCGCCAGCATTTGCCAGCTGCTCCAGGAGAGGGAGCAGGGGACTGAATGGCAGTCCCCAGAGGGGACAATGCCACCATCACTGTGGCAGAAGGACACAGCTGGATGCAGCCTTGATGAGGAAGCTGCCCAGAAAACAGCAAAATTTGCCAAGGGTGGGGTTTTCGCATCTGGGGCCACCTGCCCCATCTTAGGGGCCCCAAAGAGGAAGAATGGATGGAACAGAACCCCAGAGCTCAGAGCGCCAGGCAGGTGAGGTGCGGTGTCTCTCTGTAAGACAACAGGCGATCGGGAGGCAGCGTGGCACCCGGGCAGGGCCACAGGCTTTGGCATCAGGCAGACCTGGCTTCCCATCTTGGCTCTGTTGCATAAGAGCTGTGTGACTTGGACCAAGTCACTTAACCTCTCTGAGCCTCAGTTTCTCATCTGTAAAATGGGGACAATAACAGCACTTACCTCCTCGAGCTGTTAGGAGGGTCCAAGTGCTTCAGGCATGTAAGAGTGCTTAGACTGTGCCTGGCACACAGTGACAGTTCAGGACATTGCTACAGTTCTGTCATTACTCAAAATGTCAGGGGACCTGGCTTCACCCGCACTCAGATCCTTCCAGCAACCCTCTCAGGTGTCACAGATGAGGAAACTGAGGCCCAGCAAGTAGAGGGCACCTGCCCAAGGCTACACAGCTAGTAAGGGATAGAGCCAGCATGGGCACGCAAGTGGACCTGCCTGGTGCTGCGCCACCTCCTGTGGGCAGGAAGGGAGACAAGGGCCAGGTGGAGGCCTGGCCCAGGGTGGGAACCAACCTACCTGGAAGTACTGCACAGCTGAGGACTCCTCGGTCCGCTCACTGAACACTGACCGCTCCAGTGTGTGTCCACGACAGGTTTTCAGGATGTTGTAGAAAGAACAGAAATCTGGAATGGGGACGCCAGGTCACTTGGGAGTAGTCAATGGCCTGCCCTAGGATGCCAGTGCTACAGCCATCTAGGGAGACCTTACGGGGCCTGGGGCTTTTTGTCTCTCAGGTGGCCCACCTGACTTTTTTCTTTTTTTTTGGTGGTACTGGGGCTGAGGCACTGAGTTCAATTCCCAGTGCTGCCAAAAAAAAAAAAAAAGGCAGTTTTATAAGTGCTGTTTTACTTGACATAATTTAGTGGTCATCATTCTGAGTTAGTAAATAACTTTTGTGTATAAATAAGTTCATTGTGAAAGGCCACATAACTTTGCATGCTGGGGCAGGGTGGTGGTGGGTTCCCTGACGTTTTCTCAGCATCTGGACACTTGAGGTGGCCCTCCTGTCCACTTCCACACAGATACCACCATCCCATTCTGGGTCTACATGGGAGTGCTAGAGGTTTGATGCCCAGATCAGTGGCCTGTACCCTTCACAGCTCTGCCACGCTGGTCTTTGTGAGGAAGTGTCCAGGACTGTTCCCACTTGATACCACCCTGCAGGACAGGGAACCCTGACATGTCCTCATGTGGGTCACCAAGTGGCAGTCTTGGCTGCCTTTTTCCTTTTCTTCTAAATGTGAACATTGTTTGCGGAGAAAAGTCACCAAGTCACACAGTTTTGAGGTAGAAAAGTCAGATGGAGCCAGGCATCCTAGCAACTCAGGAGGCAGAGATCAGGAGGATTGTGGTTTGACACCAGCCCAGGCAAACAGTTTGTGAGACCTTATCTTGAAAAGTAGTAGAGCACCTGCTCAGCAAGCATAAGGCCCTGAGTTCAAATCCAACACTAAAAAAAAAAAAACAAAAACAAAAAACCCACACAAACAAAAATGTTCAAAAGAACTTTAAAATATAAGCAATCATAGAGTAGGAAAAAAACTAGAAGGGACTGGGGTTGTGGTTCAGTAATAGAACATTTGCCTGGCACACAAGGTCCTGGCTTTCAATCCCCAGAACAGCAAAAACAAAACCAAACCCAAAAAAGATTTTTTAATAACACTGTTAATGGCTATATCTGGAAGTTGGCTGGTGTCAAACTCACAACCCTCCTGCCTTAGCCTCCCAAGTGACATATGCTACCACACCTGGCTTGCTAGCAGTCACTGACATCCCTTGACTTGCAGCAGCATGGCTAGTCTCTGTTTCTATGGTCCCAATGTGCATGTCTGTTCCTGTATCCAAATCACCCTCTGAAAAAAAATTTTTTAAGAGATAGTAACTCATGATCCTACTGCCTCAAACTCCCCAGTGCTGGGAGATTACAGACGTGTACTACCATATCCGACAACTCTTTCATTAAACAAAGAATACAGCCAGATGCTGGTGGCTTATGCCTGTAATCCTAGCTATTTGGGAGGTTGAGATGGGGAAGATCACAGTAGGGTTTGAGGCCAGCCTCAGCAAATAGTTCCTGAGAATCCATCTTCAAAATAACCACAGGAAAATGGACTGGCAGTGTGGCTCAAGGGGTAGAGTAGCTGCTTTGTAAGCAGGAAGAAGCCCTGAGTTCAAACCCCAATTCCACCAAAAAAAAAAAAAAAAAAAATGGCACTGAATGCCGGTGGCTCTCATCTGTAATCCTAGCTACTCAGCTGGCAGAGATCAGGAGGATCATGGCTCGAAGCCAGCCAGACCCTACCTTGAAAACACCCATCACAAAAAAAGGGCTGGTGGAGTTCAAACCCCAGTACCACAAAAAAAAAAAAAAAAAAAAAAAAAAAAAAGGCAATAGATTACAGTAGTTCCCTGCAGAACACATTCTAAGATGTGCCTCAGATGCCTGAAACTTGTAGACTTGTAAATCCTGTTTTTTTCCCTCTACATACATACTTTTGGTAAAGTTTACCTCCTCCCATGAATATGTACAACTACTTTGCCAATGAAAAACAAAAAATACATTTTTAAAAAACTTTATGAAAGGGGGGACTTACTGCACACCTGTAATCCTAGCTAACTGGGAGGCAGAGGATCACAGTTTGAGGTGTCTAGGCAAACAGTTCTGAGTCACCCATCTCAACCAATATAAAAGCTGGGCATGGTGGCACACACCTGTCATCCCAGCTACCAGAAAAGTGTAAATAAGAGGATCAAGGTCCACGCCTGACCTAAGCATAAATGTGAGCCTCTATTTAAGTGCTAGCAACCTCAGACCCTGATTCAAACCCCAGTACCACAAAAAGAAAAAAAAAAAAAAAAAATTCAGGTGTGGGTTGTATACATTTGTAATCTCAGCACTGAGGAGCCTGAGGTAGGAAGATAAGGAATTCCAGGCCAAACTGGACTACGTAAGTAAGACCCTCTCTCAAAAAAAAAAAAAAAAAAAAAAGGAAAGAAAGAAATAGATGCAGGGCACCTCTGACAGGGATGTGACTCCCCACCCTGGTCTTTTGCATCACCTTCCCCCCACTGCTGCTGTGCAGGAGACCAAGTGGCCCACAGGATCATCTTTAGGCTGAAACAGTGAGGTGCCCCAGGGGAAGCAGGCAGGCAGCCTCAGCTCCTGTCCCAATCACCAGGTTCACTTCTGCTCTCATTCATCAGGATCTGTCCCAGGATCTTCACAGGGTCTCAGGCCTGGCCACCAGCACTCCCAATCATGCGCTCACCAGGCCCTAGAAGCCCTCTTCAGGGATCTTGTGTGTTTTCTCAAACCCCAGAAAGGTTGGCTTACAGACTTCCAGTGGTTTCTCTCAGTAGCCAGAACAAAGCCCCTGCCTGCCTCTAGAATCTTGTCTCACTTCCTCCCCTTCAATCCAGCCACAGTGTGCTCTGGGCTGGCTACCATCAGGAAGGCAGTCAGGACAGGCCTCTTGGGGGAATGGACATAAAAGAACCAGTGCAAGCAGATCACAGCAGAACATTTGCTCTGATCAGCAAAAAGGTCTTTCTGAGAACATGTTTCCACATGGGACTATCATTTTTTTCTTCTTTTCTTTCTTTTTTATTTTTTGAGATGGGGTCTTGTTATGTTGCTAGCCTCAAACTCCTGGGCTCAAGTGATGACCATCTCAGCCTCCTGAGTCCCTGGGCTGGAGCTATGACTTTTTTTTTTCTTTTTGAGACAGGGTCTGGCTATGCAGCCCAGGCTGGTCTTGAACTCAGCAATCCTCCTCTCTCAGCCTCCCCAGAAGCTGCGCCTAGGGGCGCGCACCATTGCATCCAGCCAGGGCTGTGATTCTTGACACTTGCAGGGCTCTGGGACCCCACCTGCCCACCACACCTGACACATACCGTTGGGTGTGGCAAACTGAATGAGGACACTGTTGCAGCCCAGGGTGACAATGAAGGACTGCCTGCCCACACGGCTGCACTCTGTCTCTCGGGACACGGAGCACTTGAACACACACACATCTTCATCTGCAAGACAAAGGAAGAAATCAGGCATGAGTGGTGGCACCTGGTGGATGCTTTTGTTTGAGCCTGTGTCCCCACAATCTTTCCCTCTGCTCCATGACACCCCCACATTCTTTTGGGGAGCCACAGAATCACTCTGGAAGTGCTGCTGGGCCCTGCCTACCCAGCCCACTCTGAAGACTTGGTAGGGGATGATCAAGGATCAGGGACAGAGGTTGAGTACTCAGGAAGCTAAGTGTCCAGTAGGAGAGGAGGAGGAAGGGTCGACAGGAGAACGTCCTAGATGACCTAGTCCAGCTAAGGTGGAAGGGCACTCATTCAAACCCTTCTGGGTCACACAGGTGGAGCACAGCCTTCAAAGAGCAAAAGAACAACCTACAGAATGAGAATGAGAATTTACACATTATGTATAAGGACCCAGTATCCAGAGAACATACATAACTCTTTTAACTCAATAAAAAGATAAGCAACCCAATTCAAAATGAGACTACTCTCCAAAGAAGATACACAAGTGGCCAAAAAGAACATGAAAAGATGCTCAAACCCAGCCAGGACAAAAGTTTGCAAAACCCAATCTCAAAAACAAGCTGAGCATGGTAGATCACAGCCATAATTCCAGCTACTCCAGAGTGGATGTAGAAGGATGGAGGTCTGAGACCAATCTAGGCAAAATCTTGAGACCGTATCTGAAAACCAAACTGAAAGCAAAAGGACTGGGGTGTGGCTCACATGATAGAACTACATATGATTAGAAGAACCACATGCACAAGGCCCTGAGTTCAATCCCCAGTACAAAAAATAAATCCCAGAATGCTCAATATCCTGTCATTGGGGAAATTCAAATCAAATCCACTACAATATACCATTTCATACCCACTAGGCAGACCATAATTTAAAACCAAAAAAAAAAAAGTGGGAAAACAGGAGAAGAGAGATAACAAGTAGTTGGCGAAGATGTGGAGAAATCAGACCATACACTGCACTAGTGGGACTGTAATGCAACCACTGTAGAAAACACCATGGCCGTTCTTCAAAAAGTTCAACATAGAGCTGGTGCAGGTGGCTCACGCTTGTAATCCCAGCCACTTGAGATCAGGAGGATCATAGTTCTAGGCCAGATGAGCAAATAGTTCAAGAGACCCCATCTGCAAAATAACTAGAGCAAAATGGACTGGAGGTGTGGCTCAAGCGGTAGAGCACCTGGTTTGCAAGCATAAATCCCTGAGTTCAAACCTCAGTCCCACCAAACAAAACAAAATGAAACAAAACAAAAAAAATACAAAATAGGATTATCATTTAACAGAGCAACTCCACTCTAGGTATGTCCCCAAAGGAACTGTAAGCAGGTATTCAAAGACAGACTTGTGTGCAAATATTCACAGCAGAGAGCCAGCATGATGGCATGTGTCTACACTGTCAAATTCTCAGGCTGAGGTGGGAAGAAGGCTGAAGCCCAGAAGTTTGAGACCAGCCTGGGCAACACAGCAAGACACCATCTCAAAAAAAAAAAAAAAAAAAGCACAACCATATTATTCACAATTACCAAGGCCCCAGATGCACATCAACTGATGAATAGCTAAACAAATATGGCATACATGAAACAGACCACTGGTCAACCATGGGAAGGAATAAAGTCTTGATACCTGTGATGCAACCTGGATGAATGTCAGAAGCCTCCACTCACATGCAACATTCACAAGAGGTAAATCCATGTCAGAAAGCACACTTGCTTTCTGGAGAAGGTGAGAGAGAAGGCAGGAATGGGAAGTGAGTGCTTAGTGGTATATGCTTTCCTTTTGGGGTGATGACAGTGTTTTGGAGCTAGATAAAGGTCACAGTTACACAACACTGAAGATGATAAATGCCACCAAATTTTACATTTTAAAAGGTTATGGTACGGAGTAGATCAAGTGATAGAGCACCTGCCTAGCAAATGTTTGAAGCCCTGAAATCAAGCCTCAGGTTATGGGAATTTCATGTCAATAGAAAAACGAAAACCATTCCCAATCATGAGTCTGACCACAGGGCCTAAGTGTCTTCATTGGGCTCCACTGTGGTGCAGTGAGACTTGAGAAGGACCAGTCCTTGGAGTGAGCCAGGCTCTCTACACCAGAAGCCCTGCCAGACTCCCTCCAGACCCAGGAGACCAGTGCTGCTCTCCTGGAACAGGGTAGGAGGAAGCTCTGGACCTCTGGCAGGAGGGAAGAGTGGGAGGGTACTGGTTGGCCACCAGCTTAAACTCATGGACCCACGGCAACCATAGGGAACCCCAGACAAGGGGTTTAGAGATCTAGCTCTAAGTAAGTCCCAGGAAGGGACCCTGGCATAATGCCTGTGCCCACGCCCTCCTGGGGCAGGAGATAAAGGTGATCTGCCTCTGCTGGCCATGCCTGGACAACAGCAAGCAGACCCAGGGAGGGCCTGTTTACAAGGCAGGCAGCCTGGCAACCTAGACAGTTGCTCCAGGCATCCCTTTGCAACCTGGCGCCAGCCAGGCGACCACAGCACCTGTGGCTGAGAGACACTAGGCTGCAGCCAACAGTAGGGGCTGGGCCCCGGTCAGGGAAGCCTGGGCTGAGGGTGAGGACTTTTGCTTCCCCACAGGGGCAGCAGCCATAGCTGGTGAAGCCAGAATTTGATGACAGTCACAGATAGATTCCAAGCTAGTCCCTGGCACATAGAAGACACCAGGGAGTATGTGACAACCCCACAAAAACCAACCAACAAACTGCACCATGTTCCTCCCTGCTTTTTCAAATTCTTCCTGTGGGGACTGGAGTGTGGCTCAGTGGAACAGTGCTTGCCTGACATGTTCGTGGCCCAGGGCCCGCCCCCAGCACCACAAAAATCACCAAAGCAAACGACAACAAAAGCTTTCCTTTGGGAAACATTGAGCTCTCACACCAGCCATTAGGTGTGTGATCCAAACCCCTCCACTTACCCAGACTCTTACCCCCACAGCCCTTTCCTCGCTGCCATACTCCATTCTTTAACCCCAAATGCCAAGGCTCCAGGCTTTTACACATGCTGCCCACCTTCTCCTCACCAACATGGGCCCTGGGGACAACTGCACACCTGTGCAGGCTCAGGCACTGGTCCAGAAGCACCTGTAGTCAGGTGAAGCCACCCTGGTTGCCTCCAGGGTAAGAGTATCCTGGGAGGTGGCTGTTCCTCTGTGGGGCATGGAACCGGTGGTGGACCTAAGGGGCTACCAGGGCCTTGGCCCTGCAGGCCAGGAAACCCTTGGTAGACTCCAAGCTGGCAACTGGCCCTCATGTTCTCTATTCAGTCACCAGTGAGGGATCCACAGGAGGAGCAGGATCTTAAGGGCCCAAAGACTAAGACATGCCTGTGTATGGCCACCAAAAACCAATCCAGAACTCTCCATGGTTGCCAGTGGACCAGTGTATGGGGGGCTGTGTGCACAGGGCTCAGAGAGGTTGGGAAGGGGACAGGAGAGGATACAACAGGACAACAGAAGGGGAAACTATAAAGAGGGTTCTTGGGCAGGAGGCTGTGCTGTGCAGTCAATGGAGGTCGGGACTAAGCTGTGACTCCTTTCTCCTGTGGCTTTTCTTTTCCAGGGAGGGCCCTCCCCCACCCTCCCCACCCTCTATCACCACCATTCTAGACAGGATCTCAAGCAGGGAACAAAAGGAAGCCAAGCAGACTGAGAAGCATAAAGGATGCAGGAGCAGACTGCCTACCTGCCACACTCCTACGGTCCGTCCTGCTCAAGCTCTGGGGCCAAAGAGCAAGGGCTGGAATGGCTCCACAGGGTGAGCCGCACTCAAGTGGATCCTCAATGGGTACGAAAACTACCACACCCTCAAGACAGCCTGTCTTGCTCCCCAGGTAGCAGGCTCCCCATCTATCTGGGTCACAAATGCCCAATTGCTGCCATGAGCAAGGCCTTTGAGCCTGTTCACATCTTGCTGAGGCTGGATGTCACACATGAATAAGTGACAGTACTTTGTAGAGGCCAAGCTCTGTTCTAGAACTTTACATGTGCCTTCATTTCCTCCTCCTTCACCCATTGCTCAGAGAGATTAAGGTCATATAGTGAGAGAGAGGCTGAGGCAACTGGCTCCAGGGTCACTGCTCCTAACTAGTGTGTCCTTGCATTTCTTCTGTGCATCCTGCAGCAGGGTTTCAGCCTTCTTTGAATAGGACCAGACAGCAAATATTTTCACCTTTGCAGGGAATGTAGCTCAGTGGTAGAGCACTTGCCTAGCATATACAAAGCCCTGGGCTCCGTCCCTAGTATTACCAAAACAAAGGGGAAGAAAAAACCCTGCAAAAAATATTTTTGGTCTTGTAGGAAGGATGGTCTCTGCTACAATGACTTGATTTTGCTTTGTGGTAGACGATAAACAAACCAGTATGCAAGGCTGTCTACCAGTAAAACTGTGTTTACAAATCCAGGCCGGGGGCCAGGTGTGGCCTACAGGGCTGCTGTGTCTGGAAGTATAGGTGCACAGGCTGGGTGCTAGGCCCCTTTCCTCCTACTTCAGTTGCTCATTGGACACTGGGTAATGGGAACATAGGTTCCCCATCCAGAATGGGCAGGTGGCAGAGAGACAAGGATGTTTAGGTGAGGGGCTCATGGGCACTATCAGAGCCTAGAGGCGCAACTGACCCAGCCTGGGCAGAAGACAGGAAACAAACCCTCAGGGGAAATGAGGGAGCCTGCAGAGGGCTGGCTGGTGGGGAGTCTGCCGTCAGGCTTCCTTGCAGGCCAGGGCAGGGCAGGCTGATGAGCAGAGCTGCTAAGGAGAGTCAGCTAGGCAAACCAGTGGCTCCAGAATGTAGACGTTCCCACATACATGGGAAGCACTGGGAGGACCCAGGACCTAAGATATGCAGGAAGTGGAGGGGCTATAGCTGCCAGGACAGGCAGGTGTCCTGCTCCTATAGGGGCAGGAGATGAGGTGGGTTCTTTAGGTCAGGAAAGTGAGCTGCTGCTCCCCACCTGCTATGGAATTAGCCCTCACACATTCTTTCCTTGCTGGTAGCCCTGTGGAATCCAGAGCAGCAGGACCTGAGGCACAGGGGGTTCGTTGGTACTAGGTTTAGAGAAAACCCACAGCAGGTGTGGATGGCAGGAGCCCTGGCAGCCCTATCTGCAGTCACTCTGGGCCTGCCCTAGCCCCAGATGAATTCAAAGGAACAGGGAGACCTTGTCTCTGGGGACTCTAACCAGATGCTCCCAGGGGACCATGCCAAGCCCCAGTCATCTCTCAGTGCACCCAACATTTCTCACAGTGTCTCATACTCACAGCCCATCTGCTAGGCTCTCTCCTCTGCTTACCACTCTTCCCAATGGGCACAGTGGTGTGTGTCTATATAATCCCAGCTACTTGGGAGGCTGAGGCAGAAGATCACTTGAACCCATGAGTTTGAGACCAGCCTAGCCAACATAGTGAAACCCTTTCTCAAAAACAAACTGCAACATAAACACAGCTTTCCATAGTTACCCCCAGATAGCAGCTTATGTCAAACTATGCTGACCTTCGCTATTCCCACATCCCTGTACCACAGGCAGAAGTCTTCTTTGGCCCATGTGATTCTGGATTGAACACCCTCCTCCTTCCTCTGGCTCCTTGTCATCCCCCTCATCCATGCAGGTCCTCCAGTATTTCCTAGAGAAGCTCCTGGTACAATGCCTGCCTTGCTTGATTTGTAACCACCCAATAGGGCACACTCTACGATAAGTATCTAACATGTGGGGGCACTTGAGGAATTACCCCGGGCAGAACAGGCTGCACGGTATGGGAGTTCAGGAGCCTAGGTCCAAATGCCAGTCTGCCCCTGCCTGAACCCTCGAGTGTGGCCTTAGCTGGAGAAGTTACTCCACCTCCTGGAAGTGACTGGGCAGCTCACAGTCATGCTCTCTGCTGTTGCTGTCCTTCTTCCCTTCCTCTTGCTTCTAGAAAGCAATGGACAAACACGGGGTACGGTGCCTCAGGCTGGGCAGGCCTGAGTCAGAGGGAACAGGCAGCTGGGGAGCTTAACCCTGCAGTTAAGCTCTTTACTCCTGTAGAAACTTACATCCGCATGCAACCACAACAAGGAGGTAGAGGGCAAGACTGAAGGCAGCCACCAGCTTAAGGGGACAAGGTTACATCTTAAGTCCTTGCCTTTCCAGCAGAAAACTCTCACTTCCACCAAATGGAGGAATAATTAAAGCTATCTATCTATCTCAGCAGACATGGTAAGGCAGGGGATGTAGGAACATTCCTCTAAATGTTAGGTCTTCTATTAGATCATCTCCTACTGTCAAATAAAAGCCGGCTGGTCACCTTCCAGAGGAAACACTCACAGTGAAAGAGAAGAGCTGGGTGAAAGGAGAGTGAGAATCCCACCCGCCAGCTGCAGGTGAGAGAAATTCAGGTGGCTACTCAGCCGCAGCCAGCTCCATGCCAATCCCAGGGCCAGGGGCTCAGTGCAGAGCAGAGCAGAACAGAACAAAACACAGGGTGGGCCTGCTTCTCTTGCTGAAAGCCAGCTCAGTGGTGGGAGACAGGCAGCTCCCCACACACTGTCGGGGAAACAGGTGGGCAGGTGCTGGTAGTAAGCCTGGAGGGAAGGAAGACAGGGACTGATGACAGAGGAGGGTGTGATTCACATTACAGACAGACTCAGGAAGACACACACTGGAGCCAGGTACCCCCCCCCATCCCTGCCTATGATGACTGTTTCCAAACCAGTGGGTACCAAAAGCTTCCCAAGAGTCCTCTCTGTCCTGAGTGGCTTGGCATCCCTGTGGCCAGGAGACAGAAGAGATCACCCCCAGGGGTCATGTAGCAGAGAAGACCAAGAAGGTAGGGGTTAAAAGGATGAGCTTCACCTTGGGCCTCAGTGTCCTCATCTGCTCACTGTGATACTGACAACCCGAGGGCTGGGATGACCTAACCCACATGGAGAGCCTGACAGCCAGCCAGTGCACAATCTGCCATCCCAGAGCCACACTAGGTCAGACCCAGTGGATTCTGATCCTGCCTCCGCACTGGCCTACACCCAACCTCAAGAGTCCCAGCTGGAAAATGGACATAAGATGAGGAATCTGATGACAGAGGTAGTAGTAATTGCAGTAAGTGCTTAATAAACATAAATGTTCATTTTCACTGTCACCAGGGACAGATCAATGCTGTCTCCAAGAAGAATCCCAGCCCAGGAACCCTAGCTCTGCTGGCCTCTGTCTCTCCCTGTAACCTAAGCCAGACCCTCTGGTGCTGCCCAGAGCAGCTGCTGCTACACTCTGCCTGCCCTGGGGTATTTGAAGACCATGAGGTCAGCCAGGCTGGCCTGGCTCCTCTGCGTGAATCTGAGCCCCTCCCCTCAGGCATTCAAGAGCTGGGAACCCCTTAGCTCAGGCTGATGGGGCAGTGTCCCTGGCACACTATAGCACCAAGTATGAACAACACTTCCAAGGGCAAGTAATCCCAAAATCCTCTTGTGGGCTTATCCTGTAAGGCTCAACCTGAAAATGTTTATGAAATAAACCTTAGATACAATTCAAATATAGCCAAAGTGGTGGGAATTTAAATACCCGTTGAATGAATGAATGAATGAATGAACGAACAGATGGAGGAAGGGATCATGCCGCCAATTTAAAGAAACAGATGCTGATCTACAGACCCTGCTGCATTAAAATGACCAAGTCATATGCACCACTGAGATACAAATGAGAGCAGGCAGCGAAAGGGAGGAGGAGCTGGTCTAGAAGCACAGTCAAAGAACTTTATGGGCGGCTTCTGGGAAGGGCACACTTTTCAGCCCGCCACCCCCTCACACTCATTGTTTAAAGCTGCACAACTCAAGCACAGAGAGATTTATGCATGTGTGCCTGCATGTGCCTGCAAAACCCAAGGGAAGGTCGTGGCAGTGGGAAGGGAAGAGCAGACGGCTTTTCATGTCACACCCTCCTCAGTGGGCTCAATTTCTACCCTGTACGTGGAAGATAAGCAGACACACCAACTGCCACATTTGACATGGAGGACTTGCCACCTCCCAAGGTGGATGGGCCTGATTGTGAACCCTGTCGGTGGGGAAGGTGGTGGGCAGAGCCTCTGGCCTCTGCTGTGACCCAGCTGGAGGAGAAAGGGTTGCCAGTGCCTCCCAGAGCAAGCCTGCACCTACCCTGCTGTCCCTAGAGGGATGGAGGTGGGGCAGAGGGCTGGGCCAGGTCAGGTTGCCCCAGGGCAGCCTGGCTCCAGCCTGTATTCCCAGCAGCTGTCACCTGGGAAAGTCCTCCTCCCCTGCCAGAAAGGCCAAAGGCCAGGTACAAACACCAAACCTAGCATTGGGGCCAGTGAGACCCAGGCTTGAGTCAGACCCAAGTTCCTTGCCTCCCTAAGCCTCAGCTTTATCATCTAGAAAACAAAACCCATTGCCCAGCGTGTTGCCATGAGAATGGGCACACCCTGTGCCCACGGCACACAGCAGGGTGATGTTGGCACTAAACACACCAGTCTCAGCCCCCACTGTGCCAAGGCAGAAAGAGAGGGAGTCTTGGAGAGAATTGTGGACATAAGGCTATGGTGGACCTAGTCCAGGCCTCTGGCCCTGTCTCCCAGGTGGCTACCCCCAGACCTAGCCCACCTGGGAGTCCCTCAGGGTCCACCCACCCTCACAGCCAGAGAACTGCCACCTGCCATATGGCAGACAGAAACTGGTTTCACACACGGCTTGGCATCTCTTAATTTTGTTTGTTTGTTTGTTTGTGGTGCTGAGGAAGAAACCCTGCTAGGCAAGTGTTCTACCACTGAGTTGCACCTCAGTCCCTTGTTCTTCATTTTCTACTTCAAAGGTAACAGCCTAGGTTTTCAGGTTGACACTAGTGTTGGTGTAGGGTTACAAAAGGGTAAGGTTACCCCAGGAGGCAGGTTTGACAGAGAGCGAAAGCCCTTGGTTCTCTCTGCCACATTTTATTTCTTAAACTGAGGGTGGGAACTGCAGGGTGTTTGGCATATTAGCCTTTAATAGGTTCACAATATTTTCTAGTAACAAACAGCCACCTCTGACAGCCCCAAAGGCCTAAATTGGGGTTCACAATTGGCAAATCATGGGCAACTGACAAAGTCAAAACGTTAAGTCTACTTTAGGAGAGCCCTCAAGAATATGGGTTTCCAGGAGTCCAAAAGCAATCCTGAAATCAGCAAGTGACAGATAAGGACAAGAAGTGGCTACCTGGTAACACTGATGTCTTCCTCTCAGGTTCCCTATTGGCATTTTCAGAAAGTCAGGCCTCCATGGCCCACTGTGGGTCTGGTGTCAGGAAGGGGCTGCAAGTGGCACCTGGAGAAAGGCCAGGCCACCTCTAGGGTGACCATGGGCTGGAGAAAGGCCCCTGCACCGAGGATTTCCAAACCTCATCCCACAGTAAGTCGGGACATAAGAGGCTGGGGGTGCTCAGTGAGGCACTCCCCTTGAAGGGCTGGCTGGTTCACAGGAGGGCTGAAGGCTGGTCTGGAGGCCTAAAGGAGAGTCTAATTGTGGGGTGTGTGGAAGGGCAACACCAAGAACAGAAGGACAAGACAAAGGGCTCAGCTTTTCTGAAAAGAACACTTGGGGCAATTACATGCAAATGTCTCCCCATCCATGCTAATTACCTGCTGCCAGGCCTGGCTTTGTGGCTACAAAAGGGACAGCAGATGTGCCCTGGGGTTCTGCAGCCGGGACATGGTGCTTAGTGGATAATTGGAGAAAGGGGGGCAAGGCAGGCAAGGCAGTGAAATGCTTGCACCAGTCCCTTGTGCTGCAGGCTGGCGGGGCCTTTCTTCTCCAGTGAAGACTTTGAAGCTGTGATTTATGAACACAAGGCAGCACTCTTAGGCATTTATTCTGCAGAGCCCCAGTTAAGGCTCCAACCACCCTCAAGGTCGCCCTTAGCACCATTTTCAAGAGCAAGTTGGGCTGGGGAACCAGAAGCTGCTCCAAGGACAGGCAAACCACATCCCAGCCTCCAGAGACCAAAGACTCCATCTGGGACTTTGGCTTAGTGGTATTTATTCATGCTCAGAAGAGGGACCACAAACCCTTGGGGCTCCCCGCAACAGGGAGGCCATCCAGGCTGCCTCCTAGAGAGTAAGGGGGTAGGCAAGGGTCTCCATCAACTGCAATACACAGCAGAGCATGGGCAGTGGTACTCTGTGATGTCCTTAGCAGACAGGGTGCTTCCCTTTCAGAGGCCTGGAAGCAGGGGTGGGATGAAGAGCACCAGCGAGCAGCAGAAGGAGCCTCCCTTGGAGTACTGGAACTCAGGCTGCCCAGGGGGGTGAACCAAGGTGAAGAGGCAGGAGGATGGGCAGAGGAAGCTTCAGCTGCCAAGAGACAAGGGGAAACTGTGGACTGAGGCCCACTTGGAGTCCCATGTGAGGCCCATCTTGGAAGAAAGGTTCTGACCGCGAGCCTGGCACTATATGGCCAGGCCTCCTCTGGCCCCACCTCAGATGGAGAACAGGATGTTTGAGTTAGGAGGGTTGCCTCCTGCCCTGGAGCCATAGGCTGCCTCTCCAGTTGTGACTCCAGATGTGGCACAGGCCATGAGGGTCTGCTGCTGCCTGACACAGCAATGGAATCACAATGACACAAGACAGACAACAGCCTGGCATGAGAGTCCTGGAAGACTCTGCTGTGACCAACACAGTGGCACAGGACAAGGAGCAGGGAAGGGGAGCAAGACTCAGAACAACCTCCTCCCTATCAGGCGCTGTAATGATTGACTTACATTTCTCTGACCTGAGGAGGAAGGCTGCTGGGAGAAACAAGGTACGGGGCTGCAGGAGATGGTGGCTGAGTGAGGCCCTGGGTTCACATCCTTTTTCTGCCACCAACCTTTCAATGCCCCAGTTACCTCATTTATGAAAATGAGGGGCTCCCTGTAGGGACCCACCAACCTCTGAGAATGCTCCGATGGGGACAGGAGTCAATCCACGTAAAGCACTTGTAACAGGGTCTACCTGGCTCACTGGTCACGCTTGCTAAATATTAGCCTTGGTAGGCCTAGGAGCATCGGCAAGCAGGGGCCCAGGTATTAGGGAAAGGGAGCAGGAGCCAGGCACCCTGTCACACTCTGCCCAAGAGTTCTTACAGAGTCTGAGAGGGGAATCACTGGAGGGCACACTACAGAAATCTGGAAGCTCCAGTGTGGGTTAGAAGGACCCTTCACCTTCTCCTCCAGCTGGAAGAATGTGGAAATCTTTAGATGCCTCTCCTGGGTCTATGAGAGGCGCCAATCTGCCTTACTCACATGACTTGCATCCCCTTCTCATTAGAGCCCTGATCAGCCAGGGTACTGAGCCTCACCTCCCATTCGTCAAGCAGGTTTCCATACAGAAAACCACTGCTGACATGGGGAGCACCCAGCCAAAATGAACCCCATCCCGGAGAACACAATTAGCAGGAGAAAAGACCTGTCAACAATGGTAAAGCCAAACAGCCTGGACAGACACTTTTGCCGAAACTGTGGGAACGAATCCCTTTAGAGACAAACAAAAAGATGGAATAAAGGAAGGGGGTTGTCAGGCTCTATGCAAGGAACAGTATAGGGGGCAGAGCCCCCCAAACCCGTCTGGACCTGTTTTCAAGAACTCCAGCCAAGGTTGGTAGAGTGACTAAGTGGTAAAAAGTGCCTGCCTAGAAAGTCTGAGGCCCTGAGTTCAAACCCCAGCCCCACCAAAAAAAAAAAAAAAAAAAAAAAACAGAAAACAGCCAGCTTGGCAGCAGGAGACAATTAGCTGGCAGGCAGCCAAAGTAGAATAGGGAAGGAGGGGCCATCCAACTGAACCAAGAGGGGACAGTCAAGCTCCAGGACTGGCTTTAAGCAGCAGCACATGGGTTACATACAATGCTCACAACTGTTCAACGAATCAAACAGAACCCCTGAGGCCCGGCACCTGCTTTCAACAGGACTAATAGTTAACAAAGAGAACTGGGGGAGATGGGGCACACAGAACCTCCAAACACAACTCCTTCAGGCTAGGTGAAGTCAAGTCTCAATCTCCTTCACAGAAATGGTCATGGGGGAGCAAAGGAGCATGGGAAGTTGGGGCCTCCAGAGTCTTCACCCACAAGTCAGAGTTGTCCATTATAAAAAGCAAAGGACAGATGCCAGGTTTCGGTGCCTGGACAAAGGACGCTGAGGACCCACGGCTAGATTCCCAAGGCCCTCTATGCCCCTCCAGGTCTCATGGGCTGGAGGTTTCGGATCTGTCACCACAGGTGGTAGGTGGACACAGTCCTCCTCTAGGTCACATGGTAGGTTCAGAGTCCAATGACACACGTCTGCCATTCACTAACCTCCATCCCCTCAAGTTACAGGAGCAAGCTGAAGAGAAAGCAACTGGGGTTACTGGGCCAAGGTCATAAGGTCAAGCCCAGGGAAAGGTGCACAGCCTGCATTATTCAGATGCTCCAGCAGCTTCTGGCCAGAGAAGTTGTGCAGTCCCACACTGAGCAGGGAGGGCACGCCAGCCAGAGAGGATCAAGCAGGCTGCCTGGCCTGCTGTGACAAAGATAGAACAGTAGAACTGACAACAGACACAACAGACCCTGTGCCACCCTCCCGTGAGCCAAACTCTGCCCATTCCAAAGTGCTCTCCTGTCCTCAACTCTGTAGCTGGGCCACCCTCCTAATGGTAACCCTAGGCCATGTCCCTATGAGGGGGGAGATGGGATCCTTGTCCACATCCTCTCTTCTCCCCAAGACTGGAGAGCAATGGGTGCAAAGCTGTGTGTCCAGGCACTGTGTCCACCTTAGACAAGACCACCTTCCTCCTCCTAACCCCTCACAACTTCTCCCCATCAACAAAAGGCTGAGATTTCGGGTGGCTGGGGCATTTGTCCATCTCCAGCTAGGAAAGGATGGGGGTGAAGCTGGGCTTGAGACCCACCTCCACCACTGGTGGCACATCCTTCCCTTCAGATTCAATCTCAGCCAGCTGCTGGTAGCTCACGCCTATAATCCTAGCTACTTGAGAGGCTGAGATCAGGAGGATAGCAGTTCAAGGCCAGCCTGGGCAAATAGTTTGAAGGACCCCATCTCCAAAACAACCAGAGAAAAATGGACTGGAGATGTGGCTCAAGTGGTAGAGCACCTGCTTTGCAAATGCAAAGCCAAGTTCAAACCCCAGTCCCATCAAAAAAAAAAAAAAACCTCAATCTCACTTGCCCTTGGCCATGCCAGGCCAGTGAGTTCACTCCTAGAGCAGGGCTTCTCTGTGTGCCAGACGATATTTTAAGCACTTCATTTCTGTCAGCTTGCCACACGCCAACCCTCTAAGGTAGACTCTGCCCAGGTCCCCAATTTATGTTGAGGAAACTGAGGCACAGGCAGTAGGTCAAGAAGATGGTGAGTAGAGCCAGAACTTGGCAGTGAGCCCAGGTCCACTGGGCTTCCTGTTTCCCTCCTGGGCACGAGGCCTGGGAATCAGCCCCGCTCCACCTTGGGCAGAGACCCCTCACCCCCACCCCAGCACTTTGGAACAGCTCCAAGGCACTGGTCACCTTTGGGAATAAGCAAGTTTAAGTGATTACTGATTTAGCATCCGTGGCACCAAGTCCCCAGACTACAACAATGGGACTGAGTGTTTACCCCAGCGTCTCTGTATCCCCAGCTCCTAAAACAGCAAATGGCACAGAGCAGATGCCACTTCCCTACAGTCCACTTTCAGGCCTACTCCCTACTTCCGGGAATGGGAAAGGTGTGCCCCACCCTCCAAGGGGCTGCAGTCTGCTCAGACACCCTCAGCCACAGCTCACTCTGATGCCTGGCCTATCCTGTCCTTTCCAAGTTTCTCCTTACCAGAGATATGGCTAATCCCAGCTACCCTGGAGAATCAAAGTTCAAGGTCAGCACAGGTCAAGCAAAAAGTCAGCAAGATCCCATCCCAACCAGTAAGGTGGGCATGTGGCACAGGCCGAGCTTCCCAGCTACAAAGGAGGCATATATAGGAGGATCATGGCCTAGGCCAGTCCTGTCAGAAACTTGAGACCCTAAAAAAATAACTAAAATAAAAAAGGGCTGGGAGTGTGGTTCAAATGCTAGAATGCTTCCTAACAAGCTCAGGACCCTGAGCTGAAAGCCTAATACTACAAAAACAATAAAAAAGCCTCTCCCCCTCCTCACTTACAGCCAGAGCCAGCCCCTCCAGTGGCAGTCACCCTTTCTTGGGCCACAGATTGCTCTGAGAGTCTCATGGAAATCTGGGGAGACTCTGCCCAGGAAATATGGCAGGAGACCACAACAACACAGGGTTGTGTAAGGCAAAGCATCTTAAATGATTCTCTCCTCTCTATAACACTCCAGCGAGGTGTCACTGTCACCCCTTTCTACAGTCAGGTATGGAAAGTGAAGCTCAGAGGCTTGGCTGAGGTCACAGCCACTGACCTATGTATGCAAACCTGTGTTCAATATCCTGTAGTCAGTGGCAGAATGCTTGCGTAGCATGCTGGAGGCCCTGGGCTCCATCCCCAGTAAATATGAATAAAAATAAAATAAAATCTTACTGGGCACCAGTGGCTCGCAGCTATAATCCTAGCTACTTGGGAGGCCAGCCCAGGCAAACAGCTTGCCAGATGCCCATTTCCAAAACAACCAGAGGAAAATGGACAAGTGGTGTGGCTCAAGTGGTAGAGCATCTGCTCTGCAAGCACAAAAGCCCCGAGTTCAAAACTCCAGTCACTCCAGTCCCACTGGGCTCCAGTGGCTCACGCCTGTAATTCTAGCTACTCAGGAGGCAGAGATCAATAAGATCGAGGTTTGAAGCCAACCAGGGCAAATAGTTTTGCGAGACCTTATCTCAAAAAATCCTTCACAAAAATATGGCTGGTGGAGTGGCTCAAGGTGAAGGCCCTGAGTTCAAGCCCCAGTACCTCAAAAAAAAAAAAAAAAGAAAAGAAAAGCTAATATACAAAATTCCAGTCCCACCAAATAAATAAAATAGAATAAAAATGTACAATTTCAAGGGATTAATGGGCTCTGAGCTGACTGAGTCTCAGCTCTATAACTGTAAAAGCAAGGCCAGTCCCTCCATCCAGCCCTCTCTCCTAAGTGGCTGTATCCCTTGGTGACCTGGCAAACTTACCACACTTCCCTGGGTTCTCCAGCAGATCCCAGATACAAAGGAAGCTCTCCCCAAAAGGAACCCCACCTTTCATAGAGGGTCTCCTGAGCCTCCCCCACCTGCTAAATCCAAGCTGCTTGGAGGTGGCTGAGGCCTGCAACCTCAGAGTCACTGGTGAATTCATGTCATGCCTCAACTATGGAAACCTGGGTAAATTTTATGTTACTTTGGGGCTGGGAACCCTGACCCCCCTACCTGGCAGTGAGACCTCTGTCTGAGGGCTGGCAGCAAGCTGACCTTTTGAAGACTCTTCCTACACCCAATCTCCACTTTTAGGTGAGATTCTGTGAGGTCTGTTAGGTGTCATCCTGAAGCTTACTGGTTTAAGATGTGCTCTCCTTTGTTGTGGTCTTTTTTGAGCCAGTTGAGAGAAGGAAACAAATAATGCAACTGATTTCATAGTAAATACTGACAAGTATCTTTCTGAAATAAAGAACTAGTCTATCTCAAAAAAAAAAAAAAAAAGCTACTCTAGGGATTAGAGGTATGGCTCAAGTGGTAGAGCACCTGCCTATTAAGTGGGAGGTAGGAGGCCTGAGTTTAAACCCCAGTACACCCAAGGGGGAAAAAAAGCTGCCCTAAACCATGCTTGGTGGTAACATGCCTGTAATCCCAGCAGCTGGAGGTAGAGGCTGGAGGATCTCTCAAGGCCAGCCCAAAGTAAGACTTTATCTCAAAGACAAAATACGAATAAAAGGGATAAGGCATGGCTCAAATGGTACAGACCCTGGTTTCAATCCTCAGGATTACAACAACAAAACAAAACAAAATGAAACAAAAAACTGCTGAATTTAGGCCTGGGAGCACAGCTCAAGTGGCAGAACACAAGCACAAGGCCCTGAGTTTAAACCCCATTACTGCCAAAAACCATTTAAAAAAAAAAAAAACTTCTCTATTTGAAGAAACTAACCAGTGGAAGAGAGAGGAAAATGCATTAGTGAGCAGGAAGGGAACCCTAGTTGGTGGGCCACATCCAGACTGGCCTTGTTACTCTAGACCCTCAGTCTTGCTGATGGAGTGCTTCATGTGGTAGAGCACCTGCCTAGCAAGCACAAGGCCTGAGTTCAAATCCCAGTGCCACCAAAAAATAAATAAATAGATCCTTAGCCTCAAGTGCTAGGATTACAGTGACCACAACCACACCTGGCTTTCTGCCTAAATTTGAACTGTGAGGAACCCTGGGGTGCCCTGCCCGGGGGTCCTTAAACCTTTGTTGTATCCTCCCTCAGACCAGGGCAGAATTTGCCTTTTGCTCCAAAAGACAATTTCTGAGCTCTGACCAGCTTTTGAAGCAGGCTGAGGGGAAGTTGCCTGGTGACAGGTGACATTCTTGGTGCACACTCTAGTCTGGAAGCTCCCTCAAGCTTCTCTCTCCCTCCTCCAATAGACCTATTCTGTTGTATTTTGCTGCTCAATCACCCTTCAGAAAAAAACATTTTTATCACATTTTAAAAAGTGCCAGTGCCTGAGTGTGGTAGTGCCTGAATGTAATACCAGCACTAAGGAGGTTGAGACAGTTGATTAGGAGTTCCAGGCTGAGGGGGGTGGGAAGGGAGGGAGAAATGACCCAAACATTGTATGCACATATAAAGAAAAAAAAAAAGAGTTCCAGGCTAGCAAGACATTGTTCCCACCCCCTCCCCCACCACACTAAAAAACAGGAGCCAGCCATGGTGGCTCACAGCTATACAGTTACAGCTCCAGCTATTCAGGAGACTGAGAGGAAAAGATCACTTGAGCACAGTTTGACACCAGCCTGGGCAACAGCAAGACTTCTCTTTTAAAAAGTGATTCATATAGATAAAGGGGGGGGAGTTAACTTACCCCATATACACCTAAACCCAGGTCTTATGTCTGGTCTGTACTGTGAGTGGGAAGACATGGGGTGGGGAAACTAAAAAAAAAGGCAAAAACAAAAGTGATTCTGGCTAGGCACCCATGGCTTACAACTATAATCCTACCTACTTGGGAAGCTGAGATTCGGAGGATCATGGTTTGAGGCCAGCCCGGGCAAATAGATTGTGAGACCCCAGTCCCACCCCACCCCAAAAAAAGTCATCCTGACCCAACCCTGTTCCCTTTTTAACTCCATTCCTCAGGGGGGACCTTCTGCTCCAAGACAGGAAGCTGGTCCCACCCCCACCCACTTGAGCACCACTCCATAACCCAGAAATGTCCTGGCCAAGTGCACATCCTACACGATGAAGCCAAGGCAACTCTGACGGTATGCTCTCTTTCTCCCACAGAAAAAACAGCCCTGAATTTAGCTGAGCACATGGTTGCTTAAACTGAAAGTTACATTTCCCAGTCTCCTTTGCAGCTAGCGGTGGCCATGTTAACTATATTCTAGCCAATGGGATAGAAGCAAAAGTGCCCTGAGCCAGTTTTTGGGAATCTTCCTTAATGGACACCTGGCCTTTGCCCTCTGCACCCTTTCAATTCATTCCTTAATCAGAGTGCCTGAAAATCATGATGTGATGGCCAGATTTCAGCAGCCATGTTGAGCCATGAAGAAAAGACCTCATCATAGAGGAGTGGTGAAGGGGCTAGCTGAAAGGACCTGGGTCTGGGGACCGCCACAGCAGTCCTATCAACTGAGCCAGCCTCTATACTTAAGCATAATTAACTGTTGCTAATTTGGGTGTGTGTTATACACAGATCATCTGAATCCTGACATGCACACACAGTAAGGTGAGCATCCAGTAGCTCTGAACTCCAAAGCCAGCTCTGTTGCCTGCCAGCATGTCACCTTACAGATCAAGCCCTTCAACCTGTTTTTCTACCAGCACAATGGGATTGGAATTTCTGCTTTCACAGGGCTTTTTAGGCACCAGTGGCCACACACAACCAGAGCCACGACCTGCAGGCCAACTGGCTACACACTCCAGAAAGTGGACTTTTTTTTTTTTTTTGGCAGTACCAGGATTTGAACCTTGCACTTGCTAGGCAGATACTCTACCACTAGCCCTTTTTGCTTTCGTTTATTTTTCAGATACAGCCTCAAGTTTTTGTCCTAAACCAGCCTTGGGCCTCAATCCTCCTGTCTTTGGCATATCTGGGGTCGCAGGTATGTACCATCATACCTGAATTATTTACCGAGATGGAGTCCTGGTTACTTTTTGCTGGGATGGGCTTCAAACAGTAACCCTCCCGATCTCCATCTCTCAAGTAGCTGGGATTATAAGCATGAGCAATCCTGCCTAACCCAAAACTGGACACCTCATGATCAAAACAAAGTATTTTGTTGTCTGGGGCCAGGTTTCCCACTGGTCCCCTCCCACCAGCCCCACTCGTTCATGCCAGGGTTTGCAAGCTTTCTCTGCAAAGGGCCAGCAAGGAACTATGTAGGTTTTACAGAACATTATAGTCTTGGTTGAATATTCTTTGTGGATTGGCTTATTTTCTTTAACTCCTCAAAAACTGTAAAAGGCTCTTAGCTCTGACTGTACAAAAATAGACTGAAGGCTCCATTTGGCCCACAGGCCTGGATTTATACTGTCCTTTCCCTGGCCACCACCAAGGTCAAGTACTTGAGTCTTCCAATGTAAGTCTGTGCATAATCTGGTACACATTAAGTGCTCAATAAATGACAGTAGCTACTAGCAATGTATAGGCACCATTGGCACATGAAGGCCCTTATGGTGTTCCTAACTTCTCAACTGTCACCCCAACTTAACAAGAAAACATTCTAAAGGCTGGGTACAGCACAAACATCCCAGCTGTTGGAGGGGGTCCCAGGAGGGTGGCATGGAGAAGTCACCCTCTGCCCTGCTTCTGTGGCAGCCAGCCTTTCTTTACCTCCTTCCAACAAGGGGGTTTTTCTTCGGGCTTTCCAGTCTCTGCCATGCCCTCCCCAAACTGAAATTTCACCCTCCCCCATCAGAGCCTGTATGCTGTGCATCTCTTCCTGGCTAAAGAAGGTGGGGAGAGTCCAGAGCACTGGCCACACAGGCTTGTGCTGACCAAGACAGAAAAAGATAGTCATCTTCAGCCACCGGCAGAGGAAATGAGTGTGGGTTCTGGTCTCCTACCTGCCAGCCCACGCTGGGCTTCCCTGGGAAACTGCATCCTTTCCTTCCAGGGGCAGGCAGCCTGCAACCAGAGGCCATGCTAATGCTTCCCGAAGGCAGGCCCAGGAAGCCTGCACTGGAGACCTCCACCCCTGCCCAGGGAGAGTGGCCTGCTTTTGGTAGCTGCCTGCTACATGGCCAACCCCATGGACAAAAGCCAGGGGGACTTCAAATGGCTTGCAAGGGTGGGGAGGGTTGCTGCTCACTGCAAGAGACCAGGACAAGGCCTCTGGCAGTTTCATCTTCCCCACTGGAAGGTGCAGATGTCAAGGAACAGAGCCCAGAGTCTTTCCCCCATTGCTGAGTGGCCCTGCGGTATTGGTTGGGGGGCTCTATCCTAGAAAAGCCAGCTCTTCCATGTGCCACACCAATGACATCGCTGTCAGTAACATCTATGAAAAGCATTCCAATGAATGCTTACTACACTCTGGACACCCAGCTCTACACCCTCATCTACTTCACCCAGTTTCCTGGGCACCAAGCAGCAGGATTCCCGCTGTGGAGGACACCAAGGCTGTGTGCAGGAAAGTATTGCTACAGGCCAGGGAAGGCTTGGGGGTGGGGGAAGATGATGTCACATGGCTAGTTCAAGGCCACTTTGCTGACAAACACCTGTCAGAGTCCGCATTCCAGGTCCTCAATGCACCTGTGGAAGGCTCTGATCCACCTCCCATGTGAGGCATGGGAGGACTAGTGTGGTGTCCTGACAAACCCTCTTTTTGTCCCTACCCACATAGATTCAGATCCTGGGGTCTGGAAGCAGGAGGTGCTCACAGAACCGATTCTTGTGACAGACTTTCTCGGCCCCAAACGACAAGCAGGGAAGGAAACTAGTCTTAAAACAAGGCCTGGCCGAGGGCCGGATGCTCAGGCCTGTAGTCCTAGCTACTCGGAGGCAGAGATCAGAAGGATCGAAGTTTGAAGCCAGGCAAATAGTTTTCAAGACCCTATCTCAAAAAATACCCATCACAAAAAAAAGGGGTGGCAGAGTGGCTCAAGATAAAGGCCCTGAGTTCCAAAAAAAAAAAGAAGGCCTCAAGCTCCCTGCAGTCTGCTTCCCCTTCCCCCCAGGCATATGGGGAGCCCCCTTTGGCTTACCCAGTTGCTCCCATATCCCCAGTCCAAGTCCCAGACTGGCTGGACTGTCTCAGACCTTTCCCAGGGAGGAGTGGGCCTGGGGGGGTACATGCAGGCGACACCCCAATCCTGGGACTTTGCACTCATGAGGCACACACTTCAGAGCTATTCCTCTCTACAATCCTGCTCTGTCCCCACTGCTCAAGAACCAGCACTCCCTGGTGTGAGGCAGCAAGAACTCTGAGAGGCCATCATTAGCCCAGCAGGGGCTCCTGGGCCAAGGAGGTGTTCATTCATTAAGCAAACAGGCTTGGCCATAGCAGTCTGGCATCAACCCCTCCTACCCACAAGGAAACTAAGGTGCAGCATCCCCCAGGTAAAAAAACGCAGATGTAGGAGTAGCCCATGTAATGTGACCCAAAGCTAGATCTCAGTCCTAACTCCCCACCCCAAACCCCCCCTATCAGGGAAGGTGACCTTATCTGGAAATGGGATATTTGTGGATGTAATTAGGATCTCAGGATGACATCAGCCTACATTGGCCCTAAAGCCAATGCCCAAGTGTCTTAAGAAAAGCCGGGAACATGGAGGCAAAGGGGAGGCCACATGAAGAGCCTGGAGTTTTGCTGCTATGTGCCAAGCAGCACCTGGAGCCACAGGAAGGGGAAGAGGTGAGGAAGGATTGTCCTCAGAACCTCCAAAGGGAGCACGACCCTGCAGACTCCCTGGTTTCTGACTTCCGGCCATGAACAGAGAATACATTCCTGTTGATTTACACTACTCAGCTTGTAGTAATTTGCTATAGCAACCCTGAGAAGTTAATATACCTCGCTGTGGCTGCCTCCAGAGCCCATGTTTTTACGTATACACCAATGTTACTTAAGCAAAAAGAGGAAGAAATTCCTTTCTACCCTTGAGAATATAATGGGCTGAGTTTGAGGATTTCTGTTTATAAATTATCTCAGAGTCAAGGATACCTGTATAACTGGTAAAACTTTCATGATTTTTTTTTCTGCAGTGCTAGGGATCAAACTCACAGTCTCAACCATGCTGAGCCTTCAAGCCCACTTTCATGATTGTCAACAAAACAAAAATACAAAATGTAAAGACTGTCCTGGGTAAGATACAGGGGAATTGGTTGTGGGATATTTGGGGACTCTGGTACTTTGTTTCCAATAATTCCATAAATTTAAAACTGTTATAGCTGGGCCCCAGTGGCTCAAGCCTGTAATCCTAGATACTCAAGAGGCAGAGATCAGGAGAATCAAGGTTCAAAGTCAGCCAGGGGAAATAGCACCTAATGCAAAAGAGGGCTGGTGGAATTTCTCAAGACTGCCTGCCCAGCAAGCGTGAAGCCCTGAGTTCAAACCACAGTACTAAGGGCTGGGAGTGTGGCTCAAGTGGTACAGCACTTGCCTAGCAAGTGCAAGTCCCTGAGTTCAAACCCCAGTACCACAAAAAAAACAACAAAAAAAAACCCCACAAAAAACTGTTCTGTAGCTTTTGTCTTAAAGTTAGACAAAAAAATCAACTCTCCCAGACCTGTGTTTTTGTTTTTTGAGACAGGGTTTCACTGTGCAGCCTAGGACTGGCCTGAAACTCTCAATCCTCGCTCATCTGCCCAAGTGCTAGGACAACAAGCCTCCCCCTCCCCCAACACAACACCTGGATTCCCTTAACTCTTTTGAGGGTAAGCCCTGGGACCCTAGCTTTAAAAAAAAAAAAAAAGTCTTTTAATTCTTACGAATAAATGCCTTACTTAAGAAACTCAGATCCCGTTTAAGTGTCTGTCCAATCCCGTTGGATCTCCTGCTTCCCTCTTCTTATCTGGACCAAGAACCCCAAAGGGGTTCCAGACCAAAAAGGTGTCACCCTTGGACAACAGACACACTCCTTTAGTATGTGTTTTCAAAGTCAAGGCGAAGACAGAACCCCGTGTGTACTGACCGCTCCACAAACTTCCCCTCGGAACAACCCGTTCCCAAAGTGGCAAAAAATTCCCACGGGGCCAAAGCCGGTAAAGGCCTCCGCAGAGCACCAGTGCGAGAAACCCCTGGAGACAAAGCCGAATGAAACAGAATAGCAATATGTGAACTAGGAATCTGCGAGAGAAAAAGAGTAACCACAGGAAGAAATAGGATGTGCTACAAAGTCTGGAGTGGGGGAGGGGGCTTAGCCAACTCGTTTGCGATCCCCCCACACCACCAATGAAATGTCAGTTTTGAAAGCAGCTTCTGAGAATGTCACCAGCTTCTCACATCCCCCAAAAGACAGGAGGCGCGTGGCGAGCAAGGTGGCGGTGGTTACCTCTGACTTCTAAACCGGCCATCAGAAAGCCGCCCTCCCCTTCCACGTTTCCATCCGAGGGCCCCCGCCGGACCCTCTCCCAGCTAGAGCAGTTTCCCAGTAGGGGGTCCTGAAGGCCAAGCCCTCTTCAGGGGTGGCGCCCTGTCCTCCCGGTCGCCCCATCCTCGCGGTCGCCCCAAACAGGGAGCCACTTTCCAACAGTCCTTAGGAGTCCAGGGGGTCCCCTGAGATGGCCAGAGGCTGCCCACACCACACCCTCCTCCCGGCCAAGACAGCCACACCCGCTCCCGAGCCCCCCGAGCCCGGATCCTTCCGAATTCCCCTTTCCACCGGTGGACCCCACTTCCTGCCCACTGCCTCTTCCCAAATCTCAGGCCCATTTCCCGCTTCCCTTCTTATTCCGGCACCTCTCTCCTCTGGTCACCACGCACGCCCTCTTTTCTTTCTGTCTCTTGACGCCGGTGTCCCACACTCCCTCACTCCAGCTCAGCCGCCCAGACCCTCCGCCAGGTGCCCACCTTCCCCCCACCTCGGCTCGGGGCCCCTCCCTCCGGCCCCCAGTGCGGCCAGCCGCGTGCGCAGCCCCCGCGCGCCGTGCGGCCCTCACCCGGCCCGGGCCCCGCACTCACGGCTGTAGAGGGCGATGCCCGCCGCGTCCGGGCCGGCGCGCACCTCGAGGCGCAGCGCCTGCTGTTCCGCGTGCCGCTGGATTTCGCCGTTCGCGTCGCCGATGGTGAGGAGGCGGGCGCCGGGGAACACGGACACGGTCGCGCAGGGGCCCGCACCGCCCGGGACAGCCGCTCCCGCGCCACTCGCGCCCGGCCCCACCGCAGCCGCCGCCGCTGCCATCTTAGATCCGGCTCCAGGCCCCGCCGCCGCCACCGCGCCCGGGCCCAGGCCGCCGCCGCTGCCGCCGCCTCGCAGGCCGAGGCCGAGGCCGAGCCGGGCAGCGCCACCTGCCGGCAACGCGACGCCTCGCCGCCGCCGCCGCCGCCGCCGCGGCCCGGCAGGGTGGCGCAGCGGCCCCTGCTGGCGGCCTTGGGCGACAGTAGAGAGCGAGTGCGCTGGAGGGGCGGGGCCCGGCCCCGCCCCGCCCCCGCCCCGCCCCGCGCGAACGGTCGCCGCTTTGTGAGGTGGCTCCGCGGCTAGGGACGCCGGGGGCGGGAGCGTGCGTCGGGGTGGAGGATTTTACGTCAGGGGGCGGTACCCGGCCTCGCGACACGCCCTTAGGCGGCCTGGGCCCCGCCCCCAGACCGGCGCCGCGCGAACGGCAGCGCTTTGTATGGCGGTGAGGTAGGTCGAAGTGGGCAGGGCGCAGCTTGTCACTGGGGCGTGGTTAAGCTGCGAGGACACGCCCCTTCGATGGTTGGGTCCCGCCCCCCCTTTGTAAGGCGGTGAGGCAGCTCGAGGTGGGCGGGGCAAGGCGTGCGTCATGGCCTGTGCTCCGCCGCGCGGACACTCCCCTCCTCAGGCCCTGCCCCGCACTACCCGGCTGCCCTTACACAGGCGGCAACCTGAGGGTGTGCCAAGGGCGGTAAACGCTGACAGGTCGGGCACGCCCCTGAGGCCGGGCTCCGCCCCCTGGCCCCGCTCGGCGTTTTGAGGCGGCCAGAGAAAAGGCGGGGACTGGCCACGATGAGGCCCCGCCCCCATACCTGCCCTGCTCCCCTCCCGCCCGGCTTTGTGGGAGAGCGCTGGTACGAGGGCGTGGCCAGGGCCTAAGGACACGCCCCCAGCCCGTCGTCCGAAGGCTTTGCCGCCCTGGAGGAAAAGCTGTTTGAGATGTGCCCCTGGCCTCTGCATTGTATCTGAACCTCCGCACAAACACAAAAATCTTCCACCTCTCTCTCGGGGGTCTCACCCTTTCCTCAGTTACTCTCCTCCCCACCGTGAGTGCAACAGTGAGCCAGTGAGTCCAACAGTGGTCCCAACACCCCTCCGCTGTCCCAGGTCCCATCTACTGCAGCTCCTACCTTTCCTTGGACTTCCTCATTCTCCCCCAAACCCCGCTGTCATTCCACCTCCTATTCACCTCAATGCAGGGACCCCCGTGCAGCAGCACCTCACTTCCTGCACCCCCACAGGCCTCACAGCCCACCCTGACGGGGATGCCCCCCTCTATCCATAATAGGGTGCCAGAAGTCCCAGGCTTGAAGATTACATGCCATACAGCCCTTAGAGACATCTTACCACGTGCTATAATAACTTAGACATGCCAGCAGGGCGAACGCACAGAACACACCTTTGGAACCCTGTGCTCACAAAACGCAGGAAGTCAAGTGGCCAGGTCAAGTGCAGGTGGAGAATGAAGAAATGGGGAGTGAAGGGGCTGGAGTTGTGGAGTGTTTTGACCTCTTATGTCCAACTGGGGTGCCAGAAGTGACCGTGACATCTTCCCTGGTAGTCTTTAGAAGCTGGGAATCCACAGACAGGCTTCCTGCTTTCTGTCCAGCCTCCAGACCTATGTCTTGGCCTCCTCTCTCATCTTCTGTAAGGAAGGTCCTAGGACCAGAGGACTCCTTGATCTTCCCTGTTCAATTCCCTGAGAAAACAGTAGTTGGAGCCCCCACAATGAAGGGTCCCCATTCTTCAGCCTCACTGGCAGGCCCGGAAAGTGCTGAACTCAGGGGGCTCCGGTGAGGATGATGTAGAGGTGGGCCTCTTTCGGGCCCCAGAATTGCAGGAATGACTATCCAGGGTGGCCACCGGGTCATCTTCTGACATAATTTTCTTTAACCATATAAGTGAGAAAGAGAGATCAGCATGATTTGGGGGGTATCAGGATCTAGGGGTTTCCCCATATTACAAGCCTAATGGGTTCTCATCTCACCCTTCCCCATCTCCCCACATCCCAAGCTTGAAGGCTCTCCTCCTGCCTTCCTCTCTGCTGAGTAGAGACATCACGGGACAGTGTTCAAATCTTGGTTCCATCACTTCCCAACAGTGTGACATCAGTTGAGTGACTTAAACCCTCTGGGCCTCAGTTTTCCCTTCTGAAAAAATGGGAAGAATGCTGGTACCCACCGGCATTGCCATGAGACTTGAAGTAAAATATATAAAGTGGCTGGCCCCTCCAAAACTCTGTGCTCCATGAACACATCCATTCCTGTCTTTTACCCTTCCGGTGTCCAGCACCCTCAAAACCTTCAAAAACCAGCCAGGTGCCAGTGGCTCACGCCTGTAATCCTAGCTACTCAGGAGGCAGAGATCAGGAACCAGCCCAGGCAAATAGTTTTCGAGACCCTATCTCAAAAAACCCATCACAAAAAACAGGGTTGGTGGTCAGGCACTGGTGGTTCATGCCTGTAATCCTAGCTTCTCAAGAAGCAGAGATCAGGAGGACCAAGGTTCAAAGCCAGCCCGAGCAAATAGTTCGAGAGACCCTATCTAAAAAAAAAAAAAACCTTCACAAAAAAGGGCGGGTGGAGTGGGTCAGGGTGTAGGCCCTGAGTTCAAACCCCAGTACTGCAAAAAAAAAAAAAGAAAAAAACTTCAAAAAACCTCCTCTCTCCTTCATCTTGGAGGCTTTGCCACAAATGGAAGGAGAGATGATCTTTCTAGAACTGAAGCCAAGCAATTCAGACAATGGGCTGGTATTCCATTCATAGTCCTGACCCTCTTTAGCCGGGTGACCCCCACTAAAAACCAGGTCCAGCCCCAGCATCCTGTTTGTAAAAAAAGCTGCCAAGCACAGTGGCTCACTTATATAATCCCAGCTACTTGGGAGGCAGAAATTGGGAGAATCATGGCTCAAGGACAGCCCAGGCAAAAAGTTACAAGACTCCATCTCAGCAAATAAGCCAGGAATGATGGCACAGGCTTGTGATCAAAGCTAGGGAGGCACAAGTAGGATCTCCCTCCAAGTCTGGCCTGGGCAAAAAACACAGGACCCTATCTCAAAAATAACCTAAAGGAAGCCAGGCATTGGTGGCTCACACCTGTAATCCTAGCTACTTGGGAGGCAGAGATCAGGAGGATCGCCGCGGTTCAAGGCCAGCTGGGGCAAATAGTTCAAGAGACCCTATCTTGAAAATACCTAACACACACACACACACAAAAAGGTCTGCTGGAATGGTTGAAGGTATAGGCCCTGAGTTCAAGCCCTGGTACCGCAAAAATAAATAAATAAGTAACCTAAAGGGCTGGTGGAGTGGCTCAAGTGATAGAGCAGCTGTCTAGCAAGCGTAAGGCTCTAAGTTTAAACCCCAGTACTGCCAAACAAAATTATTTAGCACATGGTGATAGAGAAGAGTAAGTAATGTGTGTGGGGGGGCATTAATTTGATTAAAGTACAAGGTATACAGACTTGAAGTACCAAGGTGAAACTCCCCTGGGACATTAATATACACGTTGAAAAAATGAAGAGCCGGAGGGTAAAATAGGTCTTTCCAGGGATGGGTACCAGTGGGATGGGGGCGGGCACAAGGAAAGGATGAATGAGAGAGAATACGTAAAAGTATAAGTATTTTGTATCCATATATTGAAAATAGAAGAATGAAACCTGTTGCAATTCTTCTAGGAAGGGGGGAGGAGGTAAGAGAGAAAGACAGAGGGGGTAAATCTAACAAGATATATTGTAAACACATATGTAAATATCACAATGTATCCTCCTGTACAATTATTAGGCTAATAAATTTTTTAAAAAATGAAGTGATCATCGACTTTTTACCTTAAAAAAATAAAACAGCCTGAAGCCAAAAGGGGTGGTGGAGTGGCTCAATTAATAAAGCACTGCCCAGCAAGTGCAAGACCCTGAATTCCAACCCCAGTTCTGTCACACAAAAAAAAATAAAAGAAAGAAAATAGCCAACCTCACCCCCTACATAAGTTATTAGAAAGTTACAGAAGAGGCCTTCCTCAAGATCAGTATCAGCGACTATGTAGTCATTTTAGCCAACAGCACACACTTCTCAGGCTTCAAAAAGAAATTTAAAGTGGAGGCTGTGGACGCAGTGGCTCACGCCTATAATTCAAGCTACTCAGGAGGCAGAGATCAGGAGGATCACAGTTTGAAGCCAGCCCCAGGAAAACAGAGAGACCCTATCTCTAAAAAGCCCTTCACAAAAAAGGGCTGGTGGAATGGCTCAAGGTGAAGGCCCTGAGTTCAAACCCCAGTACTGCAAAAAAAACAAAAGAATTTAGGATTTATTCTTAGAGCTGGGACCTCCTAGGGTGTAACAGGCTGTGCCAAGTCCACTCCTTTCCCCCATCAGTGGCCCAGTGCCTCCAGGTCTTACCTGCAGTACTCACATCTCTCTGGAACTCCAGGCTGGGGTCTGGATGGCCCATTTCTGCATAATGTCCATCCCAGGCTACCCCTCCCCCAACCCCAACCCCTCCCTTGGTTCATCCAAGTCCATAGCAGTGCCACCTGAATCTACCCTGTCCTGTAAGTGTTAACTTCTGCCACTTCTGTTGCTGCTGTTCCCACCCTCTAGTCTCTTCTCTGCAGAAGCCACCAGAGGGCACCTGTGAGCACCTGACTCCAGTCACTCCACTCTTCACTCACTCTATGGTTCCCTGGGAAAATTCAAACGTTCTTCAGCAGTCATGTGTCCTAGTGGGACTGCTGAAACCACCTCTAGTGGGGAGAGCTGTACCCATCTCCACAGAGAAATGTTTGCTGAACATTTCCATTTCCTTGACCTGTGAAATTCATGGGTCACATCTCTAATTTAATTTAAAAAAAAAAAAAATAGTAAGCCTGGCACCATTGGCTCACACCTGTAATCCTAGCTACTCAGGAGGCAGAGATCAGGAGAATCTCAGTTCAAAGCCAGCCAGGGCAAATAGTTCACAAGACCCTATCTTGAAAAAACTCATTACAAAAAAAAGGTTGGTGGAGTGGCTCAAGATGTAGGCCCTGAGTTCAAACCCCAGTACTAAAAAAAAAAAAAAAAAAAATATATATATATATATATATATATATATATATATATATATATATATATGTAATAGTAGTAGTAGTCAGGTGTAATGGTTCCTGCCTATAATTCCAGCTACTCAGTAGGCAAGAGTTAGGAGGATCATAGTCTGAGGCTGCCCAGGCAAAAGTAGGAGACTCAAAGCAAAAGGGCTGGAGGTGTGGCTCAAGGGTAGAAAGTCTGCCTAGTAAGCTCAAGGTCCTGAGTTCAAACCCCAGTACTGCCAAAAAATAATAATAAAGAATGAGCCCCAAGGCCACCTCAAGCTACCATAGACCCAGGCTTGAATCCCAGCACTGACACTATGTGACATGAGGGAGCACAAACACACAGTGGGACATTTAAGCTGTACGGAACACAAAAACAAGCCATCTTTGTGCCAGGAGGAAATCAGAGTGCATCAGATTGTCACAAGGCTCCGTGAAGGACTCCAGAGAAGTCACCAAAGCCACCTGAATCTTTTATCACTAGTCTGAGGGGTTGGCCTAATTAAGTCCAAAAAACATGCTACCCACAATTGCATGAGCTCCCCCCCGCCCAAATGACAATGATCACTCTCAATAGCGGGATCAGTGCCCTGACTCTGGCTTTCTTCCTGGTCAGTGGAGCTCAGGGTCGGTAAGTCATCCCAGCCCAGTGGTGACGCCCATCTTCCTGTAGTTCGGAGCATCAGCAGGAAAAACGGGGAGAAATAAAAAGAGCAACTCACCGTGGAAATGGCAAACAGGGAGTTATCAAAGGACATGTCTGAAAGAGAGAGGGGAAAGTCAGGTTGGGCACCAGTTGCCACTTCCTTGGGCACTACACTTCTGCCCCTGCTTGCAGCCTGGAAGCCAAAGTCACCCCTGAGGAAGGAGGCGGCCGTCTCCCAGCATCCTCTCCTGCTCCTTCCACCCACTCTGCAATGAGCTGGGAACCTGACCTACAACTTGAACCAGTCCCTCCCCTCAGCAAAGCCCTCCTAAGGGGTGGAGGGGGGCTCCCCATGCCCTCAGGAAATCAGGTGCTTCTGTTAACCACTGCCTTCTAGAAGGGACACCTGCTGGCTCCTCCCGTTCCCCAGGGTCTCCTCCAATTGCTCGATCACCCACTTTTCACCTGCCTATGTCCTCCTCTTGTTCCACCGGAACCACCTGCCTGGTCCCAGACCCCTCCATTCCCTGTTTTCCCACTGGAGCCCAGGCTTGTGGACAGAGACCACATTTGTTTTGATCATCACAGAGTCCTCCCAGATCTCAGCATACAGTAGGAGCTCAATAAATACATCAAGTAGTGAATCAAGTGCAGAAAATGAAGTTTCTGCACTAGGCCCTCTGCCCACCTGCATCGCAGACTGGCTGCCTCTTGCACCCTAGTGGCCACTGGCAGAACCACACATCTGGAAAGCCAAGGGAGCAGCATTCATTCATTCACAGAAGGTGTGCACCCCATGTGACCCACCCAGGTCCTTCCCTCTAAGGCCACTCAGCAGTGGAAGCAAGCGAGTCTCAAATCCACAAGCACCCCATGATCACTTAATCATGCTTCTACTGTGGGGTAGAAACAAGTATAGACCCTGTCTAGGAAGCAATCATGGAAGGCTTCCCAGAGGAGGCAACTATCTAGACTGTGGCTGGAAGGAGGGAGACTGTTCTAGACCGTGGGCTGAGCTCGTGAAAGCAGGAGGCTGTGATAAGGAGAGACTGTGCAAACTTTCCCAGGGGAAGGAGACTGGAGGGTGTGTCTTGAATTCACAGATGTCCAAGTAAAGATGTCATTCTGAGGCAGTGGCCTCACCCAGGTGGGGTTGGTGACAAGGAGGCACAGACCTGTAGTTGCGAAGTTAATCTGAGCCCAGCAAGATTCCTGCTCTCTGCAAAAGGATTCAGAAGAAAGTAGCCAGTGAGACCCGACAATTGTTCTACACCGCCATGGCTCCTAACCACATGTACGTGGCTCCCCCATGTCCTCTGGCAAGAGGCCTGCATGCCCAAATCAACGATGGCCCTCAGGGCTGTCCCACAGGGCCACCTCCAGCACAACTTTGGCAATGCAAAACCCCAGGGGATCCACAGAAACCTGCTGTGGATATCTGGAGTTATTTTCACAATTTTTTGGCAGCTGGCCGTGAGGGGATAGGAAGAGAGCTGAGCTACCTGCTCCCTGGGTGACTGAGAGCTTGGCCTTAGTATTCTCATCTGTAAAATGGGCTTATTGATCTCACCTCCTTCCAGGACTCTGGGAGGATAAGGTGAGCTCCTGCTTCAGGGTCCAGGACGGTAGGCACTTAATAAATGACACCTGTTCCCATTCATCACTCTTCCCATCAGAGGGACCATTTGGGGGTGGAACACCTATGCAATCCACAAACCACCCTCCAAAGTCTTCAGAGAGGGTCTTACCTTCTCTTCTGCAGGTGTTTTACTCTAACTGGAACAAGAAAGAGAGAGACAGGCATTTGTTAAACATGGGTTTTGTATTCATTCAACAAGTTTCTAAGCCCAAGAAATCAAGACCTCCCTCTATATGAGTGTGGCTCAAGTGGCACAGCCCTCAAGTTTAAGCCCCAGTATCACAAAAACCCTCTTTATTTTTAAATTATTTTGGTAGGACTGGGGTTTGAACTCAGGGCTTTGTTCTTGCAAAGCAGGCACTCTCCCACTTGAGCCACGCCTCCAGTCCATTTTGCTCTGGTTATTTTGGAGCTGGGGTCTTATGAACTACTTGCCTGGGCTGGCCTTGAATCATGATCCTCCTACCCTCAACCTCCCAAGTAGCTGGGATTCTGGGCATGAACCACTGGTGCCTGGCACAAAAGACCTCTTTATACCTTTGCAACCTGGCCTTGCCTCTCCCAGGCAAATTTATCACTCCACAAGAGAGCTACTGTAAATGACTTTCTCTCTCTCTCTCATTTTTGAGACAGGGTCTCACTATGTAGTGTAGGTTGGCTTGCTTCTGCCATCCAACTTGTGGGATTACAGGTGTGTACCATCACTCTGACTCTGATTTTCTTTTCTTCAATTATAGGACTAATGTATGTTGAAATTTTCAAACAATCCAGGAGCCAGTGGGTCACACCTGTAATCCTGGCAACTCAGGAGGCAGAGATCAAAAGGGCTGCAGTTTGAAGTCAGCCTGGGCAAATGGTTCATGAGAACCTATCTTGAAAATACCCATCACAAAAACGGGCTGGTGGAGTCGCTCAAGTGGTAGAGCACCTGCCTAGCAAGCATGAGGCCCTGAGTTCAAGCCCGCCCCAGTGCCACAAAAAAAAAAGAAAGAAAGAAAGAAAGAAAAAAAAATAGTATGAGTTTCATAGGGTGTGGTCATACATGCCTGTAATCCCATCCCTCAGGAGGCTGAGGCAGGAGGATCTTGAGTGTGAAGCCACCCTGGGATACATAATGAGACCCTATCTCAAATATTCAAAAATAAAAACAAATAAACAAAAAAATGAAGTTTCCATAGCTGTAAGGAGCTGTGGGTGGAAGGAATAGGAGTTATTGCTTCATGAGGATGGAGTTTCAGTTTGAGGTGATGAAAAAGTTCTAAAGACAGATGGAGGTGATGGTTGCACAATAATGTAAATGTACTCAATGGCACTGAGTTGTATACTATGCATATTTTACTACAATAAAAACACAGCCAAAGTCAAGCGCTGGTGGCTCATGCCTGTAATCCTAGCTACTCAGGAGGCTGCAATTAGGAGGATCAGGATTTGAGGCCAGCCTGGGCAAATAGTTCCCAAGACCCCATCTCTAAAATGACCAGAGCAAAATGGACTGGGAGGTGTGGCTCAAGTTGTAGAGAGCCTCCTTTGCAAGTGCAAAGCCCTGAGTTCAAACTCCAGTCCTTACAAAAAATAAAAAAACAAAAGAAAAGGAAAGGAGAAGTAGGGTTTGTGCACATTAGTAAGTTCTAGAAGTTGCAAACTGACAGCCATCAGGCCATGCATTCTTTGTTCTTTTTTACCTCTTCTGACCACCACAGCTAGGGCCACCAGCCCGGCAATGAGGAGGACGGCGCCAGCCAGGCTCAGGGATAGCACCAGGATCCAGGTGGGCACTAGAACAAAGTGGGAGGAGATAATGAGGCCAGATAACGGAGCTGTGGGGGACAAGGAAAGGGTGAGACACCCATCATCTCTCCAAGTTACCTTTTGGGAGCCAACCCTCTCCCCACAGGCATCCCCCCTCCCCATGGTTTTGGTTTTTGTTTTGGCGGGACTGGGGTTCGAACTCAGGGCTTCCCTCTTGCAAAGTAGGAGTGCCACCACTTGAGCTACACCTCCGGTCCATTTTGCTCTGGTTATTTGGAAATGGGGGTCTCAGGAACTATTTGTTTGGACTGGCCTTGAACCTCGATCCTCCTGATCTCAGCCTGGGAAGTAGCTTGGACTACAGACGTGAGCTGCAGCCATGTGGTGTGAGTGTAGCTGGACCCCCAGCACTTAGCAAACCTTGCATCTGGGCAATTAGCATATTCCCTCCATCTGGCCATTCTGATTGGTTCCGGGATGGCTATGCAGCCATCCTCTGAGCTAACGAAATCTAACTGTGGGACTTTGGCTAGATGGCTGGGCAGAGAAGTCTATTCCTTGGGCTGGAGGAATGGCTGAAGTGGTAGGGAACCGCCTTGCCAGTGTGAAACCCTGAGTTAAAAAAAAAAAATGGAGGTTTATTCCTCTGACTGGTTAGCATTGCAGTGCTGGTGGTAACTATATCTGTAGCTGCTGAATGTGATTTTGTCACCATGAGGGGTAGGGCCTGCCTAAGAATAAAACACAGAAGAAAGGGGACCTGAGAGATGGCAAATAATTCCTGACATCTTTGAGTTCCTGGATCCACCCATACCTGAAGTCATACTATAAATGACTACAGTGAATTAAAAACTCTTTCATGACTGAAACAAGTTTGAATCAGGTTTTTAGTGTTTTACTACCTGAAGCATCCTGCTGGCTTCTGTCTAGGTACTAAAGAGTCAGGTGACATCCACCCCAGCCACACAGTGGACACTGAAGTCCACACAGAGGGTGTCTCCCAAGAAACGAGTTCCAGAGCCTTCTTCTCTGTAAGGGCCTCAGCTGTCCCTTTGGGACAGAGGTGGAGGAGTCTCTCAGGGGGCCTGGGAGGACAGAAGGAGATCCTCTGACCCAGCAGAATCCAGGAGCTGCTAAGCTGGGGTGGGGTGAGGAAGGAAAGCTGTTGGTTTGCTTACATCGTTGGCCTTGTTCACTCATTCATGTGGGGAGGGAGGGATGCAGTCATTTCCCACCTCCAAGACCACACGGCCAAGGTGAGAGAAGGGAGCCTTTGACAGAGCAGCTCAAGGCTGGCGGCAAGACAGGCTGCTCAGCTGTCACAACAGGCGGGGCTTTCTTCTGATGGCTATGACTGAGAGGTCCGCGGAGGGCCCCTCCCCTTTCCTCTCTCCCTCCCTTCCTCCCTCTCCTCCCTCTAGGCCTTCTTGTGGTGCTGGGGATGGAACCCAGACCCTGTCACATTAGGCACCCACTCAGCCTCTCACCACACCCCGGTCCCATCCCTGGGCCTCTTGACCCATAGCCCATGCCAAGCCTCCTCTCCTGCAAAGCCTGGAGAAAGACACCAGCCTTCCCAGTGTTTCCACCTCGCTCAGACAAAAAGCTGAAACTCCTCCTGTGGCCATGGCCTGTTATGATCCTTATCACCTCCCTGTCTTGTCTCTACACCTTCCTCCTTGTTCATGAGACTTCAGCTATATAGGGAATTCTCTGTGCACCTCACACACATGAGGCACACTCCAGCCCCAGGGCCGTTTGCACAGTCTGTTTCCTCTGCCTATAATCCTCTTGTCCCAGATACCCACGTGACTGTCTCCTTATCCTTCAGATTTTGGTGAGGGTGATTTAAGACAGTGTTTCACTATGTAGCCCAGGCTGGTCTCAAACTCATAACCTTCTTGCCTTGACTTCCTGACTGCTGGGATTACAGGCATGACCCACTACACTCAGCTTCATTCCCATCTCTGCTCCAACATAACCTCAGGGCTTTCCGTGACCACCCTATTTGCCTCTTAAAATGATGCCGTTCGGGCTGGGGGCCTGGCTCAAGTGGCAGAATGTTTGTTTTACCTGGCATGCACACAGCCTTGGGTTCCATGTCCACCACCGCAAAAAAAAAAAAAAAGAACCCTTTGCCAGGCTGTTCTACCTTTTCTCTTCACTTGCTCCCTTTGCAATTTTATGATTGCTGGGCTTGGTGGTACACACCTGTAATCCCAGCACTCAGGAGGAGGAGGCAGGAGGATCAAGTTCTAGGCCAGTACCTATCTCTTACAGTGGCTTTGAGGATGGACAAGGAAAAGGCAAGTGACACTTGGCCTGGTCTTCCCTCAGAGTTGTCCCAGCAGAGGGAACAGCACCTGGCACAACTTAGGGCCTAGAGGAGCTCTTACCTGGGAACGCGACCTGCACAGGCTGGCTGAGGTCTGACATCTGGGCCTGGCTGTGTTCCCCCATCACACCGTATTGGCAGTGGAATATCCCTCCAGGAGCCTCACCACTGCCGCCTCTGCCGCCACCACCACTCACATTGAACGTGACGCCAGGCTGATCTGCGGGGGCCTGCAGGAGCTGAACCACCTGTCCGCTTCGGTACAGTGTGAAATTGGCCCCAAGGAAGTATTTGGGGGCCGTGCATGAGATGTGGATGGGGTCGTCTTGGCTGCTCGGGTAGGGAGGCACCAGGAAGATGGACGGTGCTGGGATGGCCAAGGAGCCTGCGGTGCAGAATATGAGGTAGGTCAGAGTGCAGGCTCAGCTGGCTCTGTGTTCTTGGGCAAGCAGATCACCCTCTCTAGGCCTTTTTAGTTTTATTTTTTTGGATCAAACTCAGGGTTTTGCGTGCTCTACTGAGTTACATATGCCAATCAATTACACAACACCCCTGCCATATTCTGAGTGCAAGAGACACAAATGGACAGACGTGCTTGCCTTGGGCAGCTGATGTTCTCTCAAGAAGACAAGTAGTCCTGGGAAATGGGAACTCTGTGTGAGCTGGGGTGACCCTGGAGGGCTTCCCGGAAGAAGCTGACAGGTCAGCAGAGTTCTGTGTGGTGAGGAAGGACCTGTGCGAAGAGCTGAGGGAGCTACCCCCGTGCAAGGCAATGACACAGGCAAAGGCACAGAGGATGGACAGGGCATGGGATGTTCAACGAGGGGTGAACTGAGCTGGGGGTATAGCTCGGTGGTAGAGCCCTTGCCTAGCACATTGGGAGGCCCTGGGTTCTATCCCCAGTACCACAAGAAAAAAGTCAAATCAAGGAGAGGGTCCAGGTGTGGTGATGCGCACCTGTAATCTTAGCTACTTGGGAGGTGGAGATCAAGAGGACTACAGTTCAAAACCAGTCCAGGCAAAAGGTTAGCAAGACCCCATTCCAATCAACAAGTTGGGCATCGTGGTATGTGACTATGGTACCAGTTACTGGAAGGTAGATGTAAGAGGATCTCTGTCCGAAACTGACTCTGGGCAAAAAGCGTAAGACCCTAATTGAAAAACAACCATGGCAAAAAGGGCTGGGGGCATGCTTCAAGTTGTCAAGCAGCTGTCTAGCAAGTGAAAGGCCCTGAGTTTAATTTTCAGTACTACCAAAAAAAAAAGAAAGAGAGGTAAGGAGGCCAGGGTGGCAGGAAAGGGGTAAGCAAGAGGGGAGAGAGGAGGGTTGGGAGGGCTGAGGGGTCCCCTCTCTTCCCTGGGGCTGCTCTTAGTATACAGTGTGACCCAGGAGGGCTTCCTGTAGGAGGCAGTTTCTACTAAGGGCAACTCTCTCCATCAGCTACCCCAGGCTCCTGAGCAGAGGGGAAGGATTACAACTGGGTCACCCAACCTCCTACCAGGCAGACTACTGACGACCCAGTCCTGGAGGTAGGGCCTGGGGAGGCCAAGGGCCTGGGTCATGGGTATGGCTGTGGCTGCCTCCAGCAGGGTAAGATTTCTGAAAACCTTGATTTGGGGCGATGAGGAGCCTAAGTTGAAAAGGGTGAGTGGGATGGGCCTCCTGTACACCCTGGCAGCCTGGGCTGATTTCTGTCCCCTTGGCAAGGGGCAGGGGAGGGGGCCAGAGTGCGGGTAGGCATGAGACTCACCGGCTGCAAACAGCAAGAGTGTCCAAGGCATGTCGTCTCCTGCTATGTGTGGCCAGGAAAACTGGCTGAGGCCAGAGGGGTCCAGGGCTCTTCGCCAGTTCCTCCTGCGAGGCCAGCGCGGGGAAAGGAGAACCAGGACTGATTCGAACTGACTGTTTACTCACTGGCAGGAAGTTGCACACACATCTGGGCACTCAGAGGGACTCTCTCCTGTCCCCACCCCTTCCTTAAATGCACAGCCACACACCCGGTCACCTCTCTGCCCCTGGCTGGCTGGGATTCTGTAGACTGGAGGGAAAAATGAATGAGATGGTATTTGTTCTCGTCATCCTTCTGGGCCTGATAATGGATGTGAACATGGGCTGCTTGGGAAACCTGTACCCAGATACAAAACACAGCCTAACTAGCACCAAAAGTGAAATGAACTTGGGGTAGGGGTGATGGTGATGGCAGGGTATGGTGGTCAGGGTTTGGCCTCTGTGACCTCAGGCAAGGTCTGATTTCTCGGAAGCCCCAGTTTGCTTCTTTGTAGAATGGGGCTAAGAGTAATAAGATCCAAAGAAAGCTGGGTACAGGAGCTCATGGCTGTAATCCCAGCTACTTGGGGGGCTGTGATCTGGAGGAGGAAGGTTCAAAGTCAGCCAAGCCAAGTTCGTGAGACCCCCATCTCCAAAATAACCAGAGCAAAATGGACTGGAGGTGTGGCTCAAGTGGTAGAATACCTGCCTTGCAAGAGCAAAGCCCTGAGTTCAAAACCCAGACCCAGGGGAAAAACAATCTGAAGAATTTATGATATGAAATGCAGTCAATGCCTACCCTGAAGGAGCCCGATCTCGTCTGATCTCGGAAGCTAAGCAGGGTCGAGCCTGGTTAGTACTTGGATGGGAGATCGCCTGGGAATACCAGGTACCGTAGGCTTTCAAAAACAAAAAAATGCCTAGTGGGTTGCAAATGCTCCCAAGGAGCAGTGACAGGAAAGAAAGAGTCAGTGGCTTTACCAGCCAGGTGAAAGGGGACACTAGGAATAAGGGCAGGACACAGTGTGCAGGATAAAGTGCCTGCTGTTTACACCCCAGGAACTCCCACGTTTCTGTTTCTGGGCAGGTTCGCCTTGACAAGGGTTTCTGTCCAATCTGGGATCTACTTGGAGGCTTACACCAAGGAACAAAAGGAGCCATTAGCTTGGTGTGGTGGTGCACATCTGTAATCCCAGCACTCTAGAGGCTGAGGCAGGAGGATCATGAATTCCTGGCCCATCTGTGCTACAATAGCAAGACCTTGTCTCAAACCAAACCAAACCAAAACAACAACAACAAAAAGCCATTTCAGATGATGAATTTGACTGTTCAATTGCTGAATGATATAGACATGAACTAAAACTTGATTGTGACTGAGCTAAAAAAAAAAAAAAAGCCATACTAGACACCAGTGGCTCACACCTATAATCCTAGTCCAAGTCTGGCCTGGGATTACAGAAGTGAAGCACCATGCTTGATTTATTTGTTGATATTTGGTCTTTCTAACTTTTTGCCTGGCTGACCTTGAACTAACTCCCTTCCAATCTTTCTCTCTCCAGTAGTTAGGATTACGTGTGTGAGTCACCACCCAAGCTTAGTTTGTTTTTGAGACAGGATATCACTAATTTTGCCCAGGGCTAGCCTTGAATTGTGATCCTCACATCTGCTTCCTGGGTAGCTGGGATTATAGGTATGCACCATCAAGCCAGACCCTCAGCAAACATATCTTGATCCATGTTCTCTGTACAATGGAAACAAAAGTATACTCTACAGTCATTTGGAATAATATTCTACAAATATGATTTAGATTAGGGCATGGCAGTTCAATAACATTCTAGAATTTATTGAATTCTTCCTTCATAAATTTTTTTCTTTTTGGTGGTACTGGAATTTGAACTCAGAGCCCCACACTTGCTAGGTAGGTGCTCTACCACTTGAGGCATGTCCCAGCCCTTTTTATTTTAGTTATCTTTCAGGTAAGTTCCCATGGTTTTGCTAGAGGCCAGCCTGGACTGTGATCCTCCCACCTACAGCCTCCCAAGTAGCTGGGCTCACAGGTGTATACCACCATACCCAGTTTATTAATTGAGATTGGGTCTCGCTAAACTGGCTGGCCTTGAACAGTGATCCTCCCAACCTCTGCCTCCAAGAGGCATTGGTGGTATAGTGGTGAGCATAGCTTCCGATTTCTGCCTTCTTAGAAGCTGGGATTATAGGCATGTCTCACCATGCCTATCCATCATTTATGTTTTCTTTAAAAAGCTCTTTTCCTCCAGGAAGACAGAGATGGGGTCTTCAGTGTCGTGACTATCAAGTGCTTGGCACACAATGAACAAAAAACATTTCTCTATGGTCTCATCTGAAAACCCCAAACCATTCATTCAGCCTATTTTGGGAGCTCTGTGGCTGGGTATGCAGAAGAGGGTGTAAGCATTCCTGGTTTATTCCACTATGATTTAATGAGAGTCACCAAGAGTCCAGAATGGTACTGGGTGCCAGAGACATTGTGCTAAGTGGAACAGCTCCTGCCTGGAAGGAGCTTAGTGAGTCAGGACAAATAAGTAAGGATCTAGTTGGTGAAGCTAGATAGAGGTGTCACTGTGCATTCAAGGCAGGCTTCTGGGAGAGGTGACATCAGAGTCCTGGAAAGGAGAGGAGGGGAGGGCCTTCCAGGTAGAGGAGCTACTATGTAGGAAGGAAGCTGGGGGTAGGTAAAGGCTTCATCCTAGAGATTTAACATGGCGCAGGAATAAGTAACCCAGCATTGTGACCTTAGTGGATCCCGAGCTCAGAAAAACAACCGTACACGGTACTTGTAACGTATCACATGACAGGAGTCACGGGCAGGTGCCGGGAGATAGGAATGGTGGTACATCCTGGGCTCAGGAGCTGTGACCCTCCAGGCCTGATGTCCCCCTGGAGGCAGCATCACGGGAGTTAGCTGAAGAGAGCTGTATCACAGGCTTTGGGAGAGAAATGCAGACCGCCAAGGCAGGAGCCAGGGAAGGCATAGCCAGCCCTCCCCACCAGCCCTTGGGTCAGCTCCAATCAGGACCAAGCCAAACCAGGGGCAAGAGGACAGGCCACCATGCAGTCCCTGTGTATAGAGGTCCACGCACAGGAAAGGACAGAAAGTAAAAAAGACCACCAAGTTCATTCTCAGAATCTTTGGGTTTAGTCTGGGTTTAGTCTAAGGGGGTCATAGATGTTTGGATATCAGTGCAAATTCGTCCTGGTCGTAACAACCCCGGGAGGCTGACTCTGGGCAAACCTCCTGAGTGTCTTCTGACCTCAGGGCACTGTTTTCTCTCCCTTCTACTTCCATTCTCATCATTTAATTTCTTTTTTATTATTTACTTATTTATTTTTGGCAGTACTGTGGTTTGAACTCAAGGCCTCACACTTGCTAAATAGGTACTCTACCACTTGCGTCATGCTCCCAGTCTTATTTTTTAGTTTTTTGAGGCAGGGTCTCACTATGTAGCCCAGGCTGGTCTCAAAGTCGAGATTCTCCTGCCTCAGCCTCCCCAGTGCTGAGATTATATGTGTGTGCCACTATGCCCCACTCAGGTTCCATCTCAAATGACACTTCCTCAGAGAGGGCTTCCCTGATTCTACCCAGACAAAATGACCAAAATCACCTACCCCATCACAATCTTCCACCTGGATTTCACTTCTTAGTCTGACTCCCCGGCAGCAGCTTAGTGTTAAACTTAACTAACTGTCGCCTCTCTGCCCTAGGATGTCTGCTTCCTGGGGACATGTTGCTTTTGTTCACTGTCACATGTACACATTTGTGGCATCACTGGAGAGAGTTTTTGTTTTTGTTTACTTGAGGGATGTGAGTCACCCATTCAGATCCCAGAGGACAGCCAGAACGATAAAGTACTTGCCTGGGACCATCCTGTCACAGAAATGAGGAGGAGACAAGTGAAAACTGTCACAATCAACTTTGTCTGAAGTCTGGGAAGCAAAACTTTCTGTTAAACAAGAGAACACTACATCAAGGAAAGTACAGCTTGAACATGTCAGGGAAGCTTTCAAGGTATTTTCTGTCAGGCTTTGTCCCATCTCCTTCCCCAACATGGCAGAGACCTTTTCTTTGTGTGTAGAGGCAGTACTGAGATTTGAACTCAGGGCCTCATGCTTGCGAGGCAGGTGCTCTACCACTTGAGCCACTCTACCAGGCCTTTTCTGTGTTGGGTATTTTTCATAGGGTCTCAAGAACTATTTGCCAGGGCTGGCTTCGAACTGTGAGTCTCCTGATCTGCCTCCTGAGTAGCTGGGATTACAGGTGTGAGCCACTGGCACCTGGCTTGTATTGTACTCTTTAAAGTTCTTAATCTTATTTATTTATTTACTTTGGGCAGTGCTGGGGTTTGAACTCAGGACCTCATGCTTGCAAGGCAGGTCCACTTTTGCCAGCTCTATTTTGTGTTGGGTATTTTCAAGATAGGGTCTTGAGACCTATTTGCCTGGGTTGGCTTCAAACCTGGATCCTCCTGACCTCTGCTTTCTGAGTAACTAGGAATATAGGTTTGAGCCACCAATGCCTGGCCTGTGTTGGGTATTTTCAAGATAGGATCTCACTAACTATTTTCCTGGCATTGGCTTTAAACTGAGATCTTCCTGAGTAGCTAGGATTATAGGTTTGCGCCAACAGTGCAAACCTAAAGTTGTTAATCCTATGTAATGTGAATTTTATCACATTTAAAAAAGAATCCATTAAAAATCACTATTCTCCTCTACTACTTCAAAATGTTCAAACAGTGCTCATTTAAAGGAAAAACTGGGAAGCCAGGTATGATGGTGCATACTTTAATCCCAGTACCCAGGAGGTGGAGGCAGGAGGATCACAAATTTGAGGCCAAACTGGGCTACATAGTAAGATTATGTCTTAGAAGAGAAAGAGTGAGAGAGGGAGGGAGGGAGAAAGGAAAGAAAAAGAAAGGAAGGGAGGAGGGAAGAAAGAAGGGAGGGAGGGAAGTAAGGAGAAGGAAGAAAAAACCCGAAAGAACAAACAAAAAAAAAAAAAAGAAAAAGAAAAGGAAAACTTGCGAATAAAACGGCAAACCACCTGTATATTTAAACTTGGACATGACAAAGTGAGCTACTTCTCCAAGTTCTCCAAGAGCAGGAGAGAGCTGACAACCGCTAGTTGTATTTGAAGAGTAATTGTCACCAGCTGCCAACCACTTTGTCTCTCTTCGAAGACTAAAGATTTCCGTCTTTATTTATTTCTTATGTTTAGACGGGATCTGCAAGCTTTCTCATTATCTGCCTGGCTTCTGGATCCCCTGCGCCAGACTGAGCGAGAGGTAAGTGATAGGCGGCCTATGGCAGGCAGTAAACCAAGTACCAGATTATTTATTATTCACTGGCCTGCGATGCACCACTTAGTAAGCATTATTCCATTCCTCACCACAGCCCTATTACCATCACCCCCATTTTGCAGATGAGGAAACTGAGGCTATGCAGGGCGACTGCCCTTAAATCAAGCATGGGACTCCCAGGCCCATTTTCACCTTTTCTCTACTTTCCTGACTCGGGGTCACTTCAGTCACTCTTTACCTGGGATGTTTTACCCTTGGGATGCAGGGGGGCAGGCATGTCCCTCTACTGAGGGTTCAATGTGGACCAAATTTCAACTCACTCCATTTTCACAGCCGCCATATAGGGTGGGCGTTCCATCACCCCCAACTTACAGATGACAACACTGATAAAACGATGGTCTAAGGCGCAAAGAGAATGAAGGGTCGGGCGCCCAGTCTGGGGAGGCCACAGTCATTGAGCAAAATCAACGCCAATACTTCGCTATTAAAGACTCCTGCCCGCCCCAGCTGAGTCTTTTTATACGCGAGCCCTACGGGTCGCGCGCAGGACCACGCCCAGCCGCAATCACCCGCAGGCTCCCACCAAACGGGGTTGCTTAAGAGTAGTAATGCGCTATGTACTCTGGGAAAACCTCAAGGAGGTATCTTAGAAGGACCCGGCAGCCTTCACCTTAGTTGTCTTAACTGTTGCCTGAAAAAGATGAGCCATCTTGTTACTCATTTTTGTCATTTTTTTTTTCCTCCCCTATCCACAAACGATTGAGATTAGAGCTGGAGGCCTTACAGGAAAACGCCTGTAGATATTAGAGCATTTCCAAGCGTGTCAGGCACTCATTCGCGCAGCTTGTCTCTCGGGGGGTCCTTTCAATCTTAGCTCCGCGGCCTTCGGAGAGCTGACAGAAGAGCCTGCCTATCAGCTTCGCGGAGTAGCAGAGGGGGGCGGGAAGGCTAGCTCTTAAAGGAGCCGCGGCCCGCTAGCGCACCAGAGGGTGACCCACATGATGGCGGCCAGCGCGGCGCTAGCCTTGGCCCTGTGGCTACTATTGCCGCCAATTGGGGTGGGATTGGCGGGACCCCCACCGATCCAGGACGGCGAGTTCACGTTCCTGTTGCCCGCGGGAAGGAAGCAGTGTTTCTACCAGTCCGCGCCTGCCAACGCAAGCCTCGAGACCGAGTACCAGGTAGAGAAACCCTGTTCCAGGAGCTAGAGGAGGACAAACAGGAGGGGGCGTGGCTAAGCAGAGCGGCGATGCGTGCCTTTGGACTGGAAAGGGGTGGAGCCAGTGTCTGGGAGCGCGGGGGCGGAGCTAGAGAGTTTAAACGGAAGGGGCGGGACAGTGCGACGTGGGCGTGGATGGGTGGGAATGAAGAAGGTTGGGAGTAAAGTGAGACCGCCGGATGGGGAGAAAAAAGAACCATTCAGAAGGCAGAACCCTCGCGAGCGGGCGTGACCAAGATGGTTATAGGAAAGCTCAAAAAAGGGATGTGGTCAGTATGGTTTTTCCGGGGTTGGCTTAAGGGAAAGGCAGGGCCTTGGCGTTTCATTTGGGGCGGTGCAAGCTAACGGGCGTGCCCAGGTAAACGTCCATCAAGGAGTTTTCAAGGGGGCGTGGCATGGTAAAAGAACCCACCCTGAGGCGTCATATGAAATGAGGGAGGAAGCAGGGCAAGGGATGAGGCTAGGACATTTGGGGGTTGGGGTGGGATAGGGTCGCAGATATGGCAGTGCTCAGATGGGCCCTTGGTGGTCCATTTGCTAGTTGGTTCAACCCAGGCCCTTTTCCGGCAGATGCCCATGACCTATCCCTATCTGTCCACTTACTCTTACCTTCCCTCCAGGTGATCGGAGGTGCTGGATTGGACGTGGATTTCACGCTGGAGAGCCCTCAGGGTGTGCTGTTGGTCAGCGAGTCTCGCAAGGCTGATGGGGTGCACACGTGAGTTAAGTCCTGCAGTCTGCCTGGGTTCAGTTACAGCCCTGCCGCTCCCCAGTGGCCTCGGGTTACCATCCTGCCTGCCCCATAGAGGCCAGCTGGCTGGCCACTAAGGGTCATGTCTGTGTGTTTGTCTGTCCACTCAGGGTGGAGCCTACGGAGGCTGGGGACTACAGACTGTGCTTTGACAACTCCTTCAGCACAATCTCAGAGAAACTGGTGTTCTTTGAGCTCATCTTTGACAGCTTGCAAGACGATGAGGAAGTGGAAGGCTGGGCAGAAGCTGTAGAACCTGAAGAGATGCTGGACGTCAAGATGGGGGACATTAAGGTGCACCCAGGAGCCAGGGTGGTGCACACCTGTGGTCACAGCCCTGAGGAAGCTAAGGCAGGAGGATTGCAAGTTTGTGGCTAGCCTAGGCTACTTAGAGAGTTCCAATTCAGCCTGGGCAACATGACAAGTTCATTTATTCAAGAAGAAGAAAAAAAAAAAGCCAAGCCTGTAACCATAGCTACTCAGGATTGAGGTTTGAGGACAGTCTGGGCAAAAAAGTTTTTGAGACCCTATTTCAACCAATAAAAAGCTGAGCATGGGGTGCACACCTGTCACCCCAGCTAGGTGGGAAGCATAAATAGAATCCTTGTCCTGGTGCCCCTGAGCATAAAGGCAAGACCCTATTTGAAAAATAACTCAAACCCAAAGGGTTTGGGGAAATGGCTCAAGTGGTAGGGCACCTGCCTAGCAAGCAAAAGGCTGAGTTCAAACCTTAGTTCTGCCAAAAAAAAAAAAAAAAAAAAAAAGAAGATAAACCTGGTGAACTTGAGATAAGCTGGGGGCATTCCTCTCAGACTTCTGGCATTCTACCCTTCCTCTTTGGCTGAGGTCTCCCCTTTAGCCTGAACTAGCTCTTCCAACTTCCTAGTATCAGCTTAATTTAAATAGTAAGGTATTTCTGGGTATAAACCCTTTTTTCAGTGCTTAAATAACTTTCAAACCATAAATAAATTAATATCACAAATCTCCATAACCACTGCATGAAGTAGGCCCTGGGCTATAAATACCCCGTTTTAGAGTGGAGAAACTGAGGCACACAATAGCTAAATAACCACACAGCTAACAACTTGCAGAGTCAGTTGTGGCTTCAGTAACTATACTGTTAATCACTAGAAAATATATTCTGCGTACTTCTTTAGGCATTCCATTTTTGGGGGGAGGGGTGGGGAAAGTACGCTGGTGATTGAACCCAGGGCCTCATGTATGCTTAGCACCTGTTCCACCACTGAGTTATACCTCCAACCCTATACATTCAATTTTCACAGCAATACTGAGGTGTATAGAAAACTGGGACCCAGAGAGGTTAATTAACTTGCTTACAGTCATGGCAGAGGAGGAATCTGGCTTAGGCAGATTCTTACATTCTTAGTTCTCTCCCCCTGCCCAACATGGCCTCACCCCATTTCTTTGGCAGCCTAACCTTGCTCCTTCTTCTGCCCTACAGGAATCCATCGAGACCATGAGGACCCGGCTGGAGCGCAGCATCCAGATGCTGACGCTGTTACGGGCCTTTGAGGCGCGGGACCGCAACCTGCAGGAGGGTAACTTGGAGCGAGTCAACTTCTGGTCAGCTGTCAACGTGGCTGTGCTGTTGCTAGTGGCTGTGTTGCAGGTCTGCACGCTCAAGCGCTTCTTCCAAGACAAGCGCCCGGTGCCCACGTAGCTCCTGTCCTGGAGGGTGAACGCTAAAATGGAGGGGTGGTGGGCATGTGGGATGGGGGAGGTCCCTCCCAGATGTACTTTCCTGCAGAAGAGGCTGTGCAGTCGTGGTCTCAGCTGTGGCCCCATGCATCTCCCTTCCTGGCCCAGGCAAGGAGCAAGTGCAGCTGGCTTGCAGGTCTGGGAGTGGTGGCTCAGTGGAGGTGCCTGATTTCCTAGGAGCCATGCATGATAGGTACCGCACTGTAGGAATGGAGCCTGTGCATTTCCTGGTCTCCTCTTTATAATGTGCCTTAACTCAAGTCTTCCACCTGGCATCAGTGCTGCCAGGGCCCTGGTGAAGGAGTGGACCAGGAAGCAGGCTGGTGCCTGGGCCTCGCACTCCTGGGCCCTCCAAGCCAGGCCGTGGTAGCGGGACCCTGAGGCCTGCTCCAGGAAGGACACACAGCTGCAGAGTTCTTGCCAGGATAGTCACTTTATTTGACAGGAAAGGGACCCAGGCCCCTCGGCCCAGCGGGGGGCACGCTGGATATATTGTCTGGTAACAGAACTCCAGGAGGGGGGCCCTGCAAGACCACCTGGCCCTCGCTCTCTACCTGTAGGGGCCCCAGCTGGGGCTGAGGGATGGCTTGTCCAAAGCCTGTCCAGGAGCCTCAAGGAACAAAGGGCATCCGGCCTGGGTGCTGGAGTGAATAAATTATGATCACAAAAATCAATCACAGAGCCTTTTGATTGGGGTCAGGGACACTGGCCAGGACAGACCTGCCCTCAGGGGGCAGCCAGGTAGGCGGGAGGAGTCTCCCACGGTGCTCAGAAGAAAGGTCTGGCAGGAGCCGATGGAGGAGGTCGCCTGGCACAAAAGAAAAATCAGAAAGCAAAGTTTGACTATGTCTCTGGCTGGCCAGAGGGTCTGGCGCCCCCCCCCAAAAGGGCAAGAGGGGCCTGGAGGTAGGCAGGGGCCAGACCACAGTATGGCCCAAGGTGTGGCTTCAAATGAGCACCATGGAATGTGTAGTAACCTAGCAGACCTGTTGTGTAGGTGGCGGTGACCGGCAAGAGTGAACTTTTGTCCCACTCCTGAGGTTAAGCAAAGTAAAAGCCACCCCTAGAGCATGGATTTCTCCAGAACATGCGACCAGAAGCTGTGACAGCTCCCAGAGCTAAGTGAAACCCCAGTGAGTGAGGTGTGGGGGCTCCCCGTGGGAGAGACAGCAGTGTCCTCAACTTGGACACTGACACAAAAGGCCCACACAGCAGCCACCAGAAGGTTCTTCCTTTTATTTTAGTTTATTAATAGGATACAGAGCGCAGGCACTTACAGTGGTCAAACCGAGCGAGTGAGCACATTTCTGCTCAGAGAGAGGCACCAGGGCCCTCCCTGTGGGAGAGGCCTGGGTGGGAGCAGAGAGGCCCCAACACCCCCAATCCACAGAGCCCAAGTCACCCTGGAGGACCCAGGAGGAGGAGGGAGCCAAGAGCTCTGAGTTTGGCGAAGGCACCTCCGGCAGCCTAGGTGGGCCGGGCTCAGGCTGTGTGGTTAATGTAGCCAAAGAAGGAACAGGCACAGCTTGGGCCGGCCAGGCGGGCAGGGCTGGGTCCAATGGCCCGTGGGGAGCCCCTGGAAAGCGGTGGCATACTCCTTGTGCCCCACGACGCCCTGGGGACTTCACCTTCCAGAAGGCTGTTCAAGATGGCACCCAGGGGACAGTTCCTGCTCTGCCACCCTGAGATCCCATCCCCAAAGTGCAAAGCCCTAGCCGCCCATGCCTGGGACTCCAGGGCCCCTCAGTGCGGTGTCCAGCCAGAAATGGGGGCCAGGTCAGCCCCTGCTTGGGCTGTGGCTAGGGAGGAAGGGGCTGCCCCCAGGGAGCCTGGTCCCAGCATGGGGTGGCGGAGAGCCCCAGACCGAAGCTCCTGCTCCGCAGGTGTGCGAGGCCCCCTGAGAATGCACCCCCCGTGCAGCCTAGTCGAGCAGGGATGGCTCGGCTGGGCGGATAATGGTGGGCCGGCTCGGTGCGGCCGGGGGTCTTCTGCTGCAGAGAGAATAGAGACAGATGGGAAGGGGAGAGGGTAGTGAGGCTGGATGCAGGACAAGGACAAGGACCCAGCCCCCTCCCACCCCATGTACCCCTAGAGCTGGCGTATGGAGATGTTCAGCCAAACCCAGGCATCTGCCTGGTGTCCCTGTGGTCAGCTTGCTTGCTTGTGACCCTGGGTGAATCCCTGGCCCTCCTTGCACCTCCGGGTCCTCACAGAAGTAGCGAGAATAGAGTGTGGGCTGTAGGCCACATACGGGTCCCCAGGAAGGTGAGTGGTGGCAGCAGGCGGACAGTGTGAAGGGTCCCAAGCTGCACATGGCCCACTGTGTAGGAAGAGGGCAAGCTAGGAACCTAGGGTCACCCTGACTCCACCACTCTGTGACACTGGTTCAAGGCATTGGCCTTAGTTCCCTACCAGATCAACTGGGGTGGTTTTGCTCCTCTATGGACTGCTCAGCCATGGAGGGAGAGTGTTAGGAGGGAGACAGAGGTGAGGGACACCGGGGCCTAGGCAGCCAGTGAGGTATACTACAGCCTTACCTGGGCACTCCAGGGGGGATGCCAGGGGGGATCCGCACTGGCCGAGACGGGATCTGAGGCGGGGCTGAGAAGGGGTCGTTGGCAAACACACTCTGGGGTCCAGGCCGGGATGGGATGGGGGGCGCTGAGAAGGAGGCTGTGGCCCCCACAGGCACGGGAATCAGGGGGGGCCCTGGTGTGGGGCCCCGCACTGCAGGCGGCCGGCCGGGCGGGTGCACGCTGGACATGGGCCGGCGCTGTGGAGTGGGGCTGTAAGGATGGGGTGACAGGCTGTGAGCTGGGGAGAAGCCATGTGAGCACTATGTGCTGCTTGGGGCCCACATGGGGAGCTGTGGCCGGTGGTTCCCAAGAACCTTCCAGAGCCCAGCCCTACCCCGACAGTGCTCCCCAGGGCCTGCTCACGCCCCACAGGCTCCCCTGTTGTTCTCCATGCTGTTCCTCAAGCATGAATGCTGGATCCTCTCCCAAAGGACTCCATGGCACCTTGCAGACTCAGTGGGTCCACCCTGACATTTACCTGATCAACCCTGTCAGTCATAGCCACCACCTGCTGTGTCACTGTTAGGGGTCCCTGCCCAAAGCCCCCAATGGTCAGGCCAATGGATCTTGTTTCTATGATAGTTCTGGGCTTCCATAACCACCTTCCACTTGCGATTCTCTATGCTCCAGGAGGCTGACCCTCTATGGCTGGTGTCACCTGGGTCTATTTTTGTGGTGCTGGGTCTTGAACTCAGGGCCTACACCTTAAGCCACTCCACCAGCCCTTTTTTGTGATGGGTTTTGTCGAGATAAGGTCTCACAAACTATTTGCTGGCCTCAAACCACAATCCTCCTGATCTCTGCCTCCTAAGAAGCTAGGATTACAGGTGTGAGCCACCCGAGCCTGGCTTTCACCCAGGCCCCTTGCTCTTAACTGCCACTTGGGCCATGGAAAGCTCCAGAAGCCAGGAGGGTGAACAGTCGGCTCACTGAAGCCGTCTCCCTGATACCGTCGGTAGGATAGCCACGCGGTTTGGGTGCTTCACCATCTGGGGCTCCTTCCCTCTGCCCACCCTGGTTATAACCCCTACACACACTGTAGAGTAGGCAGCGCATGAGGGACCAAGCTTCCCAGACCTGTGGCTGCTGGTGCTCTGGAGCCAGGTGTCGTCGACAGGCGGGGGCACGGGTGTGGACACAGTGCTGGTGCTGATGTCACCGATGATGCTGAGCGCCTCTTTGAGTGCGTGGTACATGCGCAGCATGTCGTCTCGCCGCTGGGCCTGGTCAGCAGACTCCTCCATGAGGCTGCTCTGGTCCGCTGATGAGTACAGGTAGGCCAGCAGCTCATGGTGGATGAAGGCCTTCGTCTGGGGACAAGAGGCCAAGAGGTCAGGCTACCTCAATACCAGCCAAAGCTCAGTGGCCCCCTGGAAAAGCAACCACCAGGAGGGGGGTTGGGAGAGGTGGCTCAGTGGTCCAGTGTTTGCCTAACATGGATGAGGCTCTGGGTTCCATTCCCAGCACTGCAGGGCAAAAATAAAGCATCTGCCATCCATGGTGGGACTGCCATTGGCTTTCTCTGAGACTTTTTTTCTTCTTGTTTTTTTTTTTCCATGCTGGGGACCAAACTCAGGGCCTTGCACTTGCCAGACAAGGGCTCGTCCACTGAGCTAAACCCCCCAACCACCAGCTTTCTCTGTACCTTGGAACATACCTGTTTTATTGTATTTTATTTATTTTTAGTGGTGCTAGGGTATGAACATGGGGCCTTGTGCCTACTAGGCAGGCACTCTACCACTTGAGCCACGTCACCAGCCTCATGTCAGCTATTTAGTGTGCACCCAATAAGCCTTCCACCCAGCTGTCCTCCGAAGTCCCCAGGGGTGCATTCAAGTGACCTTCCCACCATCTCCCAAGACTATCAAACTTATGCCTAGCATCTTATCCCTTCTCCTGCTTTTTTATAGTCTCCCACTGTATCTGACTGGCTTTTCTCCCATTGCTACTAGTTTCTGTTCATTACTTTTTTTTTTTTTTTTTTTGCAGTACTGGGGATGGAACCCAGGGCTTCAGGCTTGCTAGTAGGCAGGTGCTGTACCACTTGAGCCCTTTTGTTTTTATTTTTGTAGCTGAGACTAGCCTCCAACTCAAGATCCTCCTACCTCTGCCTCCAAAGTAGCTGGGATTACTAGCATGTGCCACCATTCCCAGCTAGGTTTTTTTTTTTTTTTTGGTGGGACTAGAGTTTGAACTCAGGGCTTTGAGCTTACAAAGCAGGTGCTCTACTTCTTGAGCCATACCTGCAGTCTGTTTTGCTCTGGTTATTTTGGAGATGGGGTCTTGGGAACTGTTTGCCTGGGCTGGCCTCGAACCTCGATCCTCCTGATCCTCCCAAGTAGCTACGATTACAGGTGTACACCAACCAGGCCCATATCCGGGGCCTCGAACTAGAAGCAAATACAGAGGCTTAGGGCATCCATATTTGTCCCACCTCAAGGAGGAGAGGAGAAAAGAGAACAAAGCAGCAGGGTTTCAATTCCATGTACATCCCTGACTGTGGCTTTGGCTAGAGAACTTTCTAGACTCTGGTGACAATCCTGGCCCACCGTTTTTTTTGAGACAGGGTCTCACTATGTTGTGAGACCCACTGGCTTGGAAATTGCAATGTAGCCCAGGCTAGCCTCAAACTCATGGTCCTCCTGCCTCAGCCTCCCAAGGTGGGATGACAGGTCTGGATGGTCACACCCAGCCTCTCCTAGGGTTATTATTCTGAGAGCAGAATAAATTGATTTAGATGACGCCAATTCATGCAGTGTTGGTTCCAGTGACCTGACTAAATAGGAGCAGGAGTCTAGCGTGGCCTGGGGCGATGGCCCTGGGGTTTCCGAGGTGAGACTCAGTCCACCTGTGAACGTGACACTCACGTTGTTGATCATGAGGTGCATGATGGTCTTTGGCATGAGGTCTCGGATGGACTTGTTGATGATCGCCACGTACGAGTCCACCAGGTTGCGGATGGTCTCCACCTGCCTCTCCAGCTGTGGATCCATCGAGAAGGTGTTCTCTTGGACCCCGTCCTCATTCTCTGCCTGCAAGGAAACGCAGAGGTCATGAGGGGTGACGGCAGCCTGAGCAATCATGGTGAGCTCCCCTTCTCTGGGAGCTGCTTGCCTGTTCCACGAACAGCTGACTCTCTGGGGTCAGGCCCGAGAGAGCTGTTGGCACCAGGTGGCCCTGCCTGCCCCTGGCCAGAGCTGCCCAGACCTGGGGTGACCTGGGCAGCAGCCAGGGTGGCTCCTGTCCCTGAGAGAACTTTCTAGACAAACTGGTGACAAACTGTCCTTCTTTGCTTTGCTTGTTCATTGGTGTCAGCCATGTGTCCTGCCTTCTTGGAGTCCCAGCAAACAGCCTAGAAATGATTGGCCCCTTCCACCGCTGGCTGGGACCAGCTGGGCCAGAGGTGTGCTGGGTAGGCAGGTGGCTCCTCACCTGGTCTTTTTCAGGGTAGACTCCGGCTCGCAGGAATGATGCCTTCCAGCTGTCTACGTCCTCTTGGGAGTCACAGGCCAGCTCAATCTGCCGTAGGTCCTTGTAGACATTCCTGATGTGAGAAGGGCACACACTTGAGTTGGCTGCCTGTGGACTTGGTCGACTACTAAGAGTGTGGCCTCCAGGGTCTCTCTGTGTTACCAAGGCTTCGAACCTGCCCCCAGGCTCCAAATGGTTCCAGTACCTTCCCCAGACATGCTAAGGTGCAAGTTGGAATCTACTACACATAAAGCAGTGACGAGCTCTGGGCTACTCCCCCAGCAGCACCACAGGAGGCCTCTGAACCCTACGAACAGGGCTGGGAGATGAGGGCTTATTTCATTTCCATTAAGTAAATAGTTGGACCCTGGAGGAAGAGCTAGCTATTCAGGGACCGGTCAAGAACCCTGGCAAAGGCTGTAAAGCATCAAGGCTTTGGAAGTAAAACAGCATGGAACCAGCATTCATGGACAGCATTCTGTACTAGAGGCCGGCAGCCTGTGTGATATGCCATGTGCCATGTATGCTTTGTTTTTGGTGAGACTGGGGTTTTGAACTCAGAGCTTTGTGCTTGCAAAACAGGTACTTTACTGCTTGAACCACACCTGGTTATTTTGGAGATGGGGTTTCTTGCCCAGGCTGGCTTCAATCTGTGATCCTCCCAATCTCAGCCTCCTGAGAAGCTAGGATTACAAGTGAGCCATCGGCGCCTGGCTCATGCATGCTATCTTGTTCTGCACACAGGTGCAGCCAAGACACCTTGAAGCTTCCAAGTGACACCTGGGTTTAAGGTTAGACATGGCCCTGTGATACCACTCTAAGTGAGTGAGTGGCTGCCCTGAAAGATTTCTGGAAGGAATTACAGGGGTGTCTATGTCCTGTCTTGTGCAGGACATAGACAGCTGACCCTGACTCCAGCAGGCCCTGTCCCTGGACGAGGGCATGTGTGGGAGGCTGGGAGGGGCGTCCACTAGGCCTCTTCCTGACTTTGTGCCTGTCTCCCACCAGCACTTCACACAGGGACACATCCACAGAGAGCCTCCTAAAACCCTCCTGTGTTTTTACTTACCCTGGTTGGGGGGCTCATCTGATTGAGTAAGAGGTGCTTATACTGCTTTTGCTAAAAAGCACTGACTCCTTCTTGGGCCCACAAATTAACTAATAACTGGAAAAAAACATGGCATCTGTCCTCCATTTTGTATCTGCCTTTGCTCTAAGCCATTCTCTTTGCGGTCACTTTGTAATCACCTTGGATTCTGGGAAAGATAACATCTTTATGACAACGACAGTAGACTTTCCTCAGGATAAAACACCTGCCAGCTGACAATAAATTCAGATTAACAACTCTGAAACCTCTCCCAGGACAGGGACTGAGATAATGAGCAACCAAAACATGCCTGTGACTGAACTGTTTAGCTACGCATACCTTTGTCCCTTGCCCCAGTTCTTTGGTCTACTTAAACCTGTAGCTCATGTCTGCCCCCGAAGATGGGTGAAGATGAGCTGAGTGCTTATTGCTTCTTCCCATGGCATGTCCCAAGCCGTGTAATAAACCTTTCTCTTCTTTCACCATGCCTCTTTATTTGGCATTTAGGGGCGGGTAGCTGGACCTGGCATGAGGAATCCTAAGAGTTTGGGTCTAGGGTCCAAAACTACAATTTCAATTATAGGATTTTATATTCTTTTCATTTATTTTTAAAAATTATTAATTTCTTGGGCAGTACTGGAGTTTAAACTCAGGGTCTAAAGCTTGCTAGACAAGTGCTCTACCATTTGAGCCAGGCCTCCAACCCTTTTTTGCTTTTAGTTAGTTTTCATACAGGGTCTCATGCTTTTGCCCAGATGTGCTCAGACAATGATCATCCTGTCTCTAATTCTGTGTGGCTGGGATTACAGCTGTACACCACCACGCCCAGCCTGTTAACTTTTTAAAAAGTTTTGCAGTTCAGGTGATAGAACCCAGGACCTGATGCATGCTAGGCTAGTGTTCTACTGCTGAGCCACACAATAACGACTGTGCAGGTTGCATACCTGTCTGGGGCTCATTCCTGAACATCAACTCCCAGGAACCCCTACTGGTACTTCATAGGCCCCTCTCCCTCAGCCTGGACCCAGCTGCACTGTCCTCACTGAGCCTTTGTCAGCAGCTAGGTCCCAAGTTCTCAGGGCCTTTCTCTCACACTTCACCCCTCTCCCTTGATGTCCTAGGTCCAATGCTAACTCAGGCACTTGGTTCTACCCCCGACCCCCAACACACAAGTTATTCCCCAAACAACCACTAGAGGGCACCAGTGAGGCCGAGTGGAGTCTTCTCTCTGCTCAGAACCCTCCAGGGCTCCCACTTCCCTCAGGCTCTCCTCTCTTCTTCCACATCTCTGTCCAGAGTACCTGTCAGGCCACTGCTCAGAAACACCCACAACATGCCAGGTGCCAGTGGCTCATGCCTGTAATCCTAGCTACTCAGGAGGCAGAGATCAGGAGGGTCAAGGTTCAAAGCCAGCCTGAGCAAATAGCTGGAGAGACCCTGTCTCGAAAAACCCATCACGAAAAAGGGCTGGTGGAGTAGCTCAAGGGGTAGGCCCTGAGTTCAAACCCAAGTACGGGAAAAAAAAAAAAAAAAAAACAGAGAAAAACAAAAACCACCGACAGCAGTTTTGAAGTCTGGGGCCTTTACCACTCGAGCCATACTTCCACAGACCCTCAGTCCTTTTGCTTGTTTCTGAGACAGGTCTCACTATGTCATGCAGGTGACTGCCTCAGTCTCTCAAGTGCTGGGATGACAGGTGTGTGCCGCCACGCATTACTGACTCCCTTTCTAGGTGACATGCCGGGGCACAGAGCTGACTACAAGTGCTCAGTGCCACTGTGGCAGGCCAGAGGGGTCTGGCGGAACGTATCCTGAGCCCTCCCGGCGTCCCCAGGTGAAGCACCTCTGCTCCGTGTTGAAGATGGCGAAGACGTGCTTGTTGGACATGAAGCCCTTCTCCACGTCGCGGATTTTGAGGTTGTCCAGAGGCAGCATATACTTCTTCTCTTTCTCCTGAGGGTGCAGGGGACAGGCGTCATCCGAGGAAGCCCTGGTGCTTTCTGCACTGGCAGCTTTACACAGGTTACTTTTCCTGTTGCTACTCGCCCCCTTGCTCTCTAGTCTTCCTGATCATTCCTCGTAGGCTCCCACCCCAGGGCCTTTGTACATCTGGGACCTCCGCTCAGAACACTCCTCCAATTCACTCATGGATTCCTTCACTGGAGACACACATGGTGGGTGCTCCGCTGGCCCAGCTCAGCCTGCCTGCAGAACATAATCGCCTGCCCCTCGCAGGTGAAGAGGTACGGCCGCTAATGACTGGCTTCACGCTGGGCCTACTAGTGAGCTAACAGGACAGTCTCATTTTACAGAGAGGGAAACTGAGGCATAGAGCAGCAGGTGAATTCCAGAGCCTCAGACAATTCCAGAGCTGGAGAGCTGATGCCAGGCCCCACCACAAAAGTGCCACTCACTCAATTTTTTTCTTTTGTGGTGCTGGGGATAGAATTCAGGGCCTCAAGCATGCTAGGTAAGTGCTCCACCACTGAGCCACCCCAGACTAGGAACTGGGTTACTTTTTTCTTTTCGTTTTTTGTTGCTTTTGTTTTTTTGAGAAAGGCCCTCACTATGTTGCCTAGGCTGGACTGGAACTCACCATTCTCCCAGCTCAGCCTTCTGAGTGCTGGGATTACAAGTTTGCACCACCACACTCTCAGGGCTAGACAATGGGAATGGAGGACCACCCCTGCCCACACCCAGGCTGCAGACTGGGAGCCCAAGGCAGGGAGGGTGGCCAAGAAAGGCTGTGGTGGTTGTCACAGGCGCAGCAGTGGAATGCAGGGCCAGCATCCCACCTGGCTCCTGGGGAGGGACTGGGGGGCTTTAGAATGAGCCTGGGTTGGGTCCTGGGAAGGAGTTCCTGCCCTCTCCCCCACCCCCAGTCTGGAAGGTTGCAGAAGGGCCTCTGCAGCCCCCACCCTCTGCTGTCATGAGGCAGGAAGTTGCCAGTCAGACAGCCAGGCCAACTAACTGAGTCACAGGCCATCCTGGCTCAGCGCAAGACAGCACATCTGGAACTGTTTATACTGTGATTCTGCCGGGACGCAGCGGCTGCCTTCCTGAGGCTGTGGCACACATACGTGAACACAGGACACACACACACACACACACACACACACACGTGCACAGCACACACATGAGAATGCACAGGCATGTGCGTGTCCCTCTTCCTGCTCCAACCCAACTGTCCCCCTCCTGCGCAGAGGCCACCGACCCAAACCGTTCCCCGCCTCCGCTCCCCATCCCACCCCCTCCCCCCGGATTTCCTGAAAATCTACAACTTTCTCCAGATGCGAGCTGGCCCCAGCCTTGCCACGTCAGAAGAGATGATGGAGAGGGCGGACGGTGGTGGGAGCAGTGGTGGCCTCTTTGCCTGCAGGGTGGCTGCTCAGGGGACCCAGGGGATGGACAGCCGGCCCCGCCATCCCAGTGTTCAGACTACCTGTTCAGGAGGTTCCGAACGTGTACAGTAGTCTGCACATTGGTTAGGCTGGGCTCGGGCGAACGCATCGAGACAGGGCCCCCGCCGGCCCCCTGTGCTACCTGCCACCACCAAAGCCAGGCTGACCCAGAGGTAAGTGACCGTCTTCCACTGTCCCACTTCCCACTGGTGTGGAAGCTTGCACAGAAGATTCCGGAAAGGCCTGGGTGGGAGAAGAGGCACCAGGCAAAAGCCAAGGGAGCCCTAGGGTTGGGGGTCCTGGGGAAATCCTTCCCTTCTTCCTGCCCTACAACTGTAAATGTCCCTTCCGTCTTGTTTCTTTCTGAATAAAGACATTCTCCTCTCCTGCCTCTCTCCAAGGCTTGTCTGCGAAGATGGCCTGGCTTGTGGGGGGGTTGCGGCGGTGGCTGACGTGTGTGATGCTGGGGGTCCCTGCTGCGATCCTCGGTGTTGTGGGTGATGGTGGTGGCAAGGGGGATGGAATTTCACACTACCCTCCTGATTGTAGCCTGTTTTGTGTCTGGGGCATACACAGGGACCCTTCTCAGGGATCTGCGCCTGCCTGATCCTCCTCCCAGTGCTGCCCCTGCCTAGGGTCTGGAAGGGTCAGGGTCCCGTTTTCAATCCCTGGATGAGGGGAAAACCAAGGGCCCCAACTTAGGATAGAGAAGAGAGCTCTTAAGACAGAGCTACTAATGCTGCCATGCAGTGAGCCACGAGGCCTAGGCCTGGGCCCCTCTGTGGGACCAGCCTTTTTACTTATTTTTTGCTTTTTGCGTGTGTGTTGCTGGAGACAGAACTAGGGCTCCCACTGTTCCACCCAGGACACAACACCCTGGACAACTGTCATCCCACAAAGCAGATGGCTAATGTCTAGCCCTCAGGCCACTAAGTAGGGCTACTTTGCAGCCTGGAACCCCACCTAATGCAGCCTTGGCTGAGGAGAGGAATGCAGTGCCCCCTGTGGGTATCCCTATGAACGACAGGCTCTCAATCTAAGTTGTGGTTGTCAGGGTGGAGGCTGAGCCAGCACCAAGTGCCTCTCAATGTCCCACACAGGCTCATCCTGACATCAGTCCTCAGTGGAATAAATGAGTCCTTCCGTCCATATTATTCTTATGCAGTATTTCTCCTCCACTTCTTTTTAGTTTTTTGTGTTTGAAACAGGGTCTTGTTATATAGCCCAGGCTGGCCTGGAACTTTTGATCCTCCTGCCTCAGCTTCCCAAATGCTGGGATTATAGGTATATGCCACCATTTCCGGCTTAGGTTTTTTTTTTTTTTTGCGGTACTGGGGCTTGAACTCGGGGCCTACACCTTGAGCCACTCCACCAGCCCTTTTTTGAGAGCCCGAACTATTTGCCCGGGCTGGCTTCCAACCACGATCCTCCTGAGCTCTGCCTCCTGAGTAGCTAGGAGTATAGGAGGCGTGAGCCACCGGTGCCCGGCTTCCCTTAGGTTCTTACTGCCACTGTCCCCAGATACCTTCCCTCATCCTTCTCACAGTGACACAAACATACAGACTGTTCAAAAGTCACCCATGATGGGTACGCACTACACAGTGGACAAGGGCATTTCACGGCATTTCAGAGATAAGAAAACTGAGGTACAGAGATATATGGATGTGGTCAAGCACACAGGCACCCCAACAGTCTGGCGGTGCTCTGACTCTCTCTCAGCTGTGGCTTCTCTTGGGACAGAATCATTGTGGCACTGGAGGCTGGAGTCCATTTTCAGTCTGTTGGCAGCTCCCACCCAACGGGGAGACTAAGAGGGGCTAGGCTGTGATGATAAGCACCCAGCATACAGAGGCTGCCCTCCAGCCCTGGCTGCAGTGGTCCTAACAGTAAGCTTTTATTATTTACTTTGTATTTTGAGGCAGTCTTGCTAAGTAGCCTAGGCTGGCTTCCAACTTTGAATCCTTCTGCCTCAGCCTCCTTAGTGCTGGCATTACAGGTGTGTAACACCAAGCCTGGCCTCAGAGAGCCTTTCTCAAATGAACAAGTGAGTGAGTGAGTGAGTGAGTGAATGAAGGGGTACCACCCAGAAGGAGCAGATGAGGGGAATGCCTACACACTCTCATCCTGTCGCCCTACCCTTGCCAGCGGCCACTCACCTCCTCATCTTTGTACCAGGACAATGACTCGGCTGTTAGCACAAACCAGTACTCCTTGGAACCCCCCTTCATCAGGCTTATGTTGTTGATGGTCAGCCATCCCCTGCGTATCACCTGGAGGAGAGGATGTGGCTTAGTGGGAGACAACACCCTGCCACCCAGGCCACCCCCCAGCACAGTGGCCAGTGCCCTTGCCCCACAGCAAGGCAGGAAGCTGGGGACCACAGCAGACACACCTCCAGCCCCAAGCCAGGAACCCAACTCCATCTCGCCCCAAGCATGCCCAGTTGGAAACCAGGAAGGTACACAGGCAGGTGTGCGGGCAGACAGACAGACAGACAGACAGTGAGTCCCTAGCCCGGGAGTTGATGGGGGAATGGGAACAGAACATATGCCTGCCCTGTGGAAAGGGGTTCAGGGCAGGTGTCTGGGGCTTGTGACTGGGGCTGGGCCCTGTGGAACGTGGCATGTGAGGATCTGCACATGACTGGTTGGGACAAGGTGACCAAGGATGCTCTTGGTCCCACCCCGCATGCCCTCTGGTAAGCAACTATCACCATGGACCAGTTCTTTCTCACATTCCTCTTAGAGCCAAGCAGCAAAGGCCCCACATATGAAGCCTCAACTGATTGATGCCTTTGCTGTAGGTCCATCTGTGGCCAGGTGACCAGGGCCAGGGGACTTTGCTACCCAAGGGCTGGGGACAAAGACTGCAGTCTGGAGGACCCTAAAGGGGCCCTTGGAGGTAAGGATTGCACTTCAGGCTGGCTTCAAGCCAGTGATTTCACTTTTCTCTGAATGAGATCTCAGGGGTCTGGAAGAGGATGTAGCCAGTATCTGAGTGGGAAGACAGAAGCCAGGCCTGAACAAGGACTCACCTGACAGCTAGCTGCAGGCAGCCTGGGGGGGCCACGTTCTCGGGCATTCCCTGGTCCCTGGGACATGGAGGCCCAGAGTTCCCACCCCAAAACTCAGTAGGAAGCACAGGCAGGGTTGTCTGGGGCTAAGATAGCAACAGATGGGCCATGTCGCAGGGGACAGGCTGTGTGTGGCCATGACAGCTGGAAACAGTTGCTGTTGGGCCCTTCAGAGTAGGATCGGGTACGAGAACCAGAGAGAGGGCCCCCAGGGTCTTCCTAGGGTTTAGGAAGACCTTTCTAAGTCTCCTGGGAAGGGTTTCATTTTGCCTACCTGAACTATGCCCAGGCCTGTCAAACCTGAACACAGTTACCAAGTTGCAGAAGGCCATGAAGGCAGAGTTCCTGCCCAGGCCAGGGACAGGGTAAGTTACCACTGGAAGCCCTCATTAGGCCAAGGGCACAGACTTCAACTGCTGTAGGATGACAAGAGGTCTTGGGATGCCTGTGGTTGTCTGGAGCTGGCAGTGTGGCTGTTGATTCCCCACAGGCTGCCTGGGGGCCAAGGGAGCAGAGGCCTCTGGCGGCCCCAGCAAGGCCATGGTGTCTTCCTTGGCCACAGGATGATGGTCTCATTCTGGTTTCTCTAGGATGCCTTGGTTTGGACTGTGAAGGCCCAGCGTTCTGGGGATGCCCTTTCTCCCAGGCCCCCTAGCATGGGTAGCTGTGCTGTTGGAGACACTAGTCTGTAGACTGAGACACATGCTGGAAGGGTAGCCTGCCACCAGCAGTATCAGGGAGGGCTCCTATGGTCAGTCTCCTTCCTCCAACTGAGGGCGGGCAGTGGGGGCCTGGCAGGGTGTTATCCCAGAGAGCAGGAGCTTAGTGGACCTAGTCCAGCCACTGACTGACAACCAGGGGCAGGAAATCAGGGGTCCGGGCTGTCACTGCTCTCTGACATGGCATGTCCCACATGCTCCCAGGAGGTAGCTGGGCTCCACCCCTCTCCCAGGCAAGGAAGCTGGTGTGGGGGTCTGGGGGTCGGGGAGATAGGAGGTGGGTGGGACCCCAAGCCTGGGGTGCACAGTGAAGGTATGCAAGCAGTAGGGGAGTTGGGGAGGGATGGAGGCAGGACCAGCCCCAGGTGGCAGGAACAGCAAGCAGGAAGCAGGGTGGCTGGGGTCAGTGGGCAGGCGGGGCTAGCCTCCTCCCTGAGTGAGGGTCCCAGGCAAAGTGATGCTCATGTCTCTGTGGCTGGGATGGGGAATCCGACAGGAAAAGGTAAATGATTATACCTTGGCCTGGTCTGTCTGGTGGAGGAAGTGGCGGGATGGGGATGGGGGGAGACATTGGGGATGGGACATGGGGAAAGTGGGAACCACAGGCTCATCTATTTCTCCCACCCACCCACCAATGGGTCCAGGCACATCCAGGCCCTGCTCAGCTATTGGAAGTACTCCAGAATTACCCGAAGGTCTCTGCAGAGGGCATTCAGCACTGCCTACCAGTCCCTAGTGGCCAGCAGTGGGAGAATACCACAGGGCAGGGGGCTCTGTTGGGAATGGAGGCCAGCTGCCATAGGAGGCACATCATATAGACTCAGCTCTCAAATGTGAACGGTCTCTGCTCTATATAGCGCAGGTCCTCCCAATCCTCCTCATGTCCCACCCTAGGCCCACTGTGGGTTCTGTGCAAGGCAGGAGGGGTTACCTACAGCAGGGATGGCAAATACTATTCACCCTGAGGGGCCACAACCAATCACCCAGGGCACTGTGGTGAGAACTCTGGGCATGGCAGGAAAAAATGCTAGGATCGATTGATTAGTCATGCCTGTCCCTGGCAAAGGATCAGGGAAGGGGCAAGCAGAACAGAACAGCCTCACCAATCATATCTTCCATGGAGGAAGGAGGCTAGTGGCAGCATCCAGGAAAAAAGGTCCCTGATTGATTAGTCATGCCTGCTGTGGGTACAGGATGGGTATCATGTAGAAGAATTAAAAAAAAAAATACCTTGTCAATTAGTCACATGGGCCACAGAATGGGGAGCGGTGGCATCTGATTAGGAAAGAATGCCAGGATTGATTAGTAACATCTGCCATGGGCACATGATGGAGGAAAGGTACAAGTCAGAAATATGCTGGATAGATTAGCCACGTCTGCCATGGGCAGGGCAGAGGAAGTTGTGCATGCAGAAAATCAGGCTCTCCTGTGCTGCTGCCTGCACTGGAGGCAGAAGTAGGAGTGGGAGTGGCAAGAACAAATGCCAGCAGGGTTTGAGCAAAATTTTCCATGGCCAGGGAGGCAAGAGAAGGCAGGGACAGTGTGTCAGCTGAGTATTTGCCATCCCTGACCTAAAGGACACCAGGTGAGTCTGACAGGAGTCAGCCAAAGAGGAGCAGGATAGGTTAGTGTTAGTGCAAGAGCTACTGACAACCAGGTCAACGCCAAGTTCAACGACAGCCACAATGAGGGGTTTCAAGGTTAGTTGGATGTTTAGCACTTTTTGGGTGAAAGGGAATGTTATGGGGGTGGGTGAGGCCTCCAACACTACCAGATTCTCTAATATTTGCTATCACACTAAACAGGTACTTACCAAGATCTCTCCCTTTGAGAAGGCAAGGTTAGGGTTGTGGGTAAATCAAGGAAGAGTGGGAGGAGGAAAGAGACAAAAGGGACATGAAAGGATGGAGAAAAAGCCGGAAAAAAGCACAAGAATGGGAGGAGAAAAGCAGAGGAAAAAACAGCAAAAGAAAAAAATTACATGCTATTAATTATATTCATGGTGTTAATATTTAATTCATTATCATCTCACAGAAACAAAAAAAATGTATATATTACCTAGCAAGCGCAAAAAAAAAAAAAAAGATTCATGCAGTGGTTACATTTTTTCTTTTCCAATCTGCCTCTAGAATCGTGCAAGATAAACAGCAAAGCCTCAGCCCCACTCCCACCCCCACCTGATGTGCAGAAGGGGGGGAGGGGTAGTGGCAGAAACTTTGCAAAGATGATGGGTTTTCTTAAATTAAAAAAAAGACATCTAAAACTGGTATTTATAAAACAACACATATTTTCCAGGGCCTCTAGCTGGGGGTAAGATATCAAGGCACCAGGTGTGTGGGGTACAAACCACCCCAGCCTTCCCTGAGTTGCCAGTGGCCCTGCACCTTCCATGGCTCCCACCTACAGCTCCCCAATATTGGAGCAGAAGATGGGAAACCCAATTTGCTTGCAGATACCTTGCGTGACTGTTAAGTGTCCCTGCCAGGAGGGTCAAGTGCTAAACCTGGGCCCTGGATGTCAGACAGGGCCTCTGGTGTGTGAAATGGGCAGCACTCAGCCCATTTTCCAGAAACACTGACACCTAAGTGGAACTCAGATGCTGACAGAGTGGATGACGTGGCACTAAGGTGTTGGCTTCTGACAGGGCATTCCCTGTGCCAAGTGTGATGGTGGGGGCTCGGTTACCCCTCAGTGCCCTCCCGCCCTCAGGGTGGAGTGGTGGCCATGGACGGGTAGCTACCTGGTTGGGGATGGCTCTCTTCTTGTTCAGCTGCGTGCTCCTCTGCTGAGCACTGAAACCAAAGCACAGAGAAGGCCCATGTGGATGACATGTGGGAGTGACGAAGACGAAGAGCAAGACACCCTGGTGGCCCGGGTGGAGGTTCTTCCCCTGGGAGGCCCACTGACTGGCTATGGGTCGAGGCACATGAGTGCTCCCGGCATGCAGTAGGGCCCCGAGGGAAGCATCTAGGGCACGTGGAAGTAGAAAACACATCAGCTAACCCAGAAGTGCCAGTTACTTCCTTCTAAGATGGGGCAAGGACAGCTGGAGGCCCAAGTGGCCAGGAGGTGGCTCTGGGGAACCAGAGCACCAGGGAGGCTGCAGTCAGACACCTGAGGCTTCTTCCCATCTCAAACACCAACTCCAGACTGAAAGCAGCTCTAACTACAAGGCGATCTGGTCTCAGATCAGAATGGGTGATAGCCACTGGCTATCAATATGTTACCCATCTTTCACAGATCCTGACCCAAGTCAGAAGACATCCAAGGTCATACAAGTTTCCTTATTTGGTACAGTCTTTGATCTTTCCACCCTTTCTTTCTTCCATTTATTTATGTACTTTTGGTGGGACTGGGGTTTGAACCTAGGGCCTGGGCTTTGCATTTGCAAAGCAGGTGCTCTATTGCTTAAGTCACACCTCCAGTCCATTTTGCTCTAATTACTTTTTGAACATTCTCTCTCTTTTTTTTGGTGGTACTAGACTTTGAACTCAGGACTTTCTGCTTGCAAAGCATGCATTCTACTGCTTGAGCCACACCTCTAGTCCATTTTACTCTGGTTATTTTGGAGATAAGGTCTTGTGAACTAGTTGCCAGGGCTGGCCTCAAATCTCCATCCTCCTGATCTAGGCTTCCAAGCAGCTAAGATTACAGGAGTGAGCCCACAGTACCTGGCTAACCTTTTTATTTTTATTTTTGCAGCACCCCATGCATGCCAGGCAAGTGCTCTACCATAGAGCCACACCCTCTTCTCACCTGTACAGACCATATTTTCTGGCTATTGTATGCACATGTGCTTTATGTGGGCACCTACTCCACCCTCTTTATTTGTTCTAATATATTTTCTTCCTTCCTCCCTCCCTTCATTTCTCCCTTCCTTCCTCTTTTTTTTTTGAGACAAGGACTTGCTACATGGTCCAAGCTGGCCTGAAACTTGCTCTGTAGTTCAGGCTGGACTCAAACTCTCAATCCTTCTGCATCCCCCTTCCAAGTGCAGGAATTGAAGGCGTGCCCCACCACACTTGGCTCTGGTTCTGATATGTTTTATGCTCCAACAATCACATCATCAGTACAATTTTTTTTATTTCCTGTTACTCATCTGTCATCTTTTCTTATCTTATTGCTTTAGCTGGCAACTTCAGCAGCAAACCAGCTTGGTCTCATTCCTTTCTTTGCTGACTGCCTCAGGGTTTGGCCTTTAAGCTCAAGTTGCCTGTGGGCGAAGGCCTGTGTGCATGCACACTTGCACATGTGGGTACGTAGGAAACAGGCTTCTGTTTCTAGATTGGTAAAGGTTGGAAAATTAAGAAGCAGCAGAATATGTTTTGCTGTTTTTTTGAGGTGGAATCTCATAATGCAGTCCAGGCTGGCTCAGAACTTGAGAGCCTCGTGTGTACGCACCTCCTGAGTGCTGGGATTACAGATGTGCCCCACCATGCGTGGCACAGAGATAGAATTTTATTCATGGATTTTCCTAACATTCAGGGCTTTTTCTCTGGGTTCTGTATGTAGTGTTTCAAGGGCAGCGAGAAGCCCAGAACATGGAGTATAAGAAGGAGCTTGATCAGTAGTGTCTGAAGGAGGTGGGACTGAGCTAAGCCAACACTCACAGTGAGGCTGGGTGACAGCGGGGTCCATGATGTCCTACTTCCTAAGGGCCTCATGGCTCCCTCTAACAGCAGCCTATGCAGTGGCCCCTCTCCCTTGCCTGGACTCAACCAGAGATTTCTGGGTACCCTGGGAGGGAATCCAAAGTCCTCCCCTCAGCCTACCAGACCCCCTGGCAAGGGGTGTGGTCGCTACCTGTCTTTTCCACTGTGACTGGGATGTCCCAAGATGCTCCTGGCCTCTTGGCCTTCCTTCCCGACCCCCCCACCTGTCACTGGTGTCATGACAGCCTTCTTCAGGAAGGTCTCTCTAGGCCTTACTGTCCTTTCCTACCCTCATCTCCCTGTGACAATTTGCTCAGTGACTCCATCTCCCCAGCCCATGGTTCTGAAAGGGCAGGGCTATGCTGGCTCATTTATTGTCTTGTCCCAAGGCCCAGCATGGGCTCTGTCTCTGAGTGCTCTGTCACAATTCAGCAGACCCCTGGGACATTCCCCTCAGGCCTGGAGCCACCCAGTCACATACCAGGGAAAAGGCACACAGCAGGCAATACCCACCCGGTGACCAGCTCCTCAGTATAATAACAGCTGGGGTAAGTGGGAAGGCCCCGGAATCCAGAGGAAAGAGTGAAGTGGTCAAAGGAAAAACAGGAGAGATTGTGAGAAGGAACTGTGGATGAAGTGTGAAAAGCAGAGACGTCAAGGTGAGGAAAACAGCCATGAATCAAAGAGAGGGGACCAGCACCTTCTGCCCATGCATGTCTCGTGGCTAGGAGAACCAGGTGGGAGGAGCTGCCTCTCCCAGGGCTCTTAGAACCGGGCCCAGGTGCAGCCCCACCCCCAGCGGGGACAGCCAAGCCAGAGCCCTGGGCTTGCCTGGGCTGGGGGTGGAGTTTCTGTTCATGCCCTCATTCATTCATTCACTCATTCATTTGTTCAACTCATCTCCCACATGCTCAGCACAGGATAGCCACTAAATCAACTCTGTCCAGAACCTCAACCCATGTTCTACACAGGAACTACACAGAACAAGTCTAGGCCCCCAGCACCCTCTCCTGGAAGCCTACATAATGGCAGGCCAGGTCCCAAGGCCGCCTCTCCAATCCCAGGAGCCCTGCACAGCTCTAACCTGCCCTGAGCACACTGTACCCTAGCTGCCCGTCCCTTGCACGGGGATTCCTTAAGAGGTTGGGGACCTGGCCTAGACTTGCTGCTCCATCACTGTGCCTGGCATAAGAAGAAAAGCCAAGAGCATCTGTTACATGGACACAGGAAGCTGTGTCCTCTAGTGGGCAGGGGGATGACATCTGAGACCATTATTATTTTTATCTACATCCTGCCTAAATCACATCCCATCCCATATCTGGGTGCCATGGAAGATTCTGGTTTTAAATCTCTGCTCTATGCTTAGGAGCCAGAGCCGGGGAGAGGCTCTGGCTGTGAAAGGGCTGAGTTTGAGACAAGCTGCATGTTGGGCCATGAAAGGCCCTGAGAAGTCCTACAGGGAAGGGGCACTGCACCTGGCCAGCCTTGCCCTTTCCCCTTACACTAATCCCTGGGGAGCCCGGAGAAAGCATGCTGGGAGGAGCCACTGTGATGAAGGTTATGATTAGCCAAGAAAAGCACCCAGGGACCTCCAACAGAGCCTCTCGGAGAGAACCCAACTCTACTGCCTCATTTAAGGCCTGGTGCTGAAGGTGGGAATGGGGGTGCCGTCCCACCAGCCACCATTCCCCAAAATACATACTTGGCAAATCCAATGAAGTCTTCATGGTTTGTGTTGATATAGGACTGCTCAATGTCGATCAGAAGAAGAATCTAGGGGAAAGCCAGGGTTATCATGAGTATAGCGACCAGCAGGACAAGAGGTGGTGGCTGGGTACTTCCTTAGCTTGCCAGCAGGGGGCAATAACACTTCCCACACCTGCCTGGAAGTGGTGTCCAGAGCACTTCCTACACCTGCCCACAGGGGGCGTGGAACCATGCAGCATTCCTAGGCAGGATGCCAAGGGGCTGGCCCCACCCACCATGTGTACACAGGGTAGGGGAATGTCTGCAGGAGCGGGAGGTGTCAGGGCCAAACAGGCATTTAAGACTGGGCTAACAAAAACAAAACAAAACTGGCTAACAGAGTGGCACCTGTGTAGTGGTTATAGGGCGGGCTGATCACAATCCTTCAGTCTCAGTTTGGGTGCCTCACTGACCTATGCCTCTGGGCCTCAGTTACCAAGTTGTAGAACGGGAATTATAGAAAGCTTTACTGCACAGGATTCAGTATCTTTATTTATTTATTGGGTGGTGCTGGGAATGGGACTCAGGCCTTGCACATGCCAGGTAAATGCTCTACCACTGAGCTACACCCCTAGCCAGGTTTCAATCATTTACACAGGTATTTTTGTTCTATTTTTACAACTCAATGTTGAAATTATTTCCAATATTAAGTTAAAAAACCACAACAAAAACTGCAAAGGTATTTTGGTCAGGTGAGAACATAAAATAAAGCCAGGCGTAGTGGTGCATTCCTGTAATCCCAGCTATCTAAGAGGCTGAGGCAGGAGGATCATGAGTTTGAGGCCAGCCTGGTTCACAAACAAGTAAAATCTATCTCACAAAATAAAATAAAAATCACGGCCAGGGATGTAGCTGGGTGGTGGAGCGCTCTCTTGGCTTGTGTGAGGCCCAGAATAAGGGTAAGAGTTCTGACAGCTCTTTGGCCTGGTTCCCATTAAAAACAGGCTCCCACTGGCCCCAGGCCAGGCATTTCTCCTTGCTGTGCCTTGGAGCCCTCAAAGATAAAACAGGCAAAGTACTGGGGCCCTGAAGTTTGTTGAGGGGCCAGGCATTCCATCTAGGGATCCCGAGGTTGGTTTTGTAAGCCTTGAGCCTTGATATCCCAGAGTGCTCAGGTAACACCTGGCAGTGTCACAGTGGGGTACCAGAGGCTGTGAGTGTCTGCAAGGGGTCAGAAGCATTCTTGCCAAATGAAGGTATTTATTTTTTGGTGGTACTCGGGGTTGAACCCGGACCTTTCTTTCATATGCTAGGCTAGCACTCTATCACTTGAGTTACACCTTCAATTCGTGTGTGTGTGTGTGTGTGTGTGTGTGTGTGTTTGTGAGGTACTGGGTTGAACTCAGGTCCTCATGCTTGCTAATCCTGCACTCTACTGCTTGAACCAGTCTACCAGCTCCACCCCTGCCTTTTGTGTGTGTGACTGGAGTTTGAACTCAGGGGCTTCATGCTTGCAAATCAGGCACTCTACCACTTGAACCACACCACCAGTCCATTTTGCTCTGGTTATTTTGGAGATGGGGGTCTTGTGAACTATTTGCCTGGGTTGGCCTTGAGCCTCCCAGTATCAATTTTCTGAAGAGCTAGAATTACTTGTGTGAGTTACTGCCTGGCTCTGATAGCCCTTTCTGTTGGTTATTATTTTTTTGGCACTGGGGTATGAACTCAGGGCCTCACACTTGCTAGGCAGGTGCTCTTACCATTTGAGACACTCCACCAGTCCTTTTTTGTGAAGGGTTTTTTTGAGATGAGGTCTCACGAACTATTTGCCCAGGGCTAGCTCTGAACTGTGATCCTCCTGATCTCTGCCTCCTGAGTAGCTAGGATTATAGGCATGAGTCATGAACCCCTGGCATATATTGGTTATTTTTCAGATAGGGTCTCTCTCTCGCTCTTTTTATTTTTTTTGGTACGGGGGCTTGAACTCAGGACCTACATCTTGACCAATCCACCAGCCCTTTATTGTGAAGGGTTTTTTCAAGATAGGGTCTCTCGAACTATTTGCCTAGGTTGGCTTGGAACCGTGATTCTCCTGATCTCTACCTCCTGGGTAGCTAAGATTACAGGAGTGAGCCACTAGCACCTGACTAGCGTCTCTCTTTATGGCAGGCATGCATCATTGCACCCAGACATTGATTAAGATGGGGTCTCATGAACTTTTTGCCCCAGTGGTCTCCAACTGCAATCCTCCCAATCTCAGCCTCTCAAGTAGCTAGGATTACAGGTGTGAGCCATCATACCAGGCTTGTAACTTTTTTTGGTAGGACTAAGGTTTGAACTGAGAGTTTCATGCCTGAGCCACACCTGCAGTCTGTTTTGCTCTGGTTATGTTGGAGATGCAGATCTCTCAAACTATTCGCCTAAACTAGCCTTGAATCTTCATCCTTCCAATCTTAGCCTCCCAAGAAGCTAGAATTATAAGCATGGCTACCAGAACTCAGCTCTTTTGTAGTTTTGTTTGAGACAGGGTCTTGCTAACAATGCCCAGGCTGATGTTGATCAGGAATCATGCTGCACTGCCTACCAAGTAGCTGGGATTAATGGCTTGTACCATTGTGCTCCCAGGTTTTTTGATACACCTTCAGGCTACAGAAACTCTGGGGTAATGAGGCAACAGGGGACTGATTCATGAGGAAATGACCTGCCAATGAACTGTAGGAGACCTTGAAGGATAAACAAGCCGGTTTCTTTCCCAAGGGTGGGGAGGGCAGGGGATGTGCACGCTTATTATGGTCTGGTCTGAGCAGCTGGAACCAATTCACAAAGGACAACAGAAGCAATCCCGAACTGATGCATCTGAAGGTGCAATGATGGGGTTGGGGAGTGGCTCCAGTGATCGACTGCCTGCCTAGCAAGCGCAAGGTCCTGAGTTTAAACCCCAGGACCATCAAAAAAAAAAAAAAAATCTGTGAAGGTGTAAAGATGGCCCAGGGTTCAGCAGGGAGCAGGTGAAACTGCTGCACAGGGGTGTAGCTGCATGGGGGTGTGCCCACTCGCCCTCAAGTCTCCTAGATGGATGCAATGGATAAACTACCTCACTGTTCACACCGGGAGGTACAACTCAGCAGCAAGAACTGGGTGTGGAGGTTCATGCCTATAATCTCAGCTCCAGGGAGGCTGAGGCAAAAGCATTGAGTCTGAGGTCAGCGTGGGCTATATAGCAAGACCTTGCCTCAAAAAAAAAGAAAAAAAACCAGTAAATAATTGACAAACACAACAGAATACCATGAACCCAAAATGCATGTGCCAGCTCAAGGAAGCTGAGTAATAAATCTATGTTCTACAGGAATTTGTCCAAAAAAACTCTAAGGACAGGCAGGGATGAGTGGCTGCCAAGGCCTAGGGGTTTGGGAGGGGTCACCTATAATGAGGCACAGTGGTAGAAATTTGGGGGACTAGGGTAGAATCATAATGCATCTTTTTTCTTTTTCCCATAATGGAGATCGAACCCAGGGCCTCATGCATGCTAGGTAAGCACTCTCGTTTTCTTGGTGGTGCTGGGGTTTGAACCTAGGTCCTTGCGCTTGCTAGGAAGGTTCTCTACCACTGATGGAGGAAGGATAATGCTGCTGTATGCTGTCACCAGTCACAGAACACACACCAAAATGGGCCACACGAAAGTTAGAACTGACACAGAGACAAAGAGCTGGTACCTGGTCCTTGGTTCTCCCCTCTCGTTCCCGGATGTACGTGGTCACAATTCGCTCCGTTTCCTCTCGTAACCGGGGGTAGGAGCTGAGCTAGGGAGCAAGCAGAGGGTCAAGTTGGCGGGGTCTTTGTGGCCCAGAGGAACAGCAGTGTGAATTACATGAGTGGAAAATGCAGGGGAAAGAAAGGGGCATGGCCACAAAGTCCCCACTCTGCTCTTGTCTCACAGCTGCTAGGGCTGGGAGACAACAACAGGACAGTGTGTGTGGGGGAACAGTGGAGTAGAGCGGGGGAAGGGGTGCCCATGCACGCACAGTGCTGCTTGGCGAGCCAGAAATGAGAGGAGAAAGGTGGCAGAGACAGCAAGTGACATGTCCTGGGTGGCCCCCTCCCACCCTGCACTGGGTGAAGGTGGGCCCACTGAGCACCCTCACCAAGCTTGTGAGCATGAGGCGGTTGCTGTAGGGGGATGGGGGCAGCATCTGGGCCATTGGCCTTGGAGTGACCCACTTGCTGGACACCATTCTGATTGGGGCATCTTTCGTGCCCATTTAGCCAACACCCCCAGGGGTCCTCACCTTTGTCAGTGTCCGTGATGACCAACTTGGGGGGAATGTGTCTTCTGCTATTAGGTTAAAATGGAGCGGATGCTCATGAAAAACTCTTCAAGGTCCCTTACTTAATATAGGCACACGCAGGGCTAAAGGTCACAATGCTGTACTGTAGTGACGGCTGGGAAACTGCCTTTTTTTTCTTTGTGGTACTGGGAATTGAACTCAGCCTTGCTCTTACTAGGTGAGTGCTCTATTATTTGAGCCACACCCCCAGCCCTTTTTGCTTTATTTTCAGGTTAGGGTCTCACGTTTTTTGCCTAGGCTAGCCTGGACCATGATCCTCTTGACCTCAGTCTCCCATTTACCCTAGATGATAGGGCATACCACCATGCTCGGCTTACTGGTTGAGATGGGGTTCTCACTATCTTTCTGTCTGAATGTGGCCTTGAATCTATATTCTTCACATCTCCACCTCCGAAATAGTTGGGATTACAGGTGTGAGCCACTGAGCCCTGAGTGAAACCATCTTTCTTTAAGGGTTTCAGGAGCAGGTACTGCTTTGTCAGTTTGATGCATTTGGAAATGTCAAAGGCCTCCCATCCCTAGTTGTTCCCAAAATTGCAAAGTTGAGACCTATCTGTGATGCAGCTGCCCCCATCCTGTCTGCCAATGCAACGTTGGCACGTGAACACCGGTGCATGGAAGGAGGTTCCAACCAAGGCACAATGTTCCAGATGCTCAGGGCAAGAGTGATGAATGGCAGGGACATGGTGGGGGACTAATGCAGAGGTGATAAGAACAAAACCTGTTACCTTCTCGGCACACTTTTTAATGACTGTGGCCAGTTCTGAGACCACGAGGTCAACACACTTCAAACTTGGCTCTTTGAGTTTTACAATCTGTTTTTTCACAATGGCTTCAAAGGCCATGTCGGGGGTGAAGAGCCCCGTCCTGGGCCATGCAGGGGATGGGATGAGGTAGAAAGACACCCAGGGACAGTGCAGGCCACACACATGGGACAGGAGACAGAGAAACAGAACAGAGGAGAATCAGCTGGTTAGTACGCGCATAGAGAAGCCTGGGCCCACATTTGCCCCGGAAGCTTCTTCTGTCCAGAGGCCTGCGGGGGGAGGGCTAGTCTGGGGTTTAATTAGACAGGGGACGTGGTCATCAAACGGGAACTAAGGCATGCCTCAGGCTCTAGGAGGACAATTGGCAGCCCTTCTGGGTTTCTTTCCCCTTCCTTTTTAATGAAAGAGCTTAAGAAGCAAATGGGGCTTTTTCCAGACTGAGAACAGAGGGTGCAAGCAGAAACTCCCTGCCAGCCCAGAGCACCAGGGACACAGAGGTCACGCAAGCAGACTGCCCACCGGGAAGCACTTTAGCTGCCTGGCAGAAGCATGCTGCCCTGGGAACCAGGCCCTGTCGGGCGAGCCCAGCGCATCCTGCCGAGTGGAGGCGGTCACCCATGAACCGAGGCACACAGGCCCTTGTAAAGGGGTGGACGGAAGATGGGCTGGCTGTAGGTGGGTAGGGGGACAGCACAGGGAGCAGGGGGGTTTTGTGAATCTGGTCACTGAGCACTTGTTATGCTGCTAGTGTTCAGGCCTTCTGAGCACCATGGGGACAGAAAAGTGGCTGGCTCCAGGGAAGCCAGAGGATGCTGAGCGTTTTGTCAAGAAGAAGCGACACTAGAGGGGCTTGGCCTCCAACAGCTGATGCGGGGACCCTCTCTGCTTCCCAGAAGGCAGCAAAGCAACAGCCACACAAAAGCCCAATTCACCAGACACATGCTAGGCTTGGTATCAGGGTCCCAGGAGGTTTTGGCCAGATGTAGAAGGCTGGCACCACATGGACGTGCTCCTGTCCCTGCCTCTGGGGAGAGGCTGTGAGGCTGGGCACTGACCAGAGCTGGGAGCCTGATACCAAGCTGCCATCTGTCCCCGCTTTCCAAGGCTCCGATACCTTACTGGTACACTGCCTAACTGTATTGATTAGCTCCTGGATAACCAGGTCGACGCATTTCAAACAGGGCTCTTTCAGCTTCACCACCTGCTTTTTCACAATGGCCTCGAACGCCAAGTCCGGCGTGAAGAGCCCAGTCCTAAAAACGTCCATACCCGGGGTGGGGGGGGGGCAGGGGAAATAGGTCAGAGAGAAACAAAGCAATGTCAGCCACTTCTGAGGGACAGGCCAGGTCCCCAAGAAGGAAGGTAGTCACAGCAACTCTGGGGGTTGGATGCCTGGGTCCACAGCTGGGAAGCACCCAGGATGACCCGAGGACCTGGGGTGAGGAAGGATGGACAATTGGTACGGCTACCTTGGGTCACTTATGGAGGGGACCAAAGAGGCTCACAAGGAATCTGGGATGGGGACAAATGCTAGTTTCCTACACATATGCTTCAGCTCTATCCCAACCCATCCCAAACAAATCCACAGTGGGCTTTCACAGTTAGGCCAAGGCCTGTGTTAAACCCAGGGGCCTAGATGCCAGGACCTAGAACACGATGACAAAGAACAAAAACCCAGCCACCATCAGTGCCTTGGAGACACACACGGACAGGCTGGCAGCTGTGAAAAGTACCCCAGAACACTTGAGGCCTCACAATTGGGGGGCCCCAGTTTATGGGGCCTGAATGGCTGGAAGGGGGCACTGCTGAGGGGAAGGGAACATGGTGGCACTCCCTGGGGAACTTGCCTGACTCCATGGATGTTCTTGATGGCGTAGCTGATCTCTCGTCTTAAGTCTTTTTCATCAAACTCCATCTGGGAAGACACAAGGCAAACATGTGCAAGGGGGGTCCCTGCAGCATCCCCCACAAGCTGTGTGTGGTTGTACTCTTGGAGCAAATTTATTTGGAACTGGGGTTTGAACTCAGGGCCTCATGCTTGCTAGGCAGGCACTACACAGAATGAGCCATGCCCCCAGCCCATTTTGCTTTAGGTATTTTTCAAATAGAATTTTTGTCCAGGCGGGCCTGGACAGAGACCCTCCTACCTTACAGCCTCCTGAGTATCTGGGATGATGGGCGCATACCACCACGCCCAGCTTTTTATTGGATGAGATGGAATCTGGAGAATTTTTTTGCCCAGGCTGGCCTCAAGCCATGGTCCTCCTGATCTCTCTGCCTCCTGAGTAGCTGGAGTAAGCCACTGTGCCCAGCTTCCAGGGCAGAATGTTTCACAGGTCAAAGTGAAAAAGAATAATGTTAAAAGGCCAGTACTAGGAAAGGTCTATGAAATGAACACTCACAGAACCCGAATACATCAAGAACTTCCCAAAACATACCTATACCGTCACAAAGTAGTTCTAAACTCTAATCTAGAAGTTTTCCTTGAGGAATTAACAAAGATGTCCACTACATGCCGAGAACTATCCATAATCGCTCAAAAATGTTAATCTAACCCAAATGTCCAACAAGGAGACTGATTGAATGCAAGATGAGACAATCACAAAACAGGATGTTATTTAGTCACTAAGAATCTGCTATCCTAGGCTACATATTGAGAGCCTATTTCAATAAACAAATAAATAAAAGCAAGGGCTGAGTGTGGTGGTTCATGCTTAGAATCTCAGCTATTTGGGAGGTGGAAATCAAGAGGATGGTAGTTCAAGACCACCCCAAGCAAAAAGTTAGCAAGACCCCATCTCAACCAATAAGCCAAGTATGGTGGTACACAACTATGGCCCCAGCTACTTGGGGGCTATAGGTAGGAGGACTGTGGTTCAAGGCCAGCTCTAGGCATAAATGTAAGACTCTATCAGAAAAATAACTAAAGAGGGCTGAGGGTATGACTGAAGTGGTAGAGTGCCTGCCTAGCAAGCATGAGGTCCTGAGTTCAAATTCCAGCACACACACACACACACACACACACACACACAAAAGTGTACTGAACACGTACAGATATTTTTTCTTGTCATTATTCTCTAAGTTATATGCTATAATAACTACTTCTATAACACTGGCACTGTGTGAGGTGTTAGGTGTCCTCTAAAGATGATTTACAGTCCGCGGGAGGATGCGTGTGGGTTCTATACATGTCACACATCCCTGGCTATCCCTGGATATGTAACAGCTTTGGGCTTTCGAGGGGGGTCCTGGAGCCATACCCTGGGGATGCCAAGGGACAACTGTACACAGCAGAGAGAAAAACTCACAGGGAAAACGTCCCCAGGTGTTTTTGGAGGAAGATGGAATGGGTTATGGCACCTGCACTGTGGTGTGTACCACCTCATAGTGTGTGACACAAGAATGTCCTTCTGTGGGAAAGTGCACCTATATCTAGAAGCACAACTGTGCAGACAGACCTGCTAGCATGTTCAGAAAATGGCAGCTTTGGGGCTGGGAATTTGGACTTTCTCTTTTTAATTTTGTCTTTTGGTGGTCCTGGGGTTTGAACTCAAGGTCTCATGCTTGCTAGGCAGGTTCTATCAGTTCAGTCACTCCACCAGCTCTTATACTTGAGTTATTTTATAGACAGTGTCTCATGTTTTTGCCCAGAGCTGGCTTTGGACTTCGATTCTCCTACTTATGCTTTCCTCAGAAGCTGGAACTGCAGCTGTGTAGCACCATGGCTGACTTGTTGGTTTGGATGGGATCTCACTCAGTGCTTGCCCAGGCCTTGAACTGTGATCCTTCAGATCTCTACTTCCCTAGTAGCAGGGATTACAGAAGTGTAACACCACACCAGCCTCCCCTATCTTTTTTTTTTTTTGACGACTTGCTTGAAGTTTTACATTTTTTATAACATTGTTATAAAAAATAAAATAAAATTCTGCTGGATGTGGTGGGGCACACCTGTTATCTCAGCACTGGGGAGGCTGAGACAGGAGAATTGAGGGTTCCAAGCCAGCCTAGGCTACTGAGTGAGATCCTGTCTCAGAGAAAAAAAAAACCAATACAATTCTTTTCAATAAACACCCATAACCCTAACACCCACAGAGGGCCTGTTAGCATCTGGGTGTATGGCTTTTCACAACTATTTCTGTATAAATGGGTAAGCATGCCATGAACACATGTCACGCACCCATCATCCTCTGAACATACCTATTTTGTAATGAAAAACCAAACTCTGTGCTTGTACCATCTGAATTTCAGGCAGTAACCACCTTATGAGTGCTTTTTAAAAATTTGATTCTGGGGATGAAACCCTGGGCCTTGTGTGTGCTCTGTAAGCGTTCTACCACTGAGCAACATCCCCATCCTTGTTTTTTTTGAGTCAGGGTCTCACTATGTACCCCAGGCGGGCCTCAAACTTGCAACCTACCGAGTCTGGGATTACAGGCGGGCACCGCCATGACTATTTTCCAACCACAGTTGGTCAGATCTGTGGATTTGGAAACTGTGGATTTAGAAGGCAAAAAAAAAAAAAAAAAGTATTGGATTTTGCCCACAAGAAAATGGAACTTTTTAACTACTCTGCCTAGAGCATCCAAGCTGCCTACTCTGGGAAGAATGCTTGTGGGGAGCCCTCCACCCCACCACATGCTGCCTACTGCAGCCTCAGGCTGGGAGGCAGTGGCTCAAGACCTCCTGGCCTGGAGAGAGGCCAAGATCAAGACCGACCTTCACCAGCTCAAAAGGAAAGCGCTCGTGGAAGATGCGGTTGATTCTGGCGCCTCCGGACAGCTCCAGCGTGTCCACTTGGTCTCCCGAGCCCTCGATCCGTTTCTCAAAGTCCACCCCAAACTGCTGGACCATCCTGCGACGGAGAAGAAAACTCGAAGGTCAAAACCGGTTTTCCACACATGGTGTTCTAAGCCCGGCCACCGCTTACTTTTCTTTTATCCTTTTTTAGCAACAAAATGTTTGCATAAGTGAAAACAAATAAAAAAAATACAAGAGCTGCAGATGGCAAATGCTGGAAACCTGCTATAGTTAGTCACTGAATCTGAAGGTTCAATGAGTGCTATTCCTTTGCAGATGAAGTTCTGGGGCCAGTTCTCTGCCCTGAAGTTCAACCTTGATATGGTGAAGGGAGGTGGTGCAAAGGCAGCCCCTCCTCACAAATTCAGGTGGCATCCCCAGGTCTCTACCAGCTCCCAGGACTTTCAGTGGGGTCTCCACCGCTGATGGGCTGGGAGGCTTTGGTTGGGTGGCGCTGCCCTCAAGAGTCTCAGTTTCCTCATCTGCAAATTGGGTCGATGGGAATGGTGTCTACCTCACAGGGTCACTGGCACGACTGAAGGTATTTCTAGATTTCGAGTCAAAGTCACTGTTACTTTGTACATCCACAAAAAACCCAAAAATGCTGCTAACTAATGGTAACTCAAATTCAAATCCTGATGTCAGAGAAATTTTATCTTATTTTTGCTTCTGGGCCAGGCTCTTCCTCAAACCTGCCCAGGCTGGGCTCGAACTTACCCAAGCTAGAAGAACTCCTGAGAAGCTCAGACAACATATGTGCCACCAGACCTGGCTTTTCACCATTCGTTTTCTTATTTGCTCATTTTCCATTCAATTCCTCCCATTGTTTTTCTTTCCCCAGAACTCCAGGGAAGGAATGGACATCTGTCCCATTCACTAACACGAGCCTGGCTTTAGGACAGGGTCTGACACATTAGGAACTCTCAACCAATGTTTGTCGAATGACTAAACGAGCAGACAGGTTCCACACAGCCGAAAGAGCCGTGGCTGGTAAAGAGGGAGGGGCAGCACTTACTGCAGCAGGGCTTTGGTTTTGCGAGTGGGGTCGTCAGGCCGGAAGTTCTTATACTCCTCCACCTCCTTCTCCAGGGATAGCAGCTGGCTCTGCAACTTGCTGCGCAGGGCCGGCAGCGACTCCCGGATGTGGTTGGTCAGTTGCTGCAGGAGAGAGGATGCAGTTAATGTGGGCAGGAGGCCGGCAGGGTCAATGCCACCCTCTGCCCAGCATACCCCATAACCTTGGGTGGAAGCAGAAACATGCAGCTATGGCCACGCGCAAACCCGGAGCAAGGAGAGGAGGCCAGCATGGCTGTCCAAAGAAGAGAGAGGCTACAAGAGCCACAATAGCCTACAGGCAGATCAAGAGTGGCTGCGCCATGAGGATGTACAGGCCAAACAGCTCCACAGGACCCTGAGCAAAGGAATGAAGGACAGGCAACGGCCTGTCTAATGCACAGATCGAAAGGCAGCCCTACAGACTAAGTAAGACAGAAAGGTCTCCCAGGAGAGGTGTGCACATCTGCTGGGCTCCCTTCTGTGAAGAAAAGGGACAGAGCCAGGATGCAGCTTTGCAGGGGCTGGATTTGCATCAACAGAGCAAAGACAGCACTGGAAGAGACAAATGTGGGATCCAGGAGAGAAGGGAGTAGAGGCTGACAGAAGGAGACCCTCGTTGCTCTCCTTTAAGATCTATGGTTCTACTTTTTGTTGTGTATTTTTATTTTGGGTCAGTACTGGGGTTTGAGCTTAAACCTTTACACCCACTAGGCAGGCACTTTACCACTTAAGCCACTCCACCAGCCCTTTTTTGTGATGGTTTTTTTGAGATAGGGTCTTGAGAATGATTTGCTGAGGCTGGCTTCGAACCATGATCTTCCTGATCTCTGCCTCCTGAGCTGCCACTGGCACCAGCTTGGTTTTACGTTTATTTGTGAGTTCTTGGAGGCTGGAACCCAGAGCCTCCTGCATGCTAGCTCTGCCACTGAGCTACACCCTGGCTGTTTGTTGTGCTTTTGAACCATGTGAATTTGTTAACCGGTCACCAACTTTAAAAGGGAGGTAGAGAAGCACAAAAGGACAGGGGATGATCCTTTCAATGGGCTGTGGGGGAACAAAACTTGATAAAGAGCAGTGAGTGTGTCATGGCTGGCCAGAGTGGGAGAGCACAGGGAAAGGAAGCAAAGATGGAGCAAGATAAACCAGGAAGAGAAGGAGGAAGAAGGGTCCTTTACTGTAGGCATGGGCTCCCCAAGATCTGTGACTGTGTCATCCTTTATGGGAAGGAGGAGTCCTTTCTGCTATCATGGACAGAAAGAAACCCAGGCAGGGTCATGATTAGTAAGAGTGGGGTCTGCAGGAGGAAGGGAAGGAAGGAAGGGAAAGACAGGGTTGCATCACTGCATAGATTTTAAGTGTTTATTTACTTATTTGTTTTGGTGGCACTGTTCTTGTCGATAAGCCCTGTGAATACACTACCTATGGAAAGAGTGACTAGAAAACAATGAAACACCAGTGAGGCTGGTGTCAGATCCTCTGGCCTGTCATGCAGCAGAAGTGCTATGCACTGAACACCCATGGTCCCACCGAATGCAGTGACCGTTCTCTTGATGGACAGTCGGAAAAGCAGGGGCAAGATCACCTGCTGAGAGGCTGGGCTGGGTTTTGCCCCTTGAGGGTCAGGCTGCAGAGGGCTCTGACTTAGCGCCAGTCTGGTGCTGCCTGCTACTTGGTGAGCCCAGGTGACCTCTGAGCAGATCACCAACCCCAGGAAATGTCTGCAAAGTTCTGGGCATGTGACTAAATAATTACATGCCAATTAAATGCTAATTAAAGTAACCGTGATAATAATAGCCTTGCTAAAAATAGTCACAGTAGCAACTTACTAAACACCATTCATCTCCAGGCTCGGCATTAAATACTCTTATTATGAGAACGGCAAATGTGGATTGAACACATTTTGGCTAAAACAAGTCCTGTGCTGGACTAAGGAAAGCCAAAGTGTGGTTAGATGCTGTTGCGCAGTGCGCAGCCTGAACCACTGTGTTTGACGGGCCTAAACCCTCATTGTACCTGATTCAAGGTCTTCTGCAGGTGTGGGGTACCCATGCGGTCAGCCATGTGCCGGTAGGCGGGGTGGGAGAGGAAAAACTTCCTCTCTGCTGCCAGTGCCGCACGGATGTCCTTCTTGCCTTCAATGTCTTTCTGGCTACGGTTCACCACGCCAATGTAGCCTGCAGGGAGAAAGTCAGGGTAGGGGCTATGCTGGGCAAATAGTTCACAAGACTCTATCTTGAAAATAACCAACACAAGAAAGGGCTGGCAGAGTGACTCAAGTGGTAGAGCGCCTGCCTAGCAAGCATGAGGCCATGGGTTCAAATCCCGGTGCTACAAAGAAAGAAAAGAAAAAAAAATTGAAAAGTAAGCTAAGTGTGGTGAACACCTGTCATCCTGACATGTAGAAGGCTAAGGCAGGAATATCAGCTTCATGCCAACACCAGCCTGGGTTACATAGAGAGACCCCACCTCAAAAAAAAATACTGAGGTTCCTCTTGTGAGAACACTTGAACAGGAACCTGAACCATCCTCCATCTACATGAAATAACCAGTTGACTGGGAATGACAATTGGTCAAATCCTAAGTGTGGGATGTGGTAGGGTCTGGTTTCTTTACAAATGAATGGCATAGAAAAACAAAAGGGATAAAAAGCAATATTTGAAAAGAAATGTGGGGGCTGGGGGTGTGGCTTAAGCGGTAGAGTGCCTACCTAGTAAGCATGAGGCCCTGACTTCAAACCCCAATACACCAAAAAAAAGAAAAAAAAAAAGAGACAGATAAAGAATATGTGGTTATTTCTGTATTAACTGAGCAGAAAACCTAGGACTTGCTTTCTCCCCTGGAAGGAAGACAGCAGTAACTGACAAGGACGTATGGGGACTCAGTATCAGCTGTGAGTAACAGGCACTGAAGCAGGGTGGCAGGGCCATGTAGGCCCCACGAACCTTTCTCTTTGCTTTTTTAGAGTATTCAAAAAGTTCATAATAGCCAGGTGCCGGTGGCTCACACCTGTAATCCTAGCTACTCAGGAGGCAGAGATCAGGAGGATCATGGTTCAAAGCCAGCCCAGGCAAATAGTTCTCCAGACCCTATCCTGAAAAAACCTTCACAAAAATAGGGCTGGTGGAGTGGTTCAAGGTATAGGCCCTGAGTTCAAGCCCCAGTACCTCAAAAATAGAAAGCAGTAACAAAATTAACAAAAGGGGCCTGGGGTGTTGCAGCTGAGAAGTAGAAAATATGCCAGCATAGGTGAGCCCTAGATTTTAGCCCCAGCACCACAAAAACAAGAACATAATAAATTGATTAATGAAAGTTAATCTGGATGTGGTGCTGAATGCCTGTAATCACAGTACTTGGGAGGCTGAGGCAAGAGAATTGGGAGTTCCAGGCCAGTTTGGGCTACATAGTAAGACCCATTCTCAAAAAGTAAAACAACAAAATTACAAGGGGCTGAAAGTGTGGTTCAGTGGTAGAGCATGTGCTTAATGTTCACAACACGTCCATTTCCAACACCAGAACCAAAAAAATTAAAAAAATTAAAAAGTCCCAGAGTACTGTTTGAAAAGAAAGCCACAGAGAACCAGCTAGTGGCTGTCTGGGGAAGCAGGGCTGGGCAGAGTTCAGTGTCTGTATACTTGTTTTCTAATGTTCCAGAAAGGAGCAGGTATTAACTATATAATTATAAACAATATATGCAAATAAAAAGCAGAAGACACATATGCAACAGGCATGGTGGCACATGTCTGTAAACCTAGCACTCGGGACGCAGAGGCACGAGGATACTCTAAGGCCAGTGTGGGTTATGTGGTGAGACCCCATCTCAAAAACAAAATCCAGCAAGGCCCTGGTGGCTCACGGCTGTAATCCTACCTACTGGGGAGGCTGAGATCACGAGGATCAGGATTTGCAGTCAGCCTGGACAAATAGTTTGTGAGACCCCCATCTCTAAAATAACCAGAGCAAAAATGGGACTGGAGGTGTGACAAAAGCAGTAAAGTGCCTGTGTAGCAAGCGTGAAGCCCTGAGATCAAACCCCAGTCCCACCAAGAAATAAAAGATATAAAAAAGTTCAAATATAAGTGCCAGGGACATGGTGGTTTTATGGTGGCATGCTTGTCTAGCACTCTCAAGATACTGGGTACCATTCCCAGTACCACAAAACAAAACAAAGAAAAGGGCATGGTAGAGAGGAGGCCCAAACAATGTGTACACATGTGAGTAAATATAAAAACGATGAAATTAAAAAAAAAAAAAAAAAAAAAGATTTCAAGCTCTTAAAAAAAAAAAAAGCACAAATGCTTATCCCAGCCCATCCCCTCTCTCCCAGCACCCTCTTGGTGCCCCCTACACCATGGTCCCAGTCTCCCAAGCTGTACCTCTTCTCAAGGGGAGCAACTTGTTCTCTAAGACGTCCCTGGCATCAGTGCCTTCGTCCATCAGGTCCAGCTTGGTGATGACGCCAATGGTCCGCAGGCCTGAAAGAGCCCAAGGTGACAGGGTGCCATGAGGAAGGAGCACAGGCTGCTTGCCCCAGGTCACTTTTCACCAAATTGGCCCTGCCACTGTCAGGCCATGTGACTGGGGACAAGCTATATGTTACTTGCCTGGACCCCCATTTCCTGAGTATCCAATGCAGACAGTTAAGGGCGGCTATCAGAGGGCTATGTGCATGGATGACCCTAGCATGTGGCAAATGCCATTAGTAAATGGCCACCACCATTGTCATCACTTGTGTCAGCATCAGTACCCCTGCTGCAGGGCCCTGGGGACACAATGCGGCCCAGGTCAGTTTCAAAGTGTGCTCCTTGAGTACTGTGCTAAGAGCCCTCCTGCTCACATTCTGCAGGTCAGAGGGCAAGGGGGCCACACTGGGAAACAGTCACAAAGCTGGTACCCAGTTGGAAGGGGAGAGATGGAGCCAGGCAGTGAGTGGGATGTGACTGGGATGGGATTCTGGGGGCATCAACTTCAGTGGAAATGTCTGATCCCATTGGAGCATTGTTCATGAGAACAGAAACAACCCCAATGTCGAGGAAAAGGGAGGGGGTAAGTCAACAAGGCTTACCTCAAATGGCAACACAGCCCTCCCAAGGAAAAACACACACTATCACTATAGTATAAAGTAGGAACATACACATACAACAGGAAACTAAGGAAAGATTGTCCTATTTTTAAAAATAAGAATTGGGCTGGTTAGAGTGACTCAAGTGGTAGAGCACCTGCCTAACAGGCAAGAGGCCCTGAGTTCAAATCCCAGTACCACCAAAAAAAAAAAAGTTAAAAATGAGTTTATAGGTCAGGCAAGGATTTACAGGTCATGCCTGTAATCCCACCTATTCAGGAGGTGGAGATTGGGAGTACTGCATTCAAAGCCAGCCTGGGCAAAAACTTCTCGCAATCCCATCTTCATCAGTAAAGCTGGGCGGGTGGTGTGCGCTTGTCATCCCAGCTGTACGGGAAGCACAAACAGGAGGGCCCTAGTTCAGGCCATCCTCAGCAAAAAGTGTAAGACCCTATCTGAAAAATAACTAAAGCAAAAAGGGCTGGGTGTGTGGGAGCACCTAGGAAGAGTGAGGCCCTGTGTTCAAATCCCAGTATCACCAAAAAAGAAAAGACAGCTTGCATGTAAAGTAACTTTGGAAGGACTTTTACCAGCATGACTAACAGGACCTCTGCAGGAGGGGAGCTGTCACATTCTGGGCTCTTGATTTTTCCATGGTTTTGTTTTCATTTTGGTAATAACCATGAATATTTTCAAAGGCATAAAAATAAATGGTTTTAAAGAAGGCCAGTGTCGGGGTGGGGTGGGGGACAACAAATGGAGCTTCCCTGCACTGGTATCTGTTCTCATGTTACCTCAAACTTCTGTCATAGTCACACCCCATTTCACGTGAAGACAGCACATGACGTGACTAACGTTGACTGGAAGGCAGGGGTAGCCCCTCCCTAGACAGCAAGTCCCAGAAGCCTCTGAGGAGGCTGGGACAGTGGAGGTGCTCAGATCGCAGCCTTGCACAGGTCTCCTTGCTGGATTATGAACACCCCAGACTCAAGCCAACCCTGACTATTGGCACCTACTGTCCATTTTCCTGGATTTTGTCTCTTTTCATCTTTCTGCTCTTGTTTGAAACTGACCTCCCCTAGGGACCTGATCACCCAACTACTGTGCAAAGGCTACATTTCCTCCCTGGCACTTACCACTGTCACAACCATCTCCTGCACTTACTGCCTGGTTCTATTTTTCTCTGTCTCTCACTGGAGTATCTGATTCCCAGGATCTCATTGATTGTGTCCCCTGCTGGATGCCCCAGGCCAAAACAAGGCCTGGCATGCAGCCTAATTAACATTCACTGGATCAATGGCTATGTGAAAGATTTCACTCTGCAAACGCCTGGTCAGGGCTATGCCCTAGTAACTGTCTGGACATGCTTTGGTAACTCACCCACTGCCTTTACCAGCTTGGCTCTACTAGTGTGTGGACCTCGGCAGTCCTCACAGCAACTGGACAGCTAGACCACGGATGGGGTGGATAAGTAACTAACTCAATGGTGGAATTAGGACTCACCATCTGTACCCTGGGAAGGCTGGTGCTATAGTTTAGATTTTTTTTTTTTTGCAGTACTGGAGCTTGAACTCAGGGTCTCCGAGCTTGCTAGGCAGGCACTTTTACCACTTCAGTCACTCCACCAGCCCTTTTTTGAGTTGAGTATTTTTGAGATAGGGTCTCATGAACTATTTGCCCAGGGCTGATCTCTGCCTCCCAAGCAGCTCGGATTATAGGTGTGTGCTACTGGCATCTGGCTTATTTAAGATCTTATGTGTCCCCCAAAGGCCCATGTGTTAAAGGCTTGGTCCACAGTCCAGTGCTATTGGATATGCTATGGCCCTTTAACTGGTGGGGTCTACTGGGAGGTCCTTAGGTCACTGGCGAGTGCCCACACAGGGGATTACAGGAACACAATTTTCCTCTCTTCTCTCTTTTTTTCTGTTTTTGCAGCACTGGGGAAGGAACCCAGGGCCTCATTCATGCTAGCCAAATACTCCCTCACCAAGCCACACCCCCAGTCCCCTTTTTTCTCTTTTTCGCTCTCTGATTATGAGGTGCATGGGTTCCACCATGATGTACTGCTTCATCACAGGCCCAAAGCAACAGGGCAAACTGATCTCACAGACTGGAACCTCCAAAACTGTGAAGCAAAATAAACCTTTCTCTCTCTCTCTCTTATTTATTTATTTAGCTGCACTGGGATTTGAACTCAGGGCCTCACACTTGCTAGGCAGGTGCTCTTACCACTTGGGCCTCTTTACCAGCCCTGAACCTTTTCTCTTTTTAAGTTGACTGTCTCTGGTATTTGTTATAGTGTTGGAAAGCTGACTAACAGCCGGACTCTTCCACTGCCCTAGCCTATTCTCTCGGGCTGGCAGAATAGGTAGGACTATGTCTGAAGAGGAATGTCCAACTTCCCCTCTCAGGAAACACCACTATTACAAGACTTCACAGGAAATATAGTGTCCGCAGAGGCCCCTTCCTAATGTGGCCACGTGCCAAAGAGAATGCCAGTGCCAGGGCTGGAAGAGGGTGCTGCTGCCCTGGGGCCTGTGGTCACCTTGGGGGTCCACCTCCTTGGCCAGCTTGAGGGCATCCGAGTTGGCCAAGTCCATGTTGGCAGGTGTGACAGCCAAGATGAGACTGCTCTCCCGGCTGATGAACTGCAGGATCATGTCCTTGATCTGGTACTCAATGTCTGCAGGCTGGTCGCCCACAGGCACCTTGGTGATGCCCGGGAGGTCGATGAGGGTCAAGTTCAGCACTAGGAGGGAAATCAGAAGGAAAGGTAGTGAGAGCCCAGGAAAGGGGAGGCACACACAGTCCTACAGAGATCCACATGCTGTCTCCACGTTCCAAGAGAGGGTTAGATCTCAAGACATCTCCTGACGTTCCCTCTGGACCACACCTTTTTCTTTCATCTTAATGCAGTGCTACAGATGGAGCCCAGGGCCTCACAAAAAGAGCCAAGTGCTCTACCACTGAGCCACACCTCCAGGCGTCATCCACACCTTTGATCCAGTACTCCCCTTCTAGGATCCAAGCCCACCGACACACCCTCCCAGCAATAGAGATGTCTCAATTCTGGCACTTCCATTTTTGATTAGAATTCATGCAAGTGGCTAAATAAATCCTAGCCTATCCATCCATCCGTTCATTCAGCCAAGACAGGAGCCATTAAAAACAAAGGATGAGACAGGCTTGGTGGTACAAACCTGTAATCCCACACCTGGGAAAAAGGAGGATATGAGTTTAAGGCCAGCCTGGACTACATACCAAGATCCTGGTCTCAAAAAGTCAAAACTAAACTGGGCATCAGTGGTCCATGCTTGTAATCCTAGTCACCAGGAGACAGAGATCAAGCGAATGGTGGTTCACAGTCAGCCCTGGGCAAATAGTTCATGAGATGCTATCTCAAAAAAATCTATCATAAAAAAGGGCCAGAAGAATGGCTCAGTTGGTAGAGCCCCTGCCTCGAAAGTGTGAGGCTCTGAGTTCAAATCACAGTACCACCAAAAAACAAAGAAACAAACAAAAAATCCCATCACCAGGGAGCCATGCTAAGGAGTCAGAGTATGCAGGGATTATCCCAAAATGCCTCTGAAGTAGTAGCAACACATCTAGCCCCCAGACCTGCTGGGAGCTAAATATGGCTGCAAGCTGCGATCTCCACGCAGTTTTAAAATCAGCACGTTTTGTACAGAAGTCTGGTTTTTGGTTCCTCCTGAGGAACCAGGATATCTAGCTGACTTAAGCCAAGGGTGTTGGTATTTTAATTTAATTTTACTTTATTTATTTATTTATGGTGGTATTGGGGTTTGAACTCAGGGATTCATGATTAGGTAGATTTATTTTATTCTTTTAAATGCAAAATTTTTATTTATTTATTTATTTGTTTATTTATTTATTTAGAGACAGGGTCTCACTCTTTAGTTCAGGCTGGCTTGAACTCTTGATTCTCCTTTCTCAGCCTCTTGAGTGCTGGGATTATAGGCACGTACCACACCCAGCTTCTTGTTGGTCTTCTGAAAAAGGGCACACGGCTGCAATATGTCCCAGTCCCCACTACTCCCCACAGCCTTCCTGGCCTCTGGTGTTCCTCTTAGAGCCGTGTGCATGTAAAGAGAAGAAGGAGGAAGCGTATACTTTGTGAGTGGGCAGTTCCTAACAGTGACTGGCAGAAAGTGGTCTTTCCTCTGCCACCACATCTGGTGGGTTCCCCGTCCATACTACCTACCATGGGGTGAGTAGACCCGCAGGTTGATGGGCACTGGGGAAATGCCTTTGTTGGTCCCCGTTACCCTGTCGGTCTCCGCTTCGATCTCCTGCCGAACTTCATCAAAATCTGTAAACTTTTTGGACTTGCAGTGCAAAAACTCAGCATATTCTGAAAAGAAAAGAAAGAAGGTTCAAGATGAGAAAGAGGCGCTCAAGAAAGGTGGAGGTATGGAACTCCACACCTGCGACTCCAGCTGCTCGTGAGGCAGAGACTGGAAGGATCAAGAATCAAGGCCATCTTGGGCAAAAAGTTAGCAAGACCCCATCTCAGTCAATAAGCCCGGCACAGTGGTGTGTGCCTGCGACCCTAGTTACACAGGAGGGAAGGACAGGCAGGAGCATCACAGTCTGAGACTGGCCCGGGGAAAAACGGGAGACCCAAGGCTCAGAGTATAGGGCACTAGCACTAGGCCCTGGATTCAATCTCCAGTGCCACCAAAAAGAACCCAAACAAAGCAAAACAACAAAAAGCAAACCTAAAAGGGCTAGGAGTAGGGCTCAAGTGGAAGTGGTAGAGCGCCTGCCTAGCAAGCATAAGTTCCACCCCCAGTAAACCAAAAAAGAAGAAGAAAGAAAAGCACTGAGTGACTCTAGGAACTCAGGAGGTGAGGGAGTGTGACAAGTACTGAGGGGCTCTTGTAGAAAGTCTGCTGCAGACCCTGGCGATTCCTCAGGGAATAACACCTGGGGAACACCCCTTACCTCACATGCCTGACAGTAACTACTTTGGAATTTGGACTTTTTCAAATTTTGAAATATTCGCATAGACACAGTGAGCTAACTTGGGGATGGGACCTAAGTCTAAACCTGAAATTCATTTTGGTTCCATGCATAGCTGATCCGTGTGACATGAAGTTCATTTTCTATGCTTTTTTCTTTTTTTTTTTGTCAGCACTGGAGTTTGAACTCAGGGCCCTATACTTGCTAGGCAGGCTACTTGAGCCACAACCCCAGCTGGCTTTTATTCACAGTCATTGGTGCTCATGTGTGTGGACTACAATCCATCATGTACAGTCAGGTGTAGAATTTTCCACTCATAGCATCACATTGGCACTCAGAAAAAGCTGTGGATTTTGGAGCATTTATGATTTTGGATTTTTGAATCAGGAAGGCTCGGACTGTCTGGCAAAGGCTCATCTGGGGACCAGAGGGTCTCATGTAGCATTTTATATCTTGGTATCATTTTGTGTGTGTGTGTGGTACTGCGGTGTTGAAGTTAGGGCCTTCACCTTGAACCATTCCACCAGCCCTTTTTTAGTGATCTCTGTCTCCTGAGTAGCTAGGATCACAGGCCTGAGCCACTGGTGCACGGCTCTTTTTTTTTTGTTTGCTTGTTTGAGGCAGAGTTTCGATATGTGGCCCAGACTGGCCTTGAACCTGGATCCTCCTGCCTCAGATGCCTAAGTACTGGAATTACAGGCATGCACTAACACATCTGACTTCATCACATATTATGAGTTTTGCTTTTTTTTTTAAATTGAACAGGTGGCTGTGATCAGTGTTCATTTATTCTGTTTTGTCTTTCTGTAGTGGTTGGGATTAAACCTTGCACATGTAAACAGGCATTCTACCACCAAGCTATAAACCCAGCCCAGATCTTTTTTTTTTTTTTTAAATGAACAGACTCAATGAGAAAACAACAGATCACACCACCCAGAGAGAAGGTAAGTGTATCTGAGAAGCTTCAGTGTTTACACGACACTGAGTTCTGGGTCCTAACATACAACCTCCATCATGGCAGGTCACAGTCAAAGGAGATAGAAGCCAATCCTAGTAGAATGGGAAGCCACAACACATCCCAGCTATGGGAGAAGCCCTGGAGCATATCATGGGACTCCTGTCCTTCCCCCAGACGCCTCCAAGGTATGGAGAACAGGGCAACCCTGCTGACCTGCCAAAGCCTACCTAATCCTGCCTACTCAAGGGATCCCCCCCACCCGCCCAACACACACACACACACACATACACACACACACACAGAGGAGAACTGCTCTGTGTCAATTTAAGAGTCTGGGAACAATAGGAAGGTGTACAGGGAACAAGTAACAAAGGAGGCCATCTGTGTCCTCTGAGAGGCCAGCCAGGGCAAATAGTTCACAAGATCTCATTTCCAAAATAACCAGAGCAAAATGGACGGGTGGTGTGGCTCAAGTGGTAGAGCATCTGCTTAGTTAAGTGCAAAGCCCTGAGTTCAAACCCCGGTCCCACCAAAACAAAAAAAAGCACTGCCTGAACCAGGGTGGCAGCTTTCCTCCTCAGAATGGCTGCAAGATGCTTTAACAGTACAGGGGCCTTAGACACCAGGTTTTCTCAGCAACAGGAAGAGACAAGATGAAACTTGAAACTGGGCATAGTACCTACTACCCTCCTAGGGCTACAAAGGTACTAACATTGACAACAGGCTCTGGGTTCTTTAACTCCTTTAGCCAAGGGTTGGGGAGCTCTCCAGGTGGGCCATGTGAGTGGTCAGTGTTCTCAAGAGGGGACTGGTGCCAGTGCCCTTCAAGGGTCCCACAAGCCAGAGAACCTGAGAAGCCTGGGCTGACAGATGGGGACCACAGGTCCCTGTGTGATGTACTATTCTGCAACCACTTGGGGGTGGGATACAACTATACTTTCCAATTTACTCATGTCTTGGCCATTACCCATGTCTGTACTGATTTCAAGAGTAAATAAAGCTGCCTGATGTCCCATCAAAAAAAAAAAGAAAAGAAAAGAAAAAAAGATCGGGGGAGCAAGTCACACTGGAAAAGAAGTCAGAGAACTAGGGCACCACTGAAAGGTAGAGATGTCCACTGGTGTTTGTCAAAACTGGAGGTAACTTTGACCTCCATCAGGAAGAGACTTGGCTACAGAAATGGCACAGCCACAAGCTGCCTCAAAGGAGGGGACCCAGAGAGACCTCTGGATGTAGGAAGCCTGGGCAGGTAAAGGAAGTACAAAGAAGTGAGAGCAAGGAGGCTCATGTCCCATCACCGGGCTCTACTGTCGATGGCTGGCAGTCAGCCCTCGCCCCCTCGGTCATGCCCTGCATGTGGTCCCTCGCATTCCAGTCTCTCAGCAGGTAGGCAGTTCCATGATGCCCATTTCAAAGATGAGGAAGCTGAGGCCCAGACAGGTAAGGTGACTGAGACATGGACCTCAGATAACCTGGCCTTCCAAGCCTCAAGGCCTTTTGGGGCCCCCAGTAGGCTCAAGTCTATGTACAGCATGGGTGCTGGCCACCCGGAAGCAGGAGCAGTGAGGACAAGGGCTGGAGGATCTTGGATCACCTCCCCCAGCCCACCATGCTATCAGCTGACCCAGTTCCTAAGGACAGCTGCTCTGGCTCTCCACAGGGACAAGAGGAAACACTCAGCCTCTTTTCCTGTGACAGCCACTAAAAATGGAACAGCTTCCCAACCCCCACAGAATTTCACTATGTTCTCCAGGCCTTGGGTTGGCCACCTCCATCAAGGAGTGGAGGAGACAGTGGAATGGAAGAGGGGCCAGAGATCTGGATCTGGGTCCTGCCAGGCCTCACCTCTCCCAGCTCCTCTAGGGCCAGCCTGCCTGTAGGCAGCTTTCCCTGAGTCCTGCATCTTGGCCTCCTTCTCTGGCTAAGTCAGGTCACTTTGAACTGTTTATGGGACAGGAACCTGAGGGTTCCAGCTCCTGGGAGCCCAGAATCCATTGAATGTTATTAGCTTAGTCTGCAGTGGAGAGCCTGCCCAGGCCTCAGCCTCCAGATCTGTAAAATGGGCAAGCCAACAGGGCCTGTGTCAGGACTTGAGAGATTAACACTCGCACAGGGAAAGTGACAGTCAGCCATGCTGCCATCTGAGTGGGCAGAGGACCCCAAGGCACAATATGGCAAGGGGAAAGGTGGAAGCAGAGAGCTCCATCATTTCCATGATTTGCACAAGAGGCAGTCTAGACAAGGCAAGCTACTCTCGAAAGTCACACAGCAACCTCCCCACCACACCTCCTGTAGGTCCTGATACAAACATTCCCTTTCCTTGGACATGCTCAGATGCTGGCGATGATTTTGTTAATGATCTGCTGTCTCAAAGCGTATGTCAGGGACCTTAAGGCGGAGCTCCCTCTTGACTTGTCCGCAGCAGCCAAGGCTACCAAGCTACAGCCAGCTATGCCTATCCTGGTCTTCACTGCGAAGCTGCACCCCTCCCTCCTTCCTGGTCAGTGTTTCCAGGTGACAAAGCCAGTTCCTCTGGCCCTGGACTCAGCCCTGTAGCATCAAGTCACACACCCCCACTGGCAGCAGAGTGATTCCGCCACCCTGCACTCTGGGCCAGAAAGGACACTTCCAGGGGCTCTCAGCTGGCTTCACAGGCCCTAGTTAGTCTGGCACACAGCAGGAAGAAAGGAAGAAACTGGGCCCTCAGCCAGCAGCCACAATGCCAACCCCAGCCAACCACTGCGTGACTTCCCCAGAGTGACCTAACTGTGGGCTCCAAGGAGGCACCACCAGGGGTTCTAGTGGCGCTGCCTCCCTTCCAAGCCCATGTGCCCCATGGAGGCTGAGCTGTGAGCATGGAGACTGGGTTTGGGTGCTGCTCTCCCCTCGGTCTGGCACATGCTAACTCCTTGTTACTAAGGGTCAGATGCTCTAACCTAGAAGCGCATCACCACCCCTGACTCCCAACAGGCCCCTACTGTGCTAAGCAGCCCACCTGGAAAGGCACGAGGAAATAGTCCGAAGACTGTCTCCAGTTCCCCCAGGGAGCCCTGTCACAGACATCAGAAGACAGTCTTCCTGCCCCAAAGGCGGTCATGTGGCATTTCCTAGCAGTTGTGAAAGGCCAGTTCCTGCTGGGAAATCTGCCTTCAGCCCTGCCCCTCAGGCTCCGGGAGGTTGACTCAGAGGCACCCCACAGGATTTGGGGAAGTAATATGAAGATAAGAGGGAGGGGTGTGCTCCTCGTGCCATGGCGCCACAGCCTCACCACACCCAGCTGGGGCTTCCAGTCCTCCACTCAGTGACTCAGTTTCCCCACAATGCAATGAGTCAGTACAGAAAGGGCAAAGAGAGACTCTACCCCATAGCTACCCAATCTCCTCCACTCCCAGGCAGGCAATGAACAAAACCAGCAGGCTGACCCCTGATGGCAGGACGAGATAAGATCTGCTTCTCTAAACCTGGCACCGTGGCAGACATGCCTTGGCATGGAAGACTAGAGGCTCAGACACACTTGACTACAAAGGACCCGTTCATGCAGGACTTTTCAGAGCCTTTAGCTAACCAAGACAAGGGCACAGCACAAGGCATTTCACATTCCGGTTTGGTCCTTGGCTTGAGACAAGCAGTGAACATCTCTCAGTGGGGGACACACTGCCACTCAGAAGGTGACAGTGCAGGCTGGTGTCCTAACCATCCTCCAGACAGAGCCAGGCTTCAATACACTCACTTTTTTCTTAAACACAGAAGCACCTCAGAGCCTGGCAAGTATGGTGAGATTACTAGTCTGCAGCTAAGGACCCAGCCAGGTCTCAGTCTTTGCCCTGCCCCCTGCAGACAACAGAGGTACAGGGTTTATAAAAAGGGCTCCTGGGGGGAAGGTGCTGGAAAAAAGTAGTGGACAACCTTGTCTTCTTTTTTTCTTTTTGAGACAGGGTCTCACTATGTAGCTCAGGTTGGCCTCGAACTCGCAATCTTTCTGGCTCAGTGTCCTGAATGCTGGGATTATAGCTGTGCACCACCATGCCTGCTTCTTCTTCTGCCTGCTTCTTCTTCTTTTTTTAAAATATGGAATCTTATTATGTTGCTTTTAAACTTGCAGAGTTTCAAGCAGTCCTCCTGCCTCATCCCCCAGAACGGCTGGCACTGCAGGTGCCGGTCACTGAGTGGACAGCACCGCCCACTTTCCATTGGAAAAGAAGGGCGCTCAGCAGCCCTGGCAGGGCACGCAGACTCATGGCATAAGGTGAGAAAGGTGGACAAAGCAGATTGGCATCCCTGCCTCGGGGTGCTGCCATACCAGTGATAAGACTGTGACAAAAACATGAGAACTGGTTGTGTCATCTAACACATGCTGCAGGGTTACCAAATGACCAGGCTGGGATAGGGGTGGGGGCCCCCCAGCAGAGGAGGTGCAGCCGTTCTAGGCAGGGAACACAGTGAGCACAAAGGCCCCCGTCATGGTGACAAAGGAGTCTGAGGATCAGCAAGGAGACTGTGCCAGCAGCAGGGGACCAAAAGGAGCTGAGCAGCCACCAAGAGCTGTTCAAGGTCACTAAGTTGATGGGAAGCCTGGGAACCAAGTCCTGACATTTTTTCTTTGGCTTCACAAGCACAGACCAAGGTCAAGGTCACGATCAAGGCAAGGGTGGGGTTCTCAGCAGGCCTCATCATCCACATTCCATGCAGACAGCATCCCCGCACCCAGGGTTTATAGGCCCAAGGGTGGTACCCAATGAGGGCAGAGTTCACACACAGGCCACTAAACTTCCTGGTGGCTGCGGTCAGTCACGGGTAATTTTTAAACAGTGCCAGGCAAAGTAATGCTTCACCAGACCAGCCTGAACAAGAAGCCAGGCAGCCCTGAGTGCCTCAGGAGTCAGAGGGGAGCACTCAGGCCCAGCCTCAGGGGCCATGACTTTGGGGTAGCTATGCACTACAACCCTTTGTATATGGGGAAACTGAGGTATAGAAAGGAAAGTCTGAGTCCCTGACCAGTAAGTGGTAACAACCTGGCTCTGAAACTAGGTCCTCGAGAGCCAGTTTGAGGATAGTAGAATCTCTAGGAGCCCATGTAGACTCCCAAAGTTCTGCAATGTAACCATTTGCTTCCTTTTCTTTTTTTTTGGTACTGGGGTTTGAACTCAGAGTCTATACCTTGTGCAACTCCACCAGCTTTTTTGTTATGGGTGTTTTGAGACAGGGTCTCGTGAACTATTCACCCGGAGCTGGCTTCAAACCACAATCCTCCTGATCTTTGTCTCCTGGGTAGCTAGGACTACAGGTGTGAGCCACCAGTGCCCAGCTGCTTCCCTCTGATAGGCAGAGTATCCTGCCTTTCTCAGCTCGGGGCCTCTGCTATTGGATGCCTACCCTGCAGTTCACTATAGACTGTCCTTCTCCCTTGTGGCCCGGCTTTGGCCTCTCGCTTGCTACCACACCATCTCCTTTCCTCTCCCTGTCCCTCCTCCGGTGGGCTATGCCTGGTCTCCAGTATCCCCAGCCCACAGTGCTGCCCAGACAGCACTGCCTGCACCTCTCACCCTACCTCCCACATCTGCTGTCTCACCAGGCTGGGACTAGGGGGACCATGTTGATGCACTGATGCTGCCTTCCTGGTGTCCCACTAAACCCCAGCACAGAATGGTCACTAATCAGGATCACTGAGGCTGGAGATACCAGCCTCATCCTGTGGGAGACACAGGATGGGCCACTGCCATGTGAGACACTCCCAGGGCTTCCTCTCCTTCCCCTCCCCCAAAGCCCAACACAACTGTGTCTATCTTCACGGCTGCTGCCCTGTCCTGCCCCAGCACCTGCTCCTGCCTTCTTCCAGGTGCCATGAGTCCCTCCCAGAAGCCATCAGGATCAGGTCAACCAAATGCTGCATTTCCCAAGAGCAGGCCTCCAGCTGGGCTCTCAAGATGACGGTCCCTGTGCCCTCAGCTCTGAGTGGGACTGCCCACTGATGTAACTCTTTATCCAGCTGGGAACTGGGCAAGAGGTTCTGTCCATGGTGCTCCTGGCCAGAGAGGCAGAGGGGCCTGTCATGTGTCCCCACATGAAGGAATTTCAGTTTCTCTGACAGCCCACACTGGGGTTCACCCACACTGGCTCTGCTATGAATGTAGGCATATCCCAATGTACCTGTCACCCTCAGTTCCAAGGTCACCTCCTTGCAGAGGCCCTCTGAGGCAGAGTCCCCTTCCCCACACCACACTCATTCTCCTCTGATGAGGGTTAGACATGCACAGTGTCCTCTTGCTCTCTCCCCAGTCTCCCTCATCTAACCCCTGGGGACCATGGGAGAGCAAGTGGCAGATGGTGACCCCTAAACCCCAGTCCCTGAAGCAGCCTGTGACACACAGTTAAGTGCTCAGTGGACCACTGCTATGTGACAGGGCCTCTGTGGGGGTGACAGATGAACCCTTCCCAGTCCCCACAACAACAGTAACAGCAATCTTCCAAGGCAAGAAGCCAGGTAACCAATTCTCCCAACAAGCTGTCCACTCAGCCATCAGGGTGGTGCTCGCAAGAGCCGGGTGCATGCCAGACAGACTTACTGAATAATGTGGTCTTCCCAGCATTTCCTGTCACTGTACAGGGGGTACATGGGTGGTAAGGGGTCCTCCCCAGGGGTCAGGTCAGGGACCTAGAATATCTTGGTTCCCTGCTGCAGCAACGTCACCTGGAAACTCATGACAAATGCCACATGGAGATTCTTGTCTGGAAAGCCCTAACTCTGCCTCCACTTCTCTAGCACTGCTGATTGGATGGCTGATCGAGAGGTGGCAGCCCATTGGCCCCACTGTGGCCTATCACATTGCAGAGCTAACAAAGATGAGGATCTGAGCCAATCCACCACCACTAACTTTGCAGACACACCCCTATGCTGGGTGTCTCAGGCCAGATCCCCCTGGCTGAGGATCCCTTGCTGAAAAGGGGCTAAGCCTCAGTTTCTCTTGTCTGCAAAATCAGCTACAGAAAATCTCTGGGGAAAACTGGCAACGTGTGAATAACATCTAGAAACAATTCCTTTTCTTGGGTCTGGTTTGGTGAGGAAAGTGTCCCTATTGCACAGAGACATACAATGAAGCATTTTGAGCTGTCCTGTTCTACTGATTTAGAAAGCAATTATGGCACCTGCTGGCCTTTTCACAGTTGAGGACTCTGGGGATGGGGGAGCTCATTGAGCTCTTTTTTCAACTTCCCTGCACACACAGGATGAGTGAATTCAACCCAAATGACAGCTGAGGATCCAAGATGCCTCTCTGGGGCTTTGGCTCCTCCCAGGCACCACATTCATGTTCATTTCCTGATGCAGGTGCCACCTCATACCTGTTTTTGAGAAGATGAGTTGCAGGATGAGAGGCCGCCGAGTGACGATCCCTGAGCCTCGGGGAAGGAAGTCCCTGTGAGAGAAGAAAGGGACAGAAGTTATTCATAAGTCTCGCTGCGGGGGCAGGAAGTGCGGTCACACATGGTCTGCAACACTGTCTCTTGCAAACCTCAGCAAAGACACCAACCTCAGCTGGGTTCTGAGGAGCCCACTGGTCTTGGAGGGTCCTGAGGCCCAAGGACTGAAGGTCGCTGGGACCAAAGACAGGTTGTATTCCAGTCTTAGCACTCTCAGAAGGCTCTCTCCTTGACACATATTCAGACAACCTCTGCCATATTAAAAAGTGATCAGTGTTGGGCACAAAGCAAGGTGGTACATATCTGCAATCCCAGCTACTCAGAAGGATCAAGGTTCCAGGCCAGCCTGGCTCAAGTGGCAGAGTACCTGCCTAGCAACACAAGGCCCTAAGTTCTCTCTGCAGAGAGGCGGAGAGAGAGAGAGAGAGAGAGAAGAGATCAATACATTCTCTACCTGTTTTAAGTTATTATAACACCACACATATGGCATAAAGGCAATATAAGTGAAAAGGATGACAAATGAGGATGTGTTTCATGGCCAGAAAAGATGAAAACCACTGATTTCAGAAAGCAAATCAGTGGTTGCCTGGGGGTGGGGACCGAACTGACTGCAAAGGGAAGGAAGGAAGCCTCCTGGGGCACAGGAATGTTCTGAAATAGTACTGTGACAATGTTACCAAAACCTGCTGTGAGCTTACTCACAGTGTTTACACTGTGCTAGGTTCCATAAACCATGCTGCAGATTTCACCGTCCATATTTACACACATACCCACAAAACATAAAGCAACCTATACCAACCCACTCTGCGTACATTTGAATTGAAGCAATGTTAAAAAGGAGAAAGAAAACAGGCTGGGCTTGGTTGATCACACCTGTAATCCCAGCACTGGGAAGGCACACTTAAGCATCCCGAATTTGAAGATCCTGTCTTGGGCTGGTGGAGTGGCTCAAGTGGTTAAGAGCACCTGCCTAGCAAGCATGAAGCCCTGAGTTCAAACCCCAGTACCACATGAGAGAGAGAGAGAGAGAGAGAGAGAGAGAGAGAGAGAGAGAGAGAGAAACCCTATCTCAAAAAAGTAGGAAGGGAAAGAAAGGAAGGAGGAAGAAAAAATAATGAGCTGGAGGTGGCTCAGTAGTGGCCCTAGGCTCCTTCCCCAACACACACACACACACACACACACACACACACACACACACACACACAGAAGAAAGGAAACCAAGAGTACCCAGGTGGTCATGTAAGAAGGATATGCATGTTTACAGTTCCTTAAGTCAATGAAAAGACTGTTATTTCATGTGAAGCGGAAAAAGGGTCTCTGCTCAGGAAATTTCTAATAAGGTTTGCACCTACATGGTGGCCTGCTGGTTCTCAGCCTGGGCTGGGAAACTTTAATTACCCCACGCGCATGTCCGACATGGAGACACATGCTTCCCCTGCAAAGTACACGGTGGGCTCAAGTCCTCCAGCTTATGGGACCTCCAGGCATGCTTTGCAGTGCCTCCTCTGGCTGGTGCAGGGACAGTGCAATGATCAGGGATAGGTTGGCCTGCCTCCTCATGGGGAACTCCTCAGGCAGTAGTTCTGGAAGCCCCTGGGGAATGGGGGTGGTTTCCAGTGAACAGCAGAGCCATACCTGCGAGTTCTAGAAGCTGCCTCCCATGGAGGGTGAGGCTGGGTGTCCTGATGGAGACACTGGTTAGTACTCTTAGGACGAGGCCACCTGATGGGGTTTAGGGTCACCTGATGCAACCCTTGGATTACTGCAGGGGTGACTGCAGGGGAGGAGAGGCAGGCAGGAGGCAGGGGAGGAGGGGGCTACAGCAGGAACATGGACAGACCCTGGCCAGAACCAACGTGACTTAGGAGATAAACAACCATGACCTGGTGACAGGATGGACAGAAAAAGACCAGAACTGGGGGCCAGTGGCTCACACCTGCAAACCTACTTGGGAGGCTGAGATCAGAAGGATGAAAGTTAGAGGCCAACCTAGGGCACATAGTTCAGGAGACCCCATCTCTGAAATAACCAGAGCAAAATGGACTGGAGGTGTGGCTCAAGTGGCTTTGCAAGTGCGAAGTACTGTGTGTGTGGGGACTGAGACAAAAGAGAGACGGACCAAGGGTACAGGGCAGTCCTTAGAGGGTCCAGCCAGGTCTCAGCATCCTGTCTATTGCAGCCCTCTGCGGCAAAGTCGACTGTACACGTGGCAGGTGCTTCATGTCATTGTGCCACATTCCTGACAATGGTACAGCCGGAGGGCCCTGCCTGCCTTCACAACCCGCACCCCATGTCATGCCCGCACCCCAAGCTGTCTGTTACACCGATGGGTCTCCCATTTGGCCAGAGGAGACTGAGACAGGAAGAGCACATATGCATTGGTCAAGGTCACACGCTCAAGGGTGACTCCAGTGTTACTAAGCCAGCAAGCACTTGCCTGGGGTGGGTGTGAGGAAGACTCACTAAGAGGGCTGGGGGCTGGGCTGGCTAGGGCACGTTCTCCAAGGAAGGAGAAGGAGGATGCCAGTCACAGGCAGCCCCGGTGTGGAGTGGGCCTAGAGGGAAGAACAGAAAGAAGGCCACACACAGTCAGCTCTTCATCACAGCCCCAGCCAGAGGGACTTTCTGGACTCTCCCCTTCACATTGGCACAATGACACCAGGCTCACCAAAGACACTGGAATCTGCTGTGGGCTCTTAAACCCGTAACCCTGGCCCTGATGCTCCCAGGGTCCCAGGTCAACAGATTCACAGACAGGGACCTAAGCAGTATGAATGGAAGGAATCATACAGATGGGACAGCTGGTATCTCAGAAGCCACCGGCAGTGGCAATGACAGTGTGCGCCCTTCACAAGATTCTCCTGACTTCGCCCCTTCCATGATGGTTTGCGTGGGGGGGGGGGGGAGTACTGGGGACTGAACTCAGGCCCTCACTTATGCTATACAAGTGCTCTACCATTTGAGCTATGCCCCCAGCTTTTTTGTTGTTTCTTTTGTTTTTTGAGACGGGGTATCAATAACCTTGCGTGGACTATCTTGGAACTGGTGATCTTCCTGCCTCTGCCTCCTCAGAAACTGAGAAATACAGGTGTGCACTTACCATGCCTGGCCTCCATGACTGTATTTAAGCATGCAAGAGGAATACACCTGTGGCCAAATGACACAGAAGCAGCATGTAAGTAGGGCCACCAACATCTCCTATCTGCCATGCCTCTGTCCTATTGGGAGTGTCGAAATTCATTGTTTTATCCCCAAATCATGTTCTGCTACATGCATGTCACATGTGCCATTACACGGATGGCCCATGCTTTGCTCAGCCATTCCCTAGTTGACAGAGTTTTCTAGAATCTTCCCAGTTCAGAACCTAAAATAAAGCTGTTTGTGGTGCCAGGAATGGTGGTTCCCACCTGTAATTCCAGCACTTGGGAAAAGGATCAAGAGTTTGAGCTGGGAGAGTGGTTCAAGCAGTAGAGTGCCTGACTAGCAAGGACAAGGCCCTGAGTTCAAACTCTGGTACCACCAAAAAAAGAAAAAAAGTTATGTGAAGAGCTCAAGGCTAGCCTAGCTACACAGCAAGACCCTGTCTCAAAAACAAAACACAAAAGGGATGGGGATGTAGCTTCGTGGGAGAATACAAGTTCCTTGCAAGATGCAAGTTCCTGAGTTTCATTCCCAGCACTGTAAATAATAATAATAATATTAAATAAAGCTGGTCTGAGGATTCCCACACATGCCTCTTGTGGACCTATGTCCTCGTTTCTCTGGCTGACTCATAGGGTGGACTTGAACTTGAACAGGGAGAACTAGTCTTTGGCGACAGGGATCAGTAGTGGTTTCCCTTGGGTCAACAGACTAGACAGGTATCAGGGAGATGATAAGATGATGGAGATGTGCAGAATCTTGATCTGTGCAGTGGTTACCAGAGTGCATGTATTTATTTTAAGAAATCACAGTGTGCGCTTAGAGATATGTGAGGTTTACAACATGTATATTAAATCTCAAAAAAAGGTCATGGTGGGGGCTGGCAGAGCGGCTGGGTTCAAATCCCAGTGCTGCTAAAAAAAAGTCATGAATCTAAAAGGGCTGGGGTACAGCTCAGTAGCAGAGCGCTTGCCACAGCACTGGGTGAGGGGGGCAGGGAACGGACCCTTGGAGTCCTTGGGATGAAGTCAGTTTTCCAATGAGAAAAGTTCAGATCAAGAATTTGTCAGGGCTGGGAGTGGAGCTCAGTGTTAGTGCCCTTGCCCGGCATGAGCAAGACCCCGATTCCGTTCCCAGCACCAAAAAAATAAATAAAATAAATAAATAAAGAACTTTACACCTGAGTGGGGGGGGGGGTTAGTTATATAATGACAGCCCACCAGGCCACCGTGCAGCTGCACACATGAAAAAGAAAGAGGCTTTTATGTGCTGGCGTGGAACTTCCCTCTGGGTGTACCCTGCGAAGGTGCAGGAGAACGTGTTTGCTGCTAAAGAAAACACAAACAAAACATGAAAGAGCCTGGGGAGCGGGATGTTCAGAGGGAACATTCTGGAACACCTTTGAATTGTGTATCACACACATGCATTACTGATTCCAAAAAATTACTTAAAAACAAACGAAAAACAACAGAGTTGCTAATCACTGCCAGTGCTCACTGTAAGCCAAACCAGGAGCCGTGAACTTTCCACGGATCCGGCCACATCAAGATCTGGTGGAATAGGCCTGCTGGTTTCACCTTACAGAAGCCAGCCACCTCCGCTGGGTCACCCAGGATCTAGAAATGACAAGAACAAAGACTGAACTCCTGAAGTCCACCCAAGCCTCTGACTACCAGACTACCTGGCCTCTGGGCTTGCACATGAGGCACAGAATCTGTCACAATTCCCCAATCAGGATCATGCTTTGTTTTTTGTTTTGTTTTTTGGCAGCAGTACTGGGGGTTTGAACTCAGGGCCTGCCCCTTGAGCCACTCCATCAGCCCTTTTTTTGTGATGGGTTTTTTCAAGATAGGGTCTGTGAAGAACTTTGCCCGGGGTTGGCTTCAAAAATTGATCCTCCTCATCTCTGCTTCCTGAGTAGCCAGGATTACAGGAGTGAGCCATCAGCACCTGGCTGTTTTTTATTTTATTTGTCTTTGGTGATGCTGGAGATGCAACCCAGGGCCTCACGTGTGCCAGGCAAGCTCTGGACCACCGTCCCCAGCCCCCGGGACCACACTTTAAACCACTGGTGTTTACTTGTGTGTGCTACTACTCTGTGACTGGGCTCTGGGAGAGTCTGAGGCACCAGGCACTGAAAGGACAATGGTGATGCCCCAGACAAGGGACAATGAGAGCCACAGAAGAACATGAGGCGGGTGTGATGCCCAAGTGAAGCTCCATCCTCACAGAAGAAGGTGGCTTTCTGGGGCTAGGTCCTGGGAGACAGCAAGAAGGGCAAGCAAAGGAGGATGCGAGAGAGCCAGGCTGAGGACAAGGGTGGCCAGGCATGTGGCATGTCATACTAGGAAAGCCAGGAGCCCCGGGCTCAATTGAGGGTACTTCCAGAAGCTCCCAGATGCCTGAGTGCAAAGGTTAAGGTACCCCCTGTAGCCTGGGAATCCCCCAAAATAACCCCCAAAAGCCTCCCAGGGGCTTGATGAGGAGGGGCCTGGCCCAAATAATTTTGTGGGGGCCTTTGGGAAATGCCTTCCAAGCAGTCCTGCCTGGAACACTGACTGTCCACTTAGCTGGAAATGGAAATGACCTTTCACCCTCAACTACTTCCTCATCCCTGATCCCACCCACATCCGCAGGCCGCCAAGTCCCTTCTGCTCACTGAAAGCCATCTACCTCCTCTCTATATTTCCTGGGCACCCTGGCAGCCCAGTGTTCCAATTCTGGCTTAGCCACCTCTGAGCTATGTGACCTGGGACTGGTTTCCCTGCCTCTCTGGTCTGGGTTTTCTGGTCAATAAGTTAGCTCTGCCCACCTCAGGATGTTCCCTCTACCAGGAAACCCTTCCCTGCAGGCCCTGCCCACCTAGCCTGGATCAGAGGCTGTGGCTCATGCCTTTGCCTCTCTCCCAAATGCACTCCTGCAACATGGCCTCCAACAGAGGTTAGTCTTGTGACAGGCTGGGTGCAGTGGCTCACACCTGTAACCCTGGCTACTTGGGAGGCTGAGATCAGGAGGACTGAGGTTCAAGGGCAGCCCAGGCAAACAGTTTGTGAGACCCCAAAATAATCAGAGCAAAATGGACTGCAGGTGTGGTTCAAGCAACAGAGTACTTGCTTTGCAAGCTTAAGCCCTGAGTTCAAACTCAAAAAAAAAAAAAAACAACCCAGAGCCTGGGTTCCAAGTCCAGCTCTGTTCCCGTGGGCTATGGGCCCTGGGCATTGACTCTGCCATCTGTGGCATAGAAGGCCGCCCCTCTAACCATCCTGCTACCTGCAGGACATGGCTCCAATGCTTCACTGCTTGGAGTTTGTTTCAGAGCTCTAAAATAGTCCATTTCTCCTGGGAAGGTGATAAGGGCTCCCCATAGGGGATAGAGAGGAAGGGTACAGCTAGGAGGTGGCACCCATGGCAGATGAGAAGGTCAGGCTGCTTGCTTATTGTCTTTTGAACACAACATACCAGGAGCCCTTTGACTTGGAGTCACATTGAGGGTGGAGAGGGAGAAGATAGCCATGTGCACCAACAATGGAGTCCAAATCTCTACCTTCCCAGGAGAGGGAAAACAAACAGATAAGCAGAGGAGGATGAGTCATCAGAAGGCACCTGAGCAGCCTGGCACTGGGAGGGTGCCCAGCAAGGGCCCTGGGCCAGGATCCTTTCCTCAGCACCATATACTTGGGATCCCTTCCTCATCACCATATACTTGGGATCCCTTCCTCATCACATATATTCATGGGGTCCTTCACATGGTTTCTCAGAGCCCAAAAGCAGCTGGGAGGGCTCAAGAAGCACCACAGCCAGACCTCAGCAGATGCTCCGCACTCCTGGGCTCTGTTCACAACCGGCCCTTTTGAGGGCCCTGTTAAGAACTACCCAGGCTGGTTCAAACCCCCTTAGGCAACTCAGCAAATCCTCTGACAGCTCTAAAGGAATGATACCAGGCCAAGACCTCCATTTCTCAGCTGGGTAGACAGGCCTAGCATTTCACAACTTACCCAGACTACCTAATGAGAAAGGAACAGTGGTGGGAAGACAGGTGACACAATAATGAGGCAGAGTCTCCAGGTACCCTGGGCCACCCAGGGAATACCCTGTGGTTTAGCCAGAGTACAAGTGGAGCCCCACACCCAGCCCACAGATACCACATGGTGACCCTCTGGACTCTTCCATCAGTGACTGAGGGTCTGCCCAAGCCCTTCAGGTACCCAGTCTGTGCTCAACATTACCAGGCAGGTGCCCTGACACTCATGGAACATTCCTAACGCAGGCTGCAGATCCAGGCTCCTACCACTGCTCGTCCACATCCCGCACCCTCACCCTATCCAGACACGAGTGCTAACTTTACCTCCAAACCAAGCTGAATCCCACCATTTCCTCCAAATTCAAAGCCATCAGCCAGTATCATCATCATCACTAACCTGGACCCTACACTACAGTCTCCATGCTCTGTCACCCCACACGGTAGCCATGAGGTGCCAGTGAAAACTGAAGTCAGGGACATTCCCTCTATGGTCAGAATGCCCTGTGGGGCCATCTCTCCCTGGAAGATGATGAGGCTCCACCTCACTCAAGGGAAAGGCCTGAATCCTCTCTGTGGCCCACTAGACCCTGCATGACCTATGATCTACTTTCTTCCTCCCACTCTCCACCTGGTTGCTTTGCTCAGCACCCACAGGCCTCCATGATTCTATCCGAAGGCCTTTGCATGGGCTACTCACTAGCCTGGAATCCCTCCTGTAGTATTCCCAGAGTGGTGTGACTCCCTACCCCCCAAGTCTATCCCCACCACCCCATTCAAGGAGCAGCCTCACAGGGTCAGGATTTGGTGTCCTACCCTATCTTAGCTCTTTCCCCAGCCCTCAGCCAGGTGACACTTGCTGAGGGAATGCAGGACCAAAGTGGTTATGTCACAGGTGGGGAGACTGAGGCTCAAGCTGGCGCCGGCTGGGCTCACTCCTGGTGCTGTTCCGCCTCCACATTCCCTACCAGGGATGGCTCCTCCCTTCTCAGCAGCAGCCAGGAGCCAGAGTCCTGCCCTTGGCACTCAGGCTAGTGTCACCTGCTCCATCTGAGGCACAGGCCAGGCTGCGAGCAAGGGCAGGAAGTAACCTATGGCAATGTGTGACTAGGAGTCTCCAAAGCCCAGCTGGAACCCAGGTGCTGCCACACCCTTTCTGGATCATCTGACAGGTCAGGACACTCTTGGTACCTCAGTTTCCTTATCACTTAAGTGGGGCTGATGCCACCTGCCTCAGGGGACAGGTAGAAGGGGTTACAAAGCTCTTAACCATGGTGCCCAAAGCACTCGCCTCCTACAATCAAGATAACTCGAGGTAACATAAAATTTGTGTTACGCTGATGTCACATTCCTTCTCTACTTATAACCCTCAAGAGCTCCAGGGCCTCAGAGGCCCTATAGCCTCCCTGCTTCCCCTTGACTCACTCCTTCCAGCTACCTTGATAGGCCAGGAACAGCAGGAGGTCACACATTCCTGCCCCAGGGCCTTTGCATAGTATTCCTCTGGTTTATCAGTCCCAACTAGGATCATGATGACCCCAACCAGGTCATCAGGGGTGGGGTGTGAGGTGTCTGGCCCTCCTGTAAGCTCCAAAACTCATAGTCACACAGATACATAGCCAATGCCCCACAAAGACCCACCACCTGCATAGGCTTGCCACAACAGCTGACCACCTGCAGCAACGCATTTCCAAGGGAAAACCACAAACTGCTGAAGACCTAAATGTCCACCAGCAGAGAACTGTCTAGTTAATGCTGGCCACTTCTGAGAAGCAAGCCAGGCAGCAATGCCAAAAGAAAAGTGAAAAGCACAGATGGAGCTGGGCACTGGGGCTCATGCCTATAATCTTAGCTACTTTGGAGGTTAAGATCAGGAGGATCATGGGTTAAGGCCAGCTGGGATGGTAGAGCGCCTGTTTTGCAAGCGTGAAGCCCTGAGTTCAAACCTCAGTCCCACAAAAACAAACAAACAAACAAACAAAAAAAACCCACATATGGGACTCTACATGGAAGAAGAGGGCCTGCCTTTCAGGATTTTTTTTGCCTACATAGGGACAGCAGGCTTGATGGAGGTTGGCTGTGGAAAAGAATTTGTTTCAGCCAGGAGTGGTGGGGCACATCTATTGTCCCAACATTCAGGAGGCACATGCAGGATGGCGAGTTCAAGGCCAGCCTGGGCTACATAGAAGGACTATGTCTCAACAAAAGTCTAGCCAAGCATGGAGATCTCACGCCTGTAATCCTACCCTAGCCACTTGGGAGGCAGAGATCTGGGAGGATCACAGTTCAAGATTCAAGGCCAGCCTCAGCAAAATGTTCAGAGAGATACTATCTCAACCAATAAAGCTGGGCATGGTGGTGTGGCAGGAAGGATAAACAGGAGGATCACAGGCTGGCGGAGTGGCATACGCAATAGTGTCTGCCTAGCAAGCTTGAAGCCCTGAGTTCAAACCCCAGTGCTGCTGATAAATGAATAAATAAAAAAGGGGATCGTGTTCAGGCTGCCCCAAGCATAAATGTGAGATTCCATCTCCAACATAACCAACACAGGACTGGAGGTGTTAGAGCACCTGCTTTGCAAGTGCAAAGTCCTGAGTTCAAACACCAGTGCCACCAAAAATAACCAAATGCAAAAAAGGCAGGTGGAGTGGCTCAAGTACAGACTGTGATGTGAATCAGTCTTTTTTTTTTTTATAACTCTTTATTAACTTTTATAACAGGCAAATATTTAACTTGTAATGCGTCAGTTGTACTGACGCCCTAAAGCAACAGTTGGCCAAGCAGTGTTTTCAAGACTGGCAGGGAGACTGCTAAAATTGTGGGGCCCAGGGCCCCAAATCTGCCTTCTGGGGGTCCCTTTCATGCCACAGTGACTGCTCCACACTGCGGCAGGTGGATGGTCAGCATCCCATGTCTGGCCCTGCCAGGTACCAGGTAAGCGATCTCAACAAAACAATCTTTCACGTCCTGGGCAGGTGACATCCTGTGTAAAGTGGAGTGTGGCAAGGACAAATGGAGAGACAGCACAGGTATGGGGTGGGAGGGTGCTCACCTTGTCTCTGCAGCCCCTGTGTGGACAGCGGCCCCAAGCAGATTCTTAGCTTAGCGTGTGTCACCACCTCAAGAGCCCAACTTAGGCAGGACCCTAGTCAGTGTGCAGCCTCCACCCCATTAGAACATTCTAGAACCATCCTCCCCACAGGCTCCTTCAAACAAGCAAGAGTGACATCCCAGCAGTGACAACCCAGCACTTCTCCCACAGCAAGCCACTGTCCATGCAATGAGCCCACAATATTCCACTCCTGCCCTTTAGACTGGCTCTCCACAACTCCCTTGCCCAGTGATGTCCCTAAGCCGAGTCCCCTGGGTCAGGACAAGGCTTGTTCCATAACTTCTCAGCCCAGCCCAGAACCTTACAAATAGCAAGCCATATCACACTCCACAGGTACTTAAAACCCATCCGGAAGTCAGGCATGGTGGTACATGCCTGTAATCCCAGCACTTGGGAGGCAGAGGCAGGAAGATCACATTCTGAGATTAGCCTGGGGAAAAAAAGCACAAGACCCTTTCTGAAAAAAACAAATGAAAAAAGGCAAAGGGCTACCTAGCAAGTATGAAACCTAGCAAGCATGAGATCCTGAGTTTAAACTCCAGTACCACCAAAGAAATAAATAAAATATAAAACAAAATCCACCTATGGCTTCCAGCACACTCAACTCAAAGTCCAGTCCCCTGCCTCCCTTTGGTTTATATTATTGGCCTGGTCCCCTCCCTCCATTCCCTGCTCACTCCCTTGGCTCCAGGCACCATGGGCTCCTAGGGACAGGCACATTCCTTCTGGGGCCCTGCACTGCAGGTTCTTCGGACTGATGCCCTGCCTGAGTCACACAGCCACCAGTTGCCCACACAGTTTCCTGGGCTCTCCAGACATGAGCTCAATGGCAGTTCAGGCACCAGGCTCTGTCCCCTGCCCTGCAAGTTCTTTTGCTCTCTCCAGCAGCCACCCTTTCTAAATGCTTCCTGGTTACCCTCTGCAAAGATAGGGCTTCTTATCAGCTCTGTTCACCGCCAAGTTGTCATCATGATGTCTGCCACATAGCAGGTGCTTAATTAATGCTCCCTGATGAATGAACAGCAGAGTTGGCTGGCATCTCGGGCACACATGACCAGAAACCTTGCTAAGCACAGGCACACAGTTCCTCGTCTCAGCCTCACAGGAACTCTTAATGTCCCCATTTTGCAGATGGGCAGACTGAGGCTATGGAGTTAAAAAAGTCATGCAGACCAAATCCACAGAGCTAAGAACAGCCCTCCCAACCACTGAGACACCAACTCAAGCCACCTCATTCCTATCCCCACCTGCCAGGCATCAACAGTCACCACACAGCACAGCCAAGAGGGATGAGAGACAAGTCTAAACCCTGAGTAGGGAGGATACTGGTGGCATAATGTGGGGACCATGAAGCAAGTAGGCCCACTATGTAACCCACACCAGGGTGGCTACTTTCCTGGCCCTCAGTTTGTTCATCTATAAAATGGGATAAAACTAGTACCAACCCATGGGAGCACCAACAGAACAGGTACATGAATCTGGCGGCTGGCACATGGTGGACCGTTGTCCACAGGACTAGTCACAGGATGACAGTGTGCGGCATGGCAACCCCAGGCACCACTACAACAGGCACTGCCATTCTCTGCAAGCCCTTGAGGATCTGGCATGGCCTTCCCTGGTGGATCTGGCAGCATCATTCTAAACCCATTCTTTCTCCAACACAGTCACTTGGTTCTTTCAAGGAGAAAGCTCTGAGCACAACTGTCACACAACCCTGGTGACCCTTGAGCTCTGTCAGGAAAGTAACAACTGGAAAAATCTACAAATTCTTGTAGGAGAGTGAGTGGACTTGGTGGGCCAAGGAATACTATGTAGCCATAAAAAAGGACAGAGTAGAGAAAACAGGACCACAATCCTCCTATCTACCCTTTCTATATAGGTGGGATGACAGGCACGCACCATCACGTCCAGCTTTTTATTGGTTGAGATGGGGTCATGCAAACTTTTTGCCTGACTGGCCTGAAACCGAGATCCTTTAGCACTGAGCCGTACCCCCAGCCTTCAAGTGCACATGGAACATTCTCCAAGACGGACCAGTACTTTAGACCAGGTCATAAAGCAAGTCTCAAGAAAGAAGAAAGGACCCAGCACTCGAGAGGCATGAGATTCACAAATTCAAGGTCAGGTTGGGCTTGAACTTGCTTGAATAGCAAGTTCCAAGAGCCAAGACTACATAGTAAGACCTTGTCTCAAAAATCCTAAATAAGCCAGGTGCTGGTCACTCACACCTATAATCCTAACTACTCGGGAGGCAGAGATCAGGAGGATTGTGGTATGAGGCCATCCTGGGCAAACAGTTCGTGAGACCCTACCTCGAAAATACTTAACACCAAAAAGGGCTGGTGGAGTGGTTCAAGTGGTAGAGCACCTACCTAGCAAGTGTGAGGCCCTGAGTTAAAATCCTAGTACTGCTAAAAAAAGAAAGGAAGAAAGAATGAAGCAGAGAGACCTGTTACAGCATGAAAAATCTTGAAAATATTATAAGTGAAGGAAGCCAGACACCAAAAGCCACATGCTGTGCGTCCACTTATACAAAAATCCAGAGTAAGCAAATCCAGAGACACAGAAAGTCGGTTAGAGTTGCCAGAAGCTAAAGGTGACTGAGCACTTAATGGGGATGGGATGGATTTGGGGAGGTCACAATGGGAATGTTTGCACAACTCTCTGAAGATGTTAAAACCACTGAACAGTGAGCTTTATTTTTATTTATTTATTTCTGTATTTTGGCAGTACTGGGGTTTGAACTCAGGGTCTACACCTTGAGCCATGCCATCAGCCCTTTTTTGTGATGGGTTTTTTCGAGTCTATAAGCCAGGCCAGTGGCTCACACCTGTAATCCTAGCTACTCAGGAGGCAGAGATCAGGAGGATCTCGGTTTGAAGCCCTGGCAAACAGTTTGAGAGACTCTATCTCGAAGAAACCCATCACAAAAACAGGGCTGGTGGAGTGGCTCAAATGGTAGAGCACCTACCTAGCAAGAGTGAGGCTCTGAGTTTCAAACACCATTACTGCCCAAAAAGTCTGCAACGTTAAGAATGTTTGCCTCACATATGCAAGGTTCTAGGTTCCACCCCCAGCATCATAAAATAGTCTACAATGAAGCTGACACATCAGTTTTCACCAGGGCTGGGAGCAAATTCCAGGTAGGGCCTCCATTCATTACAAAGCAGCTGCCAGCCCCCAGGCGAGCGGGGCCACTGGGCGATGCCAAAAACAGATTCTGCAGAAGCCCGGCATGCATCTGGCTGGCTTCTGCTCAGACAACGGGGAACTCAGTTTTGCGACACAAGAAGACATACCAGCCAAACCACAGGAAGACTCCCTTGGCTGAACAGTGGCTCGTGGCGCCCAGTCACTATCCCCTGACCTTGATTTATGGGTCCCTGCCACTCCATTGCCTTACCAGACAGAAAGAGCAATTCCAAAGGTGGATCCCCTCCAGGCATGGTAACACATGTCTGTGATCCCCACACTCAGGAGGCTGAGGAAGGAGGATGAGAATTCAAGGCCACCCTGGACTGTCAAAAAAAAAAAAAGACACTGTTCCTTTGCTAGCAGTTTCCTGGCTGCAGGGCCTACCAGGGCCTGTCAGGGCCACGGGCTGTGACCTCTAGAACCCTTTCAATGAGCACCAAAGACAGGAACCTCATAGCCAGGACAGACGGGACTGTGTCCCCAGTCCACCTCAGGGATTCCTCCACGGCTGCTCCAGCCATGCCAGGATATGTCACCAGGCAGGGGGTTGTCACACAGCTGGGACAGTTCCAGTTCACTCAGCTTGACCACCAGCCTGACAGTCCTGAAGGACACTTATGGCTAGGAAAATGCACCAGGGGGCAGGGTCTTTAGGGTGCCTCCTCCTTCATTTGGCATGGAGGTGTAACCAGGGCCCTGGGCTACTTGGCTGGGTCACAGAGTGGTCTCATTTATCCAAATGGGGGCTCCGCACAGGGTGCCCACATCTGCTATGGCCACCTGGTCCCTAAGGAGGAAGCAGGACTCAGCAGTACAGCCCACTGGTAGCTTTGTGCTAACCGGAGCCCAGGAACAGGACCCTGCTCAGCCCTGTCTTACAGCCAGAGAAGCCAGCTCAGAGAGACACCAATGTTGCCCCACCTGGGGGGTCTTAACCTACTCTTACTAGTTTTTCTTAGCCTATTATTGTGGTTACCTGGTATCAACAGAGTCAAGGCTGGGCATGGTGGTACACACCTATAATCTCAGCACTTGGGAGGTTAAGGCATAAAGATGGAGAGTTCCAGGCCAGCCTGAGCTACATAGTGAGACACTGTCTAAAAAAAAAAAAAAACACAGCAAAATACAAACCAAGGGCTAGAGACATAGCTCAGTGGCAAAGTGCTTGCCTAGCATGCATAAGGCCCTGGGTTCCATCCCAGCACTGCGGGGGGGAAAAAAAAAAAAAAAAAAAGAAAGACTTTTCTAGCACCTGCTCAATGACTGCACAGTGAAAGTCACTCAGTCCTAGTTTCTAGGTACGTCCTTCTGGAGCTTCTATGGCAGGAACTGCAAGGAAGCAACAGACCCCAATTCCTGTCCTCTGAGGAGCTGATGCTCTGGGGACCCAGAGTGGGGAAGAATAAACACGAAATATCTGCAGGCTACAACAGCTCTGGGGAAAGAAAAAGCCATCAAGGCAGCTGGACTGAGGATGGCGGGGCTCGATGTGGGCCAGGGAAGGGGATGGCCTCCCAGCCATGACATCTGAGTAGAGGCCACATGGGAATAGGAAGAGTAAAGGTCTGGGCAGGAGTGAGCCTGAGGGCCCCAGGACAGCCAGGAGGCCACAAGGGTGGAGGGAAATAGGGAGAGAGCAGGGAGGTGGGTGCCATGGAGGGCTCTGAGAGGACAGGAGGACAGAGAATAAACACTGGCATGGGGTCTTTGGGGAGGACTCTGACCTGCTTCCCACCTGATCCCCCATGGCCAGGGGGAGGCCACTGCCCTTCCAGGTCCTCCCCTCCTACATTCTACAAGGGTTTCCCATGTCCAAGTGCACTTACATCCTGGCACCTGTGGCCAGGAACAGTCACAATGCCCATCCCTAGAAGGCCAGTACATAGTCACAGTGCCTTTGGACCACAGGGCACAGCACATCCATAAGTATGAAAAGAGAGGGGGCGTGCTGGTACCCACCTGTAATCTCAGCTACGTGGAGTCAAACAAAATACACACAAAAGGGGGGAGTGGTTCAAATGGTAGAGGGCCTGCCTAGAAAGCGCAAGGCCCTGACTTCAAACCCCAGTGCCATCAAAAAACAAAGGAACAAACAAAAAAAGAAGAAATCAGGAAGAATGTCAAAGTCGTGATTCCAGGTCCAGGGGAAAAGCTTGGAAAATAAGACTACAACAAAGTCAGAGGAGAAGTACAGACCAGAAGGGTGAGGCTGCCACAAAGGCCAAGGCACTGGGTTCAAGTCTGTGCTCAAGCTCATTGCATCAGTTTCCTCAACTGTAACGGATCAAGCACAGGCCTCAGTGGGCGAGGCCCCTTGCACCAGGACCCCAGTATGGGTCATGGCACACTGAGGTGCTGCTGTCTCTCAGCAACTCCCCAATGCTGTCCCCTCCCCACCTGCACTCCTTACCCCACTGGGGCAGTCAGGATGCTCTGAGCTACAGTTACAAACATAGCAACATGGAAAGATCTCGAAGGGGTGCTGTGTGGTTAGAAAACTAGTTGCTGAATGATAAAGCAGGGTGATCCAGTTCAAGAAGAAGACACAAACTGGGTACAGTGGCTCACCCCTACAATCCTAGTTACGTCAGAGGCTGAAATTGGGAGGATCAAAGTTCGAGGCCAACCTGGGCAAATAGTTCACAAGACCCCATCTCCAAAATAACCAGAGTAAAATGGACTGGAGCTGTGGCTCAAGTGGTAAGAGTAGAAACTTTGCAAGTGTGAAGCCCTGAGTTCAAACCCCAGTCCCACCCAAACAAAAGACACAGCAAAAAAGAACCAACCTGCCAGGAACTGGTGGCTCACACCTGTAATCCTAGCAACTCAGGAGGCAGAGATCAGTAGGATCCGGTTTGAAGCCAGGTTGGGCAAATAGTTCATGAGACCCTATCTTGAAAAAAACCCATCACAAAAAGAGGCTAGTAGAGTGCCTCAAGGTATAGGCCCTGAGTTCAAACCCCAATAATGTATAAATAAATAAAGAACCAACCCATAACAGTGCCCCATCTTTTCTGTAGCTACCAGCACATACATAAATAAATACAAATATGAGAGGTTTGGCAGGATAGATTCCAAACTGATGAAGGCACTCCACGTGAAGTTGGAGGAAGGGACAGGGGGCGCTGTGATCTTCCTCATGGGTAACGGTTTCCCCTCTTACAAGAATGCTGTCTTCCCACTCAATTTTCGTAATTAAAAGTTTAGGCAATGTAGGCTGGGCAGTTTCCTGGCTCTCATGTGCCCACTGATTCAGCCCAAGTCAGCAATACATGCAGTGGGCCAGGCGTGTGCAGGGGCCTCGGTGCTTGCTGTTCCTTCTGCCTGGGTGCTGTTCCCAGCCATTTCAGAAGGGCTGACTCAACTACTTGGCACTCACCCGATAGACTCATCTGCAGCAGCCGCCCCAAGCCACTCTCTCACTTTATCACCCCCCCCCATTTTCACTACACCTCATGCTTCACAACGTTTATTTTATTTTTTATTTACTTATTTACTTATTTATTTATTTTGTGCTGCTGGGGCTTGAACTCAGGGTCTATACCTTAAACCACTCCACCAGCCCTATTTTTGTAATGGGTTTTTCGAGATAGGGTTTCCTGAACTATGTGCCCAGGCTGGCTTCGAATCAGGATCCTCCTGATCTCTGCCTCCTGAGTGGCTAGGATTATAGGTGTGGGCCACTAGGGCCCAGCTCAGAATGTTTATTTGCTGTTCACCTGGTCTCTTGTCTAGCTCAGCCGCCTGCTGGGTCCCTGGCACCTGGCTCAGCATAGACAGATGGACACACAGCTGACAGCCTTAAAGTATTCTGAGAGCCAAAAATTGCTCTGTGTATGATCTCTGCCCAAACTTTGGACACAAGTGTCACATCCACCACTCAGCTCCATTCCTGAGAGCCAGGCCCACACCTGCCCATCCCTGCTGTCCTTGACAGGCACACAACTGGCCAGAACCAACCTGTTAATAGTGCTCGCAACACACATGCAAATACATGAGAAAGGCCTAGCAGGATTGACTCCAAAAGAACAATGGCATGCCCACATGAAGACAGACCCCTGTTCACACTTCAGCTCCTGTACTCCTCCCTGTGGGACTTCAGGCTAGCCTCTCTCTCTGGCCTCACTTTCCCCAACTGGAAAGAAGGTATGTTAAGGACAGCACCTGCCTACCAGAGCTGCTAGGACTGTGGAAGTCTTCAAGCCTGGCACAGAGTGGTTCTCCACAAATGTCAGCTATTCTGTCATAAATACCCAGCAGCAGATGAAACTGAACTGGTGGTAGCCCCGTGGGTAAAATTCCCCAGCACCCCGTGGGACCTGGTTGCCAGTACCTTCAGCAAGCCCCAAGGCACCCCGGAAGCAGGAGTCTTTTCGCTCATGTGCTGGCTTGCTTGGGAGGCATGGCAACTTTTTCTTTCATTCAGCCTTGCAGCTAATGCACTATAAGTATCTTATTATGGCTTGCGTTTTTCCAAGGCTTTGACACAATAAGGACCTAATTACAGCATGCACTTGGCTTTGCCCCAGTAAATGAAGGCTTAGTGGATGCTCCTATTTTTCCAGCAGCAAGAAGCCTATAATTTCAGCATTTTCATTCAAATCGTGCACAAGCTTGGCAGCTGTGGCTCTGGGCCAAATGCAAAAGAGGAGAAAGATGGGGTTCCATTCCCTGATCATCCCCTTTTTCCTGAGCTCTAAAACCTCTCAATACAGACCTATTCGTGAGGCCATCCTCTGCCCGCACTCAGATGTGACCCAGATGACTACCAGTTTTCAATGCAATGTACCTAGTGAGGGCCATTATCCCTGGACAAACAGTTCCAAAAAAAATTTGGCCAACCCCAAGCTCAGCCCTGGAGTTGTTGGTTATAAAAGAAATTCCCAAATAAGCAAAAAACAAGTTATAGTAACGAACATCACGATCCTCCTGCCTCAGCCTCCCAAGTGCTGGGATTACAAGCACACACCACCAGGCCTGGCCTTTCCAAACTTTTTTTTTTTTTTTCATTTTTCTTTTATTATTCATATGTGCATACAAGGCTTGGTTCATTTCTCCCCCCTGCCCCCACCCCCCTTTCCAAACTTTTTACTTCACAAACACAACTGTTTTAAACATGGTGGGCCCACACCGTCCATTCACTTGGTCTGGTACCAACAGGTTTACCCAGCCTTCTGGATCATTAAATATTCCTCTTGCTGGGTACTGGTGGCTCACACCTGTAACCGTAGCTACTTGGGAGGCTGAGATCTGGAGGATTGAGGTTTTCAGCTAGCCTGGACAAACAGTTCTTAAATCCCATCTCCAAAATAACCAGAGCAAAATGGACCAGAGGAGTGGCTCAAGCAGTAGAGCGCCTGCTTTGCAAGTGCAAAGCCCTGAGTTCAACCCAGTCCCTCCAAAAGACAGTATACATATTTATTCCTCTAGATCACTCTCAGTTGCTATTTCAGTCAGTTGTCTGGACACACTCTTCGGCCAAATCCCCCACTGCTAGACACTTTTGCACCCAATTTCCTATCACCATTCATGAAACACATGCAAATTAACTCTCATGGCCAAATATTTGTTTGCAGCCATGACTCCTGGTTAGAAATGAAGCAGGATCAGCCTCCAGCTGGTATTTCAGGGTCTGAAGAACAGGGTGCACACATGTCCTGGGTCCCAGGTGCATCCCTGCAGCCAGAATGCTGCCGGTACAGACGGGACTCACTTTAATTCCTGTGTGTGCTGAAATTAACAGTCAATGAATGATGAGGGCTGGGTGTGGTGGTACATGCCTGGAATCCTGGCAATCAGAAAACAGAGGCAGAAGGATCAAGAGTTCAAAGCTATCTAAATTATGTAGCAAAAACCTGTCTCAAAAAAGAAGGAGCCAGGCACTGATGGCTCGCACCAGTAATCAGGAGGCAACGATCAGGAGGATCGTGGTTCAAAGCCAGTCTCGGCAAGTAGTACATAAGACCCTATCTCGAAAAAACCCATTATAAATAAGGGCTGGTGGAGTGGCTCAAGGTGCAGGCCCTCAAATTCAAACCCCAGTACCGCCAAAAAAAAAAAAAAAAAAAAAAAAAGGAAGGATTAAGAGGAAGAAGAACAATAATGATGAATTCCTTCTCTGTAAGGAAAAAAGAAATGAACAGTGATGGTCCAAGTCCTGATCCAGGCTAAAGACAGACAGCACTAACCACAAACCACAAAGATCATGAAAGGCCCACACCACGTTTCCCAAGGACTAGCTCATTTGATTCTCAGTCTGCTCCCAGGACATAGAAATCATCATGATCCCATTTTCCAGCAAGGGAGACTGAGGCCCAGACAAATGAGATCACTCACTTGACATGGGAAAGGCACCCCTGGACTCTCCCTGCTGGGACTGGCCAAAGTACCAAGGCCTTGCATGGCATCTGCAAGATACAATTTGGTTTTGATGGAAACAAAGACTATCAGTTCCAAGTGGATCTGAACACCTAAGATCACTCAAGGGACAAAGGAGCCCAAGTGGCAGACCACATGCACCCTGAAGTATGGCACCAAGGTATAGGCAGTGGCCCTGTGGCTCACCACCAGCCCCATGAGGGACAGACACGTCACCATTACCAAACGTTAATGCAGCTGGACAAGTCGTTCACCGACAACTGCTTCTCATTCAAGGAAAAATGGCACAGGGTCCCTACAAAATTTGCTGAAAAAGCCAAGGAGAGCTGCAAATCAGAAGAAAGCCCTCAGCTAGCCAGGGCCCAAAGGGATAGGAACAGTGCCAGGGGCTACCTTGGTTCAGATCCCTCCCTGCCCTCAAGGCTGCAGGTGGCCTGCACCATGTCCCACTCCAATTCCTCTTTGACCTCCTCTCAGGGCCTTCACCTCAGGGCCTTTGCACCAGTTGTTCCCACAACTGGATTCTCCTGCCTCACCTCATTCAAAACTCTGCTCAAATGTCCAATGTCACCTGACTCCCCTATTTAAAATGTAATATCACACACACACACACACACACAGAGTGCTATCTCCTTTATCCCCTTTTTTCTATGACTGTTATCACCTTCAACCATGTCTCTCCTTTATCTGCTCCCTGCTGGAAGTCCAGCTCCCCCAGGCACACAGTAAAAATACCCCAAAGTACTGACAAGCATTTCCCACTGAACAATGCCAACAATGTCTAATGTTTTAAGCACTTTCTCTGTGCTAGTTCCAAGAAGTCCTGTGTGAGCCCCACCCAACCCTAAGAAAGAGGTGGTATTACAACTCCCACTTTGACGACAAGGGATTAAGTTCCTTGCCCAAGGTCTACCTGGCGACCTGCTCCCCCCTTTCGAGTGAAACACTCATCTGGTCTGCTAGCCCCACTTCGTAACTGGGGAAACTAAGGCTCACACCGGCAAGAAACTCACAGGACCAAGGCCTAACCTTGGGGCTCCTGTCCAAGAGAAAAACAGTCTCCGTTTCTTCCTCTCGCCAGCCCTGAAGCTAAGTGACAGGGACAGGAGGGACCCAAGGCCCCTTTTGTTCTTTGGCTGCAGGCCTATCTGCTGGTACAGAGTGGACAGGCCAGTGGTCTCAGACTCCAAGGTTTCCAGAGCAGACAGAGGCCATATTGATAATGACAGCAGCCAGGGGTACAGGACATGGTGAGCTCATCTAACTCATTCAGTCCCTGGGACAGTCCAGTTCTGTTCCCATTGGTTGCACTGGGGTTTGAACTCAGGGCCTCGCACTTGCTAGGCAGGTGTTCCTACCACACCACCAGCCCTTATTGCACTGGTTAGTTCTGAGATGGGTCTCACTTTATATCTGGGGTCAGACTAGATGCAAGCCTCCTATTTGTACTTCCCCATGTAGCTGAGATAGCAGGCATGCAACACCCAGGCAGGCAGTGGTTGAGATGGTGTCTCATGTACTTTTTTGCCCCAGGTAGACTTGAACCACAATCTCAGTCTCCACAGTAGCTAGGGCTACAGGCACAAGTCACTGCACCAGATTTCCACTGATTTTTTTTTTTTTTTAACTTTTTGGTGCTGGGTTAGAACCTAAGGCCTCGTACTCACTCTACCACTAAGCTCCATCCTCAGCCCTATCAACCCCATTTTACAGAACAAGATCCTGAGGCCCAGAAATCCCAATCCATGCAGCCAAGTGTGGTGGATCAAAACCTGGGGCCTATCCACCTCACTAGCAAAATCTAAAGACCTTCCAGTGTTTTCTAGCACTGCAGAAATCTTGACAGCGTGTGAGATCTGATTTTTCCTCATTTGCAGTTCTCCCAACCAGGACCAGCAATCTGCAACCCACAGGGCTGGGCCTGACCTACCTGGCCATTCACATTTGGACCAGCATTCTTAGAAAATCCCCAAGGAAGAGGCAATGAGCCAAGCGACAGTGGCTCACACCTGTAATCCTACTTACTCAGGAAACAGAGATCAGGAGGATCACAGTTCGAAGCCATCCTGGGCAAATAGTTTGAGAGACCCTATCTCAAAAAAAAGCCATCACAAAAAAGGGCTGGTGGAGTGGCTCAGGGGGTAGGCCCTGAGATCAGACCCCAGTACCTCAAAAATAAATTAACAAATAAACGAACAAATAAGAGACAGGGTCTTGCTGTATTGCCCAGGCTGGCCCAGAGGGCTCAAGAGATCCTCCTGCCTCCCTAGTAGCTGGGACTACGGGCATTTGCTTCCCTGCCAAGCCAAAGCAACCACTTCCAGTTCACCATATCACTGCATCCTTACAACCTTTTTTTTTTTTTTTTTTTTGGTGGTACTAGGGTTGAACTCAGGGCCTTAGCACTCTCCCTCCCACTTAAGTCACACCTCCAACATGGCTGGAGGGACCATCATCCAATTTTTAGGAGGTGAACCCAGGGCTGTGAGAGATCAAACAACCAGTGCGAGGTCACAAGGCAAATGAAACAGAGATGTGCAGATGCCCACCAGAAGCCTGGGCAGGAAGGAAGACACCCATGCAGAGGTGCCCACAGTCCAGTCTGAGTTGCAGGCCAAGCCCAGAGGCCAGCAGCTCCACGCCTTTCTGCCACAGCAGACAAAGAGCAATGTGTCAAGGGACAGAGTAGCAAAGGAGGAAATTCAGGCCACTGGGAGCAAAATCTTAGAGCCTTGGGAAGGCAGGGGCAAGGCTGGGCACCCAGCATGGTGGCTTTTCTGTGCCTCCTGGTTCATCTCTGCGGCGGCCCCCACTTGCTCATTCTTTGGATTCAAGATGTTAAACCAAGGAAAAGCTCAGTTGGAGATGGCCAGATGAATGTCACCCCTTAAGACAATAATAACAAGAATGATGACGACAGCAAGGAGGATGTTATCACTTGGCAGCCACGCCATCCCAAACGCAGCCCTTCCTGGAAGGGCAAAGTCGCCACCCATGTGGGAGGTAGAAAGGCACGAAGTGAGCGGGAAGGGAGGGGGAACTAATAGCCTCCTCGGTGGCAGCATGGACTATGGTCATTCGTTCACTTCCTGAATCCTAGAAACTACCAGAAAGTCGAATCTGCACACTGGACAGGTGGGGTAAACTGAGGCTTCTCACAGCTGCCTAGGGAAGGCTGTGTGCCAGCTCGTGCTGCTAATCCCTGACTAGGGCCAGATGCCCAGGTCCAGATCCCTAGGAGGCCCCCAATTTGCAAGCTGACCCCTGTGTTCAGAGACCCTGGGATACCCTGCTATGGACCAGAGAAAAATCTTAGAGAAAGTTCCTTCCAGAGTGCAGCTTCCAAATGAGAGGAGAGAGTTCAAGCTTTATCCTTCAGCTCCCTTCTTCCCTCCACACTCCTGTCACCTCCTGCCAAAGGGGTTGCCACAGACAGACAGGGGCTGACAGGGCAGTGATGGGCAGACACTAGGGCAGGCAGGCAGATGGATTCACTTGGAAGAGAGGAGCCAGCTTTCTGCAGGGACGGAGCAAAACAGTCAGTCTAGGCGACCAGACCACAGAGACCCCTGAGATCCAGCCGGTCTGATGGCAGAGTCCAGCCAGGGTAACGAAACAAGAGGCATCGCTAAATGTTAGTCTGTGAGGGGCACAGATGGGCGACCCGACGGCAGAGGTCACCCTGGACAGCTAGCCAGACAGCAGGGGGCTTCCGGGTGGATCTAGACAGATGGACAGCCAAATGGTGGTGGGAGACCTGTCCAGAACAGAAAGACAGCCAACCAAACGGCGGGGTCTGCACCAGATAAATGAATCGCCAGCCAGACCGCAGGAGTCTATCTAGGAGGCAGGTTTTCGCTCCTGCTAGACCGACAGAGGAGTAGGGGATCCCATCTATCCCTGACTCACAGGCAAACAGATGTCAGAGTTCACCCACTTAAGTTGGAACTACAAGCAACACAGGGTCCACTGCATCTCTGGGCCTCTGCCACCCAACTGGAGAGACCACTCCGGGTCCCAGCCTCTGCATGGAGCCCTCCGCCCAGGGCGTCCCACAGGGCCCGCCTCCCTGTCCCTGTCCCCGTCGCCGGCACGCAAGCGCCGCAGTTACGCCGGCAGCGCAGGGCGCGCCATTCCCGGTCCGCCCTCCGCGCCCTAGGCCGCCGCCCGCCCCTAGACCTCGCCGCGCTCGCTCACCGGCCCACGAAGTTCTCGAGCACCGAGCTCTTGCCGGCGCTCTGACCGCCCACTACTGCGATCTGCGGCAGGTCCAGGTGGCAGCTCTGGCCGATGGAGCTGAAGGCGTCCTGCAGCTTGTTGACCAGCGGAATCAGCTCTTCCATCCCGCGGTTGCCCATGGCGCCGGCAGCCCCGGCCCGAGCGCCCCGCGCTCGCCGCCCGCCCCCGACCTTCTCCTCAACGACCCTGCCCCGAGGCGTCCGTGGCCGTTGCTCCCCGCCCGCCCGGGCCTCGGCGCGACGCCCGCTCCCGGCTCGGCCTCACGGTCGCCGCCTCATCCGGTTCTCAGGCGACTCCCGACCGGAGCGACCTCCCGCCTGGGCTCTGGGGCTGCACCCAAAACCCTCGCGCCGCCTCGGATTGGTAGACTAGGCTGCCACTCGTACACCCAAGCCAATGAAACCAAGGCACTGGCCTGTCGCTGAGTAAGCCTTCCCCCTGGGTACCGTTTCTCGAGCTAATTGGGTACAAGAACTGTCACTATTGCGTAAGAGCCAATAGGAATGGAAAGGGAGTTGTCAAGGCCGGGAGGCGGTGTTTCGGAAAAAGACATGATAGCTCCGCCCACTAAGGGGATTCGCGGTCTTATTGGTAGAAAGAACTGCCAGTCAGCAAAGATGGCCAATGAAATTAGAAATCGATCCTTAAACATTGGTTTGTCACTTGACGCTACCTAGTTCCCTAAAAATTTTCCATTGGCCTACATAAATATCACTTCGTTCCTCCAGCCAATAAGGAGGTAGAGGGTGAGCTATAGCATACCAATCTCTACTCCGATTGAGAACTATGTCTGTCAATCAAAGAAACTCATTCTAAATGGTGATAATTGTACATTCATTACAGTTCTCTGGAGTAGAGGCTAAGACCCGCCGCACTCGCTGAAGGGCGACACCTTGTGGCTGGATCTCGTGATTGTCACTTCTGAGCTTTAGGATTCTACAAGAAAACAAGTCCTAGTATGCATCTTAGCTGCCAGCCTACAAGAGGGCTCTGGGAATAGGGTCCCAATATGCTCTATGAATCACACAACATTCGTGTTTCCTAGAGAGAGAAGGCTATAAAAGAGCCTTGGCCTGTGGCTGCAGCTCAGTGGTAGAATACTTGCCTAACATGGTCGAAGCACACACACACATAGAAAAAAACTACAATGTATGCACCCGCCAGATCACACCTATTATCTACATTGCCTTTACGGACAGATATATTGAGCCACGAGTCTACACTCAACACTATGCAATAGCAAAAAAGGCAAGCTGCCACTTCCTTGATGTTGACCTTGGGCAAGCTACTTCCCCTCCTTGGAACTGTCTACAAGCTCACTCCCAGGGTGGCTGGGGTGCCTGGGCCACAGGAAGAAAGGTGCCAGCTCCCACTATGAGGGCGCATCAGACATGGTGATTTCCAGTTTGCAGCCGCTTCTATGGTTACTTCTCTTTAAAATTTCTTTTGACGGTGTTGGGAATATCAAACCCAGAGCCTCAACATTCTATACACACAGTCTACCGGAGGTCACCCCAAAGCCCCAATGATGGTTACGTTTAGGTGTGTGTGATACCAGAGACTGAACCCAGAGCCTTGCGCCCACTTGCCCCCAGTCTTTTTGTTTGTGCTGTTTTTCAGACAGCATCTTGCTAACTTTGCCCTGTCTGGCTCCAACTTGCAATCCTCCTGCCTTGACCTCCCGAGTAGCTGGGATTACAGGTATGCCTGACAACGCCCCGACTCTATGGTTATTTCTTATTATCACTGGAGGGGAAATACCCAACTGCAGTAACGCTCAGACCAGGAATGGACATCAGATAGGCCACTTCCCCAAGAAAACAGACACGGGCTACATTAGAATTTTTTTTTAAAAAGTCTTTAAAAAAAAAATCCCTTATCTCTCCCAGTCCCCAACCTCTGATCAGCTCAATGTGATTCCCACAGAGGCCAGGGCTTCGGTGGCCCAGGTGGGACAGAAAGTGTGGTCCCCGTACATGGTGCGCATGAAGTTCCGCACGAAGTCGGGGAAGCGCTGCTCCACGATGCTCGCCCGCACCGCACTCATCAGCTGCAGCTGTGGGAAGGGGCGCTAGCATTGGCCACAGGCACCAGGAGCCCCGCCCCCGCGAGCCCCGCCCCCGCGAGCCCCGCCGCCTGGCCTGGCCCACCTGGTAGGCGATGTTGTGGATGGTGAGGTGGTGCAGGGCCGCTGTGTTGTCGCTGTGCAGCAGCGCGTGCAGGAAGGCGCGGCTGTGCCTGTGGGTGAGCGGATGTCAGCTGAGCTGAGCCCGGCCCTGCCCACCTCCAGCCCCCCACTTCCTCACCTACTTCCGGCAGGTGGGGCAGGTGCACTCAGGGTCTATGGGGCCAAAGTCTTTCGCGTACTGCTTCTTCTTCAGCTGCAGGTTCCCGGTGGGTACCAGGGCGGAGCCGAAGCGCTGGGAACCAAGACGGACAGGGTAGGGATGGTCATCTATCCCCGTGCCCGGAGCCCTCTCCCTTCCCCCCTCTCCACACATCAATTTTCCCATCCCCTGCTCCCCGTCCAGGACCTCACCGCTGTCCGTGTGGGGTACACGCAGTCGAACATGTCGCATCCAAGAGCCACGCAGACCACCAGATCGGTGGCATAGCTGATGGGGGACAAGGGGCAGGGTGCAGTGATGGGAGAAGGGGAGCAGATAACCATTCAGAGCCACCCCTGGGAAGGGGATAGTCATTTCCTCCTTAGTCCAACATCAGTAGGGCTGTATCCTTCTCCCACATCCCCCTCCCCCACTCTTCTCCCTCTTCCCCGGGAGGGCCAGGGTGGCCAAGAATGGGGCTGTCTCCCCTGTCCCCAACATACCCGACCCCCATCAGGTATCGGGGCTTGTCCTTAGGCAGCTTAGAGGTGCTCAGCGCCACCATCTTCCAGAACTGGGCCTTGCTTTCACCCCCACTCAGACCCCCGATGGCAAAGCCTGGCACATCCCTCTTGGTCATCTCTGAGGGTACAGAAGGTCCCCAAGTTACAAAGGCTGGACTTCCAATTTTCCAACTTTACAAAGGGGGTGAGCACAGCCTTATAGCCATTCTGCTTTTACTGCACAGTGGTCAATAAATCCCATGAGACAGCCAGTGCTTTATTATAAAACAGGCTTTCAGTTGAGCATAGTGGCCACACCTGTAATCCCAGCACTCCAGAGGTAGAGGCAGAAGGATCACGAGTTGGAGGCCAGCCTGGGCTACATAACAAACATTTTTTTTAAAATTAAAAATTCGGTTTTGGCCAGGTGCCAGTGGCTCACACCTGCATTCCTAGCTGATCAGGAGGATCGATCGCTATTCAAAGCCAGCCTGAGCAAATAGTTTGAGAGACCCTATGTCGAAAACACCCTTCACAAAAAAAGGGGGGGGGGGAGCTGGTGGAGTGGCTCAAGGTGTAGGCCTGAGTTCAAACTCCAGTACTGTAAAAGAAAAAAAAAAACAGTTTTGTGTGAGATGCTTTCATCCAAGCATAGGTTAGTGGGTGTAAGGCAGGCGAGGCTGAGCTAGGTGTCTGGCAGCTTAGCTGTAGTCGGTGCATTTCAATTTACACCATTTTCAACTGATGATGGGTTTATGGGGGTGCAACCTCACTGTGACGGATGAGGAACATCTGGTGAAGAGTAAAGACCCTGAGAGGAGACAGAGGAGGAGAGGGAAAGATGGAAAGAATGAGGAGAGACAGGAAGGGAGTCTATCTGAGGATGAGAGAGGAATAGAATGGTGGAAAAATAGACCACTATTGAGTACCTGCTGTATACAAAGCCTGAGTCTTCAATTCTCAGGAGATGCCCACACTCCCATGGCTGAAACCTTGGGTGCCAGATGTGCTTGACAACCCAGAATTTTCCCACTTTTAGAATGGAAACCACTCCACATGCTGAGTAACACCCCATCATCAGAAACTGCAATGCTTCTCCTTTTCTTTGTTTCTTTTAATCATGTATTTAATTATTTATATTAATTTCTGCAGTGCTGGGGAGGGGCCGCAGGGCCTTGCCACATGCTAGGCAAGCCATCAAGTGTGATGCATAATGATATAGGTCTCGTTTAGTCACCAAAGGAATTGTCAAGGTTCAAAGCATTTTGGTTTTCAATTTGGGCCAGAGGCCCCCAGAATGGCAGTGCTGGGCTGCAGACTTCTAAAGTCGCCCCTCAGTATCTATGGCTAATGGGTTCTAGGACCCCCTCAGATACCAGAATCCCCGGATGCTTGAGTCCGTGTAGGAACCTGCACACGGCCAACCATAGTCTTTCCTAACACCTGATACGATGTGTAAGATGACAGAGGGCTGAGAATGTAGCTCAGTGTGACAGTGCTTACCTAGCAAGCCTGAGGCCCTGGGACCCCTCTCCAGAACCAATACATAAACTCATTAAATAAGTAAATACGAATATGTAAATAACTGTTTAAAGAATAATGAAAAGGAAAAAAAGTCTGTACGTGCTCAGTACAGATGCAACTTTTGTTTTAGTTTTGGGTTTTTTTGAAGGGACTGGGACAGAACCCAGGATCTCTCACTGGCAAGCGCTCTAACACTTGAACCACTGCCTCCAGTCCTTTTGCTTTTAGCTTATTTTTCAGATAGGGTCTCACACTATTTTTTTTGGTGGGGGTGAAGGGGCAGAAATGGGGTTTGAACTCAGGGCCTCACACATGCTAGGCAGGTACCTTACATCCTGAGCCAGGACCCCAGTGCTTTTGCTATAGTTATTTTTCAGATAGGATTTCGTGGTTTTTGTCCTCTGGACTGGACATGATCCTCCTGATCTCTGCCTCCTGAGTAGCTGGGATTACAGAGGTGTGCTACCACACCCGGCTCATATATATAGATATATATATATATCTATATATCATATATATAGATATATATATATCTAGGTGTGTGTGTGTGTTTTGGCAATAGTCGGGTTTGAACTCAGGGCCTCAGGCTAGGTAGGCAGGTGCTCTACTGAATTTTGTTTTTTGAATTTTTTATTAACAGTTAGTTGCATCTGCAGACACAAAACCCACAGATTTAGAGAGTCAACTGTATTATTGTTCACCTTGCCTGACAGATGAGGAAACTTGAGGCTGTAAAGCTTAAATCACTGGCCCCAGACCACATATGCCACAGCTGGATTCAATTTCAGGCCTGGACTCCAAGCCCAGGTTCATCTCAGGGTCCAGCTGCGCAGTTCAAAGCAGCTGAGGTCCCAGCATCCATAAGGTCAAAAGTAGGTGCTGTCTGGGCCTAGTTAGTGTGAGCAGCAGAACACACAGGGGGTGGGTGGCTTAAATGCAGGATCCTAGCCCTAGCCCTTCCCCAGCCCAGTTGTGATCCAGTCACTGGAGAGAGCCCACAAGGCTGCACTACCAGCCCCAGCCCATTGCTTTGCTGCAGCTGTGCCTCCAACAAGCTGAAAAGAGCCACCAGGGTGGGTTGAGTGGCAGGTGGCCAAAAAATGAATTTTCTGGTGTGCGAACCACCCTGTAGTTGTTTTTTTGTTTTAATGAAAGGGATCGGATCTGAACGCTGGTCTTGGTGGTCGTAAAAGGAGGGAAAGTGATACTGAGCTGGCCTCACAGCATTGCAGCCTGGCATTTTAGCGTGTGGGCGAGTTTCAAACAGGACTGACTTCTCTCTGAATTTCTTTCCTCCTTTCCAGGAAAATGGGGATAATCTGAAGGCACGAACATGCAGCTGGGTGGCTAATGTAGTGATTACTGACTAATATAATAACTGTATTGGGGAGTTTTCTTAGATAAGTGTCTTTCTCATATTATAGATCTAGTAAAGACAGCAAAGCTGTCTCATGGGATACTGGTCTACAGAGTTGGCAGGGGAGGAGACAGGCGAGAAAAGACAAGTAGAGAACATAAAGCGCTACAAACAACCTTTTGCTAAAGCTGTTTCTGGTATACACCTGTAAATATAGGTGATCACTAAAAGCCTTTGCAAGTGTTAAAAAATAAGTAAATAAATATCAGAAAGCACCCATGTATTAAAGTAATACTTCGCCAAGCCTTGGTTTCCGTTTTCATAAACATCCATACTTGCTAAGCCATGCCATGAGCTGGATCTCTGAGTAGGAAGGAGGTCTCTCTCTCTCTATTTTTTTTTTTTCTTTTTTTGTGGTGTTGGGGTTTGAACTCAGGGCCTACACCTTGAGCCACTCCACCAGCCCTTTTTTCTGTGAAGGGTTTTTTTAAGATAGGGTCTCACTATTTGCCTGGGCTGGCTTTGAACTGCAGTTCTCCTGATCTCTGCCTCCTGATTAGCTAGGATTATAAATGGGAGCCACTGGCGCCTGACCTGAAGGTCTCTCTTAAATAGTCTTACTAGACCAGGAAGGAGGGCAGGAGGGTTGAGGAAAAAGACTGTTTTCTTTCTTAGTTTTGGAAAGGAGTTACTGGGAATTGAACTCACGCATCATGCTTGCTTCCAGGTGAGCCACGCCCCCAGGCCATTTTTTTTCTTTTTTCAGACAGGGTTTCACTATGCAGCCCAGGCTGGCAAACTCTCCATCCTGCTGCCTCCATCTCCTAAGTAGCCAGGATTACAGGCTTGCACCGCCATCCACACCCAGGCCAGGACCATCGTCATAACCGCACAATGCTGATGCCAGTAAGAGGCAGGACATTTGAACAGATCTTCCATTCAATCTGTGCCTCCACTCCTTGACACTGGAGCAGGTCCCCATTTTGCACAGGAAAAGAGTGAGGCTCAGAGAAGTGAAGACACTGGCCCAGGACGCACAGCCACAAAGCAGAAAATCAAGAGTTGGGTCAGACAGCGTTGAGCACCAGAGCGTGCTCAGGACGGCACCCTGTTCTGAGCAGTGCTCACTTTGCCTCCCCTTCATTTCCATGGTCATGACCAACACACCTTTCTCCTGGGCAAGGCAATGGGCCTCCCGCCTCCTGGACATACCCCCGAAATTGTTCTACGATGCCCCTTGATTCTGGTCACTCTCCCGTTCCACAGCTGTATGGCTCCCCAGTACAGCAGGACCTCCATCACTGTCACAATGCCCCAGGCCTGGCCTTTCCCTCCTGACCCGGCATATCCCACTTCTCAGGGCAAGAACCGCACAGCATAGCAGTTAATACTGAAGGCTCTGCAGCTCCAAATCCCACCTCTCCAACACACAAGCTGTGCGACTTCAGGTAAGTGACATAATAGCTCTGTGCCTGTTTTCCCATCTGTAACCTCAGGAACCAGTTAGTTCCCACCTTACAGGATGTCTATCAAGACTCAAAAGGTCGATCTGGGACCAGGATTTGGCACGGGTGCCCAGTGAGTACCTAAACACCATTAGGGATGGGAAATACTCTCTAAACACATTCAGCTGAGTTTGCTGCCTCAGGACCTTTGCCTCAGCTGTTCCTTTTTACCCTTTCACAAGCACTGTCTGAGTAGCGTCCTGTGCCTGCCCTCTGAGATGAGCTCAGCACTGGACAACCCCTAGTCCTGCCATCGCATTGCTCTCTACCTTCTAGGCAAGTGGTCCGGAGGTCCGTGTCCAGCCCGCCCTGGATGATGGCAAACAGGTTCTGCTTATCGGTTTGCCGGTGGGCAGCAATGCACCGGTCCAGCCAGCGGATTGATCTGTAAGAGGGTTGTGTCGTGAGCCCTAGGGGCTGGGCAGAAGGGAGGGGGACGAAGCAGCAGGACCCAGTTGCCCTCTCCCGACACGAGTGTGCACCTGTGCATGGCCTCCTCCACACGAGGGCCCGTCACAGTGCTGCTGACCACATCATCCAGCTGCATCATGATGTCTGAGCCTGAGGGGGAGATAGGACACTGTCACTGCAACGTCCCCACCTCTTATTGGGGACAGGATAGACTTCAAGAGCCTCTGTGGGAAATGACTGAATCCCAGGCAGCCATCTTAAACAGTTTATACAGCAGTCTCAGGAAGCTCTTTTTTTTTTTTTTTTTTTTTTTTTAAAGAGATGTGGTCTTACTCTGTAACCCAGGCTGGCCTTGAGCTCACAACCCCTCAGCCTCCCAAGTGCTAGGATTTCAGGGTGGGGCACCACCCTACCTGGCTTAGAAGAACTTTTGGAAATGTACATCTGATCTTGTCTCCCCCAGCATAAAATCCTTATCCCATCACATAAACTAAAATCCCAAGATACACAAAGTGACTCCTCACTGGGAGGTGTGTGGTCAAGACAGGGAAACCAAGCATCTGTTAACCAGGGTGTCCTAAAATAAACTGTGGTCAATACCCTAACGGAGGGGGAGGGTTTCCTTCCTGCAATTCCAAAATCCAGAGACCTCTCAAAGTCAAATGCTTTCATGGGCTGGGGTTGTGGTTCAGTGGCAGAGCACGTACTTCGAGTGAATGAAGCCCTGAGGTCCATCTCCAGCATCAACTAAAAAAAATGTAAAACTACATACTGCTGTGTATAGTGGTGCACACCTGTAATCCCAGCACTCAAGAGTAAGAGAAAGGAGGACTCTGTATTCCAGGCCAGATTAGCCTACATAGCCTCAAAATATAGTCTCAAAACAGGCAAGATTGGGCTTGTACAGAGGTGTGGCTATAGACACAGTCTCTAAACAGACAGAAAGAGAGAGAAATAGAAAACAAAGAGAAAAAAGAAGTCAAAAGCTGTTTTTTAGAAAAGATCAACAGTGTCAAAATCAATTAACCCTGCTAGATAGATCATAAATTATCCGTATAAGCCAGGCACCAGTGGCTCACACCTGTAATCCTAGCTACTCAGGAGGCAGAGATGAGGAGGATCGAGGTTCAAAGCCAGCCCAAGCTTCCAGAGACCTTATCTCGAAAAAAAAAAAAAAAAATCACAAAAAAGGGCTCAAGCAGTAGAGCAACTGCCTAGCAAGCTTGGGCTTGAGGTCCTGAGTTCAAACCCCAGTACCACCAAAAAAAGTAAAAACAAAACCAGACAGAGTAGCTCACACCCATAATTCCAGCTACTGGCAAGGCAGAGATTGGGAGGATAGAGGTTCCAGACAAGGTGGTGCAAAAATTTCCTAAGACCTCAACCAATAAAAACTGGGCATGGTGGCACACCCCTGTCTTCAAAGCTATGTGGGAAGCATAAACAGGAGGATCAAGGTACAGGCTGTCAAGGGCATGAACTTCAGAACCTATTGGAAAAATAACTGAAGCAAAAGGGCTGCAGGTGTAGCTCAAGTGGTAGCATGCACAAGGCCCTGAGCTCAAACCTCAATAGTTTCCCTCCCCACAAAAAGATAAAGATGAGGGGAATTGGTGAACTGATGTGGTGGTGCACACCTGTAATCCCAGAATTTAGGAAATTGACATAGGATGATTTGGAGTTCAAAATTAGCCTAGGTTTACATAGAAGAGTTGGGGATACTGCTGGAGATAAAGAACCCCAAGCTTCCCCATCTCCTCTGTGTTGTCACTATTTAACTTGTCATTAAAAGAAATAACAGGAGCTGCAGGCGTGGTTTAAGCAGTTGGGCACCTGCCTTCCAAGTGCAAAGCCCTGAGTTCAGATCCCACTACTACAAAAAAAAAAAAAAAACCTAGATTCACACCTGTAATCCTGGCAAATTGGGAGGCTGTGATTGGGAGGATCATGGTTTGACGCCAGCCTGGGGAAATAGTCTGAGAAACCCCATCTCTAAAATAACCAGGGCAAAATGGACTAGGGGTGCGGCTCAAGCAATCAAGCACCTGATTTGTAAGTGCTAAGCCAGTCCCAACCAAAAATAATAACAGAAATAATTATAATAATAGAGGCACCTCCACACTGCGCTGGGATCTGCCGACATTACTTCATTTATTCTTGTCAACAGTTCTGCCAAGGGCGTGTTCGTTCCACTGAAGCTCAGGGAGGGCGAGTGACTTGCCCAAGCCGCCCAGCAAGGCCAGCGCCACCTACACCCCTACAGGCAGGTGAACGGGCGGCTCCCCCCGCCCCGCTCACCCAGCGCGTTCTGGATCTCCACGGACCTCTCCGGGCTCAGAAGGGTCTCATCGCCGTCATAGGGGGAGCGGAAGCGGACGCCCTCCTCCGTCACCTCGGACAGGGCCACCAGGGACACCATCTGGAAGCCGCCGCTGTCCTGGGGGAAGCCCCACGGCAGGGCTGTCAGGGGTGGTGGTGGAGGACTCACCCCAGAGAGGGCATCCTTGGGTCCCGACCCCATCCACTCACCGTCAGCAGATTGTGGGGCCAGTTCATGAAGCCGTGGAGACCGTGGGCTTTCTGGATCAGCTCAGGGCCCTGGGATGGAGGAAGAAAGTGTCTGCTTGCAGGTAAGCCCAACTCTCGTGGCCTGTGTTTGGGGACATCTCAGGTCCCCGCAGCTCTTTCATGCCCACCGCAAGGCCTGGGCAACCGGGACGCGTTCGTTGATTGACTTTTGGTGGTGTGTCCAAGCTGGGTAATGCCAGAGGGCTTCACGCCCCCTGCCAACCTCCCGAGCGCGAGTTCACTCACCGGCCTCAGACCCAGATGGTAGGTGTTGCCCAAACAGATGCGGCAGCCCAGGTCGTCCAGCTGCTCGGCTGTGATACCCTTCATGGTGGCCTGCGTGCCCACTGGCATGAACACTGGAGTGGACACCGTTCCGTGCGGTAGCCGCAGTTCGCCTGCTCGGGCCCTGGACCGACTGCATTCGGCCACTAGCCGCATTATCCGCGGAGCCGACTCCAGGGAAGTTGGAGTGGCCGCGGCCGCCGCCATCTTGACTGCGCGAACCACGTGAGGCAAGGAGCACCGTGGGCAGCGCCATACTGGCAGCGATCACGTGGTGCGCGGGGCGGGGCCGAAATCCAGGAGCGCGTCGGGGGACCATGGCAACCGACGCCTACGCGCAGGTCGCTGCTGGATGCAGCTTGCGCTCCCTGCAGCCGCAAGCTAACTGGAAGAATTGGAATTGTAGGTACAAATCCCATCCGTGCCACTTTTCGCTCTATAGTCAAAACTTCTCTGAGCCATATTTTTCCCCTTTATAAAGTATGGCGAATTATAGTATCTCGGATTAAGACTGAATGAAGATAGATGTAGACGTGAGAGCCTGATCCTCGCTTTGGTCTTGTTCATACTTTTAACGTGCGAGCTTGGAACAGGACCTAGTATGTAGCAAGTACTCAATAAAAAAAAACTTATTCAATAAAAGAAGGAATCCCAGATTTAAAAAGGAGAGAGCTGCCGGCGCCAGTGGCTCACGCCTGTAATCCTAGCTACTCAGAGGGCAGAGATCAGGAGGATCGTGGTTCGAGGACAGCCAGGGAAGATAGTTCACAAGACCCTATCTCGAAAAAAGCTCATCACAAAAAGGGCTGGAGGAGTGGCTCAAGATGTAGGCCCTGAATTCAAATCCTAGTGCCGCAAAAAAAAGAGCTAATGCGCAGAACCTGTCCGCATTTATTCACTCACTCAGTGTACAACTATGTATTTTCCCCACTCTGCCGGACTTCAGGCCGCACAGAAGTGAGGGAGGCTGGCTGAGTCGCGGATTTATTGAGCGCTGTTATGTGTTGCATAAACGCTGTTGTTGGAAGTGGAGCTGATATCTTAGCGGCCAGCAGAGAGCGCCATTGTCCCGAGACACTTCCAAGGAGATCTCAGCTTCCTAAATCGGGCTGCTCCAGGGCAAGACCATCTCTCTGGAAGTCTTAAAACTTCTTATCTTTTGACAAAGGCTAAAGATGCCAGTTTCTCAGGATGGTGAAGCTTCACCAGTGCAGCAGCAAGGCTTCCAAATCTTCACCCCGGACTGGTTGTGGAGCTCAGGTTGTGCAAGGCTCTGGGTTCCCACCACAGCACTCCATACACACACCCAAGGAGATGCAACTCAGGGTCTCTGCACTTGCTGTGGCCTGTCTGAAATACTCATTCTCTCTGAGTTTCCTATGCATAGCTTGTGATTGTGACACCTCCATCACTATGTCACATCATTTATAATTAATGTGCTTTTAAATACTTGTGTACATTGACAATGCTCTTTTTGTTTTTGAATGCTACTGGGGATTGAACCCAGGGCCTCCTGCTTGCTACGCAGGTGCTCTACCACCTGAGCCATACCTCCAACCCTATTGTGGGTTTTTTTTTTTTTTTTTGGGTGGGACTAGGATTTGAACCCAGGGCTTTGCACTTGCAAAGCAGGTGCTCTACTGCAAAAGCCACACCTCCACACCCCCTTGTTGTGTTTTTTGAGACAGTGTCCCACTAACTTTTTCCTAAACTGGCCTAGAACTCTCCATCCTTCTGCCTCTGTCAATGAACCACGGCCAGATCTGACAGTGCCTAAATTTCTATCCTCAGCCCAGAACTCTCTGAACTCCTGACACCTTTGCAGATGACTCCTTGACCTCTCTTCTGGTTGTCTTTAAGCATCCAAATGTTGTATGTCTGAAGCAGGGCCTCTGATTGTCCCCTGGACTTTAGCTCACCCTCCATCACACACATCTTTAGTTCAGGACTCAAACTTCAGGATGGTCCTTGACTTCTCACTGTCTTTCACTCTCTATATCTCGCTTGTTGGAAATTCCTGGCAGCTCTGTTTTCAAAATGTATTTACAATTAATCACTTCACACCTCCTCCATAGTCTTCATTCTAGTCCAACCACCAACATGTCTTGCCTGGACCATTGCAGTAGTCTTGTCACTGCTCTTTAATCCCTATACTATATATAATACATATTTTTACATATATATATATGTACTTTTTTTTTTTGCGACACTGGGGTTTTGAACTCAGGGCCTACACCTTGAGCCACTCCACCAACTCTTCCATTTTTGTGAAGGGTTTTTCAAGAGTCTTGTGAACTATTTGCCCAGGCTGACTTTGAACCTCAATCCTCCTGATCTCTGCCTCCTGAGTAGCTAGGATTACAGGTGTGAGCCACTGGCACCCAGGTCCCTATACTATATTCTTGATGACATTTTTTTTTTCTTTTTTTGAGACAAGGTCTCCCTATGGAGTCCAGGCTGGCCTCAAACTCGCAATTCTTCTGCCTCAGCATTGGAAGTACTGGGATTACAGTCATGCTCCACCACACCCAGTTTGATGACATTTTAAAGGAAGTGCTTTCAACATTTCACTCTTTGTTATTAAGGAAGATTTTTAAATTTTTATTGATTCCAACAATCTTTGCCTTTTACTGTCTAGTCCCTTTTTTTGACACAGGATCTATGTATCCCAGGCTGGCCTCCAACTTGTGATCCTCTCAAATGCTGGAATTCCAGCTACAGATGTGGGACCTTGATTCATTTCCTTTTCTTTTTTTTGGGGGGGGGGAGGGGTACTGGAGTTTGAACACAGCCTCACTTGCTAGGCAGGTGCTCTAGCACTTGAGTGACTCTACCAGTCCTGTTCTGTGCTGGGTATTTTCGAGATAGGGTCTTGAGAACTATGTGTCCGGGCTGGCTTTGAACCACAGTACTCCTGATCTCTGCCTCCTGAGTAGCTGGAGGCGTGAGCCAGTGACACCTGGCTTGATTCTATCTTCTTACAAGCAAATATAGTGTACACCAACAATCCTTAATGGTACCCTTTGCTCATTGTGACACAGGTTTCTTCATGGTGCTCTTTGGGGTGTCATTCCTGGCTGTATAGATACAAGTCCTGCTTCTCTGCCCTTCCTGGAGAGCTCCGTGCAAATGGCCTTCTTTAGTATACACTGTTCAAACAGAGAAACGTACAGGCAATTCCAACTGATTTCTTTCTTTCCTTTTTGAGACAAGGACTCCTACATAGCCCAGGCTGACCTCCAACTTATGATCCTCCAGCATCCACCTCACAAGTACTGGGATTACAGATTTACCACCATGACTGGTTCTTACAGTGACTTGACTTAGGATTTTTCAGCTTTATTGGGGTATGAAAACAATATGCGTTCAGTACAAGCCATACTTCCAAGTTTGAATTTTACTCTTTTCAGGATCCATCAATATATACTATAGGAAACTGGCTCAGGAGGCTGGAGTCATGTGGCCATAGGGATGAACACATAGCACTGTAGACTGTTGTGTTCCCAATGTGCTTTGGCTACTGGGGCTGGGGGTGTTTGTTTTTGGCGATCCTGCGCTTTGAACTCAGCCTTGAGCTTGTGGATGTTCTGGGGTTTTTTGGTTTGAAGGGACTGGGGTTTGAACTTAGGTGCTTTACCACTTGAGCACACCTCCAGTCCATTTTGCTCTGGTTATTTTGGATCTGAGGTCTTGAGAACTATTTGCTTGGGCTGGCCTCCAACCAAGATCCTTCTGATCTCAGCCTCCCAAGTAGCCAGGACCACAGGCATGAGCGACTAGTACCGTTTCATTCTTTCATTCATGTTGTAGCACGTATCAGAGGACCACAGGCATGAGCGACTAGTACCGTTTCATTCTTTCATTCATGTTGTAGCACGTATCAGTGAACTACATTCATTTTTATGCTCAAACATTAATCAAACTATATGGATGTACCACATTTTTTTAGTATCTTTTTTTTTCAGACGGGATCTCACTATTTAGCCCAGGTTGGCCTACTATGATTCTCCCCTCTCTGCCTCCTGAGTACTGGGATTACAGGCATTTATTACCATTCCTGGTGATGTATCATTTTGAATATCCACTCACGGTCGTTGAGTTGTTCCCATTTTTGGCAACTATGAATAATGGTTCTGTGATCATTCACATAGAGGTCTTGCTGTGTCTTCCACTCACTTGGGTTACAGTGGAATTCCTAGGTCACATGGTGATTCTATATATAACATTTTAAGAGCCACCATTTCTTGGGAAGGTGCTGGGGATTGAACCGAGCGTCTCTTAACATGCTAAGCCCATATTCTACAACTGAGCTAGACTCCCAGCGTTCAACTTATTATTTTTTTTTTTGGTGGTACTGGGGCTTGAACTAAGGGCCTACACCTTGAACCACTCCACCAGTCCTTTTTGTGATGGGATTTTTTGAGTTGGGTCTTGTGAACTACTTGCCCAGGCTGGCTTAGAACCTCGATCCTCCTGATCTCTGTCTCCTGAGAAGCTAGGATTACAGGCATAGCCACTGGTGCCCGGTGACACTGAGATTTATTGACTAACAATTGCTGAGCTAATGAGGAGAGATCAGGGGCTGAAGCCAGTCCTGTATCTGCGCCATGATGCTGCCTTTTCCACAGAGCCTCCTCCTAAAAGAGAAGGAATGCAGTCCAGGTCAGTGGTGAGACTTGCAGCCAGAGAAACCTGGGAAGAGATTTGTGCTCTGCAACTCGGCCAGGTGACTTTGGACAGGCAAATACTGATGTCTGGGCCTTGGGCTCCTTTTGTTTCATTTTCCTTCAGACAAGGTCTCATTATGTAACCCAGACTGGCCTCAATCTCATTATACTACTGACTTAGTCTCCAGAGGGCTGGGATTACAGGTGTGTATCTGTACTACCATGCTGGATTGAGATTTGGTTTTCATACCTTTAAAATCGGCTTGCTGGGCACAGTTGCTCAGGAAACAGGCAGGAGAATCGCTTGTACCCAGGGTCCACAGACAATACCATGTCTCAAAAACAAAATAGCTACTTGGAAGGCTGAGATTGGGAAGATCATGGTTCAAGGCCAGCCTGGGCAAACAGTTTGCAAGACCCGTCTCCAAAATAACTTGAGAAAATTGGACTGGAGGTGTGGCTCAAGTGGTAGAGCACCTGCTTAACAAGCACGAATGAGGCCCTAAGTTCAAACCCTGGTACCACCACCACCAAAAAAAAAAAAAGACAATAAGCAAGGAGACAAAAGAACTACTCCAGGCAGTTAGAACTAAAGATAAACCACAGGCTTGTAAAGATGGTGCCTAGGACCCAGGACAAAAAAAAAAAAAAAGTCTCCAAAATAACCAAAGCAAGATGTGTGGCTCAAGTGGAATAGTACCTGCTTTGCAAGCACAAAGCCGAGTTCGATACCAAGCCCACAAAGTAAATAAATAAATAAAATGGGAGTGTGGGGGTGAGGTTTATTATGAAGATGCACAGGACCTAGAATAAGTATGCATGAACATAAAGTCAGTCAACAAACCTTTATAAGCATCCACTGCTTCCACACATAATGAACAAAACCAAAAAACAATGCGTAAACAACTTAAGCAAATAAAACAATGTGTCAGGTAGTAATAGGGATGGAGAGGAGCCAGGAAGTGATGAGTGTTAAGATGCTCAGAGCCCAGGACAATGCAAAGTTTCCTTTCTTGATGTTTTGTTTTTAATTTTTAATTTCATGGTGAAGGTCTCGCTATGTTGCCCAGGCTGGCCTCAAACTCCTGGGCTCCAGTGGGCTCGGTCCTTAGCCTCCCAAGTGCTGGGAATGACAAGAACAAGATACTGCGCCTGGCAGAAGGTCGGTATTTGTACTAACTCCTTAAAAGAGGACAGAAGAATCATTCGGAGGCACGAGAGAGCTTTCCAATCTTTGCCGACAGTAAGCCAATGCTCAGTGATGCAAACGGGCTGAGATTGTTGGTCATACAGAGGTGTCAGTGTGCCTAGCAGGGAGGTAGTGCAAGGCTGCAGGTCCTCAGCGAGGACTTTGGCTTACGGAGGATGGAACTTTCTTAAAGCAGCGGGAGGCAGTTGACTTGGGCACAGTCGCCCAGCTGTAAAGCGCATGTTAACAGAAAAGACTGGAACACCTCCCTTAGTCAATGGGACTGGGAGCTAGACTTCAGCACAAGGGACAGGGCCACGAACGTTGCCTGGATACCAGGGAAGCGGCCATCCTAGGGGCGGAGCTGCGTTGACCACCTATGAGAAGTGGCGGGTTATGTAACGGGCACACCCCCTAGGGCGGGGGCTACAAAAGCGTCCTATCGGAAGAGACGGGCTGTGCCCCAGGCACACTCCATAGAGACTGCTCAGAGAAGCTGGCTGAGCTCACCCAGTGGGGAGTCCTCTGGAAATCCTATTTGGAGCAGAGCCCATTTACTGGGCAGTGCACAAAGGATGCACCCCTGCCCCTCCGCTTCACCCTCAATTATGTGATCAGGATGGAGGCAAGATTCCCTTTTTCTTGCTGAGGTTTCCCAGGGGAGTACCCTAAACCCGGTCTCGGTGTTTGACATGAGGGAGCTGGTGCTGAGGCCTGGAACCCAGGCAGGAGAGATTTCTGGCCCTGGAGAGAGGGAACCGGGAACCTACTAAGAGTCGAGTTGGGGCATTTCCACCGGAGAAATGTTGAAGGGTCCTTGGAATCCGAAATTTGGGTGGCCATCTTGGGAACCTGGAGGATAATCTGTTCTGGTTTATCCAGCTGGGCATCTACGAAGCCCAGGAGCCAGAGGCTGCACTTAGGTGCCTCCACCTCTTGGCAAACAATGACTGGGAGTGTGGCTGTGGCCCTAGACAGGGCTTGTGCTCTCTCACAGCAGGGAGGGCTGGGGGATCCGCTGGACCTGCATGGGACAGAGTATCTCCTCACCACGTCCAGGGGATTCTGCTGGCTAATCCCTCTCTAGTTTACACCCTGGATTTGACGCCACCATTCCCCCAGACTTTCAGCCCCACTCCACTTGCATCCAAAAGGCTTTGCCCAGCTGACTTCAGCTCCAAGCCCATCCTCACACCTAGCTGGATTTTTGTGTGTCTCCTTCCCTTATCCCCCAGCCACCATGTAGGCACACATTTGAGAAGCCTGCCTGGCCACTCACTCCCAGTCCTGCCGGGAAAGGGCCCTTTGGTGCCTGGAAGCTCCTGTGAGCACAAAGACCAGATTCACTGCCATATTCCCAGCCTACCCACAGGCCCAACATGGGAAGTACCACCCAATAAACACTGTGAGAATGAAACGACACACACATGAATTCTCCATTTATTCTGGGATTAGAGTAAGCATCCAAGTCTCTAATGAGACTTGCCTCTCTGTTGCCCAAAATCGTGTCCAGGAGTCTCTGGCGTGTAATGTGCATGGTCAGTGTGGAGCTCACGCCGAGACTGAACATGGGGGTGACACCCCCAGCTGCAGAGAACCAGGTACATACAGTGCGCTTTATAGTGATACAGGCCTTATGGACTGCACAAGAATGGTCAGTGCTAATGGGAAATGGATTCTCCCTGCAAGGGCAGAAGGTAATCAGACAGCTGGGCGGTGACCCTCAGGTCAGGCTGGACCCCAGCCCAGAGACACGCAGGGCCCAGGGGCACTGCTCAACCAAGTTGGTAGAAATCCTGGTCTGTACCTCCTTCAAGACTTGGAGGCCTCCTTTGGTCCTAAGTCACCAATCCCTAATCCCCTTCCCCCCAGTCATCTCATTGCTTCCTTGGACAGGGGTCCTGAGCCCTGTGCTGCTGTGTGCCTGGTGCCCATCATGATCTACTATGAGGACAACCGTGGGTCCCTGCTCTTCCTGTGCTGGAGGAGTCTCTCCATCCGAAGCCAGCACTCCCCCACTTGCAGCAGGACTGAGGACCTCCCAGGTGCCAGTTTCCTGGGATTGGAGGACAATGGCCTAGAAGACCTCCATCAGCTTTGAATGTGTCATGTGCCAGCAACAGGTTTCTCTATGCTCAAGATGACAGCCACATCTTCCTGAAGCCAGCATCCTTGTGTGGCAAGGCATGTGTGCTGGGGACACTGCCACAGGCCAACTGCATCACAGCACCCTCGGCACAAAGGAGACCTCCAAGGGCGCTAGCTCTCCAGCTGTCTCTTTGGGACAAGTACCGTACCTGTGGTACTGTCTGGGGATGAGTGATCCCTTACTTTGAGGTGGATCTGCATTCGGAAACTTGAACATAGTTGGCACCAACTGGGAAGCTGATAGGAAAGAGCCAGGCTGCAGCTGCAGGTGCTCACCTGGAGTTTGGAAGGGCTTAGCAGGTGGGGCCCTCCTAAGTGAGTTTCTGGTTCACAGTGGGTCCCTCCTCAGCCTGCATGACCTCACCACAAACAAAAGAGTCTCTTGTTGTCCCAGCCCCTAGATGTGTCCAAGACAGAGGCTTACAACATGTTCCATCACAATCACAGAAAGGACCTGTCCCCTCCACTGCTGTACACCTTGGTGGAATCCCAGGGTACTTGCAGGGACTTGAAAGTTTCCATTGTGTGCCACCTCTTCTTCCCGCCTCTCCGTGCATTGCGCCTCTTGGTATGGTTACCTGGGGCTTCCTCCACACTAGCATGAAGCCACCTTCTACCAATGTTTCTTTTAGTGCAGAACCCTTTCCTGTGGCTCGAAGGCCGGTCTTCACCACTTCCAAGATTCTAGATTTTCTGTTATCAGCTGAGGGAGGAATCTGGAGTGAAGGCCAGCTTCTGCTTCTCCCAGGAGCCACAGTTACCTGTGCATTCCAGCCAAGGGGCACCTGGGTCTAGGCAATCAGTGCTGGCTCTGGGAGCCTTCCATGTCTCTGCTTCCCTTCCCCCATACAGAGCTTAGAGGAACTTCCTGGGGGAGGGGAATCTCCAGCTTCACACTTCTGCTGTTGACACACAGTTCTTTACCCTCTTCCACGCACAAGATGTACAGTAGCATCCTTAGCCTGTACCCACAAGAGCCAGGAGCACCCTGGAGTCATATAAAATGTCCCCCAAACATTGCAGAATTTCAACTGGGAGGCAAAACATTCGCAAAGTGAGAATCACTGCCCTAGGGAAGCCTGCTGGCACACTTTGGGCAACTAAAAAGAGCTCCAGCTCTCCCTGTGAGCCTGTGTGGCACAGCACCTTGAGGGAGGGCCACAGCTGTTGCAGACACCAGCCCCTCTGCCCCCCAGCATAGCTGGTCTGCTAGCTGGTGACTTTCCCCAGGCCCCATATGCCGTTTTCCAATTGGCTTACATGTTACCACCAGCAATGAACCCTACAGAGACATTCTACTCCACAAAGATGTGAAACTGCATTTAAAAGATACCAGAATCCATGGAGCAAACAACACATGCCTGCACGTTTCAATCAGACATCAAAGACCAGTGAGGGCCACTGCTGGCTGCTCTGCAGTGACCAGTGAGGGCCACTGCTGGCTGCTCTGCAGTGCCAGGAGTGGAGCTATAGAACCTGCTGGGACTTGAGGGCAAGAAGACCTCAGGTGAACAGAAAGCTGGCCCTTGCCAAGCTTGGAGTAAAGGTGTCTGGAGGCCTGGAGTTGGACCCTCTCTGGTGATCAGGGACCATCCTGCTATCCCCACACTGCTTCCCAGAGGGGGAACAGAGTGGAGGGAGCTGCCCACTGCCCGGCTGGAGGGTCAGACACCCAGGTCTGAGACAGCGCCATTTTCTTTTTCTTTATTTGTCTACATTCATCTGAGTTTAGATGTACTGCCTGAATAATCCAGACATACAAAAAAACCCCACTCTTTCCCACTGCTTTTTTAAAATAAAATCTTCACTTAGAAAACTGAACACTAAAGCATTAAAATACAGAAAGCTCATTTAACTCACTTCACAAAAGCATTAACAGATGATGTATCCCTTCCGTAACTATTTAAAGACAAACCAAGGCAACGCTAACACCGAGTGTAAATAGACAGAGGGATACTGAACGGTAAGAACTCAAACTCTACCCAGACGAGGCTGTAATGGCAACTAACAAACCATTAAAGACACGGAGTCCCAAACACGGCTAAATGTGGGTCACAGCACGGGTCCTGGGGACCACTGCACCTCACAACACGGCAACGTGGACGGGTGGGGCACCTGCAGGGCCGGTGGGCATGTTAACTGCGATGCGTAAGACTGAATCTTCCGATGGGCTGACGGCGTGAGTGCAGAAGGCGCAGGTCAGCAGCCCGGGGCTTTATCGGTACTGGTAGTTCATGCTGTGGTCTGCGTTGCGGCTGTAGCCGCCCTGTGAGGACTGGTAGGAGCCAGGAGGGCCACTGTAGTTCTGTCCAGACCCTGGGGAGTTGTAGTTTGACTGTGACGAGTAGCCTCCTATGAGAGAAAGGGTGGGTTTAGAGCGGGAGCAGGGGGTCCCGCCTGGCTACCAGCTGTACCCATGCTGAGTCCACGAGTGTGCAGTCCCACAGACTCCTGCTTTGCTCTAACTGCCTTTCACATGTCACTGAATCTAGGAGTGATGGCAAGGGGCGATTTACAGAATGGAGGGCTGTGTGAACCTGCCACCCTGAATGAGGAGTCACACCTGAGACAACTTAGTTTGACCCTGTCTTGGGTATGTGTTCCAGTAGGTGGCAACACTTAAGAATTGGGCAACTTCTGGTCTCTGGCTTCTGAAAAGACGAAGCAGCTGGTGTGCACCCAAGCCAGGTTCAGGTTCAGCTGCAGAATCCCCTGAGCAGTTGCCAGTGCAGCCTGCCCACATAGCTCCAGGCTGGTGCTGTCCCCTTCACAGAATCTACAGGTCCCTGCTGTGTGACACCTGCCGCCCCGGCCCACCTTGTTTGCCTTGGTATGAAGAGCCGCCCCCAGAACCTCCGCCGTAGCCCCCATGTGACCCAGGGTTGTAGGATGACCCGCCTGAGCCATAGCTGTTCCCGCCGCTTCGGCCTCCACTACCACTGTAGTCTGGGGGAGAGAAAAGAGTGTGGTTAGGGGGCCTGGGGAAGGCAAGGCTGGGGCGGGCCAGGGTCCCAGTGAGGCGCCTTTGCAGATCTCCCTGTCTGCTTAATTTTGGCACGTCAGCCCAATAAACAAATGCCACGGCCTAAATAGAACCTTATGATAAAATTACCTTGCCCTTGGTCAAGCAGGTCACCAGGGTCAGAAAGCCAGCTGTGTCTTGCCTTCTCATCTGCTTCCCAACCCAATCTTGCCAGCCACAATCAGGGCCTACATGGCTGCACACAAGGCGCCCTCCCAGTCCACACAGCCACAGCACAGCTTCTTTCAAGTCCCCAGCCTTGCTGGTAACCACTATTATACTGTGAGGACACACATGTACTCTGAACCTGGCCAACAGTGCAGTGCTGCACAGTGGGTCTGTGCATGAGGCACAGGGGAGATTTCAACTCCTTAAGGAGCTACAGCTTCTATACCTGTCTCAAAAAGAGAGGTCATCTTGTAGCCTCCACCCTTTTGCCTAGTTAGGTCCTTAGGATGAAACTGGCAAAGACCTGGGCAGTGACCTGCTGCCTCCCAGATGTTTCTAACATCCACCCACAGCCTACACCATCTGTGCTGCTCCTAATTCCTCGGCTACCAGCCAACTCACTGAATTTGCTCTCGTAGCTGTAGTCAGAGCCGCCGCCCCCAGGGGAGTTGTAGGAGTTGGAGTAGGAGGAGTAGTTGCCCTGCCCGTGGTTGTAGCCTTTCTGTTTGCCCTGTGGTGGGCCGTAGTTGCCGTACTGGCTCTGGTTGTAGGACTGCTGCTGACCCTGGTGGGACTGGTAGCCCGAGCCATAGGAAGGCTTCTGCTGGCCTCCATGTGGCGGCTTCTTCCCGGTGTGCTTGGGGGGTACCGGTGAGTTGTAGTTGTCCCCTTGGTAGTAGGAGCTGTAGCCAGAGGAGCCACCACCGCCCCCGCCGCCGCCACCACCAGCATTCCCTGAATGCCCTCCGTTGCTGTAGAATTGACCTAAACAGGGAGGCAGGGGGTCAGGCGGAGGATCAGGAAGGTGAGGGCAGGGAGGGGAAGAAAGGTGGAAGCCGTAGGCCATGAAGGCTGACCCACAAGCTGCTGCCCAGAGACAGCAAGGAAGAGGATGGAGAGCCATGGCTCTGCTGGTTAAGGCAGCCTGGTTGGGACTGGTTCAGCCTTCAGCTCCACTCACCCATCAGCTGATGACAACAAGGGATCTTTGCCAAGCAGCAGCACGACAGCAGCTTTGCAGCAGATGTCAACATTACAATGAGATGGGCTCCGAGCGTGGATGACATTCAGGACTAGCTGACGGCTACCCAGATGTCCCCAACGGTGACAGGAAAAGCAAAGCCCCAGAGAAGCAGCGAGCCACCCCCACCTCCTCCATTCTGTGCTGGGAACAGGCTCAGCAGGCAAAGGCCTGGGGGACCTCAGTAGATGCTCTGTAACAAGGCCTCTAAAAACCATCTTTTTTTTTTTTTTTTAAGTTTTAGCAAATATTTATTTTAGCATAACAGGATAAAGTAAGGAGCAGTGGGGGAGGGGGAAACATTTCCTGTTCTCCATGCAGAAAATGGGAGTAAAGACTCCATCACCATCTTCTTGAAAGATCAAGTGGTCTGACCTGATTCTCAGAAGAGTGAGTTGAGACTCAGACAAATGAAGCGGGCACCTCCCTGGTTATTACTGTACAAAAACACAGGACTTAAGGTGCAGAGTGGGTCCCCAGCCTCAGGCTGAGGCTGGCATCAGGATGTCCAGGAAGTGCCTGAGATACAGTCTTGGTGCCACCCAAGGCCCCTTCCTTGTTCCCAACACAGCTGCTGGGGCACAGGTAGGACCAAGCAGCAGGACTGTTGTGCTTGCACTGTGGCCACCACACTCTCAGGCCTAAGGCCTGAGAGCCCTGCTTCCGGTCACCAGGTGACTGCTCTGCCAGAGACAAGGGTGAAGCAATGTGGGTTCAGCTGTGCTAAGGGTCCACTGTACCTCCCACTTCACAAGGGAACCTCATACCAGCAGTCTTAGGCATGGCTGTGGAAGTCTCAGAGTGTGAGTGACGCTGGAGGCCAGGCCAGCTAGGCCTTGCAGCAGCTCTCCAACTCAGCAGGGCATTCCCCAGCACTCAAATAGAGACTGAGGAGCTCTTAGATCTGGACACACAGGTATCCCAAGGCAGCCAGGCCCCGGGTGGGAGGGAGGGAGGGAGGGGGGAGGGGGGCCTCCGACACAGCCTGTCCATCCTTCACAGGTTGAGCACTGAGGATCCCACGCTTTCTGCCCCCTGGAGACGCTGCTGTGTCATGGGTCATTGGCACAGGCATTGGGGGAGACAGAACCCATCTGCAAGCTTGATTTTCTCCGGGTAGCTGCCCTCCCCTCCCCCATCACAAAGCCACACACTAAAGAGGAGGGTGTGTCCCACAGTGCAAGAAAGCAAACATGCAGAGGCTTAGTGAGGCGACTGGGTAGACAAGAGCATCAGCATCCCCACTCCTTGGAGCAGCCACCCACCATCCCCCAAACTGGGCTTCCCCAGCATCCTGCACTGAGCGCCCGCCTGAAGCCGGGAATGAATGAAGACGCAAGTACCGAGGGCTCATTACTGTAACATGTATTGATTAAAAAAAAATAATAAAGGGGAGGGGAAGATGTCAACGTCATTCAGGATAACTATTTCCTGGTATAAAAAGACATTATTCTCAAACAATAACTTTCTAAAAAAAAAAAATACATCATGCAATCAAAGTATTAAAAAGTTTCACTGAATGTTTCAAACCTCGGAGAACAGATCACATAGTAACCGTTTTGACCAGTTTTTGCCTGAATAAACGCAAGATCTTGCAAGTCAAGACAGAAGCAGGCTTTGCATCAAAAGAGCTGCTGAGCAGAGGCCCAAACCACAGTACTCAAAGGAGGGCTCCGCCAGAAACGGAGGTCTTGGTGAAGAGTCAAAAGGGCCTTGTTACCTTTGCACACAGGGAGAAGGTGCTTCCAGGCCTCAGGAGTCTGCAGCTGCATGCCCAGCAGCACAGGCTGGCCAAAGCCAGCTCTTCACTGGAAAATCCGGGAATGTACCAGGCTCACTCTTTTTTAAAGCCCCGTTTAAAAAAAAAAAAAAAAAAAAAAAATCCAGAATCCCATGCATTTGCAGCTGTGATCAGGACTTGCAACATTTCACGTTTTCCGCCCCTTAAAGCCTGCCTGCTTCTCGTACAGGCAATGGAAGCACAGTTTTGATACCTTTGAGAGTTCGCTCTCAGCTAAACCAGCCACAGGATACCGCACCCCAAACAAAAACCCACCAGAGCATTTACACAAGGCAGGAGGAGTTAACTTAGCGCAGTGTACAAATCCCCATGTTCCCAACATTTTACATGCTCCTTAAAAAGAAAGTCTCTTGCTCTGGATTCAGATGTGGTGAAATAGGTTTCGTCACTGTCAAAGGCATCAACCAGTTTTGGGAATTTGTTAAAAGATTAAAAATTCATACAAAACCTGCTGTAAATTAAGACAAAGGTAGATTAAAATGCGTCATTGTCTCTTTAAATAAAATAATGCTTTCCATAAAAAGCAAAGGTGGGCTTTTGCCTTGATGCTGAACAACGCTGGCTCTAGAATTCTGTGCAAGTCTGCACAAAAATACATTGTGTGAGAAAAGTGTTTCCACTTATTGTGAACTTGAAAATGAGCAAGGCTCAAAGGCAAATCGCGATAAAAACTGCCACTGTCTTAAGCTCTGCAGGCTGAGAGTTTCAGACAGGCTGCGGTGGAGAGCCACGGTTGAGGCCCAGTGGAGCACAGGGACACAGCACGGACACTTTGGGTTTGGAGTTGGAGGAAATTGGAGTAAAAAGTTGATTTTGTGTGCAATACTTTTAGACGCTCTAGGAAGACCCAAAATCATGATAGCCGTAGCAGTCTGTGAAAAAGTCACCTACAAAAGGGGGAGACAGAGCAGAGAGAAGAAATTAGAACTCTTTTGAAAAAGGGCACAGAGCGCCACATTTGAACTCATGTTCTAGATTTCTCTGCTCCTGTGGCCCCCAATGAAGGCTCCTTCTCAGGACAAGAGCGGTGCTTGGGCAGGAAAGGCGCACGCGCAGAGACTGGTGCTTCGCTCGGCTTAAAGCAGAGAAACTTACACTTCAGACTTCTAAGGAACTCGGAAGGTATACAAGTTGCTGTGTTAGCTCTTAAAGAGTCAAGGACACAATTGTGGGAGGGGGGCTTGAGGGCCGGCTGACCTAACACCGCAAAAAGGTGCGGGTGGCTCTGAGCCTCAAGGAGGCTGTGGCCGGCGCCCTGCCCTAAACTCAGGCCCATCACTACACTGCCATTTCCTCCCAAGTGGAGACACAGAGAAGCACACACTTACTGTAGCCTGCTGTCGCTGAGTTGCCTCCGTACCCGTAGCTTCCATATCCAGCGCCTGTTATGAGAGTGGACAGGTCACAGTGTGGTCACAGTGTGAAGGAACGGGTCCACCCATACCTTCCTTCCCACTCTTAGGCTGATCCCAAGGGTCCCACATGCCTGAGGGAAGAAACATGTATCCCTGGAGCATGCAAACTGGGGACACAGAACAGGGGCTGCTCACCAGCATTTATGTAGCCACCGTGGTTGGCACCACCAAATCCTCGTCCTCGCCCTCGCCCACGAATGCTGCCTCCTCGTCCCCGTCCACGGAGGTTGGGGGGTGGAGGCACTTCGTTGTGCATGGGGCCTCCCATGCCAAAGCCAGGGTTGTGAGGCTAAACAGAGAAAGCACAGGCATCACTCACTTGCATCACTGAGGGAGAATTCCCACCCAGGTCAAGGACAGATGCTCACCTTGGCAGCAAATTTGGGTCCACCTCTGACAGGGACTGGGGCTCTCTTCTTCTTGTTGGCTTCAAGGGCAAGGGGAGCATCAGGGAAAAGCTTTTCCAGAGCAGCCAGGGCAGCATAGGCCTTTGCCACCTTTTTGTTTGAACCAGCACCTTGAAACTTCTGTCCATCCACCTCGACCTGCAGAGACCAGATTAGGTGGGGTTGACATAGTGCAGCCTCTGAGAGAAGGGTCCCATCTCCGACCCTTCTGCAGAGTACCCAACCTCCCAGGAAATGCCCCTTCCAGAAAGCTCAGAGCCGGTTCAGTCACTCACCTCCATGACAAAGCGCTTGTCGTGGCTGCCCCCTGTCTCTGAGATGAGCTCATACTTGAGGCCGCGCCTCTTCTCATTAAGTTCCATAACTGGGTTCTTGCCATGCTTAGTCAGGATCGGCCCCTGCTGTTTTACGTTCTCAGGGAAAACACAAAAGAACACAAATAAACTCAGCTTAGGGCTGAGGCCTCCAGTTCCACCTGCCCACCTCTCTGCCAACCCAGCTGAGCTCTGTGATGCAAGCACCTCCACCACACCTTTCTATGATGAGCAGAAATGCTTCCTGTTAGCGGAACTCCAGGCCCCTGAGGCTATCACCTGCTCTCTAGGAGGGCCACTGGCTGAAGGTTTACTCAGTGTACGGCAGATAAAGGCTGCCTGCCCTGCTCTGGCTGCCACTCCCAGTGCCCACCATGCCCTCACCTCGGCTGTAGCGTCTGAGGGGAAGGCAGCGCTGGGAGTTGAGGAAGCTTCCACCACAGGGGGCGGGGCCACCACAGCAGGCTTCGCCTCTGCCTCCTCGGCGGAGTCCTCTCCCTTGCTGGAGTCCCTGCCTTCGGCGCCTGTTGGCAAGCCCATATCCTGTAGCACCTGTAGGGTGCAGAACCAGTGAGGGAGGGCTTGGCGGGTGTGGGGTGGGGATGTCTGCGTACGTCCTCCCTGTTCCCTGTCTACAGTCCATGGATCCAGAACTCTAAAGCTGGAGCCCAGCCACTAGCAAAAGGGTTTTTCCTTTTCTTTTAGCTCCCAGGAGGCCCTGAGGCCCAGCCAGGTCTGAGGATCTTCTAAAGGTGTTTGCCACAAGTGACTTGACAAGTGTTTGAAAATCTAACCACTTCAGCGTGTTCATGCCCCTCCAGATACATACTGTCCACACACAGAAAGAGCCCAAAATGAAGACTGTGTTTGCCACAGGAAGACGGTACCTTAACAGCCACGTGCAGCTTGGCGGTCTTTTTGGATGGCCCAGAAGCCTCGAAGGAACTGCCATCCACTTCCACAGACATGGTGAAGATGGGGGCATGGACAGGGCCCGTCTGGGAAACCAGCTTGTACTGCAGTCCTGGCTTTAGCTGGTTCAACCTCATCAGGGCATTCATAGCTTGGGGAGGCTCAGCCTTCTCCTCTGAAGAGAGAACAAGATGGTGTGGGGTGAGAATTTAATAGGTCTCTGCCAGGCAGAGCCCAGATATGCTGAAGCCTGGGTACTCTGCTGCCATGTGCCAAGTGATCTGGCCTGGGCTTTCACAATCCCTAGTACAGGCAGAGGACTGTGATACTCTATCACAGTTACAGGATTTTAAAAAAACTTAAATACTGTGTCAAAGAATAACTAAAGCAAGGGCAGGCATCATGCTCATCACCTTAGGGTAATTACACCCTAACAGGAAGAGATAAGGTGACACCACTGACAAGGTGTTTGTACATACCTTTCTTTTGAATCTTCTTCTTCTTTTTGCTGGGAGACTTCTCCTCCCCATCTTCCTCCATGGGGCGTTTCATGGGAGCAATGGCATAAGTGGTACTGGGGGGGATTTGAACTGAAAGAAGAGACCAGGGCTAGAGCAGCTGAGACACACAGGTAGCCACTCGGGAGAGACCCACCACCCACTTCCTGTGCTCACTTACTGATGTAGTCCACTGGGTTCTCATTCTTTGGTTTCTTGGGCATCTTAGAAGGCAAGGGGTCCATTCCCAGGACTTTATGGAGCTGACCAAATGCAGCAAGTCGCAGTGCATGCTGGAGAAGGGGAAGAACAGTGTGACTCTGCGGCCCTGAGCTTGCAGCCAGTGTGTGCGCTCACTAATGCCTTCTGTGACAGGGCAGGAGCTGAGGAGGGGCTGCTAATGGTCAAACCTACATCAGCAAGGGGTCCCGACAGCCAGGGCAGGGCCTGACCGCTGTGGCCCAGCCTTGCTGTGGGGTAGGGCCAGCCTGTGACCACCCCCCTGGAGAAGAATACAGGAGATCCCAACCTGGGGACTGGTTGCCACACGGAGCCAGGTGGTGGGCTGCATAGGGAAGAACTCCTCAGCAGTCCTCACAGCAAACACATCTCCCCAGTGCCCTCAGTGCAAACATGGCACTTGGGCAGTCAGAAGAGGAGACAACCACGCATGGCGCCAGGGGAAAGAAGCAGCCCAGATTGGGGCGCCCTGTATCAGATACCATGCCTTCGCCTTTGGCCCCAACCTGAGACTACAATCTGGGGGCTGCCCTGAGAATAGCCAGTCATGGAACTGGGAGCCAGTGAGTGCAGACTGGGTAAGGGCTCACGTTGGCAATGGCGACGACTATACCTGCGCACTCTGTGTGATATCTTCCCGTTGCTGTCTGTCTAGATGCCCAATAGCATCAGTGGCTTCTTTTTCACAAGGGTCATAAATGCCAGAACCATCTGAAGGCAGGAAACAAGGAAGATATGCAGAGGATTATCTTTTAGCATCTCCGAAGAGTTGTGCTGACTGAGGGAACCAGGTGCGTTACCCCCCACGCCCCATCCACACCCAGCTCTGGAAAACACGCCGAGCTCGGTGACCCACTCAGCGTCCAGCCCTTGACAGAAATAACTCTCATGTGTCTCAGAGCAAAAAGTCACATGGGAGTGGGTCACCACTGCCCCTGGATCCGCCCTCCAAATCACGGCTGCGGACCCGGCTCAGGGCTGGATATGATGGTGCAAGAGGGTAGTCACATGCTTTAGCCCTAGTAGGGGACATGGAGCTACTGCTGCCCTAACCCAGTCAGTGAACCACAGAGGAGGAGGCCGCAGGGCCTGGATCCCTGTCTTTTTCCTGTCACTTGCAAAGCACAAGGCCCCAACCTGGCATCACGATGCCAGACGCCAGGCACTCCAACACTCTCCGCAGGGCCTCGCCGGCACCCATCGGCCTATTGGCCGTGCCAATGGACTTCTCACATAGCAGCTCCAGAGGCTGAAAGGTAAGAAGAGCAGCAAACCATTAATGCAGGAGGGGACCAGTCGACACCAGCAAAGCACTGTCACTGGGTGAGTGGGGGTGGGGTATAGGAGTTACAATCGCCTAGTCTTGTCAAAGCTGAACAGGAGCCCGTCAACCATTTCTTAAATGGATAGACATGATATTATTCAGACTGTGTGGGCCAAGAGGCAACACTGAGGATGTAAGTAGGTAATTACACTTACAGTGTAACTATTTAAAAATACCCAAATCATTCTTAACTGTGGGGCCATAAGAAAACAGGCAGCTGGCCAGTTCTGGCTACAGGCCCAAGTTTGCTATCTGTCCAAGAACATCAGCAAATGCTTCTTTATGGAGTGGCTCACATTATATTAACTGGCCAACTCCACCCCTCCATGAGCCGTGTGCCTAACCCCGAGCCCCAAAAGTCTTAGCCTTGTTCTTACTACCCCCAGACTCTGATGGACACAGTAGCTGCCTTTTGGGCAGCTCTGAAGATGCGTGACAGTCACACCTGCACACACCACTCAGGATTCCTGGGATAAGGAGAGCCTCTGAATATACTACCCCCACTGACCATAGTTGCAAGGTGCCTTACCCATCCTCTGAGAGGACCCCAGGTGGGCACACGAGTGCACAGGTCCCTCAGGACCCGGATCACAATGACACATGACTTCAGCCCATTGGCTCTGGCCTAGAGGAAGAAAGCACAGGCTCTTTACACAAAGGCACCTCTCCGGACACCAGGCAAACATAAACAACACAAGTCTCACAGTACTGCTTTGCCAAGGGTAAGCAGTGGGCATGCACGACCACCAAGTGTGTGGCCGGCAGTGAGTGCCCCGCACCGACAGAGTTCTGTTACTCTTGAGGCAAAGCAGCAGCAGCAGCCCACCTGCACCAGCCGGCACGAACCTCCTGGGGTGTGGAATTGGTTTAGGTGCTCTCCTTTAGCAGCTGCGGTGCCGCAGGTGCTAATAAGATCAGCACAGCATGGTCAATGTTACGGAAACTTTATGGTCAAAGTTAGCCACGTTAAAACTTAGGAATTCTCTACCAAAAGACAAAGAGAAGAACAAAATGCAAACCTGGAACCACTTGGCGTGTCGGAGGGACGCCAAGGCAGCAAGGCATTTCTGCCTGTCCAGAACGTCCGGGGGGTCGTTGACTGATAGCGTTTCTATTCATGGGTGGAATAAGAAGACAAGGCACAGTTTGACCAAGGGGTTCTGTCAGGTGGAAAGGGGATGTGGCAGCTTCCTAAAGGGCAGCCAAGTCTCCCAGAATCTGAATTCATCTCCACCCTAGACCAGGGAAGGAGAAGCTAGAGTGCAATGAACTCTGCCCTGAGAGGAAATCAGAAAAATTGGAGGCCCCCTCCAAAAAACACAAACAAAAAACCAAAAAAATTAAAAAAAAAAAAAAAAAAAAAAAAAGGAAAAAGAAAAAAGGAAAAAAAATCAAAAGTGGAAAGTTATTCTAAAAGGAGTAATTCATGGGGAAGGGGAAAGATAGGCCGATCCTATCTTCTAATAGACTATTCCCTTGCTTCCTTCCCGTAAGTTAGCTAAACTACAATTTTGAATAGGAAAAACAAACAAACAACAACAACAACAAAAAAAAAAAGGTGGGGGGAGTGGAAATGAACTCCCTCTCTGCTTCCCATGACAGCCATCCCGGGAGGCATCTGCAGCAAAGGGGACCACCTCCGCCCACCAGGCGGGACTGCCCTAGCCCCAGCCCTTGACAGAGAGAGTCCTGTTGGTCAAAGGTCCAGCGTCCCTAAATGGATAAGCTACAAGGGCTTTGCTCGTTGGCATCAGGCATGAGAGCCAAAGGAAATCAATAATAGCAACAGGGCACCACATCAGCCTACGCCGCGGTACACCCAGGGTGTGTGTCCTCTATCTGGCTATCAGGGATTTGGATAAGGCCTGACATAAGGCTCAGGAGGGCCTTGGCAAACAATGAAACGTGGATGCAGTACTAGATCTGACAAAGATTCCGTTTCAAAAGCATCCAATGGTTTAAAACCTTATCCAAAACTCTGCATGGGCCCTTGGCCTTTCAGCCCCTCAAGCTGACACAAGTGCCAATGGCAGAGAGCAGATGGAGATGCCCTCAGTTCTGCTGCAATGCAAGCTGACCTCACAACTCCTACGTGACGTTCATACAGAAGCCATTTAGTTGTCAACAACTGCAAAACCAGAGTATTACCAGGGACACGCTTTTCCAAGGCCAAAGAATGGTTCAACAGGGAAACAAGTTTAACACTTATGTTCAGGAATGTTCAATGATTCAGAAACAAAACGGTGTAATCCCCTATGAAAAGTGCTACTCACTTTTAGTACCACCACTTGGTCAAACTCCCAAGCACTCAAGGCCAAGTGAAGATGTGATCTCAACGTAAAAGCAGTCAGATCTACACCGACACCCTTCTAATCAAAGCAGTCTAAAACTGAATAGCACGTTTGACCAATAAGGGAACACCAAGCTTTCAAAGTCCTGCTGGCCTGTCTTGGCCTCCCTACCTCCAGCTAATACTTTCTCCATTTCTTCTCTGACAACAGGGGATGTCAAGTGGATGGTCAGGGACAATGGAGGCTCTTTTGTGTTTTTTATCACAATGGCAGCATCATCCACAGATTGGAGGATTTCATACTTGTCTTCTGTCACAGTCTGAAAGAGAAAATGCAACTTTCAGAACACTTTCTCTGAAAAGCAATCAGTAATTCTGGCCAACTCTGCTGTTTCCTAGAGCAGAAGCCACCTACTCAGGTGCCACAAGGGCTTCCAGCTAGTCTATGAAGACCTCCCCTGGCAGGGTTGACCTTGGGCATTCTCTGGGCACTCCAAAGAGAGAGAGAGACACTAAATGTGTAGCAAGATAAGTCACTTCCACCAGGAGCTTTAAAATTAAAGAAAGGCAGATTGGCAGCAGTCTCAGCTACTCGGGAGGCTGAGACAAGAAGATGAGTTGAGCTCACAAGTTCAGGACCAGCCTACAGAACAGGCTGAGATCATCATGAAAACAATAATAAAGAGCCGGTGCAGTGGCTCAAGTGGTAGAGCACCTGTCTGGCAAGTGTGAGGCCAAGTTCAAACTCCAGTGCCGCCAAAGAAAAAAAATAAGAAAGATAAAATAATGCAACAGGAGGCCAGGCACAGTGGTGCACACCTGTAACTCCAGCACTTAAGGTTACAGAGGAAGGAAAATCCTCAGTTCCACGACAGCATGTACGACATAGTGAGACCGCATCTCAAAAAGCAAGCAAACAAAAAAAAATGCAGTAAAGAGCCAGGTACAGAGGTACACGTCTATAATCTCAGTACTAGGGAGGCTAAAGCAGTGATATTGTGAGATCAATGATAATCTGAGCTACACAATAAGATACTATTTCAGGGCTGGCAAAATGGCTCAAGGGGTGGAGCAACTGCTAAGCAAGCATGAAACCCTGAATTTAAAGCCCAGTACTGCCATAAAAAAAGAAGAGAAAAGAAAAAGAGCCTGTCTCAAAAAAAAAGAGCAAAGAGCGATTTAGGATTGGGGAGCAAACCAGGTGTGAATTTTCCTTTGGTCATTTAACAGTAAGTAACTTTGGAAGACTCAAAAAGAAGACTGAGGCTTCTTTTTGAGGTTTGTAATTTGTAAAAAATGATTTCACATGCCCAAACTGCAAGGTGTGGGAACACTTCAACAGTGGGTACCCAGCCACCAATAGCTCTATGCTGATGAGCAGCCACTAGACAACATGAAGACAAGTGGAAAGCAGTATCTATGCTGCAAATAAAAACACACACGTGGTACAAATGCTTGTCTATAAGGATATTCACAAGAGCCTGACTTTTCCTTCCTTTATGCTAATTTGGTGAAAACGCAAGCTTTTTCATACTATTTTTATTAAAGAAACAACATAGTAATTATCATGCTGTGGAGAGGACAAATGCACTCTGCACGTTCAACCTTTTGGGCCAGATAACTCTTGGTTGGGCGGGGGGGGGGGGGGGGGGGGCGGGCGCTGTTCTGTGAATTGCAAGATGATCGGTGGCATCACTGGCCCCACTCACTAAGTGCTGGGAGCATTCCATTCCTGCCCTTTGTCTCCAGACATGCCAAATATTCCTGGGAAAACTCAACTGTCAGGAGCCACTAAATGCCTTTTTTTGCAGGCTGGGGATGGAACCCAGGGCCTTGAACATACTAAACCAGTGCTCTAGTACTGAGCTATTCATTTTTATCTTTAAGAAATGACTCTTTTGAGGGGGTGTGGGGGAGAGGGACGGGGCGGAGTGGGTGTTAAAGGGAGGGGGTGGGGGCAGGGGGGAGAAATGAACCAAGCCTTGTAAGCACATATGAATAAAAAAAAAAAAAAAAAAAGAAATGACTCTTTGTAAGAGGTTTCCCACTACAAACATTTATTTACACCACAGGATGTGGGAGAATGAGGCAGGAGGACCTTGAGTTCACACCCAAACTGAGCTATATAGCAAAACCCTGGCTCAAAGAACAAAGGACTGGGTTGGGGGTGTGGCTCGAGTGGTAGAACCCCTGTGTAAAAAGCGCAAGCCCCTGAGTTCAAACCATAGTAAAACAAAAAACAAACAACATCAACAAAAAAGACAATGGCTGAGCCAGGTGCTGGTGGCTCACACCTGTATCCTAGCTACTTGGGAGACTGAGATCAGCGGGACCAAGATTTGAAGCCAGCTGCGGGCAACCAGTTCAAGAGAGCCCATCTCAAAAGTAGCCAGAACAAAACTGACTGGAGGTGTGGCTCAAGTGGCAGAGGATGTGCTTTGCAAGCACGAAGCCCTGAGTTCAAACTGCAGTCCCATTAAAGAAAAGACCAAAACCACCACGAAGGCCTGGGGATGTGGCTCAGTGGCACAGTTTGCCTGGGCTCCCCTCCAGATCTTCAAAAAAGAAACATTTACACCAATCACACACTTTTCCTAGACAATGGTAAAACTGGGAAATTACCATTTTAAAAATACTTTAGGGGATCACCTTTGGTAGCTCCTTAAAAGTTTCTACCAGCCAGGCTCACATGTTTAATGCTAGCTACCCAGCGGATAGACAAGATCTTAGTTTGAAGCCAGCCCTGGAGCAAATAGTTCAAGAGATCCTATCTTGCGGGGGGGAAAAAAAAAAATCACAAAAAAAGAACTGGGGCAGAATGGCTCAAGGTGTAGCACACCTGCCTAGCAAGTGTGAGGCCCTGAGTTCAAACCACAGTGCCACCAAGAGAAAACGAAGTTTCTATCATACTACATTCACTCTAGACCTCAAAAACACTTTTTTTTTTTTGGGTGGGACAATGTGCTTTTGAAGTAAAGCAATTTTACTTTAAATTTTCTTGGTAGGACTGGGGTTTGAACTCATGGATTCACACCTGCAAAGCAGTTGGCTCTACCCCTTGAGCCACGCCTCCAGTCTCAGACCTCTATGCTGATTTTCATTCTGAACCAAAACTGTCAGCCCCATGTGATGAAATGCATATTTACAGTCAAGTCAAAGTTTCTCTTTTCAAATGAATGCAATGTCAGGGCCACTTAATATTTCTTCTTTTGCATATCGTATAGCTTAAATCAAGGGTGGCAACTCATGGCAGTGATGGAGAGGCTCTGCAGCCTCCGACCTTGCCAGCAAGGTGCCATGGGATCACTGCTCAGCTGCTTCTACCTCAGTCCCACGGGCAGTAACACTCAGAGAATGAGATTACCTAGGTAGAGAGTACACCTGAGCCGGGCACAAGTGATTCACACCCTCAACCAGTAGCATGCCTGCTTTGCAAACATGAAGCACTGAGTTCAAATCCCAACCCCACAGAAAATAAATTAAAAATAAGGAGTACACAGGCACTAGGGTTCAATGTAGTAAATGCTCAATAGATGTCAGAGACCATCACTAAGGCCATCACTTAACTTACTTCCTAATGTAATAAATGGGTTTTAAGAAAAAATTGCTGCGTCTGTCCAGGTCTACCTCAAGGAATTCATTTCTGTTCTTTCCATCACCCAGAGGACAAATGGCCTTGGTGTAATGCAGTGTGGTATATGGTGGGCACTGGGCTCTCATTAACTAACAGTGAATCTATGATGTTCTGCCTATTATCTAAGGAGAAAGTGTACAGAGGAGGAGCAAAGGCACAGGCTGGTCCTCTCTTCCTCTGCCCCATGTCCTCCACAAGCATCATCCCCTTCCTGGTCTACTGATGGTGGTCACACTCACAGTGAGCTGGATGGCCAGGTTGTCAGCCACCTTGTCCAGGAGTGCAGTGGTGGGCTTCTCCTTACATAGCAGGACCAGCTCCAGATCCAAGTCTCCCTTGAGCAGAAGGCCCTTTGCCACAAGGCCGACCCGCATCACACCCCGCAGGGTCCTGGTCATGTGTTCTGCCTTCTGTTCCCTGAGGGACAGACCAAAAACCAGCTCAGTGGGGAGTCAGTCTAATCAGAACCCATGGAAGCCCACAACACATGGCCTCACACTTACCCAGCCCCTTCTTTGCTCTCATCATCAGGAGGTGCATCCATGTTGTCCGACTCAGTGGGCTCACCACTACCCTTCTCCTGCTCATCGATCCAGTCCGACACAGCTTTGAGAGCTCGCTCCGTGTGGGACACCATGTTCTGCACAGCCTCCAATTCCTCTTGTGTTGGATAAACTGAAGAATGCTTTGCCATCACATGGCGATCATCATTCACAAAAATTCGCATTGGACGCTGGAAATGTGAAAACTGCACTAAAAATGATGCAAAGAGACCAAGCAACCCACCACTCATCATTCAAGCTCCAAATGGTGCTCTCCATCACTCACATAAAATACAACTACATGAATACAACTGAAGGACCAAGAAGGGAAGACACCAAACTTAGTTGTTCTCCCCAGGCAGAGGGAGGAACAGGACAATTTCTGTACTTCTATACTACAGTAGTCCCCCCTTATCCACAGGGGATACACTCCAAGACCCCCCAATGGGGGTCTTGCCCCCACTTGCCTGACACCGTGGATAGTACTGAACCCAACATATACTATGTTCTTCCTCCACATACACGTGTATTGATAAACGTTTAATTCATAGACATAGTAAGAACTTAACAACCACTAAAATAGAACAATTACAATAATATACTGTAATAAAAGCTATGTGAATGTGGTCTGTCTCAAAATAATGTGCCGTACTCACCCTTCTTCTTCTTGTGATGAAGTGATGATGATACAATGCCTACGTGATGAGATGAAGTGAGGTGAATGACGCAGGCATCGTGACGGTGTGCAATTTAAAATATAGGAACTGCTTATTTCTGGAACTTTTTTATTTAAAATTTTTAGACCGCGGTGGACCGCAGGTAACTGAAACCGCGGGAAGTGAAAACGCAGTTGGGGGCGGGGGGACTACTGTATCTGAATGATTATGACACTTATTATTTGATAATTCAAAAATTCTAAGAGAAAATGATAAAAGAATCAAATTCTTTGGGGGAAATGCTACAAACATCTTTGTACATAAATGAATATCTGTAATCAAAGAAAAAAACGTTCTTACCATTTTCACTTCTTTTTTCTGTAGTGTATGGAAATCAAACTTTTGCTTATCTTTTCAAATTGTGACAGATTTCCTTGGTGTTATCAATACTTCAACTATCTATAAAACCAGAAAATCTTTTTAGTTTCAAGTATTTCGCATGCGCACTCACTTTAGCAGCCAGATACTTGGCAGTAAGGACACCACAAGCCGGGTGCTGGTGGCTCATGCCTGTAATCCTAGCTACTTGGGCAGCTGAGATCAGGAGGATCACAGTTCAATGCCCGCCTGGGCAAACAGTTCTCAAGACCCCATCTCAAAAAAACCAAAGCAAACTGATTAGAGGTGTGGCTCAAGCAGTACAGGGCTTGCTGTGCAAGCACAAAGACCTGGGTTTGAAACCCCAGGCCCACCAAAAGAGAACATTACACATGCTGCCTCACCATGGAGCAGGCTCAATGTAGCAGGACCCATCTCTATTTCCAAGTAACTGCTGCCAAAGTAAGATACCAAATAACTATTTACATGCTTCTGAAAATGAAAACAGCTGTTTTCCAGAAGCCAGGTCTGACTTTAGGCCCAGACTCAGAACATTTTTGCTTTCTTTTCTATTCTTTTCATCATTTCTTCACATACAGTATGCAAATTTGGGGGAGGGGCAGTGCTTGGATTAAATGCAAGGCCTCACACATGCTAGACATGTGCTCTATCACTGGCTAAATCCCCAAGCACACCAATTTTTTTTCTTTTTTTGGGGGGGGGTTTTGAGGGTGAGGGGGTAGGGGGAGGTTTGAACTCGCAGCCTCCAAATTGCTAGGCAGGTGCTCTAGCACTTGAGCCATTTCACCAGTCCAAGTATGCCAATTTTTATAACTGTAAAGTAGGGCTGTGGGGGAGTAGCGCAGTGGCAGAACATGTACATCAGGCCCTAGTTTCCACCCACAGGTCCAAAAAACAGAATGTAAAACATACAAATAGTAACGAGCCTCCAAAAAAATGTTACAGGTATATATAAATCTTGGTGCTTACAGTGCGGGGTGGCATACACCTATAATTCCAACACTGGAGAGACTGAGGCAGGAGGATCGGTTCAAGGCTACATAGTCAGACCCTGTCTCTAAAACAAACAAAACAAAAAAAAAGAAATGGGAAGAGTACTGGGCCTTAGAGGTAATGCAGAGAGTGACAGCAGGTATGTGATAAGACTGAAGGCCTAAAAAGGACTTCTGTCACTTGGAAAGTCAAGAACCTTCAGGAAAAGCTAACAGGCCTCAAAAGCAAAAGGGCGTCAAATGGATATACCTTGGCTGGCTCAAATCTAGGGAGGCTGACACTGAAATGCACATCAGAAAGTCTTCAGGACAGAAGTAGTCATAATTACAATTCCGGACTCTAAATAACATGCTGGCTACAACCTACTCAATTTCCATTCTGGCAACAGTCTGCCCAGACTGAAATCTTCCAAATGAGTAAACAACAAGGCCCATCCACATGGTGTGCACCAAATCAATCTGCCTGCCTCCCCACAATCACGGCCAGCTAGCCCCTTCCATCTACACCATTTATGAGCCAGACAGCACATCCTGGAAAGGTATGAGCTTCAAGGACAAACTTAGAAATGGTTGGCCAAGCCAGAATTTTCCACAGTGCTTCATGACTTCCTAGCAACTGGAATTGCGAATTTCAAAGTTCTAAAGTTAAACCTAAGAGGAAAATAGTGGATGACATCCCTGCAGAGCTAAGCAATAGGTCACGGTACGTCCTATGAATGAGAGAAACGGAGGGTGGGGGAGCGTGGGATGGGACAGAAAGGCTGGTCTCAGACTTGGCTACTTGCTGTGACTGGGCTCTTGGTGAGACACGTGGATTGACACCCAGGTGAATGTTCCACACAGATCTGAGCCTGAAACTCTTGTGTGCTCAGCTGCTAGTTGGCCTTGAACAGTTTCTGTGGAGCTTTCTTCTCACACCAGAGACATGTTGGTGGCCCCTCTACCCTCTGGAGGGAACTGAACACCAAACAAGTCAACCTACATAAAGCACGTAACACAAATCTCATGAACCCTCAAAAGTGGGAGCAGCCAGGTGCTGGTGGCTCACGCCTATAATCCTAGCTACTCAGGAGGCAGAGATCGGGAGAATTCATGTTTGAAGCCAGCCCAGGCAAACAGTCCTCAAGACCAAACTCGTAACAACTTGTTAGTTGAACAAAACCCATCATAAAAAAAAACAAAAAACAAAACAAAACAAAACAAAAAAATGGCTGGTGGAGTGGTTCAATGTATAGGTCCCATGTTCAAACCTCAAATTGTACCAACTTCTATTCTGGCAAGGTCTCCGTGACCAGGCGCTGAGAATGAGCAAGCTGTGTGTCCAAGTGCATCCTATATTAAGGAATTACCATTTATCTAGGAGTAAATGATACTGTGATTGCGTTTGAATAGGATGACTTTTCTATTTGGTCAATACATATTTCAGATAAATTTATGAATAAAATAAGAGGTTGAAAATTTAAAGGATGAAACGAGATCGTAAAACATTAAGCCAGGCATGGTAGGACATGCCTGTAATCCCGGCACTGGGGAGTTGGAGGAGGAGAATTGTGAGTTCGAAGCCAGCCTGGGCTACATAACAGACCCTATCTCATCCCCCACCCTACCCCCCAAGAAAGACTATAAAATGTTGATAGCTGTTGAATCTGGAAGATGGATATACTGGAGTTCATTTCTGCATAACTGAAAAGTTCCATGACAGTTTATTTTCTTTTAAATGCATAATTAAGCCAAAGCTCAGAAAACCAACCCAAGCCTGTTTTCTGCTAGGGACAGGAAATACCTGTGTGCTGTCACCCAAGTGCAGTGTCAGAGCCACCAATCCCACCCTTATCTATGCTGCAATATCATCAATCTGATCACGACAGCCGCTGTTTAAAACCGTATTTATTTATTAAACAAGTATTTGTCACATCTTTTCTGTGCCAGGCACTGGGCTAAATGCTGGAATAGGCACAGTGACAGACTAGTCCCCTGTTCTAAGGATACAGCCACATAAGCATACTCTAAAAGAGAAAATCTTTTCCCCCAACTCCAGGAAGGTGCCAGGAGCCAATGCTTCATCGTGACCTCTTCATTTCAAAGCCTTGTCTCCAACCACAAATACCAAATGCAGAGATTTCACAGCAAGGCTAAGACCTTTCCATCTAGGGGTCACAACAAATGGTAGTCTAAAATGAGCTCCTAAGAGAAGTGGCTGACTGGGTGCCTGACACAGGAAATATACCATGAGGTAGGTCACACTTAGTGTCACAAAGCACTGAAGCACTGTATAGTTAAGGCAGGTTCCCAGAGGACATGGCAGCTCACTTGCGAGGGCTCCCACTGGCTCTGTTTGCGACAACCAAGAACCAAAATGAATAACACTTCCAGTCATACGAAGTTCTAGAACAGGCAAAACTAGTGAAGGCTGGAAAAAGTTCAGAACAGTACTTGGGGGCCAGGCACCAGAGGTTCACACCTGTAATCCCAGCTACTCAGGAGGCAGAGATCAGGAGGATCATGGTTCAAAGCCAGCCTGGGCAAATAGTTCATGAGACCCCCCACCTCGAAAAAAAACCTATCACAAAAAATGGCTGGTGGAATGGCTCAAGGTGTAGGCACTGAGTTCAAACCCCAGTACCACCCAAAAAAAATTGCTGGCATCTAGCTGGTGCTGGTGGCTCACGCCTGTAATACTACATATTTGGGAGGCAGAGATTAGCAGGATCAGGGTTCGGTGCCAGCGCAGGGAACTGGTTCAAGAAACTCTCTCTCTAAAATAACCAGAGCAAAATGGAGGTGTGCTTGCTTTACAAGTATGCAGTCCTGAATCCAAACCCCAGTCCCACAAAAAGAAGAAAGAAATTACTGGCATACTCAAGATCTATTTGCTTTTAGAAGAAACAAATCACTGGCATATTCAAGGTCTAGTTCCTCTGCACTAAGGAAGCAGAGGCAGAAGGATCTAGTATGAAGCCAGCGTGGGATACATATTGAGACTATGTATGTGTGTACTCAAGCATGTATAAATAAATTAAGTGACTGAGGGATGAACAGAACCTACAGTTAATGGATAACATAGGTATAGTTAAGTTTCAACAGCACAATGGAGAATGAGTTTACAGGTAGATGCTCCCTGTAAACTTGTCCCCAACATTACAAAATGTTACAAACATAATTACAAAAAGGCCTCAACACATTAAATTTATACAAGTCCATGTGCCCATAAAGATACTTTAAAAAAGGGAAAATGATTTGCTATTGTACTCTGAAGTTGTCAGAAGCAGGATCACAGCTCACTTCCAACTGACACAGGAACCCCCTAAGAACACTATCTGCCAGGCGGTGGGTATGGGATCTGGTAGAAAACCACACTTCACTACTCTGGAATGATTCACTGGGTCAAAATGCCACCCCATTCAACATGCCACAAGACAGCCCACACACACCCCCAGTATACTTGTCTTCACACTTGAGTCCTGCATGTAGGTTTCAGTCTGCCATCTTCACTGCTGAAGAGAAACATGAGCATGCCTTAGCAACAGTAGGCTGCCTCACTTCATCCTCTGTTCTGCAAAGCAGGCTCACATCAGGACCACTGAGTTGACTCAGTGGGCTCCATCAGGCTGGCTCTGATCACCACACCTGGCCTGCCTATGGTCCACTCATCCCTGACAGTCTTCCACTAGACCAGACTATGGTGGCAATGTCTCCTGATTCAGGTAGGCAAAGCAGTGAAAGGACTAATTTTGTCATCTGCAACCACCCTTTAATGTCCGGAGCTATTCTTCCTTTGCAGGGCAACAAATAAGCCTCAAGTGTTGTCATCTGAGTCCAGATGTTATCCAAGACAGATGCCCTGGTCTCAAACACCAGACAGTGTATCTCATGAGCTGATCCAGGAGTCTTCACAGTGAGCAGAAACCTGCTTTCCATGAGATTCTTCAGAATGAACAACGCTGGCAACAGGCCCACAGCACCCACACTACACAGAACACTCCCCTGCCCCTTACCAACCTAACTTTACACATTTCGTTTAAGGTGCAACCATGGTTGTGAGTGCAACCAGCCTCTCTAAAGAGAAGGCACCAAGGTAGGATTTTAAACATGGCTTCTGTATGGTTTGGGATATTCAAGTATCAGCCTTCTTTCTTTTGTTCCTGAAACTAGCCCACCCACATCATGCAGGGTTAGAGGTTTAAGCCACAAAACCTTATGCCTGTGTGTGATGACATCTTTTAACCTCTCCTTAATTACGACAGGAGGTTCACAGCACTGCACGCCCATGTTCTCACAGGTGGATAGACAAATGGCTACACAATGAGGAAATGTGTTTCACAAAATCTCAAAGCCTGCCCAGCAACTCTGGGAGATAGTCCTGGAGTGGCCGTTCATCTGAAAAGACCAAATGAGGCTTTCAAATGCACACTGACTTATGCCAATTCCTGGTTTCCTGGACCACATCTGGAGCCAGCTGACCCTGGGCTATGAAGTGAACCAATACACATGTGCTACTCTCAACGAGTCCTTAAACTTTTATAAATTCACATGGTCAAAACCATATGGAAACAATTTGAACAAAGCAACCCAGCCAGACCATGTCAATCTAAAATCTGATTAAGAATGCCACTCAAAGCCAGGCGCCAGTGGCTCAAGTCTATAATACTAGCTACTCAGGAGGCAGAGATCAGGTGGATCACGTTTCAAAGCCAACCCAGGCAAACAGTTCTGGAGACCCTATTTCAAAACAACACTTCACAAAAAAGGGCTGGTGGAGTGGCTCAAGGTGTAGGCCCTGAGTTTAAGTGCAAGTACCTACCACAAAAAAAAATAAATAAACACCTCCAACACAAATCTGAAATTTAGATCAATGGTTTGCCTCCTCCTCCACTTCTACAGAGAGATGACAAAGTTAGGAATACCTCTTCTTCGGCGCTGCCTATTTTTTTTGTTTGTTTTGCTTTGTTTTGTTTTGCTGGAACTAGGGTTTGAACTCAGGTTGTCATGCTTGCAAAGCAGGTGCTTTACCACTTGAACCACACCTCCAGTCCGGGCACTGCCTAGTGATGTGGCTGCCATCTCCCACTCAGCATCATGGCTGTTCTCAGACCTTTGGTGAAGCCCAAAATCATCACAAAGAGGACCAAGAAGTTCATCCAGAATCAATCAGACCAACATATCAAAATTAAGTGTAGCTGGCTGAAACCCAGTGGTACTGACAACAGGTTATGAAGGGGCAGATCTCCATGCCCAACGCTGGTTATAGGAGAAACAAGAAAAAGCCCATGCTGCCCCATGGCGTCCCGAAGTTACTGGTCAAGGAACTGGAAAGTGCTTCGGGCGTGCAACGCGTCTAACTGCGCCAAGATCGCTCACGATGTTTCCTTCAAGAACCACAAACTATCAGCCCATGGAGCCATCAGTCACCAACCCCAATGCCAGGCTGCACAGCGAGAAAAATGAATAGACAGCTCATGTGCACGTTTTATTTGTGCTTAAATAAACCCACAGAAAGTGCCCAAAAAAAAAAAAGTTAGTAATAAGGAGACTAGAGGTGTGGCTCAAGCAGTTAAGAGTGCCTACTTTGCAATTATAAAGCCCTAGGTTCAAATCCCAGTACCACCACCAAAAAATAAAAGTTACGAATAAGGATTTAAACAAATACTTTCAATTTAAAGGACTGTCCCCTTGCTGGGGAATCTGTGGCTCACGCCTATAATCCTAGCTACTTGGGAGGCAGAGATCAGGCAGATCACGGTTCAAAGTCAGCCTGAGAAATTAGTTTGAGAGAAACTATCTCAGAAATACCTAACACAAAAAGGGCTGGCAGAGTGGCTTAAGTGGTACTATAGTGCCTGCTTAGCAGCCATGAGGCCCTAAGTTCAAACCCCAGTGCCACCAAAAAGAAAAAAAAATGTTTTATATAAATACGAGTGGAAACTATCAAGTCTCTTCCCAGTGTGCTCTTCAGGAAGTAAGAATCTTCTCACACCTAGCAACCCTCCTTCCAAGGTATTCCCATGATGAAGCCTTTGATTTTCTTTTAACCTAGTGTACAATTTAATGTATTTACTTCTCCCTTCTAGTAAGGATGTGGGGAGAAAAGACCATCTCTCAAACGATTGTATTAACATACAGACATGAGTTATTTTTAGTAGTGAGGAGTACCTTTTTTTTGGTGGTGGTACTGGGGTTTGAACGCAGGGCCTCACTCTTGCTAGGCAGGCACTCTACCATTTGAGCCACTCCTCCAGTCCTAAGGGATACCTTTTATTTCTTTTTCCAGTACGGGGAAGGAAACCCAGAACCTTGAACATTCTAGGCAAGCATTTTACTACTGAGCTACACCCACAGCCCCAGCCCCAGTCTTTTTTTTCTTTTATATTCTTTTAGTTAAAAAGACCGAGTCTCAATCGGTATGGTAACACACACCTATAAATACCACAGCACTCAGAGGCAAAGGTAGAGAATTTCAATAGGAGGCCAGCCTGGGCTACACAGTGAAAGCCTACCAAAAAACTAAGGGCTGAAGCCGGGCACCACTGGCTCACACCTGTAATCCTACGCACTCAGGAGGATTGAATTTTGAAGTCAGCCCCAGGCAAATAGTTCTGGGGACCTTATCTTAAAAAAAAAAAACCCACTACAAAAAAGGACTGGCAGAGTGGCTCAAGTGGGTAGAGCACCTGCCTACCAAGTGTGGGGTTCTGAGTTCAAACCACAGTGCCGCAAAAAAAAAAAAAAAAAAAACATAATTGAAGCAGGGAGCCTGTGGCTCACACCTATAATCCTACCTACTTGGGAGGCTGAGATCAGGAGGGTCACAGTTTGACACCAGCATGGGCAAGTTCTCGAGACACCAGTCTCCAAAACAACTAGAGCAAAATGAACTGGAGGTATGGCTGAAGAGGTAGAGTGCCTGCTTTGCAATAGCAAAGTCCTAAGTTCAAACCCCAGTCCCACCAAAAAAAAAAAAAAAAAAAAACCATGTCATAGAGAAGCTGGGCACCGGTAGCTCATGCCTGTCATCCTAGCTACTCGGGAGACAGAGATCAGGAGGATCCTGATTCAAAGCCACCCCCGGTAAATAGTTCCCCCAAGACACTATCTCAAAAAAAAAAAAAAGCCATCATAAAAATGGAGAGGCTCAGGGTGTAGGCCCTGAGTTCAAACCCCAGAACCACAAAAAAACAAAAAAAACCCACAACGCATAAAAGGTCTGGCAGAGTGGCTCAAGGGATAGAGTGCCTGCCTTAGTAAGCATATGACTTCAAATTCCACGTACCATCAAAATAAAGAATGTCACAAAGAACTGACAGCAAAGCTTAATGATATAGTGCATAAAAGGTCCTGGGTTCAATCCCCAGCGCTTAAAAAAAAAGTCATAGAAATGGAATTGTAGAATATGTAACCTTCCATGATTGACTTGTTTCACTCTGCAGAGTTGCCCCAAGTTCGTCCAAGTTGTCTATTCATCAATACTTTTTTTTTTCTTTTGCTACTAAGTAGCATCTCAAAGAGTGGATGGGTTATGGTTTATGTAAGCATATCTACCAAATAATGCTGCTATGAAAATTTCTTTGGGAAATTAAATTGAATCACAGTGCAACTGCTACATCATATGGAAGTTACCCATGTAGTATTTATTTTTTTTAATCTTGTTTAGTTGGTTTTGTTTGCAGTGCTGGGAATGAAACCTAAAGGTTTGTCAATGCTAGGCAAGTGCTCTACCACTAGGTTGCACTCTCAACTCCAGCTATCATTTTTAATTTTATAACAAAGTGCCAAAATGCTCCAGTTGAAATCTTGGGTTTAAAAAAACAGACTTAGCTAGGCACAGTGCCTCAGCCTGTAATCCTACCTCTTTAGGAGACAGATCCAGAGGATCAATGTGCAAAAGTTCTCGAGATCACGTATCTCAACCAGTGCCTGGGTGTGGTGGTGAGCACCTGTCATCCCAGGTATGAGGGGAAGCACTAACAGGAGGATCATGGTCCAGGCCAGTCCAGGCATAAAGTGAAAAACTTATCTCAAAAATAGCCAATGCACGGGCATGGCTCAAGAGGTAGAGAGCACCTGCCCAGTATGCCCAAAGCCCTGAGTAGTTCAACCAGAGTACAACCCCCCCACAACCCCCAAAAAGTCTTAAGGGCCGGGTGTGGGTGGGTGGTCAGTAATTAGAGCACTTTGCCTGGTGTGAGATCCAGGTTCATCCTCACCATCACAAAAAATGAAATGAAGCAACACCAATTGGCTACCACTGTAATCCCAGCAGAGATAGAACTCTGCTGGGATTGAGACCATTATGAGACCCCAATATTAACCAATAAGCTGGTGTGGTGATAAGTATCTGTCATCCCAGATACTTGGGACCCATAAAGTTTAAGATCACAGTGCAGGCAGGCCCGGGCAAAAAATGTTTACCCTATTTGCAAAATAAAGTAAGGGCTAGGTGTAGCTCAAGTAGTACAGCCATGCAGAGCACAAAGCCATGAGTTCAACCCCCACTATCACCAAAAATAAATCAGAAACTTAAAAACTTATTCAGCTTCTCTCCCTCTCCCCTCCACTTACTGAGCTGTGCTCATTAGTAAGCGCTCACCTGGCAGCCAGCACTCCATTATCATCACTGGCCAGCCATCATTCCTTCTAAGAACACTGCACAGCACACCCATGTAGTAAATATTAAGTGAACCTACCAGCCACTGGACTGGGCTGCTTATTTCCTTATTACTGATATCCACACTTTTTTTCCAAAAGAGGATTCTCACAAAATTGTCAAGGCTGGCTCAAGAGATCCTCCTGCCTCAGTCTCCTGAGTAGCTGGGCCTACAGGTATACATGGCTTAAGACTTTTTAAATGAATTATCAACACAACAAAGACTAACCAACAAAAACCCTAAATGTATCACTCAGAAGCAAAACTAACTTGCAACATTTTATTCTTTAAAACCACACACAGCGCTGGAGCAGTGGCTCAAGTAGTAGAGCTCCTTCCTAACAAGCCTGGAGCCAGGAGTTTAAACCAGGGCAAGGGCAAAAAAAAAAAAAAAAAGAAAGAAAGAAAAAACACACACATAAAATATTTCAAAGCCAAGTGGCAGAAAAGCAAGTCCCTGGAAGTTTACTGAATCCCCAAATACCACTTTACCCCTAAGCTTGCACCACAATCCTCATGAAAATAAAACAGCTGTTTGCATATTCAAGAAAAATTGTCATGAACTTCAAAATATCAATAGAATCACTTTCCACTAATTACTTAAAATCACAAACATAATCAGCAGTTAATTTAAACGCTTGATACATGCGTTGACTTTGTAACTAAATGATCCCTGGTGATCCTATATGGTCCTTAGGAAAATAACCATTACACTTTCCTTTTGAAATGAGTATAAGCTGGGCTGGAGGGATGGCTCATAAGCACAAAGCCCTGAGTTCAAATCCCAGTCCCACAAAAACATAAACAATTAAAAAAAAATAAATGAGTAACATTTTAGGGGCTGGGTGAGTAGTTCAATGGTAAAGAGCTTGATCCACAAGACCCTGGGTTCCATCCTCCCCAAACAAAAAACTTGTATTTTCACTGTCTTCATTACACAGCCATTTAATGAAAAGTAGAAAAAAAATTTTCATTGGGGCACGGGGTGGTTCATGCCTGTAATTCTAGCTACTTGGGAGGCTGAGTTCAAAAGATCACAGTTCAAGGCCAGCACAGGGCAGGGAGTTCAAGAGATACCAATTCAACCAATAGCTGCGCACACACCTGTAATTCCAGAGATGGAATGGCAGTTTAAAATAGGATTAGTGACCAGAAAGCCTAGGCATAAAGCAAGACCCTAGCTCCAAAATTATCAGCGCAGAAAGGATTGGGGGGAGGGAGGTGGCTCAAGCAGTAAAATGCCTATCTAGCAAACATAAGGCCCTGAGTTCAAATCCCAGTACTGCCCAAAAAAATAAATTCAACTACACATCACTTTCACAAGACACGAAAAGTAGCAAATAGTTAACGTGTTTGAATTTGCAATGCCTCTTTACAATGTGTAATGTGTTGTCTTAGAACAATCAATCTCACAAGGAGTTAACAAATCGTAAGCAATTTTTGGAAGTCTGTACACTGACGAGGCTCCCCCTCACAAACCTGCTTACCTACCTTCATTATCATCTCACACCGACTTGCCCTAAATGAAGCAAGAGGTAACCTGTTTATCTGAGATACAACTACCCAATGCTGCAGCAAGAACCTGAAGTCCACTTCATACCTCTAAATGGGTGGACTCCAGTCAAACCTCCGTCTGCTGATTCCAAACAACTGGACACAGTAATCGAATCCTTCTCTCCCAGGACTTTGCTGGGATAAATTTAGCACCCAGTATACAACACCTAGAAAATCCTAATTCTTTCAAAGTTTCAATCAAAGCAAGACTCAAAAGGTGACACAGGGTGTGGTAGCACAGACACCCCAGGCACTGGGGAACTAAAGGTTGAGGATCTCCAGTTAGAGGTCAGCCTGGGCTACACAGCAAGACCCAGACTCAAGAAGAAAAAAATACAAGGTCGCAAATTTGTGAGCCGTACATGCTAAAACTACCTGGTGATACTATCCACCTTTCAAAACTGCACAAGGTGAATTAACCTGCTGACAAAATGTAGCAGGATGGCAAGTCCAAGAGGTATAAACCCAAGTTCTCTCTGGTCATGGAAAGTGTTAGAAGGAATGGAAAAGAAGGATGTATGAGTAAGAGGGAGCGGCCTCATTCCAAAGAAAACATCCAAAGCCTTTTTCCCAAGAACATTTCTAAGTCCCAAGAGTTAGAAAAGAGCTGATATGTGGCTCACATGATAGGAAGGCCTGCCTACCAAGGGCCAAGGCCCTGAGTTCAAACTCCAGTATCACACTCCCTTCAAAAAGAAAGAGTTAGAAATAAGATGTTGCTTACTGCTTACCCAAAGGAACGGAAACGTCTTCCCTAGCACTAGCTCCTCCTGACCCAAACTGCAGGCTTACCCAAGGAGCTAGAAAAAGTCAGGTGTGGTGATGAACACCTGCAATCCCAGCACTCAGGAGGCAAAGGCAGGAGGATGCAGAGACAAGAGGATCCAGAGTTAGAGACAAGCCAAGCTAACATACTGGGACAATGTCACAAATAGGAAAAAGAGCATTATCTCCCAAGTCAAAATCTTAGCAACTACTGTTGTCAACCTGGTATTTGACAGGAAGAATTTAAGAACAATAAAGAGCCTTAGATTCCTCCCTCTCAGGAATATGAGAAAAGAGCCAAAGTAACTTTTGCCTAGACAAATTCCATAAGGACAAACAAAAAGTGCAAACAGTCAGGCACTTCTCAGCTATAGAAAGAGGGTGACCCCCAGGCTGGTCCAGGCTCCCAGAAGGTAGGAGACTGATACATCAGTGGCTGGTGCTGGCAAGGAGAAGCCTCCAGACAAGACTTGGGCCTCACACGGATTCCATTCATAAATCCCAGAGACTATACACCTGGCCAGGAGGCAGCTCAGGGTAAAGGCTGGGCTCTACTGGGAAAAGGGCATTAGCACTTGCCAGTGTCTTGAGAAGTTTCCCCTGCTCCCCGCCACTGTGAATGAGGCTCTGGTTCCCACACTTCATTCACAGTCCGAGTGGCTGCAACAGCTATATCCCAGGAGACCACACACAAAGCATAGCGGCAGCACTGTGAGCAGTTCCCAACCACAAATACCTGAGGAAAAAGAGGGCTGCAAGTCTTAATTTTGACTGGGTAGGTAGCTCAAGAGGTAAAGCACAAGCTCCAGACCCTGAGTTCAATCCCCAGCACAAACATCCCACCCTCCCAAAAAAGTCCTAAATTAGATCCCTAACTTAGGAAGGCATCTCTTGCCATCCTGCTATCAGTTTGCTAGTGAACCCCAAATAAGCTCATTTTTAAAGAAAGCAGAATCATGAACAACCAAAAAGCCAGATTCAGAACTGCTGAAATACCTGAGTTCAGAAAAGGTGGCTGATGACCGACTGCTGACTTCCTTGCCAGTCCCTGTTCCCTAAACAGCAACTTGATTTTGTAAATACTGAGAAGAAAAGGCTTTACTCTCCCCACGTGTGGGGACTGAACAGGGAGAAAACCTGCAGATGGTCCCACACCCGCAATAAGTCGCCCTGACGGAGAACAAACGCGAACAGAACCTCGAGTACCCTCAAAAACTCCACCATCCAACCACATTAAGAAATAAAAAAGGGCTTAGCACCAACGTTATGGTCCCAATCTTGCAGAGTACAGTGCACCCAAATATCACATCCCAAACCCATTTTGGAAGAGGATGAAACTTGGGAAACGTTCAACATCAATGAAAACCACCTGACTTTAAAAAATGGCAACTTGAAACCCTCCCAATTCTAGGTCTTGATCCGGGGGAAGCCTATGAACCAGAGCAATACGAACCCACAAAGGCATCCTCTGCAATACGCCTGCCTAGAAAAAGGGGTTCCAGAGAGGGGGTCCTGCTCTCCGCGCTGTGAGGACAAAGGAGGCGATGTTTCCCGCCTTGGGATACCGGGACCCTCCTGGATCCCAGGGAGGCAACGGAACAAAGAAAAAGAGAGTAAGGAAAAGGGTCGCTCCTGCAGCGCCCGCGGGGATGCTCTGGACCGGAGGGGGTGTGTGCTCCCGGCACGTGCGCGCGTGCGCGGGACGCAGCAACAGACAAAGCCGGGCCCCGAGGAGGCGGCGGCTGGGGACCCGGTGCGCGCGCACCCCCCCCACCCCACCCCCCCGCGCGAGGCGCCGCCGTCGGCCGAGGGGCCACGAAAGGGGGGGAGCGGATGCGCGCGCACCGGGCCCTCGTCGCCGCCATTTTGTTTCCGCGGCACAATGGGGGAGAGTAACGGCTAAGCGCGGGAGTGAAGGCAGCGAAGAAGGCGTGAGGCCCAAGGGGAGAAGGGCCCAAGCGCAGAGAACGGGGAAGAAGCGACGCCAGGCTTGCCACCTTGACTCCTCAAACGGAACCACGCTGAGATGAACAAACGGGGGAGGGGCTGAGGCGGGAGCGGGCCCGCCACATTGAAGCTTACCTTCTTGGCAACCCCTTCCCCGACCGCAGCCGTTGCCGTCGCCCTCCTGCCACAGCCCACCCGGGTCTCCCCCCAAAAGCCACGCGGCTCACGCCGGGCTGCCGAATCCAACTGCAATGGCGAGAAGAGGAGGAGGAGCCGGGGCCGGGGGCGAGCGGGCGGCCGGGCGCGCGCCAGGGAGGTGCGGGAGCACGTGACCAGCCGGAGCCCCGCCCCCTCGCCTTCGCGTTGCCGCTCGACGCAAGGATGGCTGGAGTAGAGAGGAGGGGCGAAAAGCGATAAAGGGGCGGAATCCTGATCACGTGTCAGGAACGTAAGAGCTGTGTGGCTGGTCACGTGGTGTCGTTATTTGTTCCTCCCCTTTGCACGGCTTTGCTTTGTCATGTGACAATGGCCAATAGGCAAGGCCTCCTTTGTCATGTGAGAGGGCTCTTTCCGGTTTCTCTTTTCTATTGGTAGAGCTATGTCACGTGATGAGGTCTGGCTCTTTTTTTTCAATGGTGGTTTTGGTCGACTTTTTACCACGTGAGGTAGCTAAGAGGCGGTGCCGTCAGGCAGCTGCGAGTTTTTACGACTGCGCGGGCGCCATTTTACGCCCGTTGCCGTGAGTACGTTGACGGAAACGACTCTGCGTTTGGCACGTGCGTCAGGCTTAAATGAGGGACTCTCCTTGCTGTGCAAGGGATGGTGATGGTTGCTGCTCTCCCCTAATTTCTATCGAGACGGAGAACACCAGAAGTGTGTGCGAGAGATTGCTAGGCTGAGCCCCTCCTTGCTGAGCTCAAACCTGAGACCGGCCTTGGTGAGCGCTCCAGTGTTTTAGTTCGGAGAACATTACTTGGTGTAGCGCCGGTCCAGCCTCCCCAGCTCAGCGCCTCTGCGGAGACTGGTCGGGATCCCCAAGCCTTTAAACTGTCAAAGAGGCCCAGACGGGAAAAAAAGGCCTCACTAGACGGTTCCCGTCTGGTTCGTGGGCTGGGTTTTGAGACGCTCGGGCTCATAAGTAAAACATGGAGTGACTGCCATATACGCATGGTGTCGCTGAATCCTCCCAGGAGCATCATGAAGTCTTCCATGTGCTTAACCTAAGTCCTGGGGTCTGGGTGGCGCCCAACAAGTGTAGTTGACAGGTGAGTTTGACAGGAGCCAGGCTGTTGTTTAGGGGCTGGAGATGTACCTCAGTAGTAGATTACTTGACTAGTTTGCGCCCCCCCCCCCGCCAAATTGGCAGGATTTAGAGCAAGAGGAGGAGTTGTTGAAAATAAAGCTAAAGAAGATGAGGCGGCGTTCAAGACTTTAGAGCAAGGGGGAAGGAATGGAGGGGTAAACTCAACAAGTTATTACATTGTAAGAACTTGTGTAAACTTCACAGTGTAGCCCCAGTAGAACAATACTAAATAAGTAAGTAAAAAGAGCAGCCCGAATTCTAACAACAAAAAAGGATAAGTTGTTTTTTAAAGTCTTTTGACTTAGAGCAGCCCGCAGGGCACCGGTGGCTCACGCCTGTAATCCTAACTACTCAGGAGGCAGAGATCATCAGGATCAGGGTTCAAAGCCAGCCCAGGCAAATAGTCCGCGAAACCTTATCTCGAAAAAAAACCATCACAAAAAAGGGCTGGTGGAGCGGCTCAAGGTGTTAGCCTTGAGTTCAAACCTCAGTACCGCAAAAAAAAAAAAAAAGACAAGAGCCGGCGGCGTGGCTAGCGAGGACACTGGAGACTCTGAGTTCAAACCCAAGTGCCGCCAAAAGACAGCAGAAACAAGCCCGATAGTTTAATAAAATCATCCTTGCAAAAACCAACGGACAAAGCAGTGTGTTTAAGGATCTCAGACCCAGTGCCTAGGCTGGAGGCGTGGCTTGCTCGTGGGGGCGTGGCTCAGGTGATGGCGCGCTTACCTAGGAAGCCCAAGGCCAGGCATTCACTCCCTGTGCGGCCTGTCCTGGGTTTGAGACTCCTGTGTGACCTGGAACAGTGCAACTTTTTGTTTTGGTCTTAACATTTTTGCGCGGAATAAATGCACCAACATGAGAGCTATTATGAAGAGGTAAGGTGTAAAAATACCAATAGGGTGAACATGCTATACCTGCATCTTTTCTGATTTATTTATTTATTTGAATTTTAAATTTACTTATGTTTTTTTGTGTTTCTGAGACGGCAGCTTGTTGGTGGTACTGGGGTTTGAAGCCGGCCTTATGCTTGCTAGGCAGGCACTCCACCACTTGAACCACTCTGCCAGCCTTGTCTTGTGTTGGATCCATCTTCAAGATGGGGTCTCACGAATTATTTGCTCCAGCTAACTTTGAACGTTAATCCTCCTGATCTCAACCTCCCAAGTAGCTAGGATTATAGGCATGAACCACCAATACCCAGCTAGGATTTTTAACATTCATGGGCTGGCTAGAGCACCTGACTAGCAAGCATGAGGCCTTGAGTTCAAACCCTCCAGTGCTCCCCCGCAATAAAGAAATCAAATATATTCACACTGTACAGGATGTCAAATGTAGCCGGGTTTTGTGGCTCAAGCCTGTAATCCTAGCTCCACAGGAGATTGGAAGGATGGAAGTTCAGGCCAGTCCAGGGAAGGAAAAAGTTCTTGAGAACTCCATCTCAACCAATGGCTGGGTGCACTAGTGCACACATGTCATCCCAGCTATGTGGGAAAACAAGTAGAATTGCTATCTAGGCCACCATAGGGGGAGCCCTATGAGCAACATAACCAACCCCAAAAGGCCTAAGGGTGTGCTTCAAGTGGTGGAGCACCTGGCTAGCAATTGCGAATTCCTAAGTTCAAACCCCAGTATTGAAAAAAAAAGTCAAATGTGCAGCAAGATATTAAAAAGTGATCTTCCCTTAGGTAGGCATCAGGGGCCCCTCTCTCTTGACAGCCATTCTAAAAGTAAAAGTTCTTTGTGTCTACAAGGATGTATTGTTGCTTTTCAAGTAAATAATAGCTGTATGCATTACCATCTGGCTTTTACTCACTGCTGTGTCTCAGAACTCTCTCATAAAGAATTTGAGATTAAAGAAAAGTTTGGTTACATGAATGGTGCATGTGACTCAGCCATCGGTCACTGTGACAAAATACCCAAGAAAGAAAAAAGAAAAAATTTATGTTGGCTCATGGTATCAGAGGTTTCAGTCCAAGGTCAGCCGGCTCCATGGCTTTCGGTCTGTAGTGAGGCAGTGTCATGGCAGCAGAAAGATGTGGTAGAGTAGGGCTCCTCACCTAGTGGTGGCCAGGAAGCAAAGAAAAACAGAGAAAGAAGCTGTAGACAAGACAGATTCTGCAAAACCAGGCGCTGGTGGCTCACGCCTGTAAACCTAGCTACTTGGGGGAGCTGAGATAAGGAGGATAGTGTTTCAAAGCCACCCCTGGGCAAATAATCCAGGAGACCACATCTCCAAAATAAACAGATCAATAGATGAGATGTGGTTCAAATGGTAGAGCCCCTACTTTGTAAGCACAAAGTTCTGAATTCAAACCCCAGTCCTACCAAAAAAAAAATAAACTCTTCAAACCCCCCGCCAGCCCTATGATCCACATCCCCCATCAAGCCCCACCTTCTGTGGTTTCCACCCCCTCCCAGGGGTGATGTAATGTATGAGTACATTAAAGAGAGGACCCATGGGTCAAAAGCCCCACCTTTGAACACTGCATTGGGGTGGGAACAAAGCCTCCAACACTGATTGATCGTTTGGGGGCTGCTCCATACCACAACACCCCCAGAGACACCAAAATACTTGGATGCTCCAATTCTTCATATGAAGTTGTCTAGGATTTGCAGATAGAATCAGTGAATGTATCTCCAGATGACTGGTACAGTGTAAGTGCTGTAGAAGTAGTTGTTAGGCCGTAATGTTTAGAGAGTGACATGGAAAAAGTCTGTACGTGTTTTGTACAGAAGCAATCTTATTTTCAGTGCCAGCTATCTAACCCAGGGCCTACAGCATGCTGGACAAGGTCTCTGCCACTGAGCTACATCTCCAGCCCAGATGCAATGTTTGTTTGTTGGCAGTAATTGTTTTGTTTTATTTAAGGTACTAGAGTTTGAACTCAGAGCCTCCACCTTGAGCCACTCCACCAGCCCTTTTTTGTGAAGGTATTTTCAAGATAGGGTCTGGCAAACTATTTGCCCAGGCTGGGTTTGAACCTCAATCCTCCTGCTGTCTTGTATCCTTAGTATCTGGGATTACAGGATTGAGTCACCAGTGCCCAGCTTGTCTCTTACTAACTTTGATGTCTATGCTCTCACTTTCTGTTACCCAAGAATTCCATTCATCGAACTCATGAGACAGAGAACCAGGCGTGATTCTGTTAGCTAAACTAACAGAGCTGTGATCCTAGTCAGCATGATAGGCCCTGAGCTCACAAAAAAGTGCCTGTTTAAGTAGGGTCTCCCTCCTTTACCTGTGCTGACCTCAAACACACAGTTCTCCTGCCTTCACCTCCCAAGTAGCTGGGGTTCCAGGGGTTGCACCACCATGCCCATTTTGAGATGTTTGTTTTTTGTTTTGTTTTCTGGGGGATTTTCATTAGTTTTTTTTTGTTTTGGTGTTTTTTATGTTTGGTTTTTGGCATGCTAGGAGTCAAACCCAGGGCTTTGTGCATGCTGCATATGTGCGGTACCACTGGCACCAATGTATTGTTGAGTAACAAGAGTAGCTAGGATTACAGACATGAGCCACCAGCACCCATTGCTTTTAGTTATTTTTAAGATACAGTCTCCCTTTATGCCCAGGCTGGTCTGGGCTGCAATCCTCCTTATTTGTACTCCCCCATATCACTGGGATGACAGGTGCATGCTGCCATACCATACCCAACTTTTTATTGGTTGAGTGGGAGTCTCCTGAACTTTTTCCCTGGGCTGACCTGGAACCTTGATTCTTCTGATCTCTGCCTTCTGGGAAGCTAGGATTACAGGCTACCTACTAGTAACAACTGCACTGCACGGGAAATAATTGAAAGTAGAAGAGTGACTGCATAGTGTTCTGTTATTTTAGACCAAAATCATAAGAGCATAAAGAGTCCCCTCTTGATGGGCACCTAGGGTACTACCAGTCTTCTGCAATTTTATAAATGCTATGAGTTCCCCTCTTTTTCAAATAATCTTGTTAGCTGTGGGCTGCCCACAATCCTCACCCATGACTCCTTTGGCGACCTATCCATGCTCTCTGGACCACATTGCAATGCACCTTTGCCTACACATTCCTAAGAATACTTTTTTTTTGTTGTTTTGGGATGGTACTGGGGCCTCACACTTGCCAGGCAGGTGCTCTACCACTTCAGCCACTCCACCAGCCCTGTTTTTTGATGGGTATTTTTAAGATAAGATCTCAAACTGTTTGCCTAGGCTGGCTTCAAACCACAGTCCTCCTGATCTCTCCCTCCTGAGTGGCTAGAATTACAGGCATGAGCCACTGAACTTGACTTCTCGTTCCCAAGGCAGGCAATCTACTGCTTGAGCCACACCTTCCAGTCCTCCAAGAATTCCAAGTGCCTGGGAGTTTAGGTTCCCCTTGAGTAGCTTTTCCTCAAGGACTTTTAAATGCAATGTAGCATAGAGGTGAAATTCACAGGCCACAGTTCAAGAAGGGATCGGGCGACCAGCGCCCTCTTCAGGAAGTTTACTGACATTACGCCCTCACCTGGTTTTTCCCTTCCCTGGTTGTCTTTGGCTCCTGGCTTTCCTTCACATTGCACGTGGAATCAATCATATCAGACGAATCTTCAAATTATTATTTATTTAGGTGGGAATGGGATTTGAACTCAGGGCTTCACACTTGCAAAGCACTTGTTCTTCCACTTGAGCCACACCTCCAGTCCATTTTGCTCTGGTTATTTTGGAGATGAGGTCTCAAAATATTTGCCTGGCTTACCTCAAACCTCAGTCCTCCCTATCTCAGCCTCCCAAGTAGGTAGGATTGCAGGCATCACCATCAGTGCCCTCTAAACTTTTATTTTTGAGACAAGTTCTTGCTATATATATTCCGTGATGGCCTCCAAGTCTTGATCCTCCTGCCTCAGCCTCTGGAGTGCTGGGATTGTAGGCATGCATCACCATGCCTGGCACCGCATCTTCAGTTTATTTATTTCTTTTGTGGTATTGAGGCCTGAACTCAGGACCTACACCTCGAGCCACTTCACCAGCCCTTTCTTGTGATGGGTTTTTTGGAGATAGGGCCTTGTGAACTATTTGCCCAGGCTTACTTTGAACTTTGATACTGCTGGGCTCTGCCTCCCAAGTAGCTGGGATTACAGGTATGAACCACCAGTGCCTGGCTCTTGCCTGTAAGTTAATTAATAAATTTAATTGCATCTGAAGCAGAACATAGTGGTATGCACATGTAGTCCCAGCTACTTGGGAGACTGAGATTGGAGGATCATTTGATCCTCTAGTTCTTGAGTCCAAGAACTAGAAGCCAGCCTAGACTACATAAGGAGGATCCCACACGCACATACACACACACACAAAAATGTGCATCTGTTAAACATGTCCAGACTTTGTTATTTTCTGTACTATACAGAATATCAAGTGTTTACACAGCACTTACATTGTATCAGGCTCTGTGATACCTAGGGTGGATTTCAAGTCTACTGGAGGATGTGTGTAAGTTTTATGCAAATACTGTGCCATTTTGTGGAAGGGACTTGAGCACCCTCAGATTTTGGCATTTATGTGGGGTTCTTGAACCAGTCCCCATTGGTACCAAAGGATGACTGTATGTAATTATAGACTGTGGCAAGTGCTAGGAAGAGAATAAACAAGAAGGCATAGTTGTCATCCAGAGAAACAAACTCTAGATAAGCAGAGAAGGCTTCCTGGAGTAGGTGACCCCCAAGCTGAAAACAGAATGAAGAGACAGCCAGCAGGACCTGTAATCCGACCTCCTCATATGAGGAGGTGGAGGCTGGAGGATGGAGAATTTGTGGCCAATCTAGGCAAAGTTATTGAGACTGTCTCAAAAACAACAAAAAAAATCTACAAAAGGGTTGGGGGTATAGCTCAAGTGGCAGAACAGTTGCCTACCGTGGGCAAGGCCCTTAGTTCAATTCCCAGTACTGCAAAAAAGAAGGAAGGAAGGAGGGAGGGAGGGAGGGAGAGAAGGGAGGGAAGGAAAGAAGGAGAAAAGACATGAGACAGTCATGTAAAGAAGCAGGTGGGGATTATTTCAGGCACAAGTTTTGGGATCTGGGTGGCCAGAGAGAAGGAGCAAGAGGGAGAGTGGGAGGAGAGACAAAGGTCTGAATGTGAGATGGCAGGTGGCACAGGGCTTGTGGGCTCGATGGTGGACTTTGACTTTTGTTCTGAGCGAGCTGGGAGCCATAGAGGGTTCTTAAGCAGAGGAGGGACCACGACCTCATTCCTGTGTTTCCACCTTGTGGGAAACAGTGTGTGTATACATGGAGTGAGAAGGCAGGGAGCAGCTTGGCAGACTGCTCTGGCAGATGTGGCGAGAAGTGGGCAGGGTTAACAGGAGCCCAGGTTAAGGAAAAGATCCGATTTAAAGAATCCAGTTGAGCTGGCAGAGTGGCTTAAGTGGTAGAGCGCCTGTCTAGCAAGTGTGATACCCTGAGTTCAAACCCCAGTGTGGCAAAAAAAAAAATTCAGTTTAACACAGGTGTCCAGAGAGGTATAGATACCAGTACAGGAGACCTAGGTTCAGATGCCTTCTGTGCCCCTTTCCTGCTGAGCAACCTTCAAATCCATCATGAGACCTCTGTTTTCATTTCATCCTTGGCTAAGTGAAGAGGGTAATAGAAGTGGGGTGTTGTGCACAGGAGAGGAAGAAAAGTGGACCCTCTATATCCACAGGTCTAAGTCCAGATTCCACACGTGGGGATTTACTCAACAGCGGGTTGGGGGGAAGGAAACATGTATTTTGTTTTGCAGTACTGTTATAGGAAACTCGAACAGAGAGACAGGACTCTAAGGCAAGGAAGCAACACTTTGTGTTGGAAGTGTCCAAAGGCTGAGCCCTGAGAACAAAGGTGTCTCACCTTATGTACCCTTGCAAGCAGGTTACAGAGGCAATCAAATTAAAACCAAGGTTTAACCCACACATGGTTACATGCAGTTCTATAGGCCACTTCAGCCTAGTGTTAAGCGCCCTTCTACACCTCTTGCTACGTGACCTTCATGTGTGGATTCTTTAGGTCTGATCTCTCTGCTATGCCATCCCCTCCCCCTGCTTCACTATCAGAGCACAAGCCTGTCTGTTTCTCCTCTGGTCTTTCTCCCTGCTATAGTACTTGGGTTTGAACTCAGGACCCAGTGCTTGCTAGGCAAGCGCTATACCGCTTGAGCCATGCCCCCAGTGGAAAATAATTTTTTAAAGGGTGGGGGCTGGGGACATAGCTCAGTGGTGGGCTGTCTGCCTCGCACGTGCAAGGCCCTAGCCGGATGCATCTATCCTGAACCGTACAGACATTTTTCTTTTCATCTTTCCCTACACAGTACAGCAGAACACCTATTCCCGTAGCATTGTACATTTTGTCAAGTCATGAGATGAGAAGGTTTAAAGTCTACAGGAGGATGTGTATAGGTTCTACGCAAATACCAAGCCATCTTATATAAGGTACTTAGACATTTGTGGGTTTTAGTAACAGATGTGGGGGGGGGGGGGTCATGGACTCAAACCTGCAAATACCTAGTGAGGACTTTACTCAAAATGCTGGGGAGCGGGGCAGAGGGCAATAGCTCAAGTGGTTGAGTGCCTGCCTAGCAAACAGGAGGGGTTCCATCCTTCCTGAAACGGAGGAAGGAAAAAGAAGAGAAAGGAGGAGGGAAGGAAGAAAGAAAATAAGCCAGGTGATTCGCACCTGTAATCCCAGACTGATTGGGAAAATTGAGGTTCAAGGCCAGCCTGGGCACATAGTTTGAGAGACACCCCCACATCTCCAAAATAACCAGAGCAAAATGGTGTGGAGGGATGGTTCAAGCGGCAGAGTGCCTACCTAGCAAGCGCGAAGCCCTGAGTTCAAACCCAATTCCCACCAAGAAAAAAAAATTCGGTGGATGGGAGCTAGGCTTGGTGGCACACACCTGTAACTCCAGCAAATTGGTTGAGGCACAAGGATCTCCAGATAGAGACCAGCTTGGGCTACATAGTGACATCCGGTCCCAACACCCTCTTCCCCCCAAAAAATATAAATTTCAGGGGAAGAACTCATTGTAGGATGGATGGCCTGGAGGCAATACCAACAGCGGGCACCAGGGGGCAACCTGAGACGCGGGCTGCCGTTTTGCAGATCCAAGACTGCTGGCGCTAGATCGTGGGGCCTCAGGTGAGGGGCCCTGGAAGAAAAGCCTGGGCTAAGTGTCCAGAGCATGTGACTGCGGAGGTGGGCAGAACGTGGCTGCCTGTGGCCTCCAGGGATCACAGCCTAATAAGGGCCATTTGTTCTCCAGGCGCCTTCAGGAGAAACCTGAGCTGCCTGAATGGCAGGATTTGGGGTGGAGATGGAGCCTGCAGACAGCGGGTTTCCTGCCCCTCCTTCTTCCCTTTGGGAAAACCAGGGCAACTTGGAGAATCCCAGTGCACTGCTTCCCCTCCCTGCCTCCTATTCCCCCCACAAACACGCAGGGCCTGGACCTGTACAATAGGCACTTTTATTAGTGGTGGAATGCAGTTACTTACACATAGGGCTTGGTGAACAGGAGGGGGTGGCAGGCACGGGAGACCCCTCTCTCTCTAGGATACTGGAATTGCACTGATAGGCAAAGATATGAAGGGGGGGTAGGGAGAGAGGGCTTGACATGGCAGGCAAAGGGGGTACCAGGCCCCCAAGTTCAACAAGTTTGGCAAAAGGATTCCTAAGGTGTGAGGTGAATGGACAGAGGGGTCCCTGTTAGCCAGAGCATCTGCCCTCCCACCGTGTCTCCTGACATCATCCCTCAGGTGCTGATTTCAAAAAAGGGACCCAATTCACAAACCAGTCAGCCAGCTGCAGTTTTCATTAAAAAGCCATTAGCATCTTCAGCCTGGTGCTTCCGGACCACCCCGCTTCCTTTCCTCCCATCAGGGCCCCCCCAATATCACCTCTCTAGCCAGAAGACTCCCCAGCCTGGGCAAGCATACACTCCTGCCCAGCCACACACCTCCCCGACTGGGAGGGAGACAACTGAAGGCACTCTGGGTACCTCCATTCAGCTGTGGAGGCAGAAGGAAGAAAGCTAATTGACCCTTTAATGCATGTCCAGGTTAAAAAATAATTAAAGAAATGCATTTGACGGCCCTGGGGCCGAGGACTGGGCCATGAAGAAGGGGCTCGGTCCTGGCCCGTGAAGTGAAGGCAGTCAGAGGAGCTTGGAGTTCACTGTGGCCAGGCAGCTGCCTCCTCATCTATAGACACAGTCTGTCCCATTGTCTAAGAGGACAGGAAGCATGGAGGAGCCTGCAGAGGTTGGGCCACCTCCCATCCCAGACACTCCACTGCGTTTGTCTCCATCTGGGCCAGCAAGGGCTGGGTGACTCATTCCATTGCAATCTTTAAAGTGCCCGTGAAAACTCCAAGTGCCCCTTGGCACAGGGAGAAGCCCCAGATCCACCAGGTCCCCAAGAAACTGGTAGTAACGGGATCAGGGGGAGGGGACAAAGAGGCAGTGGCAGGACTTAAAACAAAGTCCAATGAGCCAGCAGGATTCTGACCCAGCCAGTCGCCTGTCCAGCACCCAAGCTCACAACCTTCCTGAGAGGAGAGGCCTCGGAGGAGGCCTGGGCCTCTAGGAATCTGCCAGCTTCTTGTTGGTCTTGTTCAAGAGCTTCTTCAGGGTGGAAGACATGAAGTAAGGCCTTTCTGCAGAGCCGTCATTTCTCTCCAGATCCTCCACTGCAGAGAGAGGCCACAGAGCAAGTGACATGAGAGAGCGCCCACAGGCAGGGGCCTCTGGGGACAGGGTGGGAATGAGAGCCACAGAGAGGTCTCAGTGAGTTAGAAAGCAGGACACACTAGGAGCAGAGGGGGGGCAGAGCGGGACCACGCAATGGATCCCCACACTCCCAGGCCAGGAAGCCCCCTGCATGCACCACCCGGCTCTCCAGAGAGGCCACCTGTACCCCCGACACCAGTGTCCCTCACTTTCTACTCCTCGACTTCCTCCCGCTTGCCCTCCTCCGCACTCCCCTTCAGTAGGATGTCCCTCAGCTCGGGCGACATGAAGTAGGGTCGCTCCTGAGAGCCGTCATTCCTCTCAAGGTCCTCACCTGGGCCCCCCAGGAACCGGCAGGGGGAAAATGGGGTGATCAGGAAAAGAAGGGAAAAAGGGAGGCAGGGGAAGAACAGGGAAGCCAGCAGGCATGGAGGAGAGGGAGAGAAAAGAAAAAAAATAAAAAAGACAGATGGAGAGACCAGAGTTAGTAGCAGCCACAGGTGCCCCCAACAAAGCCAGAGGCCCAGGGGCAGAGTGTTCCAGCTACAGCCTGGGCCAGGGGACCACAGGAGGGTAGAGCAGCCCCGAGTGCAGTGAGGAAGCCAGCAAGGCATGCTGGGGCCCCAGGACAAGGGACAGCCAGGCCCTGGGGAGGTCAGGGGCAAGGGACAAGGGAGTCAGGGCCCCAAAGAGCTGATGTGAAGGGTCACTCACAGAAGCAGAGGAACAGCGTGTCCACACACATGCCATAGACACTGAAGAAGCCATGAGCGATCAAGTAGGAGCCAATGATCACCGTCTGGACAAAGGAAAAAGGGTCTGTTACTGACCCAGCTCCCACCCGGAGCAACCTCCCACCCACCATGACCTTCCCAGGCTGGGATAATGACACTCCTGCCACTGAGCCCTTGTCAGAGTAACATCTCAACACCTCTGCTGGCAGAGCCCGTCATCTCTTCAACCCCAGGGCACATGCTGTCATTCTGCCATAAATCCAGTACACATCTCATCCTTCCACTATCAGCAAGTCCTCCTCCAGGAAGCAGCGTCTAGCATCTAGATCCTGATTTTCTGCTGTTTTAGTACTGTGCACCACTCCTAAAGCCTTTGTCCAGCTGCAATTTTTTTGGGGGGACTAGGATTTGAATTCAGGGCTTCACACTCACAAAGCAGACCTCTACTGCTTGAGCCACATCTCCAGTCCTTGTCTTTGTTTTTGAGATAGGGTCTCCCTAACTTTATCAGTCATAGTCTCAAACTTGGGATCCTCCTATATCCGCCTCCCAAGTAGCTGGGATTACAGGCATGTGGCAAACATGCCCACTTGTCATCACAATTATTCCTATGGCCCTTGAGACTTGAAAGTTGCCTGATTTAACATTTGTTGACTTCAGTCAAGTGGACCTTAGAGAGATTAAGTAATTTCCCCAAGTTACTCATCTTGGAACTATCAGAGGGACTAAGATAAAAATCTAGGCTCCAAGGCCTGCACTGCTCTTGGGATGAGACTCAGCCCCACCATGGCCCTGTCACCTCCTTGCCCACATCTCTACCTCTTTAGTCTTTCCATAGCAGGCATGCTGGTCTCCCCACTATTGTTCCTGGTAGGGTCCTACCTCAGGACTTCTGTACTTGCTGTTTCCTCTATATTGTCAGACCTCAGATGCACCATCACTTGCATGGTACAGGCACCTGTACCCCCAGACATCCCCAGGTCCTCCAATGCCAGCCCAAATAGTTCCCTGGATCCCTGGAGTGTGTGGATGTGCCAATAGCACATCCAGTTTGCAAGCATATATATTTTTTATTTTATTTATTTATTTTTTGAGATACAGGGGTTTGAACTCAGGGCCTACACCTTGAGCCACTCCACCAGCCCTTTTGTGTGATGGGTTTTTAGTTTTTTTGAGATAGGGTCTCATGAACTATTTGCCCAGGCTGGCTTCGAACCTTGATCCTCCCTATCTCTGCCTCCTGAGTAGCTAGGATTACAGATGTGAGCCACTGGCTCCTGGCTTTTTTTTTTTTTTTTTTTTTTGAGATAAGGTCTTCCTATGTAGCCTAGGCTAGTCTCAATCTCTCTCTCTTTTTTTTTTTCTTTCGGTACTGGGGTTTGTACTCAGAGCATGGAACTTAATAGGCAGGCACTCTACCACTTGAGTCATACCCCTAGATCTTTTGCTATAGTTATTATTTTTTGTTTTCTCCAGTTTTTGTCTATAACCAACTTCCTACCCCTGCCTCTTACATAGCTGAAACCACAGATGGGTGCCACCATGTTTGTTTTTGTTGAGATGGGGTCTCTAATTTTTGTTGCCAGTTTGGCTTTGAACCACTATCCTCCCATCTCTGACCCATGAGTAGCTGGGATTACAGGTATGAGCCACTGCAGCTACTTCAGTTTTTATTAATATCCATTAACCTCTAAACTGTAAGGCCTCTAAAGGGAAGGACCTCTCCTCCCGAGGGTCTCATATTTAGTAAGCACTCAATAAATATCTATGAACTGAATAATCAACCCCCTCACACTGACCTGCATCCACATCTGTCCAGCCAAAGGAAATCAACCAAGTCCCAAAACCTCCCCAGACTCCTGCGAGTGCCCAAAGATTCATACCAGTATAGGGACCCAGTAGTAATTGAGAGGTGGTGCTGTATCCTGCACGATCCTGATTCGGTGAGTGAAGAAGAAGAAAGCCAGGATCCCTGGGGAAGGAGGAAACTCAGGTGGTTAAGAGTTCTGAGTATAGGAAGAGAGCACTCCATGGGGACAGGTCAGCAGCTCCCAAGTCACTCCAACAGGATCCCAAACTGGGAGGTGCCACTCACCCACACTACCCACGATCAGAAGTTTGCCCAACAGGAACAGGAAGTCAGTAACTTTGTCCAGGACAGCCACTCTGCAAGGGACAAAGAGAGGCAGGTGTAACGCTGGTTCAAGGACTAGGGGAGGAAGGAGGCAAGAGAAGAAGGCGTCTTCTCCGACCTGATGATGTTTCTCATAAGCAAGAAGAAGGCATTCCTGGCAGACGTGCAGAAGTTGGTGCCGTAGATGGCGATCTGGAGGGGAGAAGGAGGGATGAGGTCTCCTGGATGGTGATCGGGGCTCCTCCCACCCAGCAGGAGCAGGTGGGTCATGTCAGAGTCCCAGGCCGACTCACCATGATGTAGGCATTCCTGTTGAGGAATTTGATGAACTTCTCTAGGCACCAGAAGCAACATTTGAGGCAGGTCATGAGAAATTTGGCAAACTTGTTCTCTGCAGCTGCAAGAGAAGGGCAAGGACCCAGAGTCGTCTAGATAGGGAACCCCATCGCCCACTCTCTAAGTGAGACAGGCAAAGGAGACGATGCAGAGCCCTTGGCCCCGCCCCTAACGAGAGAGCCAATTGAAAAGTCTCAGCCCCGCCTCTAACGCAGAACCCAACCAGGATGCACACACTGCTAATCAGGCTCCGCTCCCAAGCAGAGGCCAATCCTTGCCTCTGCCCCACCTCCAAATAAACCAATCCCAGCCTCATACTTTCCTCTTGAGAAAGATAGCAGCTTTAGTTCCGCGCCCTCCTAGCAGGAGCCAATGGTGGGCCGGGCCTTTTGGGCCCACCCCTCAGCAGTAAGAATTTCACCCAGTGGGCTCTCAGCCGATCACCTCAGGAACCAATCACATTCAGCAACACAGCTAATTGCCCCAGGCAGGAACCAATCACTGTCCCACCACTTTAGTGGTCCCACCCACCCTTCCAGCAGCGCCATTCCCAACCTGTTGCTTAGTCCCGCCCCCAGAGAGGCTGCACGTGGCCCGCACCTTTCAGCCGCTGATCCAAATACTCCAGCATCACGCGGATGATCTGCACAATGGCCAGAATGAGGGCGCCAAAGGCCAAGGACCCTGTGTGGTACCTGCGGGGGCGCCAAGGGCGTGATCAGTGACCCGGCAAGAACTGCTCCACCCTATCCTTGTGCTGTCCCCAACCCCGTCCTACCTGAGCGCTCGGCCAAAGGCAGAGAAGAGCGGGAAGGCAGGCAGATCATCTGGCTTTCGCAGGGCCCAGTAGTAGGAGGCAAAGGCCCCGGCCAGGGTGACCTGACCCAGCGCCAGCACGAAGTTGGCCAGCCAAAAGAACATGAAGGCATTGAAGATCTGCAGGCCCAACAACGCACGGTGGTAGCCCGACTCACCACCATAGAAGGCGAACTGGCAGCGGCCATTGGGGCACAGGCGAGATTCATTGGAGGAGGGGAAGTTCTGGGGGAGGGGACACAGAGCAGAGTGAAAATCCTGAGCCAGTGGCTCACGCCTGTGATCCCAGCTACTCAGGAGGCAGAGATCAGGAGGATCAAGGTTCGAAGCCAGCCTGGGCAAATAGTTCCACAATCCCCTATCTCGAAGAAAAAAAAAAAAATCACAAAAAAAGGCCGGTGGAGTGGCTCAAGGTGTAGGCCTTGAGTTCAAACCCCAACACTACAAAAAAAAAAGAAATACTGCAGCCAGGAATTCAGGGTGGGTGAGACAGTCATGGGAGGTCAAGGAATGAGGGGTTCAGGAGAGGAGCTTGTGAAAAGCAAGGAACGTCTAGAAACAAGAATGGCTATCACAAAGGTGAAGAAAAATGCGGAGGGTCAGGAAATAACAAGGGGGGGGAGTGGTCCAACACCCAGGGTCCAAAAGAGGCCAAGGTGATCAATTCCCAGCGTGCCCTGGAAAGTTGCGCACTCCATCCCTTGGCATCCATGCCCCCACCCTGGTATAGGAATACAACAGGTACCAAATGTTTGTTGAATGATCTCCCACCTCAGGTTTGCAGGTTTTTCCAACAAGTGGGCAGGCAGCATCATCGAATATCTTATAGACAGCTTCGTTAGAAGTGGACAGAAAGCTAGATTGTCATTAAGGAATTCGAAGTCTGGGGATGGAGAACCCCAAGGGATTATGGGAAAGGATCCACACACCCCAACTAGGTTCCAGCCCTGCCCACTCAAGCTTCAGGTCCCTTCCAGGCAACTTTGCCCTTTAGCCTTCTGAGGAGTCACGGGTGGGGGCTGCTGGTGGATACACAGCGGTACTGGCCCAGTAGGCGATGCAGAGACACAGAAGGAAGAAGGTGACCAGCGGGTACAGCATGGAGCACATGACATATCCCACAGCCCTGAAGAGGAGCACAGACACAGGCATCAGGGCCCAAAGAGCCCCAGGGACAACCCCAGCCTAGGTCCCTGGCCATCCCAGCCCCACCTGCTGGCTTCCTTGATGAGCGCAATGGCGATGAGAATTCTCTTTCGAAGAAAGATGAGTAGCAAAATAATAATAACTTCCAGGATACTCAGAATGATCACTGTAAGGGGCAGAGGATAAGTTGTTTGGGTGCCTCGCCTCCTCCAAGGCCTCCTAGGGGGCAGGACTGGGGACTGTGACTCACTGAAGGCCATCCAGGTCTGCCGCAAATGCAAGTACACCCGCAGATCCGTCTGGAAGCCAAGGTCTACCAGAGAGACATCCGAGCCAGCCTCACCACGCAGTCGCGCGTACTCCATGTAGCAGTGAAATATTCCTGCACAGAACCACAACTTCAGCACATCAATTCCTCCTCCAACCTTACAAAGCAAACACGATTGCCCCCAAGGCTGGGGAGATCCTGCCACAGGGTCTTTGGCAAGTGCCATTCACACTGTCAGGTACACTCTCTCCCACATCCTCAGGATTCTGCTCAAATGTCACTTGGTACTTGGTCACTTGAGCCACACATCCAGCCTTTCTCTCTTTTTTTTTTTTTTTTTTTGGTGGGACTGGGGTTTGAACTCAGGGCTTCCTGATTGCAAAGCAGGTGCTGTACTGCTTGAGCCACACCTCCAGCCCTCCCCCCCTCCACACACACACATGTTTTTTTTGTTGTTGCCATTGAGAGGATTTCACTGTAGAGTCCAGGCTGGCCTGGAATTTGCCATTCTTCTGCCTCCACCTCCCTGGTGCTGGGATTATAGGCGCGCACCACCTAGCTGACATGATGTCTGGGTTCTCAGATTTGGTTGCTAAGCACTTATCTTTCCAGAAAGTTTAAGTGAGTAATCAGAGTACAGGAGCTGCTTGGTGAGCAGAGCCTCTGGGTCCTCCAGGCCTTTCCCCTGACCTTATCTCCACACTATCACGGGCTCCCTGGCCGCTCATATGGTAAACAGGAATTATTTCCGTAATAGGAGCATGCAGTTGAGGCCCAATGAGACTTAGTCACTTGCCCAAGGACACAGATCTAGTCAGTAGCAGAGCCAGGATTTCATGTTCTGGGGCCAGAGTATGAGTTCCTAGTCACTAAACAGCATGCTTGAGAATGCCTTTTGGTTTTGTTCTTTTCTTTTTCGGTTTTTGTTTGTTTGTTTGTTTCTGAGACAGGATCTTACTCTGTAGTCCAGGCTGGCCTCATGCTGTCAATCCTCCTGCCTCAGGCTCCCACGTGCTGAGATTAAAGGCACGCACTACCACACTTGGCTATGAGTGTTGCTTTTGCTGCTGACAAAATACCAATCTAGGACCTGGTTTGGAAAGGTTCCGAGAGCCAGATCCCTCTTCCCTCCTGTGGTGATGCAGGAATTGAACCAGGGTCTTGCACATGCTAGGCAAGCGCTCTACCACTGAGTTACAGCTCCAGCCTCGAGAGCCAGATTTAACTCATCCCCGATAGATGGGCATTTAAGGGTTTCCATGTCTGCTCTCAGAAACACTCACGTGAGCAGCTTCACAAATATACCAAGTAAACAATGAAGAACAGCCAGACACAGTGGCTCATGCCTGTAATCCCAGCTACTTGAGAGACAGAGATCAGAAGAATTGAAGTATTGAAGTTCAAAGTCAGCCCGGGGCCAATAGTTTTTGAGACCCTATCTCGAAAATATGCAACACAGAAAAGGGCTGGTGGAGTGATTCAAGGTGTAGGCCCTGAGTTCAAACCCCAGTAGCACCAAAATAAAAAACAAGATGAAAAACATCTGAAGGCTTAGGATGAAGTTGCTGATGGGTACAGGCAATTTTCTGTGGGTACACAGGTGGGAGAGGGCACAGGGGAGGGGGAGGGAGACGCACCATAGCCCAGCACCAGAATCACCATGACAATCATCACCCAGACCATAATGCCAGCTAGGAACCGGAGCAGGATGACAAACAGGAGGCTCATTACCATGGCGATGACCAGGCCTCTAGGGAGTAAGACAGGGACATGAGAAGATCCTGCCAGGCCAGCCTCGGAGGGGACAGAGCCACCTGCCCTCTGACTTACATGACAATCCAGTACCAAGAGACAGTATAATCTTCAAATATCCTCATGGCCAGCTGCCGCGCCTCCAGGACCCCATTGGCCTTCCTGAAGAAAGAGGATGAGGCTCAGGTCAGACCCCCCTTTCCTGATCAGGTGGACCCCAGGCCATGCCCTTGTCCTGCCAGGAAATTGTGACACCCGTGTGTTGTCAGTGATCCTCACTTGGCGCCTTCCACCAGCTCCGTGATGTTTTTCCGAGAGCCGAGGCCATCTTCATAGGTAGTCTCGTTACCCACCATGAGGACCCCCTTGTGGGCGTGGATAGCTGGAAAACACCTGCGGGCCACTGTATGGGAGCCAAGGACGGAACTTGTCAGGCTAAGTCCATGGAGACCCCCCCAGTGTGTACCTGAGCCTCTGGGGACCCCAGACTCACAGGGTTTGCTGGGCGTGAGGACAGCAGGACATTCACCATCCCGAAGCACCTCAGCCACACCCTGCCAAGAGAGAGGGAACAGGTAAACCCCAGGACTGAGTCCTCCCAAGGCCCCTAGCTGGGCTCCCAGGACACCTGCTGCTCACCTTATTGTTCTGGAAGCCGGGGACACAGAACTGCTTGTAGTACTCAAAGTCCTTTGAGTTTCGGGCATTGAGGAAGGTGAGGTAGCGGTCAGGGCACTGCTCCACACAGATCTGGGAGCGAGGAAGGATAAGGATGCAGGGGACAGGGATATACACAGGATCCCCACTCAAGACAAAGGCTCCATCCCATGTCCAGCCAGCAAGAGAAAGCGATGACAAGAAGGAAAGGAAATGGGGGAGGCAGGGGACAAAATACCTGGGGAGTGGGACATTGGAATTCCAGCAGGACCAGGGGACTGGCACACTTCACGATGTTGAAATAAAACAGGAAGGGCTTGTCCCTGGAAGTGCAGAAGGGAAACAGTCAAGACTTCTCAACCACCCTATATAGAAAGCTTTATGGAAAAAACAACATGGGATGGGAACGTAGAGCAGAGTGCTTGCCTAGCATGCGTGAGGCCCTGGGTTCTATCCCCAGCACTATGACAACACAAAAGACCAAAATCAACAATAAAAACCATAATGACAGCTACTCCCTGGCAGATGCTGTTCTAAGCTCAGTACATATATATTAGATCATCTATGATTCCCATTTTAGAGGTGAAGAAAATGAGACCAAGGGGCTGCCTCAAGAGTAGGTCATATAAGCCCTAGGTCCTGAATTTAAGATAAATATCAGACTCAGAGAGGTTGAGACACTTGCCCTAGGTCACACAGCCTCCAGGGTTTGACAAAGTCTCAGCTGAACCAGCTCTGTCACCTGAGCTGTTCATCACCACCCTGACACAGAACGGTACTGTCTCCTCTGTCTCTGCCTCAAAATTTGACTCCATCCAGGTGCCAGTGGCTCACTCCTGTAATCCTAGCTCCTCAGGAGGCAGACATCAAGAGGATCCTGGTTTGAGGCCAGCCTAGTCAAACAGTTCGACAGATCCTATCTCAAAAATACCCAACAGGGCTGTCGGAGTGGCTCAAGTGATAGAGAACTTGCCTGACAACAGTGAGGCCCTGAGTTCAAACCCCAGTACTGCCAAACAAAGAAAAAAAAAACTAATGAGACTCCAGAGAACAGAACGTTTAAGTTCCCAAGGCCTGGAGCAGCGGCTGGGGATAATGTGGGAGTTTCAATACACAGGTGGCCTTCCAAAACCAGCTGCAGATTGAAAATATTTTTTAAAAATTGTGTCTGGCACAGGGAGTATAGCTGAGTGCTGTAGGGCACGTTTGGAGTCCTGGGTTCCGTCCCCAGCAACAGTAGTAACAGTGATGATGGTAAATTTTAAAAAACAAAATAGAAAATAGAATTGAGCATGTATAAGCTGCTTCTTCTTGCTGTCCCCTAAACAATACAGTATAACAGCTATTTCTGTAACAGCCACATTGTATCAGGCGTTACAAGTCATCTAGACACATTTAAAGTCCGCGGGAGGTGCAGGCACATTCTGCGCAAAAGCTGCACCATTCTACACACGGGACTTGAGCATGGGGGAGTTTAGTATCTGCAAAAGGGGTCCTGCATATCAAGGGACAAATGGACTAGAAAAGTCTAGAACCTTCTTCCCTGTGCTTACAAGCCCTTCTCCCCACTCCCCAGCCGATCAAGCCCCTGGGAGACAAACTCACGCGTTTTTTGTGCCCTTCTGTCCGCAAAACTCGCCCCTGCTGTCCGTGGGGTAGATGACCTTCCGAGGGTCCCCATGGGTCCAGGCTGTGAAGGGATCCGGGGACACTGAGGCCCTGCCATTCCTCAGCCCAAAGGCGGGGCTGCCCCCTCCCACCTACACGCCATGTCCTACGCCCTCCCCTACTTACCTATGATGCCCACAGCCACGTAGCCAACGATGGCCAGGAGGAGAATCACACAGCAAATGACATCTGTGCAACCCCTAGGGAGCAGAGAGGCAACGTCAGGACACGGGGCCATCTTGCCCTCTACACAGCCACAGCCGTGTGTCATTTGGACATATTTTCCCCGATAGTTTGAATGTATACAGCTTTTACATTTTGGTACCATCCCCGAAGCAAGTGACAGCAATGTGCAACTTGTGATCAGGTCTGAAAATCTCCCCACATCATCACCAGAAATACATGTTAACATTTTACTTGTTTGTACGAGGTTTCATAGACTTTTTTTTTTTTTTTGCTAGAATTAAAATTTGGGCACTCAGTGACAGAGTGCTTAAGTAGAATGTGCAAAGCCCTGTGCTCAAACCCAGCACAGCAAAAAGAAATCAATAAAATAAAAATTACAGAACAGAGATTTACATGAAGAAATTTTTATGCTGGGCACCAGTGTCTCACACCTGTACTTCTAACTACCCAGGAGGCAGAAATCAGGAGGATCAAGTTTCAAGGCCAACCCAGCAAGTAAGTTTTCGAGATCCTATCTAGAAAAAAACCCATCACACAAAAGGGCTGGTGGAGTGGCTCAAGGTGAAGGTCCTGAGTTCAAGCCCCAGTACCACAAAAAAAGAAGAAAAAATTTTTATATTTCTAGCCAGGAGCTGGTGGGCGCCAGTGGCTCAAGCCTGTAATCCTAGCTACTCAAGAGGCTGTGACTGGGAGAACTGAAGTTGGAGGTCAGCCCAGGGCAAATAGTTCTCAAGACCCCAAGTCCAAAGTAGCCAGACAAAAATGGACTGGAGGTATGGCTCAAGTGGCACAGTGCCTACTTGACAATCACAACTCCCTGGGTTCAAACCCCAGTCCCACCAAAAAATAACAAAATAAAAAAATCCCAGCTACTCCAGAGGCAGAGATAAAGGAGGATCTTAGTTCAAGTATAGCCCAAATAAAAGCTACCTAGACCCCATCTCAGGCAAAAAGCCAAGGGTGGTGGCTCCTGCCTGTCATTCCAGTTACTGAGGATAAAGTGGTCCAGGCAGGGAACAAAAACCCTATTCCAAAAACAGCTAAAAGCAAAAGAGGGTTGGGGGTTTGGCTCAAGTGCTAGAGCACCAGCCAAAATAAGTAAATAAAAACAAGTCCACTAGTGGCTAGAAGACTTGGCTCAAGTGGTGGGGTACATGCTTGGCGTGGGCGAGGCTCTGGGTTCCATCCCCAGCACCAAACACCAAACAAATAAAACCCGTTTGTAAGGACTCTTTGTACACAAAGCAAATTAGTCCTTGTAGCTAGCTGCAAATACTTATCACCAGTTTGTCGGGAACAGAGGGAGGGAGGGATACAGACGTGGGCTGGGGCAGGAACATCTCTGTCCAGAAGCCCCGGGGCTCTTACCTGTTGTAAATGGGTCCTTTGAACGTGGGATCATACTTTTGTGGCGTTCCTGAAAAGGCAACAGAATTTAGCTGAGTAGGTCAGAAGATCCCAACCCAGAATGGACTGGGAGACCTGCTGTTCCATGGCATTAAACTTGAACCCTGGACACACTAGGGTCCGCTTCCTACCTCCAGGAGACCACACCCCAGCTCCCATTTCCCCTGACTTGGAGGCTGGCGGCCACCCACGAGAGCCAGGCCCAGAAAGGTGGACAGGGGCAAGTTCAAGGTGCGATGGGCCGGGCACTTATGCAGGGGTCCTGAGGAGGGAGCCCCAGGGCAGGTCGTGCGGGTTTGGAGGGGCATCTGGGGGAGAACTCTGCGGAGCTGCTGGCAGGAGATGGGGTGTCACTTGCAGATGTACAATTTTGCTCCCCTTCTGCTCCTCCCCAAGGTCCATTCCCCCCTCACGCCCCCCACCCCCACGCTGTCGCGTCCAAGTGGCCAACCCCGGGGTGCGGGGAGGGGAATCTGCCTACCGTGCTTCCCGTAGTAATGCTGCCGATCGCCCCCCATCCCGGCGGGCGCGCACCCCCGACGGCGCCCGTAGGCTCCCGCGCCCTCTCGGTCCCCAGGTCCGGACACGCCGCGTCCCCAGGGAGGCCGGGACCCAGCGAGAGACTGGCCGAGGCGCCTCCCAGCTAAGTGCCAGGCTGGGCGGCACAAACCGGTCAGACCGGCCGGAGCCCGGGGACAGAGGCGAGGGAGGGGAGGAGGGAGGAAGAGGGAGGGGGAGGGAGAAGGAGGGAGGGGCGGGGGGCGGGGCGCCAGCTGCTCCTGCCACTCACCGCGCTCCCGCCCAGCCCCCACCCACCCACCTGCGGCCGCGCCACCTCCATTCCCCCACCCCCACGCCTCAACAACCCCGGGAAACTGAGGCACTGGAGGGCAAGCAGACGGCTGAGCTCAGACGACCAGCGATTGACGGAGAAGGTGGCATGAAAGCTCTCACACCGGTACAGTTTTCTCTTTTTTAATTTTGGCAGTACTGGGGTTTGAACTCAGGTCTTCACATTTGCAAACCAGGCGCTCTACCGCTTGAGTCACTCCTCCAGCCCATCTCACTCTGCTTATTTTGAAGATGCGGCCTGGCACCCTTGGCTCATGCCTGTAATCCTAGCTACTCCGGAGGCAGACATCAGAAGGATCGCTGTTAGAGGCTAGCCCCGAAAATAGTTCTAGAGACCCTATCTCGGAAATAGCCAACATGGACTGGCGGAGTGGCTCGTGTTCTAAGAGTGCCAGACTAGCAAGTGTGAGACCCTGAGTTCAATCCCCAGTATCACCAAAAAAAAAAAAAAAAAAAAAAAGGCTGGAGGTGTGGCACAGGCGGTAGAGCCCTGCCTGCCTAGCAAGCCCCAAGCCCTGAGTTCAAATCCCAGTGCCAAAAACAACCCCAAAATAATAATAGCTGCTACCTCAGAATCAAGTACACCCAGGTGGGGCTGTGCTCCCTAACTTAGCTTGTCCCTAGAGAAAACTCCACCTCTTTCAAGTGGCCTTATGTGAGAAGCCTGTCTGGCCCCTAAGCCACAGGCTTCAGCAAACAGGCGAGGCCTGAGGCTCCAAGCCATGCCCTTGGGTAACCAGGACTCCCAAAGAAATCTTGTGGTTGCCACAGTCCCTTCCAGCCCTGGCCGGCTGGTTCCACCCCACCCAGACTGAGCAGTGGTCAGAGAGCTGGTCCCGGTCACAGGCCTCTTCTGTACCCAGTTACACTGTCCGTTGGAGACAATGACACTCAACACCATACCTACCAGGTCGTCACAGACAAATTCAAATGTGTGGGCTGTCATGTGGGCTTCACCCCCAGCTGCACATTTGTGTGGCATCTGCTACCCAGCCCCATGTGGAGGTTTCACTGTCACCTCATGCTCACATCCAAGCTTTTTATTTGTTTTGGTGGAACTGGGATTTGAACTTGGCTCCCTGCATACAAAGTTGGTACTCTACCACTTGATCCACACCTCCAGTCCATTTGGCTCTGGTTGTTTTTGAGATAGGATCTTGAGAACTATTTGCCAGGGCTAGCCTCCAACCTTGATCCTCCAGATCTCAGCCTCCCACGTAGGTAGGATTATATGTGTGAGCCACCACACCTGGCTATATCCAAGATTCTGATTGTCCCCCAAAGGCGGTTCCTCCTTTCCTGTACCCAGGCCAGAAACCTCTTCTTGCTTCACATCCACTCTGTCTTCAGAACCATCTAGAATAATCCAGCTTTTGTCCACAGCCAGTCATATCCTGCCTGAATTAGCTATGACCCTCATTTTGTGCAATCCCCTATACTCTCCACAGCTGGGAGAGCCTGTGAACACCTAAATCAGGGTACTTCCTTCCCTCTGCCCAGAACCTACCATGGCTCCTACCTTGCTCAGAAGAAAAGCCCAAGTCCTCACTTCCTGGCCCTCACCTCTTCTCACTTGCTGCTGGCTTGTTCTGTTCCAGCCTCACTGCCCTCCTGGCTGTATTACAAACTCAGCAGTCACAATGCCACCTCAGGGCTTTTGCACTGGCTTTTCTGTTCCACTGCACAGAAGCTCTTCTCAGGCCTTGAGGAGGTACCATCTCCCCCGAGAGGACAGGCTGCCTCCGACACCTTATCTAAACAGTACAGTATGGCTGGGAATGTAGCTCAGAGCTAAAGCCATGAATGAGGCCCTGGGTTGTATCCCAGCATTGGAAAAAAAAAAAAAAAGTCAGATATGGTTGTTCATGCATATAATCCCAGCACAGGGGGAGGCTGATGCAGGAGGATCTGGAATTTGAGGTTAGCCCATGTCTAGCATCAAACAGACAAGCAGTAAATGTTTGTTGAATGAATAACCACAATGCATAATCAGCACTTATAGAACTAACTCTGAAAATAAAAATGCAGCAGTTATCCATGTGTCCGTATTTTAAGAAATAATGTGCGGGTAAGTAGGGTGGTGAATCCCTATAATCCCAGCACTTTCGAGACTGAGACAGGAGGATCAAATTCATTTGAGACCAGCCTCCATTACATAGTGAGACCTTGTCTCAAATAAATAAATAAAATAAAATTTCTAAAAATTAATTCAGGAGGGGCTAGGGATGGGGCTTAGTGATAGACCACTGGACTGGCATGCTTGAAGGCCTGGGTTCCATCTTAGCACTCCACCCGAAAAAATTAATGTGTGAATTTTCACTTAAAAGAACTTGATCAGTGATAAAGGTGGAATTTTCAGTCCACAAGAAAAGCAAAACTCTTTCGTCAGTATGCTTGCTATGCATTTGGAAGAAAATAAATTTAACCTGCCCTGACACAGAGCAAAACAAATTCCACATGGATTAATCACGAAAAGACATAAAATCTCAAAACTATGACAAATAGCCTGGCTACACAGTGAGTTCAAGGCCATCCTGGGTTACACAGCAGGACCTGGTCTCAAAAAAAAAAAAAGGGCTGGTGGAGTAGCTCCAGCGGTAGAGCACCTACCTAGCAATCATGAGGCCCTGAGTTCAAATCCCAGTACTGATAAAAAAAAAAAAACTAAAAAAGTTACAAGCATGAGGAAAACACAGGAGGCTATATTTAACATCTGACAGGAAGACCGGTAGCGCAGGCGGTAGGAGAGATAGGGATTGGAGATTACTGGAAGTTTCTGATGTCAGCCTTCTGAATGTGAGCAGACCTGGCAGAGAGGAAGAAACCACTTAAAAAAACAATGCTGAGCCGGTGGCTCATACCTGTAATCCTACCTACTTGGGAGACTGAGATCAAGAGGGTCAAAGTTCAAGTCTAGCCCAGAATGGTTTGAGAGACCCCATCTCCAAAGTAACCAGAGCGAAATGGACTGGAGGTGTGGCTCAAGCAGTAGAGCACCTGCTTTGCAAGTGTGAAGCCCTGAGTTCAAATCCCGGTCCCACCAAAAACAAAACAAAACACTTATTCTAGCTCACACCTGTAATCCTAGCTATTCAGGAGGCAGCGATGAGGAGGATCACTGTTGGAGTTCAGCCCGAGCAAATAGTTCGAGAGACCCTATCTCAAAAAAACTCAATATAAAACAGGGCTAATACTGTGACTCAAGTGGTAGAGCGCCTGCCTAGCAAGCGTGGGGCCCTGAGTTCAAACCCCAGTACTACCAAAAAAAAAAAAAAAAAAAAAAAGAGGTAGAATCGAAAGCTTGAGGTATTGTGTTCAATCCCCAGCACCACAAAATAAATAAACCATATCAGCCCATTTTACAGCAGGGGAAAGCAAAGGTCAGAAGGGAAAGCAGCTTGCTCAGTCCACCCAAGAGGTCCATTCACAGTCTGGGTGGGATGAGTAAGTGGGAGTTACAGAGGGTATTTGAGCAGGAGCATGACAAGTCCAGGCGAGGAAAAGGAGAACATGCTGGGGAGTCTCCGAGAGCTCTGTCAGGGGAAGATTGCTGAGCCTGAAAAGCTTGAGTTACCTCTGTGAGATGAACGAAGAGGCACTGGGTACAGGCTTGGCCCTGTGGCCTCTCAGGAAATGTGAGAGGGAAGATTGGTGAGGTCAACTGATGGGTTCCATTAGCTCTCATTAACCATAGTAGGGTAGGGCTGAGGAAGGGGAGGGGCAGACACTATGGTTTCTGATCATTGAGCCTGAGCCAAACCCTGAAGGAAGTCAGTGTGTTGGATTTACAACAGGGGTTGCAAGATGATAATAAGAACAAAGGTGCAGGCAGAAGATCAGGCGTTCCAGGCCAGCCTGAGTTACATAGCGAAACCCAGTCTCATGCCATGTGTGGTTGTGCACGCTTGTAATCCCAGCTACTTGAGAGGTAGAGGTAGGAGGATCTCGACAAAGTCAGCACAAGCTGATAGCAAAAGGGCTTGGGTGTGGTTGAAGTCAATCACATTAAATTATTTTGTATACTTAGGTGTGTCTTGTTTTTTTGTTTCTGTTCCTTCAATCTTCCAGTCTACTAAAACCATTCTGATTTTTGTGTGAGGCGAACGTGATAACCACTACACTACGGAAACAACCGGTCCATTCTGATTTTTGTGTAGCCTAATAATATATTTTAGTAGCTGGCCTTGAGTACATTCTCCTATAATTCTTTTTGTTGATGTTTTTTATTTTTTCAGGACTGAGGTTTGAACTCAGGGTCTCCACCTTTCCTTTTTTGTGATGGGTTTTTTCGAGATAGAGTCTAGTTGCCTGGGCTGGCTTCGAACCGTGATCCTCCTGATCTCTGCCTCCTGAGTAGCTAGGATTACAAGACTAAGCCACCAGCACCCGGTTGGGTATTTTCCTTATTTAAAATTTTATCTTATTTTTATTATATTGTTTTACTGGGGGTACACTGTGACATTTACAAAAGTGCTTATCTTAGTTAAATTCACCCGCACCATCATTCTCCTTTTTCCCTCTCCCCCCTTCTTTGAATAGTTGCAAGGTCTCACTGTTCCGTTTTCACACATGGGTGCGTAATATTTGCACCACATTCACCCTCCAACACCCTTTCTTTGCATCCTCCCCGCTCCCACTGGTACCGTTCTGCCTTCCTGTCCTTCCTTTTTTTTTGGCAGTACTGGGGTTTGAACTCAGGGCCTCACACTTGCTAGGCAGGTGCTCTACAACTTGAACCACTCCACCAGCCCAGTTTTGTGTTGTGAATTTTCAAGATAGGGTCTCTAGTATTATTTGCCTGGGCTGGCTTCGAACCGTGATCCTCCTGATCTCAGACTCCCGAGTAACTAGGATTACAGGTGTGAGCCAGTGGCCCCCAGCTTTATTTTGCTTTTGAGACAGGGTCTCAGGATCTTTCCTGGAGTTAGCCTCAGTCTCAAAATCTTCCTGCCTCCACCTTCCAAGTAGCTGGGATTGAAGGCCTGTCCCACTGTGTCTGGCCAAATCAACTTTCAAGTCATTTTGCTCAAATATCACATTTGAAAACAAACAAAAAATCCGAAAAAGGAATTCCAACAACTTGCTGGTCTAAACAACATAAATTTCTTACCTCCCTTTTCCTCTTTTTCTTTCAGCGGTGCTGGGGTGGAAACCGGGGCCTCCCACATCCTAGCTTAGGCAATTATCTTATAGTTCTAGCAGTCACATGTCCACAACTCACTGAATGCCACTGCACTGCATTTCTCCCCAGGATTCTACATTCTCTGACAGCTTCTAGAATCTTCTGAAATTCTACGGGAGAATCTGTCCCAGGTTCGAGAGACCGGTTCTTCTTCCTCCTTCTTCCTCTTCTTCTCCTTCTTCTTGTACTGGGGTTTGAACTCAGGGCTTCGTGCTTGTTGCTAGGCAGACGCTTGGGCACATGAGCCATGACCCCAGTCCTTTTTGTTCTGGTCCTTTTGAAGATAGGGTCTTGCTTTTTATCCACGCCACCCATGATCCTCCTATCTAAGCCTTCCACAGTAGCTGGGGTGACAAGCAGGTGCCACCACACCCAGCCATTAGTTGAGATGGGGGTTTCTTGAGCTATTTGCCCAGGCTGGGCTTGAATTTCAACCCTCCTGATCTCTGCCTCCTGAGTAGCTAGGGTCCAGGCATGAATCACCAGTTGTTCCCTTCTCCCATTTTTAAAGCCAGCCGTCACAAGAAGCATACATCTGTTTCAATGTCACTGTCCTCTGATGTCCCACTTCTCTCGTTTCTAAGGAGTCTTGTTCAGGGACCATCTGCAAACCCAGAATAGTGCCCGACCTCAAGGTCCTCAATCTAGTCACACCTGCAGAATCTCTGTGGAGACACGTAAACCAGTACGTTCTCATGTTCCCGAAATTGCCACCAGGACATATTTGGAGGCTATTGTTCTAACTCCCACAACTTCCTCTTTTTGCATGTGAGTGTGTGGAACTGGGGTTTGAACTCAGGACTTTGCACATGCAAAGCAAGTGGAGCCACACCTCCAGCCCATTTTGCTCTGGTTATTTTGGAGATGGAGTCTTGTCAAATATCTGCCATGCCTAGCCTCAAACCTAGATCCTCCCAATCTCAGCCTCTCGAGTAGCTAGGATTACAGGCAGGGGCCACCAGCGCCCAGCTTCCTCTTTTGTGATCTTCTCTGTGGTGCTGGGTGAGAAATCCAGTGCCTCATGCGTGGTAGGCACCATCAGGGGCTTAGCTGTGTAGGCTAAGAGTTGACAGACTCGTAGCTACCTGAAGGGCACTGACTGCTTTGTTTTGTTTTGTATTTTTGATGATACTGGGGTTTGAACTCAGGGCCTTGGGGTCTACAGCCCCCCCCACTTTATTTTTTTTGCCGGGTACAGGACAGTGTCTCACTATGTAGCCCAGGCTGGTCTAGGACTCTCAATCCTCCTGCTTCAGTCTCCAGCTTGCTGGGATTACAGATGTACACTACCATACCTGTCTCCGTCTATGGCAGCCTTTATACAACAGGAAGCTGAATTGGGGTGGTACATCCTGGCATTTATTCACTAGAATGAGGATGGGGACACAAAGACTCCACAGCTCAGAATTGGGAAAGTGAGGCCCAATGGGGCTCCAGTCCTCCATGGATGAAGTCAGACACACCTACAGGTTCTCTCAGCTGCCACTTTCCTGTTTGCTGGGACTCAATGCCTCCAAAACACTTATCACAGGTCTGGAGGATGCAGCTTCAAGAAATAGAACTCCATAGACTAGAGGCATGGCTCAAGTAGTATAGTGTCTGCTTGGCAAGCACAGGGTCCTGAGTTCAAATCCCAGTCCCACCAAAATGAAAAATGAAAAGAAATACAACTCTGTGCTAGAGTCCTTGCCTGGCATGCAACTTGACAGGGAGGTAAACTGAGGCCATTCCCATAGGCCACAGAGCTGGTGATGCACAGAGTCAAAGCCAGGCTTTTCTTTGGCAGGTCCTGGGTGCAATGAATTGAATGTAGTCGGGCTCCTCTGAAACTTGCGTGACATTTAATCCCCATGGGGAGGCATGAAGTGTGTGGAAAGTGATTGGACCATGGTGTGCAGAGGTAGGGCCTTTGGAAGGACCTAAGAAGTCTTCAAGAGGCTGAGCCATTGATGGCTTTCTAAGAGGGATAGAAAACCGGGCAAGGCAGCACCCAACTGTAATCCCAGTACTCAAGAGGCTGAGGCAGAATTGTGAGTTTGAGGCCAGCCTGGGCTACATAAGACCCTGTCTTAAGTAAACAAAAAAGAGAACAAAACTCCACGTGCTCCCTGCCTCTCACCCTTGTGATGCAGACACCAGCTGGGGACTCTGCCAGCAAGAAGGCCACCACCTGATACAGCTTTTTGACCTTGCGCTAGAACACCAAGTGAAGCTAAAGAACCCCCTTTTCTTTGTAACATCCCCCCGCACACACACCTGTGGTATGGTGTTAAAAAAAAAAAAAAAGACCCTGGGAGAAGCAAGGGTGGAGGAAATATGGAGAAGCTGAGAACAGCCAGAGTTGGGGAGGTGACCCTTGGGTCCCCGCCAGGCTGGGCAGAAGGGCTGGCCTACCCAGTGTGGTGAGCGTGGGAGATAAGGAAATTGACATGAGTTCCCCAGTCACATTGCTTCTGCCAGGACATCAAATGCCACCTAACCCCACAGCTTCTGGACACCAGCCAAGTCCCCAAGGGCTACAGCAGCCCAAGGCCTCGTCCACACAGCCAGGCCATGGCCCCTGCCTTTCCAGAAGCCTGGGCCTGGCAAGTGACATCCCAGCTGATCAGACAAGTCTCTGACAAAGGGCTCAGGACAGCACCTGGGCAGGAGAGCACAGAAGCGCTCAGCAGCAAAGATAGAGAGCTAGGCCTGGTGCTGCCTAGCTATAATCTCAGCTCTCCAGAGGCAAAAGGACCGTGAGTTCCAGGTCAGCCTGGGCTACATAAGGAGACCCTGTCTCAAAAAGAAGAAAGGTAGAGTGCCTACTGTATGCACCAGGTACCAAACAAGCCATTTGCTTCTAGAAATGTTTAATTCTTATTTTATCCTGACAATGTGTCCTGAAGGCTGACGCACAAGGAAGAAACGGAGGCACCAAAATGTTTCGTGACCTGCCAAGGATGCTCTTGAAGTCTATTATGGGATACCTCCCCTGTACCTCTGAACCTAGGTCACGGTCAAGTCCCGCACTCACGTCAGTCCAGACCCGACACCTGAGTCACGCCACAGCCCTCCTCTGCTCAGAACTCTCAATGGTCCCCACTTCTCCCAGAACAAAAAGCCCAAGTCCTATGTGTGGCCCACAGGCCATGCAGACTCTGTCCCCTCTTCTGTCCTCACCTCCTCCTGTCAATAGGCCTCCTCACTGCTTAGTAACACCAACATGCTCCCTCCCCAGGGCCTTTGCACATGCCCTTCACCTAAAACGCTCCTCACAGCTCCCTTCCTCTGGTCACCTTCTCAGAATGACCTTCCGATTTTAATCTCAAACCTGCCTCCAGGCTCTAGAGATCACTCCCACCCATCTTCTAGGATTTACCTTTCTCTAATCCTCTTACCCAACATTCTAAGCAATTTCCTAATTCCTTTTTTTATTTTTGGCAGCACTGGGGTTTGAACTGAGGGCCTCATGCTTGCTAGGCAGGCGCTCTACCACTTGAGCCACTTTGCCAACTCTCTCTTCATTCTTATTTCTTGTCTGATCTCTTTAGAGAATGTCAGCTCCACAAAGGCAGCAGCTCTGCTGGGTTCACTGCTGGGGCTAGAACACACAGTGCTTGTTCAACGAATGCCTGCTGAAGGAAGAAATGAATGGACTTATTTACATCAAGCAACCTATAAGCTTATCAAGATACAAACTTCAGTTCAGTTTGGGCACGGTGCCTCATGCCTGTAATCCTAGCTACATAGGAGGATCACAGTTTGAGGCCAGCCCAGGCAAATAGATCTCAAGACTCCATCTCCAAAACAATCAGAGCAAAATGCACTGGAGGTGTGGTTCAAGTGGTAGAGCACCTGCTTTGCAAGCTCAAAGCCCTGAGTTCAAACCCCAATTCCACCAAAAAAAAAAAAAAAAAAAAAGTTTAAAAACTTTAGTTTACACTAAAAAGAAAATAATCATCCCCCTCTCACCTGCAGGCCTGGAGCTCTCACTTCCTGTCCTTGAGAACAGTTCCTCTTATTAATTTCCCTTTTCTCTCCATCCAGACACCGTCTACAATGTCTGTCCCCTAACCTCTGTTTTCTTTTTTTGTGTGTGCTGGGATAGAACATGGGCTTCACATACTCAAGCACTGAGCCACACCCAGCCCCTGAACCAGTCTTCCTGCACACTGTTCCCCCTTGCTGGATCATCATTTTACCAGCCTACGTAGTATTTCACTGTGGGAACAGGACCTTTTTTTTTTTTAAACCTGTACCACTGAGCCACACCCTCCACCCCTGTCCAAGAAGCTATAAAAAGATACAGAGGCTTGCACAAACACAGACATAAATAAACTAAGCCCTGGAGACTTGTTTTTTTGCTTCTTTGTGACAGGGCCTCGCTCTGCAGGCCAGGCTGGCCTTAAACTTGAGATCCTCCTGCCTTAGCCTCCCCAGTGCTGGGATTACAAGTGTGTACCACCACTCACTCCCATCTGGAAGGAAGTTTCTTGACTATGCTATCTCTGTGGTGTGGACAGGGGCTAAGAGTTCTTAAAAGTTCTTTCATATGGAAAGCCAAAATCAGAATTTATTTTTAGTTTTTAGTTCCCTTGTCCCAAAAGAAAGAATGTATTGATTTTGTTAGATGAGTTTAAAATCGTGTCATTTTTATTATAATTTGGAAGCGAATACATTATGCATTCTTCACATACAGAATGATTTTTTTTCTGCAGTACTAGGGACGAAATCCAGGGCCTTGCACAAGTCAGGCACCTGCTCTACCACTGAGCCATGTCCCAAATCAATAAGACTTTTTTTTGGTGGGACTGGGATTTGAACTCAGGGCTTTGTGCTTGCAAAGCAGGTGCTCTACCACTTGAGCCACTCCTACAGTCCAATTTGGTGTGATTATTTTGGAGATGGGGTCTATTTGCCCAGACTGGCCTCGAGCCTCAATCCTCCTGATCTCAGCCTCCCAAATGACTAGGATTACAGGAGTGAGCCACTGCACGCAGCTGAACATTGTGCTTGCAAGTATATATCTGTAATTCAGAATGGTTACATGGAGCCAAAAACAACTATATTATCTCACATAGTTATTTTGTTTCTTTCTTTTTTGTTCTGGGGCTTGAACTCACTCCTTCACCTATAGCCACTCCACCAGCCCTATTTTTGTGAAGGGTGTTTTTGAGATAGGGTCTCTTGAACTATTTTCCTGGTAATCCTCCTGATCTCTGCCTTCTGAGCAGCTAGGATTACAGGCGTGAGCCACCGGTTTCCAGCTCTTTCTTTCTTTTTTTTTTTTTTTTTTTTTTTCTTTTATTATTCATATGTGCATACAAGGCTTGGTTTATTTCTCCCCCCTGCCCCCACCCCCTCCCTTACCACCCACTCCACCCCTCTTTTTTTTTTTTTTAACACAAGGTCTTACTACGTAGCCCAGGCTGGCCTGAAAAATGCAAAAATCCTCTTGCCTCAGTTTCCTGAGTGCCGGGATTAAAGATGTGCACCACCAGGTTTGGCTACGTAGTTATTATTTTTTTGTGTTGAGAGGCTTAACATCCACTCTCCTTGTATTTTTCAAGACTACTAGGGCTGGGGTGTAGCTCAGTGGTAGGGTGCTTGCTTGATTAAATAAATAAACAAATATTCCTCCCCAACTTTTTTTTTCTTGTATGTGCATAATCAGATTCCCTCTGTAGCACTTAAGACTTTCTGGTGAATGGGGCCAAGGAATCTGCTTTTTTAACCAAACACTGTTACTTTTTGCTCTCGTCAGACTCTATTTCTCCCTTGTCAGAACCTATTGTTTGGGTTCTGGAATTCTATCCTGTGCTGCTCATGGGCAGTACCCACTGCTGACATCCGCCGGAGCCCACAGTCGTTTCCTCATTTCCCTTGGAGCCACCCCACCTTCCTCTCAACAATGGTGTCTGCTGGGGAAGCCCAAGCCCGTGCCTGGACACTGAGAGCTGCTGTTCTGTTAGCTCCATGTCCTTAGTGTCACCAGCCCCAGAGGCCTTCTGAGCATAAGCACGGTGACAGACAGTAAGCGACTTTTGCTGAGCCCTACACGCGATGCAATTTCAGAGAGGTCATCCGTTCACCCAGAGTCACATAGCATGTAAATTTTTGAACTATGCTTTGATCCTGGGTCTTTCTGATGTCACCCTTATATATTCATGTAACCAAGAGAAAGCCACTGGGAAAGGAGAGAAGGATCCATTATCAGGCAGGGAGTTGACGGCACAGCCCAAGGGCCTCAAGGGTGTTGATCTATTTATTTATTTTTAAAGTTTTATATTTGGGATCATGCTGGAATTTGAACTCAGGGCTTTGAGCATGCTAGGCAGACACTCTTGCCCTTTTGTTTTAGTTATTTTTCAGGTAAGTTTTTACCCAGGACCAACCTCAGACTGCAGTCCTCCTACCTTTACTTTCCAGGTAGCTGGGATTATAATATGAACTGCTATAGCTATACCCAGCTAATTGATTAAGATAGGGTTTCACTAATTTTTTTTCCCTTGGGGCTGGCCTCAAAACACAGTGCTCTCAACCTCATAGCTGCGATTACAGGCAGAGCCACTGCTCAGGGCTGGGGCCTTAGGTGTTTGGTTTTGGTGAGATAGAACCATTTACAAACAAAGCAAGCCGCCAAGCCAGGCAGTGCCCCTGGAGGAAGATCAAGTTTGTCTTCAGGAACCTGCCCAAGTTTCCATCTCAGGCTCCTCTGGGCCTCCTGGAGGGAAGTAATTAAACAAGTAGGTGGTTTGTTTGCAGTTCTTGCTGCACAGAACCTACTCCTACAGAATTGTCTCATGTTGGGCTCTGTCACTTAAAATAGACCATGTGATTTTTTTTCCACACACTGTGTCCTGGTCTTTGCCTTACAACCTCAAACAACCTGCAATTACATATTTATCCTCTTGACCACTCCCTGTGATCTTGGACTCTTCTGACTTGGCCACTGCTGTGATCCTAGTGTCTAGATTTTGCTGTAAGACACTCAAAAAATACTTGTTGGGCAGGGACTGGGGATGTAACTCGGTGGCATGCACCAGGCCCTAAGTTCCATCCCCAGCACTGACAAACAAACAAAAAACTTGCTGATTGACTATCTGAGCACACAGGCTATCAGGCCTGTGTTGCAGAGGTCCCCTTGCCCTCTTCTGGGTGAGCCTGCTGAGCCTGGAAGGTTTGCTAAGTCGCGGTCCATCATGGCTCAGTCCCATTTTTTGGCCAAATTCAAGGCTGAATGAATCCTATCATTGTCCACTCTGCCCTACATCCCCCTATCCCAGCCAGACCTCGTGGAGACCAGATTCCTCAGGTGCTGACCACCATCAGCCAAGGCACACCACATCAGAGACCATCATCCATACCCAAGGGGTGCACACCACCAGCCGCAGAGCAAAAACCAAGAGCCAAGGGGGCCCTGCCTGAGGTCTGGGCTGGCAGCTTCTAGAAGCCAGAAGGGTGGTGGGGAGGTGGCCAGGTCCTGGTGCCTCCCTCTTGGCAGGACTGGGCAGGGAGCGTTCCCCCAGCCTTTCTATCTGTCTCTTCCTGCAGCCTCCTGAGGCCACAGTCTCTGGAGGATTAGAAAGCACAGAGCTAGCCTACTTGTTTTTCTTCATTTTGAGCAGTTTCCGGCCCCCTCCCCAAGCCCTCAAGTCTAGCAGTTTCCAGGAAGTTCCTGTCACACAAGGTGGGGAGCAACGGTGACCCTTCTACCCCAGGGCAGTGCCACTTGACTCTTGGCCTGAATTGGGCTCTGGGGACACAAAATGGAGAAGAGAAAGGAGAAACTGAGGAACAACATCTCTCCCATGGGAACCCAGGGGGGGAGGACCTCACTGTAGGGCTTGATTGAGGAGAGGCCTGGTCCCATCCCCAGCTGGAAGTGGTTAAGGCCACCCTCACGGCTTCAAGGAGGGGGTTCCCAATCTCCCGGACCCCTTAAATCCGCATGCAGGCACCCCTAATTCTTTGCACAGGGCAGATAAAGTTTATCAATTGTTTCCGGCTTCCTTCCTGCCCCATCAACCGGAGGCGCCCTTGTTTCCGCCCTACCCTGGTGCCTGGCCAAACCCAGTGGGCTCCCACCCCAGTATTCGGTCTCTCCAGTCTTGCCTCAGTTTCCCCATCTGGCCAAAAGCCCAGGATCGTTCCTTCTGTGTATGTGTGCAGGGGAGGAGGGATATGGATAGGAGGAAGAGGGGGACAGAAAGGTCTAGAAGAGGAGCGGGAATTGGGGAGGTCTAGGCCCTGTTTCTTTTCCCAGCCACGATCGCCGAGCCTCCCCTCCCCCGCGCGCCATCTGAGCCGCCCAGATAACGGGTCCTCGGCTGAAGGAGCATGCGCCGTGCGCCCCGGCCCGTCATCCCAAAGGGAGCAGGGGATCCCGGGAGGGGATGCACGGCCACCAGGCTGGAGCAGAAAGCGTGGGATGCGCGCAGCACGGGATGCACAGGCCCGAGCGCGGAGGGGACCTTGGCTGCAGCGCGGCTGTTTGAGGTCTCAGATGTCCCCCTCCTCCCTCAACATCTACCCCTCCAACTCAGCAGAGGCGACTCCTACCGTAGGCTCCGTCCTTCCGATCGTCCTCCATGACCGCAGCGGGCAAGGAGGGGAGGCCCAGCCAGCGCGACCCCAGCCCCGGCGGGCGGGAGGCTCCGCGGGCAGCAGCGCCCCGCCCCGGGCCCCGGCCCCGCCCCGCCTGCCTGCCTGGTCAGCCCCGCCCCCGCCCGCTCCCTCCAATGGGAGCCCGGCGCCGGAGGGGGCGTGGCCTGGGGGCGGACCCGGGCTCCGGAGGGGAGAGACCCAGCCTTTGTTTCCAGGCTGGTGTGCGTGATGGGCAAGGGGAGGTCCGCTAATCTGTCATTCATTCATGCATTCGTGGATTACACAAGCAGGCATTGGGCGCCAACTGTGTACCAGTGAACACACAGAAAGATGTTTTTCATTCATCACATAGGCAAGAATCTGAGTTTAGTAACAGCCAACCGGAATGGGCAAATATTCTCTAGCAGAAAGATGAAATCCAAACCACTTCATCCATCTCGTACAATCCCTGTCTGGCATTGACCCTGGGGAAGCCATCGCAGGCCTGTGCGCCTGGGGTGTACGTGCCAAAGGGCATCATCTTCAGCCTTGATCATAACTGTGCATAATGGATGAAAATGAACACGTCCTCAACAGAAGAGGTGGATGCGGCACGATTCACAAGGGGGAATAGCGTGCAGTGGATAAAAAGGATGCAGTCACCAGGTGACATGGGACACAGATTAAAACCTCGACTCATCACCAAGCACACCCACCAGAATAGCCGAAATTAAAGCCTGTCCACATAGTGAGACCCCCTCTTCTCCAAAATGAAATTTTTCCAGGCATGGTGGTGCTTGAATGTAATCCCAGAGCTCCGGAGGCTGAGGCAGGAGGATTATGAGTTTGAGCCAGCCTGGGCTACACTGCTAAACTCTGTCACCAAAAACAAAGCGAAGTGGTTTTTTTTGTGATACTAGAATTTGAACTCAAGACCTCACATTTGCTAGACAGGTGCTCTAGCACTTGAGCCAGGACTCCCCAAGCCTGTTTTTGTGTTGGCTGTTTTCAAGATAGGGACTTCTGGAACTATTTGCCGGGACTGGCCTCAAACCCCAATCCTCCTGATCTCTGCCTCCTGAGTAGCTAGGATTACAGACAAGAGCCACTGGCATCCAGTTCAAAATCTTTTATTTTTTAGTAAAAGGAAAGAACTATTGATAACATGTGAAAACATATGAATTTAAAAACATGGCGTTATGCTTAACAAAAGAAGCCTTTTTCCATACACTTCTAGAATAAGTATAGCTAATCAACTATGTCAGTTGAACACAGAACAGTTGCTGCTTTTAGGGGTGGGAGTGATCAGACAGAGGAAGGGAGAGGCAGGGCATCTGGGTGACAGAACAGAATTGTGGTTTCACGGGTGGGTTCAGTGTGTGAGAATTTGACTTCTGCCCTTTCTTTGTATATGTTACAGTTAAAAATGGAAAAGTCCTGGACTGGGGCTGTGGCTTAAGTGGTGGCATGCTCGCTTTGCAACTGCTAAGTAGGCCCTGAGTTCAAATCACAGTATTGCTCCCCGCCAAAATAAAAATTTTAATTGGGCACAGCCTGTAATTCCAGCTACTCAGGAGTGGAGGTAGGAAAATCATGGTCCCAGGACAGCCCAAGACCCAATCTAAAAGCCAAGCTAAAGCAAAAAGGGCTAAGGGCATGACTCAAGTGGCAGAGCACCTGCCTAGATTGTGTGAGGCTCTGGGTTGGATTCCCATCCCCCCCCCCAAAAAAAAAAAAACAAAACTGAAGTGGTTTGGAAAGGTTATGACAAAACCGAATGTTTATAGAGAGCTTACCCAGCTCAGGAAAGGCATTAAATGGTTTATATTAAATCTTTATACCACTTTCCAGCAGGGAGAAGTGACTCAGAGAAGTTAAGCAACTTACCCACTGTGATGCAGTGTGCATGGGGCAGTAGGAGGAGTTGAACTCCTCAAAGTGTGAACCACATCTCACACACTCCCCACCCCAGCTACACCCCTTCCGGAAGAGTTCAGCTGTTCAGATTGTACCATTAAGTACAACCAGCAAATTACACTCAGTCATTCAGTCATTCCCACAGAGCATGGGAAAAAGAGTGAGAGAGGAAGTGAGTCTAGGGAAAACCTCTCACACGAACACACATCTATATTTTACTAAACAAAAAAGACTTTGAAGCTGGGTGCCAGTGGCTCTCGCCTGTAATCCTAGCTACTCAGGAGGCAGAGATCAAGAGGATTGAGGTTGGAGGCCAGCCTGGACAAATAGTTCATGAGACCCTATCTTGAAAGAATCCATCACATAACAAGGCTGGCAGAGAGGCTCAAGTGGTAGAGCACCTGCCTAGCAAGTGTGAGGTCCTGAGTTCAAACCCCAGTACCATAAAATAAATAAATAATATAAGATATATGGTATAACCCAGTTGTGAAAGAGGAAATTCAGGCACTCAGAAAGCATAAGACATAACTCAGAGAACATAAGACAGGGTTAGAATTTTGCAATGAGGGGTCACATGCCAGAAGAAAGAAAGAGAGAGAGGAACTGAAGCTACGGAAGTCACTATGTCTGGGGCAAAGTGTTCAAGTGGTGCCCTGTGGCTGAGGTCAGCAGGATCTGAATGTTCCAGGTGGGGTAGTGCAAGGGCAATGAGGAGCCATGGAGGATGTGAGAGTGAGTGAGGACCATAGTAACTGTGAATTCCACAGAGATCCCTTCAGTGGGGTGGAGAAGGAAATGCAGATGGAGCCTAGGGCAGGGTCCCTGGAGGGAGAACAAGACATTTAGGCTGAACTGGGAAAGGGACACTGCCTCTGGGAGACGGGGGTGGTAGCAGCTGAGGCAGGCCAGGCTGGGCAGAGGCAGGACACAGAACTGCTCTGTTCTCTGGCCTCACTGAAGCTTTCGGGCTCATGAATTTTTCAGCCAAACCAGCCTTGAGTTTCAGATTCCAGGGCTCTGGGCCCGAGCTTTTGTGTTCTGTTTACTGTCTGAAAGCATCTCAGGCCCCCAGGAGAGGGATTCTTTCAGAGTTCTGCAATGGCTAGGCTGGAGTGACCCATTCCTGCACACACACACCCCCTCTGCACACACATACACCATCACCAAGAGCAGGACGCTGGTAGGAATGTGGAGGCCTCCCTCTTGTGGGCAGAGGCGGTATAAAATCTTGGGCTTTGTAGGGCTGGAATTCCAGCTCTGACACTTTTCTGGCTGGGTGACTTTCTGAAAGTCACTTACCCTCTCTGAGTTGAGTCTTAGTTTCCCACCCATTAAGTGAAGATTATAGGTTTCTGTAACTCAAACCTTTGTCCCGTGGATTCCTGCTTCGGGGACATTTAGGGCAGTGCCTGCATATAATAACACTGGGTGTGATGGTGCACACCTAAGTATAAGTACTTGGGAGGCAGAGGCAGGAGGATCCCAAGTTCAAGGACAGCCAAGTTCAAATTAGTGAGACCCTATCTCAAAAGCAAAAATAAAATACTGAAGGGCAGGGGGCGTAGCTCAGTGGTAGACCACTTGCTTCATATGCACAAGGCCTTGGATTCAAACTCAGCAATAAAATAAGAAACCCCAAGGCAGGCACAAGTGGCTCACACCTATAATCCTAGCTACTTGGGAGGCAGAGATGAGGAGGATCCAGGTTCGAGGTCCGCTGGGACAAATAGTTCAAGAGACCATATCTTGAAAATACCCATTGCAAAAAAAAAGGGCTGGCCGAGTGGTTCAAGTGGTAGAGCACCTGCCTAGCAAACCCTTAGTTCTAACCCCAGTACTGTCAACAAAACAAAATGTGTATCTAGCAAGACAGAAGAATAAGTGTGGTGGTGCATACCTGTAATCCCAGCACTTGGGAGGCTGAGGCAGGAAAATTGAGAGCTCAAGGCCAGTCTGGGCTACAGATCAAGACCCTGTCTCAAAAAAACAAAACTGGGCACTGATGGCTCGTACCTGTAATCCTAATTTGGGAGGTTGAGATTGGGAGGATCAGCATTGCAGTCCAGCTTGACAAATAGTACGTGAGACCCCCCATCTTCAAAATAACCAGAGCAGTTTCTGCTGGGTATTGGGGGGGGGAGAGGGAGGGGGCAGTGTGGGTGGTAAGGGAGGGGGTGGGGGCAGGGGGGAGAAATGAACCAAGCCTTGTATGCACATATGAATAATAAAAGAAAAATGAAAAAAAAAAGAAAAACAAACAAACAAAAAAATAACCAGAGCATTAAAAAAATAATAATAATAACCAGAGCAAAAATGGACTGGCAGTGTGGCTCAAGTGGTAGAGCACCTGCTCTGCCAGTGTGAAGCCCTGAGTTCAAACCCCAATCCTACTAAATAAAAAAAAGTACAGTCTCTAGGTTAAGGAAGAGTTTGACAGCATACTTTTTGAGAAGCTACTGGGTTAGTTTAATGGTAAGTAAATAAGATGCTAACAGAGGAGGGTTCTGAGGAAATTAAGGTGCAAGGAGACAGAGGTGCCAGAACATCCCTGGCGGAGTTTCAAAGAGAGGTTCATGAGCTGTCTCTTTTTTCCTTTTTCCAGAGGACTGAGGTTGCCAGGTAGAGTGGAGTTAATAAGCAACTCCCATGCTGTGTCACCTGATGAGTAATTTAAGAAATAAAGTCTGGCCCTTTGTCACTCTGTAAACAGGAAGTCCAAATCTAGAAACAATAGATTACAATAAGACCTTAGGAACTTTAAAAAAAAATTATTTTTGGCAGCAGTGGGGTTGGAACTCAATGCCTCATACTTGCTAGGCAGGCGCTCTACACTTGAACCATTCATTCTGCCAGCCCTGTTTTGTATTGGGTATTTTTGAGATAGGGTCTCTTGAAACTATTTGTACAACTGGCCTCAAACCATGATCCTCCTGATCACCTAGGATTACAGGTGTGAGCCAAGGGGCCAAGTACACACACACAAACACCCAGAACTGTTAATTTTAACAAAGTAAGAGAGATCACCCAGGGTGCAGATGAAAATCCTGCCCAGTTCCTTTCCTGCTTATCTGACAAGCGCTACCATTTCACTCATTTAGACCTTGACTCCATGGAAGGAAAATCTATTCTGGCTGTGAACTTCATCTCCCAATTGGCCCTTGACAGTTAGCACAACTCCAGAAACTTGTAAGGGACAGATACCCCCATTCTGAGAAATGGTGGATGTGACTTTTCAAAATTTCAGCACTAGTGATGGAGAATCAAGAAAGGCTAAAATTAAGTAAATCAACTTAAAAGGAAGGTGTAAAGTCTATGCAGCTGATGGTTGGTACTACTGGCAATGCCATTAAAGAGGACCTACCCCAGGCCACTGGACAACCCAGTGCCTCTGACTATGGCGCCAAAAATGGGGCCTGCTTCTGCTGTAAGCAACCTGGCCACTGGAGCAGTAAATGCGCTCAAATGCAACCATCTCCAGGACTTTGTCCCCAATGCAAATAAGAGACAAGCTGGAAGAGGGATTGTCCTTTCCTTAAGAAAGGAGGGAAGAGAGCCAGGTGCTGGCGGTTCATGCCTGTAATTCTAGCCCCCTCAAAATAATAAAATAAATGAATAAGTAATATTATTAATAATAAAAGTACCATCACTTGTCCTGCTTTGTTACCTACAGTTCTTGGGGCCAAATGGAAGAATTTTAGGGAAAGAATAAATTTAGTCCAGGCACTGGTGGCTCACACCTGTAATCCTAGCCACTCAGGAGGCAGAGATCAGGAAGATCAAGGTTTGAAGCCAGCCTAAGAAAATAGTTCGTGAGACCCTATCTTGAAAAAAAAAAAACTATCACAAAAAGGGATGGTGGAGTGGCTCAAGGTGAAGGCCCTGAGTTCAAACCCCAGGACTGCCAAAAGACCAAACAAAACAAAAACCACAAAGAATAAATTAACTAGTAAAATTTATTGAATGAATGAATTAGTTGAACAAATATTGAACATTCAGTGACAGGCACTGGGGACACAACATATGAATAGGGAAAATTCCCCTATTGGGTTTGACATGTGTGATGGACAGACAGGAGGAAGGAGATGGATGGATGAATAAATGGACAAGTGGGTGGATGGATGGGTGGTTGGATAGGTAGATGAATGGGTGGGTGGATGGGTGGGTGAATTGGTGGGTAGATGGATGAATAAGTGGGTGGGTGGATGGATAGATGGATGTGTGAATAGATACATGGATGGATGGATGGATGAATGGATGGGTGAGTGGATGGATGGGTGGATGGATGGATGGATGGATGGATGGATGAATGGATGGGTGAGTGGATGGATGGATGGATGGATGGATGAATGCATGGGTGAGTGGGTGAGCGGATGGGTGGATGAATGCATGGGTGAGTGGGTGGATGGATGGATGGGTGGATGGATGGATGGATGGATGGATGGATGAATGGATGGGTGAGTGGATGGATGGATGGATGGATGGATGAATGCATGGGTGAGTGGGTGAGCAGATGGGTGGATGAATGCATGGGTGAGTGGGTGGATGAATGCATGGGTGAGTGGGTGGATGAATGCATGGGTGAGTGGGTGGATGAATGGATGGGGGGATGCATGCATGCATGCATGGACAATTGGAAGGGATCTCCTTACATCCACACAGGCTCTCTTAATTGCCTAGGGAGTGTGAGGCGGGCTAGCTGTCCCACCCCACGTCGCCCCCTCCCCAGCCTGCAGCGATCTTCGCGTCGGCAGACTGCGCCGCTCACCTGGTGGCCTCCCCTTTAAGACGCACTCACCTGGGTGCTCACCTGGGCGCGGGCGCTTCCGCAGGAAGAAGGAAGCTGCGCCGCGGTCGCCTCTTGGCGCTCGGTCCCCGCCTCCTAGGTCCACCGGCCGCCACCATGTCTGCCTCGGCCGTCTTCATTCTCGACGTCAAGGGCAAGGTGAGGGGGGGCGCCAGGAATTGAGGGAGCGACAGGTGAGGCCGCGCACTGTGCGCGCGGGCCAGGGATACCGCAGGGGGGACACTGCGGTCCCCAGCAATCCATGGGACCCTTGGGTCGGATCCCATCTCCAGCATTTACACATCGTGTGCCCGAGACAAGGGGCTTCGCCTTTCTGAACCTCAGTTTCTCTGTGTGAGAAGTGGGAATTAGAAAGGCCCCCACTCACTGAGACTCGGCGTGTGAACCACTTAGTCCTGCTGCAAACCTAAGGCGTCAATAAATGGAGATAAAAATGTCCTTAACAATCACCCCTGGGGAAGGCAAAAGAGTCCCTTCGAAGCTGCTGTGTCCCTTCCTGATGTCTCCTTCGTTTAATGGGATTGATAACAACATGGGGAAATTAAATTTCCTGCTCATAATAATAGTGACAGCTGAGAGGGTGCGGGGGTGCAGGCCTGTAGTTCCAGCTACTCGGGAGGCTGAGGTAGGAGGATCTCTTGAGCCAGGAGTTCAAGAACAGCCTGAGCAACAGGCAAGACCCTGTCTCAAAACAAACAAACAAAGCAAAACGAAAAATAATCCCAGCTTCATCGTCTTGGTACTTTTGAAGCCTTAGACAAGATCAGGTTCGATGTCATTTCCCACTCCCTGTGGCCATATTTACAGCCTCAGTCCCCCCAATGTGGAAAACAGTGAGAACTGAAGAAATTAGGAAATGTACAGTCTGATTGAGGGGTTTTTTTTTTCCAATTTTTTTTGGTGGGACTGGGGTTTGAAAGGGCTTTGCTCTTGCAAAGTGGGCACCCTACTTCTTGAGCCACACCTCCAGTCCGTTTTGCTCTGGTTATTTTGGAGATGGGGTGGGGGTGGGCCGGGTCGCATGAACTATGGCTGGCCTCGATCCTCCATCCTCTTGATCTCAGCCTCCCAAGTAGCTAGGATTACAGGAACCCAGCTGTGTGATTGCTTTTTCTGGTGCTGGGGATGAATCCAGGGCCTGGCACATGGCCAGGTAAGTGCTGAACCACTGAGTTGCACCTCCTCAGTCCCAAACACTCACTGTGTAGTAAACAGACTAGACCTCAGTGAGGGCTGTTGCTATCACATGTCCACTTAACAGGCGGGGAAACCGAGGCACGCAGAGGCAGTGCCTCGCCCAGGTGCCTCAGCTAGGAAGCCTGGTCAAAATTAGGTACTCCAAGACCCTCATGGGGTGGGTTCTCGGATACTGGTGGTGACCCCTTCCTCTCTGCCCATCCTCAGCCCTTGATCAGCCGCAACTATAAAGGCGACGTGGCCATGACGGAGATCGATAACTTCATGCCTCTGCTCATGCAGCGGGAGGAAGAAGGCGCGCTGGCCCCGCTGCTGAGCCATGGCCGGGTCCACTTCCTGTGGATCAAACACAGCAATCTCTACCGTACCCAGCCCAGGCGGGGGCTGCACATATGCAGTGACTCAGGGGGGAATGGGGACAGTTGGGGGGGTGGCAGGGGACAGTGGAGTTCCCCCCCCCCCCCCCCAGCAAAAGCACCTTTTCCTTAACCTTGCTGACCCCAGTGGTGGCCACCACGCTGAAGAACGCAAACGCCTCTCTGGTCTACTCCTTCCTCTACAAGACGGTGGAGGTAGGTACTGGCCGCTCATTGGCCGGCTGGTCTGTCAGTCTACCTTTTGTGCCCTCCCCTTTCCAAAGCCCTGACCTTAGGTGAGTGAGCTCTTGCCCGTCCCTCTCCACCACTGTTTTCTTAGATGCTTAGGAGGTCATTTGTCCCTCTAGCACAGGAGCCAAGGAGATTCCCAAGTATATGTCCTCCAGCTGAGCCAGAGGACTTGGGCTCCAATCCTAGCTCTCCCACTTTTTTGCTGTGTGACTTTGAACAAGTCCCTGTCCCTGTCTGAACTGGAGGTTATTATGAGCTGGCTCAGAGGCATTGTACCAATTAGTCAAATGAATATCTATGAGGACAAAGATACTCAGTTTAGTCATTTCCATGGAGATTGGCTCCAGGACCACCCAAGATGTCCAAAGCCACCTTGCTCAAGTACGTATATAAAAAGGCTGTAGCATTTGCACAGAACTCAGCCTCTCGTATGCTTTCAACCAGCTCTAGATGAACTGTGTTAAGGCTGTGCAAAAAACTGTTAGATTGTATTGTTTAGGGAATAATTTTTTCTTTTTCAAATATATTTATTTATTTTGTCAGTACTGGGGTTTGAAGTCAGGGCTTCCGTTTATGCCCAGACTAGCCTACACTTTGATCTTCCCACATAGCTGGGAGGACAGGTGTATGTCACCAAGCCCAGCTTGTTGAGATGTTATCGCCACTGACCCCGGGGTTCTTTTTGTAAATTTTTGACTCATAACCAGTTGAATCCACTGGTTAGACAGAAAACGTGTGGCTACAGAGCCCAAGTGCATACAGTAAGTGCTCAACAAGGTTTATTATTACAGAGAGTATTATTATGAATCAATATAATAGTCACACACTGTGCTTTTCTGAGGACTTACTATGTGTGACTCTTTTTTTTCCTCCCCCCCCCGCCATGCTGGGATTTGAACTCAGGGCCTACACCTTGAGCCACTCCACCAGCTCTTTTCTTTGAAGGGTTTTTTGAGATACAGTCTTGCAAACTATTTGCCCAGGCTGACATTGAACTGTGATCCTCCTGAATAGTTAGGATGACAGGTGTGAGCCACCAGTGCCTGGCTACACGTGCTACTCTTGATAAATGTGACTATTTGTTAGCCAGGTATGGTGACACACACCTGTAATTTCAGCACTTGGGAGTCTGAGGCTACAGGATCGAGAATTTGAGACTGGTTTGGGCTACATAGTGAGGCCCCATCTCAATAAAAGTAAAGAAATACTTAATGATTGGCCTTCCCTCTGCCAGGTAAAGGGGGACACGGGTATGGAGGGGACAGGTAAAGTCCTGGCTCTCTTGGCCATTGATGTTAATCAAAGGAATCAGAAAATGTCCTGGTGAGTTAGAGGGCATGGAGGAGACCGAATGGAACACTTTGATTAGGACAGGGGTGCTGTCTCACAGAAGGGGAAGGAACAGATCATAGAAAAAGGGACATCTGAGCTGAGGCCTGAATGACAACCCACTGTGAGGTGAGCTGGAAGGACAGCATGCTAGGCAGAGGATACAGCAGATGCAAAGGCCCCGAGGTGTGACTAGAAAAAAGGCCAGTGGGCTTGGTGCAGGTTCAAATGTTGAATGAGTGACAATTTCTCTGCTGAGTGATACAGATAACAGAATCCCTTATCTGAAATTCTTGAGTGTTTCAGATATTCGATCTGTTCACATTGTGGGATATTTGCATATGCATAATGAGTTATGTCAGGGATGGGATCCACTCAAGTCTAAACATGATATTTACAACTTATTTAATAGTCTGGAGATCGTTTTTTTGGGGATTTGAACTCAGGGCCTCACACTTGCAAGGCAGCCCTTTTTTATGTTGGGTATTTTTGTGATAGGGTCTCCAGAACTATTTGCCCAGGCTGATTTCAAACCTCAATCCTTCTGATTTCTGCTTCCTGAGTAAGTTGGATTACAGGCATGAGCCACTGGTGCCCAGCAGGAGATAGTTTTATATCTTGGTTTCTTTTCTTTTTTTTGGACAGTATTAGGGTTTGAACTCAGGGCTTCACACTCAAAAAGCAGGTGTTCTGTAGCTTGAGCCACACCTCCAATCCCTTTTGCTCTGGTTATTTTGGAAATGGAGGTCTTACATACTATTTCTCTGGGCTGGCCTCAAACCTTGATCCTCCCAATCTCAGCCTCCAAGTAGCTGGGATTACAGGTATGAACCCCCAGTGCCTGGCATAAAGGGTGTTTTAATTCTTCTTTCCACACATCTTCCCAGACCTCTCTGCACTCTGGTCCTCTGCAGTTTCTCATGCTTTCTTTCTCACTGCTCCCAGCATGTCGGGTCACATTGGTCCCATATTGGTGACCTGTCCATTTTCCTCAGCAGGCTGTGAGGACAGAGACAACCCCCCCCCCCAACTGATTGGTTGACCATTCATGTCTCAGTCCAAGTATGCAGCAGGTGCTCATAACTTGTGTGTTGAATGAATGGCTGAGTGGACAGCCAGCCCATGACCATGACCTATGGGGGTTGGGGGTGTCTGTCTGCTGCCACCCCAGGTCTTCTGTGAGTACTTCAAGGAGCTGGAGGAGGAGAGCATCCGTGACAACTTTGTCATCGTCTACGAGCTGCTGGACGAGCTCATGGACTTCGGCTTCCCGCAGACCACGGACAGCAAGATTCTGCAGGAGTGAGTGGGTGCTGGGTGCAAGCGCACAGGGCAGGGCTGGGGAGGCGTCCCTGGGTGTAGCTGCTGGTGCCTGATGCTGTCCCACCAGGTACATCACGCAGCAGGGCAACAAGTTGGAGACTGGCAAGTCGCGGGTGCCACCCACTGTCACCAACGCTGTGTCTTGGCGCTCTGAGGGCATCAAATATAAGAAAAACGAGGTCTTCATTGATGTCATAGAGTCTGTCAATCTGCTGGTGAGCCCCACACCTCCATGGCACCCCACCAAGGCCTGGGGGGGGAGGGCAGGAGGCAGGGCCTTTTACCTGCTGGCCCCCTTCCTTCCATATGACCTCCCTCCCCCTCCCCCAGGTCAATGCCAACGGCAGTGTCCTACTGAGTGAGATTGTAGGCACCATCAAACTCAAGGTGTTTCTGTCGGGAATGCCAGAGCTGCGGCTAGGCCTCAACGACCGCGTGCTCTTTGAGCTCACTGGCCGTAAGATTTGGGGGGACCTCCTTCCCAGGGGTGCACAAGGGAACCCGAGGCCCGGCTGGTGGTATCTGGGGACCCAAATTGCAGCCAGTTCTGAAATAAGTACTCGCGCCTCGCGCGTCCTCTGCTGGTCAAGTCCAGTACTGCAGCTTCAAGTTCACTGGAACAATGCTTTTTTTTTTTTTTTAAATATTGAGCAGGTTTTGTTCCACGCGCAGTCCTGACCTTTGTAGTGGGAGGAGGAGACCCATTAACATTATAATTAAAGGCCTGACGGCGGGAGCCAGGCTCTCTGGGTCTCAGTTTCCCTATGTGTCATGTGGGGTGAAGGTGGTAGTGGGTGGGGAAGGTGAAGGTTGAGTCCCTTCCCTGACCCCCCAGGGTCACTCTGCTTGCTGGGTTCCGAGTTTCAGGCAGCAAGAACAAGTCCGTGGAGCTGGAGGACGTGAAATTCCACCAGTGTGTGCGACTTTCTCGCTTTGACAATGACCGAACCATTTCCTTCATCCCACCTGATGGGGACTTTGAGCTCATGTCCTATCGCCTCAGCACCCAGGTGAGGCAGGGTCAAACCCCAGGATGGTGGGGTGGGCTGAGGGCTGACATCAGAGTCTGCCAGAACTACAACGGTCCTTTCTGTCTACAGGTGAAGCCACTGATCTGGATTGAGTCTGTCATTGAAAAATTCTCCCATAGCCGAGTGGAAATCATGGTCAAGGTGGGCTCTGGTGGAACACTTATTAAGAGAATCTATTCCATCCTGTCCTCTTCCCTATCTGAGCTCACCTCACCCTCCTCGCTCACACTGCCAGCCACACTGGACTCCTGGTTGATTTTCAAGTGTGCTGGCCACAGGGCCTTTGTACCTGCCATTCCTACTCTTCTTTCAGCTGGGGCCTCCCTCCCTCAGCCCTTTCAGGGCTCTGCTGTGCTGGGCATGCTATCCACTTTCTTTTCTTGTCCTCAGAGTCCTTGACTCCTGATGTTCACGGAGTATTCTCTGCAATGTTTCAATAATGAAAAGACTGTTAGCTGGTCACATTGATTTTAATTCAGCCTGTACTTTATATAAGAGACTAACAGGCACATGGGAAGAAAACAAAAGGTATGGTCATTGTCCCCAACCTAAGGGGCTTGCAGGCCACTTGAGATAGGTGATGAGTGATGGGCAAATTTTCTTAGCTGAGCCTTCAAAATAGATCCCTAGGGGCTAGCAGTGTGGCTCAGTGGCAGAGCTCCTGCTTCCCATGATGAGGCCCAGGGTTTCATCTCCAGCAAGAAGAGACAGCAAAAGCCAGAGACCTTCCTGGGGCCCACAAGGCCCTGCACTGACTTTCCTGTCACCTCCCTGACTGTACTTCCTTTGTCCCCTGCACTCACTCCAGCCACAGTGGCCTTCTCACGGTTTCTGAAGAGCACCAAGCAAAGTCCTACCCCAGGGCCTTTGCATTGGCCTTTCCCTTTTCCTGGATCATCCAGCCCCTGCAACCCAGATATCCACCTGTCTCCTCCTGTTATTTGCTTAAATATCACCTCCTTACAGTCCTTTCTTGCCCTCAAGTGTATTCATTTATTTATTGTTTATTTGCACTGCTGGGGATGGAACACAGGGCCTCATGCAGGCTAGGCAGGTGCTGTACGCCCCCAGCCCCAACCCCTACTATAGAGAATTAGTGAGAGGGCTAACTGCTTGGCAATGAACCCAACACTTTGATGGGCTCAGTTAATGCCAGATACCACATGGAAACTGATGGGCTGGGCATGGCTGTGTGTGGCTGTAATCCCAGCTGCTCAGGAGGTAAAGGTGGAAAAAATGAGCTCTAGGCCAGCTGGGGGAAAATTATTGAGAACCTGTCTCAAAAACAAAACACAAACAAAAGGACTGGGAGTACAGCTCAGTGTTAGAGAACTTGCCTAGCATTTAAAAAAAAAAAAAAAAAGGTGAATGTTTGAGCGAATTTAATTTTTAAATTTATTTTGGTGGGACTGGGATTTGAACTCAGGGCTTCACACTTGCAAAGCAGGCGCTCTACTGCTTGGGTCACACCTCCAGTCAATTTTGCTTGGGTTATTTTGGAGATGGGGTCCTGAGAACTATTTGCCCAGCTGGTCTGATACTGCAATCCTCCCCATCTCAGCTTCCCAAGTAGCTGGGATTATAAGCGTGAGCCACTGTGCCCGGCTGTGAGTGAATTCTTCATACCCCTTGTCTCTCCCGGGTAGGCCAAGGGGCAGTTTAAGAAGCAGTCAGTGGCCAATGGCGTGGAGATATCCGTGCCTGTGCCCAGCGATGCTGACTCCCCGCGCTTCAAGACCAGTGTGGGCAGTGCCAAGTACGTGCCGGAAAAGAATGTAGTTATTTGGAGTATTAAATCCTTCCCGGTGAGTACCCAGGGACAGGCAGGGGTACTTGTGGGAGATAGGACTGCAAAGGGACCCGGGGCAAGTGGAGAAAAAGCCAGAGAGCCATCCTTTGGGAGTGATAAAGATGGAACCAGGGCCAGTCTTTTTCACACTTGGGTAAACTGAGGCTTCATGACCCAAAGTGGGTTTGAGTGCCCAACTTCTCCTCTAAGGTCCCAAGGAACTCATTCTGGTTAAGATTTCTCATTTTGCCTTTCTGCACTGAGTGGGCTTGGGAAACCCATCTCACCCTTTCCCCCACGGACTCAGTTTGCTTCTCTGTAAAATGGGCTGATGATCAAGTGCCCACATCCTTGACTCACTGGAGAATTTATTTTTTTTGGGGGGGGGGGGGGTGGAGTTTGGTCTTTTGAGACAGGGTACTGCTGTTTGAACTCAGGGCTTGAGCCACACCTACAGCCCTTTCCTGCTTTGATTATTTTTCACATAGGGTCTTATCTCACATTTTTGTCTGGAACCAGAACCAAACTTCAGTCCTCCTACTTATGCATCCTCCCATTGCTGGGATGATAGTGAACTACCATGTCTGGTTTATTAGTTGAGATGGGGTCTCTAACTTTTTGCCTTGGCTAGCCTCGAACCTCAATCCCCCTGGTCTGTACCTCCCTACTGGCTGGGATTATAGGCATGCTCCACTGCACCTGCCCAACAGCCTTGATTTTTCACGTCTGTGAAATGAGTCAAGTACAGAACTTGTTCTGGGCGTTGGTTTGTGAGGATGTCTGGGGTGGGTCGAGGCCACCCCAGTGAGTCTGGTGACCATGTCTCCCCTCAGGGGGGCAAGGAGTACCTGATGCGGGCCCACTTTGGCCTACCCAGTGTGGAGAAGGAGGAGGTGGAGGGCCGGCCCCCCATTGGGGTCAAGTTTGAGATTCCCTACTTCACCGTCTCAGGCATCCAGGTGAGGAGAGTGTAGGGGGCACCTCTCCCTGACCTTAGTGGCTTCCCCCTCTCTCGTGTCCCTTGGTTCACGTCACCCCACATCCCTGGCCTGTGTTCTCATGGACCCTAAGCCTTTCCTATGGCCTCTTTCTCTGTGAGCCTTAGTCCCCTCCCTCTCTGTCTGGCCTGTGTCACCTGTGTCCCCTCCTTTGCTCATTTCCAGGTCCGTTACATGAAAATCATTGAGAAAAGTGGCTATCAGGCCCTTCCCTGGGTTCGTTACATCACCCAGAGTGGCGGTAAGACTGCCGGGCTCCCTGGGACAATGGGGTCCAGAAGGTGGGGGGGTGGAGACTCAGGGCTTGAGTCTCATTCTGCCTCAGACAACTCTGAAACTCAACAGGCTTAGCTCCAGGCCGGTCTCTCCTTGCTGTGCCACCCCAGGGCCTCAGTTTGCACATTTTTTCTTTTTTTGTGGTGCTGGGGTTTGAACTCAGGGCCTACACCTTAGCCACTCCACCAGCCCTATTTTTGTGATGGTTTATTGAGATAAGGTCTTGCAAACAATTTGCCAGGGCTGGCTTCAAACCTCGGTCCTCCTGATCTCTGCCTCCTGAGTAGCTAGGATTACAGGCGTGAGCCACTGGTGCCGGCTTTGTACATTTTTATAATGGATCAGTGGTCAACTTCAGGCTGGTGAACACCTAGCACCCCCAGGTCGTGTTGGGAAACCAGGTTGTTGCCAAGGTTATGGCGCCTGAGTTTCACCCCAGCCTGAGCTGGGTGAACTATTTTCAGGGCCAATTGAGTGCCACAGGCCTTTTGCACCTGCAGGGCCTTCCACTAGGAATGACTCTTTTCCTAATATCCACATTGCCCCTCAATTCAGGCCTCAAATGAAATGTCCTCTTTTCAGGGAGACCGTCCCTCTAGCCTTCCTGTTTAAACAGCATGGACTTTTTGGGGGGGGTAGTTTCCCTCTTTCCCCCTTTCTGAGATGTCTCTGCTCACTGTTTTTTCTGCAGATTATCAAGTTCGAACCAGCTAGAAGGGAGGAGCAGAGGCTTGGACACAGGGCTCCCTCTCCCCAGGCTCTGGCTGCAGATTTTAGAGGGTGGGGAAGTGGTGTGTGTGTGATTTTAGAGGGTGGGGAAGTGGTGTGTGTGTGTGTGTGTGTGTGTGTGTGTGTGTGTGTGTGTGTGTGTGTGTGTGTAGCAATGAGTTTGATTCAGCAGTTCCCACCCTGATTTTTATATGAAGAAATATCAGAGGGGCTTGAAACTCCCCCTCACGAGTGCCTTCTTTTGCAGTGGTCTGCCTTAGGGGGTCCCGGGGGCCGCACCTTCATAGCTGCTGAGCCCAGAGGCCCTGCTGGGCCACTCCTCTGACTTTTAGGGTGTCATTAAAAAGAGTCTAGCTGCTGTGTTTGTGCTTCTCGGCTGGGGACTGGGAATGCCAGGGACATCCCTGACGTGCTGGGGCGGTGGGTCATCTTTGCTCACCTTTCACCCGGGACCCGTTTCCGCCTTCACTTCCCTCCCCCCCACAGCCGCCAGAGGGCGCCTTAACTTCTAAATCAGATGAGGCTCTTTTAAAACCTCCCGTGGTTCTCGCCTGAAAAGTTAAAAGGCCACCACAGTCCACAGGCTTGAGCTGCACTACCCTACCCCAACCCCACCTACTAGTTCCCCTTTCCTCCCACTCTCTAACTCATACCAGGCACACTCCGACCACAGTGCCTTTGCATCGGCGGTGCCCCCCCACCGTGGAATGCTTTTCCCCAGCAATCCACACGGCCCCCCCCCGTGGAATGCTTTTCCCCAGCAATCCACACGGCCCGGGGTTGGAATGAGGCCTCTGTAGCTGCCTCCTGCAACTCTCCTTCCTGCCTCGCCCACGTGGCAGCTGTCGGGTTAACTTTCCTCCTTGCCAGAGCCGGCTGATCTAGAGCCTGAGTCCCTTCTCACATATCCCTATTACTCATTTAATTGTTTTTGTGCTGCTTAATGCTATCTAAAATTATTCAGTTATATGACCGCTCTCGAACGCCCAGAACCGTTCCTGCACGCAGGATCAATGAATGAAATAAAACTCCCAGCGTAGAGTAAGAGCTAATAAATGCTCCCCGGGTGAGTGACTGAATCGTAGAACCCGGGACTGGGAAGTCCTAGCCCTGCTTCCCTTCTCCCCCGGAGGCGCCGAAATATCGGAGCAGCCCGCACTACCCTGTCCCTGACCTTTCTCCCTTGGGTCAGTTAAACCGGCTCTCTTTCCCGCCCGCCCTGCCGGTTTGAAAAACCGAAAACCCCGCCATTGCCGGCGGTCCACCGGTCGTCGCGCTCTAGCCAATCAGGAGCCGCGCCGCCCACACCAGCGCTCGAAAACCTCCCCAGTGACGCGCGTTCATTGGCTGTGCGGGCCGTGTGGGACGGAGCGCCGTAAGGTCGCAGGCTGGGCAAAGGGGCTCGGCTACAAAGTCTCGAGTTTGTAAGAAAACAAACAGCAGCGTTCGGGGGCGTGGCCGGCGGCGCGCTGGCTCCGCCCCCTGGCGGCTTAGTCGGCTGCGGCTGCCGCGCAGGCTCAGAACAGACCCCGCCCGTGGAGAAGGAGGGAGGGTGAGTTGGGGGGAGACCCGGCCCCCAAGGGGCGGGCGCCGGGCTGGGCCCTGCGGGCAGCTGAGGGTTGAGCCGGGTTCCCAGCCCCTCACCGCAAGCCGGGTTGACAGGGGGAGGAGCCGGCTGCGAGAGCGGGGGTCGCACGGGAGCCCGGGACTGGCAGAGCCAAGGCGGGGAGTCTAGCGCAGGCCCGGCGCATCGCGACCGAGCCCCGGGAGGGAGGGCGGCTCGGGGCAGCGGCGCCTGGTTCCCCCGCACTGACTGCCTGGGCTGGGACTGGGGCTTCGCAGACCCCCCAGTGTCGACATGCTGCTGGAGGAAGTCCGCGCCGGTGACCGGCTGAGTGGCGCCGCGGCCCGGGGCGACGTGCAGGAGGTGCGCCGCCTTCTGCACCGCGAGCTGGTGCACCCCGACGCCCTGAACCGCTTCGGCAAGACGGCGCTGCAGGTGAGGCCCGGCCTGCCGGGCGAAGGTGGGGTAGGGGAGTCAGGCGAGGACTGGGACCCCAGACCCCTTCCCTCTCATCTCCTGGGCCCCGCTGGTGATTCCCCCCCACCTCGGGCGCCAGTCTTCCTTCTTTGAGCTGTTGTCCCCCACGGTCCCCTGGGGTGCGTGGTGGGTGAAGGTAGGGTGGGGGAGGGGAGGGCTTTTCATCTTCCCTGAAGGATTCTCGTTCTAGGCAGAGCGGTTCTTGCTCCACGGGTGAGGACTCAGCTTCTTTGTCTCAGTTCCATGGGGACAGTTCAGGTTTCTTGAGACCCGATCTCTGGAAGGAGGGATTCATGTCTCCCCAGGGGAGATCCCATTTTCTGGGGAGCTGCTGAAAGCCATCTGGTTTCTTGGGAGGGGTCCTTCATTCCTGGGGGCTGAGCGGATTCTTAGCATCTTCTGGGTGCCCCGATAGAAGAACGCTGTTATATCAAATAAGGTCTCTATCTTGGGGGGGGGACATTTTGCTGCAGAGCCCCCACTTCTTGGAGGAGGTGACTAGGAATCCTGAGGAGTCTTCTCCCTGGGCAGAGGGGCTCCAGGTTCCCCTGGGCAGTCCTTTCCCTTGAGGGGCCTGTCAAATTCTCTGGTGTCCATTCTCAGTGTCTGGCGGGGGGGGGGTTATATTTTCTGTAGACTTCTTCTATACTGGGGAGGGTCTCTGGTTCTTTGAGGGAGGTTCTCAGGTCCTTGAAAGTTCCTAGTAGAACTTGTTCTCTGGGACCCCCAACAACCTCCCAGGGGCTTGCCTTCCTGGGGTGTCTCCATTGTCTAGTTGACCTCTTCTCTGGCGTTTTCTATTCCTGGAGGACCGTCTTTCTGGACGAGCCTCCTCTCCAGTGACTCTTTTCTAGACCCCCTTCCTTGAGGACCTCCTGACCCTCTGTCCACACATAGGTCATGATGTTTGGAAGCCCCACCATCGCCTTGGAACTTCTGAAGCAAGGTGCCAGCCCCAATGTCCAGGACGACTCTGGTACCAGTCCCATCCATGACGCAGCCCGCACCGGGTTCCTGGACACCCTGAAGGTCCTTGTGGAGCATGGTGCGGATGTCAACGCTCCTGATGGCACAGGAGCGCTGCCCATCCATCTGGCGGTGCGGGAGGGCCACAGCGCTGTGGTCAGCTTCCTGGCTTCTGAGTCTGACCTCCATCACAGGGACGCCAGCGGGCTCACACCCCTGGAGCTGGCGAGGCAGAGAGGGGCTCAGGACCTCTTGGACATCCTGCAGGGGCACACAGTAATCCCGCTGTGACCCAGGGCCACCCTTTCGATCAAGAGTGGGTTCTATATCAGAAGAGGAGGAAAGAAACACTTTCTCTTCTCCTCCTCTCATTGCAGAAGGGAGGAGGAGGAGCTGTTTGTGGCTTATTGGTGTTGATTTCTGGGGTGCGTGTGTTTGGGGGACGTTTCTCGTTTGTTTTTCTCACTCCTTTCGGTGTGTTGGACAGAGAAGGGCTCCTACAGGCTACAGCTGCCTAAACGGTTCAGTTTCTCCTGCACCCCAGGCTGTTGGGGCGTCAGATTAGACTCAAGGGCAGAGCGTTTAAAGCCCCAGTCCCAGAGTGAGGTCATCACCTCCAGGGCTCCTGGAACCTGGTGACCTTGGTCGGCTGTGGAGATAGGGAGCCCTGAAGTGTGTGCCCTGCTTCGGGCATGGGGGGAGGGGGAAGTGTTTCAAATCAATAAAAGAGTAGCATGAGTTCATTCATATTTTGTTGGAAGATCTTTCCAGTCTCTTGTACAGCGTTTAAAAAAAAGAGATTCTATTTATTAAGCTTTATGGAAAAAATTGTTGTGTGTGATAATTTAATGTTTTTACCCATTAAATTAAGACTTAAGCATGATCACTGCGCGGGTGGCTTCTGATTTGTGAATCTGGGATGAGGCATCGCGTGTCCAGGACGTTGGTGGGGGTTGAGCATTGGGGGGTCTCCGATCGTGGATGCTGGGAGGGAGCGGACAGATGGCCATTCCCAGGGCGCCAGGGTGAGCGAGCTGGGTGGGGCAGCGGTTGGCTCTGTCGGAACGGAAGGGAGGCAGGAAACCGCGAGTGGAGAAAAGGGCCCCCAGATGTCAGCTGGGTGCCGGGAGCCCCGAGGGTGGGGAGGGTGGGCGGTGGCTGCTGCCTTCCCCGCAGGGGCGTGGCGTATGGGCGGGGACTGCGATCGAACGGCGAGCGGGATCCCGGAAGGACCGGGGACCGGGTCAGGCGCGGCTCCAGGCGTCTGGCACTGCCCCTTTTAAATCGTGACGTGGGCGTGGCAATGGAGGCCACGCCTCTTCGGGACTGCCAGGCGCATGCGCAGTGAGCCACGGAGCCGCCATGCCGGAACCGCGCGGATTGTCTCCTCTGAGAGTGAACGCGGCCTTCGCCGCCCGGTACAGCCGCTACCGGGAGCGCGAGGAGCTGCAGCGCTGTGAGTGCGGGGCGCAGCGCAGGAAGGGTCGTCGGGAAGTGGGGGGGATTTATATGGCCCCCAGGCTGATCCTGGGGGCATCTGCTCTGTGCCCCACAGTGAAGGATCGCTATGGGGACCGTGGCGGCGACTCCAGCTCCGAGTCTGACTCCAGCGAGGAGCGCGTGGTGCGCTTCCCGCCCCGTCCCGGACGTGCACAGGCGCCCCGGCCTCCCCTCGCACCCCGACCCGGATGTACAGGGGGCGGCTCACTCCCATCCCCCCTGCGCCCTAAATAAACGAGCATCCGAACCCCGACCCCAATCGAGAGACAGCAGTCGCCAGACCCCCTCCCCTACTTTCCTCTCCCTGCCACGGATCTTCCTGACCATCCTGATGGGTGGGGCGACCCCTCTGACCCCCTTCCAACCTCCTTACCCCCAAAAGTCCATCCCCACTTTTCAGGGTAGTATTCCGTAGATCACATGGGGTGCCCAGCATCTTCCCACATCAGCTCGTCGCCCCACTGTGCAGCCTGGCCCTTACCCGCTGTCCCCCCAAGTGCGACCATAGCCCACCTACTTCAGGAAGCAACTCCCCTTACCCCCTACCTTCCTTTGTCTGTATCTTGTACCGAGCAGCCCCTGCCCAGCCCCAAGCGGGTCCCTCCCACTCAGACCAAGCCCCTACCTGCTTGACTTCAGCCAGAGAAACCCTGGTCCTTCACTACACCCAGTCCCTACACCCTCTGGGTCATCTGTCCCTGCTGCATTCCCCATTACCAGCTCCTACCCAGGCTGTCTCTACCCCCTTCTTTCCCCCCTTCTAAAGTTGGCCTCGCACCTTTTCCTGCCCTAGGAATTTGACCCCCAGCAGGATCGAGACTTTTACAGGACACTGTCCTTGTTGAAGAAGAAGGACCCTCGCATTTATCAGAAAGATGTCACTTTCTATCAGAGAACAGGTGTGTGTGTGTGGTCCTGCTTCTTCAAGTGCCTTACAGGTTGTTGTGCCTACTGAACAAATTGTTTAACATACAGCAGGCTTAGCAGGGTGTTTTAGGGTATTACTTGCTGGTGGTGTCCATAATGACTACAGATGACTTAAGATGGGGTTACAGCCAGACATGGTGGCTCATGCCTGTAAACCTAGCTACTTGGGAGGCTTAGATCAGGAGGATGTAAGGTTTGAGGCCAACCTGAGCAAATAATTTGTGAGACTCCCCATCTCCAAAAAGTAGATGGGTTTACATTCTCCAGTCATCATAAGTCAAAACTGTAATAAGTTGGAAATGCATTTAATACTCTGATAAACCCATCATAAAGTCAAAAGATCATGTTGAGCTGTCCCAAGTCAGGTACCATCTACATGTTTTTGGGACTATTCTAAGTGCGAGTCACTGAGCAAATGGATCGCAGCCCCATCAGGAAGTGCAAGAAGGATACAGTTGAAGTGGATTGGGCATTTGAAATCTCTCTCCACTGGGAGCCCTGCCCTGGGGGCTGCCAGGTGAAGAGGGAGGTTGTGGGTGGTGACACGTATCTTCTCTCTGGCCCACAGCATCCTCCTCTTCCTCGGAGAGCGAGGAGGAGCCAGCAGCCTCCGAGAAACAGAAGAAAGTGCAGACCATGTACTTGAAAGACTATGAGAGGAAGGTCATCTTGGAGAAGGAAGGGTAAGGGGGAAATCCGTGTTCCCACCCTCAGTCCTCAGCCTTCCTAGGACCTTGAGGACCTCAGGGTTAGAGGTGAAAAAGCCCAAGATTCCACAGCATCAAGGGAACCCCTGAGAGCAGGAACCTCAATGACGTCCCACACTCCCAGGTCCCCTTCCTGACCAGGTGCTTGTGACAGTACCCCACACCATTAGGACAGGCAGGCCATAAAAGTATAAAAATGGACTTATATCTTGATAAACCCATTGTGAATAGAAAATACAATAGATTGAAAATGCGTTTCCTGTCAGATAAACTCATTGTAAAGTCTAGGCACCATAAACTGAGCTATTGTGAATTAGGCACCGTACTTTAAAACCCCATCCTTCCCTGTACAGCAAGTACGTCGATGAAGACAACTCAGATGGAGAGACCGTCGATCAGAGACTCAAGGTGGGTGGGGTGAAGGCGGGGTGGGGGCTGAGGGGCCCAGGGCTGGCCTGAGGCCCACATTAGTCCTTCCTCCACAGCAAACGTCATCACAGAGTTACATGGAAGAACAGAAGCAGCTCAAGGAAAGGTGAGCCTGGGCCTGGGTGAGGGTAGGCGTTCACCCTGGGGGTCCCGGGCACAGGATTTGTGATGAAAGAAAGCTCTCACTTGCTCTCTGTGTGCCTCTGCTTCCTCATCTATTAAATGGGTTGAGCATCACAGTGCTCCTCTCAGCTTGGTGAATGGAGAGCCCAGGGTTTAGTAACCAGGCTTTGTATCTGAACTGTTTATTTATTTATTATTGGCAGTACTGGGAACTGAACTTAGGGCTTCATGCTTGTTAGGCAGATACTCTACCACTTGAGCCACTCTGCAAGCCACCACCCATTTTTTTGGGTGGGATCGGGATTTGAACTCAGGGCTTTGCACTTGAAAAGCAGGTGCTCTATCACTTGAGCCAAACCTCTGGTCCATTTTGCTGTGATTATTTTGGAGATGGGGGTCTCGTGAAATATTTGTCTGGGCTGGCCTCGAACCTCAATCTTCCCAGTCTCAGCCTACCAAGAAGCTATGATTACAGGCATGCACCCCCCGGCTCTGACAGTGGTTTTGTGTCATGAGCAGCTTCCGAGCCTTTGTGGAGGACAGTGAGGACGAGGACAGTGCTGGGGAAGGTGGTTCCGGGTTGCTGCAGAAACACACTAAAACCAGGGAGGAGAAGGTGGGTACTGGGGCCCAAATGGACTGCCTGGCAGGCAGCTGGGGCTTTCACAGACCCTCAATAATGGTGTTCCTCAGGCCCAGGAGGAGGCTGACTACGTTGAGTGGCTAAAGGGACAGAAGCAAATTCAAAACCCCGAGTCCATGAAGGAACTGGTAAGTGTCACTTACAGTCCCTGATGGCTCAAATTGCCTGGTCTGCTTCCATCCATCCACTTTCTAGAAAGCCACCCTTAAGCGTACTGCCAAAGGCACCTATGGGGCTGAAATATAGCTCAGTAGTAGAGAGCGTGCTCAGCATCCAGGAGGCCCCGGGTTCGATTCCTTGCACTAAAAAACCACCATCATACTCTCTCTTCAACAAAATTAGAGATAAGGGCAAAATAGTTTCTGCCGGGTATTGAGGGGGTGGGGGGGGAGAGGAAGGGGGCGGAGTGGGTGGTAAGGGAGGGGGTGGAGGCAGGGGGGAGAAATGACCCAAGCATTGTATGCACATATGAATAATATAAACAATAAAAAAAAAAAACCACCACCAGCAACAAAAACAAAGGCACACTGTCTGAAGATGAGGTGTACCCATCTTTGAGGTTCAGTTTCTCCATATGCAAAATGTGGGACATTCTACGTATGATAGGCTGGCCATGAAGTTTCAGTTCCCTAAATCCATTTGGTGTCCACGCCAGCCCTCTTTCCCTGTGGTTCAGCGGTGACCTGGGCCCTTGCTATCCCTTTGCTCTCCACCCCCAGATGCATCTTAAGGAATACTGGAACAACCCAGAGCTGGATGAAGGGGAGCAATTCCTCCGGGATTATGTCCTCAACAAACGCTACGAGGAGGAGGGAGATGAGGAGGAGGAGGAAGACGAGGAAGGGTGAGCCTGCATGCTCACTGCTTGTCCGTTTCCAGAGTGCCTCCAGGAAGCCCAAGGGACCCCACTTGTTTATTTTTCTCACACAGAGGGTGGGGAAACAGCCACAAAATATGGCCTCTAGAGCCCAGTAGCACTGGTTCCCATCCTTGGACCTGTGTTACATTTCTGTGCCTCAGTTTTCCCACTGCAAGAGATGGGTAAGAGCAGCCTGAATGAATTCCTACATCTAGAACCCAGGGACGTAGCAGACGGTAGCCTAACCTAGTTCAGCACCCCTCCCCCCCAGCTTCACCCCATCTCACACCTCAGGGTCCCTGACCTCCCTATCCAGCTGGCTGTGGATGACTCCTCCGATGAAGGGGAGCTCTTCCTGAAAAAACAGGAAGATTTTGAACATAAGTACAACTTCCGCTTCGAGGAACCAGATGCAGCCTTGGTATGTGACCAGGGCTATGGGGCGGGAGGACGGGCCTCTAAGTCTGGGCCCAGAGAGCTTCCAGTCATCTCTGTGGCCCTCCTGTGCTCCTTTGCTGCCTCCAGGTGAAGACCTACCCACGAAGCATTTCATCCTCTGTGCGCCGCAAAGATGAACGCAGGAAGGAGAAGAGGGAAGAGACCCGGGAGCGAAAGAAGAGGGTGAGTGGGGGGGTGGGCTGGCTGGGGAGGTTCCCCAAGTCCATCAGGAAAGCCCACACTCTACCTCCCCACCCTCAGGAGAAGGCCAGGAAGCAGGAGGAGCTGAAACAGCTGAAGAATCTAAAAAGGAAGGAGATTGCTGCCAAGCTGGAGAGGCTGCGCCAGGTCACAGGCAACGAGACCCTGGGCCTTGAAGAACAGGATCTCGAGGATGACTTTGACCCTGCCCAGCATGACCAGCTCATGCAGGTGTGGCTCCATCCTAACTTCCCATCCTCAGGAACTCAGCTGTGGAATCAGGCTCATTCCTGGCTGTGTGGCCTCAGAGAAGTGACTTGACCTCTCTGAGATTCTTTCCTTGCCTGTAAAGTGGGGCTTACTGGCATATCTACCTCAGGGTTGTTGGAAGGATAGATAGGGAAGAATTCATGTGAAAATTTAGTTTGTAAGTTCTCTGGATACTTGGCTTACAATGGGATTAAGTCCTGATAAGTTGCAAATATTGTCAGTCAAAAACACGTTTGAGTCAGATATGGTGGAACAAACCTGTAATCCCAGCACTTGGGAGGCTGGGGCAGGAGGAGGATTGTGGTTCAAGGCCAGCCTGGCTATACATAGAGACCCTGTCTCAAAACAGGACATTGGGGATGGAGCTCAGTGGTAGAGCTCTTGCCTAGCATGCATAAGGCCCTGTGTTCAGTTGCCAGCACTGAAAAACAAAGAGCTGTGAACCTAATGAACATCACAGCTTACCACATAGCATGCTGCAGAGTGTCGGTTCTTTCCCATCATGATTTTGTGGCTGAATGCTGCCTCTGTCCAGCCCCATGAGACAGTACCATATCAGATATCACTAGGCCAGGAAAAGATAAAACTTGGAAGTACACATTCTGCTTTTGCAGCTGCACAAAGTCAAAAATTCCTAAGTCAGACCATTGAAAGTCAGGGATTGTCTGTATTCCTCAACTCATTTTTTTTGAGCAATTAATGTTTATTGTTGTACTTGGAGGAGCCTAGCACCAGGCTATAGAAACAGGCAGAGAGGACTCTATGAGAGAAGCTTGGGTACTGCAGGAGCCCCAAAGAGGACCCTGACCAAGTCTAGGAGGTTGATGAAGGAGACTGAAGAATGCATTGGAATGCTGGGTAAAAACTGGAGAAGGAGCTATGCACTGGTGGCTCACGTCTGTAATCCCAGCTGCTTGGGAGGCTGAGGTTGGGAGGATCAAGGGTCAAGGCCAGCCTAGGGGAATAGTTCAGAAGACCCCCCCCCCTAAAATAAACACAGCAAAATGAATTGGAGGAGTGGCTCAAGAGGTTGAGCGCCTGATTTGCAAGTGCAAAGCCCCGAGTTCAAACCCCAGTCCTACCACAAACAATCTGGAGGTTGTGAGTGCTGTGTTCAACCTTTACCGCGATCCTCCGGATCTCTGCCTCCTGAGTAGCTTAGGATTACAGGCATGAGCCACTGGCACCCAGCTCTGTGCTTTGTCAACAGAATGGAGTTGCTATCACTCAGATTGTTGTGAGAATGCAGCAAGATCCTGTCTAGGGTTGGGCATACAGTAGGTGCTTAATAAATAGCCCAGTTCAGTCTGCCTTCACTAGGCCCCCATTGGAAGCTGGGGTTCTGCCAGAGCTCAGGATCAGAGATAATGGAGTGGCAAGAACCAGTTTTAACATCTGTTGAGCACCTACTGTATGCCAGGCCTTACTGTGTGATCGCAGCCCACAGGCATCAGGATAGTAATGGAGACACACAGGGGAAGGTCATCATGTTAGGAGTGGTGGCAACTAAATAAGTAGCGGCCTGAGCAGCAGTTAGCTAGTCAAAGACAGCACCAGGCCAGGGGCCGCGGGGACAAAGGTCTGTAAGGCCGCAAAGAACTGTGGGTCTAAAAAAAAAGAACTGTGCGTCTGAGGAACCCATTGGTAGCCACTATAACAGTGTGTAGAGTGTGTAGCAGGTAGGGGGCAATGGAGGGGCCTGGACACTCAGGGTCTCCCATCAGGAGCTGGGTTGTGGGAGGGTTCTGGGAGCCATGCAAGGTTCTGGAGGGAACGTGGTCCTTACCCTGCAGAAATGCTTTGGAGACAACTTCTATGGCACCATGGAGGAGGAGAAGCCACAGTTTGAAGAAGAGGAAGGACTGGAAGGTGACAGCAGCTGAACACTGGCTCAGAGGGTGGGGTGGGCAGAGGGCTGGGCCTGCTGCCTGAGATCCCATTCTGACCCCACCAGTCTGTCCTCCTTGGAAGCAGATGATTGGAACTGGGACACATGGGACGGCCAAGAGCAGGATGGAGGTTGGAGCCAGCAGGAACCACACTGTGAAGACCCCGACTTCAATGTAGGTGTTACAAGTGGGAGTCGTGGTGGGGGGATTCCTGGGCTCCAGGGGGTTTGAGGACTGGCCTGATCTGACCTGTATGTATCTGTAGATGGACGCTGACTATGACCCCAGCCAGCCTTACAAGAAGAAGCGTGAAGCCCCCTCCACCAGCAAGAAGAAACGTAAATCGCCCTTTGCTGCAGCCGTGGGGCAGGAAAAGCCTGTGTTCAACCCTGGTGAGGCCTGGACAGCCATAGGTGGCTGGGGGACTATCCAGGGTCTGGAACACTAACAGCCTAGCTCTCTGGCTCTTCTGTTGTAGGTGACAAGTCCTTCGAGGAGTACCTGGATGAGTATTACCGGCTGGACTATGAGGATATCATTGATGACCTGCCCTGTCGCTTCAAGTACCGCAGCGTAGTGCCCTGTGACTTTGGGCTCACCACGGAGGAGGTCAGGACCTGGGCAGTGCTGGGGCTGGGAGTAGGGGACACTAGGGGCACCCAGGATACAAGATGCTACAACTCTGGGGCATGTTTCCTCATCTCAAAAATAATAGCAATATCTGGGTGCCAGTGGCTCACACCTGTAATCCCAGCTACTCAGGAGGCAGAGATCAGGAGGATCCTGGTTCAAAGCCAACCCAGGCAAATAGTTCACGAGACCCTATCTTGACAAAACCCTTCACAAAAAAGTGCTGGTGGAGTGGTTCAAGGTGCAGGTCCTGAGTTCAAACCCCAGCACCACAAAAAAAAGATAGCAATAGTGCTAATGACACAGTAATAATATTACCAGTCTCACAGGGTTTCTACCTGGCGGGGGCTGAAGGACTTGAAACAGTCCTTATCCCAGGCAGGCACCCATAAATACTACCAGTGAGTGTGTGTGGTGCTGGGGAGGGAACTCTGTCCTATATGCTAAGCCCACGCTTTGCCTCCTGAGCTCACGCCCGCCTTGTAAATATTGCTTTAAACTCTACACCAGAGTGGCATGAAGGCGTGGTGAGAGGCTTCACGTACCTCAGTGGTAGAGCACTCACCTCGCACATGCAACACCCTGGGTTTAGTCCCTAGTCCTGCTGCAGCAACGTCCAAAGACTTAGTGGTCTCTTGCACCAGATGGCCCGGGTTCAAGTCCAGGCTGGGTAACTCACTAGCTGTGCAACCTTGGACAAGAGTTTCCTATCTGTAAAATGGGATCAGTAACAGCACCCGCTTCATGGCTGTGGAGCCAGGAGGAGGTCAGATGTGGATGGTTCTTTAAAGGTGCCTGCGGGTGGTGAGCAGCCTGACACCAGAGTGTGGCCATTGACTCAGTAAAAGAAACCAGTGTTTATTGAACTTTTACCCCGGGTATTCCCTCACCACATCCACAGGGCCGCCTTCTGGCAGGTTCTAAAGCATGCCTGCCTCATAAATGAGGAAACTGAGAGCGTTAGAAACCTGGGCCCCATCTAGCTAGCCAACGTGATAGTTAGTACAGGACCCCTGTCCCCTTCTGAGGTGCTAGAGAGCAGTGGATGGCAGGGCCCAGCAGCCCTTGGGCTCAAGGAATCTGAAATAAGCCCTGTGACCTGAGGCAAGAATCTAAGGATCACCTTCCCAAGCCTCAGTTTCCCCATCTGGTCCTCCCTGTAAGAAAACATTACTGAGTGGCCCCCAGAGAAGCCAGCTCTCCTACTATTGTGACATTCTTGCATGGCCTGTGTCAACCAAGGAGGTGAGGAAGGCTCCGAGTCAGGGCTCCCCCTCCCTCCCTTTGCTGTAGATCCTGGCTGCAGATGACAAGGAGCTGAACCGGTGGTGTTCTTTGAAGAAGACCTGCATGTACAGGTGAGGGCGGGGCAGGCAGCAGGGTGCAAGCCTGGGCACCACCCACAGTGCCCGATGACAGCCATGTCCTCTGGGCAACTGCAGGTCAGAGCAGGAGGAGCTCCAGGACAGACGTGCATACCACCAGAAAGCCCAAAACATGTGGAAGAAGAGGCAGATCCTCAAGTCGCTCTGCTCCGAGGAGTAAGCACAGCGGATGGGGAGGGGGCTGTTACCCATTGCTGCCATGACTTGGCTTTCAATCTTGTAGTCTCTTGAGATCTGGGTTCTTTTCCTGGATGGGCTACAGCTGTGTGGCTTTTGGCAAGTTACTGCCCATATCTAGGCCTGTTTCTCATCTACAAAATGGAGGGAAATTTGTGGTTCTCAAGACATCTGGTTGGTGAAAATTGAGTTAATTCATGTGAGTGTTTAAAAGAAAACACTGGGCTGGGGACATGGCTCAAGTGGTAAAGTGCCTACCTAGAAAGCACCGAGTTCAAACCCCAGTACTGCTAAAAGAAAAAGAAAAACGATAACATAGGGGAGATGGGCATGGTGGTACAAGCCTGTAATCCCAGCACTCTGGAAGCCGAGGCAGGAGGATGGAGAGTTTCAGGCCAGCCTGGGCTATTAATATTGAGATCCTGCCTCCAAAAAAAAAAAAAGTAGGAGGTGTTACTTGCCAGCTCCAAAAAAAAAAAAAATAAACGCCCTCTATCGACTTATTAGTTATTATGATGCTAATTAATTCTCAGTCTTTAAAGCAGGAGTGTGAGAAACTCCCAAAGTTGATTTAAAGTTAAAAATGCATTGATTTATGTGACAAGCCGAGGGCAGGGCAGGCACAAATACCAAAATTAGCCACATTACAATTCTGCCTAGGGGTTCAGAAAGACAAACTTGGCTTTGACCTGAGACTCAGGTTTGGCTCCCAGGCAGGCCCCTGATTGGCGGGATTGCTGCTTACCTTCCTCTCTCTATTGATCCCTCACTTCTGTCTCTAGGACGGAGACACCCACGGAAGCCACAGGAAAGCCGCAGGGAGACAAAGCCCGCTCGCGGGCACAGCTGCCAGCGCCTGATAGAGCCCAAGGGAAGCGGCCGCTGCCTGAGAGCCCCCCAGCACAGGAAGAGGCGGCACGGGTGCCACCCCCTGAGAAGCCAGTCCCCCAGCAGCGGAGGCGGGGCAAGAAGGCGCGGCTGCTGGGCCCCACGGTGACGCTTGGTGGCCGCGAGTTCAGCCGCCAGAGACTGCAGGCCTTTGGCCTCAACCCCAAACGCCTGCACTTTCGCCAGCTGGGCCGGCGAGGCAGGAAACAGCGCGGGCCCAAGGGTCCCTGAGGACCCGGGGTTTCCTCCCCCAGGTACTGTCCCCGGCTGCGCCTCCCGCTTGTCTCAGCAGACGCAGGTCTGCCTGTGGGCAAGGGCGCAGTCCCCCCGTCCAGATGGGGAACCGAGGCCGACGAACGAACTTCTCCTCGAGTCGCCTCTGTGCCCACCCGCGTGCCTTGGAACACTGAGCCACCCTGGGCGCGTTCAAGTCCAGCAGCTTTATTAGCCCTGGCAGCCCCAGGCCCCTCAGGAAAGAGGCTTCGGGGCGGCGTGGGGCGCAGCCGGTCCAGTGTGAGCTACAGTACGTAGGTCAGGCCCTGAGTGGGTGCCCCGGCCTCCATCCCTCTGTCCGGGTGGGCGGGACCAGGGGGAAGCGGGCAGCGGTGGGCTCGGCCCTAGCTGGGGCCCTAGACTGGTCTCAGCTGGGCTTGCGCGGATACGAAAGTGGGAAATCCCATTACCACGCCCAGTGCGGCATAAATAAAAAAATAAATAGGCATCTCCCCCGTCCCCTCCCGTTATAAAAACACAAAGTCTTCAGAACTTGGCCGTTTGGCCTTGAGGAGGCGCCCGGTGCGAGGGAGCCGCAGCGTGGGCTGGGACAGCTGGGTGCAGAGGTCATCCAGGCTGTGGTCCTGAGCGTGGCCCTCGGCCAAGGTGAACATGGGGTAGCGCTCGGTGGCGGAGGAGGAGCTGAGGACCTGATGGGAGGAGGGAGAGTCAGGCCCAACCCACACACAAACCAGCCAATCAGCACCTTCTGCACCCTGGCTCGTCTCTGGCTGTGGTAAACACGTGACCCAATCTAGCCAATGAATGACAGCCCTGGGGTTTTTGCAGCAGTTGCATTAAAAGTGGAACTTGCTTTCCAATGAACTGGGAGGGCGGGGCTCCACCCCCTGAACCTCTGGATGGAGTAATCTCCAAGGTATATTGGGCCAAATTTTTTCTTTGAGACAGGGTCTCCTCGTGTAGCGCAGGCTGGCCTTGAACTCAAAATGCTCCTGCCCCACCCTCCCAAGTGCTGGGATTACAGATGTGCACCACACCCTGCTGTGCCCAAAGCACATCAGTTAATGTCCCGAGCAGCATGCATCAGCCCTAAAATGGGATTTCCTGGTTTATGGACATGATAACCTTGACTTAAGTCTCCCTTGGCATTTCTTGAGTTTCTCAGAATGTGAATACTGTATTTATTTTTTGGTGCTGGGTTTGGAAGCCAGGGTGTCACACATACTAGGCAAACGCTCTACCACTGAGCTGCAACCCCCCCCCCCACCAAGATGGATTCTTAGATTTTCCAGATTACAACACAGCCTGCACCCCCCAGGTCTACTGGGTTCTGGGTCTCTGTTCCTCTTTGGCCACCCCCCAGCCCTGCCCTTGCCTCCCACCACTCCTGCTCACCCTGGTCAGCTCAGAGCAGAGCGTCTCAAACTCCTTCCTGTCTCCAGCATAGAACCCCACAGTACAGCTTGGGTCCATCTTGGTGAAGGCCATTTTGCGGGGTGAGGTGCAATGGAAAGACTGGACAGACAGACGAGGGAGGTTGGGAGGGGACCAACAATCAACCCATGCCCCCACCCTACCCTGAGGACACTAACTCACCTCTAGGGGGAAGTCAGCCTGGCTGACATCCACAGTGGGCTGACAATAGTGGGGATCCAGGTAGAGCAGGAAGTCATCTGAGGGAGGGCAGACATGAGCTACTGGGTAACCAGTAGGTGGGGGGCAGGGGGGCAGTGGGGCAGGGCTGGGGGCGGAGCCTACCCTGGTAGCCAATGAAGTAGAGTGAGTGCCGGGGTTTGCCACCCATGATGCCCAGGCATAGTTCTGACCGCAGCAACTCCTGCAGGGAAGAGTGGGCAAAAGTTGAAGTGAGTGTGTCAGGCAGTCACTCAACAAACAGCAGATGCTTACTATATATGAACCCACAAGCACAATGTGACAGCAGCTATTAAGCTGTCCTGGTGGAGCCAACATTCTAGTTTGGAACAGGAACATGAAACAAGATTTTATTCATGAATTACCTGTCAGAGGTGGTAACATAGAAAAGGGTAAAAGAAGGAAGAGGCTTTGTAATTATTTTTTCTGCAGTGCTGGGGATGGAACCCAGGGCCTCATGCATGCTAGGCAAGCGCTCTACTGAACAACACCTGAACCTAGACTTTGCAGGGTTATTTTATTTTGTTTTGTGGTACTGCACCTTGAACAACTCCACCAGCCCTTTTTGTGAAGGGATTTTTTTTTGAGATAGGGTCTCTCCAACTATTTGCCTGGACTGGCTTTCAAAAGCAATCTTTGTGAGCCACCAGTACCTAGTTGCAATTTTTTTTTTCCTGGTACTGGATTTTGAACTCAGGGCTTCACACTTGCTAGACAGGTGCTCTACCACTGGCGCCACTCTGCCAGCCCTTTTTTTGATGGGTTTTTGAGACAGGGTCTCATGAACTATTTGCCAGGACTGGCTTTAAACCTTGATCCTCCTGCTCTCTGCCTCCTGGGTAGCTGGAATTACAGGTGCCAGCCACTGCTGCCCAGCTTAGACTTTGCAATTTTAATGAGAGAAGACAGAAAACATCTGCTTGAGAGGTGACTTCTTAGCAGGACTAAGAGCAGAAGCCACATGCATCTTAGGGAAACAGCCCTCCAAGCAACAGGGACAGCAAATGCAAAGGCCCTGAGGCAGAAGTTCTGAAGACAGTGAGGAGGTCCATATGGCTGGAATACAGTGAGTAAGGAGGAGATTGGGAGCAGGGTGCAATAAGACCAAGTTGGTGACAGGAACCAAGGGTTCAAGATCTCACGGTTTATGGGGAAAACTTTGGTTTTCATTGTGAGTGCAAAATTGACAGGGGCTTTCCAGCTTCTGGGCCTTTGTCTTGCTGTTCCCTCTGCCTGGAATACCTCTTTGAGGGGCTTTCTCAGCTCTGCAACCACCCCCACCTGCCCTTTATGGAGTAGTTTCCTGGCTTTAAAGTCCAAATTGTAACGTCAATTTTTTTTGGAGGGGGATGGAGCCCAGGGCTTCTCACATGCCAGGCAAGAGCTCTTCCACTTGAGCTACATGTTCAGCCCTTTTCTTTTTGTTTTTTTGGTGGCATGGGAATTTAAACTCACACTTGCAAGTAGACACTCTATCACTTCAGCCACATCTCCAGTCCACTTTGCTTGGTTATTTTTTTTTTTTTAATTTTAAGAATGTTTTACTTAGTTTTGATGGTACTGCAGTTTGAACTCAAGGCCTCACGCTTGCTAGGCAGGCACTCTACCACTTGAGCCACTCCACCAGCCTGCTTTTGTTACTTTTTTTTTTTTGTGGTACTGGGGTTTGAACTCAGGGCCTTCACCTTGAGTCACTCCACCAGCCCTTTTCTGTGAAGGGCTTTTTTGAGATAGGGTCTTGAGAACTATTTCCTAGGCTGGCTTCTAACCTCGATCCTTCTGATCTCTGCCTCCTGAGTAGCTGGGATTACAGGCATGAGCCATGAGCACCTGACTTTGATCACAATTTTGAGACAATGGGCTCCCTAACTTTGCCCAGGTTGGCTTCAAACTCAAGATCCTCCTGCCACTGCTTTTTGAGTGCTGGAATTACAGGGATGCATCACCATGCCAAGCCCAAATTGATCCTCCTGCTCTCTGCCTCCTGAGTAGGAATTTTTAATTCATTTAGTTACTTTTTTTGGGGGTACTGGGGACTGAATTCAGGACTTGCTAAGCATGTACTCTTACCACCAAGCTATGTCCCCAGCCTGTGATGACAATTCAATCACAGATCACTCCCCACTAGAACACTTCTTTCCAGGACTGGAGGCATGGCTCAAGTAGTAGAGCACTTGCCTAGCAAGCACAAGGCCCTGAGTTCAAACCCCAACACTGCCAAAAAACAAAACAATAAAACCTGCTGCCATGGGGCACATTCAGAATTTGTGCTTGTTCGTTCCTCTCTAAATTCCAGGGTCAGACAGCAATGGCACATACCATGTAATCATAACTACTGAATAAAAAGATGATGGAAGGAGGGTGTTGTGGTGCACACCTGCAATCCCAGCATTCAGAAGCCAAAGGCATGAGGATGGAGAGTTCCAGCCAGCCCAGGCTACATAATGAGTTCAAGACCATCCTGAGCTGCATAGTGAGACCCTGTCTCAAAAACCCAAAGGTTGGGGGTGTGGCTCAATGTTAGAGCGTTTGTTCAGCATGCATAAGGCCCTGGATTCCATCCTGAGCACTGAAAGAAAAGATGCCCAGATGATGGGGGGTTTATAGCCACAGATGAAAAGTCCTCAGGGCTTCCAAGTGGTCCAGATAAAAACGTACCTTCACGCACGGCACATACACGGGGTTGAGAGTCTCGCCACCCAGACGCATCGGCACCAGGATGACAACAGACTTCCACTCGGCTGTTGGATCTGGCCTGGCCACCAGGCGAGCCACATCTGCCTTGTATACTGGAGGGACAGGGCAGCAGCAGGTCACCTTCCTACTTACCCTTCAAGCCCTGGAGTGTGGTCCTCTAAGCCCAGGGTCCCAGCCTCGCCTGTACAACCTTCTGGCAGACAATACTGCCATCAACAAAGAATGTTCTTCTAGTGTCCCCCTAAGTCCTCCAGACAATCTTGGCATCACCAATCAAGCGGGATACCCCATTTAATAGAGAGGGCAACTGAGGCCCTAAGATTTAAACCTACAATAAAGAGGCAGGGGCGGTGGTTCACGCCTGTGATCTCAGCTGCTCAGGAGGCAGAGATGGGCAGGAATGTGGTTTGAGGCTAGCCCAAGCAAAGTTAGTGAGGCCCCATCTCAACAAAATCAACTGTGCCTGTCATCCCAGCTACTTGGGAGGCTATGGAGGTAGGAGGATTGAGGTCTGAGGCTGGCCCCTGAGAAAAATGGGAGACACTACCTGAAAAATAACTAAAGCAAAAAAAGGGCTGGGGGAGTGGCTCAAGTGGTAGAGCACCTGCCTAGCAAATGTGAGGCCCTCAGTTCAAAACCCAGGACTGCAAAAAAAGTGAGTGGGACCTGAGAGAAAAAGAAGTCCTTCCTTCTGTGAAGTCCTTCCTTCTGTCTTTCACTCTACCCTCTCTTGGTTCTGGAAAGAGAGGCAGAGGAAGGGACCTGTGTGCACCTCCCACAGTGGAGGCCTAGAATCTTCCCCACAGGTTCCTCTGGCCCTAAGGAAGGCAGGGATTAGTTCAAGGTGAAAGCCCCATGACCTTGGATCCCAGCCCTTACCCGTGCAGTCCTGAGAAACATACACCACCAGCCTGGTGACCTCATTGCAGCTCTCCACGGCTTTCCTGGGGGTAGGAGGGACGGCCTGAGTTCCAGAGGACACCCAACAGCTCCCATGTTCCCCAAAGTGGCCCTCACCTGAGGATGTGTGCCACGAGCGATGGCCCATACCAGTCTCCGGCCTTCTTGCCTGAGCTCTGCCCAAGTTCCACCAGCCGGTGTAGACCAAAGGGGGCCCGAGGGTGATCAGCAAACCAGGACACAATCTGCCGATGCCGGCGCTCCTGCTCTAGTTCAGATGTCCCCTGAGCCCAGCGTGGGGACATCCGGTGGGCAGGCCCAAGGTACCAACTGGGAGAGGCTGACCCTGACACCTCAGGGGACGCCAGGCCTGTGCCCTCTGCCCATGTCCAGTCTGGAGGGATGAAGTACACAGTCAAACAGTGCCCTGTGTGTATAGTACACTTAGTCTTATTTCACACACTTTACGTGTGTTTGATGAAACCCAGGTAAGGTCTCAAAGTGCTCTAGCACTTTGAGCCACACCTCCAGTTCTTTTGCTTTTAGTTGGTTTTTCAGATAGGAGGATCATGATTGGAGGTTAGAGGCCCTATCTCCAGCTCACAAGTAATTGGGATTACAGGCATGCATCACCACTCCTGGCTTTTACACAAAATTCAAATATGCTTAAGAACTCCAGATACATTGCCTGATACTCTTTTTATATATTTTTGTGGTGCTGGGGATCAAACCTAGGATCTTGCACATGGTAGGCATGCATTCTACACTTAGCTATACCCCTGGCTTGAATTTCTTGCTTAATAAACAATTCTCATTTACATTCCCCAAACTAATTTAACACTTTTCCTTTCTTTCCTTCCTTCCCTTCTTTTTTTTCCCTCACAGGGTCTAGCTATATAACCTAGGCTGTGCTTGAACTTTTTTGTTTGTTTGTTTTTGCAGTACTGAATGCAGGGCCTCATGCTTGCAAGGCAGGCACTTCAGCTTCTCCCATATTCTTTTCTTGGTGACAGGGTTTCGTGCTCAGGGCAGGCTTTGAGCCTCCTGATTGCTGCCTCCTGAGTAGCTGGGATTATAGGCATGAGCCACAGGCTGTCCTTGAACTTTTGATCCTGCCTCTTAAGTGCTGGGATTATATAGGTGTGCTCTACCACGCCTGGTTCAAAGCAAACAATTCCAGTGCAGCTTTAAACTTTAACTTCACAAACAGTTCCAACACCGCTGACACACGTGATTGTCACTCTCCTAGCACACCCGTTTCCCATGCTGGGCTCACCTCTGGGCAGAAAATGTAGGAGCAGGCCCTGAGCCAGCATCATCTGGCCACTGCGTAACATACATCCCCAGCCACAGTCTGAGGTCAGGCAGCCTCCAGCCAAGGGTGGGAAGTCCCGGCGGTAGGTGAGCCACAGGCGGGACACAAAGTCCCTCTGGAAACGCTGGATGTCACCTACAAGAGCCAGCCTGTCAGCTGCCACTTGTGGACAACCCCTGGGGGCTCTCCTCCACTTGCCTAGTCCCAGACCACCAACTCACCCTCACCCTCAAAACGGTAGCGGCGGCCGCAGAGGTGAATGCTAGAGATCTTGCTGAAGCTGGTCCGGCTTTTAACTGCCCAGCCTGGGGGAGACACGGGGCAGCGCCAAGCAAGATGAAGCACTTGCTCAAAGAGCGCTTCCACCACCCCACCTGCGAAACAGGCGCAATCCTAGTTCCCAAAACCCCAGCAGCACCCCTCTAAGAGGGAGACGCACCCCTCCCCAACAGTTGCATGAATGTCCATCAACTCAGGATGTACCCATTTGACAGAGGGGGCAAGGGAGGCACAGCAAAGCAAGAAAGGTTGTCCAAGGTCAAACTGGGCAATGGGCGCGGCTTGGAAACACTCCGTGTTCGACCTGTCCCAGGTCCACTCTGGGCAGGGCAGGGCAGGACAGGGCGGGGGGACCCAAAGGTGACTCACAGCAGGGGAACCTACGGTGGAGTAATGCGCAGGGGCGAGGTTTATTTTCTTTGACGCCCCCCACCCCTTTCTCTGAGCTCTCAGCCCCCTCCTCACCATACTTGACGTTGTTCCAGGCGGTCAGCAACTTGGCCTTGAACTTATCCACTTCGTCCGGCTCCACCAGGGCGGCCCCGGACGAGCCAAGAGCCGGGCCGCTGGCTCCAGAGGGCCCCAGGCCGTTAGGATCCGGGATCCGGGATCCCCGCGGCCTGCGGGCCTCGGGCCGGCGCGCGTCCTCCGGGCTCCCGCTCCGGTACTGCGCGGCGGCCGGCGACACCGAGTTCATGGACGCGCCGGGAGGGCGGAGCGGGGCGCCGGCGTGGGGAGCTGTGGCTGCCGTGCCCAGGGCGCCCCGCGGCCAGGACGCGGGGTCCACGGGGGGCGCTATTCGGTCCCCAGCGCCGGGCTCCCGCGCCCTGCACCGGCCGCAGCCACCACTGCCGCCACCGCGGACACCGCCACCGCCATCTTGGCGGCCCAGGCCCCCGGATGGAGGCGGGTGTGACTCGGCCGGACGCTCCGCCCCGACTCTCAGTGGGGGACCCCAGCCCCGCTCCCGAGTCTCCGCGCGGGGACCGAGACACCAAGCGCCGCCTCCCACGCCCGCCTTATCGCACAGCCCAGGCCCCCGCCAGCCCCCGCCGCCCCTTATCACAGGACGCAGGGCTGAGGCCACGCCCCGGCCACGCCCACGTCACGCCCAGGCCACGCCCCCTCTCCTGTCCTGGGGCCAGACCGCCCGGCGTGAGCGTGCACCTGTCAGCGCCTGCCTGGGGCCACCACGGGGACCCTCCGCGCTCCCACCTCAGCCTCGGACCCTCTAGCTCAAGTCACGCCTGTCTGTGCCTCCGTTTTCTCATGTGTACAATAAGGCTGCCATGCGCGGGAAAACAGCGAGGAAATTTAGAGAGGGTTTGCGCCCTAGGCAGACTGTCAACCAATCGACCTCAGCGTGGAGCCAGATCTGGATGTGACCACCCCCCTCTTATCCCTCGACTCTCTGAGCTTCAGTTTCCTACTGCCCAAAATGGCCTAACAATACAAATTAATGTTCATCCAAACGAACATTTGTTCGGGGGCGGGGGAAAGAGAGAGAGAGAGGTGAGGAGAGAGAGAGAGAGAGAAAGAGAGAGACAAAGAGACACAGAGACAGAATCCTAAATTTATGTAAAACTGGAGAAAATGCAACTTCATTTATAGCGATTGAAAGCAGACTAGGTTCCTTTGCCTGGAGGATGGAAGGGAAGGGACAGGGTGGATTAAACAGAGGCACCAGAGATCTGGAAGGATCCTGGTTCTAATCCAGCCCCGGGGAAAAAGTTAGTGAGACCCCCCACCCATCTCAGCAATCTAGGCATGGTGGTGTACACCTGTAATCCCAGCCAAGCAGGAGGCTTGGTAGGAGGACTTCTGTCCTAGGCTAGAGGGCAAAAAGCACTACTAGACTCTATCTGAAAATTGAAGCAAAAAAAGCTGGAAGCGTGACTAAAGTGGTAAAACAACTGCCTAGCAAGTGTGAGGTCCTGAGTTTCAACTCCAGTACACACACACACACACACACACACACACACACACACACATGCGGCACAAAAATCTTTGTTGGGTAGTGGTATATTCAGTGTGTGTTCACTGTGGTAGTAGGTTCCACTGATGTCAGATCTCATCACTGTCCAGTTAAAATTTATATGGTTTACAACATGTCAATTATACCTCAATAAAGCTGTAAAAAATTAAATACACCTAATTCATAAGGGTGTTAGAAGATGAGTTCATTTGTTTGAAGTGCTTAGCATAGTATCTGAGGAACTGTTAGAGCCAACCACTTGGTGACATTGAGGTGACCCCGTGAGCCACAGACAGGGTGGCCTCTAGTGGCCAGCCCGAGGGTTCAGGCTTTAGCCAGTTGAAGGAAGTCAGATGAGGGTGTGTGCTAGAAAAAGGTACAGTCACCTCCTAACCTTGCCTCTTTCTGTACTCCTCGCCCCGCACTCATTTACATCTGTCTTCTTCCTCAATTAACGGGTACAGTCCTACCTCAGGGCCTTTGCATCTGTCATTCCCTCTGCCTGGACCACTCTTCTCTTCACAGGGTGATCACCCTTAAACCACTTTTTTTGGGGGGTACTGGGGCTTGAACTCAGAGCCTACACCTTGAGCCACTCCACCAGCCCCTTTTTTGACACTATCTCTCAAGCTATTTGCCTGGGCTGGCTTTAAACTGCAATGCCTCTGATCCCTGCCTCCCGAGTAGCTGGGATTACAGCCATGAGCTACTGGAGCACAGAAAAACAGATACCTACTCATGTTCAAATATTTTTTTACTCTGTGTGTGTGTGTGTTACTGGGGTTTGAACTCAGGGCCTCATACTCGTTATGTAGGAGCTCTACCCATTGAGCCACTCTGCCAGCCCTCAAATCATTTCTTGCTCACCGTGCTACAGGCTGGAAGTCTACCAGTAAGGACAGAGACCTAGTGGGGGGCTTTCCTCTTGGTTGTGTTTTCATATGGCCTTTCTTAACGTAGCCTTGCAGAGAGACAATGAAGGTCTTTGTTTATTTATGCATGTATTTAGAAGTACTGGGGTTTGAACTCAGGGCTTCACACTTGCAAAGCAGGCACTGTATGCTTGAGCCACACCTTCAGTCCATTTTGCTCTGGTTATTTTAGAGCTGGAGGTCCCAAGAACTATTTGCTCATGTGGCTTTGAGCCTTAATCCTCATAAATTCAACCTCCCAAATAGCTAGGATTATAGGTGTGTACTTCTGCACCCGGCTGGAATGAAACTCTTTTGTGATCCTGTCCTGAGGCAGCAAACCAAGGCTCCCAGCAGCCACACTATCTTGCTGGAAATAACACAGTCCACAGCATATTGTGGTGCAGTGTCTGGTGTGTATGTACATGCATTTTCAACCCCAGTACCACCAAAAAGAAAAAAACTAATAAATGGATGTCCTACTTGCCATATATATGTATATATATATTTGTTTCTTTTTCTTTTTCCTTAAAAAATTTTTATTGCCAGGTGCTTGTGGCTCACACCTGTAATCCTAGCTATTTGGGAGGCAGAGATCAGCAGGACAGTGGTTCAAAGCCAGATTCTGTCTCGAAAATATCCAACACAAAAGGACTGGCAGAGTGGCTCAAGTGTTAGAGCACCTACCTAGCAGTGAATGCTGAGTTCAAACCCCAGTACCGTAAGTAAATAAATAAATAATAAAACAAAATAGAAGTCGGGCACTAGTGATTTATACCTATAATCCTAGCTAATTGGGAGGCTGAGATCAGAGGGTTGACATTTGAGGCCAGCCTGGGCAAATAGTTCATGAGACCTTCATCTCCAAAATAGTCAAAGCAAAATGGACTGGAGGTGTGGCTTGAGCAGTAGAGCGCCTGCTTTGCAAGTGTGAAGCCCTGAGTTCAAACCCCAAATCCACCAACAAATAAATAAATAAACCTCTGGGGGTGTGGCTTAAACAGTACAGCAATGCCTTACCTAGCAAGGTGCAGAGGTGCTGGGTTCCACCCCAACAACCAAAGGAAAGAGTGATACCAGCCAAATGTTGGCAAAGAAGCAAAGGAGCTAGAATTCTTGTGTGCTGGGGGTTTTGTTTTGTCTTGTGAGTCAGAGTTCTTATTTCTTCGTTTCTTGAATGTGAAGTGCTCTCTGATGACTTCGTTGGCCTAGGATTCTTTGTCCGTGTCCTAACACACTACACAGTTGCACACATCCCCTTCTCCGGGATTTCCCTCTTGGTTTATTTTAACCAAGAAGGCCTAACCATCCCCCAGTTTCCTGTTGTCAACAGTAGGGTGATCCACTCCTCAGCACAAAGGGCTTCCACCTGTGTGAAACATGGGCTCATGACAGCCGAGTTCCAGTGAACTGGTGTTTGTCTCAGGCTTGGGCAGCTTTGGGAATTCCACCAGCCAGACCACTGTGGGACAATGGTCTTCAGCACCTCTTCTGAAGAAGTCGAGTGTGTGTGTGTGTGTGTGGTGTGTGTATGTGTGGTGGGACTGGGGTTTGAACTCAGGGCTTTGTGCTTGCAAAGCAGTTGCACTACAATTTGAGCCACACTTCTAGTCCCTAAAGCAGTCTATTTTTTTTTTTCAATACTGGGGTTTGAACTCAGGGTCTACACCTTACGCCACTCCACCAGCCCTCTCGAGAACTATTTGCCCGGGCTGGCTTCAAACCTTGATCCTCCTGATCTCTGTCCCCTCAGTAGCTAGGATTACAGGCATGAGCCACCGGTGCCCAGCTGCTAAAGCAGTTTTAACATCCAGCTTGGTTCCAAGGCTCCCTTGACCACGACAGTGGGTTGAGTGTGTCCGTGTGACTCTCAAGTGGCCAGGAAACTTTTGTCTTTTGTGGTACTGGAGACTGAATCATGGCCTGGCACCCCTTCCAGTGAAGGGCTCTAAGACTGAGCCCATGGGTTTTTGATTTTCTTTTTTTTTTTTTTTAATTATTTTGTTAGCATATAATAGTTGTACAGGGGACTACATTGTGACATTTACATATGTGGTTACAGTATATCTTAGATTTACCCCCTCCATCATCTCCCTCTTCCCCCCTCCCCCACTTCTTAGAACAATTTCAACAGCTTTCATTCTTCTATTTTGGGGTTTGTTTGGTTGGCTTTTTTTTTGTTTTGGTTTGGTTTAAACTCAGAGCTCTATGCTTGCAAAGCAGGCGTTCGACTGCTTGGGTCACTCCTTCAGTCCATTTTGCACTGGTTACTTTGGGGGTCTCACAAACTATTTCCATGGGCTGGCCTCAGATTGAGATCCTCCAGATCTCAGCCTCCCAAGTAGCTAGGATTACAGGCATCAGCCGCCTGCACGTTTTATTTATTTATTTTTTAAACAAAATTGAAGTAACAGGGACTGAACTATGGTTTGGTGGTGGAGCGCATGCATGAGGTACTGCAGTCTGTCACTGAAAAAGGAAAAAAGAAAGGAAGGAAGAGAGGGAGGGAGAAAGGAAGGGAGGGAGGGAGGGAGGGAGGGAGGAAGGTAGCATCAGGTTTGGAACTGGAAATGCTCCCTGGATAGCTTTCAGTCAGGCAGCATTTTTTCTCCTGGTGCCTATATGGATGCATCTGCTCATGAATTTGACCGTGAGTCTCTCAGCCATCCCAAAAATGCTTCTGTGTGTCTCCACCCAGTTCCCATGACCTTGGTGAAATAAATCACGCCCTGGAAATCCCTCCCAGGCCGAGCACTTGCTGGAATAAATGACACAGAGTTAAACATAAACATGTAGATAGGCGAGTTCTCACGTTTCATCACTTTCCTTGTCATACTTCCCCCGCTTTGAGGAGACATCCTGTCTTGCTGTTCATGCATCGTGGGTGACAGAGGCTCTGTTCACACACACACACAATACACTGTGAAGTTCTGTGATAGAATGTTCTAGACATAAGATTGGCTGGACACTGGTGGCTCACACCTGTAATCCTAGCTACTCTGGAAGCAGAGATCAGGAGGATGTTGGTTCGAAGCCAGCCCCGGCAAGTAGTTTTCGAGACCCTATCTCAAAAAAAACACTTCACAGAAATAAGGCTGGTGCAGTGGCTCAAGATGAAGGCCCTGCGTTCAAATCCCAGTATCCCCCTCCCAAAAAAAAAAAAAAAAAAAAAGAAAGAAAAAACTGGAGTAGTGGAGTGGCTCAAGCAGTAGAGCGCCTGCTTAGCAAGTCTGAGGCCCTGAGTTCAAACCCCAGTACCATAAAAAAAAAAAAATAAGAAAAAGTGAATAAATAAATAAAAGAAATAAGCTTGACCCATGGTTGCCTTTTCAGCTGAAAGAATGTTCTCTTCTTTGATCCAACCTATGCATCCTGAGACGTTTCTGTGTGTCAAACACTGCAGTGGGGGAGGGGTGCTACAGCAATAAATATTGTGCATCCCCTTGGGGTCTTGCAGGTGGGATGCAGGAATAAATGATGAACTCATGAGTTTGGGGAGCACTCAGTGGTGAGCAATTCCCTAGCATGTGTGAGGCCCTGGGTTCCATCCCCAGCACCACAAATAAATAAATTTTATAATGATGAAATCATTACACAAGTTAATTACATATTATGAGTACAATAATTGTCATGTAGCAAAATTCAAGTTTACAGTCCTGGGAATCATCCAGTTTGGGCTGTGATCCAGGAAGACTTCTCAGAGGAAGCCTCATTTAAGTTGTATTAGGTAGCCTAGGTCAAGGTTTACTGCAGTAGTAAAGGAGTCCTAAATTCAGCAGTAGATTTATTTTATTCTACTTTGGTTTAGTTTTAGCGGTATTGGGGTTTGAACTCAGGGCTGCACGCTTGCTAGGAAGATGCTCTACCACTTGAGCCACACCCCCAGCCCTTTTTTTGTGATGGATATTTCAAGATAGGGTCTCAGTAACTATTTGCCTGGAGCTGGCCGCCTGAGTAGCTAGGATTACAAATGGGAGACAGCAGGGCCTGGCTCAGTCTGGGGGTTTCAAAATGTTTATTTCTCATGTATATTATTCACCCTACAAGGGCTCAGATGCTTGCACTCATGTAGGGGCCCTGGCTGACAAGGCTGTTACCATCTGCACTGTTTGCAGCTCACTGCCTCAGTTACCACAGAGTGGCAACTGGAGAAGCATGTTTGGAACTTTCAGTGCCCTACTCAGAAGGGCTGAACATGCAGAGGTGATGGATATCACTCTACTCTCTTATAAAATTTATTTTTGGAGAGACTAGGGTTTGAACTCAGGGCTTTCCACTTGCACAGCAGTCACTCTACCACTTGAGTCACACCTGTCGTCCATTTTGCTCTGGTTATTTTGGAGATGAGGCCTCACAAACTCTTTGCCTGAGCTAGCCTCAAACCACAATCCTAATCTCAGCCTCCCAAGTAGCTAGGATTTCAAGTATAAGCCCCGCCTCCCCTGCTCCCATCAGAATTAATGAAGGGGGACCTAACTGAAAAGTATGGCATTTCATTCAGCAGCTATCAATCTACACCTGAAAATGTCTTTTGTTGGATCTAAAGGAGAAGGAAGAATTAACCAGAGAAAGGGGAGGAATACATTCCTGGCACATCAAACAGCACGTCAAAAGACACTGGAAAGACACAATGGGTCTGAGGACTCAAAACTTTGATAGAAGCTGGGCGTGGTGTGACCCCTGTAATCCCAGCACTCAGGAGGCTAAGGCTACAGAATTGGGAATCCAAGGCCAGCCTGGGCTACATAGCAAGATCTTTTCTTAAATATTTTAAAAAAGAAACAAAAAGAACAAAAAAGAGAAGAAAAATAAAGCCTCTGACAGAAAAGGGTTTTCACCACAGATTGATCAAGTGTCAGGGGCAAGTAAGGACTTTCTTTTTTTTCTTTTATTCATTTATTCACATGTGCATACATTGTTTGGGTCATTTCTCCCCCCTGCTCCCCTTCCCCACCCTCTCCCCCCAAGTAAAGACTTTCAAAGGAAAATATATCTCAAAATAAGGGGATGGGGCTGGAGATGTGCCTAGCATGCAAGAGGACCTGGTTTCCACCCCCAGTGCCGCCAAAATCTAAAAACCTCCCACGGTGCCTGGTACATTGGGGCAATGTCTGCAGACCTAGCTACTCAGGGGGCAGGAATATCAGGGAGTCCAGAAGTTCAAGACTGGTCTGGGCAAATAGTGGAATTTCCTCATCTAAGCAAAACAAAACATAAAAACATAGAATGGCAGTCTGGCATGGTGGTGCACACCTGTAATCTCAGCTCTAGAGAAACTGAGGCAAGAGGATCTTGAGTTCAAGCCCAGCCTGGGTTTCAGAGTGACACTCTGTCTCTCAAAGACACAAGACAAAACAAAAGTAAAGAAAAAATAGCCAGGCACCAGTGGCTCACGCCTGTAATCCTAGCTACTCAGGAGGCAGAGATCAGGAGGATCAAGGTTCAAAGTCAGCCTGGGAAAATAGTTCTGTGAGACTCTATCTCAAAAAAAATCACTAAAAAGAGCTGGTGGAATGGCTCGAGGTAGGTGTAGGCCCTGAGTTCAAATCCCAGTACTGCAAAAATAATAAATAAATAAATAAAAATAATTGCAATCTCACTTGTATTCTTCAAAGTGAAATGAAGTTACATTTCAATAAAAGCAATCAAAAGAGAGGGTGAGGGTGTAGCTTGGTGGTACAGTCCTTGCCCAGTATGCCCAAGGCACACCACAAAAAAATAAAAATTTAAAAAATACAGAAGAAAAAAACAAGGAATGTGAGTCACCAAGACGTCAAGTGGACACATGCTTCCTTTCTATTCAATGACTCAGTGGAACCACGTGACAGCTGGGAGACCTCTCACAGCCAGTCAACCTCAAACTGAACTCCTGCACTTTGCCTTCCTGTCTCAGACACCAGGAATGCAAGCTTCTGGGGACTCCATATGGCCTATATCAAGGTGACCACTCCAACCTTGGGAAGACTCTGCCCATACTCTCCATCTTGGCCAATCAGAGCAGCTCATCCTCCCACAGGGCCAGCTGATTTGAGCTGATTGGTTGGTAGTAACATGCAATCTGAGCTGGACCAATGAAATTCAGCCTTGGGATTTCTGGAGGCCCTGGGTGAGTGGCCATCTCTTTCCACATGGTTGCTGAGAATAACCAAGCTAGATTGGCACACAGAATCTTTGACACCAGAACCCAAGCTGGATGGAAGGAAAGTCCAGCGAAGCCAGGAGATGGGGTTAGATTCCTGGTGACATTGGGACTTCTTGATCCAGCTGTACCTGAAGTCAACAAAACTCCAAATTTTCTAAATGTTCAATTACATGGGCCAAATTATTCCTGTTTATTTCTCTTCTCACATCAGTTTGATTTTTTCCTTTTTGCAACTTTGAGTTGTTTTAAAATACATAAAATTGGACTGGTGGAATAACTCAAGTGGTAGAGCACCTGCCTAGCAAGTGTGAGCCCCTGGGTTCAAACCTCAGTACCACCAAAAAATAAATAAATAAACTTAATGTGTTTTTTTTTATTGTGGCACTAGGAGTTAAACTAAGGGACTCATGTTTGCTAGGCTTTGCCACTTAAGCTATGCCCCAATCCTTTTTGTTTTCATTTTGTTTTTGAGGTAGGGTTTTAATCAATTTTTCCTGGGCTGACCTTGAACTCCAGATCTTACTACCTTTGGCTCCTAAGTTATTTTTGTTTTTTGAGAAGGGTCTCACTACATAGCCCAGACTGGTCTTGAACTCACTATGTAGCTGGGGCTGTCCTTGAACTTGTGATCCTCATGCCTCAGCATGTGGCTTGCTTGGTCACCGACATGTTGTTGAACTGAACTCAGTTGTTTAACTCTTTTTGCTTTCCTGAACCTTCCAAGGGAAAAAGAAAATCTGTGTAACACAGCCTCTATATAAGGCCAGATGTTATGCAAAAGAGGTGATGACTGGATCCAGGTGCCAGTGGCTCACACCTGTAATCCTAGCTACTCAGCAGGCAGAGATCAGGAGGATCGTGGTTCAAAGCCAGCCAGGGCAAATAGTTTGAGAGATCTTATCTCAAAAAAAACTCTTCACAAAAATAGGGCTGTTGGAGTGGCTCAAAGTGAAAGCCCTGAGTTCAAGCCCCAGTACCACAAAAAAAAAAAACAAAAAAACGAGAGAGTTGATTGGAATCATCTCCCAAGAAATCATGAGAGCACAAATAGTATGGATTCCCATTCACCTGAGGCTCACATCCAAGTCACCATCTAAAAGAAGAGTCACATCTCCAACTCACATCTGTGTGGCCCCAAAGCCTACCTGTCTTTGAGGGAGCAGTTGCCACATCAAAGATTTTTTTTTTTTCTAGTGGGACTGGGGTTTGAACTCAAGGCTTCACACTTGCATGGGAGGCACTGTACCACTTGAGCCACACCTCCAGTCTACTTTGGTTATTTTGGAGATGCGGTGTCTTGAGAACTATTTTCCTGGCCTGGGCTTGAACTCTCAGCCTCCCAGGTAGCAAGGACTATAGGCGTGAACCACTGGCACCTGGCTAAAAAGTAGTAACTTTTTTTAAGCAATAACTCACTTACTAAACAGCTGTGATAGTAATACTAGTAATCCAAAGATAATAATAACTGTTGGTGAGGATGCAAAGACATTGGGACCCTTATACATTGCTGGTGTTGTGTTAAAGCAGTGTGGTTTCTTTGGAAAACATCTCCCCACAATGGTAACTGTAGGGCTGAAAGTGTTGCTCAGTGGTAGAGCGGCTGCCTAGTATATTCAGAGCACTGGTTCTGTTGCAGGCAGTGTTGAGAGTTCTTGCCTCAACTGGCCAAAGAATTGGCTCATGAGGCAGCAGATTGACTCATGAGACAACAATGTCAGCACGTGAAGTTATAGAGAAAGGAAAAGCTGCCCCTAGAGATGGACAGGGAGCCCAGAAAATTGGTAGCACCCTCTTGTTTACATACAGGGTTTTTTTATTTGGTCCTTTTTGTTGGGGAGGGGAGTCAGGATAGAGTGGTCTTTTGACATATCTTTGCAGGAACATATACACAGTCCTGTGAAAGCCTCCTGTTTATTGGCCTTGTGACATTTTTGAGGCATCCCCAGGGACCATGACTTGTGAAACTGCATGAGGATGTAAGGCTCACAGTGCTCTCATGGGTGAGACAAGTCCCCCTCTGAGACGAGCACCCAACTGCTGTTGGAAAAAGGGGCGGTGTCTCATCTGGTTACTTCCTGCTGACAGGGGGGTGGAAGGGAGGGGAGGTGCAGGAGCACTCAACTCAGGGGTTGACCCATGTGGTCTCCAGGGGACTCTGATGGAACTGGATGGAGGGGTCATGCATCGGCAGAGGTCAGTATTGCTTAACTAAGAGCTGGAATCTTGTCTTTTGTACCTGTTGAGACATAAACTTGGAAAGAGCATTTAGTATACAAGGCCCAAATAGGGGTGCCAGAAGAAGCATAAGGAGGGGACCAGCTAGAGGTAATACCCAGGAAGTCCAGCTCCACGTGCTGTCTCAGAAGGACCATGAGTTGCCTAATTTCTGTCTCCTTTCATAATTTCTGTCTCTTTTTTGTAATGTGTTCTTTTCATTGTTGGGCCATGTCTCTGACCACCCCAGATTTGTTAGTACAAAAGCAACACTCTTTGTTTAGGAAGAGGCATGTTCCACCCTTTTCAGCAGTTAATAGGTCAAGTGCACACCTATTTTGGAGCACTACTGACACAAGTGAATCTACTTGGTCTTGTAAAGCCTCTAAGGACTATGTAACTTGTTCTATGTCATCAGAAATTTCTTTTGATAATTTTTGCTAGGTATGGACTGACAAGGCAATGCCCCTGGTGCCACCACCTATTCCAGCAGTGATCCCCGTGACTACTAGTAGGGAAATGATTTCAATGGCTCTCTTTAATAGAGTGTAGGCCAAACTATACATCAGACAAAGGACTGATAACCAGAATATACAGGGAACTTAAAAAACTAAATTCTCCCAAAACTAATGAACCAATAAAGAAATGGGCACGTGAACTAAACAGAACTTTCTCAAAAGAAGAAATTCAAATGGCTAAAAAAACATGAAAAAATGCTCACCATCGCTAGCAATAAAGGAAATGCAAATTAAAACCACGCTAAGATTCCACCTCACCCCTGTTAGAATAGCCATCATCAGCAACACCACCAACAACAGGTGTTGGCGAGGATGCGGGGAAAAAGGAACCCTCTTACACTGTTGGTGGGAATGTAGACTAGTACAACTATTCTGGAAAAAAATTTGGAGGCTACTTAAAAAGCTGGACATCGATCTACCATTTGATCCAGCAATACCACTCTTGGGGATATACCCAAAAGACTGTTACTCCAGAGGCACCTGCACATCCATGTTTATTGCGGCACCATTCACAATAGCCAAGTTATGGAAACAGCCAAGATGCCCCAGCACTGACGAATGGATTAAGAAAATGTGGTATCTATACACAATGGAATTTTATGCAGCCATGAAGAAGAACGAAATGTTATCATTCGCTGGTAAATGGATGGAGTTGGAGAACATCATTCTGAGTGAGGTTAGCCTGGCTCAAAAAACCAAAAATCGTATGTTCTCCCTCATATGTGGACATTAGATCAAGGGCAAACACAACAAGGGGATTGGACTATGAGCACATGATAAAAGCTTTAGCACACAAGGGAGGGGTGAGGATAGGTAAGACACCTAAAAAACTAGCTAGCATTTGTTGCCCTTAACGCAGAGAAACTAAAGCAGATACCTTAAAAGCAACTGAGGCCAATAGGAAAAGGGGAACAGGTACAAGAGAAAAGGTTAGATCAAAAAGAATTAACCTAGAAGGTAACACCCATGCACAGGAAATCAATGTGAGTCAATGCCCTGTATAGCTATCCTTATCTCAACCAGCAAAAACCCTTGTTCCTTCCTATTATTGGTTATACTCTCTCTACAACAAAATTAGAAATAAGGGCAAAATAGTTTCTGCTGGGTATTGAGGAGGGGAGAAGGAGGGGGTGGAGTGGGTGGTAAGGGAGGGGGTGGGGGCAGGGGGGAGAAATGAACCAAGCCTTGTATGCACGTATGAATAATAAAAGAAAAATGAAAAAAAAATAGAGTGTAGGCCACGAAAGGAATAGGGAGAGATTGATTGTTAGGGATAATATTGATTTGTGGGGTTAGAAGGGCTAGAGCACAGATTCCCCTCCAATCAGGAGGCAGGCAAGCATAGGATGCAGTTCCACAAACAAAATAAGTCCCAGGAAAGGGCAAACACTGAGGACAAAATGTTAGATCAGTTGACAGTATTATTTTAATACAAAGCTGTTTAGGAATTTTCCCCAGTGGCCTCAACCCATGTAGTCTTTGGAGTCACTGGGGGGCTGGATGGGTCAATTTTACCTTGGCAATATCGGGTCTCGTTAGGGGAAGGCCCGATATTTTACCTGGTGAATGTCCCAAGGTAGCCAATACCTGTGAGAGACTTGGGGAGAGGTACAGCAAGCAGTTCTTGGCTAAAGAGGGATTTGTATAGACTAGGAAATGATGGGTGGAATTAAGTAGTCGTATATCCGGGGGGCTAAGTCATAAGTACTATTGGGTTGAGGGAAGCTTTCAAGCCAGTCATTTGGGTTGGACACCCAGCAGACAGGGCCTGTCACTGTAGGACAAATTGGATCTGCATAACCCCAATAGCTTTTAGTTGTTAAACTTCCAATTGAATATTTTCTCCCATTTGTATAACAGGAAAGGACTCTGTTGTGTAAAATCCTTGTGGCATATGGGGACAGGCAGAGGTGCAAGGACATTGTGGCAGTGCTGGGTCTACAGGGACTGGAGTCTGGTTATCGAGAGGTATGGCTGCAACTAAAGGAGAAAGGAGGGTTGTTATGCATGGAGGAAGAGGGATGGGGCCAGAACCAAAACTCTAGGAGGCATGGCTGGATAACAGATGTAACAGGGGTCTCATTGTGACCCTATTATGTAGGTTTGTCAACAACGGAGGCAGAAACTGGGTCCTTGTTTGACACATAAATCAAGTTGATTTCCCCAATGGGCGTGGTGATATACTTTGCATCTACGGGGTGGGGGGAGTAGGGATCAGTTGTTACAGGGCAGAGTAAGACACCAATTATGGGAGTAAGTGGAGCACGAGGAACAGGGCACAGGATAAGGTACCTGCCACTTAAGGCCAATCGCTGGAGCCATGTCCACTTGAGGGGAGAAGTCACCCACAAACCAACACTCAAGATAAGGGGAACAAGAATGTAAACAACCCACAAAAAGAGAGAGAGAACATAATTCCACTGGTTCACAGGAGTAGGCTAGTGGAGCTGAGTGTGGTTTTGGGGTGGGCTCGTCAGTCTCTGGTGTCCAGTGTTTGGGTCTGGAGATGTGTATCCAGGAATCCAATCCAGCAACCTTAATTCCTGTGGGGGGCTAGATAACAGGACTGGGTCTGGCCCTTCCCAAGGAGCTTCAGAGAGACCAAGCATGAGGATGTTTAACTAAGACCATATCACCTGGGCAAAGCTGTGGGGAAGAGTTTCCCCTTGGAATTTGGCTATCGGGGTGGTGGGGGACACCAGACTGGCAGTCTTGGTGTATAGGAGGATTTCACTTTGAAGAAATGGGCTCCCATATAGTGCCTCAAACGGCGTCAGACCCAATGAGTTTGGGGTATTTCTGAGTCGGGTCAGGGCCAGCAGCAACAGCCCTGGTCAGGGGAAGTGAGTTTCTTGAGACAACTGAGACAAATGTCTCTTAAGCAGTCCATTGGGCTGTTCCACCTGACCAGAGGTTTGGGGTTTCCAGGTGCAGTGTAGGTGGTACTGGATTCCCAAAGTCTTAGAGAGCCCCTGGGTGACTGGTTCAGAAGGCTGGCCCATTGTCACTCTGGAGAGTCCAGGGAAATTCAAATCTAGGAATGATCTCATTAATTGGGACCTTAATTACCTCTTGGGCCTTTTCAGAGGAACAGGGGAACACTTCTACCCAGCCAGTAAATGTTTCTACCAAGACCAGGAGTGATCTAGAGGTTAGGCCTCCTGGCAGGTGGGTGAAGTCAAGTCGCCAGTCTTCCCCAGGGTATATGTCTTGTCTCTGGGTCCCAGGGAAAGGCAGGGCAGAGTTGCAAGGATTGTTGCATTGACAAATTTCACATCCCCTGCTAGTATCTTAGAGGGTATCTTTGAGTTTTATCCCCTCAAATAATTGACTAGCCAGCGAGAGACTCTTTTGAATGCCTAAGTGATACGATTGGTGTAAGGTTTTGAAGACCTTCCACTGGCAACTTTGTGGAAGAAATATCTTGTCCTCAGGAGCTATCCACCATCCCTTATAGTCAAGGTGATACCCCTGCTCAGAGGCCTGTTGGAGTTCAGTGGGCAAGTATTGAGGACGTTCGGGGTGGAGGGGGAGAAGGGATTGTTCCCATAGAAGGGGGGCCTGAATATAAGGTCTTTGGGCAGCCTCTTTTGCTGCCATATCAGCTCTACTGTTTCCTTTTGTTATTTCATCCCTAGATAGTTGGTGCCCAGGGCAATGGATTACTGCCACCTGCTTTGGGAGTGGGGCTGCCTCTAGGAGGTCTAGGATTGCTCAAGAGTGTTTAATGGGAGATCCTGTTGTAGTTAGTAATCCTCACACTTTCCAATGAGCTGCCTGGGCATGGAGGACCAGGAAGGCATACCTAGAGTCTGTATAGATATTGTCACTTTTTCCCTGAGATAGTTGTAATGCCTTGGTGAAAACTATCAACTCAGCCAACTGGGCACTAGTGGAAGGAGGCAGGGGCTCAGCCCATAGAGTCTGAGTGAGAGACACCACAGCTGCCCCGCCCATCTAATTCCCTCTTGGACTGATGAGTTCCCATCCATGAAGAGGGTGAGGTCTGGATCTGGAAGTGGCTGATCAAGGAGGTCAGACCTAGCTGAGTAGCATTTGGCTAGTACTTCCTCACATGAGTGTGTAATTGACCCTCCTCTGTGGGGAGAAGGGATGCTGGATTTAAAGCTGAACACACTTGGAGGCTTATATCTGGACATTCTAAGAGCTGAGCCTGGGATTTGAGCAGTCTGTTATCTGACAGCCACAGTCCCCCTTTGAGGTTAGGAGTCCTCCCAGATCATGAGGAGTGTATATGGTCAGGGGCCAGCCAAGAATTAGTTTTGGGGCTTCTGGAATTAAGAGACAGACTGCTGCCAAGCCTCTTTAGCATCCTAGGCCATCCCTTAGCTACATTGTCTATTTCTTTACTCAGAGAGCCCACTGGCTGTGGGGTGGGTCCTTAGAGCTGAGTGAGTACCCCAAGGGCTAGACCTTCCTTTTCATATACATAGAGCTGGAAACAGTCCTGAGTAGGCAAGCTCAGGCCTGGAGCTGATTGGAATGCAGATTGAGAGTTTGGAAAGCCATTTTGCTATCCGGGTCCCACTCAAGAGGGACTTAAAGAGGGTTTTGTTGAGCCTCTTTAAGAAGCTGATGTAAGGGCCTGGCTAAATCTGCATATCCCAGAATCCAAATACGACAGAACCCAGTGACCCCCAAAAAGGGGGAGCTTCTGGGGGTAACTGGGCCAATAGAGTATAAGGGTTGGGGACAATCAGATGAAGGGGAACAACAACCTCATTAATGAGTCAGAGGACCTAATCCAACCCCCATTTATTTGGCCCCTACTGGCAGCAAAAATAGCAGTGTTATAGGTGCTTGAGCATTCCACTAAAAGTCCCTGCTGTTTTAGGGAGTTAATAATGGGCAATACACCCTGTTGCCCTTCAGGCTTTAAGGGATATTGTTTTTGATGGGGGAACTGCAGGGGGTCTTTTAACTTTATTTGTACAGGAAGAGCAAACTGTGGAATCTACCTGTTCTTCAATGAGGGGGAAACAGAAGTATTCCCCAGAGGGAAGTAGAATTTGGACTATAAGTTTCGCCCCAGCACAGGTATTGGAGTTCCAGGGACCATGAGAAGTGGAGGTTACCCCAAGAGCAGGCCTGTGGCCAGGTGAAATAACGCTCAAGAGGCTGGCTAGATATGCTTGAAGGACTATTTTATTTTTGGACCCAAGACCTGGGGAGAAAGGGAGGACAGAAAAGCAGACTCCACTCTCCAGGAGGAAAATGACCTTTCACTTCTCTATCATGATGGTAACCTGAGGCACCTCAGTTTTGATATCAAGGAGTGGAGCCTGGACAGGAGGCCCCGGGACCCATCAATTCAAGGGAGGTGGCACCCTGCATTCCATCAGTAGATGGGGGCACTTACCACCAATTATTGCCTTTACATATGGGGCATGGCCCTGGAGAGGGCCGGGGCTATCTCCTGGGCTGCCCCTCTCTTTGACACTCTCTACAGAAGTATCCTTGCTGTCCACATTGGTGGCATGTCCTGGGAGTGGGGTCCCCTGGGTGGAGAACTCCCTGAGTGCAGCAATAAGATCCTGCTGTTTTTTTATACTTAGCACTCTTTTTAGTTAGGTCCTGGTGGTAATCACACGAAGGTGGCAAGCTGCATCAGTTGGTCCAAAGATCTTTCTCCTTTGGCTACCGCCTTTTGAAGTTTTTACAGATGACAAGTGCTGATTGAGTCAAAAATTTATCCTTGAGGAGACCCTCCCTCACCTGTGACTCTGGGTCCACTGTGGTATGTTTTTGAATTGCATCCTTAAGATACTGTAAAAAGGCAGAGGGAGATTCATCAGGCCCTGTTGTACAGTAGTCACCTGGGAATAGTTTAGTGGCTTGACCTTAGTGATTTTTAGTCCCTCCACTACTAAGTAGATAAAATGATGCCTCCTCCATTTGTCCCACAGATCGTTTGGGTTCCAGCGGGGGTCTGCTTGGGGAACTGCTTGTGTCCCTGTTGGTATCTGGGCATCTCTGTTCCCTCATTCCCTGGGGCTGGGGCATAGAGGCCCATTGGAGGTGAAAATCATCTCCATTAGGGCCAAAACTCTCTGCTTTTCCAGGGAGGTAAGGGTTTGGTCCAGTAAAAGCATGACATCCTTCCAGGCCAAGTCACAGGTTTGGATTATAGTGAGAAAGGCCTTGATGTATTGATCAGGATTGTCTGTATAGTTGTCGAGGTTCTTCTTCATCTCTTTTAGGTCTGACAGTTGGAATGAAACATAGATCCTCCCTCTCCCTACTACTCCCTGTTGTCAGGGTAGCACCCATATGGAGGCCCAGGATAGCTAGGTGGCAAGGGAGGGGCTGTTAATTGGGGAGAATCTTTTGATCCCTCATTTTGGCTCTGGGGTTTTGGTAAGGGTTTTTGGTCGCTGCCTTAGGGAGCTGGGGGCCACTGGCCATAGCCATGATCTGGGTGTCCAAATGGTACTTGTTGATTCATTCTGGATGATCTCAGAGGGAAAAGAAAAGCTGGGCATAGGGAATTTCAGTTCATTCTTCCTCTCTTCTACAGAAAATATCGAATTGTAGGATGGTATTATAATTTATACAGCCCTCAGGGGGCCACCTCTCTTGATTCCCCCAAAGGATATTTGGACCATGCCTCAGTACAGAGAAAGGTGAGGGTCTTCTTCTTAACACTGCTGGGGGTCTATGTCCTTCCAGTGTTTCAATAGGCAAGCCAGTGGGGATCTTTCTGGTCCTGAGGCTGGAAGACTGGAAGGAACAGGTCCCATCTATGAGGCCAAAGAACTCATAGTCAGAGTCCCCCTTATTGGTGTCCCAATGGGGGCTAACTGAATGATGGCAGGTGTCCCCACGACATCATGATTCCCTTCTGCTGCCCATGGCTGGGACTGTAGGGAATAAATGTGTGACTCGGATTCCAGTCACCCTACCAAAGGCACTAACTGGTGAGGTGCCTCATCTCCTTACCCTATATCCCAAGCATTTGAGATGCTTCCATGAAAAGAAGCAAGCCAGTTCAATAGGACCCTATGAATAAGTGGACTGATAACCACCATAAAGGCTCTGTATATGAGGGGAGAGGGCTGATAACATGTCTTCTTTTCTCTGGGAAGATATAGTCCAGGAGGGCCCCAAAAGGGAACGTTACACTTAAAAGAGTGGAAGGGGTGCCCCTCTTCCTCCCAGGACATTCTCCCAGTCAAGCCCAGAGCAAAGGCCGGGCCGCCATGGGGATGCGAAATTCCCTAGGCTCTTCCCTAATCATCACACAATCAAGACTCCTGGGCCAGGGAGGGTGGTCGGGTAAATGCCAGAGGAAGTCAAAGAGGTCATAGGAAGACAGAGAGCACAGTACCCGTGGGAAGGTGGGGTTACAGTAAGGACAGGCTTGGGGAGGGAGTGCAGGACAGAGACGACTTAGGAGGTAGTGAGAGGACTGAGGGAGCATCTGTCCCAGAAGGTCTGGAAAGAACATTTGCCAGAGGTGGTGAGGACAGAAGGAGTGACCTGACATCCTAGGTGAGGAAGGGGGAACAGAGAGACACGACACTCACTCTAGGGATTAACAATTAGGTGTGCTTTCAGGTTGTTCCCACTAAGTGGTACTGGAATACTGTCACCCACACAAAATCCCCACTCTTGGGTGGCTGCCTCTGGCATAGGGAGTACCGACAGGTGGGGGAAGAAGAACACCAGTGCTGAAACCAAACAGCCTCCTCCATCATAGCATAATGCTTGGTCTTGACTCGCAGGGAGGGAGCAGAGAGCACCCCCAGAGCCGGAAGTGCTGTGAGGCCAAAGTTGGCTAGGAGCTGTTGTTTGTTGTTCCGATACCATGACAGGAAAGTCAGAAAGACAGAAACAGAGAGAGAGAGAGAGAGAGAGAGAGAGAGAGAGAGAGAGAGAGAGGAGACAGGGGGAGCAGCACAGGGAAGTCTGCTTTCAACTAGTCCTCAGCAGGGGGTTTTCCCCAGCAGGAGCATCCAGCAGGGTGCTGGAGGCTCACAGTTGCACCTTAAGCAAACTCCTGATGGTTGGTGCTCAGTCATACTGACCTTGGTCCAGGAGAGGTGTCCCTTTGTGGTCGCTAGAAATGTTGCAGGCAGTGTCAAGAGTTCTTGCCTCCGTGGGACAAAGAATTGGCTTGTGAGGCAGCAGACTGACTTGTGAGACAACAAGGTCAGTACACAAAGTAGGATTTATCAGAGAGAAAGGAAAAGCTGCCCCTAGAGACGGACAGGGGACCTGGAAAATCAGTAGCTCCCTGTTGTTTACATAGAGGGGCTTTTTATTTGGTCCTTTTTGTTGGGGAGTCAGGATAGAGTGGTCTTTTGACATATCTCTGCAGGAACATATACACAGTCCTGCGAAAGCCTCCTGGTTATTGGTCTTGTGGCATTTTTGAGGCATCCCCAGGGGACCATGACTTGTGAAACTGCCTGTCCCTTTACAGGACGTAGGGCTCACAGTGCTCTCATGGCGGGTGGGGGCACTGGCTCATTTTGTCTTCTGATCCCCTAGACCCTACAGTTCCATCCCCAGCTCCACCCAAAAAGAAAAAATCATGGAGTTATATGAGCTAACAATTCCACTTCTAGGCAAAAGCCCGGTAGCAATGGAAACAACCACAGAGAAAACATTTACACACTGGGTATGGTGGTGCACGCCTGTAATTCCAGCACTCTGGAGGCGAGGCGCGAGAGTTGTGATGTAGCCTGGGCTGCATCACAAGACCTTGTCTCAAAAAAAAGGGGGTGGGATGAGTTTGGTCAAAGCATATTATAGGTGTATGTGGAAATAGCACAATGAAAGAAAGCCCTTTGTAAAATTACTATACACTAATAAAAAAGGAGAAAGAAAATGATTTTAAGAAGGAAATATTCAGACTAGGAAAAGCCGTAGAGAAAGACAAGTGGTGCTAGTGGACAAAGAAGCCAGAAGAATGAGCATGAATCACTCTGAGCACAAGGCTTAATTTTGGGGGTGATAAACACATCCTAAAATGCATTGGTGGTTTCACAGTTCTGTGAATACATTAAAAACCAGAGAATTGCAAACTTTAAATGTGTGATTTTGGGTGGGGGGGAGAGGGAGGGGCGGAGTGGGTGGTAAGGGAGGGGGTGGGGGGGAAGAAATGACCCAAGCATTGTATGCACATATGAATAATAAAACAATTTTAAAAATGTGTGATTTTTCTTTCTCTCTCTCTCTTTTTTCTTTTTGTGGTGCTGGAACCCAGTCCCTAAATGTGACAAATTTACAGTATGCAAATGTCCCACCAACGAGCTGTTAAAAACTAGCATTTGATAGAGATGTGGTGGTTAGTTCTGAGCCAGGCAATGACCAGAAGTCCCTACACCAATGTTCACATTCCTTCTTGGATATTCACTGTAAGAAAGCCACCTTCAGTACTCCATTTCAAGATGAGAAAATGAGATCAGAGAGGTTAAGTAAGCTTTTCAAGGTCACACAGCAAGGAGGTGGTCAAACTCCCAAAGCCTGGCATTCAAGACAACGCCATACCTGACCCTTCCCCCACCTTCAGCCTCACCTCCCTGCTCAACCTCACCTAAGCCAAGCTTAGGCCAGGCGGACGTGATTTCAGAGTCTTCAACACACACATTCTTTCCACCCTCCGGGCCAATCCTCTTGTTTGGCTGCTCTTTCCTTTCCCCTCCCTAACTAGCCTGTTAAGTGAATGTCTAAGTGTGAGAGGGCCAGAAAGAGGGTGGACAGGCTGACTCCAGGCTTCTAAACCTACAACCTGGGAGGAGAGGTCTCAAGGAGGTCCCCTGAGGGGACAATCAGAACCGTACCTCCTCTTTCCTCCTGAGTCTTGCCTCAGACTTCCACAGTGCTTGGAACCCTCACTATTCCTTGGCTTCAACTTAACCTAGGCTGTTATTGAGGACACCTGTGGATGAGGTCAGACTTTCCTGGGGGATTTCTCCAGGCCTGGGGTGAGCAGGTGAGAGGACAGAGGTGTGGCCCTGCCAAAGGCCTACTCAGCATCTTGGCAGAGGTGAGTCCTCCCAGTACAGTAGGACCTCCCCCTCCCACATCAAAGGCGGTTCTTGGGGCCTTTTGGAATTCAAATAAGAAGCTGTGGTTTCTTTTCCAGGCCAATCTCCCAACGGCCCTGATCACACTATCTCAGGCCTGCTACCTGCCCAGGCTGAATCCAGATCCAGCAATAACGGAGGAAGAGCTGGTACAGTGGTACATGCCTGTAATCCCAGCACTCAGGGGGCTAAGGCAGGAGGATGGAGATTTCAGGCCAGCCTAGGCTACCTAGTGAGACCCTGTCTCAAAGAAGCCGGCCTGGGCAAATAGTTCAAGAGACCCTATCTCGAAAAAACCCTTCACAACAAAGGGCTGGTGGAGTGGCTCAAGTGGTGGGCCCTGAGTTCAAACCCCAATACGCAAACAAATAAATCAATAAGGCTGCTATAAATATCCATGTGCCTTTGTTCCCCTCGTACTGGGGATTGAACTCAAGGCTTTGTGCTTGCTAGGCATGCGCTCTAAGCCACACATCTGGCTATATGTGCCCATTTTTCAGTGGACATTTTCAATTCTTTAGAAGCAAGGCACTACGTCCAGCCCACTCTGAGGGAGGTGAACTGAGCTCCACTGCTTCCAGGAAGGAGTGTCCAAATTTGATGGCAGAAATTAAAACCACCAAGCTGGAGGCATCGTTCATGCTGCCCTAGCAAGCACAAAGGCCTGCATTCAAACTCTGGTACTGCCAAAAAAAAAAAAAAAAAAAAAATTAAAGCACCAAGGGGATTAATAAATATTTTGATGGAGAAATTTTGAGGTATACAAAGTTCCTGCTTCTCCTTGGAGGCTTTTTTTTTTCCTGGGGTTTGAACTCCACCACTCTGCCAGCCATTTTTTGTGAAGGATTTTTCAAGATAGGGTATGGAGAACCTTGTGCTGGGGCTGGCCTCTAACAACAATCCTTCAGATCTCAGCCTCCTGAGTAGCTAGGATTATAGGTGTGAGGCACGGGCGCCTGGCAAAGCTTTTTTTTTTATTGGGGAGGATGGGGGCATTCTTGGTGTCAAACCCAGGACCTCTGCCATAGTGGAGGAGGAGGGGTCTACCACTGAGTCACACCCCAGCCCCTGCTTATAGTTTTTTGCTTGTTTATTTTGTGGCTCTGGGGTCTTGAATTCAGGGTCTTGCACTTGCTAGGCAACCACTGAGCCACGCCCATAGCCCTCTTTTGACACTTTTAAAGAAGCACTTTGGGTACTGTATGATGCTCCAGCCTGTTTTGTGTGTGGGTTTGTTTTTTTTTTCCTTCTGTCCCAGCCCTGGAATCAACCATTTCCTTGTTGATTCTGGTTCCTTGTATTGGCAAATGGTGTTTAGAGATGAAGATCTGATTGCTGGAGGAGCTCATTGCTCCCGGGGCGTCACTACGGTGTGTGGTTCTGCATGTGTGCGTGTGTTTTTTCTATTGCAAACAGCACAATAGCACCAACTAGATAACAAACACAGCAGAAGGGTTGCTTCAGCTCTCAACAGTTCTAGCCCAAGATCAAGGGGCCACACCTGATTCTAGACTTGCTGATGGAGTCCTGAGGCCATCCAGCCATCCCATGGCAAGAGACAGCGAGCTCTCAAGAGACATAGCCAAACTGTTTTTGTTTATGTTTTGTAAGACACAGTCTCACAAGGCAGCCCAGGCTGGCCTCCACTTCAGATCCTCCTGCCTCAGCCTCCCAAGAGCTAAAATGACTTTTACAGCAGATGTACTCTCAAAGTAACCCATTAGGGCCGGGCATAATGGAGCATACCTACAGTCCCAGAACCTGGAAGCCTGAGGCAGAAGGATTGCAGTTCCAGGCCAGCAAGAGCAAAAAGTTCGAGAGACCTCAGCTACAAGAGAAATATAGATTGACACAGGCAAAAACTTGAGACCCTATATGGAAAATAACTAAAGCAAGCTGAGTGCTGGTGGCTCACACCTGTAATCCTAGCTACTCTGGAGGCAGAGATTGGGAGGATCTTGATTTGACACCAGCCCAGGCAAATAGTTCCCGAGACCCTATCTTGAAAATACCCAACATAAAGCAGGGCTGGCAGAAGGACTCAAAAATACAGCGCCTGCCTAGCAAGCACGAGACCCTGAGTTCAAGTCCCAGTAATAAGTGGTTTTTTACTGGCACAAGCAGAGTGTTTCTGTCCAGGTTTAAGAGCTGTTTGGGGGAACCTTCTTCAGATGAACATACAAGCTCTGTCTTGTAGGTAAGAATCAGAGTTGGAAGCTGGGGAGCCAGTGGCTCACAACTGTAGTTCTAGCTACTCAGGAGGATTATGGTTTGAGGCCAGCCAGGTCAAATAGTTTGGGAGACCCAATCTCATTAAAAAAAAAAAAAAAAAAAAAACAACCTATCACACACCAGAGTTGGCCTGGGGGCCTCTAGTTGGGAGTCATACCTTGCTGAGACCAAGTTCAAGTGTCAGATGGTGGAGTGCAGAGGGGAGGTTGGCAATCACAGCTCTGTGGCTCCCAGAGTGGGATGGGGGTTTAGGAGAGCCGGCATGGGAGGCATTTCACTGGTGGCACCGACCCAGCTCTGCCACAGGGTGGGTGCAGACTGGGCGGGGCAGCCCCTGTGGGCTCGAGATCTGGTTGTAGAACCGGCCAGGCAGGTGCGCTGGCCCAGGCAAGCCTCAGGCGGGCTGCAGCAGGGCAGGAGTGGGGGGGAGTGGGCTGGGGTGAAGCCTCGCTGGGCCTGGTGGGTGGGAGTGGAGATGGGGTGTGGTGCTGGTGATACCCCAGGCTGTTGGGGTCTGAGCCGGGAGACTTCTCCATTCCTCAATGGGGAAACAGTGCTGACCAACAAAGCTCTGCACGAACATTTATAGACCTCTCACTGTATCCCCGTGTCTTTTCCAATTCCTTTGATTTCAGAAGGTCTGGGAGTAGCGCTGTCAGAGGGGAGCTTGTCAGACTAGAGCCCTAGACTACAAAGTAGCTGAGTGTGGCTCCAGACCCAGCCAAGTCTGGGGAGAGGGTAAGACAGGGTCCCTAACTTCTTGGGGCTGAAACTCCAGGGCCCAAAAATAAATGAGGAAGGTGACATTAGATATGCCAACGATAATTTGAGATTGAGGAAGAGGGGACCACTTGGGAAAGGTGTTCTAGGTAGACAGCATCAAGTTCAAAGGATTTGAAAGGTTTGAGAAACAAGGAGGGCTGTGGGGCTGGAGCTGAGTGAGGTGAAATGTGGAGGAGTGGGTAGTGGAAGAGACACAGCAGAGCATAGTGGGCTGGTCGGGGGAGGAGCGAGCAGTTCACCCTGTAGGACAATAGGGAGCCCTGGGAGGTTCTGGAGCAGGGGAAGAACTAATCTGAATGTTCAGAACTCTGGCCACAGATGTAGAGTGGAGGCTAGGGACTCCTAACCTTCAGGGGACTCCTGACATTTGTCCCATATTCCAGATGATGTCCTGCATGAAATGTGCAATGGGTCGCTAGGGTCCCAGTCTGTGGGAAAGCACAGATTGCAGGGAGGCGGCAGGAGTGGAGGGTGCTGAGTCGGACCCGCAGCCGGAAGAGCCTCGTTGTGCTCAGCAGGGCTCGAGGGAGGTGCAATTGTCGCCTGGGAGGTGTGAATCGGCCACCTTTCCACCCTGGGGTGCTGCTTCCCCTTTGCAGAAGGAGGTCATATATAGGGCGCCTGCTGGGTGTCAGGCGGATCCGTTGGTTCGATTCAGGGGTTCGTTCCAATTTCCCCCAGGAATCTCATTGGCTGTGTTGCCCCGCGCTGTCTTCGATTGGTCCGGGCAGGCGAGAGCGATCCGCCTATGGGGAACAGCGGGGCGGGGGCGGGAGCCACCCGGATACCCAAGGGGCTAGATGGGGGCGCAACCTGCGAGAATCCCCAAGGAATTCTATGGGGGCGCCCTTGTGATTCCTCCCACGGGGACATCCCTCGAGCCATCACTCCCATGCCCAGTCTCTGTCTCACTGTTCTTGGGGCACTCTCACCCCACCTGAGGCTAGGGGACCTGGAGCGACAGGGGTCCCAGGGGAGGTCTCAGGAGTCAGCCCCAGCCCCGCTTCCAGGCTGGGGCCTCCGGTCTGAGGGTGGAAAACCTGGGCCCGGCCAGAAAGCTCTTGGGAATTGGGTGTGTGTGCGGGGGGAGGGGGGTGCAGGGCCAGCTGGGACTGGCCCTTTGGAGGAGCGGCGGTCTGGGAGAGGCGTGGGAGAGGACACTGACAGCGACCGGAGCGAGACTCTCACAAAAACAGGGAGAAACAGAGACCGAGAGACCCGAGGAAAGAGACGCACAGAGAAAGTGGGAGAGACCTTCGATCATTCATTCACTCATTGATACTTATAGGCTGTGTCCCTGTCCCTTCAGGGTCCACGACATACTGTGGGGCTAGCAATCTGGAGGGGACACGGCCCAGAAATACAATAAATGAGTCTATCAAGAGGGTGGGAGAGATCGGATGGGGGAAATGGAGGAAGCAGGGGGGCAGGACGAGCCAGGTCCTCCTTATCAGGGAAGGGGGACGTTCCCAGCAGAATCCGGCCTGCGCCCTCCCCTCCCCCACTAGGGAGTGGGAGCGGGAAATGGGGAGGGGCCTATGCCGGGGAGCCGCGGGGATCTACCCTCCCCGACAGGGCTCAAGGGTTCAAGCAGCCGCTCCTGCTGAAGACCTCCGTTTATCTGCGCTGCCAGGGTCCTCTGCCCACGAGGCAAACTTGGGGTGCAGCCCAGGAGGGGTGCAGAAGGACCCACGGGACCCCTCTACTGGCGAGGGAGGGGCTCAGGCGGAGGCCACCTCTGCTGACGAGCCCTCCCTTTCCCGGGGCTCTGGGTCCTCCCACCACGGCCAATCGCCCCCGGGGATAGCAGCCCAGACCCGGAGGGGCAAGTTCTCCGGTGCCAGTCGCCGCCGGGGCGCTCTCCGGTGCCGCGGCGGGTGGCACGGACTGGCAGCCACGGGCTGAGTGCCCAGACCCCAAGGGGAGGGGGCAACTGCTGGAGATCGCCGGCCCTCCGCGTCGCCGGCCCGCCCTGTCGCCTGCCAACTCCAGCCCCGCCCCCGGTGCCGCTCACTGGGCACCAAGCAGCGCGACTCCGTAGAGCGCACGACCAGGGCGCAGGGTGAGTCCAGCACTGGGTCCTTGGGGGCGCGGGGCTCCCCCGGCCATTCTCCCTTCTCTAAGGCACAGAGCTCCTTGCCGGGGGTTCCCGATCCCTTTGCCGAAGTCTCTGGGGAGGGGAAGCGGGTAACTCCCTGGCTAGACGCAGGGTCCCCGGCGGGAACGCGGGCATCTGAAATCCCCCGGCCTCTCCCTCTCGGGCTGGGCCACTGCAATTTGTAGGTCCTTGTGCCAGGCAGGCCAGGTCCAGAGGTGGTGCCCCTGCCGGTGTTCCCTTCAGAAAATGGTGCATAACCCCGTCTCTGTGTATATGGAGCCATTCCCGCCCCCGTTGTGGCTGACCCAGTACCTCTCTCCCTCCGCCCTCCGCCCCCTTCCCCCCCCAAACTAGCCCGAGTGGCTCCCCGAGTGACACTGAAGCCATGTAGGATGCATTTGCCCCTTGCAGTGCAGGCCTCAGTTTTCTCATCTGTGAAGTGGGACCCTTGTGACTGTGTAACCATTTCCGTGTGGCTGTGTTTGTGTGGAAGCCTGAGTAACTGCTTGTATGCCAAGTATTTCTTTCCTTTATTTTTTTCTTGGCTGTTGTTGGGATTTGAACTCAGGGTTTGGTGCTTGCTAGACAGGTGCTGTAGCCCTTGAGCCATGCCTCCAGCCCTTTTTGCTCTGGTTATTTTGGAGATGGGGGGGATCTCGCTTTTTTCCCAGACCATCTTAGATCTTGATCCTGTATTTACACTTTCTCCTGTGGCTAGGATGACAGGCCCACACCACTATTGGTTGAGATGGGGGAGGGGTTCTCACCAACTATTTGCCCAGGCTGGCCTCAAACCCTGATCCTCCAGATCTCAGCTTCCCAAGTAGCTAGGATTACAGGCATCTGCACCTTTCTATGAAATACTGGTTTTTGTTTTCTTTTGCTTTCTTGAAAGGGAACCCAGGGCCTTGAACACCCTAGGGAAGCGCTCTACCACTGAGCTCCATTCCCAGTCCTGAAGTATTTGTTTGGAGCCTGATTTGCTCACTTGTACATTGGGACTAAGGGAGAGATTGACAGGAGGATTAAAGAGCCTAGTGGCAGCTCCGGAGTGTTATTATGATTTAATGACTTGTGTGTATCCCTCTGCAACAGTCCGTCTGTGCTAAGAATCCTGTCTGCTGCCCTGGGGCTTTGCCTCTGTAAAACGGGTGGCTAGTATCAGCTTTCTCACGGGGCTTTTAGCAGGAAAAAGCCTTGTGTGTAACAAGGCGTGTGCAGCCTGAGGATCTAGGCCCCAGGCTGGATGTGGGTGGAGGTTGTGAAATTGTGGTCTATGCACAAACTGGGTGTGAGACCCTGTCTTTGTGTGACAGCATTTTTGTCCCTGTGCCTGTGCCACTCTGTCCCTGTATGAACGTGTTTTGATGTTTCCCTATGCTTGGTGGTGTGTGACTGCGTTTTTGACATTGTGAGTATAGATGCATCGGCACTTGTCGCAGTGTCGCTGTGTTTGTGTCTTTCTCTGTGTGTGGACGTGTTTTTGTGCAATCCTGTCTGTTTACATTTGACTATGCATCTAGATATCCATGCTAGTGTGTTATTAGTGCATCTTTTTTTTTTTTATGGGAATGTGTGTCACCCTGTTCCCTCCTGTCATTATCTGTTTCCAAGGACACTCCCTTTCTTTCTGAGCCTTCGTGAGACCACCTGAGTGTGTGTGGAAGGTAGTGGGCAGGGTTTAGGGTCCCTTTCTCAGGGTTCCTGGATTCTGACTGTTCCTACCTCCGTAGGTCTTGGGACAATGGCCAGGGTTGGGGGACAGCTAGTCTGACGCTGCCACGGTTCTCTCTGCAGCCTTGGGGCTGGCAGCCCATGGAGCCGGGGCTGCTGCGGCCGGCGCCGGTGAGCGATGTCATCGTCCTACATTACAACTACACGGGCAAGCTCCGCGGGGCGCGCTACCAGCCCGGCGCGGGACTGCGCGCCGACGCGGTGGTGTGCCTGGCCGTGTGCGCGTTCATCGTGCTGGAGAACTTGGCGGTATTGTTGGTGCTCGGGCGCCATCCGCGCTTCCACGCGCCCATGTTCCTGCTCTTGGGCAGTCTCACGCTGTCCGACCTACTGGCGGGAGCCGCCTACGCCACCAATATCCTGCTCTCCGGGCCACTCACGCTGCGATTGTCACCTGCGCTCTGGTTCGCACGTGAGGGAGGCGTCTTCGTGGCGCTGGCCGCATCGGTGCTGAGCCTCCTGGCCATTGCGCTCGAACGCCACCTCACCATGGCGCGCCGGGGACCCGCGCCCGCTGCCAGTCGGGGGCGCACGCTGGCTCTGGCGGTCGCTGCGTGGAGCGTGTCGCTGCTTCTCGGGCTACTGCCGGCGCTCGGCTGGAACTGTCTGGGTCGCCTGGAAGCCTGCTCCACCGTCCTGCCGCTCTACGCCAAGGCTTACGTGCTCTTCTGCGTGCTCGCCTTTGTGGGCATCCTGGCGGCCATCTGTGCGCTCTATGCGCGTATCTACTGCCAGGTGCGCGCCAACGCGCGTCGTCTGCGGGCGCGACCCGGGGCTGCCAGGGGCACCTCGACTCGTGCGCGCCGCACGCCGCGCTCGCTGGCACTGCTGCGCACGCTCAGCGTGGTGCTCCTGGCCTTCGTCGCCTGTTGGGGACCTCTCTTTCTGCTGCTGTTGCTCGACGTGGCGTGCCCAGCTCGCGCTTGTCCCGTGCTCCTGCAGGCCGATCCCTTCCTGGGCCTGGCCATGGCCAATTCGCTTCTGAACCCCATCATCTACACGCTCACCAACCACGACCTGCGCCATGCGCTCCTGCGACTCCTCTGCTGCGGTCGCCGTCCCTGCAGCCGAGGCTCTGCCAGTTCCCAGCGATCAGGGAGCGCCGCTGGGGTGTCAGGTGGCCTGCGACACTGCCTACCCCCGGGCCTCGATGGCAGCTCTAGCCGCTCCGAACGCTCGTCGCCCCAGCGGGACGGGCTGGACACCAGCTGTTCTACCGGCAGCCCCGGCGCACCCACGGCCGCCCGGACCCTGGTCCCCGAGCCCGTGGCAGACTGACGCTCTGTCCCTGCCACTGCCCTCCCCAAGAGCTGTTTCGCTGACTTTTTTTCTTTAATATGGAATTTGTAGGAAACACAACCCAAAGTGGTGGAGGCAGAAAAGACATAAGGGAAATGTATTTATTGGCGCTAAACCCACAATAGCGAACACAAACATCTCCGTTTTCGTGGAGGTGACCTGGTGGGGGACATAGACATAATAATGGAGATAATTTCATTGACGATATAGTGACAGGATGGTGTAGAGTTGGTGACATGTGATAGGAGCTGAGATGTTGTTGACATGACAAAACTTGAAGGAAGAGCATTTCAGGATGAGGAAGCAGCAAGTGCAAAGGCTTGGAACATGTCCCTGTGCCCCTGTGCCTGAAGCAGCAATAGAGGAACAGAATGGGAGACAAGGACCAGGAGACCGGAATGAAGGCACAGATTTCAAAAGGCCTTGTGGGTCCCGGAAAGGCACTGGCTTTTGTTCTAGATGAGGTCGGAGGGTTCTTATTCAAAGAAGGGACTGACCTGATTCAGGTGCTCATAGGCGCCCTGTGGCCATTGTGGAGGCCATCGTGGGAGTCAAGAAGATGGGGAGAGGCCACTATGCTTAGGTCAGGTGGATTTTAGACAGATTTTGGGGGGGGGTGGTGGAATGACTAAGTAACTGCCTGTAAGACTGGAGAAGAGACTCCTCAAGAACAATGTCACTGGCTGGCAGAGTGACTCAAGCAGTGAGAGCACCTGCCTAGCTAGCGTGATGCTCTGAGTTCAAACTCCAGTGTCAGAATTACAAAACAAAACAAAAGAAAATGCCAAGGCAGGGCTCCCCAAACTTGATTTTGGGAGACAGCCAAATTCTGACATTTCTTTGAGTGTGATTGAGATCCTTCATAAAATTACAAATAAAATAAAACAATAAGAGCGATTACAGTTTATGCTTGGCTAGGCCCCTCCATGTGCTAAACCCGGAAGTCACTATGTTTTTCACCTTACTGTAACCTTGTAAACTGGGTGTCCCACTCCCACCGGACTTTTTTTGTCTCATTCCTTTTTGACAGAGGAAGACACTTCAAACAGTGTGTACCCTGCCCCAGTGTCCTGACCAGGATACAGACTGGCCAAAGCTTCGAGGCCCCCAGGCAGGACAACCAGTGTCTGACCTGGCACTGGCTGCTCTGGAGAGGTCAGGCCAACCCTCCCGCAGGGGTCTGCATTCTTGCCTAGGGGCGATACCAGAGCCCCTGTTTGTGCCCATAAAAGGATCCAGGCGTGCTGTCCTCAGCCCCCTGCTTGTCCCCAGGCGCATTCCTGACCCCAAGGTTGCCTGGCTGGCTGGGGGCGGAGGGGCGGGAGGGGGATGTCTGGCTTTGGGTTGAGATGGCGGCGCGCCACCTACCGGAAGACCTTGGAACTGCAGGCAGCCGCGAAGACTTGGGGGGCCAAGCTTAGGCCGCCCCTGCAGGCCACAGGCATGGAAAGCCACCCTAGTTCCCCTGAACAGAAGTACACCCAAGGCTGGGAGCGGTACTGGCTCACTTCCAGAACTCCAACCCTAAAATTTCTCTAAATTTTGCAGGGGAAGCGAGACCTCTTGGTACACCCCAACCTCTGGTTGGGTTGTTTGGAATGGTGGTAGAGGACATATATTTTTAATTTTTTTTTAATTTTACTAAATTCAAAAAGTACCCAGTTCCTCGTGGAGGTCATTATTGCTGTTGGAACTCCCAGGGAACTTCCAGAACTATTATGTGGAAAAATGAACTAAAATGTAAATACATCTTTTTTTTTTTTTTAAGTGTATTTATTTTGCGGTACTGGAGTTTGAACTCAGGGCCCTCACCTTGAGCCACTCCACAAGCCCTTTTTTTGTGGTGGGTTTTTTGAGATATGGTCTGGAAAAGTATTTTCTGGGGCTGGCTTCGAACGGTGATCCTTCTGATCTCTGCCTCCCGAGTAGCTAGAATTATACCGCTTCAGCCACTCTGCCAGCCCTAAATGCCTTTTTTTTTTAAACACAAATCTAGTCCCCTGTCTTGTATCAACTTTTTTTTTTTTTTTTTTGGTGGTACTGGGGTTTGAACTCAGAGCCTCATGCTTCCTAGGCAGGTACTTTACCACTTGAGCCAATCCACCAGCCCCTTGCTTTGTTAACTAAATAGATACTTGGGAACTGTAGCACACCCACACCTTTTCATTACTTGATTAATTCAGAGGCAGGGATCACACTACATTACTCAGATTGCTCTTGAAGTCCTGGGTTCAAGTGATTCTCCCAGCTCAGCCTCCCAAGTGCTGGGATTCCAGGTGCATCCGAATGTACCACAGGAACACATATGTAACATTTGTGTTGCTGGCTTATAGCACACAGAGCTGGGCAGCTGAGGCAACAGACATTTACTTCTCACAGTTCTGGAATCTGGGAAGTCCAAGTTCAGAGTGCCAGCATGGTTGGGGTTCTGGTGGGGGCTCTCTTTATTAGCCAACGTGTCTTCCTGTGGCAGAGAGAGCAAGAATTCTATAAAGATCTCTTCTTAGAAGAGAACTAGTGTCAGGCATGATCTGAGAGGCAGGAGGATCACAAGTTTGGGGCCACTCTGGGCTCCATAAAAAGTTCCAGGTCAGCCTTGGGATACATAGTGACACCCTGTCTCAAAAAAAAAAAAAAAAAAAAAAAAAGCCAAAACAAAAAGGCCAGGCACTGGCGGCTCAGGCTTGTAATCCTAGCTACTTGGGAGGCTGAGATCAGGAGGATCTAGGTTCAAGGCCAGCCCGGGCAAACAATTCACGTTCCCCTATTTCGAAAAACCCCATCAGAAAAAAGGGTTGGTGGAGTGGCTCAAGGTGTAGGCCCTGAGTTCAAGCCCAGTACCACAAAAAAAGGCGGGGTCACTAATTCCATCATGGGGGTCCCATCCTCATGGCCTCCTCTAAATCTGATCACCTCCCAAAAGCCCTATCTCCAAATACCATGTCACTGGGGTTAGAGGTCAACATATGAATGGAATGAGGAGGAGAGTGTGCAATTCAGTCCATAGGATTGTTCTTTTCCCTTTTTTTGGGGGGGCAGTATTAGGGTTTGGACTCTGAGCCTTGCACTGGCTACTCGTGTGCTCTACCACTTGAGTCATGCTGCTAGCCTTTTTTGCTATAGTTGTTTTTGAGATAGGGTCTTGCTTGATTCCCACCTGGTCTATACCAAGAGGCTATTTGTGCTTCCCTGCATAGCCAAGGATGACAGCTATGGTTATATGACGTTATTGGTTGAGATGGGATTTCATGAACTTTTTGCCTAGGCTGGCCTGGAACTGCCATCCTTTTCAGTCTCCACTTCTGAAGTAGCTGGAATTACAAGTGTGAACCACTGTGTTTAGACTGTTTTACAATTTTTTTTTTTACATTTTTTAAAACGGACATGGATCAGAGTATGGTCATACACACCTGTAATCCTAGCAGCACTCAGGAGGCTGAGGCAGGAAGATATGGAATTTGAGGTCAGCCTGGACTAAATAGTGAGAGTGTCTCTAAATAAATAAATAAATAAGGAGATACATAAACACAGTAAGTGTCTTGATCTCCTGCCTTCCCCCATTGCTGGGGATGGAAACCAGGGCTTTCAGTATGTGCTCTACCACTGAGCTACATCTCTCTCTTTCTTTCTTCTTCTTTCTGCCTTCCTTCCTTCCTTCTTTCTTTCTTTTCTTCCTTCCTTACTTCCTCTCTTTCTCTCTCGTCCTCCTTTCTTTTTTTGCCAGTTTTCTTCTTTTAACTGGCTGTATAGTGTTATAGTATTTCACAGCGTGGATGTGCCACTATCTATTACAGGCCAGGGTCCTGTGGAGGGGCAAGGGGGCTGAGCCCTATCCTTTGGCAATTGCATGTATTATTCTGTAGTAGATGTATACATAATCCCCTGCATGCATGCGAGTGTACCTTTGGTAAGTTTCTGGCGCTGGCTTACAGGGCCTGGACTCTGAGAGGCACAAGTTGTCTTGGTGAGCATTCTTCTTCCAGGCCCTGCCATTCAACGCACTTGCTAACTTGCTAGAGCGCCGCCTCTGGAGGTGTCTAGAACTGCACCTCCTACAACCCCACTGGCCGAGCCGGGAATTCACCCTGAACTTTCGGGGACGTTTTCTTAGACCAAAGTCTCTTCCACCTGGCATGATTCACTTACTTTTAATTCAGACGGACTCTAAAATAAACATACATACACGTATTTAAAAATTAACTGCCAGGTGCCGGTGGCAGTCTAATTCTAGATACCTGGGAGGATTATGGTTAGAGGCCAGTTTGGGCAAATAGCTCAGGAGAGACCCCCATCTCCAAAACAACCACAGAAAAATGGACTAGATGTGTGGCTCAACGGTAGAGCACTTGTCTAGCATGCGAGAGGCCCTGGTTGGATATCAGGACAGCAAATAATAATAAAAAATAACATTAACGGCAGGGCACGGTGACTTGTCTCTGTAATCCCAGCCAAGGAAGGCAGAGATAGGAGGAGCACAGTCCCAGGCCAGGCTCAGACAGAAGCTTGAGACTCTATCTAAACAAACAAACAAAAATCCTGAAAGCAAAAAGGGTTTGGAGCACGGTTCAGTCTAGTAACAAGCATGAGGCCTGAGTTCAAACCTCAGTATTGCCCCAAAATTTTTAAAAACGAACTTTCTATCATAAACCCTATATATGGCCAATCAGTATCCCTTGCTATAAAAAATGTCAACCGTGGGAGGCACTGAGCTATGGATGGGTAGATCCGGGGTTCCACACCCCAATACTCGCCAGATGAGCTCCACATAGCTCCTGATTAGGGTAACTAAAAATACATAAATAAAAAATAATAATCAAGATGACAAAAACTTAACAAAGGAGAGAATTCCAGCTGGACAGCGAGGCCTGCGCGGTGCGGGGTTAAAGGGCAGGTCCTGCGGAAGCAATGCGAGGAAACTGGACGGATGGCAGGGACAGCGCGAGGGGACACGATCCTGGCCAGCCTGGCCTGACCGCCCACTCCTCCCCGACGGCTGGATGGGCACCTGCGGGAAGGGCGGGGAATCGCAGCTCCTTCCCCGCCGCGCCCTTCCCGCCCTCTCCCCGCCTCCTTCCCGCGCGTCCCGAGGCCGCCCCCCACCCGACGGCCGCGACCCCGCGGGCCACGCTGTTCGCATCCACAACACCCCCGACGGCGGTGGCGCCATCGGGTCCCCGACAAGCGAAGGTTAAACCCATCAGACCGCGGCCCCTTCGGGCTTCCGGGAAGCGCGGTGCGTGGGTGGCACCACTGCGCCCTGGGCCAACGCCGTGCCCCGGGCATCCCCACCCTGCTGGACACCTCCGGAGGCGACACGGGGGCCGAGGTGAGCGAGCGGACAGCGACGACAGAGTGGGGTGCCCGCCAGCTCTCCGGGGCGGCTGGGGGCGCACGGGGGCCTCGAACCCCAGCTCTGATTCCCGGCCGCTCCGGGCACACGGGTGGCTACGCGGACAGCCCGGATCCCCCGCCCCGCCGCGCTGCGCCGCGATGGCGGGACGCTGTGGTCGCCGCGCAGCGTGGCGACAGCGGGCGTGGGAGGCGAGGGGTGGGGGTGGGGAGCAGCCCCACTCTCAAAGCCAGGAACCGCGGGGACTCTTATTGTGACACGGCCGGCGCCCGACTCTGCTTAGTCATGGTGACCTGCGCGCGCTCCGCGCCTCCCCCCGCGCGCAGCGATGGAGGCGCCCGGGTCCGGGCGGCGGAGGCGGAGCCCGAGCGCGGCCATGGCGGGGTGAGTGAAGCGGTTTGGGCTCCGGCTGCGGCCACCATGGGCCTCACCGATCGCGCCTCGGGGACGGGGGAACCGGACGCCGTGTGCCCCGGCGTCCTCCCGAGGTCCCTTTGGCCCCACGCTGGCGCAGGAGGGCGCGGCCCGGGTCCGATCTTTTTTGTTGGACGGCGCGACCCGCCCGGGGGCCACGGGGATTGGGCGAGAGGCCCCGGAGCGCGGATCCCGCGGAGGCCCCGGGACTCTGGGGTAGGGGGGCCGGGGCTGCGCTCTCGGGCTGGCAGCCCAGAGTGGGTCTGGGGTCGCTGCCTCCGGGCTGCGGGCCTTGGTGGCGCGGCTCCTGCGGGGCATGCGCAGTCCCCCACTTGTCGCTTGGTGGGGGGAAGTGCCCAGCGCTCAGGGGGCACCGTTGACCGATTGGCCAAAGACCGAGAGGCCAGCCTGGGGCCTCGGCGCGGGAGGAGAGGGGACAGCGGCGCCCTGGGCCGGGTGAAGGAGGGTGCTTTGCAGGCCCAGTGGAGCGGGCAGCCGGCCAGCCTCCCGTTTACAGCCTCCTGCGCAGTGCCGGGCCAGGCCCGGTGCGCGCACAGGTGGGGGGCGGGGGCAACTTTGATCTGCATGGTGCTCCCCAGAGGACTCTGGGGCTGGGCGAGAGGGACCGCCTATCCCGCCACAAACCAGCGAAGGACAGCATTTCAGGGCCCAAGACGTGTTGTGATGGAAATAAAACTGAGGTGACTCTGGGTGAGCCCCAGAAAGAGTTGAAACTGGGGAGCCCCCTGCAGGTCCTTCACCTCTCCAACCTCCTATCAAAACAACCTGGCTCCAGTCTCTGAGGGTCTCCCTGAATCTTGGTATTGCTCACTGTGCTCCTTGATTCTCCAGGCTGCCCCTGGACCTTTACACTTGCTGTTTCCTCTACCTGGGAAACTACCCTCTCCTCTTTATGTTCACCTTTGTTTCAGAGAGGCCTGTACTACCTGGTTTAAAGTAACTGCCTCCAAGTGACAAAGTAGCCAAGTCATGGTCACAGTGCAGTTGTCATTTTCTTCTTGACTCTGATTTCTTTCTTTCTTTCTTTTTTTTTTTTTTTTTTGCATTACTGGGGTTTGAACTCAGGACCCCTCACTTGAGCTATGTCCCCAGCCTTAGACACTGATGGTTTTTGCTGCCCTAATGAAACTCCAGGGTTTTGTCTGTCTTGCTGGTTACTATGTTCTCAGGACTCAGAACAGTGTCTGGCGCCCCATAAATGTTGGTGAGGCGAATAAAGGAATGAGTTTGACATGCTTAAGGAAGTGAAGAGTGGGCAGGGCTGACTGCTTGGTGTTTTGCAGGTTGTTGAGGAGCTGGGTTTTCACTCTTACTCAGTTGGCTGGGAAAGTTGAACTAGTAATCATGACTGGTTTATCGTATAAAAGGAGGCCTGGCAGGTCCTGGGCCAGCCCCAGGCCCTGCCCCAGCCCTTGTTCTTTCCCTCCTCCAGGCCCTTGAGTACCAGTGGTGGCATTGTGCCCTGTCACTTGGAACCCCATGCAGCCAGAACCCAAGCCTAGCGGGGCTGGAGCCCTCAGCCGATTCCTGTGCTCACAGTGCCCTGAGGGGGCAGGGGACGCAGTGATGTATGCCTCTACTGAGTGCAAGGCGGAGGTGACCCCCTCCCAGGATGGCAACCGCACCTTCAGCTACACACTGGAGGACCACACCAAACAGGCCTTCGGTATCATGAACGAACTCCGGCTCAGCCAGCAGCTATGCGACGTGACCCTCCAGGTCAAGTACGAGGACATCCCAGCCGCCCAGTTCATGGCCCACAAGGTGGTGCTGGCATCCTCCAGCCCTGTCTTCAAGGCCATGTTCACCAACGGGCTGCGAGAGCAGGGCATGGAGGTCGTGTCCATTGAGGGCATCCACCCCCGGGTCATGGAGCGACTCATCGAGTTCGCCTACACTGCCTCCATCTCCATGGGCGAGAAGTGTGTGCTCCATGTCATGAATGGCGCCGTCATGTATCAGATTGACAGCGTGGTCCGCGCCTGCAGCGACTTCCTGGTGCAGCAGCTGGACCCCAGCAACGCCATCGGCATCGCCAACTTTGCTGAGCAGATTGGCTGCACCGAGCTGCACCAGCGCGCCCGGGAGTACATCTACATGCACTTTGGGGAGGTGAGCAGGAAGCGGGGCTGGGGGAGGTGGCCAGAAAGATGAGGGATGCATGGGCAGTCATCACCCATCCATGAATGTATGTGAAGGGTCATTGAAGGCTGAGAAGTGGACAGAAGTGTGGTTCTGGCTCCTGGGCCACACATCTGGGGAGACCCTGGTTAACAGCTTTGTAGTTTCTGAGCTCCCAGTTTCTCTGGGGTCAAAGTTGAGGACAGCTGGGTGTGGTAGTGCAAGTCTATAATCCCAGCACTCGGGAGGCTGGGCAGAAGGAGTGTGAGTTTGAGGCCCAGCCTGGGCTATGTTGCAAGATCCTGTCTCAAAACAAAATTTCAGAAGTGGGGACACGGTGTGTGACCATGCCGGCAACCAAAGGTACATGGAGCAAGCAAATATTTATTGAACACCAATGACAGGCTGCAAACCACAACTCGTGTTTTTTTTGGGTTCATGAAATGTCTTTACTTTTTTTGCTTTCGTTTTCATTTCTCAGTGCAGGAAGTTGTCAAGGGAAAGTAACAAGAGAGTTCTTTTAAGAAGCTACAATAACCCGGGCGCCAGTGGCTCACACCTGTAATCCTAGCTACTTGGGAGGCTGAGATCTGGAGGATCGAAGTTCGAGAACAGCCCAGGCAAATAGTTCCCAAGACCTCCATCTCCAAAATAGCCAGAGCAAAATGGACTGGAGATGTGGCTCAAGTGGTAGAGTGCCTGCTTGGCAAGTGTGAAGCCCTGAGTTCAAACCCCAGTCCCATCAAAAAAAAAAAAAGTAACAAAAATGAGTGCTAAATTGGAGGGGGAGGGGCAACAAATAGAGGCTGCACCCAAGAGATGACAGCACACATGGAGTGTCACCCATCTGAAGAAGCAAAGTCTGAAGTGCCCCAGGCTTTGAGCAGCAACAGAATGCCACTAGTGGAAAATTCCACACCTGACTTCCTGTCCTGAGTCACAGTTAGACACAGGTGCACTAAAAATAGTGTCTAAAATTACCTCCAGGCTGTGTGTATAACTTTCGTATGAAACGTCACTAATGAATTCTGTGTTTAGACTTGGGACCATTATCCAAATTTCTCATCAGATATATACAAATATTCAAAAGTCTCAAAAAAGAGAACCCAAAAGCTAGTCCTGCAATTTTGGACGAAGGCTGCTCTAACTATCAGAAGTGTTTATTTGCATGGGGGTGGCTCTGTGGCAGAGCGCTTGCCTACCATGCATGAGGCACTGGGTTCCATCCCCAGCACTGCAAAAAAAAAAAAAGGTTAGTTTTAAAATTTATTTATAACCAGGGCCTCGTGGGTGCTAGACACTAGACAAGAGCTCTATCCTGAACCTCTTCCCCAGCCCAGGAAGTGTTGATTGAGTACTTATTTGTGGGGGCTGCCTCTTTCCTAAGTGATTCACACATCTAAATTGTTGACCCATCACAGCTGTCCTGTGAGGAAGAAAGAACCTTCGAGGCCCCAAGCCTTCGGGAACCCTGGGCTTTGGGGTGCTTCCTGTGAATTTTGTAAGTTCTTCCTCTGGTGTCTGGGGCCAGCTGGGGTGGAAGCGACCCTGGTCACTATTTCTCTCCTTCAGGGCTGAATGGATGTTCTCTGCCCCTCCCATGGGTTGACCATATGCTCTAAGGAGCTGTGGCATTAGTCCTAGGCTCCTGTAGCTTCCAGGCAGCGTGGCCTTTCTTGATATTGCAGGAAAGATTGCAATTTTTAGTCTGGGCAAGGTGGATCACGTCTATAATCCTGGCTATTCAGAAAGTGGAGATCAGGAGGATTGTGAATAAAAGCCAGCTTGGGCAAAAAGTTAGCAAGACAGCATCTCACATATAAACCAGGAATGGGGGCGTGTGTCTATAATCCCAGGTACAAGGGAGGTGTAGATAGGAGGAATTGTGGTCTGAGACCAGTCCAGGCAAAAAAAGCAAGATCCTACCTGAAAAATAACTAAAGCAAAAAGGGCTGGGACATGGGTCAAGTGGTAGCCTAGCAAGTCCAAGGTTTTGAGTTCAAATCCCAGTACCACCACCAAAAACAAAAAAAAAAAGTAGTTATTTATATAGACAGGTTCTGATAAACACTTCCAGTCCCAAGCATTTCGGGTAAGGATGCTCAAACTGATATATTTTTATTTGGGGTGTTGGGGTGTTGCTCAGTGGTAGAGCACTTGAACTTGGCTAGCATGCACTAGGGGCTGGGTTCCACCTCAGCACCTCAACGGCAAAAAAAATAAGAGGAAAGAAAAAATAAAGGTAACATGTTATTAGAGTTCGAGAATGATACAAAAAAAGTACACAGTATGTTGTGTTCTACCCATTTGCCTGAGTAAGGCGCAGGCATGTAACACTTGGAATTTGTTAGTCATTTCAATGGTTGAAAGCAGGTCCATAGGGCTGGGGGTGTAGCCCAGTGGTAGAGTGTTTGCCTAGCATCACTTCTTTAATCCCGGCCCTGGGGAGGCTGAAGCAGGGGGATGGGAGTCTGAGGCCAGACTGAGCAACATGTTAAAAAAAAGTTCATCTTTGCAGCTGGAGGTGTAGTAGCTTACTGGTAGAGCACCTTAGTGGGGTTCGAGTCCCAGCACCGTGAAGAAGAGTACTGCCTTTGCCCGTTTCCTTGAGTAGGTACTTAGCACTAACTCGTTTCCTCCTCACCATTGTGAGGTTCGTACCGTTTGAAACCCATTTTGCAGATGAGGCCACTGAGACCCTGCAGCCCTGTTGAGTAACTTGTCCAAGGTCATGGAGTAACTTGGTCAAGTTCACCCAGCTGAGTGCTTGGTGAGGGTCCCCCCCGGGGAAGAGCCGGCCGCGAATCAGCCTGTCACACTAGCGCCCTCTGCAGGTGGCCAAGCAAGAGGAGTTCTTCAACCTGTCCCACTGCCAGCTCGCGACCCTCATCAGCCGCGACGACCTGAACGTGCGCTGCGAGTCGGAGGTGTTCCACGCGTGCATCAACTGGGTCAAGTACGACTGCGAGCACCGGCGCTTCTACGTGCAGGCGCTGCTGCGCGCCGTGCGCTGCCACTCGCTCACGCCGCACTTCCTGCAGATGCAGCTGCAGAAGTGCGAGATCCTGCAGTCCGACTCGCGCTGCAAGGATTACCTGGTGAAGATCTTCCAGGAGCTCACCCTGCACAAGCCCACGCAGGTGATGCCCTGCCGGGCGCCCAAGGTGGGCCGCCTCATCTACACGGCCGGCGGCTACTTCCGGCAGTCGCTCAGCTACCTGGAGGCCTACAACCCCAGCAACGGTACCTGGCTGCGGCTGGCCGACCTGCAGGTGCCCCGCAGTGGCCTGGCGGGCTGCGTGGTGGGCGGCCTGCTGTACGCCGTGGGTGGCCGGAACAACTCCCCCGATGGCAACACCGACTCCAGCGCCCTGGACTGCTACAACCCCATGACCAATCAGTGGTCGCCCTGTGCCCCCATGAGCGTCCCTCGAAACCGCATCGGAGTCGGGGTCATTGACGGGCATATCTATGCAGTCGGAGGCTCCCACGGCTGCATCCACCACAACAGTGTGGAGAGGTACGGGGCAAGCCTGCAAGGGGTGTGGGGGGCAGGGGGGCTCCAGGGTCCCACTGGACCAAGGGTGTGGGGGTTATCCCTGATGGGGCGCACCCTTCAGGATGTGGAAGCCTCCAGGTGGGAGGTTTACAGTCCCAACCTTGAACCATGTGTGGGGCCTGGGGACTGCTGATGAGTCTGTCACAAACCCATATTGCCCCTTTGTGCACCTTGGGATGAAGGTCTATTGAATTGTTGTAATAGGCTAATTATGTTCAATTATGTTGCATTTTGCTAATTATGTTAAAGCATAACTGGTGGACTGGGTGTAGCTCAGTGGCAGAGGGCTTGCCTAGCATGCTTGAGGCCCTGGGGTCCATCCCCAGCACCATAAAATGAAACAAAAAAAAGGCAGCCTGGAATGGTGGTGCATGCCTGTAATTCCAGCTTCTAGGGAAGTAGAGGTAGGAGAATCACTATCCAAGGCTGGCTGGGCAAAAGTGGGGGATCCTATCTGGAAAGTTAACTAGAAAAGCAAAAAGGGCCAGGTTCATGGCTCAAGTGACCTGCCTAGCAAGTAGGAAGCCCTGAGTTCAAACCCCAGTGCCACCAAAAATCTAAAAAAAAAAAAAAAAAAGGCAAAAAGGCAGGCTTCTCAGCTGAAGAGATGGCAGAAATCTCAAGTCGGTGGGCTTGGAGCCAGGCTGGAAAATGGGAATTTTAAACAAATGCTCCAGAGGCTTCTAATGTGTGTGGTCTATGAATAGGATGGTGGGATGATGCGTCACCCTGAGCAGGCCTCTTGCAAGAAGGACAGGGACTGTATTAATAACTCCAGGAACACAGGTATGGACTGTGCCCGGCCAATCGGGACGCGTGACCACCTCATCTCTGACCATGGCCCTTGGAGGAAAACCATCTGGGCGGTAGCCTAGTTGTTAGAATTGGGGTTCTGGAGTCAGATGCCTGCCCCTTGGCTCCTTGGTGACCCTGAATGTTGCTATGTCACCTTTCTGAAACTGCCTCTTGTCATCAATGAAGTAAGGGACAATAATGGGGCCACCTGTCCACCAGGCTGGTTGGGGCTGTAGGGAAATCCTACAGGTTACACTCAGCCTGAGGCCAGGCCATGGTGTGAGAGACTTGGGGGTCTCCTTGAGTAACTGATGGCTGTGAGTGTCAGTGTCCTTGCTTGGGCTGTGGAGCTTCTGCCCCTTCCCGCCTTTTGGGGGATGGGTGTGAGGATTAAAGAGGTCAGGTGTATGAAGAGCTAGCAGAGCGTTGGGCCCATCACAGGTGTGCCCAGAAACTCACCTGGGTTTCTGGTGTCACCATGGTCACTCTGTCCTTTCTAGGTATGAGCCGGAGCGGGATGAGTGGCACTTAGTGTCCCCGATGCTGACGAGGAGGATCGGTGTGGGAGTGGCCGTTCTCAACCGCTTGCTCTATGCTGTTGGGGGCTTTGACGGGACGAACCGCCTTAACTCAGCGGAGTGCTACTACCCAGAGAGGAACGCGTGGAGGATGATCACGCCCATGAACTCCATCCGCAGCGGGGCAGGCGAGTGGCACTGCGGGAAGGGGAGCATCCAGGGACACCCCAACCCACCTGGGCAAGGCCCCCATGTCAGCCCTCAGCCCTGTGGCACACGCAGAACAGCTGGAATCTTCCAAGCCGCGCTCTCTCTCTCCCAGCTTTGGTATTATTATTGTGTTTGTTTGTGTAACCCAGGTTGATCTTGAACTCTCCACCCTCCTACATCCTGAGTGCTGGGATTACAGGCATGCACCACGATGCCCAGCTCCAACTTTCTCAGTGGTTCCAGGGGAGAGGGAAGCCAAAGCGACAGAAGGCGGCGGCTGGGGCTCCCCAGTGACCCTCCCTGCCTTGTGCCGTTTAGGAGTTTGTGTGCTGCACAACTGTATCTACGCGGCCGGGGGCTACGATGGCCAGGACCAGCTGAACAGTGTGGAGCGCTATGACGTGGAGACGGAAATGTGGACGTTTGTGGCTCCCATGAAGCATCGACGCAGTGCCCTGGGGATCACCGTTCACCAGGGGAGGATCTATGTCCTGGGTGAGGATCAGGAGGCCAGGGGTGGGGAAAGAAGAGTCTAGTCTGACTCCACCTCTGTTTTTTACTTTTGGTGCTGAGGATGGAACGCAGGGCCTTGCGCATGCTCAGCAAGCACTCTACCGCTGCCTGGCCCCATTTCTGGGGACAGGTGGCTAATTTAGCTGCTGATCTTGGTAGGAAGGCTTCTCTTGGTTGCTTCTTCTTTCTGTTCCTGTCCCTGGAGGTGGCATGAGCAGTGAATGTCCCCTCTTCCTCCCTGCAGGAGGCTACGATGGTCACACGTTCCTGGACAGCGTGGAGAGCTATGACCCAGACACAGACACCTGGAGCGAGGTGACCCGCATGACATCGGGCCGGAGTGGGGTGGGCGTCGCTGTTACCATGGAGCCATGCCGGAAGCAGATTGACCAACAGAACTGTACCTGTTGATGGATTTTTGTTTCTTGGGCAAAGGCGACAAAAAATGAAAAGGGTCCCCATCCAAGCATTGTCATCTTCACACAAAAACAGGGACAAGAGAAGAGGAGACCACAAATACCCACCCTCCAGGGATGAAGGCTGGGATGACTTTGTGTTCAAAGGACAACTCAAAAGTAAAGAAGACCCTAGAGGGACCTATCAGTCCCTCAGAGTAGCCCCAGGAGCTGGCTTGGGGAAAGGGCGTGGGAGAAGGACACCATTCCAAGGGGAGAGGCCCCCCACACTCACTGGCCAGGGACGAAGCCACCAGCAGCCACCACCTCCTTTTGGGTGCCAAGGTCAGGCTGGTTTTGGCACCATGCAAGTTGGAGTTCGATTCCAGATGAAAGAAGGGGCCAGCCATTGGACAGGTGGTCCCCCCGGGACAGGTCTGTACATAAAAGCCACTTGGTTCCTCTGCCCTGGACAGTTATTTTGTTGATAAGTAACCCTGTAACGTTCCAATGAAAATAAAGAACAAACTGGTGTCTTCCACATGGGCTCCCAGCTGGAGGTCTGAAACCCCAGGACAGAAAGTGCTTTTGCTGAAATACACTCAGGTCCATGGCTTTGTACTTGAAACCGGCTTGTTATCTCTGCTGGTCCCATTGTGCTATGTAGGGCGGCTTTCTCCCGTAGCCGGGTCACACAGTTGTCTATTAGTTTCAGCTGCATGAGAAACACTGACTGGACTCTGGGATATATCTCCAAGGGCTTCCAGAGGTTCGTTTCACACTTGCTATGCACTTGACTTTTTATTTGGTTGTTTTTGAGACAGGGTCTTGTTGTGTGGGCCAGTCTGGCCTTGAACTTGTGATCCTTCTGCCTGGCTTGGATCCTTTCTTCTTTTTACCAACCCACCACTTGTGCTGGGGCTGGAAGAAAGATGAATGAATTGTAGGTTCAAGTCTTGGGGAATTCACTGCTTCTACCAGGTAGCCAAGAGAGGAGATGCTGGGTTTCTTCCCTGACCCAGAGGCTACCTGGTGACTCCCATCCTTCAGGTCAGTTGCTCAGTTGTCCTGCAGCCTGCCTCATTGTGCCCAGAAGGGCTAGTGGAGTGGCTCAAGTGATAGAGCACCTGCCTAGCAAGCATGAGGCCCTGAGTTCAAACTCCAGTGACACCAAAAAAAAAAAAGACTGAGCACCAGTGATCCTAGCTGTAATCCTAGCTATTCAGGAGGCAGAGATAAGGAGGATCGAGGTTTGAAGCCAGCCCAGGCAAAAAAGTTTGCAAGACCCTATCTCGGAAAACCCTTCACAAAAACAGGGCTGGTGGAGTGGCTGAAGGTGAAGGCCCTGAGTTCAAGCCCCAGTACCACCCAAAAAAAAGGAGAAAATCCACAGATCATTGTGTTCTGGAGTTTTCTGATCCTTGTCCTAAGGTTACTGTGGAACAAAAAAACAAGTGTAAGCTGGGCGTGGTGGTACATGCCTGTAATCCCAGTGCCCGGGAGGCTGAGAGAGGAGGATGGAGAGTTCAAGGTCAGCCTGGGCAAAGTTAGCAAGAACCTGTCTCAAAAATGAAATACGAACTAAAGGGGTGGCGGTGTGGCTTACCCAGCAAGCCTGAAGTCCCGGTGAAGGCGGAGGCTTTATATCTAGGAATTGTGGGAGGAATGATATCTGGGTAGGATTTTAGTGTTGGCAAGTGTTTCTGTCCGTTGTTTGATCCTATTGTGCATTTGGGAGAAGGGACATTAAGGAGGGTCCTGGTAGCCAGGCCTGGTGGTCACACCTGTAATCCCAGCACTCAGGAGGCTGAGGCAAGTTGATTGTGAGTTCAAGGCTAGCCTGGGCTACATAGTGAGACCCTGTCTCAAAAGAGAAAAAAAAAAGACGACCTTTGTGCACAGCAGTGAAAGTTCCAGAAACAGTCTAATGTACAAGTGAGGGGATTTGATACAAGGTGGTTGCCACAAGCCCTGCACCTGACCGGGGTGGTCTTTCCTTCCGGAGGGGTGACAGCCCCAGTCTGCAGGTCAGGTTCAGCTGGTTCAGTAAAGCAGTGTGAGTCGTGTACAGTTCCTTATCTGGGAATGGGACTTTGGACTCCTCTGGGCCATAGCCCTGAGTCAGCTGCTGACCAGCAAAAGTGACAGGTTTTTGTTGTTGGTTGTGTGTTTGTTTTGGCAGTGCTAGGGCTTGTACTCATGCATGCTAGGCACGTACTCTACCACTGGGAACCTTCCCGTCCTCATTAGCCCAAAATCTGCTTGAGCATTCTACAGACAAGCCAGGAGCCAAGACAAGAACTACAGCTGTGGCTGGGATGAGAAAAGAAAAGAAAAACTCAATTTTCAAGGTGGCTCATGCCTGTAATCATGGCTACTCAGTAGAACGAGATCTTGGGGATTGAGGTTCGAGGCCTGCCCATGGGGAAAAAGTTTGGGGGATCCCATTTCAATAAAAGCTGTGTGAGGTGGCATGCACCTATCATCCCAGATATGTAGGAAACATAAATAGGAGGACTGAGATCCAGGCTGGCCCAAGCGTAAACACGAGACCCTATTCGAGAAACAGCAGAAAGGGCTGGGAGCGTGGCTCAAGGGGTAGAGTGCCTGCTTGGCAAGTGTAAGGCCCTGAGTTCAAACCCCAGTACTGCCAAAAAAATATCTAAACCAACAAGTATGCTGAGGGACAGACGGGACAAAAATGGATTAAGGGGCCAGGTGCCCATGGCTTACGCCTGTAATTCTAGCAACTCACGAGGCAGAGATCAGGAGGATTGTGGTTTGAAGCCAGCTCAGGCAAATAGTTCCATGAGACCTTATCTTAAAAAAACCCTTCACTAAAAAGGGTTCAAGTCCTGAGGAGACCCTGAGTTCAAACCCCAGTGGCTCTCACATGTAATTCCAGGCATTTAGGAGGTGGAAATAGGAGGATCCAAGTTAGAGGCCAGTCTGCACAAGGAAAAAAAAAAATAAAGTGAGACCCCATCTCAAACCACAAGCTAGGTATGGTGGTATACATCTGTGTCCCAGCTATGCAAGAGGTTTAGGGAGGGTCTGAGACTGGCCCCTGGCAAAAGCCTGAGTCCCTCTCTGAAAAACAGCTGAAACAAAAAGGGTTGGAGAGATAGCTCAAGTGGTAGAGCACCTGACTAGCAAGCACCAGACCCTGAGTTCAAACCCCACTACTGCCGAATAAAAAAAAGTTTAAGGAAGTCTAGGCGAATGGCTGTTGCAGTCATTTAGGTGAAAGGTAATGGAGGTTCAGGTTAAGCAGGTGACCAGATGACCAGGTGACCATGGGAGTGAAGTTCAATCTCCAGGAGGACTGATAAGATATGAAGAGAGATGCCAAGAACAGGTGACGGTCAATATATTTTTTTAACATAGGGCTAGGGATGAACTCAGAGCCTGACTCATGCTGGGTGAGCACTCACCACTGAACCCAACCCCAGGTGACTGCCTTCCTTTCCCAACTACTTGCGTTCAGTTTCATCTTTCTCTTCCACTGTGCACCTTGAGGTCATTTCCATTTTCTCTCAATTTCTGACAAAGCTGCAAAACCCTTTCTTACACATGCCTTATTATTATTTTTTTTCAGTACTGGGACTTGAACTCAGGGCCTACACCTTCAGCCACTCCACCAGCCCTTTTTTTGTGATGGGTTTTCTCAAGATAGGGTCTCAAGAACTATTTTGCCTAGGCTGGCTTCGAACCATGATCCTCCTGATCTCCGCCTCCTGAGTTGCTAGGATTACAGGCGTGAGCCACAGGCCCCCAGCTTTAAACATGTCTCATAAGGTAAAAGTTGTGTGTATTTCTCCAGGTGGGTGCTAAGAGGTTGAACTTTTAGATCACAGGAGAGGCACAGCTTGACTAAAAGCTTCCAGGTCACTCTCCAAGGTGGTTGTGACATTATATCCCTGAGGGCTGGGGCTGGGGTTGGGGCTGGGGTATGGCTTACTGCCCAGTGCTTGCCTAGCATGAGTGAGATCCTGGGTCTCGTCCCCAGCACTGAAAAAGAAGTCATATTTCTACTCATTGTTAAGAGTTGGTTATAAAGTAAGATACAATCAATTCATCACATTTCTCTTGACAGATATTGCCTTTTGGGTCTTTTTTGTTTCGTTTTTACTTTATTTTGGCTCCATTTCAGATACTTTTTTTACTTGGGGTCTCAGTGTATTCAGTATGCTGCCTGGGCTGGTCTAGAACTCTTCCACTCAAGTGATCATATGATCTTAGCCTCGCAAGGAACTGAGAGGACCGGTGCACACCAACACACCTCGCCTTCTCCTGTGTCCTGTGCGTGTGTGTGAGCACTGAGGTTTGAACTCAGAGCTCATGTTTGCTAGGCAGGTGCTCTACCACTTGAGCCACACTCCCAGTTCTTGTGTTGTTTTTAATGACATCTTAGGTAGGTGCCAGTGGCTCATGCTTGTAATCCTAGATACTTGGAAGGCTGGAATTGGGAGGACAGAGTTTCGAGGACAGTCTGGGCAAACAGTGTGCAAGATCCCATCTCCAAAAATAACCAGAGAAAGCCAGGCACTGGTGGCTCAAGCCTGTAATCCCAGCTACGCAGGAGGCAGAGATCAGGAGGATTTCAGTTTGAAGCCAGCCCTGGTGAATAGTTCTTAAGCCCCTATCTTGAAAAACCCATCACACAAAAAAAGGCTGGTGGAATGGCTCAAGGTGTAGGTCCCAGTACTGCAAAAAATAAATAATGAAAAAAAAATAACCAGAGCAAAATGGACCGGCGGCATGCCTCAAGTGGTAGAGTGCCTGGATTTGCAAACACAAAGCCTGAGTTCAAACCATAGTCCACCAAAAACATTTTTTAAATGACATTTTATTCTTGCCATTCCTATTCTATTCACTTGATATTATCTCCTGTGAAAAAATTAATTTCTTTTTTCCCCAGCGTTAACAACTGTTTATTTGTTTTTGTTGGTTCTGCTAGGACTAAGAATCTTGACTAAGAGAGTCATCAAGACATTTTTCAAAATATATTTTCAAATATGTTTAAGCTTTGTTTGTGCACTGGTTTTAAATCCATCTGGAATGTGTTGGTATATATGGAATGAAATAGAAAGTTTATTTTTTAAATATAGATATTGAATCATTGCCCAACTGCCTATTTTTCAAACCATTTCTTGAATAATTCATTCTTAACCTAAAGTTTTGAAATGCTATATCATATAACACATCTCCATATATACATGGGCCATATTCTGTTTTATTGACCTAAATGTCCATTTTAATACAAATTTCACTGTTAAAAATTACTACAGATTTACAATGTGTCTTACAATCTGAATGTGTTCCCCTCTTTTTCAAATAGTCTCTTTTTCTTTTTTTTTTTTGGTGGGACTGGGATTTGAACTCAGGTCTTCACAGTTGCAAAGCAGACATTCTACTGCTTGAGCCACACCTCTGGTTCATTTTGCTCTGGCTGTTTTGGAGATGGGGTTCTCAAAAACTATTTGCTCAGACTAGCTTCAAACTGTGATCCTCTCAACCCCAGCTTCCCATGTAGCTAGGATTACAGGTGTGAGTCACAGGTATTTCTTCTTTACTATGAAGGAGGAAATTCTACAAGCTAATCATAAGATTTGCTGGATTGAAATTATGGAGTCAGGAGAAATACAATTTTACGGTATTAGGTTTCCCTGTTCATGAACATAGTATACTTCTTTATTTAGTCTTTTTTGATGTTCTGAGAAAAACTTTATGACTTTTCTACAAAGGGCTTGCATGTGGGTTTATTCACGGGCATTTCTTAGGTCTTGTCACTATTATCAATGATGATTTTGAAACCCCCAAAACTGCGAGTCAGAATAGACTTGTAAAGTTGATCAATTTAAGCTTGAGACACATTTCTGCCAATTACATGGCCCATGAATATCCTCTCTGCCAAATAAGGACAATGAAGTTATCTACAGCCCAGTGTGGTAGTGCATGTCTATAATCCCAGTACTCCAGAGGCTGAGGCACAAAGACTGTGTGTTTTGAGACCAGCCTGGGCTACATAGAATCTGTCAAAAACTAAAGCCAAGAACAAACAAAAGCACCTGGCACATTAAGCATGTACTTGTGCCATCCATCTTTCCATTACTATAACAATACCTGAGATAACCAACTTACGAAGGGAAAAGGCTGATTCTGGCTCACAGCCTGGAGGTTTCAGTCCATGACTGCATGGCCCTGTTGCCTTGCGGCCTGTGCTGACATAGAACATTATGGCCGTAGAGCATGGCAGAGGAAAATGGCCCACCTCATGGCAGGAAGCCAAAGAGAAACAGGAAGGGACCACAGCTCCACAATCCCCTTCAAAGACACGCCCCCAATGACCTAAAGACCTCCCCTGAGGTCCCACCCCCAAAAAGCCCCACTACCTCCCAATAGACCCAGCCATGGACCAAGCCTTTAACACGTGGACCTTCGGGGAACACTTGGGATCCAAACTATTGCAGTGATCCTGCAGTATTGCCAATGAGGAACGAGTTACCGACAGGGAACCTACTGACATTAGGTCAGTCTCAGGTTCATCACAGTTAGAATTCTCATGACAACTCGAATAACAACACAGCACTTTACGTCTGTCATCTAAAGCCCCTCACTGGCCATCATTATCTGTAAAACATCACTGCTTCCCCCAGCGCACCTGACTTACGTCATGCTGCTTTTGGAGCTGCCACGGTCCTGGGGTTAATAGGGAACAGTCCCTGTATAAGGGTGGCGGCGCCCCCTTGTGGACATCTGGGTGAAGGGCAGAACTATTTCCACAGAAGGAAAGTTAAAAAAGGACAGAGCTGGGGGAACTCAGGATGCCCTGGTTTATATATGTATATATTATATGTACATAACATATAATATAATATATATATTTTTATATATACATAATATATATATTTATATATATACATAATATATATATTTGGCAGTACTCGGGCTTGAATTTAGCGCCTCATACTTGTTAGGCAGGCGCTCTACCACTTGAGCCATGCCACCAGCCCTTTTTTATAATGTGTTTTTTTGAGATAGGGTCTAGAGAACTATTCCCCTCCACCCCCCTCGCTGGCCTTCAACAGCGATCCTCCTGATCTCTTCCTCCTGAGTAACTAGAATTACAGGTGTGAGCCACCAGCACCAGGCTAGATTTTTTTTTTTTCTCCCTCTTTCTCTGGGGCTGGGTACCATAACCCCCGACCCAGACCCAGGGTCCCTCAGATGCTAGACAAATACTCTACTATTGTGCTACATCCCCAGCCTTGCTCCTATTTTTTATTTTTTAATCAGCAACCTTCACAACTCCTAAGTAAATGATATGTCTTGGAAATCAAGAACCACTGCAAAGTCATTCAGGATGTTCCCTACTTAAAAGGCTCCAATGGGGCTGGGGTGGGGCTCAGTGGCAGAATGCTTGCCTAGTGGGGGCAGGGCCCTGGGCTCCCCACCCACAGCACTGACAAATAAATAAAATTAAGGACTCGAGCCCCAGCTCCACATCTATAACTCAGACTATATCTTTGATTTTGTTATGCTGCCCTCCCCCTTCTCCTCCTTTCTCTCCTTAGGTGCTGGGAATAGAACCCAGGACATTGCACATGCTAGACAAGTCCTCACTTCAATGTTACACCTCCCCACCCCACTCAGCCCTTACTGCTGAGCTGTATTCCCAGGCCCCAGATGGTTTAATAGGATTGGAAAAAGTTCAGGTTATTGGAGGCTGGGAAGGGTATGGAACAGAGGGGATGAAGAGAGGACAGTTGATGTGTAAAGGGTGCTGCTGGATAGGAGAAATATAGTCTAACATTCTATAGCACAACACTAACTGTGTATTCCAAAATAGCTAGTAGAGGCTGGGTGTGGTGGTCACACCTGGAATCTAGCACTCTGAGGAAGGAGTTCAAGACCAGCTTGGGCTACAACAGTCCTCTGTGTGTGTCTGTGTGTTTGCATCTGCATGTGTATATATATATATTTAAAGTGTACACCTGAATGATTTGATATACATATAAGTTATGAAATATGGACTGGTGGAGAGGTTCAAATGGTAGAGTTCCTGCCTGCCTAGCAAACACAAAGCCCTGAGTTTAAGTCCATGCTTGCCCCAAAAAGTTGTGACATACTCACAATTAAGCTAATTAATATTTCCATCATCACACATAATTATCTTCTTTCCTTTTTCTTTCTTTCATTCTCTCTCCTTTTCTTTCTCTTTCTCTTAGACAGGGTCTTACTATGCAGCCGATACTGGCCTCAAACTCTCAATCCTCATGCCTCAGCCTCCTGAGTGTTGGAAATACAGGAGCACACCAAAGCTCCTCTCTCTCTTTCTCTCCCTCTCCCCTTCCCTCCTCTGCCTTTCCTTAAGATCTACAATGTTGACACACTTCAAGTGGACAATAGAATATTTTCTTCTTTTTTTCTTATCATATTATAGTTGCACTGGGGGTACATTGTGACATTTACAAAAGTTCTCACAATATATCATAGTTGAATTCACCCCCAGACAATACAATATTGTTATCTAGATTTACACTGTTGTCCATGAGATCTCTGGAACTGGTTCATTCTGCATAACTGAAACTTTGTCCCCCTTGACCAACAACTCCCCCTCCCCCACTGTTCTATTCTTATTCTGTCTCCTTCACCACACCCAGAACACTGATTCCAAGGAAGAGCCTCACACATACTTGAATACTGAGTTCATGAAGCCTCTCCCTTCCTTCCCTCTTCCTTTCTTTCTTTCTTTTTTTTTTTTTTGCAGCACTGAGGTCTGTTGGGTCTGGAGACCTAAGGCAGATGAGTGAGAATCCCATCCCCCGTGGAGGGCAATATCACTCCTGCATCCTGAGGAGATGGAGGCCTGCATTCCTGCATCCTAAAGGAGAGATACAGATGTGCCACAGGGCTGATGAGCAAAATGCTCTCAAGATTGTTCCCTTCCCCCAATAAAGGTGCAAACCAAACCAGTTCACCTGAGAAAGCCCGTGAATCCATGGCCAATGAGAAAAACCCACCTAACCTGGAGTTAGAATGTCCATAAAAACCCCAGCCTTCACCTGTGTAGTGAGCCACCGGCTTCCGGGCTTTGCTGCAGTTCCCTAGCTGTACCCTTTCCTTTCTCTCTAATAAATCCCACTTCCCATTTCCTATACTGGCTTTGGCTCATCATTCAGCTGCCTCATGAGCCAGTTCTCTGGTTGTGAAGGCAAGGACCCTCCGACACCATGTAACATTTTGGTGACCACGAAGGAACCCAATCTCTTCTGAACCAAGGTTGGTATAGGTTGTGCCAAACTGGGAAAAGCTGCCTAGGAATGTGACTGTGAGCATCCGGCACTCCAGTGGAGTCTGTTTTCCAGGAGAGACCTCACCACGGCCTAGCTATGGTGGAACTCTCAGGCCGACTCTCTCTCTCTCCTTTCTCTCTCTCTCTCCTTTCTCTCTCTCTCTCTCTGGTTAAGGAGGATTTCTCCCTTGGGAAAAAGAGGAAAAGCTCCGAGCCCACTACAGCTGAACGGCAGGCAATCTGAGGAAACTCAGATGCCAGGTGGGGGATTATACCACACTGCCAATGCTACGTGGGCAGAACAAAAATCCAGTGCACCAAGGCTTTTTCTTTTTTCCTCTCCTTAAACTCTAACTCTCTCTTTCAACATCTGACCTGCTTAAGAGGAGGTCTGAAGACAGCCAGTGGAAAGGAAAGTTTGTCTTCAAGCCACAAAAGGTGTTCTGGCCGGGGCACTCCCCAGTGTCACCCAAAGGCTGGAGATGCAACTTCCTAATCCGCCCTGAGGCTCCAAAGGCGGCTAAGTCTAGGACCCCTCCAGCCATGTCCACGGCAAACAGACAATCAGATCTCTCCTTCTTCCTTCATGGTTTCCGTGGCCCGAGAGTGGAGGTCACTCCTTGCTTCCAGTGCACCAGTACTGCCTTTGGGCAGGATCGACCTAGACAGCAGTGATAACCAATAATCCCTCATGCATTGAGCCTGGAAACTCTCTTTTCCCCCAACCCTCATCCTCTCCTTCCCCTTTCCCAAGCAGTTCTAAATAGCTGTAGGCTTCCTTCAGTGAGTTTGGCAAATACACCCATTCTGCTCCCTCCCTGGTCCTGCCTTGTCCTTTATCTCTGTCTTCCCCTCTCTGGGCTTACTTGGATCCTGGCTTCCCATGAAAAACTTGTAGCATGGTACCTTATGACTTAAGTTATTCCAACTAGTTTACCAGCCCTCTCGGTCTGCCCTCTCAGTTGCTAGGCACCAGCGAGGCAAAAGCACTTACAAAAAAACTGTGGCTGCCACGCTCATGCCCTAACTCTGCCCCCACAAGGGGAGGAGGGAAAGCAAACAGGCGCACTCATGCACAGGGATGGGATCACTCATCCCAGGCATGGGAAGAGGCAACAGCGCTTTGCTCAAGCCCGGTTCCCGGCCCCACCTTATGCCTTGGGCCTGACCGACCCAGCCCCTGTAAGCCAATTGTTATCCCAAGGTTATAGTCCCAGAAATAGCAAAATGGGCACTACCGTGGTCTCTAAACTTCTCATTTAAAATTTCCTATACTTTTGGCCTCAGCATAAATTTTTCCCTCCAAATATTAGCACTAGTCGTCCCTTATGGTACTGTTATTGCCCCAGGATGCCCTCTGAATGCCCTTCTCTAACCTTACAGATGATGTATTCCTTTGTTAAAAAGGTAGCTTTTATTAAAGAGGCTGCCTGCTGTTAGATAAAAGGCAGGATCCTAGCATTTTATTATTTTTTTTCTCTTCTCACTGCATTGGGTCAGGTGGTCTAACCCAACCAGCTCACTTTCCCCCATCCTGACCACGGATGGGGGCGAAATTCACAAGACAGGGACACCTGGACTCATGGATAAGGTCATTCCCAGTCAGGACGCTGACAAGAAGGGAACTGACCCAGTTTATTGTTGTCATCTTTCTAGATGGATCTGCCCCCTTCCAGTCTTCTGGCTTGTCTATTAAAACGTTGAAAGGAAATGTTGGAAGCTTTGTACTGAGGCCTGGCCTCAATATACCTTGGGTGACCAAGAGAAGTGGCCTTCACAGGGTTCCTTAAATTGCAATACCATACTCCAATTAGACCTTTTCTGTAAAAGGAAAAAAAGTAAACTGAGGCTCCTTATACAAATTTTCTTTTATCTCTGAGACCACCCAGATTGGGTCCACAATTGCTATCTAGATACTCAAATGCTGGTCATTCTTTGTAAGCCAAAGGATAAACATGGGAAAGGAGGACCAGAAATGCCCCTTATCAGTGACAAGGCCCCCACCCCTACTGCCCCACCCTCTGCCCTACCTTCTAAGTCACCCTAATATTCAGAACTCCTTAATGGGTGCTTCCCCCTTCAACAAGCAGTGGTAGGAAGAGGGCGAGTCTATGTCCCCTTCCAATTATCAGATCTAAGGGAAATTTTAAAAAGATGTGGGTAGCTATACTGATGCACCTGACCAATACATTCAAGCCTTTATCTCTGACCCAAACCTTTGAATTGGCATTAAAGGGTATTATGCTTCTATTATACCTAACTCTTCCCCATTAGAAAAACAATGGGTTCTGGCCCAGGCCACTCAGGTTGGAAATGATTACCATTTACAATGAGCCCCAATACTAGTGGCACCTAGAAATGTGGAGATAAATGTGTCTAAACCTACAGGGGCACGGGCAGTCCCCTTGACAGATCCACACTGAAAATCAGAATGGTAAAGGGGCTGGTGATATGGCTCAAGCAGTAGAGTGCCACTTTGCAGGCATAAAGTCCTGAGTTCAAATCCCAGTACAGCCAAAGACAAAAAAGATATTTGGGGCTGAGGAAGTAGCTCAGTGGGAGAGTGTCTGCCCAGCATGTGTGAGATTCTGGATTCAATTCCCCAACATTGCTAAAAAAAAAAAAAACGGTGAGGAGGATAAGTGGCTTTAATGTCACTTCAGCCATCTCATAGTGGAAGAAAGTAGTTTAACCTAGACCAGATCCCTCATTCTTCAAGAGAGGAAACTGAGGCCCAGAACGGTTCAGAGACCTGCTCTCCAGAGTGTCAGGTGTCAATGTAAAATAACAACTTTGCTTTGCAGCAAGGCTCTGAAGAAAACCCCCTTCCCTTTCTGTAGCATCTTAAGGACACTATCAGAAAGCATACCACAGGGGACCCAGAGTCACAGGTGAGAGAGGTTCTCCTCAGAGATAAATTTCTAACTCAGTCATCCCCAGATATTTGTAGAAAATCAGTCTGTGGCTGAAGGAGAGAAGTCATTGGACCAATCAGTACAACTAGCCATGTCTGTATACAATAACTGGGATATTACTAAGGAGAGAAAAAGACAAACACCATGACCTCACTGCAGCTCTCAGAGATGGCCCCATCCAACTGGGGCCTGCATCTCAAGTTTGCTACCGTTGTGGACAGGAGGGGCACTTCCACAGGGAATGCAAAAAAGGGGGGACCCCACCCCCAACCGGGACCCTGCCCTCTGCAAGGGTAACCACTGGAGGTCTAAGTGCCCCCGTCTCCAGATGGAAGGCGAGATGCCACCCCCCATGAATTGATGGGTCCCGGCCTCCTGTCCACACTCCACTTCTTGGCATCCATGTTGAGGAGCCATAATGACAGAAAAGCAAAAGGTCATTTTCCTGCCAGACAGTGGAGCTCATTTCTGTTTTACCTTTCTCTCCCGGTGCCAGGTCCAATGACAAGGTTATCATTCAGGGCATATCTGGCCAGCTCCTAGAGTGCTACTTTACCTGGCCTCTGGCCTGCTCTTGGGGAGAACTCCACTTCTGTCACTCTTTTCTCATAGTCCCTGAGACTATGAGGTGGGATTTACTATCTCAACTAAAAGCTCAAATTCTCCTCCCCCCAGGTAGCTGCCCTCCCTATTCAAATAAAACTCAAGGATCCCTCACAGTTTCTGTTAGGTCCCTGGCATTCTTGGGGCGGGTGGAAGGACCTGAGGTTATACCTTAAAAACAGACCCCCTGATTTATGACCACTTGTTTCTCCCTGCCTGATTGTTTCTCGGCTTGCAAAACAACTCAGGAACTTCCAGTTTCTCAACTATCCAGGCATGTCGACCTGTTCCATCTGGTGATCGTAGATAATCAGAGACCAGAGACTCTCTCCCTTCCCCATGGCTCAGCCCCTCCTATAAAGCCCACTACCTAATTCAGCCAAGCCGCCTCACTCTGAACCTGACAAGGGTGATAGCCCTGCAGTCTGGATTAATAAATCTTTCCTTTCCATATATGGCATGGTCTTAATTCGGCGGTACCTTACATCTGGTGCCGAAACCTGGGAGAGATTAACAGGATGCTCCGGCCTGGGGTTGGTCCCTTGGCCTTTGTGTTCTGCCCTCTCCTGGACCCAGACTGCTGAATTGAACCCACGTGCCTCCTGACTGTGGATTTTGGACCTTACTGCCTTGCCCGGCTTTTCCATCCATCATTAGCCTTTCTCTACCACTGCCCTCTATCTGACCTACTCCTCAGGCTCGGTAAGTGTCACCCCCCTTCGGGGTGCCTGCTATGTCTGGTCTGGTAGTCGTGGTGCCACACCAGGTATGCCTCCTAAGCCCACTGGGGTGCCCTCCGCTTAGCACAGGGATGCCTAGCTAACCGGTTGGGCATTCTCTACGGATGGCAACCCAGGCTGGGGACACCCGCCCTTGGGAACCACTTCGGGTGACACACTCCCCCCTCCATCTCACTCTCTCTCGCTCTACCTGTTTTCCTTTCCTCTGCCCAAGGTGAGAGCTTGACAGCCTCTCCAGCTTAGTATGACCAAATGGCAACTGGATGATTCTGCTCTCCTTGCTTGAGTCACGTAAAGGAGGCTAGATCTTGACCTAGATCAATATTGGCCTGAAAACTAAACTCACCAAGGCGCTTGCCTCGCTCTGTCTCTCGCTCTCCCTCTGTCTGTCTGTCTGTCTCTCTCTCTCTCTCCTTCTACATTATGGGGACCTCCTACTCTACATTAGACACATCTACTGGGATGCCTTCTCCGCACCCTCCCCCTTGGTCTCCAAGATGATACATAACCTAAGCGACTGATTTATTACTGCAACACAGTTTGGCCTCAGTACAAGCTAGACAATCATTCACAATGGCCTGAAAACGGTACTTCTGATTTTCACACACTTCTAGGTCTTGACAATTTCTGCCACCGCAATGGCAAGTGATCCGAAATTCCATTCGTCCAAGCTTTCCTTTCTCTCTGCTCTCAACCCTCCCTGCTCCAATCTTATAACACTGTTCAAATCCTCCTTGCCAGCAACAAACCCCCTCTCAAAGTCTGTGTCTCTCCCTCCCACTGAACTCTCATACTTGTGACCTCACGGGCTCTGTTTGCCCACCTCCCAACTCCTCCTGCCGGTCCTCGACTTTAATCTCTTCTCCCACCCCATCCTCCCATAACTCAGATCCCCCTCCTTCCACCGCTGCTGGATCTCCCAAACAGCTGCCACCCTATTCTCCTTCTACAGTAGTCACTATTGACCCTGATCCATCGGCTCCTCAGGAACCAACACTGCCAGCCTTGCCCTCAGCCCCTGCTAAAAACCTAACCTGCTATACTTTATCTTAACTCTCATTTATCTTAACTCCAGGAGGTGGCAGGAGCTGACGACATTATCAGAGTTCATGTGCCCTTTTCCATGACTGATCACTCTCTCAAATTAAAAAGAGACTTGGCTCCTTCTCTAATGACTCAGTCTCCTATATTAAAGAATTTAAATGCCTAACCCAATTATTCTCAACTCTCATTTTATTTCCCAATCCTTCCCTAATATTCAAAGAAAACTTAAACAGGCAGAGGGTGGCCCTCAACCGCCCCCCCACCAGGGAGATCTTGTGAAAACGGCATTTAAAGTATTTAATAACTGAGATGAGGTTTGAGACCAGTGAAAGGCCCAGCTCTTGGCGGCTGCCCTGAGGCTATCTTCTCCAACTTCGAGAGGGACCTGACAACAATGCACACCTCTGGGGCCTGCTTCAAGTGCAACCAGATGGGACACTGAGCAAAACACTGCCCTTCACCTCGCCTGCTGCCAGGACCCTGTCCACGATGTGGCCAGAATGGACACTGGAAGGCTGACTGCCCCTCTTTGTCTCTGCAAGGTAGGTCAGTCTCCCACTCCCACTCTCAACAGAGTGAAGTCCTCACGGACCTCTTGGGCCTGGCGACAGAAGACTGATGTGGCCCTGGGACCTTGGTCTCCTTCAAGATCACCTCGGAGGGGCTCAGGGTAACTGTCCAAGTAGCAGGTAGGCCTCAATCACCTACTTGGTGCTACCTGACTTCTCAGGTAAGCTTTATCCTTCACAGATCTCCATGGTGGGGGTGGATGGTCTTGTCCACTAGCCAAAAAGGAAAGACAGTTTTATTTAAAATTAAAATTCTTATAAAATTAATTTTAAAATACAAGTTACAAAGTAAGCAACTGGAAAAGGATATAGATAGGTATTGAATGTATTTTTGAGAAGTTGAAGGAAAAAGGAATGGTTTTTTGGATGAGAAAGAATTTTGTAAAGAAGGGTTTGTCCTAAAGATTATTTCAAATAGGAAGAATAAGGACATACCATCAAAGGGTTTAGTATGTTGTATGAAGGTCTGAGTAAGTTTGAAAAGTGTATAATAAAAGCTTCAATGTGTGATAAAGTTAAAGTTAACTATAATCTAAGAGCTGCCTAAAAAGATTTTTAAGGTCATATCAAACTAAAATCAAATTCTCTATGTCTATAAAATAACAAAGTTATTTATTTTATCTCTCTATGTCTATAAAATAACAATGTTATCTTAATATTGTTCTGCTCTGAGTAACATCTACAAAAAACTATTATAAGGAAACATTTTATCAAAAAAATTATTTATGCTTTCTATTAACCTTGTCAAGCTTTAAGTACTACTAAATCAGAGTTCATTTATATATTTGCTCATGTGTCTTAAGTGACCATTTTGTAACTGTGTTCTGTGTCTATACTTTATCTAAATATGATACATTTACAAAGTTAAAAGTGTCAATTTATAAAAAATAATGAGCTAAAGCTCTCTTTTATCCAAAAGTGCTATGCTTAACCTGCATTCTGACAGTCAGCCTCTATTTGCCTTTAAAGGTCTCACAAATGCTTCATAACAACTAACCTGGTCAGTTTTGCCACAAGGATTTAAAGACAGCCCTCATCTTTGTGGACAGGCCCTAAGCAGAGACTTACTAGATTGGCACTACCCAGAGGCCACCCTTCTTCAATGCAGAGCCACAGAGCCCCTTCTCTGCAGGGTAACTAAGTCATTTTTAAAACTTTCTGGCCTCCAGGGATACCAAGTCTTTAAGAAGAAGGCTCAAGTATGTCTCCCTCAGGTCACCTACCTAGGTGTGTTCTTAAAGGGACAGACTCACTCCCTAAGTCATGAGTAAATCAACCCAATCCTCCATTTCCCACTCCCCCATACCATAAAAGCAACTTAAAGCTTTCTTGGGAGTTACAGGATTTCACAGAATCTGGATCCCTGCCCCCCCCCAAAAAATGCAGCCTTTAGCAGACACCTTTTATCTGCCTTACCTTAACCTCCTGCGGGAACTTCTCAGAGAGCATGCAGACCAGATCCTGTCCCACCCCATAACAATTTCTATTAAAACCAGAGGATCTTGCTCTCATAAAGGATCTTCAACCCTCTCCGTTGGGACCTCAGTGGACCGACCCTCATCTGGTCATCCTCACAGTGCCCACCGCTGTCAAGCTCAACGGGACCCCCCAGTGACAGCACCTCTCAAGGATAAAACATTGCCCACCAATCTCAGACTCTTCCACTACAGCAAAGGATGAGTACTCTTGTGTACCGCTGGGCCCCATGTGGCTACACCTCTCCTGCAAACTCACTCCTTCTTCCACTCCTACATAAGGTCTCAGTCCTCATCTGGCTCTCGAGCTGCTTTCCCTTCACAGCCCAGAAATCCTCCTCCTGTGACCTATGCACGCGCATTGAGCAGGCAGGACGTATTGTTACTAAGACTTTACTGTTCCACACTTACTAATCCTGTGCAGGCTCTGTTATCGGGTCATGCACTCACAATCACACCATCTATCAAGTGTGCTCCCGTGATAATCAATTTACCTGCTTCAACCCCACTTATCGCCCTGTGGAGGAGTGGTAAGAACTCAGGAGTGGCCACCTCACTGGGAACATTGTTACTCGCACCCAGGTGTTTGATCCTGAAAAACCAGTGTCATTATTGTTTGATGCTTGTGCGGCCATAAACAAACAATGTGGAGGTACAGGCTGTGGCTGTGGATGCCTGGGTTGGGAAAGGACTTATACATCAAATGAAAAATGTATGTGCTGGGGAGACAACTCCTGGTGTAATAATGAGGGTCATTTTGCCCTTATTGGAGTTGTGTTTCATGGGCCACATGGCACAGGGCTACACACTTAGCCCTCCTTCAAAAGGCACTACTACCCCGAACTTCAGTCAAGCCACCTGTAACCCTGTAAATTTCAGCCATCTGATTGGACAGAGGGACAGAAGGTTTTCTGCCATAGGTGGATTTAAAACACCAGTGGGGGCAGTGGGCCTAAATGATGCTATGGAAATACAAACCCTTAAACCAGGAAAATGCTCTTTAACCCTAGATGCCTCCAGGATCATTCAGGGAACTCAGCAGACAGACTTCCCACCAGATGCTACTTCAACCTTCTCCCAACAACTGGCTGTCTGCAAATGAAGCCTGGGACAAACCGTCAGCCTCTGCTCCTGGGGACCTCACAAATTTCCAAATTCTAGCTGAACCCCCTTTAAAGACGCCCCCCCACTCAGCATGAAGCAGCTAGATTGATCATCGGTGCCCATAATACCAACAAAAGGCTGAAATGTTAGGTCCCTGGAATTCTTGGGGCGGGCAGAAGGACCCGAGGCTACACCTTAAAACCAGACCCCCTGATTTATGACCACTTGTTTCTCCCTGCCTGATTGTTTCTCAGCTTGCAAAACACCTCAGGAACTTCCAGTTACTCAACTGGCCAGGCATGTGGACCTGTTCCATCTGGTGATGGCAGATAATCAGAGACCAGAGACTCTCTCCCTCCCCCATGGCTTGGCCCCTCCTATAAAGCCTACTACCCAATTCAGCCAAGCCGCCTCACTCTGAACCTGACAAGGATGACAGCCCTGCGGTCTGGATTAATAAATCTTTCCTCTCCATACATGGTGTGGTCTTAATTCAGCAGTACCTTACAGTTCCACACCAAAAACAACATCCCCTCAAGCCTGAGGGATTATACCTATCATAAAACAAGGGCTACTAATTAGTTGCTCCAGCCCCTATAATAAATTTAAAATTCTTAGTTAATCTTAAAATACAAGTTACAAAGTGAACAAGTAGATAGGATATAGACAGGTATTGAGTGTATTTTTTTAAGAAGTTAAAGGAAAAAAAGTAATGTTTTTTTTTTTTTTGGATGAGAAACGATTTTATCAAGAGTGTTTGTCTTAAAGATTGTTCCAAATATGGAGAGGAGGGATAAGGACAAACCATCAAAGGGTTCAAAATATTATATAACGGTCTGAGTAAATTTTAAGTGTATAATAAAAAGCTACAGTGTGTGATAAAGTTAAAATAGAGTGTAATCTAAGGTTGCCTAAGATTTTTAGGGTCATGTCAAACTAAAATCAAATTCTGTCTATAAAATAACAAGGTTATCTCAATATTGTTCTGCTCTAAGTAACATCTACAAAAAACTGCTATAGGGAAAGATTTTATCACAAAAATTACTTATGTTTTCTGTTGATCTTGTCAAGCTTTAAGTACTACTAAATCAGAGTTCATTAATGTAAGCTCATGTTTCTTAAATGACCACCTTATAACTGTGTGTTGTCTATACTTTATCTAAATATGGTACAAACATTTACAAAGTTAAAAGTGTCAATTTATATAAAATAAAATAATGAGCTAAAGCTCTCTTTTATCAAAAAGTGTACATTTAACCTAAATCCTGACAGCCCCTGCCTCCCACAGGTCACCTACCTCGGTGTGGTCTTAAAGGGACAGACTCACACCCTGAGTCATGAGGGAATCAACCCAATCCTCTGTTTCCCTCTCCCCCATACCATAAAGCAGTTTAGAGCTTCCTTGGGAGTTACAGGATTTTGTAAAATCTAGATCCCTAGATATACAGCCCTTACCAGACACCTTTTTTTACTCCTACTAATATTCCTATTTGGGTCTTGTATAATAAATGCTCTCTCCAGATTTATATCTCAACAGGTCCAACGGATCAAACTCCAGCTTTTAGTCAAGGAATACTCACCTCTGTCTAGGCATGAGCCCTCCATCCCATTCTATTGGGGCCCCTGGAAACTACACGGGTCAACCCCTGAAACAAGAACCCTCTCCCCTATCCCCCGGTGCCCCATTGTCAGCGTGAAGGAGCTAGAGGAGTCATCGCCCCTCTCCCCAACAGCAGTTGGATGCTTGTCTCAGAGGGCGGATTTGTTAGGTCTAGAGACATAAGGCAGATGAGTGAGTTCATCCCCCATGGAGAGCACTATGATTCCTGCATCCTGAGGAGATGGAGGCCTGCATTTCTGCATCCTAAAGAAGAGATACAGATGCTGGGCTGATGAGCAAAATGCTCTCAAGATTGTTCCCTTCCCCCAATAAAGGTGCTAACCAAACCAGTTCACCTGAGAAGGCCCGTGAATCCATGGCCAATGAGAAAAACTCACCTAACCCAGAATTAAAATATCCATAAAAACCCCAGCCTTCACCTGAGCAGCGAGTTACTGATTTCCAGGCTCTGCTGCACTGCTCTAGCTGTACCCTTTCCTTTCTCTCTAATAAATCCCACTTCCCATTTCCCATACTGGCTTTGGCTCATCATTCAGCTGCCTCGTGAGCCAGTTCTCTGGCCTGTGATGGCAAGGACCCTCAACACCAGCACGTAACAGTTTGAACTCAGGTTCTTGCACTTGTTAGGCAGTTGCTCACCACTTGAGCCATTCCACCAGTCCCCTACCCGCTTTCTCTTTCTCTCTTTCCTTCCTTCTCTTTCTTTCTCTTTCCTTCTCTTTCTTTCCCTTCCTCCTTTCCTTCCTCCTTCCCTCTCTCCCTTCCTTCCATGATGGGAATTCATCCCAGGGCATCTTGCATGCCAGGCAAGGCTCTACCACTGAACTATGTCCCCATCCCTGAGTGATGAATTCTATCTGGGTCACCATGGTGGCACAGTCAACATGTGTGGGGCTGGATGGAGTTGACTGTGTCTTACAGTTGCTTCCACAGGATATGGATTTTGCCAGGTCTGCTAAGAAGATATTCAGTCTGTCAAGGTATCAGTTCAACCAAGGAAGGCTTTTAATCTCCCCTAACATTACCGTGAGATGTCTTTGGACTTTGTGGAGCGAAGTCCTCCAGGCAACAGCCCCACACGTATCCAGGCACTCAGTGAGCACCTGCTGCCCATGTCAGGAAATAAGAGAAACACATGAGAAATATATTTAAGGCAGCTTTCGAGTCTTCCTGCGGCTCCTATTTTAAGAGAAACACCCTCAGTTCCTTAAGTGAGTTCTCATGTGACATGTGACAGGGAAGTTCCTTTATCAGCTAGTTTCACCCCACCCCCAACTTCAAGGGCTGAGCTGAGTCCAGCTTTCTCCAACTGGGGGTGGAGGGACGCAGGAGCACAGGAGAGGCTTTGGGTCTTCTCAATCTATGGGGAGCACGAAGCCCTTGTAGGGGTCCGCCAAGAACTGGAAGGGGAGGGGTTGCCCTCAAGAATGACCCGGGATGATGCAACCCTTTGGAGTGGGGGGAAGGCAATATGGGGAGGCCTCAGGAAGTGAGGCAAGGCCAGGCCCCTTCTCAGGAAGGAGCAACAAGGCTGGGGAGGCTTGAGGAAGGGGAACGACTCTGGGGTCCCTTCAGGGGGGAGCAATGACATGGGGTCCCCCCAGGAAGAGGGGATAAGGTTCAGGTTTCCTGCGGGAAGGAAGGGGCCAGGAACGGCGACTGACATCAGGGTCCTTCAGGAAGGGCAAATGACGTCAGGATGCCCCTAAGGAGGTGGGAACAAGTCCCAGGTGGCTCTCAGGAATAAAAGAAGACTCTAGGTGACCCCTAAGGTATGGGCGGGTGTCTAAGGCCCGGGTGCTCTCAGGAAACAGGGACAGCGCCAGGGTCTGCCTAAGAAAGTGGGAACGACGATGGGGCTCCCTCTCAAGAAGGATGTGGCACCAGGGCCATTTTATTCGTTTAAGGGGTCGGCGCACCTGCTTCTGAAGGAGACACTTCCCCGGGGCCTTGATGGCTTCTGGCTTCTGGTTTAAAAGGCAAAGCAGCTGCGCCTCTCCTTGCTGTTTTCTCGGTTAATGACAGCTATGCTAGCCAATCGAAGCACGGGAAAGTCTCCCGCGCGTCCTGGCCACGCCTCCCCTGCGTTCTGCGCGTGCGCTGCTTCCTGAGCCTCCGGTACCTCCTCAGCTCTACTCTGGGGGGCGCGCGAGGGCTCGTGCGCCAACCCCTGCCTCCTTTCTTCTGAGTCTATGACGGCTTTTGTAATAATAATGACGACGTGATAGGGCTGTTTTGAGAATTACTTGTGATCATTTACGTAAAACAAACAGTGCCTGGCACATAGCTACCTCCCAGGAAAACTGAGATATCATTACCTGCTTTTGACAGCGAGGGAAACTGAGGCACAGAGTGGGCAAGTTACTCAGCCTAACAGTCACTAACTGTGGAGAGCTGGAGCTAGAATCCAAGCAAGCTGATTCTAGAGGCAGAGTGCTAAATCTACCACACTTTTGCGCCTTCCAACATAAGAAAAACGCCAGATGTTTCCTCTTTTCCCATAATTATAAGGTACCTTAACCCACCGTGGTGTCCGCCTCTCATCCCAGCATTCTGGAGCTGGAGCCAAGAGAATGGCAAGACCGTCTCAAAAAACCCCAAGAGCTGGGGGTGGGGTGGGGTGGGTGTAGCTCAAGTGGTAGAGCGCCTGCATAGCAAGTGTTAGGCTCTGGGTTCAAATTCCAGTCCTAGGCCACTCTACTTTCTGATTACAGGATCTGGCTGCTGCCTTTGGCCTCAGAAAGACAAACTCTTTTTCCAAGGGGAATTTCAGCGTGAGCTGATGACTGCATGTCACCCTCACTCTTTGACCCACATTCTCAGTCTGTCACTGTGTCCCAACACAAGAGGTGTTTGGGACACCACATCTACCCTTTCACACTTGGGGAAGCTGAAGCCCAGAGCCAGAAGGTTCACCAAGGGCCACCCAACCATCCCCTGCAGCTTGGGATTGGTGCTGTCACCTCTTGACCCTCAACCCAGTACCCTTTCCTCGACTCTACGTGCCTTTGAAACTCCCTGAGACAGTATCTGTCTTCTCTTTGCTTCTTGCGTAAAGTTCACATCCCCTGGAAACCTCTACCTATTTTTCCAGCTTTGCCTTTCCCCAAAGGGTCCTCTGGGAGCTATTGTTGTCACAATCAAGTTGGTGAACTTTGTATGCACTAAGTTCTTTTCTTTTTCTTTTTTTTTTTTTGCAGTACTGGGGCTCGAATTCAGGCCCTAGACCTTGAGTCACTCCACCAGCCCTTTTTTGTGTTGGATATTTTCAAGATAGAGTCTTATGAACTACTTGCCCGGGCTGGCTTTGAACTGTGAACCTCCTGATCTCTGCCTTCTGAGTAGCTAGGATTATAGGCATGAGCCATCAGCACTCCACTCTGTGCTAAGTTCTTTACATAAACTCCTTGAGTTCTAGACCTGTACAGTCCTGTGCTCAACAGCCACACATACCCAGTGACTGAGTTGTTGGATGGCACAGAGAGAACTTTCTTCTCATCAGAGAAAAGTTTACTGGGAGTCAGGCATAATAGTTCATGTCTGTAATCCCAGCACTTGAGAGGTTGAGGCTGGAGGATCTCAAGTTCTAGGTTAGCTGAGATGTCTCAAAAACCAAAACAAGGGTTGGCTCAAGGTGTAGAGTGCTTGCCTAGCAAGTAGGAGGCCCTAAGTTCAAGCCCCAGTACTGCCCCAAAGAAAAAACCAAATAAACCAAACCAAAACAAAAACACCAAATAGCAATTAGGCAATTAGTCTTTCCATCTCCCTTCCCTTACACCCAGGCAACATGAGAATGAATATAAATGGGAATGATTCCATGGTCCCTAACTGCTTAGGCACTGTGGCACACCCATCTATGTATCTTATTTTTCTTAAGATGATAGGCAGGGCTCTAGGTGTAGCTCAGTGGTGGAGTGCTTTCATGAAGCCCTAGATCAGATCCTAGCTAAGTCTAAATCTCAAACATTCCCACTTGCCTGTCTTTATCCACACCTGGAAATTCTGCTCATTAGGATATAATGAATGTCAGAATGTTTGTTTGTTTGGCAGTACTAGGTTTGCTAGGGAGGTGCTCTACCACTTGATCTATGCCCCCTGCTCCTCTTCGCTTTAGTTGTTTTCAGGTAGGGTCTCATTTTTTTTTAAAATGTGGTACTGGGGCTTGAACTCAGGGCCTACACCTTGAGTCACTCCACCAGCCCTATTTTTGTGATGGTATTTTTGAGATAGGATCTCTCAGAACTATTTGCCTGGGCTGGCTTTGAACCTCCTGATCTCTGCCTCCTGAGTAGCTAGGATTACAGGTGCCACCGTTGCCCAGCTGAGTCTCACATTTTTTGTCCAAAGCCAGCCTCAGACTGTGATCCTCCTACTTCTGGCCTCCAGGGAAGCTTGGATTGAAGCCAAAAACTACCATGCCTAACTTGTTGGTTGACATTGGGTCTCCCTAACATTTTGTCCAGGCTGGCTTCAAACCTCAATCTGCCCAATCTCCAACCCCCCCCACTTTTTTTTTTTTTTTTTGGTACTGGGGTTTCAACTCCATCAGCCCTTTTTTTTTTGTGTGTGTGTGTTTTTTTTTTTAGATAGAGTCTCTGGAACTATTTGCCCAGGCTGGCTTTGAATAAGGATCCTCCTGATCTCTGCCTCCTGAGTAGCTAGGATTACAGGCATGCCGGCTCACATGTCAGAATATTTTAATGATAAAACCTTGTTCATTAGTGTAATAGCAGAAAAATAAGCTAGCAAGGGTTGAATTAACAGTACAGCTGTCCCTCAGTCTATGGGGATGGTGCCAGGACCCCCACCGATACCAAAACCCACAGATGCTCAACTCCCTTATATAGAATGGTGTAGTATTTGCATAGAACCTACGAAATTCTGTAGACTTTAAATCATCATGTTGACTTACAGCACAATACAAAATAGGTACAGTTCTCAAACTAGTGCTTAGCGAGTAAGACAATAAAAAACGTTTGTACATACTCAGTACAGATGTAATTTTTTTTTTATCTTTTGGTGGGACTGGGGTTTGAACTCAGGGCCTCACACTTGCAAAGCAGGCCCTCTACTGTTTGAGTCACAACTCCAGTCCATCTTGTTCTGGTTATTTTGGAGATGGGGTCTTGAAAACTACTTGCTGGGTTGGCCTCTAACCTCAATCCTCCCAATCACAGCCTCCCAAGTAACTAGCATTACAAGTGCAAGCCACCAGCATCTGGCTATTTTTATTTTTTTTGAGGCAGGGTCTCACTGTGCAGCTAGGCTGTCCTGGAACTTGAGATCCTCTTGCCTCTGCTTCCCAAGTGCTGGGATGAGAGGCGGGCAGCACCCTCAGCTCCTATTTGTTCACTTTTAAAGGTGGCTCAGAGGTAGAGAGATTGCCTAGATTGTGTGAGGTTCTCGGTTTCAATCCCATCACAACAACAAAAAGACCGCTTGATCTGAACTCAGTGTTTGACAGATAACCTTGAGCCCTTGTGCTGTGACCTGGCCCAAGTTCACAAACCGATTTACTTGGGGTAGGGAGGAACAGAACCTTTCTTCCTCCCAAACCCAGGCAGACATTGTGGGAGGGAAGGACCAAAACAAATAAAAGCAGGGAATGAAGCCACATCAGCCAGAACATCGGTGAAAGCCTTGGTTTAATTGGTGACAAGATTGAAGGATTGATTATCGATCAACAGACCGATTCGTTATCAAATTGGACAACACACAGGCAGTCATGGGGGTCCTGCACCCACCCTGGGGAGAGGAACTGTGACTAGGGTTGGGGCTCTTTCTGGCCAGTCCCCCTGCACCAGGCTCCTGGGGAAGGGGCAGCCCTTGCCCCTACAATAACACAACATCCTGTCACCCCAGGACTATGGTACAGTTTGCATAACACAGCAGGAACGGGGATCCTCCTTCAGGGAGACCCCCTCCCCACCTTCCCGACAGGGTCAGCCAGGGGAAGGGGAGTTGCACTTCCCTTTTTGCCTCTGTAGAATAATTTACAAACCAACCTTACAGTATGTACAAACAAAAACAAAAGGAAGAAAACAAAAGAAAAAAGGCTCATGCCGGTTATCGGCTGGGACAGAAACTAATTTTGCTACAAAAATGAACCCTGTACAGCATTATGGGGTGGGTGGACAGACAGATGGAAGGCTGGGGAGAGGGAATGGGGGCTACAGTACTGTGTGCACAGAATTGGGGGGGGGGACAGGCAATGAATGAAATAGGTTCTTGCTCTGACCGGCTGCAGAACAAGATAGAGGGGGATGGGGAAGGGGGAAGGGGGGTCTTTCCTTTCTAGCAGTCCCACATGGCTTGGAGAGAATGGCCTTACATCTGCCTGTCATATTGCTGAGGGACAGCTGGTGGCGAGGGGGAGGCTCTGCAGATGGGCGGCGGGGGGTGGGGGGGCAAAGGAGACTTCGCTTTGGTGCTGGGTGGAAGGGCTGCCCAGGACAGGGACGTGGGTGTACACCATTATTGCTTCCTCCTAGGGCAAAGAGTAGGGACTGGGTCAGTCTGGATGAGGCTTGGGACTCTGGGGAGGTGTTGGGATGGGGACCTTGGACTTGGCCCTGTCCCATGAAGGGTGCACACAGGGAGCCACTGTGACCCACCACCCATGGCCATAGGGAATCGTTAAGGCAGAAACAAGAGGAGAAGCAGCTAGAAGGGGGTACATGTGCGCAGATCAGAACCCCCCTTCCTCCAACTGAGACAAGTTGAAATGAACCCAACATGGACCAGGAAGGGTGGCAAGCAGAGGGGAGTCAGAGTCTCCTCAGATCTCAGACTGGAGGCCAGCTGGTGGCAGGTGACACCAACCTACTGTCCTATAACAACGGCTTTGCTGATCCCCGCTATGGCTAGGGTTGTGCAAAATGAGGCGGAAGACTTTTGTGGGGGAACAGCAACCCTCCTCCCCACCAGACCCCACCCCAAATGGCTATTCTCGGCAAGGTTCTAGAGACCCGCCAAAAATTAGAACAGCCCAGAAGGCGGCGCACACCTGTGCCTGGGTCCCGGCAAAGACCCCCAGAGAGGCCGGAAGAGAGAGCCTGAGACTTAGGGATTGGGTGGGGGATTGGGAGAGGAGTTTAGAGGAAGAAAGAGGAACCAGAAAGGGGGCATCTACAGTTGCTGTGTTTCATCTTTTTTTTTCTTTTTTTTTTTGTTCTTTTTCTAAAAATGTTACAATTAAAATTCAAAAAATAAAATCCCTTCTGGGACCTGAGCCCCTCAATCCCCAGCCCCGCCCACCACCAAAAGGCCCCATGGATGGGGGTGGGGGGAAAGGAGAAAAAAAGAAAAGAGAAAATTCCCCGCTTTTCCATTTTCTTTTTTCTCACGAGGGCCAAGAGTCTTTGGAGCGGAGGAGGAGGAGGTGGGCAGTGGGGAGCAGGGGGGGAGGGGCAGGCAGAGCCACGGGGGAGGGAGCTGGCACTCAGGTGGGGTCGCCACATGGCTCCCACCCACCGGAAGCCGGGAGGAGGGCGGGGTCCTCCCCTGGTGTCCCCGAGCAGCCACAACAAGCCCTCTTGGCAGCCTGATGGTCTTTTTGGGCCCCCACCTCGGCCGCCGTGGAGGGGAGGCCCGGGAGGCCCGGGGCCTCCTCTGTAGTGGACAGGGTCCTCAGTGCAGGCAGAAGGGGACTTCCAAGGGACAGGCCAGAGGGGCTGCCAAAGCATACAGCAACCATGGACTCCTCTGGGGACGTGGTTTCATCCTGACCCACACACACACCACATGAGTCTGCTTCATGTGCCAAATCCACTTCCTCTACCTCCACCTCTGGGTAGTCCTTGCCCTTGACCTTGAACCAGTCCTCAGCTTGGGATACATCCTGGGCCGTCAGCTCATCTGTGACTGGAACTGGTTCCTTGGCCGTGGTCAGTCTCTGCACTTCCAGTACATCCTGGGCTGTGGACATGTCCTCCTCTTCTTCCTCCTCCAATGTCAGCTCAAACTGGAATTTATCAGGTGGGGCTGGGTGGCCTGTCCCCCCTGGCTCCTCTTCCAGCGGTGGTGACGGGCTCTGTCGAATAGCACTGTAATACCAGTCCCGGTTGTCCTCCAATGTGTCCAAGATCTCCTGGGCATCTGGGTGGACGAGGTCCGCCCATGTCTCCCATAATGGGTGCACTATGTAGTCAATGAAACCCACCTAGAAGAGAGGGAAAGTCTAAACAGGTGGTTGACAGGGCAGGTGGCACTGCCATATGGCAGGATCTAATAAAATGAAAAGGGTCTGATGTGGTGATGCATGCCTGTAGTCCTAGCTACTGGAGAGGCAGATGTAGGAGGATCCTGGTCACGTCTGAGGCAAGCTGGAGAAAGTGCGAGACCCTATCTGAAAAACAAACTGAAGCAAAAAGGGCTGGGAATATGGATCAAGTGGTAGAGACCCTGAGTTTGAACCCTAGTATATCCCCCACAAAAAATGCAAGTTCAAGGATTGCAAGTTCAAACCTGGGGTACAAATCAAGATCCTATTTAAAAAACAACAAACAACAACAACAACAAAAAACATGCTTCTACCATCTAATCCAGTTAACTTTGCTTCTCCAAAGTCTTGCACAAACAAGAAAATAAAACCATATATGAAATGTAAACAAAAGAAAACAAACAAAAAACTTGTAAAAATTTCTACATATACATCAATTGGGAATTCATTAAAACCAACTGTGGCACATTTTTTCATTGTGACATTTTTTGCAATAATGGTTAATTCCTTCATATTATCTGAGTGGCAGAATCTTGACTTTTCTTGTAAGAGGTAATACATCCAGTTAAAAACTACATTTCCCAGCCTCCTTGGCAAATAGAAAGCAGCCATAAGACCACTATTACACACACATGTAATTTAAGAGACAGAGTCTCCCAGAAACCCTGGGCTCAAACAATCCTATTTCAGCTTCTAAAATAACCAGCATTACAAATGTGCCATTTTGCCCAGTGCCACATAGGCATATGTAGATACAATGTATAGTTAAAAAAAACCCACAAAGTATTGCTATTAAGTTACCTATGAATTTAACTATCCAGTAAAAATTTAAAAATATTTTTATTTTTTTGACAGGGCCTCACTGTGTAATCCAGGCTGGCCTGGAACTCTTGATCCTCCTGCCTCAGCCCTCCCAAGGGCTGGGCTTACAGACGTGAATCACCACACCTGTCTAAGTAGCATTGTGTATATTATGGTTACAAATGTCTCAGATAGGTCTACAAACTGATTCCAGAGGCTCAGACCATTGTCCAGAGCAAAGGAGAAAATGTGGTATATTTCCCATCGGGAAAAAAGAAAACAAAGAGGAACTTGACATTGTGCAGAAGCAGGTCAGGATGGCCTGGGCCACGAAATTCAGGCCAAGAAGTGGGGGAGGCAACTCCTGTCCCCTTCCATTATTGCCTTGAACTTGTACCTGAGACTTCTCCACAGAGGCCGTGTGCTTGTCACACATGGGGCTGATCTCCATGCCACGCTCACGTTCCCGGTCACCCTGCTGGAAGAACTCAGCCATGATTCGGTCAGTCCACTGGCGGTACAGCTCCAGTGGCTTGGTGGGATTGCTGAGGTCTGCACAGTGCACCATGTTCCGAAGAACCTTCATGGGGAGAAGAGAGGGGGACTTCAGAGGTCTTGTCCCGTGGGGGAGAGATGGGAAGGGCTGATGAAGAAAGAGGAGGAGGAACTGGGGGAGATGGGAGAAATGGGGGGATGTGGGAAGGAGAGATGGGGTTGGAAAAGGAAGGTGGTGGAGGGGACAGAAAGAGCCAGGAAGATGGGTGACACGGGAAGTAGAAGCTAAGGAAGGTACATCCATCCTGATCTAAAGGGACAATGTGTGGGGAAAGGCTCAGCATTTTGTATGGGGGGACAGGAGCACCTGGATGCGATCAGAGTAGTTGTCTAGTAAGAGAACCCCCGAGCTGGTCACTTTCTTGGTCTCCACCATGGTCTTCAGGTCAGCCAGGAGTGTCATGTGCTTGGACATGTCCGTGGCCAGCACCTGGGGGCAAGGGGGTGTCACGTGGGACACTGATGCCCAGTCACCCGCCCACTGCACCCAGCCAGGCCTCGGAAGGTTTCCCATGGCCTCTAAGCTCCCTTCCCCGCTTGCCCTCCTGTCCCCGCCCACCATGTCGATGACCATCTTGCGCAGGCTCTGCCGCTGGCGCTTGCTGAGATTCTGGAAGATGTCGCAGTTTTCCTCCTGCAGCAGCTTGAAGCCCACAGCCAGGTGGTGGTTCTCGAGCACCGACTCGTCGTTGTACATGAGTGCCAGCTCCGAATCTGCAGTGCAGGCCCCCGGGGTCAGGGGTGTGGCTCCACTCCTATCTCCGCACGCCCCGCCCTTAATCCAACAGGCCCCGCCCCATTCTGTTTGGCCCCGCCTCCCGGCCGCTAGCCCCATGCCAGCCCTCTCAGATCCACCTCCATTGGGCCAAGCCCTGTTCCCTGACCAGCAGGCTCCTCCCTCAGTCCAACTGGCTCCACCCCCAGGCCAGCCGGGCCTGCCCCAGAGAAGGACCACTCACTGGTGTTGATGAGGAACTGGTTGGAGACCCCGGGGTGGTCCACATCGTGGATGGCAGCTGCAAAGAGTGCCGCAAGAATCTCCAGGTCCGTGAACACCGCCTGGAGGGGCAGGAAGAGGAGCTCAGAGGGAGGTAGGTTAGAATGAAGGGGATAAGAGACAGGGTGAGAGAGGGATGGGAGGGATAGAGGGAGATGGGAGGTTCAAGGTAAATCAGGAAGCCAGGCAAGGTGATGCATGCCTTTACTCCCAGCTGCTTGGGAAGTGGAGGCAGGAGAATCAAGAGTTCGAGGCCAGCCTGGGCAGTTAGTATGACCCTATCTCAAAGAGAAAATAAAAAACAAAAGGGCTGGAGGTGTGGCTCAAGGGGTAGAGCACTTGCCTAATGTGATTAATTAGGAGAGAAAGATGAGGATGAGAGGGAATGGGGCCAAAGAGACAGGGAGGTCAGACACAGGAAATGGGAGATGGGCGATTACAGAGAGATGGGGTCAGGTGCACTCACGTCCAGCGCAGGTGTGGCCAGCAGCACGTGAGTGGACTGCAGCACGTCGGCCGCGTGCAGGCTGTTGTGATAGGCCACATCAGCGTGGTAGTGGTCTTCCAGGGTCAGCATATACGTCACCATTGTGTCCACAGGGATGCGGAATTTCTTCAGCAGGTCCCGCTCCTGGGGGCCAGCAGGGGCAGGGCGGTGACCCCTGCGGGCCCGGAGCGCCCTGCCCTGCGCCCCTCAGGTCCCGGCCCACTCCCTGTTGCCCCCATCACCTGGAATATTGTGTACATGATACAGCTGAGCGAGCGGCCTCCGGCATAATCAGACACGCAAAAGATGTTCAGACCCCACTTGCTCAAGTTCTCCAGCTCCTGGTGGAGATGGAGGTGAGAGGTCAGAAGCAGCCATGGCCCATGGGCCCTGGAGACCCTCTGCTAGCAGCTTGGAGCCCTGGTCTGAAGGAAAGCACATTACTGCTCATGGAATGTGCTCATCAGTGTAAAATTTAACATAGCATCTGTTTACTTTTAATTTTGTTTGGAGCCAGGGTCTTGCAATGTAGCCCAGACTGACGGCCACTGGGATTCCAGGTGTGTGACACCATGCCCAGCTCACAGCTGTCTCCCGAATGCTCATTACACATCAAGTACCAAACCAAGCATTCTTGGTCAGGTTTGGCTGGTGAGGGACAAAGGCTTAGAGCAGTGACATGACTTCTCCAAGATCTCCCACGTGGCAAAGCTGGGATGGGAACCCAGCTGGGCTGACTCCCACATGCAGCTCAGCCTCTAAGCTAAACTGCTTACGAGCTCCTACTTCCAGTTGGGAAAGAAGGAACACTGGCTTATTTCTCATGCTTCCCCAGAATCCACAACTGGTACCAGCACACAGTAGGTGCTTAATAAACACAACCGAATGCTGGATGTCAGTGGCAGCTCAAAGAGCATTACCATCCCTAGCCCTCTGTGGGATCAGGCTGATGGCGGGCTCCAGCTGAGACCACCTCTTTTTTTTTTGTAGTACTTGGATTTGAACTCAGGGTCTACACCTTGAGCCATTCCATCAGCCCTATTTTTGTGAAGGGTTTTCGAGATAGGGTCTCACGAACTATGTGTCTGGGGCTGGCTTTGAACCAGGATCCTCCTGATCTCTGCCTCCTGAGTAGCTAGGATTACAGGCGTGAGCCACCGGTGCCCGGCTGAGACCACCTCTTTGACCATCTTTCCTCCACCTCCTCCCCCTGACACATTCATCCTGAGTCTGCCTCCAGGAAATCTGGCTTCAGATGCATCCCCCCAATGCCGAGTCCTCAGGGGCCCTCAGAGATCCCTGGCTCCACTGAGCCCCCACCCACTTGGGCCAGGAGCTCCTCTTGCTCTGTCTTCACCCCAAAGCGTGGGATGTTGGCATTGTTCAGGCCGCTGCCGTGCGTCAACTTCTTCACCCCCGTGATCTGTGACATGGGCTGGAACTGAGGTACCGGGGGCGGGGGCTGCTGGGAAGATCTCTGTCGTGGCATTTCCTGTGATTCTTGCTCCTTCATGGTGGGTGATGGAATCTCCACTTCATTTTGTTTATCTGCAGAAAATTGCAGGCCTGATCAGCATGCTTCCCTGGGAGGACTTACCCCCTATCCTTCAGCCCCTCACCATGTCCTGGAAAGCTGTACCCAAAAGGGTCAAATTCTTCTGAGTGTCACACTGATGGGTACTCTGAGGCTGGAAGCTAGAGGGGACATGGGAATTTTTCTGGGATGTGGTAGGCTGGAGGAACGACCCTGGTCAAATTGCCAGGTTTGGCCGCAAGTGGGTATGGGTGGAAAGTCAGGAAGTGGGGTGGGGATGCCAAAACAACCACTGCCTGTCCTGGAAGGCATCCCACACTGGCTGAGACTGCTGGTTGGAGGGGGGCATTCTTGGGAGGATGGAGGAAAGAGGGTCTTTGAGGCCATAGGCTCCTTGCAGGAGCCTGCCTGGGGACCAGCCCCAGGAGCTGTTTTCTTGGGCTTTCTAGGGCTTCAGAAATAGACTAGCCAGGGCCACCCATTATGACCTGCGATTGCCAGTCAATGACAGGGCCTAATAGAGGTCATTTACATAACAAGCTCCCATTGGCTGGATCCTTAGAAGTCTAAGGCATAGCAGCCCCTCATTGGTGGAAGCATGTGAAACTCTGGACTTCTTCTTTTTTCTGGTGGGACTGGGCTTCGAACTCAGAGCTTCACTCTTGCAAAGCAGGTGTTCTACCACTTGAGTCACACCTCCAAGTCCACTTTCCTCTCTGGTTATTTTGAAGATGAGGTCTCCTGAACTATTTGCTGGAATGGCCTTTGACCACAATCCATCTGATCTCAGCCTCCCAAGTAGCTAGAATTAGAGGCATGAGACACTGGTGCTTGGCGGGACATTTCTGTTTATTTACTTATGACGCAGTCTCTCTATGTAGTTCAAGCTGACCTTGAACTTACTACGTAGCCCAGGCTGGTTTCAAACTCCAGATCATCCTGCCTCTGCCTCCACAGTACTGGGATTACAGGTGTGCACTACCACACCAGTTCCAAACCCTTTTGAGCTTGCTGGCGGGGGTGCAGGAGTCCGCCTGAGTTTGTGAGCTTTTGGAGTTTGGTAACAAATTGTCAGGGTGAAATTATCTTGAATTTGGAGGGATATTTTTAGCGAGGGGGACCCTGAGTTCAGAAGATAGGATAAGTCTGAGTTCCTCATGAGTTTAAGAGTTCCAATGGATTTGAGGTATCCTCTACTGAATTTAGGGTTCCATGGAGTTAGGAAATTCTGTTTTTGAGGGATCACTTATAGGTTCTTTGTTCTTTTTATGTATGTTTTGGTGGTGCCAGGGGTTTGAACTCAGGGCCTCGCACTTACTAGGCAAATGCTCTACCACTTGAGCCACAGTTCCAGCCCTTTTTGCTTTTTTTTTTTTTGCGGTACTGGGGTTTGAACTCAGGACCTACACCTTGAGCCACTCCACCAACCCTTTATTGTGATGAATTTTTTTCAAGAAAGTGTCTCAAGATTCTCATCTCTGCCTCCTGAGTAGCTAGGATTACAGGCATGAGCCACTGGTGCCTTTCCCCTTTCGGCTTTAGTTTATTTTTCAAGTAGTGTCTCATGCTTTTGCTCAGGGTTGGCCTTAGACTTTGATCCTCTTCTTTTTTTCTTTTTTTTCTTCAATACTGGAGTTTGAACTCAGGGCCTCACTTTGAGCCATTCCCCAAGCCCTTTTTTGTGATGGGTTCTTTCTAGATAATCTCTTGAACTATTTTCCTGGGCTGGCTTCGAACTGCAGTCCTCCTGATCTCGAGTAGCTAGGATTACGGGTGAGAGCCACTGGTGTCAAGCTGATCCTCCTACTTCTGCCCCCATATAGCTGTGATTACAGGCACACACCTGTAAGGCTTGTCTCTTGAGCCACTGCTGTGGTGCTGTGGATGGAACCCAGGGCCTTTACATATGCTAGAACAGTGCTCTACAACAGAACCATGTCCCCAGACCCACAGAGATATTCTTACATGTGGGTTTCATACAAGGTGGGGGGGGCCTCATGAGTGTGGGAGCCCTTGAGCAGGGTGACCTGTGACTTTTAGGGAAGTTAAGGGTCAGGGCAGACTCCTTCAGCCCAGGTGTCCCTCCCACACCACGGGCAGGCCCTTCACTCACCCAGGAATGTTGTGGAAATGTACTCTGAGACCTGGTTCCCCGACCTGCTCATTTCAGACAGGTGTGTGAGCTCCCGGTTCAGCATCCTCTTGAACTAAGGTAAAGGAGCCAAGAAGGAAGGCATGATGGGGGTCATTGTGGGGTAGGGGGTGTGTACATGCAGTCCATCCTCACACTCCTCAAGACTTTAGAGTCACCTGGATTTCTCTGCTCACAGTCCCTTGAAGGCTGCTTGAGGAGAGGGGTCAGCCCTTCCTCTCCTCCTAGCTCTGGATAGGGGCCCCAGGCTTGGGGGGGATCAGAATCAGCATACCCCTCCCTGCCTGAGGAAAAAAGGACTCCCCTCTCTTACCTCCCTTAAGGAGGAGCCAGAGGGGCACCTGTGGAAGGGAGGGGCTCCTGTCTAACAGGGAGCCAATGGGGTACCAGGAGACTCTCGTCACCATGGTGATGGGAGTCTCCTTAGCAACTCCCCCTCCAACCAGCTGCTGAGCTGGGGAAAGGGGGGCAAGCCACAGGCCCCTTAACCCTTGCTTTTCCAGAGTTACCCTGGGCCCAGGTCTTGTCACACATGGCCTCAATCCCTGGGGGTCCTGGCCATCAGCCCCAGTTGGGTTTGCAATGTGGCACTCAAACTCTGGGGAATGAGAAGGTTTGGTCGGGATCCCAAAGAATAGTGAGCTGAAGAAACCCCAATTCAATCACCTGGGGAGGGGGTTTCCGTCAGCGCCCCCTTTTCCCCCCAACCCCATGGACATGTACAGATGCACAGATGAATAGAATATTCCTAAAACTGGGCTTGGGAATCCCTCCTGGTCCCCCATGCTACTTCACACAGGCCTCTGCTGTGACATTGTGCATGGACGAAGGGCACTGGCTCCCCGCCCCCAAGCTTCGTCAAAACACAGGAACAGCCTCTGTCCCGTGTGGCTGGGGGCACATAGGCAGGAAGGATAGCCCACTCTGGGACAGGTGGTCACTTCTCCCAGGGCTGCCTGAACACCCTGGATACAAATAGTGAACACACACACACACACACACACACACACAATTTCACACAATGGCACAGAATCCCAGGCTGTCCCCATCCTACACAGCGTCACACAGCCCAGACAAACATATAAAGGGGCACCCACAATAAGGCAGTCACTGACACTTGAGGTCACATGCCTGAGAAACATCAGGCAGCTCTGGGCTCATAAACATGACCCAACACACAAGATCAGGTCAGAGCCAACTGATCACAGACAGGGCCACGCCAGGACCCAGGTCAGACACATACCACTGCAGACACATCCACATCCAGCTGGTGATCCACCCTCCTTAGGGAGAGCCACACACCCCCAGCCACCCACCATCTACACCCAGCCCCGGGCCACACACAGAGACGATCACAAGGCTTCATGTGCAGGCCACACACGTGCACAGCTGAACACACAAGCCCACCCAGGGAGCAGAAGAGACTGGGGTGGAGGGTCTCCCTCCCATCCTCTGCCCTTCACTTCCCCTACCTGGTCCCACCAGCCCACCAGCCAGGGCTTGGAGCAGGTCTCACAGAAGAAATCCACCAGGGGCATCTTGAAGACTTAGCCCCGCTCGGGGCTGCCGCACGCACTGGCTAAGCTTGGCGAATCCCAGGGTCAACAGCCACGGGGACTGGGGGGGAGGGGTAGGCAGGTGGGGCAGTGGAAGGGGGAGCCGCGGAGGGGCCTGGGCCGGCCCAGCAGGGCTGGGGGCTCCCTTCCCCTCCGCGCTCCCAGCAGCAGCCCTGGTTACATGGTCCACCAGCCCCTGGTCCTAATGGGCCCCCCCACGGCGGTGACTGGAGGCTGCTGGGGGCCCCTGCCCATGGGGGGCACGCGGGGCAAGGGTCCCCAGAGGAGGTTGCTGTGGAGGCTTGGGGCTCCGTGTGTGCACCCGTGTGTGTGTGTGTGTGTGTGTGTGTGCGCGCGCGTGTTCACTGCAGCACTGGCAGGCTGCATGTGAAGTCAGGTGGTACTGGAGTGGGGGGGGCGTTAAAGGGGCATCAGAGCCCACGGGCCTCAGCCAGGACCCAGAAGAGGCTGCTGGGGGGAGGCAGGGAGGCCACCACACCCCTCTGAGGATGTATCTCCTCCACTGATACAGTCAGACCTTCCACACACTCACAGACACACAAATGGCCTGAGACACACACCATCTACAGACACCAACCCCTGCCCAGATACTTGGCGCTTCAACACACACAGATACCCAACGCTTTCAGCTCAGTCCTTAAATGACACACACGTGCACGCATGCACACCCCAGGAGACAGACACAACTCTAACGTGCAGTACGTTTACAGGTACACATTTGCGCACAGAGACGCAAACACCCCTTCTAGGAACATGGACCTACAGCCACACACACACACCTCAGGACAAACACACACAAAGAGACACAGACACAAAGACATATCCTGGCACACACCCCACATAGAGACAGTCACATTCTCAGTTGCCTGACCCATCGTCGGAGACACGATCACCTCGAACTCACATTTTCACAGACAAGCCTCCGCCCACAGATGTATGCACTCCCCAGGCAAGACACCCCCACCTGAACACTCATTTCCTGATAGGCACCCGCCCACAGGGCTGCCACCACGCTGCAGAGCACTCCAGGAAGCACCATTCATACTGCCTGCTTTCTCAATGGTGCCCCCTGGAGTTGTGCAGTGCACACTGCACCTTCACCAACAAACATGAAGTCACAAATACTTAAAAGATACCCACTCACATTTGCACCTGGACCAAATCACACCTGCAGACATATACATTCCTCTGGCACAGTCTGCACTTAACACAGCCATAGTCCTCACAAAGTCACTTGTGCACATACACCCTCTACAGGTACACACCTGTGTGCCACCCCTCAGAACCGGCCTCAAACATAGCCACACCGCAGATGGGTAGCTATAAGTCAACATCTACATCAGTACAGATACACATCCGCAGACCGTACAAACAGACAAACCCCTGCTCCCCAAAAGACACAGTCACTTGTGAGCAGATGGAAAACCAGACACACACACCCCGACACACATCAGGCTCCTCCAGCCCTGGGACAAGTCAGAATCTACAAGAACTAGAGGTCTTGAAACTGCCGCCCAATGGTTGCCCCGCCCAGAGATTGGCCCTACCCACATCAGGCTGGCTCAATGATTGGTCTCATCCCCTGGCTCCGCCTAGTGATTGGCCTTGCCGACAGGCTCCGCCCCAGGATCGCCTCTCCCCCGATAGGCCCTACCCAGAAATTAGCCCAGCCCCACTGGTCCCACCCGCTGCTTGGCTCCACCCATAAGCTCCACCCCCAGGGTCCGTGCCTAGTGATTGGTCCACTAGCCCCGCCCAACCTCACACCTTGTGCGAAGCCATCTCGCTGACAGAACGGTAGGTCTGCATGGTCTCCAGCTGCTCCAGGCACCAGTCCAGCTCCTCCAACGTCTCCCGGGCCAACTGCTGGCACGTCTCCTCTGAGAAAGGGGTGGCCCAAGAGGTGACCCATAGGGAATGCAGGCACACACCACAGGGACCCCAGCCTGCGGTGATAGGGGGTACACCAGGTGGGTGGGGACAGGGCTAAAACAACCACCCGGGGTGAGGGACCCTTTCCCACCCGTAGGCTTAGCTACCTGAGAGCGTGGCCTTGCAGACAGGGGCTGGGCCGCCCAGCGGGGACCGCCTGCAGAGAAATGGGATTTCAGTGTCAGCCTGTCCCCATCCCTGCCCTCCCGCCTTCATGAATTTAAGTTTTCTCATTTCTGGGTGTTTGAAGCGTCCCAAACACGCTACCATGTTCACTGCCTGCAGCCTCAATGAACCCATTAGATCCCATTTTACAAACGAGGAAGCTGAGGCTCAAGATGGTGAAAACAGATTTTTTTTTTTTGGCGGGACTGCGGTTTGAACTCAAGGCTTTATTCGCACTTGCAAAGCAGGGGCTCTACCGCTTGAGCCACACCTCCAATCCATTTTGGAGAACACTAGTTCTTGAGAATTATTTGCCCAGGGTGGCCTCCAACAGCAATCCTCTGGATCTCAGCTTCCCAAATAGCTAGGATTACAGGCATGAGCCACCTGTGCCTGGCTGAAAGTAGAGTCTTAAAGCGTGCTAAGGTCAGATGCTGGGTTTCCAGAATCTCTGTTCCCTTCACTATTCTGCCCAACATCTTCAGACCTTTGTGGAGCTCTGTCCCTGCACCCTAGGACTGCCAGCTGTCAGTCACACCCTATGCCCTAAAATAATAAGAACCGCTCCTGTTTATTTAGCACTTACTATGTGCAGAACACTTTCTATATGTTATTTCCGGGATTGCTCACAGCATCTAGTGGCGGTTGCTGTAATTCCCATTTTAAAGATGCTATCTACCCAGCATGTCGGCACCAGAGCCCTGAGTGGCTCTATGCATCCAGATCTCTGGGTCTTTGTTTGTTTTGGTGGGACTGGAGTTTGAACTCAGGGCTTTGCTATCTACCCAGCATGTTGGCACCAGAGCCCTGAGTGGCTCTATGCATCCAGATCTCTGGGTCTTTGTTTGTTTTGGTGGGACTGGAGTTTGAACTCAGGGCTTTGCGATTGCAAGGCAGGCACTCTACTGCTTGAGCTACAGTCTAGTCCATTTTACTTTGGTTATTTTGGTGATGGGGTCTCCTGAACTCCTGAACTATTTGCCCAGGCTGGCCTTGAACCGTGATCCTCCTGATCTCAGTCTCCCAAGTAGCTAGTATTACAGGTGTGAACTGTGGGTCTTTATTTACAAAAGCATTGGTGTCTTAAGCCTTCAACTGCAATCATTCTCTGGCTTGGAAGGAGCTGTTGCCTGAACAGAGGTTCAGAGAGGTCATGTGCCTGCCTGAGGTCACACAGCAGGACTAAAAGTCAAACCTGTTGTGCTGATCTTCATGTTTATGATAGTTAGGGCCCAACCTGTACTTACTTGTTGCTCGGAATGGGCACATTGGTTAGGAGTGAAAAGTTGCTTCGAACACTACGGAGACTAGCCAGCACCTGGAATGGGGCACAGCGATAAGAGGAGTTAACCTAGAAGAATGGTGGGATCTAGGCCCCTTCCCCAAGAATGGAGGGAATGGTTGGAGTCTCTCCCCTCTTGAAATATTTGGGGACAGGTCTCACCTGGGCAAAAGGTGTTACGATGAGGTCCTCGGCGTGCCTGCAATCAAGGACAGCGACAGGTCACAGTTCCCTAGAGAAGCAGCTCTCTGGGGTGGACACGGTCAGTCAGGGCTGGAAGCTGGCAGGCAAGGGGGCGGGGCACTTACACCACCCAAGTGTGGACATGATGCTAGGGTTGGTCCCCAAGCAGATGGTGGGCGGGGAATTGACTCAGGTATGTGGAGGTGGGGGGTGCAAAGCTAAAAGAAGGGGTGCGGAGAGCGAGGATGCTGTAGGGGCTGCCTTGGTGGGGGCGGTGCTTGGCTTTGGGGAGCAGGGCTGTAGGGCCTGATGTTGGACGGGGAGGCTGGGGGTGCAGTGAGAGAGGAGGAGACTAATTTAGTCTAGGGGCTCCCACCTCAACAGACGCTCCATGATAATGGGGGTTTGGCTTGGGGAAGGCTGGGAGAGTCCCAAGTGGGTGTAAGTAGAGGGTCTCCCTGCTTTCGGAAGAGGCAGTTAAGGTAGCGCCAGGCGCAGAGCAGCCAATTGGCTCTAGTGGGATTGGGCAGGGCGTGGTGGGCGGGGCTAAAACAAGGGGGTGTGTTATGGGAGGACTAGAAGTAGGGCAGCCAATCACCAGGGACAGGCTTGGGCGGGGCTAACTAAAGAAGGCGTGTTAAGGGAGGGTCAGGCACAGGGCAGCCAATGAGCAAGAGGAGGCTTGGGTGGGTCCGGTGGGCGGGGCTAACATAAGGAACGCCCGGTTAAGGGAAGACCAGGTACAGGGCAGACAATGGGCAGGAACTGACGTGGGCGGGCCTGGTGGGCGGAGCTAAGTCAAAGACAGCATGTTATGGGAGGGCCAGATGCAGGGCAGCCAATGGGCAGGAGCTGGCTTGGGCGGGCCTGGTGGGCGGGGCTAACCTAAAGTATAAAGGGAGGGCCAGGAGCAGGGCCGCCAAAAGTAGGAGCTGACTTGGACCCGGCAGGTGGGCAGGGCTAGGCCTTTATAGGGAACTAAGGCCTTTATTTGGGAGGGGAAGGGGCTGCTTGTCTTTACTAGGGAGCACAGGTATGTGGGGGCGGGCGGTTGGCCAAGGTGGGGGTGCGTGCCCCCAATTCCTTGCTGGGAAGGGCCAGCTGGTGACCAGGACAGGCCTAGGGGATCTAGGGTGGAGAGGGAGTACTCACGCCTCGCTGGTGACCGATGAATTCCGGGACATGGTCTTGGGTGACATGTCATAGTCGCTATCGGAGCGGTAGAGAAAAGACTCCCGGCGTTGGCTGGTGGCCGCCCCGGCATGCAGCACGAGCCCCGGGCTCGCCTGCGAGTCCAGGGGGCTGCGGCCAGGTGACGGCGTCGGCCCATTTTCTGCCTCGAAGCTGCAAGGGACAAGCGGAAAGAGGGGTCAGGAAGACTGAGGCCGAGGAAATTGCTGGAAGAGAATGATGAAAAAGAGACACAGGCACCCCGAAAGAGATGGGAGGCAGGGAAGCCGAGATGCCATGCAGGTGCTGGGGACTCTCCAAGGACAAAAGTCTGGGGTCCTCCTTAGCTCCACACTGTCCTTCCTACCTCAAATCAGCCTGGCTGCCAGAAATCTATGCAAATCTGTCTCTCTAAGATTCTCCAGCCATGACAGCAGCACAAAGGTCCTCTTGGTCCCCAGCTCCTGTTCCCATCTATTCCTCACAGAGCCACCAGAGGGAGGTAGGGAGCACCAGAGTCAGCTCAAGGCTCCCACCTCATTCAGAACAAAAGTCCACACTGCAACCCATTTGCTCTATTCCAGACACATCCCTGCCGCAGGACCTTTGCACAAGCGGTTTCTCCTGCCCAGACTTCAGACTCTTCCATCGGACCTCAGCTCAACTGTCACCTTCTCAGGTAGGCCTCCCCAATCAACCCATGTAAACTGACAACCCTTGTGGTGATACTTCCTATTTCCCTCCCTTAAAAACAGACACACAAAGAATAATGACAATGACAATATACTATTTGCCTGACACAATCTATACTTCACTTCTCTATTGTCTCTCTTCCCTTCTAAAACTAAGCTCTGCAGAGCAAGGATTGCTGTTTGTTTTTACCACCGCTGTATCCCTGAAGCTTGGTACATAGTGGACACCCAGAAAATGTTTGTTGAGTGAATCATTAAACACGAATGAATGAATGATGAAGTGGGCTGTGGAATGCTATGGTTGGGACAGACCTCTCAGGAGGTGACAGGTCATCAGGGCCTGAAGGATGACAGAGAGCCACCTATGAGTCAGGAGATGGGAGAAATCACTTGAGGTAGAGGGATCAGCAAATGCAAAGGCCCTGAGGCAGGATTCAGTTTTTGTTCGAAGACTAGCAAGGAAGTTGGTGTGGCTGGAGTGGAGATACAGACAGTGACAGAGACACAGCTACAGAAAGAGGGAAACCCCAGGATAAGGCAGGGAGCTCCCTGGCTGCAGTACAGCCCAGCTATGTAATTTGGGATGGGGGAGGGGAAATAACCCCTCAGTTTCTTCATCTACCAAAAGATGACAGCCACTGTCTCTCCTGCTCATCCATGTGATTAGCGTTAAAACATTGGTGATTACAGTAAGTCCATCAGCCCCAAACAGACCACTTAGGATTGGACCCAAGAAAGGAGTTGACATGAATAGTTGAGCATAAGAGTGGCAAGCTTTGTGGCTGTGTGACTTCAGGAAAGCTGCTTCCCTCTCTGGGCTATTACTTTATTGTGTAAGCCAGGGGGTTAGACTGGCCAGTGGAGTTCAGGCTATATTCTCAGTGTGTGTAATGGGAGCACTCCTACATGTGGAGAGTCAGCGTAAGATGTTACTGGAATGGACTCTGGTAAGAAATAAGATTACGATCTCCTAGACCAGGACAGCAATGTTTTTTTTGTCTTTGTTTTTGTTTTTCTGGGCTACTCCTAGGGTCCATTTTACAGATGAAGAAATTGAGGCTTAGGCTGGAGAATGGGTAATTCTGGGTCACACAGCAAGGTAATAACAGGGTCAGAATTAGAACCCAGGTCTTGGGACTTCTGACTAAAATGTTAGTTGCTGCCCTCTGCCTCCTCCACCCCCACTGGAGCTAGTGCTACAGTGACCAGGCAGGCAACAGAAGAATAGTGGGGATGGCGACCCAGAGTAGCCATAGAGTCCAGTTCATTTTTTTTCAAGACAGACTCATAGCCCAGGCTGACCTGGAATTTGAGATCCTCCTGTCTCAGTCTCCCAAATGCTAGGATTACAGGCATGGCTGCCCACTCCTGGCTTGTAGTGAGCTTCATTGGCTTTCATTTTCAGTTATAGAATCAGGCAACACTGAACCCTCTAAGATAGAATGAGTGCTACCGCTGGGCACCGGTGGCTCATGCTTGTAATCCCAGCTACTTGGGAAGCCAAGATAGGGAGGATCATGGTTTGAGGCCAACCCAGGCAAAAAAGTTAGGGAGACAACCATCTCAATTAAATGCAAATTAAAAGCATGAGGGCTGAGGAGGTGGCTTTGTGGTAGAGGGCTTGCCTTGCCTGCAGGAGGCCCTGGGTTCCATTCCCACATCCAAAACTATTATTTTTGACTTCGTTTTTTGGCAGGGTCTTGTTCTGTAGTCCGGGCTGGCCTAGAATTTAAGATCTTCCTGCTTCAGCCTCCTGAATGCTGGGGTATACAGGCATGTACCACCGAGCCCAGCTTCAAAATTACTGAATATTAGAAAATGAGTAACAGCAAACCAAACCAAAATGGTAAAGCTGACATTGCCAAGTGTTGGCAAGGAGGTGGAGCAACTGGACGCTAGTACGTTGCAGGGAGGAGGGCAAAGCAGCATAACCTCTTTGGAAGAAGGTTTGTCAGGCTTTATAAAATTAAACCTACATGTGCCAAAAACTCTACTTCTAGATAGTTCTAGGCAGAAAATTTGTCTGCCTGAAATCTGCACTCAAATGTTTACAGCACCATTGTCCATAACTACTAAAACCAAATGATCAAAAGGCCTCACAACTAATGAACTTATGAACTATAGCATGAAATGCTGTTTCACAACAAAAAAAAGAAAAAAAGGAAAAAGAAAGAAAAGAGCTATGAGCCTCTTATAATCCTAGTTGCTCAGGAGGCAGAGATCAGAAGGATCACAGTTCTTGAGACCCTATCTCAAAAAAATCCATCACCTAAAAGGGCTGGCAGAGTGGCTCAAATGGTACAGCATCTGCCTAGCAAGTAGTGGCCTGTCCACTATAGTCCACTGTTTTGAGGGTAAAGACAATTTAAAGTACAGAAGAAAATGGTACAAGGGATTAGTATGTAGCATATATAAAGAACACCTACAACTCAACAGCAAAAACCTACACAACTTAAAAATGGGGAAAGGCATTTCTCCAGAAAGAAGATACAGATGAAGGGTTGAGGGCACCTGTGCCTTTGAAGATTGTGGACATCCTCTTTATCTGTAAAGACTTCAGGGATCCCTCCATTCTCTGCATGCAAGCATGTGTTTTAAGGTCAGCTAAGTCCAGAGCCACTGTCTATCCAGGTTGCTACTGGTGACTGGCTTGTACCCTGTCCTGCTCCCCGCTTATCCGCCTGTAGGAAGCTGGTCTCTTCACTCCAAGAGAAGGGACTGGGGACCAGGGGGTCACTCCCTCTTCTACCCCTGCATCTCTGGCCTCTGACAGCCTCTCGTCTGAGTCACAGGGAGACCTTGTTGAGGGCACCCCTCTGCTGCTCTGCCTCCCACTCCCCCAACAATGCACGTCATACCCAAAACTGTATCTGAATCTGAAACCAAAACCCAAATCAAAAGTATCTGTAGGGGAGCTGGCAGAGTGGCTCAAGAGATAGAGCACCTGCCTAGCAAGCATGAGGCCCTGAGTTCAAAACCCCAGTACTGCCAAAAAAAAAAAAAAGAAAGAAAAGAGAACTACTACGTGGATGGGAGACCCTGGGTTCTAGAAAGGAAGGAAGGAAAAATGTAAATGTGACAAGGAATTAATTTCTCAGATTATAAAGAATCCATACAACTGAACAACAACAAAAAAACTAAATACCATATTCAAATATAGGCAAGAGTTCCAAGTGTGGTGGTGCCTGCTTATAATCCCAGGAGGTTGAGGTAAGAGGATTGAGTTTGAGGCCAGCTTGAGTTATAAAGATACCCTGTCAAAACAAAAACAGAGACGAAAAACAACCCAAAAACAGGCTGGAGGCATAGTTCAAGTGGTGGAGCATCTACCCGACAAGTTCAAAGTCCTGAGTTCAACCCCCAGTACTGACCAAAAAAAGGGGGGGGGGGAGACAAGAGACCTCAACAGACATCTCTACAAAGGAGGTGTCATTATCACCAAGAAAAGACGTTTAGCACCACTAGGTTTTTAGGGAAATGCAAATCAAGCCCAAAATGTAAGCCAAAAATAGAAACAACCTAAGCATCCGTGAGGGAATTCTTGGACAAGCAAATGTGACATAGCCATACAGTGGAATATTACTCGGCCTTCAAAAAGGAATGAGGCCTGGATGAGGTGGATTGTGCCTGTAATCTCAGCACTCAGGAGGCTGAGGCAGGAAGATTTTCAGACTAGTCTGAGTTTCATAGTGAGACCCTGTCTGAAAACAAAATTCATTTACATTTCATATATATCTTACATACATAGTCTAAAATTCATCTATATGTTATTTTTAATATAATTTTATGTAAGAAACAAAACTTCATGGGGTGCAATACCGCACAATGTAGTGTCATATAGGCATTCACCTAGTTGTGAAATTTTAGAGCCTTTCAGATTTTGGGTTTTTGGATAACAGATGCACAAACTGTAATGATAATGTGTTCCCTGAGTTTTTCTTTTTCTGGTGATACATGGTTTTGTTTTGGTTTTAGGTGGCACTGGGATTTGAACTCAGGCCCTCATGCTTGCTAGGCAGGTGCTCTACCACTTGATCCACACCCCCAGTCCTTTCTTGCTTTAGCTATTTTTCAGGTAGCCTCGAGTTTTTTTGCTCAGGATAACTTCAGATTGTGATCCTCCCAATCTCTGCCTCCCAAAAAACTGGGATTACAGGTGTGAGTCACTTGGTGCAGCTGGTGCCTGGGGTTTTGCACTCAGGGGCTTGTGCTTGTTTGACAAGCACTCTATCACATAAGCCACACCCCCAGCTTCCCCCCCCTTTTTTGTTTGGAGTGGTTTTTTGTTTGTTTGTTTTTCAGTGGGACTGAGGTTTGAGATCAAGGCTTTGTGATTGTGAGGCAGGCGCTCTACTGCTTGAGCCACACCTTCAGCTCGTTTTGCTCTGGTTAATTTTTTGGAGATGGGATCTCAAAGTATTGGTCCAAGCTAGTTTTGAACCACGATTCTCCTGATTTCAGCCTCTCAAGTAGCTGGGATTATAGGTGTGAGCCACAGCACCTGGCTCCTATCCCTTTTTATTTTGTTTTTAGGTTGTGTTTTAAGTAGGGTCTTTTGACTTTACCCAGGTCCGCCTTGGACTATAATCCTCCTGCCTCAGCCTTTCGATTACTGGGATTACAGGCATGCACTACCATGCCCAGCTCTTCCATTAGCTCGAGGTGGGTCCTGTTAACATTGGGTTCAATGAGTAACTAAGGCATGAAGAAGCCATGGCAAGGGGTTGGCAGCCTCACTGCCCAGGAACGATCTCCTCCTTCCCAAGACCCAGACTGGAGTTTTGGGCTCTCATGAGTGCCACCAGGCAGGGGACAGGAGCATACCTACATAGTGGCTGCCCACCTCATCCCCAGCCCAGGAACCCAAGCTGCAGTTTAGGGAGCACAGACCAGGCCCCGAGGGCACTCAGCCAACAAGTTAATAGCAGACACACCTGCCCAGGGGGACGGCAGCTCACGTAAGCAGGGGCCCGGATGGAAAGAGGACGCTCCCTGGAGCTTGGCTGTTTGTGCTTCAGGACTGGATGTCCCTTGGGCAATGGCAGGGAAGCAGGGAGGAGACTGGGGCTGTTGAAATGCCACCTGGGAGTAGAGGTTTAGCTATTGAGGGGCTAATACAGACCCTTGGGCCTTCCTGGCATAGCCCTGACAGCTCCGGGTGGCCCAAAGTCAGCCAGAGAGGTCTCAATGGAAACCAAAGTCACAAACCACACTGAAGGACGGCCAGCTGTCTGACATAGCTGCCAGCCCAGACCTCTGTCAGAGTTGAGATTACCTGCCCAAGACTCTGACCACTTGGTGGCACTCTACGGTGACATTCCCACCTGCCTCCCCCTCTGTGGAGCCCTTAGGCCTGCCCACCTGGCCTCAGGAGCCACACAGTAAAGCCAGTGGAGGACCCTAAGGCGCAGGGCAGATCTTGACCTCTGGGAGTTCAGCTCAAGGGATGATGGGAAACAAAGATTGGGGGTGGTACAGGTCACAGATGGTAAGAATCCTAATGAAGACAAACACAAGCCAGGTGTTGGTGGCTCACGTCTATAATCCCAGCTACTTGGGAGGCTGAGATCGGGAGGATAACGGTTCGAGGCCAGCTTGGACAAATAGTTCATGAGACCCCATTTTCAAAATAACCAGAGCAAAATGGACTGGAGGTGTGGCTTAAGCAGTAGAGTGCCTTCTTTGCAAGTGCAAAGTCCTGAATTCAAACCCCAGTCCCAACACCCGCCCCCAAAACAAATGCTCAAAAGAGAGCAAGTCCCATTTTCCAGACACTGAAAGTGGGGCTCAAGGAGAATAGTAGAAGCTTGGATTTGAACCTGGCAGCCAGGCTACCATGTTGCCACTAAATCACATTCTTCAATCACCATTACCAGGTTTGTGGCTCCCCAGGGCAGACATGGAAGGCAGGCCTGCTGTCTCCCTGCTCCCTGTCTGTTTTCCACCTGACCTGACCGACTCGTAGAAGGTGCCAGGCAGCCTTTCTGGAATGGCCTGGCATTTACTCCATGAAGGTCACAAGGAGACTGAGTGCAGGCACTGGCATGTGTCTGCCAGGCAGGCACTTGGTGCCAGGTGACACTGCTGTTTGCATGGCTGGGTGTGCAAGGAGTGTTGGTATATGGATGAGATGCGGTGGGGGGACATTTGTGTGCACACAAGTGTCCTATGGAATTATGCCTGTGTGTGTGCATGGAGTCAGAGATTTGTGGGTGTCCCTATGCCTACATCTGTGTGTTTCTGAGCCCATGTGACCTCACAAGAGCATGTCTTGCAGTTGCTGTGGCTGTCTCTGACCTGTGTGTCCTGGTGCAGGTGAGAAGGTTCCAGTGACAGCGTCTTTCTAGACCCAGCACAATGGGTGTAAGGCTGCTTTGCAAGACAGCTGGAGCTGTTGTGGTCTGTGTGTCACCTGTGTGGCCATGGGTCACTTGCTGGATTTCTTGGTGCCCTGACTAGCCAGGAACCCACACCTAGTATAGTAAACACGAGGTGACCCCAATTGCCCTGCATGTGGGTGTGGCTGCATGTGTCTGAATGTGGCTGTGTGTGCCCACATTGAGGACCCTGTCCAGGTATCTGACCCAGGCTGGTTAGGGTGCCAAGGACAAGGCTCTAGAAAATCCAGACAGCTTAAAGGCCACTTCCTGGCCCCAGATGATTACAAACACCCTCTGGGCATCCAGGCCCCTCCCCCCACAGCTTGGTTTTCAGTTGGGGGGGGGCTGGCGTTGGAGACACTGAGTGGAGCAAGGCCTTAGGGACCTGGCACCAGGCCAGTGGCCTGGGAGTGGAGCCCAGGTGACGCTGGACACCCAGATTTGCTGCCAGGGTAAGAGCCAGATGCCAGAGTTTAGGGGCACAAAGAGGATGGAAGGATCCCACCTTAGGTAGGCAGGAATAGGGGCCAGCACCCAGTATTGGGGCCACCACCTTCAGGAAGCCCTCACTAGTCCCCACACCTTAGGGCTAGGGAAGGGTGTGGGACCCTGGCTAGATCTTGGAAGCCACTTAGGGGACTCCCCCAAGGCAGACTCAGGGCCTTCCCCCCACACCCAAATACAACCAACACCCTCAGGTCGCAAAGGCGCCTGCTGCGGGCCACCCACCTGACAGATCTGCCTGGCGGGTGCCGACGAGTGTCCTCATCGCTGAAGGAGAAGTGAATCAGGGGCTCGGGCCCCGGGGGTAATGCCAGGGCAGGGGGCCGGGGCCTGGCCCGGGGCGCTGCGCTGGAGCGCATGGGAGCCCAGCGGCGTCGGGGCGCGCATGGGGACGGCTGCACAGTGGTGTGGCGCGCACTGCTCTCCAGGCCCGAGGTGTCAGCGGCCGCCACCAGCACCGCCTCCACACCCGCCCCCCTCGCCCTGGTGACCACCCCAGGGACAGCCCCGGGCAGTCGGCGGCCCCGCGCGCGTCCAGGGCGGGTTCCGCGCCTGCCTCCCCCTGCAGGAGCCCTGCGGAACTGGGCGCACACTTCCCGCCTGTCCCCTCCCGCCTCGGGGGCGCTCCGGGCTTCGGTTTCCCGGGCTCCGCGCCCGCCCCCTCCCCTCTGCCTCGGGCCCCGCCTTTCCCCTGACGTCGAGCGGTGCCAGCTCCAGGTCCCCGATCGCAGTGCGCCCTGGAGGAACCGGCCTCGCCCCAGCCCCAGAGGGTGGAGAGCGGGGCTGGGTGACCAAAACCCGAGGGAGGGTCCGCAATGGAGAGATGTTGCCCGGGAGTGGAGAAGACACAGAAACACACAGGAAGGACAAAAGTGAAGACAGGGGTACAGATTTCCCTTAGTCTCTCAGGAATCCCTGCGGGGCTCCCAGAGGCCCCAGTCCCTCCTCCTGCTCTGTCCCCGCCCCCATCCTGTCCCCAGAGTCAGCCACTGGGCCCGCGCCCTGCCCACCAGTCTCTGTCCTAAACAAGAGCGTACAGAGAGCAGGGGACACCGGGGTAGGCAGAGACGCAGAGAAGCCCCCGATGCCCGCCCGTGCCCGTCTCCAAGCTGCACTCTGTCTCCAGGAGAAAAGGACACTGAGAAGCCAGACCGGATGTAGCCTCTAGGTCTGTCACCTCCCCCCCCACCCCGGGCTTCCTGGGTCCGCAGCCCACCCTGGGGCTGGCCAGGCGGGGAACTTGCATTTGACCTCTGTGACCGGTGGCGCGCGTTAAAGCCACTACGCCTTACGGCCCGGCAATCCTCGGAGAGCACCTCTGGCCCCATTTCACAGACCATTAGACTGAGTCTAATAGAACTGAACACGTCCCCACGTCACCTTAGATGACAGATCGGCCGCAGTCCCCCAAAGCGTGACCGCAGCTTCAGGTTTGAGCAGGAAGTGGGAGGGACGTGGCGTTTATTGAGCGCCTACTGCATGCCCTATCAGATGTCTCCACGGCAACCCTGGCGGGCCAAGAAGATTTTATCTAAGCTTTGTGACGGAAGAGGAACAGTGAGGCCGGAGACTGCAAGCCGCAGACCCCCGACCCGGCGCGCGCCGAGTGACCAGCGGGGACTCGAACCCTGGGCCATCGGCGCGCACTTACCCGGCCCACGCCTGGCGCCCAGAATCCTGGAAGGTGCGGAGCAGCCGGAGGCGCCTGCGGAAAGTTGGGGACGGACTTGCGAAGAAGACGGGCGACGAGGGTGGCGATCGTGGGCGGCGGGACATGCGCGGGGCTGGGGGCTCGGGCAGGAAGGCCTCGTCCTCGGCCCCCGCCGCCGCCGGGAAGGCCGCCAGCTGCAGCTCGGGGATGCGGCCCAGGCCACGTGGCCGCGCCATGGCCGCGGGGTCGCGGGGCTGGGGAGCGGCACCGCCCACCCCGGGCCTCGCAGGCCGGCGCCCAGCCCTGGGGCCCGCGGGCCGCACCCGCCCCGGGCCGCCTCGGCCCTTCCGGCTTCGCGCTGGGGCCGCCCCTGGGGCGGGGCCCGCGGGCATGGGGCGCCCAAACCGCAGCCGCGGGGACGCCCTGCAGTCCCTCGATGTCCCCCACGGTGGCCGGAAGCATCTCCGAAAACCCCCAAATGTCTGAGTGTTCCCACAGGACTGCATCGCCCTCACTTACCCTGAAAGAGCCATCTGCACAGACCCCAGGGGTGTCCCTAGGTTCTCCCCCAAAATCAGACGTGCTCTTAGAGGTCTTCATAGACCTCGGGGCACTGTCACAGTTCCCCAGATGTCCCCATTTTTCCAAAATGCCAGGTGCACCTCAAGAGTCCCAGGATGCACCCACAAACCCCAGTGGTGTTCACAGCCCACCAGAGAGACCCTGGGATTTCAAGACCACCATCACAGCTCTTCCATGGAGCACCCCATCATCCCTGAGTCATGCAGACACCCCTAAAAGCCACCCACAGGCACAGAGCCATTCCCACAGATCAATTGTGGGTCCCTCAAATCCTAGAGTCCTTCCCAGACCCCAGGAACGTCTCCATAGTCCCTCAAATGTCTTTCAGGTCCTGAGTGCTTGCACAGTACCCCTGAAACGTACCCACAAGTGCCAAGACCCCAACTCATCAAGGGTGACTTCACACCTAGGTGAGATGCCACCAAATTCCTGAGGTGCCACAGACTCCAAGGACACCAGTAGATTTCTCCATAGCTCTGGGGATGGCCCAGGCTGTGCCAGAATCTAAGAGGTACCCACAGTCACGGGACACCCCAACTCATGAAACTTGTCATATACTTCTTAATCTGCCCCTAGAAACCCTGAGTTTGCCAAAATGCCCTTAAGACACCCCCATTCCCTCCAATCCTTGAGTCCCAAAGGCACTCTTTAAATGGGTTTCCCGTACCTCATGTTTTACCCCCCAAACCCAACTTCCCTGTAGTGGCAAGCCCAGTACTACACACACAAGAGGTGCAACTCTCCATGTCCACCTACTATAATGCTGTGAGGCAGGAATTATCCCATTTCACAGATGAGGAAAACTGAGACTGAGAAGGTTCAAGACCTAGGAACAAAGCCAGCCAGCTGATTATAATTCCAGCTGTCTGTGGCTCCTTGCATTTGCAAAGGGGGAGAAGCTTGTTTTAAATTGAAAAAGGGGTTGAATCTATTTGAGGATCTCACCTCTGAAATACCTTTCCCAGAGTCAGGTGACTTGGGTTTGAGTCTGGTCTTGTGACACTTCTTAGCCAGTTAGCCTTGGGCAAATCACTTCATTTCACTGAGCCTCAGTTTTCCCAGCTGTAAAATGGGCATAATAAGAATATCTAATTCATGAATTTACCTGCAAAAAGCTCAGAAGTGCGTGGACGTAGTAAGCACTCACTAAATGTTAGCTACAATTATTGTCTGACAAAGCACTTACTGACAACTATGTGGGATTACATAGTTTAGGTAGGAGGATCATGGTCTAAGACTGGCACTGGACAAAAACTCAAGACCCTATCAGAAGAATAACTAAAGCAAAAAGGGCTGGAGACGTGGCTCAAGCAGTAAAGCACCTGCCTAGCAAGCAGAAGACCCTGAGTTCAAAGCCCAATACTGCCCCCTCCCCAAAAAAAGGGCCTCCTGTGCATTCAGTGCCTTTAGCTATGGTCTCATTTAATCCCCTCAAACAGGAGGGGCTAGTATTACTGCTTACCCCACTTCACAAATAAGGAAAACTGTTCAAGGTTACTTCAAGGTCAAGTGGTATCTGAGCCAGGCTCTCACCCAGTATTTGCCAGCTTTTATTTCATTATCATCTTATGAAGTGGCCTGAGTGGACTTTTTCTTTGAAAATCCTAATAGTCTTCCCCATGAAATGTTAATGCTTGTTTAAGTACTGTGTGTGCAGCCCATCCTCCATGGCTGTGGTTTTTTTGTCCCTGGATTCAACCAACTGCAGATTGAAAAGACTTTTTTAAAAAAAATGCATTTGGCCATGTGTAGTGGTGCATGCCTGTAATCCCCACACTCAGGAGCCAGAGGGAGGAGGATCTCAAATTCAATGCCAGCCTGGGCCATTACAGAGTGAGAGCATGTCTCAAAATGAAACACAAATGTTCATCCTGAATATGTACAGACTTTCTTTTCTTGCCACTTTTCCCTAAATACTACGGCATAACACCTATTTTCATAACATTTACGTTGTATCAGAGGTTATAAGTCAGCCAGAGATGATGTCACGTCTCTGGGAAGACTTGTACGTTCTGTGCGATCCCAGTGGCATTTTATGTAAGGCACTTGAGCATTCACAGATTTTTCTGCTGGGGGGAGGGGTTCTGGAATCAATCCTTGGCATGCAGACCAAAGGATGACAGCATATCTGTGCTTTATACCTAAGACTAAGATTTTTTTAGCTGGGCATGGTGGCGACCGCCTGTAATCCCAACCCTCGGGAGGCTGAGGCAGGAGGATGGAGAGTTGGAGGCCAGCCCATCTCAACCCCTCCCCTGAAAAATAAATAAATAAGCGTAAGCTATGGGGACCGGAAGTGCAGCTCTGGGGTAGACTGCTTGTCTAGCATGTGAATGGGGATGCACCCCATCCCCAGCAAGAACCATAACCTTGTGGAGAATGAACGGTCCCCCTCCCTTGGCACTGAGGTTTGGAGTTGGATAATCTATCCTGGGAGCCCCCGCCTCCCCAATGTTTAGTGCCCTGGCAGTGTCCCTGGCCACTGTCCACTAGATAGCCTCCTTCACTTCTGTCTCCAGCATTTGCCACAATCCCCTGGGGGGCGAGGGCAAGAATGGACCCCAAGTGAGAATTCCTGCCCCAGTCCGACTGAGATCCATGCACCACCCACCAGGACCTGGTGGTTATGGTACAAACTGGAAGCCAGGGTCTCCCACTGATTGGCCGGGGCCGGTCCCAGCCTTCCCTGAATTTTACTCAGATCAACCTTTGAGCAATAGGCTTCTTAGTAGGCCCATTTCAGAGTTGTCAAACCAAGGTCCAGAGAGGACAAATGACTTGGCCAAGGTCACGCAGCTCAAAAGGAGCGAGTAGGCTTATGAACCTAGTTGCTCAGCACCAGAGGCTGAGAGCTTTAGTCAGTAGGCTGCGCAGGCCCATTAAAGATCATTTTCCTTCCATGCTGGTGACCTTAGTCCCTTCTTAGGAACCCAGAGGCCTAAAGCCACCTCTGATCATGACTTTGGGCTGCCCTTTCTCTTCCCAGCCTCATTTCCATCCACTTGCCCCAAGCATATACCCATCTCCGGGCTCATATTTCCACCACAGGACCTTTGCACTGGCTGTTCTCTCTGGCCGGCGCCTTCTTCCATGAGACACACTCACATAGCATCTTTCCTCAATTTATTTAGGTCTCTGCTCAAATGTCAACTCCTTGGAGAGGCCTTGCCTGACCTCAGGTTCTCTCTGTTCTTTCTATCCCATGTCACCATCTATAATTATCAGATGGCTTACTTATTTTGACTTCACTCACTAGTCTGAGAAGTCCACACAGCTACAATCTGCATCATGCATCTGTATGTACAATGAGTGGTCCTGATAGCGTGGGCCCGCCTGCAATTGTAGCTACTTGGGAGGCTGACATCAGGAGGATCACGGTTTGAGGTTAACCTAGCAAATGGTTCTAGAGATTCCATCTCCAAAATAACCAGAGAAAAATGGACTGGAGGAGTGGCTCAAGTGGTAAGAGGACCTGCTTTGCAAGCACAAAGACCTGAATTCAACCCCAGTCCCACCAAAAAACAAACAAAAAACCCAATAATGAGTGGTCCTGACACAGATGAGGAAGGGGTCTGTAGCAGATGAGGGTCACCAAGCAAGTAACGGGGAGAGTGGCTTCGCATTTGACCCCTTTCCTATCGTCAAAACTCAGTCTTCATCCCACCAGCCTGTGACTCCCCCAGGCTCTAGTTTTCTGCAGCTTGGTTGAGCTGTAGTCACTATTACCAGTGAAAGACGGGGCTGGGTTTGTGGTTTGAAGGACCTTTCTCTCTGCCGATGTCATTTGAGGAAATGCTTTCTCAAAACAGTCCCCGGCATGGGACACTTCTCATTAATTTCAGCCAGTGTAACTGATCAGGAAAACTGAGGCTCAGAGAGAGACAACTCTGGTCCTAGGTCACACAGCAAATCAGCCAGCAAGGCTACATCTCACTTCTAAGTCACTGTTCTGGTTTGTAGTCCTAAACCTGTCCTTCCTTGCTGTGTGACCTTGGGCAAGTCACTCTGTCTCGGTTTTCTGGGTAGGAGGGCGCACAGGATGCTGGGAGTGAAAACGCGGGCTGGCGTTGGGAGGCCGCGGTAGCTGCACGCGCGCGTGGGCGGGACGGGACGGGAACTCCGCGTGCGCAACTTTTCCGCCAAGTTCATCGCCGTCCGCCAGGCGGCTGTCTCCGCGGCACTTAGCCCAGCGGTGGAGGATGGGGACCAAGCCAGTTCCCGATCCGGGGATGGCGAGGACCTCACCCGCAGCCTGCGGCCGGCCGGCCTGGCGCCCCACTCTCCAGGGCGCTCAATACGCATGAAAAAATAATAATACGGGGCCCCACGCAGTGACAGCGGCGACTTTGCTCGGGGACTTCGCGTCCCGAGGCAGGTGGGCCTGGGAGCGCACACTGGGGCTCTGCCTTTGCCGACGTCCAGCAGGGGGCGCGGAGAGCCCGCTCCCTCCACCCATCCAGGCTGGGGCGCACGCCAGGGACGCGGAGGCGAGGACCCCAGAGGAGACAGAGCTCAGCCAGAGAGAACCCCGAACCTGGCTGTCTCCACCCTCTCCCGGGCCTGGGAAGCGCTCCCCTGGATGGCGAGACTTGGGGTATTGGGGAGAGAAGAAGGGCAGGTCGCTACATTGGCCCTGCCCCCAATTCAGGCACCACCACCCCCTTTGTCCCCTTGCGGGTCCTGCTCTTCCTCCAGCTCCATCTGCCTCTTGACAGATCGTGGAGGTGCCGTGACTCACCCTAGCAGGGCGCGCCAGGAGCGCCATCTATGCACCCCAAGTCAGATAATGGAGTGTGGAGGCCATCTCCACTGGGGATGCAGTCCCCTTGACTCAAGTTCATGGGGCTCGCTGGACCCCTTTCTGGTGCTGGTTGAATTCTAACATGGAGAGTGTTGGGATTCCCTGTGCGCGCAGTAGTTGATCCCCCATTTGTTTTCAGAGGTAGTAGGATTTTGAACTCAGGACCTTGTGCTTGCAAGGCAAGCGCTCTGCCACTTGAGCCACTACCTCAGCCGTTTTTGTTTTAGTTATTTTCCAGATAGGGTCTCCTGCTTTTGCGTAGATCAGTCTGCAACCATGACTCTCCTACCTGCAGCAGCTGAGATTACAGGCCCGTGCCACCACCCCCAGCTTTAGAAGGGTTCCCATGCAGGGGGGAGGGTGCTGGCAACAGTGCCCTCCTTTGGCCCACAGCCCACTCTTCTGTCCCAGCTGCACAGCCACTGGAGACTGACTACACAGGCCAACAGTAAAATGGAAACTGAGTACATGCACGGATGTGGTTGAAGTTCCTGTTTTTTCTTCCTTCTCCAAGGAAACAGCACCCGCCCCCCCACCCTCCCCCCAGCCTTCCTCCCTTTCCCACCAGCCCAGCTCCCTGAGCAAAAATCTACTAAGCACTCACTGTGTTAAGTCCTTCACACACACCCTGAGCTCAGAATTGTCCAACTACAGCCTCACTTTACAGACAGGAAGCTGAGGATCAGAGAAGGCAAGACACTTGGGCAAAGACACAGGCTCCAGGCCCACCTGACCTAGAATCCCAGTTCTGCCTTTTCCTGGCTGTGTGATCGCCGGGCAGAAGGAGAAGAGATTTTTGCCTCTGGGCCTCGGTTTCCCCCATCTGTCTAACAGGGATATTTCACATGGAGCATGGGACATGTGGAAAAGTCCCCAGCAGGGTGAGCCTAACAGTGAGCCCTTAAAAGATGGATTCACTCAGTCACTGTCCCCTGGGAGTCAGCACTTCAGAGAGCAAGGCAATTAAGTCCCTCAAGCCTTAGAAGGAAATGGGACCTGGTTCCTAGCACCCCACCCCCTCCTGGGCTCTCAGGACAGTGACTTGAGCCAGTTTGGCTGTCTGCCTCTGTCTTGGCATTTCCTGTTGTTTCTAGCTTTGTTTTCCTTTGGTTTCTCTCTAGTTCCCTTTGGGAAATAGCAGGCTACCAGTGTAAGGCTCAGGACACTTGCTTCCTGATAGGGACAGGGCTGCTGGGCCTGGGGGTGTCCAGAACAGAGGAGGGGAGCTGGTGGAAGCCCCCAGAGACACTTTGGAAGATTAGGCCCCAGCCTCAGGGGCAGCAAATCTGACTATCATAGTGCTGTGTCTTGTATTGGGGCAGCCGTGAGTGACTTGAACCTGCCAGTCAACCAGGTTCTGGGGTGCACAGTCAGACCCTGGGGTGCCATCAGAACAGGTACAATCAGCATGTGGTGAGACAACACCTGTCCTTCTTGCACCTCCTGCAAGTCAGAGCACCATGCTCGCACATGTCACCCAAGGCGGGTGACAACATGGACATAGTGTCTTGCAGGGCTCCAGGGAACTAGGACACTTCCGCTAACACAATCACATTGTCCCAGGGAAGTATGCATCCCAATGCCACAATCACACACTTCACTACCACTGTGTTCCTGGACCATGACTATCTCATCATCACAGTCACTCTGTCGTAACTGCCATGTCCCATGAGGACATCTCACTCTCACAGTCACAGCATCCCTGGAACAGAGTCACTGTCACAGTCTCTATTCCAGAGTACAGTGAACCTATCACAGTCACCATGTCACAACTGTCATCAACACTGTCCCAGGAGCCGCACAATCACCCTGCAAAAGCATTAAATCCTTTGAGCACTCTCAGTCACACTCACTGTGTCCCACAAGGCACAGTCACTCTATATGACAGTCACAGCAAATCATGCTGTCACAATCATTGTCCCAGAAGCACAGTCACACTGTCACAGTCGCTGTGCGGGAACACACAGTTACCATATCACCGTGGCACGATCCAAGAAGCACACAGTCACTGTGTGACAGTCACAGGAGCCCACGAAGAGAGAGCAAAGGCAGCTGAGCTGGTCAGACATCAAAAGCTGGAAGGTCGGCAGGAAGTCACCATCAGAGCACCCCCCCAACACACACACCCTCACTACACTGTCACCTAAAACAGTCGGGGAGTTCTTGGCCCTAGGCTCGGGCTGTGTGCGCCCTCTGCACTCTTCCTTGCCTCAGGGCAGCTGTAGAACCCTAACACGCCTGACCTGAGAGGAGGGGGTGCCAACCCAACACACAGGCTCCTCCAAGGGCCCCCTCGAATTCCTGACCCCAGCTGCTGCAAGGCTGATCCAAGAATGCCCCCTCCACCTACAGGGTATTCCAACCCCTAGGAAGACCCTCAGTGGCCCCCAAGCCTGGAGTAAACAGTATGGTCCTGGCAGGCGCTCCGCTACAGAGCGCCCCCTAGGGTACCCCAAACACAGTGAATCTAGCTGTCATTACAGTGCCTCCAGCAAAGTCTCAAGTGTTAACCAATGTAGCAGCTGAGCTGCACTGGCACCGACTAAGCATATAGAACGAGCCCTAAAGCTGCGACCCCTTCCCCAACCCAGATCCCGTTAATACCACCCAAAATCGAGTCCCAGTACCCACTTCAGTAAGAAGACTCCCGTACAGTGACCAAGTAGGAACCGGGTCCCGCACGCCCGCGCAGCTCAACTTCTCCCGCCGCCCCCGCGGGTCACACTGACCCCACCTGCATCACAGCGCCCCCTGCGGTCGGCGGGACGAGTTGCGTTCTCCCTGCGCGCCTATGCGCTCCGCGCGCGTCCGCCACCCGGACTCTTACCGCCTGCAGCTACCTCCGCCCGCGCCGCCGCTGCTTGTGCCGGTGCCGTGGAAGGACGAGGGCCAGGACATGCGGGTCGTGCGCAGGCCAGGCCGGTCGCTGGTGTCCACGGCGTCGGCCCGCTCTATGGGCCGATGTGGTGGCCGCTCCGGCTCTGCGCGCTCCGCGCTGTCCGAGTAGCCGCGCTGCTGGATACGGATGGGGGTCCGCGGTTGCCGCCACAGGTGCTGGGGGGGCGGCTTCAGGGTGGCCTGGCCCTCCCGGGGTCCGGGCAGAGACAGAGACAGGCTTCGCTCCGATGGGGCGGCCGGGGGCTCCATGGCGCCGGCCCCCGCCTGCGCCCCGGGGGGCCCCGGCCTTTCCAAGCTGCACCTCGCTCAGCTGTGCGCAAGCCGACGCGCCTGGGGCCCCGCGGGTGCGCCTGGCCTCAGTGGGGCCATGGCGCCCCGGGGACAGACCCGGGGGCGCTGAGGGCCGATCGCCCCCGGGCCGGGCGCCACGGTTTTTTGTCAGCTCCTGGCACTCGGCTGCGAGCTCAGCTGCGCTCTCCGCGCTCGGCGCCCCGCTCGGCGCCAGCCCCGACTCCCCCGCCCCGTCCCGCCCCTCCCTGCCCCCCCGCCCGCCGCGGCTGTCAGCGCCGCCCCTCTCCTCCTCCGTCCCGGCCAGTGGGGGGCAGCCACCCAAGGAGGGGGGCCCTCTCCACCCACGCAGAGCCCCGCTCCCGGCGGGGAGGGGGCGCTGGAACTCGGCTCTCTCCTGAGCGCCTGGCCAAGCAGTGGCGCTCACGGGCAACAAAGAGTTAAACAGTTAATCCGATCGAGAAGAAGACACCCGACTGGTTGCCGGTGTGTCAGTCAGTCCGTCCATCATGGCGGGGGCGGAGCCGGGTGCTGGCGTGTCCTCGCTGCTACCCCTGGCCCTGGGGAGCTTTTGGGGAGTGGTCCTGGTGCCACCGGCGCAGTGCCTGCAGCAGGCAGTGGGGATGCCCCGAGATCTGCGGTCGTGGGTTGGAGGATGGTGATGGTGCGTGTCCGGGGCGGGATGTGTGCGCACGTGGGCCCTTCCGAGGGCTGTCTATGTTTTCGATGTCGGCTGGAAGTGTGTGTGCGCACGTGGTTGGCTGCTACTGTCTGCCTGTTTCTCTGGATTTCGCTGTGTGTATATCTGTGTGTCTGTGGGTGAAGGATGTGCGCGCACGTGTTCTGCCTGCTTGGAGGGTGTGCGCCTCCCCGGGGTCTGTTCCGGTGCCCTGGGGGCTGTTTGTGTTCCCACGCGCTTCGGAGTGTATCGTAGCCGGTGCTCGCTCGCGGAGTTGTGCACGCGATCTGCCTCCGTCGTCTGGCAGTGGAGTCTGAGAGCTTCTATGTATGTTGGTGTGTGTTTGTGTGGTCCGCCAGGGCCTCTTTGGGGGTGTTTCTGGGGTGTGTCCCTTTGGTTCCCTTGTAGTTCCAGGAGGATAGCCTGTAGAGGATACCGCGACTGCCCGCCCACCGCTCTAAGTATAGCTACCTCTTCTAAAGCGCTTCTGCGGGAGGTAAACTGAGGCAGGTCCTGGTAGCCGCGGGGCGCACCCCTGTGCCCTTTTCAGGCGAGTAAACAGCCGAGCCTCCTCCCCGCGGCCCCCGCCGGCAGAACCCCCCCTTCCGGCACCTAAATCCGGAGTCGCCGTGACTCACGCTCCCGCCTCCCCCAGCGCCGCGCCGAGCGAACGAGCAAAGAGAGAGCGGGATCCGAGCGCGCCCCCATCCCCCGGCCCCGACGGAGCCCGGGTGGCTGCTGGGTGTGTGGGGGTTGCTCGCTCGCTCCCGTGCCCCACCTCCCAGGCCGTTCCGTGCTCACACGCGAAGAGGCTCCGGTGCGTGTCCCCGGGACCAAGCCCACGCCCCCGTACGCCCCCTCTCAAGGGCTACCCCGGGGCAGGCTGTGCAGTCTGCCATCGCCGCCCCTTTCACCCCGTGCTGTTCTCATTAAAAAAAAAAAAAAAAAAATCCTGCTTGTCTTCAACCTCCACATCCACTTTTCTCCCCTGTGGAGGGGGTTCCGGGGGTGGGCGAAGGTTGAACAGTATCTGATCACCCCCACCAACAGCTACCGGGTATCGCAGAGGCCAGAACCGTGCCCCCCCCCCAAAAAAAAAAAAAACCTCTGGGGATTTGCAAGGGTTGTGGGCTCTTCCCAGATCAGGAGGGTCCTGAGCTGGAAAAAATTATTGGGGGTGGGGAGCTGTAGCCTTGGGCAGAGCTTTGGATGGGGGATGGGTACCGCGGGGGTGTGGGGGGGAGTCAGGGCACAGCTGGGGTTGCAGAAGGGAGGAGGGCACAAGGCAGTAGGCCAGGGCTTGTATTTGGAGCTGTGACTTGAGCCCCGAGATGGATGAAGCTGGACCTGAACCAAATTGAAGCTAGATGGATGGGGGAGGGGAGGTATACCTTAGGCGGCTCCAGAGAGGAATGACAGTCACTTCCTGCCCCCATCTGGAAACGAGCCATTTTATCAGACCGAAGCAAAGACCCAGAGCCCTTGGACTGAGTAGATGGGGGCGGGGGCTGCAGAGAACAGTGGCCAGGGGAGGGCAGCGGGGAACCGGCCTGCAGCCAGGACCAGCTCAGCTGCTGGCTTTCCGACTCATCCTTGGGCCAGGAGGGGAGGGCCGGAGTGCCTTGGAAGGTCCCAGATGACAAAGTACAGTGTGAGGCTAGGCTCTCTTGATTTTTCTCACGTCTCTTCCAGAGAAAGAAAAATTCAAGACCAGATCTCCTCCGAGGTCCTACCATCTTTTTAAGGCATGAGGGCGACAGAACCCAGTCAGCAGGGCAAACTGGCTGGTTCATTGCCAGCTCCCCATTTGTCTCGGCTCTGTGAATCTGGGGGCATTGTAAGGGGGCTGAAGAGCTGAAATCCCCTTCCCGTGTCCGGTGCCTAGTTCGCTCAGGCAGCAGGGACAATGGAAAAAGGGGGAGCCGCGGGGGGAGGGGGGATAAGGCTGTCACACACATCCTGAGCCCCCAAATGCTTCAGAAGTTTAGTTTTGTAAAACGCAGGGAGCCAGGAGCTCAGGACAGGCTGGTGGCTGGCCATAGTCCAGCTGGTCGTCTTCCTCCGTCCCTCCTCCCAGTCTGGTACCCCGCCTGCCTACCTGTCGGCCTCCGGCCTGGTGATGGAAATCCGAGGCGGAATCAGCAGAGGCAGAGTGGTCGGCCGTGGTGGCAGGGAGGTCCCGGTGTCTGAGGAGGGTTCAGGTTGGGCCCAGCCCAGGCCGGGACCCGACGAGAGGCGGCGGCGAGGGCGACGCAGATCGGCCCCTAGCATATTGGCACCGCCGGGCTCGGGGGTCTCCCCGGGCCTCTGTGGAGGACACAGGTGGGATGGGGGCGTGGCCTGGCATTGCAAGATCTGAGCCCCGCCCCCCGGAACGCGCATACCCAGTCCTCTGAAGGAGTAGTTAATGTAGGCAGGGGGTAGCGTCCCTGTGCTCCCCTCAAGACTGAGCCTCCCACTGAGGGGGCCCGCCTATCCCTTAGGCTTCAGGATGCCCTAATTTTTTATTAGTCCTCCTTTGGATTCCCAGCCTTGGACTCTGGACCCTCACATCTCTATCTTACCTCTTATGTGGGACCCCTCTTGACACATCTCCCTCCCTTTTTTGGTGTGACAGGATTTGAACTCAGGGCTTTCCTTGCAAAGCAGGTGCTCTATCGCTTGAGCCACACCGCCAGTCTACTGGTTATTTTGGAGACCCCATCTCCAGAGTTATTTTGGAGATGGGGTCGCCCGGACAATTTTCCCAGGCTGGCCTTGAACCACGCTCCTCCTGATCTTAGCCTCCCAAGTAGCTACAATTACACGCGTGAGCCACTGGCGCCTGGCCACGCATCCCCCTTTTACAAACGGTGTCTTTCCACCCTCCACGTCTAAGAAGCCTTTTCTTGATCTTAATGTTAGTCTACTCCCACATATGAGACCACGAAGACCTCACCCCCAGTGCCCTTCCCCCACTCCTGGCCAAAATTGACTCCCCAGTTTGAGAAGGCCCTAGAAAGACCTTGTCCCAGAGAACCTATTAACCTGGGCAGCAGGAGAAAAGTGGGAATAAGAGTAAACTGAGGCACCAGAGAATGGGCCTCCCACAAGGCCATTCTCAGGGATCAGCTGCGAAAACCAGGGGGCGACTGTCTCCTCACCCAACTGCGGCCTAAGGCCCGCCTCCCAAGCCCAGGACCCGCCCCTCGCACCTCTTCCCTGGTCCCGGCCACGGACAGGACACTGCGACTCCTCTTCATCCCGCCAACCTAGCGCATCGCTGGGGCTGCGAGCATCATGTCGGCCCAGGGCCACCTGCAGAACCAAGCGAAGGCATCTGCCATTAGCGCGCTGGGGCTCCCCCTGCTGGCCGGGCCAGGAACGCGCTCCGCCCCTCACCTATGGCCTCTCCCGGGGGCCTGACGTCAGCAGGGGGCTGACGCACTGCCCCGGGGTGACGATGCCATCCCGTTGCTAGGGCGACAGCTGACGCACGGCAGGACTGTGGCCAGCGTCAATGCCTGGATTGGCCACTGGGGGGCCGGGGAGGCGCGGGGCCAGAGTCGCCCCACCCCTACGTGGGCTCCTTCCCGCGGGGGCTTCCCCGCCCGGGGATCCCACGAGGAGACTGGGAGCTCCCGGAGCTGGCCGCGTGCTGCGCGTGGTCCGAGCCGGGGGCCGGAGGAAGCGTCTCCTCCGAGCTGTTGGGCTTTTATGCCTGCACCCGAAATAGCCCCGATGTGCGGGGGCCGAGCGCAGAGAGACGGCGGCTTTGGGCACAGATGGGGGACGCACAGGCAGAGGCGCGCGGAGACAGACAGGGACGCGTGGAAATAGAAACAGACAGACAGGGACACAGACGCAGTGTGCGATGATGGGTGCGCTCCGCTGCCGCCGGTCCTTAGCTAGAAACTTGGGATGGGGAGGTGTGAAGAGCCTGGTGCACTTCATCAGCGTCCCCAGGCACGTCTGAAGATTTTTTTATTTGCTGTGTGGCCGTGGGTCACTGACTTAAACTCTGAGCCTCAGTTTCTCCTCTGTGAAATGGATATGATCTGTGTGATGCCCACGTGAGAATGACATGAGATCTAACCAGATTGCACAGAACAGTGTCTGGCACTCAGGAAGTGCTTAATAAACGCATCGCTACCAACATCTGAGCCTGTAGGAGCTGGCTAGAGCTCGAGTCAGATTGTCTCTCCAGTGCTTAGAACCCTCTACTGGCTCTTTTGTTACTTAAAGGAAAAGTCAAAGTCCTCAACATGTGGCCCACACAGTCCTGCAGCACGTGCCCAAGTCACCACCCGCCCCCGCTCAGGTCCAGCCACACCGATCTCATCAATGTTGCAGCTTCAGGGCCTTTGCACTTGCATTTGCTGTTGTCCCCACCTGAAACTCCTCAAATATCACTCACCTCTTGCAGTGTTTCTCGCCATGCTGGCCCACTCCCGTTTCAGGCTGCAACCCCCATTCTCCCGTTACTCCCAATTTCTTTTAAATTTGTTCTATTTTCCATAGCGCTCATCATCTCAATAATACAATAATAGCTACTATGTATATTATTAAAGTTTCTCTCCCACACTAGGATATTAGTTGCAGGAAGGCAAGAATAGTTTTGTCTATTTTATTTATTACCGTATCCTCAGTGTCCAAAATGGAATTTGGAACCTAGTAGCAATTTAATAACTATTTGTTCCACGTCTGGTTATGGACCCAATAGCATTTTGTTTGCTTGCTTGCTTGCTTCTTGTGACACAGGGTCGTATTTTGCAGTCCAGGGTGGCCTGGAATTCCTGACCCTCCTGCCTCAGCCTCCCAAGTGCTGGGATTACAGCTGTGAGCACCACATCTGGTGTTTTGTTTTTTTCTATGTTCCAGGCTGGCCTGGAATTCCTGGGCTCAAACACTTCTCCTACCTTCAGCCTCCTGAGTAGCTGGAGGTACAGGCATGTACCACTGGACCGGGCACTCCAATAACGTATTTATAGTGCTCCTAGCAGGACTACTATTGTGCCCCCTAATTTGGCCTTTCTTTCTTTTAAAAACTCTTAAAAACTGGCACATATTTGTATATATTGTACTTTGTAAAGTACAGTAATTCAATGTGTAATGGTCAAATTAGAGTAATTAGCATTTCTATGTATTGGGACTCTTTTAGATATTTTGAAATATATTAGAAAAAAATTGGGGGGGTGCCATGTTGGAGATGGATGGACTCCACAGCCTGGCACATACTAGGCAAGCACTCCACCACTGAGCTACATTCCCAGTTTTTCTTTCGTTTTGTTTTGTTTTTTGTGGTGGTACTGGGATTTGAAGTCTGGGTCTCATGCTTGCTCAGCAGATGCTATACCACTTGAGCCACTCCCTACCTTTTTTTTTTTGAGTTGGTGTCTCCTATGTTACCCAGGCTGGTGTTAAACTCCTAGCTCAAATGATCCTTCTACCTCAGCCCCCTGAGTAGCCGGGACCACAAGCACATGTTGCCATGCCCAGCTAAAAATTATTCGTTACTCTCACTGTGCTACAAAACAGAATTCCTCCTGACTGTATTTATTTCTTTTTCTTGCCTTATTGCAGTTGCTAGCATTTCAGTTTAATGTCAGTGTAGTGAATGTGAACATCATTTCACTGCATGTGAGATGGCTCTCATTGGTCACAGCTCCACCTGTGTAAGCTCAAAGAATGCTGAATGAAAGAAGGGAGGCAGAGAAGGGGAGAAGGGTGGAGAGAGGGAGGGAGGAGGGGGGAGGGAGGCACAGAGAGAAAAACCCTTTCTCTGTATGCCAAAAGATACATATGCTCAGACAGGTAGAGAATAGGCCATGTAGTAAGATGCCCAGTCTCCATGATTATGCTTGGCAGAGCTTCATTCAAATCCTGCCCCTGCCATTTCTAGGCTGTGTTGCCTTGTGCAAGTCACCCAACCTCTCTGTGCTTCACTTTGAAAACAGGGATACTATTGAGACCTGTCTTCTGGAGCTGTTGTGAAGATAAAATGAGGCTATGCACATACAGTTCTGAGCATAGGGCCTGGTTCATAGTAGATACTCATAAAATGGTAGCCACTGCCCTAGTAATAACAATTATAATTATCTTCCTTGTTGTTGATGGACATAGAGCTATAGACAGACTTAAAAGGTAGCACATTATTATAGAAATCTCACTTCCTACCCTCCCCCTTGTTCTACCAGCCTCCTTCCTGCTCCTTACTCTTAGAACATATGCAGACCACGGGCCCTTTGCATGAGCTCTCCCTTCCACTGTAAAACAAATCTCAAATATCTTGTTCTTCCACTCCCTTGATTCTCCTGATTCTGTTTGTGTTTTGTCTGTTTGCTTTAGACATAATAATATTCAAACAAGATATAATTAACTTTTATTAGTTATTGCCTGCCTTAACTGTGTGTGTGTGTGTGTGTGTGTGGTGCCGGACATCGAACCCAGGGCTTCATGCATGCTCACCAAGCATTCTACTGAGCCCCCACCCTGCCTTTTATTTTTTAAAGACAGGGTCTTGCTATGTAGCCCAGGCTGCCCTCCAACAACCAATCCTCCTGTCTCCTCCTATCAAATGCTGGGATTACAGACATGTACCACCATGCCCAGCTTGTAGTTCTTGATAATTTTAAACACAGGCATTCCATTTGCATTCACCCTGGGTCCTGGAAATTCTGTAGTGGGTCCTGGCTGTCTCCCAAGTGCCTGGAATGGCCTAGGGTAGGTGGTTGTCATTAGTAGAGTAAAGAAAGGAAGGACTGAAAGGACAGCAAGAGGGGCACTGGCCAGGATAGAGGCAACCATTCATCTCTGTAGAAACTGGCCATGGCAGAACCCCAGGCAGAGGAGGCAGGAACTGGGTGGAGGATGCCTCTAAGCCTGCCTTCCCTCTGGACAGCAGGCTGGCTGGGGAGGGGGGTCCAGATGGCAGGGCAGGCTGCTCTGGGACTGAGAGCAGCCTCTTCCTCTATGAAGCCTGTCCATGTCATCAGCCACCAGCCCAGCCTGGGGCCATTTATACCACAGCCTGGAGCATTTCCAACTTGCCTGCCCAGAGCTGAGACAGACCTGAGAAGGATCTTGAAGCATGTATGCATGGATGTGTACACATGCATATGTATAAATGGCCATACATGCAATCACACAGGTGGAACTTTTTTGGAGGGGGAGGGATATTGAGGTTTGAACTCAAGGCCTCAGCTTGCTAGGCAGGTGCTCTACTACTTGAGCCACACCCCAGTCCTTTTTTTCTTTTAAGTTATTTTTCAGATAGGGCCTCTCATTTTTTGCCCAGGGCCCTGCCTAGGAACATGATCCTCCTACCTGTGCCTCCCCAGTAGCTGGGATTTCAGGTGGCAGCACCATGCCCAGCATTGATGTGAAAACAACTCCTCTAGCAAGTATTTCTAGCCATCGAAATATCATATCTGCCCATTTTTTTCTCTCATAGCACATCCCTTTATTGCCACCTTTTTGTTTTATTTCTGGATGCTGAGGCTCAAACCTCTCTTTTCTGGGAGGCAAGGGACTTTGTTTTCTGCACTGTTGTGTCCTCAGTCCCTGTTGGAGTGCTTCCCTAGCATGCTTGAGGCTCTGGGTTCCATCCCTAGCACCAAAAAAAAAAAAAAAAAAAAGGAAGGAGGAGGAGGAGAGAATTTCATTTTCATTTACTGAGTACCCGCCCCCTTGTTCCTCTGCCTGGCGACAGAACTTTAGTTTTCAGTGTGACATCATCAGGGGCATCTTGTTTATACACTGATCGCGCTCCCTCACCAGGCAGGAACAGGGACCCTGCTGGTCTCGGATGCTGCAGCCTTACGATCTGCCCACAGTGCCTGGAATACATAGCAGATACATGGCTGATAGGCGTGAAATGAACAAGGAAATAAACCATGGAGCGAATGTAGCAGTCCCTCCCGCCCCCAACCTCAGCGCGTCACTCCCTTCCCCACTTTGCCTTGAGGAAACTGAGGCCCTCCAAGGCAAAGCCGTTTGCGGTCCCGCTATTGCTAAGAGCTGTGTGGCTCTCGGATGCACAGGAAACAAGGGTAGACTCAAAAGCCGTCCCTATCCTCCCCACCCCCACCCCACAGAAACAGAACAAATGCACGGATGGGGGGGGCGGGAATCCACATACGAACAGTGCAAAGTAGTGGGACGGGGGTACAGGGAGGGCATCTTCTTTCTTTCACATGTCCCCAGAGCATCAGATTAGGAAACGCTCGGCGCTGATGGAGGCTTCCGGCTCCCTGTCTCCAGTTTTGGGACCCTGTTTTGCTGGGACCAGGTAGTTCCAGTCTCCGAAGCCAGGAAGGGACCCTCACACCTACCCGGGAATCCTCAGCATCTGGGGTCCTCCCTACACACCCCCAGCTCATCGGTGGGGCTGAAGACCTCAGAGAGCATATTGGAGGGGATCACGGTTTTCTTGGGGAGCCAGGAAGACCCCTTCATCTAAATCCCCTCCCTCCGAGACGCTGGGCCCCCTTCCCACCGCACCTCACAACCCAAAGCTTACCTTGCTGGGGGGCTGGGGAGGGGATGCCCCGCCATCTCCGACCTGGGGGGTCGGGAGGGGATAGGGGTGGTCCAGATTCTTTGTTTGCCGGTGTGTTGTATGTGTGTGTGTGTGTGTGTGTGCGCGATTGTGAGACCCACTGGGTGTAGGTCCGTGCGCGCGCGTGCCCAGGCCGTGACGGCCGCTGGTGTGCTGGGCTGCCCTGACTGGAGGCGGAGGGAGGAAAGACCGGACTCCCCCGCCCCCGCCCGCCCACTCGCAGGTTTGAATGGTGCGCAAGGAGGAGGGACGACAGCGGGAGGGCGCTTTTGTCTCGATGGCCCTCCCCCTCTCTAGGCCGGGGAATCCCCCCCAAGTTTCACTGCCCCTAACACCTTCCCCAACACCTCCAGACACCACCACCACCAACCGCCTACACCCGCCCTGGGAAAGGCTCGGAAGAGGAGCTCCGCCCTCAGGTGGCTGGAGCTCCCCCCATTCCATGTGCCCCCGCGGAGCACCGGTTAATCTCAGATAATCCTGGCCCTAGGCTTCAGCATGTTTTTTTTTTATCCCTGTATCAAAGCATGGATTAAGATGTACACAAGTGTGCGGCCGAGGCTCCCCAATGGAATCCTTCAAGCCCTGGCCGAGGTTGGGGACCCCAAACAAATAAGGAGGGGCTATAATCATCCCCAGATTGCGACAAGGAAAGCCCCCGTCCGCACCTCCCAGATCCTATACTGGGCGTGGAGCCAAAAGCACTGATCGCTGGCTAGACTTTGGCGACACCCAGCGGCGGTGGGGGAGACAAGCGCCGGAGACCCGTTAAGGGGAGGCCTGGGTGATTCCAGAGAGGGTATGAGTGCGCAGGTTTTCGTCTACGAGTGGCAGGGGATGGGGGCGGGGTTGGAGGCTGTGGTCCGTGGCCGAGAAACACCAGTTTCCAAGCGGAGCCACAGTTACCTTCCACCTCTGATCCCTCCCGATAGCAGGGCCATGCCGCCCCCTACTTAGACACTCCCCCTCCGCCAGGAAAGGGCCGTAGAATGTTGGGATTGGGAAAGTTCCATCTGATCGAGTATCCCACCCAAGCGCAGGGTTAGGATCCCCTTTACCAGGAGTGGGGGGCGTGTCTTGTAACCGAGGCTCTGCTCCCTGCAGTGGGCCCGGATTGATGTCACTGCGGCGTGGATAGGGGGACAATCCTCTCCCTCAGTCTCGTCAACTGCCCCCCTGTGGCTGCCGCCGCAAACGCCTACAGCAAGGTGGCGGGAGATGAAGAGAGCTCTCGGTTGCGGCGACCATTCGTTAGCCTCCAGGAGGTCCTAGCAGAACCTCCGTGCGTGACGAGGCGGAGTTTCGGCGGGAATTCCCGGGGCTCTGGAGCACGTGTGCAGGGCCCTTTAAGGCGGATCTAGTTGCTAGAGCCGCCGCCGCAGTTGCTAAGGATGTGACGTAGAGAGCGCATCCGGGCGGAAGCGGAAGGGGCGGGGCTCCGCGCCCGAGTGTCCAGCGCTGCTGCTGGTGCTGCTACTGCCACCGCCGCCGCTGCTGCTCCCCGAGCCGGAGCGGGCTGGGCCGCCGAGGCAAGATGGTGGACTACAGCGTGTGGGACCACATCGAGGTGTCTGACGATGAGGACGAGACGCACCCCAACATCGACACGGCCAGCCTCTTCCGCTGGCGGCACCAGGTAGAGCGTGCGCGCCTATCCCCTACCCTCCTCCCAGGTCCCCGCTCTAGAGTTCTGACCCCGCTTTTGACACCCGAAGTTCGTGTCCCACAGTCTGGACCTTAAGGCGCTTCGACTCTACCCCAAGACCCCAGTTCTGCTGGGGCCCTGAGTCCCTGCCCGCGATCTCCGAGGTTCCCCTTTGCTTTCTGGGTGGGACTTCCTACTGATCCTAGGGCTTTGTCCTAGTCTACTCTCCCACGTCGAGCCTTGGGAGTCCCCCTAATGCTATCTGCGATCTTTCGTTTACACCCAGAACTCTTCTTCAAAGAGACTGAACCCCGAATTCTGTTCGATGAACCCCTTATCCTGTTCATGGACCCACTTCTGACTTGGGGTTTTTCCATCAGCCTCTTCAACCCCTTAGAGTCTAGACTCTCAATACTTTAGATTCTATTCTAGGATCTGTTTCTCGGGGTCTTGACCAGGATTCCCATTCAGATCCAGAGACCCCACTCCTTACCCAAACTGAACAAGGAACTTGCTGGCTTGCTGCTGGCCTGGGATTCCGACCCCCTCACACACACACCCAGGACCCCTTCCTAGCGCGTGTGGAGTCCTGACCTAGTACGGTCTTTGGTCTCACCTAGGACTTGAGTTTTGGAAAGGGGTTACCCTCCGGATTCAGCCACCAGCTCCACCCTGATCGCTTTCCCTGGCCTCACCTCCTTAGACCCCATTTCCCATTGCTCCAGGAAACCCCGCCCACTTAACTTCCGGCCCAGCCAAAGCCTCTGCTCCTGCAAAATACTGTGGACCCCATCGCCGCCTACCCCCTCAAGACTGGCTTCCTGTGTGAACCTTTGCCAGCACTGGAAACTCACTAGACCCATGCCTGAGGCCCCAAGTCCACCGTGCCTCACTTCCATTCCCAGCCTGATCTCCAACTCGCTGGCATTCAGATTGACCCAATCTAGCCCATGGATGCTCTTGGTCTGACACCAAAATCAGTAACCCATCCCTTTTATAATCTGCCACAAGAGACTGCCTGAATCCAGTAGTCCCTTCCCCGTTCCCTTCCCCGTACCCTTCCCCGTACCCTTCCCGGATGTGGCATTGGTCCCTATGTCGGGCCCCTAGTCCCATCTCCAAAACTTCCTTAAGGTCTGGATAGAGTACCTATCCAGCAAGCCACTGGAGTGTGCGAAGAAAGTTCCAACATTTCTGTGTCTTGCCATAGCATTTTGTTATGAAATACGTTAAGACCTCCGCAAAGCTCTGCGCACTAATCTTGGGAACTCGTATTTCTGTCACAGAAAGACGTTAATTTTACTACTGTGGAGAACAGATTGGTCCTGCTTGGGGGGAGGTCTCCCGTCTCCTGGCACAGAGATGTTTTTTGTCCTGCTGGCTGTAGTAGAGACGAGAGAAGGCAGGAGGCCCAGTGCCTCCAGTCCAAGTTCCGAGACAGACAAGCCGGGGTTCTAGTCCCAACTCTGCTCCTTCCTGCCTCAAGGCTATGATGTAGTAAGACTCATAACCTCTCAGAGCCAAGTATGAAACTGGGGTAATGTGGTTCCTGCCTCTAGGAAACATTGCTGCTGTTTTTATTGTTTGCCTTTTGAATTTTTTTCCCTTTGGGACTGAGATTTGAACTCAGGGCCTTATGCTTGCTAGGCAGGTATTCCACCTATTGACCCACACCACCAGCCCTCCTTTTGGAATTTTTGAGACAGGGTTTCACTATTATAGCCCAGGCTAGCATGGAGCTTATGATCCTCCTTGCCACAGCCTCCTGAGTACTGAGATTACAGGTGTGTACCATCATGCCAAACTTCTCTCAGACAATTTTAACAATAAAATGGGGACAGCTCTGAAAAGAACTTGGGGCAGGGCCAGGGAGGGAATCAGCATTCTGGAAGGGGAGTGGAAAAAGTAGTAAACATCTGTCATGGTTCCCAATACAGGCCTGACCACCTAGGTTCAAATTCCAGCAGCTTCTTTGTCACATGCTGTGTGACTTCCAACTACTTGTTTGACCTCTGTGTGCTTTAGTCTCCCCAGCTAAGAAGACGGATAGGATTCATCTACCCCCATAAGGTTGTTGTCAGGGTTACCTTATTAACTTAATGTCCTTAATGCTGTTGGGGCTATAGCTACTATTAGCATTAATATTTTTTGTTTATTTATGTGTGTCTGTATTGGAGATTGAACCTAGAGCCTCTTGCTTGCTAGGCAGTTGACCTTCCATAGTAGCCACATCCCAGATCTTTTACTTTTAGTGTTTGGGGAGGGTCTCAGCTTTTGCCTGGGACAACTTTGGGCCACAGTCTTCCTACCTCCTCCCAAGCAGCTAGGATTACAGAGTACTGGGACTTGAACTCAGGGCCTCATGCTTTCTAGCCACTCCACCAACCCATTTTTGTGTTGAGTATTTTCAAGATTGGGTCTTGTGAACTATTTTGCCTCGGGGCTGGCTTTGAACCGAGATCCTTTGATCTCTGAACAGCTAGGATTACAGGCATGAGGCACCGAATCCAGCCCATCTTGTTTTTTGATAGGGTCTCACAAACTTTGCCCAGACTGGCCTCAAACTCTCCATGTTCCTACCCTGCCGCCTAAGTAGCTGGGAGAATAGGCATGAGCCATTCCACCCAGCTCATTGTAATTTTTTTGTTTTTTTTTTTTTGGCTCTGAGGTTTGAACTCAGGGCCTCATGCTTACTAGGCAGGCATCCTTACCACTTGAGCCACTCCACCAGCTGTTTTTTGGAATGGATTTTTTTTGAGATAGGAGCTCTTGAACTATTTGGCTGGCTTTGAACTGAGATTCTCTTTTTGATTTCTGCTTCCTGAGTAGCTAGGATTACGGGTGTGAGCCATCAATGCCCAGGTGTAATTTTTTTTAATTCTGTATTGTATTTATTTTTTGGTGGTACTGAGGTTTGAACTCAGGGCCTTGTGCTTGGGTGGGCATGTGCTTTACCACTTGAGCCACTTCCCCAGCAAATTGTAATTCTTGTTGCAAAACCAATAGAGAAAGGATGCTTGAGTCTCTTCCCAGCCCCAGCTCTACAGCTCCATTGCTATTAGTGGATTCTTCTGGCTCTTTCCAATGAGCTGTATCATGTCAGGATTCTGAATGCCTTGATTTCCCCATCGGGAAGACGGGGTCAGTGACACCTGCAAAGCCTTCTTGCTCCTATGGCTCCTGTTGGCCCAGCCTGCTGCAGCCCCTCCCATATGGCAGGCATAAAGCCCAGGCCAGGCAGGCTGCTGTCGCCACCAGGTCCACAAGGCATTTCATTGGCTTTGCCTTTCTTGGCAGCCACTCAGAGGACACTGGGGAGAGTGGTGGCTCCCAGCAAAAGTCAGCTGGGTAGTGGCTTCCTGCCCTAGAGAACCTCATGGAGAACATCAGGAAGGCACTAGGGTGACACAGGTCCACTGTGGGGAAAGGGAGGTGATAGAAGCCAGGACTACCTTCCATTCCCTTGAAGCAGGAGTTTTTATCCCTCATCCCTGTGGAGAATCTGGGGCTCAGGATTGATGGGATTTGTCGGTCTTGTGGAGGATTCAGATAGGCTCCAGGGGTGCCCCTTCTCCCAGTGTGTGCCAGCCCCTGGGTTCACTGCTTCAATAAGGCACAGAGGTGAGCCAGCGGGCTACTCGGTGATAATGACAAAAACGAGGCTAACACTGGGCCACAGAGTGCCACATGCTCTACAGTCACTCGTGCATCCTCATGAGGGCCCATTTCAGAGAGGCAAACGAAGGCCAGGAGAAGTTTTGAGAAGCTTAAGTGACTTCACCAAGTCACCAGTTGGTAGCAGAGCCTGGTGCTGTGACAGCGGGGTGGCAGCCACTCCTAGTTACCAAGCATTTATCAAGTCAGAGATGGAGCCAGGCACTTGAGGTGTGTTTCCTTGTTTCAAGCTCAGAGAAGTCCCCAGAGAAAGATTGTCCCTTTGGACACAGGAATGAAGCAGCCCTGGGCTTTTCTTTCTTTCCTTTCCTTCCCCTTCCTTTCCTCCCTCCTTCCCTCCTACTCTCCCTTGTTTCCTCCTGCCCTCCCATGTTTCTTCCTCCTTTCTTTCCTTCCTTCCTTTTTTTTTTTTTTTTTAACAGAACTGGGCATTGAACTCAGGACCTTGAGCTTACTAGGCAGACACTCTCACTCAAGCCATACTCCCAGCCCTTTTCCTTTTGTTTTTCAGATAGGGTCTTGTGCTTTTGCTCAGGCTGGCCTTGGACTTAGGTCCTCCTTCTTCCACCTCCTGAGTAGCTGTGATTATAGGTGTGCACCGCTACATCCAGCCCAAACAAACATGAACTTTATTTTAATCATTATTTTTGCTTTTCCTGGTACAGACAGTCTGACTTACGATGGTTCCACTTACTTTTTTGTGATTTTATGACAGTGGTAAAGCACTCCCTGTACAATATTCCATTTTCACTTTCGATTACATGACAACTGGGTGCAGTGATGTGCATCTGTCATTCCACCTACTCAGGAGGCTGAGGCAGGAGGATCAGGGGAGTCCAGGAGTTCGGGGCCAGCCTGGGCAACTCAGCAAGACCCTGTTTCAAATAACAGGAATGACATGAAATGTTCAACACTTTTGCTATAAAATAACCTCCAGTTAGATGACTTTGCCTTGCTACAGGCTAAGCTAGGGGTTGGGGGGTGAGGTGTATCCAATGCATTTTTCACTTCCTGATATTTTCGACTTGTAATGGATTTATGGGATGCGACCCCACTGTAAGTCAGGCCACCTGTGCAGCTTTGTGAGGTCACACCTGAAGTGCTTCTGGGCCAGATGAGGAAACTGAGGTTCCAAGAGGTTAGAGGAGGGTCTAGGGACCTGCAGCCAGTGCACTGTGTCTGTGGAGTGCGACCCATAGTCTGGCATCTGGTCACGTTACCTGATGACCTCAGCAGGGCCTCTGTGGTGCCATGGTGCCTCAGAAGGACTGAGAGGTAGGATTAAAGTAGGGGAAGTGGGTGGAAGAGGGCTGCAGGTGGACAGGCAGAGAGGCAGGATAGGAGCTGGTGCATGGGGGCACAAGGACCAGCTCTGCCAACCACCCAAGGCTGGGGGAGATGGCAATTCCAGCCAGGGGTCCGGAGTCCCACCTGAACTCAGACCCTCCCAAGGCAGAGGTCGGGGGTTATTGAAGGTTTCAAAGACCCCTCGTGTGGCCTGGATTATTGAGGGACAGTGTTTGAAGGTGGTAGAACCACTTGGGACTTTGGTGACTCTGGGTGAAGCAGGTGGTGCCAGAAGAGGAGGAGGCAGATGATGGTGGAGCCAAGCAGGATTGGGGAGTGGAGAGGGCTGAGTGGACTGGAGAGTCTGCATGGCTGTCACCAAATACCTGACAGAAGAGGTGCCAGGTGCACCATCTAGCGTGGACTAGAAGGCCAGGGAGCCAGGGGCAGGGCTGAGGGCCTGGGTAGTGCTCTTCAGTCAGGCTGAGGTGGAAGGGAGAGGTAGAGGTGACAATTACTGGGACTTAACAGAGCTGGAGGAGGGGGAGGAGGTAGGCGTGACCCACCCTTGGGGATGGAGAGTTCCATAGAGGACCTGTTTTTTTGTGGAGAAAGACGATGACTTCTGCCAGGCTTGGTGGTACACACCTGTAATCCTAGCTCAGGAGGCTGAGGCAAGAGGATCTCCAATGAAAGGCCATCCTGGGCTACAAAGCAAGACCCTGTCCCAAAAAATCAGAAAAAGAAACAAGAGACCAAGTTCCATTTTGAGCATGGAGTTGGAGGTAGTTGTGCAATGGCAGGAAGAGGTAGCCTGGGAGGGCTGGCAGAGGGGAGGGGTTGTGGTTGGAGGTGGAGTCTGGGAGCTGGGGACCAGAGCACCCCTATATTCACTTCAGCATTTCTGAGCCCCCACTGTGTGCCAGGCCCAGTTCCTGCCCTGGAGTCAGATCAGGGAACAGCATGGAGATAGTATCCTTGCAGCAAGACAGTGTCTAAAACGTGACAAATAATTGTCACAAGATGTTAGCAGATAGCCATAACAAAGGAGGACGACAAAACGGCATGAGATTGGGAAGGCGGCCATATTTAGTAGTTAGTAATGGCTGTACAGATAACCATGGAGAGGGAGTGAACTGCACTGCATCAAGGGGGAGCAGGCCAGACATGGGATCAGCTGGTGCAAAGGCCCTGAGGTTCAAAAAGGAACCAGGATCCAGAAAAAGTGAGGCGGCCACTGTGGCTGGAGGGGAGGTGAGGTAGGAGGCGACAGGTCAGAGCATGCAGGGCCTTGTGGGCTGCAGTGAGGACTTGGCTTTGCGCCGTGTGAGGTGGGAGCCACGAAAGGTTCTGAGCAAAAGAGGGGTCTGACCTGACTCAGGTGTGCCCAGGTTCCCATGGGGTGCAGATGGAAGCTGGAAGGGCAGGGCCCGGAGTAATGGGCCCCTGGCTGGTTGTCCCTGCCCGCAGGCCCGGGTGGAGCGCATGGAGCAGTTTCAGAAAGAGAAAGAGGAGCTGGACAGGGGCTGCCGTGAGTGCAAGCGGAAGGTGGCCGAATGCCAGCGGAAGCTGAAGGAGCTGGAGGTGGCCGAAGGCGGCCAGGCGGAGCTGGAGCGGCTACAGGCCGAGGCGCAGCAGCTGCGTAAAGAGGAGCGGAGCTGGGAGCAGAAACTGGAGGAGATGCGCAAGAAGGAGAAGAGCATGCCCTGGAACGTGGACACGCTCAGCAAAGATGGCTTCAGCAAGGTGGGCGCCAACGGCGAGGCTTCGCGCATGCGCGGGGGAGCCGGCGGCTGGCCCTCTTGAGTACAGGGGCTGCGCAGGTCAAGTAGACCTGGCTGGGGGCGTGGCTCAGTGGCTGAACCTTGATTGGCAGGCAATGCCTAGCCCTGCAAAAACAAAACACGTGAGAGTGGGAGAGTATGGGGGCCACTGGGGGACAGGGCCAGGGGACAGTTTGGGGTCCAGGCCAATGAAGCACCCCACCCGTCCCCTTTGATCTGCCCGAAGGCCCACGCCCACGCGCCTGCCACGTTGATGCACATGGCGTCGCCACCACCTCCGCCCTGGACAGGATGGGCACTGCGGCCAAGGCCCCCGCGCTCTGGGCGCCCCGCAGCCTGCCCCCAGCCCATTTCCCCTCTTGCCCTGTCACAGAGCATGGTCAATACCAAGCCTGAGAAGGCGGAGGAGGACTCGGAGGAAGTGAGGGAGCAGAAACACAAAACCTTTGTGGAGAAGTACGAGAAACAGATCAAGCACTTTGGTGAGCTGGGCAGGGGGCACCACGTGGGAGGCGAGACCAGAGAGGGGCCGGCCTTTTACCTCTAGGGCCCTTCCAGCACTTTTCAACACCTTCCCCTAGGCATGCTCCGCCGCTGGGACGACAGCCAGAAGTACCTGTCGGACAACGTCCACTTGGTGTGTGAGGAGACCGCCAACTACCTGGTTATCTGGTGTATTGACCTGGAGGTGGAGGAGGTGAGCCGAGCCTGGTCCCCACTGGGAAAAGGCCCTGCCAGGAGACTGCCACTTGGTGACGCCATGCCTCTTCTCCCTGGCAGAAATGTGCACTCATGGAGCAGGTGGCCCACCAAACCATCGTCATGCAGTTCATCCTGGAGCTGGCCAAGAGCCTGAAGGTGGACCCCCGCGCCTGCTTTAGACAGTTCTTCACTAAGATTAAGGTAGGAGCTACCTCCCCAGGCCTGGAGGAGCTCCCTGTGCTCAGGAGAGCTCCAGCCATGGATGGTGGACTTGGAACTGTATTTTAAACTTGGAGCCAGTAGGAGGTGACACCCCTGATTTGGAGGTGTGGGCAGAGTTAGGGATTCCTGCAGGGTGTTTGGTGTGAGCATCTGGAAAAGTAGCTACAGTCTTGAGATTTGGGAAACTGAGGCAGGTCAGACTGGAGGAATGACTCAGAGCAGGAGCATGATTCCATTGGGTTTTGGGGGCCTGCGAGCCCCCGTAGTAGGACGTTGAGAACTGGTATCAGTCTGTGATTTAGGCAGGCGCAGGTCATTAGTAGATAGCTAGATGTGAAGTCCTACTTCAGGGAACCAGACACAGGAAAGAAAAGAGGCGAAGCCTGGAACGCCTCTTGAGAGCTGTCGCAGGGTGGTCCTGGGCCCCGCAGTCCAACCTGAGCCTATTGAGCGTTCCCGCCGTCTGCAGACCGCCGATCGCCAGTACATGGAGGGCTTTAACGATGAGCTGGACGCCTTCAAGGAGCGCGTGCGCGGCCGCGCCAAGCTGCGCATCGAGAAGGCCATGAAGGAGTACGAGGCCGAGGAACGCAAGAAGCGGCTGGGCCCTGGTGGCCTGGACCCCGTGGAGGTCTACGAGTCCCTCCCAGAGGTGCGGCTGCCCGGCCCCAAGCGGGTGGCAGGTGGGCAGTGAGCTGCCTGGGTCATAGGGCCCCAGGTCCTCACCCCAGCCCCTCGGCCCCCACAGGAACTGCAGAAGTGCTTTGACGTGAAAGACGTCCAGATGCTCCAAGACGCCATCAGCAAGATGGACCCCAGCGTAAGTAACCAGCTGGGCACCGGCCAGCCCACCTCTGCTCCCTGGGCTTCTCCAATGAAGAACAGGGTTGTGTCACCATGCCACACAGATATTAGGTTTACCAAGAACCTACTGAGTGCCAGCATCCAGCAAACACCTGTTGCTCTGGCAGCTGGTCACTGTCACTGGGGTCTATTTATGAATCAAGTCTCAGTTCCCTTATCCAAACTAGTTTGTCCCTGTATATGTCTGTGCATATTCATTATACATATAAATGTATATATATTTGTGTTATATATATAAATGTATATATCTAACTACATATGTATGTAGTAGGATTTGAACTCAGGGCCTCACACTTGCTAGACAGGTGCTGTACCATTTAGCCATTCCACCAGTCCTCTTTTGTGTGTGTGTTGCTTATTTCTGAGATAGGGTCTTGCCTGGGCTGGCCTGGAACTGAAATCTTCCTAATCCCTGCCTCCTGCTGTGTACCTAGGATTACAGGCCTGAGCCACTGGGTGCTGTAATACTAGCTACTCAAGAGGCAGAGATCAGGATCAAGGGAGAATAGTTCTCCACACCCTATCTTGGAAATACCCAACACACACACACCCTCACACACACAAATAGCCAACACAAAAATGGTCTGGCAGAGTGGCTGAAGTGGTAAAGTACCTGCCTAGGAAGCGTGAAGCCCTGAGTTCAAACTCCAGTACCCCCCCCAAAAAAAACAAACCCCACAATATTAACTTGCAAAATGCAGGTGGGAAGGGAATGAGCAAGGGAGGTGCTGGTGACTGTGGGCTGGCACTGTTTACTTTGGGTACAAGCCACTGAGGTTTCTTTGTTTATTTGTGGTGCTGGGGATCAACCCAGGGCCTGCTTTGTGCTGGCCAAGAGCTCTACCACTGAGCCACCCCATCACCTCACGACTGGGTCTTACTAGGCCTGATTTGACCCATTCCTATTTGGTCAAGTTGTTTTCCTTATCTGTAAGATGGGTCTAGTCACAGGACCTGGCCTAGGGTTTCTAGAAGCTTCCATGCAAATAAGCGCCTAGAGCAGGATCTACAGACTGCAGCTGGAAGGCTCACCACCTGCCTTTAAAACCAAGTTTTAGTGGAACACACTTTTTTCTGTATGGTCTCAACTGACTGCCCTACAACCTCCAATTTTTATAAGAGTGATGAGTTGAGTGGCAGAGAGCCTGTCCCCCACAATCTGTACATACAGCCTGCAGGCTGAGGCAGGAGGGCACATAAGTTCGAGGCTAAGCTGAGCTACATAGCTGTAGGTCTTGAAAAACCAGACTGGTAGTGTAGCACAGTGGTAGAGCACAAGCCCTGGCTTCCAACCCCAGCACTGCAAAAAAAAAAGAAAAAAGTTTACTCGCCTTTGTTTCAAAGGCTCACTATTTAAACTTAAATAAGTTAAATAAAAGTTTCGTGCTCAGCATGCATGAAACCCTGGAGTGGATCCTTGACACCAAAGGAAAAAGTCCCACTGCTCAACTGCTTGGTCACATTTAAGGGCTGGGTTGCTCCATGGGGCTGGTGGCTGGCCTGTTGGATGGCGTAGGCAATAGGACATTTCCTCCCCTGGGAACATTCTTTGCAACAGCTCTGATGCAACTGTTGAGCAGGTATAAGGATATGCAGGGGACAGCCATGCCACCAGATGTGGCCAGCCCCCCTCACCCTCCTGCCTTTCTCACCACAGGATGCAAAGTACCACATGCAACGCTGCATCGACTCTGGCCTCTGGGTTCCCAACTCCAAGTCCAGCGAGGCCAAGGAGGGGGAGGAGGCAAGCCCTGGGGACCCACTGCTGGAAGCCGTCCCCAAGCCGGACGATGAGAAGGATGTCAGTGCATGACCCACTCTGGCCACCATCACCGCCTGCCTGCCTATGGGCCTCTGTGCACCCCTTTACAGAGAAGGAAAAACAGACACCATCTCCTCAGCACCCGGCTTCCTCCACTTTCGCAGACTCCCAGCCTGGGGCCCGCCCTGCTGTCCCCTCCCACTGTCCCCACTCCCCAGTGCTCATCTGCGTCTCTGCTTTGAGTCAAGGGGCTTCACTGCCTGCAGCCCCCCCACCCACCCAATCAGCGTTATGCCAAAGGCCCAGGGGTCCAGGGAGGGGCAGAAGTGGCCAGGCCCATCCTCTGGGTGGGGGAGTGTCCCCAGCCAGGGCCATCTCTGTGGGTCTGTTTTCACTGTCCCTCTGCTGTCCAGCCTTCTGTTTGGAGAACAGCAATGATCTAATAAAGGATGTCAGATGCTCACAGGGCACAGCCCTTCTCTGCAGGCAGGAGGGGAACACAGGAATGCTGAGTACAGCCTGGGATACCCTGTGCCTCTGCCCTCCATCTGTCTCCTGTCCTCATGCTCAGCCCTGTCTTGTGCTGTTCCACACTTTTCATCCTGGAATCTACATCAGAAAGTCCCAGATCATTTTGTCTCTTCCCACCCTCTGCTCCCCCTCCACCACCACCACCATCCACTCAATGGTTTCCTCTGATACATCTCTTGAAGCCCCCTCTGCTTCCAGAACTGATCTGGAATCTGCCCTCTCCCCCACCAGGGTCTGGGTCCCCTTCACTTCTTGCCCTAAGACCTGCCCAGACCTCCTCCAGGACCCCCCTGAGGCAGCCACCAGAGGGCATTTCCCTGAGTCAGGGCAGCCTCTGCAGAACAGTCCCAGGGTCCCCTCCTAAGAGGGGATACCCTGCACTGTGTGATCACCTGGTCCTCATGGCTCTTCCCTTCACTACCCAGCCCATGTCCTCTATACTGAGCACTTTTTTTTTGGTGGCATTGGGGTTTTGAACACAGGTCTTCATCCTTGTTACACTGGCACTGTGCCACTTGAGCCATATCCACAGCCCTTTTTGCTTTAGTTATTTTTCAGGTATGGTGTCATTTTTGCCCGGGCTGTGTAGCCGGGATCACAGATGCACACCACCACACCTGGCTTGTTTATTGAGATGGAGCCTCGATAGCTTGCCAGTGTGGTCTGTAACCTCAATCCTGATCTCTGCCTCCTGAGAGCTGGGGTGAGTTGTGAGCTGCCACATTGGGTGGCTTCTTTTTCCCTTTTTGTTTCCTTTTCCCTTTCTCTGCTGGGGAAGGAACCCAGGGCCTACCACTGAGCCACACCCCAGCCCTTCAAAGTTTCTCGGTGTGGCCTTAGGTGACTTAGCGTACGTGCCCCTTTTGTACAGCACAGACAAGTCTACTATCTTCCAATGATATAACCAAGTGAGAAGGCGTCAGGTAAATGTGCCACCTGGTACTTCAGTGTACAAAATGTGGACCTGGGCATTTAGTAACCTGCAGGAACGCCTTCCCTTCGAGGGGATGTGTCTGAGAAGTCACAAGACATCTCTGCCTGAAAGGACCTACAGAGCTGGGGATGCAACTTGCTGGTAGAACAGTTGCCTAGCACCCTGAAAAAAAAAAAAAAGGAAAATAAGATGGGTGTCTAGTTCATGCCTGTAATCCCAGCTATTCTGGAGCCAGACCCAAGAGGATGAGTTTGAGGCAAAGTTAAGCAAGACTCAGAAACTAAATACATGATCAGGAGCACTGCAGTTTGAGAAGAGCCTAAGCAAAAAGATTACAAGACCCCATCTGAACCAATAGCTGTCACACCTGTCATTCCAGCTACTTAGGGAAGCACAAATAGATTTGCAGTCCAAGCTGGCTTGGGCATAAAGAAAGACCCTAGGTCAAAAATAGCCAAATGCAAAAAGGGCTCAGGGCTTGGCTCAAGTGGTGGAGCTCATGCCTACCAAGCAAGAGGCCCTGGGTTCAATCCCCAGTACCACATAAAAAGTACAGCCAGGAGCCAGTGAATCACACCTGTAATCCTGGCTACTCAGAAGGCAGAGATCAGGAAGATCACAGTTCAAAGCCAGCCCCAGCCAAATAGTTTGTGAGACCCTATCTTAAAAATAGCCAACACAAAACAGCAGCAGAGTGCCTGCTTAGCAAGCGTGAAGCCCTGAGTTCAAACCCCAGTGGTGGGAAAAAAAAGTACAATAAACCACTTGGGTACACATCATGAAATATGTGTCAGGTCCAACACATGAAATATCTCCAGGGGTTGCCACCTTACAGGAGCTACTTGTCACTCAGACTCACAGCTCAGTGCCACCTCTTCCCAGAACTATTCCTTAACTCACTTTCTGAGCCACCTTCATACCTAGCCACCAACCCCGCCTTGTCTGACCATGGGTGTGCTTTGCTGACCTGCATATTGTCACTCTGTACTGGAGGCACCATCAAGGCAGAAATGAAGTCTCTCCTTTTTCCCTGTGACATCTACAGCAATGGGAAGGGGAATATGGCACACAGTAAGTCCTCAGCAAAGCAAGGCGTGAAAGGACCACAAGGATGCTGCTGTGCCCAAGCCGATCACCAGCAGGGGGCAATAGTGAGCTGCAAAACCTGGTGGGCTCCACTAGTGTGTGGGGTGTGGATGGGAATGGCAGGTGCAGGGGCACTGAGTAACCCTTGTCATCCAAGATCCTCAACTTGGTTTTTGTTTGGTTTGGTTTTTTGGGGTTTTGTTGTGGTGCTGAGGATGGAACCCAGGCCTTGCATATGCTACACAAGCACTCCACCACTGAGCGGCTTCCGCTGCCCTTCCACAGGTCTGGGGTATTTTTTGTTTGTTTGTTGGTGGCACTGGGGTTTGAACTCAGAGCCTTGCACTTGCAAAGCAGGTGCTCTACCGCTTAAGCCACACTTCCAGCCCATTTTGCTCTGGTTATTTTGGAGATGGGGTCTCAACAATTGTTTGCCCAGGCTGGCCTCAAACCTCAGTCCTCCTGATCTCGGCCTTTCAAATAACTGACCAGGTGTGGTGATGTACACCTGCAATCCCAACTACTCAGGACGCAGAATCAGGAGGATCTCGAGCAAGGCGAGCTGGGGCAAAGTTAGTGAAACCCTGTCTCAGAAACAAAATACAAAATAAAAGGACTGGGGGTGTGACTCAGTGGTAGACCGCTCAACTAACATGTGTGATACCCTGCGTTCCATCCTCAGTACCTCTAAGAAAAAAAGAAAAGAGGACCAAGGTCAAGAGTCACGAGTGGTGTGGCTGGAATTTGAACTTGGGCCGTCCAAAGCCAAAACTTCGGTCCGTGTTGCTGCTGTTTCCTCCCTGTGGTTACTGGTGTGAATTTTCTAGAAGAGCACAGGTTCACACATGTGCCCAGCGGGGCATAGAGCCTTCTTGGGAAGGGTCTCTTAAAAGTCACCTCATGTTCCTCTTGGGGAAGGGAATGACTGTCCACTGAACTCTCCCATTCAAAGGGACTTAAGGAATTGTGTTTTTAGCTCACCAGTTCTTGGTTTTTCCCAGGCATGGGGAGAGCTCTGGGGAGGCCCCTCCCTGAAGGCCTGGTGGGCTGGGGGGAATCCCCCAGTTCTGAAAAGTGGCCAACTGTCCTGGTTGGCTCAGGACTGTCTCCATGCTAGCATGGAAATTCCCGTGTCGGGGAACCCCCTAGGCAGTGGCTTACCAGCCCTGAGGCCTCCCTGCTGAATCCTGGCCAGGTCTATGATGCAGAAGTTCTGTACAGGCCTCAGGCCCTGGGGGCGAGACATGGGCCTTTCTAGAAGCCTTCCCCCTTCTCTTCACTGGGAAATGGAGGTTGGGGAGCATGGGTCCCACTTTAGAGAACCTGTGGAGGGCAAGGGGTGCAGCTCAGTAGTAGAGTATTTGTCTAGCACGGGCAAAGCCAGGGACAATCCCCAGCATGGAGGAGAAAAGGAAAAGAAAGCAAAAGGAAGGAAAGGAAGGAGAGAAAGAAGGAAAGAAAGAGAAAGACAGAAAGAAAGAAAAGAAAGAAAGAAAGCAAGCCCTAGGTTTAGTAGATGCCTGCCCTGGCCAGCCCCCGCCTGGGAAGTGGAGAACTATGGTTTATTAATACTGGGTTTATTACCATTATTATTATTATGAGTCACCTCTGACATTTCCTGCAGGTCCCTTTGGAGTGGGGGATACCAGATCCCAGGCCCACCAGGCACTCTATAATCCAGTGTCCAAAACCTGGTTGAGGACCCAGCTGCCTGTTGGATTTGGCACTCTCAGCTTCCTGCTACTGAGCCCCTGGCAGGGGACCAGCAACAGCAGAGGAAGCCCAGCCGGAAGGCCACGGCCAGCCCTTCCTGAACACGAAGTGGCCTGGCCTCCTTGCTTCTGTTCATTCATTCGCCCATGTGCTACTGGGGGCAGGCACAATTCCAGAGGCTGAGCTGAGAGGAAATCCAGACCCTCCCTCCATCCCTCCCTCCTGGGGCTGACTTTCTAGAACAGAAGCATGGGGCTCAGACAAACTTCGAGGGAAATGTCAGATTGCAGATAACAGAAAAAAAAATATACAGCAAGCCAGAGGAACAGAGAGATGAATTTGCTGATTCAAAACCAGAAGCTGATATGAAACAGTGAGGGTTTAGTTTCTTGGCCTGGAAGCTTGAATGTTTATTACTTTAAAATTTGGGGGACTTCCGTACTTACAGTACTGGGGTTGAACTCAGGGCTTTGCACTTGCTAGGCAGGTACTCTACCACTTGAGTCATATCCACAGCCCTTTTTCCTTTAGTTTAAAATAGGGTCTCTCGATTTTGCCCAGCTGGCCTCAGACCACATGGCTACAGGCACATGCCACCACATCCAGCTTATTGGTTGAGATGGGGTCTCAAGAACTTTTTTCCCAAGCTGGCATGGAACCACAATCCTCTAGATTTCTACCTCCTGAGTAGCTGAGATTGCAGGCATGAGCCACCATACCCAGTCAAACTTACTTATTTTTTTGTGGTGCTTGGACTTGCTGTGCAAGTGCTCTACCAGTGAGCTGCATCCCCAGCCCTGACACGGTAATGTTTTTTTTTTACAGTATTGGGGTTTGAATTAGGGCTTTGTAGTTGCTAGGCAGGTGCTTTACCACTTGAGCCATGCTCCCAGCTATAGTAATTTTATTTTTTAAAGATAAGGGACATTTTAATCAGAACTCTTGCAATAGTGGTATTGAACCAAGTTCAACTTGAAACACAGCAAAGACAGCTGGGGAGCCACAGCCAAAGAGCAGGTGAGTTGGTCCGTCCAGGGCAAATTACTAACAGAAGGTATCAGGGGTAGGAGAATTCTTTCTAAAGCTAGGAACAAGACATTAAAGGTGAGGAATGAAGGATTGGATGAAAGGTAGGATGACTTAGGAGGATTCTTTGCTAAGACCAGGATGGACACCAAAGACAAAGCCCAGGCCAAAGTTGAGATCTAGTTGAAAGAGGGCCCAGACTGCCCAGTGAGGTGGCTCAGGTCTTTAATTCCAGCTCTCAGGAGGCAGACTTTGGGAGGATCTCAGTTCAAGGCCAGCCAGGGCAAAAAACTTCCTAAGACCCCATCTCAATCAATAAATTGGACATGGTGGTGAATGTCTGCAGTCTCTGCTATGTGGGGGCCATGGGTAGGAGGATGAAGTCTGAGACCTACCCAGGCAAAAACTGAGAGATCTTAGCTGAAAAATGATTAAAGCAAAAAGGGGTGGAGATGTGGCACATGTGGTAGATCACCTACCTAGCAAGTGCAAGGTCCCGAGTTCAAACCTGTTTCCAAAAGAGAGAGAGAGAGAGAGAGAGAAAAGCAGATTAAGGACTAACGTTTTCCGAAAGTTTGGTGAAGGAGAGCCATCACCTTGTAACAGGGCCCCAGGGATTAGCATTAATTAGGATACCTGAAGGAGATACCATTCTGGGAGTGAAAAACGTGTCACCCACAGTCCTGATGCCAAAAGATTCATCTTCCAGGAGAAACGTGATCGTGGCACAGCCCACCGCTAAATCTCCACGCACATAGTTCTTGCCTTTGGTCTCATTTTTTCTGTAAGTTGTGACACTGCTAAAAACAAAGAGGAGACAGACTAAGAATTTCTCTCTCCCCAGTTTTGTCCAAAACTAAATAAATTCATTTTCCATTTATGTCATTGCTTTCTCTTAACGTGGACAAGCTTTGGACCCAGAGCTAGGTTTTATTGCTCGGGGGTGCTCCTTGTAACAACCGCAGCCTCAGTTTTTTCCCCCTGTGAAATGGGCACAATTAGAGGGCTGCTTCCAGGATCCAATGAGATAACGTGTATAAAGCACTCTGCAGAAGCCTTTGGTGGAAATGGCAGAGACTTGCCCAGCGAGGTTTAGAACTCAGATCTGGTGGCGTGTCCAACTGCTAGCTTGACAGCAAGAGGGCCTCTAAAGACAGGGCTGCAGGTGATGAGAGCCTCCTGGGCCGGGCGCGGTGGCTCACGCCTGTTATCTAGCTACTTGGGAGGCTGAGATCGGGAGGATCACGGTTCGAGGTCAGCCTGGGCGAATAGTGCTGAGACCCCCCCCCTCCGCCCCCATCTCCAAAATAAGCAGAGCAAGAGGATTGGTGGAGTGGCTCAAGCGATACGGTGCCTGCTTTGCAAGTGTGAGGCCCTGAGTTCAAACTCCAGTGCCACCACATAAATACCTGCCGGAAGAGAAAGAAACCCAGCCAGCCAAGTGGTTGGCCAGGCAGAGATACGGGAATACAGATGGGACAGGACGTAATGGGGCATCACATGGGGGCGATTGGAAGGCTGAATGGCGGCCATCTACTGCCTCCAACGTCGAGGAGAGTCCGTGAGCCTGAGCCCCACGGTCAGGATCGTAGCTGACCCAAACCACAGCCAGCCCTGGCAACCCAGGTTCTAACTGCGCTGCCCACGGTCTATTCTCTTCCGCCCCCCCTGTAGCTCACCCTCTTCCGCGTCTCCGCCCACATAGTCTCAGCCAATCACAGATGCAGAAGCGCTTCCGGGCGTCAACTCAACCAATGGCGGTTGAGACACGAGTGACGTCAAGAACCAGTCGGTGAAGCGCCATTCTGGAGAAACTGCCAATGGTTACCTACAGCGGGGGACGGGACTGCGGCCACAAGGGCATGCGCGTTGCAGTCAGCCAATGGGAAGCGCTGTCTCGTCTGCGAAGTGGCAGCGGCTCCCTGCGACGGCGGGGCGGGGTCCCGGGTTCGAGCCCGAGTTCCCCGAGAAGGGTGAGTCTGGAGGGCAGGGCGGAAGGGGGCGCGCTCGGGAAGTCATCAGGAAGGGGGCTGGAGGGACTGCAGGTGGTTGACATGAGCTGGACGGGAGCAACCGCTGCCTCCGCTAGGCTGGTCGGATGTCCCGCCAGTGCACCGCTCAATTACTGCCCGGGCCTGCCGGATTTGGAGGTTTTCGCGTGTGAAGGGGGTGCAGCGTTCCCAGGTTCAGATTTAACCCTGACTCCATCTTCAAATCTGCGCCTAAGTCTAATGGGGAGGAGGATGGAGGAAGTGAGAGTTCCCCATCCCCAGATGTGATCCCAAGCACCAGTGGATACTGATAGTGCACATTAATTAAGCGCTTACTGTATACGAGGCATTTCCAAGCCCCATGTCATTGACCCTACCCTATAGCCCTTTGAGGTGGACACTGTTACGTGCCCATTTTCCAGGTGAGAACGCAGGCTCAAATAGGAGCCCTGTCCTATAGGACCCGACGGTGTGGCATCACAACATCTCCCTCTCTCCAGGGCCTTGTCACAAATCAGTGACTTCCTGCAATCACTGCTAGACCACCCTAATGAGACTGGAGACTTGGCCTTGGTGTGGGGGGGGGGGCAAGATGTACACAGCTCCCCACCCCAGGTTAAGGGAGTCATAAGAGACTGTGGTCATTCATGGGGACAGACACAGAGGATGGGAATCAGGAACTGAAAGAGAAAAGTTGTCTTGCTGCTGAAGCCAAAATAATGACTTCATTAAATTAACGAATGAGCTGGGCACTGGTGGCTCCCACCTGTAATCCCACCCAACTACTTGAGAGGCTGAAGTCAGGAAGATCACAGTTTGAGGCCAGTTGGGCAAATCGTTTGGGAGACCTCATATCCAAAATAAGCAGAGCAAAATGGACTGGAGGTGTGGCTCAAGTGGTAGAGCAAGTGCTTTGTGAGCTAGAAGCAAAAACGTAGTTGCTTGCCACAACACTCTCCCAGTCCCAATCTTGATTTTCGTCACCTTTGGGTCATACTTTTTTTCCCCTGCTTCATTCAAGGTGTGTGCTGATCACCATGCAGACAAACATTGAAGCCTCTCGTCCTTCTTCCCTGGCCACCACCTCAGCACCTCTGTGCACACAGAGGCACTGAGGACCAGAATGGGTAAGTGAATGACCGCCTGAGTTGGCACAGGAAATTCCAGGACCCACCCCCAGGTGTGTTCGGTGGCAACTGCCTGCCTGGTTATTTTGGAAAGGTTGGTTAACAGTGGGGTTTTTTGGTTTTGTTTTTTTTGTGACAGGATCTCTTTATGTAGCCCAGGCTGTTCTGCCTCTGCCTCCCTAGTTCTAGGATTATAGGCGTGCACCACCAGGCCCAGCCAGAGTGAATCTTTATATTGGATTTTTATATTGGTTCAAATTTATCAAAAGAAAGGAGAGTTCAAGTGTTCAGTGGCACACACTTGTGGCCCTAGCTACTCAGGAGGCTGAGGCAAACGGATAGCTTGAACCTAGGAGTTCAAAGGCAGCTTGGGCAACAGAGTGAAACCATGTATCAAAAAAAGTAAAAGGTTTTGGTGTTATCATTTATGACAGGTGTAACAGATGGGGACCCACCCCCCCTCTGTGAGAAACTAATGTGAAACCTGAGGCACAGGGAGGGGGATCACACAGCCTGAGGGACCCCGAATCTCCCCTGGGGCCTCATCCTGGGTGGGTGCAAGGGTGAGGTGCTAAGAAGAAGTCCAGGGGGAGGCCTGGGGGCTGATGGGCTGTCCCTTCCCCAAAGGGACGTGCTGTACTGCTTAAGCCACATCTGCAACCCCAGGAGCATGCCTCTGTGTCAGTGGAAAGCCATGGCCAAGGCCCGCAAGCCCAGTGGGGTGGATGCTCAGCCCATGGCCTCCGTGGGAGGCCTGAAGGTGCTTCTGCATTGGGCTGGCCCTGATGGCGGGGAGCCCTGGGTCACCTTCAACGAGCCCTCACTGACTGCCGAGGAGATCTGCATCCGAATCGCACACAAAGTCGGTGAGTCCAGGACTTCGGCATCATGGTGAGGGTGGGAGAGCGGCAGAGCCAGTCCCCATTCAGCAAGCATTGAGCACCAACTGTACGCCACCTGCAATTCTTTTCTTTTTATGGCGGTACTCAGGTTTGAAGTCAGCTTCCCACTTGCGAGGCAGGCACTTGAGCCACACCTTTAGCCCTTATTTCTCTGATTATTTTGGAGATAGGGTCTCACTTTTTCCCCAGGCTGGCCTGGACCTCATCCTCCTATTTTACACTTACAGGCACACACCGCTGTGCACAGCTATTGGTTGAGATGAAGTCTCATGACCTTTTTGCCTTGGCTGGCCTCAAATAGCGATCCTTCTGATCTCAGCCTCCCAAGTAGCTAGCATTACAGACATGAACCACTGGCACCCGGCTGAGGGGGGTTTTTTGTTTTGTTTTGTTTGTTCGTTTGTTGAAGAAGGAGTTTCGACTGACACTTAGTCCTGAGCAGAGTCGTGGAATGACCTAGGAAGCCCACAGTGGATGTTTATCGGAGTCATGGTTCTGGAGGCTGGGAAATCCCAGAGCATGGCTCTGCTGTCTGGTGGTGGCTTCTTGCTTTACCACATGGTTGAGTGTGTCCCATGTGAGACAGAGTGTAGCGGCAGCTTAGGTTTCTTGTTTCTTTTTTCTTTGCTTTTCTTTGCGGTATTGGGGCTTGAACTAAGGGCCTTCATCTTGAGCCATTCTACCAGCCCCTTTTCTGTGATGGGTTTTTTGAGATAAGGTCTCTTGAACTGTTTGCCCCAGCTGGCTTTGAACTGCAATCCTCCTGATCTCTGCCTCCTGAGTAGCTAGGATTACAGGCGTGAGCCACCGGCGCCTGGCTTCTTCTGTTTCTTATAAAGCCACTAGTACTGTCATAGGGTCCCGCCCTCATGACCTCATCTGACTCTAATCACCTCTAAAAGGTCCCACCTCCACATTTATGTCTCTGGAGATTACGTTTCCTACACAGGAACTTTTGAGGGGTGTGACAGCAACCTGGCTGTGACATCTGCCACCTATTGATTTTCAGGGTTGATTTGACTCATCTGGCTAGCCGGGTGGTGCCTCCTTTCTCCTTTACTCCTCCATGTTTGTCTCCCTTGCAGTTCACACTAGGGGGAACGACATCCTTCCTCTTTCTCCCTAGAGGAGGACTGTTCTTGGGTTAAGGGTGTATGAGGAGGCGTCCCCTGCTGGATCGTGTAAACAAGCTGTCACACAAAGCGTGGGTGACAGAACATGTGCCCAGCAAAAAGAACAAGGTCTTTAGAGGTCCAGAGAGCTTGATGTGCTTATGGAAGGAAAAGACGTGCAGGGTGCCGATTCTAAGAACTGGGAGGGAAGTAGGAATTGAAACCAGAGTGTGACGGCAGAAGCCAGGCCATGGTTAGTCAGTGCTGAGGGGCTGGGCTTTCTTGGGAGACAGTGGGGAGTCATGGAAAGTTTAACTCAGAAAGCAGTGCAGTTTTACTGGTGCTTTAGGAAGCTGTCTCACAAAGAAGACAGCCTCGTTTTCTTCTCAGCAGGGCATTATAATTAGATGTGGAAACTTTGGAGAGCAATCTGATGTCATCTAACATGTTGAAACATATGTTCCCTGAGGCCATATAGTTTCATTTCTGGATGTCCACCCTACAAACATGCAACTCATGCATTCCAGGAGACCCACGTGAGAACTTTAGAGCTGCTTCATGTGTGAGAATGAAACACAGGAGACTATCATAAAGTCCCTCAACCAGAGAATACACAAGTAAATTGCAGTATGTTTGAACAATGGAATACTATGCAACCTGGACAAGGGAGTTTAACCAAAGCTGATATACCATACTCTATTTGCTTTGTTTTATTATTATTATTTTTTTTAGGGCTGGGGATGAAATCCAGGCCCAGCATATGCTAGGCCTGAGCCTACCCCCATCTTGAGGATTTATTTTTTATTTATTTACTTTTTTTTCTTTTTTGTATTACTGGGGATTGAACTCAGGGCCCCTAATTTGTTAAGCAAGGGCTCTACCATTTGAATCAATCCCCAGGCCTTTTGCTTTTAGTTTGGTTTTCAGATAGTCTCATGCAACCTTTGCCTGGGCTGACCTTGAACCCTGATCCTCTTACCTTTGCTGCCTGAGTAGCTGGAATTATAGGTGTGTGACACCATGCCTGGCCCTTCAGCTTTCTTATTTGTTTGTTTATTTTGGTGGGACTGGAGTTTGAACTCAGGGCCTTACACTTGCCAGGCAGATACTCTACCACTTGAGCCCCTCCCCCAGCCCAAGAAGCTTTCTGTTTTGTATTTTTCTTTTTCTGCAGTGTTGGGGCTGGGACCCAGGTCCTCATGCATTCTAGGCAAGTGCTTCTCCACTGAGCCATACTCTCTGTCCCTCTATACAAAGCTCCAAAACCTGTCACGTAAAGAGAAAGCCCATCACAAAAGGCCACCTGGTATAATACCACACATTTAAAGTTTCTAACATTGCAGATTGGATCACAGAGGACATGAAGATGATAAACTTGGTTCAAGTTTATGGTTACCTCTGCAGGAAGATGGATTTATGTAAGGACTTGAACTATACTTGTTTTTTTGATGGGACTGGAGTTTGAACTCAGGGCTTCATGCTTGAGCCACACCTCCAGTCCATTTTGTGCTGGTTATTTTGGAGATGGGGCCTTGTGGACTCTTTGCCTGGGCTAGCTTCAAACTGCAATCGCAAATAGCTAGGATTACAGGTGTGAACCACCAGTGCCCAGCTAGATTTTATTTCTCCATCTTGTGGGTGGCACATAAGTGATTATAAGTATTCTGAGTTTTTAAAATAAAAATTAGCGTATATACACAAAGTTGGGTGGCTAGTGAGAGTAAGTCCAGAGACAAGGGCTGGGATCTGGATTTGGAGGAGATTCTGTTAGGTCAGCCTTCTATCACTAAAATAAATGTCTAAGACAGTGAATTGGAAAAGGTCTCTTTTGGCTGACAATTTGGGAGGTTCTCATCCATAACTTGTTGGCCATGTTGTTCTGGACCTGTGGCGAGACAGCACATCACAGAGCTTGTGGTGGCGCAGAACCACTCGCCACGTAGTGAAGACGCAGAGAGAAAGGAGAGGACCAGGGTCTCAAAAGCCCCTTGGCATCCCACCTCCAATGACCTAGAGACTTCCCACTAGGTCCCACCTCTTAAAGGTTCCACCCCCCCCCCGCCCTGCCCAAGTAGCACCACCCTGGGGATCAAGTCTTTAACACACAGGCCTTTGGGAGATGTTTAAGATCCAAACTGTAGCTAAAGTGGATTGATTTTGGAGAGATTAAGATGTAGAAAGAGCAGGAATTTGAGGCTGATGGGGTGTGGAGGGCATGTGGGAAGTTCTGGTTTGAAGAAGTAGTCAGAGGAAGCACAGGTTTGGGGACCATGAATGAAATCTGTTTGGAGCAAGGCACATCGAAGGGGGCCTTTGCTGTGCAGGGGAAGACAGCAGGAGGTAGGTGGATATTTGTGAGGGGCTGGATATACCAGGCAAATTGCTAGCAGTTTCTAGAATTGTGTTTGTTTTGGATGTGTTTTCCTGCTATAATAAGCAACCCCCCTGAGTATTCCTGGATTAAGAAAATGAAGTTTACCTAAAATCAAATGCAGATTGGTTTGAATGTGGTGATATCCGTCTGTAATCTCAGCACTTGGGAGGCTGAGGTAGGAGGATTCTGAGTTGAAGGTCATCCTGGGCTTCATCACAAGACCCTGTCTCAGAAAACAAAGATGGCACAGAGTGGCTCAAGTGGTAGAGCACCTGCCTAGCAAGCGTAATGCCTTGAGTTCAAACCCTAGTACTGCAAAGCAAGCAAACAAAAAGCCAAATCCCCCCAAAAACAAGCAGGTCATATGGTCATCTCCATCTTATAGGGGCCTTCAACAAATCCCCGGGCAGGGGAAGATGGCAGGAAGAATTATTTCCAGGCTCAGGGATGTGCCCAAACTTCTGTCCACATACCATTGGCCAGGGGACCCCTTCAGTCCCCCCATCCTAGGTGCAAGGGAGGTTGGGAAATGTAGTTCTCTTGTGAGGCCATGGGCTGGTACACATATTGCCCATGTGCACCAGGAGACAAGCTGTAGACAAGTGAGGAGACCCAAGGAGGGAAGGTGAAGGGGGACAGCAGGTCTTGGGTCCCCAGATGGGGGACCTGATGGCAGCAGGTGACATGGCTCTTGACCTCATCCCTTCCGTTGCAGGGATCACGCCACCCTGCTTCAATCTCTTCGCCCTCTTTGATGCCCACACCCAAGTATGGCTGCCCCCAAACCACATCCTAGATGTGTCCAGAGACACAGGCCTGATGCTGTATTTCCGCATGAGGTGGGTGTAGCCCCCTTGGAAGGTTCTGTCCCATTTTGTTCTGGAGCAGGTGTGAGCCTCTGAGAGGTCCTAGCTGCACCCCTTCCCTTCCTGCAGGTTCTATTTCCGGAACTGGCACGGCATGAGTCTCCAGGAGCCAGCTGTGTACCGCTGTGGGTTTCCGGGGACCGAACCATCCTCAGATCGGGCAGAGCAGGGGGTACAGCTCTTGGACTCAGCTGCGTTTGAGTATCTCTTTGAGCAGGTATGAGCAGGGGTGGGGAGGGGAGGCCATTGTGGGGGTCTCAGGAACCCCCACTTCCCTCTCCAAGTCAATATAGCTAGTACATTTCAACTCATGCCATCTGAGATCTTTTGCTGCTTGAACCAAAAGACCTAGGTGTGGTTTGATCCCAGCACTGGGGAGGCTGAGGCAGGAGGATTGTGGATCTGAGGCCAGCCCAGGCTATATAGCAAGACTCTGTCTTAAGAGACTAAAAACAAAGCAGAAAAAAAAAAGAGTTTGGTTGAATGAGAATGAGTGCTGGGGTTGATTGGTGATGTCTGCCACAGGCACAGGATGGACAGAGGAGGTTTGTAAGCTATGTATTTGGTCTTTCATGAAAATGATGATGTCTTCCTCCAGAAGGTGCGAAGAAGCAGGGAACTAGAGTTCTCTGGCTCAAAAGGAAAGATTCTCACACCTCCCTTTCTACCCGCTTCTCCCACCCCCAGGGCAAGCATGAGTTTGTGAATGATGTGGTGTCCCTGTGGGACCTGTCCAGCGAGGAAGAGATCCACCATTTTAAGAACGAGAGCCTGGGCATGGCCTTTCTCCACCTGTGCCACCTCGCTCTGTGCCGCGGTGTCCCCCTGGAGGAGGTGGCCAGGGAGATCAGGTGTCTGGGGATGGAGTGGGGTCACTGAGCAGGTGGGGAATGCCCTTCACATCAGGTGGCTGGGGTGGCCCTTGCATATTGCCTCAGCTTAATTCATTCAGCAAACATTTATTGAGCACCTGCTGTGTACAGACTCAAGCTGTAGGCGTTGTTGCTATAACAGCAAATGGACAAAACTCCCCAGCCATCTCTTTGCATTGGCCCTAAAAGTGAGCACTTTTGGTCCCATTTCACATACGAATCTTTAACAGAAACAAAAAACAGACCCCTACATCCATACTTTTTTTTTTTTTTTTTTTTTTTTGAGACAAGGTCTCACTATGTAGTCTAGGCTTGCCTCAAACTCTCAGCCTCCAGTGCTGGGATTACAGAAGTGCACCTGCACACTCGGCCTAAAAGAAAGTCCTGTTAGGTTTCCAGAAACTGCCTAAGAGCTGAAATTTCAGCCCCATCAGGGATTCTGGTGATCTGTGCCCTGGACCCCCACTGCACCCCACTTCCCTGGGCTGTTCTTTTATAGGGTTCTTTCTTTTCCCCCTTATAGTGAGACTCAGAGAGGTTAAACCACTAATCCCAAGTCACCCAGCCAGGCCTGCCACCCAAGCTCCTGACCCCGCCATGTCCCTGTCCGCGCCCCCCCCCCTTCTAGCTTCAAGAACTGCATCCCGCGCTCCTTCCGCCAGCAGATCCGCCAGCACAACGCGCTGACCCGGCTGCGCCTGCGCACTGTCTTCCGCAAGTTCCTGCGGGCTTTCCAGCCGGGCCAGCTGTCTCAGCAGGTGGTCATGGTCAAGTACCTGGCCACCCTTGAGCGCCTGGCGCCCCGCTTCGGCACTGAACGCGTACCCGTGTGTCACCTGGAGCTACTGGCCCAGGCTGAGGCAGAGCCCTGCTATATCCAAGACAGAGGGCAGGGCCCTGTGGACCCCAGCCCCGAATCGGCCACCGGGCCCCCCACCCACGAGGTGCTGGTGACTGGTGTCGGTGGCATCCAGTGGCGGCCAGTACAGGCTGAGGTGAGCAGGGTGTCTCTTCCACACTGGGGGGAGGCGAGCCTAAAGTAGGGTCACCACTCACCCTTGGCCTTGGGATGCAAAGGGTGGCCATGATGGCCCTTTCCTCACCTCTGAGGAGTCTCCTGTGTCTATTTCTTGGAGAGTGTCCTCTGTAAGGCCCCTGGGGACCTGATGTCTAGGGTCTGTACGGCCCGCCCCCCCCCTCCCGTTTTTTTGGTTTTTTGTTTTTTCAGTACTGGGGCCAGCCCTTTTTTGTGATGGGTATTTTTAGGAGTGGGACTCATGAACTATTTGCCTGGGCTGGCTTGGAACCATGATCCTCCTGATCTCTGCCTCCTGAGTACCTAGATCAGGAGTTCTTGAGCCCAAGAGTTCAAGGCCAGCCTGGGCAATATGGCGACACCCTGTCTGAAACAAAGTGAATACATAAAATAACATGCCTTGCCTTGCTCTGTCCCTCATCCCACTCACTGGGTTTGTAGGATTCCAAGGGTGGCAGCAGCAGCAGCAGGAACCCCATGCCCACTCTGTCCAGGAAGAAACCCAAGGCCCATGAGGAGGGTAAGCAGCTGGTGGACAGGCCTCGGGAACCACCGTGGACCTACTTCTGTGACTTCCAGGACATCTCTCACGTGGTGCTGAAAGAGTGCCATGTCAGTATCCACCTACAGGACAACCAGTGCCTGGTAAAGTTCGGGCTCCTGCAGCCGTCTGGGTGGGTGGGGATGGCTCTGGCCTACAGCACGTCCCTGACGTCCTCTCGGCCCGCAGGAGCTGAGCCTGCCTTCCCGTGCTATGGCCCTGTCCTTTGTGGCACTGCTGGATGGCTACTTCCGCTTGACCGCTGACTCTAGCCACTACCTGTGCCACGAGGTGGCACCGCCACGGCTGGTGATGAGTATCCAGGATGGTGTCCATGGACCTCTGCTGTGAGTGCCCGGAGCGGGAGGACTGGCAATGAGCCCAAGACTCTGAACTCCGCAGGCTGTGCGGTGTGTGCATGTGTGTGTGCACTTATGCATATGTGTGTGCACATGTGAGCTCATGTGTGCCTCTGTCCATTGTGTGTGCATGTTAGTGCACGCCTGCTTGCCTTTGTGAGCATGCATGTGCATGCTTCCAAAATGTGTGCCTTTGTGTCAGTGTGTGTGCAGATACACGTGTGCAAATGGACACAGTGCACACGTGGGTGCACATACAGTGTGTACAAGTGTGCACATCCATGCACTATGTGTGTACACGTGCGCACATGGACACACAATGTGTGTTTGCCTGTGTGTCAGTGCATGTACGCATGTGCATGCATGCTCAGTGCATGTATACATGTATACTGTGTGCATTTGTGTGTGCAGTGCAGGACATGCATGAGCACACGTGTGCACATGTCCAGTGTCCTGAATGTGTGTGCATATGTGTGCGTGCATGTGTGTGCGGGATTGCGTGGCAAGTGTGGGTACCTGGGCTAGGAGGGCCACGTCTGGATGTAGGTTGTGTGGCTGTGTCACTGCTCCAGTGACTTGTGTGTGAGATGGCCATCACCTATCAAATTGTCAGATTGCATAAAACAGGCGGTTTTCATGGGATGGCATGGCTTACCAGCTCCAGTGGCCATTAGGCCTGTTGGTACTTGTACCTGGGCAGATGTGTGGAACTCTGCAGGTCCCTGTCTAAAGAATTCTGCCTGTGACATGCAGCACTGAGTTTGGGAAGTGTCAGTCCCATGTGCTCATCAGGCGTGCATCTGTGTGGGGTGAGGTCATGGTTTGTGACTTATCTGGTCATTGACCTTGTGTCTTGCTTTCCCTTATCCTTCCTGTGACACTGGGCCTTAGCACCCGGGGGGGTGGCTGCAGAGGTCTGACCTATCTGGGACTTGGCCCTCCCCCAGGGTAAGCTGAAGTGGCCATTTCACCTCTGAGGGCAGTGGCTCTGCCCGCCATCCGACCCAGGTGTGTGCCACCATCTGTGTGCATGAGCCATATTAGTGTGTCAGGTACTTTGTGTGCAGCTTTCTGGGCCTGTGTATCTAGCACTTTGTAGTGCCCATTTGTCATCTCTGGGTCTGGGATGTCAGGTTCCTATATTAGTCCATTTTTCATTGCTATAACAAAACACCTGGGGCTACATGCTTATAAAGAACAGAGGCTCGTCAGGCTTGGTGGTACGTGCCTGTAATCCCAGCACCTGAGAAGTGGAGGCAGGAGGATTGAGAGTTTGAGGCCAACCTGGACTACATAGCAAGACTGTCACCAAAAACACTAGCCAGCTAAACAAACAAAACAGGCCTGGGGATGTAGCTCAGTGGTAGCGTACTTGTGTAATAGGTGTGAGGCCCCGGGAAAGAAGAAAGGAGAGGAGAAGGAAGGGAAGGGAAGGGGAGGGGAAAGGATAGGTGAAAAGAAGTTTATTTTATTTTTTTGGTGGTACTGGGGTTTGAACTCAGGGCCCCACACTTGCTAGGCACGTGCTCCACCATTTGAGCCATTCTTCCAGCCCTTTTTTTGTGCTAGATATTTTCAAGATAGGATCTCATGAACTATTTGCCTGGGGCTGTCCTTGAATGCAATCCTCCTGATCTCTGCCTCTTGAGTAACTAGGATTACCGGCATGAGCCACCAGTGCCCAGCAAAACACGGTTTATTTTTTGGCTCACAGGTCTGGGTCTTAGGTTGAGGGCCACATCTGGTGGCGGCCTTGCTGGTAAAGTCCTGAGGCAGCACAGGTATCACGTGGCAAAAAGACAGGAGCAGGGGAGTGCATCTCATCTGGTCTCTCTCTCGTTACGTTTTTTTTCATGTCAGAAGGGTAGCGTGCCCACCTTGTAACAAGGTTTGAGGGTGGCGCATGTCACACAACGGCATGAACACCCAATCATCACGCTGTGGGCCAAAAAAGGATCACTTCTTTTTATTTTTATTTTTCAGTGCTGGGATGGAACTCAGGGTCTCACACATACTAAGAAAGCACTCTACCAAGAAGCTACATCCCCAGCTTTCCCTCTTGTTGTAAGCCATCAGGATTTGATCTTTGGGGTTCCACCCTGAATCAGTCAGCTTTGTTACTGTAACAAAATACCTGAGGTAATCAATTTATAAGAGAAAAGGTCAGTTTTGGCTGACAGTTTTGGGTTTCAGTCCGTGATCACTTGGCCTGTTTGCTTTGGCCCTGTGGCAAGGCAGAAATGCCTAGCAGACTCACCTCATGGCTAGGGAAACAGCAAAAGGGAGGAAAAGACTGGGGTCCCATAGTCCGCTTAGAGGGCACTGCCCCAGACCTAAAAACCTCCTGTGTAGCCCTACTTTTTGTGTGTGTGTGTGTACTGGAGTTTGAACTCAGGGACTCGTGCTTGCTGTGCAGGTGCTCTACCACTTAAGTGCCCCCAACTCTTAAAGGTTCTGCCACCTCCCAACAGCATCAAGCAGGGAAGCAAGTCTTTAACACATGGGCCTTTGGGAGGCATTCAGGATCTAAACCATAGCACAACACGACAAGTTTATCCTATACTAGTCCCTCAAAGGTCCCACCCCTACGCACTATGTTCAGATCGAGTTTCCACCCCTAAAACCTCACCATGGGGTTAGACTCCAGCTTCAGAGTTTAGAAGTTTTAGTCTATTAGAGCCATATTCAAACCACATGCAATCAGTGATCCCACCTACTCAGGAGGCAGAGAGAGGAGGATTATGGTCTGAGGCCGGCCCCTGGCAAAAGCACAAGGCCCTATCTGGAAAACTACTAAAGCAAAAATGGCTGTGGGTGTGGCTCAGTGGTAGAGAACTTGCATAGCAAGTATGAGGCCCTGAGTTCAGACCCCAGTATAGCTTCCCACCCCGCCAAAGAAACACCTACACTGTCAAACCAGAGCAGCTCCATGTGGCCCTGTTACCTTGGGCAAGTAGAAATATCTGTGATTGTCCTTTGGGCATGAATGGAATGGCGTGTGCACCCATCTGGCGTTTCATGGCTGTTTTTTTGTCTCTGTGTCACCCGTTCAGTGGCTGTATTTGGTGTCATGGATACCTGAGTGCCTATTCTCCCTCTTGTGTGTCATGTCAGTGGTCATGTGTTATCCCGTGTGGGTGTGTCACGTGAATGGCTGACTTTTTTCTGGGGTAGCATTGGGTTCAAACACAGTCTTGCTTTGTAGCCCAGGCTAGCCTCAAACTCACTATGTAGCCCAGGCTGGCCTCCAACTCTCAGTCCTCCTGCTTCAGTTTCCTGAGTGTTGGGATTACAGGCATGAGCCACCACGCCTGGCTTCTGTCTCTTCTTTCCTCCTTTCCTTTCCCTTTCTCTTTCCTTTTCCTTCCCTTTCCCTTTCCGTTTCCCTTTCCTTTCCTTCTCTTTCCCTTTCCCTTGCCCTTTCCCTTCCCCTTTCCCCTTTCTCTTTCCCTTTCCTTTCCCTTTCCCTTTCCTATTTCCTTTCCCTTTCCCTTTCCTCTCATTTCCCTTTCCCTTTCCCCTTTCCTCTTTCCTTTCCCTTTTCTGTGGTACTGAGGAGTGAATTTAGGGCCTTGCTAGGCAGATGCTCTAGCACTTAAGCCCTGCCCCCAGTCCCTGCTGCTTTCTGTCTCTCTGTTCTGGTGTGGGCTGGCCTAACATGCCCTCTTGTCCCCCTCCCAGGGATCCGTTTGTGCAGGCCAAGCTCCGAACTGAGGATGGCCTCTACCTCATCCACTGGAGCACCAGTCACCCCCACCGCCTCATCCTCTCAGTGGCCCAGCGGAACCTGGTGGGCCTGGGGCTGGGGGGGTCCCTGGACTGGAGCTGGGGGGTCTCCCTGCCCTGATCCCTGCTCACTGCCCCTTCCCCCCATCCCAGGCACCCAGCACGCAGAGCTTGCGCCTCAGGAAGTTCCCCATCACGCAGCAGGCCGGGGCCTTCGTGCTGGAGGGCTGGGGCCGCTCCTTTGCCAGCGTGCAGGAGCTGCGGGTTGCCTTGCAAGGCTGCTCTCTGCGGGCTGGGGACGACTGCTTCTCCCTGCGCCGCTGCTGCCTGCCCCGGCCGGGAGGTAGTGACGATGATGGGGACCATGGGGTGGGCATGGGATCACTCCCCGGTGCCAGCCCATGTTAGCGACTTCATTTCTGCCCCTAGAAATCTCCAACCTTATCATCGTGCGGGGGTCTCGGACCAGCACCAAGCCACTGAATCTCAGCCAGCTCAGCTTCCACAGGGTGCACCAGGATGAAATCACCCAGGTGGGCGTGGCCTCTGGGTGGGCGTGGCCACACGAGATTGCTCAGGTGGATGTGGCCTGGGCGGACGGGGCCACCAAAGTGAGACACCCAGGTGGTGTGGCCCTGGTGGGCAGGGCTTGAGCAGAGGGCAGGGCCCCTGAGGACATGGTGGCTGGTGTTTTAGGTCAGCTGCCAGCTGGCCTTACAATGCTGTTCTGTGTCATTTTCCACAGCTATCGCATTTGGGCCAGGGTACAAGGACCAATGTGTATGAGGGTCTCCTGCGAGTGGGGGGCCCTGAGGAAGGACAAGCAGACAGCGGGGACGCCCCAGAACCTGCTGGGGGCCGTGTGCAGGAGCTACGTGTTGTGCTTAAAGTACTGGATCCCAGTCACCACGACATCGCCCTGGTGAGTGAGCAGGACTGGCCCTAGCATGCCTGTGGAGTGGGGACAGGACAGGAGGGGTGGGCTTGTCAGCCCCCTGACGTGCCCGGTCCCCACAGGCCTTCTACGAAACAGCCAGCCTCATGAGCCAGGTCTCCCACGCGCACCTGGCCTTCGTGCATGGCGTCTGTGTGCGCGGCTCTGAGAGTGAGTGGGCCCCATCCATACTTAACCTGACTTTTGTAGACAGACCACCCCCGCCCACCCCCCCCTGCCGCTGCCTTATACCATTCCCAAGCTGTACATCGACTCCCTTTTTTTTTTTGTGGTACTGGGGACAGAACCCAGTTTTTGTACATAGTTGGCAATTGCTCTACCACTGAGCTGCACCCCAGCCCATGACTACTTCTCGGGTCTCACTGTACCCCAATCCCAGGCTATACCTTGATCTTCATCCTGTACCCCATCCTAACTATATGCTTAATCCATTACATCCTAACCCCAGATTACACTTGGGCCCTCACCTGTACGCTGACTCTCCACCTACAACCTATTCCTGACTACATCTCAGTCTCCTCCCACCCCAACCCCTTCTGCACCCCAGGCCAGGTCGACCCTCCTACCCCATCAGCACTGTTGTGTTCCCATCCTTCTAGACCTCAGTCATAGTCTAGTCAACCTACTTCAAGCCCTCATACCACCTGCACCCTCTGCTGCAAGTTCACATACACAATGACCCCAGCTCCACCCCTACCTCCGCCCCAAGGGCCTGTTCCTCTCTGTTGCTTCTCTGACCTGCCTCCTCTGTCCATTTGCCTGACTGCCCTGCTATCCTGTCATCACTTATGCCCCACCTTGTCCACATCCACCTCCTCTGTGCCCCACCCACCTGGGCCCCAGTGCCCCTTCCCCTCTGCCACACTCTCCCCTCCATCCGACATTCCTTCTAACCCCAGACTGTCTTCCCAACCTAACCTAGTCCCTCTGCCCCATGCCTTTCTTCCCCAGCCCTAGCTCAGCCCCCAAGTCCTGTCCCTGGTCCCTGGAGGTGGGAAGGCGGGAAGCAGGGGGCGGCCCTTGGAGCAGATGGTTCTTTGCAGATATCATGGTGACAGAGTATGTGGAGCACGGGCCCCTGGATGTGTGGCTGCGGCGAGAGAGAGGCCATGTGCTCATGACGTGGAAGGTGGCAGTGGCCCAACAGCTGGCCAGTGCCCTCAGCTACCTGGTGCGTGGGCTGTGGGTGGCACAGTGTCATTGAGGGAGGCCAGGCAGCCTGGGCAGTAAGGCAAAGGCAGGACACAGCCCTCAATCCCCACACTGGTTTTGGGAGATCTGGCCTGGGAGCTCATACATCTTGCTCCACCGCCTGCTGTCACAAGCCTGTGGCCTGGCCTTGGCAACCTCTGATGTTCTCTCTGGTCTTTCATCCCCCATCTCCCTCTAATCCAATCATCCCAGTCTCCAGAGCGCCCCCTTCACCCACTCACTCAGTGTTTGTTGGGTACCCTCTGTGTGCCAGGCCCTGTCCTATGCCCTGAGGATACAATAGCAACAAAGAACCTATGTCCCTGTCCTCGGGGAACTGGCATTTTAGGAGGAAGAGAAAAGGGTAGTACATCATCCCTTGATACCCTGGGGAACTGATTCCAGGATTCTGGAGGATGGCAAATACGAGGACGGTAAAGGCCCTTCTGTAAAGTGGACATCAGGCCAGATGGGGTTAGGCACGGTGGTTCATTTCTGTAATTTCAACTACTCAGGAGGTGGAGGTAGGAGGATCAGAGTCTGCAGGCCAAGGCCCAGACAAAAGCATGAAACCCTATCAAAAATATCTAAAGCAACAGGGGCTGGAGGTGTGGCTCAACTGGTAGAGTGCCTGCCTTGCAAGTGCATGGCCTTCAGTTCAAACCCCAGTGCCACCAAAAGAAAAAAGAAAAAGGTATAGCGTTTGCGTAAAACTTGTGCACATCCTCCTGTGGACTTTTTTTTTGTTCTTTCTCTCTGCTTCCCTCCCCTCCTCTTTCTTCCTCTGCCTTCCCCTTACCTCCCCTGCTCTCTTTCCTTCAACATGTAGCCCATGTAGTCATGGCTGGCCTTGAACTGGAGGTCCTCCAGCCTCAGCCTTCCAAGTACTGGGATTAAAAGCATGCACCACTAATCCTCCTGTTAACATTAAGTCATCTCTAGATAACAAGCTCTTAATATAGTGGACATGCTATGAAAATAGTTACGCTAAATTGCTTAGGGAATAATCACATGAAAAATATCTATACATATTCAGTACAGACACAGCCATTATGGGCCCAACTATGTTTTTGATCTATGGTTGAATATACAAATGCAAAATCCCCAGATAGAGGGCTGCCTGTAATTAACTAGGTAGCATAATAGATTGGAAACATAAGACTGGGGGCAAAAGCTGGGTAGAGTTAAGGGGTTGCTACAAGTAGGCAATGAGGTGAAATTGTATATAGGTGGGTTGGTGCCAGGTGTGGTGGTGAATGCCTATAATCCCAGCACTCAGGAGATTAAGGCAGGAGGATCAAAAGTCCCAGGCCAGCCTGGGCTATGTAGTGAGACCATAGATAGATAGACAGATAGACAGATAGATAGACAGACAGATAGGGTTGGGGAAGGCCTTACTAAGGCCACCTGAGGGAAGTGGCAGAGGGAGCAGTGAGGACACTTGAGGGAAGAGAATTTCAGGCAGAGGGAATGGCCAGTGCCAAGGCCCTGAGGCAGGAGTGTGGCTGACATGCTTATGAGGATAGCAATGGTGTCTTCTGGCCTTTCGTCCCTGGCCAAGAGCCTTGGCTCCCAGTTATACCTGGTTTCGATGACAATGTCTTGGCATCCCAGTAATGGCCACAGTTGCCTTTTCCCCATGGAGACCTTGTGGGAGAGGGGTTGGGAGCAGAGTTTGTTTCCTACCCTGGTGGTCAGGCCCCTCTTCTTGTCTCCCACCCCAGGAGGATAAGAACCTGGTTCATGGTAATGTGTGTGGCCGTAACATCCTGCTGGCTCGCCCGGGGCTGGCGGAGGGCACCAGCCCATTTATCAAGCTGAGTGACCCTGGCGTGGGTCTGGGCGCCCTCTCCAGGGAAGGTGAGGACCCAAGTGGGGCTGGGCACAGGGTCGGGCTTCCCCTGCTCCTTCCACCCTTGGTGACCTCTCTGACTACGGCTCTCAGAGCGGGTGGAACACATCCCCTGGACGGCTCCTGAGTGCCTGCCTGGTGGGAACAACAGCCTGAGCACCGCTGCTGATAAGTGGGGCTTTGGCGCCACCCTCCTTGAAATCTGCTTTGATGGGGAGGCCCCTCTGCAGGGCCGTGGCCCCTCTGAGGTACGTCCAGGGGATCCCTGGGCCTCCAACTATGAGGGTTCATTCAGTAATGAACCCCTTTGAAGGTCATCGTGGAAATCAGTACTGCTCAACACACACAAAATAAGCAGCCAATGTGCTTTAGAGCAGAGATGGAGGAAGGGCAGGTTGGGTGTGGCAGGGGGAGGAGGGGAGAGGGGATCCCTGACCCATTTGAGGGACTGAGTAGGGCTTCCCGAATGAGGTATTATTAAGTGCAGAATTAGGTCCCAGACATGGTAGCTCATGCCTGTAATCCACTTGCGAGGCAGAAGTAGGAGGATCACAATCTGAAGCCTACCTAGGCAAAAGCAAGATACCCTATCTGAATAATAAATAAAACAAAAAAGGGCTGGGGGTGTGACTGAAGTGGTGGAGCACCTGCCTAGCAAGTGGGAGGCCTTTAGTTCAATCCCCAGTATCACCACAGCGCTCCCCCCCCCAAAAAAAAGTGCAGAATTAGGCCAGTGGGAAAGCCTGGAAAGGGCAGTTAGAGGGCACAGCCTGTGCAAAGGACCAGAGGCTTTTGTGTGTTCAGGTTCCTTCAGTCTTGAGAGATCAAGGCAGGGTGCAGAGGCAGTGAAAGCTAGTTCAGTGCTGAACTTGGGTCCAAGGCCTTCCAGTGTGGCCCTTTGCTGAGCTGTTGACTCCAGTGTAAAACATGAATGACGGGCAGGTACTGCCTGTGGCCCCAGGGCCTGGATGTGCTCTTGGGGCAGGGATGAATGAGATGCCACTCCCACCTGTCCCCTTCCCCACAGAAAGAGCGTTTCTACCAGAAGCAGCACCAGCTGCCTGAGCCCTCCTGCCCTGAGCTGGCCACACTCACCAGCCAGTGCCTGACCTATGAGCCCGCCCAGCGGCCATCCTTCCGCACCATCCTGCGCGACCTCACTCGGCTGCAGCCCCACAGTGAGCCCTACCCCAGTTCTGGGACCCTAGGAGATTAGGGGTGGGGTTCCTGTTGAGGCAGGCACTGTGACACTTCCCAGGTCCCTGTACAGGGGTACAGGGTGTGCATCGGTTTCTGATTCACTTAAGAGCAGCCGGGTGAAAGGGATGCTGGGGGAAAAGGGGCCAGCCTTGTGATCCCCGAGTGTGGACCAGCTGGGGAAAGGGCCAGGGTTCGGCCTCACCCACTATGGTTCTTCCAGATCTCGTGGATGTCTCTGCTGTGAACCCGGACTCACCTGCCTCAGACCCCACGGTTTTCCACAAGCGTTATTTGAAAAAGATCCGGGATCTGGGCGAGGTGAGGGCAGGGCCTGGAGAGTGGGGACTTGGCTTAGAGAGCTGGGGTGGGGCCTGGAAAGCAAGGCTGCTTAGAAGGCTGAAAAGAGACCTAGGCCCCAAAGACATCCATGGAGTGGGTGGGCCCTAGGACTTTCCACAAGGAGGATTACCAAGAGGCATGGCCTGGGAACTGGGGTTGGGCTGACCCTCCTCTGCGCTCTGGCCAGGGTCACTTTGGCAAGGTCAGCCTGTACTGCTACGACCCGACCAACGATGGCACCGGCGAGATGGTGGCGGTGAAAGCCCTGAAGGCGGGTTGCGGCCCCCAGCTCCGCTCGGGCTGGAGGCGGGAGATCGATATCCTGCGCACGCTGTACCACGAGCATATAGTCAAGTACAAGGGCTGCTGCGAGGACCAAGGTGGGCGGAGCTTGGCGTGGCTCAGTCGTGCGGGAGGGGGGGGGGGCTAGGTTGTGGGCGGGGCCCCCTTAGGACCTGGCCAATTAGAATCTCAGACCCAGGGTGAGGCAGCGGCTGGGAAGACTTCTTCCCAGTAAGGGGGTGGTGCGTGCTGGGCTCAGGATGGGTGTAAGCCAGTGGCGCTTCCCTTGCGTGGGGACAGGAGGGTCCATCTCATCAAAGGACTGGGCCTAGTATGCACGGGTCTTGGTCTTGCCTGCTCACCCGGGAGGGGGCTCTGCGGGCCACATGATGGGCACCCACGGCCCTTCTCCATGACAGGCGAGAAGTCGGTACAGCTCGTCATGGAGTACGTGCCTCTGGGTAGCCTCAGAGACTACTTGCCGAGGCACAGCGTCGGGCTGGTCCAGCTGCTGCTGTTCGCCCAGCAGATCTGCGAGGTGGGCTGGCTCTGCCCTTATTTCCAGAACCTGCCACCTCCGCTTTGACCTGCCCTGAAAGGTCTTGTCCAGTCTACGCCTGCTTATTAAGCCAGGTCCTCTTGTGCTGGGACTGACTGCCCTTGGTTCTCTTGAGTCCTGCTCACCTGGCCACACCCCCTGCAGGCCCCGCCCAGTTCCCACTTGCCTAGATCCGCCCACCCTTGCTCGGGCCCCTCCTCTGCTTTCTGGCGCCTTCTTTTGCTCAGCACCCCCCCTGCCATCCTGTCTCTCTCGCCACTGGGTCCCCACAGGCTTTATTTAACCTGACTGTCCCAGCCATCCTGGTCACCGCTCCTCAGGCCCTGCTGCTGCCGCTGCTGGCCTGCCTCTGCCCCACTGATCCTGATTGTCCCTACCCCGCCCCCAGGGCATGGCCTACCTGCACGCACAGCGCTACATCCACCGAGATCTAGCTGCACGCAACGTGCTACTGGACAACGACAGGCTGGTCAAGATCGGGGACTTTGGACTAGCCAAGGCCGTGCCTGAAGGCCACGAGTACTACCGTGTGCGCGAGGACGGAGACAGCCCTGTGTTCTGGTGACTGGGGGTGGGGAGTCCGGGGGCGGGGTGCCAGGGTCACTTGGAACAAACAGGGTGGAAGAGTCAGATGCTGGATCTCAGAGGAAGAGCCTGGGGGCGGGGCCACTTTGGCTTGGCCAAGTAGACCTTCATCCCCTTAGACTGGCACCGAAGAGTGGGATTCCTCCTGGGGCCAGATGTGCCCTTCAGTCCCTGGTGAGGGCTCCAGCCTGGTGTGCTCCCATGCCCTGAGTTCAGTCCCAAAAACTAAATGTCCCCTTTCCCCAGGTATGCCCCAGAGTGCCTGAAAGAGTGTAAGTTCTACTATGCATCTGATGTCTGGTCTTTTGGGGTAACCCTCTATGAGCTCCTGACACACTGTGACTCCAGCCAGAGTCCCCCTTCGGTAAGTGCCAGGCACATACACCCACCTTGCATTTTGCCTGGGGACCTGGCTCCCAGCCAGGTTTGGCGATGCACACCTGTAATCTTAGCTACGCAGGAGCTACTGCCAGGAGGTTCACAAGTTCAAGACCAACCCAGGCAAAAGTAGTGAGTTCTATCTCAGAAACAAAAGGTCTGGGGACAGAGCTAAAGTGGTAGAGCACCTGACTAACTAGTGTTTAGAGACAGAGACTTGGTCGTGCAGTGGAACTCTTTTGGCCTCCACTCACTATTAGCTGCCTCTGGAAAAGAGCTTGGATTGTTTAATTCATTCATTTTGGAGGTACTGGGGTTTGAACTCAGGACTTCATGCTTGCTAGACAGGCACCTTATCACTTGAGCCACACCTCTAGCCCTAATCAGTCTTGATTATGCCATAGAAATTCATCGAGCTCATAGGCCTCACCCAGGGCCAGATGACGGTGCTGAGGCTCACTGAGTTGCTGGAACGAGGAGAGAGGCTCCCCCGGCCGGACAGGTGTCCCAGTGAGGTGAGGCAGTTCCCCCTAGCCCAGCCACCTTTTCCCTGTCTCCATGGTCAGTCTGTGGGGAGGGCAGTGATCACATCCCTGGTTTCTCCTTCCCTAGGTTTATCTTCTCATGAAGAACTGTTGGGAGGCAGAGGCCTCCTTCCGCCCTACCTTCCAGAACCTCATACCCATCCTCAAGATGGTTCACGACAAGTACCAAGGCCAGGCCCCCTCAGTGTTCAGCGTGTGCTGAAGTTCAAAGGCAGCTCAGCTTGGGGCCATGACCAGGCAGTACTCACAGAGGGCCTCCAGCACACACCCTAAAAGGAACTCAGCGGGGAAAGTGGCCTCACCACCCATGGGCCTTACTCCTTTCTGAAGACCCCATCGCTATGAACTGACTTCATTTCTGTGGCCATGACCCTGAGAGACCCAGGATGGGCAAAAGGCTAATCATACCCTTGAATCCTATCCTTTTGGGTTCTCCTACCTCCCACACGCAAGACCCACCATCTCCACTAGGTGGTAAGGAACTCCTGCTGGAGGTGGAGGTCTCTGGGGCCCATCTTCAGCCAGATGGGCTACCTGGGGTCTGCTCTGGGGACTGCAGCTCTAGAGCAGGACCCTTGGACAGGTAGCATTCAACTTTTTGGGGGTTTTTGTTGTTGTTTTGGTGGGACTAGGGTTTGAACTCAGGGCTTTGCACTTGCAGGTGCTCTACCGCTTGAGTCACACACACCTCCAGTCCATTTTGCTCTGGTTATTTTGGAGATGGGATCTTGAGAACTATTTGTCCAGACTGGCCTCGAACCACAATCTTTCTGATCTTAACCTCCCAAGTAGCTAGAATTATAGCTGTGAGCCACCAGCACCTGGTTTGGATTCAACTTTTAAACCTCTGCTCACCCCTAAACCAGCAGCTATGGTGAGGATGTAGCTTATCGGTAGAGCGTGTGCTTAGTGTTCAAGAGGCCCTGGGTTCCTCTCCTGCCCCCAAAACAGGCAAAGGTAAACCACCAGCTAGATCAGTTCCTGGTACATAGAAGGCGCTCAATCACTACTTGTTAAATGTACAAAGTATTTAGGGGCCACTTACCACATACATTGGACTCTGCGGGTTTTACTCTTTCCTTTCTGTGCGGCCACAGGCAAATGGCTTTGCCTCTCTGGGCCTCACTTCTGAACCTATGGGGATGGACATGTTTGCTACCTCATAGTACTAATGTAGAGTGCTGAGGAGGGGTGCGTGTACATTGCTTAGCAGAGTGATACCCAATAAGTACTTAATAAACACTCTGTGTTGTTACTCCGGTGTTTGTCAGAATGTTTTTGCTTGGCTGATAAGACTTGAGATTATGAAGTCAGATACAATTGTGAAGGCAGCAAAATAATTTCCTTCTCCATAAAGAACTTCTAAAAACAAGTGGCCAGGTTGGGTGAGCACACCTGTCATCCCAGCACTCAGGAAGCTGAGGCAGGAGGATGTCCAGCTCCAGGCCAGCCTGCACTACGTAGCCAAACAAACAAACAAACAAAAAAAACCAAAGACTAATTTTTCAGCTCTCCGGATTGGACAATTCCACACCATTCTAGTACAGTTTGATCTGTAATAAGGAAGTTCTCTCTAAATATTTTTGACTAAATCTTTTGCAGTTCCTTTTTAAGACGTTAATAATCATAGCTGGGTGAGGTGGTGCACACCTGTAATCCCAAGCCCTTGGGATGGATGCAAGAAGATCAAGAGCTCAAGGCCAACCTGGGCTACATATGGAGACCCTATCTCAAAAAACCAAAATAACCCAATAAAAATAAATTGATCTCAACTTCCTTTTTCTTTTTTGGGGGGTGGTTAAAACAGAGTCCCACTATATAGCCCAAGCTGGAACTAAAAGTCCTGCTGCCTCAGCCTTCTGAGTGCTAGGATTACAAGCATGTGCCACTGTACTTGGCTCAATAATCTTAATTTCTTAAAAGCAGTTTTAGATCCAGGTGTGATGGTGTATTCCTGTAATCCCAGACACTTGGGAAGCAGAGGCAGGAGGATCTTGAGTTCAAGACCAACCTGGGCAAAAGTAGCAGACAGATTGTCTCAAAACCCAAAAATTAGGACTGGTGGAGTAGCTCCATAGTGGTAGAACACATCCCTAGAAGCTTGGGGCCCTAAATTCAAACTTTAGTACTGTCAAAATAATAATAAGAAGAAGAAGAAGAAAAATCTCCTCCACCCCTCCCAAAAAAAAAAGGCTGAGGTGTAGCTCAGAGATAGAGCAGTTGCTTAGCATGCACAAAACCCTGGGTTGCAGCACTGGAAAAAACAAACAAACAGGCATTTAGGTTTGCAGCAAAGTTGAGTGGGAAATACAGATTTCCCACCCTGCCCCCTCCCCCATACGCACAGCCACCATCATTACCCACATCCCGCACCCAGCTGTACGCTAGACTCAGAGGACAGCATTACGACATTGTCACCCAGAGCCCACACTGACATTAGGGTTCACTTGACTGTACTGCCCATGTGTTTGGACAGATGCACAGTGACCTGTGTTCACCATTACAGTGTCACACACGGTGCTCCACCTCCTCCCTTACCCCTGGTAACCCGCACCCCAGCCTTTTCACTGTCCCCATTGTTTTGCCTTTTCCAGAATGTCCTAGGATTGGAATTACACAGTAGGTAGCCCTTTGACATTGGCTTTTTTTCAATTTGCAAAATGAATTTAAGTTTCTGCCATGTCTTCCTGTGGCTTACACAGGGCCACTGAATAATTTTGAAGCAAATACCAGACGTCATATAACTTCAACTGTAAAAACTGTAATATACAGCCCAGCGCTCACGCCTGTGATCCTAGCTACTCAGGAGGCAGAGGTCAGGAGGATCGCAGTTGGAAGCCAGCCTGGGGAAATAGTTCTCGAGACCCTATCTTGAAAAAACCACCACAAAGAAAGGGCTGGTGGAGTGGCTCAAAGTGTGGGCCCTGAGTTCAAGCCCCAATACCACAAAAAAACACCAAAAAATGATCTGCCTCAACCTCCCCAGTGCTGGGATTTACAGGCATGTACTATCATGCTGGACTCTTATTATTATTATTATTTTTTTTTTTGCAGTGCTGGGGATAGAAGCCAGGGCCTTGTGGATACTAGAAAGTGCTCACCCCTTGAGCTGCACTTCCAGTCTGGCCTGAAGTCTCTTCATGGTCAGGCCTCCACTTCCGTTCTTTTTTTTTCCCTTGCAACATATCTGTTGTCGCAACTGTGTTGTTTGTCCTATAATTTTACTAGAATCACATCATCTTTTAGTATCACTTAGCACATTTCTCTGTCCTCTGAACTTGACTGAATGTAGACTAGGTGTCTGATTCACTTTTGTTTTTTTGAAATTGTGCTGCTTTCATTTTGCAATATGAATTTAAGTCCTAGCAAAAACACACAAGAGTTTCTAGTTTTTCCTTTAGTAACCTGACCAGTGCAGGGGTTTTTTGTTTGTTCTGTGGTGCTAGGGATCAATTCTGGCACCTTAAGCATTCTAGGCAAGCACTCCACCATTGAGCTACACCTCCAACTTCCAGGGGTCCAGTTTTGATTTTGGGTTCTGGGGTTTTCTTGTTATTGTTGTTTTGTAGTACTGGGACTTAAACTCAGGGCCTACACCTTGAGCCACTCCACCAGCCCTTTTTTCAAGATAGGGTCTCACAAACTATTTTCCCTAGCTGGCTTCGAACCATGATCCTCCTGATCTCTGCCTCCTGAGTAGCTAGGATTATAGGCGTGAACCTCCGGCACCCAGTGGTTGTTTTTGACAGTACTAGGCTTTGAACTCAAGGCCTCCTACTTGCTAGGCAAGTATTCTACCACTTAGAACAATGTCTCCAGTTCTTTTCTTCTTTGATTTTTTTTTTTTTTTTGAGTTACTGAGGTTTGAACTCGGAGTCTACATCTTGAGCCTTTTCTGGGCTCACGCTTATAATCCTAGCTACTCAGCAGGCAGAGATCAGGAGAATTGTGATTCACAGCCAGCCTTTATCTCAAAAACACCCAATCCAGAAGAAAGGACTGGTGGAGTGGCTCAAGTGGCTCAGAGCCTGCCTAGCAAGCATGAAGTCCTGAGTTCAAGCACAAGGAAAAAGATTAGAGGTCCAGGAGGCAGTTAAGAGGACAGAGATGGGGTACATAGTGGGCAGTATCCACCTGGCCCCCCATCCCTTCTCTCAAAGTGAAGAGACCTGCTTCCTGGAGGCAGTCAAGTGGGGTTCTCCCAATTCCTCCAAGGCAAAATACCCTGCAGGAGCCACTCAGTGGTCAGCAGAGAGCCTGGCACACAAGGTCAGTAAATTCGGGCCCTGCTCATTTTCATCACTCTAAAGGTGCCTTCATTATCACCCCAAATCTTTTACTTGTACCTCAGGAATGTCAAGATCTCACATAAACCCCTTGAAGCTATGCCTACCACTCCATTATTGCCCTCTTGAAATGCTGCCTTGGAATCCTACCTTAAACCGGATATGGTGGTACATGCCTGTAATCCCAGCTACTGGAGAGGCTGAGGTAGGAGGATGATTTGAGTCCAGAAGCAGAAGGACAGCCTGGGCTATATAGTGAGATGAAGTATCAAAAAAAAAAAAAAAAAAGAGGGAAGGGAAAGAAAAAGGGAAAAGTAAAGAAATCTCACTTTAAAGAAAAGGAAGGCAGGTGCCAGAAGCTCATGCCTGTAATCCTAGCTAGGCAGAGATTAGGAGGATTGCAGTTTGAAGCTAGCTCGGGCAAAATGAGAGACCCTATCTCAAAAATACCCAACAAAGAAAAGGGCTGGTGGAGTGGCTCAAGTGGAAGAGCGCCTGCCTGGCATGTGTGAGGCCCTGAGTTCAAACCCAGTACTGCCCCCCCCAATAAAAAAGGAAGAAAGAAAAGGAGAAAAAAAATTCTACCCCAACGACAGCATTGGAGGCCTCCCATGAGCTTCCTCCTGGGGGAGGAACACCCCCCACACACCTGCTTTCATCCGGAAGAAGGTGTCTCTTCCCCTCCCCTCCTCACCCGCAGGGTTTCTGGGTACTGAGAGCAAAGGCATCCGCCAGTTCTGTTAGCATTTCCAGTGGGTTCATTTGGGGAGCAGCAGTGCCCCGAGGCCTGCCCTGTCCCTGTTTGGAGACCCCCAAACAGCTAGTTTGGAGATCAGCTGCTGGGTCCCCCCATCCTAGATCCCCAGGGCAAGAACCTGCCCCTATATATATATATGCCAGGCTGGGGCAAGGTGCAGCCTCCACACTTCTGCAATCTTAACCACAGGCTTCCGCCTCCTCCCTGCTGCTCCGGGGGAATCTCCTGTTAGAGGCCTTTTCCTCTCTCCGTCTGGTCACCATGACACCCTCCAGGCTGCCACCTGGGGCCTGTAGGACCCTGTTCATCTCCCAGCTGCTGATCTGTTGTCTTCTGTCCTTAGGTGAGGCGGGTCATCCTGGGGAGGGCTGGGGTTCAAGGATTGCTGGGAACCAAGGACCCAAGAAAGGGAAGCAGCCCCCACCCTGAAAACCTCCCACTAACTCAGATCTGAAAAAGGGCTCTATTTGCCTGTGCGGTTCCCTCTGCCTAGACCACTCTTCCTTTCACTTGGCAAACTCTACTTGGCCTTTGAAACTGGCCTTTGCCACCCCTTCCTCTAGGAAGCCTTCCTTAATTTGCCTCCTCCTACAGCTGCAAAGAATCTCCCCTGGCCTCCCTCTGTGCCATTCCCAGTCCCCATTTTTCTTTTTTTTTTGCTGGCACTAGGGTTTAAACCCAAGGCCTCACACTTGCTAGGCAGGCACTCTACCACTTGAGCCATGTCCACAGCCGTTTTTTGCTTACAGGTAGGGCCTTGGTTTCAGACCACAGGGATTATAGGCAAGTACCAACATATCCAGTTTATTCATTGAGATGGGATCTCACTTTTTGCCTGGACTGGCCTCTAACCACAATCCTCCTGATCTTTTTCTCCAAAGTAGCTAGGATTACAGATGTGTAGCACCACACAAAGTCCCCAGTCCCTTATGGATCCTGTCTTTCCCACTGGACTAGGACTGTTGTGAGAGCAGGGGCTGTTCCATCCTAGCATGAGGTAGGGCCTACTGCAGGGTGAGCATCTGCACAACCATGGAGTTTCCTCATGTTCCTGAAGGAGGCCAGGGCCAGCGGTTCCGGCTGCGGTTGGAGCCCCAGGACCCAGTGCTTCCTGTTGGAGGATCATTCTTGGTGAACTGCACCACGGACTGTCCCCAGCCTCAGCTCATCAACCTGGAGACATCCCTGTCAAAGGAGGCCCGGGACCACGGCGTGGGCTGGGCAGCCTTTCTGCTCAGCAATGTGACTGATGACAGCCAGATCCACTGCTCCGGGTACTGCAATGGCTCCCAGATAGCAACATCCTCTGGCATCACCGTGTTCAGTGAGTGGACGTGCTTGCATGTGGGGACTGACCTGAGCAGTGCTGGTAGCATACGGTCAGAGGCTCTGGGGAGCGGGAATTCTGCCTGTAGTGAGGCAGACAGACAGACAGGGACAGAGATGTTTTCAGCTGTACGGCAGGGCAGCAGCTGTTAAATCTGGGCACCAACAAGCATTTTGTTGCAGTCTGGTGCGTGCTAGGCGACCGCTTTGTCACCTGAGCCATGCCCTCAGTCTAATCGCTTTTTAGTTTATTTTAAAGATAAGGTCTTGTGCTTTTGCCGGGGCTGGCCTCTGTGATCCTCCTGCCTCAGCCTCCCGTGTAACTGGTACTACAGATGTGTACAACCATCACCTGGCTTATCCGTGTGTTTATGTGTCTCTGTGTGTCTTTGTGGGTGAGTGTATGTGTATGTGTGCATCACTGAGCCTATGTGAATGTCTGTGTCAGTATATCTGTGTCTGTGTGTGTCTTTGTGTATGTTTTTCCCCCGTGGTGTTGGAGCCCTGTGTCTGTTTCTGAGTGTGTACATATGGGTGCGTGTTTGTATTGTTTGCTTTGGCTTTGTACGTTCCTGTCTCTGTATGCCCATGAGATTTCCCGTGACCACGGTCTGGGTGTGTACCTACCCCTGTACCCACAGTGGACACTTTCTGGGATGCTTCTGTCCAGTGCTACGCCAGAAGCTGTCTGTGTGTGTGTGTGTGTTCTGGGGTTTGAACTCAGGACCTACACCTTGAGCCATGCCACCAGCCCTTTTGTGTGATGGGTATTTTTTGAGATAAGGTCTCTCAAACTATTTGCATGGGCTGGCTTTGAACCACGATCCTCCTGATCTCTTCCTCTTGAGTAGCTAGGATTACAGGTGTGAGTCACTAGCACCTGGCAAGGCTGTTTGTCTTGAGAGCCAACTGTGGTATCTCTTTCTTCCCAGGTCTGCGTCACATTGGGTGGCATGAGACCAGCCAGAATGAGATTGTTTACACCACAGATTGCCAGGTGCTGAAAGTCAGGGTCCCCCCACCACAACCCTGGAATCCCAATTACTATCATTACCAGGATTCATTGGTATCCAAGATTAAGGTGAAGGCCTCCTTGTTAAGTATACTGAAATTGTACTGATTAAGATGTTAAATATTTTTTTTGGTGGTACTGGGGATTGAACCCAGGGTCTCATGCTTGCCAGGCAGGTGCCCTACCTCTTGAGCCACACCCAGCTTTTGGTCAGGGATTTTGTTTTTGAGACAGGGTCTTGCTAACTTTGCCCAGGCTGGATCCTCCTGCTTCCACCTCCTGAGTAGCTGGGATTACAGGCATACCCTACCATGTCCTGCTGAATGCAGAAAATTTTGCAGGATCTGCTAAATGATTTAGGGAAACCTATTGGGTTTGGACAACCATTACAGTGGCCTGGGGGGAAAAGTGTATTTGGACCACAGAATGGATAATGGTTTATAAATGGTACTCTGTGGGACAGAAATACCAATGTGACAAGTCTGTCACAGTGTGTTTACAGACATCAGTTTTTCTTTCTGCAATATGCTTTATTTCATGAAGGTCAGGGAAGGGACCTAAGGTCACTGTTTCTTCTTTGGTGGGGTCTGGACAGATAGGGAACTTTGCAGAAAACCTCTCTTTGCCTGGGCCCAGAGAGAAACATGGGGGTCAGAGGGAGCCTTGATTCTAAGGTAGGTTCTAAGGGCCTCCAACATGTCAAAGCGCCAGTTATTTGGGGTGTGGCTGTCTGAGTTGCAACACTGGCAAGGCGCTGACAGCACAGGAAATAATCACGATGCTAGTGACAAAGCAAATACTTATATGGGCCTATTGTAAGCACTCAAAGTTTATTAGGTCCAAGTTCACAGGCCCGGGGCGCGCGGCATGCCTAGCAGGCAGGAGGCACTGAGTTCCATCTTCACACAGTGGGAAAAAAAGTCCAAGTTCACAGTTCTGTGCAAGGATATAGGGACATCCTGCCTCTCCAGTCCCTGGGGAATGACCAGGGCCATTCTACCCTCCTCCACCAGGGTTCCCTGAGGTCCAGCTGGCCCCCCTGCCCCCTTGGCATCCCGTGGGTGACAACCTCACCCTGCGCTGTCTGGTGACAGGCGGGGCACCTCGGGCCCGGCTCTCTGCGGTGCTGCTCCGCGGGGAGGAGGAGCTGAGCCCGCGGCGGCCCGTGGTGGGGGAGCCGGCCGAGGTCACAGCCACGGTGCTGGCGGGCAGAGGTGACCATGGCGCCAATTTCTCCTGCCGCACGGAACTGGACCTGCGGCCGCAAGGGCTGGGATTGTTCCAGAACACGTCGGCCCCCAGGCAGCTTCGAACCTTCGGTGAGGGAAGGGGCTGCAGATGCTGGGTGATGAGCTAAGCCTGGGGGGAGGAGCGGAGTGGTCCTGGACCTCAAGGTCTCCTGGGAAGGCATGGCCTGGGCCATGGGGCAGGGTGGTCCCAAAAGAGACGCCGGAGACGGGAGAGATCTTTTGAGAAGGCCGCGACCCAAGGCCCTGGTTGAGGGGGTGCGGGTATCCCCAGCGGTTGTGAGGCCTCGCCCTGCTCATACTTACCCTTCTCCCCAGACCTGCCCGCGACACTCCCGCGAGTCGAGGCCCCCCTGAACTTGGAGGTGGGGACATCCAGGCCGGTGCACTGCATTCTGGATGGGCTGTTCCCGGCCTCTGAGGCTCAGGTCCAAATGGCGCTGGGGGACCAGATGCTGGATCTCATAGTCACGAGCCACGGGGACAAACTGAGAGCCAAAGCCATAGCCACAGCCCGCACCGATCAGGAGGGTGTCAGGGAGATTGTCTGCAACGTGACCCTGGGGGACGAAAGTCGCCAGGCCCGGGAGAACCTGACAGTCTTTAGTAAGAGCGGACCCGACCCCCACACCCTTAGGCGGGACCTCAGCAGAGGGGCGTGGCACGTGCGGGCGGAGCCTAAGACCTAAGGGGGGCAGGGTCCGCACAGGAGGCGTGGCCTGGACTGCCACCCTCGCCCCCCACCCCCGGGAAAGGCCGGGAGGAGGGCGTGGCTTGACCCACGGGAGGTCGTGGTCAGCTCCCTAGCACTGCTCTGTCCTTAGGCTTCCTAGGGCCCTTTCTGAACCTGAGTGACACCAACGTCACCGAGTGGTCCACGGTGAATGTGACTTGCACGGCCGGGGCCCGAGTCCAGGTCATGCTGGATGGGGCTCGGACTCCACCTCCAGGGAAGCCCGCTCAGCTTCAGCTCCTTGTCAACGAGAGCGATGATGGGCGCGACTTCTTCTGCAACGCCACTCTCGATGTGAACGGCGTTGTTTTGCACAAGAACACGACGGTCCAGCTGCGTGTCCTGTGTGAGTTGGTCACTCGGACCTGTTAACTTTCCCTTGCCCCTGTGTGCCTCTCGGAACTTTGGGATGTCTGATTAATATGGTGGTTCCACAGATGGTCCCAGGATTGACCGAGCCAAATGTCCCCAGCGCTTGACGTGGAAAGACAGGACTACTCATGTCTTGCGGTGCCAGGCTCGGGGCAACCCGGCCCCAGTGCTACGGTGTTCGCATGAGCGCTCCGGGCTTGTGGTGCCCATCGGGATCCCATTATGCGTCAACTTAACCTACAATGGCACTTACCACTGCAAGGCGGCAAGCCCAAGGGGCACGCACACCTTGCTGGTGGTGATTGACGTTCAAAGTAAGTTAAAAAAAAAAAGTGCGTCGGGGGTGGCGGGGCAAGCCCAGGAGGGGTCGGGGCACGCATGTTTATTTGCTCCGGGCTTCTCTGCGCAGGTCGGAGCTCTCTCTCAGTCAGTATCGTCATGGTGGTGTTAGCGGTCGTAGGGTTGGTGGCTGTCGTGGTGGCCTTAGTTTACATCTTCCGGATGCAGACACAGAGCGGCAGCTACTACGTGAAGCAGCAAGGACCCTCGGTCCCCCTCACGTCTATGCAATCTGAAGAGACAGTAGGGGAAGAGGCGTCCTGAACTGCGGGATGCCGGGATCCTGGGCCCGGCCGGATCCTGGGATCGATGGCGGCAGCTTTAGTTGTTTCATTTAGTTCCCCACCAATAAAGGCTTTAAACCCCATATTCTGTGGCTTGATTCTAACAGCGCCGCCGACCACTCCAACCACGCCGCGCACCTACTGAATGGCATTGCGGAGGCGGAAGAGGGCGGAGCTTAAGGAGCTCCAGAAGCCATTCGAACTCTGAGAGGATGGCTGGGCTTTAGCCAATGGACTAAGTGGGACGGACGGGAGGCGGGGCTTTTTTTAACCAATCGGCGGGCGCGTCCTCCTTGCCGCTCTATGCCGCTCCGCCCAAGCTCGCTGGTCCCAGAAGGCGCCGGGTTTCCCAAGATGGCGGCCGACGTGTCCGTTACTCACCGGCCCCCGCTGAGTCCAGAGGCTGGGGCCGAGGCTGAAGCCAATGATGCCTCGGAACGCCGGGCGCCCGAAGAAGAGCTGCAGCCGCTAGATCCAGAAGAGATCCGGAAACGCTTGGAACACACCGAACGGCAGTTCCGTAACCGCCGCAAGATACTGATCCGGGGCCTCCCGGGGGACGTGACCAACCAGGTATTGGGGGGGGCGGTGTGAGAGCGTGGCGGGAAATACCACCATGCGCGTGCGCGGGGGAGAACTGGCGACACCACTGCTGGCGTCGGCAGGGGGGCGTCAGCGGGGGCGTTCATGCGCGGGATCCTGGCGCAGTCGGGAGAGACCAAAATCGAGATGTGGGGGGACTATGATGAAGGGAGAAACCAATTTTGAATTACGGGAAGACGTTGCTAGGGGTGACCACAAGCTTGGGCGAGACCAAGTGATTGAAGGGGGTGGGCAATAAAAGGGAGCTGGCAGTTTTGGCCATGTTGGGGAATTATGTGAATATGTTGCTGGATTGGGAAGTGTGGAAATAGGGACCAGTTGTCTCTCGGATTGTGCTTTTCCCCATCCCCCTCCACCACTGGTGCTGGGATCTCATTCATATCCAGAAGTTTCAGGGTTAGAGAACCCTTCCATATCGCACTTTGATTTCCACCTCTAAGATCCGGAAGTTATAGCAGCCTTTCTCAAAAGGCCCCAGGTTAATTTGGGAAAATGAGGTCTTCTGCCACCATCTCTCAGACCTAGAGGAAAGAGTGGTGGGTCTGTGTGGGGTAGGGTGGGGGAGCTGTGTTCTGTGGAGCGACCCTTGGCTAATTTTCCTGCCAGGGACCTACCTGGGGCAGGGCCTGCACGAAGGAGCAATCCTCAATGCTCTTTGAACCCAGGGACATTCCATCTATAGTGCCCTACACGTGGCGGTGGAATGGCAGTGGAATAAGTTTATTCTTCCTGCTGCTCGGAAGAATTTCTTCTCCCTGGCATCAGCATGTCTGCCACTGGCCCACGTTGCCTACCTGGTGCTAGTGGGATCCCAAGAGGGTGAGGAGGGCCTAATTGGGTGGGGGACAGACCTGGAGCACACATCACTAGGCATGATCTGGTTTATTTCCCTGAGTTGGTTCTCCTAGTAGTACCCACCATTTCTCAGCTGGGAACACATTGTCCCTCCTGCCAAGTGCACAGGGTGTCTGCCACAGCAGCCCCAGCAACTTGCCCTCAAAGCCATCTTGTGAGAAGCACATGTAGCTGTACACTGTGGTTGTGTTAAGGACACAAATTCTCTGGTTCCGTACCTCTGTGTTGTATTCCCATGCTGCCCTGACCAGCTGCAAGGCCTTGGGCATAGTTCTTCACCCCACTGAGCCTGTTTCCTCCTGGACAAAATGAGTTTGTTAACATTGAGCTAGAGACAGTCGGCCTTGCAGACAGACAGGTTCATCAATGTCCCTAAAGACCTATTCTGTGAGTGTGTCCTGGGGGTAGCATGGAATCTACAGTCTGGCTCTGAATCCCAGCTCTGCCAGAGATGGGCTGAGTGGCCTTGAGCAAACAGTACTGTTGACCTCACTTTCCTGTTTGTAAAAAGGGGGTGGGACTGGTAATTTACCCACCTTTAGAGCTAGTCCACTTACAGGTGGCACCTGGTTGTTCCCCCTCGTTCCCTGGTGACTCCCTGTCCTCTGGTTTCTGTCTCTGCAGGAAGTACACGACCTACTCAGCGACTATGAGCTCAAGTACTGTTTTGTGGACAAATACAAAGGGACAGGTTTGTGGAACTGTGGGGTGGGCCAGGGCAGGAGGTGACAGTCTCTAAGATGGGAGGGTCCTGGCTTAGCATTTCTCTCCTCAGCTTTGGTCCTAATAGTGTCCCTGAAGACAGTGTAGCAGAAACACCAGTCTGTCCCTTGTCCTGGCTACCCATTCTTGTGGCAGCTTCAGTGTTCTCTCCAGACTGGTCAGCAGATACCTGGGCTCAGGGTATCCCCTCTTCCCACCCGGTTGTCCTAGCCAACTAGTCACTCAGACCTGCCTGGTCTCCAAGCCCTCCATTGCCTTAGCTTACACTTGGTTCACATCCCCTTAGTCTCTGCTGAAATGGTAGCTTCCCTGCAGCCTCTCTGCCTCCCATGATCTCCTGTACCTCTTGCCTCACCAATGGAGCCCATTACAAATCTGATCAAAACTGATTCTGACCTTGATTACTTTCCCTCCTGGAAACCTGTCTGCAGCACCTCCTGGTACTACCTGGCAAGGTGTGCCCCAGCCTCCCTATGTCCTCTAGTGCCAGTAAGGTTCCAAGCTATTTCCTCTTCCACTGTTCCTAGTTGTCCCCTCATTTATCCAGGCCTCACCAGGTAGGCTTGGGCACCCCTCCATCAGAGCACTGGCCAGCCTTGGCTATCATTGCTGGCTTGCACGTCTGCCTCCTACACCAAGTAGCACCACGAGTATGAAGGCATGTCGTGTTGGCCCCCTGAGTGAGGCTCTCAGTAGATGTCTGTGCCTACTCAGCATTGTGCCACATGTTAATCTTATAATCTGTAACATGGATGGGAAGGTGCCTCCTCTAGACCTATCTTGTAAACTAGGGCAGTAGCTAAGGTCTTGGTCCCTGAAGGCAAACAGACCTCAAGTCAGTCCTCACTGTGTGGCTGTAAGCAGGTGACAAACTGTGAGCGCCTGGCACTTAGTAGGTGCTTAACAAATAGCCACAGACTCCACAAGTCAAATCTGTGCTGAGAACCCGGTACAGTATCGATAGGATGCTTCCTGGATACCAAACTCTGAGGATGCTCAAGTATTAGGGTATAGTTACTCACATCCTGCTGTGGACTCTCAACCACCTGTGCCTAATAGAATGTAAATGCTATGTAAGTAGCTGCTGTACTGTGTTGTTGGAGACTAGTGACGAGGGAAAAGTCTGTACATGTTTAGGACAGATTCATTCTCCCCTGTTCCCCAAATATATCAGTCCACCATTGGTTGAGTCCATGACTGTGGAGCCAGCGGTATGTACCAAAGCATTGGGATTCATATATTGAGTGATGCTTTTCATTCATGCATCTTTTTACAAATACTTATTGAGTGCTCACTATGTACTGGGTGCCAGGGTACACAGCAATGAAACAGAGGTGGTCCAGTCAGGAATGAAACAGTTCCAAATGTAAAGGTGAAATGGGCCAGGCACGGTAGTACATGCCTGTAATCCCAGCACTCAGGAGAGTGAGGTAGGAGAATCTTGAGTTTGAGGCCAGCCTGGGCTACACAGCAAGACCCTGTCTCAGAAAAGGAAAAAAAAAGTGACATATCTTCGGATCACAAGCTACAGAGAGGGAGGGCACTGTGGGAGCAGAGAGCCAGGATCTGAAGTGAGCAGTCAGGCGAGGCTTCATGGAAGAAGTGAGGTCTGAAAGGTGGGCGGAGTTGAGCAGGCAAAAGGTTGGGACTCACTGTTCCTTACTCAGAGAAAAGCAGCCACAGAAGCCCCCAGTGGAGAGTGCCTGGCATGGTCCAGGAAGCAGCTTTGGGAGATGCCAAAGGAGGTCAGTGAGGCCACAAGGCTGGGCCACACAGGCTTTGCAAACAGAAGTCTCTGCCAGGGGCATGACACCTTCTAAGTATCTTTTGGTTCTTAGCCTCCTGCTAGGTGTTGGCAGGTGGCATTGGTGCCCTGGAAGAGGGATGAGGGAGGCATGAGAGTAAGGCTCTGCAGCCTGGTCACCTGGGTATACTTTATTGTATTTATTTACTTATTTTGAGACATGGTCTCCCTATATGGGAGACCATGGTCTCCTTGAGGTAGCCCAAGCTGGCCTCAAATTTGTAATCCTCCTGCCTCCACCTCCTCAGTGCTGGGATTATAGGTATGTACCACCAAGCCCTGTTTTTCTTTTTCTTTTTTTTTTTAATTTAATTTTATTTTTATGGCATTCCTGGGGATTGAATCCATGTCTCATGCCTAGCAGGCAAGCGCTATACCCTCCAGCCCTTTTTTTCTTTTAGCTGAAGTCTCAGGATTTGTTAAAATGGGATTACCCAGGCTGGCCCTCAACTTCTGGGTTCAAGCAATCCTGCCTCAGCCTCCTGAATAACTGGGATTACAGCCGTGATCCACCACTCTTACTGTGCATAGCTCTTAGGACAGAGCCATGCAGTAAGGAAGCACAGCTGTGGGCTGTGGGGAGATCCAGGGAACAGCAGGAAGTGGACCTCGTGGAACCTACGGCAGCACCTGGCTCGTTCACACTTGCCTATGTGAATAATTGCTTACATGGGACTGGGGCCTGAGATGTCCTGGTGACTCCGTGTTTTGCAGTTGGCCTTGGAACCCACTGACCCCACACTCCCTCCTGTCCACAGCCTTCGTGACCCTGCTGAATGGAGAGCAGGCGGAAGCTGCTATCAGTGCTTTCCATCAGACCCGCCTGCGGGAGCGCGAGCTGTCGGTGCAGCTGCAGCCCACGGACGCCCTGTTGTGTGTGGCCAACCTGCCCCCCAGCCTCACGCAAACACAATTTGAGGAGCTGGTGCGGCCCTTCGGCAGCCTGGAGCGCTGCTTCCTGGTCTACAGCGAGCGCACTGGCCACTCTAAGGGCTATGGCTTTGCTGAGTACATGAAAAAGGACTCGGCTGCCCGCGCCAAGTCGGACCTGCTGGGCAAGCCGCTGGGCCCGCGCACACTCTACGTGCACTGGACAGATGCTGGGCAGCTGACGCCTGCCCTGCTCCATTCCCGATGCCTCTGTGTCGACCGCCTGCCGCCTGGCTTCAGCGATGTGGATGCCCTACGCCGGGCACTATCTGCCGTCCACACGCCTACTTTCTGCCAGGTGAGCCCTGGGCCCTCTGCACGGGTCACTGGGGATCTGGTGCCAGGCCCAGAGCTCCTTCCAGGGGTCTTTTGGAGTACCTGTCTTGTCTAATCTGGTTATCTTGCCCAGCAGCCACACAACCTTGGGGCCCTTGGAACCGGCTTGTGGCCTGGTGGTTGAGAACTTAAATGTGGGTCAGAGGGCTGTAGTGTGATCCCACGAGACCTCAGGCCTCAGTCATGTCATCTGCTCATCATATGTGGGCAAGACTCAAGCCCTGTTCACACCTTCATCCACTTCCACACTCATCTGATGTTTCTTAAACACCTGTGGGGCCCAGCACCAGGCCAGGCATAGAGGCTGCCTGGAGGCATCCATAGTGTAAGTCTTGAGGTTAGAAAGTTGGCCTTGGGCACTGGTCGTGGTGGTTATACCTGTAATCCCAGTATCAGGAGACTGAGACTGAGGCAGGATGATCAAGTGTTCCTGGCAGCCTAGGCTACACAGCAAGACCCTGTCTCAAAAAACCAAAAAAGAAAGTGGACTTGGCTAGATCCCAGCCTCTCTTTGTACCTCAAGAATGTCCCTCATACTCTGTGCCTCAGTTTCTCTTCACCATAAGTTCTGCATCAGATTGATAAAATACTCCTGATTAGCCGGGCACCAGTGGCTCACACCTGTAATCCTAGCTACTCAGGAAACAGAGATCAGGAGGATCAAGGTTCAAAGCCAGCCCAAGCAAATAGTTCTCGAGACCCTATATCAAAAAACCCCTCACAAAACTAGAGCTGGCGGAGTGGCTCAAACTGAAGGCCCTGAGTTCAAGCACCAGTACTGCAAAAAAAAAAAAAAAAAAAAAAAGAAAAAGAAAATACCCAACATGCAAAAAAAGGGGCTGGTAGAGTGGCTCAAGGTGTAGGCCCTGAGTTCAAATGTCAGTACCACAAAAAAAAAAAGAATGAAAGAAATTGCCAACCAAAAAAAAAGGCTGGAGGAATGGCTCAAGTGGTAGAGTGCCTTCCTGGCAAGCATGAGGTCCTGAGTTCAAACACCAGTACCAAAGAAAACAAGAAAACACTTCACATCACATGTGGCAGGTGCCATGGCAGGTGAGGTCAGGCAGAACAGGCTGAGCCCAGCACACTAAGAGTCCCCCGGATGTCTTGCCCACAGACCCCTAAGGGCAAGGGTCCTTCAGTACCTGGTGTAGGTTTGAACCCACAGCCTGTGATCACCATCCTGGATGACCCAGAGAGGCAGGTGCCAGCCCAGTTTTTGGGTGAGGACACAGGGCAGAGAGGTCAGGTTACATTCCCTGGGGTGGTAGTGCCAGGATCTGAACACTGCAGCCTGGCTCCAGATCCGGGTGTCAGCCAGAGGCCTGCACAGGGCTCAGGCGGCACATTTCTGGCCCAGCTCTGGGACAGTGTGTCCATGGGGTGTTGGTCTCCTGTTTAGACCAGGCATCTGTAAGACCCTTCGTCCTTGTTTCCTTATTCACCGATCATTCACTTGTCCTGCCTCTGTTGCACGCTTCCCTGTGCCAACCCCTGGGTAGTGCTCAGAACATGGGTGAGTCAGCTCAGCAGCCTCAGCCTCCCCCCTTTTTTGTTTTTGATTGTTTCATGTTGTAGCCCAGGCTGCCAGTTCCCTTGCCTCTGCCTCTGAAGTGCTGGCATTGTGGGTATGCACTACCACCCCTGCTCTCCCCATCTTGAAATAAGGCTAGTAGTGTTTTGCTTTTGCTTATTTGTTTTTTTGTTTCATTTCATTTTGTTTTGTTTTTCAAGACAAGGGCTTACTACATTGCCCAGACTAGTCAAACTCCTGGGCCTGAGTGGTCCTCTTGCCTCAGCCTCCAGAGTAGCTGGCCAGTGAAACTGCATGCCTCTGTCACCACATCTGGTTTAATGCTCTCTGAGTAGATTTTGTGAATGAGTGCTTATTTGTTCCTCCACTTACATGCTCACCAGACATATATTTGTTTCTTTATGTTTCTTGGTGCTGGGGATGGAACCCAGGGCTTCTTGCATGCTAAACAAGCGTTCCACCCCTGGGCCGAACCCTTCCTCTCAGCAAACACTTATTGAGCTCCTTTTGAGCACCAGGTGTTGAGGTGGCTGCTTCTGAGCAACTCACAGTCACACCCAGGTGTCCCAAATGCGGGGATGGGCTGGGGGTCAGGCAGGACAAGGTTTGAACCTCAGTCCCCTTATTTAGGAGTCATGTGCCCTTAGTCACCCTTTGTCCCCTCTGAGTTTCTCTTCATTCATTAGATGGACATGAATATGGCAAGGCCTGTGTCTGGGCCTCAGCATAGGGCCTGGCCAGAGGTGAAGGACAAGTGCTCCCGGAGTGCATGGTGAACATTTGCCTAGCTTGTGCAAAGGTCCTGGGTTCACTTCCAGCACCATAAAAACAAATAACAATGAATGAAACAGACTGAGGCCAGACCTCTCCCTGGCTGGGCGTGCTGGCCCTGGCTTGGGTGGGAGCGTTCCTGCCCATCAGTGGGCATCTTAGTCATTCCTCATAAGAAGCCCACAGGGTGGGTCTGGTTGTGGCTCCATTTTTCGAGTGAGGACCCAGCACAGGTAAGTGCTTTTTGCAAGTCACCTGTTGGGGCAGCAGCCAGCGAAAGATGGGCTGCCGGTAAAAGCTAGACAAAGTTGCTTAGAAACTTTGCTAAAAGGGGGGAAATTGCTATTAAATACGTAAAGCAGATATCATGGACTGAGGTATGCATGGTGCACAGTGGTAGAGTGGATGCCCAGCATGCACCAGGCCCTGGTTCCATCTCCAGCACTGAAAACATAGCACAAAATAAAGCAGGTATCACAAGGCTTTGGGTGGCTTACCTTAAAGCCTCTTTTGCTTATTTATTTTGTGAATGGGTTGTTCAGTCACTTTTCAAACTTCAGCACACCCTGAAAGGCCAGTGACAAAGGCTTTCCCCCATCCCAGTCCCTTCTCTGGCCGGCCTTGTTAATACCAGTTTGTCCCACCCACCGATGTTGTGCACAGTGAGTATCCCTGGTCCGACATTCTGAACTAGGAGATGCTCTGAAATCTGAAATTTAGTATTAGAGATGGGGTCTTGCTATGTAACCCAAGCTGGCCTTGACCTTCTGGGCTTAAGTGATCCTTCTGCTTCAGCTCCCAAGTAGCCAGGTATACAGGCACATGCCACCTCTCCTGGCTTTAAAACTTTTCTGAGCACCGACACAGTGCTCAAAAAGTTTTGGATGTTTGGACTGGGTGCTTGTTTAAAGGATCTATGCAGATCCTCTAAAATGCAGAACTCTAAAATCTGATAAACTTGTCCCAAGCCTTTCAGACAAGGATACTGAGCTTGTATTGTGCATCTGCCACACATGTATACATGCTTCTGCTGTCCCCTGTTCTTGTGGTGGTCTTTTGCTAGGCAGTTACTCTACCGCTTGAGCCATTCCACCAGCCCTGTCCCGTTTTGCCATGCCTGGTTTGGTTTCTCCACTTTGTCTCTAGAGTCTTTCTGTGTTTGGACACAAACTTCCTCATTCCTTTTTTTTTTTTGGCAGTATTGGAGTTTGAACTCAGGGCCTCACATTGCTAGGCAGGCACTCTACCCACTTGTGGTGGGTATTTTCGAATAGGTCTTGCGAACTGTTTGCCTGGACTGCCCTCAAACCTCAATCCTTCCAATCTCAGCCTCCCAAGTAGCTAGGATTTCAGACATAAGCCACCAACACCTGGCTTCCTCACTCCTTCTATGGCTGCACTGGATTGTACTTTAGAGACAATGCATTGGTCCCAAACCATGACCCTAGTAGGACACTGTTACACACCCAAATTCTCTGAGGTGGGAGGATAACTTGAGCCAGGAGTTTCAGGCCAGCCTGGGAAACAGTGATGAGACCCTATCTCAAAAAACAAAAACAAAACAAACCATGACACTATTGTTCATGAATCACTGGGGACAGACACTGCATTTTTCCACTGCAATGCAGAGGTCCCCAGGCCGTGGGCCTATCCCTCTGTGGTAGGCAGGGAGGGGCTGAGTGTGCGCCCAGCATTCTGTGGCAACACCCCCCCCATGCACACCCCCAAAACAGCATGGAAAGCAGGACATTGATTCCCTAAGTTGGTGGCAGGTCCCTGGCACAGCTTGACCTGACCTGGTATGGGCTGTCTGGGTTTTTTTCTTTTTTTAGACAGGTTCTTACTATGTAGCCCAGGCTGGTCTCAAACTCTCTATCCTCCTTCCTCTACCTCCCCAGCGCTTGGGTTATAGATGGGCACCACCATACCTGGCATTTTGTGGCCTTTTCCCCACACACCTTGCTACAGAGTGATTTGTGTTTTTGAGGTACTGGGACCTGCCCAAGACCCCCGGGGGGGACTGAAACATTGGGTACAGTGTGTGCAGAATTGGACCAGCCCAATATCTAGTGTTTCTACTGGAACACTTCTGATCTGGGGTTCCCAATAAGGGGGTGTGGGTGTGCAGAGATGTCCCTCATCTGGTTGTGACTGCTCCGTGCTGGCTGTGTGAGCTCCACCTGCCTGCTTAAAAGGCCTTCCATCGCCCATAGGCTGTGCCTGGCTCCCAGCCCTCTGCTGCAGTGCCTGACTTGACACCTGCATTTGGGGGGACTCCATAGCCACCTGCCAGTTCCCCAGCTTGCGCCCTGGTGTGCTAGGAATCCCAAGCAGAGCCCCTCCTGATGGTGTTAGTGTGGGGCCCAAGGGAGGTGAGCCACATAAGGCAACTCTTGGCTCTGCCTGCCCACCTGCTGTGTGGCCTTGGTGTGTTGACCTCTCTGGGCCTCAGTGTCCAGAGCAGGGCCATTATAGGGACTAGTCAAGTGGAGACTTCAGGAACAGGGCTGGGGACAGCCTGGCACCTCCTCTCCAAGAGGTCACTATCACAGTCTGCGGTCACTTCATGTGGGGGCCCTCATGTGACCCGGGGCTCATGACCTCTTCCCCTGCAGCTGGCATGTGGCCAGGACGGGCAGCTGAAGGGCTTCGCAGTGCTGGAGTATGAGACAGCAGAGATGGCTGAGGCGGCACAGCAGCGGGCTGATGGCCTGGCCCTGGGGGGCAGCCACCTGCGTGTATCCTTCTGTGCCCCGGGGCCCCCTGGACGCAGCATGCTGGCTGCACTCATCGCTGCCCAGGCCACGGTGAGTGTGCAGGTGCTGGGGGGCATGGGAGCTCCTGTAAAGGCACCTTTGACTGCAGTGTGCTCAGCTACCTTCCCTCTCTCCTCTGCCCTCCCCAGGCCCTCAACAGGGGTAAGGGGCTGCTGCCTGAGCCGAACATCCTGCAGCTCCTGAACAACCTGGGCCCGTCTGCCTCCCTCCAGCTGCTGCTCAACCCTCTGCTCCATGGCGGTGCCGGCGGCAAGCAGGGTAGGGCCAGTAGAGAGACAGGCCAGGTGGGATGGTGGAGAGGGGCCATCCCTCTGGGGTGCATCAAGTTCTTCCTGGGCCTGCCCTTCAGGCACGTCTGCTGACCTCTGAAGGCTTGTGTTTCCTTCTATTGGCAGACTTGGGGCTAGGTGAATGGTGGGGGCTGGTGGGGGCTTCCCACCCAGGGCCCACCATCCAGCTCCCAGTGTCTCCCACAGGCCTCCTGGGCGCCCCCCCAGCCATGCCACTGCTTAGTGGGCCTGCTCTGTCCACAGCACTGCTCCAGCTCGCCCTGCAGAGCCAGAGCCAGAAGGTAAGGACGGTGGGGCTGCCTTTCCCGGTTGGGGGCCTAAACACCCAGGTCCAGCCCGGAGCTGGGGTGGTTGGAGAGCCACAGCTGGTGCATAGGTACTCCTGTGCTGGGGAAGAAAGTCCAGCCTCTTCGCCCATGCGTGTGGGAACACAGGAACATGCAAGTACACTCAGACTACTCTGTGTGAGTTGAGTTACTGGGGCCTGCTCTGTGACCTGCCTGGGGACATGGTGCATGTTGGCCTGTGGCTGACTTGGGGCTGGAGTCTGGGTGGTGACTGCTGAGACTGGGTGGCGCCTATCTGCTTCACGGGCTACAGCTCTCATTTCCAGCACCTGTGCTCTGTTCTAGAAACCCGGCATCCTGGGGGACTCACCCCTAGGCACCCTACAGCCTGGGGCCCAGCCAGCCAGCCCTCTCCTTGGCGAGCTGTCTGCAGGTATCACACCCTGCCCCACCCCCTTCCTGGGGTCCATCCCACTACTCTTCCTCCACAGTCTCTCTGGGTCTCGGTTTCCCGTCATTTGAGTGCCCACTGGGCAGTGGGCACATCCTGCAGACTGACGCCCTTAGGGGCCTTCCATCACTCACCACCCCTAGGCAACAAGCTGCTTCTTGGGCGCCAGGCCCTAGTCCACGTAGAGGCTGTGGGGCCCTGGGAAGAGGGGTCATGCAGAACTGAGCTGTGGGCTGACTCTGTCCTTCTCTTCATAGGGGGGGGACTGCCCCCGGAACTGCCATCTCGGCGAGGGAAGCCACCACCCCTGCTGCCACCACTGCTGGGCCCCTCTGGGGGAGACCGGGAGACCATGGGCCTGGGTCCCCCAGCAGCTCAGCTCACTCCACCCCCTGCCCCTGTGGGACTCCGAGGCACAGGCCTCAGAGGCCTGCAGAAGGACACTGGGCCCTTGCCCACACCGCCTGGGGTAAGGCCCTGCTCTGAGCCCAGCACCATTGGACCATTCCAGTCTCTGGCCCCTCCAGATCCCTCGTGCCTGGGGCCTTCGCAAATCAGCCCTTCTGTCACAGGTGTCGCTGCTGGGGGAGCCCCCCAAGGACTACCGGATCCCACTGAACCCCTACCTGAACCTCCACAGCCTGCTTCCAGCCAGCAGCCTGGCAGGAAAGGAGACCCGGGCCTGGGGCAGTGGCTCAAGAGGCCGCCGCCCAGCTGAGGGTCCCCCTCCAAACCCCCCTGCCCCTGCTGGGGGCAGCAGCAGTAAAGCCTTCCAGCTCAAGTCCCGCCTGCTCAGCCCCCTTGCCAGCACCCGCCTGCCCCCTGAGCCAGGGCTGCCTGACAGCTATGGCTTTGACTACCCCTCGGTGAGTACCTGGTGGGCTGCTGGGCCCCTTCATCTGCTGAGAGCAGGTCAGTCTCCAGATCAACACAGGGTGAGCGTCCCTAATCCAAACGCAAATCAAAAAGGTTCCAAATTGAGTAACTCCTCCCACATACACTTTAGGGGTGGAAGCCATGGTCTTGTGCATACCAGGCAAGGGCTCTGCCACTGAGCTATACCCCCAGCCCCAAATTCCAAGTTTCTGAGCACCAACTTGTTACCATAGTGGAACATCCCATGCCTGACCTCATGTGATGGGTCACGGCCCAAATGCAGACTGGGCCCGCCCCCACGATCTGTCATCATGCACAGATAATCCCAAGTCTGAAATAACCCTGAGTCTGAAGCACTCAGATAAGGGTTACTCAGCCCAATTTATTTCTCTAGTTGGGCCTGGGCCAAGCCATACATTAGGGAGGCAGTCTCCCCTCTGTCATCTGTCCATCCCTAGGACTTGGACATTCTCACCCTGAATCTGTCTGTCAGTGTCTGTCTCTCCTGTGAGGCCTTATGTGCTGCTGTTTTCCCTTTTGACTCATGTTTACATCCCTGGAGTTTCAGTCTTTCTATGATCCAAACTACCTCCTGGTCAGAAGTGACAAACTAGCCACCCTGTGATGACCCTGTGGGTTATGTTTGGCCCACACTAGGTTTATAAAAAATATAGCAATTGAAAAGCCAATGTAAAAATATCACCAGTGTTTACACCATCTGGATTCCCTAGCTTGCTCAGAAACTGATCACCTGGCTCCACTGGAGCCACAGTCCTTCCCAGAAGCCATCACAGGACCCAGGCGTGCCTGCCCCTTGGGATGACACACATCTGGTGTCTTTCCAGCTATGCCATTTTCTCACAGTCCCTGCAGATTGACCCTCCCTCTTCCACGCCCAGACATTGGGGGTGCAGATCTCCTGATGCCGGTTATGTTGTGGAATTCAGCCCAGGGTGAGGCTGGCACAAACCCCCAATCCCCTGCGCTTCTGCCCCTTTGATTCAGGACTTGGGACCTCGGCGGCTCTTCTCCCACCCACGGGAGCCAGCCCTAGGACCTCACGGGCCCAGCCGACACAAGGTAAGAGTCACCTTGTGTCCTGCCCCCTGGGTTTACCAGTTGGCTCTGGCTGTGTAACAAGCCAATCCATCACTTTGAGGTTGAGCACTACAAACATTTAGTTTTTCGAGATGGGGTCTCTGTTGCCTAGACTGATCTTGAATTCCTAGGCTCAAGCAATCCTCCTGCCTTAGCCTCCCCAAGTAGCTGGGACCACCAGTGTGTGCCACCAGGCCTAGCTGGTTGCTCACCAGGGAATCAGTGGTCCCTACTTGGTCACTGAAGGACCCTGGGTTTGTAGAGTCTGTCCCTGCTCTCCACAGAGCTCACCCTGTGCTCATTTGGCTGGCCATTGTCCCAGAGCTCCACGGAAGACAGGGAGGGCCGTGCCCCATGTGCCCCCTCTCTTGAGTCCTATTGGGCAGAGCTCATTATGGCCACATGCATAGTGGCTTTGGAGCTTCCACAGTGGTCTTCCTCAGTCAACCCCTCTCTGCAGATGTCTCCCCCACCCAGCGGCTTCGGAGATCGGAGTGGTGGAGGAGGCGGGGGGCCGCTCTCTCACTTCTATTCCGGCTCCCCCACTTCCTACTTCACCAGTGGCCTGCAGGCCGGCCTCAAGCAGAGCCACCTCAGCAAGGTGAGGAGGCTTCCCTGCCAGGGACAGATGGGGAGAGCCAGGGTGCTGGGGGAGGAGGCCCCCAAGGCTTTGTGCCCTAGTGCCTAGGCCAAGACTGAGATGGCAGGGGGCAGGTTTGCTCAGCAGCTCTGCCCTGCACTGTGTGCCTGGCTTCCTTCACTTCCTCCCCCATCAGCCCCAGGTGGCAGATGAGGAAACTGAGGCTCAGAACTGGAGTCATGTGCCAGGCCTCAAAGCTGTAGGAGGCAAATGGAAGATGTGGGCCAGCGTCCAGGAGCTTCCCTGGCCCCAGGAGTGACCCACCCTACCTCTCCTCTTCTGTTTCTCCAGGCCATCAGCTCCTCCCCGTTGGGCTCCAGTGAGGGGCTCCTGGGCCTCAGTCCCGGGCCCAATGGCCACAGCCCCTTGCTGAAGGTACGGGCAGGGGGTGGGGACCCACAGGGCTGGGGAGCCATGGCCCCTGCATGGCCCCTGACGCGGCCTCCCCTGCCCTCTGTCTCTAGACCCCACTGGGCGGCCAGAAACGCAGCTTTGCCCACCTGCTGCCCTCGCCAGAGCCCAGCCCGGAGGGCAGCTACGTGGGTCAGCACTCCCAGGGCCTCGGTGGCCACTACGCAGACTCCTACCTGAAGCGGAAGCGGATTTTCTAAGGGCAGCTCTACTGACACTCCAGGGCCTGCACCGGATCGCTTTGGGCTTTTTTGCTCTGTGCTTCGTGGAATTTTTTTTTTTTTTTTCCAACTTACTTTCTTTGGGTAATAGAGAAATCTCAGAAAGACTTTGCTGACTGACCAGCCGGAGCCCAAGAAATGGGGGACCAGCTCCCAGCACGGAAGCCCCACAGCCTTAGGAGAGGGGCCTGGCCTGCTCTCTCTCCCTCCCTGTCTCCCATCCTCCTATGCCTGGCTCTTGGGGAGTCCTCTCCTGCCTCGCCACTCCTGTGTTTTGGCCTTTCGAGTGCCTTGGAGGTCTCCCTGACCTCCCGTGAGGATCAGAGACTGCCCCCTTTTTTAACTTTTGACAATGGACTTTGGTTTCATTTTCTAATTTTTTTTTTTTTTTAAACCATCAGGATGCCCCCAGCTCTGATTCCTTCAAGATCTGGCCTACCTGGGCCCCCATTCCACACTGCAGTATGAAATGGCTCAACCCTTCTCTCTTTTCCCCGTGTCAGCTGCAGGCATTACTGTCTCTTGCCCCTGCCTGCTCACTCTGGCCAGTACCCCAGCCCCAACTCCCTGCAATGGTCCCCTTGCCTCCTGATGCCTTAAAGTTGGGCTGCAGGCCCCACTGGCCAGAGCCTCTCAGATGCCGAGCTCCAGAAGCTTGACTCAGGACCAAACAGCTCTGGCCTAGGGATTGGGCCCCTCTACCAAGGTCTCCACTCTTGGGACAGTAGAAGGCCAAAGCCTTGGTCTTGGCAAAACCTCCCACCCCACACCTTTCTGCCCAGGCCTAGGTGCAGAGATGGACCTTCCCTGCCAGCTTCAACAGTCCCCTTGCTGTCTGTGGCAGTTGGCAACTGCCCATGTCACTGAGCCTCTGCTCCCCCCTCCCTCCTTGAAAGTGAACCCCATCCCCATTACCAAGCCAGATCACCCGGAGCTGGCCTCCTCTCTGCTCAGTGCTGGAAACCGATGACTGTGCAGACAAGCTCTGCACTACCCGCCAGCAAGACCTGAGGTGGCCCTAGTCCCTGCCCTTAGCCAGCTGGGCCACCAGCTTCCCTCCCCTGACTGGGGGCCCACATCCACTCCAGGGGGGTGTCCTCCCCATTCTTTCCACACAGACCTTTGCTGAATTAAAGTTTCTAAGTAAACGGTTTTAAAGAAATCACAGCTGGCTGGTTCTTGGGACAAATGGGCCGTGAGGGGGCTGGGAGGGAGGTCTGGGATGGGCTCACCGGCTTCCCTTCCTCGGACCCTGTCTGGTTACCTTACTGGTGGGAACGTCTGACCGCCACGGTCCCCACGTTTATATTAGGGTAATTACGGCCCTCGGCGCCCATGTCAGGTGCTGCGCATGCCCAGTCGCCCGGTCACGTGACGCCTGTCATGGCCGCCTCCATGGCTCGAGGCGGCGTGAATGCCGTGTTCTTGTTGCGGGCGGCCAGGGGCTCCTGGTGGAGCAGGTCCTGCGAAGTGGCGGCGCTGGTGACAACCAAAAAGCTCTGGACAACAGGTACAGAAGGCGCCAGGGACAGGCTGTTCATCCGCCGGACGCCGGCCGGGCCCCGCTCATCCTAACCGTGTTTTCTAGGCTCGCGCCAGGCTGGAGAGGAGGAGGCCGGCGGCCCGGAGCGGCCCGGGGACGTGTGAGTGTAGGGACAAAGTCCCCGCTTCCCGTCTTGGCCTGCAGCTTCGTCTCAGTCCCTAGCCCCTGCCCCGAGTTCCTAACCCTAGTTTCCAGTGGCCGCGCAGCCCTTATCCAATACGACACTCGCATCCCTTTCCATCCCCAGGGTGAACGTGGTGTTTGTGGATCGCTCCGGCCGGCGGATCCCGGTGAGCGGAAGAGTTGGGGATGATGTTCTCCATCTGGCCCAGCGCCACGGTGTGGACCTGGAAGGTATGAGCCACACGGGGGAATTCGGGAGGCCCTTACCCATTATTTCAACAAACAAAAGTCACAGCCGGTGCCGTGCCCCACTCCTGTACTCCTAGCTACCTGGGAAACTAAGATCAGGAGGATCGTGGTTCGAGGCTAACTCAGGCAAATAGTTCACAAGACCCCCCATCTCCAAAATAACCAGAGCAAGAGCTGGGCGCTGGTGACTCAGCTCTGTAAACATAGCTACTCAAGATGCAGAGATCAGGAGGATCGCGGTTGGAAGCCACCCCGGCATAGAGTTGGCAAGACCCTGTCTGGAAAATGCCCAACACAAAAAACGGGCAGGCCGAGTGGCTCAAGTGGTACAGCGCCTACCTAGCAAGCCCGAGGCCCTGAGTTCAAACCCCAGTACTGCCAAAAATGAATAGCTAGAGCAAAACGGACTGGAGGTGTGGTTCAAGCGGTGGAGCACCTGCTTTGCAAGCATGGATTCCTAAGTACAAAGCCCAGTCCCACCAAAAAAAAAAAAAAGCCTACACATCAGCAGGGTGTGATGATATAGGTCTGTAATCCCTGCACTGGGGCTACATAGAGAGACCCTGTCTCAAGAAAAGCACAACAAGCTAGGCGTGGATGACTTATGCCTGTAATCCCTGCATACTCAGGAGGCAGGATCAGGAGGATCATAGTTCTAAGCCAGCCCAGGCAAATACTTCACAAGACCCTATCTGCAAAATACCCAGCACATACATATGTATGTAAACCGAAAAATGAGATCTGTTGACTATTTCAGGAATGGGGGAAGAAGAGGGGATAAAGGAGAATGGTGGAAGGAGTGAATTCATATGGGACATTTGATATATTGTAAGAACTTTTGTAAATGCCACAGTGTACCCCCACTCAGCACAACAATAAAAGAAAATACCTAAGACAGGCCTGGCTAAGTGGCTCAAGGGTAGAGTACCTGCCTACCGAGTGTGAGGCCCTGAGTTCAAACCTCAGTGCTGCCAAGGGGAAAAAAAAAAAGACAAAGCAACAAACAAAAATCAAAACTCTTTTGTGGCCTAATTTCCTGCCCCGCTTCCATTTGTTGAGCATCTTATTATAGGTGACTAGAACTCCTGCCCTCTGTGTTCCCTTCCCCCTTGCTCCCTCTATTCTAGCCATCTTGGCATTGCTTTTCCTTTTATGAGATAGAGCCTGCTATGTAGCCAAGCTCATTCCTGCCTCAGGACCTTTGCACATGCTGTTCCCTATGTCAGAAGTGGCTTTCCCAGCAAATATTTTGTCTCCTTTTGCCCTTCAGATCTAAATGTAAATACCATCTTCCTGACAGCCCCATGTTCCTCAGTCCAACTAAAGTCTTCATCTCCTATCAGTGCATTTTATTTTGTCCTCAAAACACTTCTCACTGTTTTGTTGCCTTCCTTGTCATCTACCCCACAATGAGCTTGGACACCCTGTTCACACTTACCTGTTGCCTCTCGTGATACTTACATGTAACCTGCATGAATTCAGTATTTGTTGAAAGAAAGATAATAATTAAGCATGACTGAGTCTCCATGATAACTCTATAGAGGAGACTGTAGTTGCATTTTGCAGATGAGGAAACAGCCCCAGCATAAGTAGATCTGGTTCAAAGTCAACCTAGATGCCAATTCAGCCCATTTTAGCTACTGATCTGTGCTGCCTTTTTGTGAATATTGACTACCTCCCATGTATTAGGCAGCACTGAACAACAAAGACAAGGCCTCTGTCATGTCACACCAGTTTCAGCCTAATAAGGACAGCAGCCCCATCAGTAAGCACTATGCTAGGAAACAGTGTTTGTCCTTAGGACCTGGCACATGGTGTACAGAGAGGAGAACAAGTTGATGAGGACCAAGTCAACCTAGAGATTGACTGGGCATGGTGCATGTGCCTGTAATCCCATCAATCAAGAAATAAGTAAATAATATTTAATGTTATTTATGATGATAAATGCTGCACAAAATGAAAAGGGGGGGAGGTGACAAAAAACAGAAGGTGGGACAGTCAGGACAGTGGAGTTGAATCCTCAAAGACAAGAAGGATCCAGCTTTAGAAAGAGTAGAGAGAAGAGCATGCCAGGCCATGAGTACAGCAAGTCCAAAGGCCCCGAGGCGAGGACGAACTTGATGTAGTAAGAGTTGCATCAACTGGCTGCCGGTGCCTCACAGCTGTAATCCTAGCTACTCAGGAGGCAGAGATCAGGTGGATTGAGGTTCAAAGCCAGCCTTGGCAAATAGTTCTTGAAAAACCCATCAATAAAATGGGCTGGTGGAGTGGCTCCAGGTGTTCAAGCCCCAGTACTGGGAAAAAAAAAAAAAAGTTGCACCCAAGGGGTCAATTTGGGGCCAGGCGTGATTGATGCATGCCTATAATCCTAGCACACAGGAGGCTGAGACAGGAAGATCATGAGTTGAAGCCCAGCTTGGGCTACATAGACCCCATCTCTGAAAGAAAAAAAAAGTATGGAGGCAATGTGACTGAAGTGGAGCAAATAAGGCAGAGGGGTGGGGAGATCTCAAGGCCTGAGTGGAGGAGTTTGGGTTTCATTCTAGGTGTGAAAACACTTTGGAAAGTTTGAGGCCAGAAAGGACATTGTTCCCAAGCACAGTTCCAGGTGACCAACCAGAGGGCTCGGGAGTGTGGCCAAGGGAAAGGGTGGCTGGTCAGAAATCCTCAGTTTCCCTCTATGCACCCTAGCACCCTGAGCCTTCTCCCTGCACACTGGATGTGAGTTAGCTCCTATGGCCTCTGGGATTGGCAGGGTGCTGGGAACCCCTGTGCCCTACACACAGGCACAGCAAGGGCTTTCAGGTGCCCTTCAGAACTTCCTGTGTGGCCAGGCTCATTCCTAGTTCTAAATGGGCTAGCAAGCCCATTTAGCATGCCTTTGTGGGTTTTTTTTTTTGTTTTGGCGGTACTGGAATTTGAACTCAGGGCCTACACCTTGAGCACTCCACCATCCCTTTTTTTGTGAAGGGTTTTTTGAGATAAGGGCTCTCGAACTCTTTGTCTGGGATGGTTTCAAACTGCTATCCTCCTGATCTCTGCCTCCTGAGTAGCTAGGATTACCCTGTGAGCCACCAGCACCCAGCTGGACAGGGCTTTGTAAAGCCTCCAAGCAGCTTGGGCACACCCAGCCAGGGTAGAAGACTGGGGGGAGCCACTGGGGGCCCAGTAAAATGAAGGACTTGCCTGGTTGTCACCCTCACCTTGTCCCCTTTACTTCCTGCCCCCAGGGGCCTGCGAAGCCTCCCTGGCATGCTCCACCTGCCACGTGTATGTGAGCGAGGCCCACCTGGATCTTCTGCCCCCGCCTGAGGAGAGGTGAGCAGGGGAGCCTCCAGCTCAGAGCTGTGCAGCTTAATGGCCAGCCCCGGGGTACCCATGTCCAGCGTCCACCCTAGCCACAAGGAGAGCTGCCCTCTGCCAACACCCCCCACACCCTCTGGGCTGCAGTGTCCCCACCTGCTAGTCAGTGTGCAAGGGCCCTGATCAGCATCCTCGCTGTCCCAGGGAGGAGGACATGCTGGACATGGCCCCCTTACTGCAGGAGAATTCGAGGCTGGGCTGCCAGATCACCCTGACCCCTGAACTGGAGGGCGCAGAATTCACCCTGCCCAAGATCACCAGGAACTTCTATGTGGATGGCCATGTCCCCAAGCCCCACTGACACGGACTTTTGGTCTGACCCCAGACCACCATGGCTCCAGGGCCAGGACTTGAAGGAAGAGCCAAGTTGCCAGCCGGGCCCAAGGCACAGACAGACCTGAGAGATGTGGGAAGCACGGCTAAGGTCACGGTTAAGGTCATGGCCACTGCCTGGGGCAGAGCCCTGGTTGTGGGGGGGGCAGGGCCTCTACTTGGGTTGCCTTCCCCAAACCCCTGACAATCGGGGTGTGAATAGGGTTGGGCTCAAATTGAGCTGCAATAAAACTGTCACATCAGCATGTCATGTGTCCTTGGGGGTCTGGTCTCAGTCCTACACCTGCATCTGCTGGACCTCCGGCTCTGCCCGCCCGCCCCCCGCCCCCCGCCCCGGGCCTGAGGCCTGGGACCCCCTCTTCCTGGGGAAGAGGCCCCGCCCCTGCAGCTGCGGAAGGATCTGGAGCGATCGTGCTTGCCCTTGGCCCTGAGGGGTGCACAGGTGGCCCGAGGAAGACCCGCCTGGAAGCAAGGCGGCACCGAGGGGACCCCGCTGGCCCCGCCCCACCCAGGTGGGGCTCATCGAATCGCACCGGCAGCCAGAAGCGCCCCCCGCGGCCGCGCCCAGGTGGCGCCCATCCTCACCTCACCAGGGTTTGTCCGTGGGGGCGGGGCGGGGCGGGTCGGCGAGGTTAGCTGGGGGCTGGGCACTGGCCATGGAGGCCGATCGCACCCCGGACTTGCTGCTCCTCAGGGAGCTGCTGGCGCCTCCTTGTCTGGACCCCGAGTCGTCGCCCCCGGGACCCTCAGCGCAGCGCGAGCCGCGGCCCCTGAGATGCGTCAGACCCGGTGGCAGGTGAGCAAGGCCTGGCCCCCTCCCCCACCCCGCTGACACTTCACCAGGCCCAGTGGGCACGGGGTTGCGACCTCGGGCTCCCGGGGATGATCTGGGGGTCGCAGTGTTAGTTTCTAGTACTTTACAAGAAGAGGCTCCGGTGCCTGGGGACACTTGGGGGTCATCTAGGATAAGATGCCACGATCGCTGGGCCTGGGAGGCCTCAGAAGCTGGTGTAGACACTAATCGGGTCATCGGGGGGTTATAAGGGTAAACTAATAATATACATGAAAATCATCCCGGGCAGGCCGGGGGCGTGGCTCACGTGGTAGTGCTTGCCTAGCAAGCTCCAGGTCCTGGGTTCAAATGTCAGTACCACAAAAAAATCATAATGAGAATAGCAAAGGGCTGCTTGATGGAGCAGGCAGGTCACCTTAGGTTAAGTCCTTGTCCCACTGTGGTGATGAGGGCGGAGATCGCATCACACAGTAGGTACTGTTTGTAACTACTCTGCAACTTTCAAAGCTTCAAATGATTCTGTGCCTCAGGCAGGCACACAGTTAGCAAGGGGCAGGCGCCTCCTGGACAACCCCCTGCCCTTGGGGAGCCTCAGGCCTGCTGGATCCAAGATTACCCAGGGAGAGAAAGGGGTGGTCATTCAGCCTCTTGTCCCCAGGTCCCTCTGGCCTGCATGCCAGGACTCTGTCAGTCTGTGCTTCCTCCAAGAGACAGAAGAGGGGCTTCAGTCCCCGATCCCGGACACCCAGGCCTTGGCACCCTGCTGGGAGTCGGTGGCCCTGGGTACTTTGGACACCCTGACTATGGTCAGGAGCTCTAAGAACAGGCAGGCCTCAGTCAGCCACAAGTGCCACCGCCTGGAGTGCCACCAGCGTCCACCCCAGAGAAGACGTCGGAAGCAGCCGAAACCCAGCAAGAGCAGTGAGAAGGTGGACCCTGGGTTCAAGGGGGTGACTCTGAGGTTTCAGATAAAGCCAGATGCCAGCCTACAGATCGTACCCACCTACAGGTAGGGCCCAGCTGGGCAAGGGTGCCCTTCACACAGTCACCCCTCCAAATCTGATACTAAATTATGATCAAGTCTCTTAGATCAAATGGCATAGTATATGCATAGAACTTATGCACATCTGCACATCTCCTTTAAACTTTATTTTTTGACACAGGGTCTCACTGTGTAGCCCAGGCTGGCCAGGAACCCACGATCCTCCTGCCTCAGCCTCTCCGGTGCGGGGATTACAGATGTGCATCACCATGCCCGGCTCTCTCATAGACTTTCAATCATCTTTAGATGACTTATTATACTTAATATACCATACATGCTGTGCAAATAGTTGTTATATTGTCTTGTTTAGAGAATTATGACAGAAGGTCTGTACATCTTCAGTCCTTGTGCAGTTTTTTTTTTAATCCATTGTTGGTGAGTTTTTTTTTTTTTTTTTTTGCAGTTCTAGAAATGGAACCCAAGACCTCACATACACTAGGCAGGTCTCTGCCACTGAGCCCCACCTTAACCCTCCACAGTTGGTCATATACCCTATAGGTTGACAGAGAGAACTCAACAGTGTGGGGCGGAGGTCTGGGGGCCAGTGCTCTCAAGCATCCGCTCCCAGTGTCCCCCACCAGCCCCACATTACCAATGGCTCAGTCTTGGATGGAGACCTTGGACTGACACCAGGCCCAGCCCTCCACGCTAAGGCAGCCGCCTCCGCTCCCCGTCAGAGACCTGGTCTCTAGGAATTGTTACCCGCACAGGGGGCAGCTGCTCTATTCTCCAAAGGGCTCATAGCAACTTTTTTGTCAGCCATGACACCAACAAGAGGTAATAGGCAGCACCTGGTGGCTGTGGGCTCACTGAAGCCTTGTGAAGCCAATTTTACAGAGGAGGACACGGAAGCACAGAGAGGGAGATGACTTGTCCAGGGTCACACAGCAAGGACGGAAGAGAACTGGGATTCAAACCCCACAGCCTGGCCTCAGCTTAGTTAACACTTCAGATCATATTAATTATTATTTTAATTTTTTGTTTCTTTGTAGACCAGGTCTTCCCATGTAGCCTAGGCTAGCCTGGAACTCTCAATCCTCCTGCCTAAGCCTCCTGAGTGCTGGGATTACAGGAGGCCAACCAACACACCCAGCTCAAAATAATATCAATCATCATTATTGTTACTAGTGGGGGACAAAGCCAGACCTTTCAGACACTAGAGGTCTCTTCAGGAGATGCCTGATACCTTGATAATAAATTTTCATTTAGGGGGGCTGTCGGGGACAGGTTGCAGGCCCCCCGATGTTAATGCCTTGTCTCCCCTCCAGCCTGCCTGGCAGCAGCCATTCTCGGGGACCCCCCGCCAGTCCTGCCAGGGCCCCTGAGCCCAGTCCCCGAATGAGCGAGGCCTTGGGTGAGTCCTAAAGACCCTAGAGCTATAAATATTGGGGGGAGAGGGGAAAACTTCCAGCCTCCCTGTCTTCCTCCCTGCCCCCCTCTCCATCATGCGTCCCTATTTAGCTCAGCTCAGGAGGAGTGGTGTGCAGCGCCCCTCAGGCTGAGTCACCCCACCCCCGGTTTCCTCCTTTGCAGAGCATTGCCTCTGCCATCTGTCTCCCTTCCTGGGTCTCTGTCGTCTTCGCTTTGGCAACACCCAAGGCTGGTCCAGAGCCACTGGGGCCTTTGCAGAGCCCCCCCAAAGCCTCCCACCCCCACGTGAGCCTCTAGAGCCCCGAGTCTTAGCCCCTCACTCCTGCCCTTTGACCTCAGACCCTCCAGGGCCCCGACGCTGTGCTTCCTGTAGGACACAGAGGACCCCACTCTGGAGAGATGCAGAAGATGGGACACCCCTGTGCAATGCCTGTGGCATCAGGTCCTCAGTTGGGGGAGGGAGTAGGATGGGGGGTGGGAATCAGTCCATGCTTAGCCAGGATGGGGGATGGCGGGAGAAAACCAGCCAGCTCTTGGGGGAAAATGGTTTCCCTGTGGTAGCATCTAGACCCTCCGATGCATCCTAAATGGTGGTTTCTTATTACCCCACCCTCCAGGTACAAGAAATATGGCACCCGCTGCTCCAGTTGCTGGCTGGTGCCAAGAAAAAGTGTGCAGCCCAAGAGACTGTGTGGCAGGTGTGGGTTGTCTCTGAGCCCCCATCACGGCCCAACTCAAGAAGCATAAGCCTTTCTTCACCCAGCTTAGCAGTTTCTGCCTCAGGTTCTCCAGGGGAAGAATACGCAGAACCCTGAGAAAGCCAGCCCGTTTTCAGCTACATCACATGTGTGATTTGCACATGGGAGATTCAGGGTTTGGGCCCCACAACTCCTCTTGGGGTCACTGGGCCCCTGGCTCTGCCCTTTCTTCATTCAGGCTTGGCTGAGCCCCAAATAAAGGAAATTATCTCGGCAGTGATACTTGTTATTACTATTAACCTTGTGATAAAGGCCCAGCAGTGTGAACAAGAAAGCTGGGTGAGGGCTGGCGGTGAGGCTCAAGCAGGAGAATGCCTGCTTAGCAAGTGTTTAAAAAGGAGCAGTGTACAGCCAGGTGCTGTGGCTCATGCCTGTAGTCCTAGCTACTCAGGAGGCAGAGATAAGGAGGATCAAGCTTTGAAGCCAGCCTGGGCAAACAGTTCTTGAAACCCTATCTCGAAGAAACCCATCATAAAAACAGGGCTGGTGGAGAGGCTTAAGGTGTAGGCCCTGAGTTCAAGTCCCAGTACCACAAAAAAAAAAAAATAGTGTGATTTGGGGATCCTACCTATGTGTCCCTCCTCTGTCCCTCCCAGCATGGGAAAGTGGGGACAAATGTTTTCTTAATGGAGTTTAAGGGGTAAAACACACCAAGTCATATACATAGGCCATGGACCAACACACAAGAAGTAGCCACATTTGGCCTGGAGGAATGGCTCAAGTGCTAGTACTCCTAGCAGGTGTGAGGCCCTAAGTTCAAATCCCAGTGCGGCCCAAAAAATTAAGAACCACAGTTGTTCAGCACAATGACCCACTCAGGGAAACAGCTACCACACAGACACAAACACATGCGCTGAGACCCACGTGTAGCAGGCACAAAAATATACACTAATCAATAGACAAAACCACTGAGACACACAAGATGTGCCTGGCACCTGCCTGTGATCTCAGCCTGAGGCAGGGAGATCGAAAGTTCCAGGCCAACCTGAGCCACATAGTGTGGCTTTATCTCAAAATAATTAGGCTTAGGAGTGGGGGTGGGGATCCAACCATACACCCCTGTTTTGCAAGTACAAAGTCCTGAGTTCAAACCCGAGTACCACCGAAAAAAAAAAAACTTAAAAAAACCATATGAATGGACACATGAAACACACATGCATGACACACCGTGCCAACAGACACACACACACAGGACCTTCATCTCTCGGCCACACTCCTGCCTGCAGACTGTCACCTTCCCTTTGTGTTTAATGCACACCACGCTCCTCCTGGGTCCTCTTCTCCCTCTTTCAAGGGTGATCCTTGAAAGCCGGGTGCCCTTGGCTCACGCCTGTAATCCTAGTTACTCAGGAGGCAGAGATCAGGAGGATTGGGGTTTGAAATCATCCAGACATAAGTCCTCAAGACTCTGTCTCATAAAAGCACATCACAGAAAAGGGCTGGTGGAGTGGCTCATGTGGTAGAGCGCCTGCCTAGCAAGTGTGAGGCCCTGAGTTCAAATGCTAGTGCCTCAAAAAAAAAGGGGGAGACCCCAATCTGAAGCCAGAGCCATGCATGAGCAGCTGGCCCTGGTTGGCTGGGACACATGGGCTCCCTGGGAGGGATAAGGAGGAAATCGAGGGGGATGAGGGGCTGGTGAGTGTTCACCTAGCACGGTGAGGCCCCGGGTTCCACGGATGAGCTTTGCCGAGGGTGTGGATGGCCCCTGCTGTGGGGAGGGGCAGCCATACCACATGCCTGTGAGATCCACCTGTGTCTCCTGGGTGCACCTGTAAGGAAGGCTCAGGGGTCTCAGCCTGGAACACCTTCCTCCATCTCCCTATAGTTGCCCCCTTCTTGTGACTTTGGACGACGCTCAGCCCCAACCTCAGCTCCTCAGACAAGACATCCTTAACTTCCTAGTCTAAACTAGGCGCCCATTCCTACCTGTCAGCCTCCAGGTCAGCGCCTTGCTGTCCCCCTCTTAGAGTTACCAGAGGCCCCATGATTATTCCATGCATACTCACCTCTCCCATTGGACCGTAACTTCTCAGGTCCAAGGTCACCACATCCATGTTTTTGACCGACATTGGCCTCTCCATGCCCAGCATGGAGAAGCTGACTGAGGGTACACTGACCACCTGAAGGTCTCTGTCTGTGTGTCTGTAAACACACGGCTGCTGTTATCTAGTTATTCAGCATTTATTGAGCAACTAGTGTGTGCCAGGCCCCATTGGGGACACTCAGTGGTGAATGGAAAGAATAAAAATCCCTGCTCTGTTGAGGACAATGCTCTCCAGTGACAGTAAAGAAACATTCAAGCCAGGCGCCAGTGGCTCACACCTATAATCCTAGCTACTCAGGAGGCAGAGATAGGAAGGATCATGGTTCAAAGCCAGCCCTGGGCAAACAGTTTGCAAGACCCTATCTCAAAAATATCCATCACAAAAAAAAGACCGGTGCAGTGGCTCAAGGTGGAAGCCTGAGTTCAAATCCCAGTACCGCCAAATAAATAAATAAATAAATAAATAAGAAAATTTCATTTAGCTGTGGTCCCAGCTACTCAGGAGGCCAAGGCAGGAGGATTGCTAGAGCCCAAGAGTTTGAGGTCAACCTGGGCAACAGAGCAAGACCTTGACTAGGAAGGGAAGAGGAGGGAGGAGAAGGAAGTCAAGGTGATGAAGGAGTCAGAAGCAGAGGAGGGATTGAGGGAGGGAGGAAGAAAGGGGAAATTTCAATCAAATGCCAGATAGAGTATCAGGTAGGGATCTAGCTAGAGAGAAAAATGAAATACATAAGGCGTGAAAGAGTTGGGTGCCTACCTTAGCCACGGGGCTCAGGAAAGGTCTCCCTGTGGGGGCGACATTGACATAGACACTTAAATAAAAGGAACTGTTATGATTTGAAAAGGCAATGTCACCCAACATGCTTGCATGCTGAAATTTTGGTCACCAGCTGGTGGTGCTATTTTGGAAGGTTCTGGAAACTTGAGGAGGAGGGGCCCTGCTGTGAGAAGTAGGCCACTGGGCTGTGATGTGAAGGTTATACTTGGTTTCTGGCCCCCTCCTTTCTCTCCGTATCTTCTGTAGCCTACACTCTCACCACTGTGATGACTTCCTCACCACAAACCCAGAAACAAAAGTGACCATGGGACGAGCCCTCTGAACCCATGAGTCAAAATGAATCTTTCCCTTTTTTGGGGGGAGGATGGGACTAGGGTTTGAACTCAGAGCTTTGCACTTGCAAATCGAGGGCGAAAAGTTCATGAGACCCAGTCTCAAAAAAACCCATCACAAAAAAGGGCTGGTGGAGTGGCTCAAGGTGTAGACCCTGAGTTCAAGCCCCAGTACCACCAAAAAAAAAAAAAAAGAAAAAGAAAATCAAGGGAACTTTAAAGATAAGCATGGTAAGTGGAATATGCCTTGGGTTCCAAAAAACTTAGCTCACCTACCCAGAGAACAAGCTTTAGGTAGGGCCTGGAGGGTCTGTCTCTCTTTTTTTTTTTTTTGGTGGCACTGGGGTTTGAACTCAGGGCTTCCCACTCACAAAGTAGGCGCTGTACTGCTTGAGCCACCCCTCCAGTCCATTTTGCTCTGGTTATTTTGGAGATTGGGGGGGGTGTCTCATAAATTATTTGCCTGGGCTGGCCTCAAACCAAGATCCTCCTGATCTCAGCCTCCCAAGTAGGATTACAGCTGTGAGCCACTGCCAGATGGCTAAATCTTTTCTCCTTTAAGTTGTTCTCTCCTGTATTTTGGTCCCAGCTATGTAAAACTGACACAGAAAATTGGTGCCAGGGGTTGGGTCCCTGCTCTGACCTGACCATAGGTCTTCAGTTTGTGGGAGGAGTTCGGAGGAATCTCTGGAAAAAAAAAAAAATTACACAAAGTGCTGGTGGAGGGGTTCAAGGTGCAGGCCCTGAATTCAAACCCCAGTAACACCAAAAAAAAAAAAACCCAAAAGTCTGTGGGCTTGTCTGTGAGATGACTCCAGAGACAACTGGGTCATGAGGGCTCCAACCTCCTGCATGGATTAATCCCTTGGATTGATAATATAGTAGCATTAGTGGGGAAGTGGTGAAAGGCAGGAGATGGGGCCCAGTGGGAGGAGTATGTCTCTGGGGGCGTGTCCTGGGGGGCCCCTTCCTGTATGCCTTTGTTTATCCACTTCCTGGCCGCCATGGTGTTAACAGTTCTGCTGCACCCCACCCTCCCGCCGTGATGGACTGACTCCTGAAGCTGTGAGCCAAAATAAATCTCTCCTCCCGTAAGTTATTTAAGGCAGACCTTCTGTCACAGCCAGGATAAAACTAATATACCTGCTTTAAGTTGTTCTCGGGTATTTTGGTCACAGCTACATAAAATAAATACAGGCGTTTTGAGGTGAGGAACCCCCCTCCCCCAGCTAGAAGGAACAGCAAGGGCAAAGGCCCTGTGGCACTGGATTTTGTGAACTTCCAGGAACTTGGAGGTGGTGGTAGCAAATGGAAAGAGATGATTAAGGGGAGGTGAGGCTCACACTTCTGCCTTTGTGTCACACCTCGTCCTTTGTGCCTTGGTGCTTTTTGTCCTTGGCACCCAATATCACTTTGCCTTTTGATGCCCACTTTTCTGCTCTCATCTTTGCTCATAAATGTTTGCATAGCAGCAGCCAATGGAGCCCAGAGCTGCCCAGGCCCGCTTCCTGCTTCGGGGCTCTGTGTTCCTGCTTTTCAGGGAGCAGCAGAGGAGGAGGCTGGGGGGAGGAGGCCCAGATGTTCTCTCCTTATGCTGTTGGAGGGGGGCAAAGGGAGATGGTAACAGGCGGCCAGGGTTGTATTGATCCTCTGTGTTCATCTGCTCTGAATCATGATGGAGTGAGTGGAAAGGCAAGTTGGAGATAAACTGAGGCACAGGGGTGGAGAAGGCATTGAGGGTGGTGCAGGGGTGTTCCCTTTGAAGGAAGGACATCTTGAAGGGTGACACTTACAGCATTTACTCATCCCTGTGACCCCAGGAAGGGGGCTCTGTCCATCCTGGCAAGGCGACCTTACTCTGCCGGTAACCAGGCCTGGGGGAAAGTACCTTAGCCATCACCTCCAAGAACTGCCGGATCAGGATCAGAGAGCAACACTGGGCGGAAGAGATAAGAGGGAGGAGAAGGAAGGATCGAGTCCCCACCCCTGCTCTAGGGTCCGGTGATTGCAGGAAATGTGGTACCAAGAGGACAAACTCCAGGTCACAAGGCGCACAGATAACCTGGATCCAAGCTCCATGCCTAGTAACATTTATTAGCCGGGCGCTGGTGGCCCCTGTCTGTAATCCTAGCTACTTAGGAGGATGAGCGCAGGAGGACCGAGGTTCGAGGCCAGCCCAGGAAAATAGTTCAGGCGACCCCATCTTCAAAATACCCAGAGCAAAACGGAATGGAGGTGTGGCTCAAACTGTAGAGTGCCTGCTTTGCAAGCGCGAAACCTTGAGTTCAAACCCCAGTCCCACCAAAAAAAAAAAAAAAGAATAAATGAACAAGCAATAATAAACGTTGAGGTTGGGATTTCACATTGTAGTCAGATGCAGAAACCCCCGAATCCTTTATAAAAACTTTATTGAGGGGATGGGTAGAAAATGGGGGTGACGCCCCAGAATTGAATAAATAAGTACAATAAATAAGCCCCCGTGCGCATCTGGGGGCGGCCCCCGACCGGCGGGGAGAGGGGAGCAGACTCACGCTGACGTCAGCTGGATGGCGAAGACCTCACTCCCCGCCGGAGACTCGGCCGCGCCCCCCGCCTCGGGTCCCCCTTCTGCGCCTGCGCCCCCGGCGCCTCCGCCCGCGCCATTGAGACACACGGCCTCGCCCGAGCTCTCGGCCTCCTGCACGTTGTACTCGCCTTTCTTGCAGGCGGTGGACTGCACGTAGAAGGCCAGGCCGGCCCCCGCGGCCAAGAGCGCCGCGCCCCCCGCCGCGCCGCCCACGGCGATCCACAGCCACGGACCTGCGAGGGGGGTGGAGACCCTCACCCCTGAGGGTGGACAAACTGGGGATCCTCCCACCCAGAGCCACCTCTGTCCCCTCCCACGGAAAAGAGGCTAATACTCCTGCATCTGCCATCATGGCCCCAGGGAACAGTCTGGCCTTGGGAGAAGGGAGAAACCCTCTGTAAGGTCCCTCCAGCCTCAGTGTGACCCCAGACCCAGTTCACTCCCGGCTCAGACCATAGGAAACCCTTCGCCCCATTCCCAAAGGGTGACGATTGGTGGGTCCAGCTCAGCCGTCCTCCACCCCAGACAGACCCCAGACCTAGGAACTGCACGAAATGTGGGGAGGGGATCTAGTTGGGCCCCCATCAGCTACCCTGGGTCCTTCTCCACCCCTCCGTTCCCCACAGCGACACAGTGGAAGGTGAACTGGGTCAAGTCTTCCCCCTCCCAGAACCCCTCCAAGTTAATAAGCTCCTTCCCTGGATCTCCTGCCCTTTTGTCCCCGACCTCCCATCCCAACTGGCCCACAGCCCCGCCCAGGACGCGCTTTTCACTTCCACTTTGACCCACTTTGGTCTCATCCTTGGGGACTGAGAGACAAGAGACCTGGGGTCACGCACCCCAAGGCCCAGGTCTCCGCCCCCAGCTGCCACTTACCGGCCACGCGCACGGTGATGCGCCGTGCGTGGCGCCCATGCGCGTTGGTGGCTGCGCACTCGTACTCCCCGCCGTGGCTGCCCATGGCGCCCGCCACGCTCAGCGTGCTGTTGTTGCTCGACAGGCCGAGGTTGAGGGCCCCCGGGGGCGCGCGCCAGCTGATCTGGGCCGGAGGCCAAGCCTCGGCGCGGCAGGTCAAGGTGAAGTTCCCGCCTGGTCGCACGCTCGGAGGTGAGGCGGCCAACTCGGCCACCACCGGCCGGTCTGTAGGGGGCAAAGGGGCGACTTGGCGCCGGCCTAGGGATTGACCAAGTGCCCTCGGGGCCACCACGGTCAGTCTGAGGTCACCCCCTCCACCGATGTGCAGGAGAATTAATGGTGCCTCCCATCTGAGCCCCTCCCACATCACCATCCGCTTGTTCTTCGGACAAAAACTTTGTGTCTTTACTGAATGGCAGAAGGTGGGGCCCTGTGCCACTGACCCTAAAATTTATATTATCCCCATGTTTAGTTCCTTGCCCCCAATTGCGGAACTGGGAGAGGTACCCCTGACTCCCATGGACTGGCCTCCATCCGGCGCCGGCCTCCACTCACATTCCACGCCCACAGTGACAGTCCGGGAGTCCGTGCCATGCGCATTGGTGGCCACGCAGCGATAGGTCCCCGCGTCTTCTCGGGACACGCGCTGCCTCTCAGGCCGGGCCACGCCCTCTCGCGAGCAGAGCACTCGTGGGGAGGGGCGACCCCGGGCGACACAAGCCAGTACATTAGCTTTAGCCCCTTCCAGCCACGTCTGGTGACTTGGGCAGCTGGACTCGTCCATCTGAGGCGGCGCTGCAAAGCAGCCAGGAGTGGGGGGCGTCAGGGAGGGGCCAGGACCCTGGGGTTCCCCGTACTTCCCCCCCACCTGGGCCCCGCTCACACTCCGCGCTCACGACGACTGTTTTGATCATGGAGCCGTGCCGGTTGGTGGCGTTGCAGAGGTAGATACCGGGTGCCAGGTCACTAGGGATACTGGGGTTCCTGGGACCAGGGTTTGAGGATGCCAGAGGCAATGCTACCCCCTCACTGGCGCCCTCGGAGCCCACGCACTCCACGCTGGGCTCTGGCTTGCCGTCAACCTCACAGGAAAACAGCTTTCCAGATCCTTCCACCCATGTCCAATTGCTGGGGCAGCTCAGCTCCTCAAAACTGGGGCCGTCTGGGAAACAGGGAAGCAGGGGTTCACACAGGTGACGGGAAGCCCAGCCGGGGTGGTCCCGACAGACCAGAGCTGCTCCTACTCACATTCCACCGTGACAGCCACAGTTTTGGCTGCAGAGCCTCGAGCGTTGGTGGCTTCGCAGCGGTAAGTGCCCGCGTGCTCCCGGGCCACAAGCAGCAGCCCTTCAACAACTTCGGCCTCCCCAGAGCGCACACAGCTCACGTTGGGCGGCGGGACTCCGTGCGCCACACAACTCAGCGAGGCCTCTGTTCCCTCTAGCCAAGTAATGCGGTCCGGGCAGCTCACACTGTCCAGCGCCGGCGCGTCTGGAGGGAGGAGTGTGTTATTGAATTTGAGATTTTGGGACCAATCTGATGTCTCTAGTAACCTTCTTTCTGTGTCCCAGGGATGCCAGTAAGGGCTGAGCATGCTATCCTTGGAGTGGAGACTCCGAGCCAAGAGAGTGTCGCGTTGGTCAAACCTGGTGTCAAACCCCAAGCTCTGTCTGGGGGCCTCCTGAGCCCTAAAGGTGCCTTTTACTGATTCCCATGATACGACCACAAGCCTCTCCCAGTCTTTAGCCTAAAAAATTGTTACACTGCCAGGAGCTGGTGGCTCACGCCTCTAATCCTAGCTACTTGGGAGACTGAGATCAGGAGGCTCGAGGTGCCAGGGTGGCCCAGGCAAATAGTTCTGGAGACCGCCATCTCCAAAACTAGCAAGAGCAAAATGGACTGGAAGTGTGGTTCAAGCGGTAGAATGCCTGTTTGCAGGTTCGAAGCCCTGAAGTCAAACCCCAGTCCCAGCAAAAGGAAAAAAAAAAATTGTTAGACTGTCTAAACCCCCAGAGTTCTATCAGACTCCGCCCAAAGCCACACCCTCGCGTAAGGCCACGCCTACCCCCTTCACCTCCATCCTTCTCCAAGATTTTTCCCTAATTCCTCTTGTTCACCAGCCCCTTACCTTTCCCAAAATCCTGCCCAGAGGCTCACATAAGACCCCCTTCCTGCACTTCCATGTATGCCCGCTACTCCCAGCCCCTGAGAGCCAGAAAGAGTGGCCCTGCGAACCCCTACTCACACTCTACGGTCAATGTCACATCCTTGACCGCCTCGCCCTGGGCATTGGTCGCCGTGCAAAGGTAGGTGCCCGAGAGCGCACGAGTGACCGGACCCAACAGACCCAGAGCCAGCACGGCCCCGCCGTCGCGCCGCGCGCAATGCACCGAGGGCTCTGGGTTTCCGCGGGCCTCGCAGCGCAGTGTCTGCTCCGGGCCCTCTGGCCACCTCCAGCTTCTGGGACAATAAGAGTCGTCCAGGCGGGGGGCGTCTGCAGGCAGGGACGTGGGATTCCAGAGGTTAGAAGTGGCTCGTGAGGAATCACGACATGTCAGGGTCCAGACAGGTCCTTGGAGTCACAAGTAGGAGGGCGAAGGATGAACGCCAACTCACAAAGGACGCGAAGCTCAGCGCTCTCGTTTTTGCTAAAGATCTCCCCGTCCACCTCGAGGGTGGCGTCGCAAAAAAAGCCGCGCTTGTCGTCATCCTCAGTGACGTTTATCTGGAGTTGGGCGGGTTGCCCTGGGACTGCAGCTGGAATTCCTTCCAGTGTGACCAGGGCATGAGCCCCGGCTGTGCAGGTTACTGTCACCATATTCCCCTCAGTGGCGTTAGGCTCGCTGAAGGTCAGCAGGGGCTCAGGGAAGCCTGGGGGCGGAGCATTGGTTGGAGGCCACGGAAATTACCCCGCCCACCAGCGAAGCCCCGCCCTTTACCTGCCTGAACCCTCGCAGAGCTGCAGCCAAGCCGATGCCCCGCCTCTCAGGCTGCCGGGGCCCCGCCCATTCTTCGCCCCGCCTCCGCGTTCCTCTGGCCCCGCCCCCAGATTTTCCCTCTTTCCCTCTTACTGTAGACTGTCACGTTTTCCCGGGTCTCCCGGCTTTCGCTGCCCAGAGTCACGTTGCAGACCAGCTCCCTAGTGCCCTCCTGGTCTGTGCTGCCGGTGGCTGTAGCAGTGGCCATGAGGGTGTCCCCCTCGAGGGTGACGTCGGGATTCAGCCTCTGATCTCCCAGCTCGAGGTAAACCATGGCCTCCGGGGCTGGAAACAGTCCGTCCAGGGTGCAGCTAACCGGCCTTTCTGAGCCCACTTCCAAGACCCGGGGAGCAGCGAGACGCGGGGCGTCTGGAGTAAGGGCTAGGAGTAGGAGAACAAAACTTGAACTTATGCAGTGTGCACTCCGTATGCACTAAGAACTTTACACACCAGGAGCCCTAAACAACTCAATAGGATTTAGCATTCAGATGCATATGCTTCTAAACTTTTTTTTTGGTGGGACTGGGATTTGAACTCAGGCCTTCGCGCTTGCAAAACAGGTGTTCTACCGTTTGAGCCACATCCCCATTTTACTTTGCTCTGTTTATTTTGGAGATAGGGTCTCACAAACTATTTGCTCGAGCTGGCCTCCAACTATGAAACTCCTGATCTCAGCCTCCCACGTAGTTTAGGATTACAGGCGTGAGCAACCGGTGCCTGGCTGCTTCTAAACTTTTTTTTAATGCAGTACTGGGGCTTGAACTCAGGGCCTACACCTTGAGCCACTTGAGCCACTCCACCAGCCCTTTCCTTTTTTTCTTTTTTCTTTTAAGATAGGGTCTCACGAACTATTTGCCTGGGGTGGCTTCGAACCGCGATCCTCCTGATCTCTGCCTCCTAAGTAGCGCGGCTTTGCTTCTAAACTTCTTAAAGGCTTGCCCGACCCCACAAGGGGTCCCTACACCGACTCACAGAAGGTCCGGAGTTCTCTGGGTGCCGAGCTGTTTTCAAACAGTCCCAGGCCGTGCGGCCGCAGATCCAGCTCCGCGCGGCATGAGAAATTAGCCCCATGGTCCTCCCTCCGGGCCAGTACCGTGGCCGTGAGTACCGCGCCCCGCGCTCGGGGTGGCTCGCCGGCGAAGCTGTGGCGGATCAGCTCCTGGGCGCCCCGCAGCAGGGTCAATGTGAGGCTCCCACGCGGCCCCGCACCCGGAACCCTGCAGCTCAGGGTGAAGTTTTCGCCTACAGGCTGCCAGGGAGGTAGCGGTACCAGCTCTACGCGATCGGGCCGCTCTGCAAAGGAGGAATCACAGCTCCAGAAAACCGGCTAAGACCACAGAGCGCAGAAGAGAGGACGTGGGGATCCAGAGGGTGGAGCCCACGGGGAAGACCCCGGGACCCAGAAGGCAGGGCCTGGAAGGGAGGACTAGTGGAGTACGAGCGCGGCCACCCAGAACTCACGGAAAGTGCGAATGAGCCCACGCGCCTGGAGTGTGCGCCGCGCGCAGCGGAAGAAGCAGACGGGCTGGGTCTCTGGCTCGTGGATGTCCACCAGCTGCCGTGCCAACCAGCGCAAACCCCTCTGGGTCCCGTTCCTGCGCAACGAGGTCTCCAGGCCCCCGCGCTCCGGCCGAGGGCAGTTAGTGCTGCAATTCAGCCACAGCGAGCCCCCGCGCTCCACAAGCGCCACGCGGGGCTGCAGGTCCGCCCAGAAGGGCTCCTGCGCGATCGCTGCCCCGGGGAAACGCGGGCTCAGCCTGGGGGAGCCACGCTCGCAGAGATCTTAGCGCCCCTATGCCGAGTCAGGTGTTCCCGAGGGACAAGCAGAGGGCCGCATCCAAGACAGAACCCAGGTGTCCCGCGTCCTGCCCAAGCCTCAGGTTTGGAGGCGCTCTCCAAATCTCGAGGTTGTATCAGGGATATGGCCACAGTCAGCCCCGGTCTCCAAGGCTCCGATAAAGTGGTGGGAGAACATGGGGGGAGGGGAGAGACAAGAGGAAGCATGGGGTCTTCGATGCACACAGCAACAGTGGGAGGAAGGGACTCCAAGTGGGGGGATGGGGAACAAACCGCTTCTCAAGCTCCTGGCAGATAGCCAGGAGAGGGGGAGACTGAGGTTGGGGCGAAGGCAAAGAAGAGATGAGGCTAGGTCAAGGATATGGGAGGACCCCACACCTGGGTAAAGAACATGGGGAGAAGACGCGGGGCTGGACTCCTGGAAGGAACCGCGGGAACAGCCTGGGACGTGGTTGCCAGGGCTCCAGGTGGAGCGGAAACAGAACCTTTGAGTCATGATAGTTGAGGGGCTGGGGTCTTTGCGGATCGCGAGTGGGGAAGATGCCAGTCTATGCACCACCACGGTGCACAACAGAGTGAGAGGAGGTAGTCGGGGAGGGGAGAGGAGAGCCGCAGGGTCTCTAGGGTGAGGGGATGGGTGCAGAAGAGCACCTTGGATCTCGTATGGGGTGGGGTGGAGACCTAGGAGAGCGAGGAGTCAGGAAGCTGGGACTCTGTGTGTGCGGCGGGGAGGGAGATAGCGGAGAGAAGACCGGGCTCAAGGTCCTGGCAGCAGCGTGGGAGCGAGGAGAGGGCGGAGCCGGGAGGAGCATGGGGCCGCCTCTTAGGTCCCGCAACTCCGCCCCCGCCTTGTCCACCCGAGCCGCGGCGGGCTCTTACCTGACAAGCCGAGGATCCCCAGGCCCAGGGCAGCCCAGAGGCCGAGTAGCGCTCGGCACAGCCCTGGCGAAGGCCCTGGCATCGCCGCCGCGGGGGAAGCGCAGGAGGCGAGGGGAGCGCGAGTGACGAGCTGGGCTAGAGGACGGCGCGACTCGGCGGGCGGACTGTGGGGGAGGCAGAGTTGCGCTCGGGGATTGGTTTAAACGTTGGTAACTTGGTTTCCAAGGAGGGGGCGGCGGCAGAGGCGGCGGGGGGCGGGAGGCGAGCGTGCGCTGGGCTCCCGGCCTTGTGGAAGGCGAGCTGGCAGGAGCAAGCGACTACCGGGGGTCTAAGTGGAGGTCGACCGGATCATCTGGAACCATCCGGGGACTACCACGCTCTCCCGCGTCATCCCTGGCCGAGACGCGGAGGTGGAGGGATGCTGGGTTGCCCTGCCCAAACCCCCACCCACCCCGGATTTAGATGCTAGGATAACGCGCTGGACTCCCAGCTCCGCCCCCCGGCTTAGCTCCTCCCACCAGCGCCCCTTACGGTCAGGACTGATTTGGGGGGCAGGAGAGGTTCGGGGTACGCAGTGTGGGGAAAGGACAGTCCTAGGGGAGGGTGGTGGGGATCCCACCCTTCACTGGTCCTTTTCCTTTGACCCGGAGAGCTGCGGATTGCAGCCACACCCCTAAGTCCTCCTCCCGCTCGGCTCCCGCACGCGACGGAGGGGGCGGGGACGAAAGTGCCAGCGAGTCGGGGACACGTGTGTGCGTGCGTGCAGCGTTTGAGGGCGTCTAAATTAGAGTCGGCTCGGCTCGGGGTCTGTATTTACCCAGCGTGCAGCGGGCATGTGTCTACTCGGCGTTTGTGAGCGCGACTTTCCCAGGAGAGCTTCTGAGTGCTCCTTCCGCCGGGCGGGCAGGGACCTGGCCCTGCTTGGTGCCGGATATGGTGTGGGCCTGGAGTCTGCGTCCATTCGAGACTTGAGAGGGCAATTGTGACACTTTTGATCCTGTATCTCTCCCCACGCTTTGACCCCTTTGTGCCCACCTGGCTTGGTGACTACCAAAACATTGTCAGGACGCAAGCCTGTGACATCGCACGTGGATCGTCTGATTATCTCTTCCTTAACTGTCACTGCACAGATACCTCCTCTGGATAGCCAATTTCCCCCACTACGTCCATGTGGTCCCGCCGATTGTGGTCTCGCTCCCAGTGTTAATGATGACCCAAGGGGATGAGTTCTCGCTCCACAGTTGGCCTCCCATAAAGTGGAGATGGGGGTGGAGGTGGGAAAGGAAACTTAACATCCAATCAGAGTTGCTGCGTGTAGCGGCCGAGCCAATCAGCAAAAGCCATGCCATAAACCAGCCCTCCCCTCCCCAGGCTCTCTACCGCCCCACCTTAGCCCATCTGCACCGCACAGATAAGGCCAGCAGGAGAGGTTTTTACTACACCGGCTGGGAATTCACAGGGAATGGGGCTCGGGACCCCAAATGGATCTTGAGTGAGAAATCGCAGGTGCCCTGAGGGAGAGGACGCATTTAGAGAAAGCAAGGCGGAGATACTAATTCTTCCAAGGACCGTTAGAGCCATGGGATAGAGGCTGACTGAAGACGTCTTTATTGATCCGAGTAGGGTTTTCCAAATTGTTCCTCAATTCATTTTCCTCCCGCTTAGCTGGCATAGAACACCCATCTATGCCGGCAACTGCGTGACCAGGTACTTGCGCAGGTAAGCAGCCCCCACGGCAAGAAGGATACCCATCAGGATGACGATGGAGGTGGAGGCCAAGGCTATGGAGACGGGACTCCAGTCTGGGAGCAGGATGTGAGAGGAAGAAACCACCTGGAGGTTGATCCCCCTCCCCCGCCGAGAAACTCACACTTGGTCTGTGTGCCCTCCTGGAGTCATAGTCCCCTCCCCCCAAGTCCCCAAGAGTGCCTCACCTAGGAAGGTCAGCATAACGGGTGCTGAGCTGCTTCGAACTATCAGACCGTCGAGATTGAGGCGCGCATGGCAGGTCAAAGGCTGCCAGAGATCCTGGGGCCCAGCCCGCAACACATGGGTCAGGGTCACATTGGCCAGATCCAGACCGGTGAAGCGCTCCAGTCTTTCAAAGTAGATGACCCGGCCCTTGCGCCTCAGGGTCACCACCATGAAGCCCACGGGGAACACGTGCGTAACGTGGCAGCGCAGAGTGTACATGCGGCCCTCTAGGACCGGAGGCTCCAGGATCACACTGCGCGGCGGTTCTAAGGCGAGAGGGGAGCCCTTTGAGTTAAGGTCCGCGGGCGCCCCCTAGCGCCACTGCTTCCTCCACCCTCCTCCCTTCACCCCAGCTGGGCCTGAGCCCTTGACCCTCACTGTAGGCGTTGATCCTGGCGGTGGCCTCACGCGTTTCTCCTGCGCAGGTGACCAAGCAGCGTACGATGGAGCTCCAGGCTCTCACATCCAGCAGCTGGTAGGATACCCAACCCGGTCTACTGACCTTCTGGCCCTGCCGCAGCTGGGTGTGGAGACTGGACCTCCCCGGTAGGGGGCAGTTATGACTACAGTTAAGCCACACTGAATCCCCTGGTGGTACAGCCACCAACTCCGGGCTTATATGTACCTGGAAATTTGCTGAGGTCCCCACGGGCGCAGGAGGGCTGCCCTTCAGGCCCGGCACCTGCTCATCCTGGGGCCCCTGCACTCTCCCACCTCCCGGGTGGGCAGCCACCAGCAAAAGCAGCAGCAACAACAGCACAGATCCCATGGCAAAGAGCCCTCACTAAGAGGCCTGCACCAGGGAGCCACGGCTGGCTCTGGAGATAAGGAGGCCGATAGCCCCGCCTCCTCGGACCCTCCCAAAGAGGAACCTAGGGCGTGCAGGAACCTCCCCACTGGACTCAAGAAAGATCCCAGACCCCATATTCAACCAAATATCAGTGTATTTTTCTGGACAAGGGTCTTCTGTTTTCACTAGAGAAGCTAAAGATCATGAAAAAGCTCCAAATTTGGACCACAGCCTCAGGGTTGCGCCAACCAACAGTCTTTTCTTAGAGGAGGAAGTGGGCAGCCAAAGCCTCCAGCGGATGGACTGACATGAGACCTGCCTACTACTCACACAGGCTGAAATGAAAAGCTTTATTGGCACAAAGAAAAAGCTTTCAGAGCTGGGAAGGGAACCTCCAAGCTGGGAGTTCTTGCCCCACCCCCACTACTTGCAGGGTCGTTGCAGAAAGCTGGAGTTGCAGATTTGTCTTCCTGCCTAGTCCCATGGACATGGAAATGGGTGGGACAAGGTGGAGCCTTTGGGTCCAATAGAAAAAGTGCCCCTTCTACCAGAAAGCAGAAGCTTGGTCAACAGAGTGAGAAATTCCAGCTTCTCTGATCCTTTTGCCAGGCTTGTGCAGTGCGTACAACTGTACCTGGCTCCTCTGAATGTGATTAGACTAGGTGTTCCATGAAGGCAGGGACCTATATTCACCTTGTTCACCATTCTAGCCTCAATAAATAGCAAGGGAAAAATCACAAATAAATATGTCATTCATCAAGAGTTGGGGACAGACGTTAGACAGCAGGGCCTGAGTTGGCATGTATCACAGGAGTTTGTGTTTTGATGCTACATGTGTCTGGCGGGCTACAGTGGGGCCTCATCACATGTAATAGGGGTGATTTTGGTATTTCCTGGCTGTGGTTCCACAAAGCCATGGATGTGTCTCTATCACTCCTCCTCCATCCAGGTCAGACTTCAGCCTTCCTCCTGGTCACATCTGAGTCTTACTCCTTCCTTTTGGCTCAGTTTTGAAGCTACAGGTCAGGTGGGAGGCCTAGGGGTCCAAAGTGTGCAGATGCTTTGACTCCAAATGTGGTCTGCATCCTGAGGCCACTGTCCTATCCTCTGTCACCATGAGGTGGTGGGTGTAGCTTAGTGGCCCGCGTCCACTATTCTGTTCAATGCAGCACCATTTCGGCCATGCAGGGGTGGCCCTGTCGGGGCGGGGCTCAGGGGGGCGTGGCTTGTGTGTTCAGCTTCATGGTGGCCCCTTCCAGAGCCTTCTGTATCTTGTATTTCTTGATCTTCCGCTGGCGATTATAGAGGTAGGCAGCCAAGACCAGGGTGCTCACTAGGGCTGCGATTATCACCACAATAATGATGACCAAGTTATTTTGGTTGTCTGTGGAGAGGACACAGTGGGTGGTGAGGATCCAGCCAGGCCCACAGACTGGCCCATGCCTGCCCTGCACCCTGGGAAACTTACCCCATAGCACTTTAAGGAACACTTCCCGGGTGACCTCCCCACGGGAGCTCACTGCGCGACACAGGTAGGTGCCATCAAGTTCCCGTTTGACAAAGCTCACAACCCCGATGGGTAGCAGAGCCCCATCTGTTTTCCGGGTACAGCTCAGCAGGGGGGCTGGATTTCCCCAAGCTTGGCATCTCAGAGTCTTCTGGGATCCCTCTTGCCACGTCCAGTTCCCCAAACAATCCCTCTCGTCCAGCCGGGGGCCATCTGGAGAAAAAGCAGGATGAGGGGGAACACAGGTCAGGGACAAGGACATCCCTCACCATCTAGGACTGCAGAAGACAGCATTCCTAGGCGTGACGCGAACCAGTTCTGGAGAACACACAGGACCGTGGCTATCTGCAATAAGAAGGGGCAGGGCTGGGCTTTCATGGGGGCGGGGCCTGAAAAGGGGCGGGGCTTGGAGGGCATTGTCCAGCAGTCCCACTCACAAAGGACACGGAGCTCCAGGGTCCGGTTCTTGTACAACACCTTCCTTGCCACCTCCAAGGCAGCAGAGCAAGAGAAGAGTCGCCCATCATCCTCCGCGCTGGCGTTTATCAGGAATTTGACTTGCGAAGATGGTGGCCCAGGTTGGGCATCGCTAAGTGTCACCACAGCTCCAGCATGGGCTTCACAAGACACTGTCACCAGGTTCCCTTCCGAGACCTCCGGCTCACTCAGAGTCAAATTGGGACCTGGGAAGTCTAAGAGGGCAGAGCACACAGTGAGCCCTGCCCCGAGTACCGGCCCCAACCATCGAAATGACCATCCCCAGGTGCAGACCCCGCCCCTTAAGGCCACGCCCCGTGTGGCCCCGCCCGTTGGGGAAGCCTCCATCCACCAGGCCCCGCCCCTAGCACACGCCCCGCCCCGTTGGAACCTTCCACCTCTCTGGCCCCGCCCCTCAAAAGTCCCGCCCCTTCTTACCGTAGACGGTCACAGTGCTGTGCGTCGCCCGGGTCTGGTTCGCCAGTCTGACCACACAGCGCAGCAGCTGGATGCCCTCCTGCTCCGCGGTCACCTGGATGGTGGCCTTGGCTGACACGGAGTCCTCGTGGTATGTAGTGATGGAGTTCAGCCTCTGCTCCCCCAGCTCCAGGTGCACCTGGGCCTCCAAAGAGGGAAACAGCCCATCCAGGGAGCAGTCCACAGGCTCCAGGGTGCCCACCTCCAGGCGCTCGGGCGCGACAAGTTGTGGGCGAGTCACGGGCAGGACTGCGGAGAGATGGGGGACTGAGCACAGAGGGAAGTCATGGCCATCCCGAAGCCCTTTTCTAGGGACATTCTCTTCCCTGGGGACTCTGAAGCCGCCCTTGTCCTAAGTTACACGGATTCCTTAGCCGAGGTCTCAGTCTTCCCCATAAGGTCCTGTAGCCAAGGGCACCCCATCCCACCCCATCCCATGGCCACAGACATGTTCCTTCCAGAAGTGTCTACAATGTAGGCACCACCTTCTCAGCACCCCCCATGGCCAGGGGTGCCTCCCTGCCAGGAGCCCAAATGCCTCACCGAAGGTTCGAAGCTGCCTGGGGGCCGACGTGTTCTGGAACAATCCCAGCCCTTGCGGCCGCAGGTCCAGTTCCGTGCGGCAGGAGAAATTGGCGCCATGGTCACCTCTGCCCGCCAGCAGCGTGGCTGTGACCTCGGCCGGCTCCCCCACCACGGGCCGCCGCGGGCTCAGCTCCTCCTCCCCGCGGAGCAGCACCGCGGAGAGCCGGGCCCGAGGTGCCCCGCCTGTCACCAGACAGCGCAGGGTGAGGTTGTCACCCACGGGATGCCAAGGGGGCAGGGGGGCCAGCTGGACCTCAGGGAACCCTGTGGGGAGACAGGGAGGAAGGGAAAGTCCTGTAAGCTAGACGGCTGCAAGGGAGCCACACCTGTCTGGTATATTTTGCAACAACACCTTCTCTCCCAAACACGCCCCACCACCTAAGCACATGGGAATGCCAAGAGCTGGGGGAAAACTGTGAGTAGGCTCCAAGTGTTTGCCAAGGGAACACTTAGCAGTGTCTCACAAGTAGAAAAGAATGTCAATGAGTCTGTCAAATGGGATCCAGGTCTATATGTGCTGGATTTCCAACCTCTATTTCAAGGGACTATTGTCATGTGACTTCCACTCTTTGACCCTCAGTTTCCCAAGCTGTAATATGGGGCTATTAGAGGTAGGCGTATAAGAGGTTCAATGAGTACAGATGGCTGAAGAAAAGGCTCTAAGTTTAGACCGTAGTGATGGTTGTTCAATCTATAAATGCACTAAAACATTCATCAAATTGTATATTTAAAAGGGGTTAAGTTTTTTTCCTGTGGTGCTGGAATTGGAACCCGGGGCCTTTGCGCACGCTGTTGCAAGCACTTTACCACTGTGATACAACTCATCCCCAAGAGGGGTGCATTTTGTGGCTTATAAATTTTATCTCAATAAAGCTGTTTAAAAAAAAGAAAGAAAAAGAAACCAACCCAAAAGGTCAAGAAAAACCTCAAGTCTACAAGTCTAACTTGTAGAACATGAGGCGCCCTTCAAACCTCAGCCCCAAAATGGAACCCAACACCCTAAACTCAGTTCCCTTGCTTAAGCCACAGGAACTTGGGGGAGGCTGTGTGTTTGCCCTTACCTCTCCTTGACCCTGACCTTCAGTCCCTCACCAAATTCTGCTCACTCCATTCCTCAAATATTTGTCCGCCCCTCCCTTTTTGGATCGCGCTAGGGCCAACAATATCAGCAGCCCAGACAAGGCCCATGGCCAGCTGCTTTCTGGCTTCCATAAATCCAAACCTTTATGGCTCCCTATTACCCTGAGGAAGAGAAAGTGGATCCCAGTTCCTCATCCCAGGCACACCAACCTCCAAATCAGGGAATTTTCCCAGTCCTGACCTGTGCCCAGATGTTCCCTCCCCCCACAATATCATCTTTACAATCTCTTACACATGCGTCAAAGCCCGGCTAGTGGTCACCTCCTCTAGGAATTAAACCTGTAACATTTCTGGGAAAGGTTCAGCCATCCAAAGATGCTTCCTTGCCTTAACACCAAAAGCGGGGCAGGACCAAGTTAGCATCTCTCCCCAGTGTCCCCCACTCAACTTTCCCCCCTTGTTATGATGGGTCAGCCATCAGCTGTCTTTCAGAAGTAGAACCAAGTCAGAGTAGAGCCTCTGAAGTCACAGAGGGAGAAATGTGATAGAGCCAGGACTCTGACCTGGAGTACTAGGTTCTCAATATCAAGCTGAGATTCAGAAAGTCCTCTAAATGAGATTTCCCCGGGATTTTCAGAGGCCACCAGGAATGTTTGGGGACTTCCCTCACCTGGAGAGCAATGACAATATCTAATTGTACATCCTCCAAATCAGAAGCTGAGCTGAGAAGCCTGGCATGGTGGTGCATGCCTGTAATCCCAGCACTCAGGAGGTGGAGGCAGGAGGGTCTTCAGTTTCAGGCCCGAATAGGCTTCACAGCAAGACCCTACCTCAACAACAAGGATGAAAAAACAAGTCCCCAAGGGTCACACAGGGACTGGATCAAGGCCATCTAAGTCCAATGCCAGTTTGTCAGTTCTTCTGGTTTTTCTTCCCTAATTTTTTGCTTGCTCTCTCTTTTTTTAATTATATTTATTTTTTTGCCTTGGTAACTCATCTTCCAGTCCAAAATCCTCATATCTCTGTCTCTCTTTCTCTCTCTCTCTCTCTCTCTCTCTCTCACTCTCTCTCCCCCCTCCCTCCTTCTCTCCCTGTCTCTCTCTCTTTCTCTCATCTCCCTGTCTCTCTCTTCTCTCCTCTCTCCTCTCTCTGTCAACATGGAGTTTTACTATGTTGCTCAGATTGGTCTTGAACCACTGCCGCTGCCTCTGGAGCAGCTGGGACCACCAAGGCAGTCATGTCATCCATTTCCATTCAGGCTCTTAGATGTATAAATATAGCCTCCCCGCCACATCCTTCCCCTGCACTCCCTAGCACAGGTGGCATGCCCCTCCTCCACAACGTACTTTATTTCTTCATTCCCTGTTGCTGACAGTTGCTCCCTCATTCTTTTACATGGCTGCATACTATTCCACAATTGCTCAAACCTCAGCTTATCTCCCTAGCCCTGTACATTTGAGTAGTCTATAAACTTTTGCCCTTTAAACAAAACTTCAAAGTAGGCTGGGGGTGTCGTTCAGTGGTAGAGAGCTTCTTTGGCATCATCCGGGAGGCCCTGGGTTCCATCCCTACACCCCTAGCACTGCAAAAAAACACCCTCAAAAATGCAGGGTATAGAGAACAGGTAGTCCCAGATGTCCTGAATTCCTGTGCTATACCCTAATCATGCCCAAAGAGGTGCTTCCAAATGACAAGGGGACTTTCTGACCTGCCCTTGGTCCCTCCCCTCCTCCCCCCAGCCCTGCCACTCACAGTACACGGTGATGGTGGCCAAAGCTGTCTCCTGGTCATGGCCACAGTCTGAGAAACATATCGGACTGCTGTCTTCTTGTATGTCACTCAGTTCAAACAGCTTCCAGTTGTCTCCACTGTCCACCTCCACTTTGGGCAACTGAGTCTCCAGACCCAGCATGAGGGGCGTGGCACAGGATGCACTGCAGTTTACCTGGATGGAGCCCCCTCGGGGCAGGATGGCTTCTGGAGGATGTACAGATGTTCTGGCACCTCCAGGCCCTGCAAGAGAAGAAAGGAGGAGCCAGGCATGAGAGGATACACTCATCCACATGACTGGGCTGGGTGCCAGGCACATAGCCGTGATCTGGACCAAACTCTGTGCCCTCAGTGTGGGAGACACAAATATTCATGAGCAAACAAGATAATTAATAACAGATGTTAATAAAAGTGCCACAAAACCAAACCAGGGAGGACAGTGCCTTGATGACACATCCGAAGAGAAATCTAAATGATGAGAAAGGGCTGGTCTTCCAGAGAAAAGGAAAATGAAGTCCAGGCAACAGGAACAGCACATGCAAAGGTCCTGAGGCAGGGCAGCTGGAGCCCAGAGAACACGTGGGAAGAATGGAGGAGGGTGATGAAGTCCAGGGGATCACGTGGGCAGTGCTGACCACACTACAGAAGTGTGCTTTAGGACGGGGGGCTGTAGCTCAGTGCTAGAGTGCTTGCCTGGAATGTGCAAAGCCCTGGGTTCCATCCCCAGTACTCCAGCAAACATAAATTAAAATAAAATCAAAGTCTGTCTGAGCACACCACTTCCTCCCCCGAAGGATTCCAGGTTTCAGAGGAGCTCTATCTGGGGGGTGGAAGCATGTGACAACCCAGACTGAAAATTCTCCAAGGCAGAGTCTGGAATTACTCCCATTTCATAGAGGGAAAGGGGGTGAGGCCAAGAAGGTGGAGGTTACTGAAACTGCAAACCATGGACTCGATCTCAACGTCCAAGTTAGCCCTGGATTGAGCTGACGTGGAAGATTTCAGTCTTCCACTCTTGCTCCCCAAAGCCTGGCCACCACTGGAAACTGTCTGTCCCCCTTACCCGCTGTGGCCGCTCCTTTGGCCCCTGAGTAAGTCTCTGGAATTCCCCTGCACACAAGCAGCCTGGACTTCCCCAGGCCGCTGATGAGGAACAGAATGTCTGTGGGAGGGGACGGGTCCTCAAGCCTGCTTAGTTTGGTGTCAGGCCAAGTCAGTCCCCACACCATCTGACCGCGTCAGGGGACCAGGCGCTGTGCCGAGCGGCCACCCAACGTTCCCCACTTTACAGCTGAGAACTGAGGCTCTGAAAGCGTAATCCTGCCAGGGGTGGTGACCCACGCCTGTCATCCCAGCACACGAGCAGGTGGATCGCAAGTTCAAGGCCAGACTGGGCTATTTACCCAGACCCTGACTCCAAAAACAAAACCTAAGGGAGCACCGGTGGCTCTCGCCTGTAATCCTAGCTTCTTGAGAAGCTGAGATCAGGAGGATCGCAGTCAGAGGCCAGCTCAGGCAAACTCCAAAATAACCAGAGCAAAATGGACTGGTGGAGTGACTCAAGTGGCTAAGAGCGCGCTTTGCAAACGTGAAGCCCTGAGTTCAAATCCCAGTCTCCTCCACACACCCTAAAAAACAAAACAAAACAAAAAAAAACGACAAGTGCCATCTAGACCTGGAGGTCACCCATGCAGGTAGTGAAAGCGTCAGGACTCGAACCCGGTGGCTTTCATCTCACATTCCCATAAGGGCTGCCTAAGCACCAGTGCTGGATGGCAACCCCACCTGGGACTCACCTGGCAGCAGAACGGCGGTCAGGGCCAGGAGAAGCAGAGGCAGCGCGGGCTGGGCACGGGTGGGAGCCATAGCGGGCCGGAGCGGGACGCGGGGCGCAGCACCAGGGCGCAGCACAGCCGAGCGAGCGCAGTTCTGGGCGCCGAGCCGCGCGCGCTGCTTTATAGCCCCAGCCGCGGGGGACCGAGGGGCGGTGCTGCCGCCTTCCCGGAAACCTCGCGCCTTCCCCTCCGGAACGAGGGCTCTGGCATTTCCGGAGCGAGCCGGTGCCCGGGCCACGCGGGGTGGTCCTGCCCTCTGGCCGCCCAGCAGCCCCGGAATTTCCGAACTGAAGCAATGAGGGTGGGGGTGAAGGGGGTCAGGGTGGCGCTACTCCTGGTCACCAGAGGTGGCATCCATTCTTCCCCCTCTCCTCCTCCACCCGGGGCTCACCCGGATTCACCCTTAACCACTGTGCTGATTGACTGACTACCCGCCCCCTCTGCTGGACCCGTAGGGACTTGTCACTCCGTCCATTTCGTAGGGAGGTGACCTGAGGCTCTGCACTTGGAGAGGATCCGAACTCAAGTCTGCAACTCCCACACCTCATCCAGGCCTCGTCAACCTAGGAAACCAGCCCTTGCTGCGGTGGGGACCCCGGGATCTTGTTTTGGGGGCGCCCCTCCCCCAAGAGGCATGGCCCCACCCAGGTGACACCTGGACTTCCCCAGAAATGATCTGAGCAGGCTTGGACGCCTGGGGGGGGAGGAGCGTGCTCAGTCGGGTGACTCGGCGTCCCCGCCCCCCCCTCCCCGCCGCGTGGGCGCCCCCACTCTCGCGGCCTCACTTCCCCTTTTGACTTTGACCGCGGGGTCGTCTTTACGGCTCCCAGAAAAAGAAAGGAAGCCGCGTGTTCCTGTCGCCTGGAACCCCTCTGCTGCTGGCCCAGGCTCCGCGAGGGAAACTGAGGCAGAGCTCAGACCTGGGCAGCAGAGAAGAGAGGGCGCTGGAAGCTTTGCCTTCCGCAGGGAAACTGAGGCACCCCCTAGGTTCCCAGGTCGGGCGCGAGGCTGTCCCCGGGCTCCCGAAACTCAAGCACCTGCGCTGACCGGGCACAGGGCTGCGCATGTGACCTCGCACGTCGGGGCTGGGGACCTTGGGCCGAGCGGAGCAGCGCCGCCTAAGGCTTCCTGTTGTGGGACGCTTGTGTGGTCGCCATGGAGACCTCCAAGGGGCCAGGGAGGTCGCGCAGCAGAAGGGGAAGGGAGAGGCCCGGGGATGCGCGGAGCCTTCCTCCCGGGGACCGGGGCTTGCAAGTCACTCGCCATTCAAAAATGCACTGCCCTCCTCCGCTCCGGCCATTCCTAAGGAATTTCCACGGGGATCTTTTTTCTTGGGGGGCCTAGGGGTGCTGAAATCTCCGTCCCGGAAGGGCCTGGGCAGGATGAAATCGGGGACATCCCAGCCTCACCGAGGGTCTGGGAAAATCCGGCGCGGTGGGTTATTTTCAGATGGATTTTTCTCGCGCTCGTCCGTCCCCTTGAGGTCTTTGGTCCCCGCCGGAGGTGCGCTGGCTACGAGCTCCCCCGCGTGGCCCAAGTGTCCATCTGCAGCCACAAGAGTGACCATCTTCCTCTAGCCACCCGTGTTTAGGGTGCCTTCGTTGTTCTAGCAACGCAGAAGGAACAGAACAGAACCCCACCCCAAAAAAACAATTCCCTGCCATCGTGCAGCGGCCGTTTTAGTAGAGGCGACATAAAGGCTAGAGAAGAGGAAGAATGGGGCAGCAGCGTTCCAAACGGAGGGAACCAAAGTGCAAAGGTCCTGAGGTAGGACCTGCTTAAGACCGACCCGGAGGTCAGTGTGGCAGGAGCAGGGTAAGAGGAGGAGGGAATTGGAGGGAAGGAGGGCAAGGGAAGATAATGCAGGTGCTTGTCATTTTGGGAGGACTTTGGTTTTTTTATTCCCTGGGAAGTGGGAGCCAGGAGGGTTCTGAGCAGAGGAATGTGCCCTGCCCAGGGTGTTCACGGGCGCCCTTTTGAGGCTTCGTTCGGGAGGTGCAACCAGGAGACCAGAGGAGTGCTTGAGTCCAGATGCGCAATAAGGGTCCTGGAGCGGACAGGGACAGTGGACTAGCTAGTTGGGTGTGGAATTCATTTGGGAGGCGGGGCCAACTGGACTTGCTGGGCCGGCGGCGGGGGCGGGGGGGTGGTGTTGGGCAGAGTCAAGGGTGACTGTGATGCGGGTCTGAGTTCCTGGGAGGAAAGAGGTCCATTTCCTGAGATGGGGCTAGGGAGGGAGTGGGCACCTACCAGCCTCCGCTCCCTTTTAGGTTTTGTGAAAAGGGAAGCAACCTGGCGGCCCTTTCCTGCAGTCTGCAGGAAGGGCAAGACTTCCTTCCAGGTGCCAGGCAGTCTCACGCAGGCCGAGGGATGGGCCCACTGCAGGGCAGAGGCGAGTCCAGGGCAAATTTCCAAACCCGACTCCATGGCATTAGACTTCCTCTGTCACACTCTGAGCTCTGCTGTGGGCGCCGCCTGGCTGTTCCCTCAGCCTGGGATGCTTTTCCACTCAGTCCTGACATGGTCAGCTCCTCCTTTATAGTTTTATGGTGGCCTGATCGTCCTCCCCCTTTCTTTTTCTTTTTTTTTTTTCATAGGACTGGAGTTTGGACCCAGGGCTTTGTGGTGGCAAAACCAGTACTCTACCTCTTGAGCCACACCTCCAGTCCATTTTGCTTTGGTTATATTGGAGATAGGGTTTCTCCAACTAGAACTATTTGCCCAGGCAGGCTGGCCTTGACCCTCAATCCTCCTGATCTAGCCTCCCAAGTAGCTAGGATTACAGGAGTGAGCCACCACACCTGTATTTTTTTTTTTTTTTTTTAGTACTGGGGCTTGAACTCAGGGTCTACACTGTTACCCACTCCATCACCCCTTTTGTGTGACGAGTTTTTCAAGATAGTCTACCTTTTTGCCCAGGGCTGTGATCTTCCTAAACTCTGCCTGAGTAGCTGATTACAGGTGAGCCACCGCGCCCAGCTTTTTTTTGAGGCAGTCTCACCCTGTAGGCCAGGCTGGTCTAGTGTTCTCCATCCTCCTGCCTCTACCTCCTGACTGCAGGCATGACCACTGTGCCAGGCTAATGTCCCCACTCCATCCTGAGCCACACCGTCACCAACACATAGCATCAGAATTGGCCCTCTACACAGGTGGTTCAACACCCTCAGACTCAACCAACTGGGATCGAAAGTACTCGAAAAAATGGTGAACACATGAAGACTCTTTTTCTTACAGTTATTTCCTGAACAGGACAACAACTATTTCCACAACATGGGCATCATGTTAGGAATTACAAGTCATCTAGAGACTATCTAATGTGTATGGGAGCTGGGTGCTGGTGCTCAAGACTGTAATCCTAGCTACTTGGGAGGCTGAGACCAGGAAGGTCCCAGTTCAAGGCCAGCCCGGGCAAACAGTTCAGGAGACCCCATCTCTAAAATAACCAGAGCAAAGTGGACTGGAAGTGTGGCTCAAGCGGTAGAGCTCCTGCTTTGCAAGTGTGAAGAACAGTCCCACCAAAAAACCAAAAAAGCACATTCTAGAAATCACATCAGTTTCTTCTTTTCGTTTTTCCTTGTGGCTGAGGATCCCAGCATAGACAGGTTCTGCTGCATTCTTTGGAAAAGCCCTGCATCTCACCCTTTCTTGAACGTTCTAAGAACCACACTGGTGCATGCAGCTGTGACAAGGTTAGACTGTGCTCACTCAGGGCAGCCAGGTCTTCTAGGTCTTGGTGCTCCATGGGGCCAGTGAGGCAAAGCTCTGACACAGCTAAAGGTTCAGCCAAGAAACATTGGTCCAACTGTTGACACCTCTTTAAACTGGTTCCAATGACTTTTTTTCCCTTAAAGCTGAGTTCTGAGAGTAAACCCCACACATTCCAGGGGTGTCTGGAGAAGGGGGAGGCCCAGCAACATGGGTGGTCACCATGGCCACATGGCCTGGTCTGGGGCACACACAAAAGGTAGTTCTGGTTAACTTCCTTTCTTATTTATTTAAAAAGACAGGGTCTTGCTGTGTTGCTTAGGCTGGCCCAAACCTGTGGCTTCCAGGCATTACTGATTTTAAATTGTGTAATTTTAATCTGGTTTAGCTATTAAAAGAAATTAATTCAGCAGGCAGACGTTATCAGCAGATGCAAGAGTTGGGAGTGGGGAGCACTGGGGCTGTGGCTCAGTGATGGACAGCTTGTCCAGCAGGTGCGAAGGCCCTAGGTTCCATCCCTAGCACTGCAAAAGAAAAAGAACTGGGATTCTGGTTTGGTGTCTAAAAATGTTTATTTGCCCTCTCATCAGGAGACGACAAGAACCGGGATTCCTGAGTTTGAGTTGAGAACTCAGGGGACAATGAGCCAGGAGGCCCACAAGCTTGTGGGTCTGATTCAGCTGGGCTGTTAGTTCTGGCAATTTCCATGAACAGTCCTGAGGTTGTCATGAAAGCAGGCTGCAAGGCCTTGAGCAGAGGGGCTATCCAGTGAAGCCAGCATGACAAATGGATCTGTTCACAACTCCTGCTGAAAAAGTCACTGCAAGCTGGGGCAGGAAGTGGTCTGGGCTCTCCGCAGCTGTACCTCAGGGGTGAGGGCTGTGGCTGCAGGGACCTCAGTTCCCTCGGTGGGATGCAGGGTCCCCCAGCGCCTCTGTACAGGGTGGACAAGGCTCAGCCTGGCTCACTGGGCTGTCAGGGGAAGTCGCTGTAGGGCAGGCGGAAGGGGTAGAGTGGCGTGTAGCGTGAATCCTGCCAGAGCAGCTTCTCCTCCAGGAAGGCGACAGTGGGCAGCGTGAGGACCAGGGTTTGGTGCTTGAGCATGCTGTACACGTTCAGGCCTGGGGGGGATGGGGCGGAAGTGGGGCAGGGTCACCTGGAGGGCACCCTACAGGCCCTGCTCCAGCTGTTCTGGTCACAGACCTGCCCTAGGCTCTCCAGGCTCTGCTCTGTACTTGGCCCTGACTCCTACCTCACTTTCCAGTGGGGGAACACAGCAAAGAGATAAACACTGGCTAGAGGGAGACAAGAGGGCTGGGAGTGGAGGTAGGAAAGGGGCAGGTCTGCAGGGCTTCAAGGACCCCCAGGGAGGTGAGAGCCACTGAGCACTGAGGGCCTGGAGCCCACTCAGCTGCTCATCAGCGCCCTCTGGTGGCTGTGAAGGGGAAAGATTTTGACAGGAAATCTTTTTTTTCCCCCAGCAGTTCTGAGGATTGAACCCAGGGCCCTCAAATGCTAGACAAGGGCTCTACCACTTGAGCCAGGCCTCACTTGGGCTACGCCCCCAAACTTTGCCTGCATTTTAGTTTGAGACAAGGTCTTCCTAACTCTGCCCAGCCTTGTCTTGAATTCACTATGTAGTCTAGGCTAGCCTGGAACTCATGAGTCTCCTGGGATTAAGACAGGTTTGCACCAGCATGCCTGGACATGAGTATTTCTTTAAGAAAGGCCACATTCAGAGGAGTGGGAGGAAGCTGGCAGCCAAAAAAAGCACCACTAGGGCCGGTGAAGGGTCTGGTCTGGTCAGGAAATGTGGTCTCTGCTTAAATCTGCCACTCAGCAATCCAGTGCTAAATGGGAGATTTGAACCAGCTGTGATTCTAATAGCGGGACCTGCCTCAGGGAATCTTGGGATCTGGGATGTAGGTCTGGGAGGTGGACCCCACGCATCGCTCACCGACAGCAGGGACCAGGTTGAAAGTCTTGAGCTTGGAGGTGGCCTCCACGATGTTCTGGGGCATCTCCTCGTGGATCCTGTAACAGGAAAGGTTGGGAGGCGAACCCTGCGGAGACCGAAGCTCAGGCCCCATCCCGCCCTGTGCCCTGTCCTCCCCTCACAAGTCCACCAGGAGCACTGAATCTCCCCAGCGGCGGTAGCGGGCCAGCTCCATCAGGTACTCGGGGTCTGCTGTGGGCAGCTGCAGGGAGTCCACAATGTGCAAGTCATCCTGGAGGGAGAAGTGGATGCCTGAGCCTGGGCTCCCCAGCCCCCGGGCCCACTCTCCAGGATGCCCTGGGGCCATACCTGGGTCAGTTTCACAGTCAAGGCCACCTTGAGGCCCAGCACCCGCACTTTCATGGGCAGCATGTAGTAGTAACTTTTGGGGCCACGAGGGCCATGAGCAACGCCACCTGCAGGGACAGAGGTGGGTGGTGGGCAATGGCTGCAAGGTCAGAAACCTGCCTCAGTGGCTGGCAAGGAAATGGGTGCAGGAGCACACGCCTGTACTCCCTGCACTCAGGAGGATGAGCAGAAGCTCCAGTCTGGGCAACATAGCAAGATCCTATGTCAAAAAAAAAACAACAAAAAAACCAGCCAGGGATGGTGTTGCCCACCTATAATTCCAGCGATGAGAAGGTGAAGGCAGGAGGATAGAAAGTTCCAGCCCAGGCTATACAGTGACACTGTGTCTCAAAAAAACAAATAAAAAGAGGATCTGAAGAGAGCGGGCAGCAGGAGGGGAAAGAACACACGCTCAGATCTCTGCCTTCACATGGGCAGAGAGTATGTGAGTCTGAGCTCCAATGCCACTGGTCCCACTGAGCTGAGGGGGTAGCACAGGGCTGACCAGATGTCACCCAAATGGGGACAGCTGTTTATAAAGAAGCATCCAGGCGCTGGACTTGCCCCAGAGCTGAGTCTCCACCCTGCCCTACTCACCTCCTCGCCAGATGGGGGAACGGATGCTGCCATGCCGGGCTCGCCCACTGCCTTTCTGTGGCCAGGGCTTCCGACCACCACCCCGCACCTCCGCCCTCGTCTTGGTCTTGGCATAGCTCTGTGGAGGCAAAGTGAGGACAAGTCAGGTTCACAAGGCCCATGGCACTGCAGACACCAGGACTGGAATTTGGCAGGCAGCCAGACAAGTGTGGGGACGAGGGCTCTGGGGGGACAAGCATAGAACCCAGGAGAACTCTGGAACATCAGTATTACAGAGACAGGGCCAGCTGCCTGGCCTAGTCAGTGCTCAGGAATTTTTGAATTTGAACTTGACTTCATGTTACAAGGTAGCCCACGGGCAATGACGTGTTAGAGAGCCATCAGAGAAGAGGTACGGAGCCTTTATTACTAGGGCAATGGGGAGCCAATGCAAGCAGGGAATGGACTTTTCAGGTCTCTGAGGTGGACAGCTGAAAGGCAGAGAAATGCTGGGTATGGTGACGCACACCTATAATCCCAGCACTCAGGAGGCTGAAGGAGGATCAAGAGTTCCAGGCTAACCTGGGCTACACAGTGTGATCCTGTCTCAAAAAAGTTCCTGATGCCTGGCACTGGTGGCCCACACCTGTAATCGTAGCGACTCAGGAGGCAGAGATCAGGAGGATCATGGTTTGAAGCTAGCCCTGGGCAAATAGTTCTCAAGACCCTATCTTGAAAATACCCATCACAAAAATAGGGCTGGTGGAATGGCTCAAGGTATACGCCCTGAGTTCAAACCCCAGTACTGGAAAAAAAAAAAATTTCCTGACATACAGTCCAAACTCTTCACTATTGTTCCTATTGCTCTATCTTGTGCCACAGGGCCTTTGCACATGTTACTCCCACATACTACCTCCACACTAGCCCCACTGCTTCCTTGAGCTGGTAGTTTCTACAGGTAGGCATGAGGTCAAATGTCCCTTTCTCTGGGACAGCTGCCCATGACTGCACAATTGCAGCTATGACTACATGACTCACATTCATCTCCTACTAAACTGGGAGCTCCCTGAGGGCAGGAATCTTGCCTGGCTTGTTCACCACTATATCCTCTCACCTCCCACAATGCCCATCATGGTGGGTGCTGAGAAAATGACTAAAAGTTGATCAAACCAGTTGGTTCAAGACAGAAGATGAGGCCTGAGCCAGGAAGTCCAGAGAAAAGCCACTGATGGGCTTCCACAGAGCCCCCACATTCAGAAGCTCAGTCATCCCACCTTGCTCTACTCACAATTCTTTTGAAGTTCTTTTGCCACGTGGCAACCTGGTGCAGGACATCCAGCCTGGGGAGGAGGAGGTGGACATGAGAAGCCAACCCTTTCTTAAACCCTCCCATGGCAGCTACTTGGGAGACAGAGATCAGGAGGATAGAGGTTTGAGGCCAGCCTGGGCAAACAGTTCTCAAGACTCCATCTCCAAAATAACCAGAGCAAAATGGACTAGAGGTGTGGCTCAAGCAACAAAGCACCTGATTTGCAAGTGTGAAACCCTGAGTTCAAACCCCACCTCCACCAAGAAACCCCCAAAAACAACAACAAAAACCCTTGCATGGCTCTCCCACCGCAGGAAAGGAAAACCTCTACTCCTCTCTTCAGCCTCCAGTACCCTATATGATCTGCCCTTCTCTGACCATCTTGCACTACCTCCAGCCAAGCTGGCCCCTCTAAGATGGAAGCTAGCTGGGTGTGGTGTTGCACGTCTGTAATCCCAGCACTAGGGAGGCTCAGGCAAGAGGACCACTGGAGCTAAGAGTTTGAGACCAGCAAGACCCTTTGCACTTGCTGTGTCCTCTGCCTGAAATACTCTTATCTTCGCTGGTTCCTTCTCAGCCTATTAATTTTTTGAGATAAAGTCTGTCCTAGAACTCCCGATCCTCCTGCTTCCACTTCCCAAATGCTGGGATTACAGTCGTACACCACCACACGGGGCAAGATGCTACCTTTCACCCATGAACTTCACACAATCCTGCAGCACGGACAGCCTTTACCCATCTTTGGCAAGTGGGGAAACTGAGGCTCAACAGTACGAGCCCAGGTCACGCTAATTCCTGAACTCGCCCTCACCATCCCTGGGCCACTCAAATCATCGTTACAGTCCCCGCTCACCTGGGCGCTGTGGCGAAAACATCGGGGTGCAGCTCGGCCAGGCCCACGCGCTCTTGCTCGTAGCCCCGCAGGGACTCGATCCAGGCCTGCACCGGCCGCCGGTGCGCGGTGACCGGGAGTTCGCACTTGCGCAGTACAGGCTCCGGGAGACCTGGAGCGATTGGAAGGTCAGGGGTCAGGGTCAAGGGTCAGAGCTCTCCGTCACCGCCCTTCCTAAGGTAACCCCGGCTACCTCACCCGTACTCGCCGCCGGCTCTGAGCTCTCCGCCGGCCGCGCTGCCTCTTCCGCCAGTGAGGTCAGACCCTGTAAGCGACGCGCGACAGTAAGAGACGACCTCGGGACTCCGTAGCCTTTTATGTTCTCACCCCGGCCCCGGTCTAACACCTCACCCGGCAGCCCCAGGGACGAAACCAGGCTCGCGCCCCGGCACGGACTAACTGCAGCATCGCGGCGCGGTTCCCCACACCGCGAGAGACCGAGGCTCCCTCTAGACGCGCGCGGCGCCTCGAGATGACGTCACGTACGCGACAGCACCACCCCTTGCTCAGATGCGGCGCTGGAAAGCGGGGTGTGTAAGTGCAAAGACGTCATGGTGCAGCCCAGCGTACCCCCACGCCCGTCCTAGAACTAGTCCCAGCCCCATTTTTCACTCCTGGCTTAGGAACTATCTGCGAGACTTAAGAACGCGACTCCATAGCCAGAAGCCCCCACCTCCGTAGGCCTCCTTGGATCCTGCCCCGCCAAGGGGTGGTACAATAATCTAGCCAATAAGAGCTCTCTGGCCAAAGGCACGCTTCTGATTCAGCCAATGAACGTGAAGTCTGAATGAATGACCCACCCATGGCTGGGCGGGCACCTAAGGGAATACGGCCAATAAACGTTAAACTTTTTATAGACCACGCCCTCTAGCCTTAAGTTTTCCTGTATCCAATTTCTTTCCTCCCTTCCTCCCTCCCTTCCTTTTCTCCTCTCTTCCCCTGCCCTCCTTCCTCCCTTCCTTTTTTCCTTCCTTCCTTCCTTCCTCCCTCCCTCCCTTCCTTCCTTCCTTTTTTAATCTCTTCTCCTTTTCTTCCTTTCTTTTCCAGACAAGCTCCCTAGCCTGGGCTGGCCTTCAATGCCTCAGTCTTCTGAGTGCTGGGATTACTGACGTGCAACACCACGCCTGGCTGTATCAGTATCATTGGTTCGTTTGTTCTTTGGTTTAAATGCAGCCCAAAGCCTTCAGTACTGGATCTGCCTGCATAGGTCCCCCAGGGCAGGGCTATGCCCCTCTGGAACCCCTGAGCTCAGTTCTGTGTTGCCCCCACCTCTAGGCCAGGGTGCTGGCCCCTCTCACACCCTCCAGGGCTCTCCGAGGAGAGACCACGGATTTCAGATCGCTTCCCCGTGAGGCCTCGCAGCAATAATCCAAATGGTCATTTTTACGTCATGTTCTCTTCTCGACCTCTAGAGGGCGCCACGACCCCAAACCGGACCAGGGCTGTCCACTGGAGGCCAGTGCGGTGGACTAAGTGGCCTCAGCTTCTTCATCTGGAAAGTGGGGACGTTATGGGATTTCCATACAATGATGAAGATAAAACATCGCATGCCCCCGCACCAGGTGAAGACTCAGTAAGCAACATTAGTATGAGTACGAAAGGGGATTTGTGTCATCAAAGAGAAACAGCCCAAACACTTCAGGGGGGTGGACCCTGCAGGGTTTAAATACCGTGCTAAAGAGGTGGGCTTTTAGCCAGACGCTGGCGGGTCACACCTGTAATCCTAGCTACTTGGGAGACTGAGATCAGGAGGCTAGAGTTTCAAGTCCAGCCTGGGCAAATAGTTCGTGATACCCCATTTCCAAAATAACCAGAGCAAAATGGACTGGAGGTGTGGCTCAAGTAGTAGAACACCTGCTTTGCAAGTGCAAAGCCCTGAGTTCAAACCCCAGTCCCACAGAGAAAAAAAGGGCTTTTTGTTTGCAAAGGTTATATATTTTGTGAGGTTTTATTTTACAAAATATTAATACAAATTTACAATAGGGGTTCCATCCTCAGCTCCACCAGGAAAAAAAGTTGTTCCTTCTATCTGAAAAGCAGAAGACAAAATGTACAATGAGATAGCAGGAATTTTTTTTTTAAGTTTGCAGTGCTGGAGATCAACCCAGGACTAGGCAAGTGGTGTACCCCTGAGCTACACCCCAGCCCCGCCCCCGACCCCACAACTGTATATGGAACCTGCTATCTACCTTCTATCTCCCATCCAATCTCCTCCCCAACCTCTGGTAACCACTATTTTACTCTATTCCCATGAAACCATTTTTTTTGCAGCTTCCTCATGAGTGAGAACATGTGATACTTGTCTTTCTGTGCCTGTCTTATTTCATGTACGGTGTCCTCCAGTTCCATTCATGTTGCTGCAAAAGACAGGGTTTTATTTTTTATGGTTGAATAATATTCCACTGTATATATAGACTACAATTTTGTTTTCTTGCAGCGCTGGCACTCAAACCCAGGGCCTTGCAAATGCTTGGCAAGCACTACACCACCAAGCTGCAAGCCTGTCCTACACCAGATCACCTTGGATGGTTCCGTATGTTAGCTGTTGTGAAGAGTGCCACAATACACATGACAGGGTAGATATCTTTCTTTTGGCAGCACTGGGGTTTGAACTCAGAGCCTCACACTTGCCAGGCAGGTGCTCTCCCATTTAAGCCATGCTCCCAGCCCTTTTTTGCTCTAGTTAGCTTTTAGATAGAGTGTTACTAACTTTTGGCCTGGGCTGCTCTTGAACTCTTATTCTCCTATTTCCACCTCCTAATTAGTTGGGATTACAGCCGTCAGCCACCACACCCAGCAAAAATATCTGCTTGACATACTGATTTTACTTCCTTTGGTGATATACCCAGGAGTGGGATAGCTGGATCATATGGTTGTTCTATTTTTAGTGTTTTGAGGAACCTCCATTTTGATTTCCATAATAGCTAAATAGTTTGCAGTCTCTGTGTATGAGTTTCCCTTTCTCTGCACCCTTTTTTTTTTTTTTTGGCTTTTTGCTTATAGCCACTTTAATTGGGCCAAAATAACTTCTTATTGTGGCTTTCATTTGCATTTCCCTGATGATGAGTGGTACTGAGCACCTTTCCACATACTTGTTTGGCCATTTACTTCTCAATTTTAAAAGGTCTTTTACTCCTTTATTCTGTAAGATTTTGTTGTTGTGGTGGGTTTTTTTGTTTTGTTTTTTGCAACAGTCTCACTATGTAGCCCATGCTAGCCTCAAATTCTGGATCTTCCTGCCACAGCCTCCTGAGGACTGGGCTCAGAGGAGTGCACCACCATGCCTGGCTTGGCTTAGTGTTTTGTTTGCTTGTTTTGAAGGGACTGGGGTTTGAACGCAGGGCTTTGCACTTGCAAAGCAGGCTCTGTACTTCTTGAGTCACACCTCCAGTTCATTTCGCTCGGGTTAATTTGGAGATGGGATCTTGAGAACTATTTTCCCTGAATGGTCTTGAATCTCAATCCTCCTGATCTCTGCCTCCCAGGTGGTTATGATTACAGGCATGCCACTGGCACCCAGCTGCCTACCCTACTTTGTAGCATTTTATTTATTCATTTGGTGTTTTTAGTGGTTGTTCACACACTTGGTAAAGAAAATTTCAAACCAAGCACTGTGGCTCATATCTGTAATCCTAGCTACTCAGGAGGCAGAGATCAGGAGGATCATGGTTGGAAGCCAGCCAGGGCAAATAGTTCATGAGATGCTATCTTGAAAAATACCCAACACAGAAAAGGGCTGGTGGAGTGGCTCAAGGTGTAAGCCCTGAATTCAAACCCCAGTACTGCAAAAAATAAATAAATAAATAAATAAAGCAAAAAGGACTGGAGGTGTGGCTCACATGGCGAGCCTGAGGCCAATTGCTTTAAGTGGGGTGGGGAGGGGGCTGAAGAGAGACGGTGGGGGCAATGTAAATAATGTATAATATAAGTGTAATTGGAATTGTCACTATGACTCCTCCTCATATAAAGAATATATCCTAATAAGAAATATATAAGAATAATAATAAAAAAGGAAAGCATGAGGCCCTGACCTCAAACCCCAGTACTGCAAAAAAAAAAAAAGATAACTAGAACTCTGTCCCCTCCAATGTGTGTCCTCTGGCCCCCCCAATTCTCCCCCAGAAGCCACCACCACAAACAGCTGTGTGTCTCCTTACCAGAACCAGTTCTGAGCTTACAGGCAGATTTCTAAATTTACCAGGTGCCAGGAGTTTAGCTTTTCTGTGATAAACAATGGCTTAGCACTGAATTGCTTAATGATTTATTAGACACCTACTGTGTACTGCTAGTTTGAGATGCTCCTAATCAGTACAGATAGATGGCTGGGGGACCAGGGTGGGGGAGGGGGGTCAGCACAGTCCAAGGGGCTCATGGGAGGAACCTCTATGAAGGGGGGCGGGGGCTTCCCTGGGCTGTAATCTGAGAGGTTTTTTGTTTTGTTTTTGTGTGGCACTAAAAACTCAAGGCCTACATCTTGAGCCATTCCACCCTCCACCAGCCCTGTTTTGTGTTCAGCTAATCTGCATTCAGCTAATCTGAGAGCTTTTTTGACAATTGAGGATCTTTCAGGACTCTCCAACCCTGGCAGTACTGGGGATGGCACAAACCATGGTAGGCAAGTGCTTTACCTCTGAACCATGACCCCAGACCAGGGTCTAGCAGGACTTTGGCCTGAGGATAAAGTGTGCACCAGGTCAAGGGAATGGACAGTTTCACAGGCCTAGAATGGGGCAGGTCTGGTTGGGGGTGAGGGGTTTGGCTGGACTTCGCTGACCATTACTTGCTTTTCTCATTGGTTGTCATTTATGCCAGTCCTACCCCAGGGCCTTTGCATTGCTGTTCCTACTGCTTGCAACATACCTTTCCCAGGTTTCTGCATGGCTGGCTCCCTCACCTCCTTGGATTCTTTGCTCACGACTGTAATCCTAGCAACTTTGGAAGCTGACATTGGGGGGATCAAGGTTCAAGACCAGCTCAGGCAAATAGTTTGTAAGAGCCCATCTCCAAAATAACCAGATCAGCTGGGCGACAGTGGTTCATGCCTGTAATCCTAGCTACTGAAGAGGCAGAGATCAGGATGACTGAGGTTCGAAGCCAGCAGGGGGGAAAACAGTTTGAAAGACCCTATCTTGAAAGTATGCATCATTAAAAGGCCTGGCGGAGTGGCTCAAGGTGAAGGCCCTGAGTTCAAAAAAAAAAAAAAAATATATATATATATATATATATATATATATAGTAATAAAAAATAAAATAAAATAGCAGTCTCAACCCTGGCTCTTTTAATGCCTCTATTCTGCCCCCTTTTTTTGTTTGTTTTGGTGCTGAGGATGGAAGCCAGGGCCTTGTCCATGCTAAGTACAAACTTTATTACGAGCTATGCCCTATTTTCTTCCATCAGTATTTTATTTTCTAACATCCTATATAATTTCCTAGAGACTTTTTTGAGGTAGTGTCCACTATGTAGCCCAGGCTGGCTCCAAACTCATAATCCTCTTGCCTCTGCCTCCTGAGTTCTGAGATTACAGGCGTGCCCCACCACACTCAGCTCTCTTTTATCTTAATTTTTATTGGAACCCAGGGCCTCTCGAATGCTAGGCAAGTGCCGTACCATCAAACTTTACCCTTCCTTGTTTCCTGCTGCAGCCTCAGCATTCAGCATGGTGCCGAACACCAGTAGTGCTCAGTAAATGCTTCTTGCATGAATTCCTTCATTCTTCATCTTGTTGCAGGATCCTGGGTTCCAAAGTCCCTATCCCTCTGAAGACACTGGGCACATAAGATGTCCATATATGATTTTTTTTTTACTTGATTTGTCACATAGACAGAGGGACAAATCCAGGAGCTGCCACTCATTGAGTGGATGTCCTTGGGCAAGAGGTAAACTCTTGGGTGCTGTGGCCTCCTAATCTGTCCATTTGGTACACACAAACCTCCTCTACTGAGCTGTGTCGAGGATGGGAGGCCTCTGGCTTCCACCCTTGCTCCTCATGGTGACTCCATCCCTGCTCCAGTTTGTAAACACCTGAGTCTGTAAACAGCTGAGTTAGATCCTGTCCTGTTTCTCTTACAGCAAAAGCCAAAGTCCTCATTGTGCCCCAGAAGGCTCCAGCCACTCCAGCTTCTGCCAATCACCTTGCAACCTCAGGCCCTTTGCACTGCCTGGATCACTTCTGCTCCCAACTCCTCCCCCACTCCAACTCTGCATGCCTTCTCTAAAATCCCCCTTTCCTACCCCACAAGCCTCATCCCCCTTCCCTGTTTCATTTATCTCTAAAATTTTCACAACATGCTAACAAAAAATGAAACTGTTTTGATTTTGTTTTTATGGCTCCGGAGATCAAACCCAGGGTCTCATGCATGCTAGGCAAGCACTCTACCACTGAGCCACACCCCCAGACTCTTGTGTGTGTGTTCCTGTGCTGGGTTTAGAACCCAGGGCCTTATGAATGGTAGGCAAACACTCTACCACTGAGCTACATCCCAGCCCCTTCCCTTCCGTTTTGCTGTGTAGCCCAGACTGGTCTTCAAGCCACGATTCTCCTTCCTCTGCTTCCTGAGAACTGGGATTACAGGTTTGAAGTCCCACGTCCAGCCTTGACCCGTTTCTCGGGTCTCCATCACTAGAACATTAGCTCCTTCAGGACAGAGGTCTTTGTTTCTTTCTTTCTTTTGATATTTTTGGCAGCACTGGTGTTTGAACTCAGGGTCTTGTCTTAGCTGGTGAGGCTTGAGCCACTCCACCAGCCTTTCTTTTGTGATGGGTTTTTTCGACATAGGGTCTCATGAACTATTTGCTCAGGGCTGTCTTCTAACCATAATCCTCCTGATCTCTGCCTTCTGAGTAGCTGGAATTATAGGTGTGAGCCACTTAACCTGGCTTGATTATAAATCTTAAAAAAGGAGGCGATGACTGCAAGACCTGCACACAGACAGTTTAAAAGTTTGACCATTTTGGCTGGAGCTTGGGTGGAGGTTCAAGGTCTAGGCAACCAGCCATCTCCTGTGAATCAAAGACTTAATTGCAGGTGACCTCTGACCCTGGGGATGTGGGCCCAGAGAGGGCCTTTGGCAGCTGTGGATAGCCCAGCAATTTGGAGGGTGCACACTGGAAGCTGGAGGAGCCCCCACATCCAGCCTTGCCTAGCTCCCTGAATCCCTTCACAAAGCCCAGAGCTCCGGGCAGGATAATGGGGGATCAGCCTCCAGCTAGGAGGTGCAGAGCATGGGTGCAGGAGACAGTCCCCCACCCCCATCAACCGCCCGAGCACCTGCTGCCGGTTTGTTTTTGGCTCAGTTTGTGGGTAACTGCCAAACCCCTAGAGGGGAGAGTGTCCCTCTCCTGGAATCCCTCCAGCCTTGGGGGTGGGGCTCATTTGCATATGCATCGCCATTGGCCACCCGGGCTTATTTGCATGGGAATTTCCATTGGCTGCAGTTCCCTGGGCAACCACAATTATTGTGGGGGAGGTGGCAGGGAGGATAGAACAAGCCTGGAGCCCTGCAGGTGTTGGCAGCAGTAGAACCCCTGGGCAAGTCACATCTGGCCTCTGGGTCTCAGTTTCCTCCTCTGTAAAATGGGGGTAAAATTGCCCATTCTATGCATGCTTTTTTTTTTTTTTCCCCTTTGCTGTGCTGGGGATGGAACCCAGGGCCCTGCACATGCCAGACCAGGGCTCTGCCACTGAGCCGCACCCCTAGCCTGTTTGTAGGCTTTGTGGCAGGATTAAACTTGCCTACCCTCACATCATCTGTGCGTGGCTGGGGGTTCACCTTGTAACACGTCCCTTACCTGATGACTCTGGTCAGATTTAACCACTGGGAGGCCAGAGGATGAAAGCAACCAAGGTGTTCTCCCCACCTACTTCTGGCAGCATCTCCCATCCCACATGATCTCACATTATGCCAGTTTTCATAATGATTTAGTTATCTGCAGTACTGGGGTTTGAACTCAGGACCTCACGCTTGCTAGGCGGCCACTCCACCAGCCCTTTTTTGTGATGAATATTTTTGAGATAGGGTCTCACAAAGTATTTGCCTGGGCTGGCTTCAAAACACGATCCTCCTGATCTCTGCCTCCTGAGTAGCTAGGATTACAGGTGTGAGCCACCAGTGTCTGGCTGCTTTGGTTATTTTTAAATAGGGTTTATGCCCAGACTGGCCTGGACTGCAAATCCCCCTGCTTAGTCTTCCTGCATAGGTAGGATGGCAGGTGTATGACACCATGTTCAGCTTTTATTGGTTGAGATGGGGTCTGAGAGTTTTTTTTGCCAGGGCAGCATTGAGCCTCAATTCTACCAAACTCAGCCTCCTTAGTAACAAGGATTACAGGTGTGATCCATAGCATCCAACTCATTTATTTTTGTAACAGGGTCTTGAACCCGCTATTCTGCTTCCCTCACCCAAGTGCTGTGAGTCTAGACGTCCATCACTGTGCCCAGCCTGGTTTTCAAATACTGTCAGTATCCTCTGGTTTCTTATCTGTGTAGCCAATCCCTGTATTAAATACCCTCTGTTTGAAATTGTTCTCCGATGAGGCCCTGAAAGAAGCACGGCTGCCCTTAGGGTTTCTTGCGCAATCTGATTTTTAATTTGGATGCTTTAAAATTGTTGTTAGTTTTTAATACGACAAAGTCTTTCCTTTTAAGTACACAGTGGCCCAAGTTTCCACAGACATAAGCACTGTCACAATCAAGATGTAAAATGGTTCCACTACCAAAAAGTCCCTGTGCCCTTCTGTCGTCAACCCCCGCTCCATCCCCCAAGCCTTGGCAACCACGGATCTGTTCTCTCCCTATCATTTTGTTTTGGTTTTTTGTTTTTGTTTTTGTTTTGTTTTTTTGCATTTTCTAGAACATTCTAAAAATGGAATCACACAGTTGTAGCCTTGGTGTTTGGCTTTTTTTCCCCTCCTTGCAATGCACTTGATTTTCATCCATTCTGTTACGGATAATGTGACCCTTGCCTTTTTTTTCTTTTCTTTTTTTTGGTGGCATTGGGGTTTGAATTCAGGGCCTCACACTTGCTAGGCAGCCACTCTACTGCTTGAGCCACTCCACCAACTTATTTGTGATGGGTTTTTTTGAGGTAAGAGCTGGCTTTGAACCTTAGTCCTGATCTCTGCCTCCTGAGTAGCTAGGATTTCAGGTGTGAGCCACTGGCACCCAGCTCTGTATTTGGTTTTTCAGACAGGGTCTCACTATGTAGCCCAGGCTGGCCTTGAACTCCCCCATCCTCCTGCCTCCACCTCCTGAGTGCTGTGAGTGCCGTGAGCCACCATGCCTTGCTGATGTGTTAATAGTTTTCACATGCTTAGGACAGTGACCATGCCTTCAACACGTGTCAGCTGTTATCTTGGGGCAGAGGTGGGAGGGGCTGCTGGGGACTGGGCTTCCCCTCCTCTCTGCATATGCTTCCTTGGGCACAAGAGCAATCCCACCCTTCCCTCAGGCTTCTAGGACCCAGAGGCCACAGCTGGTGCAGACGTGGCAGAGGCTGGCCTCCCTTAGGGGCCTCCCCTCCGATCCCTCCCCCTGTGCAGCGTGGCTGAAAGTAGGCTTCACGCCCATGGCCAGCTAGACTGATCTCAAGCTGCCAAGAGCAGCATCTGGAAGGCCTCTCTGCAGCCTGGGGCCCCTTCCCCCAGGCCTGGGGCGACCATGAAAAAGTTCTCTCCAAGCAGTTCCTCCTGCTGAAAGCCAGGGGTGATTTGCAGAAATATGCGGGGTGGGGATGGCATTGGAAGTCAGAGGGTTGCTCTCACCTGCATTGTGGACATTCCATATTTCGCCATTGTCCAGTTGTCCACCCTTCAATTCCAAGCCCCTGGGACCATGGCCAGGGATTGTGTCATGAGACCGATGGGAACACAGGATGAACAAGAGCACAGGGAGCCAGGGATACTAAATTAAGAGGAGCCAGCCATTTCAAATCCCACCATTCCCATGTGCCACTGTGTATTAGACTTGTTTGTTTGTTTGTTTTCATTACTATAACAAAGTACCTGAGTCAAGGTAACTTTTAAAGAAAAGGGGTTCTGCTTGGTTCATAGTATTGTCCAAGGCCAAGGGACAACACTTGGTGATGGCCTCGGGTTTTTTTGTTTTGTTTTGCTTTTTGTGGTACTGAGGTTTGAACTCAGCACCTCACACTTGCTAAACAGATGTTTTACCATTTGAGCCACTCTGCCAGCTCTATGTTGGGTATTTTCAATTTAGGGTCTCACAAACTATTTTTCCCAGGCTGGCCTCGAACTGTGGTCTTCCCGATCTCTGCCTCCTCAGTAGCTAGGATTATAGGTGTGAGCCACAGGCGCCTGGCTGGTAGTAGCCTTCTTGCTGGCAGATGTCCAGAACATGCAGGGCATTGCCCGGTGTGAGGCGGTGTGTCGTGTCTGTGTGTCTCTTCTGGTCCTCCTTCCTCTTCTTGTTTTTCCTGGTGCTGGAGATCACGCCTCATGCATGCTGGCTAGGTGCTCTGCCATTCAGTTACACCCTCTCCCTCAGCATGCCTGCCACTGCTGCTGGTTTTCTTCTTCTTCTTCTTCTTCTTCTTTTGTAGTACTGGTGTTTGAACTCAGGACCTTGGGCTTGCTGGGAAGGTGCTCTGCAGCCACATGTCCAGCCCTTTTTGCTTTAGATTATTTTTCAAATAAGGTGTTACTTTTTTTTTTTAATTTCCTTTAGTCATAGGTGCATACAATGATTGGGTCATTACTCCCCCTTTCCCCTGCCCCCTCCCTTACCCCCCACCCCCTAAAGTGTTAACTTTTTGTCCCCACTGGGCCTCAGAGCAGGATCCTCCTACCTCTGTCTCTCACACAGCTGGGCTCACAGTCACGGCCACCATACTCTGCTTGTTTTGTTGAGATGGGGTCTCTAAAACTCTGCCAGGGCTGGCCTGGAACCACGATCCTCCTGATCTCCACTCTGAATTGTTTGAGATTACAGGCAAACATTACCATACCTGGCTCAGCTCGCCTTGTCTTATAAAATCACTGGGATTCAATCTTGGGGGCTCCACCCTGATGACCTTATCTAATCCTAGTCACCATGCTGAGGCCCCACCTCTAGACACCACAGCAGATTAAATACCTACTCTTAAATTTCAACTCAGCTGGGCCCCAGTGGCTCACTCGTATAATCCTAGCTACTCAGGAGGCAGAGATCAGGAGGATCAAGGTTCGAGGCCAGCCAGGGAAAATAGTTCTGGAGATCGTATCTCAAAGATACCCAACACAAAAAAGGGCTGGTGAAGTGGCTCAAGTGGTAGAATGCCTGCTGGGCAAGCATGAGGCCCCTAGTTCATATCCCAAAAAGGAAAAATTCAACTCATTAAGTGTCAGGGGACACACTCAAGCCACTCAGTTTTCCTCATCTTTAAAATGGGTTGATAATATTAATCCTTGGATTGTGAGGGTTCACAGAGCCTCACCCAGCATTCAGTCCTGGTGGCGTGAGCATTAGATATTATATGGATGACTCCTTCATTAGTGGAAGTACTCCAAGCTTGTCCGAGCACTTTCTTGTCCTCTATTTCCCCTTCTGGGAGCTCTCCAAGAAAAAAAAAAGTTCTATTTCCTTCCTCCTCAGCCGTTCCCTCACTCAGGAGGGCCCCCCAGGTCAGGGCCCAGCTGTCCCTCTGACCTCCTTAGACCATCAGGAAGTCAGGCCTCAGGTGCCTTCCAGGTGACCTGAAGGAGACCTCGTGTTGCCTGAGGCTGCCAAGAGGCGGAAGTTGCATGTTGGCCCGTCTGCGTTCCCCCTAGGGACATCACCTTTGTCTGTTCCCCTGGCAGACAGCCGGATATGTCTGCGGCCCTGACATCAACCCCACCCCCATGTCAGTGGGGAGATGGCAAATTGCTGAGCCAGCCCAAGCAAGACAAGGTCGGGGGGGGCACTTCCTCCCCTCCCACCTTCAGGTCCCCACACAGCTCTGATATTTCCGCTTCTATAGCCAAGGAGAGGACCCAGTTGTTTTTTTTTTTTTCTTTTCTTTTCTTTTTCACCTCCTCCCCTGTGGGTTGAACATCTGGCTTCTGGAAGGTGTCCTTGGTGACACATCTCTAATGGTGGAGGAGGAGGCAGAGAGGTTTTGCCGAGGTCCAAGTGAACCCCAAGGTGTGGACTAGAACCCAGTTGACACTGAAATCTAGCTCAGCAAAAGGAGTGAAGTCTAGAATGATCAGTCGCTAACCTCCTTATCTCCCCTTCAAAGCTCCTTATTCAGGCTGGGTGCCTGTGGCTCATGCCTGTAATCCTAGCTACTCGGGAAGCAGAGACCAGGAAGATCACGGTTCAAAGCCAGCCCAGGCAAATAGTTCAACACAGCATTATCTCCAAAATACCCATCACAGAAAAAAGGATGGTGGAGTGGCTCAAGGTGTATGCCCTGAGTTCAAGCCTAAAACAACTCCAGTGTTTGGACCCTCTGTCTCCTCCTTCAGACTGTCAGGTTTTTATTTTCTTTTTGTAGTATTGGGGATGGAATTCAGGACCTTGCCTATACTAGGAAAGTGCTAGTCTTTTTTAAAATTTTTGATATAAGGTCTCACAGTACCTCTGGGCAGCTAGACTCGATTTTTTTTTTTTTTTGGCAGCACTAGACTTTGAACTCAGGGCTTCAGGCTTGCTAGGCAGGTGCTCTACCACTTGAACCACTCCATCAGCCCTGTTTTATGATGGGTGTTTTCAAGATAGGGTCTCACAAACTATCTGCCAGTATTGACTTGGAACTTGGTCCTCCAATCTCTGCTAGAATTGTAGCTGTGAGCCACCATTGCCTGGCAGCCTCGACTTGTGATCCTCCTGCCTCTACCTCCAGAATAGCTGGGATTATAGACGTGAGCTGCCATGCCTAGCAATATTCATTTCCTTATTGATTATTTTTGTGGTGCTGGGAATCAAATTCAGGGGTTTGGGCAGCTAAGTGCACACTCTACCATTCAGCTACACCCCAACTCCTTTACTGATAATTTAAATACGTTTCTTAATATAAATTGAAGCTGCATATGTTGAATGAGGATATTGTTGTGCTCATTAACCGTGTGATTGTGGTGGAGAGGGAGCTCAGTGGTAGAGCCCTTAGAACATGGAGGCCCTGGGTTTCATCCCAGCACCAAACAAAACAAAACAAAACAAAAAACACCCTGAAACAGTTAGTTATTAATTTTTTAATATTAATTATTATTATGAGTAATTTTGCAACTAGAAGTCTGGAAACTTGTTAACTTTTATCTCTCAAGTCTGTAAATTTTTTGGGTTGGTAATACAAGCTAAAACTTTTAAACAGTTCCCCAGGGCACCTGGTGGAAAGCAAGCCCCCTTTTACCTTATTTCCCTGTCCACAGCTCCTGTCCCTGAGGGTAACGACTGTGACGAGTTGTCTCATACCTTTCCCTGGAGATAACCCATAAGTCCACATGCAAATGTGTACATATTTATACAGCTCAGAAATGCAGACAAGTCATGCGTATCTGTCCACATTTTTTTTTTTTTGCAGTAGTGGGGTTTGAACTACACCTTGAGCCACTCCACCAGCTCTTATTTATGATGGGTTTTTTCAAGATAGGGTCTCTCCAACTAATTGCGGCGCTGGCTTGAACCTCAATCCTGATCTCTTTCCTCCTGAGTAGCTGGGATTACAAGTGTGAGCCACTGGCAACTGTCTGATTATTTATTTATTTATTTATTTATTTATTTATTTATTTTACGGGCCTGGTGTTTGAACTCAGGGCTTCACTCTGTACCACTTGAGCCACAGCTCCAGTCCATTTTGGTTGTTTTGGAGATGGGGTCTTAGGGGTCTCTTGAACTATTTGCCTGGGCTGCCCTAGACCCCACTACCCTCCTGATCTCAGCCTCCCAAGGAGCCAGGATTATAGGTGTGAGCCACAAGCACCCAGCTCAATTGAATAAGTTGAAGATGGCTTCCCATCAGTGCACAGAAAACTATTCCTTTTTTTTTTTTTTTTTTTGTCCAGTACTAGGGTTTGAATTGAGGGTCTGGCACTTGCTAGGCAGGTACTCTACCACTTGAGCCACTCCACCAGCCCTCTTTTCTTTCGATATTTTTTGAATAGGGTCTTGCTGTTCCTGTTCAGGTAAGCCTGGACTACAGTCCTCCTATTTATGCTTCTGCATAGCTGGGATGACAGGCATGTGTCACCACACCCAGCTTTTTATTGGTTGAGATGGGGTCTCGAGAACTTTTTGCCCAGGCTGGCTTGGAACTGCAATCCTCCTGGTCTCTGCCTCTGGAGTAGCTGGGATTACATAAATGAAGCACCATGCCCAGGCCCATTTTAATTTTGAATGGTCATCAATGTCTCCATTGGTATTTTCTTATTCCTTTTGCTTTGAGCCACTCTATACTAAGGTACTGTGTACCTCGACTGTAACTTGCCACTCCCTCTGTTTTATTAGTTACACTGTGTGAGTATCAAGCAGCCTTAGTTTCTTTAATTTATTGTTGGAATAGGACATGTATGCACACGTTGCAAAAGTCAAAAAGTAGAAAGAATTCAGAGAATGAAAGCAGAGTGGCCTTCTTCTCATCCCTCTCTCATCTCTTTATTCCTTATCCAGGAAATAGACCAGTTTCTTGTTTCTGCACTGTCATGGATACAGAACTTCAGCTCCACTGGGTTTTGGCCATTTTAATACCTGATATGTTCCAGTCTTTAGTGTCTGGAACAGAGTAGGTGCTTAGTTGGGCCAATGAACACCTAAACAGATAATGTGTACATTTGCACAAATGGTACTTTTTTTTTTTTTAATTTTCTTCTTCAGTGCTGAGGATGGAACCCAGGGCCTTGTGCCTTAGCTAAGCAAGGTCTGTATCACCAAGCTACATCCCCAGCTCCTGTACCCTGTGAAAAAAATTAAAGGCCTACCCAAGCAGCAGTGGCTCCAACCTATAATCCTAGCCACTTGGGAGGCTGAGATCCAGAGGACTGAGGTTCGAGACCAGCCTGGGCAGATAGTTCTTGAGACCCCCCCATCTCCAAAATAAGCAGCAGAATGAAACGGAGGTGTAGCTCTAGTGGTAGAGTGCCTGCTTTACAAGCATAAAGCCCTGAGTTCAAACCCCAGTACCTCCAAAAAAAATGAAAAGTGCTAAGGGCTCACTTGTCAAGTCCCTGGTTTTACACACACACACACACACACACACACACACACACACACACACACACACGTAAATGAAATGAAAGCGATTTTCATTTCTGCATTCAGGCACACAGAAGTGCCCAGGAAAAGCTGGAGGAAGGGAAAGGGAGAGTGCACCACCATGTGCCACTTCACTTCCAAGGCAGTGAGGCAGGGCAGCGGTCTACAGAGACAGGCAGGACACACTGTGCCTCCAGTCTCCTAGGAAATAAAGGTAGAGAGTGAATTCTGCCCGCCACATCAAAGCAAAGCACGCCTGAGTTTGGGACGAGGTGGGGTACTCTGTAGCAACTGGATGAATGGACTCAGCAGACCCAGAATGCCTGTTTGCTGCGCTGACACACAGTAGGTGCTTCGTGGCTCCTTGGTGATAAGTAAAGGCGACCCCAGGCTCTCCTCCAATTCCAGGTCCTCCCAGGGTTGAGCCTTGAAGACAGTTGTTTCAGGTTGACGCCACCTGGCGAGGCTGACTATGACGTCACGGGGTGCGTGACGTCACGCGCCGGCGGGTTCTCACGGGTAGGGGCTGGGAGGGGCGGGCCAGAGGCGTGGGGGGGGGCGGACAAAGGGGCCCTGCGCGCGGGCCCTGTTGGTCCCCGGCGCGTCCCGGCTGGCTGGCCGGTCACATCTGGAATTCATTGCAGCCGCCTCCGGAAAGGGGAGGAGAGGAGGGCGGGGTGAGCGGGGCGGGTGGGGGGGTGCGAGGCGGCGGCTCTCCCCGCCCCCTTCTGTCCCGGTCCCCAACCCGGGACGCTGCCGAGCCCGGCAAGCAGCCCCAGCCCTAGCCACGGCCGCCCCGGGGACACAGACGCCAAGGCCCCTCTGGCCAGGGCAGGGACCCGGGCCGGCTTAGCCAGGTGAGCGCGCATGGCGAAAGCGGGGTGGGGGGGGGGACAGAAAAGGCGGGCCGGGTCCCCTGAGGCTGCGGGATCGGAGCCGGGGGGCCCAGCCAGCGACCGGGGGAACAAGCAGGCATGCACGCGCCGCCCGGGTTCATGCTGCACGGAGGGGTTGGGCACCGTGCGCCCTCCCCACGACCCCAGGCGGCCCCAGATGACTCGGCCGCGAACCCCCAAGACTGCGCTCCCCGCCTTCCGCGGGGCAGGAAGTTGGCGCCGGAGAGAAGGCGAAATCCGAGCGCTTTCGGTGGAGACTTTGGGAGGCAGGACGGTGTTTCCAAGGACCCGGGTTTTGGGGAATGTGTTTGGGGGGGAGGGGTACTGTACCCCTCCTGGCTGTTTGGAGCTGGGCCAAGGAGAAAGGTGCTAAGCACAGCAGAGGCTCCAAGCGAAGGGGCGGTGTCCCCCGGGGAGGTCAGTCGCCCACCACCGGCGCAGCTAGCTTTCTGCCTCAGTTTCCCGGAGTTGTCCTCTAGTGTCTCCTCTAGTCCCCCTTCGGGGGCGTGGCTTAGTTCTGGAAGAAATGGGAGAGTGACTGCGTGCCTCGGTCACCTTCTCTCCCCTCTGGCGCAGGGTTGGGGCGTGGGTGAAGACACGCGTGGCGTGCACTCCATGTAGTTCCCGACACCTCAGAGCGTCCGCACCTGGCCCCCTTCTCCGGCGCGGGTTGACTCACCCGGGGATTTCCACTCCCTCCCCCGTCTCTGCCATTGTCAGACGCTCCAGGCGCTACTCGCTGAGTCCACGGTCCCCCCGCGTGGCGCGGCACGGGTGGAGCAGTTGCTGCAGCCAGGGTTTCCTCCCTTTCCCAGTCCTCCGGGGACCTGGAGGCGGGGCTCCTGGCGGGATCGAGGGGAGTCGCCCACCCCTACTGGGAGGTGTGGGGGTCCCGCGCGTGTGGCAGTCTCGGGAGAGAGAAGGCGCCGCCCCAGCGCCCAGCGAGTGTGGATACCGCGCATTCCTCGGCCAGATAAGGAGGCCGAGAGCGCGCCGCCGGGCGGGGGCGGGTCCAGCTGCCGTCTCTATGGAGACCCTCTGGGCTTCTCCGGGTGGTAATGGTTGGGGGGACTTGATGTGGCACCCAGGCGTCTCCAGCCCGTTTTGCTCTTGCTTGGGCCTGGACTGCACTTAGAAGTCTCCACCCTCGAGTTGGTTCGTTCGTTCATTCATTCATTCATCAACTCCACTCCTGAGTGTCTTCTTTGCACTATCCTTGGAGGGGCTGTGAATGAACTTGATCGCTAACCTCCAGGCAACTCACATGGTACTCTGGAAGCTAGACAGAAAACAAAATAATTTCTGACGGTGGCAACTGTTGTGAGAATAAAGCAAGATACTGTGATAGAAAGGGTTTTAGTAAGGCTGCTACTGTAGACTGCTGGTCGGGGGAGGTCTTTCTGAGAAAGTGACAAAAGCAATGGACACCTGAGAGATGAGGAGACCCTCATTCAAGGATTTTAGGGGATGAATGTAACCAGGTAGAACAGGAGCAAAGGCTCTGAGATAGAGACCCGGATGGCCCATGAATTGCTAGTGTGGTTAAGGTGGTTTATCCCTGGGGGAGAGTGGGAGGAGTGTAGATGAGCTGGAGTTACACCACTGGGGCCCTAGGGAGCCATAGAAGATTGTGGAGCTGGGCCATGACAGAGGTTAAAACATGAGTTAAACAGCTCTCCCTGACTGATTGGTGGAGAATGGCAATGTATGTGGGGGGGGGGGGGCGGGGGGGAGACTGTGACCAGAAGGAAACTAAAAGAAAGAGAAGGTGAGGAAGGGATGCTCTTGGTAGGGGGTGTGGGCATCTGTGGGTGACCAGTGGGAACCATGAGGATGGGGTCTGCCTCTCTGGAACTGAAAGAGGGTGGAGGGGATCCTGGAAGCCACTGAGTCTTTCTTCAGCCCAACAGTCACATCTAGGTCTATCTTCCCTTCCCTCTGTTTTTTTTTTTTTTTTTTCCCCGGTGCTGGGGACCGAACTCAGGGCCTTACACTTGCCAGGCAAGCGCTCTTCCACTGAGCTAAATCTCCAACCCCTCTTCCCTTCCCTCTGAACCTTGTCCCTTGTCCTTCTTGTTCTATTTCAGGCCTGGACATTCCATCTCCAGTTCTGAATGCAGTGGCATCTTCCTGGGTGTCTGAGAGGGAGTGGGGACTGCTCTGGTGGATGTGAGCAAGAGACAGGCTCTGCATTTAGCTAGGCCTGGGAGTTTGGCACGAGGGAGAGGGAGCAGGCAGGACTGTCCTGTATTCCTCCTGGAAGTGACTTTTCTGCCAACGTCAACCCTTGGGCCCTGCTTCCTCTTTCTAGAAAGCTCTAACCTGCCTAGGCTCCCCCACCTTAGGAAGGTTTTAGTGGGGAAGATGAGACTAGGAGACAGTGCAGGCCTCAGTTTTCCTTTTCTAACCAGAGCTGCCCTTCCCTGCAGAGGCCTAGCTTCCTGGGTCTGCAGAGCAGGGCAGTAGTACCCTCTGTCTTCTTCCCCAGGGAAGAAGTCAGACTTTCTGGTCAGTCCCTGGGGTGTGTGGGTTGCACACATTTCTTATTTCTCCAGGAAGTGGCTGTAAATCTTTCTCTTCCAGACTGCAGCCCCCATGGGTGGCTGAAGGAACACACCCTGGGGCTTCTTGCCCACGAGTGAGCCTGCTTCTCAGGCTTGCGAGGGGGGGGGAACTTGACTCTCAATTATGAACCCCAGGCGGGGCCCAGCAGGTCAGGGCAGCCTGGGGGCGACTGATGGGGTGACCCAGCGGTCAGGCCGCGGTTCAAACTGCCCCACAGGGACAATCACACAGCGTTAACTCGATGGTCGGAAAGAACCAAGCTCCAGCACGCTGCACATAGAGCGCCCCCATTTGTACCAATCAGAGGCTGAGGATGGGCCGTTCTCGCCAATAGGCAAATCGCTCAGTGCCCTGGGATTGAAAATGAGCCAATCAGGGCACGGGCTGTTTCCGGTCCGACGGCTGGTCTGCTAAGGCCACGGCCCTGAGCTTGCCTGTGACCCGCTGCAGCGGGCAGAGGGCATCGGGGCGCCCGGGGCCTTGTCCGGCAGGGAAACAAGGGACCTCTGTGTGGCGATCAGGGCGGGGCAGCCGTCCCCGAGGACATGTACAAGCTCTTCTCTGTTCCCAAACTAGGACGGATGTCCCTCTGCCCAGGGGGAGCAGCTGCCTCTGTAGGGCTGGAGGCCAGGATGCCCCTCCATGGGGGCGTCCGGGAAGTGAGATGGCTAAGCGACCCCGGACGCCCCCCATCACTCCTAGGCTCACAAGGAACCAGCCTAACCGGCCTTTTCTGGAATGACGCTTTGGCTCACACATGTGGTCCAGGCGTGTTTCCAGGGCCAGGGGCGGACTCCTAGCTGTCCCCCCTTGCTCCTCCATTTGGCTAAGGGCTGGAGTTTCCTCCCTGTTCCCCTCATGAAAGGCAGGCACTATCCTGGCTTCTCTAAGAAGCCCCCTACCCCACCCCAAGCTGGCCACGCTGTGCGGGTCTCATCCTCCCTGCCCACACAGGCCTCCTCCTGCCCCTTCCCCCACGGCTCAGTTTTCTTTGAAAGGAGGGGTGGGTGACTCAGGCTTTCATGAAAACAAATACCTTCTCCCCTCCCTGCATGGCTGCACGCCTCCTCACAGCTCACATGACTTAGCAGCTGCCCCATCTTCCAAGCCAGGACCTCCCAGAGGGGTCTCTGGTGACCTCTCCCCACCCCATCCCAACATCTCCCCCTCAGCCAGCCTTCCCAACACCGGATATGAGTAGGACTCTACCCTGTTTGTTTCAGGGGCCTCACACATCTGGATTTCATCCTTGCTGGGAAGGGGGTGCAAGCGCCCTGCCTACCCTCGGGGACCCTCTGTCCCAGGGCAGGGCTGGATGGTGCTGATGAGAACAGACTGTTGAGAAATGCACTTAGTTGGCTTAGTCAGCATGCTTTCAAAACATGGGGTGGGGTGGGGGCCTGGCTCAAGTGGTAGAGTGCCAATCTAGAAGTGTGAGGCTGTGAGTTCAAACCCCAGTACCACCATCAAAAAAAAAAAAAGGGGGGGGAGGGGTAGAGGACACCCAGCCTGGATCACTGTGTTTGCTGGAAAGAGGGAAGCTAATACCATTAGCTAATACTTGTTGAGTGCTAATTGTGCCTTGTGGTCTTTATTTTATTTTGGAGCTGGGGTCTTGCTCTGTTGCCCAGGCTGGTCTTGAAGTGCTAGGTTCAGCCATTCTCGTACTCAGACTCTTAAGTGCTGGGATTACAGATGCACACCATCTTCCTGGCTTTATGCATTCTTTAAAATGAATTTCCCATCGTCCCTGTGAAGGTTGCTCTCTTGTACCCATTGCACAGATGAGGCTGTTGAGGCAATGAGGCTGACTGTTGTTGAAGGACTTGCCTGATGTGTCAGAGTTGGAGAGGGAGTGAACTTATCTGCATTGACCCCAAGGTCTATGTGCTTGAAGATAGTGTGACTCTGGCATGCCTGAACCTCAGGGCCGCCCTGGTGTCTCCCCAAGTTCTTATCTTTGGGAGGACCCATGGCCTCTAGGCTTAGACACAGCCTGAAATCTGGGCAGTGGTAGTAATGAGCAGGATCTGGTGGTATCAGTGACAAGAAATCTCACTGACCTCTGGTCACCAGGTGGCATGAAGCCTGAGGCTCCTGTGTGTTCAAGAAGAGGACAGATTAGCTGGGCACTGGTAGCTCACAACTGTAATCCTAGCTACTTGAGAGGCTGAGATTGGGAGGATCAAGGTTCAAGGCCAGCCCAGGCAAATAGTTCCAGAGACCCCCATCTCCAAAATAACCAGAGCAAAATGGACTGGAGGTGTGGCTCAAGCAGTAGAGCACCTGCTTTGTGAGTGGGAAGCCCAGAGTTCAAACCCCAGTCCCACCAAAAAAAGAGACCCTCCAGGCCCTACCTAAAGCTTGTTCTCTGGGTAGGTGAGCTAAGTTTTTTGGAACCCAGGGTGTATTCCACTTACCATGCTTATCTTTGTTCCCTTGACTTTTCTTTTTTTTTTTGGTGGTACTGGGGCTTGAACTCAGGGCTACACCTTGAGCCACTCCACCAGCCCTTTTTTGTGATGGGTTTTTTTGACACTGGGTCTCATGAACTTTTTGCCCAGGCTGGCTTCGGACCTCGATCCTCCTGATCTCTGCCTCCTAAGTAGCTAGGATTACAGGCGTGAGCCACTGGCGCCCGGCTTCCCTCGATTTTTTAAAAATGTATTGCTATTTTGAGACAGGGTCTTTCTCTATACCCCAGGCTGGCCTGGAACTCTCTATGTAGCCCAAGCTGGCTTCCAACTTACCATCCTCCCGCCTCAGTCTCCCCAGTGCTGGGCTTACAGGTGTGCACCACCTCGCCCTGCTGTTCCTTTGGAAGAGAATGTTGAGAGTTTATGGAAGCCGTGGAGCCAGTTTCTCTGGCCCTGCCACTCGCTAGCTTAGAGGCTTTGGGAAAGTGAATTGACCTCTGTGACAGCCAATCTGTCAAATGGAAATGATGCCGACTTCATGTGGGCATTCAGCCGGGAGTCACAGAGTCTGAACTTGAACCTCCACTCTGCAAGGTCACAGCCCAAGCAGCAGCCATGATTCTGACCTCTTGTCTGTCTGTCTGTCTCTCTTCTCTGCAGTTCTGACAGCCTCATGGCCCCAGCCGGCCACTGAGCCCCACCATGGGCGGCTTGTACTCTGAGTACCTCAATTCCAACAAGGTGTTGGAACACTACAATTATACCAAGGAGACACTGGACACGCAGGAGACGCCCTCCCGCCAGGTGGCCTCGGCCTTCATCATCGTCCTCTGCTGTGCCATCGTGATCGAGAACCTGCTGGTGCTCATCGCGGTGGCGAGGAACAGCAAGTTCCACTCGGCCATGTACCTGTTCCTAGGCAACCTGGCCGCCTCGGATCTGCTGGCGGGCATGGCCTTTGTCGCCAATACCTTGCTCTCTGGCCCTGTCACGTTGCATTTGACACCTTTACAGTGGTTTGCCCGCGAGGGCTCCGCCTTCATCACCCTCTCAGCGTCTGTCTTCAGCCTCCTGGCCATCGCCATCGAGCGGCACGTGGCCATTGCCAAGGTCAAACTGTATGGCAGCGATAAGAGCTGTCGCATGCTTCTGCTTATCGGAGCCTCATGGCTCATCTCGCTGGTCCTGGGGGGACTGCCCATCCTTGGCTGGAACTGCCTGGGCCACCTGGAGGCCTGTTCCACCGTCCTGCCCCTCTACGCCAAGCACTACGTGCTGTGTGTGGTGACCATCTTTTCTGTCATCTTACTAGCCATTGTCGCTCTGTACATCCGAATCTACTGTGTGGTCCGCTCAAGCCATGCCGACCTGGCTGGCCCGCAGACGCTGGCCCTGCTCAAGACGGTCACCATCGTGCTGGGCGTCTTCATCGCCTGCTGGCTTCCTGCTTTCAGCGTTCTCCTCTTAGACTACGCCTGTCCCGTGCGGTCCTGCCCCGTCCTCTACAAAGCCCATTACTTTTTTGCCTTCGCGACTCTCAACTCGCTGCTCAACCCTGTCATCTACACGTGGCGCAGTCGGGACCTTCGGAGGGAAGTGCTGCGACCCCTGCAGTGCTGGCGACGTGGGGCCGGGGGACCAGGACAGCGGGATGGGACACCAGGACACCGGCTCCTGCCCCTTCGCAGTTCCAGCTCGCTGGAGAGAGGCACTCACATGCCCACGTCCCCCACGTTTCTGGAGGGCAACACAGTGGTCTAAAGGAGGATAGACCTATAACCAGGCCACCAAGAGCTGCGTGGAGGGGAGGCACTGGGTGACCTCAGACAGAGACGAGGGGCCACCAAGCAACAAGATGTCCCCACCCCCACAGACCTGTGTGGAACTGAAAATAGTTCCCAGCCAGGGTGGCCAGTGGAGGCACTGACCAGCCAGATGGCATTGCTGCAATGTGGGGAGTGTGAGGACCTTTAAAGGGTGACAGTTGGCAGGCAATCAGACCGGGAGCAGTTTACCCCCTGGTACAAAGGATTTCTACATTGTCCTGTCTGACCGTCCATCCTGCCCCTCCCCTCTGTGAATTTATCCCACCTGCCACCTTCTCTGGACAGCCTCAGGCCATGTCTTTGGAACCACTGTCCTCAGGGGACTGGAGGCTTCCTTCCTGTCCCTCCCAGGCTCAAATCCACAGCTTCCCCAAACTTCATCAGTCCCCCCACTTTGGCTACTTCTTCCCTTTCCTCTCCTATGCCCAGAAAGGAAGCCACGGGGTGGAGATGGGGAAGGGGGGGTGGCCGATCCCCATTCCCCATTCTCAGACTTCATTGGACTGTTGCACTATTTGGGGCACGGAAAAAATGGCCAAAGGCTGGAAAAACTTGTTTGCGGGGGGCTAAGGAGGGCTTTGGGACCTCCCCAGTGGGGCCGGGTAACACTTGAGAAAATCCTGGGGGAGATGTATGCTCATGGTGGCACTCCCACCCCCAAAACCAGCCCAGCTCTACACCTTCCTCCCCAGTCCCTCCCAGGGTCCCCTCAGGCAGGGCAGCCTTGAGCTCTCTGCAAGTTGTCTTGAACAGAGCATGGGGGTGGGATGCCAGGGACATTTCCTGGGGACGCTCTCCTGTCACCTGCCCCAGAAGGACTTTACTAAATCCTGTGGATAGATGGAAAGGCTGTTGCGGTACAAACTATATTTATGTGTGTCTGTGTGTGCAAGAGTGTGGTGTCTGTGACCTCCTCCCTGCCATGATCCCCACCTACTCCGTCTCCTCCTGTGTCCTTGTCTATGTTGAAGCTGCCAAACATGGGTGTGGGGGGCCCGGCTCTTCCCAGACTCCTTTGGAATTACTGGCTTATGTCTCCACGGAGAGAGAAAAACCTCACGCCTCAAAATAATTTCTTGTGAACGCAAAGGCTGGGAGAGGGGGGCTTTGGGGGGCAAAGAGCCAATAGGGGGCTCATCTCCCCTCATATAGCTTCCCAGATGCCCCCCTCCCTGCCCCACACCAGACACCCAGACCTGGGCTAATAAATGGTTCGATTTCTCTTTGTGGTAGTGGTTATGTCTTTGGGGTATAGGTCGCTGCTCTCTGAGAGTGACCATGGCTGGGCCAGGTGGGGCGGGGGAGGGTGACCACTGCCCAGGCAACTCAGTCTTTGCCAGCTTTCCCAAATTCCCTCCTCCCCACCAACACACACCCTGAGCTGGGACTGCAGTAGCTTCGGGGAAAACAAGTGTCAACCTTGACCTTTTCCCCTAGGTAGCTATCCATACTGTCCAGCCCTTCCCAGTGATTCATTAAGCCTGGGGCCTCCTTGCTTTCCTTCAAAGAGACAGCCTGGCGGTTGGTGACTGGGCCTTTCTCTATCCCAGGTACATGCTGGAGAGGTGGTCTCAGGGGGACACAACAGGCCCTCTAAGACTTTGTGTCCCCCAAAGGTGACCTTCATCAAACCCTTTCCAGGCATAAAGATTTGACTCATCAGGAGGTAGGAGCTGTTATAAACTCTTACGGAAATGTAGGTTCAGAGAGGTTAAGCAAGTCGCTCAGGATTGCACAGCTGCTAGTCAGGGAAGTGCCTATCTGAATTTGGACTCAGTGGGCTAAGTCCAGATCCTACAGCTGGGCTGAAGAAAGACCCCTCAACCCCCTCCTTGCCATGGAAAGGGGGGCCACAGCCTCACTCAGAGCAAGCCCAGATGGGGTGCAGCTGGGGGTGGGTTGCCAGCCGGGCTCAGATGATGACACGCCATTGCCTGGAGGTAGGGGCCCCAATGGCTCTTTTAGAGGCAGGTGTTGAATATGGTTGGGGGTCTCCCTGAGCTGGAATCCCACCTGACACCCAGCTTACTGGACAGCCAGCTAGAGAGGAGACAGGCAGAGGCCTGGGGCCTGCAACCCTAGTGGAATTTCCCTCCTCTCTAAGGAAACCTGAGCACCAGCTGTGATGGGGGTGGGGCAGTGAGTTGGGAAAGGGCCACAGGCCAGGCCAGAGTTCATGAATTTTTTTTTTTCTTTTGCGGTACTGGGGTTTGAACTCAGGGTCTAAGCCTTGAGCCACTCCACCAGTCCTTTTTTGTGATGGGTTTTTTCCGAGATAGAGTCTCAAGAACTATTTTGCCCTAGCTGGCTTTGAACCTCCATCCTCCTGACCTCTGCCTTCTGAATAGCTAGGATTACAGGCTTGAGCCATCAGCACCCGGTTCAGTCCATGAATTTTCCCCAAATACCCACATGCTACCTTCATCTCCTCCTTCAGTTCTTGCCACCTCCTCAGAGAAGCCCACCCCGACCACTCCCTTTCCTCTCCAGCCTCTTATCTACTTATCACCTGGTAGTAAATTATATATCACTGCTCTGACTCCCATTAAGATAGGAGAAATTTAAAGATACGACTTTTCTTGTCTTTCTTGTCTTATCCATTTGTCTCTAGTATCTTAAAACAGTACTTGGGAGGTTGGTGGGGGGGTGCGTATCTCAGTGGTAGAACACTTGCCTAGCATTCACCTGGCTCTGGTTTGATTCCCAGCACTGCCAGAAAAAAAAAAAAATTCTTGGCATGTTCCCACCCTAGGGCCTTTGCACCCGCTGCTTGCTCTCTTCTCTGCCAGAATGCTCACGCACAGTAGATGCGCCATCAATGTCCGTTAAGTGAACAAAAGCAAAAGCAAATGATGGTCATTTTGGTGAATGTTAAGTACTCACTAGGGGCTGGAGGTGTAGCTTAGTAGTAGAGTTGAGTACTTAGCCTGTGAGAGATCCTGGGTTCCAGCCCCAGCACTATTAAAAAAAAAAAAAGTATCAGGAAGAAAATTAGTAGGAGAGCATCAGTTTTTGGGTCAGGGTTATTTTAGATAACAAGGACAGAGACCCCTGGGACAAGTTACACCCCACATTCGTTGCATAGTCCTTTGGAGATAAGCTAATTATAACAGTAAAAACTAAGTGTCAGGCCTATTGGGAACACTTTGCATCTATGAACTCATGAGATCCTTAAATAACCTTATAGAGTAGGCTCCATAATGTCAGCTTTTTGATGGGTAAGGAAACTGAAGCACAGAAAGCCCAAGGAAGCCACCCAAGGCCAAGTTGCATGTAAGAGGAGGGGCCCAGATTTGAACTTAGGCAATCCTTAAACACCTTCACCATGGCAGGGTGTGGTGTTACATGCCTGTAATCCCAGCTACTCAGGAAGTGGAGGTAGGAGGATCTCGTACCAAAGCCAACACAGAGAAAAGGTGCAAGACTGTATCTAGAAAGACTACAAAAAGCTGGTGGAGTGGCTCAAGTGGTAGAACACCTGCCTAACAAGTGCAAGGCCCTAAGGTCAAACCCCAGTACAAAAAAAAAAAAAAAAAGGAAGGAAGAACTACAAAAAAGCAAGGGGCTGGTGGGATTGTGGTTCAATCAGTAGCAAATGCTACACTCAGTACCAATGTTCACATCTGATCCTGTCTATCCTGATCTGAAGATCCCATTTGCTGATTTGTCCTAAATCTCAGAACTTTGAATTACACGGAGGATCCTGGATAGAACGGAGCAAACCACAGGAAGCACAAAGTAATTTCACTTTTCCTTAAAAGGAGGCCTGTTGGCCATCAGGGAACACTGAGCTCAGCTGGAAGCTCCTGCAGGCGGAGGTTCAGACTAAGTGGGGCTGGGCTGACCCCAGCACCATGCCTTTCCCACCAAACTCCCCCGATCATTTAATGCATGCTCAAAAAATGGCTTTCATCATTACGTTATCAGTACCGCAACTCATCTTGGGCTCGGGAGGTAGCTCAGTGGTAGAGCGCTTGCCTAGCTAGCATGCACGAGACTCGGAGTTCCAGCCTCAGCACTGAGAACAAAAGGAGAAAAAACCCAAGTGGGCGCCAGTGACTCATGTCTATAACCCTAGCTACTTGGGAGGCTGAGATCAGGAGGATCAAGACTCGAGGCCAGCCAGGGCAAATACTTGGTGAGACTCCATCTCCACAATAACCAGAGCCAAATGGACTGGAGGTGTGGCTCAAGCAGTAGGAGCACCTGCTTTGCAAGTGTGAAGCCCTGAGTTCAAACTCCAGTCCCACAAAAAAAAAAAAAAAAATCCCATGGTCCTCTGACCACATTTTGAGAAACAGTGTAGACGCCATAATCCACACAGTTGGTCCACAAACGATTGAGATGTGGTTAGCACAAGGGAAACACAGAATTTTAAGTTTTATTTGATTTAAATTAATTTAAAGTAGTCATGTGTAGTCATTTACTACAGTATTGGGTTTTATTTTTATTTTTGTGGCGGCAGGACTCAAACCCAGGGCCTTGAGCGTGCTATGCAAGCGTTCTACCTCTGAGCCACATCCCCAGCTCCTTGGATGGCGTAATTCTAGTTCTGTATTTCTGCTTCAGCTGCCTCTTCATGGTCTGTCACACAAAACTCTGCAAGTGCTACTGCTATTACGATTATCAGTGCTCTTCCACTCGAGCCACACTCCCAGACCTTAATTTTTCAGGTAGGATCTCTACCACCTACCCACCCATCCGTCCATCCACCCACCCATCCTCCACTCACCCATCCATCCATCCACCCATCTGCCCAGCCCCTCACCTTCCCATCCATTCATTCATCCAAATAATTCAATGAATTTCCTGAGGACAAGGCACTCTTTTACATAACCTCAATAAAACTATCAAAAGTAGGAAGCTAGGACCCTAATCAGCTTTCCTCAATTATGTCATTACAGACGGGTCCTTGGAGGGTTTGCTGCGCTGAGTGATCTCTTTAAGCAGAACACTGTCTGCTCCTTTGTCTTTCCTGACCTTGACATTTGGGAAAGAGTCAGGGACTTGCTGAATGTCCATGAATTTGGGATTGTCTGATGTTCCCTCACTACTCGATCGTGCATTTTCAGAGGGAAGATCTCAGAAGTCACACTGCGTCCTCTCACCTGGCCACAATTATTCCCGTCACCCAGCAGTGTTAATTTCGATCACTTAGAGTTTCCAGCACCGGAAAAGTCACTTTTGTTTGATCACTTGGCTGAGGCGGTATCGGCAGGTTTCTCCACTTTAAAGTTCTTACTTACTTCCCCTTTTGTAATTGTTAAGTAGCTGGGGGGGGAGGTATTTTGAGACCGCCAATATCCTATTATTCATCAGACTTTCACTTTCAGTACTACATCTATTCTTATCTGCGGCAATTATCACTCATGGGATATTTTGAAGCAAATCTGAGAGGTCAAATCCTTTCATTTGCAAATATTCTACTTTTTATCTCCATAAGATAGCAACACTTAAAAAAAAAAAAAACTAACCACATAACTATCACCACACTTGGGTTTTTTTTTTTTAACTCGGGGCTTTGAACTTCCCAGGTAGGTGCTCTACCTCTTCAGTCAAATCCCCGCCCCCGCAATAAATTTAACAAAAGTATCAATTAGAGTTAAGAGCCCGCCCCCCCCCACGTGTCTCAGTTGGCTCCTTTAGCTCTTGATTTGTGTGAATCAGAATCCAAACAAGGCTTCCCTATGTATTTAGTTAAGGAATCTCAGAAATATTGGTTAACACAATGGTCTCCAGCAGGGTGCAGTGGCTCATGCCTGTAATCCTACCTACTGGGGAGGCAGAGATTGGGAGGATCACAGTTTGAAGCCAGCCTGGGCAGAAAATTCATGAGGATCTCCCCTGCCATTTCAATAAAAGCTGGGTATGGTGACATGAATCTGTTATCCCAGCCATGCAGGTAGTGTAAGTAGGAGGAGACAGGTGTGGCTCAAGTGGGAGATCACCAGCCTAGCAAGCACAAGGTCCTGAGTTCAAATCCCAGTATCCAGTATCGCCAAGAAAAAAAACACCCCACATAAAGGTTCCTTTTCCCCCTCCTTTTTTTTTTTTGGTAATGAATTTATTGAAGCAACCAGGGTGGGAGTTTCCCATGGTTTGATTTCACACACTCATTCATTCTTCTATCCCCAGAGCCAGAACTGATCTTTCTGACATCATTTCTGCAAAGATAGTGCTGGAAACTTCCATCAGGAGAACTTGATGCCTGACTGTCTCTCCCTGTTAGCAATAACTAAGACGGTTTCAGGGTTTCCATGCCATCTGCCCGGCCCCCTTTCATCCATTCTTCCTTTGAATTTTCCATGTGGTTTCAGCTTCCTTAGACACCCAGACAATCGTGGCCTGGGCACCTTGCTCACTGGCTGTTTTCAAAGGGATTCTTTTTTGGCAGCACTGGGGTTTGAACTCAGGGCTTCACACTTGCCCTGAGTTCAAACTCCAGTGCTAGGCAGGCGCTTGAGCCACTCCACACCAGCCCATTTTTTGTGATTTTTCTTCAAGATAGGGTCTTGAGAACTATTTGCCCAGGCTGGCTTTGAATCCCAATTCTCATGATCTCTGCCTCTTGAGTAGCTGGGATTACAGGCATGAGCCACTGGTGCCTAGCTTCCCCTGAATGTCTTACCTTAGAGCAGTTGCTTTTGTATAAAGTGGAAAAGAAGCTGTCAGATGTGGTTTGTTTTTAGCAGCCACTGTGGTTTAAGAGGGCCTACTAGTAAGTTAAAAAACAAACAAACAAACAAAAACTAGATTTGGAGCTCAGATCCAGTCCTTGACAACCCAAATAGATTTTGGGCAGGCCACCTGACAATTCAGCTGGTTTCACCACCTGTAAAATGGTGCATTAATAATCCCAACTTCATAGCCAGGCACAGTAACTCACGCCTGCAATCCCGGCTACAGGGGAAGTATAGATAGGCTTGAGATTCGAGGCAGGCCCAGACAAAAAATTCAAGAGCTTATCTGAAAAATAACTCAAGCAAAAAAGGACTGCGGGTGTGACTCAGAGGTAGAGCACCTGCCTAACAGGCTTGAGGCCCTGACTTCAAACTTCATATAGCCAAGAAAAGAAAAAGTACCGACATCAAATGCAAAGTGGTACCAACGACTGTGGAAATGGGTTTGGCAGTTTTGTACAAAGTCAAACAAAAACGTACCATAAAACCCAGCAATCCGACTCTAACTCCCTAAGAAAAATGAAAGCATATGTATGTGTAGAGAGACTCATTAATATTCATTAGCAGCATTACTTATAGTAGCCTGAAAGTAGAAACAACCCAGATGTCCACTGAATGGTGAATGGACAAACAAAATGCTAATAACCATGTGCACAATGGAATATCGCTTAGAAATGAAAAAGAACAAGATAGCGATATACACAGAAACTTCCTTGTAATTCAACTTTCCCACATTAAAAAAAAAAAAAAGCCTTGAACTTTTGCAAGTGGTCAGCTTACTTTTTCTTTATCTTTTTGGTGGTGCTGGGGATGGAACTCAGGGCCTTATACTTGCTGGGCAATGGCTCTGCCACTGAGTCACACCCTCTGCCACAAATGCTGTTTTGAAAAGACTGATTTTGGGCTGCAGGTGAGGCCTCCAGAGAACGTATGGTTAGCACAAGTCTTGGGTACTTCGTACAGCGTCATTTGCATAGGGTCACTCAGGGTGATTCTGCCCCTCTGCCCCAGCCTCTTGTGACAAGGATAAGCCAGCTGAGAAACCCTGAGCTAAACACACAGTGTGTCCCTCATGAGGCCCTGAGTTCAAGTCCCAGTACTCTTAAAAAAATAAATTGACCAGTGTGTCCCCATCTATCAACTCCTATGATTCAGGGTTGCCAGTCTAAGTCTAGGAAAGTGGGAGAAAGTTCTAGAAACATCCCCAAAACCATGATTGGGGAGGGGCTTACCCCTCTCCTTGCCAGGTTGTCTGAATAGCTTGGTGATGGTCTTTGGAAAAGCGGTGGTGGTTAATTGGGGATCATTTTTCAGGCGGAAGCACCCCAGGTGAAACTGCTCTGGCTTAAGTGACCTGGGCGGGCCCAGCCCTTATTTCTAGCCGATGAGGCCTGACCAGGAGACTCTTTGCGGTTTGGGAGCGGATGCTGTATGTTTTCACGCAATTCTCCACCAGGTAGGCGATTCTTTGCCCTCTGACCCATTTTTTCTCTAGGGCTACAATGGGCAGTGGCCGTGGGACCCAGGCTTGAGCACAGCATAGATGTAAGTAGCCCAGAAGGAAGAAAGGAAGCCCACTGCCACCTTGAAGTGGGTGAGAAAAGTGGGGAGATAACAGGTACTTCCATGAGCAGAAATAGGCGGTCTATACTCTCGTATCTGCCTTTTTCCACACACCATAATATTTCCCAGGTGTGTCTACATTTTTCTGTGGACTTGTAGAATGCTCATTTAGAGACTGAATGGTAGGGTTGGGCAAACTGTGTGGGTCAAATCCACTCTGTAGCCTGTTTTCATATGGCCAGGAATTGAAGAATGGTCTTCCCATCTTTTAGGTGTCTGGGGGGGAAAATCAAAAGAATATTTTTTTGCACATTACTGGGGATGGAACCCAGCATCTCGTGCATTCTACACAAGTGCTCTACCACTGAGCTACATCCCCAGCCTCCAAGAGCAGTCTTCTGTAACACATGAGAATTTGATTTTCAGTGTCCCTAAGTAGTTTTCTCGGTACACGCCATGCTCCTTCATTTATTGTCTACGACTGCTTTTGGACTACAAGGGCTCAGGGTGCTAGGTAGCGCTCTACCACCTTGAGCTACTCCATCAGCCCTTTTTTGTGTTGGGTATTTTTGAGATAGGGACTCAGAAATTATTTGCCCAAGGCTGGCTTCGACTGTGATCCTTCTGATCTCAGCCTCTTGAGTAGCTGGGATCACAAGCATGAGCCACTGGTGCTGGCTGAGTCTTCAGTTTTGGGCTGTTTATGAGTTACCTGCCGTGAGCAATTTCATTCATGTCATTGAGTGAAGTGAGTACTGCAGGGGTGGAGCTGCTGGATCCTAGGTCAGAAATACATGTAACCTTAGTGGATGTTCTCAAATACTTTCTAAAGTGGCTGTAGCATTTTGGATTTACCCAGTGACGTTGAAGACATTCTGCTTTGAACTTGTGGCCTCAAAGACCACTTGAGCCATGTCACCAGCCTTTTTTTTTTTTTTTAGTTGTTTTTCATTTTTTGTGTTGAGACCAGGTCTCCCTAACTTTGCGGGTTCTCCTGTCTCCACCTCCTGTGTAGCTTGGACTATAGGTGTGCACCACTAAGCCTGTTATAAATTTTTCTTTTTGTGCTGTCCTGGTGTGTGGGGAGGGAGGGACTGCATTGAGGTTTTATTTTCCATTTCCCTGATGACTAAGGACCGTGAGCGACTTTCCAGATGAGGTTTGTCATTTCCCTCTCCTTTGTGAAGTGCCTGTTCAACTTTTTGTCCACTTAATTAAAAAGGGATTGCCTGCCGTTTATTAACTTGAAAGGGTTCTATATGCAGCATGCGTGCCAGGCCTATGTTAGGCCTGTGGGCTGTCCTTAAGGCATTGATTGAGCACTGTCCAGGTGCACCGGGGAGGTAGGAGGAGGGCTCTTCATCAGACTTAGGCTCTGACAGGACAGTCCTCCCCACTATTAGGTGGGGAGGAGGCTGAGAGCATCCCCGGAAGGAGACTGGGCTGACAGCCAAGGGAAAGGCAGGGAGCCTTGCCCAGGAGGTGGCCCTGGAGGGGCAAATGGCCTCATCTACTCCAGGGCTCTTTCACGTAAAAGCCACAGGGTTTGCAGCCAGACTTCTGTGATCCCAGAGGGCCCTGGGCTGGCTCAAGGGCCCCACAAAGAGGAACCGGCTGTGCCCAGCACACTGCAGGGGACTCCCTGGGTTGGATTCCTGGCTTGGGAAAGTCACTCAATCTGGAGAGAGTGTTTGAGGCCCTTGGGGTGAGAGGGTTGAAGTGTTCTTTAGAACTGAAGACTGTGTCTGTAGCCCCAAGGCCTCTGTGGGGCCTGGTGTTGGGCCCCAGTTCCATGGCTGTGACAAGTCCTTAGCTATCTGGGGTGTCTCGGTTTCAACCTTGTGACTGGCTGGGGCTCAGGACACATGACCAGCCTTCTGGCCCCCGTGCTTAATACGGGCTGCCTGGACTTCTGTCAGGGAACGGGTGGGCACTGGGTGTTAAGGAGACGTGGATCTCACTACTTGCTGGGGCTGGCCTCAAACCACCATCCCCTCAAGTAGCTAGGATTATAGGAGCACTATATATATATAGTATATATATTTAGGGAGCACTTGGCTCCCCTGTCTCAAGAAGCTCAAATGGTAGTGTGCCTCCCTAGCAAGTATGAGGCCCTGATTTCAAACCCCAATATGCCTCTTCCCCCGCAAAAAAAAAATAGGGACTGGAGACAGACCTACTTTTGCAGCCTGCTTCCCCTCAGGCCTTAGTTTCCCTTTGTAAAGTGGAATGACACTGTTGTGAAACAGAACAACTTCATTACCTACCAGTGTTGTGTCTTACTCTGCCACAGGCACCTCCCATGCCCTGTATTAATTCATCTGGTAATTATATTTTGCCTGCTGCCCGTTTTTGTTAATGAAGTTTTATTGGAACACAGTTATACTTATCCATTCACATTACCTTGGTTGTTGTTGTCAGACTTAAGTAGGTGCAGCAGAAAATGGAGGGCTCCCAAAACCTAAAATATTTATCTGGTCCTTCACAGAAAGTTTGCTAACCTCTGCTCTAGTGCGATAGGCAGTAAATGAAAGAATCTTGGAGTCGGGCACTGGTGGCTAATGCCTGTAATCCTAGCTGCTTGGGAGGCTGAGATCCAGAGGATCAAGGTTTGAGGCTAGCCCAGGCAAATAGTTCTCAAGATCCCATCTCCATAATAGCCAGAGCAAAATGGACTGGAGGTGTGGCTTAAGCAGTAGAGTCCCAGCCCTGAGTTCAAACCCCCATCCCACAAAAAAAAAAAAATCTGGGACAATAGTTAATCTTACAAAGAAACAAGTGTAATAGTCAGGTGCTAGTGGCTCACGCCTGTAATCCTAGCTACTCCGGAGGCAGAGATCAGGAGGATCAAGGTTGGAAGCCAGGATGGACAAATAGTTTGCAAGACCCTATCTTGAGAAAAGGGAGGGGAAGGAAAAAAATAACAAAAAACACCCACCCATCACAAAAAACAGCTGGTGGAGTGGCTCAAGGCATAGTTCAAACCCCAAAAGCACCAAAAAACCTAAGAAACAGACAAAAAAGCCCAGGGTATAGAATGATGGAGGGTGATGGGTTGCTTCCAGTGGTCTGAGGAAGGCTCTATGTACAGGCAAACCCTGGGAGGTGTGACTCTTCCAGGAGTGACAGCAGAAGCAAAGGCTCTGGGGCTCATAAGCTTGAAAGGATAAAAGTGGTCACCAAGGCTGGTGCTTAGTGAGGGGGAGAAGGAGGTGCAAACTGTGCAGGATGCTGAAGAGAGGAAGAAAGTGCTTTGAAAGACTTGGGAGAAGAGGAGGATCCCTGCTTCCCTCCTTCTGCTGGGTTTGAGTTCCTGCAAGTGATGAGTGATTGTGACCATCTGCGCTGGGGCTGCAGCACAGCAGATAAATAGAAAGCCTTGGGCTGTATGTGTTTGCAGTAAGAACTCACATGGCTGCTTACAATTTATGGAAGGCCCTAGGGCAAATCTTTTTTTTTTTTTTTTTTTTTTGAGACAGTGTCACCATGTAGCCCAGGATGGCCTCTGATTGTAAAAGAAGCATGTAAATTTTATCATAACTTTTGTTGTGGGGGGTCTCACTGTGTTGCCCAAGTGGAACGTGACCCATCCTCCTGTCATAGCTTCCTCTTAGTGGGGATTACAGGCCAAGCCACGGCACCCTGGCTGTCATCTTAACCACTTTTGAAGTGTGCAGCTCAGTGTTAACTATAGGCAAATTATTGTGCAACGGATTTCTGGAACTTCTTGTAAAACTGAAACTTTTTACCCATTGAACAATTCCTCTTTTCCCTTCCCTCTCATCCTTGGGATTACCACTGTGCTTTCTTTTTCTAAGATTTTGACCACTTTAGATCCCCATGTCTGCAGAATTGTGTAGTCATTGTCTTTTTGTGACTTTCATTTCACTTAGCATAAACTCATTTAATTTCACTTAGCTAAAACTCAGGGTTTAGCCATGTTGTACCAAATGGCAGGATTTCTTTTTAGACCTGGTCTTGCTATATAGCCCATGCTGGCCTTGAACTTGAGATCCTCCTGCCTGAGCCTCCTAAGTGCTGAGATTACAAGTGTGCACCAACAAGCCTTTCTGACTTCCTGCCTGTCTCCCCCGCCTCGGTCCCTCCCCCATCCCTCTCTTCCCCCCCACCCCCTTACTTACTTCCATCTCCTTGTAAGGTCTTATGTAGTGTATGCTAGGTTTGGACTCATGGTCCTCCTGTCTCGGCCTCTCTAGTGCTGGCACTATAGGCATGGACCACCATACCTGCCTCAGGATTTCCTTTTTAAAGGCTGAATAGTGTTCCACGGTACCCATGCCGCACTTCCTTTACATATGCATGTGTGGCTTGCTTCCACTCCTTGGCTATTGTGAATCATGCTGCTTTAAAGATGAGTGTGCAGGAGGTGTGGTTTATGCAGTAGAGTGACTGCTTTGCAAGTGTGAAGCCCTGAGTTCAAACCTCAGTCCTACAAAAAAAAATCCTATGTGAAAATCTTCAAGATTCTGTTTTCCATCCTATCTTTTTGTCATGGAGCTGGGATGTATCTGAGGGCCTCATGAATGTTTAGCAAGCACTCTCCCACTGAGCCATATCCCAGGTCCACCCCCGTTTCTAATTCTTTTCAATAGCTTCCCAGAGGTGAGGATACAGGGTCATATGATTGTATTTATTGAGAAACTTTTATACTGTTTTCTTTAGCACCTATACCATTCACAACTCCACCAACAGTGCAGAAGGGTTCCATTTTTCTCTCTATCCTTTCCAACGTTTTCTTATTTTTCGTGGAAGTGGGGTTTGAAGTCAGGGCTTTGCACTTGTGAAGCAGGCACTCTACTGCATGAACCTCACCTCCAGTCCATTTTGCTCTGGTTATTTTGGAGATGGAGTCTCATGAACTGTTTATCTGGGCTGGCCTGGAATCTTGATCCTCTGATTTCAGCCACCCAAGTAACTAGGATTACAGACAGAAGCCACTGGTGCCTGGCTTCAGCATTGACAGTGGCCACTCCAGCAGGCGTGAGGTGACATTTTATTGTGGTTTTGATTTGCACTTTCTTGATGATTAGTGGTGTTGCGTATCCTTTCCTATGCTTGTTGATCATTTGTATATCTTTGGGTAGTGTCTATTCAAATCTTTTGCCCATTTTAAAATCAGGTTATTTTTGTTGAGCTGTAGAGATTTTTTTATACATTCTGAATAATGGCCCCTTATCAGATGATTGGCGAATATTTTCTCCCATTATTCCTGTAAGTGACCTTTTCACTCGTGTTTCCTTTGATGTGATGACTTCTTTTATTTTTGAGATAAGGTCTCCTTATATAACCCAACTGAGATCCTCCTGTCTTCACCTCCTGAGTGCTCAGATTACAGGCGGGAATCATCATGCCTTCCAGTGGAGATGTTTTTAAGTTTGATGCAGACCCATTTGTCTAGTTTAGCATTTGCTGTTTGTGCCATACTTAAGAAATCACTGTCAAATCAATTGTGCCATACTTAAGAAATCACTGTCAAATCAAGTATCACTAAGCTTTCCTTCATATTTTCTTCCTACAGTTCCAGCTTTTCTTCTATACTTTCAGGTCTATGCTTTCAGGTCTTACATTTGGGCAAGGTAGGGGAATCATATTACAAATTTAAAGCTTTTGTTGGTTTGGTAGGACTGGGGTTTGAACCTAGGGGTTTACACTTGCAAAGGCAGGAGCTTTACCGCTCGAGCCACAAGGTACCGCTTGGACCTCCAGTCCATTTTGCTCTGGTTATTTTGGAGATGGGGTCTGAAGAACTATTTGCCTGGGCTAGCCTCGAACCACAAACCTTCTGATCTCTCAGTCAGTCTCGAGTAGCTAGGATTATAGATGTAAGGCACCAGTGCCCGGTTTCTGGTGCTTTATTAAACACTCAGACTTTGGAACAGGTTCCCAGCCTTCCTGCAGCGCAAGATCCTAGGTCCTAGCTACAAACCCAGTGCACCATTTTTTCTGGAGTAGGCACTATAGATTCTGATTTACAGATGAGGACATTGAGGCTGGTACCAAATGACCTGCTCAAGGTCGTCTAGTGAGCAAGTAGACTGCATAGGGAACTGAGGGCTTTAATTGAAGAGCTTTCCTAACCCCCTGGAGCGGCTCGCTGCTTTATCTCCAGAATGCCCAGAGAATGAATGAACATCAGGAACGCGTCCCCTTCCTAGCAAACAGCGTTGGCAGGGCTCGGACGAGCCCACTGCTCGGCGCCCGGGGGTGCGCTCGCTCTCCTTGCGCATGCGCAGCTCATGCGCACGGCCCTTTCCACGCTCTGCCCACACGTGGTACGCTTCTCTCTCTGCATGGTACGTCCGGCCTTCCCCCGCGCCCGGGCCAGGGTGGTACGCGCTGCCTCCGCTCGCTGCCCCTCCCAGTTGGTTTCCGCGCGAAAAGCCGGGGCCTCCTGCGCTGCTGTCGCGTCTGCTGTAGCCTCCGAAATGCCGGCCCGCACCGCCCCAGCCCGAGTGCCCACGCTGGCCACCCCGGCCATCTCCCTGCCCGACGATGTCCGCAGGCGGTAGGTGTCATGAGAGGGAAGGGGGACTGCGGACTCAGGAACGGGAAGAGGACGATGCTGGGGTGGGGGGTCGCTTCCCCTCCGGGTAGCTGGTGGCTGCTGCTGACAGCCGGGCGCGCATGCGCGGGGTGGTGCAGTGAGGCGCGCAGCAGCGGTTGGCGCGGGCAGGGTGGCACTTCCGGTCGCGCGCGCTCCCCTGGCCGTTTGGCGCCAAAATGGGTAGTGGCCCTTTGCAGCTCCCTGGTGACTAGAAACTTGTGGGGGGCATTCTGATTCCCCCCCCAAAAAAACCAACAGAACAACCTTTGAGTTGGTCTCTAGGGTCCCTGTTTTCCGAGCAGCCACCGGGCCAGGTGCATGCCGTGCAGGAAGTGAGCAGCCCGCGGCCTCCGGACACCCCGTAGCCCCTGCACTCTGGCCTCCACTTCCGGTGCTCAGCTGGGTCCCTGCGGGCGCTGAGGGGGTTTCCTTGGTATCCCTGGGGCTGTGCATCCCCGTGGTGGCCTCCAGTGATGCCCATCGCTGACCTGGCCATGGCCTGGGACGGCGGGGCTCTGATGGGCAGCCTGGCCTAAGATGAGCCGTGTCCTTCATCACCTGGTCCTCGCATAGGGTGCAGCCCGGCTCCAGGCCTAATGGTCCTTATGGCATGTCTGCGCCCGCCATTCTTGGTCATCACACAAGGTGTGCACTGTGCAATGTGTGCATAAGAGTGAGGGGTGCCGGCTATTGGGCCCCCCATTCTCGCAACACTGTCCTTATGGATCCTGCTTTGCACAACCGGTGGCAGGAAGGCTGGTCCTCCTGCCTCTCCTTCCTGCCGGCTATCCATTCTTGTCTGAGTGAGCCCTCGCCATGCCTGGACTCTTTGCCACCGTATTTAATGCTTCCGCCATTTGTCTGGCCACTTCTGATTTGGATTTTGGGGGATGAAGTGGGGACAGGGAGGGTGTTTGATTCAAACTGCCCCAGCCCTTTTTTGTGTTAGGTATTTTTGAGATAAGGTTTCAAGAACTATTTGCCTGGACTGACGTCAAACCTTGATCTCCCTGATCTCTGCCTCCTGAATAGTTAGGATTACAGGCGTGAGTCACCAGCTCCGAGCTCTTTTTTGGTATTAAGGATTGAACCTCTAGGGGCTTGCATATGCTAGGCAAGCCGTCTACCATTGAGCTATACCCTCATCCCTTATTTTTAACTTGAGACAGGATCTTGCTAAGTTGCCCAGGCTGGCCTCAGACTCATGACCCTCCTGCCCCTGGAGTAGCTGCAATTACAGGTGTGCAATGTCAGGGTCAAGCTACTTTTTCATTTTTCTTTTTTGGGTGGTGGGTGTCAAACCCAGGGTCCTTTGCCTGACTAGGTAAATGCCATAGCACTGAGTTATATCTCCAGTTTGTCAGACACCTTTTTATTTATTTTTTTGTCAGTATGGGGTTTGAACTCTTGGCCTCATGCTAAGTAGTCAGGTGCTGACCACTTAAACCACACCTCCAGCCCTTTTTGCTTTTTTTCTTTTGGACAGTACTGGCATTTGAACTCAGGGCCTCATGTTTGTTAGGTGCTCTACCACATGAACCTCTCCTCCAGCTCTTACTTAAGCCTTTCATGCTTTTGTCCAGGCTGACCTGGATCTTGATTCTCCTATTTATATGCCTCCTGCATTGTTGGAATAACAGGTATCTGCCACCATGCCTGACTTATTGACTGAGATGGAGTCTCGTTAACTTTTTACCTGGGCTGCCCTGGAACCTCAGTTCTCCCAATCTCCACCTTTCCAGTAGCTAGGATTCTATCCTTGAGCCATCCACAGGACTTTTTTTTATTAACGGTGCTAGTGATCTAACCCACAGACTCTAGCATGTGCCATGGAATTACACCTCCAGTCTACAGTGGTTGACTTAATTGGATTTTTTTTTTTTTTTCAGTTCTGTTCAACAGTCCTTAATTGCAGGAAACACTTCGTAACAACACATTTAATCCTCAAGCGTTCTTGAGAGTACATGCTTTAGGAGTTCCTTCTAGAAAATGGGGATTCCTGGTGAGGTCCGTTTCTGGCCAAAACCGTCCTTTGAAGTAGACATTATGAATAGGCCACTGAGTCAGGAACTCTCCTGGAATTCTACCAATCACCTTAGGTTCTGTTTCCCTATATTGTAGGCTTTGGAGTTTTTTGTTCTTGCTTTTTATTTTATTTATTTTATTTTTTTTTTGAGGTACCGGGGCTGGAACTCAGGGTCTTCACCTTGAGCCACTCCACCAGCCCTATTTTTGTGTTGGGTTTTTTCGAGATAGGGTCTCTCGGAACTATGTGCCGGGTCTGGCTTCAAACTTCGATCCTTGATCTCTTCCTCCTGTGTTGCCAGGATTATAGGTATGAGCCACTGGCACCCAGCTACCTGTTGTCTTCTTGCTGCCACTCAGGATCTTCTTCAAACCCAAGTGGGAGCCTGTGGGTCCCCTGCTCCACAGGCTGCCTGGAGCATCTGGTGTGAAGCTCAGAGTCCCCATCCACTTGCCTGTCTCATCCTGCACTCGCTCACATGGCGAACGGGCCTCCTTTGTGCTTGTGGGCCTGGGAGTGCATACAGAGCACTCTGAGACTAGTTAGTGCCACTTAGCCCTCGCCCAGATCTGCTGTTTGCTGCTGGTCTTTCTTCGCTGCCTTGTACATGCTGAATGTGCTCTATACTGCTGAGCCACACCAGCCCTGTCTGTCCACTCTTTTTTTTTTTTTTTTTTATGGTGCTAGGGATTGAACCCAGGGCCTCTCACATGCTAGGCACTGAACTACATCCTAGCCCTGTCCACTAATTCTTAAGTCTGCCCTCAGAAATACAGTCTGACTTCCTTGCAATAAGAGTGTTGAAGGCCACGTATGGTAGTGTGTGTCTGTAATCCCAGCTATTTGGGAGGCAGAGGTAGGAGGACTGCAGTCCAAGGCCAGTTGAGGCAAAAAGGAGACAGTATCTGAAAAATATAAAGCAAAATGGTTGGAGGTATGGCTTAAATGGTAGAACTCTTGCCTAGCAAGTACAAGGTACTGAGTTCAAAATCCACCACTGCAAAAGTATTGAATCTTTTTCTTTCCTTTGTTTTTGTGTATATATATAATTTTATCTTTTCGTTGTGGTGGGGATGGAAACCAGGGCCTCCTGTGCACGAGCCCTCCCTCTGGGCTACATCCCTAGTCCAGAGGGTGTAGAAATCTGTCAGTACACCTCGCCTGCTGCCTTTGCAAGCCTAGAGTTGAGAATTATTACCTTATTTAAACTTGTTTTATTTTGGTGATACTGGGATTTGATCTTAGGGCTTCATACTTGCTTGGTAGGTGCTCTACTTTGTGAACCACACCTCCAGCCCCAGCATTATTTCAGGGATTATTATTCAGGGTGATTGCTTTATTGTAGCTAGATGCGCACACATACTTGAGCCAGATTTTCCCCTGTGAGGAAGCCCGGATTTCCACACAGATTCTCCAGGCCTGCTTTGGCCAGCTGAACAACCTTTGGAGTTCCACAGCTTCTTATCAGCTTGTCATTCTGTGATTAGATTAAGCCGGGTCTCAAAAGTCTTAACTCTAGTTGCACAGCTACCGAGGAGATAGGGAACAGGGCAAAACCTGACTGCTCCTTTTTGATGCTGCCCTCAGTGGGTTCTAGAGCCAAGGACCATGGGGTTGAAATCCTGTAATGCTTGTTACCAGCTCAGTCACCTCACCTCTGCACCCACTCCACAGTGTCATGCACACAGAGCAGGTAGTACAAGAGTGCCCTGCCCAGAGGTGTTCATCACCTGCTATCACACAGCCCATCACACATTTTGTTTCCATCAGGGGAATTAGTGTAATCTTTTTTTTCTTTCTTTCTTTTTTTTTTTTTTTTTGGTGGTACTAGGGTTTGAACTTAGGGCCTAAATCTTGAGTACTCCACCAGCTGTTTTTTGTGATAGGTGTTTTCGATTATAGGGTCTCACGAACTATTGCCTGGGACAGCTTCGAACCATAATCCTCCTGAGTAGCTAGGATTACAGGCATGAGCCACCAGTGCCTGGCAAATCAGTGGAATTTAAAAACGTAAATGTGCAGGTGTTTAATGTGGCCATGGATTCTGTGTGGTGATGATGCACTTTTGCTTCTTGTTCCCACCTTGCACTTCAGCTGACTTTTAGAATGATCTGGACTTGCTCCTTCTCCCGTCATCTTAGCCTATGTGCCAGGAGTCCAGTCCTTGTGGTTTTATTTTATTTTTTTGATACAGGATCTCACTCCTGTTCTTTTTTGGCCTCCTGAGTGCTGGGATTTACGGATGTGTACCACTAAGCCTGGTTTAGTCCTGCTGTTTTTTGGTGGGACTGGAGTTTGAACTCAGGGCTTCACGCTTACAAAGCAGGTGCTCCATCACTTGAGTCACACCTCTAGTCCATTTTGCTCTGGTTATTTTGGAGATGGTGTCTTGAACTATTTGCGCAGGTTGGCCTTGAACCATGATCTTCCTAATCTCAGTCTCCCAAGTAGTTGGAATTACAGGTGTGGGCCATTGGCGCTTGGCTTACTTATTTGTTGGTACCTTTTTTTCTAACACTGGAGTTTGACTCAGTGTCTTATGCTTGCTAGGCAGACGGTCTTACTGCTTGAGCCACTCTGCCAGATCTTTTTTAGGTCATGGACCTATGGGGGAACATTACTTTGCCTCCCACAGATGTCATCTGTTAGCCCCACTATCCCTGCCATGCTGTCATTCTTAAGCAGGGAGAAAGAATGAGGGTGTGTGTCAGTGGTTAGAGTACATGCTTGGCACATGCAAGGTGCTGGGTTCCATTCCCAACACCACCAAAAAGAAAAAAAAGAAGGCAAACAAGAAACCAGGCTCCCAGAGTTTTGGGACTTATCTTGATGGGCCCGTTCCTTTTGCCAAACCATAATTCTGAGTGGCATTTCTGGCTTAAAGGAGTTTAGAATAACTTAATATTTTGTAACGTCTTCCTGTCTTAAGTGCGATTGTGTGCCTCTGGCAGATGGGTTTTGCTAAAGCATGACTCCGTAGATAAAGGTTTGACTGTGGAGCACACTTCACACTTGTCAGCCTGACCTCCCCTCTGTCACTTCCTTGCTGTGACCTGTCTTTCCTGCCTGGTGTGGTTGCATCGGTATTCTGGGTGTTCCCTGAGCCAGCTTCCACACTGGTGCGCTCCTGCTTGGTTGGGTCCCTCTGTCCAGTTCACACTGTTGGGATCCCTCCTTCCTGTCACTGTATCTGCCATTTTTCTTGGGAAACACTCAGATTTTTTTATTTATTTTATTTGAGACATGACCTCACTATGTAGCCCAGGCTGGCCTTGAACTTGTGATCCTCCTGCCTCTGCCTCCCTAAGCTGGGTTTCCAGCCTGGGCACATCTGACTGTATTTGCCTAAGGTCTGTTTATCTTGCCTCCCTTTGATGACTAATGTGAGGGAAACAAGTGGGAATGAGTCATGGGGTCCCGTGCTGTGTAGAGCCAAGGTTTTTCCCTCCAGTCCTCACTGCTTGGTCTTTCTCAACCATCTTTAATATTCCTGGTGGTGACTGTCAGGTGGACGGGAGGTAATATGACAAGTTTCCCTAGGAGACAGATGGAATGGCAAGGTGAAGGCCCAAGAGGCTCCCTGAGCAGTCTGTCCCTTGCTCCCCTCCCCCACCACCAGGGCTCTCACCTGCAGTTTGAATACCTAGTGTGTCTTCCTGTGAACTGTGTCCCTTGGCCAGGCTAAAGAGCAGTGCATGAGAGGCCTGTGCATCTGTTTCTTGCTCCAACACAGGAAGTGTCTGCATCTGAGAAGGAATTGCCCCTTGGTGGGTTGTACTCTTCCCTTGTCTTGTCCTTAACACCAGAGGAGCCTCAGGATCCAGGCGCAGTCTGGTGGAACCTGGGTCCTGCAGAGGGACAGAGAGCTGGGGTGTGTATCTCAGTGGTAGAGCGCTTAGTGCATGAGGCCCTGGGTTTCATCCCCAGTCTCTCTTCCCCCAACCAAAATAACCTCCCAAAACTTCATGTGATCAAGAAGTCAGATGTAACGCTGCTGCCCTTGGGTGCCTGCTTCTGGCTGGAAGTGCCCAGTTCTGTGGCTGTCCTCATTCTAGGTTTGCCCCAGGCTTTAGTTAGCTTTCAGATCAGGTCTCTAGTTTTTGCCCAACCTGAACCACCATCCTGCTATTTACACTGCCCATGTAGCTGAGATCGCAAGTTTGCACCACTGTGCCCGACTCACAGTTGAGACGGTGCCTCCCTTAACTACCTGAAGTATTCTCTGCAGAGCGTCTCCAGCCCAGGCGACACAGCCTAGGCGATGCACATAGAATGCATATGACCAGTGCACCTGCAGGATGCTAAACATCTTCTTAATACAAACTCCTTTCCTGGCCACCCAGCAAGTTAAGGGTCCCTTCCTGGTGGTGCTCACATCCAGTCACCCAGCTTGTGACTTGAAACAGGGCCTGGCATACAGTAGGTGCCCACAGATAAGAGTGGTGCTTTGAAGCAGGGTCCGCAAGCACACTACTGTGTGACATGGGTTTGACAATGCCTGTCACTTGGGTTGCTAGCTTGGCCTCTGCAAAGGCCAGTGGGGAAGAGCTGTCTGTGCTATTTGGGTAGTGATAACCCAGCTTCCAGTCTGTGCGGCTGCTGGGTCTGAGTGTCCAGAGGCACCCTATCCAGGGTGCCCTGGCTCCACTGACAGATACCTGCCCAGCTGGTTAGACCTGTTCTGTCCTCATTGTCACTAGTCAGCTGCCACTGGGGACACAGCCACCCCACATCTCTTTCCATGGTGTTTTCATCCTTTATTCCCTCCCCCCACAGAAAAAAGAGGCAAGCTGATCCTCAAATAGCGAGACCAATTTTCCACCCAAACTCAAGGCTGTCCTGAGATTCTGAGCAGTTAGTTGCAAACATTCTGAAGGATGAGCTCTTTAAGACCCAGCCTACTGTTCCTGTCCCCCCCACCCCAGTGCTGTGGATGGAGCCTAGGCTTTATGCATGCTAAGTTAGTGCTCTAAAACTGACTAGCCAGCCAGTTCTCTAACTTCATCTCCAGCTCCCCTGTGCATGAGCACCGCCTGCTGCCTGCCCTGGACGCCTTGGCTGCTCCCCCCAGCACCGCCAGTTTCATCAGATCCACAGCAGAACGCCAACACCCCACTCTGCCTTTAGAAACATGAGTGGCTGTTCCCGCAGCGTGGCACTGGTCCACTCATTCTAACGCTAGATGTGCTGGGGCTCTTCTGTCACCCAGCTTACAGAAGCGCCCTGACTGTGATGTGTTCCCGCTTTCCTGGTAGCTTTTATTCATTTGATTATCTTTTGCTGGTGGTGGAGTAGCTCAAGTGGTAGAGCGCCTGCTTACCAAGCATGAGGCCGAGTTCAAACCCCAGTGCCTCAAAAGAATTAGTAAATAAGTAAAAAACAAAACCTTTATCTTTTGCTGTACTGGGGATTAAACCCAGGGTCAGGTTCTGGTGCATACTAGGCAGGTGCTCTACCACTTGGCCCACATTCCCAGTCCTTTTGTTTATATTACCTTTTGAGGCAGGAGCTCATTAACTTTGCCCAGGATGGCCTTGAAATTCAGATCCTCCTGCCTCCACCTCTTGAGTAGCTGGGTTTATAGGCATGTTCCACCATGCCTGGCTTCCTGGCACCTCTTAAAATCATGTCTATTTTCTTAGCTCCTGTGTTATTCCTCACTACCAGAAAATTGACCTCAAAGTTGTTAAGTTCACAGAGGATAATTACATTTATTTTTGTGGCACTGGGGTTTGAACTCAAGGCCTCATACTTACTAAGCAGGCACTCTGACCACTTGAGCCACTCCATCAGCCATTTCCTGTGATTTTTTTTTTTTTTTTTTTTTTGAGATAGGGTTTCCTGAACTATTTGCCCAGAGGCTGGCTTTGAACCGAGATCCTTCTGATTTCTGCCTCCCGAGTAGCTAGGATTACAGATGTGAGCCACCGGTGCCTAGCTGTTTTTTGGTTTTTTTTTGAAATGGTCTTAATTTGTAGCCTAGGCTGGTCTTGAACTCTCCATCCTCCTGCCTTAGCCTTATGAGTGCTGGGATTATACACGTGCACCCTCACGCCTGGTGACAAGGACTTCTCCGTGTTTGTGTGTACGCGTGCACACAGGTGGAAAGAAGCCACCATGTTATCTTGTGTTTTGTGACAGGATATCACTGTCTTGCCCAAACTGCCTACTAATCTGAGCTCAATCAATCCTCTGGCCTCCTCTAAGTAGCTGGGACTATAGCCGTGCCACCCTGCCCAGCTACCCGAAATTCTTAACCTGTGGTATTGATTCTTAGAGGTAAATGAAGTTACTGATGAGTGTTTCTTTCTCCCCCATTTCCTTTCTCTAGGCTCAAAGACTTGGAACGAGACGGCCTAACAGAAAAGGTAATTTCCCTTTGAAAACTTTTACTTTGGTATTGTGATTTGAGCTCAGTGAGTTTATGGAAATATCAACACAGTGTGATCATGGTCGCCCTCAGTATGCAAGGAAGATTGTCTCTACGACCTCCAGATACCAAAATCTACACATGCTGGCATCCCTTTGTATAAAATGGGGTAATATTTGCATAGGATCTATATGTTTCCACCTCTATACTTTTTTTTTTTTGAGAAAGAATCTGGCTATGTTCTTGAACTCATGAACAGCCTGGCCTCTGGCTCCCGAGTTCTGGGATGATGGTCCTTGTGCCACCATGCCCGGCTCTCCTGTATACTTTAAATAATTTCTAGATGACTTGTAACACCTAATATAGTATAAATGCTATATAAACATTTCTGCTGTATTGTTTGGGGAATAAGACAAGAAAGAAAATGTATACTGAAACATAACTATCCAAAAGATAAGTAAAGCAAAAAGTCCTGGGAAGTGACTCAAGTGGTACAGCACCTGCCTAGCAAGCATGAGGGCCTGAGTTCAAACCCCAGTGCCGCAAAAAAAAAAAACCTGTACATGTTCAATGCAAAGTTAATATTTTTTTCTTGGCCGGGTACTGCTGACTTAACCTGTTGTCCTAGCTACTTGAGAGGCTGAGATCAGTATGATCAAGGTTCAAGGCCAGCTGGAGCAAATAGTTTGCAAGACTATTTCCATCTCTAAAATAACCAAAGCAAAACGGGCTAGAGGTGTTGCTTAAGTGGTAGAGCACCTGCTTTGCAAGCCTAAAGCCCTGAGTTCAAACCCCAGTCCCACCAAAAAGTATTCTTTCTGTCAGAGGTTGCTTGAGTACATTTGTGTAACTGTGGATGTGGAGGACCAGCTATACTGAGTTTTGTCATTCAGTCTGATATGTGACCAGGCAGTGAACAAATCATGTGTTAGTCTGTTAATGGCTTGCAAGCGTGGGGACTGTTAAACCTATATCCCTCCCTTAGGAGCGCGTGAAGGAGAAGCTGAATCTCTTGCATGAATTTCTGCAAACAGAAATAAAGGCTCAGTTAAGTGACTTGGAAACCAAATTGCGCAAAGAAGAATTATCTGAGGTAAGTCTGCTCTCCGGCTCTTGGCCCCCAAAACCCCTCCTCCCCGTGACTCGGCTGTGAGCCGGGAGGCAGAACAGTCCCTGCTGTCCACGCTGCCTGCTGATTTAAAGGAAGCGCATGTGTTTCCTTGTTCTCTTCCTGCCACTCGTTTACATTCACTGCTGAATTATCCTTTCCTGCTGTAGGAGGGCTACCTGGCTAAAGTCAAATCCCTTTTAAATAAAGATTTCTCCTTGGAGAACGGAGCCCACACCCTCAATCGAGAAGCAAACGGCTATCTAGAAAACGGGAAAGGCCGGAGAGTGGGAATGTCAGAGCCAGACACCCCCCCGAAACCCGGCCCCAAACCTCGGGCACCCAGAAGAAGCAAGTCTGATGGTGAGACCACGTGTAAGGGCACTTGACCTGTTTTCAACCTTAATGGAGGCCGTGGTATGCGGGAGGGGACAGACTTTGACCCGTCTGCACCCCAGGGCAGTGTCTTCTGGTTTCTGGTGCTGGGTTGAGCCTGGTGGGTGCAAAGCACACGCTCTACCTCAGAGCTACACCTCCTGGCCCTCCAGTTCATTTCTCATGTACGCTTCCTAACTAGCTTAACTTGTGTAGGCACTCTGTGAGTTACAGTGGCTCAGTATAGGAGTTTTGAACTATACAGTGGTGTGCAAGTAACACACATTCACTTCACTTGGTTGGAGTCTTAACCTTTTTTTTTTGCGGTACTAGGGCTTGAACACTCAGGGCTACACCCTGAGCCACTCCACCAGCCCTTTTTTATGATTTTTTTTTTTTTTTTTCAAGATAGGGTCTTATGAATTATTTGCCCAGGGCTGGCCTCAAACCACAGTCCTCCTGATGAGTGCCTCCTAAGTAGCTAGGATTATAGGCATGAAACACCAGTGCCCAGCATTAACTTTTGGTCTTTTTCTGAGCTGTATGATATTCTTCACATACTAGGCAGTGGCAGCACCCAGTCAGCCACAATTAGCAGGTGTTAATTGCTGACATAAGCAACTGATTGTTGACTAGAATAAAAACCAAAGGGTGCACCAGCCGGGTGTGGTGGCGCAGACCTATCATCCCAGTGCTTGGGAGGCAGAGGCAAGGAGGATCACAAGTTTGAAGCCAGCCTGGGATGTGCACTGAGACCCTGTCTCCAAAAAGCAAAGCAAAACTTAGTCTGTTTAGTCCTCAGTACCTGGCTTTCTGTAACAGTGTGGTCTTGAAGAAGGCTTCCATGGTTGTAGACTTGTCTGTTCATGGTGGCTTCTTCTTGTTCTGTCTTTGTTTTTGTTTCTTCTTTAAATAGCTGAAGCATCCTCTAGCTCCATGGTTACAAGGAGAGCTACCCGGCAGACCACCATCACGGCTCATTTTGCCAAGGGGTCAGTACATAAGGAAGGCCCAGTTGTCAGGGCCTGGTGTTTCTGGTAATTTGGAATTGGTGGGGTGTCATTTAGCACCCATAACTTCCATATTGCATAGGTTTTTCTCTCTCCCTTCCCACCCGTACTTTTTCTTTCCTTCAGTGTTGGGAATGGAACCCAGGCCTGGTGCGTGCTAGGCAAATGCTCTACCTCTGAGCTGTACCCCAGTCCTGCGTGTGTTTTCTTCTTGCAGTTTTTGTTAGCTAGACATTTATAAACGACACTTTGGAAGACCTCATTGTTTTACTCTTAACAGGAAACTTTCAGTATACCCCAAGTTAGAGTATAGCTTAACAAACCCCCACAGACTCGTCACCCAGCCCCTGTGGTTACTAACTTGTACCTACTTTTTGTTCCAACTGGATGACTTTGAAAAAAATCTAAGGCACACCATTCTATGCCTGAAAACATGAAAAACTGTTTTTTATGCCTTTTGCAAACTGCGTGTGTGCATGCGCTACTGGGGATGGAGCCCAGGGTCTTTCGTGCTAGGCAAGTGCTCTAGCACTGAGCCACACCTCCAGTTCCATCTTACTTTCTGAGGTCAGCTTCAGGGGTGTGTAATGTCTCACTTCTTTGTGACGTTGGTAGCCATCATTCCACGTCTAGATCCATGATTTCTTAAGGGCTTGCAAAATGGTGATCTTTTTTTTTTTTTTTTTTTTTTTTTTTCCTAAGCTTGTCATTTCAAAGAAACACTAAGCATCAGTGTCTTTCAGCATCCTGGTAATGAGGGCCCTCCTGGGGGGAAGATGTCCAGGCTCTGCACTGGGCTTGAAGGGATCGTTTTGCAAAGGAGTAGTGGAAGTCATGGAGGTCCACTGGAACGCTGGGGTCTTGGAACTAACAGTCACTTCCCTGTGTGACAGCCCTGCTAAACGGAAACCTGAGGAAGAATCTGAAAGGGCAAAATCAGAAGAGTCTGCTGAAGAGGAAGATCGAGACCAGGTGGGGCTGGCACTGCTGATTTAGAACTGTCTCATTGTTATCTTTTTTTTTTTTTTCCAGTATTGGGGTTTAAATTGAGGACCTCCTGCTTGCTAGGCAGGTGCTCTACCACTTGAGCCATTCCACTGTTTTGCTTTAGTTATATTTTGGAGAGTCTCCCTTTTTGTTCTGGCTGGCCTTAGACTGCTATCTTAATCTCCATCTCCAGTGTAGCTGGGATTACAGGTGTTCATAATATGCTTGGCTTATTTGTCAAGATGGGGTCCGTTAACTTTTTGCCTGGGCTGGCCTCGAATTTTGATCTCTGCCTCTCTGTAGCTGGGATTGCAGAAGCCACTGCACTCAGCCCACTGTGGTAACCTGTTACAGTATAAAGGACCAGGACCTTGATGTTGGTGCAGCCATAGAGTGTTCAGACGGCACTGGTTTTTCACATGCCTGTGCATTTATTCTATGCAGTTTTGTCACAGGCATGCATGTAGAGTTTATCTGTAGTGCTAGGGACAGAATCCAGGGCCTTGCACCTGCCAGGCAAGTGGTCTTTCATTGTAGTATAGCCCAGCCCTCAGGTGAGCAGACTTGGCTAACCTCCACCTCCAACAAAGGACTCTGTATTTTTTGGTGCCACTGAACTACTTCCCAGCCTCATCTGCACAGTGTATTTTTTTTTTTTTTGAGTTATAAAAAGACAACCAGTCTCCCAGAGATGGAAAACCATGTGATCTTAGGAAACAGTGCCCAGGGTGTCCACCTGAGAAAAGCACGAGTGTCCTCCCTGTTGGGTGGTCCCTCCTACATGGGAACCCCAGAGACTACTCGGTTCTCCCAGGACCTAGAGTTCCTGGGGTGAGGGGAGTCTGACCCTCCCTGGGCCTCACAGCCTGATCTCCGGTGAGCTGGCACGTGCTGGGTCCCTTCTAGCCTTGCCTCTGCCGTGTGGACTGTGGACATTTAAGCCAGTCTCCCAGATCTTCTCCACAAACCCAGGCCCCCCTCTTTCCCCTCCCCGTCTTAACCACATCATGTGTGCTTGCTGAGTAGTTTGACTCATGCTTTTGGCAGTGAACTTGCTTTCAAACCAATGTTCTTTGTTTTCCCTCCCTTCCCTGTGTGCAGGAGAAGAGGCGTAGAGTCACGTCCAGAGGACCGTAAGGATAGTTATTTTTCTTCTATGCATTGTGGGAATTCCTTTTTGAGGGAACTTGGGTTTGCTAGGTAGGCAGTCTTACCACTTGACCTGTGCCTCTTGCCCTTTTTTGCTTTATTTGTGGTTCTGGGGCTTGAACTCAGGGCCTCCTGCTTGCTAGGCAGGAGCTCTACCTCTTGAGTCATTCCACCAGCTCTTCCTTTTCATTTTGGATGAGAAAGGATTTTTTTTTTTTTTTTTTTCCTTTTTTTTTTTTTTCCGGTGCTGGGGACCGAACTCAGGGCCTTACACTTGACAGGCAAGCGCTCTTCCACTGAGCTAAATCTCCAACCCCTTCCTTTTCATTTTCACATAAAATCTCACATTTTTCACGGGCCTGGTCACATACCATCATCTTCCTACCTATGTCTCCTGTAGCTGGGATTAGAGGCATGCCTCCACACTCACACTCAGCTTGTTTAAGCTAGGGTCTTGCTAACTTTTTGTCTGGCCTTGAACTCTAATCACCCTCTCTCTGCCTCCTGAATAGCTGAGATTACAAGCATGAGCCACTGCACTCAGCCTTCGGAAGGTTTAAAAAGAAGAGCTTTATAATGACTTTCCCTGGCAAACAGACCTGTTCAGGATGCTGAACTTAGGGTCAGATAACTACCCTTTTGACTCAGATAGAATAGAATGAATAGATTTGGATAGGCGGGAATGAACTAGATCACAGGTGAATGCAAAGATCTCGTTCCATGGTAAACATTAAATGAAAAAATGCCCTCGGGTTCTGGCATAATGATTTCTTCTGGGGTAGGAGGATGGATTTTGTGCAACTGCTTTGGGCTTCAGTCATACCTGGGTGTCTTGTTTTGCTTTAGAGTTGCTGGACATCCTGAAGCAGAACCAGAGAGAGTAACACCAGGAATTCACACCGCTCAGGAGGAGGAGAGAGACGAGAACGTAAAGCCTTGCTACCTCTCTGTTCATCAATCCCACCCTAATCTTCTTGAGTCCCCTTGGGTGCCAGGAATGAGGGCAGGGGTGGGGAATGCGTAGGAACACAATTGACATTCAGAAGTGATGGACTTGGCCCTGACTTGGGCTAAACTACTTTTCAAGTTCACTTTCCTGGTGGTCCTCTCCATGGAGGGTAGGTTATAAGGTTGTGTGGTTATAGTAAGGCCTCAGCTGCAGCCCTGGTGTCGGCTGGACCTTTGCCCCTTAGCCACAGAACTTTAGTCTTTCCCCTCACCTGTCCACCTGCCTCTTTCTTGCAGATGAGGTCTTCATGACACTTCAATTTCCAGACATGGTGGGGGCGTGCTCAAATTCCACAGCAGCGTCCAAATACTAGGTTGCTTTCTTGGGCTGGGAGTGTGACTCAGTGATAGAACCCTTGCCTAGCATGTGCAAGGCCCTGGTTTCCACTGCCAGCACCATGGAGAAGGGAAAAAAAAAACCCAAACTAATGTTGCCTTCTTATCACAGATTGGAATAGCTCTGCCCTGGACCTCCAGCTCCTCTGAAGTCAGGGAGTAGAAGGTTCTATGCAGCATAGATGCTGGGTCTCATTTGGTTTTGTTGGGCATTAAGATGTTGATTAGGCTGGGCATGGTGGGGCTCACCTATAATCCCAGCTTTTGGTAGGCTGAAGCTGGAAGACTGAGTTGGAGCTCCATAGCAAGGCCCTGTCTCAAAAACCAAACTCATACGGGTAGTGAACACTTGCCTCTGGATCCAGTTAGACTTGGAAGTCTGTTGTTTTACCTTTGTGGGGATCTGATGAGATGGTCCACAATTCCAGAACCATCTGGTACCTGAAGCTGGTCTTCAACAGTTCATCTGTCCAACCCCAGCTCCGGTTAGATAGCAGTTAGTTCATGTACATCTGGCAGTCACAGGAGAGCATGCAGCCCCTGGTGCTAGTGGGGCCCCTACCCTCAGAAGGAGTGAGATAGAAATCCCAGCCAGGGCTACCACTCCAGCAGCTCCTTATGCTGTAGAGGCCTGCAACTGTTCTAATATCCCCAGCTTTTGTGGTCTTTCTTTTTTTTCATGCTATTGAGTGTTGAACCCAGGGTGCCATACATGCTAGGCAAGCACTCTACCATTGAACCATGCCCCCAGTCCTTTTGCTTATATTTTGCTTTTGAGACAAGGGTCTTGCTAAATTTGTCCAGATCACCTTCACACTCTTGATCTTGCTCCCTCTGTCTTCTGAGTAGCTGGGATTACAGGCTTGTACCACCATGCCAGCTTATTGTGGCATCTCCAAATTTATGTGCATCAAGTTATCAAGTTCCTTTTTTTTTTTTTTTTTGGTGGTGGTACTGAGGCTTGAACTCAGGGCCTACACCTTGAGCCATTCCACCAGCCCTTTTCTGTGAAGTTTTTTTTGGTTTTGGTTTTGTTTTTTTTGAGATAGGATCTTAGGAGCTATTTGCTGAGGCTGGCTACAAACCACGTCCTCACGACTCTGCCTCCCGAGTAGCTAGGATTACAGGCTTGAGCCACTGGTGCCTGGCAAAAATTATTTCCTTTGAGGTTATCAACACTTGATAACGGACAACAGAGGAATTCTGCAGTTAAAAACATTTAAATCACAGTGCTTTGTTTTCTGAGATGGAGTCTCACTGTGCTTCTAGGCTGGTCTAGTAATCCTCCTGCCTCAGCCTTCTAAGTAGCTGGGATGACAGGCACCTGCCATTGGTCCCATCTTAGACTGCAGTGTTGTAGGATCTATTTTCTAAGAATTTCCTTAACTTCCTGTTTACTCGTCCTCTAAAAGAAAAAAAATTCTTGAAGGTAGATTGTATACCAATTAGGCGATAGGATAATTTTCAGTGTTATTTCCATAAAACAGTTAAATAGGAACAAGACCAAATGGAAAAAAACTAACCGGTCTTGTATTGCTTCTCTTAGGAAGACGAGAGACCAGGAAGTCAGACCAAAGAAATGTAAGTATGGCTGACATGTCTTTGTGCCATATTGTGACACAATTGCTAACAGCCTTTGGGAAAATAATGGGTTGGTACTGAGCACTGGTATGTTAGTTAGGCTTGCTGCTTGAGAATGGTCAGACCATCACAGCACTAGCTCGTGTTGCTGTAGTTCTTTTTCGGTTCCTTCTCCTAACCCTGGCCCTCCCTTGGTCAGATAGCAGTCTGTACTCTGGTGTCAAAAGGCCATCGAGTAAGTGGCTGTGTCAGTCAGTTGCCTCACCCTGGAAATACTGGATGACAAATAACCTCAAAGCCCAGAGGGGCTGGGCTAGTCATGGTGGCATGCGCCTATAATCCCAGCTATGTAAGACACAGGTAGAAAGATCAAGATCCAAGGCTGGCTCTGGGCAAAAGTACAAGACCTTATTTTAAAAAATAACTAAAGCAAAAAGCGCTGGGAACGTGGCTCAAGTGGTAGAGTGCTTGCCTAGCAAGTGCAGAGCCCTAAGTTTGAACACCAGTACTGCCAGAACAAAAACAAGACAACTCGGGCTTAAAACTGATCATTTACTGAGCTTAGCAGTCTGGTTTGGTGGCTGTCAGCTGATCTTGACTGAGCTTGACAAGGATAGGATTGACCCACCTGCCATGTGACTAGGCCAGCCTTAGTGCTTTCTTATGGCAGTGCCAGGGCTCAAGTGACAAGTAGCCCTTTTATTTTATCCGTCAGGGTCTCGCTGTATAGCCCATGCTGTCCTGGAACTCATGATCCTCCAGCCTCAGCCTCCCAAGTGCTGGCATTATAGGTGTGAGCCATCACACTTGGTTAGATGTAGTCTTTTTCAAGCCTTTGTTAACCTCTAGCTGACTGGAACAAACATTTAGGGCCAGGGTCCAGAGGAGGGGCATGTGCCCGATTTGAGTGGCAGGGCTCTGGTGGAGGGAACAGTGCTGACTTGGGTCTGGTGTGCAGTCAGCTGTGTGTGGTCACTGGTGCTGACCAGTGCAGCTGGTCACTCAGTGCAGCTCTTAGGAAACTACACGGAACATGAGTTCACCTTCCTCCCTGCAGACAGTTCCCATCAGGCCCAGGCCATCAGTGCAGTCCTCTCCGTGTCTTGTCTTAAGCTACTTCCATCTTTGTTCAACCTTTATATGAAGGGCTGGAGGCGAGGCTCAGTGGTAGAGCACTTGCCTAATGTATGAGGCCCAGCACCACCAAATAAATGCTTCTGGAGTGTCCTGAGGTGAGGGTAGGTGGCTTGCACTCTAGGGGACCACTCAGAGTTGCTTGGAATGGTGGCTCCCCAGTAGCTGACTGGCACATGTGTTTTGTCTTATGTGGTGTTTTGTCTTATGTGGTAGAACTTCTAGACAGAAACCGAAGGAGGAGCCGGACAGAGAAGAAAGACCAGGAACTCACACCAACATGGATGAAGCAGACAAGAGAGTAAAGTTGTCTTTACACTGCTTGGCTCTACCTTGTTCTCACATTCCCATTTGTTAAGAAATGGTGCAGGGCAGGGCTCTGGGTTCAAATCCAGCCCCATGTACTGTGGGGTGACTGAGCAAATTAACATGCTTTTTCAAACCTTGGGCATTAGTGGTTGCCCTGCGTGTCCATGCCTGATGCAGTGGGTGTGGAGTCCTTCTGTCCATCCAGCATGGTGGGAAGGCCTGGGTGTGCCACCACTTCTCATGAGGCCTATTCTCCCAGATGTTTAACCTGTGGTCAGCTCAGCCAAGCCTCTTTGTCTAAGTCTATGTGAGTGTAGCTCTCCCCTTGTTTCCCTGCTGGCTTCCCCACCTCCAGCTGAACCAAGTGAGCATATCGAAACCCTCAATCACTCAGTTGTTCCTTGGGCATCCACAAGGATTGGTGTCAGAACCCCCTTGCTCCCCCTTCTGTAAAATAGTGTTTGCGCAGAGGCCATGTACACTCTGTATACCTAAGTCATCTCTGGGTCATGCATGACGTACACGTCACGTACTGTTTAGGGAACAGTGGCACGGACAAAGTCTGTATGTGTTCGGTACAGATGAAGAAAAAATTTTTGCACTCATGGGCTTGCACTTGCTAGGCAGGTGCTTTACCACTTGTGCCATCCCCAGCCCCTTTTTTGCTTTAGTAATTTTAGTATAGCATCTAGTGTTTTTGCCCAGGGTCAGCCTACTTAACAACCCCCAAATAGCTAGGATCACAGGTGTAGCTACCACACCTGGCCTATTGCATGAGATGGGGTCTTAATAACTTTTTCCCTAGGCTAGCCTGGAGACGTGATCCTCCCAATCTCTACCTCCTGAGAAGCTGGGATTTCAGAGTAGCTGGGATTATGAGCATGAACCACTACACTCAGCCAGACCTTTTTCTTTTCTTTTTTTTTTCTGAACATCTTCCATCCAGTTGGTTGAATCCGAGGATATTGAGGGCCAGGTCTGGGCTTCAGTGAAAGTGTAAGATGACAAGTTACCTGCAGAGCCACCTTCTACCTGAACTCCCTGAGAGAAACTGAATTACGATTGTCCCAGGCTTGTCCACGTGGTTTTCCACTGGTTAAGATCTAGAGAGAGGGGCCCAAGGTCAGTCTTGCTGGTTATGAGCATTCTCAGATGTCTTAGAGCTGTATTCAGACACTCAGTCTCCTGCTGGAACAGGTCCTCCGAGACCCTTTTGTTTGTTTCTACTATGTATGAGGAGGTGGGAGAGGCCTAGCATCAGGAATATGAAGGTTACTTGAGACTTCACCCAGGGATACTGACATTTTTCTTCAAGGCAGAGGCTAGACTCCAAGCCCAACAATGACTGCCTCTCTTTCTGGCAAAGGTCACACATATGTCCATCAACCCATTTATTGCTCCCCCCGCTACCCCCCTTCCTCTCCCCCACCACTCCCCTCCCCCCCACCCTGCCACTGACTCTGTGGTGAACTGCTTATCTTCACCTGAGGCAATTTCCTGTATGTTTCTCTTACTGAAACTCATGGGAACATTGGCCTGCTTGCCATGCAGCTTCAGGTACTTCTGTCTCATGTTAGAAGGGCTCACAGGCCTAATCCAGCCTGCCGCCTGATTTTCTTAGGTTTTATTGGAATACAGCCACACCTTCTCATTCCTTCATTCTCTGTGCCTTTTTTTGTGGGGCAGCAGCAAAGGTGGCTTTCTGAAGCTGCAGGTGTCTGGCTCTTCACAGAAGCAGTTGGCCAACCTCTGGTCTCCTACAGTGCTGGGGATCTGTGTGCATTTGTAGATGGGGTGAAAACTTTCCGCCTCCTCTATTCCCCCTGCACTTCTGCCCTGTTCTTCGATTCCACAGGGCCACAGTCTTTAACCGAGATGCTTGTGTGTCCATTTCACGCTGCTCTGTCTTAGACTAATTGTTCCCATTTTTCTGTCTACTTCCCTCCCAGTCCCCCAGCCAGGATGAAAGGAGGCCCAGGAGTCAACCCAAAGACCCGTAAGTGACTGAAACTTGTCTTTTTTATGTTGTATTCATTCTCCAAACCACTGTTCCAAAAACCTGGGGTGATGAGCAGTGTACAGAGGTGGGTGGTGCTGTGTGAAGACAGGGCTGAGAGCCAGGTCCCACTTGGAGCCGTGTCCTTTCCCTCCACCCCTGCTTAGTTATGGCTTCAGTGCCTCCCTCCTCCCCACCTGGGGATCAGCAGGTTTTAGGATAAGTTTTAGGATAAGTTAGTAACCTACCTTTAGAGCCCTCAGAAGTGTTTTGGGTTTTGATTTTTTTTGGGGGGGGGGAGGGGAAGGGTAGCAATACTGGTGTTTAAATTCAGGGCTTTATGCTTGGTACAAGGGTGTTCTACCACTTGAGCCACTCCACCAGCCCTTTTATGTAATTTTTTTTTTTTTTCCCAAGATAGGGTCTTGTGAACTATTTGAGCTGAGATTCTCCTGATCTCTGCCTCCTAGTAGCTAGGATTACAGGTGGGAGTCACCAGTGCCTAGTTTGCTTTTTTTTTTTTTTTTTTTTTTTTTTTTTTGAGACAGGATCTTCCTATATAGTCTATGCTGGCCTGGAACTAAAGAGACTCCTACCTCAGCCTTGCAAGTGCTGAGATTACAGGCATGTACCACCACACTTGGCAGTATTTTGCTTGTTGATAAGAAAGTGTTAGTTTGTATTTTCAGTACAAGTTGGCAGCATAGTTACCTTTTTGGAGCTAATACTTGATGATACATTATCTATTTACTCCCCAGAGTTGTCAAACGGAGACCTGAGGAAACAGAACCCGAGCAAGTAACTCCACAGACTTCTGATGACAGAGATGAGGACGAAAAGGTAAAGGCCCTTGGTTTTGTTTTCATTATTGTTTTGAAGCTTTTTTTTTTTTTCTTTTTTTGAGACAAGATCTTACCATATAATCCATTCTGGCCTTGAACTGAGGTCCACCTGGCTCTTAAGGCTTTGTTTTTCAATACCACTGCATTTCATCCAGCCTACTAGGTTGGTATGTTTAAAAATGGATTTCTTGTTTGTTTTGGTGGCACTGGGGTTTGAACTCAAGGCTTCACCCTTGCTTGGCAGGCGCTCTTACTGCTTGAACCACTCCGCCAGCCCTGTATTTTGTTTTTGAGATGGGATCTCACTACCCTGTTGCCCAGCTGGCCTGAACCTCCATCCTTACATTTCCTGTTCCTGTGTAGCTGGGATGACAAGCGTGCCCCACCACCACACCCACCTCACCGTTTGTGTGTGTGTGTGTGTGTGTGTGTGTGTGTGTGTGTGTATGTGTTTGCGGTACTAGAATTCTTTTTTATGGTATTTGGATTTTGAACTCCGGGCCTACACCTTAAACCACTTAAAATCAGCCATTTTATGTGATGGGATTTTTTGAGATAGTGTCTTGTGAACTATTTGACCTGGCTGGCTTCGAACCACGATCCTCCTGAGTAGCTAGGATTACAGGCGTGCGCCACCAGGGCCTGGCTTCACCTCTTGTTTTTAACTGTTGCTGCAAAATCCATGATCTCTCTAAGAGTTATAAAGTGGCAACGATCTTCTTTCCTTTTACCTGAAGTAACTTGATGTTCCTGGGTAGTCATCTGTTCAGACTGACATAACCTGGCAGCTGACATAACTGGCATTTATTTCCCTTAGTTACTGGTGGTAGAAGTCCATGTTCAGGATGGCCACCTGGTTAGTTTCCAGTGGGGCTGATCTGGCTCAGACAGCTGTTGCCACCTCACTGTGTGCTCATGTGGCTTTTCCCCACTTGTATCTGGAGAGAGTGGGCCCTGGTTTGTAGTCCCCTTCTTAGAAGCCTGGTGGATCAGGGCTGCACCCTTCTGACCTTGTGGGACCTCAGTGACTTCCTTAAGAGCTCTGGCTCCAGATGCAGTCACATCGGGGGTTAGGGTCTTAACGTAAGACTCTGGAGAGACCCAGTTTAGTCTGTGATCCCCTTCATCAGCTGTTTGCTTTCCGAACATTCCATTTGTACAGGAAAGCCACATTGATCTGCTTGTTTCAATTTGGCTGCTCTGAACTCTTAAGGAGGTCTTTGGTCATAAGTTTTTTTTTTTTTTTTTTTTTTTTGAGATAGGATCTCAGCCATAGCCCAGGCTGCTCTTGAATTCACTGTGTAGCTCAGGCTGGCCTTAAACTTTCCATCATAGGCTGGGATTACAGTTGTACACCACATGCCCATTCAGTTTCAGTTATTTCTCTTTTTTTTTTTTTAACTTTTGTTTTTAATTTTTTTTGGTTGTAATACTGTACGATTTTACTTACTGGGATTATTCGGGTCTCACCTCCTGGTCCTCTGACTAACCCCTCCCTGTTTTTTGAAATCACATATGTGAAGTTCTGAGCTTAGAAGCACTGTCCAGGTGTAAAATACTTTCTCTTTTCTTTCCCCTAGGAGGAGAAGAGGCGCAAAACTACACCCAAAGAACCGTAAGAATTTTTTTGTTTATAATGTTAGGTGACTGTTCTAGAAAGAAAAATTAGGCTGAACACCAGTGGTTCACGTCTGTAATCCAAGCTACTTAGGAGACAGATCAGAAGGATCGAGGTTCAAAGTCAGCCCAAGCAAATAGTTCGAGAGACCCTATCAAAAAAACCCATCACAAAAGGACTGGTGGAGTGGCTCAAGTGAGAAAAGAATCTGCCTAGCAAACGTGAGGCCCTGAGTTCAGACCTGCCAAAAAAGAAAAACGAAGTGGTTTGTAGTGAATTACCAGAGCAATCTTAGCTTTGCTTTGGCCATGGGTCCAGGGTGGTCTGGTTTTCCCAGATTAGGCAGATTCTTCTGTGTCGTAAAGAGCCACTTAGGACTTGGCACCTGTCACTGTGGCCACCAGGGCCCACATATGTAGTGCACAGTGGGCATTGGTCTGGTAGGGTTGACTTGGCTACATTCTGAATTGATAAAAGAACAAAGTGTCTCATGTTTTATTCCCAGAACTGAGAAAAAAGTGGCTCGGACCAAAACCGTGGTAAACGCCAAGGTAAATGTACATGGGGGATCCAGCCATTGGGGAACCTGGTGCTGTGCAGCACTGCCTGCTGGGGTTTCCCAAGCTGCCTCTGAGGTAGTTTCTGTTCCTGTTCCCACAGGCCCAGCCGCCCAGGTGTGTCCAGTGTGGCCAGTACCTGGACGACGTCGACCTTAAGTACGAGCAGCACCCTCCTGATGCAGTAAGTTCTGCTCTGTTTTCACCTTTCACCTCCTGCCTCGTGTGCCTCCTCGTAACTGTCCTGTGTCCCTCAGCTGGAGGAGCCTCAGATGCTGACCAATGAGAAGCTGTCCATCTTTGACGCCAATGAGTCTGGCTTTGAGAGTTATGAGGCCTTCCCCCAGCACAAGCTGACGTGCTTCAGGTAATGTCATGACAGAAACATCAGAGCTGTGAGTTTCCCGCCGAGTCGTTAGCACCTGCCCATGTCTTAAGCTGCTACCTCTTCACAGGGAAGAGCCACGAGGCTGGTGGAGGCATGGTAGGCCTCGGCTGCACTGCACGCGTTCTTGTCATTGATGATGTAACAGTCTGTACTCATCCCGGAGGTCAAGTGAGGGTTAGCTCTGTGTTTGGGCTGATCTAGGCTCTGTGGATTTAGCACGTCAGGTCCCTGTCCTTACAGATGGAGAAAACAAGCAAGTGACACTTTTCAGGTTGTACAAGTTGAAGATCCTTTATTTGAAACTCTTGAGACCAGTGTTTCAGATTTCAGGGTAGGGCTGGGTCACATAGGGCCTTCCAGGCTATGTGTACGGTAAGGGGCCCCTCAAGAGCACCTGCTAGAAGCCTCAGATGGACAGCACCCTTAGGACCCTCCCTTTCCTGATGCCACACCCACCCCAGGCTGGAGGTCATGGCACTAGGGACAGGGTCCCTGTGTGTCACTGTGGCAATGCTCTCCCCCACACCGGGACTCTGATCCATGTCAGGATGCTATCTGTCTGAGGTCCCAGGATCAGGCAACAGATGTGATGGGCTGAAGTGAAGCCCACTGTGCAGGACAGATGTTCTGGTCAGCCATGGCCCCTGCGGTGTCCTTGGGAGACAGCAGGGGCCAGGGCTTCCTTGCTCCTGGGCAAAGGTGCTGAGGATGTGCTGCCCTGGACCAGGGCACCTGGCTTAGTTAACACTCTGCATTTGGCCTGACTATGGCTGGCCTAAACTAGCTATCAGAGGGTCAGCCCTGTCAGCTTGGCCCTTGCCTGGAACTCAGGGTTTCTCTCTGTCACTTCTGCAGAAACAGTGAGTCTGTGGGGCAGGGGACTGATCTCCCCCCTGCAGGTCCACGACATTCACCGTCTGTGTCCCTCTTTCCCACTGGACCTTAAGCCCTCAGGGTAGGGCTGTCATATCTCTGTCTGCCACGCTGGGCATGAGAGGCGACTCTACTTTGGGTGTCATGTTTTTCATTTGCAATGTTTACCTATCCAGGCACTGGTGCCTCACATCTCTAATCCTAGCTACTTGGGAGGTTGAGATCAGGGGAATCTCAGTTTGTGGCCAACCTGGGCAATTGATTTGCAAAACCCCCTGTCTAGAATGTCGCTCAAGTAGTGGAGTGCCCACTTTGGAAGCTTGGCCTGAATTCAAACCCCAATTCCACAAAAAAGTTTGTCTGAGCATGATGGTGAAATCCTGTAACGCCAGCAACTCAGGAGGCAGTGGCAGAAGGATTCCAAGTGTGAGGCCAGTCTGGGCTATGTAGTGAGACCGTATCTCAAAAAAAAGTTTGTTTTGTGCTTTTTTTTTTTTCTTTTCTTTTTTTTTTTTTTAATAGTACTGGGATTTAAATTCAGGGCCTTACACTTGCCAAGCAGGCGCTCTACCACTTGAGCCACTCTTCGGATCTTTTACCGTGTTGGGTTTCAAGATTGGGTCTCATGAACTATTTGCCCAGGGCTGGCTTTGAACCTTGATCCTCCTCCTCTCTGCCTCCTAAGTAGCTAGGATTACAGGTATGAGCCACTGGTGCCTGGCTTGATTTTTTTGTACCTAGGTTCTCTGATTACTCCTTTGGGAGAGACATGCTACCAAACGCCAAAAACGTTTGGCTCTGGGTGGCTGTGGGGACCATGGGTGCCCTACGTCCATTTGACATTAAATCTGCAATGGGAGGCTGAAAGCGTCCCTCTCCCTATGTCTCTGATGGGTCTTCCTATCCACCACCTGCTTTATTTTCTTACTGAAGTGCAAGTCACCTAACACACCCCAGGAAGTATCCCAAAGGGGTGAATCGATAGAAACAGTGCAGGTGACAGCAGCCAGGGCCGGGGGAATCAGTAGTGACTGCTGAGTGGGTACAGGGTTGTTTTGGGTGATGGAAGGTGGTGCTCCCAGCATAAGTGCCCCTGCCTTCATGGTGGTCCTCTTTGTAGATCCCCGTCCTCGTGACATGCAATCAAGCTTATTGTTTGGATGATTAGAACACAGTACTGATCTACTTTTCGGGTAACTAAAAAATAAGAGTCTAGGACTTGGATTTAGTTGCATCCCCTGGTGCCCAATCCTAACCCTCTGTGGCTATCTGTGGTGGTGTAACCTGCTGTTAAGCACATCCTCTGTCACCTGTCTAGTGTGTACTGTAAGCGAGGTCACCTGTGCCCGATTGACACTGGCCTGATTGAGAAGAATGTCGAGCTCTTCTTTTCTGGCTCAGCCAAACCAATCTATGAGGACAACCCATCTCTTGAAGGTATGGGAATGTTCTAGCAGTTTTTTTGGGACAGATATTTTAAAACAAACCTCACTTGTAAAGCAGTAGCCGGCCTCTCAACCTGAGGGCCTGAGGCTCTGCCCTGAACACCTGTTAGCAAAGTCACCCCAATGAGGACCGCCCAGCCTGCTGATGAGAAACGCCAGCTGAGCTGGGCCCTCCGAGGACCACGTCGTCCTACTGGGTACTAGGGACTTTGCCTCTTAGGAAACTTTTTCTTTCTGTACTTGTAGGTGGTGTTAATGGCAAAAATCTTGGCCCCATCAACGAGTGGTGGATCACCGGCTTTGATGGAGGCGAAAAGGCACTCATTGGCTTCAGCACTTGTAAGTGTCTGGGCCAGCAGAGGCTGCTCTGGGGCCCGAACTGGGGCCTTCTTGGGGGTTGTCAGGTTCCTGCAGGAAGTCTCAGCACGCTTGTAGAAGAATGCCACATGACCATGGTCCAGTTAAGGTGGCCTCTCATATTTTATGACTGGCCCTGGTACTGACCCTACAGTTTTAAGAGCGAGTCATATTCTTAAAACTCAAACCCAGACCGAATTCCAAAATCCAGAGAAAAAGCCCCCATGGCTAGTCTCCATTCTCCAGCTGGTCTGGACTGGCTACTTAAGGACAAACTGACTGTTCTTTGTCACTTGGGTAAAGAATGATCTTTAGATTGTTCTAAAAGCTCCATAGACTCATCCCTGCCCTGAGGCCAGCATGGCAGCCATCAGGTTGTACCTGCTTTTTAAAACATCACCTGGCTGGACATGATGGCGCTCACTTGTCATCCCAGTTACTGAAGAGGCTAAGGCAGGAGGATCAGTTGAACCTAGGAACACGGATCCCACCTGGGCACATAGTGAGACTGTCTCAAACAAAGCACATAAAAATGTCATGTGCATAAAGAAATAAATGTTTAAGGAGATAGAAGTGCTAATTACACTGATTTGGTCATGATGTTCTGTGTTTTAAAATAAAAGTCGTGGTTCCCTCCAGCGTTTGCTGAATACATCCTGATGGACCCCAGCCCAGAGTATGCGCCGATATTTGGATTGATGCAGGAGAAAATCTATATCAGCAAGATTGTCGTAGAGTTCCTGCAGGGCAATCCTGACGCCACTTATGAAGACCTGATCAATAAGATCGAGGTGAGAGGCTTTTGTTCTTCGTGAGCAGGACTGCGGACCCACATCTATAACCCAGATGTTGCTAGAAAACTAAGGTGTATGTCCAGAGTCAGGAGAAATTATTTCTGTTCTGTTGGGACAGTGTTCCGTAAATGTTTGAGAAGCACATCTCGGGGTGTGGCTCAGTGGTGGAGCACTTGCCCGACTGTCACAAGGTCCTGGGTTTTATAAAGAAAAAGACCAGTGTCAATGGCTCACACCTATTATCCTAGCTAATCAGGAGGCAGAAATCAGGAGGATCACGGTTTGAAGCCATTCCCGGGCAAATAATTTGTGAGACCCATCACAAAAATATGCTGGCAGAGTGGCTCAAGTGGTAAGAGCACCTGTCTAGCAAGCGTGAACCCCTGAGTTCAAAGCCTAGTGCTGCCAAAAAAAAAAGTATTAGATCTTTTCATGGTGCTAGGATGGAACCCTAGGCAAACACTACACGTCCCAACTCCTGTTTTTTTTTTTATTTCCCCAAAGACCACCGTTCCACCATCTGCAATCAACTTAAACCGGTTCACAGAGGACTCTCTCCTCCGCCACGCCCAGTTTGTGGTGGGACAAGTAGAGAGTTATGATGACGCCAAGGACAGTGACGAGCAGCCCATTTTCCTGTCCCCCTGCATGAGAGACCTAATCAAGTTGGCTGGGGTTACCCTGGGACAGAGGTAAGAACGCAGCCGGAATGAAACTGGAGACCTGAGATAAGGGTAGGCAGAGTTGCCTGTATCCAGTTCCCTAAAACGCTGGACCCTTCTCCCAGGCGAGCTGAGAGGCGTCAGACCATCAGACATTCCACCAAAGAGAAGGATAAAGGCCCCACAAAAGCCACCACCACCAAGCTGGTCTACCAGATCTTTGACACGTTCTTCGCAGAACAGATTGAAAAAGATGACAGGGAGGACAAGGAGAATGCCTTTAAACGTCGGCGCTGTGGCGTCTGTGAGGTAACCTCCCCTGGACCTGGCTCCTAGCCGTGTCTGAGTGACTTCCTGCTCAGATGTGGCCCCTACAGCAGGAGTGGGAAGGAGTTAGGAGTGGTGGCAGCCCGGGTGCCACATAGGACGAATGGGTTGAGGAGGTGTGTTCTGGCACTTTGCTGTTAATGGCACTGTCTGACTAGAGCCAGCTCCCTAGCTGGGGCGCGTTTCCTCATGTCCCTGTATCTGAAGTCCCTGTGTGGCTGCTGAGAGTGGCTGCCCACAGGGAGAAGGCTTTCTCCAATGGGGAGGAAATGCCCTGTCTCAAAACTTCCTGCAGGAATTGGGGGTGCAGCTCAAATGGTAGAGCACCTGCCTAGCAAGCACAGGGCCCTGAGTTCAAATCCTCAGTACTAGAAGATTTTTGTGTGTGCTACTGGGGCTTAAACTCGGGTCCTACACCTTGAGCCACTCCACCAGCCCTTTTTTGTGTTTTGAGATAGGGTCTCATGAACTATCTGTCTGGGCTGCCTTTGAACTGAGATCCTTCTGATCTCTGCCTCCTGAGTAGCTAGAATTGCAGAAGTGAGCCACCAGTGCCTGGCAGTTAATGCGGAATCTTCTGTTGGACATGTGCAGTCTTCTCACAGCATGTACATCGTTTGAGGTGCAGAAAGACGTCTAGACATGATGTAAAGTCCGTGGGAACGTGTGTGTGGTTTCTATGCAAATACTCCACCATTGTGTTTGAGGGACTTGGGCACCAGTGAATTTTGGTTTTTAATCTCCCAGGCATACTTACCGAAACTGTAGTTAGTTTCCTTCAAGGACTTAACCTAATTGGATGACAGAAATCAGGCCTATCTTGGTATTTGGTTTTGGAATCTCTCATTTGACTTTATCTTGCAAAACTACAGTAGCAGTCTTGAGAGCCACCTTGTGGTCATGCCTCACACTGGCGTCAGTTTTACCTTTAATAGTCTTCACAGGGATTGGCAAATATTTACAGTTCTGAGTTCTTGTCCTTTAGCACACATGTATCCAATGACTATAACCTTTAAAGTCTCTGAAAATGTAACAGATCTTTTGCAAATCTGTTACGTTGATGCAGGTAGCTTTGGTTAATCATTTTAACTGTTCTGTAGTGTTCTATTACATGATGTCTCAACTTGTTCCCTCAGTGATAGGTGCTTTCCGATATTACTAACCACAACCTTCTTGGACAGAGGTTTTATTTATTTTTTTTTACATTTTTATCCTATTGTTGTAGTAGGGGTACATTGTGAGATTTCCAGAAGTTCTTACTGTATATCATAGTTGAATTCACCCCTCCATCATTCTCCTTTATCCCCTTGGACAAAGGTTCTTGTGAGTTGCTGGGATGTGGGCCTGTATAGTCGTCCGTCCTTTGACATCCCCGGGATTCATTCCCAGACCCCCTCAGACACCACAGTCCCTCATGTGACTGTGTTTGCATAGAGCCTACACACACCCTCCATAGATTTTAAATTGTCTCTAGATGACTTATAAACCTGACAATGGAAGTACCGTGCGTGCATGTAGCTATCACTCCTCTTTGTTTAGGGAATAATGTCAAGAAAAAAACTGACCTGCTTGGTAGAGGTGCAGCATTTTTCAAATACTTTGCTCTGTGGCTTATCCCTCAATGATAGGCAACTTCAGTATTTCAAATTATGCCACGGCAGCTTCCTTAAATAAGGCTTAGAGAAGTGGTTGCTGGGGTGCAGGCCTATGGACTTGGCTTTTATCTAGAAAACTACCCTCCGAGGCGTTTTACCCACTGAACCGCCAAAGACTGTAGCTTCTCATCTTCCCTCTTCACCTGTCTGCCAGTCTGCAGAGTGGCAGGATAAGAAAGATATCGTACTCATAACGAGGTTGGATGTGCATGTCCTAGAAAATTCTACCTCCCCAGGAGTGATGGTGACTGACTACTCTTTGTGATGCTGTTCTAGGTCTGTCAACAGCCCGAGTGTGGGAAATGCAAAGCCTGTAAGGACATGGTTAAGTTTGGTGGCAGTGGACGGAGCAAACAGGCCTGCCTAAAGAGGAGGTAGGTGGGTCCACTGCTTGTTCCCCTAGCCAGGGACAGGGCCAGTTGATGCAGGTTTGCCACACACAGTCCCACTCTACAGATGTGTAGAACAGGCCAGATTCCTTTGCCTGGGCTTGTCCCGGGGCCAGTACCTGCTACCTGACTACAACAGCCCTGTCTGTGAATTTTTCAGGTGTCCCAATATGGCCATGAAGGAGGCTGATGATGACGAGGAAGTTGATGACAATATCCCTGAGATGCCGTCGCCCAAGAAGATGCATCAAGGGAAGAAGAAGAAACAGAACAAAGACCGCATCTCCTGGATGGGGCCATCCATCAAGGTAATACTCACCAGGTTCTCGCTTGGCTCGCTGTCACACTTCTCAGCCCTGGAGCCCAGACACCTGCCCACTTGCCCCGCTCCCCGCCCTTGAGCCTCTGTTTTCCTAACAAGCGTTTGACCTCTGGCCAGGGAACAGATGTCTGGGGGCAATAGGTCATCTCCCACTTGTCCTGTGTCCCCATACGTAATGGTCAGCTCAGTCCCTGTCTCAGAACTAGAATAAACAAATGACGATGTCCTCTGGGTTTCACCTCCCTGCTGTCATTAACCTAGACACAGTGGGTCCATTCAGCCCAGGTGGGCTTTGCCACCTGCTAGGTGACGGCATAGCTATGCACCTATAGGAGCAGGTGCTTGTGCTGCCATATAGTAGGAACAGTTGAGGGGGTGCTGGGAGCCCTGAGGCTTTACGGCACTGACACCTGAGCTCTGTGACCTTGGTGGTGAGGTTGGGGGCAGGACCAACTGAAATAAGCCCAGCTTCCCCATCAGGAGGAGGAGGAGGCTGTATGGAACAGTGGAGTAAGCGAGGAGCAGACAACAGTCTCAAAGACCACAGAAGGCTGGTTGTGTGGCTCAAGTGGTAATATGAGCACCTGCCTAGCAAGTATGAGGCCCTGAATTCAAACCCCACTTCCACAAAAAAAAAACCCCAAAAAACAGTGAGGTCAGCCCTGTGCTGCTAACCCCAAACTGTGGAACCAGAGTTGGTTCTGATGGTGGTGTGCAGAGCTGAGATGGGACGTGTGTGCCCTTGGAGCCAGTGACCAGCCAAGGGAGGCAAGTGTTCTCTGTAGCCAGCGGGCTGGTCTGGCTCATAGCATCTTGATGAACTCATAATGAAATCATAGTTGTGTTTTTACTTTTTACTCTGTTGGGGGGATCTGGGATGGAACCCAGGCTTGGTGTGTGCAGCACAGACTGTACAACAGAGCTGTACCCCCAGCCCCAGGTTCTGATTTCATATGAAGTTAGGGAGGGCTGCATAGTGGCCCTCACCCGAACTTGAACTCTAACCTTCAGCACGATGAGAAGAGGACCTTTTATGAGAAGGTGTGCATCGATGAGATGACCCTGGAGATGGGGGACTGTGTCTCTGTCATCCCAGATGACTCCTCCAAGCCGCTGTATCTAGCAAGGTATGTATCCCTTACGTACGAGCACGACGTGTCTACTGTGCCAGGATAAAACAGAAACACAGACCTGCCTTCCCCCAAATGGACTCAGTCAGAGCTCCGGCCACATCAGCCTTCTCCCATCCCATCTTGTAATGACAGGGTCACGGCTCTATGGGAAGACATCAACAATGGGCAGATGTTCCATGCCCACTGGTTCTGTGCTGGAACAGACACGGTGCTTGGGGCCACATCGGACCCCCGGGAGCTGTTTCTGGTAGATGAGTGTGAGGACATGCAGCTCTCATACATCCACGGCAAAGTCAAGGTCATCTACAAACCTCCCTCAAAAGACTGGTCTATGGAGGTGAGTGCCCCGTGCCTTCCATGGGCTGCCGCCTCACTGTTGGGCTTGTGGCTGATGTTGTGTTCTTGTTACCAAAGGGAGGCATGGACCCTGAGGCCATGCTGCTGGGGGAAGTTGACGATGGGAAGACCTACTTCTACCAGCTGTGGTATGATCCCGACTATGCGAGGTTTGAGTCCCCTCCAAAGATCCAGCCATCGGAATCCAAGTGAGTGGAGCTCGCTTGCTGGTCCCTCCCCACCACCCTGATATGTCACCCCATGCCTCTCTTAGGGGTTTGCTCCCTCTTTGTGCTCTATGGACCAAAGCCCAGCTGGACATCATGGAACCACTTAAAGCGTGTAGATGACCTGGGGATACCTTCGAGACACCTTCATTTCCAAGAGCAGAACGGGGCTTTCTGTCTTAGGACTTCCTGTCTGCTCATTTCATGGTGCTAGGGATGGAACCCAGGGCCTTGCTCGTGCTTGGCAAGGGCTCTACCACTGAGCTACCCACATCTCAGCCCTAAGGGCTTATTTTATTTCTGAGACAAGGTCTTGATGTATTTCCCAGGCTGGCCTGGAACTCTTGGGTTCTAGGGACCCTCCTGCCTCAGTCTCCCAATTAGCCAGTACTTCAGGCGTACACTGCCATTCTTAGTCTCATAGTTTGTTTGCAGCACTGCAGGTCAAATCTAGTGCCTTGTGTATGTGAGGCAAGTGCTCTACCACTGACTTACATCACTAGCCTTTTAGTCAGTACTAGGGTTTTGAACTTAGGGCCTTGAGCCACTTAAGCCAGCCACTCCTCCAGCCCTTTCTGCTTCAGTTATTTTTTCAGATAGTTTTATATTTTTTCCCTAAGCCAGCCTGGAATACAATTCTCCCACCTACACCTTCTGCATAGCTGAGATGACAGGTATGCAATGCCATGCCTGGCTTTTGTTTTGTCCAAGCTCACTTCAGACTGTGATCCTAACTCTGTCTACTGAGTAGCTGGGATTACAGGCATAAGCCATTGCACCCAGCCAAGCTCTGGTTTTTTGAGACAGTCTCCATGTAGCCCAAGCTGGCTTTTGACTCTCAGTCTTCCTGCCTTTGCCTCATGCATGCTGGGACTACACACCACCACGCCCAGCTTGGATGTTCTTAACCATATTCCAGATTCTGTTCTTGAATGTCTCAGGGTTTCCATGTTGATTGTTCCATCAAAAATGGGATGGCTTATTGTCTTTGTGTTACATATTTGGGCTGTGATCACAAATACATACCCTCACAGTGTAGACATAAAGGACAAGAAAGCCACTTCCTCCAGACATCTGCAAATACATTCTCCCAGTGGCCCCAGAGTCTACGCATCAACGCTGTGGGGGCGGCTGCTACAGTCACTACTGTCCACCTTAGGGCCTTGTTTCCTGCTCTCTCTTCCTCAGGTTCTGTGTGAGCTGTGCCCGTATGGCCGAGATGAGGTATAAAGAAATCCCCAGGGTCCTGGAACAGGTGGATGAAGTAGATGGCCAGCTGTTCTACAGCTCCGCCACCAAGAATGGCATCGTGTATCGGCTGGGCGATGGCGTGTACTTGTCTCCTGAGGCCTTCACATTCAAGTGAGTGCCCCTTTGCCAGGGCCAGGTTGCCTAGACCAGTCAAGCTTGGCTTTGTCATGCCGCCACTATCTGCGCCTCTCAGCTGCCGCACAAGCCATCGCCTTGGCCATTGCATTCAACTTTCCATTAATGTAACAAAATACTTGAGGTAATCAAGTGAAGAAGAGAAAATGCTTACTCTGTCTCACAGTCCAAGAATGGGCCCCAATGTGGTGCAGATGCGTTGGCAGGGTGCATGGGGCGTAGAGCTCACTTTGGCTCATAGCCAGAGAAAGGAGGAAGAGACTGGTGCCCCACAGTTCCCCCTTCAAGGGTAAGCCTCCTGTAACCTAGGTGCCTCCCACTTGTCCTTACCTTCTAGAGGTGCCACCATCTCCAACAGTGTTGGACCAGGCCTTTAATACATGGAACATTTGGGAGAGACTTATTTCTTCTTGGCAGTGCTGGGGTTTGAACGTGGGGCCTTGTGCTTGCTAGGCAGGTGTTCTGTTGCTTGGGTCATGCAGTGGTACTACCTTAGTTACTTTTCAAACAGGGTCTCTTGTTCAGGCCAGCCTGGGCAGTGATCCTCATTTATGCCTCCCGCATAGCAGGGATGACAGGCGCACACCACCATGCCCAGTTTATTGGTTGAGATGGGACTAGAGTTTGAACTCAGGACTCAGCACTTGCAAAGCAGGTGGTCAGTAACTTGAGCCACACCCCCAGTCCATTTTGCTCTGGTCGTTTTGGAGATGGGGGTCTCCAGAACTATTTGCTTAGCCTGGCCTTGAATCTTGATCTTGGCCTCCCAAATAGCTAAGATTATAGGCATGAGTCACTGGCATCCAGCCCCCTGCTAACTTTTTGCCTGGGCTGACCTAGAACCCTGATCCTCCTGAGTAGCTGGGATTACAAGTTTGAGCTACTGTACCTTCCATATCTTTGGGACTTTTAACATCTGTTTCTCTGCGTATAACCCACCATGAAGCCTCAGGCAGGCACTTCCTACACTCGGTTATGATGGGGAGAGCAATCAGATCTCACTGTGGACGCTCTGAGGAGGAAGCAAGCTGGGAAGTGTCTCGCCCAGGGCCTGGCTTAAGGTCAAGGCTTACTGAACGTGAGTTACTTCCTGGTCACTAGGAATTGCATCAGAAGACCCTTCCACCTAACAGGATTGAGGAGCTTTAAGGAAAATCAGAGCCACGGGTGACTCATGTTCTCCATCCGTTCCTTGTCCATCTTAACAACTAGTGCACAACTTCTGAGCTTAGTTCAATTTCTGGATTTGAGTTCCATTTTCCCAGAGTCCCCGTGGGACCTGGTTCCCCATTGTCAGCTTGGGTACTGTGAGCTCTGGAACACGGGAGTGGAAGCCTCCGCTTTGGTTCTGGTGGGGTGCATCAATCCCCCCTGGTACTGCTTGTCCTGGGAACAAGTGGTGGGCATCCTCTGTGGAACTTCCTATTTTTCCACTCGGTGGTACCTGAGAGCCCGGCAGGCAAGGTGGTAATGGGGAGGCGGCGACCATCAGAGTGACAGCAGTCTTCAGAGGGGTGGCCTATCAACTGTTGTAGGTGCGGCAGCCGAGGTGGGCAGTCACTTCCCCTGGGAGTCAAACCAAGCTCAGGTTGCCCCAGACTCTGTCTCCCTTCCCCATCAGTGCCTTCTTAGGATAGTATAGGTGACATCTCTCAAATCAGTCATGTAGAGCACAGCACTTTTGTTCTTGCCTGTCGCAGGTCAGCAGTGGGCTTGGACACCTGGGCTGACTGAGCTGGACTTTGAGATCAAAGAGAAGCAGGCTGGCCCTGCCCTGGGAAGCTCAAGGTCGCTTTGCTGCACTTGATGGGAGCTACATGTGCCACGTGGCCTAGGGACAGAAGGGGAGCTGGGAGTTTTGAGCAGTGCCCTAATGATAAATGAAACTTAACTTTTTTTTTTTTTTCGGTGGTACTAGGGTTTAAACTCGGGGCCTTCACCTTGAGTCACTCCACCAGCCCTTTTTTTGTGTTGGGTATTTTCGAGATAGAGTCTCAGGAACTATTTCCCTGGGCTGGCTTCAAACCTCGATTCTCCTGATTTCTGCCTCCTGAGTAGCTGAGATTACAGGCATGTGCCACCAGCACCCTGCAGAGACTTAACTTTGATGCACATCTTTCCCAAGGGCACTGGGCTGCATTAGCTTGTGAAATGTTAGACTAGGTGTGGGGTTGCTCCTCACGGTCACTTCTATGCAGCATCAAGCTGTCCAACCCCGGGAAACGCCCGAGGAAGGAGCCCGTGGATGAGGATCTGTACCCGGAACACTACCGGAAATACTCCGACTACATCAAAGGCAGCAACCTGGATGCACCGGAGCCCTACCGGATCGGCCGCATCAGAGAGATCTTCTGCTCCAAGAAAACCAGCGGCAAACCCAATGAGGCAGAAATCAAGATCCGACTCAACAAGTTCTACAGGTCGGTGGGCCTGTACGGAGAGAGGGAGCTGGAGATGGCCGTTTCTCCAGTGTTGCTAGTTATCTTTGCTGTGTTCAAAGCCCCAGTTTTTAAACCCTTTTAAAGCTGCTGAGCCCAGAGCTGGGGGTGCAGCTCTGAGTAGAGCACTTGCCTAGAGTGTATGAGGTCCTGGTTCCATCTCCAGCCCTGCCTAATGTAAAGGAGTTGAGGGCTACAGAACCTTTCTCTAAAAACGTATTTGAAGCAGATTTCCGAGTGATCAAAGCAGGGGTGGAGTGTCTTGGGCTTTGTCTGAGCCTTACTATCCACTGGCTGTGTGGGTTCCCCTATCTCCTCCCCCTTGGGCTCTGTACCACGTTGCTGGTTCTGGTGTTTCCACTTTTCTCAGGTGCTTGGCTCAGCTCAGTCTTACCTTTCTGAAGTGTTAGTGAGAAGAGCTGATGTGACAGGCCCATGTGGATCAGTGACAACTTGCTTTGCCTGTTAGCTAAGTGAATAGGTTTTCCCAGGTCCCTGCAATAACCAGTTGCAACTATAAGAGAAAGAAGCCTTCTGGTGTATAAGCCAGAAGTTGTAGAAATGCTTCTCACCAGGAGGTGGTGCTGTGGCTCATGAGGAGTGGTGGGGATGAAGGGCAGTAGCCATTGCAAGTGCAGACTAGGAGGCTGTGGGACCAGGAAGCCTGATGCACTGGGAGCTGTGATCTCCACTCAGGCCTGTGGAGACATTTATTGGTCCAGCCTGTCTAGTCGAAAACACTCCAGAGCCTGAGGGGGAGCAGTCCAAGGGGAAAATCTACACTGACCTCATGGGTTGGGTTGGTGTCAGAGCACTTGCACCAAAAATACAGAATAAAACTGTAAAACTCCTTCCAGGCTGTGTGAGTAGGGTGTACCATAAGATGTAAGTGAATGTTAGGGTTAAATGTGGGTTCCATCCCCAAGATACTTTTTTTTGGTAGTCCTAGGATTGAATCAGAGCCTTCTGCTTGCTAGGCAGGCGCTCTACCACATGAGCTACTCCTCTAGTCTCCTAAGATTACTTAGTATATGCAAATATCCTAAGTCCCTCCAAACTCAAACATTTCTTGTCCCAGGCTTTTCAGAAAAGCAACACTAGGCCCTCTACTTCACCGGCCCCCTTGGTGAGAGAATCCCTCATGCAGTGCCTTCTGCCCGCAGGCCAGAGAACACCCACAAGTCCACACCCGCAAGCTACCACGCAGACATCAACTTGGTCTACTGGAGCGATGAGGAGGCTGTGGTGGACTTCAAGGCCGTGCAGGGCCGCTGCACCATAGAGTATGGGGAGGACCTGCCTGGGGGCCTCCAGGACTACTCGGAGGGTGGCCCCGACCGCTTCTACTTCCTCGAGGTGGGGCCCGGGCTCCCTGGAGGGGCCTTGATGGTATGGTAGGATGACAGGTGGTGTATAAGGAAGGAGTCTAGCAGCAGGCTTGTGGCTTTCAAAGAAAGCATCGTTAGCAACTGCACATCCAATCTGTGTGCTTAAAGAAACACAAGAAGATGTAACGTTAGAACTGAGTGTGGTGGCACTCACCTCCCAATGCTCAGGAGGCTAAGGCAGGAGGATTGTAAGTTCAAGACCAGCATGGGTTGTAAGATCAAAAATACACCCTTTCCCCAAAGAGAGGGGAAATAGAAGCTGCAACATTTCAGTGTCTTGACACAACTAAAACTTACCTGAGGACTGAGTGGCCTCTGCTCACCAACCAGTATCTTCTCATGTACAGGGAAAGGTACCGCTTCCCTAGGACAAGGCCCTGCCCCTTTGACTCCTCAGCCAGGTGCCCACGTCCAGGCAGATGATCATGCAGGTGGCTCTGGTCATGGATAGGGCCCAGGAGCCTGTTAAAGTACTGATTGTGTTGGGTTCTTTTTTGGGACAGAACTAAGATTGAACAACTCAGGGCCACATGCTTGCTAGGCAGGTGCTTTACTGCTTGAGCCATTCCACCAGCCCGGTTTTGTGTTGAGTATTTCCCACATAGGGTCTTATGAACTGTTTGCCCAAGCTGGCTTCGAACTGTGATCCTCTTGATTTCTGCCTTCTGAATAGCTAGAATTATAGGCGTGAGCCACCAGTACCTATCTTGCTTTTAGTTTTTTTTTTTTTTTTAACCAGGGTCTCACATTTATGCCAAGACCATGACCCTCCAGTCCTCGTATCTATGCTCCCCATGGACATGGAATGACAGGCCTGCACCATGCCTACCTTATTGGTTGAGATGGGGCCTTTGATCCCTAAATTCTCCTGATCTTTGCTTTCTAAGTAGCTCGGATTCAAGTGTGAGGCACTCTTACCTGGCTCTTTTTCCTGATTTTAAAATGAGCAGTCGATCTTTGAGATAGTCTCACTTCTTTTTTGCTTTCTTGTGGAATTGGGGTTTGAACTCAGGGCCTACACCTTGAACCACTCCACCAGCTGTTTTGTTGTGATGGGTTTTTTTAAGATAGGGTCTCACAAGCTATTTGCCTGGGCTGGCTTTGAACTGTGATCCTCCTGATCTCTGCCTCCTGAGCAGCTAGGAGCCACTGGCGCCTGGCATCTTAAGTGCTTATAGTTGCAGTAATATCAGTGAGCAGATAAAATAATTTATGGTATTAGAACAGTTAAGGAGCTGAGCACAGTGGCACAGGCAGATAATCCCAGCACTTGGGAGGAGAAGGCAGGAGGATTGTGAGTTCCCATTGTGAGACAATGTCTCAAAAAACAAAAGGAAGGAAGAAACAAAGGCATGACTAGAGAGAAGTTAAGGTACTGAATACCAAATTAATTTAGTAGTCTGTTGAAGAGGGTTCCATATTTCCCTCTGAGGCTATAGTCGCTCACTCCTTTCCAGGCCTATAATGCAAAGAGCAAAAGCTTTGAAGATCCTCCGAACCACGCCCGCAGCCCGGGGAATAAAGGGAAAGGAAAGGGGAAAGGTATGTTGTCTTCCAGATTCCTTTTCCTTCCTGGCTGGACCCCAGGGCCTCGTGCCTGCTAAACCCCTGCTCTGCCACTGAGCCGCTCTCATCATGCGCTGCTTCTGTAAAACAAGGCTGTCTTGAATAAGGCATCCTATGAGAGTCTGTAGGACTGACTCCTGGGTTAATTTGCGGCATGTCCCCTCCAGGGAAAGGGAAGACAAAATCTCCAGTCTCCGAGCCGAGCGAGCCCAAGACGGTGATAAAACTGCCCAAGCTGCGGACCCTGGATGTGTTCTCTGGCTGCGGGGGACTGTCAGAAGGATTCCACCAAGCTGGTAAGTGCTGGCCCTTGTGAGCCCGGTCACCCTTCTGACCCCCACCTCTGGCTGGGAGGCTTCAGAGCACTCTGTGTCCTTGTGCCCACCAGGCATCTCTGAGACGCTGTGGGCCATCGAGATGTGGGAGCCTGCTGCCCAGGCGTTCCGGCTGAACAACCCCAGCTCCACTGTGTTCACGGAGGACTGCAACGTCCTACTCAAGCTGGTCATGGCCGGGGAGGTGACCAACTCCCTGGGCCAGAGGCTGCCGCAGAAGGGCGACGTGGAGATGCTGTGTGGTGGGCCTCCCTGCCAAGGCTTCAGCGGCATGAACCGCTTCAACTCCCGGACCTACTCCAAGTTCAAGAACTCCCTGGTGGTCTCCTTTCTCAGGTAACCAGGGCAGAAGCCCCTGTGTATGGCTCCTGTGACCCCGGGCAGTGGCCTGCAGTGGGTCGGGTCTTGCTTCCCCGCACCCTGCTGGGGTGACTCCCTTAGTGTTTCCTGCCCCACAGCTACTGTGACTACTACCGGCCCCGCTACTTCCTCCTGGAGAACGTGCGGAACTTCGTGTCCTTCAAGCGCTCCATGGTGCTGAAGCTCACGCTGCGCTGCCTGGTCCGCATGGGGTACCAGTGCACTTTTGGCGTGCTGCAGGTGGGCGCCGAGGACCAGCTGGCCACCGCAGTAGTGACGGGGGTCGGGAGGCAGACACTCAGACCTTCATTGCCCAGCATGGTGCTCTGGGAACTCAGATGGAAGAATCCCAGAGCGAGCCTACCTCTCAGTGTCCCCAGCGCCTGGGAGGCTTGGGCCCAGGGTCTTAGGCCTCTGTTCTCTTGTTCCTTTCCTGCTGTGGGGAAGGGTGGGGGCAGCAAGGACACCTCCAAGGGCAGCCAGAGCAAGGTTGGACATGGTGAGCTGCCGGAAGATGGCAATGCTCTTCCCCAGTTGGACATAGGCACACGCAAGCAGAGCCCACACGCCAGGTGGCTCTCAGTGACTGCATCTGCAGGGATGGGGTGGCCAGAGGGGACAAGGTCTTCTTTGCAAAGAGCTTGCTACTCATACTTCTGTTCAGGCAAGCACTGGACTAGTGGCAGCTTCAGGCTTGCAGTTAAGCCTGGCTGGCAGCTATAGTCTGTCTCCACAGCCATGGCCGTCAGGGATGGCAAAGCTCCCGGCTGTTTTTGGGGTCCTTCCACTGTGCTCCCAAAGAGCCAGCTGGAGTGACTGCTCCATCCTGTCCTCTCAGTGGCCGCTGCTTGGGGAGGCCCTTCACTCGGGTCAGCCCCCAGGTGGTTTGGGAACTCCCTAGGTGTGTGAGCTGAGGTACCGGACCAGCCCCAGTCCAGGTGCTTGGAACGCCCCTGACTGCAGGCATGTCCGGCTCTCCATGCAGGCCGGGCAGTACGGAGTGGCCCAGACGCGGAGGCGGGCCATCATCCTGGCTGCAGCGCCCGGGGAGAAGCTCCCCCTCTTCCCAGAGCCCCTGCATGTGTTTGCACCCCGTGCCTGCCAGCTCAGCGTTGTGGTGGACGACAAGAAGTTCGTCAGCAACATTACCAGGTAGGAGCCAGTAGAGTGCCTTCTTCACGGGCACAGAGTCCTGAGTTCAAACCTCAGTTCCACCAAAAAAAAAATTACCTCAGTGTGCCTTAGGCGCTGATGGCTACATGGTGGTGAGCAGTGAGCGGTGCTGGGGGTCCAGTCCCAGGATCTCTGTCCTGGGGGCCCGAGCAGAGGTGCAGATAGCAGGGCACGGCCAGCAGGGGGCGACAGAGTGCATGTCCCCCCAAGGTGCCAACTGCTGCCCCCTCTGCTGTGCTGCAGGTTGAGCTCAGGCCCATACCGGACCATCACTGTGCGGGACACCATGTCTGACCTCCCTGAGATCCGGAACGGGGCCTCGGCTTCTGAGATCTCGTACAATGGGGAGCCGCAGTCCTGGTTCCAGCGGCAGCTCCGGGGCTCGCACTACCAGCCCATCCTCAGGGACCACATCTGCAAGGTGCGGCCTGCAGTGCCTAGCTCCTGCTCCTTCTCCTTGAACCTTCATCCAAGCCGCTGTGACCTAGAGCCTCCAGCCTCACGACTCCCTTCCCTTCTTCTCCACCATCCCCCACACCTGTCCCAATCCTGGCTTCTCCCAGCCTCCTGCAAGCCTGTGCAGTCCCAGAACGTCTTCTAGTGCTGCCACCGTCCTGTGTTGACCTGGGGTATCTGGGTGCTACCTGCCCCACAGACTTCATCTCTCCCTTTTTCTCCCCTGTGTCTTCTCCCAAATACACCAATCCCAGCCCTCCACATCCTGCAGTTCTAATGTCACCCATGGTCATCCCTCATGCTGCTCTGTGGCCCTCAGTGGTTTTGTATTGTGTCCTCCCCATGGGATCTGAGTCCCTGGGGTTCCCAGTCACCACAGCATGCCCAGCATACTGCAGAGTTCAGGTGCACCTTGGTCCAGGTGACAGCCTGTTCATTCTTCTAGGACATGAGCCCCTTGGTGGCTGCCCGCATGCGACACATCCCCCTTGCCCCGGGCTCAGACTGGCGCGACCTGCCCAACATCGAGGTGTCGCTGTCAGATGGCACACTGGCCAAGAAGCTGCGCTACACCTACCACGACAGGAAGAACGGCCGCAGCAGCTCTGGCGCCCTGCGTGGGGTCTGTTCCTGCGTGGAAGGTGGGCCCCAGCTCCTGCTTCCCCCACTGGCTGGGGGCGGAGGGTGGCTTCTTGGGTTTTCCTACAACTGGCACATTTGCAGGTCAGCCTTAGGCTCTGGGTCATATCAGGTATCCCCAACAGTTGTACCAATGCAATGGGACCTCCGGCTGCTGTCCCTGGATGAGGTGACACAAGGTAGAGGCTGTTGCAGCCTCAGCACCACCCTCTCTTGCAGCTGGCAGAGCCTGCGACCCCTCAGCCAGGCAGTTCAACACCCTCATCCCCTGGTGCCTGCCACACACTGGGAACAGGCACAACCACTGGGCTGGCCTGTATGGGCGCCTAGAGTGGGATGGCTTCTTCAGCACCACCGTCACCAACCCCGAGCCCATGGGCAAGCAGGTGGGTCTGGGCAGGCGGCCAAGGCCACACGTGAATCCCTGCTCACAGCCTCCTTTCTCTTCCCTTCCCCGCACAGAGGGCGAGCAGCCCTGGCTCTCTTGCTCGGCTGCTCCCTCAGCCTCCATTGCATCTCTTGCTGTAGGGCCGCGTGCTCCATCCTGAGCAGCACCGCGTGGTGAGTGTGCGTGAGTGTGCACGCTCCCAGGGCTTCCCCGACACCTACCGGCTGTTCGGCAACATCCTGGACCGCCACCGACAGGTCAGTGCTCAGTGCAGCACGGGGGCTGGCTGGGAGCGAGGTGCTGCCTGGGACCCCCTGAGTGGCACCGCGTTCAGTCACCTCTGACGACACTGTAAGGGAACAGTGGGGTCAAGCTGGTGAGTCAGGGTGTCACTTAGCAGGCAGTCACTGAGCCCAGAGGAAGGTCCTGAGACACTGAGAGCAGGGTGTCACGATGGACTGTCGGGTTGGCTGTCCCTTAACTAAATGTACTACTGTTGGAATAATGACATGTACGGCTTAAAATCCATCAGGGCCTGGCTCCACCCCCATCTTATTGTCTAGAGCCAGGCCTCTTAGCTGGGAGAGAAACATGGCTCTGTGGCCCCCCTTCCTTTAGCTTTGAGGTACTAGGGCTTGAACTTGAACTCAGGGCCTACACCTTGAGCCACTCACCAGCCCTCTTCTTGTGATGGGTTTTTTTTTTTTAAGATAAGGTCTCAGGAACTATTATTTCCCCGAGGCCGGCTTCGAACTTTGATCCTCCTGATTGCCTCTTGAGCAGCTAGGATTACAGGTGTGAGCTACTGGCACCCAGCTAGCTTTGAGTTTTCTAAAGCCCTTTGAAGGCCCCTTCTCCATTAATGACACACGGGTGTCAGGTGCAGGGGTGGCTAACGAACGACAGAAGGGCTTTGGCCTGCAAGTGCAGAAGACCAGGACCCCATCCCCCAGAGCACTGATCCCCCCCACCCACCTTGCCAGTCAGACGTCCCCCTCTTCTTCCGCAGGTGGGTAATGCTGTGCCACCTCCCCTGGCCAAAGCCATCGGCTTGGAGATCAAACTGTGTGTGTTGGCCAAAGCGCAAGAGAGTGCCTCAGGTACGTGAGGCGGGGGCGGAGGTGCCCTGGGCTCTGGGGCTTGAGTGAGTCACTAGCCCCACCCGGGGAGGCTGCCATGCAGGTGCGCAGCCAGGTGAGGCTCCTGTTGGCTGAGCCTGGTAGGCCGGGCCTGCCTCAGGTAAGCAGCTGCTTATGGGAGCTCTCAGGACGGCTCAGAGCTCGGTACAGCTGCTATCAGTGGGCACTATCAGAGCACGCGGTGAAACGTCCCCAAAACCACGTACTTGTTCTGTCAGCCTGTGGCTCAGGGTGACACTGACTTTTCCTTTCCCTTCAGCAAACGTAGAGGCAGACACCACCACCAGGGACTAGTTCTGCCTTCCCACCACGTCTCCCTGGTTTCTGGCACCGGAACATCCACATGCACTGATGCTGTTGTCTTTTTAACATGTTGAAATCTGTCGTTCAAATGTGTTGTACAGTGTTTGTGGCCTTGGTTGTCATGAGGTGTGCTTATCAACTGACTTTGTGATCACTGTGCAGTACCTTGTGCATTCTCGATTTTAAAGGTTTTTTATTATGCATTATATCAGATCTACCACTGCGTGAGTGGAAATCAAGACTTTATGTAGTTTTTATATGTTGTAATATTTCTTCAAATAAATCTCTGCTATAAACCACCCTGGGCACTGACTCTGACTTAAATGGGGCCTCTGGCCCCACCTTAGCTAAGCTGGACAGGGAAGGGCGCCTCGGTGCTGAGCGACTGCTGGGTGTTTGAGGGCAGGTAGGGCCTGACTTCTGTGGCTCAGTCCTGGCCAAGGAGAAGCAAGCTCCAGAAGAAGTGCCCTCCAGGAAAGCTTTTTAAGGGGACAGTCTTGACTGGTCTTCACGGCCTTATGCCCATTTTTGGTCTGGAACAGACTTGCTTGGTGACACAGCAGCCATCTTGTGACTATGAAGACATGGAGTGGCTGGCACAGGAGTCACCACTGAGCTGCCCTCCAAGCCCTGGCCTGTCCACCCCCAACCAGAACCCCATTTGCCTAGGCTTGCTGCACTTCCAGTCCAACTCGATCTTACCGAATTGGAAGATGAGCAAACACTTGCTTTAGTTTGTCTTTGGGCAATGACTTGCTGTAGAATGCCAACAAAACAGAATCGGACACGTCGGTCACCATGGCTCATGATGCAGAGACCACTAGCGTGTAACTCCTGCCCTGCCATCCCTGTGGGCTTTCCCGAGGGCCCACTAGGTGGCACTTAGCCACATCTCCACAGATGCTTGTCATATGACCAAAGGACCAAGAATGGTGGAGTGCAAAATGCTTCAAGAAGGCAGTCCACCCCGGTGGCACACACCTGTAATTCCAGCACCCGAGGTGGAGGCAGACCCCGTCTCAAAAACAGTTGGGTGGCTAATACTGAGTACACTCACTGTGCAACCATCACCAATACTGCTTTCCAGAACTTTCATCATTCCAAACAGAAAATGTCCCCCTTAAGCACTCATTCCTCGTCCCCCATTCCTGGAACCGCCATTCTGCTTTCTGTATAAACGACTGCCTAGCTATGTGAGGTACACCTGTGAGTGGGATCCTGCAGGGCCTGTCGGGGTCCGGCTTTGCATGGATCTTGCCTGGGTCCCCTCCACACTGCAGTGTGGACCAGGACTCCATTCCCCCTTAAGCTGAATCCATTCCTCTTGGACTGTTTTGTTCTGTACCCATCAAGGATGGACACTGACTTGCTTCCACTTGTATTGGAATTGTGCTGCTGTGAACATGGGTGTGTTAACATCTGTCCGACACCCTGGCTCTGTACCAAAGCAGTGGGATGGTTGTATCGTATGGTCATCCTTGGTGGTGGTGGTACCGGGGTTTGAACTCGGGGCCTCATGCCTGCTGGACAGGAACTCCAACACTTGAGCCACTCTACCAGCCCAATTTTCTGTTTTTCGAGATAGAGCCTTATAAACTGTTTGCCTGGGCTGGTCTCAAACCTTGATCCTTCTAATCTCTTGCCTCCTGACTAGGATTAGAGGCATGAGCCACCAGAGTCTAGCTGCAGCTGGGTTTTTAATGAAACAGATCCCTGTCAAACTCCCCAGATATAATCACAGTCAGGACATTGCTGTATCTTCTTACCCAGTTTTCAAATTACCACGTGTTCATGTTATCAACTCAGTATTTCCTGTGTCTAAAAATACTATATAAAGCCAGGCATGGTGGTGCACACTTATAATCCCAGCACTTAGCTGTACATTGGTGGCTCACTCCTGTAATAGCTACTCAGGAGGCAGAGATCAGAGGATTGTGGTTCAAAGCCAGCCAGGGCAAATAGTTTGCAAGACACCATCTTGAAAAACCCTCCACAAAACCTGGGCTGGTAGAGTGGATCAAGGGGAAGGCCCTGAGTTCAAGCCCCAGTACCAGGGGAAAAAAAAAAATCCAAACACTTGGGAGGCTGACATAGCTGGATAATGAGTTCCAGGCCAGCCTGAGCTACATAGTGAGATCTGCTCTCAAAAAAAAAAAAAAAAAAAAAAGTAAGTGATATCTACTAAACTTGGTCACCTGCTGTTCAACCGTGGTTTTTTTTGTTTGTTTTAGCAGTACTAGGGCTTGAACTTGGGGCCTCCACACTTGCTAAGTAGGCGCTCTACTACTTGAGCCATGCTCCCAGCCCCTTGTTTGGAGTTTTTAAAGAAACACAACCTAGAAAAACTATAGTAAATCCCAGCACAACTAAATTAATGGTCAGCCTCTGTATCTACAGTGTTTAATGAGGAACTCTCTTGCTTTAGACTGAATCTTGTGTCCCTCAAAGGCCCATGTGGTAAAGGGCTGTTTTGCAGGAAGTCACTACTGGGAGATGGTGGTGATTGCAGGAGGGAGGCCCAGGGGCTCGAGGGACTACTTCCTTTCATTTCACTTCCTGGTGTTAAAGGTGTTGGGTTTTTTGTTTTGGTTTGTTTTTGGTGGTACTGGCCTTTGAACTCAGGGCCTCACGCTTGCTAGGCAGGCACTCTACATCTTGAGCCACTCCACCAGCCAAGTCTCCTGCTGTGACATGCTGCTGGTCACAGGCCCAAAGCATTGGGACCATCTGATCATAGACTGAAGCCTCATAAACCTTGAGCCAAAATGAAACTTTTCTCTCTTTAATGTGGTTGTCTCAGGAATTTGTTACAGTAAGAGGAAGCTGACTAACACACTTGTCTAACACAGCATCATTTCACAAGTGGCCATCGTCACACATGTGTAAGGTACCTACCATCCATGCTCCCTGGTGGCCACCGGTGACCCCCAGAACTTACAGAAACAGTGTTAGCCAGATCCAGGTTAAGTGTCCCTAATTTAAAGGAATTACATTTCATACATACTATACACACATTCATATCCCCTGTTAATGTATAAAATCTATATTCACATGTATATTATGTTTAAAGAAAATAATACATTTTTTGTTTTGTGGTGCTGAGGATTCGACCTAGGTCCGTGCACTTTGTAGACAAGCAGTCTTACCACTTGACTCCCACCCCGTCCCCCGCAGTCCTTTTGTTTTTTTGGCCTTGTGGGGGTTTGAACTCGGCCTCAGGCTGACTAGGCAGGTACTCTACCACTTGGGTCACACCCCCAATTCTTTTTGCTTTGGATCTTTTTCTTTTCTTTTCTTTTTTTTTCTTCACTTACTTTCTTTGGTTATTTTTGAGATAGTCTTGCTTTATGTTTTCGCTAGCCTAGACCGCAGTCCTCCTGTCATTCCTACTGGTGCTGGGATGACAGGCATGTAACCACTGTTCCATTGGTTGACATGGGTTCTTGTGCGCTTTTTCCCTGGGCTGGCCTCAAACTGCAATCCTCTTGATCTCTGTCTCCAAATTAGCTCAGATTACAGGTGTGAGCCACGGAGCCCAGGGGTTTAGGAGTTTTACTGGGGTAAAGAAGCAGGGTGGTTTAGGTCTTCGCAAGGGTGATCTGTCATGAAGTCAGTGGTCTGTGTATCCACGATCAGTCCTCCTGGCTCTTCCTGGAAGACATATTCAGAAAATGTCAGTGTTAGTGTGACCTGAAGTTGGAGTTCTCAGCTGCCTTTTTTTTTTTTTTCGCTTTTCCTGTGACAGAGTCTCACTATTTAGCCCATCCTGGCCTAGAATTTCCAATCCTCCTGCCTCAGCCTCCCAAGTGCTGGGATTATAGCCAGGAACCACTGTACCTGGTGCTGAATTCTCAGCCTTCTGATGTGATAAGGTCACCCATGTACTCTTGTACAGACAAGGTCAGGTGATAAAAGTTGGTTTCCACCATGTCCAGGAAAAGTAACCTAGGCAAACATTATCATAACCCCATGACAGCTGCGTTATCTCCTGCAAAACTAGTGGGAAAATGATAACAATCGCTCAGCTAGCCACCTCCAGAATTAGTAATTCTTAAAGTCGCCTAAAAGCAAGTGAAGCTAGAAAGTTTACTTAGGTTTTTCCTCAGTTCTGATGTTTAAATTTAAATGCAGGAACTGGGGACATGGCTCAAATGGTAGAGTGCCTGCCTAGCAAGCAAGGGACCCTGAGTTTCGATCCTGGTACCACCAAAAATAAAAAATTTAGCAGAAAAGTCCAAAATAAGGGGCTGACAGTGTATCTCAGTGGTAGCACACCTGCCTGGCATGCACAAGATCCTGGGTTCTCACCAGGTGCCTGTGGCTCACGCCTGTAATCCTAGCTACTTAAGAAGCAGAGATCAGGAGAATAGAGGTTAAAAGCCAGCCCAGGCAAATAGTTTGCAAGACCCTATCTCAAAAAAATTCATCACAAAAATAGGACTGGGGTTTGAACTCAAGGTGTAGGCCCTGAGTTCAAACCCCAGTACCACAAAAAAAAAAAAGATCTGGATTCCATTCCCAGCACACACACAAAGACCCCGTATAAGCTTCCCTTGATGCTGTCCTTTCAAAGCATCTATCATGAGCAGTTTCTGATATCTCTTTCTAGAAAATGATTTTCGCATGTCTGCTATGTACTATTAAAGAACTGTGCAAAATTAGGGTTGGAGGTGTCGCTCAGTGACAGAGTTTGTCCTTTGATGTGTGAAGCTGGATGGTATGCCTGTCATCCTTGCTACAAGAATCATGGTGCAGGCCAGCCTGGACATAAAAGTGAGACCCTATCTCAAAAAAAAAAAAACAAAAACAAAAACAAAAAACAACCAGAGCAAAAAGGGCTGGAGGTGTGGCTCAAGTGGTAGAGCTCCTGAAAGCATGAAGCCCTGAGTTCAAACCCCAGTCCCATCCAAAAAACAAACAAAATACCTCGCTGATGTAACACCCCACAGCATACAAGGATAAAGAGCCTATAAATGCTCTATAGTCTGATAAAGAAAAGGGAAAAAAAAAGGATCCTCCTTGCTTTGGTCACTGCTCCAAAATAACAGTAACAGGAATATAATTACTTAGCTTTTGTAGGGTCTGAACACGGCCTCCACTTCAGTCATACTCCCAGACTCTTTTTGCTTTAGGTATTTTTCAGGTAGGGTATCATGTTTTTGCCCAGGGCTGGCCTCAGAATATCATCCTCCTACCTATGGCCTTTGCCTAGCTTATTGACTGAGATGTGGTCTTGTGAACATTTTTCCTGGTCTGGTCTTCTCTCAATCTTCACCTCCAAAGTAGCTGGGATACCAGCATGAGCCACCAGGCCTGTCCTGGTCCTGAACCCATTTTCACATCCCGAGCTCATATCACTTTGATTGAGAATGCATGTTCTTAGATGGAGTACTGACAACCAGCAAGTAGGTGAAGAAACTTAAATCACAGGGCTGGGGGCTGGGGTGTAGTTCAGTGGTAGAGGCCCTGGGTTCCATCCCCAGCCCAACACACACACACACACCCCACAAGATTATATCAGAAAGCCAAGAATGGGGCTGGTGGAGCAGCTAAAGTGGTAGAGTGCCTGCCTAGCAAGTGGGTGGTCCTGAACTCAATCCCCACTACTGAAAAAAAAAAAGCCAAAAATGCTACAGGTTGGCTGAGTGGCTCAAGCGGTAAGGGTGCCCACCTAGCAAGCAGGAAGCCCTGAGTTCAAACCCTAGTGCCACCAAAAAAAAAAAAAAAAAAGAAAAACCCACAAAAATGCTACAAAGAAAAGGGAACCAGTTGATATCTTGTCATTCAGATAAGGAGATAAGGACAGTCCATGACAGGTGTCGGTGACTCATACCTGTAACCCTAGGTTATTCAGGAAGCAGAGTTCAGGAGAATCATGGTTCAAGGCCAGCCTGGGCAAACACTTGGCTTACCCAGTCAGGACAATATAGTGAGACCCCAGCTCTCAAAAAAAAAAAAAAAAAAAAGAAAGGAAGAAAGAAAGAGAAAAGAAAAAGAAAAAAAGAACGTTATTATCACTGTTATTATTACTACTACTATTATTGGGGGGAGGTGAGACAGAATCTCACTTTGTAGCCCAGGGCTGGCCTCAAATGGTGATCCTCCTGATCTCAGCCTCCCAAGTAGCTAGGATTACAGGGGTGAGCCACCGCTCCTGGCCCTACTAAACTTTTAAAAAGACAAATACACAATAAACCAGGCCTTTTGGTACTCGCCTGTAATCTGGGAGGCAAGCAGGAGCATTGCAAATTCAAGGCTAGCCTGGAATACACAGAGAGACTCTGTCTCAGAAGACCAAACAAGGGACTGGCAGAATGGCTCAAGTGGTAGAGCGCTGGCCAGCACGCGTGAGGCTCTGAGTTCAAAACCCCAGTACCGCCAAAATAAACAATGTTTAATGAAATAAGCTCAGAGATGCTCCTTGGCTCTTTACCAGCTGGCTGGGTACCAGCGCCCAGCCGCGCAGCTACAGTCATTTCCTCCTCCGTCCTCAGGGGGCGCTGTAGACGCCGCTGCCAGGCTGCTCTAGGCGGCGGCGGCGGCCTCACCGGAAGTCTCGTTCTCCGTCCGCTTCCGCTCTCTGGCCCGGGCTGGGGTTGCGTGGAGTAGACTTTACAATGCCGACCGGCGACTTTGAGTGAGTCCGGGGTCGCGGACGGGGGGCTCCGGAGAGGCAATGTGGGCATTCTGGGGCGTATTACGGGGCCGGGGTGCGCCGAGGCCGCGGATACCGGGCCTCGCTGCCCCATCCCTACCCCGCCACAAACTTGTCTCCGCAGTTCGAAGCCCAGCTGGGCCGACCAGGTGGAAGAGGAGGGAGAAGATGGTGAGTGCGTCTACGCGGTCGCCCCGGATCGCCTGGTCACTGCGCCTGCTGAGAGCCCCCTCCCTGCCCCAGGCCATCCTCCTGGGGCCAACCTGTTGCCCACTCCCTTGTCATCCTTCCAGGTCCCTGTCCCAGGCGGAAGTGGGAACAGCCTGGTTCCTGCATTTGTACTGGCGCCCGGATGGCTCTGTGGCTTGTCCCCCAGCTTCATGCGTGGGGTCTTCCCACTCCTGTCACTGCTCGAGGCCACCACGCCAGTCCTCTGCCCTTGACCCACCTTCCCTCAGCTTCTAGTGGGGGGTGTCACCCCCAGGGTCTTTGCCTCTCGGTTTTGGAGCTCCTTCCCGCCCCCAGCTGACCCTGTCTCCCCATGCTCCCTCTGGCAGACAAATGTGTCACCAGCGAGCTCCTCAAGGGTATCCCTCTGGCCACCGGGGACACCAGCCCAGAACCTGAGCTGCTTCCAGGAGGTAAGTGACCCACTCGTGACTGCCACTCCATCCCCGGGCTACCCCTGTCCCCAGCCTTGCTACCACCGGCTCCCCATTACCCAGGGCTCAGATACCCTCATCTTTTCCCAGCCCCACTGCCGGCTCCCAAGGAGGTCATCAACGGAAACGTAAAGACAGTGACCGAGTACAAGGTAGATGAGGATGGCAAGAAGTTCAAGGTGAGTCTGGGCTGAGGACAGAGGGCAAGTGCCCTGTGCTTGGGGGCACTTATATCTGCAGTGAGGGGCAGTGTGGGTTGGTGAGGACAATCCTGTAGTTCCAGGAACCTTGAGGTGCAAGAAGCCGACCTTCTCTCCTCCCTTCCACAGATCGTCAGAACCTTCAGGATCGAGACCCGGAAGGCATCAAAGGCTGTTGCAAGGAGGAAGGTGAGACCTTCCTTCCTGTTTTGGGGGTTTGCCTAAGGTTAACCCAGAGGAATTGGGAATTCCTGATGCTGGCAGGGTATCTAACGTTTTTGGGGAGTGGGGTGGGAATTGAGGTAGGGTCTTCCTATGTAGCCCAGGGTGCCCTGGAACTTGTGGTGCTTCTGCCTCCGCCTCCCAAGTGCTGGGATTGCAGGTGTGCACCACCATGCCGGGATTCAGGCAGCATTAGGTTCTTACTGCTCTTAGCCTGTCTACCTGGAGGAACAGAGCCAAGCCCTCCCTTGAGGCATTTAAAACCACAGCTCCTGTTTACCCAGGGCTTCTGGAAGAAGCAACAGCTGTGAAGCCGCATAGCACACTTTGCTGTGCACTTTCTTTGTGCCAAGACCCGTGCCAGGCACGCTGCAGGATGTTGCTTCTCACTCCATCTCCGTCACAGTCCAGGCAGGCAGGAAGCATTTGTGGTCCCTGTTTTATAGGAACGAATGAGGCGCAGGTCGTTTAAACAGAGCAAGTTCCCTTATGCCTGGCTGAACCATGCACGTCCCTGAGTGTCACTTCTGGTGGGAGGTGGCCCACCAGCCTGCCGTAGAAGTTGGTTGTGCATGTGTCCCTGCCCCACTCTCAGTCTCGTTTGTGGAGCTCTTGTCTGGCTGAGAGCTGCCCCTGTCTCCCGGATCCGATGTGAAGCTAGGGCCTAGCACGACACTTAGAATAAGGGAGTCGTCATTGTTACGATTAGGGGAGTGGAGTATGGGATTTGAGGCCCAGACATGCTGGAGGTGGCATTTGCAGGCCTGGGGTGCCCCCTCACGGGACCCTATCTGCCTCTGCCCTGATTTTTCTCATCTCCCCTCCCTCTCTGAGCCCAGAACTGGAAGAAGTTTGGGAACTCAGAGTTTGACCCACCAGGGCCCAATGTGGCTACCACCACTGTCAGTGATGACGTCTCCATGACATTCATCACCAGCAAAGAGGTAGGTGGGGCGACAGAGCAGGGTTGGTGCCAGGGTGGCTGTGGCAGAGGTGTGGCAGCCTCCTTGAGCTGCTCTGCCATTCCTGCCAGGACCTGAACTGCCAGGAGGAGGAGGACCCGATGAACAAGCTCAAGGGTCAGAAGATTGTGTCCTGCCGCATCTGCAAGGGCGACCACTGGACCACCCGCTGCCCCTACAAGGACACCCTGGGGCCCATGCAGAAGGAGCTGGCCGAGCAGCTGGGCCTGTCCACTGGCGAGAAGGAGAAGTTGCCGGGAGGTGCGGCCCAGGGGCTCTGTGGAGGGGCCCTGGTTGTTACAGCACCGGCCCTGTGGCTGTCATCATCCACACTGTCACCGCCTGTGTTTGGCTGTGCCTGCGCCTTGTGCATCCTTAGTGCGCAGCTGCTCTGAGTGCAGTTGGGGGTAGTTGTGCCAGGTTATGTGTGACTCGCTGGCTGCTCTTCTGCTGGTGACTGACCATTCTGGCTGAGTGTGTAATGTCTTGTCTGGCCTGTGATGCCAGCACCCCCACTTTGTGTGTGTGCATGTGATTCCCTTGCAACTGGTCCTAGTCCTTGGACACAGTCTGGTGGTGGTGGGCTTGGGCAGCTCCCTCCTGTGGCTGGCTTCTGAATTGTCCTTGTCCCCTGCCTTGCATGGGGATTGTGTGTTGTGTGCTTGGGGTGCTTAGCCCTGTGTGACAAGGTGTGGGTGCCTGGAGGGTGTCATCTCCCTGCTTGTGACCTTGGTGCCATCATGGCCACTGAGGTTTAGAGAGGCCTGGAGTGCCCCATCATATGCCTGTGGTTTGGCAGGTGGTGGTCATGCTGGACAGGGCCAGGCCTTTGGTGTCATAGAGTAAGTAGGGTGGCTGCTCAGTGGGCACCACTGCAGGGGCTCAGGACTGAGTGACCGTCCTTTGGTGTGCAGAGCTGGAGCCTGTGCAGGCCGCCCAGAGCAAGACGGGGAAGTACGTGCCGCCAAGCCTGCGGGACGGGGCCAGCCGCCGCGGGGAGTCCATGCAGCCCAACCGCAGAGGTGAGAACGCCTCCTGGCACCCTGTAATTATCCCTGGGCCACTGTGTGGGGGTTGGGCAGGGCCTTCTCCTCACTGCTGACCTCCCATTTGCACAGCTGACGACAACGCCACCATCCGTGTCACCAACCTGTCCGAGGACACCCGTGAAACAGACCTGCAGGAGCTCTTCCGGCCCTTCGGCTCCATCTCCCGCATCTACCTGGCTAAGGACAAGACCACTGGCCAGTCCAAGGTGGGCAGGTGGCCTCAGGACAAGTGGCAGGCAGGTGGGGTCATCCGTGCTCGCTCTTGCTCTTGTCCCCTGACTTGTCTGCACCGTCCCCCAGGGCTTTGCCTTCATCAGCTTCCACCGTCGTGAGGATGCCGCGCGCGCCATCGCTGGGGTGTCTGGCTTTGGATACGACCACCTCATCCTCAACGTCGAGTGGGCCAAGTAAGACCCTCCCCTCCCTGTTCTCCCCCTGCCCGCCACCATGGCCAGTTGGGCCCCTGGACATTTAACAGCCACCAAGCCTGCTGGGAGGTGACAGTTCTTTATTGTCTTTTTATAAAAACCCTGAGAGGGACAGATGGGCACCAGTGTCAGCTAGCTGCTTTTCTTGGGACCCACTGCCTGTCAGTCCACAGCAGCAGAGCCTGGCTTATAACTGCTGGTGTGGCTGCACATGTGCCCTTTGTCACCATGCTGCCTGTCTCCCCACGTCTTGGATGTCCTGCTTGTGGGGGTTTTTTGCTGAACCTCAGGGTCTGAAGCCTTCCTTATCCCTCCTTCATCCCTCCCTCTCCCTCTCCAGGCCATCAACCAACTAAACCAACTGCCGCTCAGAGCCTTGTTGACAAAAGTGACTTCAAAGAGCAGTGGTGCCAAGGGCATAAAAAGGCACAAAGCATTCTCGTGTGTCCTGTTCATTCTCAACGTTCTGTGTGGGGTGCCTCCCTCTCCCCCAAGCTGGGCTTTGGTCTCTGGCCCACGATGGCCTTGTGGGTGACACCGTGGAAGGGACTTGTGCCTTCCCCCACTTGCGCTGTGGTTGTCCCACCCTGGCTGCCACTTCCTGGAGGAAGTGGGAGCCCGGAGGGGACCTCTCAGGGCATAGGGCCTGTCACATTTTTGGGTTCTTACTTGGTCACTATGAGTGCCTTATGGTGAGGAGCAGGCTCGAGATAGAGCACGTCATAGGCCTAGCTCTGAGGTTTCAGGGGTGGCTGTGGCGGCAAGAGGCAAGACCTGGCCAGGGTTCTTGTCCGGGTTTTGGCGGGTCAGGTAGCACTGGCGGCAGCAGTCCAGGCTGGGCACCACGGCCATGTAGAGCAGCGGGTGGATACAGATGGCCAGGGGCACCAGGCCCCGCGTCACCTGGTAGCTCAGGTAGTGCTCCAGCTCCAGTGCCTCCATGGCCTGGGTCTCATTGGCAAAGCCTGGACAGCGGGCACGCCAGCGCTGCCGGGCGTCCAAATTGAGCACCCGTGTGACATGGTAGGGCACGTAGGAGCTGGCATAGAGGGCCACCCCACTGGCCACCAGCATAATCACACGCAGCTTCTCAGCCGAGGTCATGCTGTGACTGCGCAGCACGGCCCACCCCAGTGCACCGTAAGCCACCAGGGTGAGCAGCAGTGGCAAGCCGCCACCCAGCCCCGCCAGCACCAGGCTGTAGGCTCTGAAGGCTGGCAGCCGGCTGTCATCTGCTGTCCCCAGGCACTTGACACAGGCGTCAGGTTTGGTTTGGCTACACTCCCCTGCTTCCTGCTGTGGCTGCTTCAGGTGGGAGAAGCTGAGGGTGGGCACTGCCAGCAGGGCCGCCAGGACCCAACTGGCAGCACTGAAGGCCCAGGCATGTTTAGGCCGCAGATGGCTGCGGGTGAAGAAGGGGTGGACCACACCCAGGTAGCGGTTGAGGCTGATGCACGTGATGAAGATGACACCGCCCAGCAGGTTGCAGGTGAAGAGGAAGCGCTCCAGGCGGCAGGCCACCTCCCCATAGCTCCAGCTCTTGGGGGGGTAGAAGTACATGGCCAGCGGGGGCAGTGTCAGGGCATAGAGTAGGTTGCTGAACGCCAGCTGGGCAGAGAAGACCACGGCCAGGTGCCATGGCCGCTGTTCCCGCATGATGAAGCGGTATAGGGCCAGGCCATTGCCTGCCACGGCCACCAGGAACTCAACCATCAGAAGGGGACACAGGTATGCTTCCTGGTACGCTTCCAGCTTGCGGTCAACTACTGCCATAAAGTTAGCAGGGCAGGGCTTGGCATCTGTGGGCAGAGAGTATCACTGGCTGAGTCCTGTCCTTCCTCTTTGTGTGGTTCTTGCCCTCAGCCCTTTCGTGTTGGCACACCAGTCCCTCTGTGAACACCACATTGTTGAGTCCCTCCATACCCAGGAGCCCATACTCCTTTCTACAGAGGCTTGTCACTCGGATGACAAGTTTGCTGGGCTCTCCCTGGTTCTCAAAAGGACCACCTGGGCCACTGCCCTGGAAGCCAGCATGTAAGCCTTCAGTGACCACCCAGGCCCACTGTGCCCACCCTCCTGTCTATCAGGGAGCCCAGCCAGGCTGCTACCTCTTGTGCATGCCCCCACAACCTCCAGAGGGTGCCATGAACATGCCAGCCAGGTCCCTCCACCCTCCTGCACCCTTCCATATCCTGCTTCAGAAAAGCCAGTCCCACTGGGGTGTAGCTCTGGTAGAGGTGGTCTCAGCATGCACAAGGCCCTGGATTTCATCCCCTGCACTGCCATCAAAAGTTCAATTCCATCTCAGATACCATGGCTCACGCCTGTAATCCTATCTACTCAGGAGGCAGAGCTCAGGAGATCCACAGTTCAAAGCCAGTTTGGGCAAATAATTCCTAAGACCCTATTTTGCAAAATAACCCATCACAAAAAAGAAAAAAGACCCACTGGCAGAGTGGGTCATGTGGTAAGAGTGCTTACATAGCAAGCATGAGACCCTGAGTTCAAAGCCCAGTACCACCAAAAAAAGTTCAATTCCACAAAGCCCTGAAGGAGTCCAACCTTTCTCTCCCCACCCCCCTGACATTTATCTCCAGCAGCTGAGATTCCCTAGTCATCCCACATCCTGCCTCAGGACCTTTGCACTGACTGTTAGCACTTGCCCCACTTATGGGCCGTAGACATGTATGCAGGCTTTCCTCCCTCAGCTCCCTTGGCCTTGGTCCCGTCAACATCCTGACCACCCTTACATGGTGGTTGCATGCCCCTCAGCACCCTCTGGTCCCCATGCCCTGCTTGGTTTTTCTCTACAGTTGGTATCTCCGTTACTATGGTGAAAATGTCCATGAAAAGGACCCCCTACTGCAGAAGGCCAGAGAGGGCCCCCTCTTACTACTGGCTTCCCAGTTCCCACAACCCGTGTCTGGGACCACCAGCAGCACGGGGCTGGAGTCCACCCTATACCCCACTCAGCCTGTTTCCCGGTGTCCTGCAGACCACTGGCAAGGCACACACCCTCCTCCCACCCTAGCAAGTCCTTGGCGAGTGAAGTCCCCTCTGCCCCTGGAACCTGGCCAGCCCCATTGCCCCCATTTCAGGCTAAGTGGCGATGGCCTAGTCCCCACGTCAAGCATGAACCAGACCAGCCGTTTGCTCACCTGTGCTGTAGGCCGCCATGGCCTGCTCCAGCATCTGTGACACCTGAGGCCCCTCCCAAGCTCCCAGCAGCAGGGCCACCGCCTGCCCCTGAGGCTGCTCCAACCTCAGCCTGCAGAGCCGGGCCAGGAGCCGCCTCCCGCCCAGACGCTTCCTTCCTCATCCTGCTGCAGGAAGGAAGGCCGGCTGCTCACAGCATTAGGGAGGGGCCAGGGCCACATGGCCCAGGCCGAAGCTAGCACTACCTTCCGTTTGGGGCTGGCCAGGTCCCTAGGCTCCATCCTGTTGGCCCCCAGCCCATCCCAAAAGCAGACACAGATGTATGCCATGTTTGGTGGTTTATTGGAGGGAAGGTGGGGTGACAGCTCCTTTATGAAAGGAAACCGGGGTGGCCTAGGAGTGTCCAGGGCAGCTCCCGGGCCCCAATCTGGGGCGTTCCTGTGTGCCGCTGGGGCTCGGCTCAGGTGCCTCTCTTTGGTGGACGACGCTGGACTCGGCCACGGCCTGGGGCAGCCTCTCTCAGCCTTGGCTTGGCCTGGGCCCCTTGGGGTCGGCCCTTGGGCTCTGAGGGCCTCCAGGCCCCACCCCGGCCTCTGCCACGGTCCCGGTCAGGCCTCCGCTGCTTCACCTGCCACTTCCTGCCTGGGGGTCCGGAAAGCCGTCTCCGCTTGGCCACCCTGGGGAACATGTCTGTGGGGAGACACAGGGTCAGGTTCCCCCCCACCCCCGGTTGCAAAGACAGGCTCCACGACCAGCTCACCACCCTACCACACACCCTCATCAGGCTCCTCGCCCACTGCTTGGCGGAAGTACTCAGCCTCATCCTCCTCTTCTCCCTGGCGGCTGGGCCCCTCTGCCTCTGGGGGCGCCCCAGGGTCCTCAGCATCGCTGTCCCCGTCAGCCCCCGCCCGGGACCTCTTCATGCCTGCCAGGCTCTTCTTCCTGCAGGAGAGGGGCAGTGGTCAGCCCCAGCCAGGAGCCTACCCACCCGCCACCTGCCGGCTGGCCTGTCATGCCACTGACTTGTGGGCCTCCTGGCGCTCTCGCTTGCGCTGCACATTCTGGGCCTGCTGGTCCCGCCTCTGGGCCTTGAGCCGCAGCTTCTCCTCCTTGGCCGCCAGGATGGCCTGGAGCTCCTCCTCTGTCTTGTGCACTGAGTGGGGGGATGTGTGACATGGCTCCCTGCGGTCCCCACAGGCCCACTGGCACCACCCCCCACCCACGGCACCTTGTCCAGCTCACCGTAACTGTGGAACAGCACGTTGCCGGCCCCAACACCCTCTTGGATCTTAATGAGTCGCAGCGTCATCCGGGGCCCGATCTGGGGGGACCCAGGAGACATTCAGTCCTTCTGTGGGGCTGGGAGGTGCCAGAAGCCACCCTGCCATCACAGGCCACCTGTTCTTGCCTCACCTCCGTGAGCCGCACAGCACTCTGCTGGGCACGCATGTTGCCACGACCTGCGATGGCCTGGGGCAGCTCCGTGATGTTGTGCTCGCCATCGGGCTCTGCCTCGCTCTCTGACAGCCCTGCGCCCCTGTGGAGGGACAGACGGGCTCAGTGGGTCCCCTGGCTCCTGGAGCAGTCCTGCGTGCCCCCTACCCTCCCGCCCAGCACCCTCCTCACGTGGCCAGCAGCTCGCTGATGTCCTGCAGGCGGCTCATGTTGGGGAACTTCTCCTGCAGCAGCTTCTTCATCCCGCGACTAGCACCCACAGGGACCACTTTGATGCTGCTGTAGTGGGGAACAGACTGGGTTAGGGGACCCGGGATCAGAGGGCAGCTTGGCATCCCTTCCCAGAGTGCGTCAGTGCGTTTACTTTGAGACTGAGCCATCATGGAGTCTCAGCAGCAGTGCTGTCATCAGCCGCACGGGGACACCCACCCTGCAGTGCCTCCCCGCTCCCAGCACTCACTAATGGCGGAAGTCCAGCTCCTGGGAGTCAGGGTTGTAGTTAATCAGAAGGCAGCGTTTGATGGTGTTCAGGTTCACCTGGCAGGGACAGGGGACCACGTGAGCTGCCCGGGACCCACGCTGAGGCCAGATGACCTGGCCAGGCTGGCCCCATCCCACTGCAGGCACCAGAGTCAAGTGTGCATGTATGTGACTGTGTTACTGGTGACACCACGCAGGTTGGGCAAGGCAAGCAGGATTCATGGGCTCCTGAAAACTGTGAATGTGGGGCCCACCAGTGTTACCCACACCAGATTTCCTAATTAGGACCATCTTATCATAAGCCTAATTGAAGAACCACCAGAGCCAGGGTTTAGGGGCTGGGACTCTGCAGCCAAAGAGATTTAAAACTCCAGCCTTGCTGAGCATGGTGGTACCTGCCTGTAATCTCAGCACCTGGGAAACTGAGGCAGGAGGATCTTCAGTTTTAGGCCAGCCTGGGCTAAATATCGAGACTGGGTCTCAAAACCCCAAAAAGAAACAAAAAATAACTCTAGTACTTTGCCTAGTTCTATCCCTATCGCCGCCACCACCAGCACCACCACCACAGCCTCCCCCACCCCGCCAAAATAAACAAAAGTCTAGTCCTGCCTCCTTGACCCTAACCTCAGAGGCAAATGACTTCGTCTCTGTAGAAAGGGAGCGGGAGAAAGGGTCTGCTGCCTGCCACGCGTCAGAGCACCTTGTGCACGTTGATGGAAGGGAACAGGTTCTGGAACATGGTGGCTGTGAGCTTCACGTGCATGCCGTGGGGGCCGAAGCTGTTGAGCACCAGGAGGGGCGGGTGGATGAACTGCTGCTCGTGCATGCGGTGCCTGCGCAGTGAGGAGACCACATCACGCACCAGTGTGTACTGCAGGGAGGACAACGAGTGGGTGACGGCGACACTATCCACGTGGCCGAGTCATCCCCAAACCCAGCTCCTGTTCCACATGGCTCCCCTCCCCACCACCTCTACCCCTCACCTTGTTGACCTGGAAGGTCAAGGTGGGGCCTCCTGGGAGGCGCATCAGCTTCTGTAGGAGAAGAGAAGATGAGTGAGGGTGCAGGGGTCCAGCTAGGGGACAGGACGATGGGAGCCACTGCCACATCTCTTCAGAGCGTTTACTTTGAAGCCAGAATCATGGCAACTCAGGGGCACATGGATTCATCATGAGAGACTGGGGAGGAGGCCTGGGGGAGACTCAGGGTGTAGGTGCCCACTCACAAAGTAGACGTTGGTGTCCGTTTTGCTCAAGATCAGGAAGTGTGTGACCCCAAGGGGCCCAGCCACTGCCACACAGTCCTTCAGCGAGTTTTTCTTGCGAACCTGCAAATCACACAAAGGAGAAGAACAAATACTAACATCCCTCATTGAGCTGAGGGCCCTGTTATGCTGTTCTTTGCATCTAACCATCCCAACAGGGCCAAGCCCAGAAGAATAGCAAGATCCTGGCCTCTGGAGCCAATCAGACTTGAGTTCAAATGCTGCCCCCGCCCATTGCTTACAGTGCGCCGTCCCATTTGATAGATGTGCAAATTGAGGCTCAGTAACTTTAAGAGAAGCCAAGCTTTACTATGTCCATTGCTTTTTTTCTTCTTGCGACAGGGACAACTTAGGGCCTTGCGCGTGCTAAGCAAGCTCTCTACCCCCGAGCTACTACAACCCAGGCTTCCGCACACAACCAAGACCAAGGCTACATGCGTCTACCTGCGCGCCCGCGATCCCGGGGCCCAGGGTGGGGTGGAGGTGGGCATGGAGGTGCAGACCTGCAGGCGGGTGGCGGTGAGCGGCTCCATAACCCGCCGCACATCCAGGCTGAGCTGCCGGACGCTGCGACCCGCGCGGCCCCGCGTGAACACGAACGAGTGCGGCTGCGCAGCATAGGCCTCGAGGTTGCGGAGCTGCGCCTGGGCGCGCGCGCGTTTCTGGTGCCGGGACTGAGAGGGCGACAGGCGAACGGTGAGCGTCGCAGTCTCGGCTCGTCCCCACCCTGCGCTCCCCGCCGCCCTGATCGCCGTGACCTACCCGCCCCGACTGTCCCATGCTGCCTTCTCCTCCACGAGGCCGCCTCTGCCGTCGCTTCCGGCACTGTGCTGCTCACTTCCGGCGCCTGGCGAGTGGCGTCATCAGGCGGGCCGACGCACTGCGTGGCCTGAGGGAAGCTGGCGGAAATCGTAGGAGGAGTTGCTATGGAGACACTGCGAGACCTGTCCTACGGAAACTAAACAGGGCTACTCAGCTCCAGGCCGCGCATTGTCAGATTCACGGGTTCGAATCTCGTCGTGTCCTATTTCCTCCATCTGTGTTTTTTTAGATTTTGGAGACAGGATCTTGTTATTAGCTCATGCTGGCCCAGAACTCTCTATGTAGCCCAGAATGGCCTTCAACTTGAACTCACGATCCTCCGGCTTTTCACCAGCTGTGCAATTTTGATAACCATTTTCTCCACTCGGAGGCTACTAAGATATCCCAAAGTGAGGATAATAGCATGCCCAGGGCATGAAAAGAGAGAGCGAGCGAAGGTACAATGATTGGCACACTTGGGGAGCCATGCTGTACACAGAGAGACAAGGGAATAAATAGAGCTTGTGGCAGTCGGTCATTTATTTTGTCCCCCAGTTCCTGAAGGCCATCTGTCATCCCCGCGGACCCTGTCTGCTGATGGGCCAAGGGATGGAAACTCCACATCACATTCTGGAAACTCTGGGTAAGGCCAGTGCTTGGTGAATAATTCACCTCCTCCCTCTTTCCATTCAAAGCCCCAGACTTGGCCTCAGGACGCTGGCTTCCTCCCCGAAACCTTGCGGTGAAGGAATGGACACCCCCTGGTTGGGCTGTTCCTCTGCCATGGCCTCTCCTGGATTCTTTCTCCTCTTCCCCACCCCCCCCATTCTGCCTCCCCCGTCTGTCTCCTCCTACCTCCATCTCTCTTTTCCCCAACTTTGTCATCGACCATCCCATTCATCATCAGTAAGCCCCCATCTGTTCCCAGCTCTCTCCCTGCCTCCACAAGTGTCTCTCTCTCTCCATATCTCCCCTTTCTCCCCCTCCTTCAGCCCCCCTATCTGCTGCCAGTGGGGAAGCCAGAGGGGGCTGGGGGTGGGGGGCCGAGGGGCCCAGTGTGGGGGGTCCCAGGCCAGGCCCGGAGCCCAGCCTGGCAGCCTCTCTCTTGGATCTGGGAGGACCATTTCCTCTCTCAGCGCTGGAGTGCACTCGGGTTACTCCGGACGGTTCAAAGAAGGGAAGGACCCTGCTCCTCCTCTGTGGGGTCTTCAGACAGGTTGGGGACCCTGGGACTGGGCTCCAGGGGACTCTGGGTGATCTCTTTCTATGTCTGAGAAATGCCTGCAGGGTTGTTTCTTTTCCTCTGCCCCTGTGTGGTTTGACTTGTGTGAAAATGAGACCAAGTGTGTGAAAGACAAAGGGAACTTGAATGGTGGGGCGGATGGGCAAATGGGTTTCACCATGTCTCCTTGTAATCTCTGTGCTTCTTGGGCCAAGAGGATGTGTCTGACACACAGATCTGATACACTCAGCCCACAGGGCATTTCCCTTTAAGCTGTGCTGTATTTTGAATATACACTTGTTGCATGAATGTATATTTTGTTTCCAATTCTGTCTTTCTGGCTGTGTGATCACAGGCAAGTAGCTCACCCTCTCTGAGCCTTAGTTGTAAAATTTAAGGTAACACACAGAACCCAGCTCAGATTGCTAGGATTAAGTGAGAGAAAAAGGTGTTGGGTTCAATGCCGTCCCTGTCACAGAGCACGTGCCTACCAGTGACAGCCATCTTTGTCCTTCTCTGTGTGATGTGGATGTCTGGGGCCCAGATCCTGCAGGTCTGGCCGGGGCCTGCAGCCTCCCACGCTCTGCTCCTTTGGGAGGAGGAGAAAGGGCTGTCCAGGGCGCTGACCTGTGTTATCAGACTCTGGTGGTCTGGAAATTCTGCCTCAGTTCTCACGGGGGAAGTGGTAAATATTTACCATTGCTGCAGTCACGGGCTCAGGGGGCAGGGGGATTGAGGGTGGTTTCTCAGCCTTCTCTCTCCTGGTCTCTCACCAGCCTCTCCCCTTCCCCAGCACAGAGGCCCTACTGGACCCTCGGCTCTTCCTCGGACTTCTCGTGCTTGCTGAAAACCTCGGTCTTGGTCGTGAAAGGTGAGAGGGTGTGCGTGCAGATGGAGGTGGAGATCATGGCTTTGGCTTGGATCGGGAGGGTTCTTGCTAACTTGGGCTGACAGCGTGGGGTCCATCCTGTTGTAGGGGACCTGGTGTTGGCAAAAGAAAGACAAAGACGAGACCCTGCCCTGGGGAACTCCAGCTTGACCCAGTAGAACCTTAGTGATTGTGCTGTTCTCCCAGAACCCTCCATGGCTCCCACCTGATTCAGAGTAAATCGAGTCCTTCTCACAGCCCACAAGGCCCTGCCTGCTATGCCGTTACCTCTGTGCCCTCATCGCCTCCTATTCTCCCCTTCCCTCTGCTCCACCCTCGCAGGCCTCCCTGCTGTTTCCTGGCCAGCACCAAAGCAAGGTCCAACTTCAGAGCCTTTGCACTTGCTGTTCCCTCTGCCTGGAATGCTGTTTCCGCTTCTTTCTTCCTTCAGATCTTTGCTCCAGTTGTCACCTTTTTGGTGAGGCTTTTCCGACTCTTCTACTACTTGAGCCATGCCTCCTCCTGATCCATCTACTTAAACACCTTCTCTTCATCTCCAGACTCCTGGCGCCTTTCCTACTGGCTTTTTCTCCTAAGCAGTATCACCTACCTACTGAGTTTTACTTATTGTTTTCCCAACTACAATATCAGCTCCATAAAAGCAGGGATTTTGAGTGAACTACGGTGGTGTACGCCTGTAGTCCCAGTGGGAGGCGGAGATCGGGAGGATTGAAATTCAAGACAGAAAGTGAGACCCCATCTCAATCAACAAGTCAGATGTTGTGGTGTACATCTGTCATCCAAGCTACTCAGGAAGCATAGGTAGGAGGATGGTGACTATGAGGCCAGTCTGAGCTACATAGCAAGACCCTGTCACAAAGTAAAAATAAAAAAGGGCTGGGGGTGTAGATGGGTGGCATTTGCCCTGGGTTCCATTCCCAGCAGTACACACACAAAACACATACATACATACATACATGTGTGTGTGGGTGTACAGTGCTCAGACTAAGGAAACTGGAACTACAAAGGCCTTGCAGTTGGAGTTGTTTGTGGGTGCATGGGGAGGAGATGAAGGCAGGAAGGACCTGGCAGACTGCAGGGCCTTAAGGATCACCAGGAGGATCTGCTTATTTCCTCTAAGTGAGGTGGGACAGAAGGCTCTGAGCAGAGGGGTGTTCACAGTGCCTTCTGGCCTCTGTGTGTATAGGGGACAGACCAGAGGTCAAAGGCAGAAGATTGGCCAACAGGGAGGTCACTACTGTAAGGAAATCCAGATGGTGTCTGGAGCTGGGAATGGGGGAGAAAGGGAGTGTGAAGGAATTCTGTGTCTAAACAGAAGAGTGGACAGGCCTGGCTGATGGCTTGGAGCTGCTGTGGAAAAAGGCCGCTGCAGGCTGGGGTGTGTGGCTCAGTGGCAGAGTCCTCCTGAGGCCCTGGGGGCCCTGGCTTCAAGTGGAGGGGGGGCGTGAAGAAAGATGTAATGGGGTTTGGGCCTGAGAACTTGTCCACTACTAGAGATATGAGAGGACTTAATGAGACCTCTCCTCCCACATCCCCACCCACGCCCCATGCTTTACCTCCACCTTCCCTAAACTGCCTGCAATTCCTCCATCAGGTGCAGCCTCAGGGCCTTTGCACTTGCTGCCCCACCCCCATCCTTCTCTCCCCAGACACTCACAGGATTTCCTCCCTCACCTCCTTCATGTCCTCCTTCAACAACCACTTACCTCTCAATCCGCCCTGGCACGGATCCCCTGTATCTGAGGTTCTCTTATTTTTAGTACTTAGTACGGACTCAGGTACTCTGTTACTCCTATTTTTGTTTATTGCCTACCAGGGCAAGGACTCTCGTGTTTTGTTCCCAACTATTCACGGTGCATGTTGGCAATAATGGCACTGAGAAGTTTCAGTTCTTACTGCACCCTTAAGCTTCTGTTTTCCAGGGTTACGGTCCTGCCTCAAGTCTAGCTTGAACCCTCCTTCTGCCCCAACCTCCAATCAGCATGAACCATAAGATCCTAACCAATCAGATCATGCTGAGTCCCACTGAGGGGTATTTAAGCCCCTGCCCCTCTCTCCCTCGCTTTCTTGGCTCTCTCCCTCTCCCACCCGGCAGTAGAGTCTCTTGGCCAGATCACTCCTCTCCACGTGGTCACTTTGGGGCCTACATTTGGTGCAGTGACTCGGATTCGAACCGAGATTGCTGCGCTCAATAACTGCTTGATGAATGAATGAATGAATGAATTAAAGCGCGAGGAACCCACAGTATGGAAATGAGGACGGGCATGGGCCCCGGGGGTCCCGCAGGTGGAGCATAGTGGGGAGAGGAGGCTGCCTGTGGCTCTGGAGTCCCACGTCCTCCCTCCTCCTCCTCTGCTTGCAGGTGAGCCATGTGCGCGCTCCCGATGCGCGCGTTGCCGCCGCCGCTGCTGCTGCTGCTGCTGCTGCTGCTGTGCGCGTGGCGGGCGCGGGCGGGCGCCCCGCGCTGCACCTACACCTTCGTGCTGCCCCAGCACAAGTTCACGGGCGCCGTGTGCTGGAGCGGCTCCGCCCCCGCGCGCCCGACGCCGGACGCCGTCAACGCCAGCGAGGTGGCGGCGCTGCGCATGCGCGTGAGCCGCCACGAGGAGCTGCTGCGCGAGCTGCAGCGGCTGGCGGCCGCTGACGGCGCCGTGGCGGGCGAGGTGCGCGCGCTGCGTAAGGAGAGCCGGGGCCTGAGCGCGCGCCTGGGCCAGCTGCGCGCGCAGCTGCAGCACGAGGCGGGGCCTGGCCAGGGGGCGGAGCCCGCCGCCGGGGCGGGGCCGGGGGCGGAGCCTGCCGCCGCGTTGGCGCTGCTCGGGGAGCGCGTGCTCAACGCCTCCGCCGAGGCGCAGCACGCGGCCGCGCGCTTCCACCAGCTGGACGTCAAGTTCCGCGAGCTGGCACAGCTGGTCAGCCAGCAGAGCGGCCTCATCGCCCGCCTGGAGCGCCTGTGCCCCGGGGGCGCCGCTGGGCAGCAGCAGGTAACCGCCCAGCCTCTTCTCGGAGCGGCCACTTGCTGTCCCCACCTCTTCTCCGCAGTTCCGAAATCCGAAAGTCGGGAGGGAGTGGGGAGAACCCTAGCCAGGAGCCGGTGGTTCAGCCTGTAATCCTAGCTACTTGGGAGGCTGAGGGCGGGAGGATCGAGGTTCGAGGCCAGGCTGGACAAATAGTTTGCGAGACCCCCATTTCCATAACCAGAGCAAAATAGACTGGAAGTGTGGTCCAAGTGGTAGAGGGCCTTCTTTACAAGTGAAGACCTGAGTTCAAAGCCCAGCCTCACCAAAAAGAAAAAACAAAATTTCCACCCGCCTGGTCTCGTTACTTATTTGACTGAAAACATGAGGGTTATTTATAGTACTTATACACACTTAACGCAGATATTCATAAGGTCCTCTACTCACATGAAGCCCAAAGATAGTATATCCCCATGTGCCTCCCGCCACGCTCTGAATTCTGGAGCATTTCTGACCCCGCTGGTTTTAGGGTGCTGGGGAAGAACCCAGGGCTTTGTGCATGCTAGGCAAATGCTCCGCCACTGAGCTACACCCTCAGCCCTGCCCCAGCTTTCGGGTTAGACGTTGTTGCTCTGTGACTGTCCCTATGTTCCAGGGTTGATGGGAGAATTTGGTAAGCTAAACACTCGAAGTTGGATTGTGCTCCTGTTACACCTACCTTTTCGGAAAGGGAAACTGAGGCAGAGATTAGTTAAGCTCCGAGCACCATGGCGGGAATGTTAGCCCAGCTCTATGTGCACTTGAAGGCCACGAGTTAGGCTTGGGGGCGGATGGGCCTAGTACCGGGGGATCTCCTTGCCCGGCTTCCTGATTGTTAGGGCACCAGGAGCTTTACCCATCGTCCAGGGCCCGACACCGGCCTCCTGAGCAGAGGATGAGGGCACCTACATCTGACTTTCTCCCTCACCAGGTCCTGCCACCACCCCTGGTGCCTGTGGTTCCTCTGAGTCTGGTGGGTGGCACCAGTAACACCAGCAGCAGGTTGGACCCAGCCCCAGAGCCTCAGAGAGACCACACATTGAGACAGCAGGGGCCCCAGGCCTCCCCCTTGTCTGCAGGGCACCCTGCTGCTCCCACCAAGCCAGCTGGTAAGATGAGGCAGGGCTGTTGGGGATGCAAGGAACTAGGAATTCCCAGTGCAGTGTGGGTAGAAGGCACTAGAAGTCAGGATTTTAATGGCAGAGTCCAGTTATAGTGAGAGGACTGGAGAAAATGAGGCTCTTATTCTGGCAAGGAAGCAGGGAGATAGGGCTCTTATTTTGACTGAAAAGAAAAAAAGAAAAAAAAGACTAGGGCTGGGAATGTAGCTCCACGTAGAGCACCTGCCTAGCATGCACAAAACCACTGCAAAAAAAAAAAAAAAAAAACCCACAAAGACCAATCTTGTTATGATGTGAAAATAGGAAACAGGAGAGAAGGCACTCTTATTTTGGTGAGTGGACAGATTTTAGGTCTGCCACTTTGGTGAGGAACTGGTTTACAGTACCATGTTCAGGGCTTATATGCTGGTGAGAAGACCAAAGAAGCAGAGTTTAGGAACTCCAGACTCTACATCCACTCTGCTGAGGGAAGAGTGACTTACCTAGGTAAGGAAATGGCTATTGGTACTTAGTTAAGAGTGTGGGAAAGGAAGAGGCAGTACTTTTTATTTGGGTGAGGGGACCAATGAGTCATGAATCCTATTGTGGCACGCAGTGGTTGGCCCTGGCTGTGCCTCCGTTACCCCTGTGCCCACAGGCCCCTGGCGGGACTGCGCAGAGGCCCAGCAGGCGGGCCACGGGCAGAGCAAAGTGTATGAGCTGCAGCTGGGCCGGCGTGTGGTCTCGGCGTGGTGTGAGCAACAGGTGGAGGGTGGGGGCTGGACTGTGATCCAGCGGCGACAAGACGGGTCCGTCAACTTCTTCACGAACTGGCAGCACTACAAGGTGGGTGCGGGTGGGCAGGGCAGGCGGGGCCCAGGACTCCTCATTTCCTCATGGTCCCACCCTTGCCAGGTGGGCTTTGGACGGCCCGATGGGGAATACTGGCTGGGCCTCGAACCCATATACCAGCTGACCAGCCGCGGGGACCATGAGCTGCTGGTGCTTCTGGAGGACTGGGGGGGCCGGGGGGCACGTGCCCACTACGACAGCTTCTCTCTGGAACCCGAGAGTGACCATTACCGCCTGCGGCTTGGCCAGTACCATGGTGATGCAGGAGATTCTCTGTCCTGGCACAGCGACAAGCCTTTCAGCACCATGGATAGAGACAGAGACTCCTATTCTGGTAAGGAGACCTTTTAATCTAGTAGGAGGGTAGAAGAGATGGGACTTTTGTTCTGGTGAGAGAACGAAGGCAGAAGCTTCCTCTAGTAAGGAAGCTTGTAGTCTGACTAGAGAACAAGGGACCAGGCTTTTATTTTGATGAGGGGATGGGAGCCCAGATTTCTTCTCTGATGAAGCAAAACTTTCAGGAATCCTGTACTGGCTGAGGGCAGAGGTTGAGTGCTAGGGCCTTGAGCTCTTACCACTGAGACACACCCCCCTCCAGTCCAGACATTTATTGTAGAAAGGAAATAGAGATTTTTATTTTCCTGATAAAGGAATGAGCAGTAGGCATCTACTTAGCAGAAAAGTTGGGGAAGGTGTGACTTGTACTTCAGCAGGAAGATCGGGAATTAAGGCTGTTACTCTGAAGAAGAAAATGGGAAGCTAGGGCTTTTATTTTGGAGAGGAGATGGAGGAGCAGGGCTTATATTCAGTAATATTGAAAAGGGCCAGGGGATGCCCGGCAAAAGCCTTGCACAATGAGGTGCTGGTACAGACTTTTATTCTGCTGGGGACACAGACTCACTCTCTCTCCCCTCAGGTAACTGTGCCCTGTACCAGCGTGGGGGCTGGTGGTACCATGCCTGTGCCCACTCCAACCTCAACGGTGTGTGGCACCACGGTGGTCACTACCGGAGCCGCTACCAGGACGGCGTCTACTGGGCTGAGTTCCGCGGTGGGGCATACTCTCTGAGGAAGGCTGCGATGCTGATCCGGCCTGTGAGGCTGTGACTACCTGTTCCTCTGTCCCCTAGGGCCCAGGGGAGGCCGGTCAGCCAGAGTCCTGGCCAGGCCTCCTCTGCGTGGCTTTTCCCCAGGGCCCCAGGAGTTCCTCCCCATTCCCCAGCTAAGGTCGCAGGCCCAGAGAGGGCTCCCAGGGGTGTCTGCGCCTTGGCTGAGCTTATATAACACCACCAAGTATCCACAGACTGACCGTGTCTGCTTCCTGTGCGCACCTGGCCGGAGGGGTCACTCCCTGGGCCCACCCTCCTCCTCTTCCTCCTCCTCCTCCTTCAGGTCCTCCAAGATGAGGTTGTCCAGATCGTCCAAGAGGCCACCTTGGCTCAGGCAGGTGGCCACGGTGGAGCCACTGCTGATGTGCGGGTTGCTGGGGTAGAGGACTTTGGGCAGGTGGTTTTGTTTACGACTCTTGGGGTGGGCGCAGGAGGTCCCCGGCACATGGGGCTCTGGGGGGGAGAGGGGGAGCGGTCAGGACCTTGAGGTTTGGGGAAGAGTCTGGGGACCGGGGGCAGCTGAGGCTGGAGGAGGAGCCGAGGCCACAGCTGCACAAAATTCAGACGTGTTCAGAGTACAAGACACAGCCAGGAATGTGGGTGTCGTCTGGGGAGAGGCCAAAACATGACGGAGGCCCGGGGACGCCCAGCTTTGTACCTAAGACCCCAGGGGGAGGTCAGGTCCGGGCCTCACCTCTCCGGTTGTAGCAGTCGGCGGCCGAGCAGGAATGAGTGTGTGAACTCCGACGGTCCACGTCCCGGTCCCAGCGCGGGGGGAGGATCCGTGTCGGATACACGGGGAAGCCACACCCGTAGCAGGGGGACGGGGACCCCATCTGTGCCCAGCCTCTGGGGGCGGGCAGGGTGGTGAGGGCCCGAGGGCGAGTCCGGGCTGCCGTTGGGGGTGGGCTGCGGAGCGGGGCTGGGGAGGGGAGGGTTGGGACTGGGGGAGGGGGGAGACACCCTTGCCCTCACCGGAAGTTGTGCCGACACTTTGGGCAGTGGAACTCAGCCAGCCCCCACATCTTGTCAGCTGGCACTGGCTCATAGCGCTTGCGACATTTTCGGCACCTGGACACCTGAGCAGGTGGAGAGGGGACCAGGGCGGTCAAAGGTGTCTGGGTTTGGGGTCAGGCCTGCAGTGGCTGGTGTGGCCTTCAGATGCCCAGCTCCCAGTTCAGTGGCTCACGCTGGTGGCCTGTCGATGGCCACAGTGGTAAACAGCAATCGGCAAACACTGCAAACCGGGCTCCCCCAGGACCATCCTGCCAAGAGCTAGTTAAGCATTTACCAAGAGCACTCTGCCGGTCAGGGGGTTCAGAAGCCAGATTTGGGAGTGTGGCCTGGGATCGAGATCGAGTTCAAGTTCTATGGCCTGGGGCAAGGAGTTCAGCTTCTGGAACTCCAGGGCAGGAGCCCAGCTACAGGTCGAGTTGGACTCCAGAGGCTGGAGGCTGCGGCTTAGGCTCTCAGAAGTTCACGCCCTTCCGTCAGAAGGACCCTTGCTGCAGATGTGGGTCAGGAGTTAATCTCAGGCAGACTCAAGGTCAAGTTTTTTTTGGTGATATTGGGATTTGAACTCAGGACCTGTGTTTACTAAACAGAACAGGTGCTCTACCTCTTGAGCCACACCCCCAGTGCTTTTTGCTTTAGGTTTTTTTTGTTTTTTTTTTTTTGGTGGCGGTGCTGAGGCTTGAACTCAGGGCCTTCACCTTGAGCCACTCCACCAGCCCCACTTTTGTGTTGGGTTTTTTTGAGATAGGTTCTCACGGAACTGTTTGCCCTGGCTGGCTTTGAACTGCAGTCCTCCTGATTTCTGCCTCCTGAGTAGCTAGGATTACAGGCATGAGCCACTGGTGCCTGGCTGCTTTAATTATTTTTCAGCTAGGGTCTCACTTTTTTTTGCCCACAGCTGACCTTGGACCATGCCTCCATCATAGCTGGGATGACAGGAATGGGCCACCATGCCTAGTTTTGATTGGCTGAAATTAGGGTCCTGCAAGCTTTTTGCCTGGGCTGACCTCCAACCATGATCCTCTCCATCTCCACCTCCTGAGTAGCTGGGACTGTAGGTGTGAGCCACAGTACCTGGCCCTCAAGATCAGGTTTTGATTTATCACCTCTTTCCGCTGGGGCACACGGCGCCACCAAACGTGGTCACAGGAGGAGCAAGCAAACTGGCGGTCCACGGCAGGGATGAGGTCATCCTGGGCACGCTGGAACATGCGTAGATTGGCTTCTGTCAAAGGCAACAGGGAGGTCGCCACTGCCTGTGGAATGGAGGGGTGGGGACAAAAGGGTGTCACCCTCCTCCAGCAATACAAACGTGTCAGCCCCCTCTTCCTACAAATGTGTCCTCCTCCTGCCCAACAAATCTCCTCCTCCAAATGCATGGATGTGCCCCCATCCTCCCTCCCCACCGCCAACACACCTGGATGTCCCGGTCTTGCTTCATGTCCTCTGGTGGGTCCTGGGTGGAGAAACAGAACTAAGAAACTGGGGAAGGGTCTCAGGTCTCTTTGCACTCTTGCTTGCCAAAGGAAGGACCCCTGTATGGGGGGAAGGGAGGGGCTCCTGGATGCGGAGACAGGGTCCTGGACCCATTTGAGAACAGGGAGCCCGTGAGTCGCCAGGAGTGACAGCAGTACCTGCTTCTGAGAGCCAGGTGTGTGGCCTCAGCTATTCAATACCTGTTATCACCATTGCTGGGGGGGACTGAGGCCCAGAGTCCAAGAGCACCCTGAATGAGTGGGGCTGCACCCCATTCTCCCTGCTGGCCTGCAAACACCACACATTTGTGGTACCATGACACCACTTCTTTGAAGCCACGTTGCTTTAGGCTAACAGTTTAGGAAGCAGTGAGGTGCAGGTTCAAATCCCAACTCTAACACCTCCAGCTGTGCAAAAGGCAGGCAACCACTGAGACCTTACTGAGAGGCATCTGAAAGCCTTGGTTCTAATCCCAGGTGGCCAGGGTTCAAATCCCATCTGCTGCCTGCTTCCTGCATGAACCTGGCAGGTGACATTACCACTCTGGACCTCAGTTTCCTCATCAGCAAAATGGGAAGATAATGTATAACAGGACCTCTCTCCCATGTCACTGTGGCCATGAAATAATTCCTGTCATACGGGAAGTGCTCACTCTACCACTCTCTTTTGGTCTGTTTTAATCACATTCTATGCATACACGTAAAGAGTATAACACACTTTATTTATACTCTTTAATGACTACGATAATAAGCCTTTCAGGTGGTCCAAGCCACTTTACCAGTGACCAAAGTGCTCTAAGACGCAAAGGGGCCATGTCACATCTGAACATCAAAGCCATTCAGTTTTTCTTCCTTTCTCCCTAGTTTCAGTTTCTCTTTCTCCCTTTTAGTACAATCAGCACATAACGAGTGCCTACTGTTTGCAGGCTCCTTGGCCGTTAGCAGATGGGAAAGGGGAAAAGGTGAGAATGAGGTGGAGCGATGATGAGCTGTGGATTGGCCACCGCGTCGCATCCCTCTTGCTCCAGAGTGGGACACCAAGGCTGGCTGGGTCCCCTGAGCTATCCCTCCCCTTTGGGCCGAGGAGTCAGGTTACCTGGGCATCCAAGTCATTACTCAGTTCCTGACCATCTTTCTGCTTCACGCCTGGTGGGAGAAGAAACGCAAGGCCCTTGAAGGCTGTGTAGGAGTTCAAGGGTGTCCCTCCCCGACAAGCCAGGCCCCCTGCGGGAACGGGTCCCCGCGCCTCTTCCCACGCCACGCCCCCTGGCTTTCCCACGCGGGTCCCCACCGTAGACGATGGAGCGTCCCACGCCGGTGTGGTCGCTGCCGAATTTCTTCATCAGAGCCCCCGCCTTTTTGGGGGAGACCTTCCCGTGAAACTTCTCCCGCAGGCGCCGCACGCTCTTCTCCAGCTGCGATGGGCGCAGAGGGCTCGGGTGGGGGCGGGGAGGACAGGCGACGCCCCTCCCCCACCCGACGTGCCTGAACTTGACCCTTGGCTTTGACTTCCGCGCCCCCCCATCCCTTTATGGCATTTCCTGGAAAAAGCCAAAGTCCTCGCAGGGCACTGGGGGAGGGTGCGGAGTGGGGCGCGCGTCCCAGCCCGGGGTGGGTGCAAAGGGGTGTAAGGAGCAGGGAGGCCGGCCAGGTTACCCCGTGGTCTCTGACCCCTGACCCTGCAGCCCCCGCTTTTCCTCGGGGAGGCCGCATTTCGCTCTCGGGGATGTGGAAGTCACTGTCCCTTGCTGGGGAGGGCAGGGGGGACCCGCGCGCCAGCCAGGGTTGGGGGAAGGCGTGCGCTTCGGATGCGGTCCCCCAGAACTGCGAAGCCCCCTGGGTGCCGCCAGCCCCTCCCGGGCGTCGGTGACGGTCCCCTGGCCCAGTTGTGGCCATCTCCTACCTCCACGCCTTCCTGTGACATGGTGGCGGCGGCCGCGTAGGTCCCCGCGAGGGTCCGCACTGCGCGCTCGGCCGCCCCCCACCTGGGCGCGCCCGTCGGTCCCGCCGCGCGCAGGGCGGAGGGGCGTGGCCTGGCCTGGCTCCGCCCCCCTCCCCGGCCCCTCTTTCGCTTTCGATTCTTGGGGGACGGGGCGCGCTGGCTCCGCCCCGGCTCCGCCTCCGCTCTTGCGCCCCGAGCCCCGGCGGGTGGCTGGCGGCGGGCGCGAGGCGCGCGGGGTCTGCGCCCTGCGGCGGGGCGCGCGCAGCTCGGGCGCGGGAGGCGGCGCGGCCTCTGCAGTCGGTCACATGTCCCCACGCTGCGCGGGGGCCGCGTCTCCACGTCCCTCGTGGGGGCGGGGCCGCCTCGGAAGGCCGTGCTCCTCCCCCAGCCCCCCCCCCGTGTGTCACCCTCCCCGCCCCCATTCGCCGGGGAATGAGCGCTCCTCAGGATCGGGGTCCTTCTCTGGCTCTGAGTCTCTAACCAGGCCACCTGCCTCTCTTTGAGCCTCAGTTTACTCCTCTGTACAATGGGGATGACCATGGTTCCTACATCCTGGAGTGGAGAGGGTTTTTTTTTTTTTTTTTTTTTTTTTTTTTTTTGCTGTACTGGGGTTTGAACTCAGGGCCTACACCTTGAGTCACTCCATCACCCCTTTTTTGTGATGGATTTTTTCAAGATAGGGTCTCATGAACTATTTGCCTGGGCTGGCCTCGAACCACGATCCTTCTGATCTCTGCCTCCTGAGTAGTAGTTAGGATTACAGGCGTGAGCCACCAGTGCCTGGCTTCAGAGTGGGTTGTTAATGGCTCTTGGAGTGCCGCACTCACTCCGCTGGTTCCCGGGTCACCTACGGAAAGTGCATAGGAAGGACAGGCAGGCCCGTAGGCGAGAGGGTGATGGAAGAAATGACACATTTCTGGTCCCCAGCACTCTCGACAGCATGGAGGAGCTCCTGAGAATCGCCATTGTTAAAGCAGGAGGTTGAGAATCCCATGGGCCAGCAAGATTCTCACCCAGCACGGGGACTGGCCCAAGCTCTGAGCTGAGGCTCTAACCCAGCACGGGGACATCAGAGATGGCATCTTGGGGAAGGGGATGGTTTGTACATAGTCACTGGAGTTTGAGGTCTTAGTAGGTGAAGAATAGAGAGAAGCAGCCACGCATAGGTAACTCATGCCTGTAATCCTGGGCAATTAGTTCTGGAGACCCTGTCTTGAATAAAACCCAACAGAAAACGGGGTTGGCAGAGTGGCTCAAGTCGTAGAGCGCCTGCAGAGCAAGTATGAGGCCTTGAGTTCAAACTCCGATACCGTCAAAAAGAGAGAGAGAAAAAAAAGGAGTACAGAGGGAAGAAGGAAGCAAGAGACTCCGGGGCTTAGGGGCAGGGGACATATGTCTGGGTCTGGGGGCACCCCAGCCTCTGTCCACTAGATACCAATGGCATCCTTCCCCCAGTCGTGGAAATCAAAGATGTCTCCAGACATTACCAATGTCCCCTGGGGGGCAAGATCCACTAGGGGAAAGAGTCCATTTTTTCCCTTCAGTTTTGCTTCCTTACATCATCAGAATAAATGTTAAAACTTAGAGCTGGGTGTGGTGGCTCATGCCAGCAATCCTAACTACTTGGGAGGCAGAAATCAGGAGGATCCCGGTTTGAGGCCAGCCTGGGCAGAAAGTCTGGGGGGCCCCATCTCAATCAATAAGCCAGGTGTGGTAGTTCACACCGGTCGTTCCAGCTACATAGGAGACATAAGTGGGAGAATTGTGGTGTAGGCTGGCCCTATCGCGGAAATAACCAATGCAAAAACAAAACAACAACCAAAAAAATCCTATCTACTCAGGATGCAGAGAGCAGGAGTTTCGAGGTTCAAAGCCAGCCCAGGCAAATAGTTCAAGAGATCCTATCTCAAAAAAATCCATCACAAAAATAGGGCGGGTGGAGTGGGTCAAGGTGAAGGCCCTGAATTCAAATCCTGGCAACACACACACACACACACACACACACACACACACACACACACAAAGGCTAGGGTCATAGCTCAAGGGGTGGAGAGCTTGCCTAGCAAGTGCAAGGCTCTGAGTTCAAACTCAAGTACTGTCAAAAAAAAATTGAAGCTCCACTCCCTGATACAGATTAATTTAAATTATATTTAAACACTATGGTATGGAAACTTTATTGAAGCTCTTCATAAAGCTAAACATATAGGCAGGCTTGGTGGTACATACCTGTAATCCCAGCTACTCAGGAGGTGGAGGTAGGAGGACTGGGAATTGGAGGTCAACCCCCACAGTTATGGAGACCCTGTCTCCAAAAGCAAAATACAAACAAGTGTTGGGGCTTAAGTGGTGGAGCACTTGCCTAGCAAGCCCTGAGTTCCATCCCCAGCACCACAAAACAAGCAAACAGACAGAAACCCTCTCATGGGATCCATTGACCCCATTCTTGGGCACTTATACCCAAACGAAAGGAAAGGGACAGGCGGAGGAGACGCCCACGCTTATTGCAGTGCTTCTCACAATAGCCGAGCTATGGAGTCAGCCTATGTGCCCATCTGTGGGTGAACGGATATAGAAAATACAGTCTAATGCACAGTGGAATACTACTCAGCCATAAAAAGGTCAAAATCCCCTCACTTGCATCAACATGAATGAAGCTGGAGGACATTGTGTTAAGCTAAATAAGCCCAGCACAGAAGAGAAATGCCACAGGATCTCACTCATGTGTGGGAGTGAAAAAAATTGGATATCAAGTCAGGTACCGGTGGTTTACCCCTGTAATCCCAGCTACTTGGGAGGTTGAGATCTGGAGGATCACATTGGAGACCAGCCTGGGCAAATCGTTCGGGAGACCTCCGTCTCCAAAAGAACCAGAGCAAAATGGACTGGAGGTGTGGCTCAAGTGGTAGAGCTCCTGCTTTACAAATGTGAAGCCCTGAGTTCAAATCCTATCCCATCAAAAATATATATTTTTTTAATCTCATAGAAGCAAAAAGTAGAACAGTGAATAGTTGCCAGCCACTGGGAAGGGCACGGGGAGGGAAGAATGGAAGAGGAAAATCTAGTGCCTAGTGGGGGTTCTGGTTAACAAGAACGCCGCCATGTATATTTCAAACTAGTTACAAGGGAAGACTTGGAATGGTTTCGGGAAAGAAACAATCCATATTTAAGAAGCTAGATACACTAATTTCTGTGCTTTGATCTTACACAGTGTAAACATGTATCGAAACCTCACTCTATCTCACAACTATGTGCAATTGTGTAGCGAGATCAAAAATAAAAATAAAAAGAGCCAAGTGTGGTGGAACATTCCAGTAATTCCAGCACTCAGAAGTTCCAGGCCAGCCTGTGGTCTACACAGCGAGACTGCTGCAACAGCCCCCCACCCCAAAATAACAAAAACAAATGAAAAGGGCTGGGGTGCAGCTCGGTGGTAGAGCACTTGCCTAGCATGCTAGGTCCTGGGTTTGATCTCCTGAGCTGCAAAACTAAACAGATAAATTATAAAAAATGGAATTAGGCCAATCTAATGTGAGATTGCTATATAATAATATCTTAATTATATAGATATATATTGTTTAGAAAATGAAAATTATAGGTGTTCTGATGTCTTCCAGTAGGACCCCAAAGCTTTGTTGGGGAGGCCCCACTGTGACGGTATGGGTGCACTGTGGCACGGAGGCCTAACCAGAGTAGATGAACCGAAAAATAAACATTGAAGGAATCACCTGGGGACACTGTGCTCTGTTTGAACTTTGTGACCATTTCCACGGGGCGAACGAGGTTTCCTTGTGCAGTAGTGTCTTTAATTTTTATTAAAAAGGCGTAGAATAAAGAGAAAATGCTGGGAGCAGTGGTGAGAAAGGCAGCTGCTGACACTTTAGTGTAATTGAGTCAAAGATGAAATCCACTAGACCCACGTGTTGGTTACATTGTGTGATGGCAGGTAGGACGCTGGCTCATCTAAGAATAAGACACAACTTCTGCCAGTCTGGAGTTCCCAGTCCTCACAGTCGCTCTACCAAAGGGGATAGATGCACAAGGCCACCATGGCTGGGGCTTATTGAGCAGGACAGGGTGAGTGGAGAGAGGTGAAACTTATGTTTGGAGTGGCTTTTGTTGCTGTTGTGTTTTGTTAGCACTGGGGTTTGAACTCAGGGCCTCAGTTTTCTACGCAGGCGCTCTACCACTGAGCCACAGCCCTGGCTTCTCCTTCTGTGCATTTCTAGATGTTAAGTCTCTACATTTTCCCTCTTGCATATTCTCTAACATTTGAATTTCTTTTGCAACAGGCACCCAGCACTTTGTAGTCAGAAAAAAAAAAAACCCTCAATAAAATAGATCTGATTATTTTAAGAAAACAAAGTGCATGAAACTCTCAATTACAGCTCAGAGGTGAGCAGTAATTTGGGGGTTTTATAACTCACATAACCCTCAGTACATAGACTGTCCTTCGTAGCCCCAAACCTGTGCCATGTCCTTCACAGAACAGAAATCCATTGTTGGAGTTTTGTGAACTCGGCTTCATGACACTTCCAGGAATGCAATTTTTTCGTGCCACAGTTGACAAACCTGTTTGGGGACTCTGTTCAGGTGAGTTTGGTGAGCTGGGAAGTTGCAGCATCTAAAATAAATGCCTGGCTCAGGTGGTAGGGTTCCTGTTTTAGCAAGGGTGAGGCCCTGAGTTCAAATCCCAGTTCCACCAAAAAGGAAATGAATACCTGAGTGTGTCTGCAGCTCACTGAGTACCAGGCTGTCTGTGTGATACTCTCTGGGCCTCCGTACTTTAGGATTTTTGGTCCCTGTTCCCTTTACAGATGAAGAAACTGAAGGCTATGGTTTGAATATGTTTGGCCTCCTCTAAAACCCATGTTGAAATTTATTTCTCATTATGAGATACAAAGAAGTTATTCAGGGAGCTGGGCATGGTGGGTCATTTCTGTAATCCCAGCACTCGTGAGATTGAGGCAGGAGGACCATGAGTTCAAGGGCAGCCTGGGCTACATCATGAGACTTTGATTAAAAATAGGAAAGAAAAGGAGAGGAGAGGAGAGGAGAGGAGAGGAGAGAGAGAGAGAGAGAGAGAGAGAGAGAGAGAGAGAGAGAGAGAGAGAGAGAGAGAGAGAGATTAGGGCTTTCTATAGAGATTAATCCCACCACGGTTGGGAGTGGCTGTGCTGTAGAAGCCACTTGGACTGGGTTTCTCCCGAGTTCCCTGTTTTGCACTATGTGATTCCCTGGCTGGCTTCAGACTCTTACAGCAGGAAAGCCATGACTAGGTGCACCCCTCCCCCTTGACCTTGTACCAGAACTGTGACCCAAAATGAAACTGTTCTCTTTATAACTTAACCCATTCGAAGCTGGGCATGGTGGTGCACATCTGTAATCCCAGCTACTCAGGAGCCAGAGGCAGGGGGATCTCGAGTTTAAGGCCAGCCCAGGGAAAGTTTGGCATCCCTGTCTCAAAAATAGAAACAAAAGGACTGGGGATGTGGCTCAAGGGGTAAAGCAATTGCCTAGCAAGCACCAGGCCTTGGGTTCAATGCCAGCCAAAATAAATACAAAAATAACTTACCCAGTGTTGACAGAAAATGAAGTAAGACACTGAGTGGCAGAGAGATTAAGCAAATCATTTGCAGTTGAATTTGTCATATTTAAAATTCTTTTTCAATGCTAGGTGCCTTGTGCCTTTAATAGTCAGTTTAGAGTTACTGTAATGAAATACCCAAGGTCATTCACTTATAAGGAGAAAAAGTTTATTTTGGCTCACAGTTTTGGAGGTTTTAAACCAAAATTGGGCAGCTGCATTCTGTGGGTCACACATCATGGCAAGATGGACAGGTGGAAGTAGAGAGAGGAGACTGGGGTCCCACAACCTCCTTCAAGACAATGCCCCCAGTGGCCTAATGTCCTCCCATGGCCTCACTTCTTAACGGTCCACAGCACCTCCTAGTAGCGCCACCCTGAGGACATTCGTTTAAACTGCAGCAAGGGTGTTTGGCTTAAAGTGACTGAGGCAAGACCAGAACTCAGGTCCCTGTGAGGACATCTGGACAACATGGAAGGTGTGACAGTTTTTTTTTTTGTGTGTGTGTGGTATTAGGGTTTGAACTCAGGACCTACATCTTGAGACCATTTTTTGTGATGGGTTTTTTCAGACAGGGTCTTGTGAAGTATTTGCCCTGGCTGGCTTTGAACTGCAATCCTCCTCATCTCTGCTATGCATCTTTATTTATTATTATTATTATTATTGCAGTGCTGAGGATTGAATCGAGGGCTCTGTGCAACCTAGGCAACATCGCAGCCCAAGAAAACATCTTTATGTAGTCAGTAGTTACAATTTACATTTTTTCCCCAAATACTTTGATCCAAGTTTGGTTGAATGTGTGAAGGTGGAACTGGTGGGTAGGCTGATCGTATGCTATTTTAACTATTTTACTTTATTTAAACCAATTCATTTATTTATTTTTGTGATGCTGAGGATGGAACCAGGACCTCACATGCTAGGCAAGCGCTCTCTCCATGAGCTGCAGCCCCAGCCCTAAATCTGTTATCATTAAAGAAGGGATCTTTGAAGAGGTGACATTTCTTTTTCTTTTTGATGGTACTGGGGTTTGAACTCAGGGCCCCATCTTTGTTAGGCAGGCACTCTACCACTTGAGCCACTCCACCAGCCCTGTTTTGTGATGGGTTTTTTTCAAGCCCAGGCTGGCTTTGAACCTTGATCCACTATGATCTCTGCCTCCTGAGCAGCTAGGATTACAGGCATGAGCCACCAGCACCCAGCGAAGAGCTGACATTTAAACAGAGTCCAGCTAAGGGAAGGGTTTGAGCCATACATGGGGATGAGGGGAGTACCAGATAGAGGGACAGTAGGTGCAAAGGCCCTGGGGTAGAAAACAACTTGAGTGTTAGAAGAACACAAGTGATGCCCGTGAGGTCAGAGTGGGGTGAAAAAGTGACAGGTGACAGGTCCAAGCCATGTCACGGCAGGTTGTTTAGGGCTATGGCTAAGAACAAATGTCCAGAGTTTGATCTCTGTATTTGATCTCTGTATTTGAAGTTAAGTCCAGTGTCCCAATCTTCTTTGAGACACCTCCCTGAGAACAACAGTGAGGACCGTGGCAACTCAGGACTCACAGCCACGGTTGGTCATGTATTCTGAAAATTCCTCCAGCTGGTCCAGCAATTTCTTCTTGCCCACGGCCCCTTCTGCTGGCCACAGCATGAGGAATGTGTCCTTGCCCAGGATGTAGGTGTAACTGGTGGGAGACAGCAAAATGGGAAAGGAGACTCGGGTATCTTTGGAGGCTTGGGGACCTCCCCAGTCCTGCTTGGTGTCTTTAACTATAGGATCCCATCTGACTCTTTACTGCCCTCTGTTGGGAAATGCAGGTAATGAATTTCCCTATAATCTTGTGAATGAGTTGTGCAGTGCACAGCCAGAACCTCTGTTCATGGCGGTCCTGACACCCCAGATGTCCCACTGACAAGTCTAGCAGAAATTGTGGAACTGAGGACTGGGCCGGGGTAGAGAAGGGAACCCAGTCAGGAGTCCCCTCCATACGCACTTGGTTTCCACTTTCCACAGGTCTGATGTCTGGCCCATGATGAGGTACGACTCCTGTTCTTTTAAGCCCAGGGAGTCATAGCAGGTGGCGTGGGAGACAAATTTCTTCATGGTGAGGGGCACAACAGCATCTGTGCCTGGAAGAGAGCCAGTGTGAGAACAGGTGCAGGACTGGCCCCATGTCACCCTGGGACATCCCCCAGGGCAGGGCAGCACTTCCTCTCCTGTCACCTGGGACATACCACTTTTGATGACAGCTTGGAGCTTCATGCTGTAGTGGATGTAGGGGTTTGAGGCAGAGGCCTCCACTGCCTCCAGCTTGACCTTGTACACTGGGGAGGACAAAGGGTAGGAAGGCGTGATGTGGCCCTCGGGTGGGTCTCACTTTCCCCTGCTGCTCCTTCCCGCCTTCCCCACTCACCAAAGTCCACGCCTGGCTCACAGGCGGCCACCTGGAGCTCCTTCTGTCTCAGCCGGCCGCTGTCCTGCCTCAGGGACGGACATTGCTCTGGAAGGTCAGGTGACCGTGCTCTGGCTGGCTGGGGAGTGGCCCGCCTCCCTCTACCGCCCTCCACCCAACTCCTCAGGTCTCTAGGTCTCACCATTCTGGTCTGTAGGGTCCTCCACAGTCTCTCCCTCCACTCACTCTTTTCTTCCTTTCCTCCTTCCCCTTCCTTCCTTCCTTCCTTCCTTCTTCCCTCCCTCCCTCCCTCCCTCCCTCCCCTCCTCTTTGTCCTTTCTCTCTCTTTCTTGTGATGGGACTGGAACCCAGGGCCTGGTGCATGCTAGGCAAGCGCTCTGCCACTGAGCTATATCCCAGTCCCCATCTGTGTCCGTGTCTCCCATCTTCCCTCTCTCTCTCTCTGCTTTTCTTGAGACAGGGTCTCGCCATGTATATATATGTAGCCCAGACTGTCCTGGAACTCGCCATCCTCCGTCACCTGGCCGGATGTGTGTCTGCCCCTCGGTCTTTGGCAGGGCCTGAGTGCAAGAATCTCTGTCCCTGTCTCTGTGACTACCCTCAGCGCAGAGGACAGCCAGGAGGTGGCCGAGGTCTCCTGGGCCCCCAGGCTGGGGTTCCCCCGACCCATCTCACCCTCGGCGCATCTGCAGACATCTTTGTGGCAGACCTTTCGCAGGGAAGAGCGCTCGCCGGGCAGGTTGTAGAAAGCACCGCACCTGTGGGCTGCCAGGAGCAGAGCCGGGGAGTGACTTTGCCCAGCCTTCCAGGGGCGAGGTGCCCGCCCGGCCCCGCCCGGCCCCGCCGGGCCCCGCCCCGGATCTGGCCACGCCCCCTCCAGACTCTGGCTACCGCCCATTTCCTAGCCCCACCCCCTGGAAGCCTCACCCTGCTTGGCCCTGTCCAGCCACTCCCCAGGCCCCGCCCCTTTAAAGACCACGCCCCTTCTCGCCCCACTCCACTCCCCAGCAGGCCATGCTCAGTCTCTTATTGGGTTCTGCTGCTTCCAGACCACGCCCACTTAGAATCACCCAAGAAGGCCACGCCCCTCGTGAGCACCCAGGCTCACATTCCCCAGCTCCTGGCTCTGTCCTTTGCAGTCCTGGTCCCCTTGTGGGACACCTGTCCACCCCCCAGACTTTTGCTCACAAGGCTCGTAGTAGTCATAGATGGTGACCAGAGCAGCCTGAAGGAACTCGGCCTGCAGCATCCTGTGCACGCGGAAGCCCAGCACCGTGTCTTCTTTATGGGAGAGCTGGGGGAGGGGGTGGGGAGGAGTCCAGTCTGAGCTGAGTATGGGGCATTGACCACAGGACCTTGACCATGACCACTGGCCACGTGGGCTGGACTGTAGGCACAGACCTCAGAGGGAATGGCTGCCTGCCAAGGCCACTCAGGGGACCATCTGAAGGTCTCTACCTGGGCACCTGGCCTTCCTCACCTTGTCCAGGTAGAGGACAACCGTGCTGTCGCTGGAGCTTGTGTTGGTCTCGTACTGGAAGGCATACATCTCCACGTCGTTGGTGAGCTGGGGCAGAGGGCAGCGATGGCGGTTAGCAGGAGGCCTCCAAGTCCCCAGACCTAGGAGCTCAGCTGGTGTGAGCTCCCGGCCTCATCTGCTGTTGGGAAAACTGAGGCCCAAGCATCAAAGGACATCCTTAAAGCCATGCTGGGGGTCACTTAGGGCAAGTGCTGTGATCCCAGTTACCAGGGAGGCAGAGGTAAGGATTGTTGGCCCAGGCAAAAAATGAGAGACTTTATCCAAAAAATACCTAAAGCAGAAAGGGCTGGTGGAATGTCTCAAGTGGTAGAGCACCTGTTTAGCAAGCACAAGGCCCTGAGTTCAAACCCCAATGCCGCCAAAAATAAAACCAAAAGAGTCATTACTAAGTAACCTGGCCCTAGCATGGGGCAGTCCATGGGGCCCTAATCCAGGTAACTTCTGCCTGCTTCCACATGGAGGGGGTGACATGTGGCTCAGCTGCTTGCAGGTGGGGTCTTCTTTACCTGTTTCAGGTCATCCAGGTTGGGGTAGAAGCCGGTGAGCAGGGAGATCTCCATGATAGTCATGGTGGCCTCTCGATTGTCCTGGAACCTGGGGATTTCACAGTCTGTCTTCCTACTGTCCTGCTGCCTCTTACCCCGTGCTCCCCACTGCCAGCTTCTGCACCAGTGCAGTAGCCTCATCTCCACTCTGCCCTCAACAGCATAGAGCACTAGCAAGCAGGAATCTGGGTGTCCCCTCTAAATATCTTGTGTTAGGGTCTACAGCAAGTGCTGTTTCATCTGTTCTCCCTAGCCTCCTCCTCCTCTTTGGTTGCTTTTTTTTTTTTTTTGAGGGACTGGGGTTTGAACACAGGGCTTCACTTCACACTTGCAAAGCAGGTGCTCTGCCAGTTGAGCCACTCCTCCAGTCCAATTTGCTGTGGTTATTTTGGAGATGGGGTCTCATGAGCTATTTACCCTGGCTGACCTTAAACCTTGCTCTTCCTAATCTCAGCCTCCCAAGCAGCTAGGATCACAGGTGACAGCCACCGGCGCCTGACATTTCGTGCCTTTATTATAGCTTCTAGAGCTAGGTGCTCAGTACATATTTGTATCTGGGGCAGACCTGGCCAAGGGAGAGCCATTGCGCTTGGAGTTAACTCTGCTCATCTGGATGATGGAGCTCGTTGGCTGTGGCAGTTTGCCACCTTAGTTCAAGCAGATGTGACAGGATGACAGGAAGAGTTGGAGGTAAGATAGGGGTAGGATGAGGCATGGAGAGGTCAGCTTGTCCCCACCCTCCATCCAGTACCCAGGGAGGGAAGAAATGTGGACAGAAGATCACAGCGCCTTCCTCCTGCCCAGCCCAAAGTCCTGCTCCCATTACCTTGTTTCCATCCGGAGCTGGAAAGTCTCCTCTCCTTTTTTATTTTCTGCAGCGAGAAAGAAGGGGTTTAGAAGGCTGGAGAGCACCGTGACTGAGCTCAGGGCCTCTGGAGCCAGCTTTCTGGGTTCAAATCCTGATGCTGCTGATGTGTGACTTTGAACAAATTGCTTAACCTCTCTGCCTCACTTTCTTCATGTATAAATTCATCATATTCTGAAGCCATTGGGAGCAGGAGGGGGAGGAGGAAGGGGGGGGAGGAGGAGGAAGGGCTCAAACCAGAGTGTGAGGGTTCTCTCCTCTCTTTGATACCCCAGTCTGAGAGCTGACAAAGTCTGCTATTTCTGGTCATTTTACACCCATGACCTTGGTCAGGCTTCCTGAAGGACCAGTCTCCCTGGTCTCCCGGCTCTCATTTTTGCCCTCTCCTGTCTGTCCTCCCACAGTGTCAAGAGGAGCCAGTGCAAACCTGTGCTAGGTCCCTCCTCTGCTTAGAACCTTCTATGGCTCCCAGTTGACTTAAAGCAAAGGCTGGCCAAAGTCAAACCCTCCCTATGACCAAGTCCAGGTGCTAGCTTCCCTCATCACCTCTCAACTGTCTCCTAAAATTCTACCTCTTGCTCCTCTCTAGCCACATACTCTCCTCACTGTTACTCACACCCAGTGAATTCATTCCTATTTCAGGGCCTTTGCACCTGTCCCTGAGCCACACATCCCCAGCCCTGGGTTTTTGAGACAATGTTTCACTGTGTAGCCCAGGCTGGCCTCAAACTCATGATCCTCCTGCCTCTGCCTCCTGAGTGCTGGGACTACAGGCTGCATCACCACATCTGGGGACACAGGACATTTTTCTAGCTCATATCTATGTTTCCAGGACCAAGAAATGGTCTAGCCTGCAGAAAATGCTCACTAAACATTTGTTGAATGACTGAATAAATGTGCTTCATGAGCAGCAGCTAAGATAAAGTAATAAGGACGCAGGGTTGTGCATTACTGGGTCCTCGCTCACCTTCTGGGACACTTTGCAGAGTCACATTTAGGCGGTAGAGGTTGCATGTCTCCTCCCAGGACTCTGGGGACCTGTGGTACATCGTCAGTATCTGTCAGGGCAGAAAAAGGACATCAGAGCCCATGGCAACCCTCTCCCTTTCCTCCTCACTCTCATCCCTGACTTCCCAGGTCTCTGCGCAAGTGGGGACTCAACCCAAGGTCTCTTCCCCTCTACCCTTTGATTCTGGGGTCAGAGCCAGAACAGGCTCGAGTCTAGTAGAACTTCCTTCCTCCCTCCCTTCCTTCTTCCCTTCCTGCCTCCCTCCCTCCCTGCCTGCCTTCCTGCCTTCCTCCCTCCCTCCCTCTTCTCATCCTTCTCTCTCTCTCTCCCTCCTCCCCTCCCTCCTCCTTCCTTCCTTCTGTCCCTCCTTCCTCCCTCCCTCCTCTCCTCCTCCTCTCTCTCTCTCTCCCACTCCCTCCCTCCCTCCCTTCCTCTGGGATTATAAGCATGTGCCACCACGACTGGCTTATTTTTCTTTTCTTTGTTTTTGGTGGTACTAGGGTTTGAATTTAGGGTCTTGGACTTACTAGGCAGGTGCTCTACTGCTTGGGCCACTCCTCCAGCCCTTCTAGTTAAAGATTTCAAAGGTGAGTTCTTTGGCATGAGTTTGTGACTCCCCTCAATTCATATATTGAAAAATTAAACGTCAGTGTCACTACATTAGAAAGTGGAGCCAGGCGCCAGTGGCTCACGCCTGTAATCCTAGCTACTCAGGAGGCAGAGATCAGGAGGATCGTGGTTCCAAGCCAGCCTGGGCAAATAGTTCACCAGACCCTATCTCTAAAATACCCAACACAAAAAGGGCTGGTGGAGTGACTCAAGGTGTAGGCCCTGAGTTCAAGCCCTGGTACCACAAAAAAAAAAAAAAAAGAACAAGAAAGAAAGAAAGTGGAGCCTTTGGAGGTGATTAGGTCAAGAGGGTGGAGACCTTAGAAACAGGATTAGTGCCCTTATCAGGCCTCACAAAGCTCCTTGCTCCTTCCATCATGTGAGGACAAACAGGAAGACAGCATCTAGGCACACCTGTAATCCCAGCACTCAGGAGGCTGAGGCAGGAGGATCTTAAGATCCAGGCCAGCCTGGCTACATAAAAAATTTAAGGCCAATCCGGGCTACCCAGTGAGACCCTGTCTGAAACAAACAAAAACAAAGGCAAAAAGAAAAAGAAAAACAAGAAAGCACCAATTGTGAACCAGAAAGCACTGAATCTGCCAGTGCCTTGACCTTGGACTGCCTCCCCCATCTGGAACTGTGAGAAACCTCCTGACTTAGTGGTATTTTGGCATGACAGCCTTCGCGGACCAGGATGCAGGGGACCAGACCTACCGAGATGGTGCCTCTTCCATTGCCACTGACTTTGATCTCTAAGTCATCCTGAGCCAAGAACTGAAGAGAAGAAGAGGATTTAAGGGTGACACAGGCAGCACCAGGGGGCTGAGAGCAAGGAGGGCGGGGAGGAAAGCATGCACAGAGCCTCCAACATACTCTTCACTGACATCTTTGCACCTTTTCATTTTCCCCTCATTTTGCTTTTTTTTTGGGGGGGAGGGGTATACTGGGGATGGAACCCAGGTCTTGAGCTTGCTAGGCAGGCACTTTATCACTTGAGTCCTGCCCCCACCCCTTTTTTTACTTTGGTTATTTTTTTAGGTAGGGCCTCATGCTTTTGCCTGGACTGTCCTCGGACCATGATGCTCCTACATCCACCTCCCCAGTAACTGGGATTACAGGTGTGCACCACCACACCTGGCTGCATACATTTCTTTCTAGATTGTTTCATGAAGACAGGGACCATGCATCTTTTATGACTCGTGGCCCATGGTAGACACTCCAAAATGGTAATGGAACAGATGACTGTATACATCAACATAAAGTCAAATTGCCAACAGCCATGACGTCATCTTTGGGGGGAGTAGATTGGTAAGGATGTAGCTGTTGGCCTTATCCTCAATGGGATAATTATACATGGACCTCCTTCCTGTCCCCCAGTGCCACCCTCACCTCCAGTGCCACCTTTGCATAGACCTCCTGCCCGTCCCTCATCTCCGCACCTTGGCTGACCGCTGCTGGTAGGCGTTGTTCCGATTAATGAGCCACTGCACGTTCAACGCTCTCTTGGGGACACTGATCTGGACACGGAGGTCCTGGGTTCCATGGAAGGGGACATCTTCGCTGAAGCGGGTCAGGGCTTCGAGGGTCACCACGGTGGTCTGGGTGTTGGAGCAGGGGACGGAGATCAGCACCACAGACAGGGCTCTGGCCACTTCAGCACCACGGACAGCGCCCTCCCGCGGGCGGGGCGCGCCAGCACCTCGGTCAGCTCCCGGCCCCCTCCCAGGCCCGGTCACCTGCGTGGACCCGAAGCCCCCGCCCAGCTCGCGCCTCTCCAGGAGCCACTTGGCGATGGCGTGCGTCTCATGGTGCTGGCCCAGATAGAGCTTCTGCATCAGCGCGTAGGCTGTGGCCTCCACAGTGTACAAGGAGTCCTGGCCCAGGTAGCCCACCGGCCAGTGGGTTTTGTCTAGAAGAGGGACACACCCACCTGGTCACCTGGATTGGGGCTAACTGCCTCCTCCTGCCTCTCCTTCAATCCCATCTGCACTGGGGCTTGACCTCAGGGCCTCCACCTTGAGCCACTCCACCAGCCCTTTTGTCTGTGATGGGTCTTTCGAGATAGGGTCTCTGGCACTATTTGCCCAGGCTGGCTTTGAACCACCATCCTCCTGACCTCTGCCTCCTGAGTAGCTAAGATTACAGGGGTGAGCCTGGCTCATCGGCCATTTTATTGAACATCACTGTCTGAGGGACCGTGGGACCCTGGAGGGCAGGGACCGTGTCAGCCTTGCTCGCCTCGGTCTCTTGGGCTCTGAGCTCCGGAGGTGATGCATACCAGGGGCTCAGTAAACACTCAGTGGCGAGTCGCAATTTGCTGGATTTGGGATTGTGTCCCCTCCCCGCCCCCGTGACCGCGGCTAACGCGCAGTGGGCTGTGCCGTGCCCCACACCCACCCTGGCTGGCGAAGCTGTCCAGGCGGTCGTTGGCCCGGGGGCTGTTGGCCAGTGCCAGCGCGTAGGAGGCTATGGCCATGGCAAAGGTCGTCTGGATGTTGGGGAGTTGCGTTTCCAGGAAGCCTCGGGCTCTCTCTAGGCTGCCGGCCAAATTCTAGAGGGTCCAAGGGACGAGGCCAGAGGGAGGTGATCAGAGGAAAGAGGTCCAGGAGTTAGGGGAGAGGGACCGGGAGGGACTTGGGGGCAGGCTCACGCATCCTGCACACCCCGCCCTCCTCTCTGGGGTCCTACCGTTATTCTGGGGCCGCACAGTTCGCTCCCCTCATGCAGGGCGATCAGGACAAGTGCCGTGAGGGATATGTCTGCCTCTGAGCCTTTGTAGCCACCCTGTGGATAAAGTCACACCCACGAAACTCTGAGCATGGTGGGGACATCCATCCCAGCCTTCCTTCCTGACCTTGGGGTGCTGCCGGGGCTGGATGCTGCTGGAGGTGCGATGTGGAGAGAGGGAGGAGCTACCTGAGGGTCGCCTATGTGGGGTCTGCCTTACTCACAAAAGCTGACAGCAGGCTGGACACGCAGCTCAGTGGTAGAGCGCTTGCCTAGCATGTGCAAAGGCCCTGGGTTCCAGACCTGCACACGGCAGCTGGTACTCCCGGGTTAAGTCCTTTGTACCACCTCAGAACATCCTCACCTCAGTCCCGTTTTCCTGATGAGGAATCTGAAATGTGGAGGCTTCCATTGCTGGAAGGCGACCAATGCAGGGCTCAAACTCCTCTTTGCCCCCCCACCCCGCACTGAATTGAATCGTGTTAACTTGGAACCTCAGAATGGAATCTTATTTGGAAAAAGGGTGTTTGTGGGTGTAATTAGCTTAGAAGAGGTCACACTGGACCAGTGTGGGCCCTGACTCCAAAGACTGGGGTCCTTATAAGAAAGAAGCCATGTCTATGTAGGAGGCAGAGAGGTGAGGATTGTGGTTTGAGGCCAACTCAACGAAGGCCGGATCGCTGGCAACCCACAGGAGCCAGGAGGAGGTTGAGAGAAGAGAAGAGGAGGAGGAGAGGACTCCTCCCTGGAGCCTGGGGCGGGAACGTGACCCTGCCACCACCCGGATTTGGGACTTGTAGCCTGCGGCACTGAGAGAATAAATATCTGCTATTTTGGGCTGTCACAGTAAACCGGTAACTGTCCCCACTTAACAGCGGCCAGAACCGGGTGACTCCCTCTTCTGACCAGGACTCTCCATGGCTCCCACCTTACGCAGAGGAAAAGCCCAATCCTCCCAATGGCCTAAGGCACGGTGCCTGATCTGTCACGTCACCTTCCTGCCCTCACTCACTCTGTTCCAGCCATAGTGACGTTCCTCCTTGGTGTCCCTCTGACATGCAGGGCACTTTCCAGTCTCAGGCCCTTTGCACATGCTGCTTCCTCTGCTTGGGACCCTGTTTTTCTAGTTGACCATATAACTTGCACCCTCACCTCTTTAGGTCTTGTGCAAATACCAGCTCCTGATGAAGGCTGCCAAGAGTCCACACCTGTTACTGTTATTTTAGATGCTGCCCCGAACTCCTGGGTTCCAATGGTCATCCCGCCTCAGCCTCCCAAATAGCTGGGATGACAGGCGTGCAACACTGGCGCCCGGCTTCACTCATTCATTTGATCATTCATTCACTCAATTCATTCCTTCATGTTCTCATTCCTTCATTCATTCACTCACGTTCATTCCTTAAACACTCCCTCATTCATTCACTCAGTGTTTCATTCAGCAAACGCTTCCCAATGTTCTGAATGATACCTGCTCCCCGAAGTCCTGTAGACTTGGGGATCTGAATCTTTCCTTTCTCTCAGGCCTCAGGACAGACTGCCCTGTGTCCTATCTATGTGCCGTGGGCATGCCGTCCTCTCTTCTCCCTCCTGCAGCGTGCCACAGGGCCTTTGCAAGTGCTGCTGACATTGCCTGGAGCTCAGTTTTCCATTCCCAAGATCCCCAACCAAGCCCTAGCTCATTTTCAGATTACTGTTTATGCCCCGGGCCCCTGAAAGCTACTCTCTCCTGATTTTCCTTTCCTGTGGAACATAACATGATTTTATCTCAAAGGATGGCGACTTATATTGAGCTGGGAGCATGGCTGAAGTGGAAGAGCGCTTGCCTAGCATGTGCGAAGCTCTTGGTTCAATCCCCAGTACCAGAAAAAAAAAAAGCCAAATCAACAATTGCTAATTATAATTATTTGGTGAACTTCCGCCTCCCTCCACCTCCAGTATCTTGGGAGTGTCACAGGGCAGGGATTGTATGTGTCATTTACCTAGATGGTTCCCTTCTGCCCAGCACAGAACCTGGTGGACAGAAGTCTCTGAATCAATGTTTGTTGAATGAGTGAGTGAGTGAGTAATAGGATAGGTGCAATGATAAAGGCAGGCACCGGGCTGGTATTCTGGGGAGGCTTCCTGGAGGAAATAGTGTCTGAGCTAAATCTTGAAAGAAAACAAAATTTGGCCACTTTAGGGGGAGGAAAAAAAATGGATGAAGGAAGGCTATTCTGTGCCTAGAGGGTAGCATATGCAAAAAGACAGAGGTGATTTGGGGAACCCACAGGAATTAAATGTGAGTCATGAGCAATGAGCCGTGAGAGAAAAGATAAAATGACAGCTGGGAGCCTGGAAGGTGTTTGAGCAGGGGAGAGACCCACCAGGTTGTGTTTGACTTTTCTTTTTTCTTTGTTTTGTTTTGGTGGCACTGGTGTTTGAACTCAGGGAGTTTTGCTTGCCACTTGAGCCACTCCGCCAACCCATTGTGTTGGATTATTTTTTGAGGCAGGGTCTTGCTATCTAACTTTGGCTGGTCTGAAACTCAAGATCCTCCTGCCTCAGCCTCTTGAGTGCTGGGATTACAGGCGTGCACCACCACACCCAGCCAGGCTGTGTTTGAAAGATGTTTCTGGAGGAGGCTGGTGTGGAGAAGACTGGGTGGGAACAGATGTTTTGTCTCAACACTGAGAGGACTCAGGCCCAGAGGGAGTAGGGTCAGGAATGGTCACTCTGATGGGACAGATGGGACCCCAGATGTGTTCAGGCTCACCCGCATTGTAACAGAACACAGGTGGCCCAGCCCGGGGGACACCCATCTCTTTCCCTTTCTCCTCCTACCTGAGTTGGACTTTAGTGTCCTATTGGGGCTCAGAGCCCTAGGTTTTGTTTGACTGGTCCAGGCAAGGGGACGGCAGGTACCTGCATGGACGCCATGACCACAGGGCCTCTCTCCAAGAAGCTCCCATCCTCTGCCTGTCTCTGGGAGATGATCCATTCAGCCATGGCGCAGAGGGATGGCAGGTCGAGCACCTTGACGGTCATTATGGGGTAGGCCAGCTTGAAGATTCGGAACACGTAGCTTGTGAGCCTGTTGGGAGAGGGAGCAATGACAACTGGGAATGGAAACCAAGGGGTTCCCCACACTGGGGGGGTCCACCGCTCCCCGTGTCTGCCAGCGTAAAAAGCCAGTTGTCAGGCTTCTGAGGTCGTGGTGGCAGCCGTGACCGGGCCATCCTTACCAGGTGCTGCCTGGGCTTCCCTTGGTGACATGGTAAGTGCCATCGTAACTGCGGTGGGTGAGCATTTGAATGTGACCTGGGGAAGACACAAAGCCAGGCTCGCGGGGACAGCCGGGGTGCAGATGTGGCTGGGCAGCTGGCATCAGTTAGCAGGAATATTCTGGAGAGTGGGGACGGGGTCCGGGTGTGACTTGGGACTGTGTTACATGTAGGTGTCACCCATGATAGGTGTGACCTCAACAGCCGTTGTGCAGGTGTGTGAAGGAGGCTTCAGGGCCCAGGTATGAGTGTGGGGATGCAGGATGTGTTCATACCTGCCTGGGAGTCACCTGAGATATTGTCAGCTTGGGGGCTCTAGGGAGACGTGTGTGTTGGGGGGGGTCGCAGCTTGGAGGGGTCAGGTGTAACCTGGGAGAGGGTTATTCTGGGGGATCCCTGCCTGGGACTTTCTTTGAGGGGTTTCTTCTTGGCTATAAATCAGGGGTGTCCCCATTGCAAAGTTATTTCTGGGGTGCAACCTTGGAGGGGCCCTCTTGGGGGTACTCTGAGTGCTGTCACTGACTTTTCTGTTTCTTTGCCCTGTTTTGCTTGAGCCGGGTTCTCGGGACATTGCAGGAACCGCACCTGGCTGTGGGTATTGCTACCTGTGTATAGCCCAAGTCCACCTGCAGGTTTATGATTTGGGGGTGACATTGGGGGTGACCGTGTCTGGGAGTTACCTGGGCAGTTACTGTTTGCGAGAGCCCGTGGAAGAGGGGTCAGCCCGAATTTACCTGCGGGTCTCTGAGCTCAACTGGGGCATCCATCTCTGGTGGTACCTGGGGTTGGTTACCTGTAACCTGGGGAGGGGTCCACAAGGAAGTGCCCTGGGATTATTTTGGGGTTTCCCACTTGGGGTTGATATGGGGAGGGCAGGTAGAATGTGCACAGTGGGAACACGGAGGAGCCAGGGAGCAGGTGTGACACCATCTCCAGGTACATTTTGCCAAATGTTCTCTCCACCATTTTCCTGGAATAACTGTTGACTACGATTGAGGTTTCTTCTCCTTCTCCTTCTTTGCAGTACTGGGTTTGAACTCAGGGCCTCATGCTTGCTAAGCAGATCCTCCGCTACCTATGTCACTCTGCCAGCCCTGTTTTGTATTGGGTCTTTTTTTTGAGATGGGGTCTCGAGAACTATTTGCCCAGGCTGGCTTTGAACCACGATCCTCCTGATCTCTGCCTCCTGAGTAGCCGGGATTGCAGGTGTGAGTCACGGTGCCAATGAGGCTACCGCCACCACGGTCCCCAGCATCCACCCCAGTAGGGACTTTCCTAACCCCAGAAGTCACCGACAGTCCTCACCTACATCTCATTATGGTTGCTGCTTCATGCACGCACCCCAAAATCAACATCCTGGGTCTGAGGATGACAATGGGGTGAACCACTCTCCCACATCCCTCCCCCAACTCCCTGAATCTTAGAAATTCTCAGAAATTTCTGCAATTACGCGCAAAACATTGAGTCCACTTATCTGCACGGCGTACTTCCACCTTTAATCCAATAAATCTCATTTTTGCATTGGCTTTGCTTCAAATAAATCTTGCTAAGTTAAAACTCTATGTGTGCCCCCCCCAAATTCTTTCTTTGGCGAGACCAAGACACTGCCATTCACCCCAGTGACAGGATTACGTGGGGGCATTGCCTCATCAAATTGAAAGAGTAAGTTGGGGTGGTGCACAGCCATAATCCCAGTTACCCAGGAGGTGGAGGCAGGAGGATCACGACTTTGAGGCCAGCCTGGCCTACATAGTGAGACTCAGTCTCAACAAACAAACAAGCCAACCAAAAGCCCCCCCGAGGGTCCCCGCTCTCACCGCTGATAATATTCTTTATCACCTGGTCCCTGTGCTCCACCCCGACCTTGCCCCACTGGCCGGTGGCGTCCAGGTAGCCGGTCAGGATGATCACGGGGGCCAGCCTGCTCAGCGTCTGCTCGGGACAGCCACCCGGGACAGTCAGCAGGTCCTGCACCTCCCTGGACGTTAGGCTGCCCAGGACAGCTTCACCAAGGATGTCACCTGTCGGATGGGTGAGGGGGTCACCTCAGGGAGTGGCCACCAGGACTCCCCCTTCACCCCAGGTCAGCCCCCAGCCCTCCCTGTCCCAGTGTCTGGCAGAACCTGGACCCAGCCGCCCCCACCCCAAACCTGTCCCCCGCCCCACCTTGGACGCTGACAAACACTTCCGCCTGCGTGCCGGGCACCTTGTTCAAAAACTCCCGTCTTGGCACCAGCTCCGCTTGGGTCTGACCTGATTGGGTACGAGCTTCTGTGATTGGGACATTTCAGCCCCTTTCTCCTCCCCAGCATGGCCCCAGGGCCCCACATGCTCCCCCACTGGCCCCACAAACCTTGAGGGTTCAGAAAAATACTGTGAAAGAGTCTCTCTATCCGGCCCCCGGCCTGTGGGAGAGGAAGCAAGTTAACAATGGCAGCAGCAGTGATGATGACAGTCCTAAGGACAGTAAGAGGAAGCGCGGCTTAGGTGTGAAGTCACAGACTCGGCCCAAATGTCTGGGCTCAAATCCCAGCTCTTCTACTTCTGAGCTGTGCATCCTTGGGAAAATTTACTTAACCTCGCTGTGCCTTGGTTTCCCCTTTTGTACAAGGAGGAAAGTAATTGTTCCTCTCTCAAAAGCGTTCTGAGGGCTGAATGAATTAATAGTCTTGACTGACCTTGTGCTTAAGTAAAAAAAAATATATATATATATATATATATACGTATATATATATATATATACGTATATATATATATATATATACGTATATATATATATATTTGGGCCCAACTGGTCCTCCCATGATCACAGCCGGGGCCCAGGGGAACCCCGCTTCTTGGCAGTACCTGGACCAGGAGCACTTTTTTCACGTGGTCCATGACTCCGAGGCCCACAGCCTTCACCTCCACGTCCACTTGGCCAATCTCGAGAGGGAGGAGCACGAAGGGCACCATCTTGGTGGAGGTGGGCGGCACCACCACAACCTGGCGGGACGGGGCTCCCGGCTTTGAGGCACTGCACAGCGGCTCCTTGTGGGGAAACTCTACCCGGACCTAGGGCAGGATGGGGACGTGGTTCCTGAAGTACTGGGGTGGTCAGGATGCCACCTGAAATGCTCAGAGCCAGCGGCCAGCACTGCATGTGGCCTGGGTCACGGCCATGCTGTGTGACCTCGGGCCAGCCCCCTAACCTCTCTGTTCCTTCCTTTCCTTATCTTAAAACCATTGTACCCATCAGACGGAGTCATTGCAAGATTTAAATGAGATAATATCTTAGCAGCTTTCCCAAGGGGCCCTCTGGAATAAAGGAACCACTTCAGCATCACTCCCCTGCTTTTATGGGTAGGATGGGATTTGAACTCAGGACTTTGCACTTGCAAAGCAAGCGTTCTACTACTTGAGCCACACCTCCAGTCCATTTTGCTCCGATTATTTGGGACATGGGATCTCCTGAAGTATTTGATGAACCTTGATCCTCCTGATCTCAGCCGCTCAAGTAGCTAGGATTACAGGCAAGAGCCACTGGTGCCTGGCACCCCCTTCTGTTTTCTTTCTTTTTTGGGGGGGCATGAGGGGATGGCATCTTACTATGTAGCCCAGGCCGGTCTGGAACCTGTTCTATAGTTCAGGCTGGACTCGAACTTGCTGTGTAACCTAGGCTGGCCTCAAACTGTGACTCTCCCGCCTCCATCCCCCGGTTCTGGGATTCCAGGCGTGCCCCACCGTGTGGGGCGACGCTGACAGGTGTTCTGGCCGGGCGGGGCGGGGCGCTTCACCTTGACCTCTTGGTCCTTGAAGTTGTACAGCACAGCTTGGATCTGCACCTGCTCGTTCCGGATCACAGACGACGGCAACTTAAGGTCCACAAAGAAAGTTTTCATCACCATCAGCTCAAAGGGCTCAGAGACGCAGACGCCTAGGGCCACCAGAGTGCAAGGTGTTACAACTCAGCCGATGGTGTCCCGGGGCTGGGTAGGGCCCTCAGCATCGGGCTTGCGGGGTCACCTTGTCCATCCTTGAGGCTGATGGCCACAAATTGCCAGGTGGTGATGGAGTCCGGCATTTGCACAGAGAAGGAGTGTTGAGAGAGGCTTCTGGAAACGGGGGAGGGAGGGGTCACTGCCTGGACAGAGGCTCTGGGTCAAGAGAGGTCACTGTCCAGGCGATGGTCACTACTGGGGGGACGTCACCTGCTCTCTCTATCACAAGCCTCGTCATTTTGGGGGACCCACTGGGCTCTTCCTCCCATCCAGGTGGACCTATCTTGGGTCTACCCTGAGCCGCGGTGTCACTGCTGGGGTCATGGCCCGTGATCAGTGTCCAGGAGGGACTGCCATCCTACCCCGCGTTACTCTTTGGCAAAGTAAGTGTCCTCCAGAGCCAGCTCTCGGGGAAAAAGGTGCGGACAGGCATGTCGTCCAGAAAGAGATCATCAAACACGTCGTCCTCATCGCCTGCGGGAAGGGTCGGATGCAGGGTGGCATCTCCTTCATGGCTGTCCCGCGGCCCTCCTCGCCTTCAGGGGAGCCCCACCCGCTGTCCCCTGCCCTGACCCTCTCACTTGTCCCTAGAATCAACTGTTCTTCCCGAGCTTCTCGGGTCAAGGTCTCGGACAGGTGGCAGCAGTCTAGGAAGGCAGCCACGCAGACTGGACCGTGGCGGACATATCTGGTCCTCTCCACGCAGGACAGCCCCACCGGGCTCTCTCGGAACCCAGCCTCGCAGCACTTGCGCTCCAGATCCGAGTTGAACTTGTTCACTGTGGGCCCGAGTTCGCGGAGGAAGCAGGGTTGGGTTGTCAGAACCTAAGCAAACTGAGCCCCGTCCACCTTCCTGCCAGGGGCATCTTGCCTCTGAGCCACGATCCTGCGGCTTACACTGTGCCTCATGCCTTTCCCATATCCTCCCAGAGCCTCATACTGAACCCAAGTGCTGAATTCTGATGAGGAAGCTGGACAACAGAGAGGTGGATTCATTTGCCTAGGGTCACACAGCATGCACACTGCAGAGCCAGGGCGAGTTGACCTGGTTCTAACACCATCCACGGCTCTCTCCCATCGTCCAGCCCCCAGGCTCAGAGCTGCTTCTTCCAGTCCCCACCCTGGCCTTGGATATATGCCCACCATACGCAACCATGCAGCTACATTCACCGCTGGATCAGAGGCTCGATAGCTAAGAACTACATTTCCCAGCCTCCTTTGCAGTGACAGTCCTGAAGGGGGTGAGATCCAGCTGCTGGGGTGCAATTGTGTAAGATTTGGAAGGTGGGAGAGAAGTGTGTGTGTGCAGCAGTGGAATCTCGTGTGTGCGTGATTTGAAACGGGTGTAATTTTGTTCCAATAGTTACCAAAATGCCACAATTTTCTAAGATTTTATCAATTACAATATCACCCCTGTAGTAGGGTGATTGATCTTGGCTCGGTGAACAACCTTCTACTCTTTATATATTCCTTCTAAACTTTTTTCTTTTGAGACAGGATCTCATTTCATAGTTCAGGTTGGCCTCGAACTCTCGATCTTCCCACCTCAACCTCCTGAGTGCTGGGACTACAGAAATGCACCACCATGTTTGGCACAGAATTCCCAATGACGCCTCTCCTTGCTAGAAATCCCGACATTTCCTGTGCTCATCCCTGAGGCACAGTGGGTTGGAAGACTTCCGTTCTCACCTGCGTTCCTCCTGGTCTCCAGTCTCTTCAGGGAGCGGTGGCGGCGGGGGCTGGGAGGGGCAGTCTGAGGACAGTGCCACTCTGGGGGCCGGAGAGAAGAATGAGGGGACAGTGGTCCAGATAGCATTTATTGGGTACTTACTGGATGCTCAGTGCTGTATTTGCATCACATTTAATTCCATTATTTCCTTTCTTCCCCCTAAAAGCTGGGCAATCCTTAGTAAATTGCTTAACCTCTATGGGCATGAATTTCTCCAGCAATTTAAAATGGGCATAAACAGAACTCTATCACTGAGATCATGCATACAAAAGTACTTAGGAGGGCAGGGGGTGTAGCACAGTGGCAGAGGACTTGCCCAGCATGAGCAGACCCTGGGTTCCATCCCCAGTGCCCCCCAAAATGTAGTAAATCAGGACTATAATTAACATTAGTAGTCACAGCTGAGAGAAGACACTCATACTTGTCGCTGATGAGGGCGACCCCTGCTCTCCTCCACACACTTGGGCTCTTACCTTTTGGGTTGGCCCTTACAAGGTTCCCCCATGTACTGAATGTTCTAAGAGAGCCGTTGTTGGAACCTCTACACAGCCAGACTTTGTGCCATGCACTCCCCAACTGTCGGGTGTGACATCGGCTCATGTACCCCAGGTTTGTGAGGTTGCTGGTGAGTGATCCTAAAAGCCCCAGAGTAAGGGGACAGCGCAGGCGACATTTGTCATGGAAATTGGGGCGATGGGCCATGTCCTGCAGTATCCCTGCCTGGTCCCCTGGTATTGCAGTCTATCAGGACCATTATGGAGGCCACTATAGAGAGAAAAATGGCTGCTCATGCAATGAGGCTATGGAAATACAAATCTCTAATTCAAGATGATGCTCTTTGACCCTAGGTGGGTCTGAGCATCAAAGAGGGGAATGATATATCAGGGAGGAGGACCAGAAGAGAAACAGACAGGCTGTGTTCTAAAAATGAGGCGGGGGAGGGGATGGCAAAGCAGAGAGATAAAGCTTAAAGAATTGAAGCATGACGGTCACATAGCGCTGGGGGAATGAAATAGCCAAGGAAGTCACATGCAGTCATATGTGGGTTGAGCTTTGCTTTTTGCTTCTGTAATCTGTTTGCAAGGGCATATAAGGTGAGACCTCTTTGTTCTCCGGGCTCAGCCTTTGGACGTGAGTCCCCTGAGTCTGTGCCAGCACAATAAAATGCTGCTTCCTGCTAAACTGCCTCAGTGTCCCCTATCTCAGCTTGCGATTCCCGCAAGAGTGCTACTGTTAATTTTTACCTCTGGTATACATGGCCCTCCAAACTCTTATTTTTGTTTTTGGCAGTGCTGGGGTTTGAACTCAGGGCCTCATGCTTGCTAGGCAGGTGCTCTACTGCTTGAGCCCCTCTGCCACCTCTTTTTTTGTGATGGGTATTTTTTTGAGATAGGGTCTCCTGAAATATTTTCTCAGGGCTGGCCTTAAACTGCAATCCTCCTGATCTCTGCCTCCTGAGTAGCTGGGATTACAGGGTGAGCCACCAGTGCCGGACCCAAACATCTATCTTAACCAACGCAGAGTGAGTTACTTCTATTATGACAGTTATTCTATTATTACTATTATTATTATTATTATTATACTTCAGTTATCTCTTATCTGAAATGCTTGGGACCAGGGGTGGAGGTACGGCTCAAGTGGTAGAGCACCTGCATAGAAAGCCAAAGGCCTTGAATTCAAATCCCAGTACTGCCATAAATAAATAAAGTGAAATGCTTGGGACCATAAATGCTTTGGATTTCAGATTTTGGATTATTTTCATGGCCTACCTGTTGCACATTTGAAATCTGAAATCCTGAAATCTGAAATTTTTGAACATTGCATTGGTACTAAATTTTTTTTTCTCAGATTTTAGACCATTCCAGAGTTTGCATTTCTGTATTTAGGGATGCTCAATGATTACCTCTATTTTTATGGACACAGCAGTGGAGACTCAGGGAGAAAATGTGACCAGCCCATGATAAGTGGCAAGGTCTGGATTGTAATCCCTGCCCCGTGCCTGTACCTGAGCTTGCCTTGGTCTCCATCCCGGTGCTGATCTTCAGATCCAACCCAGCATCCTTGAACACAGCAAGCCTGTCCTTCCCACTGCCTGCCGTGCAGCCAATGTCATGTTCCTCCACCACGTCCCAGATCTGGGGGTCAAGACAGGTATACCTGGGTTTGGGACCTGTCTCACCCCTTCAGGAAAGGAGCCATGGTGCACTGGAATTACAAGCTCAAATAATAATCCTAAATCCTTCTGCCATCTGTTGAGTTCTTGCCACATCCGGTTGCTATGCCTTGCACCGGCTCCCAGAACCCACAACACCATGGATGCTGCCACTCTCACAGCTGAAGGGCTCCAGCTAGAATCTTCCATCAACCACCTAGCCCAGAGCCCACTGGTCTCACCTTCTTCTGAGTGAGCTTGTGTTTGCTGTTCAAAACATAGACAGCCTTGTCCACTGCCAGCAGCCCTACTGTGGCCTCTGAGTCACCTGTCACCTTCAGCTCCACTTTACTATTGGGTTCCAAAGTTGAAACAAACCCATCATTCTTCAAGCCAACCTTCAACTGAGCCGAGAGAAAGAGAGATGTCATGAACTCCATTTTCAGCTTTGCGTTCCCTGTAGAACCCCACCAGACCAAGTTCACCCCTGTGTTGAGCTTTTAAGGCCACATAGTTTCCTCTTTTTTGCCCCCTGACCCCATGGCCCCCTCCAGGCTGGGAATCCTTGAACTTGTACAGATCTTGCTAGAACCTTTTTTTGGTGGTACTGGGGTTTGAACTCAGAACCTTGTGCCTGCTAGACAAGTGCTTTATCACTTGAGCCACACCTCCAGCCCTTTTTGCTTTTAGTTTATTTTTCAGATAGGGTCTCCTGCTTTTTATCTAGGACCAACTTTTACCACTCTCCTCTCATCCCCACCTCCCACATAGCTGGAATTACAGGCATGCATCACCATGTCCTGCCCTTGCTAGAATTTTTTGATGGTGATGTTACAGCTACAAGGAGTTTGGCATACGTGTCCCATGCATCTGTCATTCACGTCAATCCATATGGAGTCAGCCACCAGCTCAGGGTCCTGGTTCACTCCCCTGGGCAGTAAATAAAAGGCCAAAATGCGAAAGGAAGGTAGCATGTCTGGAGTCACGTCAATAATGGCGGACGTGTAGACACTCCCTGGGCTTTTTAACTGCTGTTTGGAACTCACAATCCAGCCTTTGCTCAGAACCTTGGGGATAAAGACACCGAGGGTAAGAAGGGGAAGGCCAGCCCTTTCCTGAGCCTGTCCCAGGCCACCCCACCATCACACCTTCATAACCCAGCAAGCCAAGGACGTCCATTACACAACACTAGGGGGCGCCATTCCAATGGTCCCAGGGGAAAGACCTCTTTGGCTCAGCCCCCGGTTCTAGCTCCTCACTATGATGGTGAAAGAGGTGATCCTTTCTTTGGCTCCAGAGTCCCTATGTCTCGTGTTGAGGCTTAGTTGGATGTTGCTGCCGACTTCCGTGCCCAGCGTCTTCACCTCAATGTGCAGGAAGTTCCCTGACTTCTCCTGAGTGGAGTAAGGCCAGGCGGTCATCGTGGCTGAAGCCTTTGGCCACAGAGAAGTGTCAGTTTCCACCTGCAGAGAGCCACAGGCAAGTAAACCCAACCTTCCCAGCTCACACAGCCCCAAAACCGCACCATTCTTTACCCTGTTGGGTTGGTACCGAGATGGGGAGCTGTTTCAGGTTTGCATCTGTGTTGATGGTCAGAGAAGCCACGCCATCTTCTAAGGTGTGCACTTTGTGGTTTTGGCAGTGGACCAGGACACCGGAGGCTGGAGACCCATCAGGATTTGAGACAAAGACCTGGGGGTAGAATCTGGGGTGAGATGAAGGACAGGTGGCGGGGAAGGTGTGGCTTGGAGTGAGAAGCAGAAAGCAAGACTTCCATCTGGATAGGACGCCTTGTACAGTTGTACAAGAGGTGCACTGGGCACCACCAGGGCATCCTTCACATTCCAGTCTTTGTGAGTGGTGCCCCCTAGAGTTTTGAGGTGTCTAACTATGCCAGCTCCTGGCTGTGGGCATGCTAGTTGGGATGGGAAGACTGGGAGTAGAGAGGGTAGGAGGAGACATGGAGGGCTTGGGGAAAACTCAGAATAGGATTGCCACTGAAGAGTGCCTCTAACTTTCTTGTATTGGGCAGGACTGGGGTTTGAACTCAGGGCTTCACACTAGCAAAGCAGATGGTCTACTGCTTGAGCCACACCTCCAGTCCATTTTGCTCTGGCTATTTTGGTGATGGGGACTTCTGAACTATTTCCCTGGGCTAGTCTTGAACCATGATCCTCCCAATCTCAGCCTCCCAAGGAGCTAGGATTATAGGCGTGAGCCACCAACTCCCGGCTGTAACTTTCTTAATACCCACTGGGCATCTCAAAGTTTTGGAGCAAGACTTGAAGTGAAATTGGGGAGTAGGATGGACTCAACTTTGGTCTGAACCGCCCCCCTCCAGAGTGGTTTTGGGTAGGGGGCCCTGAGTCCCTGGGTGGAGTGAGCCCAGACTCTCACCCTAAAGTGGAAAGGCATTCCTGGCTTGAAATACTGTGGTGTCCTGATGAACTTGATGGTGTATGGTGTCTCCACGATCTTCACCCCTGAGTGCTCCACCTGCACCATCTCGCCCCCTGTGGAGACAGGGGGACCATGGAGTCGGCCAGTGGCTCAATTTCCTGGGCAAGTGGTGTGGCTGCTGCCGTGAGCAACTCATCTTTTTATTTGTGGCTTAGTGATTGAGATGGGAGTCTCACTAACTTGTTTGCCTGGGCCTGGACTCAAACTTCAATCCTCCAATCTCTACCTCCTGTGTAGCTGAGATTACAGGGGTGAAGTACTGTACCCAGCAGAGGCAGAGAAAGACAACTGCACAATTTTCACTCCTCCCAGCCCTGCTGATGTCTCCTCATTCCTCTGATGAGGGAGCAGGCTCAGAGGTGGCCTGAGGTCCCATGGATGAAGAGTCTGAGCTGGGAAAAAATCAGTATCTTGGCCCTCAGTCAGAGCCTTGGGGGGAGGGTACCACCTGAGGAGAACACGGTGACGTTGATAAAGATGGAGGCCCCAAGAAGGTCCTTTTCTGGGCCTTCAAACATGGCCATCAGCTGGTCCTTCTGGAGGGAGATGTGGCCCTGGCCTTCAGAGACCTGTTCTTGGGAGGACAGAAGGAGATGGCTTCTTGGGGGAGTGATGGGAGGTGGGTGGAGAGGAGGCAAGAGGGGGGTGTCACAATTTGGTCACCTCCACTCTCTGCAGAGAGCTTTGGATGGGGATACGGCGGGAGTCCATCTTCACTCCAAAGATGACCAGGGCATGTCCGTCCACTGGCTTGTTGAATATATACCTGGAGGACAGAGGGTCACCTTTGTTGGCTGCAGAGGTGGCTCCAAGGATCTCGCTGGGCAGCTTCAGGAGGGGCACAGGTGGCCCTTGGAATCTTAGATGGCTTTGTCGCCAATGCACACGAGCCTGGGAGGTGACAAATATGTCATGGGGCCCGTGCAACCTCACACGATGGTAGAGGGAGCCGAGAAGCCTGGAGGACCCAAGTGGTGGCCTGTGCCACTTGTGGGTTTTCAAAGATGGGGGACAGTCTCGTGGGCCTGGCATGTCTCAGGGGTGGCGGCAGAGCTCCCTGCCACCCTCGGTCCTTCAGACGTGGGCCATGTTTCTCTACCCACTCTGTTTCTTGGTGTCCCTGTCCTATAGCAGGCCGGGGTGGGGGAGGGCGGTGATCAGCCTCACCGCGCCTGGATGTCAACGTCCAGGCTCTCGTCATTAAGGTGGAAAAACATCTTGTTTGGCATCAGCTGGACATCAAAAGACGGGAGCACTGTGTAGGATAAGAGCAAGGTGACTATCAGCATGTCATTCTGTCCCTTTCTTATCTTTCTCTTTCCTCTGTGACTCTGACATCCCCCAGGGGCTGGAACACACAGTTCTGCTCCCAGGCACATGGCAGGTGCACGTCAGCCCTCCGGCCACTCTTGAGACATCCCATCCATCTCCAGCCCCGGTCCCCACGTGCTCCTTGGGGCCTCCCTGCCCACGGCCTCCTCACCGTACTCCTTCACGTCAAAGGTGGCCTTGAACTTCTGCTTGCCTGCACTTTGGTAACTGGCTTCTATGGTCCAGGTCCCCAAACTGCGATGAGAGAGTCAGGAGTCAGGGAGACTGGGGATCACCTCCGCCCACGCCAGCCCTTAGGGTTTCCACAGCGCACCTCACAAGCTCCGGTAGGTGAAAAGAACTTGCAAAAAGTCCTTCTTTGGCCAGCAGGCTCTGACTGGTCACTGTGATCCCCTCTGGGTTCTGTGGGGACAGGGGTCAGGACCTTTAGATCTCCAGCATGTGTCTTGACCCCAGTGTCTAAGATCCACCCTCCCCCTCCCCGCCCAGGGGGAGAGGCCACCTTGATGTCCAGCGTGAATGTTCTAGACACAGGGTCCATCTTGTGATTCACCGTGAGCACCCGGTACTGGACTAGAGAATATGGGGACATGCTGCGTGTCTGATAGAGGGCGGGGGGAGATGGCTTGCAAAGAGGGGTGGCCTTTAGGATCGTGGGGGGTGGTGGTGGAGGGGACTTTTGTAGATGGATGGGAGGATATTGAACATTAAGGGACATTGTGGAGAGGAGTTAGCATCTGTCCCCAAGCTAAGTCCCCAGGGGCTGTACCTGAGTGCTCTGGGGTATAGATAGTCTTGTCGGTCTGGATGAAGATATAGCCAGCATGGGGAATCACTAGCACCATCTTCTCCATGAAAGAGGAGGCTGAGGGGGGCCCCCAAGCCACCCGGATGATGATATATTGCTGTCCTGGTTTGGCCGGGTATACCAGAGACTCAGGAACCTGGGGGAGACATACCCACATTCCTCAAGTTCTGCTGGGGTCTAGGGGAAAAACCTTGTGGCAGATCTTGGAAGAAGCAACTGAGTGGAAGGGAGCCCTCTGGGTCAGTCCTGGGGAGCAAGGACGCCATGTGCAGCTGTTCGGGTTGCTCACTGCACAAGGGCACCGAGCCACGGAAACCCAGTCCACGCTCAACTTCCTCAATGACCAGCAGAGGGCGCCCGTATAACTCACAGAGAGACGTCTGTCCGGCTAGAGGCAGTTCTTTCTGCCCTAGGGGACTTCTGATTTCCAATGGACACAACAGAATGATGACATAGAGACACTGTGTCAACTCTCCAGTGTCCCTTACGAGAAGTGCCCCTAGGGTCAGCCCCTCTCTGCTGACATGGGGCCTCCCTTTCACCCATCCTGGCCTGTCACCCACCGTCACAAGCATCTGAGTCATAAAGTCATTTTTCGGTGACAGCAAGAGCTGTGTCCTAGCCACCATTGTCATCCTCAGGGGAAAGTCCCACACGGTGACGTTCACCCCGAGGGGCGTCTCGAGAGGCTGCGTGGAGTCTGAGTGGGCCTGGACGTGGATGTTCTCGGGGCTGCCCACTCTCATGACTCGGGGGGTCACCAGGATGTACCTGACAGAGAGGAGACATAGGGACACATGACTCAACCGGAGAAGGGGGCCACCCCATGAACAGGGGAGTCAGGTAGACATGACACAAGCAGGACGTCACCGAGTCCCCGAAGACCCCCGACTCACAGTGGCTCAGCGTGGACGAGGGGGCCGCCCATGAGGATCAGAATGAAGCCCAGGGGCCAGGTGGCGTCCATGGTGAGGCAGACAGCAGATATGTGGCCCCTGGTCTGCCCCGGCTCTGGCCTGTTTGCCTTGGCCTCTGCTGGCTGGGTTAATATCTAAACAGGTGTGGGGAGGGATTCCCGTAATCCAGTGGAAGAGGATAGGAGGGGGCTGTCCCTTTGAGGGGGACTGGGGACAGGTGACAGAAAGGATCTTATCCTGGGGGCCTCCCCCTCTCCCAGCGGGGAGCCATGTGGTCCCCAGAACATTGACCCTGGGACTTGCTTGGGCTTAGCTGGTAGGGATGGGTAGAAAAGTCTCCCTCCCCCGCCAGGCCGGGTGGCTTGTCCCCACCCCTGCCCTTGTGAATTTGGTGGCGGTTTCTGGGACACAGCAAGCATTTCATTCTCATTTCCCAATCCCCTGCATGAGCAAAGCATGTGGCATGTTGCCGTCTGGCCCCAGGAGCAGCCATTATGGAGCCTTCTGAGAAACCCAGGGGTCAAACTCTGCCTGCCAGGCTCCAGGTCCCTCTGCACCCAGCGTGCACCACAGCGGGGTTCCCCCTGCCTTGCAGGAGCCGGAGCTGCTTGGTAAATGTGGCCATTGTCCATTGTTCTCGTCACGACAGCCTCCTTTTCCAGCAGACAAATTATACATATTAAAACCAGAGAAGAAAACACATCATGCTTGAAACATTCCCGGAAGAAGGCTTTCTCTGTACTCAAAAAATTCTTGCTGGCCGTTTTCTGGACCCATTAAAGTGATCTCTGCTTGCAGACGATTCTGTCTGAGGTTTTTCTCTGCCAGCTTGAGGAGTCTCGCCTCTTGCAAGGACCCTGACTCCCCAACACCAACACAGTGATAACAGACACTTATCCAACAAAGACTCATTTAGCATTTGCCACCAGCCTGGCTCTACTCAGCAAGCTGGGGACACAGTGGTGAGCATGGGCTCTTTGCAACTCCTGGAACTCTCACAGCCCTGCACCCATTGTACAGATGGGGAAACTGAGGCCCACAAAGGCTGGTCGGTTTGCCCAGTGTGTCAGGCAGTTGAGAGGTAACTACCAAAGAATCAAGAGAATCAAATTAAGACCTGGTTGGAAGGTGGTGGTGGGGCGCAGAGCAGGTTTAATTTGGAAGGTTCTAGAACAGTGTACCCATTCATGATCCCCAGCTGTCAGGGAATCTTTAACAGCTCAGATGTCCTTTGCCTGGGGGAGGGGGTGCTTTCCTTTCACAGCTTTGTCCCCCACCAGGTGTTCACAGCTTCCCTCTGTTGGAAGCGGGGACTCTCAGGTGTCTGGAACAGAGGCTGATCCAAAGGTGTCAGAGCTGGTGGAGTGACTCGAGTGGTAGAGTGCCTGCCTAGCAAATGTTAGGCCCTGAGTTCAAACCCCAGTACTGCAAAGTATATATATATATATTCTCAAATTTTGCCAGCCACCGGTGGCTCACGCCTATAATCCTAGCTGCTCAGGAGGCAGAGATCAGGAGGATCGAGGTTCGAAGCCAGGCTGGTGGAGTGACTTAAATAGTAGAGCACCTGCCTAGCAAGTGTGAGGTCCTGAGTTCAAACCCCAGCACCACCAAAAACAAAAACAAAAACAAACAAAAACAAAAACAACCATAGGTGAGATGTCAGGGGCTCTATTCTTGGTCCCTGCCTGTTTTCTCTCCCAGCTCCCCAGTAATAGGACCTTAGGTTTCATATATCTGTTCCTGACTTCAATCCCGGATCTATCTCAATAACCATCTATTGAGCACCTGAAGAGGAAGATCAAGAGGACAGGAGAGAAGCTGTGGGTTCCACCATAAGGTCGGCCTCACATCCAGCCTGTGGGTTGGAGCTGTCACTTGGCTGTTCACGGTCAAGTCCACGTGTCCTCCCGCACTTGGCCACTAGAGGGCGCGAGCGCGCCTCCGGCCGGCCGGGGCCCCACCCGCAGGAATGCGGGCGGGGAGGGCGGGGCCGCTGGCCGCGCGCCGGGAGCAGCTGCTGCACTGGAGCTGCTTCCTCCCGGCCCGGGATGCACGCGTCCGTGCAAGGATGGGTGGCCTGTGGCTTTTAAAAATTAAAAAAAAATTTTTTTTTACCCCCTAGCCCAAGGGCTGTGAGCCCAGGACTTCCCGGGAAAAGGCTGGGCAGGACTCAGGAGGCCTAGAGATAATTCCTATAACTCTCCACCTCACAAATAGGATTTATTAAACACGTGGCAGGACGGTATCAGGGACTTTCTGATTTACAGACGAGGAAACTGAGGTCCAGAGATGTGCCCAGCTTATCAGTACCCCAGCCCAGTCCCCCACCCAGGGCAGGCTCCTTGGTCCTTTTGTTTTCTCCAAGGTTTCAGAACTTGCCCTTGCTTCCTGATCTCTTATGCCTCGTCTCCTGGTCCCCAGAGGTCTCTGCTGGCATGGCAGTGAGAATTTTCAAGAGAAATCTGCTGCTAAGAGGGAGGAAGAATTCAGCAGCCACATTTGGGGCTGCTGGTTTGATATTACTCCTATCTGCATCTGAAATCCAGGTGTAATTAGAGCTAGGCTGTCCCCAGCTTGGTCAAGGAGAACTCAGGTGGAATAAGGAGCTGCTGCCTCGGCTAGCCTGGGCAGTCAAGCTTCTTGGAGGAAGTGCTGTTTAGGCTGAGATCAGAAAGTCTCAGTGAAGTAGGAGTCATTGGCTGGCCAGGCCAGCTAGGCTCACGCCTGTAATCCTAGCTACTCAGGAGGCAGAGATCAGGAGGATCGAGGTTCGAAGCAAGTCCGGGGAAATAGTTCAGGAAACCCTATCTTGAAAGTACCCAACACAAAAAGGGGCCTGGTGGAGTGGCTCAAGGTGTAGGCCCTGAGTTCAAGCCCCAGTACCACACACACACAAATAAAAATAATTAAAACTTGAGTGATAACACTTGAATGGCAAGGCTGTGGAAAGTGAGCTAGCACACACACCCTTGTCCTCCAGGATGGAGATGAATTTGCTTGTGTTCCTAACAATTGCAAACGCATAGATTCTTTGCCAAGGAAACTCATGAAGAAACACTTGCACATGTGTGAAATGATGTGTGCACACAGAGCTACTCCACACAGATGTTTATACAATAGCAAAAGCCTGGAGCCAGCCCAAAGATCGCTCAGTGCGGACCCGTTGCATAAATTACCACTTATCTACACAAAGCAATATATCGCAGATTGGCTAGAGAATGAAGATGACACAGAAAACCCTCCAAGGTATATGATTCAAGAACAGAACTGAAGTGCAAAATCTTGTGTTGTGTGTAAGCTGATTTTAGTGAAAAAGTTAAAAAAAAAAAGATAAACTGGTATTTTTTTCCTGTTAAAACATTTTGTGCTGCTTTTCAAATTTATGGCAAAGTATACATAATACAAAATTTGCTATCCTAACTTTTTTATTTGAAACAAGATCTTGCTATGCAGCCCAGATTGGTCTTAACTCGAAGTTCTCCTGCCTCTGCCTCCCTGAAGGCTGGGATTACAGGGGTGAACCACCATGCCTGGCCTATTTCACCATTTCTAAGTGTGCAGTGCACACTCGCACCGCTGTGCAGCCATCACCACCATCTCTAGAGCTTTGTCACCTTTCCAAACTCAAACTCCATCCCCATGAAACACTAATTCCCATCCTCTGGCCTTCACTCTTCTACAAATGGCTGGATTTATGTGCTCTCTGGATATTTCATATACTTGGGATTATGCAGCACTTTTCTTTTTTGTCATTGGCTTTACTTCACAGTTCTCAAGGTTCATCCACATTGTACCATGTGTCAGAATTTCCTTCCTTTTCAATGCTGAGTAATACTCCATTGTCTGGCTATATCCCAGTTTGTTTATTCATTCATAAGTTTTTCCCCCTTGTATAATCATGAAGAAGACCTGGCTAGAAAACCCAATCATAACAGGAAAGGGTGGGGGAGTCAAGAATCTGACAATTGAGGGAAAGAGGATAGAATTGTTTTCAAAATGTCTTTTTTTTGAGGGGTGGCACTCGGGTTTGAACTCAGGGCCTCACACTTGCTAGGCAGGTGCTCTATCACTGAGCCACCCCACCAGCCCTGTTTGCTATAGTTATTTTTCAGATAGGCTCTCGCATTTTTGCCAGGGGCCAGCCTGGACCAAAGTCCTCCTACCTGTGCGTCCTGCATAACTGGGACAACAGGCGTGCTCCACCATGCTCGCCCCCTCTAGACTTTCACCGTCTCTAGGTGACGTGCAATACCTCATACGATGTGAATGCTATGGAAGTAGTTGTTGTGCTGTATTTTTAAATTTGTATTCCTTTTTTTGAGACAGGGTCTTACTATGTTGCACAGACTGGCCCTGAACTTGCATTTCTCTTGACTTCACCTCCCAAGTGCTGGGATTACAGGTGTGCACCATTACACCCAGCTTATTCATTTTTTTTTATTGCTTTCTGTCTGCACTTGACTGGATTCATGCAGAACCCTCAGCTACAGAGGGCCGACTGTTCCCCAGCAGATGCTACAAAGGTCGGCCGCCATGAAGGTGCTGAGTGGCTGGCTCTGAATATATTTTACAAATCAAGTGAACCACAGCTCCCGATAGGTTAGCCGGGATGTAGCTGAGTGGCAGAGCATGTGTTTAGCTTGCTGGAGGCACTGGAGCTGGAGCCTGGAGGCACAACACAAAAGAGTAAAAAAGAGACAGAGACAGAGAGAGACACAGGGCTGGAGCATGGCTCAAGTGATAGAGCTCCTGCCTAGCACAGGTGAGGCCCTGAGTTCAAAACTCAGTACCACACACACAAAAAAAAGATAAAAGCTCCTCCAGAAAGAGGGAGAGTCAGAGAGAGACAGAGAAAGACAGAGACAGAGAGAGACACACATAGAGAGACAGAGGGAGGGAGAAACAGAGAGACACAAAGATAGAGGGACACACACAGAGACAGAGACAGAGGCAAGGAAGGAGAGACAGAGACAGAGAGAGAAACAGAAAAAGAGATGGTAAGAGGGAGGAAGGGAGAGAGCAAAAAAAAAAAAAAATCAGGGGTGGGGTGTGTCTAAAGTAGTAGAGCACCTTCCCAGCAAGCACAAGGCCTGAGTTTAAACCCCAGGACTGCAAGAAAAATAAAAGATAAAGAAAGAAGGAAAGGATCAGCTCACATCGTGGCAGAGGAACCAGAGTCCAGTGTTGGCCTGACCACTGGAAGAAGAGACTTATCTCCATGAGATTGGGGAGGCTGGGGGCGGGCACCATGTATCAATCCAGAACCAGGAGTCTCCTGTCTTTGGCCAATGTCCACTGGTCAGCGATGGCATCCAGCCAGAGTTTAATAACGGCTTCCCCTCACTGGACTTGTTTTCATAGTGACCACTCAGACTTAGGAGGAGTCTTTGCTACAGCCAGCAGAACTTGACTCTGAGTGATTTAAGCAACATGGGAATTTTTAGGGGGTAGTTCTAGGGGATGGAGGGGATCATGGCACTGCCAGCCTTGGGAAATAGATGGAAAGTAAGCAGTGACACACAGCAACCTCATCCTAAATCAAATCCTCCCATTGCGTGCTTCACTCCCCTCCCCCATGATGAAATATGGACAACTGCATCTACTTAGCATGCCTATGGTGCCTTCTCCTTCCAGACAAGGAGATATAATTGTCTTTGAATATAATTCATGTATGGCTGGGCTAGGTGGCTCATGCCTGTAATCCAGGTGGGAGGATCACAAGGCCAGGCTGGGCTACACAGCAAGACTCTGGCTTAAAAAAAAAAAAAAGAAGTGGGAGTGAGAATGTAGCTCAGTAGTAGAGCACATACCTCTCAGTTCTCTCTCTCTCTCTCTCTCTCTCTCTCTCTCTCTCTCTCACACACACACACACACACACACACACTTTTTTTTTTTTTGGAGGCATTTTGTGCTTGCTAGACAGGTGCTCTACCATGGAGCCACTCCAGCAACCTGACAACACGCACTTCTCATATAAAGTGGCCCAATGCAGGGGGACTTTTCCTGTCACCCCAGCTCAGTTATTGCTACCTCTGCTTTACAGAGTTTGAGTAGGCGGTCACCTATCCACGGCCACCCTGGGAGTCACCTGTGAAGTAAGAGCAGAGCCAGCATTTCAGCCCAAAGTCCATTTTCTTCCAAGGTCTCTGGAGGAAGGCAAGGGAACCTGACATTTGGAGGTTCAGAGGGGGATCCTGTTTGCATTTTAATTTTTTTTAATTTAAAGAAATTTAGTTTTACTAAATATTTAGTATAATGACAGCTTGTGGTTATAAATATATATTCAGTGAAAACACAGGTATAGATGGCGAGCTTGTGCACAAACACCTTGTGTTAATATGGTGTATATGACCAGGAAAGTGGAGAATTCTGTGCGGGGTGGGGGGGAGTGGGGAGGAGCCTTGGTTCTGCATCATCCTTGTGTTCCCAGGACCAGGATCAGGAAGTTATTTTAAAAAAGTTTTTTTAGGGTTGGAGGTGTGGTTCAAGCCATAAGTGCCTGATGTGCAAGTATAAAGTACCAGCAAAAAAATTGACATTAAGTTTTTTTTTGGTAGGACTGGGATTTGAACTCAGGACCTCACACTTGCTAAGCAGATGCTCCACCACTTGAGCCTCTCCACCAGCCCAAGATGATGAAGTTAGGAGTTGAATGAGGCAGACCTATCTTATCCTTCAAGGTCTGTGACACCCCTTCCTCCTGGACAGGTAACTGGCTTCCTGCTCTGGGCTTCCTAGCCTAGAGTCCCAGTGTCCCTCTTTCTGCTCCAGCCTGAACCATGGAGGGGTCTGTGCCTGGAACCTGAGGCCCTTTCTGGGATTTTAGCCATGTGGAGACACAGAGCAGTGAGGCAGTTTGCTGAGTGACTTAATGAATGAATGACTTATGAATGAATGAATGAATGAGTCTGTGGTGGCCCACTGAGTTGGGTGTGGACTGAGGAGCCCTGGTTGTTCCCAGGTGAGGAGGATCAGGCTCAGCTCTGCTCATCCCGGCCGCACCCGTTTTGGGAGGCAGCCACAGGCCAGGCATCGAAGGCCAAGGCTGAGGAGGCGAGGCCAGTGGAAGAGGAGTCTGTGGGCGGTTCTCACGTACAGGCTGCCCGAGGGGTCCACGGCTTTGAGCGCGGTCAATGGGATGTAGCGGGCGTTGGTTTGTCTGCGCAGGGGTGGTCGGGTAGAGCTGATGACCTTGACAATGGCCTGTGGGATGGAGCCCTGAGTGCTGGGATCCAGGGACCCCCCTTTCCCTTAGTGCCCCAACATACCTGAACCATATCTGCTGGGCCACTCACCTGGGCCACCTCCTGTGGGCTCTGACCCACAGAGCGGAAGAGCTCCCTGGAGGCTGGGAGGTACAAGTCCCTGAAGTAGCCCAGGCTGTCAGGATCAGTGCCTGGAAATTCAGCCGTGGAAACCTGAGCCAAGAGCTTCCCCTCAAAGTCGGTGGTCACAGGGCCCGGCTCCACCAGGGAGACGCTGGGGATGGGGCAGGGGTGGTAGTGGGTCTGGTGCCCCAACCCACATGTTGCCCCATTTTGTCCACAACTGCGCCCCTCTCCTCCTCCCTCCATTTCTCTCCATCTTCTCCACTGTCTCCATCCCCCAGTCCTTGATCTCCCTCCTCCCCTGCCTCCAAATACTCGCCCTATTATCCTTCTCCCTCCTCTCCCTCTCACTGTCTCTCCCGCCCCCGCACAGTCTGCCGCTTCCCCCTCCTCACCAGATATTGAATTGCAGCAACTGGATAGCCAGGCTCTCGAAGAATCCTTCCAGTGCAAACTTGGAGGCTGCATAGACGTCGTTGAACATGACTCCTGGGAGGGTTGGAGGAGAAGGGGTCTTTGGTGGGGGGGTGTCTGAGTGATAGGCATTGTGTTTGGGAGACGGAGCAAAAAGGATGTGAGGATCAAATGAGGGTAAACTCAGTGCATGTCCTTATATGATGGGATCACTAGGGTCCACACAAGGTCATCCTGGGGGTGCCAGATGCCACCTCTTTCCAGCTTCTCCTAGACTCAGGAAACTTCCCTACTTCCCTCTATCCTTGGCATGGGATCCCCCAGGGCTCACGGAAGCAGTGGCATTCAGTAGGGACCTTATTAGTGCTTCTCCATGGCAAGGTCACAATTCCTTAGAGGTTACCGAGGAGGGAGACAGTTCTCAGGAAATTTCCAGCGGGGAGGAAGGGTTCCAGGAAGAAAGTTCCAGGAGCATGGGTGGCAAGCAGGCAGTCTCCAGAGGAGGCCATCGGAGATGTAACGAATCAATTTGTGTTCTCTCTTCTGCTGAGAGTCCTCAATTTATGCGTCTCTAGGTCCAGATGGGGGTGTGTTTGGCAAAGAGGAGTCTCAGGAGAGAGGGTCTTAATGGTTCTTTGGGGTTTGGGTTGATGGTTGGGAGAGCATTTTGGAGATCTTCAGAAGTGGAGTTGGTTCTGGGATGTGGATGGCTCTTAATGGCACACATACCAGCACCACCCACTCTTACACCAGGGCAGGCATAACTAATCTACCCCAGAGATTTGTGTTTTTCTTTTGAACTTCAGAATCCTTCTCAACACAGCTCTCCAGGCTCCTTTGGAACATGAGCCTCGAGAGGGCCAGACAGTAGAGGTGCAATCCCTAGGGGTGGATCCCCAGGACTCACCTTGCAGCCCCATGACACTGCTGACCACCACGATGTGGCCTCGATGCCTCCTCTTCATGCCCGGAAGCACAGCTTTGACCAGACGGACAGCCCCGAAAAAGTTGGTGTCGAAGACACTCTGCATGGCAGCTATGCTGAGCCCCTCCAGGGGCCCCACCAGGCCCACTCCAGCGTTATTCACTAATGGGGGATGTTGAGTGTAACCTTGAAGTTCCCCAGCTGTCCCGCTCCCCTACTCCAAGTCCAGGGTGTCTTGGGTGGACACACGTGGAACAGGCCTGGGTGGGTGGAAGAGCCACTGGGAACAGAATTCCCTGTAGTGCATGAGCAATTCAGCACTGACCCCAAATTGCATCAAAAATGGCTACGCCCACCCTCCTGAGGAGGTTGCTAGGGACCGTGAGTGGCTGCTTCATCACACTTCCTTCTCCAAGTGACTCATTAGACCAATTTTTCCAACCACATATGGTTGTCTGCATATGTGAGAATGTCTGTTCATTAACCCTACCCCGTTCCAGGTATCAGATCAGCCCTGACACCTCTAATGGACTGGTTGGTGGTCCCAGCCTTTGGACAACTGGTCTCCCTCCTTCTCCAGGGTCACAGGAAGCCCACAGGCTGGTGCTCAGATCTGGACCTGCTAAGGGTCTATACTTAGACCAGGGAGAGGGCCTCTTACCCAGCACGTCCACTTCTCCCTGGATGTGGCTAAGACACTGGGACACTGAGTCATCACTGCACACATCCAGCTGGGCCACGGTAAGGGTCTTCCCCAGAGCCTCTCCAGCAGCCACCTCCAGTGTTTCCTTCTTTCCCAGGTCCCTCATGGTGGCCACCACTGGGGACAGAGAGCAGAGCTGGCTTCTTTTTTCTGTATGTTTGTGTGATCTTGCATGAGCAGTCACAGAGATATGGAGAACCACAAGTTTACACGCCTACATCCATTAGGCACTCAGCAAATGAACACTTATGCACACACATTTTTTTCTTGGTGAGACTGGGGTTTGAACTCAGGGCTTTGCACTTGCAAAGCAGGCACTCTACTGCTGAAGCCACACCTCCAGTCCATTTTGCTCTGGTTATTTTGGAGATGGGGTCTTGAGAACTATTTTCCCAACCTGGCCTCAAACCTGATCCTCCTGATCTCCGCCTCCCAAGTAGCTAGGATTACAGGTGTGAGCCACTGTGCTTGACTTGTGCATTCACATTTCCTTGTACCCACATCATCCATCCATCTGACAAGCATTTCCTTGTACTATGCACCATGGGCTTATTCTAGGTGCTGAGACTATTGTGTGAAATAGGATAAAGTGCCTGCCTTCTTGGAATTCACAGCCTAAGGAGTAAGACAAAAAAATATAAATATAAAATGGATTGCCATGAGAAAAATCTGTGTGTACATCCAGAGGCAACACAACTGCACTCAGCATGAATGGCCACATTACATCACCAATATAAGAAATCCCAAATCATGGAACACTTACTGGATGTTAGTTACTTTGCTCACCACTACCTCTGACTCACAAGTTATTTCACTAGCTCATTTCCCAAAAATGGCTACATCGATATTTCCCATCCCGCGAACTCCTAAAATCTTACCACCTTTCTACAGTACATGGAGTTGAATCCAACCGCTCTTGAGCCTTTTTTTTGGAGACCTGCTCTTGCTATGTAGCCCAGGGTGGCCTTGAACTCACAATCATCCTGCCTCATCCTCCCACGTGCTGGGATTATAGGCACACACCAACATACCTGGACTGAGCATAGTTGTTTGACGCCATGAATTTTGGAGTGATTTATTTATTTATTTTTGGCTGTGGTACTGGGGTTTGAACTTGGGGCCTCATGCTTGCTAGGCAGGCGCTCTACCACTTGAGCCACTCCACCAGCCCTATTTGCACATTGTCTGCAAGGCTGTGTGATTCATAGATCTGATACAGATGGATGGGGCCACTTGCATACACATGCACTGAGGTGACAGACAGGGACAGAGGATCTGGGCTGCCCCAGTTCAAATCTCAGTTCTGCCTTCTTTCTGCTGGGCCATGGCAAAGGACTTGGCTGGGCAAGAACCTCCGGTGGCCTAATGCCTCAGTTTCCTCATTTCCAAAATAAGGCAAGACTTGTGTGTGGTGGCTCACACCTGTAGTCTCAGCTCCTTGGGAGGCAGAGAACAGGAGAACTGTGATTTGAGGCCAGCCTAGGCAAAGTTAATAGTGACACCCCATCTTGACCAATAAGCCAGGCATGATGATTCACACCTGGCATTCTAGACATGTGGGAGGCACAAATAGGAGGATCATGGTTCAAGCCAACCTGGGCAAAAACTAGAGACTCTATTAGAAATCAACTAAAGCAAAAAGGGCTTGGGGTGTGACTCATGTGGTAGAGAGCCTGCCTAGCAAGCACAAGGCCCTGAGTTCAAACACCCAAAATGAAATAAAATGAGGCAAGAGCTAGTGAAGGATCACCTCCTGGGGTGACTGAGGATTAAATGACATACTAGATGCATTTAAAATGGATCTTGTCATATACTAAGAGCTCAGTGGGCACAGGTGGGCACAGTGAAGCACATCTGTAATCCCAGCCCTCGGGAGTACGGGCAGGAGGATCATGAGTTTGAGTGCAGCCTGGGCTACATAGCAAAACAATAGCTGGGGACTGGCAGAGTGGCTCAAGTGGTAGAGCACCTGCCTACCCTGAGTTCAAACCCCAGCACCACCAAGAACAACAACAAAACAAAACCAAAAACAACAGCTGGGTGTTGTGGCTCACATCTGCCTGTCATCCTAACTACTCAGGAGGCAAAGATCAGAAGGATCACAGTTCGAGGCCAGCCCAGGTAAATAGTTCATGAGACCCCATTTCCAAAATAACCAGAGCGAAATGGACTGGAGGTGTAGCTCAGGCTGTTCAGCACCTGCTTTGCAAGTGTGAGACCCTGAGTTCAAACCCCAGTCCCACAAAAACCAAAACAAGAAAACAGAGGGAGAGAAGCAGCTGTGCCAACTGCAGTGGCACACACACACACACACACACACACACACACACACACACACACACACACAGCTCCTCTTAAGTAACAGCCCTTTGCCTTCCTCCCGTCCAGCCTGTTGTAGGTCAGAGGTTCCTACAGCTGGGGCCCAAGGTGTTGCAATGCACTCCAGAGCCGCACAAAGGCAAGCGTCTACAAATAAATGGCCTTCTTAAGCCCCTACGGTCAAGGGCACCTGAGAGGCTTATCTTGGAGCAGTAATCTGGGGAAGGCTGGGGAAGGGTGCTTCAGCGAGGTTCTTCTTCCGTTCTTGGAGCTGCTCAACCAAACTTTGTAGAGGAGTCTTTCTAGACCACCCCTGCTAAAAATGCCAGTCCTCACCCCATGCTACCCTCCCTCCTTGGCCTTATTATTTTGTTCCTGGCACTTGGTACCACTAGAGAAATTGTAATTTCTTTTTCTCTGTTTACTGTCTGTCTCCTCTGTCCCACTAAACCATTACCCAAGGCTGAAATGTTGGTTTCCTATTCACATCTGGTTTTTTTCTTTTTTTGGCACCCAGAATAGTGCCTGGCACTCAGTATAGCCTCAAGAAATACTTGTTGGACTGGGCGAGGAGAGGGGATGGTCCATGGAGGGAGAGGTGGAAAGGGGGCTTCCTTTCATGAGTGCTGGGCCCTCCCCAAGTCCACAAGTATAGCTGGAAGGGGCAGGATAGTGGAGACTGGGCTGCCGGCTGGGGGTCCTATAAAGCCAACCTCATGCCTGTGTCTTGTGGCTCCACCTTGCTCCCCTTACCTTGGTAGCGTTGTCTGGGGTCGTGAGCCAGGTGCACAGCAAGCTCCAGACCAATTCCTGATGAACAGCCAGAGATCAGAACAGTCTGGGGTGGGGAGGCCATGTTGATCTCTGGACATGTGACTTCAGCTGGACAGCACCTGACTCCCCCCCCCACCCCACCCAGCTCAGTGGCTGCCTTCTAAGCCCCTCCACCTGATCCCCTGCAGGAAAAGAGGCCCAGGAAGTCTCAACTTAAGGATCCCTTAAGCTCCATACACCCTTCCTGTGTCAAAATTCCTGTTGAGAGCCTAGAATCCTAGCTACTACGGAGGCTGAGATCAGAAAGATCACAGTTCAAGGCCAGCCTGGGCAAATAGTTCTCAAGACCCCATCTCCAAAATAACCAGAACAAAATGGACTGGAGGCGTGGCTTAAGCAGTACAGTGCCTGCTTTGCAAGTGTGAAGCTCTGAGTTTAACCCCCAGATCCGCCCCCACCCCCCTAAAAAAGAAAGAAAGAAAAAAGAAAAAAAATTCCTCTTGAGGGTTGGGGGTGTGACTTGGTGGTGGTGCTGTTTTGCCTAGCAGATGTGAGACCCTGGGTTCCATCCCCAATGTCATTCCTTCCCTTCCCTTCCTTCCCCTCCTCCTCCCCTCCTCCTCCTCCTTATTCTCTCACCTTCTCTCCCTCTCTACAACTGCCGCACTCATAAAGTTTATTTATCTTCATTTTTATTATGATTCTAAATTATTCCAGACATGGAGAATGTTTGTGGGGGGAACTGGGGGTAGGGGTTGATTTCTTCTCTTACTGCCTCTATTCTGGATGCAGTTAGAAAGCTGGGCATGGTGGTACACACCTGTAATCCCACCATTCAGAAGGCTGAGACAGAAGCATCTCCAGTTTGAGGCCAGCCTGGACTACATGATGAGAACCTATCTCAAAAACAAACACCCAAGAATCTCTAGTTGGAAGGAGAGTGAGAGAAACCAACAGTGAGTGTGGTCCCAGCAGGGTCTGAGAACTGTTAACAAGACTACAGTTAGGTTACAAGAAGTTAGACTACAGGAAGAACTTCCCAGCAAGACAGGGCATGGCAGGAACTTTATGAGAGTCTTTTAGTTATAAAAAATCTCAGCTTGGGAAGAGCCTGGGGATGGTGGAGGTGCTGCTCCGGGATGGGGGAATTCCCTCTCCTTCTCCCATCCCAAGAGGCCCCCAGCTCTTCCTCAGGCCAGATGGGGCCCTACCCCTGCCTCCCCAGGGACACAGAGACTCTTTGTCTGTGGAGCCCGGGTTGAGAGTGAGCTGCCTGCATCTAGCTCCCTGTTCCCCAAAGGGGGAGGGGGGTGGGGGGGTGGAATGATTTCAGAGCCCAGGGTCCGCCCTTTTGCTTCCTCCCTGGGAAACTTCTGTCTCACATCCTGCGTGTCTGCGCTTGTCCAATTACACAGGAGCACTACCTGAACCCCTGGGGCCTCTTCACACTGGGGGGGGGTGTCCCAGTAGGATAAGAGAGGCCTTTGTTTCATCCCAGGAATGGCAGGAATCCACCCCCCCCCAGGGAAAGACTCCCCCATCTGATGGAGACACTTGTGGGGATGTGAGGATGTAGGATTGGGGCGGGGTAGCCATTAGGGTACCCGAGGGGGAGGAAGATGAGGGTTAGGGATAGAGTTAGGCAGAGTGCTTTCTTGGAGGATTTAGAGTTTGGGGGGGTGGTACCAGGACCACAAGGAGAGATGGGGGTTTACAGCAAGGTGGGGAAATCAATTTGGAGACCTCAGGTGACTTTTGGGAGAATGAGAACTCCTTACTTAGGCGGTCTGAGTGGAAGGTCTTGAGGTAAGACAGGTGGGTGAAAGTTTGGGGTGAGGCTGGAACCCACATTCCCCCTTGGGGACCTGGATGAGTCCAAAAGGGGTTGGTATAGAGCCACACCTTGCCCTAATTCCAGGGCCTAGATGGAGACTGGAGGTTTGAAGGAGGCTAAGATCCCTGAGCGGACCTGTTAGGAGGGCAAGGACTTGGGGTAAGGCTGGGACCCCGAGTTCTACGGTTGGCTAGGAGTGACGCTGCTCCTCCGCCGGGGGTGGGGCCAGAGCGGGCTCCAGGCCTGGGGCCCCAGCCGGCCAATCAGCGCTCGGTGCAAACTTTCCCCCTCCAGCCGTGGGTCCCCCGCCTCCCGCCAGCCCCGCCCGGCAGTTGCTGGAGCGCAGGGCGCGGCCCGGGCGGGGTCTGTCCAGTCTCCTGCCGATCCCGACTGCAGCCGGCCGCCGAGTGACCGCGCCGGACCCGAGGAGTCGCCGCGCCCCGCAGCCGCCCCGTCCGGTCCCCCGCCTTGCGCATGGGCCTCGCCCGGATGGGAAGCCACCGGGGCCTGGGCCAGCCACGGGCCGGCCTCTGCCTGTTCCTGGTCGCGCTGCAACTTATGCCCCGGACGCTGGCCGGTGAGCCTGGAGTGAGGGCATAGGACTTGGGGTGCAGGATCCAGAGAGATTCCATACACTGTGTGGAGATGTGAATGAGGGGCGTGCGTGGGGGTCATGCGCGTTGCGTGTGGGTGGAGATGTGAGAGTCCCATTCTGGCTGATCTGTGGGTGTGACAGCTGGGGGTGGGGTGGAGAGAGATTTAGGGGTGTGACAACTGTCCTGGGAAACGTGTGGCTGTGTTTACTGGCGGGTGCATGAAACTAAATGCAATGTGTAGCGGTGTGTGTAGCAATGAGTGTGCAGCCACTTGGGGCTGAAATCACGCATGCTCTTAAACGTGGAGGTTAATGGTGACTTTTGAATTTGGGTGACAGGATGGTCCCTGGGAGGGTGTGTATAGTGACATGTGAGCGTGCATTGTGTCCAGCGTGTCTGTCTGTGTCTGACTCCGTGTGTGTGTTACAGGTGTGACTGTGTGTTTCCAGATGACCCTGGGAGAGCTGTAGTTGTGACTGGGGTGGGGTGTAATTTATTGTCCATGAGTTCGCGTGGCTGATGCTGAGATGAGTACAGATGAGAGTGAGAGGAGGGCCACACCTGTCTTTGCGCCCTGTTCTCCTTCTTCCTCTTTTGCCCCAAATTGGCTCACGCCCCCTTGGTCCCACCCTTTGCCCCCCCACCCCCACCCCGCGCTCCCCAGAGCCAGATCGTCAGCACCATGGACAGGGCCGCGGTGAGGGGCGAGGCGGGGCGGGGCGCAGGGCGGGGCGGGGCGGAGCGCGGCGGGGGCGGCGGGAGTGGAAGTTGCTCCCCGTCCCAGTTGCGAGAGCCTGGGGTGTTTTTCCCGAGGAATTTCTCAGGGCTCCCCCAGGGGTCCCGGGGCCGCAGGACGGGTGAGTCAGAGCTGACGCATGCCCAGCTGCGCGCATCTGGCACGGAGCCCCGCCGCGCCCCGCAGGGTTGGGGTGGGGGTGGGGTGCCCCAGGGTGCCCCCAGGGTGAAGAGATTCAACTGGTGAATGACCAGGGCTTTCCTGATCTAAAGGACCCCAGGTTAGGCCCAGGGCTTTCCTGATCTAGGGGACCCCAGATTAGACCCTACAAGAAATTAAGGTGAGCTCAGTGTCCCAGCCCCGGCTAGCTCGGGCATACACTACAACACTTTCTCGCACTTTCTTTGGAGTGCAGGAAGGTTCCTGCCCATGTGGGTAATCCCAGATTAGCCTATGCCCCATTCCCATGCTCACACATCCGCATGATCATGTAATCTCAGGCATCCATCCAGAATATAAGACTCTTGGGACACGGAAACACCGTGGCCACACCCAGCCAACCCCATCAGCGTCCCCCCAAAACACAGCATTCTGCCACTCTCCTACGTCTTCAGATTCTCACACGTGCTTCCCCTGGCATCCATGCAATCATGGTCGACATTCACAACCAATCGCCCACTCGTTGACTTGTCACATTCTCTCAGGAACTGCGTTGCAGAGTCACTTTCACTGTGAGTTGGAGCTATTACAACAGACCAAGGTCTCCATCACACAGACACATCCATGTGTCAAACACCTGCACCTAAGAGACCATCACAGACCCAATATTTGCACACACGTGACACCTCACAAATGACTTCCCAGTCATTCTCTGATGTATCCAGTCACCCACACACTCTCCTGCACGTACACACATTTGCACCCACCTACGCTCTCCCACACATCTGGGGGGGGGTGGAGGATTCCAGCTGCATCCCAGTGTGGGATGCAGTCCTTGCCTTCACATCCTAGACTCCACCCAGCATCTCCCCGGGGACCTTGACTAGCATATGGAAGAGGGTGTGGGCGTGCGTGTGGGGTGAGTATGGGCTGGGTCCCTGACAGACCCCCTATCTCCTGGCCCTGCAGGCAGGACTCAATGCCTCTTGTGTATCTCCTTGTCACACCGCCAGCCATGGAAAGAAAGGGCAGTCAGTTTCGGAAAGGTCATTGCACAAGGGACACAGGACTGAAGCAGGAGTCCTTTGGATTGGATGCCAGAAAGGACTTTTGATATCTGAAGGAGCAGTGGCCTAGGGGAGACACTTTCCACTGCGTAGAGGCTGGGGTCTTTGTGGGGGAGAAAGTCTCCACGCAGGGTAAGGTTGTAGATCTGGTTCCTTTCCTGGACCCCGGCCCATTCAGGGGGTGGGGAGTGTGCAGCTGGTTTGATTTGTCCATGGGGGACTGACCCTTGCGGTGTGAAGAGCCTGGGAGCCCAAATCTTAGCCCCAGGGGGCTATAACCCAAATACCTCTTAATGACAGTCCAGCCACAGAACAGGCAATTAAAGATGGGGGTGGGGGGGGGAGAGAGAGAGAGAGAGAGAGAGAGAGAGAGAGAGAGAGAGAGAGAGAGATCTTTGCACAGTACTGATGCATAGAGATGTGTAATTCTCCGAGAAGAGAGTTAACCAAATACCGACACAGACTGAGTAAGTGAGCAAGACTGATAGACCTACCAACTGACTCAGAGCTGGATGCAGAGATGGGTTCAGAAAGCAGGGCGGAGAGAAGGCAGGAGCTGGACAGAAGGAAAGACACTGGGGCAAGAGGGTCAGGGGCTGGAGCAGACCTGTGCAGTTAGGAGAAGGAAGGTTATTTCTGACCCAGGCAGAGCTGGGATGGGGGTCTTCACCCAAGCCATTCCCTCCCTCCAAGTCTGGCCCCCAACTCCTGTTCCCAGTGGTGAGGTCAGCAGAGCCGCCCCTAGGGGTGAGGTCATGGCAGACTCGACAGAATCTAGATCCTGCCAAGAGGCTGGGTCAGGGGGTTAGTGGGACAGTTTGCTGAGGGTGGGGGAGGGGACCAGGCAGGGACTCTGGGCCCAGGGGAAGCCCCCACCCACCTCTGCCCAGGCCATGTGGTTCCACTTAACACTGGCCTGGCTGTCTGGGGTGCAGCCAGGAGGATGGCCTGGATCAAGGTCGGATTGGGCCAGATCAGTCCCTTCTTTGGCTAAGATGAGAGAGGAAGAGGGTCAGAGGGGGAAGGGGGCTGAGGTTATCAGAGCGAGGTGATCAGAAAGGAGGTCAAAGAGGAAGATAAAACGGGGTGTCAGAGGTCAGATGGAGGAGAGTGGAAAAGGCAGGGGAAGAAGTCAGGGGGTAATCAGAGGGAGGCCTCAGGAAGGAATGGGACGGGAACAGCGGGGAGTCAAGGGGTAAGTCAGATGGAGAAGGGGTGCGTGCATGCACACGTGTGTGTGTGTGTGTGTGTGTGTGTGTGTGTGTGTGTGTGTGTGTGTTTGGTGGTGGTGGTGGTGAATCTAAAATACAAGTTAGCAGCTAGGGTAGGTGTGATGGCAAATGCCTGTGATCCCAGCTACTTTGGAAGCAGAGGCAGGAGGATTTCAAGTTCAAGGCCAGCCTGGACAAAGTTATCCAGACCTATCTCAACCCCAACCAAAGGTTTGGGGGCGTGGTTCAAATGGTAGAGCATTTGTTTAGCATACACAAGGCCCTGGGTTTCAACACTAGTACCACAAAAAGAGAAAAAAAAAAAAGTTAGCAGGGATGGCAGAAGAAGAGTAGGAAACCTGGCACCTGTGGCTCAGTCCTGTAACCCTAGCTACTTGGAAGGCTGAGGTCAGGAGGATCGAGGTTTGAGGCCAGCTCAGGCAAACAGTTCTTGAGACCTCATCCCCAAAATAACCAGAGCAAAATGGACTGGAGGTGTGGCTCAAGCGGTAGAGCACCTGCTTTGCAAGCTTAAAGCCCAGAGTTCAAACCCCAGTCCCACCAAAAACAGAAAAAAAAAAAAAAAAAAAAGAATATTCAGAGGGAAGAGGCCATGGAGGATGGTGGTCAGAGGGAAGAGGCTATGGGAGATGGGGGGTCATGAAAGGAGATGAGAGGGAGAAGGTGGGGGAAGAGCACACACACAGCCCCTCCTTCCCCTGTGGGTTTCCCCTGGCAAGGGAGATCCAGGCTTGTGCGGGGGAGTAGGGAGAAGGGGATGGTTTGGCTCTGGGGCTCCAGCCAGGAAGCTTTGATTCATCCTAGAACTAGGTCAGCTTTTTTTCTCACCAAAAACCAAGGGAAAAAAATAAATAGCAGAAATCAACAGACTGATGTAGCCGGAACATCTGTTGGCTGGGGGGGGGGGGTGTTAGCTGGTCCCAGGCCCAGCTCCTTCTTCCAGAGCCATAAACACACTCAGAGGGGAGGAGGGAGTCCCCCAAACCTGAGCCACTAACATGGAGCTCTGGGGGGGTTCCAAGTCTCCCACCTTATCCTGCTTCTCTCTGCAGTGGATCCTGTGGATGTGCTAAAGTCCTTGGGTGTACACAGGGGCCAAGCCGGGGTCCCCGAGAGGCCTGGCTTCTGTCCCCACAGGACTCCAGAGGGTGACCGAGCATTCAGAGTGGGCAAGGCCAGCGTGCTCAGTGTCCCCACGTTGGACCTCTTTCCAGGTGAGTTAGGACAGGAAGGTGTCAGGGTCATGATGGAGACAGCAGGAGTCACTACCAGGCCACCTGACCTGCCTGCTCCCTTCTCTCTTCCACCCAGATGGGCACTTCCCTGGGAACTTTTCTGTGCTGATTACTCTGCGGGGCCAGCCAGCCAATCAGTCTGTCCTCCTATCTATTTATGATGAGATGGGTGCCCGGCAGCTGGGCCTGGTGCTGGGGCCAGCTCTGGACATTATAGGTGGTGCCTTCACCCGGATGCCCCAGCAGGTCAACCTCACGGATGGCAGGTGACTATAGGAAAGAGAAGTGGGGACCCATGGAGGGCAAGGTGAGGTGTACCTACACTGAAACTGTTCCCTTGCAGGTGGCACCGTGTGGCAGTCAGTGTGGATGGTGATATGGTGACATTGGTAGCTGACTGTGAACCTCAGCCCTCTGTATCAAGCCAGGGACTTCGATTCATCAGTACAGCTGGGCTCACTGTGCTGGGGACCCAGGACAGTAAGGAGGAGACTTTTGAGGTAGGAAGAAACTTTTGTGATAGGGGAAACTGAGGCAGAGGGTGGGAAACTTTGTCCACTAGTTGAATCTGGAGAAGACGAGGGGAAGGCAGAATTGAAGGAAGAGAGTGCCATGCTTGTGGCACCATTGCCACATGTCACATGTCTGTCATATGGTTCTAAAACCATGAGATGGTAAGTTATGATGGTGATCATGACATGTAGCAAGTACACATGTACACATGTTGTAGTAGATTAACTAGCTGTGAAACGACCTGAGACAGTGGTGGTAGTTGTGATGGTGTGGTTGTGACATTGGGGACTGGCCAGGCAGTGTCATGTGGCTGGGTGACATATAGGTTTTTGGTGTGGTGACAATGATTGGTGGCTGTGCTGTGTGTGATTGTGAGGTGTGTGGCCTCTGGGAGGCCAGGGACCTGGTCTGTCGTGTGCTGGTCTGGATCCCTTGTACCTGGAAGGGCATCTGGCACAGAGTTCCTGTTTCACCATGTAGCCCGAGGGTTAGGGACAAATACACCTTCATGCGACAGATGTGGGTGTGGCTTGTGGTTGTGACATATGTGGTCCTGATAGGACTCTTCCTTTTCTGAGTTGCAGGGGTGGCTGTGAGGGTCATTCCTCCTTCTATGTGGGGTGCTTTGGAGGGCACCACACTGGGAGGTGGGCAGGGCTGTGCTGGGGAAGGGGTCAGAGTCAGCCTCTGGTCCTTTTCACCTGTCCCCACTCTCTCCCAGGGAGACATCCAGGAGCTGCTGATAAGCCCAGACCCCCAGGATGCCTTCCAGGCCTGTGAGAAGTACCTCCCTGGCTGTGACAGCCCAGACCCCCCAACTTCAGGGGTGAGTGAGAGGCTACATTACCTGACCCAAGGTCCTGGGCTGAGTCATTCTGGCTCCAGGTGGGAAGAAGTGAGTTCTAATCCCAATGGGGTAGAGTAACCTGACTCCCAACATAGGACAGAGGGATCCCTGACCTCAAACAGAGTCCAGGCATGAGTGCCCTTGACCTTAAGTCACATAACTGAGTGATTCAGGTCACCCTCAGTGTTGAGTGGGAACCAACGGACCACAGGCCAGCACAACCCCAGGTGACCTGAATGATACCACCTTCATGGCGGAGAGGGGATGCACCAGACCTGACTGAGACCCTCTTTCCAGGGCCCCCAGGAGGAGCCAGAAACCCATCCTCCTCGCCGCAAGGGTAAGGGAAGAGGGAAGAAAAAAGAGCGAGGGCGCAAAGGCAAGGGCAGAAAGAAAAAGAACAAGGAGACCTTGGCCCCCAGTCTACCTCCCAGCCCCCTGGAGAATCAGGTAAGGTACCTGAGAATGCTCACATTTGGTCTCAACTGCCTGTCCTCACAGTCTTTGGCCTCTCCTCCATGGCCTTGGTCCCCAGCCTCTGATCCTGCAGCTCTGGTTTCTCTCAAGAGTTGAGGGGAGGGACACAGGTTCTGTCTTAGGAGCTCTCCCATGTCTGTTTCCCCAGTCCTGGGGAGGCTGGTGGGAGAGGGCACACCCAGAGGTGTATCTGGTTAGTAGGGGGTTCTTGGTGAGTGCTGCTGTTTAGCTGGGGGTGAATAATGATAGGCTCATTGGTTAGTGTGACCTTGTTAGGGGATCCACCAAATGGGCCCATTGAGGGTTAGTTCTTGGGGGATAATGGCCTCTCTAATAGGAATTGCTGGTTGGAGGTGATCACAGAGGGAAATGTTAATTGAGCTCAATATTTGGGGTGTTCCTAGCTGGGGGCCACAGTAAATCATTGATGGAGGTCATTGTTGGTATTTTTGGTAGTCTCCTGTTTAGGGTCAATAGGGGTTAGCCAGGTATGATAGCTGACACCTGTAATCCCAGATACTCCAGAATCGGAGATCAGAAGAACTGAGGTTGGAGACCAGCTTGGGCAAAAAGTTAGAGAGCCTCCATCTCAATCATCAAGCCGGCTGTGGTGGCTCATGCCTATCATCCCAACTATTCAGGAGGTGTAAATAGGAGGCAGAAATGCAAGACCCTATCTGAAAAATAACTAAAGCAGAACAGGTTGAGGGTGTGGCTCAAGTGGTAGAGCACCTGCCTACCACACATGAGGCCCTGGGTTCAAACTCCAGTACTGTGTCCTCCCAAAAAATTAGGGGAGTTGTTGGTAGGGGATTGCTAGAAGGCGTAGTGGGATCTCTATTTGGGGTTACTGTTTAGATGAGAAATTTTCAGGGGATCTTGAGCAGGGCTGTTAGTTTGGGATCCCTGGTGGGTTATTAGGAAATCCACCAACAGTGGAATTACTGATTGGGGCCCTTCACTGGGGTGGGGCATAAATGGGCTCAGCTAAGGGCGTTCATTGTTGGAGGATCCCTAGTTGTAGGAACCATTGGCTAGGGGCCACTGGAAGGGCCCATTATAATTAGTTCTCATTGTTGGGGGGATGTCACTGGTTGGGAAGATCACTGGATGGAAGAGTATCTGGTTGGAGGCATTGGTGGCAATCCTTGATGGGGATTGGGCTTGCTTGTGGGTCACCAGTTGCAGAAACACTTAGGTCCATTGCTGTGTGTAGGTTATGGGGTAGAGGTCTTGGTGTGGGTCCTTGGTCGAGGATCCCTCCCTGCTTGTACTACAAACTAGTTCCAGATCCTCCTGGCTCAGAATATGAAGATGAGAGATAACAGGCTTCACCCCAGCCCCTTCCTCAGCCTTGCCCCTCAGCTGGGTCCCCACCGTTCTCTTCCTGTGCCTTGACCCACTTCTGCAGCTGTCCAGGCCAGATGGAGCTGACTTTCTTTGTGGCCTGGCTGGCTGACAGCTGAGCTCTGCCTTGGGACAGCATATGTGGGATAGTCTTTGGGAGTCTGGCCCTGAATGCTGGACCTTGACCCTGACCTTGGGCTCTGGAGGCAGCCCAGCTCTGCCTTCCTCCTCTATACAGGATGGCTGGTCAGCCACCAGGGGAGCACACCTTTGCTGCCATCGCCTTGACTTTCTTTGCAACATCCTCCTTTGTCCCACTCCCCAGCCTGAGGCGAGGCCTGGCTCCTCCTTTACCCCTGTTTTGTCTTGATTGCCTGGCCTGACCCCAGACTGATACTCACCCCATGCCTGCTGCAGACCTCCACTGACGTCTCCAAGACCGAGATGCCAATTCCAAATGTGCCCCTGACTCCCACGCCTTTGGTTGTCACTGCCACGGTGACTATTGGCCACAATGTGACTGTCCTACAGGTCAGTGGAAAGTGGATGGTGCTGGAAAGGGGAGGCTCCTGGGTGGCGGTGGTGGTGACAGATAAGAAGGGCAGAGGCAAACCTTGACTGCTCCAGTATCCTCAGGAGGAGAGGGACCCTGGCAGTGAAATGGAGCTGAGGACCTCGGAGACCGAAGCAATTGAAGAAGACGGAGAAGGGGCAGATCCTATGGGCCCTGAATTCCGGGCAGCAGAACAACCTTTTGAGACTGAGTTCCAGGTCTTTCCTGTGAGTGTGGGGGCTAGGAAGGGACTCCTATGGGGACCACACGAGGACACATTCTCTCTCTAGACTCTATCTGCCTCAACGTCTTTGTAGCACACCAGTGCAGCCAACAGCGCTTACTGAGTGAAAGGCCGTGCTAACAAATGGCTCTGTGGGTAAGGTGATGCAACCGGCTTTTAGTAAACCAGGATGAGAAGCCACTTGACCTTGGAATGGGATCTCACTCCAAACTCTGGAAGCTGCCAAACTGTACATGGACAGCAGGGGGAGCCAGAGAGGCATCAGGGAAACCTGTAGTCTAAGCAAGAGATGCCAACTGGGGACTCCCTCCATTTTGGTCTTGCTGCTAGAGGTGGAGAAAGGTGTGTGGTAGGACCATTGAGTAAAATGGGTTCTCTAGCCTTGTGACAGAGGACCAGGTGGAAAGCCAAGGGTCTTGGGCCAGGCGCAGTGGCTCATGCCTGTAATCCCAGTTGCTTGTGAGGTAGAGATCAAGAGGGCAAAGAGTTAGTAAGACCCCACCTCAACAAACAAACCAGGCTTGTAATCCCAGCTATGAAAGAGGCGTGGGTAGGATCACGGTGTCAGGCTGGTACCAGACAAAAACAAGAGACCCTATCTGAAAAATAACTAAAACAAATAAGGACTCGGGGCGGGGAGGTGAGGCCCTGAGTTCAAACCCAGAAATACCACCCCACCCAAAACAGATGCTGGGCATCGGTGACTCATGCCTGCAATCTTAGCTACTTGGGAGGCTGAGATTGGGAGGATGAAGATTTGAGGCCACTCCAAGCAAGGAGTTCTCAAGACCCCATCTCAAGCAATAGTTGGGCACAGTGGTGCATGCCTGCCACCCCAAGCTACACAGGATTGGGAAAATTGCAGTTTCAGGTCAGCCTGGATAAAAACGTTTGTGAGACCCCATCCCAATGGAAAAAAGCTGGTTGTGGTGGCATGCATCTGTCATCCTAGCTAACAGTCAGAAGCTTAAATAGGAGGATCTCAGTCCAGCCCAGCCTGAGATAAGAGCAAGACCCCATCCCCAAAATACCCAAAACATAAAAGGGCTGGTGGACTGGCTCAAGTGGTAGAGCACTTGCCTAACAAATGTGAGGCCCTGAGTTCAAACCCCAATACCTCCAGGCACCAGTGGCTCACGCCTGTAAGCCTAGCTACTCAGGAGGCAGAGATCAGGAGGATCACGATTTGAGGCCAGTCCAAATGGCCTCAAAACCCTTTGTGAAGGGTGTTTTCCAAAAAACCCTCTTGAAAAAAACCTTCACAAAAAAGGGCTGGTGAAGTGGCTCAAGGTGTAGCCCTGCAAAAAAAAAGAGAGAGAGAGAGTTGTAACTAACTGTGACTGCGTAATCTGGGCTAAGCATTGTGTTAGGTGCGCCATCTTCACAGGGATGTACCATTGTCACTCAGTCACTTCATAGGGGACACTGTTACTTGCTACTGGCCATGGGCTTTTCTCAACATCGCTCAGCTGGTGAGAGGCAGAGCCAGGACAGGGAGCTTTGGGGACTCCTGAATGTGTATTGACTGAAGAAAGGACTGGAAGCAGAGCTGGGAGGGTCGATCCTATGTGTGTAGGAGGGGGCTCGGTGGCTCGGGGGCTCACTTCTCTTTTCTTCCCACTCCCGGTCCCCAGGGCGTTGGAGAAAAGGGAGCCAAAGGAGAACCAGCCGTGATAGAACAGGTGAGGGGCTGGGGCTGTGGGGGGTTTGAGGGGTTTCGCTAGAACAGGAGTAGCACCCATTTCTCTTTTCAGGGACAGCAGTTTGAGGGGCCTCCAGGACCCCCAGGACTCAGAGTGAGTACTGGCCGCATTCCACTCTTCCTATCTTTCTATTCTCTCTCTCTCTCTCTCTTTTGAGACAGAGTTTGGCTCTGTAGCCCAGACTGGCCTCAAATTCAAGATCCTTCTGCCTTGGCTTCCTGAGTGCTGGAATTACAGGCACGCTCCATCACACCTGGTTCCATTTTTCTTTTTTAGTTGGGGTGCGTTTAAGCCCTTGGGGTGAGGAGTTGGGGCGTAATGTTGCCTGGTCATGTGGAGACCATTGAATATTTGATGGCCAAAAGATGAGGTGAAAACAGGGCTGAGCTGTGAAATTGGGGTTCATACAGGGTTGAGGTGGGGCAGAAACCGGCTGACAGGTAGGGCAGGAAAGTCAGCTTGGAGTCAGGGTCAGAGGTAGGTTGGACATCAGTGTGGCTTAAATTTTGCATTTCCTGTAACGTTTTGTTTCTCTGTCCCCTACAGGGGGTGGTTGGTCCCTCAGGCCCTCCTGGCCCCCCAGGATTCCCTGGGGACCGTGGTCTACCGGTAAGAGACTCCCCTGGGTACGGGTCCCTTTTCAGGCTGGGAGCATGAAGGGCTGAACATGGGGCTGAGGGGACAGGACTGGGAAACATGCCCTGGCTGGTATTGACTTCTTTTGCTGATCCGTGAACAATCTTTGTGGTCTCTCTTCTGTCTTTGGGGGCCTATCCCCCACTTTTCCCCCTATACCTATCTATGTATCTGTTACCACCTGTCTTTCATCTCTATATTTCTCTCTATGTCTCTGTCTCTCCCTGGTCTCCCTGTTCTCTCTCTCTCTCTCTTTTCCTGCCTCCATCTCTTTGTCTTCATCCACCTCTGTCTTCTTTGTCTCTTAATCTGTCTCTCCGTCCCTCTTCCTGTCTCCATCTCTCTGCCTCTATCCCTTGCTGTGTCTTTCCCCTCTCCTCCCTTCTTCCATCTCTCTCTTGTTCCCTCTCTCAGGGCCCCGCTGGCCTCCCAGGAATCCCTGGCATTGATGGAGTGCGGGGCCCCCCAGGCACCGTCATCATGATGCCGGTAAGAAGGAGATACAGTGGCACAGCCTTGGGGACTGGAGTCCTGACCAGGGAGGGGGCTGTCCTTGGAGCTGTCCTCACCTCTGCTTTCTCCTTAGTTCCAGCTTGCTAGCAGTTCCCTCAAAGGACCTCCAGTCTCCTTCCAGCAGGCCCAGGCTCAGGCAGTGCTACAACAGGCACAGGTGAGTGGGTTGGGGGGCAGTGTTCATGTGAGAGGTGACAGAAATGAGGGCTAGTGAAAGGACAGGAGTCACGGGGAACATCTGTCTCCTAAAGATGCCTATCTTGGATTTCTCTTGCTATAACAAAATACCTGAGACTGGATAGCTTATACAAAATACAGGTTTATTTGGTGTATGGTTCAGGAGGCTGGGAAGTCCAAGAGCTTGGTGCTGCCACCTGGTGGTGGCCTTCTTACCTCATCATACCACAGCAGAGTGGGGTCTGTAGGTGTCATTAGTGGGATCACAGCACTGAGGGCAGGGAGTGGATGGCCAAGGAATAGCAAGCCAGAGCAAATGTGCAAGAAAGCCACTAATCTCATCGCAGGGGGTCCCACCCTCATGACCTCATGTAATCCCAATCACCTCCCAAACAACCCCACCTCCAAACTCCACTGACATGAATTGGTGATCAAATTTCCAACACATGCATTTTTGGGGGTTGGGACACTGTCAAACCATAGCAGCGCCTGTGTGTGTGTGTGTGTTGGGGGGCTGTCAGGACTCTTAGGGCAGACTTGAGGCTCTGTTCCTCTCTTTGCAGCTTTCAATGAAAGGTCCCCCTGGCCCCGTGGGGCTCACCGGACGCCCAGGTCCTGTGGTAAGGAGTGTGCAGAGAGGAGGGGACACATCTACGGACAGGGGTCACACCCTTCTAACCATGTCCCCCGTCTCTCCTCCGCCAAGGGTCTCCCTGGATATCCAGGTCTGAAAGGAGACATAGGAGAAGTGGGGCCACAGGTGAGATTGTGGGGTTGGGACAGGATTGGATGGGAAGGGTCACCCCCCAAAACCTTTCTGGATGCAGAAGATGTCAAAGGAGCCAAGGACACCCTTGCAATTCTCGCCCTTCCTATGGAATGACGTAAAATAAGTCCTTTATTCTTCCTTCTTTCCGTCTCCTTTCTTTCTTTTCTAGGGTCCCCGAGGACTACAGGGTCCTCCTGGGCCCCCTGGCCGTGAGGGCAAGATGGTGAGTAAGTTGTCAGTCCCCAAGCCACTTCTTCTTCTTTTTTTTTTGGTGGTCAGGGCCTTCCTGAGCTCTGCTACTTGAACCACACACCCAGCCCTTTTTGCTTCAGTTTATTTTCCAAGTAGGGTCTTGCTTTTTGCTCAGGGTTGGCCTCAAATCTAAATTCTCCTGCCTTTGCCTCCCACGTAGCTGAGATGACAGGTGCACACTACTGTGCCCAGCTTATTAGTAGTTGAAATGGTGTCTCCCTAACTTTTTGCCTGGGCTGGCCTTGAACTCGATCCTCCTATCTCTGCCTCTGGAGTAGCTAGGATTACATTGTGAGTCACTATGCCTGGCCTGAAGATGGGAATCCTTAATCTGGGTGATGACGGTAACTTAGACTACAGTAAGAGATCTGGGGATAATGAATAATGGGTGGTTTTGAGAAGTTTTGGCAGGTGAAATTAGTACTCAAGAGAAGCCTCCTGCAAATGACTAATGAATTATACTAAATAGCCAGGTGCTGGTGCTTCACGCCTATAATCCTAGCTACTCAAGAGGCAGAGATCAGGAGGATCTCAGTTCAAAGCCTGCTAGGGAAAAATAGTTCATGAGACCCTATCTTGAAAAAACCCTTCTCAAAAAAGGGCTGGTGGAGTGGCTCAAGGCGAAGGCCCTGAGTTCAAATCCCAATACCACACAAAAAAAGCTTACTAAATATCTAGATGATATTAATGATAATGTAGTTGAGGAGGTCTTAATTTGGGGGAGGGACCAGGGGAAGTTTATCCTTGACCCTTGGTCTCACTTTCCTCATAGGGCCGCCCTGGAGCAGATGGGGCTCGGGGCCTCCCAGGAGACACAGGACCCAAGGTTGGTGATGGGGTCAGGACTGGGTGGGGGTGGGGACTGTGCAGGTCAAAGGTTCAAGGCTCAGCAGCTGTCTCTTTGGACAGGGTGACCGGGGCTTTGATGGTTTACCAGGGCTGCCTGGTGAGAAGGGCCAAAGGGTGAGTGTGTGACATCTTTTCCCCTCCCCATTCTCCTTCCCCATGTCACAGTCTCCTCTCCCTCAGTATCTGACTTCAACCCTGGTGTCTAAGTTCTCGCCCCCTCATACCCTATCTCCTTTCCTGGTGCGTGTGGGGGTCACTGCCACCTGTACTATTCCCCTCCCATCTCCCCTCTGTTCCCCGATCCAGGGTGACTTTGGCCACGTGGGGCAACCTGGCCCCCCAGGAGAGGACGGTGAGAAGGTAAGTTTGGAGATGAGCTGAGAGCTAATTTGGAAGCAGAGAAGTCTGGGTGTCTGTCAGCAAGGAGGAGCGAATTCAGGGGCTGAGTGAGGGGTGAGGCTCAGCAGGATGTCTGAGGAGGGGGGTCTCAAAAAGCCAGTTTGCAAGCCAAATGCTGGCTTTGGGGTTAGGGAATCAGACTTGGAATTGCAAGTGTGGGATTGGGGGCCCATGCACTTGGTCTGCAGGATCCTGGGACCTTGGTCTAACTCTGAGATCCCCTAACCTAGGTGAGGGGAGATGGCCCTTCAGGGGTGGTACTCCCCCTCTTCAAATAATGATACCTTCCCACAGGGAGCAGAGGGACCTCCAGGGCCCACTGGCCAGGCTGGGGAGCCGGTGAGCATCAACCCCCTTGCTTGTTGTTGGAGACAGGGTGGGGACTCTTGGGTCCCTGGAGCTCCCAGGGCCACAAGAAGGGGTGCTGGGATAATGATTCTGCTCCTTTGCAGGGTCCCCGAGGTTTGATTGGCCCCAGAGGCTCCCCTGGCCCCCTGGGACGCCCGGTAAGGATGTCACAGACTCTCTGACTCCTTTTCTGTCTTTTTCTCACCTGTCTCCCCTTCGCATGTCCACTTTGGTTGTGTGGTATCTCTGTCTGTCACCTTTGTGCCTGTGCCTCTCAGGCCCTTGGCTGACCCCAGTCCTGGTCTTACATCTTCTTTACCCGCAGGGTGTCACTGGAAGTGATGGGCCACCAGGTGCCAAAGGCAACGTGGTATGTGACTTTTCCTCTGATCCTTGGTCCTTCTGACACTCTGAGCCCATGATCGGTCATATCCCTGTCCACGCCTGTGACCCTTCGTGTCAGCCTTACTGATCGCGGCACCAGCTTCACTGAACCCCCACTTTCCCTACAGGGTCCCCAAGGAGAACCAGGTCCGCCAGGACAGCAGGGAAACCACGGGTCCCAGGTTTGGTCTTTCTCAATAATGGGGGGCAGGGGTCAGCTGAGACCTTAGACCCCTCCGTGGCTCCCCAGTCTTCACACTCATCATTCCATTTTCTTGTCCCCCCTCACCCTCTTTTTATGTCCTCAGGGAATCCCCGGTCCCCAGGGACCCATTGGCACACCTGGGGAAAAGGTGAGTGGCCGTTCTACCCATCACCACTGCCCCATGTCACATCCTACGACTCTGTCTACAGGAAGAGCTTTGTCCCAGGGGCTGGGGATGAATTCCTACATCCCCTATGCCAGCCCTGAATGACAAAGTGTCCTTGTCTGGGAAGGCTTTCAGAGAGAAACCAAAACCTACCCAGGCTAGACCACAGAAGGGGACATTGTCAAGATAAAGAAAGACGCACAGAGCCTCTCAGAGAAGGATTTCTGAGATCCCTGGGCAGGAGAGCCTGTTCTCTGGGGCCAGTGGCCTCCCCTTTGTTCCTCTGGACATCTGTATCCGATTCCCTTGGCAGACTTCTTTCTGCACACAACTTACTTTGTCCTCATCCCTCGCCAGCTGCTGGGTTACCATTTCTGGCCCCTGATCCCTGTGACCTTACATCATGACCTTCAATCTGTACCCAAAGCCATCCAAGGGACCAAGGTTTCTATCTCTTACTGCTAAAATTCCTGAAGGAAGCTGATTGGCTGAGCTGGGCCAAGGTGTCCTCCTTTGGACCTGGGAAAGTCTTGCAGGACATAGGGTCACTTCATGTCTGACAAGTCTGAAGATGAACCTGTGGGTGGGAGGCACATTTATTTATTTATTAAAATTTTTTTTTTATTGTTTTATTATTCATATGTGCATACAAGGCTTGGGTCATTTCTCCCCCCTGCCCCCAACCCCTCCCTTACCCCCCACTCCACCCCTCCCTTACCCCCCTCTCCCCCCACCCCTCAATACCCAGCAGAAACTATTTTGCCCTTATCTCTAATTTTGTTGTAGAGAGAGTATAAGCCATAATAGGAAGGAACAAGGGGTTTTGCTGGCTGAGATAAGGATAGCTATACAGGGCATTGACTCACATTGATTTCCTGTGCGTGGGTGTTACCTTCTAGGTTAATTCTTTTTGATCTAACCTTTTCTCTAGTACCTGTTCCCCTTTTCCTATTGGCCTCAGTTGCTTTTAAGGTATCTGGTTTAGTTTCTCTGCATTAAGGGCAGCAAATGCTATCTAGTTTTTTAGGTGTCTTACCTATCCTCACCCCTCCCTTGTGTGCTAAAGCTTTTATCATGTGCTCAAAGTCCAATCCCCTTGTTGTGTTTGCCCTTGATCTAATGTCCACATGTGAGGGAGAACATACGATTTTTGGTTTTTTGAGCCAGGCTAACCTCACTCAGAATGATGTTCTCCAATTCCATCCATTTACCAGCGAATGATAACATTTCGTTCTTCTTCATGGCTGCATAAAATTCCATTGTGTATAGATACCACATTTTCTTAATCCATTCGTCAGTGCTGGGGCATCTTGGCTGTTTCCATAACTTGGCTATTGTGAATAGTGCCGCAATAAACATGGGTGTGCAGGTGCCTCTGGAGTAACCTGTGTCACAGTCTTTTGGGTATATCCCCAAGAGTGGTGTTGCTGGATCAAATGGTAGACCAATGTCTAGCTTTTTAAGTAGACTGGGAGGCACATTTAAAGAAAGGGATGTGGCTGGCTGGGGAGCCACCCCCCAACCCTAACACATTTTTCATACTGCTGTTCTTTTGCAGTGCTGAGGATGCTAGGCAAGCGCTCTACCACTGAGCTACACCCCAGCCCCCCCACACTCATTTTATATCCCTTCTTTTGATTCTCCCAGAGGAGGAGGATTTCTGAGGCTCAGAGAGGGCAAGGGTTTTCCCAGGGTCACACAGCAAGTCTAGGCAGAACTGGAATAGCTTTCCTGGCCAGTGACTTGTTCCCTAGCTCTGACTCAGCTGTCTGTCTGGGTGGCACTGTCCAGCTCCTAGTGGAAATCCAGGGCCCTGAGACCCTCTGTGATTTTCCTTCAGGGCCCCCCTGGAAACCCAGGAATTCCAGGTCCCCCAGGAGCTGATGGTCCTCCGGTGAGTACCAGGGCTGTCACGAGGTGGGAGGTGAAGGGGGAGGATTGGGAATTCGGCTGGTGAATTTTGGTCTCTGATGATAAAAAGCATGTTTCTCCTTCAGGGCCACCCGGGCCATGAGGGTCCCACAGGAGAAAAAGGGGCCCAGGTGAGTGACCAGGAGGAGGAGGGTGGGTGGCAGGGCTGAGAGTCAGGGGCCAGAGAGGACAGCTACAAGGACATCAGGAATGTGGAGGGAGCAAAAAAGGATGACATTGACCTTCTCTTCCTCTCAGGGTTCACCAGGGGCGGCAGGCCCTCCAGGCTATCCTGGACCTCGGGGTGTCAAGGTAGGCAACACCTGGGGGCTTTTGGGCACCATTGGCTCAAGGAAGCAGTTCAAATAGAAACTTCTAAATGTGTAGAGAGGAATCAGTTGGCTGGGCCAGATGTAGTGGCAGTAAGGTTTGAGTGGGGGCAACAGTACAGTTGTCCCTGGTTACCCTCAGAGACACCAAAATCCACAGAGTCACAAGTCATTTATGTAAAGACATAGTATTTGCAAATAACCTACCCAATTATGTCTAGCTGCTTTAAATGCCTGCTACAATGTAAACACGTTAAGTACTTGTCCTGCTGTGTTGTTTAGGAATTAAGGACAAATCTATACATGTTCAATATAAATGCAATTTTTTCAGGGTTTTTTGGGCAGCACTGGGATTTGAACTCAGGACCTCCCACTTGCTAGGCAGGTGCTCTGCCACTTGAGCCATTCCACCAGCCCTTTTTGCTTTAGTTATCTTTGAGATAGCATCTTGCGTTTATACCCGGGCAGGCCTGGACCAAGATTCTATTTATGCTTTCCAAGTAGCTGGAATGACAGGTGCCACCATCACACCCAGATTTTTATTGACTGACATGGGATCTTTTAACTTTTTTTTTTTTTTTTTTTTTTTGCCCCAGCTGGCCTTGAACTGAGATCCTCCCAATCCCCACCTCTTGAGTAGCTAGGATTAGAAGTGTGAGCTGCCACACCTGGCCAGATGAAACTTTTTTTTTTTTTTAGTATTTTCCATCTGCATTTGTTTGAATCTGCAGACATGGGACCTGAGTGTATGCAGGGCTGACTGTATAGAGAAGTGTCTGTGTTTCTTGGGAGCTGAACAGCCAAGGGACAGCCTTACAGTGTAGTTGTCACCTTGACATTAAGGACAGCTGCATCCATTAAGACACTTTGCTATAAACACATGTGGCACATTGTAGTCAAGTGGAGGTTCTGTTATAACCCAAGCCTGCAGCCGTGTTATCTACAAGCACGATATGCTGAAATAAACCAAGAGCAAGCGCACTGTGGCTCAACAGAGAGACACTGTTCCAAGTTCAGGGTCACTGGCTTCATGTCCATATGGCCATGGAGGCCAGTTACACTGTACCCAAGAACAGGTACAGTTTACCTGTTGTCTAAAAACAGTGCAATGTAGCCAAAGCCAGCTTCTTGCACTTTGTATTATGGACAAGCTCAGAGTCACTATAATGAAGGAGGTTGCTGGATTCTATCTGGCCACCATGTCCCATGGGCACCCAAACTCAGAGGGACATGGTGGCCAGGCACAGTTACACAGACAGTAGTAGTTCCTTTACCTGCAGTTTCACTTTCTGAGACACCCATTACCCAGAGTAAAACACCAGTCTGAAAATATTGAATGGAAATTTCCAGAGATAAACAATTCATGAGGTTTTTTGGGGTTTTTTTGATGGTACTGGTGTTTGAACTCAGGGCCTCATGCTTGCTAGGCAGGTGCTCTACCACTTAAGTCATTTGGCCAGCCCCAGTATATGAATTTTAAATTATACATAATTCTGAGCAGTGTGATGAAATCTCATGCCATTCTGCTCCATCCTGCCTGGTGAAATATCCTTTTGTCCAGAGTATCCACCCTGTATATGCTACCTCCCTGTTAGTCACTTGGTGGTTGTCTTGGTTATCAGATCAACTTAATACTTACTTAATAATGGCACTCTGGAGTGCAAGAGGAGTGATGTTGGAAAATTAGATATGCCAAAGAGAAGCTTTGAAGTGCTTCCTTCAAGTGAAAAGGTAAAAAATACAATTAGGTATTTTGGGCCAAAATACTTAATACCTATAAGTGTGGCATGCTTCTTATAATCCCAGCATTTAGGAGGTTGAGTAAGGAGGATTGTGAGTTTTGAGGCCAGCCTGGGCTCAAAAAGAAAGAGGATACAAAAAGAGACCCTGTCTCAAAAAATGAGAGAGAAAGAGAGAGAGAGAGAAAGAGAGAGAGAGATTTTGGCAGAAAGGGAGACTACATTCACATAACTTTTTAAACAGTATAATTCTATTTTATTATTACTTATTATTGTTCATCCCTGTCTCATTTATAAGTCAGTCTTTACCATAGGTAGGTATAAAGAAGAATAATACTATATACAGGTGACTTCAAGCACCCATTAGGGATTCTTGGCATGTGGCTCCTGCAGACAAGGGAGGACCACGATCTTGTAGCTGGATCTTGTTACATTGTAGCTGAGAAAAGAAGACAACTGTAGCCGAGCTTAGTTACATTGTGGTTGAGTAAGTTACCTTAGGCACAACCCTCATGCTGTTTGGAAACACATCGTCACACTGTATCCAAGTGCAAGCTCATGTAGTCAAATGCAATGTTCAGTTTGGTGTGAGGAGGAAGTCCAGGCTTGCCCCAACAGCCTCTTTGTCACCAGGCAGAGTCTCCTTGCAGCTAGCACAGTGGGGAACATTCCTCTCCCTTCCTAATGAATCTGGGATGTCCTTTTTCCTTCTCTTGTCAGAAGGAACCGTGGACACAGTGTCCCTGGGAAACAGGACTCCATTACTTGGAAATTTGGCCTTCCCTGCTCACCCCACACAAATGACCTTGGCAGGCTGTCAGAGGTGGGGGAGGGGAGACAGCCCCCACAAATCTCAGTAATGTGCGCTGGGGGCAGTCATTTCCTCCCACGCTGTCCCCACCCCACTCAGCTCCAGTGTCCTCTTGGGACCATTCTGGCTGTTTGGGAGCAAAAGACTGAGTCTGGAACCCTCTTAAGCAGGGAAGGAGGCTGAGAGCATTCTTTTATTTTTCAGGGTACCTCTGGCAACCGGGGCCTCCAAGGAGAGAAAGGCGAGACGGTGAGAAGAAAGAGGATATGTTGGAGGGCGGGAGTCCCTGTCACCACGGGGCCCTGACTGTGTCCCTTTGCGGAAGCCTGACTTCTATCCCCTTCTCTCTCTTATCCAGGGAGAAGATGGTTTCCCTGGCTTCAAGGGTGATGGGGGACTGAAAGGCGATCGGGTAAGATGAGATCTTGATGAAGGCTTGTGTGGGTCTGGGGGGCTCAGGGAAGATGAGAGGGGCAAAGATGGGGGCTCAGGGGAGCAATAAGTACAAATGACTGCTATCAAGTCCTTTTCTTTCTATTCCAGGGGCAACCAGGACCCCCAGGTCCCCGAGGAGAGGATGGTCCTGAGGGGCCAAAGGGGCCTGAGGGGCTGGTGGGCGAGGAGGGTCCCCCAGGAGCAGCTGGGGAAAAGGTGACTAAACTGTGCTCACCTCCTACCTTTCCCTTCTGACCTCCAGGTTGCCTGGTTTGACCTTTGTCTCATAATCTCTCTGTAGGGCAAGCTTGGGGTGCCAGGTCTCCCAGGTTACCCAGGCCGCCCTGGACCTAAGGTAAGAAGCCTGGGATCTGGAGGTGGGCAGGAGCAGGGAGAGAAACTAATATCTGGGGGGGTCCATGCTCTGGTCTGAGGGGTGAGCTGTCCACCCCCGGGGTCAGTGAAGAATGTAAAATATTAGCTTTGACCTCTGATGGACTTGAGCTCCAAACCAATCCTTCCCAGCTATGTAACCTTGAGCAGCCTCTTAGCCCATTTTCTCAGCCTCAGAATGGAGATCACCAGTACTACCTGCCTTATTAGTTTGGTGATGGTGGTGATGATAAAATTGTTCTATCCTTATTTGGTGTGACTGAGGCTGCTCCATCAAAACCAAGTTAGTGAAGAGGGATGTATTAGTCTGTTTTCTGTTGGTGTAATGAAACACTTGGGGCTTGGTACTTTATAAAGTGAAGAGGTTAGTTTAGCTCACAGTTTTTGGAGACTGACAGTCCAGTATTAGTTTGCCCTTTGATTCAGCTTCTAGCACCTGCTTGCACCCCCATCTTGGTAGATGACATTGTGGCAGGAGCACGTGTGAGAGGGAAGACAGGGAGTAGAGAGAGGGGAGGGGCCAACCTTGCATTTTATAACATCCTGTCATTGTAACTAGCTGGGGTCCTAGGAGAGCTACATTAATCCCTTTCCATCAGTCCCAATGACCTAAAGACCTCCCACTAGGCCCCGCCTCTTTTTCTTTTTCTTTTTTTGGTTGTCCTGGGATTTGAACTTTGGGCTTCAGGCTTGCACAGCAGGTACCTGCTCTACCATTTGAGCCACGCCTCCAGTCCTAGGCCCCACCTCTTAAAGGTCCCACTACATCAATCCTGCTGCACTGAGAACCAAGAGTCTATCACATGGACCCTTGGGGAACAACCCACGTCAAAATCAAAACAAGAGAGAACCATAAAAAATACAGATCTTACTTATCTTGAATCAGTTATAGCATCACTGAAATGTACTTACACAGAAATATATTTACTGAAGTCCCGCATCTCTTTGCCAATGGTTTGATGGAAGAGGTGACCTGTGGGATTTATGTTTCTGCCTAGTACACCCATATACATCGTGGGTAATTTGTCATCTCTGTTTATATGTAAAGTAGTTCAGGACCTTAAAGATACTTGGGAATGAATTTAAGGACAGAATTCTTCCAGAGCTCCATAGTTTTGCTGTTTTGAGCTAATGTTGGTATCTTGCCGATACCTAATTCCACTACAGCTTCTTATTTTTTATTTTACTACTCATTTATTTATATTTTTGGCAGCTCTGGGGCTTGAACTCAGGACCTCACGCTTGCTAGGCAGGCCCTCTACCACTTGAGCCACTCCACCAGCCCTTTTTTGTAAAGGGTTTTTCAAGATAGGGTCTCATGAACTATTTGCCTGGGCTGACTTCGAATCACAAACCTCCTGATGTCTGCCTCCTGGGTAGCTAGGATTACAGGCATGAGCCACTGATGCCTGACTTGACTGCAGCTTTTTAAAAATGGCTTTCTTTTAGACTGAGTCCTTTCCATACAATTTAGTTTGGATAGCCGTCTTTCTTTTCCTATCTATATTTCATCAGTTCTTATAAATTTTCATGAAGTCACATGACCCCAATGGCACGGATAAAGGACACAAACAGGTTTGGAAGAAACTCAAGGCACTGTCGCTAAGTATAGCTCCATTTACATAGCAGATGTCCGTGGGAGTTTGAGAGACGCTCCTTGGGAGAGGCCAGTCAGGGCATACTGGACATTGAGCAATGCGTTTTACGACAGTCATGACCTTGGTTAAGTCAAGGTCAGTTTCAGTCATCATAAATTACAATAATGGGGCTGGGGAGGGGCTCAAGTGGTAGAGCCCTTGCCTAGCAAGTTCAAGGCCCTGGGTTCAATCCCAGTACCACCAAAAACAATACCAGGAGTGTGTTAATCAGCCTCATGTTACTTTTACTGACACAATTAACACAAAAGAGACTGCTTATTTGACTGATGGTTTTGGAGGTTCCAGTCCACAATTGAGGAGAAGGAGAGAGAGAGGGAGAGAGACCGAACTTCATCAATCCCCCTCAGGGCCATGCCCCACTAGGCCACACCTCTGTTTTCGTTTTTGTGGTACTGGGACTTGAACTCAGGGCCTTGCACTTGCCAGGCAGGCACTCTACCACTGAGCCACATCTCCAGCCAGGTTTGCTTTGGTTATTTTTTGAATAGGGTCTCACTGTTTATGCCCTGCTCAGGCTGGACTGTGACCCTCCTATTTATGTTTCCTGCTTAGCTGGGATGAGAGGTGCACACCACCGCACCCAGCTTTTATTGGCTGAGATGGGATTTCTCTTAACTTTTTGCCCAACCTGGCCTTGAACCAAGATCCTCCAGATCTCAGCCTCCCAAGTGACTAGGATTACAGGTGTGAGCCACACCCAGTTTAGACCCCACCTCTTAAAGGGCCATAGCACCTTCCAATAGCATCACCTTGGGGACCCAGCTTTTAACACATTGGAGATGCATCCAAATTATAGCAGGCAGCTAGAACTTCCTGAGCACTTGCTGTGTACCAAACAGCAGGTGAAGAACTTTCTATGACCCTACTGAATCCTCACCAGACCTTGCGAGGAAGGTATTGCTGACATCTCTGTGCTAAACAGACGTTAAACAAGCAAGAAACTGTATAAGCTCATTTCAATTTGAGTATTCTGAGAAACAACAAATAGCATAGGAAAGGCTGTTTTGTGATAGACTGAGGGTGACTTGGAGGGGCTGATGTTCAAGATGGTGGCACAAGGGCATCTCGATGAGGTCTGAGTGAGCAGCTGGCCATGTGGAGACCTGGGAGAAGAGCCTTTTGGGCAAAGGGAACAGCCAGTGCAAAGGTCCTGGGGCAGGAATGCTGTTGCCTCCATGGGGAGCCGTGAGGGCCAGTGTGGCTGGAGTGGAGTGAGAAGGGGAGAGAGGAGGCAGATGGCTGCTTTGGAGGAGGTTGGGGCTGGAGGGACTCAAGGAAGCCACTGAAAAGCCTGGTCACTGGCCTCTGATTCTCTCCACTCACTCAGGGGTCGATTGGATTTCCCGGGCCCCTGGGTCCATTAGGAGAGAAAGGAAAGCGGGTGAGTTGTGTGACCCGGGGAGAGGGAAGGGCTAGCCTGGGGGGGGGAACAGCATGCGTTTGAGCGTGATGGTGGGTGGGTGCTCGTGACTGTGTCTGTGCTTGGAAAGTCCTTGTGTGCAGCCACAATCCCGTGTGCCCTGCAGGGAGCCCACAAGTGATCACACCCGGGATTATCACGCACGGGCCTATGAACGCGTGTGCACATGTCTCGTATTCTCATGTAGCTCGAGCCGGCTCTGTGTGGTGCAGCCTGTGGCCTTGTGCGTGGACTTGCGTGCACCTTGCACGACCGTCACCCACGTGTGCATGCACCTAGGGTGTAGCATGATGCATTGTATTGCTCTGTGTTATAACTGGGCAAATGGGTTTTTTGAGGCCTTGTTCTTATAGGGTTCCATGCTCCACCTCCCAAGTAGCTGGGATTACAGGCATGCACCACCATGCCTGGCTTGGGTGTATGAGGTCTTTGTGTGGTTGTGAGCACAAAGGCATGTGTGTATCTGAAAGGCTTGTGAATAAATGTGTGGCAGACATCTTTTTGGGGATTCATCTGTGCATCTATCATGCTTTGCATCCTGACTTTGTTTTTTCTTGCTCCTATTTGCTTTTTAGGGGAAGGCAGGGCAACCAGGACAAGAAGGAGAGCGGGGACCACCAGTAAGAAAAGCTCCCACCTTGCTGGGTCTTGGGGGGGGGTCAGGGCTGGGAGAGGGGAGATGGTGGAGAGCGGAGGATGGGTGGGGCAGGGCTTGGGTTATGTCCCTGTCCCTGGTGAGGCAGGAGAGGGGTCCCAGAGGGAGGCATCTGGGCTTGGTGTCATCTCCTTGGCTCCTGCACCTCTCACTTGTGTTCTTTGCCTTTTGTGTGTGTGTGTGTGCAGGGCTCCCGTGGAGAGAGGGGGCAGCCGGGGGCCACAGGACAACCAGGCCCCAAGGTATGGGATGGGTGGATGAATGGAACCTCCCCAGGCAGCCTGTCTGTCACTCACCAGCCTCCCAGTCCTCCCCAGTTGAGTTTGTTCTGCAGCTTGAGTCTCATTTATTCCGTCCTAGGGCGACGTGGGGCAGGACGGGTCCATTGGGATTCCTGGAGAAAAGGTGACTGTGTGTGTGCGTGCGTGCAAGCGTGGGATTCTAAAGTCAGTCCTTGATCTGCCCCTTGCCAGTTGTGTGACCATGGGCAAGTCACTTAACCTCTCTGTGCTTGAATTTCCTCTGCTGTAAAATAGACTATAGTGGAGAATGGAATGACCTGTTTGTTGGACAGTGCTCAGTCCCATGTCTGGCATGCAGTAAGCACTCAATAGGTGCTAGCTTTTATTTATTTGTTTTGAGATAGGGTCTCACTATGTAGCTCAAGCTGGCCTTAAATTTTTTGATCTTCCTGCCTCAAACTCCAGAGTGCTGGGATTACAGGCGTGAACTACTGTGCCTGTGAGCTAGCTTTTTTTTTTTTTTTTTTGGAACTGAGTTTTCAACTCAGGGCTAAAGGTGTGAGCCACTGGAGCCTAGCTTTTGATGTCATTTTGTGGAGCACAAAATGGGGGGGGGGGACATGAAATAATGATTTTTTGTTCCATTTCAGGGCCTCTCTGGTCCACAAGGACCCCCAGGATTCCCTGGGCCAAAAGGCCCCCCTGTGAGTGAGGTCACCCTCTGATTGGGGGTCAGGTGGGAGGGGAAGCAAAGAGGGGGAGACTCTGTATCTACACCCCAACTCTCTCACACTTTGTCACCCAGGGTCCTCAGGGGAAAGACGGGATATCAGGGCACCCCGGACCAAGAGGAGAATTGGTAAGTGACCCTTTGACCTGTGACCCTGACTTCATTAGCTCCTCCCTCTGACACTTTCTTTTATCTTCCCAGGGCTTCCAAGGTCAGACAGGCCCACCTGGACCAGCTGGCGTTCTGGGTCCTCAGGTCAGAGTGGACCCCATGAACTCACTGTGGGGCCTTGGGGAGAGGTGGATCTCTGATGGACCCCCCAAGTCACCCCCACTCATGAGGCACTATCTTCCTCTCCAGGGAAAGACAGGAGACGCGGGGCCTCTGGGCGAGAGGGGACCCCCAGGCCCTCCTGGACCTCCTGGGGAACAGGGTCTTCCAGGTCTGGAAGGCAGAGAGGGGGCCAAGGTGAGCTGTGTCCCCATGGGAGAGCTTGGAGGAGCAGCCCCACACAGTCCCTTTGGTGGCCATCATGCCACCTCAGGACTTGGACTCCACCCTGTGGGGGAGGGGCCCAGAGTCATAGATTGGGGGTGGCGGAGACACCCCATCTCTGCAGCCTGACCTCCCTCTCTTGTACTTCTGCAGGGAGAACTAGGACCCCTTGGGCCTCTCGGGAAGGAGGGGCCACCTGGACCCAGGGGCTTCCCCGGTCCCCAAGGAGCCCCAGGGGACCCAGTGAGTATCTTTGGAGCCCCTCCTGGATGTGCCTGGCTGGTGGGTGGAAGGGAGAAGGAAGAGGGACTGGGTGGGGCCGCGCGATGGTACCATGGAGGTAACTGCACAAAAGAACAGTGGGAGGAGGAGCCCATGGGAGCCAGAACCCAAAGCCCAGGGCCCAGTCCTAGGAAGGGGCCAGGGACTGAGCACCTCAGAGTGAACACAGGACTTGGGGGCTTTCTTGGGGGTTTTTTGATTTTGAATCCTTTCCTCCCTCAGGGACCTGTTGGTTTGAAGGGTGATAAGGGCCCTCCTGGCCCTCTTGGAGCCAATGTAAGTGTAACCTCATCTGCTGAGTGGGGAGTGTGGTGGAGGGAACTTGGGGCATCCACGATAGAGCCTGTCATCTTTGGAGTCAGACAGGTCTGAGGCCACACTGAGTTTTGCCCCCCCATTGGCCGTGTAGTTGTATCACTCAGTGAGCCTCAGTTTCTTCATCTATAAAATAGCTGCTAGAAGACTTCCTCTCTCATATGCTCAGTGGCCTGATCCATCTGTATTTGTCTGTTTCATGTTACTATATTGAAACACCTGAGGCTGGATAACCTTATAAAGAAATAAAGTTTTATTTAGCTCATGGTTCTGGTCCAAGGTCAAAGGGCCATCCTTGAGGATGACCTGTATTGTTCACTTTAAAGTTGCTAATCTTTTTTGTTGTTGGTACTGAGGTTTGAACTCAGGGCCTCACACTTGCAAGGCAGGCATTCTATCACTTGAGACACTCACTCCTCCAGTCCTTTTTTGTGTTGTGTATTTTTTGAGATAAGATCTTACAACCTCGTTGCCCAGGCTGACTTCAAACTCCAATCCTCCAAATCCCTACTCCCAAGTAGCTAAGATTGTAGGTGTGAGCCACTGGCTTCCAGCAAGAAGAACAACTTAAATAGCCTAGTCAGGGAAGGCCTCCCTGAGAGGTCACATTTGAGCTGAGACCTGGAGGAGATGAGGACAGAACCCCGTGTAGATCAGGGGAGAGTGTTCCAGGCAGAAGGAACAGCATGTGCAAAGGCCCTGAGGCAGGACTGTGCTTGGAGTATTTGAGGGACAGCGAGGAGATCTGTGTGGCTGGGGCTGAGTGAGTGAGCAGGAAGACCAGGGTAAGAAGGTGATGGGCAGTAGGTGTGGGGTGTTGTGGGAGCCATGGAGGGCTGTGAACAGAGGAGGGATGAGTCCCAATTTGGTTGCTTGTGAGCACCTTCTGGCTCTTGTAGAGTTGGGAGCAGAGAAGACATGATGGTGTAGGTGAAACTCAGGGCCTGTCAACTTAAAAACTTTCCATAGCTAGGTGCCTGTGGCTTACTCCTATAATCCTAGCTACTTGGGAGGCTGAGATGGGGAGGATTGTGGTTTGAGGCCAGCCCAGGCAAATAGTCTGTGAGACCCCATCTCCAAAATAACCAGAACAAATTGGACTGGAGGTGTGGCTCAAGTGGTAGAGCTCCTGCTTTGAAAGTGCAAAGGTCTGAGTTCAAATGCCAATCCCACCAAAAACAACAAAACCTCCCCCAAAACCAAAAACCTCTCCATAAGTGAAAGCCATTATTAGTGTATTATTCTTAACCCCTACCCGTTTTCAGGGCTCCCCTGGTGAGCGGGGTCCTCTGGGCCCATCAGGTGGCATTGGGCTTCCTGGCCAAAGTGGAGGTCAAGGCCCTGTAGGTCCTGCAGGCGAGAAGGGGTCCCCGGTAAGTGTTTTCCCCCCATCCCTCAGCATCCTACAGACCCACTCATGTAGACCATTCCAGCCCTGACACCCCCTTTTCACTCCCCCCATCAGGGAGAGCGCGGAGCCCCTGGCTCCACTGGCAAAGATGGGATTCCAGGGCCACTGGGGCTTCAGGGACCCCCTGGAGCTGCTGGACCTTCTGGCGAGGAAGGGGACAAGGTGAGGGGCTCCCTAAGAGGCTGGGTCTAGGGAAGGAGTTCAGGGTGGCAGGGGCTGGGTCCTCCCTCACCTGTCTCCTCCACAGGGGGAAGTGGGTGCCCCCGGACACAAAGGGAGCAAAGGTGACAAGGGCGATGCGGTGAGTGGGGTCGCAGTGAGGAGTGGTCCTCAGGGGAGGAGAAAGGGGGCCGGGGATGTGGAGATGGGCGTGGGCTGCCTGTCTCGCTGAGCCTCGTGGCAAGACACTGAGTCTCTCTCTCACTTCTTATAAAGCCGCTAATGCCATCCTGGGGACCCCACCCTCGGGACCTCATGTAATCAATCAGATCTCAAAGGCTCCACCTCCCCCATGCAGCACTAGCAGCTCAAACTCCCTGGAGTTAAGGGGGCCACTGAGCCACCTGCAGACTGGGTAGTTGGGGCCCCAAGAGATCTGGAAAGACACCGGGGAACCTAGCACTCTGCTCCCCTCTGTTTTTCCTTGGTGGCTATGCTTCCATCTGCTTTCAAATCCCAGCTGTCCCCCATGAGGTCAGTGACAGCATTGCTGAGGCCACTCTGTCCCCATCAGTTGGTGTCTAGGAAGTCAGGCTTGGGCGTAGTAGCTGTCACTTCCTGGTGGGGGCAGTTTTTCTAATAATGGGGTGTGGGCAGGGAGGTATTGATGACTCCTGCCCCAATGTGGAACCTGAGGGAATTTTCTCTTCTCACTTCCTCCCCCCACTTCCTCTTTTCTTTTCTTGCTTTTGAGATGGGATCTCACTAAGTAGTCCAGGCTGGCCTAGAATTTGATCCTTCTGCCTCAGCCTTCCAAATTCTGAGCAGTGGGCGCCACCATGCCTGACAACTGAGGGGTTTTTTTTTTTTTTATTCTGTTTGTTTCCCTAGGGCCCACCTGGACCGACAGGAATACGGGGTCCTGTGGGACACCCAGGCCTCCCGGTGAGTCTCCCGCTTTGTGATGCTCCTTAGGTCCCCGATGGCAAGGGAGCGTGGTCCTCAGCAGGACTGAATCCCAACCTCAGTCTCAGGCTAACATCCACCATGAACTCAACTCCAGCCTCAACTCTGCTCGTGACTTTGACCTCAACCCCAACAGAAGCCTTATCTTCAACTCCTCTACTTTAGCAAACCCTAGCTGAGTGCTGCCCGTCACCCCAACCACAGCCTCACCCCCAGTGCTGAACCCAAATCTGAATTCGAACTTTGAATTTGACTCTAGCTTTGTCTTACTCAGCTTTCTGTTGCTATCACAAAATACCTGGGATCGGGTGACTTATAACTAACAGAGGTTTAGGGGCCAGGTGTAGCTCCATGGTAGAGCACTTGCTTAGCATGTGTGAGGCCCTGAGTTCCATCCCCAGCCCTGCACGCACACACGTACCCACGCACTCACGCACGCACGCATGCACACACTAGAAGTTTATTTGCTTCATGGTTCTGGAGGCTGGGAAGTCCCAGAGCTTGGCTCTGGTGTCTGGTGGGAGTTTCCAGCTGCTTTACAGCATGGTAGAGGGTGTCCTATGGAGAGATAGAGCATGGTGACAGCTCAGGTCTCTTCTGCTTCTTATAAAGCCAGTTATATTGTCACAGGGGCCCCACCCTTGTGACCTCATGTAGTTCTGATGACCTCCCCAAGGCCTCACCTCCACATTCATTAACACATGAATTTGGGGATTAAGTTTTCAACATGTGAACTTTTGGAAGACAGCAGATCCCAGTCTGAAACCTAACCCTAAAATCCATCTCAAACCCATGGGAACCCTGCTCATGACTCCATTCCTGAACTCACCCAACCCTTACCCCAATTCTGACCCTTGACCTTGACCCTAGCTCTAATCTTTGAATGGAACCCCAACTTTGTCTTGCCCATCTTCATCCTAGGGAGCAGATGGGGCTCAGGGACGCCCTGGACCCCCAGGCCTCTTCGGGCAAAAGGGAAATGAAGGCATCAGAGGCTTTGTGGGTGTAATTGGCCCCATAGGCCTGCAGGTAGGTGCTTAGGTCTGGGGGTGCTACCTGATTCCCCACACCCTGCACCCCAACCTTCTTGCTTCTTTGTTCCACAGGGGCTGCCAGGCCCTCCTGGAGAGAAAGGGGAAGTTGGAGACGTAGGGTCCATGGTATGCCAGACTCCCAGGGAAAGGTGGAGGGAGGGGCGGGCTGACCATCTAGGGGTTCATAGAGGACCCTGTCATTTTTAAGGCTCCTGTACACTTAAAGGTGTGTGTGGTTACTTCAGCCTTTAGGGGGGGATGAGGGTCACTGTATACTGTTCCGGTCCTCTCACAGGGTCCGCATGGAGCTCCAGGCCCTCGGGGTCCTCATGGCCCCAGTGGATCAGAGGTGAGCACTCCGGGGCAGGCAGGATGGCTTGGAGTGGGAAACCCCATTTTCTGTGAAGAGGTTGTCAGGCTCCCAATGTCTTGTCTCCCCCTTTGCTGTCTCCCAGGGCTCTCCTGGGCTGCCTGGAGGGGTTGGCCAGCCAGGAGCTGTGGGTGAGAAGGTGAGAGGGGCGGAAGAGGACTGCATGGGGTGGGGGAGGTGAAACCTGCCATACTGGGGGTGGCTTTTCTGGGGATCTCCTCTCTGTCTGCCCAGATGGGACCTCTCCCCACTCACTCTCTGCCCCCTGCAGGGTGAGCCAGGGGATGCTGGAGACCCAGGACCCCCAGGAACTCCCGGTATCCCAGTGAGTCTTTGTGATGTGGCCCCTGTACCCATCTCAGGGAACCCCTAATCCCTTGGTATGTTGTGCACCTTGACCTCTGGGTCATAGGTCATCCACAGACCTATGCACATCCCCCATTATTGTGATGAAAAATCCTCTGGAAGATCTTGGAGAGGGCTTCTATGTACAGTTCTACAGACTGTACACTGCACAGGAGTGTAGTAGTGAGGGGGCATCTGGGGGTTCAAATGCAAGCCATGAACCCTGGCTTGGGGATAAGTTGCATAGAGACCCCCCAAAGGAGGGCATAGACTACATCAAGCTTGCCCTTGACCAGTGGGTCACTGCATCATCCATACCTCTGACTTAGTCTTAGGTCTCTTTGACCTCTGACTCATGGGTTGCCTAGGCAACTCTGACCCCAGAACTATCCCAGACCATGTGATGCCTGAATTCAAGTGGTTCCCTGGAGACTGAACCACTCCCACCTCTGACCTCTGACCTCTGTCTTTGCAAAGGGGCCCAAAGGTGAAATTGGTGAAAAGGGGGACTCAGGTCCATCTGGGGCTGCTGGACCCCCAGGCAAGAAAGGCCCCCCTGGAGAGGATGGACCCAAAGGGAGCATGGTGAGTTCAGGTGGGGTGGTGACAGCAAAAACTGGGGACAATTGAGTAGTATTCCCAAACTTTAGATCAGGAGTCCCCTCCTGAAATTTACTGATCCTACGAACAAGCTGGAACATAAACGAGTGAATGAATGAGTGAATGAGGCAAGCAAGCAATGGTTACACATCCAGGTAACCATCTTCACACTGGATCTGTCTGATGATGTGGTAGAGGTCAAGGTTAATGTTGGGTCAGAGCTGGGGCTAATTATTTGGCATAAGGATGCAGGCTGAGGCCCTCCACCATCTAGGTGGGGCTCAGGGTGTGGGGCAGGAGTGTCAGAGCATCGATGGGAACTAAATTTGCATCTCGCCACCATAATCCCTTGAATCCCCAGCTGGGCAGTGACAGGAGGGTGATGTGAGATAATGCATGGAATGTTCTTAGCTTAGGGCCTGCACCCACTAAACACCAGAATGTGCCAGGTGCTGGTGGCTCACGCCTGTAATCCTAGCTACTCAGGAGGCAGAGATCAGGAGGTTTGTGGTTGGAGGCCAGCCTGGGCAAGGCCCTAATCTCAAAAATACCATAACATACACACATTCACAAACAAAAAAAGGGCTGATGGAGTGGCTCAAGTGGGAGAGTGCCGCGCAGTAACAGTGAGGCCCTGAGTTCAAAACACCAGAGTGTTTGTGCCACCAGCACAGGAACTTCGTGCTTTGTTCAGTAATGTGCAACCTGAACTAGGAGTGCATATCTGGTCAATAAATGAACGAGTAATCACGAATTGGGAGATGTGATTATGAATTGTTTTGTGTTCCAGGGCCCCACAGGGCTCCCCGGAGACCTAGGGCCCCCAGGAGACCCTGGAGTTCTGGTGGGTATAGCCCCTCCCCCACAGCCCACTGTCTTCCCAAATTCTGTCCTTCCACCGCTACCCCCAGACTTGAACAAGGTCTGGAGCAGATAACCCTCTCTGTCCTTCAAATCCTCATGGGGTACCCCCATGCCCCACCCCAACTCTATGTCCCCCCTCCCAACCCCTGCAGGGTACTGATGGCCCCCCTGGGGAAAAGGGAGATCATGGCGATATTGGGGGTCCGGTGAGTGGGGGAACAGGGTGGGGCTGGTGATGGGTGAATTGGGGGCCCAGGGGGCTTGGATAGTGGAAGTGGGGTACCCAGTGCCTGCTGGTGCTCCTGCTTTGCCTCCCTGGGGCCCCCATGAGTATGAGCAGCTTAAGGAAGGGGAGGGAGATGGCTGGTGCTAGGTGGTGTCTGGGGGAGGCTGGCTTCTGGCCCAAGGCATGAGGTCACAGCCATACTCATCCCATTGCCCTGTCTCTACAGGGACCGCCCGGTGCTTCTGGGGAACCTGGTGCCCGTGGGCCCCCTGGCAAAAGGGTAAGTGACACTCACTTCCTAGCTACCCTGTTCCAGTCATGAGTCAATCACCCCACAGCTCCCAGTCACCCCAGATCCCTCACTCACCCCAAGGGCCCCTCTCACACTCTTCTCCTCAGGGTTCGCCAGGCCGCGTGGGCCCAGAAGGCAGAGAGGGAGAGAAAGGTGCCAAGGTGAGTCCCTGTCCCTGGAAGGGGGTCCCTGCATGGACACCCCTCTTCCATCAGCAGCTGGGCTGACTCTGAGCTGGAGGCAGCAGCTGGCCCCCTGTGAGTCTCTGTGCCTCCCTCACCTCTGTCCATTTCAGGGAGATCCAGGTCCTGATGGGCCCCCAGGGAAGACAGGCCCAGTGGGGGCTCAGGGGCCCCCTGGACGTGTTGGGCCTGAGGGTCTCCCAGGGATCCCTGGCCCTGTGGTGAGTGGGATGGGCACTGGGAAGGGGACAGGGGTGGTTCAGGTGCCTTCCTGTTTGTCCCACCCCCCATAACCTCATCACAATTGGACAGAGTCTCTCCTGATGGGCGGTGTGGGCGTCCACACTGGGGACTGGCAGGGAAGAGCCCACCCCCGTGTTCCATTTTATCCTCAGGGTGAACCCGGCCTCCTGGGACCCCCTGGGCTGATGGGACCTCCAGGTCCCCTGGTAAGAGACTTCTTTGTCCCTCAGGTCTCAGCTCTGAGGACTGCACTGGCCATCCAGTGACCATCTAGTGATTATGGGTGTTGATGGTACAGGCCCTCACTGGCCACTCATCTGTCTACACTGGCATCTCTTCTACCCATCTCATCTGACCCTCTGTCTTAATGGTCGACACTGACCACCTACACCAACTCCTCATCTTTCTTTTCCTTCCTCACTTCCTCCTCCCTCTCTTCTCCCTTTCCTCCCTCCTTCCCTTCCTCCTCTTCTCCCTTCCTGCCTTCCTCCCTTCCTTCCTCTCTTCCTCCCTCCCTCCCTCCCTCCCCCCCTTCCTTCCTTCCTGTTCTGGGAATGGAACCCAGGGTCTTGTGCATGCTAGGCAAGTGTGCTCTGTCATGGAAACTATGCCCCCAACCCTTGTTTTTTTGAGTCAGGGTCTTGCTATGTAACCCAAGCAGGGATTACAGGTGCAAACTACCATGCTCAGCACTGACCCTCCATCTTGGTGGTCTACCTTGATCACACTGATTCTACCATTCTCATTGGCCATTCTCCATCCAACCCCCCATTGTTTCCCATCATCCCTTGATTGCCCCATGACCACATCTCTGGGTTTTCCCTTTGGAAATTTGAGTAGTTCTCCAATAGACCATTTCTCAGCCACCCACATGGACCTTGGGATTTCACTCTGAAAACCACAAGGTGACACTTGTCTCTTCCTAGGGACCCTCTGGCCTCCCAGGGCTGAAGGGGGATGCTGGCCTCAAAGGGGAAAAGGTAAGACTACCTGACTCCATTGTTCTTCTCCACATCTCCCCCACACTTTCCCTCCCTCCCTGGCCAGAGGGCTGGGAGAGTGGGGTGTCCTCTGCTCTCATTACCCCTGGGGCTCTAGGAGAAAAATCTCTCAGCATCTCCCCCACTGTGGCCCCCTCTTGTGCCTCTTTGTGCTCCAGGGCCACATCGGATTAATTGGCCTCATTGGTCCCCCTGGGGAGGCTGGTGAGAAAGGGGACCAAGGGTTGCCAGGTGTGCAGGGCCCCCAAGGCCCACAGGGAGACCCTGTGAGTATGTGCTCTGCCCTGAGAGGGAAGAATATGCCTGGGGACTTGTTTGGAGACTGTGGGTGTGGGGTCTGGAATGGCAGGGGTTGTATTTGGGGAAAATGGGGTGGAGGACTGAATCTGGAAGCTTGCAGCTTGGAAGCTGCATCTGAAGTTTGGGAGTCTCTATAGGGGAATTGGAAACTTGTCTAAGATTTCAGGGGATTGAAGACTTGTCTGGAGGATGTCTGGGTAATGGGGTGCACCCCATTAATACTGACTGATGTCCCTTCTCCAGGGTTCCCCTGGTCCCACTGGCTCTTTGGGCCACCCTGGGCCCCCAGGTGTGGCGGTGAGTATGGGGGTGAGTGGGTTGTGGGATGGGGGTCACTGTGGAAGGCCAGGCAGGACCCCAGCATTCCCTCTCTCTACCCCACAGGGCCCTCTGGGACAGAAAGGCTCCAAGGGGTCCCCGGTGAGTAGGAGCTGCCACCCTGGTCTCCCTCCATCCCAGCTCCCCACCCCCCTCTGCTTCTCCAGACCCTCGTCTCTGCTTGCCTTCCTTTGTCTATTCGTCCAATCGTGCATTCAACTAATATTTATTCAACACCTATGCCCTATTTCGTGGACTGTAAGATACCATTCATGGTCAGATGCACCTTAATTTTATAAACTGCTGAGAAAGAATACAGTTCTGCCAGTCGGTGACTTGCCAAAGACACAAAGATGTTGGTTTTGGATACGGAAAGGAAGTGGATGTCTTCCACTGAGCACTGAACCTTGGGGTCCCCCACCCTGGGTGTGTTTCTGTGCATGTGTTGACAGGTCATGGTTTCCACACACAGAATTCAGCAGGAAGTGACTTCTTTTTACAGGGATCCGTTGGTCCCCGTGGAGACACTGGACCTGCAGGTCCCCCCGGCCCCCCTGTAAGTTTTCCTGAGGTCAGGGGGGGAGGGCAGAGACTATGTTGGGGTGTCCCCATGGCATCCCCCAGACACCAGGTGTTCCGGGGTGAGGTGGGGAAGGCAGGTTCCTGACAGTCCCAGGAGAGCCTGAGCTTTTGGGTGGTTGTGATTAGTGGGGAAATAATGGGGGCTCTTACCTGGGTCTGTCTGCTCTGCTCTGTTCCCCTCATCCAAATTTTCTGTCCTTGTTTTTCCATCTGATCTTGACCTGTCTGTATCTCAATACTTGTTCTACTCTATTTCCCTTCCCCTCCTCTTCCTCCTCTTCCTTCTCCCTCTGCCATGTCTCTCTGTCTCTTCTTTCTGCATCTCCTCCCTCCACTCCTCCATCTCCACTCCATGCCCAGGGTCCCCCAGCCCAGCTGCCTGAGGGATTGCGCAGGCGCCGCAGGCGTGCAGTCCTGGGCACCCCGGAGGGTGGCCTGGAGGAGGTGCTGGCTTCACTCAACTCTCTGAGCTCGGAGGTAGAGCAGCTGCGGAGACCTCCAGGCACAGCCGAGCGCCCAGGTCTTGTGTGTGATGAACTTTACCGCAACCACCCGCACCTGCCAGATGGTGAGGTCTAGGTCCCTCCCCAGGAGGTGCACAGGAGTATCTAGGGTCCGCCTCCACTCAGACCTGTCGGGTCTGCCTCTGTCGCAGGGGAGTACTGGATTGACCCCAACCAGGGCTGTGCGCAGGATGCATTCAGGGTTTTCTGCAATTTCACGGCGGGAGGAGAGACCTGCCTCTATCCAGACAAGAAGTTTGAGACCGTGAGTGGCTAAAACGGTGTCACCCCCCTCCCCAGGAAGGGCTGTCCCCTGTTCCATCCACACCTGGCCTCATCCTTCCTTCCACCCATGTGCACTGAGCCTGCTGTATGCTGAGCCCTGGCAAAAGCACCTGCTCTACAGTAGAGCGGATCAAGAAGAAGATCTCAGGGGTTGGGGGTGTACTCCCTGGTAGAGCACTTGCCTAGCATGTGCAAAGGTCCTGGGGTCAATGCCCAGAATGCCTTTCCCCAGTCTCATTCAATGGAGCACACTTTCTACTGTTTAAATCAGTATTTAAACAGGGGTTATTATGCCTGTTCCAAGGACTTTGTGCCATTCATTATTATGCCCCAGTTACCTAGCTCTTTTTATTTACTTATTAATTTATTTTGTGGTGCTGGGAATTAAATCCAGGGCCTTGCACATGCTGACCAAATGCTGTGCCACTGAGCTACATCCCCAGCCATTCATCCCAATTCGATCATCATCCCCCGGGGGGAAACTGAGGCACAGAATGATATTGAGATTGTCCAAGGCAGCCTGGCTCCAGAGTCTCAGACTTCAACTACCTGGCCACACTATCCGCTACCCAGTAGTCCCCATGGGTTCACTGTCCTTTAGGCTGTGGGCTGGGAGGTGGCACTATGTAGTCTGATCTTAGAAATGCTGGGATTTTTCATCCAGGAATTTTGAGCCTCCCTGTACCAAACGCTAGGCTTAGTAGTTTAAGACAATGGATGAGCGGAGTCAACAGTCATTGGCTGAGGGTGGCCTCGGGGGCGGGGCCAAGGAGCTGGGGATAGTTATCCACCAGCCCCGCCAGTCATTGGTTGAGGGCGGCCTCGGGGGCGGGGCCAAGGAGCTGGGGGTATTTATGCACCAGCCCCGCCAGTCATTGGTTGAGGGCAGCCTCGGGGGCGGGGCCAAGGAGCTGGGGGTATTTATGCACCAGCCCCGCCAGTCATTGGTTGAGGGCGGCCTCGCGGGCGGGGCCAAGGAGCTGGGGGTATTTATGCACCAGCCCCGCCAGTCATTGGTTGAGGGCGGCCTCGGGGGCGGGAACCTGCCCCCTTGCGCACCTGCCCAGGGGACTTCCACAGCCAGGGCACAGTCTGAGATATCCACGTCCACAGCCTCCGGTGTGAGGAGGCAAATGCAGACTGGACATGAGAGTCACACGTCCCCTTTGCTACAGTGACTTTTCCGCCCTCCCACAGGTGAAACTGGCCTCCTGGTCCAAGGAAAAGCCGGGAAACTGGTACAGCACTTTCCGACGAGGGAAGAAGGTGGGTCACCAGAGGCCGAGGGAGGGGGTGGAATGACATTTGGTAGGACTCAGCATGGGAGCTTGGGAGAGGGGCTCTGATGGGCGAGATAAACAGGACAGACCTTCCTCTGCCTTCTTGGTGACCGCAGGCTGGAGATGGGGAGGGGCCACCTTTGATGGGTAACAGTGGGTTAGTCACACACACAGAGCAACGATGCTGGGGTGGAGAAGGGCACGGTATGGCAGAAATTCAGAGGCACAGCTGGAAAGACCTAAAAGCTTCCAGGTGATGGTCACAGCTCATCCAAAACCTAAAGAAAATGAGTTCTGTTAGCAAGTTAGAAAGCACAAGGACAAGTGTTCTAAAGGGAGGGAATAGCATATGCAAAGGCTCAGCATCCAGAGAGGGTGTGCTGAATTTCAAGAAGGAAAAGTCACATACTCTGCTATAGACTGTGAAAGGGAATATAGGAAAAACGAAGGGGTAGAGAAGGGCTATGCCAGGAGCAACCTGTGGGAGTAGGGAACCATGGAATGTTTGCAAGTGAGGGAGGCCAGGTCAAATGTCTGTAGGCTGGTGTGGGATGTAGACTGGAAGCCAGTCTCATGCACTAAACAAGCCCTCTACCATTTGAGCCAAGCCTGTAACCCTTTTGGTTTTTGAGACAGTCCTCCTGCCTGTGCCTCCCCATGCACTTCCTAATGCTACCGAGAATACAAATACACCTGTGTGATATGCAATCGTATCTTGGCTTGCTTCCTCCAAAGCAGACCCTAAGACAAGGGTCTTACCATATCTCGGTTTGCGGTTCCCCCAAAGCAGATTTACACTTACTCAAGTGTAAGTACTTTTATCCGGGAGATGATTCCAGGAAACACCAGTGTAGGAGTGAAGAGATAATACAGGGACAAGAAGGAAACCAAGTTCATGCCTGATCCCAGTTGGTGGAAGTAGGAGGATTGCAGATTTGAAGCTAGCCTAGGCTAGCCTAGTGAGTTCAAGGCCAACCTTGGCTTCAGAATGAGACCCTGTCTCAAAAAAAAAAAAAAAAAAAAAAAGGGTAGCAGAGTGGCTCAAGTGCTAGAGCACCTGAGTTCAAACCCCAGCACTGCCAAAAAAGAAAAAAGAAGGAAGCAAAAAAAAAAAAAAGCTCTTGGTGTCTCTTTGGAATCTAGGCAGTAGGTTGGTCTGCCCCAGACATGAGGACATGGGAGAAGTGGCAGGTGTGCTACTGGATGAGAGATTCTGGGAGGTGGATTCCATGGAAAGAGCGGTGGCCAATGGAGCACTGTCACCCCTGCCCTGCCCTAGTTCTCCTACGTGGATGCTGATGGGTCTCCGGTGAACGTGGTCCAGTTGACCTTCCTAAAATTGCTAAGTGCTGCTGCCCGCCAGACCTTCATCTTCTCCTGCCAGAACTCGGCCGCCTGGCTGGATGAAGCTGCAGGTGACCACAGACGCTCCCTCCGCTTCCTCGGGACCAATGGGGAGGAGCTGTCCTTCAACGAGACAGCAGCGGCCACCATCAGGGTCCCTCATGATGGCTGCCGGGTAAGGGGACAGGGAGGAAGCTCCGGAGTGGGGAGGGAGGCTCTGCCCACTCTGCCTCTAACTGATCCTCTGTGTCTTCCTGCGGTCAGCTCCGGAAGGGACAGGCGAAGACGCTCTTGGAGTTCAGCTCTTCCCGAGTGGGCTTTCTGCCCCTATGGGATGTGGCAGCCATTGACTTTGGCCAGACGAACCAGAAGTTTGGATTTGAACTTGGCCCCGTCTGCTTTAGCAGCTGAGAGTTGAGGGATGGGAAGGACATCAAGGTTGCCCTGCTGGGGCGTATTTGGTGCTGAGGCTTTAACGCCACCGTATATATCATCTCCTGGGACTCTGGAGTCAGGAAATGTGACTGCATGTCCCTTCTCCCTTCCAGGAGGCTAAGGGATGGACTCCTCCAGCCCAAAGGTCCAGCTCCCCTCTACCCCATCCGGGTGGCATAAGCGCAGTCTGGCTCTTTCTCCCCTCCATCCTCATCCACCCATCCACTCCACCCCTTCTGAGTCCCCATGCAATGATAGAAGCCCCTCACGCCTGTCCCGCCCCCCCCCCGTAAGTGTCCTTAACACCTTTTGGTGCTACCCTTCCCCATAGTTAAGCACTGGATTTCTCTGATCCCAGGATGGGACCCCTTCACACATTTGAGCTCTGCGTCCCTTCTGCTGCCTCAGGCCAGCTCTGCACACTCCCCTCTCCCACTCCCACCTTGCTATGCCAGGTGGTTTGGGGACCAAGATGGCGGTCACAAATCAGAAACCTAATGGTGCTGCCCTATTTATACCTGGGTCTGTATTAAAAAGGGAAATCTCCTCTGTTGTATATTTAATCTGCTTCTTCCTCTGCAGAAGGCTGGGATATGAGGAGAGAGATTCTGGCACACCCCACCCCTACCCATCCTCCCAGGCCATAGGGCAAAATTGTCCTCTGAAGTCTGAGAATAAATCAATGAACTGTGTCCCTGCCTCTGTCTTTCATCTGGTGTTGCTGGCCATCTCTGTCTTAGGGACTGGCTCTTGTCTCACCTGGGGACCTGCTACCACCTGTCTTAATCAGTTGGGTGTATCTTTTGGATATCCAATTATAATGGGACTTGCTGGAAGTTATGCCCTGTTAACTAACTCAATGGGTTAGTCAACTTTCCATCTGCATGACAAGATCCCTGAGAAAAACAACTTAAAAGGAAGAAGGATTTATATTGGATCATGGTTTCAGAGGATTCAGTCCATGGTCACTTGGACCCATTGCTTTGGACGTGTGTTGAGGCAGAACAACATGGCAGAGAGCGTGTGGTGGAACAAAGATACTCACCTCATGGTAAGCCGGAAGCAAAGAAAAGAGCGAGAGGAAGGAACTGGGTTTCGATATATCCTTCAAGATCACATCCACAACTTAGGTGGGGCCTAACTTCCTCCCACTAGGCCCCACCCCCTCAGGTTTCCACCACCTCCCAACAGCGCCACCAGCTGGGGACCAAGCATTCAGCACATGAACACTGGTGGACATTTAAGATCCAACCATAACCTAGATCCTAGAGGAAAAGCTGAACTTAACTTTCCATGTTGACTTGGTTCTGGAATCTCTGGCTGGCTTCAGTAAATGGAACCAAATGACCATGGAGCCAGGTGTGGTGGTGCATGTCTATAATCCCAGCACTCAGAAGGCTGAGGCAGGAGGATTGTGATTCTAGGCCAGTCTGAGCTACAAAGTGAGACACTATCTCAAAAAAATAGTAACAATAGTAAAAAGAAAGCTGGATATCCACATGTAGACAACTGAAACTGTACAAAAATCAATTCAAGATCGGTCAAAGATCTTAACTAAGTAAGACCTGAAAGTACTCGAGGAAAACATGAGGGAACACTCCAAGATCCAGGCACAGGAATCCTGAGGATTCCAATAGCTCAGGAAATCAGAGCGAGAATTGACAAATGGGATTGCATCAAATTGAAAAGCTTCTGCACAGCCAAGGAAACAGCACAGTGAGGAGGCAGCCCCCAGAACAGAGGACAATCTTTGTCAGTTACTCATCAGAGGGGGGAATAATATCCAGCATATGCAAAGAGATCAAAAAAATTAAACAGCCAAAGGACAAATAATCCAATTAACAAATGGGCAAATGAATGGAATGGAGAGTTTGCAGAAGAAATGCAAATCACTAAAGAACACATGAAAAAGTGCTCACCATCTCTAGTCATAAAGGAAATGCAAATCAAAACCACACTAAGATTCTACTTCACCACTGTTAGAACAGCCATCATTAGCAACACCACTAACAATAGGTGTTGGTGAGGATGTGGGGAAAAATGAAACTTCATACACTGCTGGTGGGAATGCAAGCTAGTGCAATCACTCTGGAAATCAGTATGGAGGTTCCTCAAAAAACTAAAAATAGCCAGGCACCAATGACTCGCCTATAATCCTAGCTACTCAGGAGGCAGAGATCAAGAGGATCCAGGTTTAAAGCCAGCTTTGGCAAATAGTGAGACTCTATCTTGAAAAATACCCAACACGAAAAATGACTGGAGGAGTGACTCAAGTGGTAGAGCACTTGCTTTGCAAACATGAAGTCCTGTGTTCAAATGCCAGTCCAACAAAAAAAAATTGTGGGGCTAGGTGTGGTGTCACACATCTCCCAGCTACTTGGAAGGTACAAACAGGAGGATCATGGTTAGAGGCCAGCTCAGCAAAAAGTAGTGAGACCCCATCTTAATAAATAAGCCAGGCATGGTGGGATCCATCTGAGGTCCCAGTTACAGGAAATGAGGTAAGAGAATCAGTTTGAGGCTAAACTGGGCAAAAGCCTGAGATCATATCTAACATAAACTATAGCCAAAAGGCCCACGGGCATTACCATGGTAGTAAAGTGCTTCCTTAGCCAGTGTGAGGTCCCAAATTCAAACCCCAGTACCACCAAAAAAGAAAATTACAAGAAAGTTAAAAAAAGGGGAGGGGATTGGGGGAGAAGGGAAGATGAGAAGAGTAATAGAGGGGGTGAACATGACCAAAGTACGTTATATTCATGTATGGAAATGTCACAACGAAAACCCTCATTTTGTACAATTAATGAATGCTAATAAAAATATTTTTTGGTGGCACTGGGGTTTGAACTCAGGGCTTCACACTTGCTAGGCAGGTGCTCTACCACTTGAACCACACCTCCAGCCCCCTAAAAATAATTTTTACACAAGAATTTGGAATTGGCTGTTGGATTTAATTAGATTAGCATTGATTTCAGAAGTGGGGCAAACTGAGCGTATGGGTTTGCTGTGAACAGGGGGTGCAGGGGGCAGTTTAGAGAGTCGATTAAAATGAGGTCAGATTTGGGGTGACTTGAATTGAGAGTTAGATGTTAGGCTGAGGTTTTCAAAAACAGCTTTGTTGAGATACAATTCACATACCATGTAATTCAGTACTTAAAGTACATAATTACATGGTTTTTAGTCTATTCCAACTTGTATAACCGTCACCACAATCAATTTGAAAATATTTTCACTACCTCCAAAAGAACTCCCACATCTATAGAAGTCACTTATTTCTCCCCAACCTCCCACCCTAGACGACCACTAATCTACTTTTGCTTTTCTCTTCTCTCCTCTTCCCTCTCTCCCCCCTCCCTCTTTCTCACTTTCTTTCTTTTTCTTTTTCTTTTTTTTTTGAGACAGGGTCTGAACATGTAACCCAGGCTTGCCTTCCCTCCTCCATTCCCTCCCTCCCTTCCTTCCTCCTTCTTTAGTTTCTTGACTGCTTCCCCAGTGCCAGGCACTGTTCCAGATGCTAAGGATGGAAGAGACGTGTTGTCTGCCTTCAGAATCTTACTCCTGAGGCACAGATAATACTCACATAGCTATAGAATGCAATTTCAGAGTTGCATTTTTTCTTGTCACTATTGCAATTCCATGCAATTGTTGTGAGAAAAAATGAAGCAAGTCACTTGGGGAGGGAAAGGTGGGCTGGGGGTGATTTAGAATAGGCTGATGGGGTCTTCAGAGAGGAGGTGCCAGGTGTGTACAGAGAGTGATAGGAGGGTTGGAAGGGAAGAGCCCTGTGAAGTCTTGAGGAACTTCCCCTGACACCCTCAAATAGCACAGAAAGCCCTGGAGGAGCTGCAGTTGCTCCTGTTCATTTCTGATTTGTTGCCTCTGCTAATTTATTTCCTCTGTGGTCCCCTCTACCACCCAAATGTAGACCTAGGTCTGCTAGTTCCTCCTCCAACCATCCTTACCTCAAAAATTCATGGGGGGGCTGCCAGGTGTCAGAGTTCACGCCTATAATCCCAGCATTTAAAAGGCTGAAACTGGAGGATATCGAGTTTGAGGTAGGCCTGGGCTGCATGGCAAGATCTTGTCTCAAAACAGCACAGAACAAAATAAAAGAATGCATGTGGGAGTGCTTGTGTAGTGTGCATCAGGCCCTGGGTTCCATCTGCATTCAGCTGAGCACTTATGACTAAAATACATTCCCCAGCTTCCTTTGCAGTTACACTGGGGCCATGTGACTGGGTCTTAGCCAGTAGGATGTGAGTGGTCATAAAATCTCCTCACAACCTTCTGCTCTCTTTCCTGGATTCATGGTAACCTTGGAGGTCACATGTACAAGAGCAGATTGTTAGGCCAAGAGCAGTGGCTCATGCCTATAATCCCAGCTACTTGTGAGGGAGAAATCAGGAGGATCATGGTTCAAAGCCAGTCTGGGGAAAAAATTATCAAAACCCCATCTCAATCAATATGCCAGGTGTGGTGGTTCACGCCTGTCATCCCAGCTACATGGGAGGATTGAGGTCTGAGACCAGCCCTAGGGAAAAATGTGAGACCCTACCTGAAAAATAACTAAAGTAAAAAGGGGTGGGGGAGTGGCTCAAGGGGTAGAGCACTGCTGAGCAAGCACAAGACCCTGACTTTAAACCCCAGTACCACCAAAAAAATAAAATAAAAATGGTCAGAATGCTGCAATACAGTGTAAATATTATGTAAATACTTTTTATACTATACTGTTTATGGGACAGTGACAAGAAAAAATTTCTTTCTTTTTTTTTTTTTTTTTACTAGGTCTTGGTGGCTCACGCCTGTAATCCTAGCTACTCAGGAGGCAGAGATTGGGAGGACTGTGGTTCAAGGCCAGCCCAGGCAAATAGTTCACAAGACCCTATCTCAAAAAAAAAAAAAAAAATAAATAAATCACAAAAAGGCTGGTGGAGTGGCTCAAAGTGCTGGGGAGGAAGCTCAGTGTCTTGCAGATGCAAGGCAGGCACTCTCGACAACCTTTTTTTGTTTTGGTGGTACTGGGATTTGAACTCAGGGCCTCACACTTGCTAGGCAGGTGCTCTACTGCATGAGCTACCCGCCCCAGCCCTAGGAGACTCTACAACTGATTTGCATCCTCAACCCCAAGAGCAAAGTCCTGCATGGGGGGTTGAGTGGTAGCTCAGTGGTAACTGGCCTAGCATGCGCAAAGCCCTGGGTTCAATCCCTTGTGCACACATCCTGTCGTGCTCAGAATAGGCTCCAACTATTTTCACCCTGGGATTGGTTGAACCCATGGATGCAATACCAAGAGCTGACTGTGGATGGAACTTGATGGCGGCGTGGTTCCCTGACTCACTGCTTATCCAACAGATGGTGACAGGAACAGGCGATAACTTGGTTATATTTAAGTCGCTGAGCTTTTTAGGGTTGCTTGTTACAGCAGCTAGCATCACTCATCCTGACTGACACAGCGAGTGCCTCCAACTTTCATTGAAGGTTGGCTTGAGTATGTGTGAGAACCAGCAGGCCTAATAGCAGGAAAATGAACAAATTAAAATTTAATACTGTCATGCTTATGTCTTCTCTTAAACAAAATTAGAGATAAGGGCAGAACAGGTTCTGCCTGGAAGGGGAGAGGGAGGGAAGAGGGAGGGAGTGAGGGGTAGGGGGAGAAATGACCCAAACAATGTATGCACATGTGAATAAATAAAAAGAATAAAAAATAAAATAACGTAAATAAAAAATAATTAAAAAAATTTAATATTGAATATCTCTGTCCTTAAAAATCCCTGCCACTTCCGGGTGTGGTGGCATATGCTTGTAATCCCAGCACTTGGGAGGAGGAGGGTGGTGCAGGCAGTCATTCCAAGTTTGAGGCCAACCTGGGCTGCCTAATGAGATCTGCTTCAAAAAAAAAAGTCCCACCATTGTAACTTTGTCACTGCCACTGCAGAAATGCTCTCCCCTTCCTGCCAGTCTGCCGCCTCTCTCTTCTTCTCCCCTGCCATGTCTCTCCTGGCGCCCCTACTTCATTCCTTTCTCAGGCTGTTGCACTGAGATCAAATAAATACAATCTTCCTTTCTTACAATGAATCATTCGCTCAGCCGTTCCTTTTGCCTTCTCCTTACAGACCATCTCTCCATGCCCACAAGACTCATGATTAATTCAAGAAAAACTATCACTAATGATCACAAGCTACTCAGGAGGCTGAGACTGGGAGGACCTGGGTTCCAGGCCAGCCTGGGAAAAGAAGTTAGAGGGACCTCATCTCAAAGGAAAAAACCTGGGCATGGTAGTGGCTGTCTGCTATCCCGGCAGTGGTAGGAAATGTGAACTAGGAGGATCAAGGTCCAGGCCAGCCCAGAGCGGGGTGGGGAGCAAGAGCCCATCTCTAAAATAACCAGAATAAAAAGGGCTGGAGGCATGGCTGAAATGGTAAAGCACCTGCCTAGCAAGTGTGAGTTCAAACCCCAGTACTGCCCAGACAACACGATCACATTCGCCATTTCATCAAAAGTTTTTGCCTGGCCTGAGGACGTGACTCCGTGGAAGAGCACTTGCCTAGCATGCCTGAGGCCCTGGGTTCCAGCCCCAGCACCAGGAAAAATAAAATTTTACTTCAACGTATTTATTCCTCATGACAACCTTTGCAAAATATCTTCATTTTGCAGATGGGGAAACTGAAGAACACAGTGGTAGAATAACACAGAGTCTACAGCTAGCAAGAGATGAAGCCTGTCAGTAAAAAGACCCCTGAAACTGGGCTTGGTGGCACCTGCCTATAATCCCAGCTGCTCTGGAGGCTGAAGGTAGGAGGACCACTGGAGTTTGAGACCAGCTTTGGCAACCCAGGAAGAACCTGACTCAATGACATTCGCACATGTGCTTTCTAATAATCACAGCCCACTTGGGGTAGCACCGCCCATTCCCTTTTACAGGTGGGGCAGGAGGGAAATCGAGTCAGAGAGAAATGGTGACTGTCCCCAATCCACAGTGGGGGCCTGTTGGAGGGAAGGGACAATTAATGTCTAGTTTAATGAGGACGCTTTAATTAGCCCGAGGCTGCTCATGAATGGGACCGCGGACCCTGTGAATGGAAGGCGAGCTGACGGGGGGGAGGGGAGGGGTCTGGGCCGCTGGCATCCATTCTGGTTCTGCATCCTGCAGCCGCTGCTGGGAACCCCAGCTGATTTGCATATTCAGCAGCCATAATTAATCACACGCTTCCTGAGCAATTACTGCCACTGGGGGTGGGGTGGCCAGCCACGGGCGGCTTCGTGTTGAGGTGGCTGGGGGCACAGTAGGGGATTTTGCACACGCAGACTCGTGACACTTACAGGATCTGATTCAAATCTTGTCACCCCCTCCACAGCTGCAGCCACATGTCAGATCCGTGTCACACACCGCCATCCCCTCAGCCAGAGTCAGGCAGGCTGGCACCACAGTCACCCGAACAGTCACCCGCAGCTGTGCTCGCACACACAGGGGTCTCCGCACACAGGTGATGGCCTTCACCAATGCACCCCGGAGATACAGCCACATCTGGAGAGAGGGAGAGAGAGAGAGACGACAGACAGAGACAGAAAAAGAGAGACAGAAAGAGACAGACAGACAGAGATAGAGACAGGAGAGACAAAGAAACAGAGACAAACACGAAGAGAGAGAGACACACACACACATAGAGAAACAGAGACAGACAGAAAAAGAGAGACAGAGAGAGAGACAGAGATAGAGACAAGAGAGACAGAAAAAAACAGACACAGACAGAGAAAGAGACTGAGACAGAGAGACAGAGACAGACAGGAAGCGAGAGAGAGAGAGAGAGAGAGAGAGAGAGAGAGAGAGAGAGAGAGAGAGAGTGGTCTGTGGCCCTCACAGAGCTGACTGCACCCAGCAGCTGGGCACAGATAGGAACCTCCAGTCCCCTGCAGAGAGACACACCACAGCACATCATGGGGTCTTGGACAGGTCAGAGGCCCCCCGGTCACGGTCATTCATTCACTCAGCAGTCATTTATTGAGCACGTGCTGTGTGGCAGGCGCCATTCTAGGCTCTGGAGACAAAGCAATGAGCAGACCAATGGTCCCTGGGCAGGAGCAAGCAGAATATCAGCCCTCTGGATTCCGGGATTCGACCAACCTTAGATGGAAAGTGTTTGCAGGGAAACAAAACTGTGCGTGTGGACTCCAGCAGGCTCTAAACGACACGGAATAGCAGCCATGGACACAGTGATCATTTTGGCGGGTGTCCCAAGTCCTCTAGAGATGGCTTGAAGTCCAGGGGCTGTGTCCAGGTTCTGTGCAAACTCAAGCCGTTTCTAATCAGATTGACTGGCTCTTTTGCCTGCTCCCCTGTCACTCAGCAGCAAAGCCATTTTCTAAAAGGGACTTGCGCGTCTGTGGATTTTGGTATCTGTGGGAGGCCCTGGAACCAACCTCTGGAGGATAGCAAGGGGTGATTGAGCAGGTGCCACAAATCAATTGCAACTTGAGTCTGGAATGAGTGCTCAGTCTATTTGTGTGACCTCAGACTGGTAACTTAACATCTCTGAGCCTCAGTCTTCTTTCTTAGGAAACCTTTCCCAGGGCTACTGGGAATGAGCACCGGCCTGGCTCAGGATGGACAACTCGCTGTGGTTCAGAGCCAAGTTCCGGCTGCCTAACCCCGGGTGAGGACCCTGCTTCTTCCTGCCTGGGCCGAGCTGGGTCTTCTTGTCCCGCCAGCTCTTGCCTCAATTCCCAGGCCTGTGATGGGAACCACATGTGCTGGCCGCCTCCCCCGCCTCCCCTCTCCCCCGCGGCGGGCCCTGCGCCTCCTGCTCTCAGCCTCGTTCCCACGCCGCCTGACCATGGCTTTGCGTGGCAGAGGATGTCGCCATGGTGGGTCTGGCTGTGTGCAAACTCTCCGCTTGTGCCGTGGGCGTGAGTGCGACTGGGTGTGTTTGGTGCACATGGCCTCCCGGGTGCCTGTGTGCAAGTCTCTTGTTTGGTGACCGTCCTGTGGGCCACGAGTGGGTTCAGGTGTCAACCCCAGGTCTGATGGAGAGCTCCAGGAAGCTCTGCGCCCGCTGTTGAGTGTTCCGTGTGACTACACGACCGCAGGGGCGCGGTGTAGGCTGGGGATCTGGGTGTGGGTCCATGGCGTGTGTCACACTGTGGCACCGTGTTTTGTGTGGCCTTCCTGTGTGCCGGTGGGCGTGCTGCTGTGCTACAAATCCGAGTGTGCTTGTGTCGTTTCTGGGCGACCCTGTTGCGGTGTCTGGGTGTGTTGAGGTGTGACAGCAAATCTAGTGTGTGCCAGGTATGTGACCTGCCTGCCTGTTTTGCGAGCACACTGTGGCGGGTGAGTGTGTTCCCGCTTCAGCCGCACGGCTCGCAGGGCTGTTGTGTGAGTGTGACTGTGACTGTGTGTCTGAATTGTGGCTCTGTGATCAAACTTCCTGCCTTCATTGTGTGTCTGGGCAGTGTGTGTGGGAGCGAGAGCGAGAGAGAGAGAGCAGTCTGCCTGGTTGCTGTGGCTGTTTGGGGGTCACTGGCAGTGTTTTCCTGATGACCACATATCTCACAAAGCTGTCACGTGTGTGTGTGCGACAGCTGTGTGCCTGTGTGGTGCTGTTTGTGTGGCCGTGTGCCCATGTGAACAGCCTCAGTTCTGTGCTGGGACTTGTGTGTGAATGTCTCGAGCCGTGGGCTTTGTTATTTCGGGTGTCAAATGAGTGACACCCGGGGTGGGGATCTGGGGCAAGGGGACAGCTGCACTTGCAGGCGTCAGTTGTGGTGTAACTGCAGCTGACTGGCCGCCGGCTGTCCTCCACGCGGGTGGAGGGCGTGCGTTTCCGTGGGGTTGTGTCTGGGCCTCTTACCCGTGTGTGTTGTCCCCGGATGCCTGGGTGGGTGTCTGTGTTGTACAGAGGATGTGACGACCAAGTTCCCAGCCCCACAACTGGGTCGTCTGGCCCATGCGTGCGTGCGTGTGTGTGCAAGTGTGTGTGATACCTGTAGGGCAAGAAGTCGCAAAGGTGGCAGCCACCAAACAGTGACATACGCCCGAGAGAAGGAGAGGGAGGCTGACCACTCCAGACAGTCTGTGCCACCTCTGAGGGTGTGGGTTGAACTCAGGGCTCCTTTGGGACACAGAGCGCCCTGCGGTGTAAGCAAGTGGAGAGTGGGGTTGGGAGGGCACCTGCTGGATGTCAGGGACGGGGGAGAGATGACACTCAGCTCACCTGGGCCCCACCAAGCCCTGTGGACACCCAGGTGTCACCAGCAACCTCAGCATAGGCGGCCTCGCGTCTGGAGTCAGGGTTCTGCAGTCTGAACCCTTCTGTGCCTTGATTTGTCCGTCTGGGAAATGGGTGGATGTATAGACACCGTGCGTGCCCTGCCCCATTGCCTCGGCCTGTGCCTGGTCATGGGCACACTTTTTCCAGCCTGAGTGCTGTCTCAGCACACCTGCAGGCCAACCTGGACATGCTGAGCTGATGGTGGCCCTGGGAACAGTCCTCCCCAGTTCAGCCTCTTCTCTCTATGTGGGTACGGAGCTGTTAGTCACGCATAGCCTGGGAAGATATGCAGCAAATATTGTCAACATGATGCTATGGACACTCATAAAACTTTATGGATGTCAGACGGAGCTGGGTTTGAATCCTGTGTCTGCCCTTTATATCTGGGTAACCCTGGACAGGTTACGTAACCTCTCTGAGCCTCAAACTTTTCATTCTTGTTTGTTTTTGTTGTTGGTTATTATTTGGAGACAGGGTCTCACTATTAGGCCAGGCCGGCCTTGTACTTACAATCCTCCTACCTCAGCATCCCTCCCGAGGGCTGGGATTACAGACCTGCACCACCATATCCAGCAAACTTTTCTTTTCTTTTATTTCCGGTACTGGAAATGGAACTCAGTGCTTCCCACATGCTAGGCAACTGCTCTCCCACTTGAGTCATGCCTCCAACTGTTATTTGTATTTTGTTTTTAGGACAGGATCATTCTAACTTTGCCTGGCTGGCCTTTAGCTCAAGATCTTCCTGCCTGTGCCTCTTGAGTAGCTGGGATTACAGGCATGAACCCCCATGCCCAGCTCTGGCAAACATTTCATTTTGAAATTGGGGATAAAAATCCTGACCTCACAAGGCTACTGGAAGAATCAAGCATGCGTGAGAGGGCTGAGCCCTGTGGCGCATTTAGCTGGATCTCAATGACTGGGGATAGTTGTTATTAAAAGGATGTTCCCAGAGTGGTTTGGGAGAGCACTGAGTGGTTAGTCACATGTAGCCTGGGGGGTAAGGACAAGTTTCTCACCAGACAGATAAAAGAAGTCAATGTTCCCAGCACATCTCAAACTGGGCTTAGCTGTGGGAAACAGAATCAAAACCGGATGCCGTGCTGTGGATGGAGTGTGACTGCGTCCCTCAAAGGTTTGTTCCTGTCCTGGAGGCCTTGCCCTCAGGGTGGCATTGCCGAGATATAGCAGGGCCCTTTAAAAGGTGGGGCCTGGGGCAGTCATTGGTGGGGACTGCCCTTGGAAATGATTAATGTAGCTCTCATGAAAGCCTGGTCAGTTCCCACAAGAACAAAAATGTTGTAATAAAAAGAAGCACGGCTCCTGCTTCCCTCCGGCTTCCTGTCTCACCATGGGATCTCTTCCGCACACCCTCCCACCATGGTGACACCTTCCACCATGAGGTCCCCACCAGAGCCAAGCAGATGTCAGCACCATGCCCTTGGACCTCTAGAGCTAAATAAACCCCTTCAGGCCCTGGGTGCAATGCCCAGTAGTGCAAAAACAAAAACAAAAGCAAAACACCCTGATTTCTTTATAAACTATCCAGCCTCGGGTACTGTGATAGAGCAACAGAAGATGGACTAAGTCATTAGGGCATCAGGGTCCCGGTACTTACAAAGTGGCAGAAGGCTGGCTGCTGAGTTCTAGATCAGGTCTATGGGGTGACTTGCCACAGAATGCCACCTCTCAACTGGCCCACCCGGGAGCCTCTGCCTGTTATTATCAGACAGGTGGGGAATTGCACCAGGGACCATTGACCTCAGTGGTAGAGCACTTGCCTGGGCATGTGTGAGGCACTGGGTTACATCCCCAGCACGCGAGAGAGAGAGAGAGAGAGAGAGAGAGAGAGAGAGAGAGAGAGAGAGAGAAAGGATAGAGGGAGGGAGGGAGGAAGGAAGGAAGGAAAGAAAAAGAAAGGAAGGAAGAAAGGAAGGAAGGAAGGAAGAGGGGAGGGAAGGGAAGGAGAAGGGAGAGGGAGAGAGGTGTGGAGGCTCATGCCTGTAATCCCATGCTGAGGCAGGAAGAATAGGAGTTTAAGGCCAACCTGGAACTGAAAAAACGAAAATGCAAAACAAACCAACCAAAAACAGAAAGGAAAAAGAAATAAGCAAAAGAATTGAAAAGAATATATCACCATATCTGATTGTAAACAAAATGTGGTCTATCTATACAATGGAATATTATTCAGCCATAAAAAGAAGCACAGTTCTGATACACGATATCCATGGCTGGGCGGGCGAGCCTTGGAAACTATGTTAAGTGAAAGAAGCCAGACTATGATTTCCCTTATGTGAAATATCTAGAATAGGCAAGGAGATCGAAAATAGACTGGAGGTTAGCAGAGCTGGGGGAGGAGAGGGTGGGGAGTGATCGATTGCCTAATGGTTGCAGAATTTCTGTTTGGGATGATGAAAGGTCCTGGCAACGGAGGTGATGGTTACACAACATAGTGAAAGTAATGAGTGCCACTGAACCACACACTAAAAAAATGGCTTAAATGGCAAATTTTGCCTTATGTATTTTTTACCAAAACTTAAAGCTAATGATGTAATGTATCAAAAGCTATTGGCTTGTACACTTGAAGGGTTAATTTTATGGTATGTGTATTATTTCTCAATTTAGGCTTTCTTTTTGATACTGGGAAAAGTCTTTTTAAAAAAAATACAATGAAGCCAGGTGTGGTGGCTCATGCCTGTAATCCCAGCTACATAAGAGGTGGAGATTGGAAGGACTGAGGATTCAGCCCAGACCAGGAGTTAGTGAGACCTCATTTCAACCAATGCTGGGCATGGGGGTGGGAGCCTATGATCCCAGCTAATTGGGAGACATAAATAAAAGGACGAAGTCTGAGGCCAAGCCCTGGGTAAAAACGTGAGACCCTATCCAAAAAAATAATGAAAGCAAAAAAGGACTGCTGGTCCTGAGTTCAAACTCCAGTACTACCAAAGAATATAAAAATAAAAATGAATGTGCAACATTAGTTGCTATTTAGAGGTTTTAAAGCTGCTAGCATTGTTATGGTAACTGCTTCTCCGTCAAAGCTAGTGGTGAGCTGGGCATGGCAGTGCACACCTGTAATCCCAGCACTCAGGAGATTGAGGCAGGACGATCTAGAGTTTGAGGCCAGCCTGAGCTGTATAGCAAGACCCTGCCTCAGAAAAAGAAAAGAACAGAAGAAAGAAAGGAAGGAAGGAGCTGGGCACAGTGGCAAATACCTATAATCCTAGCTACTCAGGAGGCAGGGATCAGGAGGATTGTGGCTGGAGCCCAAATCAGGCAAAAAGTTCATGAGACCCCATCTTAACCAATGAAAGCTGCGCATGGTGGTACACACCTGTTGCAGCCAGGAGGGAACGGTAAATAGAAGTATCATGGTCCAGGCTAGCCAGACTGCAAATGTGAGATCTTATCTGAAAAATAACTGAAGCAAAAAGAGCTGGCAGAGTGGCTCAAGTGGTCAAACACCTGCCTAGCAAGCACAAAACTCTGAGTTCAAACCCAGGGACCACCAAAAAACAAACAAAGGAACAAAAAACTGGTGATGATATTGGTGACTGGAAACAAGAATATTCCCACAGGAGAATCCACACTTTGACTGGCAGTTCTCTGTACCAATGCAGAAGGATGATGGCTTCCACCTCCCCCACCCTCTTTTCACTTGGTGGACTCTAAGTGGCATAGAGAAGTATAGCTGCAAGAGAGTCTGGTAGTGTCGTTTTGTTTGTTTTAACTTTGCCAGCTCTGTGACACAGGAATGCACACTAGGAGGTTGGCCCAGTACTAAGAACCAACCCACCACCCTGTGGTTTTGCTTATGCAACATCCTTTCCCTCTTAAAGCTCAAAGTTCTGTACCCCCACACCCCTTTTCTATCCAGTGTAGGTTGAGTGAGGCTAACTGCACTCTCTGGCTCCAGGAGAATGAGCTATCATTCAGAGCTGGCCACGCCCCATTCCTCAAACACTTGATTGGTTCAGGACGAGCATGTGACTTGGGGTGGCTCATAGAGTTCTTATTTTGCAAACTCTTTTTGCTGATGTTGCAAAAGTTAGGTTTCTGCACTTGGTAGCAATGGACCGTGAATAATATAGACAGAGATTAGCAAGGACAAAGCCTGGTGTAGCTCCATCCATTAGTGACCTTCTCGATTATTTTCTCAATGAAAATTCTGCACTGGATGTGAAGCAAAGGCTAGGCTGGGTCCTCCTTTGATCGGACACTGAAGGGGTTTTGGGATCACAGAGCCAGTGGCTGCCTACCCACCAATTAGGAAAATCCAGTGCCCAAATGGTGAGATCCAGCCCGCTCTCACTGAGCTTTCCACACTTTTGTCCAATGCTCAGATCTGCGTCCCCTAGTTCTTCCATGTCACCACAAGATCCTTGAGAATTTAATCCTAATCTCTCTTCAATGATGGCCCATAGTTCTGACCACTACACCACAGGCACCCCTCATGCATCATAGTATCGCCCACAGTGCTGACCTTGAAGCTGACACTAGGACACTGAGTATGACATGGCCAGGCTTACACTGATTACTATGTCCGCCACAACACAACCAGGATTGACCAGTGATGCCCACAGAACTGACACTAGCAGAAGCGGGATACTGATGGCAGCCCAGGTCACCATTCAGTATGACACTGACCACAGCATGATGGGAACCCTGAGATCCCTATTGATGCAGCAGAAATAGCCATGACGGTGCATTGAATGTATTGGCTCAGACCCAGTCTGAAAAACAAGCCCATGCCAGATAGTTGGACCTAGGGGATTCCATGTTGGAATTAGTCACAGAGGCACTGGGTAGTGATGAGCACAGGGGAGGAGAATCAAGTCCAGAGTAGCAAGCTGCCATCTTTCCATGGGCTGAACAGACAAAAAGAAGTAGTTATCAGAGTCCCAGCCACCTGGCAGGAGTTGCACCACAGTGGGGGATGAATTAGTGAGGCTGTGACCTCAGAGAAGACACAACAGCCACAGCTAGAGACACCCAAAGTGGAGAGAGAGGCAGTGCCTTCCTTCCCGCCTCTAGTCTCCTTCCAGCCTCCCATTGGCTGAACCCAGCCAGAAGCAAGAGATCTGGGAAATGTAGTTTTCAGTGGGCAAGGGCTCCTGGGAAATGTAGTTTACAGTGGCACCTCCCCTGACTCAGAAGGGAGAAGAGAAGACAGTTGAAGAGTGGACTGGAGGGCACATGGGCCACAGCCCAACCACAAACACAGGTCATTGGTTGGCCACAGCAGTGACCATCTGCTGGACAAGATTCCAGAGTCCTGAAATACAAACCTTACAGTGTCCAATCTTAGTCTTTTCATATTTGACCAACCTGTACATCTACCCTACCCCAACTGGGTAGACCGGCAAAAGGAGGACTTTGGGAAAGGGAGGTAGAAAAAGAATAGCTGAGATTCTGTCTTGGGACCAGATTTCATGGCCAGTGTCCTCAATCGCTCTATGTGACATTCCACTCTGGGGACTGAGTGCTGGCCAGATGCAATCTGTGTTGGTAAGCCACAGATGTCTCACAACGATGGGAGATGTGGGGAGGAAACAGGTGTTTTAACAGACGGAAACCTCTTTGGCTAAGGTCACATGGTGAAGTAGTGACAGAGCCAGGGGTGTTGGACCCTGAGTTCTTCCTCTTTGCTTTTGCAAAGACATCAATAACGTGTTATCTGCCTGGCGCACAACAGAGTCTGAAAATGCTAGCTGTCTTCACCCCCCGTATTTTATGGCTGATTTTTCTGTAATCTGACATATTCCACCCCCCCCAAAAAAAGCCATTGAGGGGCTGTAGGAAGACAAGTGACTAGAGAAACTGATGGGTGGAGGGTGAGAGGCAGAGAAAGGCTGCCCATCCTCCCAAAAGAAGGCAGGCAGGACAAGGACGCCCTTCATATGCAAATATTTCGCGTGGGGGCGGTGTTAATATTTTGATTCCCTCCGGATCTGGTCTGTCATCTTGGGCCATTGAAACAGGAGCGAGGCGGGACTGTCCCAGGTGTGGCGGGGGAGGGGAGGCTTCCAGCGCGGAGAACCGTGGGAAATGAGCGCCCAGGGATAGTGAACTGTTGGAGGCCAGGTCCCCCCACCTGGTCACCTCTCTTGTCTCCACGTCGCTCTCTCCTACTCGCTGATTTTTGCTTTTCCCTCCCAGTCTCCATCTGTGCCCCACCTCCCCTTGTCCTGGCATTGACCCCATCCCCAACTTCCACTTTCACAGGCCCTGCCTCAGTTTCCCTGTTGGCTGTTGAGTCATTTAAAAAGAGGGGGCGCTCAGAATTTCTTTCTTGTTTTTGGCTACAGGGCCTTCCTCCTATTCCTCAGTTCCCCACTGGTGCCCTCTCCCACCTCCACCTTCACCGTGGGAAACACCCTAGGAGGGTGAAATTGACGAGCACGTGACCGCGCCTCTCCCCCATCTCCATGGCCAGTCCCCCCCAATGTCCTGGGGTGTGTGTGTAGAGGGGAAGCTGTGGGGTGTGCGTCCCCGGCTCCCCTTGCCCGTGCCCATCCCCCCTCTCCCCCGCCCCTAGACCCCGCCGACGAGCTGGGGGCGGGGCGGGGGGGCGGAGCCCGCAACAAAGACCCGGCGCGAGCGAGGGGCGGGGGCAGGGGCGGGGCGGGATCCCGGCGGCGGCGGGCGAGGCGGGGGAGGCGGGGGAGGCGGGGGCGGTGCGTGAGGGTCGCCCCGGCCCTGGCGGGCGGGGTCGCTCCTGGTCCCCGCGCCGAGGCGCCGCGAGGGCGGGCGGGGGACGGCAGGCCGGGCAGGGGGCGCGTCATGTGGCCGCTCACGGTCCCGCCGCCAACGCCGCTGCTGCTGCTGCTGCTCTGCCCAGGCCTCGCCGGACAGGTAGGGCCCGGCGGGCAGGTGCGGGCGCGGGGGGTCCTGGAGGGGAAGGGGGCTGCTGGATGGGAGGGGTGCTCCGAGGCTTCCCGGGGAAAACGAGATTTGGGGCTCCACGAGCCTCCTGCATCCCCCCCAGAGCTGCAGGGTGGCTGGGGACGAGGGGCGGGGGTCGCAGCAGGGGGGAGGAGCTGGGACATCATCCTGATTGGGGGGGCGTCAGGAGTAGCCTAAAGCTGGGATCATTTGGGTGTGGGGGGACACACAGCAGGATCCCTCCTTGCTTTGGGGTTCTTAACCCCTCAGGTGAGCAGAGCCCACACCCTGCCATCTCAGCTCCTGGGGGAGGAAACTTCAGGGGGCTTTGGGGTGTCGCTTACCTGTCACTTCTCCATCATGGCTCAGGTGCTTGGTTTCTGAAGGCTCTCCCCCTCCCCCCGTCGCCTGCACCCCCAGAGTAGGAAAAGGGGCGGGGCTCACGTGTGAGTGACTGACAGGGACGTGTGTGAGGTGCTGCGGGAGCGTGGGGGTGCAGGGTAACCCGTGGACGTGTATGTCTTTGTGTCGCGGCTGGGTGTGACCAAGGCGAGTTTGTGTGTGTGGCCGTGCAAGTGTTTGCCAACTGTGAGTGAGTTGGGGTGTGATCGGGTGAGGGTGTTTGTACGTGCGGAAGATTCTGTGTGTGACTGTGGGTGGCAGTGACCGGAAGGCTGCTGTGACTGCAAGGCTGCTGTGACTGCCAGGCTTGTAAGCCTACGACGGGAGTTGTGTGTCTGTGTGTGGCTTGATGGTGTGACAGCCAGTGAGGACTGTGCTCATCCCAGGGGGATCTTGTGCAGTCATAGCTGTGTCAAGGACCGTGTGCGACAGTGTCCAAATGCTTTGGTGTTGTAGGAAACGTGCACGGCCAGGTAGGTTACCGGGTGACAGTCCTTAGTGACTATGTGCCATTCTGTGCCTTTGAGTAAACCACTCTAAAAAGGAAATGTGAAGGTCGAGGGTTTGCGTGTGCAGGTGTGAGCCTCCATGCACGTGTTTGTGTGGCCTCTGCACACTCCACGGAAGCAGCTGTCTCCCTATAGCACCCCACCTCTTGGGCTGGCAAATGTGGAGCTATTGAGAAACCTCCTTCCTCCTCCATCTTGGGGGTGGACCTCCCCTCTCCTCTCTCCATCTCGCAGATCTGTAAGGACTTAGAGAGAAGCTGGTATTAAAAAAAAAGTCCTAATTATAAAAGCAAACATTCATGAAGGACTTATTTGCGAGGCGCTCTGCCCAGCACACAGCACTAGTGAAAGCGTTTCCTCTTAGGGTTCTTTTGGTTGGTGGGTGTCATCGTTCCTTTCGTTTTAGAGATGGGGAAACTGAGGCAAGGAAAAGTTAAGTCACTCGCTGAAGGCCAGACAACTTAGGACTGGCCTGAGATAGGATTGAACACAGACAGTTTGGCTACTGAACCTATGAGTTTACTGCTTGTTAAATAATCCATTCCGTGAGTGTGGACACCACCTGTATAGATGTCACTAGGTGGGTTTTTGAAGTAGAAATTCAGGGGGAAAAAAAAAAAGCATCTGGGAGGCTTTGCTTTCCTGAGCAGGACAGGAGAGGAATCAGATTGTGCCCACTCCCCGTGGGGACAGAGGGATGAGTTAGATTCATGAGTTAGGAGGAATGGAGTTAGATTCTAGATAGAAAGATGTCCACAAGGAGAGGTTGTGGGGTCCCCTGCCTCTTGTTTCCCTCTCAATTGCCCAGCGCCTGGCTTCAGGCTGCAAAGAGACACACAAAAGAGAGAGAGACAAGAGACCAAAAGAGATTCACCCTTGAGAAATTACTGGGGGGAAAATGAGCCAGGAATGAAGGTGAATTTGATTTCTAGCATCCTTGGACCCAGTCCTCTCCCCAGAGTTTGATGGGAGAGAAGCAAGTCCTCCACACCTCAGGACTGAGAGGGAGGTGTTTGGGGGCGGGGCTAAACGCAGATGGGGCGGGACTGAGAATGGGTAATGATGGTTGGGGCGGGGCCAATGGAATCCTGTCCCGGGTTGCAGTGTCTCCAGGCGGCCACCAGGGGGCACTACGTGAGATACAATGGTCTCACCCTGGCTAAACCCATCCAGCCTGGCACCCCAGGAAAAGGAAGGGAAGGTTCTGCAGAAAGGACGCTCTGCCCTTTTCCGCTCCAGGCATCGCTTTCCAGTCCCTAATAGGCTGTGGGCTGCCCCATTTGTCCTACTTGGAAATTATTTACTCATCTTTCCGGAGAAGCCCACAGAGGTGAGACCACAAAGGAACTTGTGGTTTGTGGGCAGGAGTTTGGATTTGATTGGGAAGACAGAAGGTAGGACCTGTCCAAGACATCTTCCATCCACCCCGGGTTTTGGGATTCTGTTCTGTCAGTGACCTGGAGCTACCAGAGGGCCTGACAGCTCCCAGCCCCTCACCCCCCATCTTCCCTATGGGCAACATGCCCTCTTTCTGGCCCCTGGGAAGTCCTCCCTGAAATCTAGCTTTATCTTTAGCCCTGCCTGGATTTGGGATCAGCTCTTTCCTAGGGCTGGTCATAGTTTGAATCCTATGCCCCAGGGCCTTTGTACTTTGTCCTCTTCTTAGGACACTGTTCCCCCAGAAACAGTTTTTCAAGTCCCCTCTCTTTCTGCTTAAATATCACCTCTTGGGAGAAGCTTGCCTGACCATTAAAATAGTCCCCATTTTGCCACTCTCTAAGCTCTTCCTGTGTTCGTTTTCTTCATCTCCTTTGTCATTCCCTGTCCAGGACTTACCTATTCATTGGTCATCCGTCTTCCCACTACAACAGCAGCTCATCTCTCTGGTGCCTAGTACAGAGGTGGGAACACAGGAGGTGCTCAGAAAATATGGGTTTTTTTTTTTCCCTTTTGGTTTAGTTTTTTGGCAGCACTGGAGCTTGAACTCAGGGCTTAATGCTTGCTAGGCAGGCACTCTACCACTTGAGCCACTGCACCAGCTATTTTTTGTGTTGGGCATTTTTGAGATAAGAGTCCAAGAACTATTTGCCCTGCCTGGCTTTGAACTGCGATCCTCCTGATCTCTGCTTCCTGAGTGGCTAGGATTACAAATGTAAGCCACAGGGCCTTGCTCAGCAAACATCTGTTGAATGAATCAATGGATGCATGGGTCCCTTGCATACACACAGTCTTTTTCTCAAATCATGAGGTTCTTGTATAGTAGCCCCCTCTTGTCTAAGGGGGATATGTTCCAAGATCCCCAGCAGATACCTGAACCATCAGAAAATGCCAAATCTTATATAACTGAAATGGCCACTGAGTAACTAGCAGGTGGGCAGGATATGCAGTGTGGATACACTGGCAAAGGGATGTCTAAGAGTGGTGTGCAAATTTAACACTTTTGAATTGCTTATTTCTGGAACTTTCCACTGATATTTTCTGATTGTGATTGACCTCAGGTAAGTGAAACTGCAGAAAGCAAGGCTACAGATAAGGGAGTGCCAAGGGACACTGGTTCCTGGATCAGAGGCATCAAAAAAACACCCCATGTTGGGTTGGGAGTGTGGCTCAGTGGCACAGTGCTTGCCTAGCATGTGCAGGGCCTCGGTTTGATCCCCAGCACCTCAAAAAAAAAAAAAAAAAAAAAAGAAACCCCAACTTATTTACCTATGCCTAAAATCCCACTACAGGGCACTGTTACTTAGGGTTAAGATACTGTTCCTCCCAGAATCTTCTAGAATGTGTAAATGTCTCAGGTGGACAGAGGTAAATGGAAATCTTAAAAGACTCCAAGACAAAGTGTAGGGAAGAGCCTGGTTGGAGCTGGGCCCACAATTAAGGAGCTGGGGCGACACCTAGTGGTAGAGTGATGTTTGTGCAGGAGGTGTGGGTGTGGGTGTGGGTGTGGGAGAGATTCCAAGCCAAGATAAGTTAAATGAGGCATGCCCTCCTGAACAGAATTTTCAGGGGATGCCAAAAACACTAACCAAGATAGGTGTTTTATTGAAATATTTTAAGAAAGTCAAAATTAATGCCAAAAATCGACAAAATGTTAAATTTTTAAATACAAATGGGGTCTAAGTCTGTCCCCCCACAACTTTTGTCACTTTAATCCTGGCCCCACATGAGTGTGTCTGTAGTGCCCCTGTATGTATATTCAGAGACTGTGGACAGCTGTCCTTGGTGTCCACAAGACCTCCCATGGACACCAAGATCTACCCATGTCAAAGTCCCTCACTTTTTGTGCACACCCTCCAGATAGACTGTCAGTCATCTCCAGGTGACTTAGAATACTTGATACAATGTAGATGCTATGGAAATAGTTGTTACAGTGTGTTGTCCAAAACAATGATAAGAAAAGGAGTGTATAGGTACTCAGGGCAGATTCAAATTTTTAAAAAATATTTTCTCTTCATGGTTGTTGAATCTGCAGTGCCAATCCCAGAGACATGGAGGGTGGGCTGTACCAGGCATTTGCCCAGCTGAGCACAGAAACTTGTGTATACCATAGTTGTACGTGTGGCTGTGTGTATATAGTGACCCCATGTCCCTGTGTGTTGACCGTGTGGCTGGGTGTGTATTTCTTTTTCTTTTTCCATGTAGAGATTGAATTCAGGGCCTCACACATGAGCCTTGCCCTCAGTCCCCTTGATTTTAGTTTGTTTTTTGTGTAGAGTCTTGTGCTAACTTTTTGTCCAGGCTGCCCTCAAACCTTGATCCTCCCAAGTAGCTGGGATTACAGGCATGCACCACGACCAACCCTCCTTTAAAAAAAAAAGGTTTGTTTATTTGTTTGTTTGCAGTACTGAGGTTTAAACCCAGGGTCTTGCAAAATGCTTCACCACAAGCATTGCAATGTCACAACAGTCTATCTGATAACTGAAATAGCCACTGAGTAACTAGCAGGCCGGTAGTTTATACAGTATGGATACACTGGACACAGGGATGATTCATGTTCCAGGAAGGACAGGGCAGGACAGGGTAAGATTTCTTAACACACTAAAAATGGTATGCAATTTAAAATTTATGACTGACTGACTTGTAAAATTTCCCATTGAATTTTTCTACAATACCACTGGCCTCAGATAATTGAAACTGTAAGTGTTCTACTGCTGAGCTACACCCCCAATCCCTGTTGTTGGTTTTTTGTTTTTGTTTTTTGGGTTTTTTTGTTTTTGTTTTTTTTGATGAGACGGGGGTTTGAACTCAGAGCATCACGCTTGCAAGGCAGGCACTCTGTCACTTGAGCCACACCTCCAGTCCATTTTGGTCTGGTTATTTTTGAGATAGAATCTCACAAACTATTTGTCCAGGCTGATCTTGAACCGTGATCCTCCTGATTTTAGCCTCCTGGGTAGCTGGGATTACAGGTGTGAGCCACCACACATGGCCCCCTATTGTATTTCTTTATGAGGTCAGTGGCTCGTGTGGGTGATGACTTTGTTTCTGTAGAACTCAGTATCAGTACCCAGGAGACAATAGCTTTCTATTTTCACTTCTTCGTGCCTTATTTGTGCTGCCGAAGGATGAGGTGGAAGATTAAACTCTGGGAGATTTTGCACGTAAGTGTAGGGAGTGAAGCAGTGACATGTCTTCCCCTCCAGGATGGAAGCCCAGGCCGTCTCACAACTTCGTCTATCCATAGCTCAGACCAAACCTAGGAGAAGCCAGCAGAGGGCAGGGAGCGGTCTGAATGGATTCCAGGAGGTCTGTGTGCAAAAGTGTATTCACACAACTCCCAGGAAGCCCAGCCGCCTCCCAGTGGCTGTGCACGCGTGCTTCGCACGTAGTTCTAATAATCCTGGGCCACCAGTGTGGAAATCCTGCTTGCGCACAAGTTATGGTGTCCCCATAACTATGGCATAGTCAGTTGAGGCCATTGAATGAATAGCAAATAGTTCCTCATTTTTTTTATAGAGACCTGAAAGAAGCTGTTTATTTTGAGTCTACAAAATAAATTATTTGCATCCATTGCCTATTACGCTTTCTCAAACTTTTCTGTGTGCATTTTTCTGTTTAACCACAAACCCTTCCAACTGTGTTTTGCTTTCTTATGTGTGGGTACATTGTGGCCTTTACAAAGGTTCTTACAATGTATCAAATATATCAAATTGGAATTCACCCCCTCCACTGCTCTGCTTTATCTCCCCCAATTCCTGGAAGAGTTTCAGCAGGTATCATTTTTGCATCTACATACATGTGTTCACAGAATTTAAACCGTCCTCATCCTCCTACCCCCTTCCCAGTCACCTTCCCCCTCCCACTGGTGCCAACCCGCCCCCTCTCCCCCAGGCAGGACCTATTCCGCCTCCTGTTCTCTGATTTTATAGAAGAAAAAAAGATAAAAAGAAAAACATGATGTTTTGCTAGTTTGAGATAAAGATTCTTGAATTCTCCTTGGACAGGCTGTATTTAATTTGGAGCTTCCTCCACCAAAGTTAGGACCCCACCAGTGCAGAACACATTTGAAACCACTGGCAGAGAGTATTTATAAATATAGGTGGGACATTTGTCACTTTCAAAGCATTTTTGCATCCATTGTTGCCTTGTCTCTTCAAGGTAATCAGGTGCCTCTGTATATGGTTTATTCCATGTAGAGATAGGTATGAGTCACACAGAAATGCTTTTCTTGCCCCAAATTACAAACCAGTCAATAGGAAAGCCAAAGTTTCAGGTCTTCTGGCTTCTTTTAAAAAAATTTTTTTTCTTTTATTCATATGTGCATACAATGTTTGGGTCATTTCTCCCCCCTTCCTAAATTTTTTTTAATTTTTTTATTCATTTATTCATATGTGCATACATTATTTGGGTCATTTCTCCCCCCTGCCCCTGCTCCCCCCTGCCCCCTCTCCTCCCCCTCTTGCTTCCAGGCAGAACCTGTTCTGCCCTTATCTCTAATTTTGTTGAAGAAACGACCTAAGCATAATAAGAAAGACAAAGCATTTTGCTAGTTGAGATAAGGATAGCTATACAGAGAGATTCCTAGCATTGCTTCCGTGCACAAGTGTATTACAACCCGAATTTATTCATCTCTGCCTGACCTCTTCACTACTTCCCGGTCACCTTCCCATAGTGACCTCTGTCATTTTAAGGTTACTGTATTAGCTCCTCTGCAGAGGGCACATCAAACACTTTTCAAGTTTTAGGTTCCCTACCTTTCCCCATTCCTCCTGTATGTGTTCTTTGGTGGTACTGGGGTTTGAACTCAGAGCCTTGTGCTGAGGTAAGCGGTGCACTTTTGCTTGGCTGTCCTAGAATCATGATCCTCCTAACTTTATCTCCTGAGTAGCTGGGATTACAGGTATGTAAATAGCTTTTCATCTTTTAGACCAGGAGAGAATTCCAGCAATTCCCAACAAAAATACATGCAAGTCCATCATGAACCAGGTTTCTTTCTATTCTTTATTTCTCTAGTAATTCCTGTGAAAAAGACACCAAGTGAGTTGGTTTGAATATGGTGAGATGTGACACACCTTTGTCTTTTGATTTTCACTTACTTTGGGCAGTTCCACGATTTGAACACAGCACCACAATTTCAGGCCTTGTCCCCTACACATCTTTCTGTAGAGCGGATGACAGTTCACAAGTTGAGATAGATACAGCAGGCACGTGGTACAGTGCACAAAATGTCAAGAATCAGTGGAAGCCAGGCATAGTGGTTCATGCCTATAATTCCAGCTACTTGGGATTAATGCCAGGCAAAAGTTCAAACCTTTCTCTGGAAAAACAAACTAAAAATGAAACAGCCCGGGTGAGTGGCTCAAAGTGGTAGAGCACCTGCCTAGCAAGTGTGAGGCCCTGAGTTCAAAGCCCAGTACTGCCAAAAAAAATTACAGGTAAAATACACACAGTATAAAATTTATCATCTGTTTGGGGTTTTTTTGGTGGGACTGGGGTTTGAACTCAGGGTTTCATGCTTGCGAAGCAGGTGCTCTACCGCTTGAGCCACACCTCCAGTCCATTTTGCTCTGGTTATTTTGGAGATGGGGTTTTGAGAACTATTTGCCTGGGCTGGACTTGAACTACAACCCTCCTGATCTCAGCCTCCCAAGTAGCTAGGATTACAGGCAATAGCACCAGCACCCGGCTTCTTCCTTTCTAAGGCTGAATGGCATTGCACTGCTGCCCACTTGTCTGTCGTGGCCATGACTTTCTCCCACTTCTTGGCTGTCATGAATAATGGTGCTGGGAATCACTGGTGCACAGAGATCTTGAGAGTTTGCCTTCAATTCTTTTGTGCCCATACCCTGGAAAGGAGTTGCTGCAGCCTATGGAAATTCCATGTTTATAATTTTTTGAGGGCCCCCAGACTTTTTCCCACAGCCAGTGCACCATTGTACATCTCCACAGCCTTCCTAACACTAACTCTGTCTGAAAGCCGCCTGCCACATTTTATTTCTTAATTAATAGAAAACTTTGTTTTATCTGTACTTCTTTTCTCTTTCTGTTTTTTTTCTATGTTTTCTTTCTCTCTCTCTCTTTCTTTTCACTGAAGCTGATTCAAATGGTAGGAATTTCTTCCTAGTAAGTATGAAGCCCTAAGTTCAAACCCCAATACTGCCAAAAAAACCCTTTCTTTCTTTCCTTCCTTCCTTCCTTCTTTCTTTCTTCCTTCTCCCTTCCTTCTTTCTTTTTTCCTTTCTTCCCCCTTTCTTTCTTTCTGTTCTTTCCTTTTCTTTTTCTTTCCCAGAGCTTGTACTCAGAGCCTTTCACATGCTAGGCAAAGGCTCTATCACTGAGCTACATCCCTAGCCGTTCCATGCATTTCCTTTTAAAAACTCATATAACCTGGGGGTGGCAGTGCACACCTGTAATCCCAGCATTTTGGAGGCAAGGAAGGAGGATTGAGAGTTGGAGACCAGCCTGGGCGACATAGCAAGACCCCGTCTCAACACAACAACAACAACAAAACCCCTACACACAAGGGCACACATGGCTTCATATTGAACTCACAGCCAACAGCCTAACTGGCGCCTGAGGGAGCCTTGTCCAACATCCAACAGGTGTTCCCCCAAGGCGCACTGGCGCGTCCTTCCTTGCACTTAAGAACACCTGGTAGAATCTGAGTGCTCCGTGTGTGGGCGGAGTCATTAGCAAGAAGCACAGAAATGCAGACAACTCCACAGCAAACAGACTAAAACATGCGCTCATGCATGCAAGGGCTGGGGCTGGGGCTCAAGTGGTAGAGCCCTTGCCTAGCAAGTGCAAGGCCCTGAGTTCAAATCCAAGTAATGCCAAAATATATGTGTGTATACATGTACACACACACACTCACACATACACACACACACTCCGCGCGTAAAACAGGAGGTGGAGCGTCACCCTGCTCGACCTCAGCTCACTCAACACTTTGCTCCTCTGCACGTGGCCATGAATGACCACAAAAGCCCCAATAAGTTGGCCTCAGAGGTATAAATAAACTGTACAGTGCAGGCAAATTTGCCAATGTGGAATCCGCGGATAACGAGGCCCAGTGATGCAGGCCTAGGACAGGGACTGCCGGGCCACAGGAGAGATGGTGGTGAGGTCTTGCGAAACCGGGACTCCTCTGAAAAGCGGACCGATTCCCCCTTCCGCCAGTAGGGGGCGAGCGTTGCACTGCTCCACACCCTCGCCAACGCCTGACGTTTTCCCTCCCTCCCTCCCTTCCTTCTGGACTGGGGTTTGAACTCGGGGCTTCGCACTTGCAATGGAGGTCTCTACTGCTTGAGCCACATCTCCAGTCCATTTTGCTCTGGTTACTTTTGAGATGGAGTCTCGCCAACTACTTGCCTGGGCTGGCCTCAAACCTTGACCCTCTGGATCTCAGCCTTTCAGGTGGCCAGGATTACAGAAGTGATCCTGGCACCCACCTTCTTTCTTTTGACAGGGTTTTCAATGTAGCCCAGGCTGGTCTCAAACTCGAGATTCTCCCGAATGCTGGGTTTAGGGGTGTGAGCTGCCACATCCAGTTTAGGCTGTCTTCTTTTTCCTTACTGCTTTGTAGGGAGATGTGTGTGTGTGCCCAGAATTTATATAAACACACACATACATGTATGTAACTATAAAATCAGAACACGAGGGGTTTGTGTGTGTGTGATACCGGGGTTTGAACTCATAGGTGCTGTACCAGTTGAGTTCATTTACCTTTATTCTTTAGGTTATTTTTCAGATAGTCTCATGCTTTTTACTCAGGCTGGTCTCAGATCCTAATCCTCCTACCTACGCCTCCCTCATAGCTGGGATGACAGATATACACCACCACACTCAGCTTGTCTATGGAGATGGGGTCTTTAACCCCAGTCCTCCTAATCTCCACCTCCCAGGTAGCTGGGATTACAAGCATGAGCCACCTCACCTGGCAGAATATGAGTTCTTACTCTGTGGCTTGCTTTTTCATTGCCTTTTTTTATGGTTTCCAATTTTATTTATTTTTATTTTTTATTTATTCATATGTGCATACATTGTTTGGGCCATTTCTCCCCCCTGCCCCCCCACCCCCTCCCCTGCCACCTCTCTCCATGCCCCTCTTCTAGGCAGAACTTGTTCTGCCCTCTTCTCCAATTTTGTTAAAGATAAGACATAAGCAATAATGTTTCTTTTCATTAAAAGAATTTCTTAATTTTCCTGTAGTTCAAATCATATTTTTTATCTTCATAGTTCATATTTATTAGCCTCCTGTTTTAGAAATCTTTGCTAACCCCAAAGTAATGATGCTATTCTATATTTTCATTATTTTTGATTTTTCACATTTGGCTTGATTTTCACAAATGATGTGAGGTAGGGATCCACTTTCATTCTTTCCCACTATGAATTGGTACAAATAAATCAGCCCAGTGTAGACTCTGGAGTTTAATCCTGGGTGCCTCTGAGGAAGTTTCTTAGCATCTCTGTGCCTCTGTTTCCTCAGCTTAAAAAAATAGGAAGGCCAGGAGAACATTATTCTGAGTGAGGTTAGCCTGGCCCAAAAGACCAAAAATCGTATGTTCTCCCTCATATGTGGACATTAGATCAAGGGCAAACACAACAATGGGATTGGACTTTGAGCACATGATAAAAGCGAGAGCACACAAGGAAGGGGTGAGGATAGGTAAGACAGCTAAAAAATTAGCTAGCATTTGTTGCCCTTAACGCGGAGAAACTAAAGCAGATACCTTAAAAGCAACTGAGGCCAATAGGAAAAGGGGACCAGGAACTAGAGAAAAGGTTAGATCAAAAGAATCAACATAGAAGGTAACACACATGCACAGGAAATCAATGTGAGTCAACTCCCTGTATAGCTATCCTTATCTCAACCAGCAAAAACCCTTGTTCCTTCCTATTATGGCTTATATGCTCTCTACAACAAAATTAGAAATAAGGCAAAATAGTTTCTGCCAGGTATTGAGGGGGTGGGGGGGAGTGGGGTGCGGAGTGGATGGTAAGGGAGGGGGTGGGGGCAGGGGGAAAATGACCCAAGCCTTGTATGCACATATGAATAAAATAAAAATTGAAAAAAAAGATATGATAACCAAATGCAAAAAAAAAAAATGGGAAGGCCAGATGTGGGGCTCATGCGTGTAATCCTAACTACACAGGAGGTGGAGATGGAGAAGATCTCAGTCCAAGGCCAGCCTGGGCAAAAAGTTAGTAAGACCCCATCTCAGTCAGTAATCCACGCATGGTGGTGTGTGCCTGTGGTCTCAGCTATGCAGGAGGTGTAGGTAGGAGGAACATGATCCAGGCTGGCATGGGCAAAAATGCAAGACTCTAACTGAAAAATAACTAAAAGCAAAAAGGGCTGGTGGAGTAGCTCAAGTGGTAGAGCGTCTGCCTAGCAAGAGTGAGGTCTTGAGTTCAAACCCCAGAACTGACAAAAAAACAAAAACAAAAACAAAGGAGGAAGGGATTATATAATCCTCTGTACAGCAAAGGAGGATTGTGAGAGTTCAGTGAGCTGTCACATGAACTGAAGTGCATATGGCACCTAGTACATGACAAGTTCCCAGTCACCTTAGCAATTATTGATGCTGTTCTGACAGTTGTGAATATTTTCCTCCTGGGAGATTTCTTCTAAGAGCTCCTCAGCCCGGTGCTCAGAGAGATAGTGATGAGGAAGAAGGGACACTTGCTTGAGCTATTTCTGTATCAAGATGAACTGGTGACAGGAGGGAGGACAGAGAAGGAAGAGTCTAAGGGGCATAAGATTTCGGACTGTGAGTGCGTCGGGGCCAAGACCTTGGTGAAGAAGCATTCTTAAACTGTCACTGGTGGCTCACGCCTGTAATCCCAACTACTTGGGAGGCTGAGATTGGGAGGATTGCAATTTGAGGCCAGCTTGGGCAAAGAGTTAGTGAGACTCCATCTCCAAAATAACCAGAGTGAAGCAGACTGGAGGTGTGACTCAAGCGGTAGCATGCCTGCTTTGCAAGTGTGAAGCCCTGATTTCAAAGCCCAGTCCTACAGAAGAAGAAGGAAGAAGAAGAAGCACCCTTAATGTATAAGGAGTCACTTACTCTCCTGTTAGTACAAGGACAGGGCACACTTGCTAGACAGGTGCTCTACCACTTGAGCCACCCCTCCAGCCGCTTTGCTTTGGTTATTTTGGAGACAGAGTGTCACGTTTATTCCCGGGCTAGCCTAGACTTCAATCTTCCTATCTGTGCTTCCATATAGCTAGGATGATAAACATACACCACCGTACCCAGCTTTCATTAAATGATATGGGGGCTTGCTAACTTTCTGCCTCAAACTGTGATCCTCCCCATCTTTGCCTCCAAGTAGCTGTGATTATAAGTGTGCACCACCATGCCCAGCTCAGTGACTTCATAAACTTGATAATTAGTGCAGCCATTCGGTCTTAGGACATTCCCATCACGACCCCGATGGCTGCCTGGTACCTATTTGAATTCCTTCCCCACGATGGATCTCAGTTCCAGGCAATCACTAATCTACTCTGTCTCTATTGATTTGCCTTTTTCAGGACATTTTGTATAAATGGAATCATAAAATCTGTGGTCTTTTCTGTCTGCCTTCTTTTACTAAGCAAAATATTTTTGAGCTTCATCCACATTGCAGCAAATATCAATAATTCTTTCCCTTTTATGGCTAAAAGAGTTCCATTGTATTGGTGGAGCACAGTTTGTTTGTTCCTTCGCCAGGCAGCAGACATTTGGTTTCATTCATTATGAACCCCACTGTCATGAATATTTACGACGGTGCCTTTCTGTGGACATATGCCTTTATTTCTCCTGGGTAGCTGGAATGGTTGGGTCTTATGGAAGGTCTTTCTGTTAAATTTGTAAAGAAATTGCGAAGTTGTTTCTCAAAGTGGTTGCCACGTTTTATATTCCTTGCAGTAATGTCTGGAATTCCGGCTTTTCCCACAGTCACCAATACTTGATAGGTCTGGCTTCCTGGTTGATGCCAGTTCTAGTTGGTGTTTACTAGTCCTGGGAGACACACAGGTGGAAATGTTAAGAAGCAGGTGGATTTTGTGTCTGAGCTCCAGGCGGGGATAGAGCTGTAGGTAATGCATCCCATTAGCCGGTCGGTCAGAAATCACTTCTTGGGGCTGGGGTGCAGCTCAGTGGTCTCGCTTGCATAGCATGTGTGTGGCAGTGGGTTTGGAAAGAAAGGGGGAGGGAGGAAGGAGGGGAGGGGAGAGGAAAGGAGGAAGAAGGAAGGGTCAGAGGAACGTGTAAAACTGAAAAGCACAGAGAGATAGAGATGGCTCACCGTCAGCACAAGTTTATTCAGGAGAAGAAACCTGTGAAGGGGGTCCCAGAAAGAGAGCTACAGCCCCCTGCCACTTACAGACTGGGGGTTTGTAGGAGAGGAGGGACCTGGTAAGGGGTGAGGGAATTTTTTTCCATTGTGACTTGTTCATTGTCCGTTGCTAAGGGTAGTCAAGGAAGTGGGTCTTGAGTTCTGGCACAGGTGCTGGGAAACCAGAGTTTCCCTTGGGAGCCCATCTCTACTGCAGTCAAATAACTCTAGGGTCAAGCAGAGTGTAAGGTGGCTTAGGTGATGTCAAGTTGAGACCTACAAAAGGAAGAAGGAAGGAAAGAAGGGAGGGAAGGAAGGAGGGAGGAAAGAAGGAAGGAGGGAGGGATGGAGGGACAGAGGAAGGAAGGAAGGAAAGAAGGGAGGGCGGGAGGAGGAAAGAAAGGAAGGAGGAAGGAAGGAGGGAAGGAGGGAGGGAGGGAGGTTGGAAAGTTGTTCGTTGTTCTATGTCCTGAAGATGCAGCTGTGAAAAACACATACCTATAGGTGACAATCTGTGGGGCTGAGAGTCTAGCGAATAGACCATAGACAAAAGTACACACGATGATAATGTTAATGAATGAAGAACAGTAAGCGCAGAAACTGGAAGAGCTCCAATCGCAAATGAGATGCTTGTTCAGATAAGGTGTATTTGGGGCGCGCTGGGGCTCAGTGTTGGACCACGTGCTTATCGTGAGCAAGATGCTGGGATCCATCCCCTGCACCACAAAAAACAGAAAGAAAAACGTGAAAATGGTGGCTCTGTCACTCAGGATTCCGTCAGGGAAACAAGCACTTTAGGTGTTTCAGCGAGAGAGAATTTAATACAGGGAAATGGTTACATGGGAGATGGTTAACGGGGTGATCAGGGAATCTAGCAACAAGCCATTTCAGAAAGTCGCTGAAGGACAGAGCAAAGGGTGGTGTGACAAGGAGGGGGCTCTTGTGTGGGAGCTGGGTCTGTGGAGAGAAAACGCTATCAGAACCCCCCCAACATCCTCCATAAAAAAAAGGAGAGATATCCTGGCTTCTCCTGCCCCACTGTCCCATCTCCCTCCAGGGCCTCCCATTGGATGAACCTGACCTGAATCCAGTGCGCAAAGAGCCCTGGGAAATGTAGTTTTCTGGAGAAGGGCAAGGCATGACTCTGCTCCACACCGTGACAGAGCAGAGACAAAGAAGAGGATCAAACATGTGGGCATCTGTTTTGAGTAGCAGCAACAGCAAGTGCAAAGGTCCTGAGGCAGGGAGTGTGTCAGATGGAACCAAGACCTTGGGTGTGGGTGTGATGATCAGAGCACAGTGTGCAGAATGAGAGGGCAGGGGCAGGACAGAGTCCTGGGAGGGAGACACGGACATTTAGGGAGTGGTGGTGTAGCTGGAGAGGTGGAGGGAGAACTAGGAAATGGTGTGTCTGAAATCAGTGAGAGTGGCTTATGCCTGTAATCCTAGCTACTCAGGAGGCAGAGATCAGGAGGATCTCAGTTCCAAGCCAGCCAGGGAAGATAGTTCACAAGACCCTATCTCAAAAAAAAACCATCACAAAAAAGGCTCCAGGTGTAAGCCCTGAGTTCAAGCCCCAGAACCGCCACAAAAAAAAAAAAAAAAAAAAAAGGAGGGCGATTGGAAGGTTTGGAAGGTTATCGATGTCTTTGGTCTGAAGAGTTTTGGAGGGGCAGAGGAGGTGGGGGGTACATTTAGGAACTTATCGAGAATGAGTGTCACTGGATTTCATATTGTCTAAGCCAGGCTGCTGGGAGCCAAGTGACTCTGGGCTCTGAAATCAGATAGACCTGGGTTCAAATCCAGGACTCCCAATTCCCTGCTGGGCCACCCTAAGTGGGTCCCCAATCTTCTCAGAGCCCAGTTTCCTTATGTGAAGGGTATACCCTCCTATACTTTTCTTGGGAGGTAGCACAAGTGCTAGCAAGCTCATTTCCAACCCCTTCAGTGCTCATAAACGGAAGCTTTAGTACAAGTAAGCAAGGACCCAGCTTGGTGTTTTTCCTGTCATTTATCAGTTGCAAATCATAATAGCAATGTCAGCTCCTATTTATGAAAAATGTACTATGTCCCAGAAACTGCAAAGTGCTTTACAAATGCTATCCTCCTCCACTTCCCCCTGGCTCACTAGGTTCCAACAGCTCTGGCTTCCTTCCTGTCCCTTGAGTCTGCCTGCCCCAGGGCCTTTGCACTTGCCATTGCCGTTGTTTAGAGCTCTTCCTCTGGGTATCCAAACGGCTTCCTCCCTCCCCTTGGCAATCCTATTTGAGGTGTACTTTCGCACACTTTCAGAATCCTGATAATCCTATTTGTATTTCTATTTTCTTCCCTTATTTATTTATTTATTTATTTGTCTGCGGTATAGAACATTAAAGCTTCCGGCTCAGGCTGGCATTTTTCTCTGAGAGTCAGTGTCTGGGATGCTCAGTAAGTCACTTTAAGCTCCCCAAACCTTTTACAAGGTTTAAAATCACCAATCCTCAGAACCTCCCACTTTGCAGATGAGAAACTGAGGCACACAGGGGAGGTCACTGCTGCAGGTCACCTGTGGGCACACCTTGGCTTTCTCCTCTGTGATCAAGCTTAGAAAAAGACAGTCCAAGACCCCCCCAGTGTCCACCCCCAGGTTGGCTGCTGCTCCCCTTGAGAGCAAAGGCCTGAGTCATCGCCGCCTCCAGACGGCGGCGGCCGCGGGCCGAGGGCGACGGCGGCGGCCGCGGGAGGTGACGCGGGGACGCCAGGAGGGGGCGTGAGCGCCGGCAAAACAGAGGAAATTAAACCCGCCTGGCGCGTGGGGAGGGGGGGAGAGAGCATGGATGGAGGGGTGAGGACTCTGCGCTCCACGGTCCCCCAGGGGACAAGCCCCGGAGCCCGAGCCCAGGGACTGGAGGGAGGTCCCAAGTGTGCAAGTTCCCCGCCCACACCCCCGCCCCAAGTTCAAGTTCTAAGTCAAGCCCCACCTGGGACTCGCTGCGCCCTGGTCCCGCGCTTCCCTCGCCGCCCTTGGATGCGGAGAGGAATCTGCTCGCTGCCCAAGTGACCCCCATCAGTCACCGCACCCCGCGTCTAGTGGCTCGGGATCACGCCTCTCAGGGCTCCCCTAGTCCCATTCCATCCAGTGAGGGACCCCAGAGGAGACTTGGTACCACTTGGTACCGGGGAAGCCCCTTCCCCGATGAAAACGAGATCTGGGGCTGCCCGATTCCTGGGAGCGCACTAGAGTCTCGCCCACCCCCACGCCCCCTTGTGGGTTTTAGGGCGCCAGTGTCCCAGCCATAGCAGGTGGGTGAGGACTGACTGGCGCCCTCCACCCCATGTTGGGTGGGGGGACTACGATGGGCCAGCTGTCCTCCCAGCTGCAGGACGCCCCCCCCCCCGGCTCCTTTTAAACGCGGGGGTTTCCAAGAGGGGCGGTGCGCCGAGGGTGGCCCGGGGATACCACCGGGGTGGGGGGACGGGATCGCCGCTGGGGGGCGGGGCTGGGGATGCCGCGGTGGGGGGCGGGGGACGTCGCTAGAGGTGGGGGGGGTCCCTACCACCTTGGGGCAGCCCGGGAGAATGGGGGGGGACGGTGAGGCTGCGGGAGACCGGGTGGGGGTAGCCTGGGCGCCCCCCGCCCCCCGCCGGGCTCGGGGCGGGAGCCGTGACGTCACGCGGCTGGAAGTGCCCGGCGCGGAGGCGGGGGTGGGGTGCGGGGTGGTGGGGGGGGAACCGGCGCTTTATAAGCGGAGCCCGCGAGGCGCGCCGAGCCGCAGCCGCGTCCCCGAGCCCCCCGGCCCCCGGCCCCGGCCCCCAGCACGCGCTCGCGCCCCTCGGGGCGGCTGGGTGGCGAGGGCTACCGCGCGCCTGGCTGGCTGGTGGCGGGGCGGGACGAGGGGTGCGCGGCGGGCAGCCGCGGGGCATGAGGCGGGGGCGCGATGTCGGTGCCGCTGCTCAAGATCGGGGCCGTGCTGAGCACCATGGCCATGGTCACCAACTGGATGTCGCAGACGCTGCCCTCGCTCGTAGGGCTCAACGGCACCGTGTCCCGCGCGGGCGCCTCCGAGAAAATCGTGAGTGGCCCCGGGGGGCGCTCCCGGGGGGGGGGGCGTGGTGCCCGCGCCACCGCCACTGTCGCCTCTGTCGCCGCCGCAGCCCTCCCCCCCACTCCTGTGTCCCCATAGTGCCAAGCGATGCGGGCCGGGGGTGTGCGCCCTCCCCCGGGGGGGTGCGCCCTCTTGGGGCTCGGGAGCTGGAGGGAGACCCGGGGACGCCCCCCTCCACGCCACCTCCACGCGGCACAGCGTTGTTCTTCTTCTTATTAGTAGTAGTAATGATTATTATTAATATTGGTGAGTGGTGTCCGGGTGCCAACCAAGGCTCGCTCCAGCCCCGGGCGGAGGCGGCAAGGGCTGCGGAATTGAGCCGCGTCCGGGCTGAGTGGGGCGCAGTGGGAGGGTGAGATTCGGGGCCTGGGAGGGGACCCTGCCTCTGCATGAGGGTTGCCTGGGAGTCTCCGGGGGTCTCCACCTTCAGGGACTCTGCCTGGTTTGTGTCTAAGCGGCTTTGAATAGTTACACATTCTCTCTCCTCTCTCTCTCTCTCTCCCCCCCCCCACCCCCGTGTCTCTATGTCTCTCTTTCCTTTACTCTTTCTCTGGGTCTCTCTTGATTTCTGTCCTTACCTATCTCTGTCCATCCCTGTCTCGCTGTCTCTGACTTTGCATCTCTCTTTGCCTGTCTCTCTTTTTCTGTTCCTGCACACCCCACCCCCCAAGCATCTCCCTCCCGATTACCTGTCTCACCAAGTGCAGAGTATTTATCCCCTTAAGTCACCCACCTGGGAGACACACAGGGCTCTGGCTGAGCAGAAGCTGATGCTGCCTCCAGCAGCTCCAGGACTGTCCCCTCCCCTCCCCCTCTGTTGCTTCTCCCTCCACAGAGCTTTGGTTGGGGTGGGAGTAAAAGGGGACACTTTGTCTGGTTAATAATGGTGGCTCCATTGTCCTGAGGAGAGAGGAGGGGTCTTCCCCCATTACAAACTCCCTCAGCCCATCCCCTCCCACCCTTTGCCCCTCTGGGAACCCCCTCATAGTCCTCAGTTTGCAAGACTCCTCTCAACACAACGTGGGACTCCCTTGCTTCTGCACAACATTATCCCAACTTCTCCAATCCTTTATCTAGCACCCCATCACCATCACAACACTTCTTTTTCTTCCAAGGCATGCAGGCAAGTGTTGGGGGGTGGGAGAGACACCATTCACTGTACCCAGACTTTGGCCAGCCCCTGGGGTCAGGTGTTACTGCGCTTGACACACAAGTGAGATGTCAGTCCAGATTCTCAGACTTGAAACCAATATATGAGGTGTTGTCTCTCACATCAAGTGACATTGCGTGGGTACACCCTGGTGTGTGTATTTATGCATGTGTTTGGGTGAGTGGGTGGGGGGTGGAGTGGGGGCTGTGTCACAGCATTGCTGACGCGAGGATCCAACTGCGTTTTCCCATGTGTGAGACTAGTCCCAGAATGACTAGTGGGAGTGTCTCCGAGTGAGTGCGTTTGGGTGTAGATGTGTTGAGTGTGTGTCTGCAGTTGTGTAACTGTGGGTTCACTTGTGTCAGGCGATCACATGTGCGTAGAGTTTGTATACATGGGTGTGACACAGCCTCTTGCTGTTGCTACCAGAGGGGAAGGGAGAGATGGAGTCATTGAACTCAGAAGCCAAATCCCCCCACCTAAGTGTGAGACTGTGGCCATGCATGGGGGAGTTGTGCGTAAGTGTGTGTCTAAATGCTAAAATGCCAGCGTCCAGTGTCTCTGGGCCTGTGTGCATAAGCATGTACGAGCCTGTCTCTGAATTATCATTTTGTGTGTGCAACTATTTTTGTATGCATATAAGTGTGGACATGTATGACTGTGTGTGTTTGGGTGTGCAAATATATATGAATGTGTTTGCCTACTTTGTATGCATGTGGGTTTCCTGTGTATTAGATGTTTTCTGTAAGTGTGTGTGTGTGTGTGTGTGTGTGTGTGTGTGTGTGTGTCCACACAAGACCTGGTTCTCTGGCCCCTCTGTAGCTAACAGCACCTGATCCAATGCTTTCATGAAAACGCTCGCTGAAAGCTAATGGCTCTCCCTTTCCCTCCCTCAGCCTTGCTATGCCTTGCCAAAAGGGCTCTGTGAAGGGAGATGCTGAAGGACTCTGGGTTTGGACTGGGAGGGGCCTGTGATATGAGGGTGCTCAAGAGAGGGTCTTGGGATCTGAGAAACTAGATTTTCCCCCACCTTGCTCTATGACTGTGGGCCGGTAACTGCACCACTATGAGCTGCTGTTTCTCATCTGTCAGGTGGGAATAATTCCTACGTCACAGAACTCTTGTAGGTAACAGAGACCCTTCCATTCATCCACCCATCCATTCATCCTTCTATCTGTCCATCATCCTCCCACACATCCACCCACCCATCCATCTATCCATCCACCATCCATCCACCCATCTGTCCATCCCTCTCCACCTACCCACCTACCCATACATACTTTCATCCACTCAGTCCATCATCCACCCATACATCCATCCACCTATTATCCACCCACCCATCCACTCACCCATCTATCCATCCCTCCGTCCTTCCATGCATCCACCCTCCATACATCCATTCATCTGTCTACACATCCATCTGTCCACCCATCCATGAATCCATCAATGCATCCACCTATCCATCCATCTGTCCACCCACTCATCCATCCACCTACCTATCCATCCATCCCATCCATCCACCCACCCATCTCTTTACACCCATCTTTCCATCCATCCATCTACTCATCATCCTTTCTTTATTCCATCTGTCCATCCATCTTTACATCCATCCACCCATTCATTCATCTTGACATCCATCCCTTCATCTTTCCATCCAACTTTTTGTCCACCTCTCCACCCATCTATCTCTCCATCCATCCGTTATTCATGATTCATCTATCTTTCTTCCTTTAATGGATCTATCCATCCATCCATCCATCCATCCATCCATCCATTCATCCATACTTCTACCTTTGCATTCCCCAATTCCCCCATCCAACCATCATGCATTCGTCCTTCCATCATCCATTTCTCTATCTCTCCATCTGTCCATCCATCCATCTCCCCATTTTATTTATTCAGCATCACTACCCAGTACCTCTTCTGTGCGTACATGTGCATTTGAAAACTCCCAGCTCATGGCCTTTCATACCGAAGCTCAGTTTGCGATAGGATTTTGAGTCACATATATGTGGGTTGAATTCTGACCTGCAGCTTGCTATTATTGACCTGTTAGTCAATTTCCTTGTCAGTCAGGAAGAAGTCAGAGTCTCCCTTAGAGTAGAAAATCTGTGAAGAGACTGGAGGTGTGGCTCGGTGGGATTGCACTTGCCGAGCGTGCGTGGCCCTGAGTTCCATCCGAAGCACTGCCAGAACAAACAGAAATCCATGAGGAATCTGTTACTCACTACTGAGTGCTATAGCCTGGTGCATAGTAGGCTCACCATAAATATTTGACAAATGACTGAATCTACAATCCACCATCATAAGGAGTCTTGGATTCTACCTTCAAGTGGAGATAAAGGCTGGGCACACAGTAGGTATTCAGAAAGGAGGGGATGTGTTATTTGCCATTATAGCCAAGCTCATAGTAGGTCTGGAGTGAATACTTAAGTGTCTACATCAATTTCACTTCCTAAGGATTGGGGAGAGCAAGTGGAAGCGCCCAAACACCTAGTAGGTATTTGATAAGGAGTAGGAAGATGGAGAACGCCAGTGTGGGGGAGACAGAAGGATCTAGAAACCTCAGCAGTGTGAATTTCCAAAGCCACAGACAGATGGTTGGTGGCTGGTATGTGGCTTAATAAGGGGCCTTGGTGGTGTAGTGGGTCGTTGTCTGCGCTGGCTTCCGCCACCCTCCTCCATCCAGAGAAGCAGCTCGCGTTCTTGTGATTCAGACCCTCCCTGGGAAGGAGGCGGGAGGAAGCTGTTGCTGCCACTACCTTTGGCTAATTCTCAGCCATAAACCGTCCCTGAGGGATGGGAGCCTTGGGCGAAGCGGCTCTTCACCTGAGGATCATAAATCCAGGGCCAGACTAAAAGCTGGGACCCTATTACTGGGGGCCACCATCGTGCCAGGGCATGCAGTAGATTACCGGCATCGTCTGTGTTCCATTCTGGTCGGTTCCCTCCAACTTAAAGACTGGAAGGAGGAAGGGGAGAAGGGGGAGGGGTGTCTTATTTGGGGAGGATCTGAGCAGTGATCAGCAAAGGTCCTTTGAGTATTTTTCCATAAGGACCAAAACTCAAGATAGGCGTGGTGAGTCACATCTGTAATCCCAGCTACTCGAGTAACAAAAACCTCAGCTCTCAGGTTTAACGCAGCCTGGATTTATTCTTGCTTCTGGCATGTATCCATCTTTGGCTGGCTGTGGTTGGTTAGGCTCTGTCTATAGTGGTTATGTGAGGACCCAAGATGATGGAAGCTGTCTTGTGACACTGTCATTGAGGCAAGCGAAAGGGGCCGGGGCACATCAAGTTCCCCCTAGGCCAGGCACCGGTGGCTCATGCCTGTAATCCTAGCTACTCAGGAGGCAGCCATCAGGAAGATCGTGGTTTGAAGCCAGCCTGGGGAAATAGTTCACAAGACCCTACCTTGAAAAACCCATCACATAAAAAGGGCTGGTGGAGTAGGTCAAGGTGAAGGTCCTGAGTTCAAACTCCAGTACTGAAAAAAAAAATCCCCACTGGGTTCTAAACTTTGTTCCAAAACTGGCATGTTGCCTATGCTTACAGTTCATTGGTTGAAGCAAGTCATGTGGCCATGACTCAACCTGAAAGAGGGTGAGAGGCCAGGCGCTGGAGGCTCACACCTGTAATCCTAGCTACTTGGGAGGCTGAGATCAGGAAGATTGAGGCTCGAGGCCAGCCTGGACAAATAGTTTGAGAGACTCATTTTCAAAATAATCAGAGCAAAATGAACTGGAGGTGTGGCTCGAGCAGTAGAGTGCCTGCTTTGCAAGACCAAAGCCCTGAGTTCAAATCCCAGTCCCACCAAAAAAAACCCAAAAAATGAGGCCACTTGAGAAAAGTGACCAGGTATTTGCCAATACCACCCCCTGCCAATCCGTCCTCTTAACTTCAATGACAAGAATTCCCCTGTGTTCCTTCATTCGCTCACACATTTATTCAACATGTGTTTATTGAACTCCTATTACATGTCAAGCATAGAACAGTGCACACAGGAGGCAGAATTCCTTGTCTTTGTGGATCTGGCATTCTAGAAGAGTGGGGAGTGACAAGTGAGTGGGTGAATCTCTACAGTGTCAGGTGGTGATGTGTGCTGTGTAAAGGAGCACAGGACAGAATGAGGGGATGGGGAGTAAGAGGAGAACGGTTTTGGACTGAGTGGACTCTCTGAAGAGGAGACTGGTGCAGAGGTCTGAAGCTAGAGCAGAATAGCTAGGGAAAGAGTCATAGGAAGAGAGAACAGCAAGTGCAAAGGTCCTGGGGTGGGAGCATACTTGAAATTTAGGAGGAACACTCAGGAGGCAAGTGTGGCTGGTGGAAAGTGGGGTGGGGGGCAGATCAAGAGGAAGTGAGTGTTGGGAACCATACCATATTGGGGGATCTTGTAAGGACTTTAGATTTAACTTGAAACTCCTCCATGTACTCCCCGTCCTCGTTCCTTGCTTTCTATTTCTGGATTGCACTGTATACCTTGTAATAGACTCTGTGTAGTTTGACTAATTTGTCTGAGCTGGGTGTAGTAGGCCAAGCTGTAATCCCATCTACTTGGGAGACTGAGGCAGGCAGCTCTTCAGTTCAGAGCCAGCCTGGGCTGCATAGCAAAACCCTGTTGCAGCCGGGTGCTGGTGGCTCACACCTGTGATCCTAGCTACTCAGGAAGCAGAGATCAGGGGGATTGTGGTTCAAAGCCGGCCTCAGACAAATAGTTTAAGAGACCCTATCTCAAAAACACCCATCACAAAAAAGGGCTTGGCGGAGTGGCTTAAAGTGTGAGAGCGCCTGCCTAGCAAGCATGAGGCCCTGAGTTCAAACCTCAGTACCACTAAAAAGAGAGACAGAGAGAGACCCTGATGCAAGAAAACAAAAACCAAAAAGTATCTTCTCTGATTCTTTGTACTATATAATATCCTGTCCATAAGAGCAGGGAATTTAAAAAAAAATAGTTTGTTGACTGTGTTAGCCTCAGTACCAGCACATAGTAGGTGTTTAATAAGCACCTACTAAATGAATACACAGAACAGATGGGATGCTATGTAAGGCGTTCTGAGCAGGGGAGGAACTGAACCTTACTCAGAGCCAGGCATGGTGGGTCACACCTGTAATCTCTGCAGCTGGCACAGGCAGGGGTGCTCAAACACCCTGTGAGAAAACATGGGCTGAGCCCCTACTTTGTAGTGGAGAGCATTCTAGAATATAGGCTCGAAAGACAAATAAGGGATGTGGGTGTGACAGAGCACACGTGTATAGCATGCGCAAGGCTCTGGGTTCCATCTCCAACGCCACAGAAAACAATGAATAAAGTCTCTCTACTTCGGTTGCCCTCAGCCTCATCAGCTGTACTTGTGACGTGCCATGGTGTGGTGACAGGATATTTCTGGAACGTTGTGGGGGCAGAGGAGAGCCAACAAAACCAGCCTGGCTGCAATGTCGTTTTCCTGGAGGTGGGCAATGCCTAAATTGAGCCTTTTATTTTTTTCTCCCCAGTGCTGGGGATGGAACCCTGGACCTTGCACATGCTAGGCAAGTGCTCTAAAATTGAGCCCAGCCCTTAAAATTGAGTCTTAAAGTCTAGAAGGAATCAGGCAAGTGAAGGGAGAGCAGTGACCCTTCAGACAGAAGGAATGGTGAGGCCAAAGGCTCAGAGGCGAAGGGCATCCTGGCGGGCACAGTGAAAGTTGCAAGCAGACAAAGGTTCTGAGATGGGGGCCTAAGTGTCCCTAGTGTTCAGCCAGGTCCAAGTGCACAAAGGGATTTGGCCTGAGGTATTCGATTTCATCTTGGGTGTCATAAGACAGGAGCCTTGGAGCAGGAAAGGATTACAAGGCTGCCTATTATTTTTTCTATAGATTCAATTGTTAGAAAATCTGTCTACACTGCGAGTTTGAAACCTATTTTCTTCCAGCCTTGCTGGGCGAGGAGGGAGAAAGCAGCCATCTGCGGGAGGCCCAGGGGCTTTGCAACTTTGGTGTGGGTTGGGTGTGTTTGTGTGGGGGAGGGAAGAGGCAGCCACTGAGAGGCCAGGCTGGAGGGAAACTGAGGCAGACCTGATGGGGGGGAAATAGGTCCAGGGTCTGCCTGTGGCTGCCTTGGCCCCATATTGGTGTTCCTTTGTCTCAGCCTGGAGGCCTCTTTGTTTTTAAACTTTTTCCACAGACCTCCCTCTCATCTCTCCCTCATTAGATAGGGATCTTTTTATTCATTTCATTTTATTTTTAGTTGAGACAGGATCTTGCTATGTAGTCTACTTTTGTGATCCTCCTGCCTCAGCCTCCCATGGATTACAAGTATGTACAACCGTGCCTGATCTTTTTCTTTCCCTCCCTCCTTCCCCCTTCCCTGCTTCCTTCCTTCCGTCTTTCTTTCCTTCTCTCTCTCTCTCTCTCTCCCCCTTCCCTCCTTCCCTCCCTCCCTCTCTCCCTCCCTTTTCTTTCTTTGGGCAGAGGTCTATCTATATTGCCCAGGTTGATACTCCATGGATGTTTGTTGAGTGACTATGGGCGATTATCTCTGTCTGTTTTTCAATGTCTTTCTGTCACTTTCTGGGTCTCTGAATCTACTCACCATCTGTGCATTGCTGTCTTTCCCTCCATGTGTCTCTGGTCTCTGTCTCTCCATCTCTCTGCATCTCTTTCATGTCCATCTCTCTGTCTGTGTCTGGGGTGTGTCTGTCTCTCTGGAGTTGTCTCCTATAGGATGCCAATGGGGAGTGGGAGAGGCCTGGAGTGGAAACAGGCTAGGATTCCCAGGCTTAAGAGGCCCCTCTTCACCTAAGACTGGTTCTGGCATTCAGAAGGATCAGACCAGTAGCTGGTAGTGGGACTGGAGTGTCCGGCCCCCTGGGGACACTGCCAATGGGAGCCTGAGGCTGATGGGAGGTGGCTGGCCAAGCTCTCCTCTGCCATTCCCTTGGCCACCCTGGAGGGCGTCCCTCTAGGACCCAGCCACCAGGCCCAGGCTCCAAGATGGGACAGCCGTCTGGCTGCAGCTGTAGGAGCTCATTTTGAACAAGGGAGATGATTGCGGGAGTGACGGGGGGAGGGCAGTGCGGGCCAAAGAGGAATCAGGCGACATTGTCGCTGCTGTGGGCGGGCGGCCAGGCGGATGAGCCAGGCGGGAAAAGGCAGAGGGAGATTTGTCTGCCCAGCCACAAGGCCATCTGTCCCTACTTCTGGCCTTTCCTCTTGCGAAGTTTTTCTGCCTGGAGCCCCCTCTCCACCACCTCTGCTCTGCCTTCTCTGTGCCCCGTCCCCAGGGCCTGTCACTTGCGTGTCTCTCTGTCTCTCCACTCAGCTCTCTGCAGTATCTCTGAGCCCTCTTGCCTGTCCCTTGGCGCCAGTGTCAGTATCTGAGCCACGGCCCTCTTAGAGCCCGTTTTCTTTTCTTGTCCTGTCTGCCACACTCCAGGCTGCAGACAAACAGAAGTGACAAATTCCCAGGAAACGGATGGAATCATGTCCTTCAATAAAGGGATATTTGCAAAGATATCTCAATTAGGACTAATTAATTAAGTGAGCCACTTCTCCTGCCCTCTCCCCCACCCCGCGGTCCCCACAGCCTCCCCGGAGGGACCAGGCCAGTGACTGGATGGAGGCCGGCTGGATGTTTAATTCATCACCGTCTGCTCTCTGTGGCCCCAGCAATCCATCCGGAGGGACAAGGTGGCCCAGACGTGCAGATTCAGGCAGAAGCTGGCCACCTGCCTGACACCACCCCTCACCCCCGGTCTGATGGAGCCCTGCCTTGGGTGGCAGGGGGTGGCAGATATGCTGCCACCCAGCACGTGTGAGCCCATGGGACATGTCCAAGTGGGGCAGCGTGTGTCACTCGTGTGCGCAGTGTCTGAGCGTGGCCAGGTGTGCCAGCCTCTGTGGAGCACGTCTGAGCCTGGGCACGTGCCAGGGCCTGTCACGGCGTAACTGCTGTGCCACACTGCAAATTCCCAAGCCTGCAGGTGGAGCCTCTGTCCTCAAGGGCATGGCAAGGTGTGTCTCAGCAGGGTCCCCTGGCAAGGACGGCAGTTATGTCACAGCATCTACATCAACGGCAGATCCAGTGAAGGGCCCCAAGCCACACACCGCGAATCTTCCCCAGACCCTTCAACACTGGTGTGTCAAGACGTGGAGTTCCAGCTCTTTTTTTCATTAAGTGTTTTTAATTTGATGAGTCAGGGTCTCATTATGTAGACCAGTCTGGTCTTGAATTTGCAATCCTCCTGCCTCAGTCTCCCGAGGGCTGAGATTACAGGTGTGCACCACTGCACCCAACAGAACTTGTCGATGTACCATTTGCCCTTCTTTCTTTTATGGCATGACTTCAGGGTCCCCTCTTTATCCATGGCCATCCTCCTGTCAGACACCATAGGGTCACTTAGTCCTGCCTGTGCCTGCCCCTTTGCACCCCACCCCAAGGAGCTCCCAGTGCAGAGGGAAAATGGCACATCTGAATTATACTTTCTAGTTATGAAGCTTCAGTGTAGGATCGAGGCCATCGAAGGTATGACTAAAAGTCACAGAAGTCAGTCTTTATTGGAAAGATGGAGCTGGTGGCTCAGACCTGTACTCCTGGCTACTTGGGAGGCTGAGATCAGGAGAATCATGGTTCGAGACCAGCCTGGGCAAATAGTTCGCAAGACTCCATTTCTAAAATAACCAGAGCAAAATGGACTGGAGGTGTGGCTCAGGCAGTAGAGTGCTTGTTTTTCCAAGTACCTGTTTTGCAAGTGTGAAGCCCTGAATTCAAATCCCAGTCCTACCATAAAAAAAAAAAAAAAAGATGGTAACGCAGCCCTGAGTGTAATGTCCCCAAATTCCAGGGTTGTGCTGGGGTCATCAGCCTGCCCTGGAATGTGACTTCACCCTGCACACAGACACTGGCTGGGACATTTGGTGCAGTGAGAAGAGAGAGGAATTTGATCACTCTTTTGAGTGCCTTCTCTGCCTGTTCCAGAAGTGCAGGGTTCCCCGACCCCGGTGGCCAAGGCTGGCTCCATTAGCCCTTGTGACCTCGGCAGGACACCAGGCTTATTAGCAGAGCACAAATTCTGCAGGGAGCTTTCAGGACTGACTGCAGTGCTCATGAGGAGGCTGGGGAACCAGGAGGGCACTCGACAGGATGTACACAGATGTCGTTTCCTGCTGGGACGAGCAGGGCTGCTCGCAGATAAGGCAGGTGGTACAAGTGGACGGAGAGGATTGCACGTGAAGGACCTGGCTGTGCTTGGACAAACTCAGATACGTAGCACGTCTGTGGCTCCTGGGTGGGCACAGCATATGCACGACGATCCAGATGAGCACATGGAGGGAGTGCCCTGCTTTTTCACAGAGAGGCATTCCCTGTGTGATGGGCACAAGGCCCCATTGCGAGCAACTCTGTGCGTGTAGGAACATGGTTAGAAAGTGTCATGTGGACAGGTAACGGTCCAGGAGAGAGGCAGACTGACTCAGATAAACTTGGCGTGCAGACAGACAGACTTCTTACCCAGATCAACTTGGGAGCTTTTGAATTGTATGCAGAGTAACCCTGAGTTACAATGGTTTGGTTTCTTTTCTTTTTTTTTTTTTCTTTTGTGATACTGGGGTCTAAACTCAGGGCTACACCTTCATTCACTCCACCAGCCTTTTTTCGTGATGGTTTTTTGAGATAGGGCCTCGTGAACTGTTTGCCCAGGCTGGCTTCGAACATTGATCCTTCTGATCTCTGCCTCCTGAGTAGCTGGGATTACAGGCGTGGGGCATGAGCACCTGGCCTTTTTTTTTTTGCTTTAGTCATTTTTCAGAGCATTTATGCCCAGGACCAGTCTCAGACCATCATCTTTCTACCTATGTCCTCCACTGAAGCTGGGATAACAGGCACATAACACCATGTCTGGCTTATTGGCTGAGATGGGGTCTCAGTGACTTTTTTGCCTGTCTGGCTTCTCCTTGAAATCATCCCAATCTCCAGCTCCCTCGTAGCTGGAATTATACAACAGCACACCACCAAGCCCAGTGCATTTGTTGAGATGGAGATCTCCCTCACTTTTTGCAGGGGGCTGGCCTCCTATCTGCAATCCTCCCCATCTCCGCTGTCTCCAGATTAGCTGGGATTATAGGCATGAGCCACCTAGCCTGGCTAAATGTCTTGCATGTGAATAGGGCATCTTTGTACTTGTCCTCTGACACACACACACAGCCATTTGCATGGAATTACACTAATGCACACATATCTACGTGGTTCCTCACAGAAGTGAGCATGCGTTCCAGAAGTGTCCCAGACACAGACACACAGCTGCCAGCTGATAAACTTGGGTGTTTGAAGGTAGTCACAGAACCCTGGTATCCTAATATGTACACACTACCATCTGGGGACAAGAGTGACCACATTTCCAGAGCCCTCTTGAACTTCTGGCAAAGTGAGCCCTCAAATCCAAGAAGGCTGGGACTCAAGTGGTAGAGCACTTGCCTATGGAAGGGCAGGACTGGGCTTCAGATCCTCAGTACCACAAAAAAGTGGGTGTTTGGGCTCAATGATGCCATCCAGGGATACAGAGCTCTGAGCCTCGCCTCGTCTGGTCTTCTTGGGTGATTCTCCTCCATTTGACACCCCTCTCTCCTTGGGGCTAATTTGGGGGCTGATGATCAGAAAGGCCCCTGGTATAAGGAAGGACCAGGTGTGAGTTAGAGGCCGTCGTTAGCGTAGAGGACAGGCCTTGTTGCCACCAGTCACGAGTATGCTCCCTGAATCTCGGAGGAGTTGTGGTCCTCTGTGTCTGTCTGACCTCTCCCCTTCCCATCCTGCATCACTGGGATGTCCCTCCAGCCCCTGGCTTCATCAGTTTCCCAGCTGTTCCAGGTGTTTTTTATTTTGTTTATTTGGTGGAACTGGGGTTTGAATTCAGGGTTTCATGCTCTCGAAGCAGGCGCTCTACTGCTTGAGCCACACCTCCAGTCCATTTTGCTGTGGTTATTTTACAGATGGGGTCTCAGGAACTGTTTGCCTGGATTTGTCTGGAACCGCAATCCTCCTGCTCTCAGCCTCCCAAGTAGTTAGGATTACAGGTGTGAGTCACTGCGCCCCACTTCTGTTCCAGTTTTAACGCCTTTAACACCATCCCCCACCTCTCCTCCCTAGGGCCCCTCTACCAGATGGCTCTTCCCTGACACCTCTCCATTCTCTTCGCCTCCTGACAGCGGCGGGTGAGTGGGTGCTGTGGTTTGGATGTAAAATGTCCCCCACAGGGTCCTGTGTTGAAGGCTTGGTCCTCATTGCCCTGGTGCTCAGAAGTGGGTCCTTGGGAGGTGAGTAGATCTTGAGGGCTCTGACCTCATCCATGGATTAGTGCACTGATGGGTTCAGAGCTTCATGGCTCTTGGGAGAAGGTGGAGCTGGAGGGAGTGCCCCCACCCCGGCCACCACGAGGTGAGCAACTTTGCACACCTCTTCAGGGCGTTCTGCCTCACCACAGGCCCCAAAACGACAGGGCCAAGTGACCATGGCCTAAAACCCCTGACATCACGAGCCAAATGAAGCCTCTCCTCCTTTAAGTTGATTTTCTCAGGTATGCTGTCACCACGATGGAAAATTAATTAACACAGGTGTCCCAATGGGATAGGGAAACACACAGGGCATGTCACAAAACCCAACCCCTGGGGCTCCACCCATCACTGATTCAGTCTTCCGTCCATCATTCATCAATTCAGTTAACAAATACTTAACCAGGAATCTATGTGCCAGGTAGATGGGACAGACAAGCATTGCTCTTATGGAATTGAGGGGTTTTTGGCAGTGCTGGGGTTTGAACTCAGGGCCTCATGCTTGCTAGGCAGGAGCGCTACCACTTAGCCACACCTCCAGCCCTTTTTGTTATATGTATTTTATGAATAGATTGTCACATTTACTCCTGGGCCAGCTTGGACCACAGTCCACCTATTTATACTTCTCATGTAGCTAGGATGACAGGTGCACACCGCTGAGCTCAGACTCACAATCTTCCTGCCTTGGCCTCTTAAGTGCAGGGATTACAGAAATGAACCCCCACTCCCAGCTTCTCCAAGGTTTTATGCTCCCTGTTGGGGGAGCTAAATTATCCTGGTCACCCTTGCTTCTGTTGAGTTATGATTCTCCAGTTGGTGTCTTATGCCCTCAGTCTTTGCTTTGACCCTTACCAAGCCTGAGAGCTTGGCCACTGAGGTCAGGGAGACCCTCCATGCCAGGCCAAGTCACTCAAACTTGATCTTGAACACCATGGGGCCATTGATCCATCCATGCATTTATTCAACAGGTATTTTTGAGGATTTCTTATGAACTCATCACGGGAGACAAGATGGTGAGTCAAACAGACGGGGGCGCATGGCAGTTTCTGAGAAATAGGAAGACAGGTACTGATCATAGATTCACAAATAAATATAAATAACAACTCTGATGACATCTTGGAGAACAAATTCCTTGGTGCTATAAGAGTTTTTTTTTTTTGGGTGGTGCTGGAGCTTGAACTCGGGGACTTGCACTTGCTAGATAGGTGCTCTGTCACTTGAGCCACTCCACCAGCACTATAGGAACCTCAAATAAGGAAATTTGATCCAATCTGGAAAGTTCAAAGAAGGAAGAGCTGAGGTCTTGATGCAAAGAGAAGAGGGTGCTCTGGGCAGAGGGAATGTCATAGGCAAAGGCCCTGGGGTGAGAAGTCTTTAGTATGAGAGACTGAAGAAGACCTTGGAGTGGGAACTTGATTCGGGATGAAAGGAGAGGGGATTGTACAGCACACACCCAGAGGTCATATGGCCATGTTGAGAAGTTTTGTCTGTGTCCTAAGAATAAAGGAATCCACCCATGGGGATGGTGTGGTCACATGTGCCTTATAAAAGTTCCCTGAGAACCAGGCTCCATGGCTCATACCTGTAATCCTAATGCCTGTAATCCTAACTACTTGAGGCTAAAATCGGGAGGCTCGCAGTTCGAGGCCAACCTTGGCAATTACTTCTTGACACCCCATCTCCAAAACAACCAGAGCAAAATGGACTGGAGGTGTGGCTCAAGTGGTGGAGTGCCTGCTTTGCTAAGACTTGAGTTCAAATCCCAGTCCCACCCTCCTCCCCAAAAAAAGTTCCCTGAATCTCCCTTGTGCACAGAATAAGGCTGACTTGAGGTAGACCAGATGGACCTTCTGAATCGCGAAGATGAGTTGGACCATTGGGTTGAGTGGTGATAGAGATGCAGAACCACATGTGAGCTCTAAGGGGACCTAGGAGTTAAAGTCAGGCAGACTTCGTGGGGATGAGGGGGCGCCTGGGGGGTCTGACCCATTGACCTGCAGGATGGGGATGAATACAGAGACAGTTAGACCAGAACTGCACTGAAGGGCAGAGATTCGGATTTCACATTGAGTGTTGGGAATGAAACCCTCTCATCTGGTGGGGGACAGACCCGGAGTCAGGTGAACAGGTGTGTTCCAAGGACATACATGTGTGTGGCTGGCTGAGAATCGTTGGAAAAAGAAAGGAGTAGAGAGAGAGGCCAAGGCCAAGGCTAGAGCAGTGGTTCCCAACCAGAGGGTTATTTTACCCTTGGGACAGTTGCCCTGGAGACATTTCGTGGTCACATCTGGAGGGGTGACATTAGTGTCCACCCCTGGCGTCTAGTGGATATAAGTCAGGGATACTTCTCAACATCCTATTGTGCACAGCATTGAGTTATTTGGTCCCAAGTAGTAATAGTACTGAGGTTGAGAAACCTTAGCCTGAAGAGGCATTAGTGGTCAGGTGGAGGACATAAAGGAGGTACAGTGAGGTAGGAGGGAACCGTGTAACTGTGCGTCTCAGTCTGTGTGCTGTTGCTACCACTAAGTTCCACAGGCTGGGTGATTTATTAAGCATGAAGGTTTATTTAGCTCAGGACTCTGGAGGCTGGGAAGTTCCAGAGATGCATGGTGCAGGCATGTGCCCAGCATCTGGTGAGAGACTCATGGTGGAGGGCATGCCATGGTCAGGCAGTGAGCTAAGCAGACAGCACGTACGTTTGTAACAGAGCCAATTCCTGGATGACCCATTAATCCATGAAGAGATTCATCCAATCGTTAGGACAGAGCTCTCCTGGCCTACTCAAGTCTTATGGGCACCATCCCCCCTCCCAATTAATTTGGGGACACTGGGGGTTATGTTTCCCGCTCACAAATTCAGGAGACATTCCCAAATCACAGGTGTTATGGAAGCCAAGGAAAGGAAATGCATCAAGAAAGAGACATTGTACCCCATAACAACAATAAATAAATAGAGAGAGAAAGAGAGAGAGAATACGGGCCTGGCAGATTGGTTCAAGTGGTAGAGCACCTGCCTACCGAACATGATAGCAAGCATGAAGGCCTGAGCTCAGATCCCAGTACCCTGGAAGGAAGGGAGACAGGGAGGGAGGGAGGGAGGAAGGAAACCTAAAAAGGAGGGTGGGGGATAGGGAGAAAGGTGGGGGGTGGTGACTCGAACATATATTGTAAGTACTTTTGTCAGTGTCCTAACGTACCCCTGTTACAACTATAATATGCTAATAAGTAAATAAAGGGGGAAAAACCCAAGCAAACAAAAACAAAAACAAGAGAAAGTTCTGCTTGAGAAAGTGTGTTTGAACAGGCAGGATAAAGACAAGAGAGTTTGTATGAGATTCCCAAGAAGGCAGAAGGGATCAAACAAGAATGACCCCATGAACTGTAGGAGGAGGGGCATTCCTCCATTGTAAAAGCGGGAGGCGCCAGGTTGAGCAAAAGTTGGTAAATTGTGACTTGAGAGAAGGGGCATTCTATTTTATGGTTTTTTTGGTTCTTTGGCACCATGAGGCTTGAACTCAGGGCCTAGCTCTCTCTAGGCAAATGCTCTACCATGTGAGCCACACACACGTCTCTCCCCATTCCTTTAGTTTGTTTTTCAAATAGGGTCTGAAGCTTTTGCCCAACTGGCCTTGGGCTGTGATCATCCTCCCTCTGCCTCCCGAGTAGGTGGGATTACAGGCATGCGCCACCGTGCCTAGCTCATTTCATTGCCTCTGGAAGGTTTGGAGATGAAGCTGGGGAAGGTTGGAGGAGAGCGATGGTTTTGAGTCTTTCTGTTTAGCATGTTCTGCCCTGTGACAGCACCTGGGCTTTGTCCCTCCCAGCCTGTCTGCAGTACTCCGACCTGAAATCCTGGTGTGAGATTTGGCATCTGAGCCTGGGGACAGCTTAGGTGGAGGACTGCCCAATCCTGGTGTCTACGAAAACCCATGACGGATTCTCTTAAAGGCCCCCAAGTCTTGTTTTTTTGAGACAGGGTGTCACTAAGTAGCCCCGGCTGGCCTCGAATTCTCCATCCTCCTGCTTGAGCCTCCTGAGAGCTGAGATTACAGGCGTGCGCCGTTATGGCTGGCTAAAGTCTTCAATTCTTTTCATTTTTCTTTTATTTTTTTGATGATGCTGGGGATGGAACCCAGGACTTTGCACATGTGCTAGGCAAGAGCTCCACCACTGAGCCCCACCCCCCAGCTCATGAAGACTAATGCCATATGTAATAAGTAGATCATGAAGAAAGCCTTGCCATAATACTACTTCAAAAGACCCATAAAATTCACTTTAATGAATTTCAGATAATGGCATTGGGAAAATAAAATGTCTTTATCCTCATTAATCCGAGGACACACCAATCATTTGAGGCGGGTGTTTGTCACAAAGGCCCTGAGCATTTGGGGGAAGGGCTCCATGAGAGACGGGGTTCTTTGGAACAGGACTGCTCAGCTGTGGTTCTCGAAGTCCAGCCAGGGCAAGGTGGACCCAGGTACTGGCAAGACAGGACAGGAGCCGCTCAGGTCCCAAATGGCGGGTAAATTCAAGCCCTGGGGACCGAACACAAACACACCCCTGAGGTCTTCAGATCCTCCATGGTTGGCTCTTTGTCAAGGTCAAGGCCGAGCCCTGCAGAGACAAGGGCTGAGCTTGGGGCTGAACTTGGGTCTAGGAATAGACCAAAGACAAGCCTAGGAGATATTGGATAGGTCTGACTGGATAGGTCTGCCTAGGACTTGGATTTGGACTTGAACTAGACAAGGCCAAACCCAGATCCTCGGCTAGAGTCGAACCCAAGTCTTCAGACAGACCAGGGCTAACCTCACCTCCTGATCTCCATCAGAGAAGAACCTATGTGAACAGAACCAGGAAATGAGTTTACTTTTTTTTTTTTTGCGGTGCTGGGGTTTGAACTCAGGGCCTACACCTTGAGCCACTCCACCAGCCCTTTTTTGTGATGGGTTTTTTGAGACTGGATCTCATGAACTATTTCCCTGGGCTGGCCTCAAACTGTGATCCTCTTGATCTCTGCCTCCTGATTAGCTAGGATTACAGACGTGAGCCACTGGTGCTGCACTCACTTCACCCAAACTTTTGAGAGCCTCTGGGATTGGTGCCCATTGCAAATGACTTGGAATGTGCCAGGACTGGTCAGAAGCAAATTTAATTTTTCAATGAGGGGTCATCCTAGGACCTGAGTTGGAGCCAGCTCAGACCCATGAGCCTGGACATATACCCAGTTGAGTCAGGGGATGACAGTGCCCAGGGTGGCTGTCCCTCCTCCCCTTGCCTGTGATTACTGTCACCCAGGTTTGAGTGAGGTCCGTCCCCATGCCACCCAGATCATCCCACACAGAGATTCACACACCACAGCAGATCTGTTTGCACACACACACACACACACACACACACCACTTGTGTTTTGGATATAAAATGTCCCCTGAGAGGCACTAACCTCATCAATGATGCGTTCATAGCTGAATGGCCTGATAGGATGTGGGAGCCTGACCCCTTCCCCCACCCCCCCCTCTGCTTCCTGACCGCTGCTCTCTGCCACAGCCTCCCGCCACCATGATGTTTGGCCTCATCTCAGGCTCAAAGCAACAGCTGAGCACTGGTGGCTCACGCCTGTAATCCTAGCCACTCAGGAGGCAGCGATCAGGAAGATCGTGGTTCGAAGCCAGCCCCAGCAGATAGTTCATGAGACCCTATCTTGAAAAAAACCCATCACAAATAAGGGCTGCTGGAGTGGCTCAAGGTGTGGGCCCTGAGTTCAAATCCCAGTACCTCCAAAATATTTTTTTTAAAAGCAGTGGGGGCCAAGCAACCATGGACTGAAACCTCTGAAATGGTAAACTGAAATACTCTTTCCTCCTTTAAGGTATTTCCTCAAGTATCTGTCACAGTGGCAAAAAGTGACTAACACACCAATCCATGTGCAGGTCCCAAAACCACAGCTGTGCCCTCCGCACACCATGCACATCGACACGCAAACCGCACATACTCACGCACAGATCACATCCGGGTCTTGCTGTGCCTTTGGGGTCCTGATGTCCCAGAATGGTAGCCCTCGAATTGTGCCACTGGTACACAGCCTGCACTGTGCATCTTACTCAGTCCCTACTGTATTCTGTCATCTGCATAAGTCATATACTCCCTGACATTCACGCAGGTAACAGTTACTCGCTCCTGCTCACAGACACAGGCAATCCCACACATCAGTCTCACACACTCACAGAACCTGTGCAGTCAGCATCGGCTAGGCTAATGCTGTGTAACAAAACAGCCCCCAGCTCCCATTAGGACAGTGCAGTCAAATGAGCTTTGGTTCCTGCTACATGAGGGCTGGCAGGGGGTCTCTGCCTAGTCTGGTCACTTAGGGACCCTCACTGATAGATGTGCTTCATGTCAACAAGCACGTCTGCAATTGCTAACACAAGAATGTGGCTCTTAAGTTTGACTCTTAAAGCTTTCTCCTGGAAGTTCCTTCCACTCCCACATGGTCACACTGGGGAAGTACAGTCCAATCATGTGCCTAAGAGAAAGGAACTGGAGGGACCAGGCACGGCAGCTCACGCCTGTAATCCCAGCAACTCAGGAGGTGATGATGGAAGGATCACCAATTGAGGCAGCCCAGGCAAAAGTTAGCAAGACCCTTCTCAAAAACAGACTAGGCTTGGTAGCAAACACCTGTAATCCCAGCTACACAGGAGGCAGAAGTAGGGGAATTGAGGTTTGAGGCCAGCCCTGGGTAAAAATACAAGACCCCATCTGAAAAATAACTAAAGGAAAAAGGGCTGGTGGAGTGGCTGAAGTGGTAGAACACCTGCCTAGCAAGTGCAAGGCCCTGAGTTCAAACCCCAGCATCACCAAAGAAGAGCCAGTCTTTACGATGCGTTCCTGTCTGTGAGATGAGGCAGGAGGCCACACATGACTTCCTCCTGGTTTGCCTCTCAGACCCCTTATTTCATGGCACATCAGAGCGGCCTCCCGCCCCTCCTGAGCTGGGGGTCCCAGGGTGACGCCTTTCCCACCCAGAGCAGGAGCTGAGAAAGCCGCAGCGACACCTCCTCTGCCCCGGCGTGGGCGGTATTTTTCCACAGACACTGGAGACTGTACCAATACTGTGAGGACATCTCAGTGCTGCCTGCGAACCTGCCCATCCTGCCAGGGCGGCCTGGGGTGGGGGAATCTGGGGGTGGGGGGAGCAAACCAGGGGACCCCGGCCCCCACCCGCCCCGCTCCCAGTGCCTCTAGGGACCCTCTCCTTCCCCTCCCCAGCCAGCCCTGCTCCTCCCTCTGACTACTCAAGTATTCCAAGGCAGGAAACTCATGAATATTTATGAGGGCCTGGCAGTGAGGGAGATAAAAAAAAAAAAAAAAAAAACATTTGGAATTTATGAACCAGGATCCATCTATAAATAACAGGCTATGGAGGTGGGGGCTCTTCTCTCCCCCACTGACTCCTTCAAGTTCAACTCCAGCCCCATCCCAGCCTCCCAGAGCCGACCCCCCCCGCGTGTATACACACTTGCACACGCACACATGCACACGCAGAGCCTCACTGCTGACGCACAATTTTGCATCTCCAGGTTCGTGGACACACGCACACATTCACGCAGCCAAGCTAGAGACACTTTCACACCTGCCAGGCTCTGGCTCCCACCTCCCTTCCGCGCACACACACCGCCACCGCCACCACCATGCAGAGGGACCTGAGTGTGACCCGGCCACCTTGGGCAGATGCAACCTCATGCTCAGACCAGCATGCACACCTGGGCACAGAAGCCCCAGCCACAGCTCGTGAGGACCCTTCCTGAGCCCTGGCCCAAGCCAGGTGCTTTCCTTCTCTGGGCCTCAGTTTCCCCTTCTGCATAAGGGGCGTGCAAAGGGTCCATTTCATGTGGTGTCTGTGCAGATTTTTACAAAATACAGACAGGCCTGGGGGTGCAGCTTGGTGGTAAGCACTTGGCAAGGCCCTGGGTTCCATCCCCAGTATTCAAAATGATGAGATGTATACATACATACATAACAAAAAGCAAATGGAGTCCAAGTGCCTGTCGTGTGCAAGGTGCTCTATTCTCAGCCAGGTAGCACGGGAGCGAAAAGAAAAATAAATAAATAAAATAACAGGTTTTAAACCTCTGTCTGTCTAAGCCAGGTGTGGTGGTGGATGAATGTAACCCCGGCACTTAGGAGGAAGAACCAGGAGGATCATGAGTTCCAGGCCAGCCTGGGCTCCAGAGCAATTTTGAGACAAAAAAAAAAGAAAGAAAGAAAGAATAAAAAGAAAAGTCTGCCTGACATTCTGGAGGAGAAAAAGAGAGTTTGCAAAATGAATGCATGGGGTATGTGTGGAATGTGGGGATCTGAGAGTGGGGAAGGCATGGGGCGTGCTGGGTCCCTGTAGAGCCCACTGGCAGGATCCATGGCATTTGAGTGAGGATTTGAAGGGCGTTGAAGGACAGTCCGGGGCAAGGAACAGCCAGTGCGAAGAGGATGAGAAGGAACAGCGGAGGTGGAACAGAATGAGCGCAGGAGAAAGTGGGAGGAAGGCGACAGGGCAGATCCTACCTGGTCTTATGTGTCTTGGTGACAGCTCAAGCTTTTACTTTGTCCTAATCCATTCTGAGATGGCGTGGGCTTTGTACTCATGTGTCAGTCACTGGCTCCCCCTGGGGGTGGGGAACGCCTCCCAGGCACCCCAGGGTGTGGTGGCTCCTGGAGGGCAAGTGCAGGGATCCAGAGGTCCCAGCAGCGACCCTCTGTGCTGGGAGGCTGAGGTGCAGGGAGAACCCCGAGAGCAGCTCCTGCACCCCCATGAAAAGGGTCATGGGAGCGCCAAGCTCGGTGCCATTTACAGTGTGGATGTGACAGCAGCACCTGCCCTTGGCTCCCTCGGGGTGAAAATTGGGCCCATTTGGCACCGATGACCACTGATGCAGCTGAGGTCCTTCCGGGTTTATTAACTGCCAGGGGCTCAGCCCCTGCCTGCAGATTTTGCCTGGGAATTGCTAAAGGGAGCCATGAGGCTCAGAATAGCCAAAGGGGAGGCATTGCTGTTACTCCTACTTTGCAGATGGGAATAGTGAAGCACAGAGAGATTAACCCACTTGCCCAAGGTCACCCAGCTAGAAAGTAGAGGAGGCAGGATTTGAACTCAAGTCGTCAGGCTCTGGGGGGGTGTGCTTCGGGGTTATACTCAATTGCCTCGGATCCTGTGGCTCCTTCAACACCCAAAGCCCTGTGTCCATCTTGGGAAGGAGAGGAAGAAAAGAGAGCTGACAGGATGGGGGTGGGGGGGTAGAAAGAGGTCACAGGGGAAACTTGGGAAGGACAAGAGGCATCCATTAGTTCATTCACTAATACTGGTGCCTGCTCTCTCCTGGCCCTGGGGCTGCACAAGGAGGAAGAATGGGGCTGGAGGTTCAGCTCAGTGGTGGAGGGCTTGCCTAGCATGTGTGAGGCCCTGGGTTCCACCCAGCACTGCAGAAAGAAGCAGGAGGAGAGAAAGAAAGAAGGAAGGAGGGGAGGAGGAAAGGGAGGAAGGAAGGAAGGACTCACCTGCCCTTTTGGTGCTCACAGGCTACATTCCCAGCCAAGGAAAAAAATAAAATGTAAGAACCCGCTGAGTGCCGTGGGTCACACCTGTAATCCTACAGGAGGCAGAGATCAGGAAGACTGCTGTTCAAAGCCAGCCCAGGCAATATTTTTGCAAGACCCTATCTTGAGAAAAACCATCACAGAAAAGGGCTGGTGAAGTGGCTCAAGGTGTAGCCCTGAGTTCAAACCCCAGTACCAAAAAACAAACAGACAAACAAACAAAAACCCTATGTATGTGTTGGGGAAGCAAGGAACTTTGGACATACACACATACATACACAAAGTGAGCCTAACCACTTGTCTTTGTGGGTGGAGAAGGCTTCCTGAAGGTGGTGATGTTTTACTCTGGGCCTTGAAGGAGGTATGTTATTTGGGGAGGGAGCTCTGGAGTACATGGCAGGAGAGCAGAGTAGAAACACCAGCATTTTACAGCCTTTGAGCTCCTAATGAAGAAAGCAAGCAACATTGCCTGGAGGTTTTTGGGAAACCGGTACCAACATTTGTTGGCCACCTACTATGTGCTAACTGCTGTTTTAGGCATTGGAAATATGGAAGTGCCTGAGAGATAGGAGGTTCTTGACTTTGTACACTTCTCTCCTGTTGTATTGCATTAGTGTGTTTTTTGTTACTATAATGAAATCCCCAAGGCTGGTGACTTTATAAAGAAAATAAGTTTGTTTAGCTCACAGTGCTGGAGGTCCAAGGGCATGACACGGGTACCAGCTCAGCTCTGGTAAGGCAGGTGGGCTCACATGGCAGAAATCCATGCAAGAGGGAGAGCTTACCTTCTGGAAAGAACCAGCCAGGGGTCCCCTCCCAAGAATTCTCTTATCCCTTACCCCAGTAACCTCTCCCTAGCCCCACCTCCTAAAGGTCCCACCACCTCCTGATATCACCACACTGGGAACCAAGCTTCCAATTCACATGAACTCCTGGAGGACAGACCACATCCAAACCATAGCATGGGTCACCCACTACTTTAGCCAACAACTGTAGTAAGATGGCTTCCATTGTGACAAGTGCCAGACAGGGAGATGAGGACTGAGAGGGCCGCTTTAGAAATCAATCAAGGAAGGCTTCCCTGAGAAGGTGACTTTTCAGCTTAGCTTTAACTGCACAAGAAGGCTCCAGCATCATCCCTATGACTTGTGGAGACCAAATGGGACAGTTGACCCCTGCCAATGTCCTCTAAGTGGAAAGTTCAATGATTAAGGCAACTTTAGAGAGAGAAAGAGAGAACATGGGCTCTGAGTCCCGTGGGCTGATCATCTACTGGTGTCCCACCCAGCCCTTCCCTATTTGTCTCTGGGAGGTGAGCCTTGAAAACTACATTTCCCAGGTGCCCTTGCTCACTGACTTCCTGCCAGGTTCAGCCAATGGGAGGCTGCAGTGGGAGTTTGAAGGCGGAAGAAAGAGGAGCCTTCACACCACTGTTGGAGGTGAATGGGTAGTGACCTCGGTCGCTGTCCCTTACCTGGTACTTACTATGTGTGAATTTAAGTTCTGCATGAAGGCATTGGTTCATTCGTCTCCCCAATAGCTCTAGGGGGTGGGCATTAGTGTTAGACCCATTTGACAGATGGGGAAACTGAGGCATAAGTCACTTGCCCGAGGTTTTTAGACTAGGAAGTGGCACCTCGAGGTCCCTTGTGCATGCATCCTGCGTGCACAGTGCCTGGCACCTGCACCAGTGATTATAATAATTATTCCTTGCAGGGCTGGTGTCTCTGCTCAGTGCTGACGCTGGAGGTGGCAGGCACAGGTGCCAGTGTTGGTGGCCACAATGCATGCTGATTGCCAGGTGGCAGAACAATCCCCGGATGGGACCGCACTGCCTGTCCTCCTCCGGGAAGGGAGGGAGAGGCCATGGCCTCCCTCGGGCAGCATTGGGCAGGAGCAGCTGCTCCAGGCTCAGCCCGGATCGATTTCCCTTCAAGTGGCCCATTCTCTCTAACAAAGGGCTCGGGTGATCCAGGTGGCCGGCACTGTCCCCTCCCTGCCAGGAGGAGGATGTGCCTCCCAGCTGGAGCTCTTTTCTGTCTTTGAGAGAGGCATTGCTTTGAAAGACAGAGAAAGCTATAAAGAGTGGTCAGTCACCCCTCTGGCCTCCCCATTGCCCTGCTGGGTTTTTCTGTGTCCTCTGCTCACACTCGGGAGGGGCTAAATGGCACCACCAACCCCCCCACCCAAAAAAAAGACAATTCCTATGTTGAATCTTAACTCCCAGTGTCCCACAATGTGACTGTTTGAACCTGAGTTCAAAGCCCATACCTGACAAAAGAACCAGCATTGCCAGCACTGTGGTTTTGGACTTCAGGTCTGCAGAATGGTGGGAAGCGAGTCTCTGTTGAAGGCCACACCATCTGTCACACTAGCAAACTCCTGCAACACTTAGTGGTTTCCTGACCCCTCAGGGTGAGCTCTCAGCCCATCCTTTGTGTGTGTGTGTGTGTGTGTGTGGTACTGGGATTTGAACTCGGGGCCTCAGGCTTGCTAGTCAGGTGCTCTACATCATAAGCCATGCCCCAGTCTTGTTTTTTTTTTTCTTTGTCCAAGCCAGCCAGGACCACAATTCTCCTATTTTATGCTTTCCACTGTTGCCGAGATGACAGGCATGCGCCACCACGCTCAGCATTTTTTTCTGTTGAGATGGGGGTCTTGTGAACTTTTTTGCCTGGGCTGGCCTCGAACTTTGATCCTCTTGATCTTGCTTCTGTAGTAACTAGGATTACAGATGTAAGCCACCAGTGCCAGGCTTCAATCCATCATTTTTTGTTGTACTTTTTTGTTTGTTTTCTTTTTGAGTCAGGGTCTAGCTGTGAAGTCCAAACTGGCCTCAAACTCTCTATCCTTCTGCCTCCACCTCCCAAGTGCTGGGATTATAGGTATGCACCACTACACACCAGCCCTAATCTCTTATAAGAGTCCCAGTGCTGTAGGGTTAGTTCCCACCCTAAGGAACTTGCTTTAATATAGTAACCTGTTTAAAAACCCTCTTTCCAAATACAGTCACATTTTGAGGTGCTGGGGCTGGGAATTCAGCCTATGAATCTGGGAGGGACACAGTTCAGCCCATAAGAGAGGGGGCACCGAGAGCAGCCCCTGGCTTCAAGAGAGAAACTGAGGCACTGCTGCTAAACCACTGCCCAGAAGGAAAGAAATGAGGGACTTAAGTACCCAGGATTCTCAATTCTGCCTCCTGTTTCCTCTGGCTATCCTCAGGGACCAGACTTTGCTGGAGGCTGGAGGGCAAGGGACTCTGGAAGGTGTAGACTTTCAGCCTCCAAAACTATGAGCTAAATAAGCTTCTTTTCTTTGTAAGTTAACCAGCCTCAGGTATTTTGTTATAGTAACTAAACAGACTCCAACACAGGCATCAGGTTCTTGGAGCACAGAGCAGATGGAGCAGCGGAGAGATTGGATTTAAGAGAAAATTCTAGCTCACCTCCCAGGCTCCCAGTTTGATCTTCAAATCTTCATTGAACAACTTTTGGAACCTTCCTTGCACCATTTTTCCTCCTACTAGGATGGAACTTTGATGAGGGTTTCATGGATGGCACTGTCCCTAGAGCCTGGCACATAGAAGATGCTCAGTAAACATGCATCTAATTAATCAGATAGCTTTTGTCCATGCTGTCCCCTTTGCCTGGACTCTTTTCCTCCCCACCCTATGGACTCCCAGTCATTTCTCCAGTCTGCTTAGCTATTGCTTCTTCCAGCATACGGGCCCTACACCCTCAAACCCAGACTCCAAAGCCAGCCCGGCTCCCGTGCGTCCCCCAGACAGCACCTGTCACACCCTTTTATCATCACCTCTTCACTTGTCATTCTTCCTGGCTCATCTGTGAATCTGGGGACACAGAAGCCAGTTATCCCCACTGCCTTTCCAAGGAATACTGCCGTGGGCACTTCTGTGGCTCTCGCTCTGAACTGTAACTTTAAAGCACTTCGAATGTATTAGCTCCCTGCAACCTTGAAATGCAGCACCTACAGCCTTTGCCTTGTTTGGCAAATGAGGAAACTGAGGCTCGGGGACAGTAAATAGCTTACCCCATGTAACAAAGAGCCCAGGTTTAAACTCAGGCGATCCGGGTCTCCCTCTTTGCACTTCAAGCTAGCCCCTGTCCACTTATTTTTATTCCACAAGCAATGATATCACATTTGCTTGTATATTACATTGCATGGGTGAAGCCTTGTTTTCTTTTGTTTTGTTTCGTTTTTGTGATGCTGAGGATTGAACTCAGGGCCTTTGCACATAACTAGGCAGGTTGTCTGCCACTTGAGCTACGCCCCCAGCCCTTTGGTTTGTATTGTTTTTGGCACAGGTTTTGATCACTTTGTCTGGGCTGACCTTGGACTTACGGTCCTTCTGCCCCAGCCTCCCAAGTAGCTGGGATTACAGTTGTGTACCCCCATGCCCAGCTGGGTTTTGTTGTGTGTGTGTGTGTGTGTGTGTGTGTGTGTGTGTGTGTGTGGGTGTGTGTGTGGGTGTGGTACCGAGGTTTGAACTCAGAGCCTGGAACTTACAGGCAGGTATGCTATCACTTGAGCCATACTCCCAGCCCTTTTTGCTTTAGCTGTTTCTTTGGATAGGGTCTTGTATTCTTGCCAGGGCCAGCCATGGACTTTGATCCTCCTACCTACACCTCCCATTAGCTTCAATTATGGGCCTAAGCCACCATGCCTGGCTTTATTTGTTGAGGTGGGGGGTGGGGGTCTCGATAACTTTTTGCCCTAACTGGCCTCAAACTACTGTCCTCCCAATCTCTGCCTCCCGAGTATCTGGGATTACAGGCATGTGTTATCACACCTGGCTTGGTTTTTTGTTTTGTTTTGTTTTGGTTTTTTTTGTTTGTTCATTTTTTGACAAAGGGTCTTACTATGTAGCCCAGGCTGGTCCTGAATTTGCAGTTCTCCTACCTCAACCTCCCGAGTATAGGTAGGCACCACCATGCCTGGCAGGTGAGGCCATTTTAATATATAAACAACTTCATAAGAGCAGTACTATTCTTAGCCTCCTGTTACAACAGGGGAAACTGAGGCACAGGAAAGTTAAGTCACTAGCCCAAAGTCACACAGCAGAGTTGAGATTTAAACCCAGAAGACCCTGTTCCAGGGTCAACTGGAGACTCATGTCTTTGAAACCCTGGAACGCGTATCCAGAGGTACAGCCAAAGTGATAAAATCTGGTCATCCCAAATGAACTTGCCACTCCCAAGGGACTCATAGGACCTAGCAGGAAGGAGCCTGTGGAGGTTGGATCCAGGCAGAGCTGGCACTGGCTGTCCCTGGTGAGTTATTAACTGGCAGGTTCATCTGTCACCTCCTAGAGCCTGGTTGTCCAGCCTCTGCAGTCTCCTTTCCTCCCTCCAATCCCAGCCCAGAACGCTCGCATCAAACACCTCCATTTTGTGCAGGGGTGTCCCTGGCTAGTGGCACAAAATGCTTCAGCCAGCCACGAAAGATAAATTTCCCCCACGACGACCTTTTCCACACGCTACCGGATTGATTTCCGAAATCCATCCCCAGCCGACGGGCCGGGCCCAGCCCCCACCGCAGGCGCTGATGGCTGCGGATTTATGCCCGGGCTAGAAATTGAATTCCTGTAAGTCTAGGCAAGTGTCTAAAAAGCTCACCCAGGCTCATTTTTACTTCTGACAAACTTCAGGCGAGAGATTAAACCTGGACGGGTGTCTTCCAACCACAGTGGCAGGGAAATGACCTCACGCAGGCATTTTTCTTCCATTTTTTTGAGGCCTTTGCCTGGCCTCCCAGGGTTGAGAACTAAAAAAAAGCAAGTCAGACTTGCAGGCCTGCGTGGTGAAAGGAAATTCCCAATTTTAACCAGCTAATGTGACAAAGGGGACATGCGGTGTGCACCCAAAGGCAGGCTTCTTGGTCCCTGTGTCACATAAGGAACCATTCGCAGGCATGGGAGCTAGAGCTGCTGCAATTTCTCTCTGTCACCAGCCAGGCTCCTGCACCAGCTCCTGAAGCCCACAGCTTCGGCTACTTGGCGTTGTTCTCATTAAACTCCCCTGGGCTGTGGCACAGAGGACCCCAGGGTCAGTGGATGATTCCAGAACCCCCAGTCCAGCTCCCCCACCCCCTGCCAGAGGCCCCCGCAAGTCTGGGAGGAAGAAGCAGAGAAATCAAGTGACAGGTCTGGGAAGGCAAGACACAGCATCTTCCTGGAGAAAGATCTCCCTCCCTTGCCTTGAAAAATGAGCCCTCTGATGCAAATGTAGCTGCTTGTCTTTGGTTCAAAAGCCCCTAAATATTAAAGAAATGAATCCTTGATGTCTACAAAGAAAGGATCAAAACCAAATCTTTCTGAAGGGAGAAGCGCTTTTATGTCTCTGTGAACTTCTCTAGATCTAGCCTCTGGCAGGGATGCCGACAAAACAGCAGGATGAAGAACTAAATGATTGCAATTCGGGGATGCATTCATTCAGGAACTTGGCTCTGCAGCAGCTACTGTGGGCTTCCGGCTGGGGGAAAAGGGGATTCAGGGCCTGCCCATCCCCCCATTTTTTATGGGTGCTGAGTGTGGAACCAGGGCCCTCCACCTGCTAGGCAAGTGCTCCACCACTGAGCCACGCCCCCATTCCTGTTCCTGACCTTAAAAGCCAATGGGAGGGCCTGGGGGCGTGGCTCAATAGTAAAGCTAGTACTGAGCATGCGCGAAGCCCTGTGTTCCTCTCCACAAAAAAGCCAGTGGGAAGGTCTGGGGGCGTGGCTTAATGTAGAGTGCTTACTGGGCGTGCGCCAGACCCCGGGTCCTAGCGGTAGAGGGCATACTGAGCATGCACCAGACTCTGGGGGGTGGGTTCTAGCTCAAAATAAGCCAATGGGAGGGCGCTGGGGGCGTGGCTCAGAGGTAGAGCTTGTAGTGAGCATGCGCAAGATACCGGGTTCCATTCTCAGCACTACAAAAAGCCAGGAGAAGGGGCTTGGGGCGTGGCTTAGTGTGGAGCGCTTGGTGAGCACGTGCGAGGCCCTAGCCCTCACATCCCGCCTCCAAAAAAGGCACTGGGACAAGCTACAAAATTCCTGACTAGTAGTCCTAGAAACTGTCAAGGTCATGAAAAAGAAGACCGAGAGACTGTCACAGACCAGAAGAGACTTAAGGGGACATGATGAGTCAGTACAACGTGGGATCCAGGACCAGAAAAAAGACATGAGTGGAAAAACGGGAAATTCGAATAAAATCTGAATGTAGTTAGTGATAACCGTGGATTTTGAGTTGTGATGTACTGTGGTTACATAAGATGTTAACAGGGGAGAGTGGGGAAGGGGCACGAGGGAGCTCCCTGTATGATTTGTGTATTTTTCCTGTAAACCTAAAATTATTTCAAAGTAAAAATTTATTAGGAAAAAAATAATCAGCAAGAGATTTGCTACAGTTCTGGAACAGTGCGGGTTCTGTGTTGGTGATGAATGTGCGAAACAACCAGGTGCGTATTGTGTGCCAAGCACTGTGATTGGTTCTTGGTCTCTGCTGGTGCCTATCAGTCATCCAATAGCAAGCCAGCCCATTGTGATCTCAGCTTTTATGTCGTGCTATGTGTGGTTTGGATCCTGTTTGAGTGTGGCCCTCAGGGTTCACGTGCTGGAAACTTGAAGGCCAGTATTGACGTGGTGGAACCTTTAAGAGGCAGAGCATAGTGAGAGGTATTTAGGTCATTGGTGGGGGTGTCACCTTTGAAGAGATTAATGTAGTTATCTCCAGACCCCAGTTAGTTCCCGAGAGTGGGTTTTATAAAAAGAGTAAACTTGCTGGGCGTCAGTGGCTCACGCCTGTAATCCTAGCTACTCAGGAGGCAGAGATCAAGAGGATTGCGGTTCAAAGCCAGCCCAGGCAAATAGTTTGCGAGACCCTATCTCGAGGAAAAAAAAGAAAAACTTCACAAAAAAGGGCTGGTGGAGTGGTTCAAGGTGAAGGCTCTGAGTTCAAGCCCTAGAATCACAAGAAAATAATAATAATGAAATAAATAAATAAACAAACAAACTTGACTCCTGGATTCCTCGTTTCCTGTCTTGCTGTGAGATCTCACCATTCTCATATATTCTCCCTCCATGGTGATGCCACCCGCCAGGGGGCTGTCACCAGAGCCAAGCAGATGTCAGCACCATGCTGTGGAACATCTAGAACTGGGAGCTAAATACACCTCTTCTCTTTATAAAGTACCCAGCGTCAGTTATTTCTTTATAGCAATAGAAATTGGACTATCACAAATCAAAAGCAGAGAGGTTAAGAAAGGCACAGAGAAGGACTGGGGGGTGTAGCTCCATATTAGAGTGTATGCTTAGCGTGCATGAGGCCCTGGGCTCAATCCCCAGCGCGCGCGCACACACACACACACACACACACACACACAGATAAATCCCACAGAGGCCCAGAGAGGTTAAGGCACTTTCCCAAAGTCACACAGGAAAGGGATCTGAATTTAGGCCCAAGAAGCCTGTGCTGTTGGAGTCTATAGTGCCTAGTCATTCAGAGATATTTATTGAGCAGCTACTATCTATCTCAGGGGCTGGCCAGATCAAGGGATTTAATTTAGGGAATTAGTTATAGGGATGCTGGAAGGATGAAAAAGAAACCCAGAGATTTGCAACAGCAGAGAGAGCCTCTATACCCTTGGGACTGGGAGCCAGAGAGAAGAGGTGGTATACAGAGAGCTCAAGATTGGGTGGCCCAACAGGGCTGAAGACACAGGAGTTGAGGTCACAGCCAGAGTCCACAAGGCAGAGAATATACCCTTCCTCCCCCATGGAGCAGAGGAGTATGGGAAATGTAGTTCCTAGTCATGCAGAAGGTGGGCAGGGAAAGAAAGAGGATGAATCTAAGCACATCTAGTAGCTGAGTGGCCTCTGATATTCTGGGCATTCCTCTGATCTTCTGCAGCAGACAGAACAGACCTGGAAGCCAGGTGTGGTGCTGCACACCTGTAATCCCAGCACTCGGGAGGTTGAGGCAGGTGGATTGTGTGTTCAAGGCCAGCCTCGGCTACATAGATCATGCTTCAAAAAGAAGAAATAGAAAATCAATATTGAGCAGCTTGTATTTAAGTATGTGTGTGTGCATGTTTGAGTGTCTGGGAGGGGGACAAATTTTATTGTCATTTTTTAAATGACCGGGAAAATGATCCTCCTGGAACTTACCAAGAGAAAGTAACAAACCCCACACTTGAACATCCATTATGGTTCAGTCTCATGGGGTTCTTATAAGGACTGGTGAGAAATTAGCAGCCAGACACTTAGAACAGGTCACCATTCAGAGAAGATGTGCGATAAATGTTAGGTGTTATTTATTAATTGTTGTTTTTTTAGCTTCATCATTGTGATGCTGAAAAACTGCTTCTTCAAAAATCCTATGTTCTCTCTCATATGTGGACATTAGATCAAGGGCAAACACAACAAGGGGATTGGACTATGAGCACATGATAAAAGCGAGAGCACACAAGGGAGGGGTGAGGATAGGTAAGACACCTAAAAAACTAGATAGCATTTGTTGCCCTTAACGCAGAGAAACTAAAGCAGATACCTTAAAAGCAACTGAGGCCAATAGGAAAAGGGGACCAGGTACTAGAGAAAAGGTTAGATCAAAAAGAATTAACCTAGAAGGTAACACCCACGCACAGGAAATCAATGTGAGTCAATGCCCTGTATAGCTATCGTTATCTCAACCAGCAAAAACCCTTGTTCCTTCCTATTATGGCTTATACTCTCTCTACAACAAAATTAGAAATAAGGGCAAAATAGGTTCTGCCGGGTATCAAGGGGGTAGGGGGGAGAGAGAGGGGGTGGAGTGGGTGGTAAGGGAGGAGGTGGGGTAAGGGGAGAGAAATGACCCAAACATTGTATGGACATATGAATAAAATAAAAATTAAAAAAAAACCAAAACTGCTTCTTTCATGGGATTATCACATTCCACTGTCACAGGATTTCATCTGTGTATATTAAATACTAGAGGAGGACTCAAGGGGAAGTGTATTAGTCCATTTCCTATTGCTATAACAAAATACCTTAGCCTGGGTAATGTATAAAGAAGAGAGGTTTATTTAGCTCACAGTTTTAGAGGCTGAAATTCCAAATTCAGCTGGCCCTGGATTGGCCTCTGGGGTCTCATGGTGGATGGCACGTGCAGAAGAAATCACATGGTGAGAACAATTCAGGGGTCAGGCTTACTCTTTTTATAACAACCTGTCCTAGTGGGAACTAACTCAATCCATGAAACCAGCATTCATCCCTTCCAAGGGCGACACCCCCAGTGACCTAATACCTCCCATGAGGCTCTGCCTCTGAAAGGTTCCAGCACCTCCTGGCATAGCCACCCTGGGGACCAAGCTTCCAAAACATGATCACTTAGTGGATACACTCATACCACACCCAAATCATAGTGGGCGCCACCTAGAACCAGGGAACCCCACTCTGCTGAGGCTGAGCAGGTTTTCCTCCTGTGAGTGGGCGGGTGGAGAGAATATTCCAGGCAAAGAACACAGCATGAACCAGGTGTGGAGGCTGGAAAGGGGAACTGAAGAGACAGGAGAGGCTTTTATTTTCCAAGTTTGTGTTTTGTTGTTGGTTTGGTAGGACTGGGGTTTGAACTCAGGGCTTTACACTTACAAAACATGTGCTGTACCGCTTGAGCCACAGTTCTGGTCCATTTTGCTCTGGTGTTTTGGAGATGGGGGTCTAGAGAGCTATTTGCCTGCCTGGCCTTGAGCTGTGATCCTCCCTATCTCAACCTCCCAAGTAGCCAGGATTACAGGCGTGAGCTACTAGTACCCTGATGGAGAGTTCAGCCAGGCCCACCTTGTGGGCATATCCATGTAGCATTTAGGATTTATGCTAATTCCAGAAGGTCTGGGATGGGGGTGACACACTGAAGGCAACTGTGGTTTCTCTGGGAGGATGGCTCAGAGGGCAGAAAGTGAGTTCCAGCTTCTATGGAGAGGAGAGCAGTCCTCCTGACATATGGCTGAAGACTCTGATAGGCCAGCATTCATATTTGAACTCTGAGTTCAGGCAACTGCACGGTCCTCACTATGCCTTGGTTTTTCCATCTGCAAAATGGAGCAAATGTTAGCACCACAACTGGGGCTCTAAGAATTTTTTTTCTTTGTGGCACTGGGTTTGAACTCAGGGCCTTGTGCTTGCTAGGCAGGTGCTCTGCCACTTGAGCCACTCCTCCAACTCTCTTTGCTTTTAGTTTATTTTTCATGCAGGGTCTTGTGCTTTTGCCCCAGCTTGGTTCACCATGATCCTTGTACCTCTGCCTCCTGAGTAGCTGGCATTGCAGGCGTGCACCACCATGCCCCACTAACGATTTCATACCTGTGGTATTTACCAAGCAGCCTTGAAGAGTGAGACGTAAAAGTGATGGAAAAAAATGAAACCTTCAGTCTAGGTAGCGCTTACGGCCTGGTCCAAGCCCTTCTCTCTACTCCTCTGTCTTTTCCCTCATTCACCTGTGTGATTTAGTCCCATCTCTCTTGATCTCTGACCCCCTCCAAGTCTCTCACTGCCTCCAGTCTTCCCCATCTCAGGCCCTACTGCTTGGGCCCTGAAGTTGAAGTCATTCTTGTCTCCCCTTTCCTTCTTTCCACCCCACATCAACCCTCAACAAATGTTGTGTGCTCCCCCTTTAAATCATTGGAGCTGCCTTGTTGTCTTTATGACTGTGGGGAGGAAGGGATAACAGCATGTTCAAAGGCCCAGGGGTGATAAGGAGCTTCTGGGTCATAGACACCCTGGAGGCCCAAGTGCGTATCTGTTTCTTTCCAAAATGTTCTCCCCAGAAGAGGTGCTCTTGAGTGCCGGGGGTGGAGTTCCAGCTTGCACATCTTCAAAACACACTTTTTTGATGACTGGTGACATCAGAATTGGTAGGTTTTTTTGTTTGGTTGGTTGTTTTTTTTGGTGATACTGGGGTTGAACTCAGGGCCTCATACTTGCTAGACAGGCACTCTGCCACTTGAGCCACAACCCCCATCCCTTTTTGCTTTAGTTTAATTTTGAGATAGGGTTTCAATTGTTGCCCAGGCCTGGCCTCAAATCACAGTCTTCCTACCTCTGTTTCTCCATGGCTGGGATTACAGCTGTGAACCACCACACCAGGCCCAGAATTAGTAGCTTAATGCAGACCTTGGTCCATAAATCTGGCTCTCCTAACTCCAGAAATCCAGGAAACCATGGTGGTTCTACACTGTCAGAGCCCCATGCAGGGGGCATGGCTTGCTTTTTGTAAATTCTTCCACCAAGAAGCCTTCTCCACATCTTCCCTGGACTGGGGACTCCAGGTGCGGGAAAGTCAGTTAAACTCTGCCTTCCTGTCCCAAGACAATCTGTTTCATTGGACTGGGTGGGGGAGGGGGTACATATTGTCACTATGATGTCAGAGCCTTCAACGTTCTGAGTGTAAGGACTGAGGCAGGGGTGGCTTTGGACTAAGAGGTTGTACTGGGCTGAAGCCTGCGCAGGCCTCAGGGCTAGGTGGGCTCAGTGCACTGGCAGGCAGCAGATAATGAAAGAATGAGTGTGTGAATCAAGAAATGGATGGATAAATGACTGAATGAAAGAACAAATGGGTAGATGGATGGATAGATGAATGAATGAACCAATGGATGGATAGATGGGTGGATAAGTGGGTGGATAGATAGATGTGGCAGGTGAATAGATGAATGAATGAACAAGTGGATAGATAGATGAATGAGTGGATGGATGGAAGGATGGATGAATGGATGGGTGGATGATGGATGGATGGATGGGTGTGTGTGCGGATGGATGGGTAGGTGGGTGGATGAAAGGATGGGTAGCTGGATGGATGGTAGCTGGATGAATGAGTGAATGGCTGGATGGATGGATAGGTAGGTGAGTAGGTGGATGGGTGGATAAACAGATGAATAAGTGAGTGGGTGGATGGATAGATGAATGAATGAATGACCGAGAGAAAGAACTCACAGTTCCCTCCCCCTGCCACCAGACTGTCCAGGCAAAGCCCAGCAGCCCAGGCTGCAGGAGGCCTTGCGACTCCGTGCTCCATCCTGGCGCGACAGAGCTGATATCTTCTTTCAGGCCTGTCAAGCTTATCGTTCAGGGGGGATTTGCCCAGCGCCTCGAGGTCTGACAAGGGCAGCCGGCTATTATCTCAGGCACTCCAGAGGGAAGCAGCTCGTCATGGCTCAGACATGGCAGACAGGCACGTCCCTGATCATTCATCACAGCCCTCTGCCATGGCCACTAGGGAGAAGTCGGGGCTGCCAGGCACCTGTCTGAAGCCTGATCCCAGACCATCCCCAAGCCAGTCAGGTGTCAGAGGGGAAATTCAAGGTGGATCAGTGAAGATGTTTGCTCTCTGTCACACCAGTCTATCAATGTCTAGTCATTCAACAAACATTCATTGTACTGGCTCTGTGGATTCAGGGAAGAATTACCTCAAAGCAGACAAAATTCCCCACCCTTATGCTGCTTCCTGTTCAGGGACACCTCAGTTGGCCATTGTTTTCCAGGCTCAAAGAAGGACAGGGAGGGGGCAACAACGGTGTTGCAGCCTGTAGAGCTGGATGGCCTGTGTTCGAATCCCCGATCAACCACTTACAGGCTGTGACACTTTGCCCAAAATACTTGACCTCTCTCTACCCTCGTTTCTTTTCTTATCAAAGGAATAACAATAATACCTGCCACATAGCTCTTCCAAGAATTAAATCCGTTGCGTAATTAGAGCTTGGAACAACGTTCAGTGCACAACGCTGTTGTTCCAATGCTGTTCCTGTCCCCCAGATGTTTATGTGTTGGAAACTCAGTGTGGTGAGAGCTTTAAGAAGGGGGGCCCGGTGGGACGTCCTTAGGTCAGTTGGGGGTGTGGTCTTGGAAGGGATTATGGGACTCCAGCCCTTACTTCCTGCCTGACAATGTGATCCCTCGTGAATGCCCCAAATCCTGCCATTGCAACACCATCCACCATGAGGTCCTCACCAGATTCCAGCTGATCCTGGTACCTTGTCCTTGAAGTGCCAGAACTGTGGCCTACATACATAAATCTGTTTTCTCTCAAAGTTGTCAGGTATTTTGTTCTAGTGATGAAACAGACAAACACAGTACGAAACAGAAACCCAGGATGGAAAAGTGCCCAGGATGTCTTGAGAGTCGGGTAACCTATTTCAAGAACAGCCTGGGCTGCTGGGGACAGAGACTGAGCTCCAGGGACCAGGCAAGAGTTAGCCTGGCTGTGAGATGGGATGACAGTGTTAATGGCAATGCAAAGTCCAGAGGTGGGAAAAACCACAGTGCCTTCCAGGCAGCGGTCATGAGGAGAGGACACAGTGTGACCCTTGCTCACTGCCCGCCAAGATGAAACAGGACCCTCCACCTCCCCTGTTATGTCAAAGAAATAGTCTAAGCTGGGTGCATATTTGTGATCCAAAACCAGGAATATCACCAGTTCAAGGCCAACCTGGGCTACAAAGTGAGAACCTGTCTCGAAAGAAAAGGAAGGAAGGGAGGGAGGGAGGGAGGAAGGAAGGAAGGAAGGAAGGAAGGAAGGAAGGAAGGAAGGAAGGAAGGAAGGAAGGAAGGAAGGAAGGAAGGAAAAGAAATATTCTAGGACAGGATGATGTCTGGACCCTGTAGGGCTAGGATGGAGCCAACCTCACTTATCTAGTCTCTCCAACTCCATTCTCTTGGGTTGTTTTTTGCTTTGTTTTTTGTGCAGTGCTGAGGATGGAGCCTAGGGCCTGGTGTGTGCTGGCCAGTGCTGGACCACCGAGCCGCACCCCAACCCCCTGTTTGGACTTTCCTTTTCCTCGTCATCCAACAGCCTGGGTCCCAACTCGATGCTGGATTTAGCAATTGTTCACCACTGCAATTCCGCGTCTGCATACAACTCACATACTTTGATCCCATGAAGTGACTTAATTGGCTTTTGAGGGTAACAGTAAAAGTAATAGTGATGGAGCCGGGTGAGGCTCAGTGGCGGAGGCTCTGCCTCGCAGATGGGAGGCCCCGAGTTCCATCCCCAGCATCGCAAAATATTATCATAATACAGCAGCCGTTCCTACGCACTGCCGCCTGCTTTAGTTGCTTGTACGTATATATTACTAGCCATCTTGCTCTCTTTTTTGTTCTTTTAGCAGCACTGGGGTTTGAACTCAGGGCCTCACACTTGCTTGACTGGCACTCTACCACTTGAGCCCCTCTACCAGCCCTTTTTTTGTGGTGGGTTTTTTTTAAAGATAGGGGCTCGAGAACTACTTGCCTGAGGCTGGCTTTGAACCACCATCCTCCTGATCTCTGTCTCCTGAGTAGCTAGGATTACAGGCGTGAGCCACCGGCACCTGGCTATGAGTTATCTTTTTAATTTACTCCTGCCTGGCAACTCAGTGAGTAAGGACAGCTAACCCATTTAAATCTGAGGACACAGAGAGGTAAACACTTGCCACGTCACACAGCATTTCCAATGGAGAAGTAAATTTGGGCATCCTGACCCTAGGATCCTGATCTTAACAGTCTGCTCTACTCCACTGGAGCAGGAATACGAAACACGCTCCAGGAATGCAGTCATTTCTATCGTAAGGGTTTTGTCCGCAAAGAGACAGGCAACATCACAGAGAATCTGTTTTTGGGAGGACCGTGGGAGAAATCCCTGCCTGTTCTCAGCACCAAAAATAGTTGAGTTTTGTCGCTAGCATCTGGTGTGCTTTTGTTTTGGGACACTGGGAACCGCACGAATGACCAGCCTTCTCTTCTTCAGTTAGCCGGTGAGGAGCACGAAGCCAAATTTCTGGCCCAACCATATGCTGATGGGTCGGGTTTGAAGGGATGAGTTTTCTTAGTCTCTTTTCTGGCTCTGTCTTATATCGCCACTTTTGTTTTCCTCCCTTGCAAAAAAACATAATTTTTTTTGGTGGTGCTGGAATTGAACTCGGAGCTCAAGCAAGTGCTCTACTCTACTTGAACCATACCCTAGTCCTTTTGGTTTTAGTTTGCTTTTCAGATGGGGTCTCACACTTGCCTGCGGCCAGCCTCTGATGGAGATCTTCCATCTTCTGCCTCCTGAGTAACTGGGATTACAGGCATATACCACCATGCCTAGCTCACAAATTTTTTTGGTAGTTCTGGGGTTTGTACTCAAGGCTTCGTGCTTGTTGCTAGGAAGGAGCTCTACCACTTGAGCCGTGCACCCAGCCCTAAAAAAAATTGGATTTAAAAAAGCCTTAAGAATAATGACAGTCTGAGAGTACAGCTCAGTGGTAGAAAACTTGGCTAGCATGTGTGAAGCCCTGGGTTCCATTCCCAGCACCAAAGAGGGAAAAAAAAAAAAAAAAAGCCGGGTGCTGGTAGCCTGTAATCCTAGCTACTCAGGAGGCAGAGATGAAGAAGATCAAGTTTGAAGTTAGTTCTCAAGACCCTATCTCGAAAGAACCCATACCAAAAAAGGGTTGGCGGAGTGGCTCAAGGTGTAGGCCCTGAGTTCAAATGCCAGTTCTGCAAAATACATACTAAATAAGAAGAATCTCTGATCTACATATATATATATATATTTTTTTGCAGTGCTGGGCTGAAACCTAGGACTTTACACATGCTAGACAAGTGCTTTACCCTTGAGCACATCCCCTAGAACCCCTGATTTTTAAAGGCTACCTAATATTGCATCTTGTGGTTGCATCTGACATTTTTTAAAATTGTTCTCCCTATTGTCAGCTAATTGGAAGCAAAAACTCTAGCTCTTCAGTTTTTAAGCAGTGCTCCAACGAGCATCCTTGTAACAGTCTGGTACTTGTCCATCCAATTCCAAGGGCTGGATTCTTTGCCTCAGATAGGCCAGTTAAAATTCAAGTACGGAAATCTTGACGCCTTGGCTGTGGACTGGCGCACTGCCCTGCAGAAGTGTCTAATCCCTGCTCTCATATTTAATTGAAGTGATCTTGTGATATTTTTACATATTCTCGTAAACCACTTAGATGTCTGTCTGAAACAAGGCAGGCCCAAATAAATGTGGAAGCCCCAAGCTATCTCTCCCTCCTGATTAAATTATCCGGCCTCAAATTCAATAACATCCTTATTTTATTAAGAGGCAGCTGCTTTGCTGTCTTACAGTTGGCTAAGCCCCCAAGGCCAGGGTTCCGCGGATGGCCGCGGATGGCCACCCCCAGGGGACCCTGTAACAATCAGGAATCTTCTCCTGCTCTTCTTCCTCCTCCTCCTTCTCCATCTTCTTCCCATGCCAGGGATGGAGCCCGCAGGTTGGCACCTGCAGGCAAGGGCACCCCCAGCTCACCAGGAATTGTTTTTGAGTCAGGATGTAGGCAGGTGAGTTGGCTGCCTGAGACCTGGTTAATCCTGAGCCTGTGGCGGAGCTGGTGGTTAATGGGAGCAGCGGCTTTGGCAGAAGTATTTGAAATCTTCCAGCCAGAAAAGACGATTTGGGGAATAGCTACTTCAGCTCAGAGCTTTCCCTCTGAGAGTCCATTAGCGGGGATATTAGGCCAGAGCCAGGGCTCAGCGAAAGAGAGACATGGTCACATCCCAGGGGAGGCAGGCTGTCCCTGTCAGAACCCCAGGAACACCTGTGTGCTCACACCTGCTGTCGCCAGCATTTCCCTCGGGCTGTGACCTCCGAACTATACCCAGACTAGGAGGAAATGACACTGAGACTCCCAACCACTGCGCCTTCTAGGTCATTCCGGCAGCTCCCGGGGGCTTGAACTTAACTGTGCACTTGAACTTGAACCTGCCAGGCAAAACTCGGGATCTTAGCTCATGGCATTTAATTGCACACTTGCAAAGAACGCTCTGGCGAGGTGCATCCAACACAGTCAATTATTTTAGGCAAGCCACGGAGGCCTTTGCTTTGTGCCACTTAAATCCGGCTTCTCTGTTCTAACTCAATTTCATATGTTGGGGGGGGGATGCCTTGTTTATTTCAAAGGACACGCTAGGAAATGGAGGCAAGAGATGTTAATTACGGTGAGCAGGGTGGCTTTGTTTCTGCAGAAATGAAAGTCTTGGTGGGGGAAGGGGATGCCCTTAATTGCTCGGGGATCAAAGCCAGGGAAGATGGACACTTGGGCCTCTGTTCATTATTTGGCTTTGTGTCATTTTTAAAGGATTGGGTTTGTGGCCAAGGCTCAGCGGCTCACACCCGAGATCCCAGTTGCTTAGGAGGCAAAGATCAGGAGCATCACAGTTCCAGGCCAGCCTGGGCAAACAGTTAGTGAGACCCCATCTCAACAAAGAAGCTTGGTGTGGTGGCGCACACTTGTCATCTCCACTACATAGGAGGTGTACATAGGAGGATCACGGTTCAAGTCTGGCCACAACCAAAACACAAGGCCCTACCTGAAGAATAAAGCAAAAAGGGCTGGGTGTGTGGCTTCTCCTGAGGGAGGATCTGAGTGCAAGTGCAAGGTCACCATAACCATGGGTTCCACATCTGCTGATTCAAACATCTACAGGTTGAAAATATTAGGGGAAAAATTATGTCTGTACCGAACAAGCCCAGGCTTCTTTTCTTGTCATTATTCCCTAAACAATACAGTGTAACAACCATTGCCATGAGGTTTCCATTGCTTTAGGGGTTCTAAGCTGCCTCAGGGGGTTTAAGATCTGTAGGAGAAAAGGGCAAACACTCTGCCCTTTTCTGCTAGGAGCATCCTCAGGGGTCCCGGAACTTAGCTACCCAGAGACGGCTGTGTTTACCTAGGAGGAAGCCACAGGAAGAAGCAGGGGAGCAGGGCAGAGAGGAAGTAAAGGAAGGAGACCCCTGCAGGGTGAGCTAATAAGCTAGTTGCAGCCTGGGCCACTGTGGCACAGACCCTGGGGCTCTGCCGTGAGGCCTCGAGGATGACACGCTTCCAAGTGCTCTTCCATGGAAGCCGGGGATGGTGGTGCATGCCTGCAATCCCAGCACTCAGGAGGCCGAGTGAGGAGAACTGAAAGTTCAAGGCAGCCCAGGCTGCAAAGAAAGATCCTGTCTCAAAAAGCCAAACCAATCTAGGCACCATGGTTTATGCCTATAATCCTAGCCACTTAGGAGGCAGCAATCAGGAGGATTGTGGTTTGAGGCCTGCCTGAGCATAAAGTTCAGAAGACCCTATCTCAACCAGTAAAAGCTAGGCATAGTGGTGCATGCCTGTCATCTCAGCTAAGTAGACATAGGAGGACTGAGGTCCAGGCTGACTGGGCAGAAATGCAAGACCCATTCAGAAAATAACTAAGGCACTGGAGGCTCAGGCCTATCGTCGTAGTTACTTGGGAGGTTTAGATCTGGAGGACTGCAGTTCAAGGCCAGCCTGGGGAAATAGTTCAAGAGATTCCATCTCCAAACTAACCAGAATGAAAATGGATTGGAAGTGTGGCCCAAGGAGTAGAGCACCTGCTTTGCAAGACTGAAGCCCTGATTCACTGGTGAACCCCAGTCTCACCAAACAACAACAAAAAAGTGGTAGAGTGCCTGCCTAACAAAGACAAGGCCCTGAGTTCAAACTCCACCACCACCAAAACCAAAAAACAAACCGAACAAAAACAGTTCTCTCACGGGGGAGGTCCCCAGCCCCTGCGAGCCCTTGTTGAGGTCAGTGGGTGCAAAGAAGGACTTCCCTGCCTGTCCAGTGCAAAGGCAGAGCGGACCCTGACCACCAGAGGGCGCTCTCCGCCGCGGGCATCTGGCCTGCAGTAAGCGCGGGCTGGCTGCACGCACTTCACCCCCGGGTGCAAGGAGACTTGAGAAGGGCAGATTTCCCACAGAGGGAGGGGCGCGGGGACTCCCAAAGACGGGGTTCCTCCAGTCAGGCGGGGTGTACACAAGGCACAAAGAATGACTCATTGTAACGGGTTCACTCGGCATTTTTGAATGGTTTATTTTTCTTATAAATTAGTGGAGGAGTGGAACTCATCTGTGCAATTATACCATTTGCTCTCATTCCAATAAGCTTAAAAAAAAGAGTTTATTGAGTGGGAAGAGGAAAAGGTGGGGTGATGGCGGGAGACTCTGATTGCTCATAAGTCATAGTCGGGCTTATCTGTACCACAGCTCGCGGGTGAGCGGTAATGACCGTGCAGATGATCGATTTCTGGGCTGCTGCTTTTCTCTGCAAGACACTTGTGGTTTTATCAGAGCTTCTTCCATGCTTGTAAGAGTGCATCCTGGATTGGGCCTGGATTTTCCATTTCCTGTCTCTTGGCCTCCACCATCCAGCCTCACTGCCTCCACCGGCCCATGCGGACACCTCTGCTTTGGTCTCCCTGCCTTGCATCCCCTACCCCACCCCCACAGCAACCAGCAGTCACTTTAGCACCACGACTGTCCTCTGCCTAGAACCCTCTGTGGCTCCACCTCACTCAGCGCAGAAGCTGAAGTTCATGCTGTAGCTCACAGGACTCTGCGCTGTCTCCCCACACTCAGCCTCTCCGCGTACCCCCCTTTGCTCTGCTCTGCACACACAGCCTCCTCCGTGGTTCCCAGCCCCGCCAAGCGCCATCCAGCCTCAGGGTCTTTGCACTTGTGGTTCTCTCTGCTCAGGATACCCTTCCCCAGACGTGCACCTGGCTCTCCCTCACCTCCTCTGGTCTTCCTCAAATGACCCTAATGTCGCAACCCCAAAGTCCCTTAGGTACCCTCACCCCACCCTATCCCTTTCCCTCCCTGTATGACTTATTTTCGTGGAACTCAACATTTTAAATATTTGATGTTTTCTGATTTACATCTGTGGCTGTTTGCTTTTTTTTGTTGTTGTTGTTCGCTGGGATTTGAACTCCAGGCCTACACTGGCTAAGCAGGTGCTCTCACCACTTGAGCCATTCCGCCAGCCCTGTTTTCTGTGTTGGGTTTTTTCAAGATAGGGTTTCACGAACTATTTGCCTGGGGCTGGCCTCAAACTGTGATCCTCCTGATCTCTGCCTCCCGCAGTAGCTAGGATTATAGGTGCCCTGCAGCCCAGGCTGGCCTTGAGTTTGCAGTCCTCCTGCCTTGGCCTCCCAAGTGCAGGGATTACAGGTGCACACCTCCACACCCAGTCTTCATATTTACTGGTTTTTGAACAGCATTATCTTTCATCCAGTTTTGGACTTAATCTGGTTTTGGGCTCTGATGAGTCCTGCAATAAAGAAACTTTGACAAGATTGACAGTGTACAAACTTATTTAACCACAGCGCACCCTACTGCCAGCACCTGGTAAGACTGGCAGTGTTCCAAGGAGCATGATTTGAAGCTGGATGCACGCCTGTAATTCCAGCATTCAGGAAGTTGAGGCAGAAAGATGGAGAGTTTGAGGTCAGCCTGATTCGCATAGTGAGGTCCTGTCTAAAAAAATAACTCAGGACTTAACAAGGAACGTGTCTTGGGAAACACAGTCATAATTGATCGCCAGATTGAGCAGCTTAAATTGACTGGAAGTTTAATTTAGGAGACATCGTCATTTTTTGTTGTTGTTGGCACTGAGGTTTGAGCTCAGGGCCTCACACTGTACTGCTTGAGCCACTCCGCCAGCCTTGTGTTGAGTTGGGTTTTTGCAGATAGGGTCTCACACACTATTTGCCCTGGCTGACTTCGAACCTCAATCCTCCTGATCTCTGCCTCCTGAGTAGCTAGGATGACAGGCGTGAGCCACCAGTGCCCAGCAAGATTGCACTTTGTTAGTGACCCCTGAGATATGTTCAGGGTCCACGTGCCACTGCAGACTGGGGACACTGAGAGGGAGGTCCAGGCTGAGGGTCATGACAAGTGCATCTATGTCCTATCATGGAGGCAGTGTTGTCTGTGTTCACACGTGTGTGAGAGAATGAATTCCCAGCTTGGAAAGGAGCTTCGATCCCACAATTCCTTGCCGCATTCCTTAACCCTCCCAAGCCTCAGTCTTGTCATCTGTAAAATGGGCATCACACACAGTGGTCTTCCACATCCCAGCCATCAGCAGAGAGCGTCTGTGATTTCCAGGGATTCCTCCCACTTTCTCTCCCAGCAAGACCCAGGTGAGCCACCCCCACCATGGGGTCCTGATCTCTGACCCACTCTATCCCAGACCCTCTTCCAGAGCCCGGAAGAGGGCTGGCAGCTGTACACCTCGGCCCAGGCGCCCGATGGCAAATGCATCTGCACGGCCGTGATTCCCGCACAGAGCACCTGCTCCCGCGACGGCAGGAGCCGGGAACTGCGGCAGCTGATGGAGAAGGTAGGAACTTCCAGGTGCCGCCAGGAAGCGGGGACGTTCTTCCCGCTGGGCCTCTGTCCTGGTCAGGTTTGGGGGACCCAGTCATGTGGCCAAAAACCCAGCTGTCCTCTGGGTAGGCATGCCTCCCTTTTTTTTGGCAGTCCTGGGGTTTGAACTCAGGGCCTGCACGCTTGGTAGGCAGGTGCTCTACCACTTGAGCCACTCCGCCAGTCCTCCTCTGATTGTTAATAATGTCTACCAGAACGTCTCATGGTGTCTGGGCTGGGTAGAGGCTGCCGAGGAAGACATCAGTAACAAGATTCCAGAGAATAGTGACAGCTGGTGAGGGGAGGGGAAGCTGGGGTGCAGACCTGAGGACAGTACAGCAGGTAGAGGGGCAGCAAGTGCAAAGGCCCTATGGATGGGAGGTTGGGATGGTTTGACTGCAGAGGAGGCAGGTGAGGCTCGGGACCCACCCTTGAAGGATCTGAGGGGAGGAAGGTGACCTGATTTCTTTTTTTCCTTTCTAGGACTGGGTTTGAACTCGGCCTTTTGCACTCACTTGAGCCACTCTTCTGGTCCATTTTGCTCTGGTTGTTTTGGAGCTGCTGGTGGTGGTGGTGGGGGGGGTGTCTCAAAAACTATTTTCCCAGGCTGGCCTCAAACCTCGATCCTCCCAATCTCAGCCTCCCAAGTAGCTGGGATTACAGCCTTGAGCCACTGTTGCCTGGCCTGATCTTGCCTTGCTGTGGGGAGAATTTACTGCAGGGGCTGAGAGCAGAAGCAGGAGTCAGGGGAGAGGTGACGCATGGTGGTAGCCAGACAAGGTAGGACCAGGGAACAGGACCCGGAAGGATGGGACACTATCAGGAGGTTTCTAGGAAATCTGGTCTTTGGGATCTGAGGGCGGGGCTGGGAGGAGGAGTTTGGGCCTCCAGCATTGTCCCGTCCTAGGTCCAGAACATGTCGCAGTCCATGGAGGTCCTTGAGCTGCGGACGTTCCGTGACCTCCAGTACGTGCGCAGCATGGAAAGCCTCATGCGCAGTCTGGACGCCAGGCTCCGGGCGGCCGACGGGTCGCTGTCGGCCAAGAGCTTCCAGGTGGGTCCTCCTGGGGTTGGGTCAAAGGTCAAGTCAATGTCCCCTGCCCAGTCCTCACACTCATGGACGGGATCGGTGCCCACCCGTGCCAAGAGTGATTGGCTGGCCTCCGGGGTCCCTTATGGCCGGGTGTGCATCGAAGACACCGGGTGGAGTTGCGGGTCAAAGGTCGGGGGTCAGGATGGGGGACCGTTCTGCCTTGGTGGGCAGGAGCTGAAGGACAGGATGACGGAGCTGCTGCCCCTGAGCTCGGTCCTGGAGCAGTACAAAGCGGACACTCGGACCATCGTGCGGCTGCGGGAGGAGGTGAGGAACCTGTCGAGCAGTCTGGCCGCCATCCAGGAGGAGATGGGCGCCTACGGGTACGAGGACCTGCAGCAGCGCGTGATGGCCCTGGAGGCCCGGCTCCACGCCTGCGCCCAGAAGTTGGGTAAGACTTGACCTTGACCCGTGGCTGCCACACCCAACCCTAATTACTACCTGTGTCCCAAAGCTGGGCATGGTTTTGACCTCTAATTTCTAAACTTCAACCCCTGATCTTTCTACACCAGACCAAATCTGGGTCCAGAATCTGGAAATGACCTTGACCCTTGACCTCCAACCTTTCACCCCCAACCTCACTCCATACTGGAATTGGATTTTGGCTTCCTCCCTCACCCCTGGTCCCAGTCTTCCGATTTGCTCCTTGTTCTGCCTCCTCTGGGCTCCTCCTGTCCCCCACCTTACCCTCACGTCTGCTGTCCTGTCCCCCAGGCTGTGGGAAGCTGACTGGGGTCAGTAACCCCATCACCATTCGGGCCATGGGGTCCCGCTTCGGCTCCTGGATGACAGACACGATGGCCCCCAGTGCAGACAGCCGGGTGAGTGACAGTGCCCACTTCAGGGGTGAGAGCCTGGGAGGGAAGTGGCCCGTGACTGCCCACAGGTGCCCTGGGATTCCACAGCAATGACTTGTAGCCTCAGGTGTCCTGGGTCCCCAGGGCCCTTGGACTTCTCTTGACTGTTTAGTGACCAAGGACAATTCCAGCCCTGTGAATCCCAAATTTACTGACCTCCTATGATTCGACGGAGGCTAGTGGTCACCGCGTACAGTTATGTATAATTTTACAACCGTCACGCTCCGAGAACGATACCGTTAGACGGGTCTGTCATTGTTCACACATCACAGAGTCCTTCAAACAAAAATGGCTGGGTGCTGTCATCTTATGGGCCCACTGTCACACATGTGGTCCACCGTTGTCTGAAATGTCATTACGTGGTTTGTGACTGACCAGTTCCCAGTGACCACTGACTGAAATATGCACCCAGTGACATCCCCACAAAAGCACTGCTGTGACCTTTGGACTCCAGTGGTCTCCACGATCATGATCACTTATCACCTAGACACACAGGAACCGTCCACCGACTGTCCAGTGACTGTGCTGCACTGGTGACCTTTCTAGTGACTGGTACTGGTCCCACGGTGCACACTGAGTGGCTGTAGGTAGTCATTAGTCTTCCTGCCACCAGGATCACTGGTTTCCTTAACGTCTGTCTCTAGTTTCCTTATCTTCAAAATGGATGTGACAATGTCAGCATTGGAGTTTATAAGATTCTTATCTCAATAAGGAAACTTGTGCCAGACGCAGTGGCTCACGCCTCTAATCCCAGCTACTTGGAGGCAGAGGTAAGACGACTGAGGTTTAAGGTCAGCCTGGAGAAAAGTCAGCATGACCCTATGTCAAAGAGCAAGCCAGATGGTGGCTTACGCCCGTAATCCCAGCTATGTGGAGGCAGAGGTATTAGGATCCAGGTCTGAGGCTGGCTCAGACAAAAGCAGGAGACCCTAGCTGAAAAATAACGAAAGCAAAAAGGACTGGGGGCATGGTGCCAATGGTAGAGCACCTTCCAGAAGGCCTGAGTTCAAACCCCAGTACCACCAAAAAAAATAATAATAAGGGCATGCAACATTTTATTAACTCGGCAACCATGGTGATGCTATAAGAGTGATGACTTGCCTAGTCACCCTGTGACTGCAGGCAGTGAAGTGACCTCTTACTACCCAATGGCTTTCCAGTGGCCACTAACCATCCAATGATCAGTGCCTTTGTGGACCCAGTGAGGCCCCATTTAGACCAACAGCAGCCGGATGTGCTGGTGCACACCTGTAATCCCAGCGCTGGGGAGGCTGAGGCAGGAGGGTCTCGAGTTCAAGGCCAGCTTGGGCTATGTAGCCAGACCCTGTCTCAAAACAACAAAAACAGCACCAGCAGCTGGGACCGAGATGGGCGGGGAGTGCCGGCTGGAGAGGGTAATGACCGTGTTAGCCACGGTGGGTTCTCAGTGGCCCGGCAGGTGACCGCGGCTCCTCCCATAGGTGTGGTACATGGATGGCTATTACAAGGGCCGGCGGGTCCTGGAGTTCCGCACTCTGGGCGACTTCATCAAAGGCCAGAACTTTATCCAGCACCTGCTGCCGCAGCCGTGGGCGGGCACGGGCCACGTGGTGTACAACGGCTCGCTCTTCTACAACAAGTACCAGAGCAACGTAGTGGTCAAGTACCACTTCCGCTCGCGCTCGGTGCTGGTGCAGAGGAGCCTGCCCGGGGCGGGCTACAACAACACCTTCCCCTACTCCTGGGGCGGCTTCTCGGACATGGACTTCATGGTGGACGAGAGCGGGCTCTGGGCGGTCTACACCACCAACCAGAACGCGGGCAACATCGTGGTCAGCCGGCTGGACCCGCACACCCTGGAGGTCATGAGGTCCTGGGACACCGGCTACCCCAAGCGCAGTGCGGGGGAGGCCTTCATGATCTGTGGCGTGCTCTACGTGACCAACTCCCACCTGGCCGGGGCCAAGGTCTACTTCGCCTACTTCACCAACACGTCCAGCTACGAGTACACCGACGTGCCCTTCCACAACCAGTACTCCCACATCTCCATGCTGGATTACAACCCCCGGGAGCGTGCCCTGTACACCTGGAACAACGGCCACCAGGTGTTGTACAACGTCACACTCTTCCACGTTATCAGCACCGCCGGGGACCCCTAGGTGCCTCCTCGGCTCATGCTGCCCCAGGAAGGCTGCTGGGGGTCCTGTCCTCGCTGCCTGTGTCCCTTCAAGTTTCTCTTGTCTCCATCCTTGCCCTCTCTCTCCCCCCCCTTCCTGTCTTTCCTTTTCTCTCCCCACCTTTCTGCCCGCCTTTTGTTCTCCCTCCCCCCCTGGATTTCTATCAATGCTTTTCTCAATTTTGTCTTTTCTTCTATTGATCTCTGCTTTTGATACGCTATTTCTTGGTCTTTCTGCCTTTTTATTGACATCCCTGTCTCTTTTTATTGATCTCACCCTCCAGTTCTCTCTCTCCCTTCTCCCTGCCCCCCCCTTTGCTTCCCACCCCTTCCTCCCTCACGCCTCCCCCCACCCGTGGAGTTGAGTGCATGGATCTCTTTTTTATTTACGCGGTTTCTTTCCGGATTGCCGGAATAAATGAGACCTTGGACATTTGACGCTGTGGTTGCTCTGTGTGTCTGATGGTGGCAGAGGTGGGAGTGGAGGTCAAGTCTCCACCCAGCCCCTCCATCCCCAGATTACAGCTTGGGGGGCGGGGCGGGTGAGCCCAGCATGGGGCGGACACCGGGGAATGCCCCTTTCTCCCTGGGCGAGCCCCTTAAGGACACAGGTGAGGAGACCTGATGCAAAGGTGCTTCGACCAAGGCAATTCGTTTAAAAGCAATTGGATCAAAACAAGCGAGAATTCTATTACGATGATGAAAATTGGCCTCAGATGAATATCCCGTCGCTGGCTTCTCACTCATCGATCACGCCGGTGCATTGCTGAGCTGTCTGGCAATGTTTTAATGGGTTTTTAACAATTTGGCTGCTTTTAAGAGTCTGGGTAGGAGAGGTTAGGGCCCCGCCGAATTTATCCTTTCTTCTTTTTGCTTTGTAATTTCAAAAACTGTTTTGAAACGAGTCATGCCTGTTCTGAGTTAATAACACGAGTCTGGAGACAGCAGGAAGGAAAGGGAAGGTGCAGTGAGCGCGGCCTGGCCTTCAGTCAAACCCCGCAAACCCTGCACACTTCCACACCTGCAAGGGACAGGGCAGGGACGGACATGGTGGCGGCCACAGCTTCTGGAGAAGGCCAAACAAAGACAGACCGGAGGCAGGAGAGAGGTGTGTGAGGGGGCCAGCCAAGGGGTCACAGAGCCTAAGAGTTCTGTCTAGCGTGACACAAGGTGTGTCTGGAGACTGACAGGCTGGAGGGATGAAGCTGGGACCAGCACGGTGTCACCCAGATGAGGGACAAGCTGGCAGGATTGCCAGAGGGGCGGGCAGAGCCATGGGGGCTGGGTTTCTCATCTGGAATGGAGGCTGGCACAGTAATGACCCCACCTCCATGGCGGCTCAATGGTGGTCCCCACTGAACGCAGGGCAAGAACAGCTGGCCCAGACCCCACCCCTCGAGGCCACAGGAAGGGTGCCGTGTCCCCACCTCTAATTAATGGCCTCCATGATTAAGTCATCTCCGGGAACACAGGGCCATATTGGGAAGGAAACCCATGAATAATTAATGGAGCTGCCTAATGTACTCATTTAAAACCAATTTTTAAAGAGATCCCTGAGAAGAGCAATTAATTTCCATATAAATGAGCAAGTGCGACATGCAGAAAAGGACAGATTCCTAGGTTAGCACAGGGAGGGGCACGGCGTGCACACCTGCTAAAAACACCAAACTAAGATGGCACAGGGCCGGGTGGCTGAGAATGGCTGATCCTCCCCGCCCCCCTCGCATTTCTCTGGGGCAGAGCTCTGAGTGGCCCCAATCTTCAGATGCCCAAGGTAAGGTCGGGACTAGAGGGCCATTGAGTTCCACAGACTTTGTCCCAAATACACTTGGGACCTGGGGACCCACATTCTAATACCAAGGGCAGGGTTGGCAGGGCTGACAAGGCCATGTCTGTTACATCTGAACTCCAGAGTCCTCAAACAGAAACCCAGAGGACCTGGCAACAACGGCCGCCTGTCTCTGTCCCCCCCCCCCCACCTCCCCACAGGCTTTTGTTCCAAAGTAGGATAAGTAAAAGGACTGACCTTCCCACCCCCCTCCCCGCCCCACCACACAGGATCACCTGTCTGAGGCTGTCCACTGCTGACTCATTGATTTACCCTGTATCTGGCTACAGCCAAGAAACTGCAACTCCTGCCCAGTGACAGTAATGCCAGGTCCTCTGTGGTCGCCTGCTCTAGCCCTGCCCGGTGGCTGCAGCACAGGGCAGACCAGGGGAAATCAACCCTCTGGGATGGGGCCTGCTCTGGGAGATGCCAGCAAGACATGCCCAGAAGAGGGCCAGGGTGCAGCTCAAGGGTACAGCAGGTGCCTGGCACGTTCAAGGCCCTGGCTTCCATCCCTAGCACCACAAGGAAAGGAAGAAAAAAAGCAATGAAGCAGATGGAAGAGGGCAGCTCTTCCACCCTGAGGGCCTGGGCAGGAGTGAGGTAGACACTGAGAGGGTTCTGGGGGCAACTTTAACAGCAGCGCTTTAGCTTGGGTTTTGGCCACTGTGCAGAGAGACCAGGGAAGGGGGAGGATGAGGCCCAGAGGGACAAGGTTGTCTCTCAGCATTGTGCGGGACAGAGACATCCAGGCACAAGGCCACGCACACTCTGAAAGCACACTCTGAAATGTAGATGCTCCCTGGTTTCAGGTTAGCGAGGACTCTGGGGAAAGGCTTCCCAGGTCCAAACCCTGGTGCTCCCTACAGCTCACTTCTTGTTCTCCCTGGCATTCCACTGGAAGGGGTGTGACTGCTCCCTGACCTATCCAAGTGTAGGTACAGACAGCACTGCTGCCTCTATACCCCCCACCCTCCTCCACCACAAACATTCTGCCTGGAGGTGCAGCCAACCAAGCCAACTCTGCCCAGCCTGCCAGAACCAGGAAGAAACTCATTAAACCTTCCTAATGACAAGTGCTCCAGCAGGTGGCTGACGGAGAGCAACTGCTCCACAAATAGGCCAGCTGAGCCCGGCTCAGGTGACTATAAGTCTCAGCCCTGTGGGGGAGGGTCCTCCAGGGTCCAGCTTTATTTTACTCAGGTCCACCCCCACTATCCAGGCTGGTCTCCAGAGAGTGTTATCACTTCATCTAAGACCCACAAGCCCTGAATGAATGCTGAACCCCAAGCCCAAGCCTGGCCCAGAGGTTGCTGTGGGGAAGTGATATGGGAGGGCTGGCACCCAGAGGCAGGAGAGCCCACCTCCCCCAGCTACCTGAAAGTGGGCTCCCCCAGCTACCTGCCACTGGCTGACATCCCCTAGGGTCTACCACAGACATGAGGCTGCGTTTCCTCCTGAGACCCCTTCAGGATCCCTGCTCTCAGAGGTGCTGGCAGTAGCCCTCTCCCCTCCAGGCTGGGGGAGCCTCTGTTGCCATGGTAGCAGCATCTGCAGAGGGTGCTGGTCTGGTGGCTGTGGCTAGACCCAGGAACTGGCAGAAATGCTGGCATTCTGGGCAGGGCCGGGATGTGGCACGGAGGGTGGCCTTTGTGTGCAGGGCCCAGGGCATGCAGGGAGCACCCATTACCAAAGGCCCCGACCTCGCTCTCCCAGGTTCCCCACTGATCATGCCAGGTGGGGCAGGGCCCTGTATCCGGGAGGGCGCGGCACCCTGGGGTTGTCTCATGGTGTGGGGAGCTGGAGTACCCCAAGGGGCCCTGCCAGGACCCACAGGTCCAGGAGAAGGGGGGCTTCTGAGGCAGCAAGAGCAGCTTGGACACCTGGGCGTGTGGGCCATCAGTCAGTGATCCCCTCCCCACCTCCTTGGGAGGAAATGAGACCCAGGCTCAAGAGCAGTGGTTCAGGTTTGGGTTTAATTGCGGGTGCAGAGAGTGCAGCACTGCTGCCCAGAGGCCCGTGCCCACACCCAGTGTCTGCTTTTTGCAACTGAACAGGGGAATGGGCTGAACGAGAAAAAACTCTAGGCCCTCCTGGCTGTCTCTGGGACATGGAGGACAGGCCACCCCACTCCCCTGGGGCTGGGAACCTCCCTGTCCCTGCTGCCCTTCTGAAGTTTCCTTCAGGGGGAGTCTGGCAGAGACAGCCCCAACTGCAGGAGGACAGGGAGCAGGAATCCCAGAGCCCCCATCTTGAAGAGCCCCCCTCCCAGCCGTTTTGGGAACAATAAATACTGTGTGGCGGGTGCAGGGAGGAGCCAGGAGCCCCTTGGTGCAGCCCTGCAGGCCAGGCCTGGCGCCCACAGCCCTCACTCCGTGCGCAGGATGATGTGGATGCCGGAGTCTGTGAACACGGGCCCGCTCATCTCCCCCGTCCGCAGCGCAAATGAGGCATCTTCAAACGGCTTCTGCATCTGACCTGGGGACCGAAAGGGGTGGCGGGGAGGAGGGGGTCAAGCATTGTTGGCAAGGTCAGGCAGGCAGCCTTGGCAGATGGGGCTCAGTCTGTGCCTGCCTTACACTCATTCATCACCGAATTTATAGCCCTGTCACAGGGCTGAGCTGCGGCCCAGCTGGGGGTGGCAGGGCCATTAAAGAGGCCCTGGGAAGCTGGAGGACAGCATGAGGGATAGCAGGCAGAGCCACCACCACTGCTGTGCTTACAGCCGCATTTTAGTGACGACTCTCCCTGGGCCTGTTTCCCCCCACCCCCAGATCATCTGTCTCAGTCTTCACTGGCTGCCCCTCCTGGACTCCTCTCTGACACCCAGCAGCCGGAGGAGGAAGAGGCTGGTTCCTCAGCTCCCCATCTCCTCTGCCCCGGCCAGAAGGGCCTAATTTTAAGACTGCCCATCTGACACGCCTCCCCTCACCACTGGGTTCCCCTCCTGCAAGGTGGGCAGCAGGACTCTGGGGGACAGGCCCTGGCACTCCTAGGAATCCACCTTCAGCCCTCGTGGAGGCGATGCCAAGGACAACAGAGCTGCCTTGCTTGGTCCGCTATGGGAACTGTGCAGGCAGACCATGACCCCAGGAGGGCAGGACACCAGAGACTGCCCCCATCTTGTTCCAGCCTCACAAACAGGGCAGCCCTGTCACCTGAGGGTGGGTTGTGCTGCCATCTGGCGGGCTGAGAAGGCCTGCAAGGCAGAGGATGCTTCTTCCAGAGAGCCAGGCGGCCCCTCCCAGCCTCACTGCCCCCAGGGTGGTGCCCACCCCTGCCCACCTCTGCTGAAGGCACCCAGGTCTCCCCTGGCCTTAGCTGAGCTGCAGTCGCTGAACTGTGAGGCCAGAGATTCAAAGTCCTCCTCTCCTGACTTGATCTTCTGGATATAACCTGTGGGGACAGAAGAGGAGAGCCCCAGTGGTGGCCAGACAGGGTGGAGGGGAGGCTGCTCTTCAGGAGTGTGCAAGCCCCTCACCAATGCGCACCCCTCCCCACATGTCCACATTTTCACACCTTCTCCCTGCACCTGAATGTGGAAGTCACTCCTGTCCAGACATTACATAGGGCCACCAAGATGTGCCTTCCATATTTGTGTACCAGGGACCCAAGCCTGTCATATAACCCCACACCTGTGTCCTATAGTGACCTCCACAGCCAGGTGAGTTGCCTGTTGTCACTCTCTCTCCCTAACACTCACGGACAATGTAAGCCGTTCCCCGCCCCAGGCCTGGGACACAGAACTGAGAAGCCTCCCCCCAAGCCCCGACAGGCAAGAGGAGCTGAGACTCAGGAGGGTCACCAGACCCCATAGCAGGAGGCTTCCCCCCGCCACAGTCTCAGGGTCCAGGACAGGCAGGCCAGGGTGCAGCCCAGCTCTGCAACGGAGCTGGCCCAGTCCTCAGCTGTGGGCCTCGGCTGTCCCACCTGTGGGATGTGGGAGGTACAGCTGGGAGCTAACTGGGACATTGGGAGGAGAGCCTGAGGTGGCCCAGGTGGGGCTGCAAGGGAAGTCAGTCAGTCCTGTGCACATAGGCCCCACAGGCAAGCCACAGGCTGGCTGACAGAGCCCCAGACAGACCCACCCTGGCGGCCCAAAGCAGTCCCACTGGGCCAGGACTCTCCTAGAGGGAGGAAGGTGGAGGAAGGTTGAGGGAGGGAGCCAGGGCAGAGGGAGGAAGACAGCAACACCCAGCATTGGTGACCTTTTTCAGGAATGGAGCATGGAGGGTTGTGTGTCTGCATATGTGTGTGTGTGTGCATGGCATGTATTGGGTAGGTCTCCAGCTGCCTTCCTGAAGTAGGCAGGCTCCTCTCTCGGCTCCTCCTGGGGCTCACAGGGCAGTAGCCTGGCTTGGGAGCAGTCTCACAGCAGGCTGGGCCTGTAGTTTTCCTGATTGGCCTGGTGGCTGCTCCCAGGGTGCACAGGGGTCACACCCACCCTGCCTGGCTGCCTGAGCGATGGGCACACATCCATGGTGGTTTCTTCGTGGCTTTCTGAGACCATCTCGCTCTGTAGCCCAGGCTGTCCTGGACCTTGCAATCCTCCTGCTTCCACCTCCCAAGGGCTGGGTTACAGTTTCCAGATGTGAAGGTGGGCTTTGTGACATCACCCTCACGCTTCCATCTGACCCACACGAGGCTTCCCTACACACACCTGTTGCTCTACCTGGTATAAACGTCACTGATACACCCATCCAATGCCTGTTTGAGCCCCTGGGAGACATCACTGGTTAATGTAACTGGTGCTGTGAGGCCCAGACACCTGGCCTAGGTCTATCTGACACTGGGCTGAGTCAAACTTCCCAGGGGCCTCACCACTGCCTGTCTGACCAGTCTTTTGCTTCCCATCCTGACCATCAGGTGCACAGTGTCCTGCACTGTGTGCGACCTTGATGAACATAACTTGCCATCACTGTTCTCCCTGCCGTGTGGAAGCTGTGTGGCCCTGGGACATAGCTGCCCCCTTGCTCCACCCATCACAGGCATCCCAGTCTGACCTGGCCAGCACGAGGCCCTGGCCTGCCCGGCCCTGTCAAAACAAGCACCTCCTGCTTGGTCTGTGTGTCACAGTGGTTTCAGTGTTCTTGAACACTCTGGTCTCAGTGAAACCCACCTCAGGGCTGATAGTGGGTCCACTGGTGCCAAATGCACCCATCAGAGATACTGACCTACCTCAGACCTTTTTAGGTCACCTCTCTTGCTGCTCTTTTCCCTGGACTCCCAAGTGTCTCCCCAGCCTCATTCATGAAACCCCGAAATCGCCCCCTGCTCTCTCTTGTGTAGACCACAGTTGATCAGACAAGGAATCCTGACGGCATAGAGTCCCAGGGCACCTGCCTGGCCCTGAGCAGAACCATGGCAGGTACCCAGCACCCACAAAGGCAGGCCCAGCCTCAACCCTGAACAATAATCACCTTGTTGCAGCTCCCAGCAGCTGGCACCACAAGGTCCCTGAACTGGATAGCCCAGGGTCTCACACACATGCACAGTATGCAAGCCATATCCACTTAAAAATGAGTAAGAAGCTGAACATGATGAGGCATGCCTGCAATCCCAGCACTTGAGAGGCTGAGGCAGGAGGCTCATGGATTTGAGGCCAGCCTGGGCTGCATATTGAGACCCTGTTTCAAAAAAATAAAAAGAGAAGGAAAGAAAAAGAAAATAGAGTAAGAGCCATGCCACAGCACGTCACCCAGATTGGTCTCTGACCAGCCAGCATTGGTAGAAGACTCTGCTTTTTTTTTTTTGCAGGTTTGAACTCAGGGCTTCTCACTTGCAAAGCAGCACTCTATCACTTGAGCCACACCTCCATTTTGCTCTGATTAGTTTGGAGGTAGAATCTTGTGAATTATTTGCCTGGGCTGTCCTTGAACTATGAGCCTCCCTATCTCAGCCTCCCAAGTAGCTAGGATTATAAGCATGAGCCACTGGTGCCTGGCTGACACTCTGCTTTGATATGAGCCTGAAAAGACATTTTTAGAAACTGCATTCTTCCTGAGTTCTCCTTGAGTAATCAAGGCTGACCTTCAAGAGGTCTGTTCCCATGTGTCTCCTCAGCTCAGTCAGTACCTGTCCCCAACATGATGGTGCTCCTCCTACTCTCCCTACCCCCCACCTCCAGACATCTGCCTGTGTCCTCTAGTCTCTCCCACAGCCTCTTTAAGCACCTCGAACATGAGGTGCCCCAGGGGGATGCATTACCACTGTCCTGTTTGTGCATATGTGGAGGACAGGGGCCAGGCACCTTTGTTCATATGACTGCCCCTCATCCAGCACTATGCACAAAACTGGTGTCCCCTGGTGTTCAAGGACGTCATGAAAAATGAGACAGAAATAGGCAGGGGAAGGAGGGAGTCAAACCCATGACTGGTCTTGACACAGAGGCACTGGAGTCTCCTGCCTTTCTTAGCTCAATCTCAGGACTTACACTAAGGTCAGACATCCTAAGCCTCCTCCAGGATGAAGCCTGCTTACCAGCCAGCCATTAAACCCTCCCCAAGATAGCGCCCATCCAAAAAAGAAAAAAAAAAAAACCATGTGTGGATGTAATCCCAGCACTCAGGACGCTGAGGCAGGAGAATCATAAGTTCAAGGCCAGTCTGGACTGCACAGTGAGACCCTGTCTCAGAAAAACAAAATGAAAATGAAAAAAAGACAATGCCTATCAAACTTGATCAACGGGACTCCAGTCAGGGGTCTAGCTGTGAACAACAGATTAGGCCTCTCCAGTCCCCATCTGGAGCAGGGGTCTTCCACCTGCCTCTGCTATCAGCAATGCCAGCCTGCTCAGGGCACATCCTCAAGGCCAAGGAGGGCAAGGGTTTCCAGAGCCTACCTCTGCTCTCCAATTGCTGGGTCCAGACTCCAGCTCTGTCACTCCTGAGCTCTGTGAGCCTGGTAGGTGACAGCATCCTGGAGTTTCACTTGACTGGCCTATAAAGTGGGGTAACAGGAGTTCCCACCTTGGAGGCTGTTCTGAGGATTAAATAATTAGCACAGACCTGTGCTCATTTCTGTGAGCTTGACAGAAATGAGCTGCTATGGGCTGAATGCTATGCCCTGCCCCCCCCCCAACAAATGCATGAAGCCAGGCCCCTTAGTGCGATTGCATGCAGAGACAAGGCCTTCAATGAGGTAATGAAGGCTAAATGAGGTCATAAGTGTGGGGCCCGATATGACAGGATTAGTGTCCTTATAAGAAGACTCATGTCAGGGATTGTGGTGCATGCCTGTAGTAGAGAGACTGGGAAGGAGGATCACTTGAATCCAGGAGTTCAAGGCTAGTCTGGGAACACAGAGATCCGATCTCAAAAAGAAAAAAAAAAAAGAAACACCATACAGATAGGAAAGCCATGAGGGCAAGCAAGGGCCTGTGTGCAGGCCAAGAGATGCCTCGTTAAGACTCTGGCTAGAACCTGATCTTAGACTTTCAGCCTCGAGAACTGTGAGAAAAGAAATTTGGTCACTTAAGTCACCTAGTGTGTGGCATTTTGTTCTATTAGCCTGAGCTGATTTCCATAATGACTTAAGGGAAAACGAGGGAACCAAATGGGTGGTCTCTGACCCTAAAAAGGTGGCGAGACGACCCACATGTCCTGTCCCACCAAATCAATAGGCTGCTTCAAGGCCACAGACACCCAGGAAGGGGTGTCAGTGAAAGAGGTGACAGGATTTGTCTGCCATCCCAGCAAACCCAAGATCCAGCAAGAGAGACCCAGAGACCTGGCTTGAGACTAGCAGGCTGAAAGGGTGGCATCAGGCCACAGGAACTCACTGTCCCTCAGACCCTGTGAGAAAATTGATACTTGTATACTGCGTCTCCCCAGGATCCTTGTGGGGAGAAAGGTGAGGCAGTGGTGAGGGGGGAGCCTGGGCAAGCAGGGGTGTGCAATGGGGAACAGGAAGGAGGCCTTTCAGACAAGGACACTGGCAATGACACTGGGCCAGGCCTTGTGTTATTGACAACCCCTGGCCTCAGCCCAGAGACTGCAGAGGAACTGATGCTGGGCAAAGGAGCCTGGATAGCACTGGGAGATGCTGGATCCACTGCAGGCAGCCTGTCCAGAGGGACAGGCCAGAGATAAATAGGCACTGGTGATACGAGCTTATTAGTTGGAGCCTGAACTTGGATTTCTGACCTGCAGAACTGTAAGGAAAGAAATTTTCATTATTTCAGCCTCCCAGTGTGTGGCACTTTGTTACAGCAACCTAAGTTAATTAGCATAATTACTTAAAAAAAAGCAAATGAATCAAAGGGTGGTCCCTGACCCTAAAAATGTATAGAGACAACTGACCTGCAATGTCCCAAATCAATAGGCTGGGCACCTGCCAGCTGGGGCTGGCGCCACCCAAGCCATCTCCGCCTGATCATCTGGAACAGGCCCAGGCCCAAGGGAGGACAGCCATGGTCCAAGGAGGAAAACCAGGCCTGAGAGCCAGTGGTCAGTGACATGGTGCTTGAGACTATGGCTACCAAGATGGCCTGGCCGGGCCACCTCCCTGTGCCCTCCTAATGACTCCAAGATCCTGCCTCTGCTGGACTCAGGTAGGAAGCTGAGGCTGGACTTCATGATCTAAGGTAACCAGCTGGTCTGGCTGAGTCCAGCATGGTTCCCCATCGTTGCCCAGAGCTCATTCCAGGGGCATGGCAGGGGAGGGCAGAAAGGGCTGCCTGTGAGCCCAGGCCCTGTCTCACTGTTTCCGCCAAGTAGAAAGCAAGTGGCAACTACTGAGGCTGCTGTTCACGGATCCTCTCACCCTGTTCTACACATGTGGCAACTGACGCTCAGAATGAACACACTTGCTTGAAGCCACACAGCTGGCACCAGGCTGGGCCCCGGTCACTCTGACCTTATATCACCTACTCTTGAACACCTGGTCCTTGCCCACTCCCTATCACTGAGTCCTCCTGAATCTTCTAGAATCCATGGCCCCCCAAGTTCAAGTCACACTGCGTCACACTGCAGTCACTGCCACGGCTCCCATGGGGCCCTGCAGCAGGTGCTGGGACTCCTGCTCATGTTCCTCAACCTGTGTCCACTGAAGGTCAGGTTGAGGGCCCCACTGCCCACTGGGAGCACCCAGACATCCCTAAGAGTCCAGCTGACCTCAGCCCCCCATACCCTACCACAGTGGCAGCCCACCAGCCATGCCCTGCCATTCTTGAGCCAGGGAAGTACCTCACCTGCCTCACCCAGGCCTGTGCCCTGCTCACTGTCCTTGCTTGCCTCAGCCTCCTGCCACCCCTCACTGGGGCACCTCCACTACTGTGTCTGCCTCCAGCCTGACTACTCTGCTGAACCCCAGGTGCCCACTGTCTCTTCCTCAGCCTGAGCTACTTAATGAGCACTCTCTACTGGAGATGACTCTACCTCTGGATGACCATTTCTTCTTGTTAGATTTTTTTTTTTTTTTTTGTGGTACTGGGAATTGAACTCAGGGCCTCCACCTTGCCAGGCAAGTACTCTAATGCTTAACTATACCCCTGCCCTTTTGTTTTAGAGACAGGGTCTCACTCACTTTGCCCAGGCTGGCCTCAAACTCACCATCCTCCTGCCTCTGCCTCTCAAGTAGGTGGGATTACAGGTGAGTACCACCATACCCATCTCCTCTTGTTCACCCTTAGGCCAGGAAGGGTTCCAGGGACCACTAGGGCTGGGAGGCTCCAAGAGGAGCCTCCATGATCCTCCACAACTTCCCTTATTGCTCCATCTGGGCTCTGAATGTCTGGCTTCCCTGGCCCTGCACATTCCAGCCACCCAGATTTTTCCCGAAGGTCCAGCACCACTGGGGCTCTCCCCTGGCCCCACATAGCCACATGTCCTGCTGTCTTCAGGAAAGACTTGACCCTGTCACCTCACACACCCCCTCCTCAGCCCTTGAAGTCTTGCCCCAGCCACTCCAGCTCTAGCCTCTGCACAGCCTTGTCCTCTGCCCAGCGTCCTTGCTTCCCACTGGCTCATGAAACAAGCTGAGAGGTGACTTGGGACCAGACTGTATGGGAAGGACAGATGCAGCCCCTGCCCTTGAGAGGCTTGGGAGTCAATGAATTGGCTTTTCAGACAAGCTAAGAGAGCATTTACTGTGCCACCACGCCAGGGGTGGTGGTGGTGGTGGGGGTGTGTGTGTGTGTGTGTGTGTGTGTGTGTGTGTGGGTGTGTGTGTGTGTGTCTGTGTGTGTCTGTGTGTGTCTGTGTACATGTGAGATAGCCTTCGGGCCAGTACCAAATCCAGTGATGGCCAATACTGACTAAAAATACGATTCTGGCCAGGCCCTGTGCTACCAGCAACAAATATGACACCACACCACAGCTACTGCCATTAGAACATTCACTAGATCCCGGTGGCTGTTAATGTTAGGCTGTATTCAGTCCTTCCCATTACCCTACAAGGTGGGGCCTATCACTAAAACACTGATTGTTACAAGTGAAAATAACTGAAGCTCAAAGGTGTTAAGTAATTCATCCAAGGTCAGGACCTGGCAGAGACAAATGTTGCCCCAGACTATCTGGGGTTGTGTGGGATAGGAATGGTCTGGGGACTCTGCTGAGAAAGGCCAGGGATAAGACTGAGACCAGCACAGTCTGACAGAACTTCCTGAAAGAATGGAAATATTCTGTATTCCCACTTTCAGAGATGGTATCCACCAGCCACATGTGGCTTCTGAACATATAAAGTGTCACCACTGCAACTGAGGAAGCAGTTATTTATTTATTTATTTACTTTGGTGGTACTATAGTTTGAACTTAAAGCCTCATGCTTGCTAGGCAAATACTCTACCACTTGAGCCACTCAACCAACTCTTTTTTGTGATGGGTTTTTTCAAGATAGCCTTGTGAACTATTTGCCCAGGCTGGCTTCCAACAGCAATCCTCCTGATCTTTGCCTCCTGAGTAGCTAGGATTACAGGCACGAGCCACTGGTGCCAGTTCCAATTTTTAATTTCACTTAATTTTAATTAACTTAAATGGAAACAGCCACACATAGGAAATGGTGGCCATAAACCAGGGTTCTTCCAACTACAGCCCGCAGGCCAAATTCTGCCTGGCTTTGGAAACAGTTTTATTGGCACACAGTCACAACTATATGTTTATACAGTGTCTGTGGCTGCTATGGAGTTACAAGATAGAACTGACAGAGATTGTACGGCCCACAAAACCTAAAATATAACTATGTGGCTTTTATTTATTTTTTGCAGCAGTACTAGGGATTGAACTCAGGGCCTGGCACATGCTAGGCAAGTGTTCTACCACTTGAGCCATGTCCCCAGCCCCCATGTGGCCTGTACAGAAAAAGCTCTGAATTACAGTGGACAACCACTGTCATCAGGTCAGAGTTAACTCATCAACTCTGATGGCTGGCTCTGTGCCTCACACTTCCCTGCCCTGTCTCTGGACCCACAATGTGTTCCTGGCCCCTCCTTGATGACAGTACTGTTCAGAAAAGCTTCCACTGACTGACAAACACTGGGAGCCACATGCTGCCTTGCCTTACTGAATTTCCATTACAGCCCTTGGATTCAGGTATATCATGGGACCATTTTACAGAGGAAAATCTCGAGAAGGCCAGACAAGTCTCCAAGGTCACAGAACTCACTAGCCACTGGTACTATCAAAACCCAGGTGGGCCAGCAGCCCAGGCCGGGTTCTCTATCCCTACCTAGCTCACCCCAAATGGCAGGTAAAAAGCAAAGAGAGGACCAGGTGTGATGGTACATGCTTATAAACCCAGTTACCCTGGAGGTGGAGGTAGGAGGATCCAGGTCTGAGGCCAGCCTAAGCAAAAGCATGTGACCCTTCCAAAAGACAAACTAAAAGCCAAAAGGGTTGAGGGCTCAAGGGTAGGGCAACTGCCTAACAAATATAAGGCCCTGAGTTCAATCCCTAGCACTGCCAGACTGAAAAAAAAAAAAGAGAGCGAGCAAGGTGGCTGTTTGAACCAAACTCATGTCAAGTATGGGTACTTCTGTTTGGACCAACTCCATGCCTGACAGCTGAGCAGGCTGGGGTGAAGGGTCTGCTGTGACTTCTACAAGGCCCACTGAGAGAGGACCCCACCCCCAAAGACCCTGTCCCCCACCCTGCTCACCATTGATCAACTCCAGGGCCTCCTCCTTGGTCCGGGTGATCTTCTCCTGCCGCCAGGATGAGGGTCGCCTTGACTGGCTGTGCTTCACCAGCAGGTGTGAGCAGCGGACCCTGGCAGGCTCCCCTTGCCCATTTTTGCTGCTGCTGCTACTGCTGCTGTTGCCACTGGGCCGCTCCCATTGGCTAGCGTTGGTGATGTGATTGAAGTAGTAGACCCGGCCTGAGGGGAGGGCAGGTAAGAACTCAGTTGGGGCTGTGCTCAGGGGGCAGAACCCTGGGTTTCCGACCAGAAGCCAGGATAAGGGACTGGTTTGTGAGATGCCTTCATTCAGTAAACCCACTTCATGTCCACCATGTGCCACAGGCTCTGCAGACACAGATCAACATGGAGGGTCACAGTCCCTGACACTACAGAACCAACACGCTAGGTAAAGTTTACCTAGGAGGTAAGATAACAAGGCAACTTCTGTCATTGACACAGTAGAGAAGAAAACAAGTCAGGGATGGAGAGGAAGCCAGGAACAGGGAGTGGCCTGAGTTCAAATCTGCCTAAACCTCTTACTCTGTGATTTACCTTCCCTGGGCCTCAGTTTTACTACCTATAAGAGACAACAGTACCTGCCTGTAGGGCTGCTATAAGGACTGAATAAGTTTGTACATCTGTAAGATGCTTAGGACAGAACTGCAGCTTCTATGTGTGTGTGATGGGTTTTTTCGAGATAGGGTTTTGCAAACAGTATGCCCAGAATGTCTTCAAACCTCAATGATCTGATCTCTGCCTGAGATGTCCTGATCTCTGCCTCCTGAGTAGCTAAGATTATAGGCATGAACAAGCAGCATCTGACTAGAACTGCAGCTTCTATTATCTCCACTGTGCAGAGGCTACACCTCCTGCATCTCAGACAACAGCGGCAGCAGGTGATGTTTCCTGCACATGTACTCTGCAGCAGGCATACACAGAGGCCCATAGGAACTGAACTCAGGTAGGACACACTCTAAAAACTCTGCTCTTCTCCCTACCTGGTGTCCTGGGTTAGAAGGGCAATGTTACCCAAGCTGTGGGGAGCATGAAGGAGTGAGACTGCAAAGAAGCTTGAACGAAGGACCCAGAATATTCTGGGTGTCACTCTAAAGGCTGGGAGTAGGCCTGGGTTATATGGTGGACCTAACACTGTAAAGAGCTGGGTGGCACCCACAAAGAAGGCAGTTAGGGTCCTGCTGAGTAGAAGTGGGAAGAAATGGGCCCAGAGCTGGGCACAGCATCAGGGTTTTTTTGTTTTGTTTCTGAGAGCAGGCTGACCTCGAACTCACAATCCTCCTGCCTCAGCCTTGTGAGTGCTGGGATTACAGATATACCCTAGCTGAGCGCATCGGGTTTATGTTGGGGTCACAGCCACAAGCCAAGACTGGAGCAGGTTAAGCAAACCAGTAAATAACTCTAAAACCTTAGCAATGGCTCTAGCTCCCTGAGCCCCCATCTTCTCATCTGAAAAATGGGGATGCGAAAATAAGAGCATGGAACCTAGAGAGAGTAATGTGGTAGTCAATGTTTGCAACGTGTTCACCAGAGCACATGATGCTCAATAAATAAGAATTATTACTGCGACTGTGACTATTATGGGCTCTGGAGGCAGCAGAGTGACCCTGGACCAACCCAGAGATGCTGGCCTGCTTCTCAGGCGTTGGCAGTGACACCTGAAGTGGAAGTGGACTCTGAAGACAGAATGGCTGGGATCTAACCCAGTCCCCAAGTCCTGAAATGCGTGATCTGGATGGGTTCCAAAAGTGCAGGCACCTCAGTCTCCTCACTTATAAAATGGGAGACAACTACCTACCTCCCACAGTTGCGGCAATTCAGAGAGAGAACTTAAAACACTTCAAGCGCTTGGCACGCGGCTTGGCGCAGAAATAAACATGCCCAATCATTAGCGCCATTATTTTGGCAAACCCTTCAGTCCGGCCCCAAGCACAGGGGGTGCAATATCGCAGATTCAGCAGTAGGTGTGGATGGCAGCGGTGTTACCGGGTAAATTGTGGAGCTCTGGCCATTCAACATTCTGGACCACGCCCTTTGCACTGTACTGGGGTGACCTCTTCCCTGGAGGAACCCCCAGGCCCAGCGGGGTGCAGAGACTTCCCCAGGGGCATCAGTTGCATTTAGGCCCAGAGGTCTCAGCCGGCCGGTGGGACCAAGACCATCGCCCAGGGGAGAGACACGACCTCCCCAGCCCCTCTCCCGCCCCCTGCCTCACTTTCCCTGGCACTCAGCCCGCACAACGCGGGCCGGGGCCGTTACCCCGGGGACGACGCGGAGGAGGCAAGACCCTGTGGGAGGAGGCGGCGGTACCACTGTGCCCGAGGGGACAGCTCGAGCCCTGCTTCTGCGGGCTCGCGCGGCCCCGCCCCAGCCCCGACCCCCGCGGCACCTGAGCTGCGGCTCATGCGCTTCTCCCATCCGGGCGGCAGCTTCTCTTCGTCCGCCATCTTCCTCCTACCGCAGCGCCGGCTCCGCCTCCGCCGCACCGCCAGTCGCCCGTACCCGCCCACCACCACAGCAGATTGGCTTGTCGTGTCCCGCACCGGGGCCTGGTGGCAACGCTTATTGGACAACTCAACCGTCCCAACTGGCTCTCTAGCTCTCTATTGGACAGGAGCTAGGGAGGGTGTATCCACCCACGGTTTACCTGGGGCCCGCCTCCGGTCGGCCTCACCCAGGCCACGCCCCTTTCCTCTTCTCAGCTTTTAAGTGGTGCGAAAGGGATGCGAGCCCGCCCTTTCAACGCCCTTTGCGAGCGCCAAAAAAATCCCGACTCCTTCTTGGCGCTCTTAGTCAGAGCCCGGCGGGATAGAATAGCGCTTCTTGATTGGCTACTGTGGCTGCGTATCCCGCCTTCCATACAGAAGCGTAGAAGTAACCGCGGCTGACTAGCTAACGAGGAGATACTGCCTTTGCTGTTGTCATAGCAACACAGTTGCCTTGGTGATGGGTAGCTAGGTGTTCAAAGCCTAAATTTGGCTCCTTTCTCTCTCTTCCTTTTTCCTCCAGATGTCCAAAGCTAACCTAGTTCCTTTTGTTTTTTTACAGGGCTAATCATGTCCGTATGCCACTGACCCAAGACACTTTTCGTTTCTTTTGGAATCTACTTATTCCCCGTTCCTGGGTGACTGGTGGGTGATGGCATTGCCACTCGGATGAGAACACGGAAGGATGCGCGGGTGGGTGCTCAATTTAAGCCAATTTAAAGTTACAGAGCCCGTGGAACACTGAGGAGGTAGTTGAGACACTGAACTGTGGGCTGGAGAAAGATGTAAGAGCCCAAGACAGAGACAGGGAAGCATTCAATTGCAGTTCGTCTACAGCATGGTCCTTATGTGACTGTTAAAAAGAATGAGGCTCAGTGACATGAACTCTGGAAAACACGATTAGAAGCAGGGCGAGGTAGGTTATGCGCACTCTGGAGTCAGACTAGTGAGATTCAAATCCTTGCTATAATCTTGAAAAAATTACTTCTCGGCTTTAGCTTCTCCAAGTGCAAAGTAAACATAAACAGTACTACACACCTCTTCTGTTTTATGTCAAGACTAAAGAGTGATCCGTATAAACAGTGTCTGGCCCATACAAGGATAGGTGTTAGCTGGTATTTGTTAGGTGAAAATCCAAGTACCACGGAGCAATTATGCATGAAAGTGTAACAAAACATCAATAAAGAAAACTAAAAAGAGTGAGTGGATACTTGTGGAAAAATGTCCGTTATAAATTATAAAAAGCAAGCTGCTGAACGCTATTATTAAAGTATGTATAATTATCTTAATTGTGTAAGAACTGTACTTTTTTTTTTTTTTTTTTGAGATAGGGTCTTGCTTTGTAGTCAAGGCTGGGATGCAGTCCATAGCCCAAGCTGGTCTTGAATTCAAGATCCTCTTGCCTCAGTCTCCCAAGTCCTGGGATCTAGGTGCATGTCACCAAGCCTGGCTCAAACTGTAATTTTGTTGTTGTTGTTGGCACTGGTGTTTGAACTCAGGACTCACACTTGCTAAGCAGGTACTCTACCACTTGAGCCATTTCTCCACCCCCTTTTGTGTGTGTGTGTTGGGTATTTTTAAGATAGGATCTCCCTAATTATTTGCCCCGCTGGCTTTGAACTGAGATCCTCCTGATCTCAGCCTCCTGAGTAGCTAGGATTACAAACCTGATTATATCACAGAAACTCTCTGGATTCCTTAAAATGTTAATTTCTATCACCAGTGATACTGGTGAAGGAAGAAATGAGGAACTTGATTTTATACAACATTTTGATTTTTATAAGCATGTGTTAGCATATCCTTTTCTGTTTAAAAACAATTTTAGACATAGAGCAGATTTGCAAAAGTAGTAGCGTTTTCATATACCTTTTACCCAGCTTTACATCAGCATCTTACATAATAAAAGAAGAGAGGCTCTCAACCAGGATCAATGTTGTTCCCCAGGGGACATGTGGTCATGTCTTAAGATATTTTTGGTTGTCACAAATGAGAGGAAGGATATACTACTATACTACTGGCATTTAGTGGGCAAAGGTCATCGATGCTGCTAAACATACTACAATTCGCAGGACAGCGTGCACAATAAATCATCCAGCCCAGGGCTGGGGTGTGGCTCAGTGTTAGAGGGCTTGCCTAGCTTGCACGGATCGTGGATTTGATCCCTACACAATAACAAAGAAAAACAAAATCCCTCTCCACTGCCCTTTTATAGAAGGAGAAAAATCCAAACAAATCAGTAAAAAGTATTCATTAAAAAGAATGAGAGAGACAATTTATATAATGATATATGATCAAGACATAAAGCACAAAAAAAGCAAGTTGCTGCCAGCCTCCCAGTACTCATGCCCACATGAGCTGACTGGGAGGCTGAGATCAGGAATAGCACATTCCAAGACCAGCCCAGGAAAACAGTTCATGAGATCCCATCTCCAAAATAACCAGAGCAAAATGGACTGGAGCTGTGGCTCAAGCAGTAGAGTACCTGCTTTGTAAGCATGAAGAGCTGAGTTCAAACCCTGGTCCCACAAGAACAAAAAAAAAGCAAGCTGCTGAATGGTAACGAGTATTAACAAAATGTATAACTACCCCCTACTGTATGGAAACTCTTAGTTCCCATTTCAGAAAATCCTTAGACTCATTTGAATACGTTAATGATTGCCACTGGCAGAAGTGATGGTATAAGAAACTAAAATTTTAACAAAACTTTTAGATTTTTTATAAGCACATATTAGCATAGTCATCTTGTGTATATGTTGGGGATTGAACCCAAGGCCTCTGGGACGTACTGTACCACTGAGCTACACCAGCCCCTAGCATGGTCATCTTTTCAAAACCAAACTGAAGTTATATAAATGCATTGCAAAAGGCTTAGCCTCAGGAGAATGGGTGAAGAAGGGTTTTACCTTTGGCCTATACACTTCTATGCTGATTTGAAATGAAAGAATCCCTCTGTTAAATCTGTCATGGAATTTTAAAAACTTTTTCTCATTTTAAGCTTCCTGCCATAGCTGGAATGACAGGCCCATGTCTGCTGAGACAGGGTCTTGAAAAATTTTTTGCCCTGGCTTGCCTGCAACCACAATCTTCCTCAAAGCCTCCCAAGTAGCTTGGGATGCCAGATGCACACCCAGACCCTAAGACAGGTTCTCATGAGTGACTTGCCTGGGTCAGACTTGAACTTCAGTCTTCCAGATCTCAGACTCCCAAGGAGCTAGGATAACAGGCCTCAAACACTGGCACCTGGCTGAGGAAAGACATTTCTGACATATCAAAAGGAAGGGGATAAAGATTTTTAATGAACACAGGAAAAAAAAAAAAAGAGGAAGGGGAGTCCTAGGATAGGAGAGAAACCACAGGCATGGGCTGGAAAGTGACTCATGGAGGCCAAAGAGCGACCACTCTTAATGAGCTACAAGCCAGCAGCATCCGAGGTCCAATTCCCAAGAAAGGGAGGCAGAGGCTGGGTGGAGCTTGGGGGAGGGGAAGAGTAGTGGCCTAGACTTGGCCATGTTCATGTATATAGGAGAGAGTGGATGAATGAGGCTTGGGAGAAGGGCTCAGAATGAGGCCAGGCCCAGGCTCCTCTCCTGATGTGTGAGAAGACACGGCAAGGTCAACATCACGATATGTGGCCAGGAGAAAGGTGAAACATTTGGCCTCCTGTTTATTCGAGCCTGGAGGAAAAAACTGGAGACAAATAACACTATAGTGGGCCGGAGGTGTGGCTCAAGTTGTAGAGCACCTGCCTAGCAAGTGCAAAACCCTGAGTTCAAACCCCAGCAATGCCAAATGAAAGTAATTATAAAACACAATAATGCTACGTGCCAGGAGTTGAGCTCAGGGCCTCGTGCATGTTAGGGAAGCACTCTACCACTGACCTGCATCCCCAGCCCTAAGGCATTTCCTGTTTTAATTGCACTACCTCAAGGAGATGTGGTTAATGTCACAAGGATCATTGTAAAGGAAGCTGAGAAAGAGGTAGGCTTTCTGAATCTCACTGCTCTGATCAAAGTCAAACCCAGCTAGCCTGACATTTGAGGCAAGGCTCATCATTCATAATGTGCCAATAAAATAGGTGTAAGAAAATTGACTGGGGGTTGGGCGATGATGCTCACACCTGTAATCCAAACTACTCAGGAAGCAGAGATCAGGAAGATCGGGGTTGGAAGTAAGCCCTAGGCAAATAGTTTGTGAGACCTTATCTCGAAAATACCCAACACAAAAAAGGACTGGCGAAGTGGCTCAAGTGGTAGAGCATCTGCCTAGCAAGCATGAGGAACCCGAGCACTGCTAAAAAATAAATAAATAGGGTAAAGGGAATAACAGCTTAAGCCCAGCATCGGTGGCTCACGCCTATAATCCTAGTTACTTTCGAGGCTGAGATCCAGAGGACTGAGGTTCAAGGTCAGCCTGGGTAAACAGTTCTTGAAAGGGTTTGCAGCTATTCTGGAGGCTGGAGCACAGGATCAAGTGTTCTAGACCAGGGCTGGCCCAAGGGCAGAGCATGAGGCCCTGAGTTCAAGCCCTATTACTAACAAAAAAAGAAAAAAAAAGAACAGTTTATTCGGTTCTGTCCTGCTGGGAGGCCCCATGTTGAGGGCCACATCTGGTGATTCTTCTTTCCAGTGGTGACTGTAGAGTCCCACTGTCACACAGGAAGTCACAGGGTGAGAGCAAAGAGACAGCAACAGACCCACTGAGCTAACCCATCCATTCATAAGAGCAGAGCCCTCATGATCTAACCACCTTTTAAAGGTCCTACATAGTCCTAGCTCACACTGGGTGTTAAGTTTCAACATGAGTTTTGGACAGACATCTAAGCCACAGCAAAGGCTTAGGGAGATTATATAACATCCCCAGAGTCACTCAGCTGTTTATGGCCAAGCAGGCATTCCATCCATGGTCTGTCTGAATCCAGAGCCTGTATTACTAACTACTACAGCTACTGTACCTACCCAAGGTCTTTTTTTAAGGCAGAATATCACTATGTGGCACAGACTGGCCTGGAACTCAAGATCCTCCTGCCTCAACCTTCCGAGTGCTGGGATTACATGTGTGTACCACCATGCCTATCCTCTCCCAAGATCTGTTCCTCTTGGAGACTCAAAGCAAAGCCCAGAGTTCTGTGTTCCCACTGTGCTGCTCTACTCCTCCCTTGTTGCTTCAGCCCATGCTGAGTTTCCAGTGAGCAGCTGTGCCCTGATGGTTTAGTAACAACCAGTTGCCAGCCCTCCCCTTCATGAGACAGCTCTCACACAAAGATGACAAACAAGTAGCATCTCAGCTTTTATTAATGTGAGTTTTTAAAAACAAGCATCCATAGCAGTGTGAGAGGTGGGAGAGGAGGAGAGTGCAGGAAGAAGGCCTGCCCTACTGATAATAAAGTTCCAGGTTCATCCCATCATGGATTTCATCTGAAGTAAAGGTGTCAAGGAATCCTCACTGGGGCTCCACCCCCCACACCCCCACTGCCCCGCACCCCTCATCCACTTACAGCTGGATACCAGGTGACTTGAAACCTTCCCTGGCTAAAGAAGTAATTGGACTGGGCCATTTTGATTTGGTGAGAATCCAAACTATAAAAAATACATATGCTTCCTGGCTAACAGACGTGCAGGAGTCTCATTCCAGCCTGACCTCCTGCCCCAACACTCAGGTGGAAATCAGTGTAAATACTTTGAACTTGAAGTGTCCAACTATTTCAGCAGTCAGCCACCCAACTCCCCATTTTCTCAGTGCCATGTGCCACATTCTAAGTTCAACATCTTCTGTGTTAAATTTCCTTTGTTTTTCTGGTACTGGGGATTGAACCCAAGCCCTGGCTATGCTACTCCACTTAAGTCATGCCCCAAGCCCTCTGTGCACTTAAGCACATACAGACTTCAGTACACAACCGAGAGAACCAGGGCCAGGCATGGAGACTGTCTCAAGAAGTCACACAAAGGCCAGGAGCTGGTGGCTCACGCTTGTAATCCTAACTACTCAGGAGGGAGAGATTCAAAGCCAGCCCCTGGCAAATAGTTCATGAGACCCTATCTTGAAAAAAACCCTTCAAAGAAAAGGGCTGATGGAGTGGCTTAAGGTGTAGGCCCTGAATTCAAACCCCAGTACTGGAAAAAAAAAAAAAAGTCGCACAAAGGATACAGTCCCCCAGCGATACATGGTCCTTAAAGATCGTGTACCTATATGGTGCAGACATTTAAGAGAGACGCTGAAGGAGGTTCTTCACCTTGGAGGCAGACTGCACCCCAGCATAGGGCTGCCTGCAGTGCTGCCCTCAGCCAACACCTTCTAGCCTAATATCGTCCAGCCCGCAGTTCTGCACTTACCACTTCTTAAGGACAATCTTGTTCCAACGGGTGCCAGTTTGGGCCGCGATCAGTTTCTTGAGGTCCCCGATGGTGTCATCGGTGCTGGGCACGGAGAAGTTAAGGCATGTGGGAGACGTAGAATGAGGAAGACGACATTCCAGGGTGGAATACATTACACTCTGCCAGGACCCCAACCGTCCCCTCTCCCACGTTTAAGTAAAACCACCCTCCAACACCGACGGGATTCCTGTCTCATGCAAAGCATCCCCAGAGACCAATGCCTCTCGGCTGTCAGTGGATACTTGCACTTGACGCGGACTTTCTTCCCCAGACGGTCGTTGCAAACAACCTCGATCATCCTGGCTGGAGCTACACAGGGCGGGGAGGAAGAGGCACTGGGGTCAACTTCCGGGTCTCCTAGGTCCCAGAAGCCCCAGTTTCCAAATCTCTCGGGTCCCAGACCCTCAGACCTCCCCTTGAGTCTGTTCATCTCCGCTAACCGCGGGATCCGAGTTCTCTCCGGCCCCACGTCCCGAGTCCCAGGACCGGGGATTCCAGACAGCCGCGTCTCCGCCCCTTCTCGCCCCCAGGGCTCCCGGCTTCCCTTACCACCGGCTCGCGGACCTTTGGTCCGCTGAGTCCCGCCGGCTTTTGTGGATTCCAGGCCTCTCCGCCTCACCTACTCACCTCGAATCGCCTCGAACCTGCCCACACCACAACCTCCTAGCTCGAGCGCCGAGCCCGGACTGGAGTAAACGCTGAGCACAGGAAGCGGAAGTGCTTAGCCGGAAGCGCCCGCTCTTAAGTCCCGGCTGCCTGTCCGCGCCAGGTTGGGTTCTTCAAGGTTCCGGGCTCGAGCAGAGCTTGAGATTCGCACGTACGGCTGAGGTTGGGCAGGGGGACGCCTGCGGTAGACTCGGCGATCGAGTTGGGGGGGTCTCGGCGAGTTCAGGGCCGACACCAAGCCCGTTAGAAGCCGTTTGTGAGGCACCTTCATTGTAGAGAGACCTGGTCCGTTGGTGGCGACCAGAGGGTCCCATGGGCAGGGATGACATCCTGTTATTCCTGCGCCCGACCAAGGCCTTTACTGCAGATTCAGGGCCATTGTGGAGCGGCAATCGAGTCCTGCCGCCTTGGTGCCTTCATTCAGGACAGGGCCGGGCCTCGTCGCCTTGGCTCACCTCTTCTCTCTGGCCATCGCGTCTGCCCCCCCGACCCCCGCCACATGTGGGATGCAGACTGCAGTCGATAAGCGATCCTGGATGAGAGTCCACGTTGTGAACCATCTACTCCTCGCCAACATGCAAACCCCGCAAGAAAGCTGGAAACCGCACAATTGCGAAATCTTTTGCTTCCGCATCTTCAAGGAGCATTTGTACCAGATTCCAGGTTCGTGGGAGCTGGTGGGACAGGACCCCCCCACCTTCCTAAATTCAACCAGACACCTTCTGCCAAAGGAGCTGTTGAACGGTTCCTTCTCAGCAGACAGGATTCCCCCAGGTCAGTAAGCCTAAATTTATTCTGAAAGGAATGAATTGATTTTGGCGGGGGTGGGGGGAGGGAGAGGAGGGGCCTTAGGAGTTTGTTGTTGTTGTTGTTGTTTTTTGAGACATGTCCTTGCTGTGTAGCCCAGACTGACCTCGACCTCGCGATCCTCCTGCCTCCGCCTCCTGATTCTGGGGATTACAGGCGTGGCCCACCACGCCCTACTAGGAGCACACCATTTCTTACCTGCCCAATCCATCTTCTCAAACTGGGATGTGAGGTTAGGTGGAGGACATACGAGGCCACCCTGTGGAAAGAACGGATGCTTTGTGCTGTGGTTTGAACATGGTTTGAGAGTGCTTCACAGGATTCCTGTGTTGGAAGCCTGATCCACAGTGAGGCAGTGTTGGGAGATGGTAGGAATTTTAAGAGGTGGATCCTTGTGGGAGGCATTGTGGCTCGCGTCTGATATCATGGAAAACAATTATTATTAATTTTTTAGTACTGCAGTTTGAACTCTAGGGCCTTACATTTGCTAGGCAGGCACTCTACCACTCACACCTCCAGCCCAAGCCATGGGTTTTGGATCCAGAGAGATAAGTCAGAATCCTAATCTTCCTTTAATATAAGCTGTGTGATCTCTCTGAATCTCATTTTCCTCATCTGTGAAAAAGGATGGCAACCCCCACGGTAGCCTTGGTGTAAGGAGTGGTCGTGGACAGTCATAGTTTGCAGTAGAGCAGATAGGAGAAGAGGGAAGGGTGGAAGTGCAAGGGTGGGCAACACATCCTTGCATTCACATAGAAATTGTATCCCACAAGGCCTTAACAATAGTTACCACTAGGTGGCGGAATTGCTAGCATTTTCCTTCTAATGCTTTTTGGTGTTTTCCCAGGTCTGTGACATTGAATACATGGGATTTTCTAAGGGGAAGGAGTAAATATTTTTGTTATTCTCCCATTTTATTTATTACTTACTTATTTTTATTAGTATATTATTGTTGTATTGGGGGTACATTGTGACATTTACAAAAGTGCTTACAACATCTCTTAGATTCCCCCCTCCATCATTCTCCTTATCCCTCCCCCTTCTTAGAATAGTTTCATCAGGTCTTATTGTTCCTTTTTCATACGTGAGTACATAATACTTCCATCATATTTGCTGTCCTTCACCCCTTCCTTATGCCTTCCCCTCATCCCCCCCACCCCCCACTGGGACCAATCCCCCCCACAGGACCTGTTTTACCTTCCTCTCCTCACTCTCCTCCTTTTTTGGCAGTACTGGGGTTTGAGCTCAGGACCTCATGCTTGCTAGGCAGGCACTATACCACTTGAGCCACTTCCCAGCTCCTTCATTTTTTTAAAAAGACATTTTTGTATGTTTATAATGGTTATACAGGGAGTTTCATTGTGAAATTTCCTTATACATACATACATATAATATATATTACATATTATGTATGTATACACTATGTATTATATATATATGTATTATACACCAAATCAGTTCATCCTCTCCATTATTCTCCTTTCTACCTGTCTCCTTATGGTGACTTCAACAGGTTTCAATGTGCCCAATTCATTATTTTTAGAAAGTACATCATCTATATTCACCTTCTTTACTCCCTTTTTTTACCTTCTCCTTCCTATTAGTGCCCTTGGCGTGACCTGTTTTACATTCTATTGTTTGTTGTTCAGTGGGATTTTTGCCTTGGTATTTTACCTGTAAATATGTAAGGTCAACTGGGAAGAATAAATATTCTTAGAACTGGGTGCTGGTGGCTTATGCCTGTAATCCCAGCTACTCAGGAGGCAGAGATCAGGAAGATCATTGTTCAAAGCCAGCTCGGGCAGATAGATTGTGAGACCCTATCTCAAAAAAACCCATCACAAAAAAAGGTTGGCTCAAGCGGTAGAACACCTGCCTAGCAAGTGTGAGAGCCTGAGTTCAAACTCCAGTGCCACCAAGAAAAAAATAATAAAAGTTCTTGGGGTATGGATCCATGGCTCAAGTGATAGAGCATGTGCCTTGCAAATGTGAAGCCTTGAGTTCAAGCCCCAGACTGCCAAAAAATATGTAAGAAGAATTTAAAAAGTTCTTTTAAATTTTTTTCCTTTTGTTTCTTATTTTTTGAGATAAGGTCTCACTTTGTAGCCCAGGCTGGCTTCAAATTCCCAATCCTCCTGCTTCCACCTCCTGAGTGCTTGGATTACAGGTGTGTACCACCATGGCTGGCTAAAAAATAAATTCCAGGTTTCTCTGTGATTCTCACATCACTCAAGCACAGGATTGTGACGCTGAGCTGTGGCCTGGGAGAGACAGAAGTGGGATGAGGTGTGCTACAAAAAGAAGAAGAAAATGAGGCCTGGGATTATGGGGGCTTGGGCTTCATGGGGGAATGAGAGGGTCTCTTGGAGGGGCTAGGCCATCCTGGTAGGTGGGAGGCAATGGGGAGTCCTGAACTAGACTGCTACCGAGTAAAGCTCCCTTCCTAGGCCCAGGTGGGAGGGGGAGGGGCCTCAGAAGACCTCAGGACATCTCACCTAGTATGACTCCCCTCACCAAACCCTGGGCATTATAATCCTGCACTGATGAGAGCTAGGAGCTACCATTTGACAGACTAGGGCAACTCCAGCCTGTATCAGAGCAAGCCAGGCCCCTTCTGCCACCAGAGGAAGGATCCTATACATGGGGTTCCTTTTCTCTCACTGACCACCACCCTCCCCTGTACTCCTGTTTGTACTCCTGTTTGCTGCTGGTAAAGAGATATTTCTTTCTTTTGTGTGTGTGGTGATGGTGGGGTTTGAACTCAGGTCCTCGCACTTGCTGTACCACCAGAAGATGGTCCTTAGAATCCCTGTATCTGAGCCAGGGGCAATGACACTTGTGTTCTGCTTAACATGAAGGCAGTGTCCCATCCAGAGTTCAGCAGGGGGAAGAGAACCTTCAGGATGCTCAGGAGGTCCCTTCTCAGCCTCCGAGCATCTCAGCAAAGCCCAGTCTATAGTTCGGATCTTTTGGGAGGGAAGGGTTGTTGCTGTTGTTTGCTTGGGTTTTTTTGTTTTTTTGTTTTTTTGAGACAGGATTTCACTTTGTAGCCCAGGCCTGGGCCTGGGCCTGCTACTTACCATGTAGCCCAGGCTGGCCTCAACTCCCAATCGTCCCGTCTCAGCATCCTGAGTGCTGAGATTATAGGTGTGTGCCATACTCCACCTAATTTGGCTCTTCCTGTCCCCCAAAGGCCCATGTGGTTAAAGGCTTGCTTCCTGGTTTGATGCTATAGGGAGGTGGTGGGATTTAAAGAAAAAAAATGGGTGAGGCTTGCTGGGCGCCAGTGGCTCACGCCTGTAATCCTAGCTACTTGAGCTACTTGGGAGGCTGAGATCAGGAGGATCATGGTTCAAGGTAAGCCCAGGCAAATAGTTCACAAGATGCTCTCTCCAAAATAACTAGAGTAAAATTAACTGGAGGTGTGGCTCAAGGTAGAGTGTCTGCTTTGTAAGTGCAAACCCATGAGTTCAAACCCCAGGCCTACCAAAAAAAAAAAAAAAGTATTTTTTCCATTGGAGGTTGGTTGAGTATAGTTGCAGAGCCAACTATGTTGAGTTTTGTCACTCAGTCTTTGTGATGTGACCAGGCAGCACAACGAATTGTATGTTAGTTTATTGAATAATAGCTTGGGAAGTCGGCAGAGCCTGTGCCACAAGCTCTTGGACAGCTGAGATTGCTATCTTATGCAGGTCTTTTGGACTTTTCCTCCATGGACACAAGACGATAGCCAAAGCATGAAGCATTTTATCTGTGCTCTTATTTGAAGAAAATGTCAAAGGATTGGAACTTAGGGTATGTGTGTTTTGAGGTAACACTTGCATGTGGGTAAAAATTTGAGCAGCATAAAAGGCACTACAAGCTGGGCACAGTGGTGTGAACCACACCTATAATCCCAGCTTCTTGTGAGGTGGACGCAGGAGGATCGTGGTCTGAGGCTGGTTGGGATAGTGCAAGGCCCTATCTGAAAAATAACTAAACCTTAGTGGTCTGGGAGTGCGGCTCAAGTGGAGAGTGCTGGAGGCTCTGCATTCAAACCCCAGCACCACCAAACGAAAAGGCAGTGCAGCAGCATATGGTTTCCTACCCTTGTGCCCCTCGCAGCAGCTACTGCAATTGAAAGTTTCTGTTTCCTAAAGATAGTTTGTGCATCCTGAAAGGTGTGATCTGGGGCCTCCCAAGACAAGGACACACCCTTCGGATGTAACAGGGTTCAGTCCAAAGAGACTTCAAACTTTCAAGTAACCAGCAGCATTTTAAATTATGTCAGAGGTAGGAAATGGAGATCTTGGTTTTCATTTGTTCCATTCCGTGTTCCTCAGGTGCTGGGATCAAACCCAGAGTCTTCCAAGTGCTAGGTATCCATGTGTACATACATATATAATTCTTAGCTCCAGTATTGTTTGTGGTAACAAATCAAGAAGCACCTGAATACCCATGAACATAGGGATGTTTGAATAACTTTGAGATTGGGTATGAAGGTCCAGGCTAGCCTCCAATTCGAGATCCTCCTGCCTCAGCCTCCCAAGGGCCGGGATTGCAGGCATGTGCCACCACACTTGGCTTTTGAGTAAACTCTTAACCTCTCTGAGGAATTACTGGTTTTCGTTTGTTTATTTGTTTTCTGAGTGATCTGTATATTTGGTGATAGTGTCAATTTATTCCTTGGATGAACTATGCCTCATATAAATTTATTCTCGTGCATCCAAAAGCATTACTAGGGCTGGGAGCGTGGCTCAAGTGGTAGAGCTCCTGCCTAGCGAGCGTGAAGCCTTGAGTTCAAAGTCCAGGACCAGCCCGCACCCCAAAAACCTAAACAAAGCCAAACAAAGCCTCCCTAAGCAAAAAGCTGACAGGACATCTGTCTGCCACGTCCTCCGCGTGAACGTCGTCCCGATCCCGCCTCAGGGCCCCATCCCCACCCGACGGCCTCCCAGGCTTTTCTTTTTTCTTTTTCTTTCTTGTTTTGCGGTCGTTGGTTCGACTCTGCAGCTGAACCACACCACCCTCCCCGGGCTTGGTTCTCGTCCTCAGCCACCACCCTTGCTCTCTGGGCTCCGCCCTCATGCCACGCCCCCGGCGTTGGCCACGCCCCAACCCCGCCTTCCAGACTTGCTCTTGGTCTTTATCCCGGCCTCCCAATCCTCGCCTCGCCTAGACCACGCCCTACAGGCGCAGACCTCTATCCCAGCCCCGCCCCATCCTAGCCACGCCCCCGAGCCTTTTCCCGCCAAACCACGCCTTCCCACTCGGTGCTTCTCCCAGCCTGGCCTCCCGGCTGCTCCGGCTCCAGTCACACCACCCCAGGGTCGGTCGTAGACCCGAGGCCGCACCTCCGAGCCGGTCCCGGCCCTAGGCTATCCGGGTAACGAGGCAAAGCCACTTCCCCGTGAAGGGAAAGTGGGGTTTCTCAGCCGGCTTCTGGACGTCGCGGCCACCTCAGCACCCTCAGGGAGCGTTCCCGCGTCGCTTTAACCGGAAGCGGAAGTGCGTGTCGGCGGGATCATGGCGACTCTGGTCGACCTGCCGGACTTGGTGCTACTGGAGATCTTCTCTTACCTCCCGGTCCGGGACCGGATCCGCATCTCCAGGTGCGGCCCCGCTCCTCGGGGGGAAGATCCGGGCAGGGGCGCTCCGGAGATGCGGATCCGGTCCTGGCGGGGCCGGGGTCGTTCTAACGACCGGTCACCTCCCCCAGGGTCTGTCACCGCTGGAAGAGGCTGGTGGACGACCGGTGGCTGTGGCGGCACGTCGACCTGACGCTCTACACGGTACGCGGGGTCGGCGGGCGGGCCAGCCGCCGGCGGGTTGGCTGGGACCCCGAGCACCTCCCTCCCGCTGCGGCGACCTCGGGGACCCGGCTGGTAGGTGGGGCCGGGTCGGGACCGGCTCCGCCGCCCCGCGCCACGGTTTCCCCAGCCTAGAAACAGGGAGGAAGCAGTGCTGCGAGCCGGCGCCGGTGTGCACGGCTGTAATCCCGGCTACCTGGAACGCTGAGATCAGGAGGGTCGAGGTTCGAAGCCAGCCCTGGCACATAGTTCCCGAGACCCCCATCTCCAAAATAACCACAGCGAAGTGGAGGTGTGGCTCAAAGTGGTGGAGTGCCTGCCTACAAGTGCGAAGCCCTCAGTACAAACTCCAGCCCCACAAAAAACCAAAAAAAAGTTTTGGTTTGGTTTTTTTTTTTTTTTTTACTTGCAAAGTGATTTTTTTTATAACCTAAATGAGCATAAATTTATTTGGTGACAAAATGACATCTGACGTGAACTGGCATGAGGCTATCCATACAGCCTTTTCCCTACCTACTTCGATAGAATGCTGTTTTCATACTGTGTTACACCGGGAAGTCTTCATTCATGTGATTACAGCCTACACCCCACTGTTGGTGTTAGATAGTGTCCACACCACATTAACTCTGAATTCTAAAGCGCATCTGTCCCCAACTGATTTGGGTATGGGATCGTGACCCTATAGAAAAATCACTTTCAGCCAGGCACTGGCAGGGATTGGGAGGATGGTGATTCGAGGCCAGAGCCAAAAGTTCACGAGACTGCATCTCAATCAAGAAAAGCTGGGTACAATGTTGCACTCCTATCATCCCGTGGGAAGCGTAAATAGGAGGGACTCCATCCAGGCCAGCCAGGACACAAATATGAGACAGTATTCAGAAAAATAACTGAAGCCAAAAGGACTGGAGGTGTCGTTCAAGCGGCAGAGCACTTACCTTGCAAGCTCAAAGACCTGAGTTCAAACCCCAGTACCGCCAAAAAAGAAAAAGATTTCACAAATCATGAATAATTGTACCAAACACATTGATTGGTGTTGCCACAGGTGCAGCTAAAAGCAATTGACAGTTGTCCCCTGTTAACTTGGGCAGAGTCACCACTATACTTGTTGTGAAGTGTTCCTTTCATCCTGTCCTTTGGTGAGAACGAGCAGTCTTTACAAGATCCAAATCTTTGGAGTGTCTTTGGAGTCAGGCTGTGTTGGATTCCCAGCCCAAACCTCCTGTTTCCTTTTTTTTTTTTTTCTGGGATAGAACCCAGGGTCTCATCCAAGCTAGGCAAGTGCTCACCACTGAGCCACACCCCAGTCCTGGTGTGTGCTTTTAGGCAAATGAAAGCATTCATTTTTTTGTTTTTGTTTTGGGTTTTTTTACTTTTGTAGTACTGGGGATTGAACCCAGGGCCTTCCACACGCTATGCAAGTGTTTTACCACCTGAGCCACACCTCCTGCCCTTCTGTTTGTATTTTGTTTCTGAAACAGGGTCTTGCTAACTTTTCCTGGGCTGATCTCGAATTTGAGATCCTCCTATTTCTGCTTTTCGAGTGGCTGACATTATAGGTGTGAACTATCACACCTGGGTTTTTTTTTTTTTTTTTTTTTCTTTTTGTGGTACTGGTGTTTAAACTCAGGGTCTATACCTTCAGCCACTCCGTCAGCCCTGTTTTTGTGTTGAGTTTTTCAAGATAGGATCTTGAAAACTATTTGTCCCATCTGATCCTTCAAACTCTGATCCTCTTGATCTCAGCCTCCCGAGGTCCTAGGATTACAGGAGTGAGCCACCAGCGCCCAGCATCTGGCTACTTTTTAAAAAATAATACATATGCAAGATTTGAAATGCAAAACAGGAAAAATTCAAATATCTTTAACTAAGACCTTAAAGTCTTGTCCATATTTCTGTCCTCCCAAGTCAACCTGTTCTTCCTTCCTGGAGGCAACAAGTGTTCCCATTCACTTTTGCATCCTAGAGACCCTGTCATCCCTTGGTATCTGCAGGGATTGGTTCAAACACCCCAGATACCCAAATCCCCGGATGCTCAAGTCTTCATATATAAAATGACATGGTGTTCACGTAGAACCAGCACATATTGTCCTGTAGACTTTAAATTATCTCTGAATGACTTAGAATACTTAATGCAATGTGAGTGCTATGAAAGCAGTTATTTTTGTTTTTTGTTTTGGTGGTAGTGGGGTTTGAACTCAGGGCCTCATGCTTGCTAGGCAGGCACTCTACCACTTGAGCCACTCCACCAGCCCTGAAAAAGATTTTTTATCCATGCTGGAGGGATGGCCTAAGTAGTACAGTGCTTGCCTAGCAAGCACAAAGCCCTGAGTTCAAACCCCGGTACCACCAAACAAACAAAAAACAGTAGGCCTGATAGTGTGCACCTCCCAGCACTGAGGCTGAGGCAGGAGGATCCAGGGGTCAAGGCCATCTGTCATCTTGGGCTGCATAGCAAGACCCTATCTCAAAACAGAATAAAAAAAGGGAGGCACAAAAGTCATCAATAGGGCTTATGGTTGGTGTAGTGGCACATGCCTAGAATGCCAGCAATCTGGAGGCAGGGGCAGGAGGATCTCTAGTATTAGAGGCCAGCCTGGGCTACATAACCAGACCTCATTGCTAAAAAAAAAAAAAAACAACAGGCTTGGCACCAGTGGCTCATTCCTGTAATCGTAGCTACTCAGGAGGCAGAGATCAGGAGGATCGCAGTTCAAAGCCAGCCTGGGCAAATAGTTCTCGAGACCCTATCTCAAAAAATCCATCACAAAAATAGGGCAGGTGGAGTGGCTCAAGGTGGAGGCCCTGAGTTCAAGCCCCAGTACCACAGAAAAAGGTGGGGGGAATTGAGGGCTCACAGAGCCATGGGGTGCTTTCTTTCCTCCTCCAGAAGCTCCTGGGAATGTGTTCTGTCGCTGAAGGCAGATCTGACTGGATCTTTCTCCCCACTGAATTTCTACAAAGTCCCAGCAGCCAGAGTAGTGGGGTCAAACCGTCTTCTTATTCCTGAGGAGAAGGCTGGCAAGCCCAGCCGGTCACCAGAACCCATGCCAGGGTGTGTCTATCACCAGCTAGGACAGGCAGGGTGCTCGGGAGCCCTGTGCCTCTCACCCATCATCCCCCATGCCTGGTTCTTGCAGATGCGGCCTAAAGTCATGTGGCACCTCCTTCGGAGATACATGGCGACCCGACTACATTCCCTGCGGATGGGTGGCTACCTATTCTCTGGCTCCCAGGCCCCCCAGCTGTCCCCTGCCCTGATGAGAGCCCTGGGCCAGAAGTGCCCCAACTTGCGGCGCCTGTGCCTGCACGTGGCTGACCTGAGCATGGTGCCCATCACCAGCCTGCCCCGCACACTGAGGACGCTGGAACTGCACAGCTGCGAGATCTCGATGGCCTGGCTGCTCAAGGAGCAGGACCCCACCGTACTGCCGCTGCTCGAGTGCATCGTGCTGGACCGTGTGCCCGCCTTCCGAGACGAGCACCTGCAGGGCCTCACGCGCTTCCGGGCCCTACGCTCGCTGGTGCTGGGTGGCACCTATCGTGTCACCGAGACAGGGCTGGATGCCAGCCTGCAGGAGCTGAGCTACTTGCAGCGGCTGGAGGTGCTGGGCTGCACCCTCTCGGCTGACAGCACCCTGCTGGCCATCAGCCGCCACCTCCGAGATGTCCGCAAAATCCGGCTGACCGTGGGGGGCCTCTCTGCCCCTGGCCTGGCTGTGCTGGAGGGAATGCCGGCCCTGGAGAGTCTGTGCCTTCAGGGGCCCCTCATCACCCCAGAAATGCCGACTCCTGCCCAAATCGTCGCCTCCTGCCTGTCTATGCCCAAGCTCAAGGCGCTGGAGGTGCAGGGGCTGGGCTGGGAGGGCCAGGAGGCTGAGAGGGTCCTGTGTAAAGGGCTGCCCCACTGTATGGTCATCGTCAGGCCTTGCCCCAAAGAGTCCATGGACTGGTGGATGTGACATGCCACCCATCCCTGAGACCCAACCCGGCTTTCACAGTGGAGCCCCCGAAGGCTCCAAGCAGCAAATGGAAGTGCAGATGATCGGGCTTGAGGGAACTGAATGCAGCAAGGACTGAAAACCAGAGCCTTAACTGGGCACAGCGCCTCACGCTTGTAGTCCTAGCTACTTGGGAGACTGAGATCAGGAGGATCAGGGTTCAAGGCCAGCCCCGGCAAATAGTTCAAGAGACCCCATCTTCAGAATAACCATAGTTAAATGGACCAGAGGTGTGGCTAAAGTAGTAGAGTGCCTGCTTTGCAAGTGCAAAGCCCTGAGTTCAAACTCCAGTCCCACCAAAAAAAAAAAAAAGAGCCTTGGGACCTCCAGACTGGGGGGGAGGGGCTGATTTGCCAGCTTTGTGGCCTCGTCCCATCAGCCATTCTCTGGGAGGCCCAGTTCCCACATCTAGAAATAGCGATCAGAGCTACCTCATTATAGTGCAAAGCCTTACTCTAACAGACCCCAGCCCCGGAGGACCCGGATGCAGGGTCATTCTCCAGGTCATCCTCAGGGTCCTTCACCCTCAGGAATGTGATGGGTGCAGACCAGTGGGGTTAAGAGCTGGAGCCCATCCTCCTCCCGAGACCTGGGAGGACCATCTATGCATGTGCACACACACCTGTGCAGCGTGTACACCCACACGCACTAAGACACCTCAGGGCTAGAGAGGCTCGCCGCTGAATAATCCAGATGTTCCCCAAGGTTCTCACTTGTATTTTCTGTATCTTGTATTCTGCCTTTTTCACGTTTTCCACAGCGTATAGTATTTTGCTATTAAAGAACAATAATCATTTTCTGAAGAAGAGCATTCCATTTATTCATTGGATAAGTGTGCCCCACTCACCATGTACTTTGCAGGTGCCATTCTAGGTATGGAGTCACAGAACAAAGACCCTTGTAGTGCAGAGATGCCAGGGTGGCAAACAGGTCACACATCTGTGGACTAATTTTACAGCCTCCAGGGTGATGGGATCGAAGTACAGATGGTTGGTAGAGAGAGAGGGCAAAGATCTGAGACTTGATAGAGCAGCCATGGGGATGGTGGGGGAAGATCAGGAAAGGCGAAGTCCCTGAGTGGGGGGACTGGGGTGTGACTCTACAAAAAAAGATGGGAATGACCCTGGCACTTCTCAGGAGCAGGAAGACGGTCCCTGTGGCAGGGTGAATGGGGGAGAGCTCCTAAGGACAAGGGCAGGCGGGACTTCCCTTGCAGGTGGCTCAGGTTTTAGGGGCTCAGCAACAACTCTGTCTTTTGAGTGGGACCCCACTTGGAAGATGCAGGTGTTGATAAGCTTAGATCCTGAGTACGCACCCAACAGCTAAGCCTTACTTTGATCTGAGTTGGGTTGGGGGATATGAAGGGGTGGTTCAACCCAGGTCTTGGGACTCACCACCTGGTGCCTCCCCTGTCGCCAGGGGAGCCAGAAGGGAGGGGACAGCTGAGCTGAGTCCCTTGGGTCCTTGTTCCAAACCCACCCATCAGGGGAGCTGCACCTGTTCCTTCCCAGCCTTTTCTACTCAGAGTGTCATAGAAAATCCTTCACTGGCCACTTGAGGGCTGGGGCATGGGTGTGCCCCAGATGTGACCATGGGCAGAGTCTTGCAACTGTCCAAATCTGTGACCAAACCTAGCAGATGCAGCCCAGGACATGAAGGGTGGGGTGGGCTGGGAGAGGGACAGGGTGGAGCCACACTGGTGCTTGGAGAGTAGAGAAGTCACAGCTGCTGGGGCTCCTCTGGGGAGGGGTCCTGGAAAGCTGAGGTCTGATTGGGGGAGTATAATGAGGGGCTCCACGCCAGTGACCCCAAACTGCAGTGATGCTATGGTTGCCATGGTTTGAGTTTGTCTCCCAAGAGTTAATGTGTTGGCAGCTTGGTCCTCAGTGGAGGTATGAAAGATGGTAGGACCTTTAAGAGGTGGAGTCTAGGATTGGGGGTGTGGCTTAAATGGTAAAACACCTGAAGTTCTGAGTTCAATGCCCACTATAGCCAATAATCAATAATAATCTGGCGGGGTGCAGGGTGGCTCATGCCTGTAACTCTGGCTTCTCAAGAGGGAGAGATGAGGAGGATCAGGGTTCAAACCCAGTCCCGGCAAATAGTTCGAGAGACCCTATCTTGAAAAACCCGTCACAAAAATGGGGCTGAGGTGGAATGGCTCAAGGTGTACGCCCTAGTACTGCAAAATAATGATAATAATAATCTGTGTGTGTGTGTGTGTGTGTGTGTGTGTGTGTGAGAGAGAGAGAGAGAGAGAGAGAGAGAGAGAGAGAGATGGAATCTGATGAGAGGTCCCATAAGTCATTTAGGGGTATCCCCTTGGAAGTGACTGTGGGACCCCAACCTCTCTCTGGCTTCCTGTTTACTGCTGTGACGTCTTCCACACACGCAGACACCATGTGATGTTACTCCAGTGAGGTCTTCACCAGAACTGATTTGTTACTGACATCATGCCCTCAAATCTCTAGAACTGTGAGCATAACCCTCTTCTCTTTATAAAGTTAGCCTGTCTCGGGCATTTTGTTTTAATAATAATTGAACTAACACAATTGGGCCAGGAAGAAAAGTCTTCCCTTCTTTCTACCTTACCAGGAAGGAAGGAGTAGCAGCTACAGTCATTTAGAAGGAGGGAAATTGGTGGTGGTGAAAGAAACCCTAATTTGACCCCAGTACTGCCAAAAAATAGCTTTTCCTAATGGGTGCGCTGGTGCACATCTATAATCCCAGCCACTTGGTTGGCTAAATCAGGAGAATAACAAGTTCAAGCCTGCCAGAGCTACATAGGCATTGCTAGCCTGGACAATTTAGCAAGACCCCTGTCTCTAAGCCATGTGTGGTGGTGCACACCTGTAATCCCAGCACTCCGGAGGCAGAAGCAGAAGGATCAGCTGCAAAGGCTACATAGCAGGCTACATAGGGAGAAAGAAGCAAACATTGATGTCTTCATGACTGATGGAAGGTGGATTGGAGCATTTGGCTAAGCTCATTGGCCCCAGAGGCCTTTGTGATATTTCTGCCCTGTGTTTGCCAAATGCACTAGGGTGTGGCACAGCTGCTCAACCACAGGGCTCCCCTGCAGGGAAAAGGGGCCCGAGTGTTTACTTTGTGCCCCAGTTACTGTGCAACCAATATACAGAATGTTTTCTTTCATCTTGCAAAACTGAAACTCTGCCCCATTAAACACGAACTCCCGTTCCCTCCCCGCCCCCAGCCCATGGCGCCCCCCACTCTACTTCTAGCTCTATGAATTTGATAGCTAGGTACCACCTATAAATGGAATCATACAGAATTATGTCCTTTTGTGACGGGCTGATCCACTGACATGATGTTCTCAACGTTCACCCATGGGTAGCCTGTGGCAGGATTTCTTTCCTTTTGAATCCCGAGTAATATTCCATTGTATGAGTGTATCACATTGGCTTATCCACTCACCTGTTCATCCACATCTGGGTTGCCTTTGCCTCTTGGCTATTAAGAATAACAGGTGTGTAAGTATCTTCTCAACAGCCTTCTTTCAAGCACTCTGGAGGCTGAGAGAGGAGAATAGTAATTTTGAGGCTGTCCTGGGCTACAAAGATCCTGTCTGTAGCTATTTGGGAGGTGGAGATTAAAAAGCTTAAAGTTCAAGGCCGGCCCCAGGAAAAAGCTTGAGAGACCTCATCTCAACCAATAGCTGGGCATAGTAGTGTGTGCCTGTCATTCCAGCTACACAGGAAGCATAAATGGAGGATCACGGTCCAGCCTGGCCTGGGGAAGAATTACTCTATTTGAAAAACGTAGGAAAAAAGGGCTGCAGGCATGGTAGAGTACCTGCCTAGCAAGCACAGGGCCCTGAGTTCAAACTCTAGCACCACCAAGAACATAAACAAAAAGCAAAAAAAGAAAACCTGTACTGGTCATTAGATTAGGCATTTTGACAGTGCAGTTCCAAGTTAACAAGCAGAATAATACAAAGACTGGACAGCAAGTTGGAAGAGTTCCACAATATAACATACTGAAGTTTGAAAACTAGGAATTAAATCATCAGAGTATTTACGTAACAGTTTTATTTGTCCAAAACTCACAATGCAGGGCTGGGCAGGGCGCCAGTGGCTCACACCTGTAATCAGAGCTACTCAGGAGGCAGAGATCAGGAGGATCAAGGCTCAAGGAAGCCCTGGGGAAATAGTTCGTGAGACCCTATCTCGAAAACACTCAAGACAAAACAGGACTGGTGGAGTGGCTCAAGTGGTAGAGCACCTGCCTAGCAAGTGTGAGGCCCTGAGTTCAAACCCCAGTGCCACCAAAAAAAGTAACACTAAAATAAAGAATAAATTAAAACAGTGCAGGGCTAGGAATGTTGCTCCATGGCACAGCACCTGCATGGCACCTGTAAGGCCCTGGGTTTCATCCAAGCACTGGGATTACAGGCATAGGCTAACCCACCCAGACTGGAAAATATTTGTTTCATCTGAGAATTTTCAGAAAAAAATGAAAGGTTTTATGTTTGGTTTTGGAAAAAAAATAGCTACTTTGTGTTTCAGGGTTATAATCCCAGAACTCAGGAGGCAGAGGTAGAAGGACCCCAAGTTCAAGGCCATCCTAGGCTACAGAGACACCTTAGAGGTTGGGGGGAGGAAGGGAAACCTGATTGAGATGGCATGAAATACCACTATCATCCTGTAGATGGCAGCATGCCACGTAAAATCATTAGCATCTCACCAGTCCTTGAAGAAAACTATTTGTTGACATCTCCTGTGTCAGCTGGATACTCTTTTTTTTTTTTTTTTTTTTTTTGTGAACTGGTTAATTCTTGTGTTTATTCCCCAATTTTTAAAACTTATTCACTTATTCACATGTGCATACATTGTTTGGGTCATTTCTTCCCCCTGCCCCCCTCCCCTACCATCTGCCCCCCTTCCCCCCTCGCTTCCAGGCAGAACCTGTTCTGCCCTTATCTCTAATTTTGTTGAAGAGAAGACATAAGCATAACAAGGAAGACAAAGCGTTTTTGCTAGTTGAGTTGAGGATAGCTACACAGAGAGATTCCTAGCATTGCTTCCATGTACCCATGTGTTACGACCCATGTTGATTCATCTCTAACTGATCTTGACACTGGTTCCTGATCACCTTCTCCTGTTAACCTCTGTTGCTTTAAGGTTTCTGTATTAGCTCCTCTGCAGGGAGAATGTCAAACGCTTTCATGTTTTGGGTTTTCTACCTATTCCTATATCTCCCGTATGTGCTCTCCCCTTTTCTTGTGATCCAAGCCCAACCACATAGCTGCATTTGCCTTAGATCTAAAGTCTGCATATGAGGAAGAACATACAATTTTTGATCTTCTGAGCCTGGCTGACGTTGCTCAGAATGATGTTCTCTAGTTCCATCCATTTACCTGCAAATGATAAGATTTCATTCTTCTTCATGGCTGAGTAAAATTCCATTGTGTACAAGTATCCGTGACTTAGCTAGCATGTGGCTCAAGGGGGTGGAGACAGGCCTGGCAAACACAAGACCATGAGTTTAAACCAGTGCCACCAGAAAACAAACACCACCAAAACTTTGTGCATCTGATTTATATCAGAGCATCCCGCACCTCCCAAAGCTCCCCAATAGTAATCGATTGGGAAATGAAACAGAAAACTAAATATACTTGCATATAATGTCTAGAGGGTGATGCACAGAGGACACGCGCAGAAATGTCAGGTGCTCAGGATTCTTGAGCCTGCTCTGAGAATGAAAGCACAGGTGGACTCCAGCAGCAGAGGTTGGAAAGATTTTATTTGTAGAGAAGAGAAGAGAAAGACTGCATGTTGGGGAAAGCAGGGGGACCCAGAAACTAGTGGTCCCCTGGGTCAGGTTGGAGATTGGGTCTTTATAGTAGCCCTTTTTGTATATTGCCCCAGGGTGGAGATGTCTCTCAGGTGCAGACAGTTTCCTGGGAAGGAGAAGTGTCTCCTTGACCACTTACCATCTTTTGGGACCTCCTGCAGTCCATCCTTCAATTCCCTCCTCTCAGTGACTGCCCTAACTGCTGTTAGGGATAGGGACAATGAAGTCTGTTCAGTAACTGCTTCCTGTTGACCGGGGGCGATGAAGGGCCCCGCAGCATCAGGGCTGACCATGAGAGAGGAGTTAGAGGGGAACTCGATAGTAGGTCGTTTTCATCTCCATCAGAGGCATTTGTAGTTTGATGGATTCTAGGGGAGAAGAAACAAACTTGACAAGTAAGTTTAAAATGCAAGGCCCAAACACAAGAAAGAGAATAATAGCAACTATAGGCCCCAGAAAGGGTAGGAATGAAGTCCTGGAGGGAAGCCAGGATTTTATTTGGTCCCATAGCTGTGTAGGAACCTGAGTTTCAAGAGATTGCTCCCGGAGCCACTTAACCTGTTGGAGAATGTAGTCTGCACGTTCCTGTACAATGCCTGAAGTGTTTATACATGTGCAACAGGAGGTATTGGTGATGGCGATGGCACATACCCCCTCCCCCACCTTGTTTGGCCAAAAGAAAATCTAGGGCCAGTTGGTGGTCCATGACCATACAGGCAAGGGATGACAAGGACCTTTGTATGTCCTTAATGGCAAGGCCTACCTGGTCTGAGGTGTCCTTTGCTACTTTGGTTAGGTTTTCTTGAAGTTATGTGATTGGCAATCACCCCATATCTGATTCCAGCAAGGGCTGCAATTAATGCTGTTATCCCTAAAACTATTAGAGTAACTTCCCTTTTATCTCCACGAGACGCTGCTCATGTTGTCGTTAGCATTCCCCTTCCCTTCCAGATGGCTGCATGAGCATGCAGGATGAGGAAGGCATACTTAAAATCTGTACAGATGTTGACTCTCTTTGCCAATTGAGCACTTGTATTAGGAGGAAGAGGACCTGATTTGAGGATGCCAAATTCTGTTACAACTGCAAACCCTAAATGTCTGACACCATTTCAGACAAAGGAACTGCTGTCAGTATATAATTCTAGATATTTTTTATTTTTTTAAGGGCCGATCAGTTAAGTCAGGTCCAGCAGCATAATTTTTCATAAGTACCCTCTCACATGAGTGTTCAGGATTTCCCTCTGCCTCTGGTAGAAGGGATGCAGGATTTAGGCTCTGGTAGGTCCTTAAAGTTATTTCTGTCCCTCCCAGAAGCTGGGCCTGGTATTTAAGTAAACAGCTGTCAGATAGCCAAAGTTCTCCTTTTGAGTTTAAAATTCCCCCTAGGTCCTGTGGGGTGTAAACCGTTAGGGGGCGGTTTAGGATGAATTTATTTACATGTGCATACATTGTTTGGGTCATTTCTCCACCCTGCCCCCCTCTCCCCCCCTCCCCCCTCCCCTTCTCAGTTTCAGGCAGGTCCTGTTCTGCCTTTATCACTGATTTTGTTGAAGAAAGGACATATGCATAATAAGAAAGACAAAGCGTTTTTGCTAGTCGAGTTAAGGATAGCTATACAGAAAGATTCCTACTATTGCTTTCATGTACCCATGTGTTATGACCCATGTTTTTTTTTTTTTTTTTTTTTTGCAGAGGTCGGAAAGATTTTATTTGTTAGAGAATTTAGTTGGAGAAAAAAGAAGATAAAGACTGCATATTGGAGAATGCAGGGGGACCAGGAAACCGGTGATCCCGTGTTATGACCCATGTTGATTTAACTAACTGATCTTTACATTGGTTCGTGATCCCCTTCTCATGATAACCTGTCATTTTTAGGTTTCTGTATTAGTTCCTCTGGTGTGGGGACATCAAACCCTTTCATGTTTTGGGTTTTCTACCTATTCCTATATCTCCCGTATGTGCTCTCCCCTTGGCATGTGATCCAAATCCAAACACACTGCTACATTTGCCCCAGATCTAAAGTCTGCATATGAGGGAGAACATACAATTTTTGGTCTTCTGAGCCTGACTGACCTCACTCAGAATGATGTTCTCCAGTTCCATCCATTTACTTGCAAATGATAAGATTGCATTTTTCTTCATGGTTGAGTAAAATTCCATTGTGTATAGATACCACATTTTCTTGATCCATTCATCAATAGTGGGGCTTCTTGGCTCTTTCCATAACTTGGCTATTGTGAACAGTGCTGCAATAAACATGGGTGTGCAGGTGCCTCTGGAGTAACCTGTGTTGCATTTCTTTAGGTATATCCCCAGGAGTGGGATTGCTGGATCATATGACAGGTCTATGTTTAGATTTTTAAGAAGTCTCCAATTTTTTTCCAGAGTGGTTGCACCAGCTTGCGTTCCCACCAGCAGTGGACTAGGGTTCCTTTTTCCCCACATCCTTGCCAGCAGTTGTTGTTGGTGGACTTTTTGATGATGGCTATTCTAACTGGGGTGAGGTGGAATCTTAGTGTGGTTTTGATTTGCATTTTCTTTATGGCCAGAGATGGTGAGCATTTTGTCATCTGTTTTTTGGCCATTTGAATTTCTTCTTTTGAAAAAGTTCTGTTTAGTTCAGTTGCCCATTTCTTAATTGGTTCATTGATTTTAGGGATGTTTACTTTCTTAAGTTCCCTGTATATTCTGGTTATCAGTCCCTTGTCTGATGTGTAGCTGGCAAATATTTTCTCCCACTCTGTGGGTGGTCTCTTCAGTTTAGAGACCTTTTCTTTTGTTGAGCAGAAGCTTTTTAATTTTATGAAGTCCCATTTATCCATCCTTTCTCTCAGTTGCTGGGCTGCTGGGGTTCTATTGAGGAAGTCTTTGCCTTTACCTATTTGTTCCGAAGTGTTTCCTGCTGCTTCCTGTAGTAACTTCAGAGTTTCAGGTCTGATATTTAGGTCCTTACCTCATTTTTGACAAAGGTGCCAAAAATATATGATGGAGAAAAGACAGCCTCTTCAACAAATGTTGCTGGGAAAAGTGGTTACTTGTCTGCAAGAAACTGAAACTAGATCCATGTCTATCACCCTGTACTAGTATCAACTCAAAATAGGATAAGTTTTTGAGCTTCAGGCACTAGAAGGCTTAGCCACTGCTCTAAGGCATCCTGGCCATCCCTTGGCTACCTGATCTAATTCTTTACTTAAGTAGAGCTGAGTCACCACTCCCCCGGCCAGTCCTCCCTTTTCATAGACATATCATTGAAACTTGTCCTGTACTGGGAGACCCAGGGCTGGAGCTGTCATAAGGGCCTTTTTTAACTGGTGGAATGCATTTTCTGACTTGTTATCCCATTTAATAATGGGCTGGGGATCCTTCTGTGCTTCCTTAGGGATTTGATATAAGGGCCTGGCTAGGTCTGCATATCCCAGGATCCAAATTCTACAGTATCCTCTCACCCGCCTAAAGGCCCTCAATTGTTTTAGAGTTTTAGGTAGAGGAAACATCAGGATTGGACGGATTCTATCTTCTCCTAGAGACCTCATTTCTTTTTCCAGGACAAGACCTAAATATGTAACCCTAGACTGACACAATCGAGCTTTTTCTTTAGAGATTTTATATCCTCTGTCTGCTAGGAAGTTTACTAAGGACTCAGTGGCTCATGAAATGACAGGCTCATTTGGTCCACAGAGCAGGTCATCTACATATTGTAGCAGAGTAGCTTGTGGATATTGCCACTCTGCCAAGTCTTGGGTTAGAGCCAAAGAGGTGGGGGCTCTCTCTGAATTCCTGGGGGAGGAAAGTCCAGGTGACCTGTCCAGACTTTTGTGTGGGGTCCTCAAAGGCAAAGATAGGTTGACTTTTAGGATGTAAGGGAATGCAAAAAAAGGCATCCTTTAAGTCTAGGACAGAGTAGTAAGCAGTACCTGGGGGTATTTGGGCTAAAAGCTTATAGGGATTTGGAACTACAGGGTGGAGAGGCACTAGTGCTTCACTTGATCAGGTGGAGATCCTGGACTAGCCTCCATTTGTTAGGCCCCTTCCTGACACCAAGGATAGGAGTATTATTGGGCTGGAGCATTCTGTTAGCAGTCAGTCCCTGTCTCTTTAAGTCTTTGATTATGGGAATTAGCCCCTCCTTAACTTCTGGCTTTAAAGGATATTGTTTTTGATGGGGAAACCAAGAGGGGTCCTTGAGATGAATTAGGTCTGGGACAGCTGTTCGTGCCTGTCCCACGGTGTATCCATCCGTCCATGCTATGGGGTCTACTTGTTCCTCTATCAGGGGCAAGCAAAATTACTCTCCTGGGGGTAAAAGTAGCTGTACCCCCAATTTGGATAGAAGATCTCGCCCTAGCAGAGGAGTAGGGGTTTCTGAGACAATTAAAAAGGAGTGAGAGAAATGGAAATCTCCCCAGGAGCAGGCTAAATACTGAGTGAAATAACACTCTAGAGGCTGGCCTGATATGCCCCAAACAGTAATTTTCTTGGAGGACCTGGGTCCGGGAGAGAAAGGAATAGCTGAAATACTGGCTCCAGTATCAGTAAGGAGGCTGACCTTGTGCTTTTCGATAGTGAGTATAACCCGGGGCTCCCCTGCTCTTACATGGTTATAGGAGCCTGTATGGGAGGCCCTGGTCTCGGTTCCCCTCAGGGGATCTTCCATGTTTTCCCCAACAAATGGGGCAGGGTCCCAGAGGTAGCTTTCTCCAGGGGCACTCCCTCCTAAAATGGCCTGCCTGTCCACATTGAAAGCATGTCCTTGGATTTGGACTTTGCCCCAGTGAAGCCTCTGAGCCTTGCGATCAGAGCCTCCTGCTGTTTATCCTTTCTCTTTTCCTTTTCCAGGTCCTTTTTTTCTTTTTCTAAGTCCCTGTTATACTATACAGGGAGCTACAGTGGTAGCTCCCTTCAGCTACCACTTTTTGAAGATTTTTACAGATATCTGGTGCTGACTGTGTTAGAAATTTATCTTTTAGGAGGATTTCCTCTTCCTGTGACTCTGGTACAATGCTGGTATGCTTTCATAAAGCATCCTTAAGTCTCTGTAGGAAAGCTACTGGGGTTTCTAAGGGTCCTTGTTGTACAGCTGTGACTTGGGAGTAATTAAGAGGTTTGATCTTAGCTCTCTTTAGTCCCTCAAGAATGCAGTGGATGAAGTGGTTACAACTCCATTCATCCTTGTCATTTTCAGGGTCCCACTTAGGGTCATACCTAGGCACTGCCTGATCTCTTGTCAGAATTGGGAATCGAGGTTCTCTTTTAGGTATCCAATGCCTTTGTTTTGCTTCTCCCTTCTCCTCCTCCTGCTGTGAGGGCCCAGTATGAGACAGGCTGTAGGGCTGCTTTTATCTAAGTGATAATCATCTCCAGTTGTGACTGCCTGATCTAGTACCCACTGTTTCTCCAGAGCAGTAAGGGTCTGAGATAGCAATAGCGTTACATCTTTCCAGCTCAGTTCAAAGTTTTGGCTGACTTCTCTGAATGCCTGGATGTACTACTCTGGGTTTTCTGTGTAATTTCCTACATCCTTTTTTATTTTTTTAAGTTCACTCACTCTAAAAGGAACATGAGCCCTGTCCACTCCAGGAATTAACTGGAGGGGTAGAGTCCTTTGGGACGATGTCTGCTGTGTGAGGTAGCTGGGTAAGGAGGGGGAAGAGGGGGAGCTCATGGAGCATCAGATGGGTTTTTTGGTTTCTCAAGGGAGTTTGGGGGTTTTTTTTACAAAGGGTTATCATGGTCTGGGTATCTAGCCTGCATTTGCTCAGCCATTCTGGGTGGTCTCTTAGGAAAAAGAACACTTGAACATTGGTCCACTTTCCCTCCTTTTTACAGAACATATCTAATTGAAGAATGATATAATAATTAATGCTCCCGCTTTCTGGCCATCTTTCCTCATCTCCCAGAGGTTACTGTGGCCAAGCCTGGGTGCAGTAAAACTTGAGTCACTTTTGCTGAAGACTTTCTGGATCAAGATCTTTCCAATGTTTTAATAAGCAGGCAAGGGGGGATCCTTCCTGGATCCTTGAGGCTTGATTCCCCATCTAAAAAGGGAAACAAGGGAAAATTGGTCACTTTAACAGAGGTTTCTCCTTTTACCTAGGTGTCCCCAGATGAGGGGAAAGTCTAGTGGGAGAGGGCATTCCTCTCTCCCTTGTTCCTGCCACTGACACCTGTGGCTAATGTTTCGGAGGACATTTAGGTTTTCCAGGTGCAGCCACCCAGTCGGAATGCCCCTGACCAATTTCTTATCCATTTATTTTTATTTGCTTGTTTGCCTTGCTCTCCTCTACCAGCTGAAGGCTTGTAATTTAAAAATAACTCTATTAAAGTAACCAAGAGGGCTTGCATGGCCAGAAGGAGGACCCCTGCAGAGGCATGGATGGGGACTTCTGATGAAGTAGACTTCTGTCCCCCTATATATCATGTGAGGCATATATGCTTTTTATGAAGAGAGAGAGAGCATCTGAAGGCTTTTGCTGCCAGAAGAGACAAAAACAGAGAAGACCCTGAGGTCTCTGTGTTTTAACTTTTTTTTTTTCTTTCTCTGAGGGCAGGCTGTGGAACCTGTTTAACCTAGTTGACCTGATGCTTGACAAAAGCAGTTAAGCCCAAATTAACTTTCTGGTGCCTGCAGGGATTTTTCCCAGAATTCCTGAAGAAGGAAGCCCACTGTTGTTTAGAGCAAAGTGGGGAAGGGGACACTCATCCTGAACTATTTGGGAAAGGGGAAGGAGAGGCTGAGGACTGGTGGAAAAGAGAGTTTCCAGGCTCAATGCATGAGGGATTATTGGTCACCACTGCTGCCGGGTTGGGCAGCACTGGAGCACTGGAAGCAAGGGGTGACCTCCACTCACAGGTCACGGGAATGGTGAAGACAGTGTAAGAGATTAGATTGTCTGTTTGCCGCAGACATGGCTGGAGGGGTCCAAGACACCTCAGGGTGGGTCAGGAAGTTGCATCTCAGCCTTCAGGTGACACCGGGGAGTGCCCCAGCCAGCCCCCAATTCCTCAGGTTGTCTGCCTTACAGCTGAAATGGGCTTGGAGCTTTTCCTCAGGTTCCCAAGGGAGAAACCCTTCTTAACAAGAGAGGGTGGGAGGGAGAGAGAGAGAGGTCGGCCTGAGAGGTGAGAGGCCCACCATAGCTAGGCTGGGGGGGGGGCTCTCCTGGAGAACAGACTCAATCAGAGTGCTGGACAGTCATGGTCACATTCCTAGGCAGCCTTTCTCACTTTGGCACAACCTATACTGACCTCAGGTGATGGCTGGTCCCTTGATGCATCACCAAATATCATGCACAGATGACATGTGTAGGAATTTCAGGTGCTCAGGGTTCTTGAGCCCACTCTGAGATTGAAAGCACAGGTGGACTCCAGCAGCAGAGCTCAGAAAGATTTTATTTGTAGAGAAAGACTGCATAGTGGAGAACGCAGGGTGACCTGGAAACCAGTGGTCCTGTGGGTCAGGGTGGGGATTGGGTTTTATAGCCTTTTTGAGTATTGCCTGAGGGCAGAGATGTCTCTCAGATGCAGACAGAAGTTTCCTGGGAAGGAGAGGTGTCTCCTTGACCATTTATCACCTTTTGGGACCTCCTGCAGTCCATCCTTCAAGGATAATCTAGCTGAAAGATAAAACTGATATAAGAATGAAAGCTCAGGCATGGTGGCTCAAGTCACTAATCCTAGCTATTCAAAAGGCATACATGGAGGAGGATCAAGGTTCTATGGAAAAAAGCAGGGTGTGGTGGTGTGTGCATGTCACTTCAGCCACAGGGGTGAAGGTAGGGCAGAATAAGTAGGATAATCCAGTCCCGGCTGGGCTGGGCAAAAAGTGAGACCCTATCTCCAAAATAACCAGTAGTAAAAGGGCTCAAGCAGTAGAGGGGCTGCCAAGCACACGCGAAGACTTCAGTTCAAATGCAGTACTGTTCCTCCCCCGCCCCACAAAACAGAAGGAAGAAGGAGGAAAGTTTTTCAAAAGCCTAAGGAGGGGACAGGAGGTTGGCACACACTTGCACTAGGGAACATGTGGCACAAGCATGGCAACAGGTGGAGAACCAGGGACACACACTGAATTGGGCCAGCCACACAACCAGTGATCACATGCCTACCCTGACCTGCAGGTCCAGCCCGCTCTTCCACTTCACAGAGCCTGCCCCGAACCCTGGCTCCCTGTTGGGTCTAGAGACCTAAGGCAGATGAGTGAGAATCCCATCCCCCGTGGAGGGCAATATCATTCCTACATCCTGAGGAGATGGAGGCCTGCACTCCTGCATCCTAAAGGAGAGATACAGATGTGCCACAGGGCTGATGAGCAAAATGCTCTCAAGATTGTTCCCTTCCCCCAATAAAGGTGCAAACCAAACCAGTTCACCTGAGAAAGCCCGCGAATCCATGGCCAATGAAAAAACCCCCAACCCAGATTTAAAACATCCATAAAACCTCAGCCTTCACCTGTGTAGTGAGCCACCGGATTCCGGGCTTCACTGCAGTACCTTAGCTGTAGCCTTTCCTTTCTCTCTAATAAATCCTACTTTCTATACCTGCTTTGGCTCATCATTCAGTTGTCTCACGAGCCAGTTGTCTGGCCTGTGAAGGCAAGGACCCTTGACACCAGCACGTAACATTTTGGCGACCACGAAGGGACCCAATCTCTTCTGAACCAAGGTCGGTATAGGTTATGCCAAACTGGGAAAGGCTGCATAGGAATGTAACCGTGAGCATCTGGTACTCCGGTGGAGTCTGTTTTCCAGGAGAGACCCCATCACGGCCTAGCTATGGTGGAACTCTCAGGTCGACCTTTTCTCTCTCTCTCTCTGTCTTGTTAAGGAGGGTTTCTCCCTTGGGAAACTGAGGAAAAGCTCCGAGCCCACTACAGCTGAACGGCAGGCAATCTGAGGAAACTCAGATGCCAGGTGGGGGATTATACCATACTGCCAATGCTACATGGGTGGAACCCAACTTCAGTGCACCGAGGCTTTTTCTTTTTTCCTCTCCTTAAACACTAACTCTCTCTTTCAACATCTGACCAGCTTAAGAGGAGGTCTGAAGACAGCTGGTGGAAAGGAAAGTTTGTCTTCAAGCCAAAAAATGTGTTCTGGCCGGGGCACTCCCCAGTGTCACCCAATGGCTGGAGACGCAACTTCTTAACCCGCCCTAGGCTCCAAAGGCAGCTAAGTCTAGGACCCCTCCAGCCATGTCCACAGCAAACAGACAATCAGATCTCTCCTTCTTCCTTCATGGTTTCCGTGGCCTGAGAGTGGAGGTCACCTCTTGCTTCCAGTGCTCCAGTACTGCCTTTGGGCAGGATTGACCTGGACAGCAGTGATAACCAATAATCCCTCATGCATTGAGCCTGGAAACTCTCTTTTTCCCCAATCCTTAGTCTCTCCTTCCCCTTTCCCAAGCAGTTCTAAATAGCTGTGGGCTTCCTTCAGTGAGTTTGGCAAATACACCCATTTGGCTCCCTCCCTGGTCCTGCCTTGTCCTTTATCTCTGTCTTCCCCTCTCTGGGCTTACTGGGATCCTGGCTTCCCATGAAAAACTTGTAGCATGGTACCTTATGACTTAAGTTGTTCCAACTAGTTTACCAGCCCTCTCGGTCTGCCCTCTCAGTTGCTAGGCACCAGCGAGGCAAAAGCACTTACAAAAACACTGCGGCTGCCACGCTTATGCCCTAACTCTGCCCCCCACAAGGGGAGGAGGGAAAGCAAACAGGCGCACTCATGCACAGGGATGGGATCACTCATCCCAGGCATGGGAAGAGGCAACAGCACTTTGCTCAAGCCCGGTTCCCAGCCCCACCTTATGCCTTGGGCCTGACCGACCCAGCCCCTGTAAGCCAATTGTTATCCCAAGGTTATAGTCCCAGAAATAGCAAAATGGGCACTACTGTGGTCTCTAAACTTCTCATTTAAAATTTCCTATACTTTTGGCCTCAGCATAAATTTTTCCCTCCAAATATTTGCACTAGTCGTCCCTTATGGCACTGTTACTGGCCTGGGATGCCCTCTGAACGCCCTTCTCTAACTTCACAGACGATGTATTCCTTTGTTAAAAAGGTAGCTTTTATTAAAGAGGCTGCCTGCTGTTAGATAAAACGCAGGATCCTAGCATTTTATTATTTTTTTTCTCTTCTCACTGCATTGGGTCAGGTGGTCTAACCCAACCAGTTCACTTTCCCCCATCCTGACCACGGATGGGGGTGAAATTCACAAGACAGGGACGCCTGGACTCATGGATAAGGTCATTCCCAGTCAGGACGCTGACAAGAAGGGAACTGACCCAGTTTATTGTTGTCATCTTTCTAGATGGATCTGCCCCCTTCCAGTCTTCTGGCTTGTCTATTAAAACGTTGAAAGGAAATGTTGGAAGCTTTGTACTGAGGCCTGGCCTCAGTATACCTTGGGTGACCAAGAGAAGTGGCCTTCACAGGGTTCCTTAAATTGCAATACCATACTCCAATTAGACCTTTTCTGTAAAAGGAAAAAAAGTAAACTGAAGCTCCTTATACAAATTTTCTTTTATCTCTGAGACCACCCAGATTGGTTCCACAATTGCTATCTAGATACTCAAATGCTGGCCATTCTTTGTAAGCCACAGGATAAACATGGGAAAGGAGGACCAGAAAAGCCCCATATCAGTGACAAGGCCCCCACCCCTACTGGTCCACCCTCTGCCCTACCTTCTAAGCCACCCTAATATTCAGAACTCCTTAATGGGTGCTTCCCCCTTCAACAGGCAATGGTAGGAAGAGGGCGAGTCTATGTCCCCTTCCAATTATCAGATCTAAGGGAAATTTTAAAAAGATCTGGGTAGCTATACTGATGCACCTGACCAATACATTCAAGCCTTTATCTCTGACCCAAACCTTTGAATTGGCATTAAAGGGTATTATGCTTCTATTATACCTAACTCTTCCCCATTAGAAAAACAATGGGTTCTGGCCCAGGCCACTCAGGTTGGAAATGATTACCATTTACAATTAGCCCCAATACTAGTGGGACCTGGAAATGAGGGAATAAATGTGCCTAAACCTACAGGAGCATGGGCAGTCCCCTTGACAGATCCACACTAAAAGGGGCTGATGATGTGGCTCAAGTAGTAGAGTATCACTTTGCAGGCACAAAGTCCTGAGTTCAAATCCCAGTACAGCCAAAAGGAAAAAAATTTGGGCTGAGGTAGTAACTCAGTGGAAGAGTGTCTGCCCAACGTGTGTGAGGTTCTGGGTTGAATTCCCCAACACTGCTAAATAAAAAAAAAATGGTAAAAAAGGTAAGTGTCATTAATGTCACAACCATCTCATAGTGAAAGGTCTAAAAAGGACCAAAGTCAAACCTCTAAACTATTCCCAGGTGACTATAGTACAGCAAGGTCCTGAAGAAAACCCCCTTCCCTTTCTGCAGCATCTTAAGGACACTATCAGAAAGCATACCACAGGGGACCCAGAGTCACAGGTGAGAGAGGTTCTCCTCAGAGATAAATTTCTAACTCAGTCAGCTGCAGATATTTGTAAAAAACTCAGACTGTGGCTGAAGGAGAGAAGTCATCGGACCAATCAGTACAACTAGCCATGTCTGTATACAATAACTAGGATATTACTAAGGAGAGAAAAAGACAAACACCATGACCTCACTGCAGCTCTCAGAGATGGCCCCACCCAACTGGGGCCTGCATCTCAAGTTTGCTACCGTTGTGGACAGGAGGGGCACTTCCACAGGGAATGCAAAAAAGGGGGGACCCCCACCCCCAACCGGGACCCTGCCCTCTGCAAGGGTAACCACTGGAGGTCTAAGTGCCCCCGTCTCCAGATGGAAGGCGAGATGCCACCCCCCATGAATTGATGGGTCCCGGCCTCCTGTCCATGCTCCACTTCTTGGCATCCATGTTGAGGAGCCATAATGACAGAAAAGCAAAAGGTCATTTTCCTCCTAGACAGTGGAGCTCATTTCTGTCTTACCTTTCTTTCCCAGTCCCAGGTCCAATGACAAAAGTGATTGTTCGTGGCAAATCTGGCCAGCCCCTAGAGTGCTAGTTTATCCAGCCTCTGGCCTGCTCTTGGGGAGACCTCCTCTTCTGTCACTCTTTCCCCATAGTACCTGAAACTCCAGTGACTCTGCTGGGATTGGATTTACTATCTCAACTAAAAGCTCAAATTCTCCTCCCTCCAGACAGCTATTTCTGCTGCCCCCTCCTTCAGGAACAAATAGATTCCACAGTGTGGACTGATGGGATGACTGTAGGGTGAGCCTGGACGGCCCTCCCTATTCAAATAAAACTCAAAGATCCCTCACAGTTTCCACACTTAAATCAACATCCCCTTACATCTGAGGGAAGATGAGGCCTTATGCGATCATAAATTCCTTAAAAAAAAACAAAAACAAAAACAAGGGCTACTAATTAGTTGCTCCAGCCCCTATAATAAATTTAAAATTCTTAGTTAATCTTAAAATAGAAGTTAAAAAGTAAACAAGTAGAAAGGATATAGACAGGTACTGAGTGTATTTTTTAAGAAGTTAAAGGAAAAAAAGAAATGTTTTTTTTTTGGATGAGAAACGATTTTTATCAAGAGTGTTTGTCTTAAAGATTGTTCCAAATATGGAGAGGAGGGATAAGGACAAACCATCAAAGGGTTCAAAATATTATATAAAGGTCTGAGTAAATCTTAAGTGTATAATAAAAAGCTACAGTGTGTTGGATAAAGTTAAAGTAGAGTGTAATCTAAGAGTTGCTTAAAAGATTTTTAGGGTCATATCAAACTAAAATCAAATTCTGTCTATAAAATAACAAGGTTATCTCAATATTGTTCTGCTCTAAGTAACATCTACAAAAAACTGTTATAGGGAAAGATTTTATCACAAAAATTACTTATGTTTTCTGTTGATCTTGTCAAGCTTTAAGTACTACTAAATCAGAGTTCATTTATGTAAGCTTACGTTTCTTAAATGACCACCTTATAACTGTGTGGTGTCTATACTTTATCTAAATATGGTACAAACATTTACGAAGTTAAAAGTGTCAATTTATATAAATAAAATAATGAGCTAAAGCTCTCTTTTATCAAAAAGTGTACATTTAACCTACATCCTGACAGCCCCTGCCTCCCACAGGTCACCTACCTCGGTGTGGTCTTAAAGGGACAGACTCACACCCTGAGTCATGAGGGAATCAACCCAATCTTCCGTTTCCCTCTCCCCCATACCATAAAGCAGTTTAGAGCTTCCTTGGGAGTTACAGGATTTTGTAAAATCTAGATCCCTAGATATACAGCCCTTACCAGACACCTTTTTTTACTCCTACTGATATTCCTATTTGGGTCTTGTATAATAAATACTCTCTCCAGTTTATATCTCAACAGGTCCAACAGATCAAACTCCAGCTTTTAGTCAAGGAATACTCACCTCTGTCTAGGCATGAGCCCTCAATCCCAATTCTATTGGGGCCCCTGGAAACTACACGGGTCAACCCCTGAAACAAGTACCCTCTTCCCTATCCCCCCCCCACCCCGCACCCCACTGTCAGCACCACGAAGCAGCTGGACGAGTCATCATCGCCCCTCTCCCCAACAGCAGTTGGATGCTTGTCTCAGAGAGCGGATTTGTTAGGTCTAGAGACAAAAGGCAGATGAGTGAGTTCATCCCCCATGGACAGCACTATGATTCCTGCATCCTGAGGAGATAGAGGCCTGCATTCCTGCATCCTAAAGGAGAGATACAGATCTGCCACAAGGCTGATGAGCAAAATGCTCTCAAGATTGTTCCCTTCCCCCAATAAAGGTGCAAACCAAACCAGTTCACCTGAGAAAGCCCTTGAAATGCAAGGTCAGTGAAAAAAACCCCCCAACTGAGTTAAAACGTCCATAAAAACTCAGTAGTGAGCCACTGGTTTCTGGGCTCCACTGCACTGCTCTAGCTGTACCCTTTCCTTTCTCTCTAATAAATCCCACTTCCCATTTCCCATACTGGCTTTGGCCCATCATCCAGCTGCCTCACGAGCCAGTTCTCTGGCCTGTGATGGCAAGGACCCTCGACACCAGCACGTAACATCCCCAAGCCACCAGCAGAAGAGCCCATTGTGTTCAGTCCCAGTCCATGAGATCAGTGCATGGGGTGTGAAAGATTTCACAGAATAACAGGAACTAAGGGAGAAGCAAAGTTTTATTCACTTTTCAAGAGAGGAAAGAGGCAGATAACCAAGAGAACTATCAGTCCAGAATGAGGTTAGGGCTGGGGTTTATAAGCACTTAAGATATACAAGGAACATACTGCTGACGTTATTTTTGGGTCAGCTAGCTGTTCCAGGAAGCAGCTGGGGTGGTCAGTTTCTCAATGTTTTGCAAAAGTAGTTTTTAGCTTATACAATTTATTTTTATTTTTGGTGGTACTGGGGTTTGAACTCAGGCCCTTGAGCTTCCTAGGCAGGTGCTCTACAGCCTGAGCCAACCTCCCTCCCACCTTGTACAGTCTTTACTATGACTTATGTGGTTGGAATATGTTGACAAGATGCAAGTAGGTCTCTACTTGAGTTCAGAAGGTGGCTGGGGCTGGGGCTGGTGCGTGGCTCAGGCTTTAAGAGTGCCTGCCTCCAAGTGCAAGACCCTGAGTTCAAACCTCATGCCGCCAAAGGACAACAAACCAGTGTCTGAAAAACAAAGTCCAACAGCCTTCCTGCCAGACAAAATGGAGTCCTTTACAAAATGGAGTAGGTTAGGCTAAATTGAGTTGCAGCCTTCCAGGCGGGAGACAGCAAAAGGTGGCTGTGTGTGGGTGAGCTGTAGGCTCCCGAGCCTGGGTATGGTGCACAGGTGGCAGAGGGTTTGCCCAGAAGGGTAGGCTTGTTGCAGGAAATTATGAGCTGAGATAGGACTTTCTGAGGCATATTAGCAGGAAGCAACATTTATTGTGCCGGCACAGACCCAGGAGACTCGTGTCCAAAGGCTGAGCCCAGAGAACAAAGGGGTCTCACCTTATATACCCTTGGAGCAAGTTACAGAAGCAAAAAGCAAGGTTCAACCCACATATGGCTGCATGTGACTTCATTGGCTATTTCATTCCCCCAGTGCTATGTGACCGTCATGTTTCAGTTCTTTAAGTTTTATCTCTCTGCTTTGCCATCCCCTCCCCATCTCATCATTTGAACACAGCCTGTTTCTTTTCTGGTCTCCCCTTTCTTGCTACAGTCTCAATGTAAGTTGAGTCCAACTGCTGTGTCCACTCTTCCAAGGTTGTGGACATGCTTGGTCACAGACACCCCGAGGTCCAGGCAGTCCCCCGTCCCTCCATCCAGGAAAAACAGGTTGGTGTGGCCTTTTCTCCAAAAGTTGGCAAAGCAAGATTTGTGTCTTTTGTTGAAGAGGAAAAACATCTGCATTTGGGTTAAGTCTGCCTTCTGTCCACAGGCTAGGCGATTCTGGCATGTCCTGGGTGGTCGTAGGCCAACTGGGTCCCCATTGATTCAATGAGGACCTTCTTAGCCTAGAGAAGTTTTCAGAACAGCTTTATTGAGATGTAATTTACATCAAGTAAATTTTGTAATTTACATACAAGTTATATATATTTCAAGTGCTCCTTTTCATGAGTTTGAATATATGAATACATCCCTGAATCAATCACAATCAAAATATTAACCAAGGATTATAGGTACCAATGGCCCAACACAAAAAAGGGCTGGCAGAGTGGCTCAAGTGATAGAGCGCCTACCCAGCAATCATGAGGCCCCCGCCCCCCAAAAAAGGGACTGCATGTATCAAAGACAGAGACTTTGTTGATTCACAGGTTCAAATGTGTAAATAAGCACATGACATTGCAGAGGATTTAGAAACATTGAGAAAGGCTTGTGGAAACAAGGGGATTGGAGTCGATCACATGATAAAGCGAGAACACAAGGGAGGTATGAGGATAGGTAAGACACCTAAAAAACTAGATAGCATTTGTTGCCCTCAATGCAGAGAAACTAAAGTAGATACTTTAAAGCAACCGAGGCCAATAGGAGAAGGGGACCAGGAACTAGAGAAAAGGTGAGATCAAAAAGAATTAACCTAGAAGGTAACACCCACGCTCAGGAAATCAATGCGAGTCAACTCCCTGTATAGCTATCCTTATCTCAACCAGCAAAAACCCTTGTTCCTTCCTATTATTGCTTATACTCTCTTCAACAAAACTAGAGATAAGGGCAAAATAGTTTCTGCCAGGTAGAGAAGGGTAAGAGGGAGTAAGGGGTGGGGTAGTAGGGGAGGGGGCAGGGGACAGGGGGGAGAAATCACCCAAACATTGTATGCACATATGAATAAAAAAAAAAATATATATATATATATATAAAAGAAAGGCTTGTGGAAAGGCATCTAAACAAGGGCTGGGGGTGTAGCTCAGTGGTAGAGCAAAACATGCGCGAGGTCTTGGGTTGCACCCCCAAAACCGCAAAAAAAAAACCTATCAGGTTGAGGCGTAGCTCAAGTGGTAGAGCACCTGCCTAGCAAGTCCAGGACCATGAATTCAAACCCAAACACGAAGTACCAAACATGAAAAAAAAAAAAAAGGCATAAGATAAACCTATGCTGCCCCAAGCCTTGGCTCGGGTTTCCTCAGACCCGCCCTCCCGCCTTCAATCCTTGCTCTGCGCTCGGTTCCCTGCTCGGGTATCGCCCTCCGGTAGCCACAACTCGGTTTAGATCCAGGTCCACTCTAAATGCGGGAAGAAAGTGGGAATCTTCTGCACAGATCTGGTAAGACCAGCAACCGCCATGACTCACCGACTCAAATCACTCTGGTCTCAGGCTCCTGAGTCCCCGCCCCTTACGCTGACCGCGTCGCTGAGGCCGGAAGCGGAAGTCAGGGACGGCAGCCTGAGGGCATTTCCTTAGGCGCTCCGGTCTGTCTGAAACTGGGTTTGCCTGGGAGGTTCCGGCTGGAGGGAGTTCCGGGAGGAGGGGCGGGCGCCTCCTTCCTGCGCATGCGTGGTACTTCTCGTGCGGACCCGGCCCTCAGTCTTGTCTGTGGCTTCCGAGACTTAGCCATTGTACTCGTAGCGGTCCTGCCCAGTCCAGGGTCTAGCTTGTAGGTGGCCTGCTATTTCTGGGCGCCCTTCTTAAAAAGTCAGCACACACTCTCGTGTTTTTCTCCAGAAGGAGAAAAAGGGCCCGGTGTCCTTTGTCCTCCCGGACGTGAGATTGCGGTACATTCTGGTGAGCACTGGACGGAGATGTTCTGACCTGGGGCATCGACTATTAAAGTTTGATGACTGACCCAGGTGTGCAGGGCTTGCTTAAGTCTAGAGGATTTGTTGGTTTATAGAAAAAAACACGTTGCCAGTCCAGCGCGGTGGTGCACACCTGTAATCCCAGCCATTCCGGGAGACTGAGGCAAGATGGCGAGCTCAAGGCCATCCTGGGCCACACAGTGAGACTCAGTCTCAAAAATAAGTAAATAAAACACAAAGCGCACGTGCAGTTTCAAATGAAGGGGCTTTCATGAAGTACAATACAGCCTTCATTTGCCAACATCAGAACTTAGAGTTGTGTCAGCTCTGAAAGAGGTGGGCTTTGACCAAGAATCCCCCCTCCTGTTTTTTGGCAGTATGGGACTTGAACTCAGGGCCTCAGGGTTGTTAGGCAGGTGCGCTACCGTTGAGCCACTCTGCCAGCCCCACTCTGATGTTCTTACTTGAATATTTTTAAATCAAAGAAAATGTGAAAATCCAGACCAGCAAATACCTATATACTCTAGATGTAAACTATCGCTTAATATTTTCCATGTTTTCTCTATCTCTGCATCTCCTTCCATGTATACCCATAAATGTTCATGATAAACTCTGAGAGGAGATTGAAATAAATTGTAGATGTGATATTTGACCTTAAATACTTGGTTAACTGCTCCATTTGTAACAAAAAGTTATGTAATCACTCCTACAAGTTCATGCAAAAATTAAAAACCCCATAGAAAGATTAGAGGTGTAAGTTCTTCAATAAACATAATGCCTGAATGGAAAACAGATGTATGAAAAGGTGGTATACCAGTAACCAGGCAGATGCAAGTTCAAATCACAAAGGAAGTTTGCACTCACAGCTGAATGGTTATAAGGAGAACTAAACCCTGGTGTGTGGGGGGGTGAGCGTCTGTGATCCCAGTACTTGGGAGACTGAGGCAGCAGGATCTCAGTTCTAGGCCAGCATAGGCTACATAGCAAGACCTTATCTCCAATCAAATAGCTCAGTGGTAGAGCACTTACCTAGCACGCTGGAGGCCCCAGATTCCATCGCCAGCACCAAAAGTGAAACGACAGTACCAAGTTGTTGTTGATAGGCACATATTGCTTTTTTTTTTTTTTTTTTTTTGGCAGTACTGGTGCTTGAACTCAGGCCTCATGCTTGCTAGACAAGCACTCTTATCACTTGAGCCACTCCACCAGGACTTTTTTTTTTGGGTATTTTCAGGATAGGGTCTTACAAACTATTTGCCCAGGCTGGGCTTGAATTGTGATCCTTCTGATCTCTGCCTCCCGATTAGCTAGGATTACAGATGTGAGCCACCAGCACCTGGCTCAAACATTCTTTTTTAAATATATTTTTCAGTTTTCTTTTGGTGGTGCTGGGGGTTTGAACTCAGGGCCTCACGCTTGCTAGCTAGGCAAGCATTTTACCATGTGAGCCACACCTCCAGCCCACAAACACATTTCTTTTTTTACAAATATATTTTTAAACAGGCTCTGAGTTCAAACCCCAGTGCTGCCAAAAAAACCAAACAACAACAACAACAACAAAAAAAAACAACTGCCGAATAAATGAAAAACGTCTGAATTCCCAGTCCATCTAAGCTCCAGCAGAGTGTACTCAGGAAACTTTGTTGTCTTGTTTTGTTTTGGCAGGTCTGAGATTTGAACTCAGGGCCTTGCGATTGGTTCACAAGAACTCCACCACTTCAGCCATGCCCCAATTCTGCTTGTTTTGACACAGGGTCTTGTAGAGTAACTCAGGCTGGCCTTAAACTTGTGATCCCCCTGCCTCTGCCTCCCAAGTGATGGGCTTACAGGTGTGTACCACCATACCTGTCTGGCTATCACTAATACTGTATGGTGTAGTAAAATTTAGTTTTTAGTGGTCATTACATGTTTAATCTGCAGTGAGATAGCTAGTGAGTAATATTTCATGACTGAGGAGAAACATCTGAGGCTCAGTGATTAATACTGTGAACTCAGTCATCCAGACGCTAATGTGCTGAGAAATGAAGATCAACTGATTAATTTGAATTCACAAGTTTCTCTGAAATGGTCTTCTGAGACATGGACTGTTCTAGAAAATTCTGCCATCAGTGCCATAGGATGGCAGCCATTGCTCTGACTTATGTGCAGTAAGTCCTCTGGCTACTTCTTCTCAGATCATCTACTTTATCACATTCCTTACAAATGGCAGATCCATTACTCTGGAGCCATCACGCAGTGGGAGGGATCGAAATGGTCCAGGGTGTGTACAATAAGGATTTGGGATGTAAGGAGGAATTTTTATGTACTTTCTTGGAGGATAAACCATTCATGGATTTTACCATGTCTGGCAGACAACCAGCTCTGCTTTGTTTATTTTATTCTTTTTGGTGGTACTGGGATTTGAACTCGGGGCCTCACACCTGCTAGACAGGCATTCTACTCTTGAGCCACTCCACCAGCCCTTTTTTGTGATGGATTTTTTCCACATAGGGTCTGGAGAACTATTTGCCTGGGCTGACTTTGAACAGCGATCCTCCTGTTCTCTGCCTCCTGAGAAGGGTAGGATGACAGGTGTGAGCCACTGGCTTGCCTGGCTTTCTGCTTTGTATTTTAATTGTGGAACTATAAAATGCAATTATTCACTTTTACATCATGGTGGCAAGAGGCAGAGAGCCCTTTTCTTTCTCCAGGCAGCTCAGGGCTGCTTTGGCATTTTATGGAACTAACGAGTTTGTAACGTGTTCCGGTGGTGTGAGGCAGCCTGTAAGTACGTGATTGTTGGTCCTGAGGAAAATCTGGAAATGATATGCCATTATTCTTTTCCCACAGGACCCTTTCTGTCTTCATGAGAGGAACACTGAGGATGCAAGGATAATGGCTGGGTTACTGAGAGATTCTTCTCAGACCTTTCTTCAACATTACGTCCGTCAAGTAGCCTTGTCCCCTTGTCACAACTAAGCTTCTTAAACCAGTTTTGGCCTGATAGGGAGTAAGTGAGTTCTTAGGTGAATTTCTCCAGGAATGATGCCAGCTCAACTTGTAGAGGGGATGACCCTGGAAATGTCTTTTTTTTTTTAAATGTGTCAGTAGTGGGGTTTGAACTCAGGGCCTCACTCTTCCTAGGCAGGCACTCTATGTCTTGAATCTCACCGCCAGCCCTGGAAATGGTTCTTTTATCTCTATATTCCTTCTTCCCTCCCTCCCTTCCCCCTCCAGGGACTGAACTCAGGGCCTTTTACATTATAAGCCCAGGCTTTGTGCTGAGCTGTACACCAGCCCCTTTCTACATCTTTCTGCTCCTCAGTCCCAATTGTTGGCTTTTTGTTTTGCTAAGCGTGATAACACATTGTAAGAAAAAGATGGTGTCCAGTCTCAGGAACGTGTGAGAACAATTTACTTGCTCTCAGACTTCACTGAGTGCTACCCATCAACAGAGGAGGAATAAGACAAGAAGAACCCATGTAGAGTTGTGGTAAGATAAGTTTAGTCAGGGGTCAGTGATTCTGGTAAATCCACATGACCAAATGTGCCTTTCAGCCAGTGTCGTTAGGTGGAGAGAAGAGAGCTGAGGCCCAGGCATCCTGGAGGCCTGTGGTCTTTGTCTATCCTTCTTGCATCTTTCAGAGACATCAGAGCATATGCTGCTGAGCTAATAAGCCAGAAGGTGTTTGACTGTTTAGCATTCGGTGACCTCTGAGGACATGGCTGTGGACTTCACACAGGAGTGGGTGCTGTTGCATCAAACACAGAGAGACCTTCACAAAAACGTGATGCTGGAGTACTACAGGAATCTCGTTGCACTAGGTAAGGCTGTCATCACTTCCCTGTTGAGCCCTTATCAGGTTGATTAAATGCTTGCCATCAAATGGGAATACTATGACAAAAATCCCAGACAGACCCTGGCCACTAGGCATTACTGTGCAGAGAATTCCCCATGAAAAGGAAGACCTGTCTAAATGATATTTCTTTTTTTTATGAGTTAAAAGCTTGAAGGCTTTAGAGCAGACATGGTGGTTCACATCTGTAATCCTGTACTCAGGAGGCTAAGCAGGAGGATCATAAATTAAAAGTCCATCCTGGACTACAGAGCAAGACCTTTTATCAAAAACAGAACAGCAAAAAATGCACTTTACAGCCTTAGTATGGAGGCTGGCAGAGTGGCTCAAGCAGAAGAGCACCTGTCTACCAAGCGTGAAGCCTTGAGTTCAAATCCCAGTGCCACAAAAAAACCCAAAAAGGCCCTAGTCTGAAGGAAGTTGAAGTTTCCAGGTCTCAGAGCCCCTGTCATTTGCAGGCACACAGCACACGTCTGCATCTTCATTCCTTATGCAGTAGTTTCACTGCATGTGTTGGGAGTGTTGCATGGTTAGTTTTCTGTCTGTAAAGACACACTCAACCATCTTCAGAAGCCTTGGAGGCAGGAGCTCAAGGCTGGTCTCCGTCCTGCCAGGTCCTCTTTTCTATGTACTTTTCTCTCCAGCAAGGTCAAGATTGGCAAATCTGCTGTCTTATTAAGCGGAAGGAGGGACAGGCTGAGGGTAGGAGGGGGATCCTGCAGGTGAGCGCCCAGCAGGTGAGGTGTCAGGAAATGTCCCCCTGTGAGCTTCTCAGGGCGCACTCCTCTTGACAAGGCTGAGGCTACTGCTTTCTGCTTTCCAAGTTTTCTCAGCCACCTTCAGTTCTTTTCTCAGAGAACTCTGCCCGCCTTACTTGAAAATCTCATTGCTTTGCATGGAGTCCTTTGCCAGTGTCATCTTAGTTTTCCTGATTTTATCATCTTTTTGCTACTGTCACTCTCAGTTTCCCACAGTCTCATCAGTTAGTAAATTGCTGACAGTTTTGTAATCATACCTATTTTATTTTGGGCAGTGCTGGGCTTTGAACTCAGGGCCTCTCACTTGATACACAGGCAATCTACCACTTGAACCACGCCACAGCCCTTTCGGCTTTAGTTATTTTTCAGATAAGAGTGTGCCTGGAGAACAGTCCCCCTAACTGTGGCCTCCCTTATACCTAGGATCACAGGCGGCACCTCCATGCCTAGTTTGTTGGTTGAGGTCGGGGGAGGGGTCTCATTAACTTTTTTCATGGACTCTCCACAATCCTCCTGATCTCTGCCTTCTCAGTAGTTGGGATTATAGGTGTTAGCCATCTCACCAGTTTGAAATCATATCTTTATAATTACCAACCTTCTGACATAGCCACTTTTTGGCTATCTTTATGGTCTGGCCGTATTTATTTTACCATTTTGTGCCATGCTTCATTCATATATGTCACTTGCTCCATATGGATTTTTTTTGGAAAATTAAGTACTAATCTTTTTTTTTCCTTTTTACTTGTTTTTGGTGGCAAAAACTTAAACTCAGGACCTCATGCTTGTTAGACAGGCACTCTTACTACTTGAGCCACTCTGCCAACCTCTATTAGTTTCTGTTAATTGGTAAAATAAAACCAAAGCCCTGTAGTGGTATGTGAGGTACAGGGTGACTCACACAGCGATAGTTCTCTGAGAAGAAAGTCCTTATAGCCCCTTTTGGCACAGCCATTTTGCACAGGACTGTTGCACCACCTGCATGGCTGTGGCTGGTCTGGAGATTGTGGGTAGCAGGCAGGCAATCTAAAATGCCACTGCCAGCCAGGCACCAGTGGCTCACGCCTGGAATCCTAGCTACTCAGAAGGCAGAGATCAGGAGGATCGTGGTTTGAAATCATTCAGGCAATTAAGTTCTCAAGATTCTGTCTCATAAAAGCCCATCACCAAATGGGCTGGTGGAGTGGCTCAAGGTGAAGGCCCTGAGTTCAAACCCCAGTACCACTAAATAAATAATTTTTTTTTAAATTAAAGAAAATGCCACTGCCTTCTCCCAGTGACAAGCAGCCACTCTTACTTCCTTTAAGGTTCCCTCGGTGGTTGCCAGTTTTGACTAGATTCCAGAGCTCTGCAGCACTTGATTCTGATGGCATCTCTGAGTGTCTTCGTTTTCTTCTGGTGGGAAGGAGCCTGCAGTTCCCCATGTCACATTTGCTGATGACATTGTTGTACCATATTCTTTGCAAATATTGTTGGTTTCTTTTTCTTTTGGAGGCACTGGGGTTTGAACTCCAAGTCTCCTGCTTGCTGGGCAGGCACTCTACCGCTTGAGCCACTTCACCAGCCCTGTTTTACGATTTTTTTAAACTTTTTGCTGGGGCTGGCTTTGAACCAGATCCTCCTGATCTTTGCCTCCTGATTAGCTAGGATTACAGGCGTGAGCCACCAGAGCCTGGCTTTTTTTTCAGTATTGGGGCTTGAACTCAGGGCCTACACCTTGAGCCACTCCACCAGCCCTTTTTTTTTTGATAGGTAACCTATCGAGATCCTGTCTCAAAAAAAAGAAACAAAGCTGGCGCCGTTGGCTCATGTCTGTAATCCTAGCTACTCAGGAGGCAGAGATCAGGAGGATATCAGTTCAAAACCAACCTGGGTGAACAGTTGAGACCCTATCTCAAAAATACCTAATACAAAAAAAAAAAAAAGGGCTGGTGGCATGAGCCACCAGTGTCCTTTGTGCCCTATACTTTTAAACAACGCATCTGACAACTTTTCTTCAAACCTACATTTTCCACTGTGTTCCAGAATTGGATTTGCAACTCAATACCAAAGGTTCCCTGCTGGTTCAAGATATTGCCACAGAAAAAAACATCAAATGGAGTACAGTGGGTAAATGGAGTGCAGTGGGTAAATGGAGTACAGTGGGTAGATGGAGTACAGTGGGTAGATGGAGTGCAGTGGGTAGATGGAGTACAGTGGGTAGATGGAGTACAGTGGGTAAATGGAGTACAGTGGGTAAATGGAGTACAGTGGGTAGATGGAGTACAGTGGGTAGATGGAGTACAGTGGGTAGATGGAGTACAGTGGGTCAGATTTGAAAGGGACAAAACCTTCCATATTAGGACTAGAAACATAAAATTCCTGAGAATTATGTTAGGTAAATGGCGTCCACCTAGAGAAAGCAGAGTCTGTGAGTGATTCTCTGATTATCACTAGTCAGGGGAATGCTGTAAACTTACTTAGAACTGTTGTATTCATGTGTAAAATAAACATCCACATATATGACTAATATATTTAAATGTTTTTTGTAGTACTGTAGTTTGAACTCAGGGCCTAGGCTGGAGGCATGGGTCACATGATAGAGTACCTTCCTAGCAAGTGTGAGGCCTTGAGTTCAAACTCCAGTACCACCTTCCCCAGAAAAATGAACGCAGTGAACTCAGGGCCTCACACTTGTTAGGCAGGCACTGTACCACTTGAGCCACACCCCACCCATTTTGCTTCAGTTTATTTTTCAGACAGAGTCTCATGCTTTGGTTCAGGCCAGCCTTGGACCTTGATCCTCCTACCTCCACCTGCCAGATAACTGGGATTGCACCAACAGCTTGGTTTTATTTATTTATTTATTTTTTGTGGTGGGATTTGGGTTTGAACTCAGGGCTTCACACTTGCAAAGCAGACACTCTACTGCTTGAGTCACACCTACAGCCCATTTTGCTCCGGTTGTTTTGCAAATGGGGGTCTTGCTAACTTGAGCTATCCTCAAGCTTTGATTCTCCTCCCATGTAGCTGGAATTATACATGTATGCCACCATACCCAGCTCTGTAATTTTTGATGCATAATTTAATCTAAATAATTATCAGACATACTCTCTTAAGAAGCTCTGTGAAAACAGAATGTAGTGTAAGGCTTCTGGGTTCATAGTTAGCTATTCAGTTTAAAATAACTGAGGACAAGGGCATAGCTCAGTGGTAGTTCCTAGCAGGCCTATGTTCAGTCTTCAGCACCACACACACACACACACACACACACACACACACACACACACACCCCAAAATACAAAAAAGGCAATGAGAAACAGGGCTTGAATTCGGTACATAGTAGAAATGGAGAAATGTTCACTCATGATAGTGTTTCCAGTATATGTATGATTGGGGGGCATCATAAAAGAGGTTTTAGTCACCAGTTATCTCTTAATCAATAGGCGAAAAGCCAGGCTGCAGAGAAAAAATATGGCTCCAGCCACTGTGGAAACTTCTTCAGTGACCACCCATTTCTCATGACTCATGTGACCCACGTTGTAGGGAAAACATCTAAGGATAGTGAGAGTAGGAAAACCTTTGAAAAGAACTTTATTCATTCTCTACACTGAAAAAATCACATTGGGGAGAAAACTTGTAAATGTGTTCAACACGAAGAGCCCTTAGCTGATTTCCTGATGTTACTGGACAGAAGAAAAATCATACACAAGAGAAATTGTGTAGATGCCAGGATCGCTGGAGGACTCTTCTCAGTTAGTCATCCTTTAACGTATGTGTGAGATCTCACTTTGGAAAAAGACACTATGTGTGCAATGATTGTGGGAAAGCCTTCAGGAATTCCTCCCACCTTCTTGGACACATAAGAATCCACAATGGAGAGAAATTCTCCGTCTGGAAGGACTGCGGTAAAGCCTTCATTCAGTCCACAGGACTGGAGAAAACACCACCAGTGTAAAAAAGTTCAGGAAAGCTTTCTGCCATCCCTTACACCTCACTGATCATGGAGAACTCACAGCGAAAGGAAGCCTTGCATGTGTGTGAGATGTGTGAAAGCCTTCACACAATCCACTGGCCTTATTTTGCATGTACACATTCACACTGGAGAGAAACCACACGAATGCAAGTGATGTGGAAAAGCCTTCATTCATTCGTCAGACCTCACAAAGCGTGTCAAGGATCCGTGTGGAGCGATGCCACTAGTTTGTAAGGAATGTGGGAAAATGTTCACTTGTTTCTCAGGACTGGTTTTACACATGTGACCCCAGACTAGAGAGAAACTGTATGAGTGCAGCGAGTGCAGGAAGGCCTTTAACAACTCCTCAGTGTTTGTACAGCACACACAGACCCACACTGGGGAGAAGGCCTAAGTGTAAGGAGTGTGGGAAAGTCTTCCAGTACTCCACGTGCCTCAGTGTATACAGGTGAACTCACACTGGAGTGAAGCTGCATGAGTGTAAGGAATGTGGGAAAACCTTCAATCTTTAGCACTGGCTAAGCATCTAAGAACTAAGGCATGTGAAAACAAAACAGAAACAACCTTGTAATGATCATTAGAACTTAATATTCACATGTAAACTGGTCCAGAAAAACCCATGTGAGACTAACAACTGAGAAATCAAATCCTCACTAGGTTGTCATTCCTCACATGAGAGGCTTCAGCATACTATGGGCAGAAGTCCTATTACTGTAAGGAATATGGGACAGCAGTCATTATTCATACCCGACCCAGTGTGTAAGAATTCACATTTCAGAGAAAAATGTTAGGTTGTAAAACATGAGGGAAGCCTTGTTTTTGTTCCAAAATTGTTATTTTACATATGCAAATTACTGTGAATGTTAACTGAAGGTAAGAAGGAAATATACAGCCTTAAAATAGATTACATGCCTTAGCCTGGTGGCTCATGCCTGTAATCCTAGCTACTCAAGAGGCAGAGATCAGGAAAATCACGGTTCAAAGGCAACCCAGGCAAATAGTTTGTGAGACCCTATCTCGAAAAAACCCATCTCAAAAAAGGGCTGGTGGAGTGACTCAAGGTGTAGGCCCTGAGTTCAAATCCCAGTACTACATAAAAAAAGAAAAGATAAAAATAAAAGATACCCTCTAAGTAGAATTTTTTCTGATGTTACACAGAGGATGGCAGGGGGAGAGGTTGGGATTGGCACAGTGGACTGTGCAGTGGGTGTTAGGATATTATGTTAGTCACTTTCTCATCACTGAGAGAAACCATTGAAGAGGACATACTTATTTTGGCTCACAGTCTCAGAGGGTTCAGTCCATGGCTGGCTGACTTTATTCCTTTGGCCCAAGGTGAGGAAAAACATCATGGTGGAGCGGGCATGATAGAGCAAAGCTGCTCACTTCATGACAGCCAGGAAGCAGAGAGACTGAGAGGAAGGGTCCGGGGTCAAGGCCTCCCCTTCACAGCATGTCCCCAGTGACCTGCTCCCTTTAGCCAGGACTCATCTGGCCTCACTCCACTCATCTGTGATGTCCTCAGTGGATTAACCCATTGTGAAGTCAGAGCCCTCAGGATCCAATCATCTCTCAAAAGCATCAGGTGACAAATATTAACACATGAGGCTTTGAGGGATGTTTTTACATTCAAACCATAACATACTTAATCTTCATGTTAACCATAAAATATGGAATATACAAACTGGGTGCTGGTGGCTCACACCTGTAATCCTAGCTACTCTGGAGGCAGAGATCAGGAGGATTGAGGTTTGAAGCCAGCCCTGGACAAGTACTTTGCAAAGACCCTATCTCAAAAAAACCCATCACAAAACAGGGCTAGTGGAGTGGCTCAAGGCGTAGGCCTTGAGTTCAAACTCCTGCACTGAAAAAAAAAAAGAATATACACAAAATGAGAAGGAAATTAAATGTGTCAGTAGGATAATTAATGCAAGAGCAGGCAGTAGTGGAGGAACAAGGGACCAAAAGGCCTTGTGATAATGTCACAAGAATTCACGTTGTTCCCAAGCCCTGCCTCAACCTTCTGCTGTTGCCATGGGAGACATAACTAGTAGAGAATTCACGTTGTTCCCAAGCCCTGCCTCAACCTTCTGCTGTTGCCATGGGAGACATAACTAGTAGAGAATCCAGGGGCAGGAATGCATCAGAATATGTTTTAGTCCATTTTTGTTGTGAGAAATGTAAGGAAATATAGGCCCCAAAATGACCACGTGGAGAGGAGTGATCTGGCCAAGAGATTCTTCATTGCCGGGTGGGAGAGGGAGAGAGCTGAGAGAGCCAAGAGAGAGAAGCAGGAGGGGTAGGGGCTTAAATACCACTCAGTGAGACTCGGCATGATCTGGTTGGTTAGGATCTTATGGTTCATGCTGATTGGAGGTTGGGGCAGAAGGAGGAGTCAAGCTAGACTTGAGGCAGGACTGTGACCCTGGGAGGCAGGACCGTGACCCTGGAAAACAGAAGCTTAAGGGTGCAGTAAGAACTGAAATTTATCGGCACCATTATTGCCAACATTCCTCCCTTTTTTGTTTGTTAAGGAAGGGGGGCGTTGTGTTCACTCTGGCTTCTTCGAGCTGGCAAGGGGCGGCATAGGGGAAGGGAGGGTTAGTTGACAAATGGCATTGGGGTGGTGAGTCTCATAATGGCGTACACCCAGGCTCTGAAGATGAAGATTTTCTCTTCTCTGAAAGTTGATGAAGGTCCCTTGTAGCCATAGGTCATAAAGACTCTCGAGCCAATCCTCTGACCTCCGCATGGTGGGTATCAGCCAACTATCCTCGCATTTTGGAGAGGTTGGTATCCCTGGAGGTACAACTGGTTAAATTTTTGATTAGCAATAGCAGACATGTAGTGTGATACAAGGGAGGAAGCTTAAGAATATGAGAGCAAGAACACAGGCATTAGGATGGGCATTGGCCAGGAGAACCACTGTGAAATATTCTTCCCTAGACAATTTCAAGAGTCCTCCAATTCCCTTCTCCATTTTCTAATTGTTTCTTGAGAGGTGCCGCCATTGGGGGAACCCACTGAGCTTGACAGCAGTGGGTGTCATGAGAATGAACAGATGAGGGCTGGTCCATCGAAGTCCCAATGGAGAGGTAGAATATCCTTTTTGGAGAACAAGATGCCCTGGTTTAACAGAAATTGTTATAGGGTGGGGCAGGATCTGGTTTGCATGCTCTCTGAGAAGTTCCCTGAGAAGGCAGGTAGTCAGCCAGAGGAGCAGTCTGTTGGAGGCAAGTTTTTCTAAGAGAAATGGGTGGCCATACATTATCTAAGACCCAAATAGGAATATTAGGAGGAGCATAAAAAGGTGTCTGTTCAGGGACTACATACCTAGGAATCTAAATTCTGCAAAATCCTATAACTGCCAGGAAAGCTTTAAGCTGTCTTATGGTATGGGGGTTGGGAAACGGAAGATTGGGTTGATGCATTTATGACTCAGGGAGTGAGTCTGTCCCTTTAAGGCCACACCTAGGTAGGTGACCTGTGGGAGGCAGGGGCTGTCAGGATTTAAATGTAACACTCTTGGATAAAAGAGAGCTTTAGCTCATTATTTTATATAAATTGACACTTTTAACCTTTTAAATGTTTGTACCATATTTAGATAAAGTATAACATAACACTGTTACAAGGTGGTCATTTAAGACACATAAGCAAATATGTAAATGAACTCTGATTTAGTAGTACTTAAAGCTTGACCAGATCAGCAGAAAACACGAATAATTTCTTTGATAAAATCTTTCTCTGTAACAGTTTTTTGTAGATGTTACTCAGAGCAGAACAATATTAAGATAACCTTGTTATTTCATTGACATAGAGGATTTTAGTTTGACATGACCCTAAAAATCTTTTAGGCGACTCTTAGATTATATTCAACTTTAACTTTATCACACACCTGAAGCTTTTTTATTATGCACTTTTAAAACTTACTTAAACCTTTATACAACATACTGAGCCCTTGATGGTTTGTCCTTATCCTTCCTATTTGAAACAAGCTTTAGGACAAACCCTTCTTTCCAAAATCCCTTCTCATCCAAAAAACCATTCCTTTTTTCTTTAATTTCTCAAAAATACATTTATTACCTATCAATATCCTTTCCAGTTGTTTACTTTGTAACTTGTATTTTAAAATTAACTTTTATAAGAATTTTAAATTTATTGTAGGGGCTGGAGCAACTAATTAGTAGCCCTTTTTGTTTTTAGGAATTGGCATAAGGCCTCATCATCCCTCAGGCATGAGGGGATATTGATTTAGGTGTGGAAACTGTGAGGGATTTTTGAGTTTTATTTGAATAGGGAGGGCTGTCCTGGCTCACCCTACACTCATCTCATCAGTCCACACTGTGGGATCTATTTGTTCCTGAAGGAGGGGGCAGCAGAGATAGCTGCCTGGGGGGAGGAGAATTTGAGCCTTTAATTGACATAGTAAATCCCATCCCAGCAGGGACACTGGAGTTTTAGGTACTATGAGGAAAGAGTGACAGAAGAGGAGGTCTCCCCAAGAGCAGGCCAGAGGCCAGGTAAACTAGCACTCTAGGGGCTGGCCAGATTTGCCCCGAATGATAACTTTTGTCATTGGACCGGAGACCAGGAGAAAAAGGTAAAACAGGAATACAGTCTCCACTGTCTAGGAGGAAAATGACCTTTTGTTTTTCTGCCATTATGGCTCCTAAACATTGATGCCAAGAAGTGGAGTGTGGACAGGAGGCTTGGACCCATAAATCCATAGGAGGAGGCACCTCGCCTTCCATCTGGTGACGGGGGCACTTAGACCTCCAGTGGTTACCCTTGCAGAAGGCAGGGTCCCGGTTGGGGGCAGGGCTGTCTCCCGGGCTGTCCCCCTTTAAGCATTCTCTGCAGAAGTGCCCCTCCTGTCCACCACGGTAGCAAGTTCAGGATACAGTCCCCAGTCGGGTGGGGCCCTCTCTGAGAGCAGCATGAGGCCATGGTGTCTCTTTTCTTTTTCTCTCCTGTTAGTAAGGTCCTGGACATACAGACATAGCCATAAATACAGACATGGCTAGCTGTATTACTTGGCTCAATGACTTTTCCCTTCAGCCACAGTCTGAGTTTTTACGAATATCTGGGGCTGACTGTTAGAAATTTATCTTTGAGGAGAACCTCTCTCACCTGTGACTCTGAGTCCACCGTAGTATGCTTTCTGATAGGTTGTTGCTGTAAAGTAAAGTTGTTATTTTACATTGACACCTGACACACTGGAGAGCAAATCTGAACTGTTCTGGGCCTCAGTTTCCTCGCTTGAACAATGAGGGATCTGGTCTAGGTTAAACTACGTTTTTCCACTATGAGATGGCTCAAGTGACATTAATGCCACTTATCTTCTTTACCATTTTTTTTTAGTAATGCTGGGGAATTGAACCCAGGGCTTTGCACATGCTGGGCAGACATTCTCCCATTGAGCTACTTCCTCAGCCCCAAATATTATTATTATTTCTTACTTTGGCTGTACTGGGCTTGAACTCAGGACTTTATGCTTGTAAAGCTGCACTCTACTGCTTGAGCCATATAATCATTTCCAACCTGAGTGGCCTGGGCCAGAACCCATTGCTTTTCTAATGAGAGAAATTTGTATAGGGGACCTCAGTTTACTTTTTTTTTATATAGAAAAGGTCTAATTGGAGTATGGTATTGTAATTTAAGGAACCCTGTGAAGGCCACTTCTCTTGGTCACCCAAGGCACACTGAGGCCAGGCCTCAGTACAAAGCTTCCTACATCTACCAGCCAGAAGACTGGAAGATGCAGGTCCCATCTAAAAGAACAAAACGCTAGGATCCTGTCTTTTAGCTAACAGCAGGCAGCCTCTTTAACAAAATGCTACCTTTTTAATGAAGAAATCATTTGTAAAGTTAGAGAAGGGCATTCACAGGGCATTTCAGGCCAATAGCAGTGCCATACGGGACAAGTAGTGTTAATATTTGGAGGGAAAAATTTATGCTGAGGCCAAAGGTATAGAAAATTCTAAATGAGAAGTTTAGAGACCACAGTAATGTCTATTTAGTTATTTCTGGAACTATAATCTTGAGCTAACAATTGACTTACAAGAGTCTGATGCCCTGAGGTGTGAGGTGGGGCTAGGAGCAGGACTTGTGCAAGGCGCCACTCCCTCCACACAGACCTGGGACAAATGACCCTGACTGCCTAGGCCTGATCCTGTGGCCTGTCACCCCTCCCCCCTTCCTGTGTACTCTGCGTGCATTTATTCTAGGGGAAGTGGCAGCAGGCCACAGCCATCGCCACGTGTGGCTGGCGGCCCAGGATGTACTGGGTCCTCTCTATGGATTTTCTTAGCTATGGCAGGCGTTTTTGCTGTGTCCAGGGGCCAGCATCCTGTGCACAGGTGCGCCTGTTTGCTTTCCCTCCTCCCCTTGTGGGGGCGGAGTTAGAGTGTAAGCCTGGCAGCTGGAGGTTTTTTGCAAGTGCTTTTGTAAAGCAGCTGATTTTAAGTTACATTAGACTGAGAGGCCTGGCAAACTAGTTGGAACAGCTTAAGTCATAAGGTTCCATGCTACAAGTTTTTCATGGGAGGCAGGGTCCCAGTATGCCCAGGGAGGGGAAGGCAGACAAAGACAAAGGACATGTGGTGAGACCATGGAGGAGGCAGAAAAGGTGAGCTGACATCTTAGGTAAGGGAGGGGAAGGCAGAGCCTGGAGGCATGACACACGCTTAAGGGATTAGCCATCACCTGTGCCTCCAGGTTGCTCCCATTGATTGGTTTCAGGCTTTCAGGAAACAAAACCTTCACTCTCTGGTCACCAAATAAAGCATGAGCTCTCTCAGAGCTGGAACCGCCTTGAGGTCAGAATTGGCAAGGAGTGTCTTGCTTAACTCCATGATGGGGAAAGTTTTTCAGGAAGATAGGAGGAGATAGGTATGGTAAGCAGTGCAAGAATTCTCTTTACATGGGGAAGGAGGAGGTTTGGAGAGGAATTGGCTCATTTAGAAACTGGTTTACAGACTGATAGAATCTGCGCAGGGGAACAGAAAGTACAGAGGGAGGGTTTGAAGTCAGAGAGCCAGATTTAGACGGAGGTATGAAAAGGCTTGGACATAATGGAATCTCTCCCCATCGTCCCGATTGCTCACAGTAGCTATATGTCCCATAAAAGGTTGGGATCTAAAGACCTGAAAAGGGGCCAGTGACTTTGGTTGTCTAAAAGATAAGTGGGCCAGATTTGAGTGCAAAAGCAGATTAAATTTTTTGGTTTTATGTCTGGGGTCAAACCCAAGGTGTCTAAATTATTGAGGAGGCATCTCAATGGGGAGTCAGACGGCAGAGAAGACGTAGAGGCACCCATTATGAGGGACCCAGTCCTGGAATGGGAGAGGAGGATATTATGTACTGTGGAGCATCCTTGCGCAGCACAAATATGTGAGAAAATGCAAAGTGCATGAGAATCAGCCTTCGCTGAGTTCAGGTGGTTTGCAGGCCAGAGGCTGGCGGCTTGGATTACCTAGGCCTAGGTTTTGTAGGGTCCCGGACCCTGTAAAATCCAAACCCTGTGGAGAAGGGGATCCCTCTACCGTCTGAGCCGCCCAGAGATAGCCCAAAGCAGGGGAAGTGTTCTAAAACCCAGAGACACCGAAGGGAGAGACTGCAAAGGGAGCCCAAGAAGGGTAGATGAACTCACCAAACAATATCCGGTGTTGGATGCGAGCAAGGGCTATTGGGAGGATGAGTCCTGGCCAGTCACGTCCTCAGGGTGGTCGTGGGGTGAGTTGGAATGGGGGGTCCCACCAGGATTAGTGGGGATTCTCCATCCAAGTCATGGCACCAAATGTAAGGAAATATAGGCCCCAAAAGTGACCACGTGGAGAGGAGTGATCTGGCCAAGAGATTCTTTATTGCCAGGTGGGAGAGGGAGAGAGCCAAGAGAACCAAGAGAGAAAAGGAGAGAGGGGCAGGGGCTTAAATACCCCTCAGTGAGACTCGGCATGATCTGATTGGTTAGGATCTTATGGTTCATGCTGATTGGAGGTTGGGGCAGAAGGACGATTCAAGCTAGACTTGAGGCAGGACTGTGACCCTGGGAGGCAGGACCGTGACCCTGGAAAACAGGAGCTTAAGGGTGCAGTAAGAACTGAAACCTATCAGCGCCATATTGCCAACAAGAAATACTTTAGAGAAACAATTTTAAAGGAGGATTTATTTTGGTTCATGGTTTCAGTCCATGTCCCGCTGGCTCCATTGCTTTCAGACCCATGGCAAAACAGAACATCATGGCAGAGGGCACGGAGGAGGAAGGAGATGCTCACTTCGTGACAGAGACAGCAACAGGCAGAGATTGACAGGAAGTGGAAGGGGACAAGACACATCCTTCAGATGCCTCCCCCAGTGACCTACTTCTCTGCCTAGGCCCCACCTCTTAATGTTTCCGCCACCTCCCAAGGATGCTGTCAAATTGTGAACCCCTCGATGGATTAATCCACTGATTAGGTCAGAGCCCTCATGATACAGTCACCTCCCCAAGCCCCGCCTTTGAACACTGCCACATAAGAACCAAGTCTTCAATGCATAAGCCTTCTTGGTGATATCTTTCATATCCAAACCATAACAGTTAGTTTTCTTTTTCCTTTTTTTTTCTGGCGGTTCTGGGCTTGAACTCAGGGTCTACACCTTGAGCCACTCCACCAGCTCTTTTTTGTGATGAATTTGAGATAGGTTCTTGCGGACTATTTGCCTGGGCTGGCTTCAAACCGTGATCCTCCTGATCTCTGCCTCCTGAGTAGCTAGGATTACAAGCGTGAGCTACTACTGGCGCCCCAACACAAACCATAACAATACAACAACAAAAAATAATTTTCAGCCAGTTGCTGCTGGCTCAGACCTGTTAGCCTTAGCTACTTGGGAGGCTATCAGGAGGCTCCCAGTTCAAGGCCAGCCAGGGCAAACTGTTTGAGAGACTCCCATCTCCAAAATAACTAGAGCAAATTGGCTCAAGAGATAGAACACCTGCTTCTCAAGCAGTAAGCCCTGAGTTCAAATCCCAGTCCCAGTAAAAAATAGTATTCTGGTAATATGTATCAGAAAAAAGCAGGGAACAGGTATGTGAGTGGATGCTCTGGATGTTAGACCAGGGTGACAGAAAGTAACACCAGAATAGGGCAAAACTTTGAAATAGAAGTACTCGCTATACACATCCTAGAGTTCATATATTAGCTGTGGACCTGGGTATGACTGACAACTATCTCGGTGAGATGAGTGAAGCTGTACTTGGTGACAGAGTATAGGCAGCGAGGATGAGTTGCCAGAAGGTGGCGAGGCACAGCATGAAGGAACCAACCCTGGGGGCAGGATATTGCCCTGAATTCCTCAGGTATGAGCTAAACGGCTCTCCCTCTCCACCCTGCCTTGAGGTCTCAGAGACACTCTCTTTACAATGGCCTTCAGACTTGGGAGTCCATGATGGCAAAACTCCGTGGTTACATTGCTTTTTATGCCAGGCACAAGTGAGGGGACACTGTCATTGAGATGGGTGCCCTGATTTCACTGTGGGCAATGAGAACCCAGAGTAATGACAACCAGTTGGGTAGCCCTTAACCATCAAAGACAGGGAGCCCCCATCAACTGTCAAGAGCAGGTGGAAAATTCCATCAATCACAATGATTTGGCTTGGCAGAATTCATTGGTGCTGGCAAAATGACCACAATGGCCTGAGGAATGACATCAGTAAACACCCTATTAGAATGGATAAGCAAATCTTGCCCTAAAGGGACAGACACAGGCATTGTGGGCCATGTGGCTCTGTGACAAATGTTCAACTGTGTCCATGAAGCACAAAAGAGAGAGATAGTGCGTGAAGAAATCAACATGGCTGTGTTCTAGTAAAACTGATGCACGGATGACAAGTGCAGGAATTTCAGATGCTCAGGGTTCTTGAGCCTCCTCTGAGAATGAAAGCACAGACAGACCCTAACAGCAGAGGTCGGAAAGATTTTATTTGCAGAGAATTTAGTTGGAGAAAAAAAGAGAAAAACTGCATATTGGAGAATGCAGCGGGACCCGGAAACTGGTGATCCCGTGGGCCAGGGTGGGGAGTGGGGTTTTATAGCCTATTTGCATTGCCTGATGGCAGGAGATGCCTTTCAGATGCAAACAGGCGTTTCCTAGGGAGGTGAAGTGTCTCCTTGACCACTTATCGCCTTTTGGGACCTCCTGCAGTCCGTCCTTCAGTCCTTCAAAACTTTATTTAAAACATGAGTTCAGGGTGAGATGTTTCCCATGAGCCAGACCGTAGTTGCCAGTGTCAGTACTAGTAGCTTGTTTCATCTGTGCAAGGAGTCTCAAGTTCAGTGGACAAACAGCTGTCATGAGTCACCACAGTGGAGAATCACTAGCTCTCCCGCAATTTCCAGACTTTGATACTGTAAAACCTGTGCTGAAGAAAAGGAACTTGGAGAAAAAACTGTGGACTATCATTAAGTTATGTAAATTGTTTTCTGTCTGTGTTGGTCAGCTTTCCACTACTGCAGCAAATACCTGAGACAATCAACTTATGAAGAAAGAGAGTTTATTTTGGTGGGGCTGAAGTTTGAACTCAGATCTGTGCTTGCAAAGCACGCACTCCACCACTTCAGCCATACCTCCAGTCCATTTTGCTCTGGTTATTTTTTTATTTTATTTATATTTTTGGTAGTACTGGGGTTTGAACTCAGGGCCTAGTGCTTCTAGGCAGGAGCTCTACCACGTGAACCACTCTGCCAACCTTTTTTTGTGTTGGGTTTTTTTGAGATACGGTCCTGAGAACTATTTGCTTGGGGCTGGCTTTGAACTGCGATCCTTCTGATTCCTACCTCTGAGTAGCTAGGATTACAGGCGTGAGCCATCAGTGCCTGGCTGCTCTGGTAATTTTGGAGATAAGAGTCAAGGCTGGGCACAAACTGGAGCAATATGTCATCAAATGGAAGTATGTTAGAAGATACTGATCTCAGGCAGCTCCAGTGTGTAAAAGTGAATTGTCTTGTTGGTGCTGGGGCTTGGCTGAGGGATAGAATGCCGGCCTAACATTCATGAGGCCATGGGATCCATCTCCATCACTAAAAAAAAAAAAAAATGAGTTGCATGAATAGTTACCTAGATCTGTCAACACAAATGCATTTCACTGCCTCCTCTGCCTCAACTCATGCCTGTGACTTCCTGGGGTATCCTATGACCCAACTGACAAAAAGTTTGGTTTACAGATGTTATTTCCACCTGAAAATGGAGAGCCAAAGCACTATACTCCTATTGGAAAGTGACCATGGACACAGTAGAAAAGAAAAATCCTCCCAATGAGAGAACTTCCAAAACTGTACTGGGCCAGGCATGGTGATGCATAGTTGTAATCTCAGCTACTCTAGAAGCAGAGGAAGGAGGATCACGAGTGTGAGGCCACTCCAAGAAAAAGGCACCATTGTGGTCCCAATACTGGAAGATGACGTGTTCAGCCTGTATACTGGGGCCTCTTGTTTGACCAGACCAAGGGACAAAAAAGAGGGTAAGAGACAAGAAGGGTGGAGTCTAGCTCCTACTGGAAAATCCATCTGCTTAGAAAAGGCTAATGGAAAACTGTAACTGAAAACAGGCAGGTCAATGGTTTGATTTTTGATTATTTATAGATGGTAATGGGATTTGAACTGAGGGTACTCTGCCATTTGAGCCACGCCCACAACCCCTAAATTTTTTTTAACGTAGAATCTCATTATGTAGCTCAGGCTGACTTTGAGTTTGTGATCCTCCTGCCTCAGCCTCCCAAGTACTGAGATTACAAGTGGGAACCACTGTGGCTAGTGGCAATGAAGGGTTGAGTCACTCCACTAGGTGCAGAACCTAGAGCTGAGACATAGCCTCAAATTCTTCCTCCTTCCCAGTTTCTCTTATGTATTTGTCACATTTACAAAAATAAACGAACAAAAAAAATTATGACACTCTGCTTCTCTAAGTCCTATGGAGAATAGCCAAATGATTTAGTTCAGCTCACCATACAAGTTTCAATGTTCTGTGTGTTGTTTTGATGTGAACTCCATTTCAAGGTCTTTGCTGTGCTATTCTTCTCCCTGCTAGAGGATGGGTTACAGAGAGGGTGGTCTACCTCATAGCCCAGTTCTTAATGTCTACATCTCACTGCCATCACTGCATGGCCTGAAGGTTGGGGCAAGTAAAAGGCGAAACAAACACTTGGGAATTTCTTTCTCTCATTGAGCATTAGGGCACCCCACTCTGAAAGTTGTGCCAGAAACAGACGTCTGTTAACTTTATGTCCACAGGGGAAAATAGAATTACACAAAAAAGGAAGGGAAGGTAGCAAAAAGTGTAGTATTAGCTGCTACTATGAATAATTCTAGCACTGCAAGTATGGCTCAAGTGGCACCTAGCGAGCGCAAAGCCGAGTTCAAACCAGGGTGCCACACACAAAAAAATTGTCTTATAATTCTAACAGGTTCAAGAGAATGGCTGTCCTTAATTTGTTTAGTGCCTCACCCTGGGTTGATTTAGGGCAAGGGGAAATGCTGGTTTGGTGTATCAAAGGAAGTGTTTGGGGACCAGACTTTGGATCAGTTGACTTGAATATGAAATGTGTGCTCTCAAGCATGGTGTTTACTGGTTTAGGGATAATTACCCAGCCCTGGGAGGGGCAGTCAGCCAGCAAGAAGCCCAGGACGTTGTCTGGCAGTATGAACTCATGAGTAAAACATATATAAAGATGAGTAGTTTTTGAAGCCAAGGGAAGGAGGAAGATCAACATGGTAGTGGCCAGGTGTGTTGGTGAATGCCTGTAATTCCTGCACTCAGGAGGCTGAGGCAGGAGGGGGGAAAAATAACAAGAAGAGCTGTAGGGAGTTAGTAGAAGGAACAGGGAAGATACTGGTCCTTCCCTCAAGGTGTCAATGGGTTGACATATGGAGCAGGTGCCTCCAGGGGAAATGAATGCAAATTTTGCCAACTTTCACAACAGCATAGACAGCAGTAACCTCTATCCAACTTTCCCATAGTGGGCATGGGGTATAGATCCATGGGGACACAGAGAACCCCAATATCAAGGTAAGGAAAAGAAAGCTGTTGTGTGTGCGGTTTGTGTCTGAGGAGCGCCAGTCCTTGCATCACTACAGGGGAGGTTCTGATGAACCTGAACTCATCTCCAGCACAGAGCGAAAGATCATCTCCAATGAAGAGGTCTGGGGTGGGGGCTGTCTCATCAGCAGTGAGCTTCTCAGGTCAAGAATGTCCTGTCTGTGACACTGGGATGTCATTTGTTAATAACATCACTAGGGGTCCAGGCCCAAGGATGAGGCCAACTTGCAGTACTGACTTCACCCATGACCCCCAAGTGCTCATCCTCAGGCAACGGGAACAGGTTTCCCAGGGTGGGGTACCTACATGTTTTATTTTACACAATCTGAATGACATCTGAAGCCAGTCTGTGAGCTGTTATAATCCACACAGGGAGTTAAGAATAACGTTCTCTGGTGCTGTTGCCAACGTTAAAGGTATTAACCCACCAAGAGACCCACTCCACAACCCAATCCTCACCCCCCCACACACACACACAATGTGCACAGCTCTTCCACTCAGGATTATGCAGCTGGTTCTGGATCTCCAAGACATTGGCTGGTCTAACAGCCACTGAAAGAGCTATCAAGTGGCTACCACCCCTAAGGCCATATGTGACATAACCCAAGGCTATCCATATGTATAAGTGCATAAATATGGATTACTCAGACTGAAACCTGGGTGGTGCTTTCTGTGGGGCGTACTCGAGGCCACATTAGGAAATGCCAGTGATGGTTCCCAACATAGAGCATGACCATCAGCCATGTTCATAAGAGATGTTACAGGAAATCCCTTTCTCCTCGGGTACAAGGGTTACAGCTCTTCCTACATGGCCATGAAATCAAGTTACCTTACCACAGCTATGTACTCATTATCCTTTCTCCACTCACCTCTTCTTGCAGCCCCCGTTTTATCTGCAGGTATGAGAGTGGACCACTGAGAGCTGCTGTGAGCATTTGTGGACCATGCTGGAAGAGCATGACAAACCAACCAGAGATGAATAGTGCCAAAATAGGATTTGGGCTGTGGGTACAGCTCAGTATTAGGGCATCTGTTCAGTAAAGCCCTAGGTTCAATTCTAGAGAAAATAAGTAAGTACACAGGATGAGCGTACATCCTGAAAGCTCACTTTTGGCCAATGTAGTGCCTTGACTGGAAGGGTGCTACTACTTAGAAAAGGTAGACCCATCATTTCAAGGATGATCAGGGCAGGATCATACATGTTCAAAATAAATCAACACACCACACAGAAGGCCTATCTCTGTGAGCATACAAGCTTTTAGCACGTGGGGATGCAATTCCCATATTCGAATTATTTTTCTCTTGAGTATGAGCAACCATGTTTAAAGGTTGAGGAAAAATATGTAGAAAATGGCCACTCTGCATCTTTCCTTACCTTCAAATAGTTCAGTCTGGACTGTGCGGTCCCATGAGAGTGTCACATTACAATTTTTCCACATCAACAGGGTTTCCCCTAGAAGATTCGGGGAAGTCTCGAAGAGTGAGGGCTTTCCTATTTGTCACATTGTATGGCTCTGGCATGAGTTCTAGCAATGCTGCATGGTGGTCAGATTCCATTGGCTCTCAAAAGGTTCTTAAATTCCAGCAGAATCTTGAGATTAAGGAGATCTTTCACTTCTGTGAAATAAACTGGTAAAATTGAGTGCTGTCCTCCATACCTTACATTCTTGTTTCTTTTTTTCCTTGAGGTGGGGGTTTCGCTAAGTAGCCCAGGCTGGCCTGAAACTCTCCATCCTCCTGCCTCAGGCTCCCAAGTGCTGGGATTATAGGCATGAGCCACCACACCTAATAAGGTTTCTCACCAGTGTAAATTCCAGTGTGTTGATTAAGATGTGAGGAATTCCTGAAGGATTTTCGGCATCCCTCCCAGTCAAAGGGTTTCTGTCTGCTGTGAGTTACTAAATGTTCACTTACTAGGTAAAGCTTATTGTAGGCTTTCTCACATTCTTGATATTTATAGGGCTTCTCCCTATTGTGAATTCTGACATGGTGATACAGGTTTGAGGATGTAGTAAAGGCCTTTCCACACTCCTTACACTTGTACGGCCTCTCCCCTGTGTGCATTCTTACATGCTCAGTTAGGCTTGAAGAAACAGTGAACTCTTTCCCGCAATACTTACATTTATACGGTTTTATTCCAGTGTGAATCCGAATGTGCTTATTAAGGCATGAGGAGTTTCCAAAGAGTTTTCCACATACCTTACATTGAAAGGGCTTCTCCCCTGTGTGAGTCTTTGTATGTTCAGTCAGCAGGTAGCACCTTTTGTAGGCTTTCCCACACTCCCTACACTCATAGGGCTTTTCCCCAGTGTGCGTTCTTATGTGTACGACCAGACAAGAGGAAGTGGTGAAGGTCTTACCGCACTCCCTACATTCGTAGGGCCTCTCCCCGGTATGTGTTCTTACGTGCTCAGTTAGGCTTGAAGAAACAGTGAAGTCCTTCCCACAGTACTTACACTTGTAAGGTTTTATTCCAGTGTGAATTCGAATGTGCTTATTACGGCAGGCAGAACTTCGAAAGAATTTTCCACATACCTTACACTCAAACGGCTTCTCCACCAAATGAGTCTTTAAATGTTCATTCAACAGGTAACACCTTTTGTAGGCTTTCCCACACTCCCTACACTTGTAAGGCTTTTCTCCACTGTGAGTTCTTACATGTTTCCGCAGGTAGGAGGAAGTGTGGAAGGCCTTCCCACAGTCCTTACACTCGTAAGGCTTTTCTCCAGTGTGAGTTCTTACATGTTTCCGCAGGTAGGAGGAGGCATGGAAGGCTTTCCCACAGTCCTTACACTCATAGGGCTTCTCTCCACTATGAATTCTTAAATGTTCAGTTAGGTTTGAAGAAACACTGAAGGCCTTCCCACAGTCCTTGCACACATAGGGCTTCCCTCCAGTGTGTGTCTGGACATGAGTGGCAAGACCTGAGCGCTTGGTGAAGGCTTTTCCACACTCTTTACACTGATAGGGCTTCTCTCCAGTGTGAATTCTGAAATGTTCAGTTAGGCTGGAAGAAGTAGTGAAGGACTTCTTACATTCCTTACACTCATAGAGTTTCTCCCCAGTGTGGGTTCTCATGTGACTGTTAAGATTTGAAGAATATCCAAAGACTTTTCCACAAACCTTACACTCATAGGGTTTCTCCCCAGTGTGGGTTCTCATGTGACTGTTAAGATTTGAAGAATATCCAAAGACTTTTCCACAAACCTTACACTCATAGGCTTTTATGGTATACATCTGAATAGGCACAGCTCCACTTGTGGAATATGGAAAATCTGCAAATTGTGTCAACTCATAGAACTTTTCTCCATTGTGATTTCTCATATGTGCCTGAAAGTAAGATGGGTTAAGGAAGGCACAGTCACTGCAATCAGCGCGTTTGTCCTGCAAGCTCATTATCTGGCAAGACACATCTGGAGTGAGGCTAAAGGATGCTACACACGGGTCTAGCACAGATAGTCTCTGTTCTATAGAGGTTCTCTTCTGCAGAGCAGGAAAGTATTTTCCATACTGATTAGAGTCACAAGTACTCCTTGAATTGTCAGTTTTCATGTGTGTCCTAAAATAGGAGTGCTCTCTAAAGATCTCTCCACACTGTACATAGTCACAGAGGTCTCCAGCATTGTGGCTTCCTGCCTGTGGATGAAGGAATGGAAGAAAAATGGTTAAAGGGTTTTTCAGAACGGATGGATTCCACCTTTCTGAAGACAGAAACACTGTTAGGATTCTTGACGTTTTCATTGCATCTACACGATTCCCACTCCGTGGATTTTGATCAAATTGAATGAAGGGACATTACTGCAAGGATCCTGTGCCATCTAGTCAACCTTGGAATGATTCCTGAATGTTTTCATAAGATTCTTTTAAGAATCTTTGTACCCAATTTTATATGAATGTGTGCTTGTGGGAATTCTGAAGCCTCCAGTTTTGAGCTAGATTATGGTATGCCAAATTCATCACATTAAGAATATGCCTCATGAGACATTTCCCCCAGTAGGGTAAAAGCTGCTTCTCTAAGTATCTCTCATATGTGCTGATTTTCTACAAAAGAATTCCCAATCTGAACGTGGTAAATAAGGAATCTTCCCTCAGTTTCAGGTTGCCAGCACTGTTGCTTCTTTGCCTTAATAAATGGATGAATGATGACACAGTACATTATTTAGAGGCTGATTATGGTTTTAGCATTTCATGGCACTCTTTTTTTTTTTTTCTCTCCTACAAATGTGTGAGGGAGGAAAACAGGGCTGCCTGGCTAAGAGCAGTTCTAAAGATGGTCCTCTAGGCTGATTTTGGCCTCCTGCCCTGGCTGAGGAGAAAAATAACCCCCACAGCCAAATGGGAGAGAGGGCCGATCATGGCACTGTTATAGTTCTTGTCATGTGAATGAAGGAACAATAGTGCCAGAACCTGTGACAGCGCTTTTATGTTAATTGCCTTTAAAAAGTCAGTATCAAGCCAGGGGCTGATGGCTCACGCCTGTAATCCTAGCTACTCAGGAGGCAGAGATCAGGAAGATCGTGGTTTGAAGCCAGCCTGGACAAAAAGCTCATGAGACCCATTCTCAAAAAAACCCATCACAAAAAAGGGTTGGTGGAGTGGGTCAAGGTGTAGCCCTGAGTTCAAGCCCCAGTACAATTTAAAAAAAGAAAAAAAGTCAATGCCTAGTTACACATGTAGAAATGTGTACTTGTGGGAACTTTAAAGGATTAAGCTTCAGGATAGGTTGCAGACACACCACATTCATTATATTCAGAGTATTTCCAGAAACAGTGCTCACTCCTGTGCAAATGCTGCTTAGTTTCCAAAATGGTGTTTGCAATCTTGTCTGAGTGTAGCAAGTAACACCATCCTTTGTTAATCTTACCATTTGTATTCCACTGGACATTTGCTCCCTCAAAATATCTTGCTGGAATGTTGACTCTTTGGTGCTAACTTGCATTTCCCATTCTAAAAACAAACAGAAAAACAAAATTAAGATTCGGAGAAAGAAATGGCACATTGTAGAGTTAAAAATGATAGGGCTCATCTGTATTTGTTTTCCTTTTTCTCCCACAAGGCAAAATAGGCAAAGTATATTTTCTTAAATCAAAAACAGGATTATCTATACAAATAATTACAATGACCATTAAAATGTTACATTTAACAATAAAAACTTCAAAACTTTTATATTTATTTATAAATTAAACCTGGTTTAAAAAAGGGGGGGGATGAGACTTGGGGGTGTAGCTCAGTGGTGGAGCACTTGCCTAGCCGTCATGAGGCCCTGGGTTCCATTCCCAACACTACAAACAAAACAAAACAACAGCAACTACAAATAGAAAAGAAGAAAACAAAGTTTGGACATGTTAAGAAGGTAAAATACCTTGCAAGGGTGAAGTTGTAGGTCATAGTTTTAGACAGTTTATTACAAATTCTTTGAAAATTAAAACTGATGCTGAACAAGAATGTTATCATGGATAAAAAGGAGCAGAGATCTGGACAAAGAGCACAGGACCATAGACTAAAAAAGAAGCTCAGTGGATCATTTTCTGAGAGTACAGGGAAGTCTGAATACACAGAAAATAAGAATATGACAGGTTAAGGATTTCCTGCCTTCTCAGATAAATGGCAGACTGTTCTGTGATCAACCTGCATTAAAAACTTTCATTATACTTCCAAACTTAATGAATAACATATATATAGATATGTGACACCACTCCCACCTTATTAATTTCTTGATCACAGCTAGTCTTCACACACACTCACCTCGGAGGTCTCTGCTCTGCACTGTCCACAGATCCTCTTCCAACCAGGAGATCAGACTGGGTTTGACAGGCTCACGTCCTATACACATGGCAAGATGCAGTCATGGAGGTTCAGGGAAAGAGAGCATAAAACTTGTATAATCAGGAACTGTGCTTCTGAAGGATGCAGGGGAACTGTTATAAAGGGCTAAACAAGCAAATAACACCTCTTCCTGTGCTCTGAAATGATTAGCTATCTCTGAGCCCTGAAACCCAAATTAATCCTTATGTGCACACTAACAAAACAGTAACTTTTGAATCAAATAGAAAATAAAGTTGTTTTAGGGGGAAAAAAAAAACCTATCACAACTATTTGAAAGTTATAAAGCATCAGATTCATCTGTGGCTTGTTAAAACTCATGAGATAAGAGTCTACCTGGACATTTTGACTGGTATGTCAAATGTGAAGACAGGTAGCATACATTTCTAGTGGGGTGATGGCAATGGTGTTCATCTTGGACCACATTTTAGGATCCACATTAGATCAAAACTATGGTAGCAGCCCTTATCTACTGTTTTGCTTTCTACAGGTACAGGTACCAACTCTAGTCCAAAATATTAAACAGAAATTTCCAGAAATAAACAGTTTATGAGGAGCTGATGAAACCTCACTCTATCTACTCATCCAGCCTTGGATGTGCATCTTCCCTTTGCCCATAAATCAATCCACACTGTGTATGCTGTCTGCATGGTAGTCATTTAGTAGTAAACTCATTTATATAGCCTGTCACAATACAGCAATGCTTCTGTTCAAGGAACCTGCATTTTACTTAATGGCTCCAAAGCACAACAGCAGTGATCTGGCAATTCAGATATGCCAAGGGGAGGATGTAAAGTGCTTTGTTTAAGTAAGACTTGAAAGCTCTTATTTTAATGAGGAAATAAGTCATATGCTGAGATTGCTAATAGCTACCGTAAGAAGCTATTAGCTATTAGTTTCTTCAATCTAACAAACTGCAGGGAAGGAAGAAGGAACTCATGCTAGCTTTACTGTCAAACCTCAAAACATTACTTAAGTTGTCAGTACTATCTGCAGATTCAGACCCAGTGGGGGTCTTAGAACATATCCCCCACATATAAAGGGGACTGCTGTGTTAGGGCCTGGGTTTCTATTACCCCACCACCAGCAGTATATTCAGAGTGGGGCTCCCAGCCCCGTAATACACTCAGCACTAATGCCCGTCTCCTCCCTGGGAGGCCACAGGAAGGCCGGCAGTCTTACCGAGGGAAGCCAGGTTCTGGTAGTTCTCCAGCATCACCTCTCTGTACAGGGCTCTGTGAGTCTCATCCAACAAAATCCACTCCTCCTGGGTGAAGTCCACTGCCACATCCTCAAAGGTCACCGGGTCCTGAATCATCACACACATGCCAGCCTGAGTACCAAAAGCAGCATCCCCATGATGTCCACTCACAAGAATGAGGAGCCGTGAATCCCATGCCTGTGCAGGGGCCTGAGGGTCCCACTGTCGACCTCATGGTTCAGTGCTCTCCCTCTACCACATCCAGCTTCCTGCTGATCTGCTCTAGTCGTGGGGTGTTAATGCTCCTTCTGACATGTGAATTAATGTCACTGCAACTAGATCAGAAGCCCTTCTTTCTGATTTCCTTGAGATACACTCCTGAGCACACTGCATATGCTCGGTACCTGCATACTTGCATCCAGTGTTGAATGAACACTCTGAGAAAGGACACTTTGATATTCTTTATCACCTGTCAAAGTACTTGGTGACACAACAAATGTGCACTTGGCACATTAGATTCCTTCCTAATTATTGAGAACCTGGAATGATTTTCAGGTAACACCACACTACTATCAGCAGCTCCCCTCCCTGGGAGATTCGGCTGGCAACTGTCCTGATTGACACTTTCCTGGCTTTGAGAAGGTGTGGAGCCAAATCTGTCTAGAAGGCAATGTGTCCACCTGGTGGAGACAAGGAAGTCATTTGTGGGACACAGTTCTGCATACCTGGTAACAATTTGTCAGGCAGTCAGCCACCATCCTCCCAGCCTTTATCTTTTCTTCAAGAAGGCAGGCTGCGTACCCAGAAAGACCACCTAGAAAAAAAAGGCACAGAACCCAGAGCTGGCCACAGTTCCTACATGTGCATGCCTGGAAATCAGTCCATCTTAGTACGAAATCCCATGGAATCCTGCACCTGAGACAACTCCCACATACACACCACTGCCATGTGATGCCAGAGTGGTCCCGTCTCACCCAGAGCCAGGTAAGGGGATGGGAGCCATGCTGTCCACCTAAAATGTACAGTGGTCTCACTGTGCAGGTTTGGAAGCAAGCTCAGAGAAATGAGCTCTATTTGCTGTGGTGATAAGTTTTATGCAGAAGCTCCTGCAGCACACACATATGGGCTGACATGCACAATGGTATCATGTGGCCTATTTCAGTGTCTCCAAGAATAGCAGCATAGGGTGACTGCTCAGGCCTAACCACTGGAAAGTGCATCCACAGCACACTCTCTGCAAAGGAGCATCAACAGGACAGGGCATGGATCAAATCAATGGCCACCATCCCAGGAGGCTGAGGGGGAAATCCGCCCATATGCTCCCTTCCTCATTGCCAAGGCCACTGCAGGGCAGCTCATGCAGCTCATGGATGGAGGGATTCTCCATTCCTCAAGTGGATCACCAGGAGCCATTCCTGCCAGTCGTCAACAAGCAGTACTTTGTCATCAGTCCTCACACATTAGCTGGCTCCCCATAGATGATACCAGCCAACTGAAAACAGTATGCCCTGTAACTCGGGTATTACTAACACCAGCTGTCATCTGCTGAGGACCAGTGTCTGAATTTGCATTAGGTTTATAGTAATTCAATACCTTCCCAACTATTTGCACATCAGTATTACTATTTAATGCTGAAAAAAACCCTAGTGACTTTTTGTTTTTGTTTTTAGATGAGGTTTGCTCCGTTGGCCAGGCTGGTCTTACACTCCTGGACTCAGAAGTGATCCTACCACCTCAGCCTCCCATGTAGCTGGAGACACAGGCAACACCACCACATCTAGAAAGAGCTAATTCAGATAACACAATTGTTCTGTATCATCTAGTAAGGAAGTGATGAATTAGGATCAGACTGCACATAAGTCGGTCCCTAAACCCTTCTCCTGTGATTGCTGTCATACTCCAGGATGACCAGAAGGAAGTCTAGACCTGCAGTGTCTGATACAGTAGTCAAGAGCTATATGTTATTGGTCATTTCATATGAAGCTAGTATGAGTGAATGGAATTTTAAATTTTGTACTATTTTAATAAATTAAATATGAAAAATTTAATTGATACATCATTTATTTAATTGAAAACTCTTAGGGTTGGGCACAGTAGCACATGCCTATAATCTCAGCACTTGAAAGGCTGAGGGAGGGGGCTCACATGTACAGGTCAGCTTAGGTACATAGGGACATCTGACTCAAAACAAGCAAAAACCAAGCAAGACAAAAATTCTCCTAGAAAATTTGCAACAATTTGGTGATTTTTCAACTGGATAGTTTGATGGCACAAAGAAATACCAAGTACAGTTCATCGAAGTTTCGTGTCCGGTGAATTCTACAGACTCAGTATGAACAAAGAGATGTAAACATGTTTTCTACTCGTTATAGACTGACAGAGTATTTCCAGTATATGCAGCAGAATAAGACCAGAAGTGATCCTACTCTGTCCTTGCTCACAGTGGACACTGAGGTGTTTACTCCATGTATGACTTTCAAATTGCATTTCTATGAGACTGCATGGTCTAGACAGCTGCTAGGCACTGTGAGCACCACATTGAAATTTTTCACTCACAACTCCCTTGAGTTTTTCTTGTTGGAGCCTGGAGCAGCTTTGAGCTTTGAGACTCCTTCTAAGTTTGCAGCTCTGGCTTATTCCTTTATTTTTCTACAAGTAATTGAGTTCTCAGAAGCTGTCAATGGCTATGGTGGGAGGTGAGAGAGAAGTTCTGTCCCTGTGCCAGGCACTGAGCAGAACACTGGGAATTGTATAGAAAATACTGCAGGCCTGAAAGACCCAACACCCCTGTGGGAGAAGATAAGCAATAACCTTCTAATATCAGGCCAGAAGTGCTATCGGAAAAATACCAAGCAGGTGCGGCTAGGAAAAGTAGCTCAGGGCCTGTGCATGCCAGCCAAGTGCTCTGGCAGAGCTACACCCCTAGCCAGACAGCAGGTTCATTTTTTCAGTGAATTTTCCCTTCCTTAAATCAACTGTCCTTCCTAGTTTTCTGTTTCCAGGCATTGATGGGTGAGAGTGAAATTGGCTCCACTGGCACAAACTTTCCTTTCAACTTAGCAATTTAAGAGTGCTACAAGGCTAGTACCTGACTAGCAAGTATGAGGCCCTGAGTTCAAACCCCAGTGCCACAAAAAAAAAAAAAAAAAAAAGTGCTGTAGCTTCAGAGATCTCAGTCCCTACAGTAGCAAATGCTCTGCAATCTCAGCACCTGGGAGGCTGAGGCAGAAGCATCAAGAGTTCAAGGACAGTCTGGGAAGACTCAATAAAAGAGAGAGTTTGAGGCCAGCCGGGGCAACACAATGAGACTACGTCTCACAAAAGTTAATGAGAAAATGTAATCACCAAGAAAAGGCCACTGGAGGATTCTGACTTTGAGAATAAAGGTTCGGTTTACTAAAATGAGGTACAGAATTCACAGTTCTGCTGAGGGCAAGAAAATAGAATTGGTCATTGAAATAGTAAACCATGTGTTTCAACTATAACCTCTAGAGCATATATATACCCGCAAGTTTGTTTATATAAATCAACCATTCACTTCTATTTCTGTCACATTTTTAATTCATATGTAATTTATTAGAGGACTAGGGTGGAGCTTGGTGGTAGAGCACTTGCCTACCATGGGTGAAGAACTGGGTTCCATCTCCAGCACAGCCAGAAAACACACACACACACAATTTAGTACACAGGAAACGGAATGTCCAGGGAGAATATCACCAAATTTGAGGAGATATTAATAGGCACTACGATGGCAGACTGGGTACCTTTCCTACGATGGGGAAGGCTGAGAACTTCCTTTTCATGTTATGTGGAAACACACAGTTGTTTTATTATTGTAAGGGAGTTCAAGTGTTTGTAGAAGGTGCATTTGGATACTGAGTCTCCAAAGCATGGACTGTGCCTGTGACCCAGGTATTGATCTCAGCTTTAAACTAACCCTCAACACCTGCTTTGGTAATGGATTGGATGTTTATAAACATGTGTCTTTTACACTAAACATGTTAAACTTCAGACAGCACATGGGGCACTGGAGAAACAATGCAAAATGAAAAGAACTTGTCTGGACAGGTGTGGTGGTGCAAGCCTGTAATCCTAACACTTGGTAGGTGGAGGCAGGAAGATAACAAATTCCAGGTATCCTGGACTACCTAGTAAGATATTAAAAAAAAAAAAAAGAAGACCCCCCCCCAAAACTCCAAACCACAGGAAATGTCCTACTGGGCCCAGCTGCACAGGGCACACTCGGAACCCTGCCTGTCCTTCGGGGTTTGTATGGGACTTCACTGCACAGGAAGGGTTGATAATAGAACACATGGGGAAACGCAGGAGGGCATGTCCAGACTTCCTGGCTTCTCTGCTCAGTGCTCCTCCTCTAGAGTGTGGGGGAGAAGCCCTCTGCAGTGACCTACTATCAGATAAAAAGCACGTCAGAGAATCTTCATGGCCAGCTCCAAACAGAAAAGTTGGCAAGATCAGTGCCTATGACCTGCCGTTGGAAGGGAGTCATAATACAGGACCCATGGAGAAAATATTCAAAATGTGTGCATCAAGACATCACAGTGACTGAACAAAGTTAAGTGGCCATGTGGAGACAGCAATAAGTCCTCTGGCTGCAGGAAAGTGAGGTTTGTGGTTTTTTTTTTTTTTTGCAGTACTTGGGCTTGAACTCAGGACCTAAACCTTGAGCCACTCCACAAGCTCTTTTTGTGAAGGGTTTTTAGGGAACTATTGGCTTGGGCTGTCTTGGAACTGCAATCCTCCTGATCTCTGTCTCCTGAACAGCTAGGATTCTAGGCGTGAGCCACTGGCACCCAGCTTGAAAGTGAATTTTGCCACTTACCCAAGTTAAGTGTGGAAGCAGATTCTTCCCTAGTTACGTATACCTGGTGTGCCAGTTAGCTTTCTGTCACTGTGACAAATTGACAAATACTTGACGTAATCAATATATATAGAGAATAGGCTCATTCTGGCTCACAGTTTGGGAGATTACAATCCATGATTCCTTGGCCCTGTGATGAGGTAGCACTGTGGCCGGGAGCATGTGGCAGAGCAGATCTGCTCACCTCATGGCGGAAGGTGGTGAGGGGGGAGAAGGGAAGGGACCAGGCCCCTACTATCCCCTTCTAGGGCACACACCCAATAACCTAATGACCCACCCACTAGGTCCTACCTCTTCAAGTTTCCAAAACTCCCTCTCCGGGGATCAAGGTTTTACCAAATGCACCTTTGAGGGACAAACTATTATACCTTGAGCAAAATGAGACCACAAACCAACCAATACCTGTACCTGTGAGATTCTAAGGTGAGCACTTACATAAGCAATGTCTCAATTTCTAATCCAAAAAACCGTGAGATAATAGGTGAGCGCTGTTTTAAACCACTGAATTTGTTGCAATGTCAGGTAGGAAGAGGTAATACAAGCACCTTTAATGAGCTCTAATTCTGACCATGAGAAGGACAAAGTGTCCGTCTGGCTGCTTTAACTTAAAACTATGTTTGTGAGGTTAACAGACAATGTGGCACCTGCATTTTATTTATTCCTTCCATTGACGTTGCCTAGTTCAATAGTGTAAATGTGCCACAAATTACACATTCTTCTCATAATCCACAGTTGGGTTGTTTCTAGTGTAGGGCTTTTGTGATAGTTCGAGTATGAAAAATATTTACCTTCTATCCTGATGTATGTGTGCGCACAGCTGTTACATTATATAGACTACAAAAGTACAAATTTAGTAGATACTGCCAACAACTTTTCAAACTGTTTCTCCAATAAACTACGAATTGGCACAGCTTTATCAGCCTCATCACCTGCTCCACTATGTCCAGCAAGATCACCCCTAAGGAGCAAACCTGGATATTACCAAACACTTGGCTTCCTCAGACCTCTGGCAGCTCTCCACTGACAGGAGAGTTGCCTGGCTCCTTACCTGCGGAATGATTCCATCTCCAGACACGTCAGTGTCTATGAAGAGTGCCACAGGAGTGGTTACACTGGAAATCCCCTCTCAAATAGTGCTGGTGACGGAACTCAGGAATTTCCACGTTATGCAAGCACTCTACCACTGAGCTCCATCCCCAGACCAGCCCATGTTTTTTATTTTTTATTTATTTTTGAGAAAGAATCTTGTTACCTACGTAACATGATGTTACCTACATTTCAGCATGGCCTGGAACTGTATGCAACCCAGGCTGGCCTTGAACTCAGTCCCCATGCCTTAGCCTCTTGAGTGCTGGGATTACAAACGTATGCCACCATGCATGGCTTACACTGTATATTCTTTTGGAGAATTAAGAGGCGTGATTTTGGTAGAAGGATGAACCCCAGGTTCACAAAGCCACATGAAGAGACTTTATTGCCTGTTCTGTTTCTAAACACAAACATTGGCTAAGACTGATAACTAATGTAAGACGATTTTATGGAGAATTCTCTAATGGTCAGCTGATCTCATTAATCCCTTGAATTAATTCCCTGCCTGTCAAATTAAAATACATTCATGTTTCTCCTATTTACTCTTTTTTTTTTTGGTATCTTTTATTGATGGCATTAAGGTTTGAACTCAGGACCTCAAACTTGACAGACAGGTGCTTTACCACTTGAGCCACTCCTTTAGCCTTTTTTGCTTTAGTTTTTGGAGATGGTCTCATGTTCTTGCCCAGGGCCAGTCTCAGACCACAATCCTCCTCTCTACGACCCCCACATAGTTGGGATTACAGTTACTGTTTGAAATGAGGTCTTGTGAACTTTTTGCGGCCTCAAGCCATGATCCTCCCGATCTCTGCCTAGGAGTAGCTAGGATTGCAGGTATGAGCCATTAGGTCTTTTTCTTTTGAGACAGGTTCTCACTATGAAGCCCAGGCTGGCCTCAAAGTCACAATGGTTATAGTACAGAATATTCATAAACAAAAAGATACACCATGTTTTAAGTATGTACAAAGTTAGAAACCATTTGCTTCCTTAACATTTTCCATACATTATATTTATACATGAGGATGACTGGATTTACGATTTTTGGGGGGAAGGGGATAAAAAGTGTACTATCAGCTAGATGTGCTCACTGCATGCTCTGTTGTTTATATGCAAGGCCTGGATAACTGGAAGTGCAGTTGTCAGGCATTTTAATAAACTGGACAACCATTTGTTTCTGCAGGACAAGGCGTCTTTACACAGGAGCAATCAGAATACAGGAAGCAACAAGGGCTCTGCACTGCAAAAAGCCACCTTAACAGCTAACCAGCATCACTCAACTGCTACACAACTGTGCAAAATACTTTCTTATTCGAAAGGAAAGTTGATCTTTAAGAGTGCTGTGTTGATCAGTACATAAGCAAGTATCAAACTTTCCACAACTGGGAGATATAAATGTATGCGTTCCTGATAAAATGCAATTGGAAGCACACAACACTGCCCATAACATTTTTTGGCAGATGATATTTAAAATTCTCTACAGCTATGGGTCACTGGTATGCTTTTTGTAAATGTGGTTTACTCTAACAAAATCAAGGCTATGCATTAACTAAGACACCTGGCTGCCTGACTACTCCAAAAAAGAGTTTGGTAACTAGAGATGGCATAATCTGCAAAGCATGAAGTACTTATTATCTGGCTCTGTTTACACAAAAAATTTTCCAACCTCTGCCGTGGACTCAATCATCTATTAGAGGAAATACAAGAAATGACAGCCTCCTCACCACAAGATGATTCGAATGACTTTAAAAGGATGTGTGAGCTGGGTGTGGTGGCGTGTACCTGTGATCCCAGCACTTGGGAGGCTGAGGCTGGAGAATCATGAGTTCAAGGCCATCCTGGGAGATATGGCAAGACCCTACATCCAAAAAAAAAACCGACAAAAACCCCACCACCAACACCAGCAAAAAAACTCATTCCAGTTAACAAGATGTGTAGCTCTTCAAAATATTAGCATGGGGCTGGGGCATAGCTCAGAGGTACAGCACCTGCCTAGCATGTACAAGGCCCTGGTGTGGATCTGTATCACTGGGGAAAAAAGCTGTGAACAATAGGGACTAATCTAGGCTTAAAGATTAAAAGATGTAAATACAGTAAGAAACTTTTAAATGTATTTTAGCTCCAAGGGCATCCAAAAGCCTACTTTGGAACAATGAGGTTAATTTTAATTTTAGTTTTTTTGCATAACTGGGGTTTGAACTCAGGGTGTTCACCTTGAGGTGAAAGCACTCCACCAGCGCTTTTTTGTGAAGGGTTTTTTCGAGATAGGTTTCATGAACTACTTCCCCAGGCTGGCTTTGAACCATAATCCTCCTGAGTAGCTAGAATTACAGGCATGAGCCACAAGCACCCAGCTATTTTTAGTTTTTACAGAGTAGATATTAGACATTGTTACTGCACATTTTCCTCCCTTCCTCTCTTCCTTTCTTTCAGCAATACTAAGGTTTGAACTTAGGGCTTCACGCTTGCTAGGCAGCTGCTCTACAGCTCAAGCCACTCCTCCAGCCTTGTTTGTTTTCTTAATTGAGGAGAGGTCTTTTTTTTTTTTTTGGTGCTGGGATCAAACCCAGGGCCTTTCGCATGCTAGGCAAGTGCTGTACCACCGAACTACATCCCAGCCCTGTTTTCTTAATTGAAATAACAGTACTGTGGATCTAGTAGAACAATGTCCTTATTTTCAAAACATACATTACTGTGTATTTAATGTTCAAGTATCACATCTACAATTTATTTTCCATTGACTTACTCTGAAAGCGATTACAATAAAATGTATCTGGTGAGATGAGAGAGCATAAAAAATGCTAAAAATGGATGAAGCTACTTCAATGTGTATATATTGTATTTTATGTTCAAATGACCTGTAAGCAATTTAAGATTTTTTCCAAGAAAAATGTAGGGGAAAAATATACTTAGACCAAATACCCTATCAATGGTATATTCAATTATTTTAGTATTGTTGCAAAAAAACCTCCTTTGTTTCACACTGGAGGCCATATTTTGAAACTCTATAGAGATGCATAGGCCTAGAAAGCTCAGATAAACAGAACAGCTAGAATTCATAAATTCTATGGTTTTGTTTAGGAAAAAAAGATGTAGAGTTTACAAATGCGTATATTAACATAGAGAAACATGCCCTCATAGGCACCCAGGTGTGTTAACCTTTATGATATAAAGTTATGAAAAGCTTTTTTTTTTTTTTTTTGCGTACTGGGATTGGAACTCAGGGCCTCACGCTTGTTAGGCAGGCCTCTACCATTTGAGTCACTCTGCCGGCCCGGAAAAGGCCAATTCTTAGCCGAAACAGTCATTTGCCTATGACTGAACTGAGGTTCTTTTGAGTCAATATTGCTTTTATGTCTTTTTTTTTTTTTTTTGCGGTGCTGGGGGCCGAATCCAGGGTGTCGCGTGCCGGGCAAACACTGCACCCTTGAGCAGCACCCCCGACAGTGAACCATTTTCTTCCAGTGCTCACCGGTCCGCGCCGCAATCGCCAGGTCCATGAGGCTGGAGGACACTGGGGACGTCGCCAACGGATCTCCAACCGCGGAAATTCTTTTCCTTTTGGGAAAAAAAATGGCAAAGGCTGCTGTGGGGGATCTTGGAGAGGCCAGGACCGTAGATGAAACACCCCGCGGACGCTCTACAGCGGCCGTCCCGACTCTGTCCCGCCCCGCGCAGACACACCGCCCTAGCGGCCACTCGGACCTGCCGCGGCCGGGGGTACGCGAGCGTGGCAGCCAGGCCTTTCTACCAAGGTTCCTAGGCAGCCCCAGCCATCTCCGTGCATTCTTTAATGACCCCTTCCACCACATCCCCTTCACAAGCAACTCATCCCAACCTGTCCGGTCTCCACACTCCAGAACGCGAAAACAATGCGGGTCGCCGGGAGACGACGTCAGAATGGGCGGGCCTGTTTGTGACGTCACTTCCCCTTCAGCCTCGAGCAGGGAGGGGCGGAACTCCGGAACGCTACGCCTGCGGCCCCAGCTAAGCAGGCCTGGGTTGGGTTGAGCAATTTTTTGCGCCCCGTGTACGTGGAAGGGCCCTGGGTTAGGGCTGGGTCGGGAACCGGAGGAAGAAACAGGCGCCGAGCACAAGGTTGCCGTTTGAGCGCGGCCTCCGGGCGGGGCCTAAGGCGGGTGTGGCCGGGGAATGGACCAGAGGGCAGGTGTGGGATTAGTGCCCAGCTCAGGGGTGTTCATCAAAATGTTCTCTTAGGGTGTAATAGAGGGGGTGAGCTTGTTCAAAGTGCACTGTATGCATGTATGGAATTAGCACAGTGAAACCCTTTTGTATGATTAAAGCATGCTAATTCAAAAATTGTAAAAAGTTAAATATTTTCCACAAGCTCTTGTTCAAGTCCCTAGATCCATTACAGTTCTCTCTTGGTAAATCTACCAGCCCTTGAAATGATCTCTTCTATAACTTAATCCAACTTTTAAGTCCTTACTTCCTTTTACTTGTATGACACCCTCCAAAACCACATTAAGGTTTCTTTACATTTTAAGTCGCATATATATATATATGCATATATATATATATATGCATATATATACGTATATATATATATATATATATAATTTAAAATGAAAACAATCTACACATTATGTTATGTACAATTTATATTTAATTTTGGGGGGGGGTGCTGAGAAATCAAATCCAGGACCCTGCACAGACTAAGCAAGTATTACTCAGCTACATCCCAAGCCTTAATGTTTTAGAAATTTTGAATTTTTTTTCAAGTCTGTATGTATGTGCGTTATTAAATGATTCAGGGTCTCCCATCCTAGATTGCAAAATAGCCCTCACATCAGGAATTCTTCACTTATTTGGTAAGAATTAAAAAGTGGCTCCTGCAATCACATTTGGGATTTTTCAGTGAGTAACCTTTGTGGAGTTAGAAAGGTTTTGTGAGCTTTTTTTTTTGGAGGGGGGTTTGGGGGGGACTGAAGCCAGGGCCTCACACATGCTAAGCAAGTATGTTTTTTTTTTTTTTTTTTTAGTATGGGGTTTGAATTCAGGGCTTCCCACTTGCTAAGCAGGTGCTGTACTACTTGAGCCACTCCACCAGCCCTAAGCAGGTGTCTTAGCACTGATCTACATCCCTGGTCCAAATAAAGATATTTTAAGACACTGATTTACAAATGCATTTTATCAAGAATTCTTCGTGGATGTCATCCAAATATTTATGAATCCAGAAATACTATTTTGCTATATTAACATTCAACTTTTTTTTTCTTGTGTTGGGGATGGAACCCAAGGCCTCAAGAATGCAAAGCTAATGCTGTACCAACTAACTGAGCACAGCCCCCAGGTTAATATTCAACTTCGTTGCTTTTCTTCAGACAGGGCCTTGCTGTGTAGCCCAGTATGGCCTTGAACTGTGGATCCTCCTACCTCTGCCTCCTGAGGGATGGATTACAGGCATGTACCACCTTGTCTGGTGAATATTCAACTTTTTTTTTTTCTTTTTTTGGAGGTACTGGGGTTTGAATACTGGACCCTGTGCTTGTGAGGCAGGCACTCTATTGCTTGAGCCATTGCCTCCAGCTAAATTTTTTTTTTTTCCCTTGGGCACTGGGGCTTGAAATCAAGGCCTCACACTTGCTAGGCTGTCGCTGTACCACATGAGCCACCCCACCAGGCCTAAATATTCTTTTGTTTTATAGAATGATTACTTTGTACCTAAACAAAGAGGTTGTTTTTCTAATAATTTGATACAGATTGCTAATTTTTCTTTCGAAGTATATTACTTTAAAAAAATTACATCTTGAGCTGGGTGGCTCAAGTGGTGCAGCACTTGCCTAGTAAGTGCAAGAACCTGAGTTCAAATCCCAGAACCTTCAAAAAATAATTACAATTTAGGCAGGCATGGTGGGTGCATACCTTTAGTTCCAGAAAGGCTAGACTAGAAAGGCTGACGTGGAAGGATAGCTTGAGCCCATGAGATCAACACCAGCCTGGCAAGAGAGGGAGACCCTGTCTCAAAATAAAAAAGCCAGGCAAACTGGCTCATACTTATAATTCCAGCAATTTGGAAGTCAGAGATTGGCAAGATTGCAGTTGGAGACCAGGCCAGGCAAAAAGTTTAGCAAGACTCTCTCAATAAGCTAGTGTGATAGTGAAAGCCTATAATCCCAGCTACTTCAAAGGTATAGGTAGGAAGATCGTGGTGTGAGGCCAGCCAAGACAAAAACTCAAGACCCTACCTGGAAAACAAAGCAAAAAGAGCTTAGGGGTGTCGCTCAAGTGGTAGAGTGTCTGACTTCAATCACAAAAACAACAAAAATAATTTATTTCAAAATCATTATCTTTTTGAAATCTTTTTTGAGACAGGGCCTCAATGTGTAGTCCAGGCTGGCCCCAAACTCATGATTCTCCTGCCTCAGTCTCAGGAGTGCTGGGATTACAGGCACCACCATGCCTAGTGGGTCTTTGTTATTAAAGCAAGCTCTCTCTTTGCTATCTGGCCATCATAGGGGAACAGCTTGCTTCACCAGATGCCCTCTGCTGTATTCTGCCTCCTTACAAGTTAAAAATGGAGCTAGCCAATCATGGACTGAAACGTATGACACCAAGACCCAAAAGAAACCTTTCCTCCTTTAAGTTTGATTTTCTCAGGTATTTTGTCACAGTGGTGAAAAGCTAATACAGGCAATGCCCTCATCCCCCACCCAGCAAAATCTCCAGGATGTCAACGTATCTTCATACACAGGAAATAAAACATGATGAATACAAACTGTTGTTCTGATGCTGACACCACCACACTGTGGATATTTGGGATGATAACAGGAGGTTCTAGATAATGGCATAAATTGCCCTAAAGAGCACAGAAAACATCTTATTACAGGTAAGGAAGAGAAATATAATGAAGTTAAAGCAGAACCCAGAGGCTAGGCCATAACCAGTATATATGGCATTGCTCAAGAAAATAGTCCTGAGCTAGGTGTGGTGGCACATGCCTGTTATTCTAACAGGCATGAAGAGGCTGAGGCAGGAGGACTGCAAATGTGAGGCCAGTGTGGTTTCAAAAAAACAGAAGCCGGTGCTGGTGGCTCACACCTGTAATCCTAGCTACTCAGGAGGCAGAAATTTGAAGCCAACCCAGGCAAAATAGTTCCATGAGACCTGAAAATACCCTTCACAAAAAAAACAGGGCTGGAGATGTGGCTCAAGTGGTAGAATGGCTGCCTAGCAAGCGTGAGGCCCCAAGTTCAAATCCCAGTACTGCCATAAAATAAAAAAAACGGAAGTGAGAGATCGAGCGAGAGGACCCAAAACATCTAGAAGTAGCTTTGAAATGGTCTTTATGGAGTTGTAAAGTGTGTTACAAGTATGAGTTTGATCAAGAAGACAGGTCCGAAGTTACATTGTTTGATGGTATGAACTCAACATTAGTAAAGCATATATAGAGATAAATGGTGTCCCTTGAAACAAAAGTGAAGGAATAAAGAGAACATGGAAAGTTCTAGGGGTTAGTGGAAGGCATGAGGAAGAGTGGTCCTCAGTTTCGATGTCAATGGGTTGACATACGCAGCATGTGTCTCCTGGGGAAACAAGACTTTTGCTAACTTTCTGAATACCACAGATAGCAGTAATCTGACTTTCCCATAGGCATGGGGTATAGAACCACTGGGACACAGAGAACCCCAAATACCAAGGTAAGGAAAAGAAAAGCTGTTATGTGTGCAGTTTGTGCCTGAGGAGTGCCAGTCCTTGCATAGGGGAGGTTCTGATGAACCCGAACTCATCTCTGGCACAGAGGAAAAAGTAATATCCAATGGTGAGGTCTGGGGTGGGGGATATCTCATCAGCAGTGAGCTTCTTAGGCCAGCAATGTCTGGTCTGTGACACTGGGGTATTTGTTAACGATACTATCACTAGGGGTCCAGGCCCAAGGATGAGGCCATCCTACAGTACTAACTTTACCCATGACCCCCACATCCTCCTCCTCAGGCAATTGGGAACAGAATCCCCAGGATAGGGTGGGGTACCTATATGTCTTATTTTATGCAACTCAAATGACATCTGAAGCCAGTCTGTGAGCTGTTACAACCCACACAGGGAGTTAAGAATGATGCTGTCTGGTGCTATTGCCAACATTAAATGTGATAACCAGGCTAAAAAGCAGCACTCACACCCACAGGAGACCCACTCCACCACCCACTTCTCACCACAAACAACACAAAGGTGCACAGGTCTCTTCCACTCAGGATTTATTAAGTAGCTGGTTCTGGATCACCATGACACGGAATGGTTTAACAGCCACAGAAAGTGTCACTGAGTGGCTGTAGCCCCAATGGTCATAGGTGACATAACACAAAGCTGCTCAAGCATACATGCATAAATATCCCAGACTGAAACCAGGTGGTGCTTTGCATCTGTACCAAGGCCACATCAGAAGTGCCAGGGACGGTTTCCAGCTGCATGGAATATGAATCTCTATGTCACATGGTTTTTCTGTTTCAATGGTACATTGAAACAGAATCCTGGTCCCACTGTCAGTCCCAGCTGTTACATGACTAAGGCATTCATGATTGCTTTGCCCATCTGTGGAGCGCATGCAGAGGTCAGAAAGAACCTCAGGCAACTCGCTACCTCCTTGAATTGCCTGAGATTAATTCCCATTCTCCAGGTGCAAGGCTCATGGCGCTCCCTCCAGTCATGAAATCAAGGTACTTCACACTGCTAGCTATTCATTCCCCATTTCTCCACTCACCTCTTTAGCACCACAACCTTTTATCTGAAAGAATCAGAAGTGAAAGAGGAACAAAGATAGTTTAACACTGACAGTTATATTATAAGCCAAAATTGGCTGTTGTGGGCCACTATAGGAGTAACATGTTTAAGAGCATGACAAGCCAGGGAGTTTACATTACTAAAACATTACATCGGCGTCCTGAAGGCCCACTTTTTACCACGGTGCTACCCAGAAGCTGTAGCACCTGGACTGAAATGGTGTTGCTATGGAAGAAAGATGGGTCACTCTGGGAATGATCAGGATAGAGAACAAAAGTTCAAAATAAACAAAACCATCCAGACAGCATTATCTCTGCCAGCATCCCAAATTTCAGGGGATGTGGACAAAATTCTCATATCCCATGTATTCAGTATCTCTTGGGTGAGAGTCTGCATGAGCATTCATGCTACTAAAAAAGGACCTCCCAATATTCCTTACCTTCATGAAGTTTTCTCCACTGTGAGATCACAGGTGAAGATCAAAGCATTTCACAGAACTACCACCTTCCCATATATCTTACATAAGGAGCATTCCCTTCACTGTGGAGTCTTACATATTTAATAAGTTCCCGGAAACTAGTCAAGGCTTTCATATTGCCTTCCTTAAATTCATGGGGCATCTTGAGAGAAGAGGTTCTTTCATGTTTTCAAAGTCAAGTGGTGTAACTGAAGGCTGTTCCACACACCTTCCATTAACAAGGTATCTCACCAGTGAAAGCTCCAGTGTGAGCATTAAGATGTAAGGAACTCCTAAAGGATTTTGGCATTCCCCTCATTCAAAGGGTTTTTGTTCAGTGTGAGTTACTAAATGTTCACTTAGTAGGTGAGAGTTATTGCAGGCTTTTCTACATCTCTATCAAAGGGTTTCTCTCTGCTGTGAATTTTAACATGGTGGATTAGGTTGGAAGATGAACTGAAGGCCTTCCCACATTCCTTACATTCATAGGGCCTCTCCCCAGTGTGAGTTCTTACATGTTCTGTCCTGCTTGAAGAAGTGGTGAAGTCCTTCCCACAGTACTTACACTTATAGGGCTTTATTCCGGTGTGAATACGAACATGTTTAGTAAGGTATGAGAAATATTGAAAGGATTTTCCACACACATCACATTCAAATGGCTTTTCCACCGTGTGAGTTTTTAAATGGTCATGCAGCAGATTGTACCTATTGTAGGCCTTTCCACACTCCTTACATTCATAGGGTTTATCTCCAGTATGAATGGTTAGGTGTTTACGTAGGTATGAGGAGTTGAGGAAGGCTTTCCCGCATTCTTTACATATACAGGGTCTCTCTCCACTGTGAGTTCTTACATGTCTACGTAGGTATGAGGAAGCATGGAAGACTTTCCCACATTCACCACATATATGGGGTATCTCTCCACTGTGAGTTTTTCTGACATGGTTATGTAGGTATGAGGAGTTGAGGAAGGCTTTCCCACATTCCTTACATATATAGGGTCTCTCTCCACTGTGAATTCTTACATGTCTACGTAGGTATGAGTAGGAATGAAAGGCTTTTCCACAATCCCCACATATATAGGGTCTCTCTCTACTATGAGTTCTTCCTACGTGGTTACGTAGATATGAGGAAGTGAGAAAGGCTCTCCCACATTCCTTACATATGTAGGGTCTCTCTCCACTGTGAATTCTTACATGCTGAGTAAGGCGTGAGGATGAAGCGAAGGCTTTCCCACATTCTTTACATTCATAGGGTTTCTCTGAAGCATGTGTTGGGATATGTGTAATAAGGCCTGAGCGCTTAGTGAAGGCTTTTCCACAGTCCTTACATTTATAGGGTTTCTCTCCAGTGTGAGTTCTAAAATGTTCCACTAGCCTTGAGTAAGTAGTGAAGGCTTTTCCACATTCCTTACATTCATAGGGTTTCTCTCCCGTATGGGTCCGCATGTGCCTGTTAAGGTTTGAAGACCGTCCAAAGGCTTTTCCACAATCTTTACATGCGTAGGTTTTTATAGTGTGTATCTGAACAGGTACAGCCTGACTTGAGTGAGTCAAATGACCTCCATTCCATGTATTTTGACTTTTTATGTGTGTCTTGAAATACGAGTGTTCACTGAAGATCTCTCCACATTGCACATAGTCACAGAGGTCCCCTGCATGGTGGCTTCCTACCTGTGGATAAAGAAGGGATGAGTGATGATCAAAGAATTTTTCAGATTTATTATACACACCATGCTTGGTGCATTTCCTTCAAGTTGTGTGAAGGAATCCTACTTCAAGGATCCTCTACCCTCAGGTCTAATCTTGGGACGCCTCTGTATTTTTATGAAATTCTTTTCATAATCTTCGTACCCAGTTACATATGTGGGAATATGTATTTGTGGGAACTCTGAAGCTCCAAGTTTTGAGCTAGGATTATGAAGGCATGCCAAATTCATCACATTCAGAGTATCCCTCTAAAGACACCTCCCAAATTAGAGTGAAAGCTACTTCTCATTTATACTGCTTTTCTACAAAGGAATCCCCAGTCTTTTCTGAGTGTGGTAATAAAGAATTTCCCTCATTTAATCTCAGCGTGCACCAGTGCTGTTGCCTGCTCCCTGCTGATAATGGATGAATGATAAAGTTACATTATTTAGAGGATAACTGTAATTCACCTTTTTATGACACTCTTACAACATCCTTCCATGGTGTTTTCTTTTGAATTGAATGAAGCAACAGTAGTACCAGAATTTTGAGCCATGTTCAAAACCTTTAAACACATGTTCAGATATTCACAAAATTGCTTTTAAGAGCCATTGCCTAGTTACACATGTGTACCTGCAGGACCTCTTTTTTTTTTGTTTTCCTGACATACGGTATTAGTACTATATAGACTAGGTTGGCCTTGAACTCATGATCCTCCTGCCTTAGCTTCTTGAGTGCAGGAAGTATAGGCATGTACCATCACACCCAGCAGCCAGTCTTTTTTTTTTTTTCAGCGCTGAGGATGAATTTCAAGGCTTTACATATACTAGGCAAACACGCTACCACAGAGCTACAAGCCTGATTGTACAATGCTTCAGGAAGGGTTTCATGATAGTTTTGGGACATTCACAAATTCATTATATTGAAGAGTGTTTCTCAGAAACATTGCTTGCTTCTCAGAAAATACTAATTTTCTACAATGCAATTTGCAGCTGGGTGCTGGTGGCTCATGCCTATAATCCTAGCTACTCAGACATCAGAGATCAGGAGGATTGCAGTTTGAGACCAACCTGGACAAACAGGAAGATCCCATCTCAACCAATAGCTGAGCACAGTGGAGCATACCTGTCATCCCAACTATGGCAAAAACTTTGTGAGACCCCATGTGGGCATGCTGGTACACACCTGCCATCCCAGACACAGCAGGTAGCCAGCCTGGGCAAAAAACAAGACCCTCTCTCAAAAATAACCAGAGAAGAAAAGTGCTGAAGGCATGGCTGAAGTGGTAGAACTTCTGCCTAGAAAAATCAAAGCCCTGAGTTCAAACCCCAGTAGTACCAAAAAAAGAAAGGAATTTGCAATCTTCTCTGAGTGAGGGAAAAAACAATTATCTCTTGTTAATCTTACTGTTTGTGTCCCATTTGAAGTTTGTCCCCTCAAAAAGTCCTGCTGAAATTGCTGAAATGTTGACTCTTTGGTGCTAAGTCGCATTTCCCATTCTGAGGATAAACCAAAAAACAAAATTAACATTTGGAGAGAAAGAAATGGGAGTTTGCAACAGTTAAAATGATCAGGCTCACTGGAATTGGCTTTGAAACTGAACCTCATTGGAAAGAAAGAAAAGTCTGTATATTTTGATGTCAAAAATTTGGGCACGGTTAAGGATATGACTCACAGTTTTAGACAGTTTACTACAAATGGATTCTTGGAAAAGTAAAAGTGATGATGGTGAACAGTTCCTGAGGGATGAAAACCATCAAAGATCTCAAAGAACAGCACAGGATGAAACAATAAGAAAGAAACACAATAGGTCATTTTGTAGGATGAAAGAAAAGTCTGAGCAGGATTATCAGAAATTGAGGATTTCCTACTTTCTCAGACAAATGGCCTGAACCTGCCATCAAGAAAGATTGAAAAAGGTTCCTCACCAAACTTCCAAATGTGTTCTTTGCAAGCACTCACCTTGGAGGTCTCCGCTCTGTACTGTCCATAGATCCTCCTCCAACCAGGAGATCAGACTGGGTTTGATAGGCTCACGTCCTGTACACATGGCAAGATGAGGTCATGGAGGAGGTTCATGGGGGAGCATAAAACTTGTATAATCAGGAACTGTGCTTCTGATGGATGCAGGGGAACTGTTTTAAATGGGCTCAGCATGCAAATACCATCTTTTTCTGTGCTCCAAAACGGTTATCTCTGAGCTCTGAAACCCAAATTAATACTTATATGCACACTAACAAAACACTAACCTTGAATCAAATAGAAAAAGTGAAACAAAGGTATTTTTCTTCTGGAGGACAAATTACACCAGTGACTCACATGTATTACTGTGCATCAGGTTCATCTGGATGACTTTATCAAATTCACATGACCACATGGGATCTACCTGGAACTTCTGATTCAGCATGTCAAAGGAGAAGACTGATAATTTACATTTCTTTTTTTAACTCTTGCTGGACATGGAACCCAGGTATGCTTTATGCATACCAGGTAAGTGCTCTACTGCCAGACTATGTCCCTAGCCCAACAATTTACATTTCTAACAGGGGGAAGGTGATGACAGTCATCTCAGACCACATTCTGAGAACTACCAAAGTAAATTAAAGTGTTTATAGTACCATCTTATCCAAGATTCTATGCTATACTGAAAATATCAAATATAAGCCCCCCACTCATACCCCCAAAAAAAGAACTGTTAAGTTTTAAGTTGCACATCATTTTGAGCAGTGCTGATAGAATCTTGCACTGTCCTTGTCTGTTCAACCTTGGATGCGAATCATTCCTTTGTCCATCACATCCCCACTGTATATGCTATCTGCACAGTAGTCATCCAGTTGCTTTCTCACTACTGGAACACCTGTCACAATACACCAATGCTAAAGGAAAAAAACAGCAACAAAATATGGCAGTGCCTGTGTCCAAGGAACCCACATTTTACTTAATGGCCCCAAAGCACAACAGCAGTGATCTGGCAATTCAGATATGCCAAGGGGAGGATGTAAAGTGCTTTGTTTAAGTAAGACTTGAAAGCTCTTATTTTAATGAGGAAATAAGTCATATTCTGAGATTGCTAATAGCTACCGTAAGAAGCTATTAGCTATTAGTTTCTTCAATCTAACAAACTGCAGGGAAGGAAGAAGGAACTCATGCTAGCTTTACTGTCAAACCTCAAAACATTACTTAAGTTGTCAGTACTATCTGCAGATTCAGACCCAGTGGGGGTCTTAGAACATATCCCCCACATATAAAGGGGACTGCTGTGTTAGGGCCTGGGTTTCTATTACCCCACCACCACCAGTATATTCAGAGTGGGGCTCCCAGCCCCGTAATACACTCAGCACTAATGCCCGTCTCCTCCCTGGGAGGCCACAGGAAGGCCGGCAGTCTTACCGAGGGAAGCCAGGTTCTGGTAGTTCTCCAGCATCACCTCTCTGTACAGGGCTCTGTGAGTCTCATCCAACAAAATCCACTCCTCCTGGGTGAAGTCCACTGCCACATCCTCAAAGGTCACCGGGTCCTGAATCATCACACACATGCCAGCCTGAGTATCAAAAGCAGCATCCCCATGATGTCCACTCAAGAATGAGGAGCCGTGAATCCCATGCCTGTGCAGGGGCCTGAGGGTCCCACTGTCAACCTCATGGTTCAGTGCTCTCCCTCTACCACATCCAGCTTCCTGCTGATCTGCTCTAGTCGTGGGGTGTTAATGCTCCTTCTGACATGTGAATTAATGTCACTGCAACTAGATCAGAAGCCCTTCTTTCTGATTTCCTTGAGATACACTCCTGAGCACACTGCATATGCTCGGTACCTGCATACTTGCATCCAGTGTTGAATGAACACTCTGAGAAAGGACACTTTGATATTCTTTATCACCTGTCAAAGTACTTGGTGACACAACAAATGTGCACTTGGCACATTAGATTCCTTCCTAATTATTGAGAACCTGGAATGATTTTCAGGTAACACCACACTACTATCAGCAGCTCCCCTCCCTGGGAGATTCGGCTGGCAACTCTGTCCTGATTGACACTTTCCTGGCTTTGAGAAGGTGTGGAGCCAAATCTGTCTAGAAGGCAATGTGTCCACCTGGTGGAGACAAGGAAGTCATTTGTGGGACACAGTTCTGCATACCTGGTAACAATTTGTCAGGCAGTCAGCCACCATCCTCCCAGCCTTTATCTTTTCTTCAAGAAGGCAGGCTGCGTGCCCAGAAAGACCACCTAGAAAAAAAAGGCACAGAACCCAGAGCTGGCCACAGTTCCTACATGTGCATGCCTGGAAATCAGTCCATCTTAGTACAAAATCCCATGGAATCCTGCACCTGAGACAACTCCCACATACACACCACTGCCATGTGATGCCAGAGCGGTCCCGTCTCACCCAGAGCCAGGTAAGGGGATGGGAGCCATGCTGTTCACTAGGAAAATTCTAACAGCCTTATTTTATAGGTAAGGAAACCTCAGGCCAGAGATATGCAAGTTTCTTTGCCATGATGATAAATCCCATGAATATTATACAGCATCTCTTCTCAAAACATACCTACCAGGAGCTATCTTAGACATAGCATTGTTATGGCTTGGATCTGAACAATGCCCCCCAGCTCACATGTTGGTTCCCAGTGCAACAATGAGAGGTGAGTGGATCATGAGGGCTCTGACCTCATGAATGGATTAATCCATTATTGGATCCACAACTTAATGGATTGCCTTTGGGAGGTGGCAGATACTTTTGGAGGTGGGCCTAGTTGAGGAAGTAGGTCACTGGGGGTATGTCCTTGATGGACACTTTCCTCTTCCTGGCTGTATGAAGTGAATAGCTATGTGACCATGGACTCAAACTCTGAAACCATGGGCCAAGACAAACTCTTCTTTATAAGCTGTTGATCTCAGGTGTTTTATTATAGAGACAGAAAGCTGACTACCATTAGCATTCTCTGCTCACTTCAGAGTCACCAAAATGAACTAAGCAGGATCAGAGCACACGAATCTCTATTATTTAATGACTACAGGTGAGGAGTAAACCAGATTCTCTGAAAAGGAGCATCAACAGGACTGACCATGGGCCAAACAATGGCTGCCATCCCATGAGACTGAGGGGCCAGTTCAGGCTGGGCATGGTGGTACACACCTGTAATCCCAGTACCTGGAAATCAGAGGCAGGAGGATCATGAATTCAAGTCCAGCCTGGGCTACACAGTGAGTTCAAAGGCAGCTTGGATTCCATAGTAAGATCCTGTGTCAAAAAAAACAAAAAAAGACTACTGCAGAACAGCTCACGTAGCTCGTGGATGGTGGGATTCTCTATTCCTGAAGTGGGTCACCAGGAGCTGTTCCTTCCAGTTGTCAACAAGCAGTACTTCACCATCAGTCCTCACACATTAGCGGATCTCCATAGATGATACCAGGAAAAGCTCACTAAAAATCTGTCCGTGCAGGAATTTCCTCAATGCTAAGCTACTTCAGGCTGGACATAGTGGTTCAGTGTCTGTCATCTCAGCTACATGGGAAGGGTAAACAGGAGGATTGCAGGGCATAAAATTGAGAATCTACTTGAAAAATAACTACAGCAAAAAGGCTGGTAGTATGCTCAAGAGTGCCTGCCTAGCCATGAGGCTCTGGATTCAAGCCTCAGAACCGCAAGTAAAAAACAAACAAAAAACCAGTGTCTGGAAGCTGGGTATAGTGGTATGCAACTACAATCCAGCAATGGAGTGGGGGTCAAGGCGGGATACTAAGACAGAAGGATCTAACTCAAGGCCAGCTGAGCTATACAGTGAGAGCCTGTCTCAAAAAAACAAAGAACAAAAAAAAGACAGTGACTGGGCACTGTATCACGCATCTATAACCCCAGCTACTTAAGACTTTGAGGCAAGAAGATCACTTGAGCACAGGAGTTTGGTGCCAGCCTGAGCAACACAGCGAGACTCGATCATTTAAAAAAAAGAATTAGTATTAGAAGAAAACAGTTGAAATGTTCCAGTAACCACAATGCCTTGACCTGCAGAAATATTTGGTGGTGGCTACCTGATCATGGCATGTCTAGGAATGAAACAAGCCTGCTCAAAAGGGCCACGTAAGACATGTTAGGCATTGTGGGCCCGGTGGTCTGTATCACAGTTGCTGCTGCAGTGTTAAAGCTTCAGAAATCTGGTCGATAAATGAGTATGACTGTTTTTCGATTAGACCGCATGTACAAAGACAGCTGGATGGCCAGAGAATGGCCACAGCATGCTAATCTGTACACTTGAATACTTCTTGACTTATATGAAAAGGAAGCCTCAAGTATGGGAGCCAAAAACCTGCCTTGAGACACTGCAGTGGATACAAATACCTTCTTACCCAAAGTCACTTCACAAATCTAGAGCCCTTCATGGAAAAGACCCTGCAGTATCGCCTCAATGCATACTACAGGTCTTCCTGCAAGCCTTCCCCAAAGGGACCTGTGGTCATTTACCAGAGTGTGCACAAGGGGCATGAAATACCCAGACTGACCTTCAGATGACATGAAATTGTGATGACTCAAAATACTATTGTGGCTCACCACTCAAGTGGAAATTTATTATGATCAAATGATAGATTCAGTTAAAATAACTTAAATTAAGACTAACTACAAGGGAAAAATTCCTGAACAGACAAAACTAGTTAGTCCTCATAAAAGCTGGATTTGTAAACACAAAAGGACTTAGGCTATTCCTTATAAATGTCTATAATTAAAGAAAAGTGAAATCTAAGGCTTTCCAACCAGAAATATCCAACTAACTTAAATTCCATACCTACGGACTTCCCAACAGAACAGAGTAAATAAGGCAACTCTGTAATAGTAACCAACCAGGTATATTCTTCCCCTTATTTCCCATGGTTGCCCCAACAGCCTTCCAAACCACTTCTGCTTTGGAGCTGCTCAATTCGTGAATCATTGTTTGGATAAATAAATTCTTCAATATTTTATGGTGCCCCAGTTTACTTTTTTCCTTCTTCTTCTTTTTTTTTTGGGTGGTACTGGGGACTTGAACTCAGGGCCTTCACCTTGAGCCACTCCACCAACCCTATTTTTGTAAAGGGTTATTTGAGATACTGTCTTGAGAACTTTTTGCCTGGGCTGGCTTCAAACTGCGATCCTCCTTATCTCTGCCTACTGAGTAGCTAGGATTACAAGCATAAGCCACCGGCATCCGGCCTATGTTGTCTTTTGAAGGCAATTATTCTACCTTTGAGAAGCAGGCTGTGTGCTGGACACAGTGGTACATGCCTGTGATCCCACCACATGGGAGGCTGGGGCAGAAGGATCTCAAGTTTAAGACCAGCCTGACTACATAGTGAGACTTTGTCCCAAGAAAGGGTGGGGGGAGAGAAAGGGAGGAGAGAGAAATAGATTATGGCTTGTTACCTGTCTATGGTAGAATAACGATGCACATGAAGTGATTAAAGCAAAACTGAGTAATTTAAGACCATGTGGCCCTTATCAAAGTTAGGAAACATCTCCTCTGTAGTCAGTCACAAATTCAAAGAAAACAGCAAGAAATGGAAGAATATTTAAACAAACTACCAGAATACAATCAGAGATAACAAAACATATGACTTTCTCAAAGCATGTTGACTCTTAAAAAGTAAAGCTGGGGGCTGGGGGCATGACTCAAGAAGTAGAACGCTTGCCTAGCAAGCACAAGGCCCTGAGTTTAAATTCTAGTACTGCCCCCCCCAAAAAATTGAAAGAAATATGCTACAAGATTAATAAAGAGGAATCAATCACATGTAGCTTTTTTTTTTTTTTTTTTTTTTTGGCAGCAATGGGGTTTGAACTCAGAGCCTTATACCTGCTAGGCAAGCACTCTTACCACTTAAGCCACTCCACCAGCCCCACATCTGGCTTAAAAAAAAAAAAAAAAAAGTCAAGTTGGGCTTTGGGCACTGGTAGCTTACTCCTGTAATCCTAGCTACTTGGGAGGCTGAGATTGGGATCATGGTTAGAGGCCAGCCCAGGCAAATAGTTCAAGACCCCATCCCCAAAATAACCAGAGTAAAATAAAATGGGTTGGAGAAGTGGTTCAAGTGGTAGAGCACCTGCTTTGCAAGCGTGAAACCCTGAGTTCAAACCCAAGACCCACCAAAAAAAAAAAAAAGTCAGTCTAATTAGGGGGCTGAAAGTGTAGCTGATGGAAGAGCTCATATTCAGCTTTCGTGAGGCCCTGAAGTCATCTCCATCACAAAAGCAAAACAAAACAAACAAAAAATCAGAAGAGAGAAAAATATAAGAGGTTGATCTTAATAAAAAAGCACTGAAAGACACGGAAACTGCAATCTATAACCCTTGAATGAATTTTAGATCCCAAAATATCCAATGGCATATGTTCAAGGCCACATTAGTGGAAAATTCCAGTTATTTCACAAAATAGACTTTAGGTGACATCATTACTTTTAATTTTCTAGGGTAAAACAGTATTATAATTTTAGTAGGACAGTATCTTTGTTTTTGGGAAATTTAAAGGGAACGTTTCATGTGTGCAATTTATGATCAATTTACACACAAATGATGGTTCACTATGAAATTTATTTCACTACCTAAAAAATGAGCAAATATATATAATGCCAAAAATCAGTAACCAGGCATGATGGCATACACCTGTAGTCTCACTCAAAAGGCACAGGGATTTTCATGTGCAGAACAGCCTGACTCAAAATAACAAACAAAAAACTGTAAAACCGAAAAAGAGAATTTAAAATGAGTAAATCTGCAATGGGTTTTTCTTGTCCTGGATTACTGATTTGGATTTTTGGAAAGCTAAATGTGGGAAAAAATATACTTAGTTCAAATATGCTTTTTTTTTTTTGGAGGTACTGAAGTTTGGACTCATGACCTCACACTTGCTAGGCAGGCGCTCTACCAGTTGAGCCACTTCACCAGCCCTGTTTTTTGTGTGTTGTATTTTTAAGATAGGGTTTCTTGAACTATCTGCCTGGGGATGACTTCGAACCACAATCTTCCTTATCTCTGCCTCCTGAGCAGCTAGGATTACAGGTGTGAGCCACCAGCACCTGGCTTCAAGCAAGTTCTTAAAAATTAACTCAATTATCCTAGTACTGTGTTTTGAAGCTCTGTGCGGAAATACAGGTCTAGGAACTTCCAATGAAGAAAATAGCTGAGCATTCTTATTTTCTCCAGTAGAAAGACTTTTATCTACCTATGTTTACATTTATATACAGAAAATTTCAGGGCTGGGGGTGTGGCTCAGTGGTAGAGTGCTTCCCTAGCACATAAGGCTCTGGGATCCCTAACACCAGAAAGAGAGAGAAGAAGTGAGGGGAGGGGAGGGAAGGGAAAGGGAGGGGAGAGAAGAGAAATCCCAGCACTCCAGAGGTTGAGGCAGGAGGGTCATGAGTTTGACATCTCACTGGGCTACACAGTGACACCCTGTCTCAAAGAAACAAAACAAAAAGCCGAACCAGAAATAGTATTCACACCCTATAACCCTAAGAATCTACTTTATCTTTTCATCTGAATGTCATGTAACAAAACTAAATAAACATTAAAGACAATGTCAAATTCTCAGATAAAACATTCTTTTAAAACAAAAAGGAAGTAGAAGACTTTTTGAACCAACTTTCACCCAATGCTCACCTGAACTCGCCAGAATCACCAAGTCTGTGAGACGGGAGGAGGCTGGGGTCGGGGCTGGAGCCAGTGTTACCAAATGACAAAAATTTTTTTCCTTCTGGGAAACAATTCAGAGGTGGCTTTGGAGGCTTCTGAAGAGGAAAGGTACCCTGCTGTAAGTTACTCCTTATTGTACAGAAAAACAGTAACTATTAGGCCATCCCTTGCCCTGAGTGACTCCATTTTATAAAACAGAAGTTTGCTCCATTTTAAGTACAAATGCTGAGGCAGAATGGTTTTACAGGGCTGGCAGAGTTGCTCAAGTAGTAGAGTGCCTATCTAGCAAGCATGAGGCCCTGAGTTCAAACCATAGTACTGCAAAAAAACCCACCATCTGTCCAATACAAACCATGAGGCATAGACTAAAAAATAGCTTACTTAGCCAAATATAACCACCTATGAACTTAGCAAATTAAATCACGAATACAAGCTAGGAATGGTAGCTCAAGCCTGTAATCCTAGCTACTTAGGAGGATCATGATTTGAGGTCAGCCCAGGTTAAAAAAAGTTTGTGAGACCCCATCTCAACCAGTAGCTTGGCATAGTGGCAAGCACCTATCATCCCAGCTACTTGGGTGGCTAAAAATGGGAAGATCACAGTTCCAGGCCAGCCTTGGCAAAAAGTTCACTAGCTCCTGTCTCAGTGGAGGAAAGCAGGGTATGGTGGTGCAAGCCAGCTATGGCAGAAAGCATAAAATAGGAAGACAGTGGTCCAGGTAGGCCTGGGCATAAACTGGAGATCCTACTCGAAAAATAAGGAAAAGCAAAAAGGGCTGGTGGAGTGGCTCAAGTGGTAGAGCACATGCCTAGCAAATGTGAGGCCCTGAGTTCAAACCCCAGTACTTCCAAAAAAAATCAGGAACACATGGACACAGGGGTACATCAAAACCGTATCAGAAAAACCAGGCCTGCAAATGATGTATTCCCCTCAACCTGGAAACTATAAAAGGAGGAACATCCTAAGAATGAGATATGGAAGGCACACTGACCTGTGAGACGGTCACTTGTCACAAACCTCGTCCAAGAAAATCGCCATAGTGAAGATCCTCCACCTCTGTCTCTGGGCTCCAGCTCAAGAGCAGTTTCTCCTGCTTGTCACAAACAGCACATTTCAAACTGACACGCAAAACTGCCTTCCACCCAGGCCTGCATTAGACAACTTCATGCCCTGAACAACTCTGTAAAACTTATCTGGTCCCCTACAGAAACTGTGCCTTGCATCCTTACCTTTCTGTGCTTTTAGTATAGCCTCTTTGCACCCAGCAGAATCTTAAATGCTTTGATAGTCATTTTATGGCATATATTATTGGGTGAAGTGTAATGACTGATCTGAAAGTTAGTAACAGTAATTAAGATTGCCAATGGACATGAATACCAAGGGAAATCAGTAGTACTTGGTGATTTAAAGTCAACGAAACTGGGGTGGAGGGGTATGATTTAAGTGGTAGAACACCTGCTTAGGAAGCTTGGGGTCCTGAGTTCAAACCCCACTACTGCAAAAAAGAAAAAAAAAGTTAAAGTCAATGAAATTAACATAGTTTGTACATTTATTATTATTCAATAATTTTTTTTTTTTTTTGTAATACTGGGGTTTGAACTCTGGGCTTTGTGCTTGCAAGTCAGGTACTCTACTGCTTGAACCACACCTTCAGGCTTTTTGCTATGGTTCTTTTGGAGACAGGGTCTCACTTTTTGCTCAGGCTGGCTTAGACTGCAATTCTCTTATTTTATGCTTCTTGACATAGCTGGGAACAGGCTTGCAACACCACACTTAGCTTTTTTTCGGTTGAGACAGAGGTCTCATGAACTTTTTTTTGCCCAGGCTGGCCTTGAACAGAGATCCTCCCAATCTCAGCTTCCCAAGTAACTGGGATTATATCAGTGAGTCATTGTGACCAGCTATTGGTTGAGCTGGAATCTTTTTTTCCTTGCCTAGAATGGGCTGGAAATTTGATCCTCCCCATCTCAGCCTCCCAAATAGCTAAGATTAAGGTGTGAGCTACCAGCACTCAGCTTGTTATTCAATAAATTCTGACACCCAGGACCTCACACATACTAGGAAATCCTTCTATCACGGGACTACCTCCCCAACCATGTAATTTTTTTTTTTTCAGCACTGGGGCTTGAACTCAGGGCATTCACCTTGAACCACTTCACCAAGCCCTAGTTTTGTGAAGGGTTTTTCAAGATAGGGTCTCCTGAACTATTTGCTCGCTCTGGCTTCGAACCGAGATCCAACTGATCTCTGCCTCCAGAGTAGCTAGAATTACAGGAGTGAGCCACTGGCGCCCTGCCCATATAATTTTACACAACATACTGTAACTATCCTATTTTCTTTTATTATTGTGAACGTCTTGCTGTGGCCTAAATTACAAATTAAACTTTGGTATGGATATGAAAAATAAATATTTACTAGCTTAGCATGACTCAAATGGTAAAGCACTTGCCCAACAAGTGCAAGGTCCTGAGTTCAAATCCCCCCAAGTAAACAAATTCTGACATTGTGTTAAGACACAAAGGCTTCGGTCTAAGTTTGTGACGTAGCTCGCCCCTGACAGGAGCACGGTGGATGCCGACAACCCGAGGCCGCTGCCTTAGGGCGCTTCCCGCCCAGCTCCACCCGGGACCTAAGTGAGACCAGCGCAGGGGACCACGCGCGGTCCCCGTGGGACGTGAATGGAGGGAGTCAGGCCTCTCCATGGAGTCCACCCAACCCTGCCCTAAACTTTCCCTATGAGGCGCCCCCGGCCACCTCTGGGACCCCAGAGCCTGGAACTCACCAAAATTATAGATGGACACACGGTGAAAATAGCCACTTGCCGGACAGAGCCAGCGCTGGAAAAGAATCCGCGGCCCGCTGACGTCACTTCCGCTTCCGGCCAGGCGCCAAGACAGCGGCTCTCGGGTCTCAGCCACGCTGGCTTCAGTCAGGCCCAGAAATTCTACTTTCTTCCACGTGGGTGCGCGTGGGTCCAGGGATCGATTCAGAGCCGGATGCAGGCAGAAACAACACCACAGGCCAATGTCGAGGTTAGCGCCGGGCCTGTGGGCGGGGCTACGGGTTGGGCGGGGCCTTGCGGGGGGCGGGGCTGGAGGCAGCATCTGGACCACAGGGCAGGATTGAGATTAGTGCCAGGCTTGTGGGCGGGGCTACGGGCGGGGGCGGTTCCGGAGGCTGGCTGGGGTGGGACCAGACCTTGTGCGCTGGGTGGACCAGAAGGTCAAGGCTGAGGATGGCGACTCGCCCCATCCGATGCTCAGAACAGCTTTGGCCTGACTCCGCCTACGTTTTTAGAGCCCGTGCATTGATTCTCCCATATTGATAAGCCTGTGATCTGCCTCTTCCATTCAGCTTCTCTATAGACCTATCATATCTTTTTTTTTTTTTGAGGATTACTTTCCATTGATGACGCTTCGTAGTTATCAGTATGTAAGTCCTGCGTATCTTCGAATAAATGTATTCCTAATAATTTCGTTACTTTATAGAAGTGTTTTCTCTTTTATTTTTTTGAGCCTGGGCTATATAGGCTGCCCTCCAACTCAGGGTCTTCCTTCCTTAGCCTTCTGAGAGCTGGGATTACAGATGTGCATCACCACATGAGGCCCTCTTTTTGCTTTATTTCTCTAAAAATCGTGTTGAATTCTAATACTCGATTCCTTGGCGTTTTCAATGTTATAATATTTCCTGTAATTTTTTTCAAACATATACTTCTATTGTTCTTTTATCATCTTGCCATATGGTCTGGGAACTATATGATGTTTCAAAATAGCACTGATGTTATCGGGTATTCTCCAAGGGCTTATTAAGAAATGTGACATTATCCAAATAAGGATGCTAAAAGGTTTTTATGGAGTTATGCACATTTGTTCATACAGAAGAACAAACATTTGATAATAACCAAGAAAACACTGAAAATCAAAAGAGAGGATGACCCACAGATACAAAAGTATAGTATAAAGCCTCTGTGCTTAGCCCTGTGTGGTATGGCTCATGAAGAGGAAACAGATAAAAGAAATATCTCCAAATAGTCTCACTAACATACAGAAATTTGGTTCAAGTGCAGTGTGGTGGCTCATGCCTGTAATTTTAGCTACTCTGGAGGTGGATATCAAGAGGGATTACTGTTCAAGGCCAGCCCAGCTAAAAACTTCATGAGACCCCATCTCAACCAATAAAAAGTTGGGAATGGTGGTGCATGCCTGTTGTCTTAGCTATATAGAAAGTCTAAATAGAGGATAATGGTCCAGGATGGCCAAGGCATAAACTCAAGACTCTGTGAGAAAAATAATTAAAGCAAAAAAGGACTGGGGCTATCGATCAAGTGTTAGTGTGGATGCCTTGCAAGTGCAAGGCCCTGAATTAAAACCTTAGTACTGCCAAAAAGAAAAAAGAAAGAAATTTGGTCATAAATATATTTTAGATCAATGGTACAAAAATGCTGTTTGGAATAAAAGGTGATAAGACAACTGGTTAGCCATCAGAGAAAAAGATTAACTTAAAGCTACATGTTCCACTATATACAAGAATAAACTCCACGTAGGCCAGGAATTTAAACGTGAACAGTTTTAAGATTACAAATATATGTGGTGTTCAAGTGATTTCTTGGCTGATTCAAAAACAATATGTGGGTGGTGAGGTGGCTCAGGAGGTAACATGAGGAGGAGGAGGAAGAGAAGGAGGAGGAGGAGGAGAAGAAGAAGAGACATAAGGAGGGAGCAGCACACAAGCTTTATCTGGGCAGAACTTTAGCAGGCTAGAGATAGGGAGGAGTTCAACAGAGCCTGGAATATATGTCCATCTGTGCACAGTATGGAATATTTTAGGGCAGTGACTATTGACTTCAGTAAAATTAGGCAAGCCTATATTTAAAGTGAAGCATATCCCCTTTCCTCCATTTAATATCAGGCACCTTCTTTTTTTATTTTTTTGGTGTTTTTGTATTGCTGGGAATGGAACCCACAGCCTCACACATGCTAGGCAGGTGCTCTACCACTGAACTACACTCCTAGTCCTATATGGTAGGGTTTAAAAAAAACAAAACAAAACAAAAGACCAGGGTCTCACTATGTATCCCAGGCTGGCATCAAACTTTCCATCGTCCTCCTTCAGCCTCCCAAGTAGCTGGGACTACAGATGTGCATCACATGCCTGGTTTAGGCACCTTTTTAATTCTATAAGATGCACAATGGTGCTTGGGCTGTAGCTCAGTTGTAAGGCACTTGCTAGCAGGTACAAGTCCTTGGGTTTGGTTCACAGCACCACAAAAAGGACAATATTCAAATTTAGTGGACATATATGTATATGTGACATATACATATATGTGTGTGTGCTGTATCATGTTTTCATATTATATAAAAATATTTTGGCAGTACTGAGGATTGAACCCAGGGCTTTGTGCTTGCTAGGCAGGCACCCTCCCACCTGAGCCATGCCTCCAAATGAAGAGTCTTGGTAGCCCTTGGAAGTGGGCTCTGAAAGCATTGCACAGCAACAAGTGATAATGTCAACAGAACAGGCAGTGCTCAATGGGACCAACAGTTAGTAAGCCATAGGCAGTCGGGGCATCTCGACAGAATTCCCTACTGAGTTCAGGATATGTCCCTCCAATGGTGTTGTAAATGGGGCAGTAAGTCCCCCTCTAGGGATTGTTCAAAACTGCTTCAATACAGAAATAACATTGGCTGGGCATAGTAGTGTATGTCTGTAATCCCAGCTACTCAGGAGGTGGAGACTGGGTAAAGTGAGTTTCCAGGCCAGATGTGCAAAAGTTACCAAGACTCCATTTCAACAAAATAAGCTAGGCATAGTGGCTCATAGCTGTTATTCCAGCTACATAGGGCTGTAGGTAGAAGGATTAAGGTCCAAGGCTGGTACAGGCAAAAACTTGAGATACTACCTGAAAAAAAACTAAAGGAAAAAAAGGCTGAGGGTGTGGCTCAGGTGGTAGAGCACCTGCCTAGCATCAGTACCACCGAGAGAGAGAGGGAGGAGGAGGAGAAGGAGGAAGAGGGAGGAAGGAAGGGGAAATAGAGCCATATTGAAATTAAAGGATTTATTATGCTAACAAGTCTCCAAGAGGGAGGCACAGAATGACTAGCAGGAGGCCACCTTGTGCTGTGAAAGGATCTAGGGAGCAGACTCTACCAAGCAGGTAGGGAGCTGGAGAGTGACACCATGGCCAGGTGCCCTTATTGGAGTTCTGTGTGAACTAGAAAAGTCAAAGACATGAGGATGCTTTATTAATGATGGATTCCACTGGGTCACACTCAGGGGAGGGCAAGAAAGAGAGCTTAAGGCAAGGATTAGCTTGACCATAGTGATGCACCTGTTCACCTGGGCAGGGTCCTCACAGACTGTGAAGATGTTCTGTCATTTGGGAAATTTTAAGCTGGGTGTGGTGGTACACACCTGTAATCCCAGCACGCAGGAGGCTGAGGCAGGAGGATCATGAGTTTGAGGCTATCCTGGGCTACGTAGTAAGACCCTATCTCAAAACAAAGAAACAAAATAGACTTATGAACAACATGTGATTGCATTCCTGTCTAACTTTATTTACAAATGCAGGTTTAAGGCCAGGATGTGTTTCGTGGTACATAGTTTGGCAACCTGAATCTGAGGATATTACTTGGTCTATGTTATACAACGTCTCGTGTGGTGGACAAACCTGACACAGGTCACGGTCGTGGAGAATCAGCTGCTCACAGATTCTCAGCCCTAGGTAACTGAATGCTTGGGTCCGGACAGAGAGAACGTGGAGTTACTGTGCACTATCATGAATATATTAATCCTCCTGTCCTCTGCAAACGGTCCCGTCTGCAGAAGCCTTGCATTTGCAAATCGTCACACTGGCCTATGTTAGTGACACAATGTGACTAGGATTCCACGAAGAGCATGTACCAAGTACTGTCAGTACCTTGATAAACCCAAGTCCCTGAATTCAAACTCCAGTATCACCAAAAACAACAACAAAAGAAGATGGAAATACAGCGTGCTGCCATTTAAAAATTCAGTGTCCTCCCGCACGGGCTCATGTTACTCACCTGGTCGTCAGATGCTGATGCTATTTTATAAGGTTCTAGAAACTTGAGAAGCTAGGACTTAGCTGGAAGAAAAATGTCACTGGGGGCCATGTCCTTGCTGGTATCATGTCCCTTCCTCCCGCCTCTGTCTCTGCTTCCTGTCCCCCGTATGCAAACTGCCTGGCCATGCCTTCCCTCCATGAGGGACTGAACTCTCTGAAGCTGTGAGCCAAAGAACTCTTTCCTCCATTAAGTTGTTTTCTCAGATATTTTGTCACAGTGATGGGAAAAGTAACTACGACACAGGGCCTCCTGACTCAACAACCTTCTGAGTCACTCCTAGTTACTGCTCCTCGTACCTCCTAATTCCAAAAGTGACAACACTTCATAGACCTTACAGATTTTGGATGGAGCATGTGTCACATGTGAATGAGGTTTTGTTTGTCCGTCTGTTTTGAGACAAGGTCTCACTGAATAGCCCAGGCTGGCCTGGAAGTTGCCATCTTCCTGCCTCAGGAACCTGATTACGAGCATGCACCTTTGCACAGGCCCAGCTCTTGAATGTGTCCCATCTGCAGTCTCCTGGATGGCTTCCAGTTTCAACTGGGCACACCAAGAGCACATTCTCCACTAAGTTCAGGCAGCAGTTCCAGCTTCTCAGGCACCTAGTCTGTTTTGGATTTTTGTTGTTGTTTGTTTGTTTTTGGCAGTACTGGGGTTTGAACTCAGGACCGCATGCTTGCTGGGCAGGCACTCTACCACTTGACCCACTCCACCAGCCCTTCAAGGGCTTAGTGTGACTGGTCCATGAGACACAGTGATACTTCAAGTGCCCATTGTGAGTAGGATGAGGATGAAGCCTTTAGCCAACACCAGTGTGAGACTCACAGCACAGGCCTCTGGAACTTTAGAGAAAATATCTTTGGGTTTTATTTGTTTACTTTTTTTGGCAGTACTGGGGTTTGGATTCAGGTCCTTGTGCTTGCTAGGCAGTTGCTCTACCACTTGAGCCATTCTGATAACCCTAACTTTAGAGAAAATATGTGCCCTGTTGTGCTGGAAATTATTCTATTTTTTTTTTCAAGACAATCTTTCACTATATTGCCCAGGCTGACCTCGAGCTTGTGATCCTCCTGCCTCAGCCTCCAACGTGCTGGGATTAAAGGTGTGCACTAATACACCTGGATTTCTACTTTTGAGATACAGTTTACAACAGGTATGGAATACAGGCAGAGCAACTAACCAGGGAACATCAAGTGACCAAATGGCTGAGCTTCGCATTATGAAATGGATGTTGTCTTCCCTGCCAAGCCATAAGGTTGGGCACCTGCAGGGGCAATCTGTCAAATACAAATGACATAGAAGATAGTGATCTCAGGCAGCTCCAGTGTATCCAAGGAAATTGCAGGAGCAGGTTGCCAAGATTCAACAGCAATGTGTCACACTGACTCCTCTCCTTCAATCCATGCCTGGAGCCTCCTGGGGATCCTTAGGCCCAGTTGATTGACATAAAACCTGGCTTACAGATGTCTGCATGATATTCTAGTAGCACCTGAAAGTAGAGGGCTAAACAGTGCTACTCCCACGGAAGGCTCACCCTAAAACAGCAGCAAGGAGAATCATCCCTGTGACAAAACATCAAGACGGTTTATAGCAGTATGTTCTGCTGTTTGCTGTGTGTGGAGTGAGAGACGGACAGAAAGATACACACTCATTGATTTGTGAGTAGTGGCCAATGGTTTGGCTGGGTAGTCAAGGATGCGGAAGGACCATGACTGCAGACAAGAAAAGGTAGATGGATGGAGCTTTCTGACAGAACACAGGCTGGGAAGGTACTTGTGTCCTATATGAACCGCTAGAAACAAGAGTATCAATCAGACATGGTGGTGCACACTGTAATCCCAGCTACTTGGGAGAGAGATCAGGAGAGTCATGTTTCAAGGCCAGCCTGGGCAAAAAGAGAGACCACCCCCCTGCATCTCAATCAATAATATGGGTTTAGTGGTGTATATCTTGATCTCAGCTATGTGGGAGGTATAGGTAGGTAGTTTATGTCTGAGGCCAGCCTGGGGAGAATATGAGATTCATCTGAAAAATGGCTAAAGCAAAAAATTGTAGAATGCCTGCCTAGCAAGTACAAGGCCCTGAGTTCAAACCCTAGTATTCTCCCTCAAAAGACTATTAATATTAAGAAGGACAAAATGAGGCCAAGTATGGTAGCTCATGCCTGTAATCCTAGCTACTTTTGAGGTAGAAATTGGGAGGCCTGTGACTTGAGGCCCACACCCAGTGAAAAGGTAATGAGACCCCGTTTAAAGCAGTAGCTGAGTGTAGTGGAACACCCCCGTCATCTTAGCTATTTGGGCAGCATAAATGTGAGGGCCATGGTCCAGGCCAGCCTAGGCAAAAAGCAAGACCCTATTCCCAAAATAACTAAAGCAAAGAGGACTGTGGGTATGGCTCAAGTGGCAGAGCACCTGCCTAGCAAGTGTGAAGCCCTAAGTTTAAACCCTAGTATCACCAAAAAAAAAAAAAAAAAAGAACAAAATGACATACTCTGCAGCCACCTCAGTGTTTGCTCAGTGAGCCATGAATACAGGCAGTATAGAGATAAGGGGTTTGCTTGGCTTCCCCTTACTAAGGCTGGCCCAGCTAACACAACTGCCCTGTGCCTAATCTGCTAAAACCAGGAAACCATCCACTATCCAAAAGGCAGCATTTCCTAGAAGGACCGGCCAGCCAGCTGGTGGTAGGTTGGTTACACTGAACATTTTTTTTTTTTTGCAGTGCTGCAAATTGAACCCAGAGCCTCGCACATGCTAGGCAAGTGCTCTACCACTGAGCTGCACCCTTAGCCCTACATTGGAAATCTTCTATTATGGACATGACAACTGTGTTTACCTATTTACCCTCACTGGAATAAGCTTATATTTTAGATGTGGTTTTCCCTTTCAGCTAGATATGCTTCCACAGACAGTACTATCTGCGCATTCATAAAATGTGTTATGTGCCAGTGTGGTGGGGCATGTCTGTAGTCTCAGCTACTTGGAAGGTGAAGGTAGGAGGATTGCGGTTCAAGGCCAGCTTGGTAAAATTAGTGTGAGATCCTGTCTCAGAAACAAACTAAGACAATAATGAATTGCAAAATAATGCCAAAAGAAACAAAAAAAACTAAAAGAAAAAGGACTGGAAGTGTAGCTCATATGACAGAGCAGCTCTAAGCCCTGAATTCTAATGCCAGTACCACACACAAAAAAAGCTTTATGTATCCATAGTCATGGCATTCAGGCAACATTGATTCTAATAAAAAAAAACTTACTCAGCGCAAAGAAGCCTGATAATGGGAATATGTCTGTGCAACCACCTGGTCTTACCACATGTTCCCATAAGTCAGAAAGATCTCATCTAAACTAGGCATAGTGGTTCATGCCTGTAATCCGAGCTACTCAGGAGGCAGAGACAGGAGGATCACAAGTTCAAGGCCAGCCTGGACAACTTAATGAGAAATAAAATAAAATTTTACAAGGGACAAGGAGGTCTGGTGGAGTGGCTCAAGTGAAGAGAGCATTGCCTAGCATGAGGCCCTCAGTTCAAACCCCAGTACCACATAAAAAAAAAAAAAAGCACAGAGATGTATCTCAATGGTAGAGTGCTTGCCTAACCTCTGCAAAGTCCTGGTTTTAACCCCAGTACTGCAATAAACAAACAAACCAAAAGCAACAAAATCTGATGTACACGGAGGGTGGCATGTCTTCCTGAAAACCCAGTTACAGTGTCAGTGGGAGACACTCCTATGGAAAGGGGTGGGGGGGTTCTGTCTCACTGGACCAGGTCTATGCTTCGAACCAGACAGCCTTACATGATACTGTTTTCCCACAGTAAAAAAAGAAAAAAAATGGCCCTAGGAATTGACTAGTGAGGGTGGAATTCTTCCTTCCAGTCCCAGCAACTTAGAGCAGTATAGGTTTGGATACTCATAATTACTGGGGGATTGAATGCTTCCTCAAGAGGCACAGTTATGTTCCCATATTGCCATTTGTCCATTTTGTTCCCTCTTATACAGCTAAAGTAAGAGATGAAAAAAGGAAGGTGTGTATTAATCTATTGTTGGATTGAAAAATCCCAATTACAAAAGCATTACAAACTGGTGGGGTGGCTCAAGTGGTAGAATGCTTGCCTAGCAAGTGTGAGGCCCTAAGTTCAAACCCCAGCACTGCCAAAAAAAAAAAAAAAATCAAAAGTATTACAATTCATACTATACAATTGACCCAAGGAGGGTGACGTCTAGAACCTACAAGTGCATCCATGCTGTATAGAAAAGGCTAAGAGAAAATTGCAAGTGAAAACGGGCCAGTCAATAAAGGACTTAGACCTGTTGGGAATGCAGGGTTGAGTCACTCTGCCAGAACTGCCAAGACTCTGGCTGAAGAAGAGGAAATATGGAGTTAGTCATTGAAGTAGTAATCCACGTCTTGGTGTGTTTTCTGTTGTTATAACTGAATACCACAGGCCTGGCAATTTATAAAGAGTAAAGATTTATTCAACTCACATTTTTGGAGGCTGGAAGGTCCAAGGTCAAGAGGTAGCATTTGACCAGGGCCTTCTTGCTGGGGGGAACTCTGCAGAGTCCCGGGGTAGAACAGGGCATCATGTGCAAAGAAAGAGCAAACTTGTTAGCTGGGTGCTTTGCTCCTCTTAAAAAGCCACTAAAGGGATAGCAGAATGGCTCAAGTGGTAGAGTACCTGTTTAGCAAGTGTGAGGCCCTGAGTACTGCCAAAAACAAACAGCCACTGCTGCAGGGCTGGGATGTAGCTCAGTAGTAAAACACTTGCTTAGCATATGCAAGGCCCTGGGTTCCATCCCCAGCACTGAAAAAAAAAAAGCCACTAATGCAGCTGAGCATGGTGGTACTTTCCTGTAATCCCAGAAGGCTGGAGCCATAGGATCTTGAGTTCAAGATCCTTGGGCTTCAAAGGAAAACAACATGTAATCATCTTGCACATTTTTCCTTGCTTGTTATATATGTGCATTTTCTAATATTTATGTGTTCATTCATGTAAACTCAGTTCACTTTCATCTCCTTCCTACTCTTTTATTTATATAATTTATAATTTATATATATAGATATAGATATATATAATTTAGTCAATTAGGTAAGAGAATATTGAGGAGATATTTATATGGCCTGTAAACTTTCTCTCCTTGGGGAAGTATGAGAAGTTCTTCCTTTATCTTTTTAGGTAGAAATGTATCTTGTTTTAAGCCACAATTCGAGTGTATGTAGGAGAGTACATATGGCAGTTGAGTAGCCAAAACTTGGACTACACCAGTCATCCATTTATCTATCTCAGCCTCAAATTAATCTTCACCATTTGCTTTGAAATAATGAAGTGGATCCTCTCCCTCTTTCTGACAGGGTCTCATTATGTAGCCCAGGTTGGCCTCGAACATACGATCCTCCTGCCTCTGGGGTGCTGGGATTACACGTGTGCCACTCGCCCAGCAATGGGGTTGATTAAGTATTTGTCTTTGTCACAAAACGTACTACGCTTAATCAGTACAGGAGATCCTGGAGGGTTGCTGCAAAAGGAATTCTCCGCCTGCATCTCACTGGTGCTAGCAGATCAGCGCTGTAGGGGCGGGGAGGACATCCTGTCCTACTCTGCCCATGCTGTGTGCTCAGAACATAGTCCATGGGTGATGTGGAAGCTCTAGCCTGGGTACCTCCATCCCATGGCCCCCCTAACATGGCCATCTAGGGCTGAAAGAGCCTTTATCAGCAGATGGATCCTCAGCATGAGTGCCAGCTTGATGGCTTTTCCTTCATGACACACTCCGTGCAGTCCTCATGAGCAGGCCTTGTGCTGCATGTTGGTTCAGCTCCCCATGCTTCACTCACAATAAGACTGCACCCCAGAGCTTTGTTTCCCAGTGTCCTCGTAGGACTGCCACTGTGCACCTGACCACCAACCAGTCTCATTTCTTATATGCCTTGGAGGTGTGTTTGTCACACCTCTCCCAAGGCAAGCCATCTATTCAAGGCATCCTGAATACAGCATGGCCCACATCTGCCTACAAGCTCCCCCACCAACTATGGCACCCCACACTTTTGAGCATTCATTTTTACTTTACTGGTCACTGTCAGCTAGCCCAGGCCCAGAGGAACCCAACAAACTTCCCCATTCAGTGGCTACAAGTACACCATGGAGAACAGACCCTAAAATGATGAAGATCAATGGCTGTCATCTTCTGATTCTTTTCTTGTGGCCTCACGTATGCCAGGCAAGTGCTCTACCACTCAGCTGCAGCCCCGGCCCTACCTTCTGTTATTCACACTTGGGTCATCATCTTCCCTTGAGTGTCTACTGGACATCTGGTTTGTTTCTACACAACAGAATATGAAAAATATGAAGGGTTTTTCAAATGTAATTAGGGCCACAAACCAGTGAGTTAGCTGAGAATTTTTACACAGAATGAAAGTGCAGGTGAGGCAGAGGGGGTAATTGAGTGGGTGAACATGATCAAAGTACATCTATGCATGCATGGAAGTACCTTATTTTGCATAATTACTTTGCTAATAAAAAATGCACAGGACATTTTCCTTTTGTTGATGAAGGCCTTGCAGTTAAAACTGGAATATGGGGTTAGAGATGTAGCTTCCATACAGAACAATGCACACACAACAAAAAAGAAACTACAAAACTAGAATTTGTTCCTTATTTTTCTCCAGAAAAGTCTTTAAGTTTTGAAAAATTTGATTCAGAAACTTCCAAATGAAAGCAGGGTATGGTGGTGCTCACCTTGTAATCTCAGCACTTAGGAGGGTGAGACAGGAGGATCTCAAGTTTAAGGCTGGCCTGGGCTCATAAAGAAGAAAGAGAAATGAAACTCCCAATGGAATGATAGAAGGGAGAAATTTTCATGTGCAGGAAAATTATAAGTATATTTATACTTTCACCTAGACATCCCACCTTCAAAATTAACTACCACAAATATTTTTTTAAAGAACAATTTTATTCACTGCAGATTACTCATGGATAATGAAATAATAGGGAAGGCTGTTGGAGGACATGTTCTGAATGTCAAAATATCAACCTAGAAATCACTTTCTTATTCAAAAGGAAAAGTGTGTATTTTTAAAAAAGGGCTCTGCAGTCAATACCTTAAGCAAGTATCAAACATAGTGTCCCTAACAGGACCATATAAACACACATCTTCTGATGAAATGTAATTGCAAATGCAAAAACATCGCCTACAAAGTATTTTGCAAATGAGCATGAGAATTCTCTAACTCTGGAGTTGGCTTTCCCACACTCCTCACATTCATTGGTGTTCTCTCCAGTGACATCATCTCTCCTGTGCTGGAAAGGACCTGGAGTAATGAAGGCTTTGAAACACTGTTTACATTCTTAATTTTTCACCAGTGTGGAGTAACAGGTGACTGTTAAGGTATATGGAAACCAAACATTCCCACATTCCTTAAATGTCTGTCTATGGTTATGAGGCTTTGTGAGTTCGTATATGATTATTGCGACTTGAGGAGTACGTAAATACTTTGCCACATATCTTACATTCGTAAGGCTTCTCTCCAGTATGGGTCCTCTGATGGACAGAAAGGTTTGAGTAGTGAGCAAAGGTCTTCCCACACTCCTTACATTGATAAGGGTTCTCTCCAGTGTGAATTCTTATGTGCCGGTTGAGGTCTGAAGCAGCAGTGTAGGCCTTCCCACATTCTTCACATTTATAGGGTTTCTCTCCACCATGAGTTCTTACATGTTCAATCAGACAGAAAGACCTGGCAAAGGCTTTCCCGCATTCTTTACAAACAAAAGGCTTCTCTCCGGTGTGTGTTCTTATATGTGCCATGAGGCAAGTGGATGTGGTGAAGGCTTTCCCACACTGCTGACATTCATAGGGCTTCTCTCCAGTGTGAGACCGCATGTGTTTAGTAAGGCCTGAGGACTGCGTGAAGGCTTTTCCACATTCATTACACTTGTAGGGTTTGAGTCCAGTGTGAATGCGAACATGTTTCTTAAGGTAGGAGGAATTTCCGAAGGATTTTCTGCATTCCTTACATTCATAGGGCTTCTCCTCAGTGTGAATTCTTGCATGTTTAGTTAGGTATGAAGACACACTGAAGGCTTTCCCACACTCTTTACACTCATAGGGCTTCTCTTCACTGTGAATCCGTACGTGCTGAGAAAGGCCCCAGTACTGGGCGAAAGCCTTCCCACACTCTGTGCATTTATAGGGTCTCTCTCCAGTGTGGGTTCGCATGTGCTTACTCAGGTACGCAGGGTATCTAAAGCCTTTTCCACATTCCTTACATCTGTACGGACCTTTTCCACTGAGACTTCCTATCTGCACAGCAAGATTTGTGGAGAGAATAAAACTGCTCCCATATTCACTCCATTCATAGAGTTTTTCTTCATTGTGAGTTCCCACGAGGGCCTGAAGGTATGACTGATTAACAAGGGCTTGCCCACAGTCACTGCAGTCAAATGGTTTCTCTCGTGTATTTGTCCTTTTGTACTCAGTGTTTGGAGGTGGGCTGAGGGTTTCCCCATGACTGTTAAACTTAGAGGGTTTCTCTCCATTAGAGGCTTCCATGTGCAGAGGAAGGAGGTCTTTTCTATACTGATCACACTCATAACTGTTCTGTGTATTTGGAGTTCTCATATGTGTCTCAAAGCAGGAATGGTTAATACAGATTTCATGCTGACTACAGTCATGGAGTTCACCAACACCATTGCTTCCTCCCTGTTGATAAATGGATGAATAAAGAAATGATGATTAAAATATGGTATTTTGAGGATGAAAATTATTTTTGCCATTGTGCTTCATTCATAATTCCTCCATATGTCTTTTCTTTTTTTTTCTTTCTTTTTTTGGCAATACTGGGGTTTGAACTCAGGTCCTCATGCTTGCTAGGCAGGCACTCTACCACTTGAGTCACTCCACTACCCTTTTTTGTTCTGGGTATCTTTGAGATAAGGTCTTGCAAACTATGTGCCCAGGCTGGCTTTGAACCAGGGTCCTCCTGATCTCTGCCTCCTGAGTAGCTAGGATTACAGGCATGAGGCACCAGCACCTGGCTAAGAGATATTCTTTCTTAATCTTACCATTTGTACTCCTCTGCAAGTTTGTCCCCTCAAAACCTCCTGTGAGAGTGTGGACTCACTGGTACTAAGATGAGTTTCACATTCTGAACATAAACAGAAAAAACAAAATTAAGGTCTGGGTAAAGAAATGGCTGACTGCAATACTTAAAAATGATAGAGTTGGTTTGTATTTATTTTCAAATTAAACCTAGGTAAGAAATTTAAGAACTTTAAAAGAAAGCAAAGTTTTGAAAATTTTGATTAGGTCAAACTTTTGGAAGCCAAGCATGGATGTCACTGGTGTCCTACCACTTGGGAGTGAGACAGGTTTGGAGTTTGAGGCTAGCTTGGGCTACATGTATCAAAAAAAACTGTATATAAAAAAAAAAGGCTGAGCACAGTCGCTCATGCCTGGTGGGACTGGCAAAGCAAGTGCTCTACTGATTGAGCCACACCTCTAGTCCTAACCTTTTTTTATTATTTTCTTTTGGGCAGGGAGTACTGGGGCTTAAACTTGGGGTTTTGTGCTGACTAGGCAAGTGCTCTACCACTTGAGCCGCACTCCCAGTCCTTTGTTTTATATTTTGTTTTTGAGAAGGGGGTCTCGCTAACTTTGCCTGGGCTTGCCTTGGATTCTGGATGCTCCTGCCTCCACCACCTGAGTAGCTGGGATTATAGGTGTGAACCACCACATCCAACTGAATGTCCTCAATCTTCTGTGATCAAGTACATCTTAAAGAGTTTCCTTCACACATACCTTGGAAAGCTCCCTTCTGCATTGCCCTCACATCCTCTTCTTCTAACCAAGAGATCAGGCTGGGTTTGATGGGCTGACATCCTATACATGGAAATGTACATTCATGATAAAGGTTGATGCAAGGCAGCATAAAGCCCAGTATAAGCCAGGCACAGTGGTTCATGTCTATAATCCCAGATACTTGGGAGGCAGAGATTGTGGAGACTGAAGTTCAAGGTCAGCCTGGCAAAAAGTTAGGAAGACCCTATGTCAAGCACTGAGCCCAGTGAGTAGACACTATGAGTAAAGCACGCCCGGGCTAATAAAATTTATGGACAAGAAGTTGTCACTGAAATCAAATGGTGGCAGATATGTCCAAGGAATACTGTGGGGATTTGATCCCTTTATGAATCTTGTCATAGAGAATGTGTGGAAATTGCGACTAGTGGGCAACAGAACAATATTGGAATGGTGGGAATATGAGGAAATTGTATCATCATGTTAGAAGCTTTGGAACAGATTTAAGTAACGACTGTTCAGCAGAGAAATCCATGTCCCCTCTCTAAAGGGCCTGTTTTACTATGAAGTAAAAATTGGGTCATGTATATTTTCATATTAAACTGTTTGTTAAATAAACTTTTGTAGTAGTAAAAAAACTTAAAATGAAATAAAAAAAAAAGACTCCATCTCAATGGAGAGGCTGGGCATGGTGTGCACCTATGATCACAGCTACAACGGAGGCCATACGTAGGTAGGAGGATCACAGTTCAAGTTTGGGCACCAGGCAAAGAACAGGAGACCAGCAGTTAAGTAATTTCAGAAGGGCTACAAATGCAAATATCACTTCTTTCTGTGCCCCCAAAATATTATCTCTGACCCCTGAAACCCAAATTAATGATTATGTACACAATTGCAGGCACTAACATTTTCAAACATTTAGGAAACAAAGTAAGTAAAATAAACAGATTTTTATTCTTATGGGGAAAAGACTACATTTTTTTTTTGTCAGTGTTGGTGCTTGAACTTGGGCCTTGTGTTTGTGTGTCAGGCGCTCTACCACTTGAGCTATGCCCCCGGCTCCTATTTTACTTTGCTTTTTGTATAGGGTCTCACATTTTTGCCCAGGGCCCTCCTCAGACAGAGTTCCTCCTACCTGTAGCCTACTGCATAGCTGGGATCAGAGGTGCATGCCACCACAACTGGCTACCCCAACAATTCCAAGACATTACAGAACAACAAATTCATCTAGAAGGCTTGTTAAAACACACCTGAAAGAACCCCACCCTGAGTGTCTGTGCAGTGTGTTGGAAGTGGAGACTGGGAATTTACATTTCCAGGACAGCGATGGTGATGCTGAGCTTGGGCCCCATTTTGAGAACCACAGCAGACTAAAACTTAGAGCAGGGACTGGGCTTCTGCTCCCCGCAGTGTATTCAGAGTAGAGCTCAGCACTAATGCCCGTCTCCTCCCTGGGAGGCCACAGGAAGGCCGGCAGTCTTACCGAGGGAAGCCAGGTTCTGGTAGTTCTCCAGCATCACCTCTCTGTACAGGGCTCTGTGAGTCTCATCCAACAAAATCCACTCCTCCTGGGTGAAGTCCACTGCCACATCCTCAAAGGTCACCGGGTCCTGAATCATCACACACATGCCAGCCTGAGTACCAAAAGCAGCATCCCCATGATGTCCACTCAAGAATGAGGAGCCGTGAGTCCCATGCCTGTGCAGGGGCCTGAGGGTCCCACTGTCGACCTCATGGTTCAGTGGTCCTAGGAGCTCTCCCTCTATCACATCCAGCTTCCTGCTGATCTGCTCCAGTTGTGAGGTGTTAGTGCCCCTTCTGACACGTGTACTGATTGCACCACAACTAGGCTGAGAGCTCTTCTCACCAATTTCCTTCTTTTAAAGTATATTCCCAGGTTAGGGGTATAGTTCAGTGGTAGAGTGCTTGCCCACCACATGCAAGGCTCTGGGTTCAATCCCCAGAACCGGGGGCGGGGGGAGGGCGGGCGGGTAGAGGGGGAAGGACGATGTGTATACTTCCTGAGCAGACTGGCCCAGGCAAAAATACTAATATCCTATCCAAAATATAACTGAAGGAAAAAAGGGCTGGGAGTGTGGCTCAAGAGGTATAGCACCTGCCTAGCAAGCTCGAGGCTTTGAATTCAAACCCCAGTTTAAAATAAATATAAAAAAAATACAAACTAAGTAAGTAAAATTAAATTTTAAAAAATGAAGTCTTGGTGGATGCTTGTAACTCACGCCTGTAATCCTAGATACTCAGGAGTCAACTATCAGAAGGATCGTGGTTAAAAGCCAGCCCAGGCAAATAGTATGCATGACCCTATCTCAAAAATACCCAACACTAAAAAGGGCTAGTAGAGTGGCTCAAGTGGTAGAATGCCTGCCTAGCAAGCTTAAAGCCCTGAGTTTAAACACCAGTATTATTATAAATAAATAAGTCTAAGAGGAGGACATTTTCTTTCTTTCTTTTTTTTTTTTTTTTTTTGGTGGGACTGGGTTTGAACTTAGGGCTTCTTGCTTGCAAAGCAGTGCTTTACTGCTTGAGCCACACCTCCAGTTGTTATTTTAGAGATGGGGTCTCATGAATTATTTGCCTGGGCTGGCCTTGAGCCTAATCCTCCCAAGTAACTAGGATTACAAGCATGAACCATGGTGCCTGGCCTAAAGAGGACATGTTCTTCCATAAAATCTGTCAAGAGTAAATAACCATGCACTGGAAACTAGGAGGGTCAAGATCAATTCATAATTACTGAACCATGAGGATGATTTTCAAGGCAACTCCTCACAACATAAGAGGCTTGCTTGCTGGGAAAAATCACCTGGACACTAGTCTGAGCGTGGCTCTGTTTGCTTTCAGAAACAAGTCAAGGCTGTCTAGAGGGAAATTTGCTATAGAAGCAGGTATGGCATGATGTGGGATGCAGTCTCTACATACCTGATAACAATGTGTCAGACAGGCAGTCAGCATCCTTTATGGTTCTATCTTTTCTTCATGAGGTTAGACTTCGTCCCTAGAGGGAAGACCACCCCTGGGAAAGAGAGAGAGCATGAGACCCCAGCCCTGGCCATAATTCTCATTCCCATGCCTGGACTTCAGTGTGTCCTAGCATGAAATTCCCATTCATACTGCACATTTGAGAAAGCACACACAGACACTACTGCATGTGAGGCCACAGCAGTCCTGTCTCACCCAGAGCCAAGAAATGGGACCGGACCGAATTGTGCTATCCACTCTGACAGCCTCATTGGCTAGGTAAGGAACTCAGACCAGAGAGATGCGACTCATCACTGCATGGTGACACATCCCATGAGCAGATGTAGCACCTTTCTCTCTCTCTCTTTTTTTTGTCTTTTCCAGGCAGGGTCTCCATATGTAGCCCAGGCTGGTTTCCTGAGTGCAGAAGTGAGCCACCACACATGGTCTAAAATTCCTTTTTTGGGGGCAGTGCTGGGATTTGAGCTCAGGGCCTCACGCTTGCTAGGCACTCTTAGCCACTCTACCATCCCTTTTCTTGTGATGGATTTTTCGAGATAGGGTCTTGTGAACTAAATAGGGCTAGCTTTGGACCATAGTCCTCCTCATCTCTGCCTCCTGAGTATTTAGTCACTGGCGCCTGGCTAAATCCCCCTTTTTTTGGCTTTGCTTATTGCCATCACACTGCCCTCTATTTTACTTCCAGAACTGCCATCATTTTGTAATACACTTCTTTGCTTAGGCAGATGACAAGATACTCCACTAGATTACAAGTTAAATTTTGTCACCATGGCTTAGTCAACCACTGAAGCACTCAGTAGCAAGGACATAGGGTCAATTCCCAGCATTGCAATAACACCAATTATAATAATAATAATAATGATAAAGGGAGAAGCAGCTGAGGAAATAACACTTTAAACTGATGGTTCAGAGATCCTATTTCTTAAACCAAATGGAAAGTGCCAAACACTTAAGTTTTAATTTACTATTAGCTGTGTCAGGGCATCCGTGCCCAGCATGGGGTACTATAGGGCAATGGCGATTATGACTGCTGGAAATTTATGCAAGGCTAAGGTTAAACTGAGGTATGTGCTTTTTCCCCCAATTTACTCTTCTGAGATTATACAGGTATAATGTTTACATCAATCTCCAGTATAAGAATAAGTTGACCCAGGCACCAGTGGCTCACACCTGTAATCCTAGCTACTCAGGAGGCAGAGATCAGGAGGATCGTGGTTCCAAGCCAGCCCAGGAAAATACTTCATGAGACCCTATCTGGAAAAAACCCAAACACACACACAAAAAAAGGGCTGATAGAGTGGCTCAAGGTGTAGGCCCTGAGTTCAAATCCCAGTACTGAAAAAAAAAAAAAGAATATCTTGAGCCCTAGCCCTAGTATTAAGTCTATGAAGCTTTGTCAATTAGTGCATTTCAGTAGGTGTTAATTTACAACTTATGTTGTAGTGGCACCAAAGACAACTGGTGCCCATTTTTATCTTTTAAATAAACTTGCAGTATAAAAAATATTTACATGTGTTACATAAACATCATATCTATATTCTGTAGTGTAAGTTTTTTGTTTCTGGTGGGATTGGTGTTTAAACTTAGTTTCTACAGCTTAAGTGACACCTCCAGTCCTAACAGCTGGGTTTTAAAGATATTTTTTTTTCTTTGGCGGGACTGGGGTTTGAACTCAGGACTTCGAGCTTGCAAAGCAGGTGTTCTACAGTTTGAGTCACACCTCTAGTCCAGGTTTTTATATAAATTATACTACATAAGTTTTGAACTTCAAATAGGATCAAATTGGGGTTAGGGATATAGCTTACCAGTACAAATACTTGCCTATGGTGTGCAATGCCCTGGGTTTTATCCCCAGCACTGTGAAAAAATATAGTTCACTTCACCTTTCAGGACACACATAGATTAGAAGTGAAAGCATGGCTGGGTTTTGGTGGCTCCTGTCTGTAATCCTAGCTACTTGGGAGGCTGAGATCAGGAGGATCAAGGCTCAAGGCCAGTCCAGGCAAACAGTCAGTGAGACCCCATCTCCAAAATAACCAGAGTAAAATGGACTGCAGGTGTGGCTCAAGCAGTAGAGCACCTGCTTTGCAAGTGTCAAGCCCTGAGTTCAAACCCCAGTACCACAAAAAAAAAAGGATGGAGATATAGCTCAGCAGTAGTTATACACTGGAGACCAGACTCCCCCTACTGTCAAAACCCCCACTCACAGAATGCTCCCTTTATCCCTGATTCTCATTCTTTCAAAAAGCCTAATGCCTACAACTTGTATTTTAGTTCTCAGTTTACACAGCATTCTATTTCTTACCTTCACCAACTTCCATACAAAGACAACAAAATTGTGCTCAACTTGACATGCAAACCCCCAATCAACTTGTACAGGTACATTTACTTGCTTGGTTGGACATGTGCCTCTTCCTCTAGTTTATAACTTCCCCAGAACAGCCTTAGGTTGAATATTTCACTCTTCTTTAATCAGCCAGTGTGCAATATCATCGAGTGCATGAAGAGATGAAGGAATGGTAAGATTCTCATACTTTTACCTTCTTCAAAACTTGCAAATAGCTGGTCTCAGTGGTGATTGATGCCTGTAGCCTCAGCCACTCAGGAGTTCCCTTGAGCTCAGGAGTTTGAGAACAGCCTGGGCAACATAACAAGACCCTGTCTCAAATAAAAAACACAAAACATACAATGAATATATGCTAATATTAAAAAAAACTTGCAAATCATTTCATTTATTTTCTTTTCTGTAACACTCATCTGAGTCCAGGTTTCCACAATCATGGTTTAAAAAAAAATCTTTATTAACATATATTAGTGGTGCAGGGTTTCACTGTGACATTTCCAGATATGCTCACAATGTACCTTGGTTAGGATCATCCCCCTCCCTACTAGTTGAAATGATTTCAACAGGTTTCATTGTTCTATTTTCATTCCACAATCATATTTTCAAATTTAGTCATCTTCATATGGTTGTAAGCCTTCACTTTCATGTCCTGAGCTCCATTCTCAAACTAGGAAGTGCACAGATTTCATTAAAGTTAAAAATAGATTCCAATCACTTCCCTGCTTAAAACATTTCAGATGGCTCCTCTGGCCTTACAATATAATCTTAGTTGTTTCTCTGGTCCTAACCTCACTCTCCTGTCTACCTCCCAGCTCTGTCTCTGTCTGTCTGTCTCTCTCTTTCCCTGTCTCTCCATGTGTTTCTCTCTCAGTTATTCTCCTCTTTGCTCTGCTTTAGCTGACCATTTTCCTCCCTTTAGGGAATGCACTAGGTTCTGGGATTTTGTTCATGAAGTTTCAATTTTCTGAAATGTTCTCCTTCACTCGACCCTTCTACCTAGCTCAACAATCGAATTATTGAATCCTACTTATCTTTTGTTCTCAATGCAAATATCAATCCCTCTCAATGTGTTTTCCCTCTCTTAATAATTCTTATGTCCAAATAACAAATTTACCGATATTCACTTAAAATCATGTCCCCAGGCCAGGTGCCAGTGGCTCATACCTGTAATCCTAGCTACTCAGGAGGCAGAGATCAGGATTGTGGTTTGGGGCCAGCCTGGGCAAACAGTTCATGAGACCCTATCTTGAAAAATACCCAACACAAAAAAAAAGGGCTGGTGGAGTGATTCAAGTGGTAAAGCACCTGCCTAACAAGTGTGAGGCCCTGAGTTCAAACCCTAGTACTGCAAAATAAAATAAAATAAAAACAAAACAAAATCAAATCATGTCCAAAATAGATTGTCAATCTCATGGTGACACAGCTATGCCTGTTTTGATGATCACTTTTCCTGTTTCTGGCAGAGAGCTTAGTTCATTAAAAGAACAGAGAGCTTAGCTCATTAAAAGGACTAAGTGATCATTTGTGGACTGTCAGATAATTGCAAAGTGATTACCACAAAAAATTATAATTATTATATAATTATAATTATTTTGTAAGACAAACAAAAACAAAACGTTATGCTCTAAAAATGTATGAGTATTCTTAGTCAGGAGGAAAATGGACAGATACTGATACTTTTTTTTGTTTTTGTAGGACAGAGAAAGAAGATTCATTACATGGCACGGGACATTCGTGGGAAGAGGAAAAGTAAGCATTCAGCCCATCTTCAGCTATCTTCCTTGATACCTTTTTTGAAAACAAGTGTCTTGCATTTCAAACTAGTGTCTGTTTCCTATCTTTCCCCAGAATAATTTGTAAACACAAATGCAAAATGTTGGTTTGGAAAAACCAAAAGGTACAAGACCTATTCATGGAAATTTATAATACCCAGTAAAATTAAATCAACATTTACACCTACTACTTTCTAATTCAAAAGGAAAAGGATGTGTTTACATGTGTGGCACTTCACAGTCAATATAATGGACAAACACCAGCTACTATTCTACCTTGAAAGACTAAATGAGGCAGGGCATCACCAAAATTTGTTTTAAAAGACTAAATGATAGAAACAAATGCACTGTTTAAACCTTGACCAGATCTTAGGAAGAAATCATCCCAAGCCTCCTTTGGAAACAACATGGAAAATTTTAGTTTTTCACAAATAAGATATTAATGGCATTATTTTTATTGGCTCAAATAATAATACTGTGGTTTCAGTAGGAAATGTTCTTAAATATATTTTTGAAGGAGTTGGTGCTGGGGATTGAAGCCAGGGCTTCCTGTCTGCTCTGCACGTGCTCTACCACAGAGGTACACACCCCAGTCTATCTTAGCTTTTTTTTTTGGTGGGACTGGGGTTTTGAACTGAGGGCTCTCCCACTTCAGCCACACCTCCAGTCCATTTTGCTCAGGTTATTTTCAAGATGGGGCCTTGAGAACTATTTGCCCAAGTTAGCCTCAAACTGTGATCCTCTGGATCTCAGCCTCCCAAGGAACTAGGATTATAGGTGTGAGTACCAGTGCCTGGCTGCCCTGTCTTATCTTTAAGAGATGCATTACCAACTATTTCACAGGGGAGTATCATTTCTGCAATTTATTTTCAAGCACTCTTAAACAGTTATATAGTTACTTGTGGGGGAAGCAAAAACACAAAATCCCAAACACAAGTGAGTCTACTACAATAGGTATTCAAAGTGTTCAAATTACCTGTATGTTTAAAATTTTTGGAAGAAAAATATGAAAAAATACTTAGTCCAGCAACACATATAATGACAAATTCAATTATTCAAAAAAAAAAGTGAGCTGCAGATGTAACTGTGGTTGAACCCTTCTTCCTTAGCCTGCATGAGGACCTGAGTGCGACCCCTCGAACACACAAAAAGAAAAAAAGATCAATGTGGTAAGTCTCCATCCTTTCTTTTTGGAGGCCCTGGTTTCGAAGCTGTGAGGATGCACGGGTCTATGAACCTCAGATAAAGAATGACTGAGTATTCTTTAGTTTTCTTTAGTGGCAAGACTTGGAGTTCACAAATGCTTATAGTATTCATAGAAACAAACATGCCACTTGTAGCACCTAAGAAAGTACATTTTTTCTTCTTCACTTAACATAATGTAGCAAAAGTAAATACAGGACTGGAAAACACAAAGTCAAATTCACAGATAGAACATGTGTTTGCATAAAAAAAGGAAGGTAGCGGGTTATGTTCGCTCATCCCTGTAATCCTGGTTGATTGGGAGGTGGAGTTAGGAAGGATCCAGTTTCGAGGGGCAAAAAAGTCAGTGAGACCCCATCTCAACCAATAAAAGTGGGGCGTGGTGGGGTGTTCCTGTCATTCCAGCTTTGTGGGAAGCATAAATAGGAGGATCAGAGTCCAGGTCAGCAGGGACATAAGTGCAAACCCCATCTTCAAAATACCTCAAGCAAAAAGGACTGGGGGCGTGGCTTAGGCGGTAGTGCCTGCCTAACAAGTAACAAGCCCTGAGCACAGACCCCAGGATCACAAAAAAGGGGGCGGGGAGAGAGACCCCCCAGAACCACCACCTTTCACCCGGTGCTCACCGGCACGCATTGGAATCGCCAGGTCCTTTTGCCTGGAGACAGTCAACGTGATTCGACCGGCGATAAAGTTTTTTCCTTCTGCAAAAATTTCACAGGGCTCTTTGGAAGTTTTTGAAGAGGATCCCAGTGAATGAAAACAAAGGAGGACGCAGTAGGACGACTCCTCCCCACCGGGATCTTCCCGGGACCCGCCGTCCTGGAGGACGTGAGCGGAGCGGGCCAAAAACCTCTCCACCGAGGCTTCTCGGCGACCTGGGACACACCTGTCCTTTGTCACTTCCCTCCCACACCAGAACCCGCCGCTTCACACGAGGGTCTTAAAGGTGTACCCTACCCCACTACCGCGAGGACTAACCGACCCTTTGACAAGCGCTGCGGGCAGCGGAAGGCGGGCTCCGTGTAGTGACGTAACTTCCGGCCCAGCCTCCGGCAGAGGCGGGGTGAGGCGGGGCGAGGCGAGGCGGGGCGAAGCGGGGCGGAGCGGCGCAGCGACAATTGAACTAACTAGGTCAGATGAAGTTCTGTTTGCTTCCAGTCAGCAGGGTTTTCGGGACGGTTGGGTCCTGGGGTCGCACAGAAACAGGGTCACAGGGGTGTGTGAAATCAAAAAAGGAACACGCCCAGAGGGCAGAGGTTATATTTGAATCAGTCTTGACTGCGGGTCTCCTTGGTGGGCGGAGCTAATTCCTGGGGGCGTGGCTAAAGGAGGGGCTCGGCTCGGCTCCCTGGTGGACCGCGGTGTGCACAGAAGGGCAGGGCGACGGGATGCACCTATGAGCTTTGTACGTGCTTGCCACCAAGCCCCTAATCCACACAGCAGCTCAGGGACTTGTATCACATAGTGGGAAACAGAGTTTAGCCACAGACCTGAGGACACAGCCACATTGCACAGAAACTGAGAAACAGACACAGGTAATGAGGGGACTGGCCTCTAGACAAAGGCACTGACACCCTAGGACTTGGGCTGGGAGTGTGGCTCAGTGGTACAGCGCTGACCTAGCTTGTGCAGGCCCTGGGTTCATCCCTTGCAACACCCCAAAAAGCACTTATTGTGGTAGATGAAGGGCTTTAAGTTATTTCCCACTGAGAAATCTGTGTTCCCGCTTCCTTTGTTCCTCTTTGGTCTTGTAATACTTTTTGTCTCTCTTTTGGGGGGTGCTTGGGATGAAACCCAGGGCCTCACACATGCTAAACATGCACTCCACTACCGAGTCCCCAGCCTCTTGTGATTTTTTATTATATATCATTTTTTTTTTTTTTTGGCAGTATTGGGGGTTGAACTCAGGGTTTCACTAGCTCTTGCTTGGCAGGGGCTCTACTGCTTTAGTCACTTCCAGCCCTTCTTGTGATTTTTTTTTTTTTTGACAGTATATTTTGAAAAACCATTTGGAGCCTGGCCCTGGGGACTCACATCTATAATCCTGGCTACTTGGGAGGTTGAGATCTAGAAGCCTGGGCAAATAGTTTGAAAGACTCCCATCTCCAAATAACTAGAGCAAAAAATCCTGGAGGCGTTGCTCAAGTGGCAGTAGAGGACCTGCTTTGCAAATGTAGAGCCCTGAGTTCAAACTCCAGTTACACCAAAAAAAAAAAAAAAAAAGTCGACATTTTCAGCCTATACAACAAAATTCATGTTCATCAAGAGAATTGTAAAAGATTATTTATCGGAGCTTGATTTGAAAATACCCTTAAGTGGTGGGTGCAGTGCTTATCCTAAGTACTCAGGAGTTCTGAAGTTTGACGCCAACCTGAACAAGAAGGTTGCAAGAACCCATCTCAACCAACAAAAGCTGGGTCAGGTGGCACATGCCTATCATCCCAGCTATGCAGGAAGCATAAATAGGATGATCATGGTCCAGCCCAGTTCCAGCATAAATTCAAAACCCTATTCTAAACATAACTAAAGCAAAAAGAACTGGGACATGACTCAAGTGGTAGAGTGTCTGCCAACAAGGGCAAAGGCTCTGAGCTCAAACCCCACTATCACCAAAAAAAAAAAAAAAAGTGGAAAAAAAACCCCAAATTTCAACAGAAAAAAGGGAAAAATTATGTTTTCCTTGTTTAATGAAATATTTTTCTGCAAAGAAAAGTAATGGTTGTCAGACTGTAGTAGCTTTCCATGATTGCCATGACATAATGGCTTAAAATAACCCCAGCTGGGAATGTGGTTTTGTGGTAGGGTGACTGTCTAGCATGAGTGAGGCCTGGGTTCAATGCCCTGCACTGGAAAAAAAAAGTTCTTTTGCAGTTCCTGTAGGACAGAAGTGTTCTCTGCACAGGATATCATAAGGCTAAAATCACATACTGGCCAGGCTCTGTCATCATTTTTTTTGTTTTGTTTTGTTTTTTGGCTTTTGGGCAGTACTGGTGTATGAACTCAGAGTCTCCAGCTTACTAGGCAGGCCTCTACCAGTTGAGCCATGCCTCCAGCTACATTCTCTTTTTTTTTTTTTTCTGATGCTTGGGATCTAATCCAGGGCTGAATGCATGCTAGGCAAGCACCCTAGCACCCTACTACTGAGCTACACCCCAGCCCTACATTCTTACCTTGAGGCTCAAATAGTGAAGAATAGATATCCTTCTACTCTCCCTCAGATTATTGGCAAAATTTATTTCCATGTGGCTATGGAATTCTTGGTGGCTTGTTTAACCAAAGCTCACAACAGAGGGAATGTCTTTGCATCTGTCAGTCTCGTGCCTAGACCCCCTAATTAGGTCAGGCCATTTCCAGAATAGACTTCCATTTGATTAATTTGTAGTCCACTTAAGGAGGTCCTTAATTTCATCTGCAAAAGTCCTTTGTTATTGTCACATCACATGATCACAAGAGTGACATCTATTGGAAATGTAGGCCCCAAAACTGACCACGTGGAGAGGAGTGATCTGGCCAAGAGATTCTTTATTGCCGGGTGGGAGAGGGAGAGAGCCAAGAGAGAGAAGCAGGAAGGGCAGGGGCTTAAATACCCCTCAGTGAGATTCGGCATGATCTGATTGGTTTAGGATCTTATGGTTCATACTGATTGGAGGTTGGGGCAGAAGGAGGATTCAAGCTAGACTTGAGACAGGACTGTGACCCTGGAAAACAGAAGCTTAAGGGTGCAATAAGAACTGAAACCTATCGGCGCCATTATTGCCAACAACATCTACCGCATTTGCCGTATTCTCTTGATTACAGGGAAGTTGCAAATCCCTTACACTCAATGGGATAAGATTACACAATGAAACACCAGATGCCAGGAGTCATCTCCCAAGTCTGCCTACTTCAGAGGAATATGCGATAATATGGATGAATTTTTTTTTTCTGTTTGGTGGCACTGGAGTTTGAACTCAGGACCTCACTCTTGCTAGGCAGATGCTCTACCACTTGAGTCACTCTACCAGTCCTTTTTTGTGTTGAGTATTTTGGAGAAAGGGTCTTGCAAACTATTTGCCTGGGCTGGCCTTGGGCTGTGATCCTCCTGATCTCTTCCTCCTGAATAGCTAGGATTATAAGTGTGAGCCACTGGTGCACATGGCTGAATCTTGTAAGCATAATGTGCATAAGAAATCAGACATAAAATTCCACTACTTGAGAGGCTGAGGCAGAAGGGTAAGGTCGAGGCAGCCCGGGCTACATAGAGAGACCCTGTCTAAACAAACAAACAAAAACCCAGACATAAAAGAATGCATATTATTATTATTACTTTGAGATGGGGGGGTCTCACTGTGTTATCATGTTGGTCTCAAATTCCTGGATTTAAATGATTCAGCTTCCTGAGTAGCTGGGCCTATGGCTCAGCCCCATGCCAACATTACATTCTTTTTTTATGTTAATAATAATAAAAACATTATACAAAATTGGTTCTAGTTTGGGGAATAAGTTTGGAAGCACAATTTCTCCTGTCTGTTTCATGAAATGCAAGTTGGGCAGAATGCATACAGCAGCTATTTCAGGACTCTACACAGTAAACAGTAGAAGGTGACCAAAGGAAAACATTTATTTTATTAGCATATAATAGTTGTACAGGGGTATACATTATGATATTTACATATATGCTTACAAATATATCTTAGTTAGATTTACCCCCTCCATCGTTCTCCTTTCCCCTCTTCTTAGAACAATTTCATTCTTCTATTTTCATACATGAATACAAAATACATCTCCCTTAATATAGCATGACTGGTCATCCTACTTCAAGCCAGAGTAACTCCATCTTGCAGCAAGCTGCGATTCAGTTCTATGTTCCAGACTGCAGGACTGCAGGCTCTCCCCTACATGGTGGGACTTGTCTGTACTGGTCAGCAAAACCCTGGTAAGAGCAAGGACAATGCATGCATAAATTCGACTTTCCCAGGGGGTGACCGTCTTTGAGCCTGTAGTTAGTTCTGCCGTTTGGACGTGAGATGGCGCTCTAGTGCAGTCTGCTCTAGACTTAAAAGCCTTTATGAGAGTTTCGTAGGCTGGGGGATTGGCAGAGTTTGGGGGATCCCGGGAGCCAATCCTGGGCAGTTGCGGAGCAGGCCGGGTAACTGTAGTCCCCTCCAACACACACCCATAGTCATCCACTGTTCTATCAGCAAGGGCTATTAAAACGTATTTGCTGTTTAATGCGGACTTGTTTGTATCATTGGCAACATCCCAGTTTACGGGCACATGATTCATTAGGCTTCCCGAGCAAGCTCATGCAACACCGAAAGAAAAAAAAAAAAGAAAGAAAGAAAATGAAAACAGCAAGGGAACCTGGGACCGGTGGCTCACGTCTGTAATCCTAGCTACTCAGGAGGCAGACATCAGGAGGATCGCGGCTCGAACCCAACCCGGACAAATAGTTCGCGAGACCTCATCTCAAAAAAAAAAAATTACCAGATTTCCTCTTTCAAGTATCACAAGCTGTACTTACAGAAGCACAAACCCAGACCCAGTCCAACAAAGAGGGGCAACTGTGCTTACTGTCAGTCTCCGAAGAACTACTGATTAGGCTAAGCTGTTTAAAGTCCAGATTTGTGTCATGAAGTTCTGAGACAAGAGGCTGAGGCTACTGGGACTGGGCTTAGACACTCTGGGTTTGGCAAAACTGCCAAACAGGTGCTGGGAAACTCCCCTGTATTGCCTGCTGTGCTGGGGTGGGGTGCTGAAAAACTACAGGGTTACCCCAGTAGCAGGCCATGGCCTGTCACAGACATACTGCTTCTGGTTCCTATTTGGCTGCCTTTTTGCTTGAATTACCTGACCATAAAGAGCTTGGGTGGGAAACCCTAGAGGGGGAGTGGCTGCCTATAAATGGGGACACACAGATGGAGGCTATGGACTGTACAGTAGCACTTGGGTCCCTAAGGAGTTTGTCAAATAGACTTCCAAAGAGAGAGGGGCAAAACCGTTTATGGCAGTCCAGACATCTAAGCCATTCTTTTTCTATCTCTCTTTTTCTTTTTTTGATGGCTCTGTCCAGGCAGGTGCTACCACCTGAGCCACTTGGCCCCAAGCCAAGTGAACCTATCTTGAAAAATATTCAACACAAAAAAGGGCAAGGATGGGGCTCTTAGCTCAAATCCCAGTACTGCAAAAGAAAAAGAAAATGAAAAAGAAATTTAGAACTGTGGCTTCAGGCAACCCAAAGCTTAAGATGAGGAAAAAGAAGAAAAAGAAAAAGATTGCTGGCTGCTTTAGGCAGCTGAAAAATCCAAGAGGAAAAAAAAAATTAAACCTTAAATACTAAGGTGGGCATGGTAGTGCATACTTATAATCCTAGCTACTTGGGAGGCAGAGGCAGGAGGGTCACAAGTTCCAGGCCACTATGTAGCAAGACCCTTTTTCAAAAACAAAAAATAGGGCTGGTAGAGTGGCTCTAGTGGTAGAGCGCTTGCCTAGCAAGTGCAAGGCCCCTGAGTTCAGACCCCAGTACTGGCAAAAACAAAACAAAAACAAAATACAAAGAAAAGGGCTGGGAGCATGGCTCAAGTGGCAAAATGCCTGTCTAGCATGCTTCAGGTCTTGAGTTCTAACCCCAGTACTGCACACACACACAAAGATTAAAAACTGTAAGTACTGAGCAAGCACCGAGTCTACCAAATAGAATTCTATCCCTACATTACTGCATGGTTTAAAACCATGAATGTAATTAATTAGGTATATTTTATGTTATAATAGAAAGATATATATGTGTATATATAATATGTAACAAAGGTAAAAAATTTTCCATAACTTGATCCCATTAGCTATCTAAAACTTACCAACTAAATTTACATACTAAAAGAATTCATATTACATTAATATTCTCCTCCAAGGAGAGTCAATCAAAACACTCATTAAGGACGTAAAAGTCCAATGTGTCCCAGTATACTCTTGATTCTGGTGGCATCACATTCCTCATTCATAAATTTTATTTATTAACTTTTTTATGATGCTGCAGATGGAACCCAAGGCCTCACACATGCTAGGCAAGTGCTCCAGCACTGAGCTGTACCCCAGCCCTTACAAACTTTTTTTTATAAATTAAAACCAACATTCACTCCTGTTACTGGCTTCATGGGAAGGATTTAGCCATATTTTTCATGTCTTCTGGAGTCTGTGGAACAAATATGGTGGCCATTAGTTGCTCAAAGTCTTCTGCAAAAAAACCCAACCAAAGAAAGAATCTGCCCATCTTAGCCTCACACTACATACACAGCACTTACACCACTAATGAGCACCACCAACCAGGACCTCCTAGAAAAAGAGGCTTTCACAACTGGGTGCTGGAGGCTCATGCCTGTAATCCTATTTACTTGGGAAGCTGAGATTGGGAGGATCAAAGTTTGAGGCCAACCTGGGCAAATTGTTCATGAGACCCCCATCTCCTAAATAACCAAAGCAAAATGTGCTGGAGGTGTGGCTCAAGTGGTAGAGCACCTGCTTTGCAAGCCTGAAGCCCTGAGGTCAAACCCCAGTCCTGTCAAAAGAGAAAAAAGATGAGAGAGAGAGAGAGAGAGAGAGAGAGAGAGAGAGAGAGAGAGAGAGAGAGAGAGAGAAAGAGATGAGGATCTCATGGACCCTGAGCTTCTGACCCTCCATACACTTCGGCCTGCTATGCAAGCTCAAATCCCTGAATTCAAACCCCAGTTCCACCAAAAAAAAAAAAAAAACAAAAAAAAAACAATTTTAAATGGATCAAGGATTTGCATAGACTCTCTGCCAAAAGACCCAGATTGGTAACAACCACAGGAAAAGATGATCAATGCCACTGATCATTAGGGAAACACAATGATGTATCACTTCACACTCTGTACTAGGATGGGTAAAAAGAAAAAGGCAGAATATCAGCAAGGGTATGGAGAAACTAGAACCCTCATAGATTTTGGTGAGAATGCAAAATGATGCAGCCACTTTGGAAAACACTTCAGTAGTTCTTTGAAATCTTTTGTTTTATTTTTCTAAGACAGGGTCTTGCTATATAACCCATGCTGACCTCAAATTTGCAATCCCCCTGCCTCAGTCTCCCCGATGCTGGGATCACAGGCACATACCAATTAAAAAAAATTTTTTTTTTTTGGCAGTACTGGGGTTTGTACTCAGGGTCTTAGGCTTGCTAGACTGGTGCTCTACCAATTGAGTCACACCCTCAGCCCTTTTTGCATTGGCTATTTTTGAGATAGGATCTCTATTTATGCCCAGGCTGGCCTGGACGTCCATCCTCCTATCTGTGCTTTCCTGCATAGTTGGGATGAGTTGTGCACCACCACACCCAGTCATTGGTTGAGATACAGTTTCAAGAACTTTTCCCAGGCTGGCTTCTAACCACTGGTCTTCCCAATCTCTGCCTCCCAAGTGCTAGGATTACAGCCTTGAGTCTCTGTGCCAGGCCAAACTCTTTTTTTTTTTTTTTTGTGGTACTGGGGTTTAAACAAGGGCCTCACACTTGCAGAGCAGGTATTCTACCACTTGAGTTGTTTTGTGTTGGTTATGTTCAAGATAGGGTCTCTCAGACTATTTTTGCCTACACTGGCTTCAGACTGTGATCCTCCTGATCTCTGCCTCCCAAGTAGCTAGCATTACAAGTGTGAGACACCAGCACCCAGTTTCAAATTCTTAAATATACAGTTACTATATGACCCATCAATTCCACTCTGAGGTATGTACTCAAGAATAATAAAAACTTGCATTCAACAAAAATTTATACGTGAATTTTCTGAAGTGATTTTTTTTTGTATGTGTGGGATTGGGGTTTGAACTCAGGGCTTTGCACTTGCAAAGCAGGGGCTCTATCGCTTGAACCACACCTCCAGTCCATTTTGCTTTGGTTATTTTGGAGATGGCATCTAGAGAACTATCCTCCAGTCTCAACCTCCCAAATAACTGGGATTACAGGCGTGAGCCACTGGTGCTGACTATATATTTAAATGTTTTTAAAAGTAACATATGTCAGAGTGCCTGGAGTGGTGGGACTCATCTGTAATTCGAGCAATCTGGAGGCTGAGGCAGGAGGCTGAGGCAGGAGGCTGGTGAGCTGGAGGTCAGTGGGGACTACATATTGAGACCCAGTCTACCCCATCCTCAAGCAACTAATGCATTTCAGAAAAAAATTAGGAAAGCCATACATAATTTAACGTTTAAGACTTTTTAGGGTTAGAGGTGTGGTTCAAGTGGTAGAGCACCTGCCTAGCAAATGTGAAGCCCTGAGTTCAACTCCTACTACTGCAAAAACAAACAAAAAACAAAAACAAAAACAAAAAAACCCTTCCTGGGCTACATTAAAAATAATGAACTATTTTGCACTGCAAAGGTGAAAAAGCGAACCGTAGCAAAATAGTTACCAATCCAACACATTTATAAGTCCAACTTGATAATGGACATGAGAAATCCTTGACAAAATGTGTCAGTAAATCAGTGTTCAACATAACCTTATTAACTCCACAACAGCCACCCAATGAAAACGACAGCTGAGCTGATTCCGGGAGAGAAGAAAGTTCAGAATCGCTGCTGCACTGATTGATATTTTGCAACACAGCAGGGAGAGGCTACAGTTCCTTTAGTAAGGTCCCAGAAATAAAAAAGAAAACTACACATTTGAAGAAAAACAAACAAAAAAGTCAGGGTGCGCACACACAAAAATCTTTATATTGAAAAACAGCAGAATCCATCTTTCAGGGTTGTAGCACGGTGTCCACATATCTAAGAAGAAATCAGTTGAAATAAAGTTCCCTAAAGCTTGGAAATGATTAAAAAGGAACGGAGACATCATTTCGGAGAGTGGCAGATTTGGCAATATGGCAAATTATGGGGAGGGCACCGGGAAACGTGGGGAGGGATAGGTAGAAAAGCTTTTGTCAGCATCCCTGATGGGCGGACTCCCCACCCCATTCTCGCCCCACCGGTTTCTCCACCCACAAGGAGCCTAGGGCCTGGCCACGCCCCCGCCCCGGACCACGCCCCCACTCCGGGCCCCGCCCCCAGCCCGACCGGAGCCAGGCTCCCCGGCCTGGTTCTGACCTCAACCTTGGCCTGTGGACCTCATTCTGTCTCTAGTCCCCTGGATGAACCCATCCTAGTGTCCACTTGTTCCCAGACCCAAAATCTTTCTGTCCGAAGAAATCCAACGTGGCTGATGGCCGAGACCGGAAGCGGAAGTGACGTCAGGGCCCCACCGCCTCTTTTTTTCTGGCTCCGCTGGCCAGACACTGTCCTCCTTGGTGGTCGTAGGTCTCAACCCCGCTTTGGTGAGACTGGGTGATGGGGGATGGACCGGTGGTGGGAGGGGATGGGGAAAGTACGAGTTCGGCCGGGGTCGATGGAAAGCCCTCTTCCCAGAGGTCATCCGAGGTCCTTCGGGATCGCGCGTCCCCCACGGGGTGGCCACGGGGTGGCCGTGTCCGAGCGGCCCCCGCAGCCGTCCATCCTCTCAGGTGCAGGGTCGGGAAGTGTTGTCAGGGCTCGTGCTGGAGGGACTTTCCTTCACCCTTTTCCAAAGTAACCTTTGTGAATTTCCTCCCCCCCCCCAAGGAATAGAATTTCCGCCATTGGAGTCAGGTTGACTCGGACACTGCATCCTCCAGCATCAGCAACCCAGCAACCAGGAGATTCTGGCACTTTCAGCCGCGCTGGGTGAAGGTGGGTCAGGAAAGCCTCTTCCTTCTTCATCCACAAATTCCGCTTTCTTTGGGCATCATTTATTTATTTGGGACACATTGCATTCGGGTGGGAAGATAAAGATAACTTCCTTAGGCGTCCGTGGGGTGCGTATGTCTGTAGGTAAATATAAAGGTAGGTAGACCTTGAAAGGAGATTTCGGCTGAAGAAAGGTAAAGATATTAAACTATTGTTTGGTTTTGTTTGTTTGGTGCTGGGGATGGAACTCAGGGTCGCAAGCATCCCCTCTGTCCCTGAGCTCCAACCCAGCCCCAGTGCTAAGCTTGTAGGCCTGCCTCTACCTCTCCACAGACCTTATCAATGGCCCTCCAGAAGAGAGAATGGAGGCTAGTTAGGCTAATACTGATTGAATTAATATTTTGCTTTTTCCACGGAAAAAATCTTTTTTTTTTTTCTTTTTGGTGGGACTGGGGTTTGAACTCAGGAGATCCCACTCCCAAAGCAGGTGCTCTACCGCTTGAGCCACACATCCAGTTCATTTTGCTCTGGTTATTTTGGAAATGGGGTCTCGAACTATTTGCCCCTTGATCCTTCAGATCTCACCTTTCGAAGTAGCTATGGTTACAGGCGTGAGCCACCAGTGCCTGGCAATAAAATACATTTTATAGGGAACTATTTGGGAGTAAGTTGAAAATTGTGGGCATGATAGTTAACTTTTATATAGTTGATAATGCAGCTTCTAAAGATGCCCCAATAAAACCACAATTCTAATATTTCCACCAAGAAAATTGTAAACAATACTGTAATCTAACAGTCTACATCGTGTGAAATCAAAATTTTCACATCGTTCCTAAATAAGCTTTTGGGTGTTTTTGGATCTAAGCTCTTTCAAGATTCTCATATTGCAATTTTTTTTTCTTTTGGTGGGACTTTGCAGGGCTTCACACTTGCAAAGCAGGTACTCTACTGCTTGAGTCACACCTCCAGTCCATTTTGCTCTGGTTATTTTGGAGATGGGATCTGGATTACTACTTCCCCCAGCTAGCCTCTAACCTTGATCCTCCCGATCTCATCCTCCTCACTTGCTAGGATCACAGGAGTGAACCACCAGCACCTGGCTTCTATTGCCTTTTAGAAGAATCACATATTCATACATTGCTATAAACTGATGAACGCTGAATGACTGATTAAGGATAGTCGTGTGGTGGAGTACTTGTCTAGCATGTGTGAAGCTCTGGGTTTCATTCCCGACACCATACAAAAAGAGGGGGTGGGTTAGTGAAAAACTTCAGCCAGGGCTGTTCTCAAGGAACTTATAAACTAGTGAAGAAGGCAAGTATTTAACTTACGTCAATAAATGTATTATTACAAATTTATTAGGGTTTTGAAAGTAAAGTATTATGTACTCTGTTGGTATATGGGAGTAGATGAAGGTAAGAAAAATGAGTTCTATTTAAGACGAGACTAAAAGACAGGACATAGGAGTTAGCCATATTGACAGAGAACAGCATAGGGAGTGAGGAAAGCATTGTATGAATTCACTAATTTCATTTCTATAGTGAGAAAGGAATGCAGTAAGAGTTAATCCTAGGTTTTTTGATTTTTTTGAGACAGGGTCTTGGCATGTATCCCAGGTTGCCTAGAATTCCTGTGTAGCCCATACTGGCCTTAAAAGTTGCAGTCCTCCTGCCTTGGCCTCCTGAGTTCTGGGAGTACAGGCATGCACCACTGTGCCCTGCTTAGGTTTGACAGTAATTTTCCTTGGGCAAAAAAGTGAAGGATGAGTCTAATCTTCAGTGTGTAACTGATAGCAAGATATGTGATAGCTGATCAAATGATGTAAATGAAGGGAAAATAGGAGATAGTATGAATGTTTTATTTTTATGAATAGAAAACTCAAGGAATTAATGAGAATCTGTCACTGAATATTAAAAAGTAAGTTCTTCAGAAAAATTCACTTATTAATTATCAATCTTAGGTAATGTTTGTATTCATAAATAGTCAAAGCCTATTCCAGTACTTTTCAGTCCACTTTGTGGTTCTGCCTGTCCCAGCTAAGGCTCTGTTTTCCTAAGGAATGTTCCAGTCCCAGGAGTAAACTAGTCCTAGGTGAGTCCTTATAGACACTAGCACATCTAGGAGTTTGTTTGTTGTTGTGATGGAACAGGGGTTTGAACTCAGGACTTCACACTTGCTAGGCAGGCACTCTACCACTTGAGCCACACCTCCAGCCCTATAAACACTCTTTAAAAGGTTTGCGTCTGAATTATCCACCAGGATAATCTCTCTGTCGATGATCTCAGAACACTAATTATATCTGAAAAATCCTTTGTATCTGCCACATTCTCTTGGCTAGAAACTAGTTACAAGACTTGTGTACCCTCAAGAAGAGTGGATTGACCAAGGGTGTGAATACGAGAAAGTAGAGATCATTGAGGTCCTATTAGGGTATATTGGCTGCAATGTAACCCACTAGAAAGTAGGGAAATGCCCTGCTTCACTCAGAGCCTGAGCTGGTCTACAGCCACCAATCAGGCATGTGTGATGCTCCCTGGCATGGGTTGTATGAGAGAGAATTGGGGCAGTAATCTTAGACATGAGGTGTGAAATGCATGGTACCTGCCCTGGAGAACATGGGGAACAAAAGTCCAGGTCCCTGGTGGGTGGGTGCAGTGATTTGGCTCAAATGCTGCTGGCATCCTGAGAAGTGCACTATAACTAGGTCATGAGAGACCCGAAACTGTCCAGGTGCCAATATACTTCTGCTAAGAAGCCCTTTGTGTGTTGTGTGCATTAGGTGGTGACAGATGGGAATATGAGATTGTTTTGGGCACATGGCACAGGCAGAGCACACAAAATGGCCTCAACTCCCACAGGGATATCCATCATGCATCAGCATGATCCAGCCGAAGTTTCCATCCTTCTTCAAAGTCCCTCTCATGCCCTCTGTACTGGCAAATATTTTTATTTTATTTTTTGCTAGACGCTGTACATGCTAGGCAAATGTACCTCCAGCCCTACTACCAAAATTTTCATGTTCGGGTCAAAAGATTAATGTTTAAAGAAACCAGTGTTGCTAGGCACAGTAGCTGTAATCTAGGAGTTGGAGACCAGGAGTATTGCAGTTTGAGGCTAGCCCAGGCAGAAAAGTTAACCCCATCTCAACTAAAAAACTGGACATGGTGCACATCTGTCATCCTAGTTACTTGGGAGGCATAAGTAGGAGGATCACAGTTCAGGCTGGCCTGGGCAAAAAATGGTTGTTCTGCCTGAAAAATAACTAAAGCCAAAAGGTCTGGGAGAGTGGCTCAAGTTGTAGACCATCTGCTTGTCAGGTGTGTGGCCCTGAGTTCAAATCCCAGTCTCACCCTCCCCGCCAAAAAATAAAAGCAAAAACAAATGAAAACAGCATTATACTCCATACAAGTGTCGAAGGGGAATTTGAAGCTAAGATAGCCTATTGGCATAGCCTACTATTTGGCTATTCAGTCTTCATATGCACCCTTCAACATACATTTTACCTTCCACATAGTAATCAAATAAGTCTCTGTTTCTAGCTAAGGACATACAAGAAATTCTAACCCTTCCCCAAAGTGAGAAGATGCATGATTCCAACAGGCACGGTGTCAACATCACAAGCCACATTAATTACTCTTCAAATTTAGTCACATTTTCAGTGAATTATTATTACTAAATTGTAAGCTGAGTGTGATGATGCACATCTGTAGTCCTAGCACTCTGGAGACTGAGGCAGGAGGATCGTGAGTTCTAGGCCTGCCTGGGCTGCACAGTGAGACCTTCTTTTAAAAAAATGACTACATTATAAATTTAAACGCTAATACATATGTATTGAATAAAAATGCAAAGGAGATAGAGGTGACTATTTAGTTTACATGACCACATGTAAAGAAGCAATTGGTCTCAAGGTTGTATTTGATATCCACAGTTACTTCCTTAAGTATTTCCCTATTTCCCTTTCTTCAGTCAGAATGTTGTCTGTTCTGGGCTTAGTACCTGGCAGAGGACCCCAAAACTTCCTAAATATTCTAAATTTTCCAATCACCTGCATCTTTTTCAGTTATAAATTTCTGATAACCTTTTCTGTGTGGATGTATGTGAGCCTCTAAATTTCTTTCCTCTTTGCCCTAGTTGCATACCTTTGGCTTTTCTTTGGTACTTGAGATAAACCACTACAATAAAATCTCTTCACTCTCTTTTATTTTGGCAGTACTGGGGTTTGAACTCAGGGTCTCATGCTTGCTAGACAGGTACTCTACCATGTGAACCACTCCACCAGCCCTTTTTTGTGATGGGTATTTTCGAGATAGGGTCTCATGAACTATTTGCCTGGTCTGGCTTCGAACCACAATCCCCCTGATCTTTGCCTCCTGAATAGCTAGGATCACAGGTGTGAGCCACAGGCACCCAGCTTTCTCTCTTTTTTTTGGAGGAGGGATGAGAGGGGACGGTACTGGAGTCTGAACTCTGGGTGTTGCACGGCAGGCTTCTGTTGTTACAGTTCTTCCCAGTGAAGTGGGAAGTGTTCCTTAGAAATAATGCTGTTTGCCAGGTATGCTATAATTTCAGTACTTGGGAGCGGGAGGATCTTGACATCAAGGCCAGTCTGGGCTATATAGTGAGTTCAAGGCCAGCTTGAGTTGCATGATGAGAACATATTTCAAAAAAACAAGCTTAGTGGTTGAGCACTTGCCTAGCATGCACAAAGCCCTGGTTTTGATCCCTAGCCCTGCAAAAAAAAAAAGAAAAGAGAAAAAGAAATAGCTATATGAGGCCATGATGACAGATAAAGTTATGTTGTTTCTAACATGTGCTGTGTAGGTAGGCCTGCAGTGGGTTACATCTGTACTGAACTCGCACAGACTGTTTTTCTTCTTGTTTCCATAACAATATAGTATAACAACCATTTATGGATATTTATATTGTATTAAGTATTATAAATAATTTAGAAATGATTATAGTATCAGGATACGTGTAGTGATATGCTTTATATAAGAGATTTAAGCATCTGTGGATTTTGGTATTTGCAGGGGTCCTGGAGCTAATCACTCGGGGACACTGAGGGACAACTGTGCTGTGTCCTATGAGACAGAATCATTCTGAGGTTTGTCTCCCACTTGGCCCTGTGAGTGAGGTTTTTTTCCCCTTACAGTGCTAGGGATTGAACCCATAGCCTTGCTCATGCAGGTAAGTGCTTTGCCACTGAGCTGTGCCTCTAGCCCCAGTGAATTTTCGCTATGAACGTGTCTCAAAAAACAAGCTCAGTGGTTGAGCACTTGCTTAGCACACACTAGGCTCGATCCCTAGCCTAAAAAAAAAAGATCCCTGCAAAAAAAGAGAAAGAAATGAGAAAAAGAAATAGCTGTATGAGGCCATGATGACAGATTAAGTATTGTGTGAATGCACAGATGGTGGTGCCTGCAGAGGTATTGCTAATGCAAATACAAATCCATATCCGGAACATGAGTGTATGCCACTGGGGATAAGTCTTCGTCACCTCCATGCTGACAGAGGTTCAGTATTAATCTAGGCACCTAGGGAAGAGCCTGGCTGGCCCCTGCAGGGATGGTGTCATAATGGACACTATTGGCTTCTTTTAGCAGCTCAGGCCCACAGCCACCTTGCTAGTTGTGTCAGGCATGGAAAGGGAAGGTAGTAGTACTGAACTGTAAATAGCCTTTATTCCCTGACATTGTGACAGTTTTCTTCAGGGACTCATTGAGCAAGTCTCCACTGGGATCTATAGAGGGTATCATTTTGCCCATGAGAAGATTATTAATGGTTCCCTTACCCTTCCCCCTTCCCCCTTCCGCCTTCCGCCTTCCCCCTTCCTCCTTCCCTTCCCCCTCCCTTCCCTCCCCCCCTTCCCTTTCTTTTTTTTTTCATGGCTGAGGATGGAACTCAGGGTCTCACACGTGCTAGGCAAGTGCGATACCACTGAACTATACTCCTAGACCCCAGCCCCAGTTGACCACAAACGCACAGCATCCCTCATGAGGCTTGAGTTCCTGGCTTGGGGCGGGCTTTGCAGTCTTCAGTGTTTGGCTTCTTTCCAAACCTCTGCTTTCCATGCCTCTGGCTTATTCCTTCTGTTTGCTGCAGTTTTCCAGTAGTGAATCACAGTGTGCCTAGTCTGTTGATCCACATTTGCTGTTGTTCCGCTGTAGAGCTGTTTCAGTATTCCTGACGGGCAGAGCACTTCCTTCCCTATCATACATGTGTGCTTCCTGAGCTGTTACAGTAGAACTTAGCCAATGCTGCCATCAGTTTCTGACATCCTTTCTCCCGTGGCCTGGCATCAGTACCATGTGCAGGTCCTGACCACATTCATTGGCAGCCCTCTCTTCAGTGGTCTCACTGTGTTCTGCTAGCTACCAGTCCCTACTTGGCAAATCTGGAAGGTGACATGGGTATTGCCAACCCGCCTAGCCCCAATCTTTGTGGCAGTTCAGGTTGGCAGGAGAAATTTCTGGGCATTTACCTCTGGAGTGGCAGTGCCTATGAGGAGTCCACAGGATGGGTGACTGGATTTTCCTTCAGGGAAATGAAGGACAATTTGAGTAGAAGGCGGAATCCCAAGCTGTACCACAAAACATCTCAAAAAACCCCTTCCCATGCTGGGGATGGAACCCAGGGCCTTGCACATACTAGGTGAGCACTCTACCCCTGAGTTACACCTCAGCCCAATATTCTTATGGTTTTGTTTTTGTTTTTTTTTTTAAGCATATATTAATTGTACAGAGGGGTTTCATTGTGATCTTTCCGTATGTGTATATAATGTACTTGGATCAAATTCACCCTCTCAGGCTGAAGAAGCAGCTCAAGCATTAAAAGCATCTGCTTAGCAAGCGTGAGGCCCTGAGTTCAAACTCCAGTGCTGCCAAAAAGACCAAAAACCAAAACAAAACAATCAAATAAATTCACTCACTCTATTACTCTTTATCTTTCCTCTTCTTCCCCCCGACTTTTTTTCCCTACAGTTTTTAGTGAGTTTCATTTTGCTATTTTCAGACATAGATATAATGTTTTTGGGGTTTATTTTGTGGGACTGGGGTTTGAACTCATGACTTCACACTTAGACAGCAGGTGCTGTATCACTTGAGCCACATCTCCAGTCCATTTTGCTCTGGTTGTTTTGGTGATGGGGTCTCATGAACTATTTGCCTGGGCTGGCCTTGAACCTCAATTCTCCCAGTCTCAGCCTCCCAAGTAGCTAGGATTACAGATGTGAGCCACCGTACCCAGTTATAATATTCATTCCCAATGATCTTAGTTCTAAAATCAACCTTATTTATTTATTTAATTGTTTACTTATCTATCTAGTACCAGGGTTTGAACTCAGCTTCACGTTTGCTAGGCAGGTGCTTTACCAACTGAACTATGCCGCCAGCCCTAAGATCATCTTTAATGGATATTCACATAATTCATAAATATCTTGACAACCTGTATCCTTTAAAACGAGGCCATCCATGATACCTTTTTGTTTTGGTGACAGGGTTGCCTCTGCCTCCCAGATGCTGGGATTATGGGTGTGCCCCACCACGCCCAGCCTATAATACCTTTTTACAGATGCTTTTGTCATCAATCTTGTTTTTCCACATCCTTGGCTACCCAGCGAAACCACTGTAACTACTAATGAATCAGTACATGTGCATGTTTCTGGCCAAGTGAACAGCCACAAAAATTGCTTGCAATTCTCTGCTGGGACAGTTTTCCATTAGCACAGCAATTTAGAGTCATGGTTCAGTGGGAGTAACAGCTTCAGCTCTTTGCTTTTGGGTGGTACTAGCGTGGCATGCAGGCTCATCTGTAAAGTAGGTTTGCCTTAGTCTACTGGGTGGAAGGAAGCACAGGCAGGGGTGGAGGAAGAGGGACAGTGAGATTAAAGTCCTTGTTGAAATGTTCTTTGCTACAAGCCTGTGAAACTCACTTGTACTCACTGGAATTACAAGAACTCAGTGTCTTTTTTTTTTTTTTTTAATTTTTTTAAGAGAGTCTCAATATGTAGTCGAGGCTGGCCTAGCACTTCCAATCCTCCTGGTTCTGCTTTCTGGATTCTGGGATTACAGGTGTGTCCCACCATACTTGGCTTGAGTTCAAGTGTCCCATATGCTCTTTCCATTTGATAAGAGATGGCTACATGCACCCAAATGTATGGCATGGCAGGTCAGACAATACCCAGTTTATCTTAGGACACTCAGGCCATTTGGTCACTTGATATCCCACAGTTGTTCAGTCTCTACCATGTTCCAGGGCTAACAACCATGGCTATTGTTTCTCAAAAGAATAGTTTTCTATTAGAATTTGTGCTGTGGGTCCCCTATTGGCACTTGCCAGGGGATGCTAAGAGCATGGAATAGGACTGGGTGACTGCATTATGTGGACTGAGGGCTTGAGGTGCTTATAGTACAGCTTGTTGCAGAGCCCTTTTTGCCTCTGTCCCATGTGAAACCAGAAGTCTTTCAGGTGACTGTAGACTGGTTAAAGCACTTTCAAAAGTGGCATATGTTGGGCTGGAGGCATGGCTCAGTGCTAGAGTGCCTGCCTACCAAGCATGAGGTCTTGAGTTCAAAACCCCAGTACTGCCCCCCCCACCAAAAAAAAGTGTGTGTTAAAAAAGAAGGAAATTCTGTCATTTGTGGCAATGTGAATGAACCTGGAGGATGTTGTGTTAAGGGAAATAAGCCAGGCACAGAAAAATAAATAACCTCATGATCTCGTACATATGGGTAATCTAAAAAAGTTGAATAGTTATCCAGAGTAGGGGCAGGATGATTATGATATTAGTCCCCTCCTTCCTTCCTCCCTCCCTCTCTTCCTTCCTTCCTTGCTCTTTTGTTTTGAAGATAGGGTCTCCCTATGTAGCGCAGGCTGGCCTCAAACTCATGACTCTCCTGCCCCTATCTCCCATGTGTGGGGATTACAGGCATGTGCCGCCATGTCTTGATGTCATATTAAAACCAAAACAAAACATAAAAACCCCAAACTTGAGATTCTGAGGGAGTTACAAGATATGAAATAAATAAGAGGGTTTGTTTGTTTGTTTGTTTGTTTCCTCACCATCTTACTAACTGGAATGTGTTAACTAAATCATTTGGTCAAAACAAACATTTCTCAACACTGAAAGATGAGGCTTTTTTTTTTTTTTTTTTTTTGTGGTACTGAGATTTGAACTCAGGTTCTAGCCACTCCACCAGGCCTTTTTGTGATGGATTTTTTTCAAGATAGGGTCTCACAGGGTATTGAGGGGGGGAGCGGGAGGGGGTGGAGTGGGTGGTAAGGGAGGGGGTGGGGGCAGGGGGGAGAAATAAACCAAGCCTTGTATGCACATATGAATAATAAAAGAAAAATGAAAAAAAAAAAAAAAAAGATAGGGTCTCACAAACTGTTTGCTTTGGCTGGCTTTGAATTGGGATCCTCCTGATTTCTGCCTCCTGGGTAGCTAGGATTGCAGGCGTGAGCCACTGGCATCTGGCTGAGGTGGGTTTTTTTTTGGCTGGGGGGAGTGGCTCAAGTGATAGAGTGCCTGCCTAGCAATCATGAGGCCCTGTGTTCAAATTCTAGTACTGCTGAAAAACAAATAAATAAAAAGTTGTGTTTTTGTGTACATAATTCAGTTTTTATTTTTTGGTAGTATGGGGGTTTGAATCTAGGGCCTCAGATATGCTAAGCACATTTTCTCCCACTGATCTACACCCCCAGACCAATTCAGGTTTTTTTGTTTGTTTGTTTGTTTGTTTGTGGTACTAGGGTTTGAACTCAGGGCTTACACCTTGAGCCATTCCTCCAGCCCTTTTTTGTGATGAGTTTTTTTGAAATAGGGTCTCGAGAACTGTTTGCCTGGGCTGGCTTTGAACTTCGATCCTTCTGATCAAAGCCAGCCTGAGCAAACAAGTCCAGGGTCAAGGTGTACGCCCTGAGTTCAAGCCCTGGTACTGCAGAAAAAAACAAAAACAAACTAACTTCAATTCTGTTTGTGCATTACTCATTGGGAAAAGTTTCAGTATTTCAATGATAGAACCATACACTTATTATAAGCTCTTTATGTTTTCTTTTCTTGTCTTTTCATATATTATTTTGATGTTACTAGAGATTGAACTGAGAGCCTTGACCTAGGCAAGTGCTTAAGCCATGGCCCTAGCCCAAACTCTTTTTTAAATTTTTTTTAACTTATTTTTTTGTGGTGCTGTGGTTCTGCTTGCTAATCAAGCCCTCTACCTCTGAGTTACATCATCCCTAACCTCTTTGTAAGCTCTTTTTTTTTTGGTAGGACTAGAGTTTGAACTCAGTGCTTTTACCATTTGCAAAGCAGGTGCTCTACCGCTTGAGCCACACCTCTAGTCCATTTTGCTCTGGAGATAGGGGGAGGTCTCATGAACTGTTTGCCTGGGCTAGCCTTGAACCTTGATCCTCCTGATCTCAGCCTCCTACATAGCTAGGACTACAAGTTTGAGCTACCACACCTGGTTTTGTAAGCTCTTTATACTGGCCAGATAATATTTACTTTATCCTCCCCCAGTTTCTTAGTCATTATACTATTATTTCACTGTGAAAAGCCATCAAATAATGATCTAATCCTATTTATAGGTTATTTGGCATGTTGTTCCTTATGACGTACCTGAGTTCTGTGATCTGAGCTGGATGAGTTTCAATAAAGTAATGAGATCTGTTCATCTGGAATAATCCTAGAAAAAATAGCACGCATGTTTCCAAGGATGAGATCATACCTCGTCTTTGTACATTTTTGTGGTTGGGGTAGTTTTTTTTCAGCTTTTAATTATCTGCTATTAACAACTATTTGTTTAATCACTTATGAATAGTATGAAAGGAAACATGATATCACTAAACCCATTTGAGCCCATATAATAAGGAAGTGTAGTTTATTCCTCAGAATTTTTATGAAGCTTTTTTTTTGTTTTTGTTTTTGGCACCATACTGAGGATGGAACCCAGGTCCTTGCATATGCTAGGAGGCGTAGCCTCCAAACCCACAGCCTAATTATAAGAAGTACTCCAAATTAAAATGAAACTCTGGTGCTGGCATGGTGGTTCATGTAATCCTAGCACTCAAGAGATGGAGTCTGGAAGATCCAGAGTTCAAGGCCATCTGGGCTACATTATGGAAATCCTGTCTCACAAACAAGTCATCAAAACTAAAATAAAAATAAAATGAGATTGTGGAAACCTAGTATAACATAGGAAATGAAAGTTTCATAAAGGTAACATGTCAGCCTCCAAAATGTCCATGGGTGAAGGGTGGTCACCACATGGAATAAAGTATGATATCAGAGAGAAAAATATGGTACACGTTGCCTCTGGAACTTAAGTACTGTACTCAGTGTCATGCCTCATTTATCTGGGACAGGAGGTATGGGCTGAGAGAGATAGAGGGAAACCTTTGAGGGATTGTATGGTCATGACGTAGACCACTCAAGTCCCAGCATCTTTGTTGAGTTGGTGGCCCCTGTGCTTATCACTTTTTATTGCTGTGACAATAGTTCCTGAGAGTAATAGTTTAAAGGAAGAAAGATTTATTTTGGCTCATCGTGTCAGAGGCTTCAGTACATGGTCTGCTGGCTCCATTGTTTTTAATCCTGTGGTGAAGCAAAAATATGATGGCAGAAGGGAATGACAGAGCAAAGCTAAGAAGAGAGAAAGCAAGGGACCATGAACAAGATGTCCCCTTCAAAGGCACATCTCCAGTGACTGACTTCCTCCCCCTAGACTCAACTCTTGGTAGTTGGTTCAGCTATGAATTTGTCAATGGACTATTCCATGATGAAGTCAGAGCCCTAATGATCCAATCACCTCTCAAAAACCCATCAGCTGGCTACCAAGTCTTTATCACATGAGCCTTTAGAGAACATTTTTTGATACAAACCATAACTTCTGAACTACCAGACTCCTGAAACTACTGTGTGTCTTGTATGTGTCTTGTTTTTTTGAGACAGAGACTCCCTATGTAGCCCAGGCTGGCCTTGAATTTGTAATCCTCCTGTCTCTGCTCCCTGAGTGCTTGAATTATAGTCATATACCACCATGCCTGACTTTGTATGTGTCATGTAAAGGTGCCTAACTATTTCTTACATGCTGATCAATGGATCCAGTGTGCATAATGTTATTCAGTGTGATGCATTTTTGACATATGAAGACCTCTAATGACTATACTTTTGCTCTGAACAAGAGAATTTATATTCTGGAGGCAATGGTATAAAATATTCTGTTGTTGGCTGAGCCTGATGGCTCATGCCTCTAATCTCAGTTACTTGGGAGGCGTGATAGGAAGACTGAGGTTCAAGGCCAGCCCAGGTAGAAGAAAGCAAGACCTTATCTCAAAAAGCAAGGTGGAGGGCCAGGTGTGGTGGTGCATGTCTGTAATCCCAGCTATTTAGGAGGCAGAGACAGAAGAATCTTGGCTCTTGGTCAGCACAGGCAAAAATGTCAGCAAGATCCTGTGTCAAAAAACAAGCCAAGCATGGCAGTACATGACTGCTACTTGGCAGGTGAAGTTAAGAGGACCGTGGCTTGAATTTGGCCTGGGCAAAAGTGTGAGACCCTGTACGAAAAATACTAAGAGCAGAAAGGGCTGGGGGCATGGCTCAAGTGATAGAGTGCTTGCCTAGCAAGTGGAAGGCCCTGAGTTCAAACCCCAGTAGCACAACAAAACAAAACAAAAGACACACACACACACACACACACACACACACAGATTAGGCCATGTTAGTATTGGCATGTCATGTGCCAGCTGATGTCCATATTGGTTTCAGTAAAAATACCATATTTAGAACAACAGTTACAATTGCAGTGATCACATGACTAAGTTTTCAATAGTCCTGTCATTCTCCAAGATCCATGTTTCTTCTGTCAAGGTTTGTTGAGGATGCAGTAAACATCATGGACCCTTGTTTTTTTTTTTTTTTTTTTAATTGTTGTTGTTCTTTTCAGGGGGGTGGATCCTTGGGATGGGACATCCCACTTGCACATGCTAGGCAAGTGAGCTGCATTCTAGCCCTCGCTCCAATTCTTTCAGGTCTTGTATGGTGGCATTGTTCTTTGCATTTTCCCCAGGGATGTTGTATTACTTCTAGTTTATTATTTTAGTGGCTGTAGAATCCCAGATTAACTAAATTCCAATTAGCTTCTCTTACCATAGTGGCTCTCCCTTCCTTGGTTAAGGAGCTGATTTTAGAACTCCTGCCAGTTCTCAACAATTCCCAAGTTTTCTGATTGCACCTTTAGGAACTGGGGAAATAGCTGTGGTGTGGGGCCTCCAAAACTTCAGTTGCATTAACACACCATCTACCTTGTATAAGCATTGAGCTGAAATTGCAGGAACTAGGATAACTTGGTTTGTTTGTTTGTTTGTATGTATGTATGTCTGTATGTATTTATTTACTGACATTGGGATTTAAACTCAGGGCCTCATGCTTGCTAGGCAGTCGCTCTACCACTTAGCCACTCTGCCAGCCCTGTTTTTTTGACAATTTTTTTCCAGATAGGGTCTCACAGACTGTTTGCCCCTGCTGGCTTTGAACCAGGATGCTCCTGAGTACCTAGGATTATAGGTGTGAGACAGCAGTGACCAACAATAACTTTGTTTTTATAATAATGCTAGCAGAGTACACACAAGAAGAAAAGTATCTGCACTAGATCTTAAAGACTAGCGTATACCTTTTTGTAAATTTCTAGTGTCCTTTGTCTTAAGATTTGGTGTAGTATGTCTTAAGCACAAAAAAAAAAAAAAAAAGACACCATCTGTCAACTGACCACATAAGCTCTACTGTCACTGGTAGTGGGCCACAGTGGTATTTTGTGTCCCAAAATGTAATGTCACCTCAGGACCACTCTGGCTAGATTTCCTTTATTGATGTACAGCCATTCAAGTAATTGACTGCAGATTCCATTTGGGAAGGTTTGGGAAAATATTTTTTTTTCTCTTTTTGAGTCAGCGTCTTGCTACATAGCCCAGGCTGGCCTGCACCTCATCATCCTCTTTCCTCTACCTCCCAAGTGCTGGGATTACAGGCATGCCCCACCACATTGAGCTTGAAGAAAGGTTTATTATATGGATTATGTTGATGATGCAGGGTGTTTCCTTTGGTGAAGGACTCTAGGTTTGTGAATTACATAGGCCTAGAAATTGTAAGATGCTATCATTTTATTACAGTGACTCAAGGCAGCTTTTTGGCTATTAGACCTAAAGCTTCTTGTTACATAGTTCAAAAAATATGCTATTATGCTTGATTGAGAATATCAATTGATTGAAAACTAAAGCATTGCTTTTTCTTAACTTTGCCTGTCGGCAGCAGCTAACAACACAACATGTTAAGAGAAGTAAGCACTGCCGGTTGCTGGTATCTGTAATCCCAGCTACTCAGGAGGCAGAAACCAGAGGATCAAGGTTCAAAGCCAGTCCTAGACAAGTAGTTCCTGGGACCCTATTTCAAGAAAAAAAAAAAAAAATCACAAAAAGAGCTGGGGGAGTGGCTCAAATGGTATGAGCACCTGCATAGCAAGCGTGAGCCAGTGAGTTCAAACCCAAGTACTGCAAAACAAAAGAGAGAAGCAAGCACTCTGGTGTGTATAGTTCCCTAAGGACACAGTTCTAAGTACTGACTTTTACTGATTCTGTGAATGTTATTTGCTTATGAGATTATAATTTTCATTTACACTTTTGCAGGTTTGGTCCTGACAGCTGCTTTTTTTTTTTTTTTTTTTAATTATAACTCATAGAAAACCAAATGGTTTCATTTATTAAAAATATCTTGAGGGGCTGGGGATTTAGCTCAGTGGAAGAGTTCAGTCCCCAGCCCCCCCCCCCAAAAAAAATCCTGAGCTTGAAGTCAGCTTATAACCAAGCATTATTTTGTAAATAAAGTCTTTGTAGGAGCAGGAAAAAAAAAAACTACTGTGTGCTATGCCAGTACACGGTTTGGCACATACAGCCCATGGCCTCACCTGTTTTTCTAAATAAAGTTTTATTGAAACCCTACCATTCATTTGTGTACATAACTGTTTATGGCTTCTTTCATGCTATAAAGGAGGAGTTGAGTTGTTGAAACAGAAATTGCATGGCTCACATGCCCAGAACTGAATAGATGGCTCTTTACAGCAGGGTTTGTTAATCCCTGCTGTAATAGGCGGCTTATTTATTTCATTCCTGGGGACACCAGGATCACTTTGCCGCCACTGATGGTCTCTGCGGGTCAGACCATTCTGTCTGACCTTGACTCTTCATAGGCTTCTGTTGCCTTATCAGAGGGTATTTCCAAGTGGGCATGGTGACTCACATCTGTTAGTCCCGGCTATTTGGGAGATAGAGATGGGGAGAATCAGTAATGTTTGAGGCCAGACCAGGCAAAAACATCGTGACACCCCTGTCTCAGTCAATAGAAAGCTGGGCATGGTAGCTTGTGCCTTTCTTCCTAGCTATGTGGGAAGCATAAATAGTAATACAGTCCAGGCCAGCTCAGGTTAAAAAAAAAAAAAAGTGAGACCCTATTCCAAAAATAAGGAAAGTACAAATGGTCTGGGGACATAGTTGAAGTGGTAGAACACATGCTTAGCAAGTGCAAGGCAGTGAGTTCAAAACCCCAGTAAAACACACACACACACACACACACACACACACACACACAGACACACGAAAGGAAGAAGGAAAGGAGGCAAGGAGAGGAAGAAAGGGAGAGAGGGAGGAAGGGAGGAAGGAAGAAAGGAAAGGAGGAAGAGAGGGAGGAATTGACATTTGAATTCTGATCTTCTGGGTTCTCTTCATCCCCATCGATCAGGGACCTCATCTCAATGATGTCGCCAATACTCATCACTGGCCTATAGAGAACAACCACAGAGCTTTTCAGAGATGGAGGGTCTCCCTTCATTTACCTATTCCCCCTCCCCTTTTTATTTGAGACAAGGCCTTCCTATGTAGCCCAGACTGGCCTCAATCTCACATCCTCCTGCCTCATCCTCCCAAGTGGTGAGATTACAGACGAGCTACTCAACTATTTCTGAATTGGTGTCTTCTAGGCCCTTACCATATGTTGATGGAGGAGGCTGGGGATATCACAAATGATAAATCCCATGCCCATTCCTGTGCTTTTAAGGTTCCCTCCTTCACATGCCTGGGAGTCTCTGCCATTTAAGCCTTGTCAACTGTAGGTCACCACTAAGTCCAAGGGTCACTCCTCTAGGTTAGTAAGCTGTTGGAACCATCCCCAGGTCCTCGAGCTAATATAGCAGATCTAGAATATTAAGTAAATGCCATGATGGCAACAAACTTGGCGCAGTCTAGTCTAATCTACACTCCTTAGTCTAACATCCTTACAGTATATCCATATGCCTTCCTGGATTTTTCTGCTGTAAGTATTACTAGAAATGGATTGTTTATTGTGTGAGGAATTGGCTCTTGTATTGTTTTACGATATGTTTGTTCCCCTGGGTTTTGCACTAGTTACGATGGGTGACAGCCGTGAGTGGCTTTCATAGCTCTGCAGGTAAATGAGCTTGCCCTGCCTAGGTGTCTGCCCAAGTGAGGTTAGCCCAGGGTTTTCAAGCAGAGGAGGCTAGGCTCCTGAAAGATCACAGGGAGTGTCCTGGGGCTTTAAGAGTGTGACTTTCATTTGGGTCTCTCCAGCTGTCCCTATTGTATGTTTCATGCTCTCATTCCTCCCTGATTGTGTTGTAGATTTTACTTTTACTTTTTGTGGCATCAGGGATCAATCCTAGTGCCTCACACATGCTAGGCGAGTGCTGTGCCACTGAGCTATACCTCCAACCCTGTTTTATTTTCTTTAAGACAGAGCTTCACTACTTTTCTGTGTGGTCTTGAACTTATCATCCCCTTGCCTCAGCCTCCTGAGTAGCTGGAATTACAGACATGCCACACCACGCCCAGCTTGTATTATAAATTTCAAACTTCCTATTCTCCTGATGCCTCACTATCACTTACCTAAGGTGGTCGGGTAACCTGCCACAGATTGTCCTTATTGCCTTTCCCTGTCAGTGACCTATTGATTCTCAAAGGCACTAACGGAATCCCCTCATAACTTATGCGTGTGTACTCCACCCAGACCCCAGGAAAGACCTGAAAGAAACAATTTAAAGGCTTCATAGGTTCAGTCTGTGGTCCGTTGGCCCCATTACTTTAGGAGCCTGAGGTGAGGCTGAACATCATGGTGGCAGGAGTGTATGATGGACAAGGCTGCTCACCTCATGGCAGCCAGGAAGCAGAAAGAGGGAGAGAGAGAGAAAGAGAGACACACACACAGGAAGGGGCAGGGACAAGATATCCCTTGAAAGCCAGTGACTGACTTCTCGCAATCCGGCTCCACCTCTGAAAATTTCCCTCTCCCAGTAACGCCATCAAATTATGAATCCATAAAATGGGTTAATTCATTGATGAGGTCAGAGCCCTCCTGATTCAGTCACTTCCCATTTCTCAAAAGCCCCACCTCTGAACATGTTGAATGGGGACCAAGCCATTAATATGGGAGCCTTCTGGGGGGACATTCCAGATCCAAACACTAACAACACCCACAGATGTCCATTCTGGGGCTGAGGTGAACTCAGTGGTTGAATTCTTCCTGGGTCTTCACTGCCTTGAGGTCCTCTGCAGGACATGCTTTCCCTTCCCCTCTAGGACCTATGAGTATAATAAATATGTAATTTCATGTGCCTTGAGTGCAGTGCCCTTGGCCATGTCAGAGTGATCTGTAAGAGTTCATGAAGGAGACTTACTCCACTGTTTATAATACACTCATCAGTGCCCTGGCTTTCACAGGAGAAAACAGGAGAGACTGGCATTTACTGTAGTTGTAATTTAATTTAACCTGTTCAGTGAAATTTCACATTTGACTTTTTTTTTTTTTTTGATGGTACTGAGGGGTTTGAACTCAGAGCTTCACATTTGCTAAGGAGGTGTTTTACTGCTTGAACCATGCCTCTAGCCCTTTTTGCTCTGGTTACTTTTCAGATAAAGTCTCGCTTTTTGTCCAGGAAATCCTGGACTGTGATCCTCCTATTTATCTTTCCCTCAGTAGCTAAGATGACAGGCATGTACCACTGTGCCCAGCTATTGGTTGAATGGGGCTTGGTAACTTTTTGCCAGGGCTGGCCTCCAACTGCAGTCCTCCCAATTTCCCTTTTCTACGTAGTTAGAATTACAGTGGGAGCCACTGGCTCCTGGTATGGTTATTATTAGCATTTTTGTGTACAGAATATGTCCTGTGTGTTTTTTTTTTTTCCAGTACTGGGTTTGAACTCAGGGCCTCATACTTGCTAGACAGACACTCTACCATTTGAGTCACTCCACCAGCCCTAGCTGTAGGATTTTTTTGAGGGTGAATTTGGTTCATGGCTAAAGAACTGTGGGACTTTCATAGGGTTGTCATCATTAGAATTCCATTCTATACATCACTATTTAGGCTGTTTTATTAAAAATTGTCACTGATTTTTTTTTTTTTGTGGTACTGGGGTTTGAACTCAGGGTTGTCACCTTGAGCCACTCCACCAGCCCTAATTTTGTGATGGTTTTTTTTTCAAGATAGAGTTATGCAGACTAGTTCCTCAGCTAGCTTTGAACCACCAATCCTCCTGATCAATCTCTACCTCCTGAGTAGCCAGGATTATAAGCATGAGCCCCTGGCACCCAGTCTTCCCCAGCATCCTAAAGAGCAAATATAGGCCAGACAAGGTGGTTCACACCTGTAATCCTAGCTACTTGGGAGGCAGATACCAGAGGATCACAGTTTGAAGCCAACTCAGGCAAAAAGTTACTGAGACCCCATCTTAACCAATAGCTGGGCACGGTGATATGTGACTGTCATCCCTAGCTACTGCAAGATCCAGGCCAGCCCAGGCAGAAAAGTGGAAACCATATCTTAAAGAGCAAAAAGGGCTAGAGATATAACTCAAGCAGTAAAGCACCTGCCTAGCAAGTGAAAAGCCCCAAGTTCAAACTCTAGCAACCAAAACCAAAAATAAAATCTTGGTGCTGTGACAAGGTGTTTCTCTGAGAAGACCCATAAAGTAGATAAAGGTTGCGCAAACTATGACTTGACTTTGACCCTGTGCGAAAGAGAGGGGGGCTCTGTATAACTCAGTGGGTCAAAGGTGAGATAGCTAATGTTTATGTCCCTTTTTGGCCATCATTTTGTCCCCAAACCCATTTTGAATGTTGGTGCTTTATGTGAGTGTGTGTATAGGACACATTCTTCTTACCTGCTTGAATTTTCCCCTACTAACACTAATGAAGTAGTATATCAATTATTTTGTTATGTTTCTATCATCTCACAGGACTTAGGGATCTTTAAAGGACAGGACGTTTTCTGTGTGTGTCCCTGCTCTGCTTGTGCCTACAATAGCAACAGGACTTCCTAATTATTTGCAGAAAGACTCAAAGACTAAGCCAGACCTGAAATAAACTTCCAGTGCCCACAGTACACAAAATAAAAACAGGTAAAGTTATTTGTAATAGTACATTTTATTTTATCCTATACATTGAAAATATTTCAATACATGATCCATAAACAATTTGAAATATTTACATTCTTTTCCTGATAATGGGCATTTAAAATTCACAGGACACTATAGTTTGATCAGATGTACTTCATTTGTGTATCTCATAAAATCAGTAGTTTAAAAAGGTTCAGAGCTGGGGGCCAGTGGCTCATGCTTGTAATCCTCCTTACTCAGGAGACAGAGATTAGGAGGATCACAGTTCAAAGCCAGCCCTGGCAAATAGTTTGTGAGCCCCTATCTGGAAAAAAACCCAAAACACAAAAAGGGGGGAGCTGGTGGAGTGGCTCAAAGTGTAGGCCCTGAGTTCAAACCCCAGTACTGCAAAAAAAAAAATTCTTTTAATTACTAAAGAAAAAAAAAAAGAATTCAGAAAGCCCCTGGTAATGAGCAAAGCAACACCTCATTGGTGGTGTTGCTCTTATATCAGTCAAGGGCAGAGCAGATGACAGTCCTTTGTTCATCCTAGCTTGGTACCTGGGTTGGTGTGCCTAGGGCACATTAAAAAGAAATTTGAGAAACTAGGGGTATTGCTTTGTAGTAAGACACATGCTTAGCATGCATGAGACCCTGGGTTCAAGTCCCCATATACACACACAAGGTAGATCAGATATGCAGGTTAGCCCTAGATGTGGTGGCACACACATATAATCCTAGCATTTAGGAGGCGGGTGCAGGAGGATGGAGAGTTCGAGGTCAGTCTGACCTTATCTAAAAAACAATTAAGAAAAAAGTTTGGAATAACTTGCATATCTGGTTTTATTTATTTGCTTTTTTGAGAAAAAGTCTTATTATGTAGCCCTGGTTGGCTTCTAACTCAAAATCCTCCTGCACTCAGCCTTCCAATGCTGGGATTACAACCATGCACCACCATGTCCAATACCAAACATAATTATCCAGTTATCCCATGTACATAAGAGATGATCGTAACACTGAATTGTGCCATGTGGGTCTTGACTGTATTCTGGTCATGGAGGAAGTGATATGAATCACAGAAGACCAGGCTTTTAGGACAAACTTAGCTTTGTCAAGTCCTGCTTTACACTAGCAAGCGGGTGATAATGTGTCTGAGTGTACTTCATTCAGTACTTCAGTATGGGTAGTGCTGTCTACTGTGTTAATTACGTGAGCTTTCGTATGTAAAGCACCTTGTGACACATTCCAGTCCTTGGCAAATGTCATTCGCAAGTGTCATAAATGAGTAGTATATGATTTTCAATGGGCTTGTGGGCATGACCTACAGAGTGTATGTGGTGTTTGATGACTGCTGTTCAATGACATTGATCAATGGTTGCTGTGAACAGGACTCCATGTACCCTGTATAGAGAGGAATGGAGATTGCCTCTGGCCACTTCAGTTGCTAAGCTGTCCTGCGGTGGTTCTGGCACAGGGAAGGGAGTGTTGAGGCCCATCTGCCCGTCAGCATCACAGCATGGCAGCCATTGATCTGTCCCATGGTGAGTGCTCCTCATGCTGTCCTGCATGATAGGGTCCAACAGGCAGTGCTTGGCAGTCCTGTTGCTGGTTCTTTCAGGGACCCACGATGCTGGTTTATGGTTTATAATTCAAGCTTCCGTGTAAGTTTTCGGAAGAAGTGCTTTGTAATCATGAGTTCTGTTACCTTTTGCCACGTTTTTGAGGGCTTAAGTTTCTTTACCTATAATGTGAGAGTATCGCCCTCTCCCCAGGAGGCACACGGCTCATGGTCTGGTTCTCTGGCTCCGGGTAACACATGACGACTGGCTTTTCACCACAGCATTATGTATTTTTGTGGTTTTAGGAGTGAGCACGGTTGTAGGGGATTTCAAGCTAGGGCGGTTTGACTTCATGACACGTGACTGTGTGAACTGTGGCCAGTCCTGGGTTCTGACTCCTTCTTTCTTTTCTACCAGACTTTGTTTCTCGAGAGCCAGTCTGCTTTTATGAAGAAGAGACAGATGTAGAAAGGATGGTGGTTGACTGCCAGGCAAACTGTTACCAGGTAAAAAGAAAGGGTATCATGCAAAGTGAAATTCTTCCATCCCCGAGCTAGACACATGTCCTTCTAGACAGACTCGTCTCCAGAGCTTTCAAAGGAATACAGCGCCACTCAAGGCCTGAGTTCCTAGTTGGATTTCCCCTGGGGACTCGGCCTTAGATTGGTGAAGTGTTACTTTGAAGGTCATCCTTATATTTCAGTAATTTTTTTGTGGTGCTGGGGATTGAACCTAGGTAAGCCCTCTACCACTAACTACACCCCCACACTTACTAATTTTTTTTTTCCTTTGAGACAGGGTCTGGCTGTATAGCTCAGCCTGGAACTTGTCATGTAGCCCAGGCTGGCCTCAGCCTCCTGAGTGCTGGGATTATAGGCGTGTGGGACCACACCCAGTTCCTACTAATTAATCTTGAGCCTCATGGTGATGGGTGCATGTTTCTTATTTTGCTGAGTGTCTTGACAGTTGGTCAGGCAGCTAAAAGTGTCCTTTTTTCAAAGGACTTATTCATGCACATTTATCTACGGTGTGCTCAGGGATGTGCTGCAGTAGGTAAGAGGGGGTCCCAGCCTGGTTGTGCTGCTACAAGTTCATATTTATGCAATACTGGTAAAGGCGGAGGACAGTGGGAGGTGAAGAGCGAGTGAACATAGAGAGAAGCGCTCCCAGGACTGTTGACCCCTGAAGATGGGTCAGGGAAGTGTCAGAATGACAGGTAGCTATTAGGTCCCCTTCCTCGTTCTTCCTTGAGCACTAGTAGAACTGTTACTTGGCTCAAACCTGCGTGCATGCAACCATTTAGGATTCAGTGACCTTCAACGATGTGGCTGTGGAGTTCACCCCAGAGGAGTGGACTTTGCTGGACACAACTCAGAGAAACCTCTACAGAGAAGTGATGGTGGAGAACTATGAGAACTTGGCTGCAGTGGGTAAGGCTGCCCTCACTTCCTTGACCTGTCATAAAACAGATGTGCCTTACATGCTTATTACTGTGTTAGAGAATTAGTCATGCCAATTCTAAATGCAGTGGGAAATAACAGAGACACAATGGCCCCCAACTCATGATCCTGCTGTCTTAGCCTCCCAAGTGCTGGGATTACAGGTATCACCACCATGCTCAACAAAGTAGAGTCACTTTTGTCAATATTTTTATGTGTGTGGTGCTGGGGATTGAACCTAGGGCCTTGACCATGCTAGGCAAGCATTTTACCACTAAGCTACACCCTAGCCCTTTGAATAGGTTGTAGTGCTTTGTAAATGTGTTTATCAGCTTACATTTGGCTTCTAGGAGTTAGAGATGATCAGTCCTTTGGGGACAGAAATGGGGGTATTTGCTTTTTTTTTTTGGTGGTGCTGGGGAATGAACCCAAAGCCTTACACATGCTGAACAGGCACTCCACTTATCCTCAGTCCCTGGTATTTGTATTTTTACCCATTTTGAAAGAATTTCATTGTATCTGCAATTTCCTGAGTCCTAGGAAGGTTTGTCATCTCTTCTGTGAGCCTCTTCCATTCACTTCCCTTTTTACCTGTGCAGGATATCAAGTCTACATACCTAGTCTGATCCCCTGGTTAAAACAAGAAGAATTTGGGACAGTAGAAAATGGAGTTCTTCAATGTGAGTATTTGTGAACACTCTACTTGATGAATTGGGTATGGTTTTGCAACTATAATGAAATGTACTTGAGATGTACTTTCTCTCAAAATTGAAGCTGTTTTTCTCACATTTTGAGATACCTTCAACTTTTCATAATCTATTACTTTGGGTCCTCAAACATTCCTGTGATTTTATGAAACTACACATTCTGCTCCCTGCTTAAGAGATTCATTGTTTGCAGTTTTTCCTAATAATCTTCACTTTCATTTTTTCTTTTTTTTTTTTGGTGGGACTGGTGTTTTAACTTCGGGCTTCACGCTTGCAAAGCAGGCACGCTACCACTTGAGTCACGCCTACAGTCCAATTTGCCCTGGTTATTTTGGACATGGGGTTTCATGAACTATTTGCCTAGGCTGGCCTTGAATCTCAGTCCTCCCAATCTCAGTCTCCCAAGTAGCTAGGATTACAGATATGAGTCACTGGCATGTGGCTTCATTTTAAGTTTTATAGAACCAGTTTGTATGAAACTATCTAAAATGTTGATCCTCCCCCAACTGTGTCCTTATTATTTATTTTTTTTAGTGCTGGAGGTGGAACCCATGCCTTGTTCATGCAAAGCAAGTGCCCTACTACTGAGCTACACCCCCAATCCTACTGTCAATTTTTTTTGTGTGGGTGGTACTGGGGCTTGAACTCAGGGCCTTCACCTTGAGCCACTCCACCAGTCCTATTTTTGTGATGGCTTTTTTTTTTTAATTCATTTATTCACATGTGCATACATTATTTGGGTCATTTTTCACCCTGCCCCCTTGTGATGGCTTTTTTAAGATAGGGTCTCCCCAGCTATTTGCCCAGGCTGGCTTTGAACGATGATTCTCCTGATCTCTGCCTTCTGAGTAACTAGGATTACAGGTGTGAACTACTGGTGCCCAGGTTATTGTCAGATTTTTGACAGAACAAAGTCCTCAAATCTCTCTATGCTTTTCCTTATTTCTTTTCTTTTCTTTCCTTATTCTTTTCTTTTTTTCTCCCTCCTTTCCTTCCTTCCTTCATTTAGAGACAGGATCTCTCTATATAGCCCAGACTAGCCTCAAACCTGCAATCCTAGTGCCCCAGCCTCCCAAGTGCTAGAATTACAGGTGTGCGTTACTATGTCTGCCTTGCTGTTTTTCTTATCATGTTTAATCTGAAAACAAGGACAAATGACCCTTACTAGTCTTAACTACTACCTACCATTTATTTCTTTTAACTCTTATATTTCTCTTTCTATTTAGCTTCAGAATTGGAACTACAACCTAGTATCTATGGGTCAGAGCCTCAGAATTATTTTAGGATGCAAACTTCCAGTGAAATACAAATGGTAAGATCACCTAGGGAATAGCTTTTTATTTCCCAGTCTCAGAAAAGATCAGGAATTTCTTGTGGGAAACCAGCGTGAGTGAGAGAGATTTGAGAGAAGTTGTATGCACCAACAGGGATGGATGCCTCTGGAAAGGTTCTGAATATCATGAATTTGGAGATGCCACAAACTTGTTGTGATGCTGATGTCTCATAGTTCCCACAAACACATGTTCCGCACATGTGTCACTCAGCTGGAATGAAAATTATGAACAACCTGATGTCAATCTACAATCTTTTTACAAGTAGAGTAAGTGGTAAAGGATCCATCATTCAGTATGAAAGAAATGAGGTTAGGAAATCAGTGTTTATCATGGAAAATGTAACAGTCATAATGACTGTGGAAACATTTCTGTCTTCAGACGGGTAAAGTGTATTTATATGTCTGAGAAATTCCTTAATTCTCATTCATCCCTTCCTCAACAGGTAAGAGGCTACAACGGAGGGGGACCATGTGACTATAAGCCATGTGAAGAAGTCTTGAGTGGACAGTTATGCCTTAACACACCCATGGAAATGGAGAATCAGAGATACACTTCTGAGTGTAATTGGTATGGAAAAGACATTCTTACTTTGCTCAAGGAAACCTCTTCTGGACAGAACTTGCCTGAGTTTAATCAGTGTGAAAATATCTTCAGCCTGACTCCGAATATTGCATGCCAGAGAACTCATGCGAGCGAGAAACCCTTTGAATGCACAGACTGTGGGGAGGCATTTTTCAATCAGTCATACCTCCCAGCAGATATGAGGACTCACAACACAGGAGAACCCTACGAATGGAATAAATATGGGAACGAATTCATTCACTCCACAAGCCTTGCTATGCATCTGCCCATTCTCAATGCAACAAACCCTTACAAATACGAGGAGTATGAAAAGGGCTTTCAGTATTTTGCATGCCTTAATAATCCCATGGGAATCTGCACTGGAGAAAAACTCTGTGATTGCAAGGAATGCTGGCGAGCCTTCACGGTTTCCTCCCACCTAACTCAGTATGTAACAATCCACACAGAGGAGAAATCCAAAATATGTAAGGAATGTGGGAAGTCATTTGCTAATTTTTCTCGGCTTTCTGCACATATAAAAACTCATAGTCGAGAAAAGCCTTTTGTATGTAAGGAGTGTGGGAAGTCCTTTAAAAATATCTCCTACCTTAATGATCATGTTCGAATTCACACTGGAATAAAATCCTACAAATGTATGGAATGTGGGAAAGCTTTCCTTCGGTGGTCAGGCCTTACTGAACACATCCGAGTTCACACTGGAGAGAAACCTTACGAATGTAAGGAATGTGGAAAAACCTTTTCTAGATCTACTCAGCTCACGGAACACATAAGAACTCACACTGGAATCAAACCCTATGAATGTAAGGAATGTGGGAAAGCCTTCACTCAGTACTCAGGCCTTGCTACCCATGTACGAATTCATAGTGGAGAGAAACCCTTTGAATGTAAGGAGTGCGGGAAGGCCTTCACCAGGACCTCGGGCCTGATTCACCATGTGAGAACTCACACAGGAGAAAAGCCTTTTGAATGTGTCCACTGTGGGAAAACCTTCATTACTTCCTCCCATCGCACTAAACATTTGAAAATTCACAGTGGAGAGAAGCCCTTTGTGTGTAATATATGTGGGAAAGCATTTATATATTCCACGTCTCTTAACATTCACATGCGAACCCATACTGGAGAGAAACCCTACATCTGTAAGGAGTGTGGCAAAGCCTTCGCTGTTTACTCACGCCTTAGGAAACATGCAAGGGTCCACACTGGGGAGAAGCCCTATGAATGTCAGGGTATGGGTGTAGCTATTTAAATCATCAGTTACCACCTTGTGAAATGTTGACAGTGACACCAAAGATCATCAGATTAGTCTTAACTGCCTTGTGTGGGTCAGACTGCCCTTAGAGTCCATCCTGATACATACATAGATCCTTCTGGAACTTTTTTTGGGTTTTTTTGGTAGTGCTGGGGATAAAACCCAGGGCCTCACACATGCTAGGCAAGTGCTCTACCACTGAGCTACATTCCTGGCTCCTCCTTGAAACCTGTTTACACTTATCTGAGTCTTGAGTACTTGGGGGTCATAGGTGAAGTCAGTACTATAAGCACTGGTGCTTAGGCTCTTAGTGAATGTAGCGTTACTCAGTGCTGATCAGATAAGCGAAGCAGATTTGGTCCTAACCTTTGTTGGTTAGTGGCTGCCAGTGTGGCCTATTGTGTGAAAGTTCACCAGAAGCCAAGATGACATGGGACACAAGGACTGTTGAAAGAGACTCCTCCAGGCATCTCTGACTACATTGATCCTGCTGAGCATGCCAAGGAAACTGTCCACCCGTCCTTAATAGCTAGTCCAAATTTTCAACCAGTTATCCCTGTGTCCTTCTTATAAAACTCAAGAGTTACATTCTGTCCCACCTTCTGAGCCCATTTTGGATCTAAGTGGCTATGTCTCTACTGGTCCAATCCAGTCTCTATTTCTCCTTCTGTTGAGACTGCTTAGGCAGTCCATGGGATTCCTGCCCTGACTGCTTTACCACATTGTGGTTCAGCCACAATTTCCTCCTCTTCTTTACTACAGGTCTCTCAGTTTTTGCAATACTGATAGGGGAACTTTACAACCGTCCAAGTTCTGGTTCTTTTTGATTAACAGTTCCTTCTGCAACACTTTAATGACAAATCTCAGATAAGTTCCCAATTTTATAATTTCCAACTACTTCTGCAAAATGCTAGAATACAGTTCTGCCAAGTTCTTTCTACCACTGCATATCAAGGATTGCCTTTTCTCCATTTTCCAGTAACTTGCTTCTCATTCCCAAGTGAGACCTCACCAGAGTAGTCCCCACCCATTACTCAGTTTCCAATCTGCTTGCACATTTTGGGGTAATTTTCATTGCAGTACCCCAATACCAAGTCTGTGATATTGAGCTTATGCTGCTGTGACAAAATACCACAGACCAAGTGGCTTAAAAATTCATTTTATTTTGATATATAAAATTTAAGGCTGAGAGGTTAGCTCAGTAGTACAGAGCTTGCCTAGTATTTGCAAGTACAGCAAAATAAATAAAAATTTAAAAAGTAAAATATGCAGAACTTTATATTCTCACATTTCTGGAGGCTGGAAGTCTGAGATGAGGAATACCACGTGGTTGACTTCTGGTGAGGGCTCTCTTCCTGGCATGCAATTGCCTTTTCTCTTCATGCTGTTTCCACATGATGGAAACAGAACTTGGTCTCTCTCTCCCTCTTTTGATAAGGTCACAGCCCTCTTGGATTAGGTCTCCACCCTTTTTTAATCAAATTTATCCATAAAGGAGTATTCTCCACAGTCACCTTGGGGTTTAGATTCTACGTACAAGCTTTGGGGGTCATGAGTTCAGGGCACGCATGTACAGGTTTTGTTGTTTTCCATACACAATCATCTGTAGATCATGACTGTTATTTTTCTACTTCAGTTGTTTCTTTGCAGGAATGCATATAATGTCTGACACAGTCATGACTAAAAGTAGTAAAAGCAGCATGGTTTTCTTCAAAATTCTAATGACACATGCTCTTCATTTTATTGACATGTATGCCATAGGTTATTTTTTTAATAGCCAAATACCTCTAAAGGTTTTTCATTTTAATACCCAGTCTTTGCATAAGATCTTCCCAAATGTCCTAATTTGTGAAGCTGAACTCCTTTTGGGTTTATAGATTGCTTTCCCTGCATCCTCTGTGATGATCACATTCTTTACTGATAATTCTCAAGAACCTAGAACTGTAGCTGGTGCATAATGCCCATAAATACTTGAAGTGAGTGAAAACAATTGCAAATGTGGTCACACGTTGCTTATTATTGCTATTTATTGGCTTTCTAATGTTAACTTTGCATTCCTAGATACACTCAACTTGAACATAATAGATCATTATTGGTTTTGTTTTGTAGGGCTAGGCATTAAACCCAGGGCCTCCCATATACTAGGCAAGCACTCTGCTGAGCTACCACTCCAGCCCCATGGACATGTTTTTAATACCTAACTTGATTATGTTAACTAGCATTATAGAAGCTTTTCATAGCTATGTTTGAGTAACATTAGCATGTAATTTTTCTTATATATGACAAAAAAATAAGGCTGGGCGTATAGCTCAGGGAGAGTGCACAGTTAGCATGCACAACACCCTGGGTTCCATCCCAGCACCATCAAAATAAAAATGAGCTGAATGGTATTTAGATGTAGAAGATGACAGTGTTATATCCTGGACTGAGATGTAGTCCCACCTTTCCTAAATTCTAACCTATATACTTGTTAAATGACCCTGAACTAGACTAACTCTTACTGTTCTAGGTGCCCTTCTATAATGATTTTAAGCTCTTTGTTCAATTTATTTTATGATTATAGAGTAACTAAGGTTTCCAATATCATGTTAAACATTTGGAGTATATTTTCCAAAGCATGTTTTCATTTTCACTGTATAGCAAAAATTTATATATTTTCTTATATTTTTAATGTTCCTGGTTGTATAATTAAACTTACTTTGGGTCTCTTGCATTCTACAATGATTCTTTGTGCATTCTTTTTTTCCCTTATGTTAATCTTGGCAGATAGTATTCAGTGTTAGGATTTCTTGCAAAGATTGTTTTGAAAGCAGGCATAGTGGTTCACACCTGTAAATCCAGCACTCAGGAGGCTGAGGCAAGATCAGGAGTTGGAGGCCAGCCTGGGCCACACAGAGAGACCTTATCTAAGAAAAGACAAAAACCAGGTATACCCAAAGATGGAGTTGGGACCTAGTAAGTGGTTTGAAAAAAAAAATTGTTTTGAAAATCTTAAATTTTCTTTTTTTTGTGTGTATGTGGTCCTGGGGCTTGAACTCAGGGTCTACACCTTGAGCCACTCTGCCAGCCCTTTATTTGTGGAGGGTTTTTTTTGAGATAGGGTCTTTCAAACTATTCACAGAGGCTTGTTTCAAACCGAAATCCTCTGATCTCTGCCTCTGGGTTGCTAGGATTACAGGGATGAGCCACTGGTACCAGCTCTGAAAACTTTAAACTTTCTAATGTTTTCTATTCCAGTGATTCTGTTAGATATCAACTTGCTGTTCTTTTATTTCGTAGACTTTTGGTACTATTTGTAGATGTGTATTTTTGGGGGGAGAAGGGATGCTGGGTGTCAAACCTAGGGCTTTGTGCATGCTAAGCATACCCTCTTACCACTGAACTACACCCTAGCCCAGATGTGTCTTTTTATACATACTTAAGTTGGAGTTCAAAAACATCTGAATACTTGAAAAATCCCAACTAACAATCCTTTTCCCTTAAACATTTAGTCCATTATGTATAATATAATTAGTAATAAATTTGGATTAATTTCTCATGTCTTTTTTCCTGTATTTGTCTCATTGTTCTCCTCTTTTTGTAGTGATACTTTTTATTGAAATCATGTTCCCCTCAGTGCTTGAAATTTACATAGTCCGTTACTTTTATTTTAGTTGCTATCCTTAACCATTAAATCCAGTTTTTAAATTTAAGTGTTGTTAATACTTTTTTTTCTAACTAAGTGAACTAGACTATTTGCATACAGGTTCCCATTCTACACCTCCTGAGGATCACATGGGCAGACACTCAGGGGTAAGTGCATCCTTACACAAGACACTGAACAGTGGAAAAAAGAATGGGCCCCTTGATGAAGACCAGCATATCTTGTGATAGGTTACAGACAGCCCCAGATGCCTTGAGTTTACCCACATCACATTTGCAATTTGAAGCTGAATGAGGTGGTACACTGCTCTAATCCACTTGGGAGGCTAAGGCAGGAGGATCAAGAGTTTCAAGCTGGCTGGGCACCAGTGACTCATGCCTGTAATCCTAGCTACGCAGGGGGATTCAAAGCTAGCCTGAGCAAATAGTTCTCAAGACCCTATGTCGAAAAAAATCACAAAAAAGAGCTGGTGGAGTGGCTCAAGTGGTAAGAGCTCCTACATAGCAAGTGTGAGGCCCTGAGTTCAAATCCCACGCTGCCAAAAAAAGAAAAGGTTGGACACAGTGACTCATACATGTAATCTCAGCTACTCAGGAGGCAGAGATTGAGAGGATTCTGGTTCAAGGTCAAAATGAGCAAAAAGTTACTGAGACCACATCTTAACGAATGAAGCTGGGCATGGTGTTGCAGGACTGAGATCCCAGCAACAAGCAAGGCATAAGTAGGATGATTGGGGTCCAGATGAGCCCAGTTAAAAACATGATACCCTATTTGAAAAATAAGTAAAGCAAAAAGGGCAGGGGGTTTTGGCTGAAGTGGTAGAGAGCCGGCCTAGCAAGTGCAACCTCTAGTTCAAACACCAGAACCCCCCCCAAAAAATATATGTGCATATATATATATATATATATATATATATATAAATACACACACACACACACACACACGCACGGTAGGGATGGCATCTGTTCCTTCCCCTTCTGTGTGTGCTGGTCTTGTGACTTGCTGTTTTCAGCTACTAACTGCGTTTTGTTTGTTACATGTAAAAGCCAACTGATACACTCTTTGGCAAACAACATGGTAATACAGTTCTTCATACCATATTAGGGGAAGATCCATAATCAGGCTTTTTTTTTTTTTTTGGTACGGGGGCTTGAAGTCAGGGCGTTCACCTTGAGCCACTTCACCAGCTCTATTTTTGTGAAGGGTTTTTCCAGATAAGGTCTCTCGAACTATTTGCTACGGTTGGTTTCGAACCTAGATACTGCCTCCTGAGTAGCTAGGATTACAGGCGAGAGCCACTGGCACCCAGCACCAGGCTCATTCTTGTCAGCAGTGAAACTTTGTCAAGTGATCCTGGAGGAACTGGACATCTCCCTGTAACCTGAGATGGGAAAAAATGATTTGAGCTCATCTTACTCTGCTTAGGATCCCAGGGCCCTCAGCAGGATGGAGAAAAGACTGAGTGGGCTGCAAGGGTTAGGAGAATCCTAAGACATGCAGAAATTAATTCCAGTGATTCCGCAAATCACCTTCAGACCCCTCTAACGTCTCAGATTTCTTCCACTGGCCTGTAAACCTGTTAAAATAGACGAAGAAAGGAAGGGTGTGTTTGGAAGCACCCAGAATGGCTGTAACTAACTGAAAATAACGCTTCCAATGCCATCCACAGGCCCACAGAATTGATCGTGGGAGGAAGTCTGCCATCCACTGCCTACTAAATTCACCAGTTGGTCAGAGCAAGGGTTCCAGGAACATGGAGGAAGGCAGGTAGAAAAGCTTTTGATGAGCGCAGGCCTGTAATCCCTGTCCTCAGAACGTGGAGATTCTCCAGCTGGATGTCAGCCTGTGGCTACCCAGCAAATTCTAGGCCAGCCTGAGCGAGACTGTGTCTCAAAAAAAGCAAAAAGAAAACAAACCAAAAAATATTTTTGATGAGCATCCTGTGAGGTGAACCCCCACCACCAACCCTGCAATTCAAACCCAAGCTGAGAGCTGGGCTGGAGGACTGGTTCATGAAGTACCGCGGTTACCCCGCGAGCAGGGGGCAGAGGAGCACAAGCTTCCCCGCCCCCACGCCGGTTCTAACCACAATTTATTGCTTTGGGCCTCTTTTGACCTTCAGCTCCTGCCTTGAACTACCTCCAGGGAAAAGAAGGGATGGCATGGAACAAGGTACAATTTCTGCCGTAAAATAGTCAACTTGGATGAACCCCCAGACTGCGGAACCCTGCTGCGTAGCTACGCCTCGCAGACTACGAGACCGCGAGCGGAAGTGACGTCAGCGGACCCACGCCGTCGCTTCCGGCCACCGCACCGCCGTTCTCAGACTTTTCACCTTCCGAGTGGCGGCGGCCCCTCAGCTGTAGTGAGCTCCGCGTCTCAGGACGGCTTGGGGCGCAGCGAGGTGCTGGAGGACGAGTTTGGCCCGGCCGCCCAGGGGCGGGTCCGAGAGGCCGCCGGCGCTGTGGGTCCTCGGGAGCGGCGGGCGGGAGGTGCTCCGAGGCTCGTTCTGCGCGTCCCGCTTCAAAGGCGCCGGTGCGACCTGATTGTTTTTTGCCGAAGGAAACGAGTTTCCGCTGTGGGTGCTCCGCGTCCCAGACGTGGCGATTCCAGCGCCTTGTGGTGAGCTCCACTTAGTGAAAGGCGGTGGGAAAGGCCCCCACCCCCAAAAAAATCATAATAGGACTGGGGGCGTGGCGCCTGTCTACGAAGTGCAAGGCGCCGAGTTCAAATGCCTGTACCGCCAAAAAAATAGAAACGAAATCTTCAGTCGTGGTTTTGGCTTTGCCTTGTTGGGTCGTATTTAATTTGGACCATTACTTCTGGTTAGAAAAAGATGCTTTCTTAGGTGTCTAGATTGTGCATTTTTCTCTATGCGAATATAAACGTTTGGAGGCTGCAAGTCTCAACTCAAAGCCAAGAATACTGACATACTTTAGCATCTAAAGATCCTAGGCCTGTGCTCCATCTAGTTTTTCCTTGTTTTCGTGATGCTAGGAACCGAACCCAGGACCCTGTGCATGCTAGGCACATTTTCTCCTTCTAGAGGTCCTAGGCCTTGGGCTGGCAGATTGGCTCAAGTGGTAAAACACCTCCCTAGTAAATACCTGAGTTCAAACTCCCGTATCGCCAATGAGTCAACCAACCAATCAACAAATGAAATTCCTAGGCCTGTCCATCCACATAGTCCTTAAAGAATGCGGGCCTGGTTGGGCGCTGGTGGCTCACACCTGTTTGGGAGGATCGCAGTTTGAGGCCCCGGTAAATAGTTCACAAGACCCCATCTCCAAAATAAGCAGAGAAAAACAGACTGGAGGTGTTGTTCAAGCTATAAGAGAGCGTTTTTTGCAAGCACAGAGTTCAAAACCCAGTTCCAGACACACACACACACAAAGAACAGAGGCTTCTAGTAGTAAAATCATGGAATTAACCATTAACAAGATTGTTGGGTCAGTGCTTTTTAATTTTTTTTTTAATAAGATTTTTGTTATGTAGAGTCTTACTCTGTAGCAGAGGCTGGCTTGGAACTCACTGGGTACCCCATGTTGGCTTCAAACTTGAAATCCTCCTGCTTCTTCCCATTGCTGGGATTACAGGTGTTCAGCACCACACCTAAAGGATTTATGTACTTTTTCTCCTATTTTAGAAAAAATCTTAAATGCACTAGTAATTTGTCCAGTATCCATTGTGGTAGATTCACCTGTTTGTAACATTGTATATTTGCTCTTTCCCCAAATAAATACATTACATGGTGAATTGTTAATAAGTATATTGAAAATACATGGAGGACATGACATTTGACACTTAAATACTTCCTAGTACATGTTCTAAAGATAATCTCATTGTCTAACTAAAAGGAAAATTTTATTTCAGTCAGAATTAGAAACAAGTCATACAAGATCTACTCTAAAAAATTCCACATTATAACAAAACAGGCTCATGGATTTTTTTGAATCTAAGATTCATTCAAAGTTTCAACGTTATACTTGGTTATAGCAATAAGGTCTTCAGTTAATCTGCTCTATATATGTAGTGAATAAACCAGCAGCTATTTATTGTATTAAATAGACAGGCATGACTTTCTTTCAGTAAATCTATGTGTCATAGTTTTCCAACACTTAGTCAGTAGACTTCAAGATAATTTGTACATGATGTCTACTTTCAGTTGTATATTATTAGGGAAGCATCCATTTGTATGTCTTGTTAGTTATACTAATTATGATACTTGCTCAAGCCACTTACGGAGCACTGTTTTTTTTTTTCTTTTTTGGCAGTGCTGTGATCTGAACTCAGGGCTTTGTACTTGCTAGTCAGATGCTCTAACATTAAATCAAGCCTCCAGCCCACAGCACTGCTTTTTTTTGGGGGGGAGGGGGCAGGGGCATTTGCTGGGGATTGAACTCAGAGCCTCAAGTTGGCAAGCTCACTAACACTTGAGCCACGCCCCCAGTCCTCACAGCACTCTTTTGAGACTTTTGTTTTGAACAAGAAATCTGTAGGCTTATACTTTGGCAGCTAGAATGTCTTGCCCCCAGCATGCATTCTTCTCAATTGTTAGAGCATCCTTAAGTAACCTGCCATAACTGAACTTCCCTGTGTGTTTTTTTCACATTTGTGAAGGTGCAGATTCAGGATAAGATTTTGAGATCATGAGGTCTACATCAGAAGGAAAAATGTACATTTATTTTGCTGTACATTAAATTTTTTCCCTTCCTTAAGTCTTGTACCCATATGGCAGTTTCTGAATCAATTTGGTTTTGTAATCCCTTCTCCTGGGGAGATAGAGGTGAGGAGGATCGAAATTAGAGACCAGCCCAGGTTAAAAAGTGAGACCTCATCTCAGCCAACAAGCCATGTGTGATGGTGTTTGCCTGACTTCTAAGCTACATGGGAGGCTTTACACATCTGAGGCCAACCTGGGCAAAAACTCAAGACCCTAAAGACAAAAAAGGGCTGGGGTGTGGCTCAAGTTGTAAGTGTGAGGGCCTGAGTTCAAACTCGGGTACTGAAAAAAAAAAGAAAAAGAAAAAAATTATTCTAGAACAAAAGGAACAGATTTTAGTTTAAACTGCAAGGTGTTCATTTTGAAAAGGAAAATCTGTATCATGTCCGTGTTTGTGGTGGGTAAGGATACACAGATATATTTTAGTAGATAGTATTTGGGTTTATGTTGTGTGGGCTGATCTTTATGAGTCTTATTTGTAATTATGTTTCTGTATGCCTTATGTTTTTACTCTCTCACACTATAACATTTTTGTGGGGAATGGTTATTTTCTGACAATCCATAGGTGATCAATGATTCTTTGATTTCAGTGGCTCATTGCTAGGCTTTGCCAGAATCGTGTGTACAGTGATCATGCAAACACATGTAGTATTCCCACCATGGGGCTTACAATTTATCTAACAAACAGACATACCACTCCCACCCACCATGGAACTTACAGTAAATCTAGGAAGACTATTTTTTGAGGTGCTGGTGATGGAACCCAGGGCCTTGTTCATACTAGGTCATTACTCCACCACTGAGCTACATATCCAGCCCCAGAAGACAGACAGCCCCAGTATTTGAAATGAATACTGGCAGGTTTGTTGTGTAGATTTATGGACGCATTAATATGATGGCCACGACACATTGTTGTGAGAAATTTTAACTAAGAACAAAAGCAGGAGTAAAACTTAATTAGCCAGGTTTTTGAGGTAGAGCAAACACTCTGCCCCTTGAGCCGTGCCTTCATCCCTTTTTGCTTTAGCTTAGAGTCTCAAATTTCCTTCTCTCAGGCCAGCCTAGCTGTGATTGTCATACCCATGGTCTCCCATGTAGCTGTGACCACAGGCACATGCACTATTCCCAGCTTGTGGTTGAGTTGGGGTCTTGCTAACTTTTGTCCAGGTTTGCCTGGAGCAGTGATCTTTGATCTCCTCCTGCTGTATCACTGAGGTTACAGGTGCAAGTCACCACAACCAACAAAATGACTTCTACCCCTTCTGCTAACAAAAAAGGATTTCCACCTGATCTAGTTAAGTCTGCTAGGATAATTTCTTGGGGTTGGTTTGGTTTGTTTGTTTATGATGCTGCAGATTGAACCATGGGCAAGTACTCTAGCACAGAACTATATCCCCAACCAGGTTTTTGATGAACTCAAAACTGATTTGAGGCCTTCTTCACATCTACTGACTCATATCGTATTTGCCATATTCTACTTTCTCCAAAAAAATGAAAGGTCTTACATACACTAAAGGGAAGAGAATTATCTAAGGTCGTGAATACCAGATATGAGGGCCATATTAGCACATGGCATCCAGTGTGTTTGTAGCTCCCTGAGTGGTGGAGGTACTTGCTGGGTTACTCTGGGCCTGAGCCAGTCTATAATCATGAGTTGAGTGTGAAGGAACACGATAGGATACATGGCAACTGCAGTTGTGGGCAGTGTACCCAGGGAGTTGGCATAATTGTCACCACAAAGCCTCAAATGCATGGTGTCCGCCTCAGGAGAGCCATGACAAGTACGCTCCAGGGCTCATGGAATCTGATGCTGGTGACAGGTGTGCAGTCAGTTTGGGAGCTACTGGTGTTCCCACTAGGAGGACTGTGAGAACAAACCCCTAGGGTACAGGTTTATTGTGGGTGGGCACACAGAGGAGTTGGGTTGCTGTGCAGCATGTGCTGTGAAATGTGCAGTCTGTCAAGGGCTTCCTATGACCCAGCATGTAACCAGAGCTGGGTCCTCTGATAATGTCCACCTGCGGGAGCAGTGGCTTCTCCTGGCCCTAATCCCTACATAGATGCTAGGGCACTAGAGGTCACCCTTCTCCCAGACCCCATGGATTGTACAAGAGTTCCTTGGGTTTGACTGGGTGAACGATGAGATTTGTGGACTCTAGGAAGATTGTCACTGTCGTGGAAGTGATGGAGCTCAGTGTAACATTGCTCTTTCATCCCTTAGTCATGATATCCTTAATAAAGAACAGTATACAAGAAACAACACACTTGTCTAAACTTGAGACTGTCATCCTTAGCATTGGATGCTGTGGCCAGCCAGTTGTCCCATTTTTACTACATTGTAAACTATTGAGCAATTGCTAAGAAGTTCCTTCTTCAGAATTAAAAAAAAGATCATTTTTAATTTCACAAGGCCAGGCATGGTGTTTTGTGACTGTAATCCCAGTTACTCAGAAGGTGAAGATAGGAGGATCATGGTGTGAGCTCAACTCCAACAAAAGTTAGTGAGACCCTATCTCAAAAACAAGCTGGGTGTGATGGTACATGTCTGTAATTACAGATGCTCGGGAGCCGAAGGTAGGAGGATCTTAGTCCAGAGTTGGCTAGGGAAAAAGGCTGAGACCCTACCTGAAAAAAACAAAAGGACTCGGGTGTGACTCAAGTGGTAGAGCACTTGCCTAGCAAGCACGAGGCCCTGGGTTCAATCTCCAGTATTGCTTCCCCCGCCCAAAATTTTTGTTCACATGCCTCAAATGTACAGCTACAATATAAAGCCCAGTAAAATACCCCTTATTCCTAGTTACACAGACCCCTTATAACAACTTGTGCTTTTTCTCTTCTCAAAATACACAATTGTAGGGCCTTTGGAAGAGGCATTCAGTAGAACATTCATGTCTCTGATGGGTCTCAGGTAGTGCTTTGAAAGTCAAAATCATCTCAAACAACTTTCAGACTCTACCACAACAAATCCCTAAGTACATTATGTAAAATTGGGTATATTTCCCATTTTACCCACTTCCATAGGACTGGAGGGCAGAGAGGATACATTCTCTTTAGGCACTCCTCAACGATAGATTGTCCCCAAGCAAGGTAGGTGCCCTTCTGGCATGAGACCCACTTAAACCTAACTAACCTTCCTTCAGAAACAGCATAGCCGGGTGCTGGTGTCTCACGCCTGTAATTTTAGCTACTCGGGAGGCAGGGATTAGGAGGACTGCGGTTTGAAGCCAACCCAGGCAAATACTTCTCAAGACTATCTGGAACACAAACTATGGCTGGTAGAGTGGTTCAAGTGGTAGACCACCTGCCTAGCAGGCATGAGGCCCTCACTTCAAACCCCAGTTACCACACACACACACACAAAATCTCATGGCTGGAATATCGTGGTTGGTCTTTTTACCAACCAAACACCTCAGAGTAGGGTTGGATTGGAGATGAGCTCTCTTTTGCTGAAGACAAAGTACCTTTTACACTGAAACCTCATGGTGCCCAGGGACTGCCTTTCTGATGACAAGTTGAACTCAGGACATGTTTTCCTTTTTTCTGAGCTCACTGTCTGCTTGGCTTATGACTCTGCTAAACCATACCCCTACACTTAGGCCTCAAGAAGAACCTGGTAGACAGAATGGTGGGACAGGTCTGTAATCCCAACTCTTGGGAGACTGAGACAGGATGATCAAGAATTTGACTACATAGTCAGTTAAAGGCCACCCTGGACTACATAGACCTTATTTAAAAAAAAAAAAAAGGCAAGGTATGGTGGTTCACCTCTGTAATCCTGCTACTCGGAAGGCAGAGGCAGAGGCAGGAGGATCTGGAGTTTGAGGCCAGACCCTGCAAAGTTAGCGAGTTAGCAAAAACAAAGTGGCTGGACGTGTGGCTCAAGTGGTAGAGCACCTGCCTAACAAGCAAGGCTCTGCATTCATGCTGCAGTACCACCAAAATAAATAAATAAAAAGGAAAAACAAAATGGCTGTGGGTATGGCTGAAGTAATAGTGCAAGATCCTGAGTTCATTCCCAGTAATACCAAAAAAAAAAAAAAAAGAGGAAAAGAAAGAAAACCTGGTGCAAGTTACTAAAACTAATGGAAATTATTGCTTTCCTCAAGAAGCTTCTACCTCTTGTCACTCAACTCCTTAGCTCCCCAGGAAAGGACCACCTGCACTACCTGAAGCCTTTTCCTACTGTGCCCTCCAGCTTTCCCTTGAATACGTGATCATGACCACCACAACCACTCTTTTGTTCTTAGTTACAATACTACCACATTCTCCAAGTGCAGTTTCCTCTTAACAGCACCTTTGGCTTCACTTAGGGTCCAAAGTCACCTGGATTTCACCTTATATAATTTCCTTTCCTGACAGCCCATGTTTTCCTTAATGAAACCACACCCAATGTGCAGTGGTCACACAGGGGAGTCCCATAGTTCTTTTTTCACTGAATACCTCTCTCCATCCTCTGAAGGTTGCTGGACACAAGGGACAATGCAGTAGTTCCCCCTGTGCATGTAGGATAACTTTCTAAGTCTGCTTGGGGATACCAGAAATTGTGGATACAACAGGACTCTCCATATGCTACCTTTTTTTTTTTTTTGGTGGTACTGGGGTATCAGTACAGGGCCACATGCTTTCTAGGCAGGCCCTATACCTCTTGAGCCACTCCGCCAGCCCTCTTTTTGTGTTGGGTATTTTTAAGATAGGGTCTTGCGAGCTGTTTGCCCAGACTGGCTTCAAACCCTGATCTTCCTGATGTCTGCCTCCTGAGTAGCTAGGATTACAGGTGTGAGCCACTGGTACCAGCTACATGCTGTTTTTTCCTAAACATACATACCTATGATTAATTTATATATTTGGCTCAGTAATATATTAACAGTAATAACTAATAAATTGAAGATTTATAACAATATACTGTAATAAAAATAAAGTTGAAGTTAACAACTCTGGAGATAAATTTAAAAAACAATATACTAGCTGGATGCCGGTGGCTCACACCTATAATCTACCTACTCAAAAGGCAGAGATCAGGAGGATCTTGGTTCAAAGCCATCCTGGCCAAATAGTTCCACAAGACTCTTTTCTTGAAAAAAACTTTCACAAAAAAGGGCTGGTGGAAGCAAAACCCCTTGTTCCTTCCTATTAATGCTTATACTGTCTCTACAACAAAATTAGAGATAAGGGGAAAATAGTTTCTGCTGGGTATTGAGGGGGGGGGAGCGGGAGGGGGTGGAGTGGGTGGTAAGGGAGGGGGTGGGGGCAGGGGGGAGAAATGAACCAAGCCTTGTATGCACATATGAATAATAAAAGAAAAAAAATAAAAAATAAAAAAAAAAAAGGGCTGGTGGAGTGGCTCAAGGTGTAGGTCCTGAGTTCAAGCCCCAGCAGCACACACACACAAAAGACCCAGAAAAACAATATACTGTAGTAAAAGTTAAATGGATATGGTCTTTCCTCTAAAAATATCTTACTGTGTCCTGTAGTTGCCCTACATGGTTTTTCAGATTGTAGTTGACTGTGAGCTGTAAACTGGCAAGTGAAACCATGGATTTGGGGGATTGCAGTATTTAGTCCTGTGTTGACAGAACCTGCCATGAACACAGAGCCACCAGTGTTGGAAGCAGCTCAGAAGCTTTTGTCAAACCAAATCACAGCAAAAACGCTAAGCATCCCCTTTCAGTGGCTAATTGAAATAATCTTCAATGGCTGTGTGCAACATGGTCTGTTATACAAGCTTGTGAGTTTACAGAGTCCAAATGGAGTGGCTAACAGATGGGCCCCTGCCTAATTACTCACCAGAAAAGAAAGGGTTGTGCCACTCATAGTATCTCCTGCTGTCTGCATATACCTCTACACAGCCACATGCTAAGCTGAGAGGAATCGGCCAAGAAGCAAATGTGTTGTGTAACAGCCAGCATCTTTCAGCAGATTACCTTAGCTGACTGTAGTGGTGCATGCCTGTAATGCCTACATTTGGGAGGCCGAGGCAGGATTATGAGTTTGAAGCCAGCCTGGACTGCATAGGGAGACCTTGTCTCAAAAGCAAACACATTACATGACCTGATTTCTGGTATTGATGGCAAAGCAGAGTGCTTGGTTATAGACTGGGTTCCAACCCTCATCATGTGCCTAACAGGCCACTTCCTGTTGTTGCCTCTCTGAATACACCTGACTGACAGCTCAGTGACTGAGCTGTGGGAGCTCAGTCACTGTCCCGTTCACTGTCTCCATAACCCAGGTGACAAGTGTTACCATTCTCAGTTGAGACTGGCAAAATGTTGAGACACAGAATAGATGGGGGTTGTATCTTTTTTAAATCCTTCTTTTCCTGATTTCTTGACACCTTCACAAGTAGGCTGGAAGCACCTTGACATATGACCATGTGTAACCATAATGTGGTTCCTGTTTGTTCGCTCCTGTGCTTGTAACTTTGTCATTTCAAAAGCACCAAGGAAAGCCATTTCCTGCAGTGATTGTTGGTTTGTAATCCAAGCACTTGGCAGATTGAGGCAGGTAGATTATGAGTTTGAGGCCAACCTGGGCTACAGGTGAGACCCTGTCTAAAAAACAAAACCACCCTTGCCTATGCATTCTACCCTGACTCCAAATAACCATCCCAACAAGTAAGTATTCTCTTGGTTCCCTGTGTCCACAGTACAGTTGACTCCCTTATTGCTCCTCTGTCGTGACCCCTGTGTGGCATGTCATTCCTCCTTCTTAGGAGGATACGTTTATTGATGTATTAATTATCATGATGCTGGGGATCCAGCCCAGGGCCTTGCACTTGCTAGGCAAGCACCTCTACCACTCTATAGCCCAGCCTTAGTAAATCCATTAAATTTCTGTGCCTCTCCAGGTGTGACTGCAGTGGGTGCATCATGGGGGGGGATTATTTCCCTAATTATCACACACTGATGAATGCCATCATTTTTATCTCAAAAGGTAGGTGAAAGCCAGATGTGGTGGTGCATACCTATAATCCCAGCTCATTGAAAGGCAGAGAGAGGAAGATCACAAGCTTCAGGCCAGCAGAGCAAAATTACCCAGACCCTGTCTCAAAAAATAAAACCGAATTCAAACCCCAGTCACACACAAAATGTGTGTGTAATATGTATGTATGTATATACATATATAGAAAGAAAGGAAGGGGGGAAGGAGGAATGAAAGAACCAAAGGATTTGGGGTGTGTGGCTATAGTAGTAGAATGCTTACAAGGTCCTGGGTCCAAACCCCAGTACCAGGAAAAAAGAAGAAATTTAGGTGAGGCTACATGAGTGTGATTATAGGGGGTCTTTTGTTTTTTGTGCTTCTTCACTAATGACTAATATTAACAGGAATGCTAATGCCACTGTGTATTGAGAAATGGCGATGGCCAGTACCCACCGAGATTCATCAGAGGCCCTGAAGTAATGCTGGCATCAAAGGAAGGAGTATTCAGGCCCATTTCCTCCTAACAGAATGGCAGTTGTTGGCTCATCCCATGGTAAGTCCGGTCGGTGCTCTTTTTTTGGAGAGACTGCTCTGATTCCCACTAAACAGTTTGGTGTAGAGTCCAGTGGTCTGGGCCTGAGTAGTCAATTGCTGGTTCATGTAGCAGGGACTGACGTGGGCTGGCCAGAGAGGGCTGTGTGTAAGTCCCCTGGTGTGTGCACCCTGGGGGGAGGCACTGTGAGGTCTCTTCATGAGATTTATCACCATGAGAAGGCATGGTGTAGCAGGTGTGTGTGTGGGGGGGTATTTCTTCAATGGACATACGGACTTTTGTATTAAGATAGAATGACTTCTGTGGGAGTGAATGTGGGAATTATGGCCAGCTCTGGGTTCTCATGACTCCTTCATGTTCCACAAGGTCTTCTTTCTCAGGATCCAGTGTGCCCTCGGGAAGGAAAAGCACCAGCAGAAAGGATGGTGGCTGGCTGCCTGACAAATTGTTACCAGGTGGAAAGAAAGTGTATCTTTGTCTCAAATGACATACTTCCTTGCATTGGGGAGATGTATTTCCTTCTACACAAACTTGTCTCCAAACTTCTCAAAGCAAATAGAGGCTTATCCTGGGGTTGAGTCCTCTGTTGAATTTACCAAGGGAATGGAGCTACTCATGAAAGAAAGGTGTTTACTTGAAAATTATCCTGGTGTTTCAGTAATTACTAATCAATCTTCATCCCATGGAGCCAGTCATATATATGTTTGTTTATTTCTCTCTGTCTCTCTCTGTCTCTGTCTCTCTCTCTCTCTTTTTGCACTGGGATTTGAACTTAGGCCTTCATGCTTGCTAGGCAGTGTTACCACTGGAGCCCCACCTCTAGTCCTTTTCCTCTAGTTATTCTTTGGATAGCATCTTGCATTTTTGCCCAGGACCAACCTCAGACTGCAATCCCTCTACCTTCGCCTCCTGGTAGCTTGAACCACAGCCATCACTCCTGGCTTGTTGGTTGAGATGAGGTCTTGCAAACTTTTTGCCCAGGCTGGACTCAAAACTACAATCCTCCCAACATCTACCTCCTGAGAAGCTGGGATTACAGCTGTGAGCCACCACACCCAGCTCTATTGTATGTTTCTTATTTTGCTGGTTCCTCTGACAGATGATAGTGGACATGAAAGTGTCCTTTTCTCCAAGAATGAATTGTTTTACTAGCATTGATCAAGTGCCTGGAATGTGCTGAACATGGACACAAAGAAATAAGTCAAGATTTTCTGCTCTGGCTGTTTTGAGATGAACTCATATTCAGAAAGTACCATAGGCCTTGAGAAGATTGAGCTAGTGAGTTTAGATAGAGAGAGGTTTGTAGAGCCTTTGATCCATGGTATAGATAATTGGAGACTCTGGAACACTGTGTAGACATTGTGTCCCCTGTCCTCTATCTCCTGTGAACATGGAGATGTTACTTGGCTTATAGCAGCATGTCTGCCACACTACAGGAGTCAGTGAACTTTGATGATGTGGCTGTGGACTTCACCCAGGAGGAGTGGACTTCCCTGGAACCAGCTCAGAGAATCCTGTACAGTGATGTCATGCTGGAGAACTACCAGAACCTGGCCACAGTAGGTAGGACCACCATCTTCATTGTATCCTCTCATGGACTTACTGTGTCACAGGATTGGTGATGTTAACCCTGACTATAGTGGGAAATAACAGAGACATAGGCCCTGCTGATACAGATTTCACTTACTGTGATGGTGTCACCATGTCCAAGGTCAACAACAACTCTGTCAGTCTGATAGACGCTGCCTCTGATGGGCTGAATCAGAAACCTAAGCATGAAGCCCCTCATCTGTGGGTCAGTAAGTACTCAGTGCCTCTATGTGGGAACTACTGGTGGGATGTGACTTAGTGGTAGAGCACTTGCCTGGAATGCACAAGGCCTGCAGGGAAATAAGTCTTACTGCTTTGTAAATGTGTATACAAGACTGAATAGGGGTTTTGAGAGAAAGAGATAAGCAAACTTTGAGGCACAGACAGAGGGGTTTTTATGACTTTCAGGCTTTTTTCTGAAATAATTTCACTGCTTTAATTGAACTCTCATTCCTGAATCCCACAAAGGTCTCCTGAGCCTTGTCTTTTAATCTGTCTTTCCTTTACGTAGGGTGTCAGCCCTTCAAACCCAGTCTGATCTCTTGGTTGGAGCAGGAAAAGTTGGAGAGAGGTCAGAGAAGAGTTCTCCAAGGTGAGTTTTTGTGAAAAACAACCCTGATTATGAAAAACTGAGTGTGTTCACAACTGTAGCAAGGAAACTTTTGAAGGTGAAACTTATTCACAAGGCTAAGGTCATTTTTCTCAGAAGTTAGGAAATCTTTTACTTCCAGTTCAGTTACTTTATTTATACTGGAACTTTTCTTTAGCTTTCCCCCATATTTCCTTTCTTTCCCTGATTTTTTTTCTGGTCACCATCAATTTTAATTTTCATAGATGCCATCCTTAACTTTGACCAATTTTTTGACATAGAGTCTTCTCCAGGCATAGTGCTGCTTGCCTGTAATCACAATACGTAGGAATCTGAGGCAGGAGGATTGAGGATTCAAGTTTCATCTGGGATAAATAGCAATACCCTGTCTCAACGACAACCCCCAAAAAATCCAGGAGCCAGTGGCTCATGCCTGTAATCCTAGCTCCTTGGGAAGATGACATCAGGAGGATCAAAGTATGAGGCCATCTCAGGAAAATAGTCTATGAGAACCTGTCTCCAAAATAAAAGAGTAAAATGAACTGGATGTGTGGTTCAAGTGATAGAGCACCTGTTTGGAAGTGTGAAGCCCTGAGTTCAAATCCTAGCTTACCAAAAAAAAAAAAATGGTAAACCCAAAGTTCTCAAATATCTTTCTGCTTTAACCTTGGTTAATTTGAAAACAAACACAAGTGAACTTTGTGTTCTTTTACTCCTTCAATATTCCATTACTTTCTCCAAACCCTTGCATTTGTTTTTCTTGTTTTACTTCAGAATTGGAAGTACAGTTTGAAACCAAATGGTTAGAATTTCAGCAGGAATTCTCGAGAAGCAACACATTCAATGGGATACAAATGGTAAGAATAAGAAGAAGTGCCGGGCGCCAGTAGCTCTTGCCTGTAATCATAGCTACTCAGGAGGCAGAGATCTTGAGACCCTATCTCAAAGAAAACTTCACCAAAAAAAAAGGCGGGGGGGGCTGGTGGGGTAGTTCAAGGTATAGGCCGTGAGTTCAAGCCCCAGTAACACACACACACACAAACAGTAAAAAGTATATCTTTTTTTTTTTTTCTTTATTAGGTACTGGGGTTTGAACTGAAGGCCTCATGCTTGCTAGGCAAGTGCTCTGCAACTTAGTCCACACTTCCACCCTTAAGAAGAGGTATATCTTATTTTTTAACCTCAGAGAAGATTGATCTGGGATTGTAGTTCTGGCAAAGTGCCTGCTTAGAGTGCCAAGGTCCTCGGCTTGATCTCTAGCACTGCAGAAAAGCAGAAAAGAAAAGAAAATTGGGAATTACATTATATAAAATCATCAAAAATACCCTGGCAGCAGTGACTCATGCCTGTAATCCTAGCTATTTGGAAGGCTGAGATCAGGAAGATCAGGGTTGAAGACCAGCCCAGGCAAATAATTTGTAAGATGCCCATCTCTGAAAAATAAGCAGAACTAAATGGACTTGGATGTATGGCTCAAGCAGTAGAGTTCCTGCTTTGGAAGCTCGAAACCCTGAGTCAAACCCCAGTTCCACCCCCCCCCCCAAAATCATCAAAATAAAAGGTGTTTGACACAAATGGATATATGTAAGAAGGAATATCTCCGAAGAGATACTCTGAATCTAATGAATCTATAGTAAAATTTACTGCTTCAGAGTTCTTACAAATTATACATTCTTATGTATGCAGTTAACATTTGGTGAGGTTTTTTTTGTATTGGGGTTTGAACTCAGGGCTTTGTACTTGCTAGGCAGGGCACTTGGGCCACACCTCCAGCTCATTTGATTTTTAAAAGTATTTCTTGGAACCGTAAAGAAATCTTTTTAAGATCAGAATAGACTGCAGGGGAGGATGTTGTGGCCAATCTAACCAATATACAATGTGAGGCTGTTGTGAATTGGCACAATGAATCCTCCCTGTGCAATGAATGTATGCTAATAAAAACAAAAAACTAAATAAATAAAAAGGAAAACAAGATTAGAGTAGATAGGGATGGGGTTGTAGCTCAGTGGTCAAGATCTTGCCTAGTATGCACGAAGCCCCCTACTGCCACCAAAGATTATAGTGAAGATGGCATGGCATTCTGGGGTAGGTGTTTAATTATACCACTTGAACTTCCTTCTTTTTTTTTTTTCCCCGTGGGACTGGGGCTTGAACTCTTGTACCCTAACCCGTGAGCCACACCTCCTAATCATATCACTCGAAAGAAAGAAATCAAGAGAACACAAACTGAATGCATGTAATGAAAAATCATAATCACAATTTTTTTGTCAGATGGTTGTAATCTTACCAGTTTGCTTCAGAAAATTATTTAATCATCATTCATCCCTCTTACCACCAGGCAGAAGGCCACAATGGAGGGGAACTCTGTGACTGGAAGCAGTATGGAGAATTGTTCAGTAAACACTCATGCCTCAATACACACATGAATACTAAAAGTACAGGGAACACTTATGATTGCAATCAGCATGGAAACGACTTCCATCCTCTCCATAAGAAAACCTCTACTCTCGAGAAACTTTCTGAGTTTAGTCAGAGTGAAGAAATCTTCATGACACCAGATATTGTTTACCAGAAAATTAGCGTAGAAGAGAAATCCTATAAATGTAGTGACTCTGGGAAGTCCTTTGTTAATCAATCACACATTCAGACCCACGAGAGAACTCACAATGGAGATAAACTCTATGAATGCAAGGAACATGGGAGAAGTTTTATAAACTCTACAAACCTCGCTGTGCTTATAGAGACCCTCAATGCAAAAAAACCTTACAGATGTAAGGAATGCGGAAAAGGCTATAGATACCTTGCATACCTAAACATTCATATGCGCACCCACACTGGGGAGAAGCCCTATGAATGTAAAGAGTGTGGGAAGGCCTTCAATTATTCCAACTCATTTCAAATCCATGGAAGAACTCACACTGGAGAGAAACCCTATATATGTAAGCAGTGTGGAAAAGCCTTCACTCAGTACTCTGGCCTTAGTATCCACATGCGGTCTCACAGTGGAGACAAGCCCTACAAATGTAAGGAATGTGGGAAAACCTTCCTTACATCCTCACGCCTCATTCAGCATATCAGAACTCACACAGGAGAAAAGCCTTTTGTGTGTGTCAAATGTGGGAAAGCCTTCGCTGTGTCCTCAAATCTTAGTGGACATTTGAGAAGTCACTTCGAAGAGAAGACCTGCAAGTGTAAGATATGTGGGAAAGTTTTTGGGTATCCCTCATGTCTTAATAATCACATGCGAACTCACAGTACCCAAAAGTCATACACATGTAAGGAATGTGGGAAGGCTTTTAACCATTCTGCTCACCTTAAAATCCACATGCGAATCCACACTGGAGAAAAGCCCTATGAGTGTAAACGGTGTGGGAGAGCCTTCAGTCATTCCAGTTCATTTCAAATCCATGAAAGGACACACACTGGAGAGAAGCCCTATGAGTGTAAGGAGTGTGGGAAAGCCTTCACATGTTCCAGTTCCCTTAGAATTCATGAAAGGACTCACACTGAAGAGAAACCTTATAAATGTCAGCAATGTGAGAAAGCCTACAGTCATCCTCGTTCACTTCGAAGACATGAAAGAACTCACCAGTGAAAAGTACTGTCCATGTAGGCAATGTAAGAATAGTCCTCATTTGACCCAATGTTTTTTAAAGACATGAATAAACTCACACTGGAAAGAAACTATCAGAATTATTTCAGCAGCTTGGCACTGTAGGGTATATCTATAGTTCTTGCTATATGGGAGGCTGAAGCAGGAGGATTACAAATTTGAGATCAGCCTGGGAAGCATAGTAAGACCATTATCTCAAAAAACAAATTAAGCTGGAGGCATGGCTCAAATAGTAGAGTGCTTGAGTTCTAGCATGAGGCCCTGAGTTCAGTGCCCAGTACAAAAAAAACCACATAAAAACCCCACAGTACTATTCATACATGGGGATTCTTAATAATGATTCCAACTGCATTAACATCTATGAACAAAATACTTGAAGGATAAAAAAACCTTGAATCTGGGTATATTTGTTCAGTCTTGTATTTAAACATTGTTGAGCAGCGTGTGGCAGGGTATATCTGTGGTCTCAGGTACTCAGGAGGCTCAGGCACAAGAGTCACTCAAGCCCATAAGTTGAAAATTAGCCTGGACAACATAGAGAAAAACTTGGGTTCCTCCCAGGATTTTTGTACCAGTCTTTAATATGCTAGTCTTGGCATTTTATTCCTACAGAAGCCAGGTTCCTGTCATCTTCCCACATCACGTCTCTGTTGAGGATCTTTTGAAAATGATCCAGCAGAGTCCACTCTTCCTGGGTGAAGTTCACAGCCACATCCTCAAAGATCACTGTGTCCATTTCAGGGCTTATGAGGCAGCGGTGTCTGCACTAGTGCTCCTGTGCAAGTCAGAGTGGTATGGAGACTCAGTACAACCACTAGAGATCCTTAGGAACATGACAAACCTAGTCAGGCACTCTACCACTTGAGCCACACCCCAGTCCATAGCAAACCTTGTGCAATGTAATGCATTTTCCTCCTCTGGCTTTCAAGATTTTTCAGAATTTCTTGTAAGGATTTTTCCATTATCTTTGCTATTCTGTAGTCTAAAATTAGGTGCCTGTGTATGTGTGTGTGTTGTTTGCTTTTTATTTATCCTGCTTGGTGTTCTCTGAGTGTCTTGTGTCTGTCTTTTGGTGTCTGACATGACTTTTGTGAAATTATCATTGTTTCAAATATTTCTTCTATTTCTTTCTCTCATTATGTTTTAGAATTCCTGTGATTCATGTGTTACATCTTTTGTATTTGTCCCACAGGTTTTTTTTTTTTTTTGGTGGTACTGGAGTTTGACCTCAGGGCTCACACTTGCTAGGCAGGTGCTCTACCACTTGAGCCACTCCATCAGCCCTTTTCTGTGTTGGGTATTTTTGAGATGGGGTCTTATGAACTATTTGCTAGAGATGCTCTAGCATCTCTTTTTTTATTCTTAGAGTTTCCATCTGTCTTCTTATACTACCCATCTGTTCTTGGATGCTGCCTACCCATTAGGACTCATAGCTTATTGTCATAATTGTTTTAGAATTTTAATCTGATCATTTCAACATCCCTGCTATATGTGGTTCTGGTGCTTGCTCTATCTCTTCAAACTGATTTTGCCTTTTAGTATGCCTTGTAAATTTTCCTTGGTAGGTGGACATGACATACTGGATAAGTAGTCTGTTAGTGATATGGTATAAGGTGTCAGGAGAGAGGAAGCAGATATTGGTTCAGCATTAGATCTTAGAGTTTTAATGAGTCTATGTGTTTGGACTGCACTACACAACTTCACAGGTTTTTGTACCCCTCCCCCCCAGCCCTCCTTAGTTGGTCAGAATTACTAGAACTGGCTGCATTTGGTTATTTCCCTTCCCCTATGTTATTGAGGCTCTGATAAAACTCTTTAACAGAACTAGTTTCTTCCTGGTCTTCCATTTCCTGGGATAAAAACTGACAAAATCATGGGGACTGCTATGGCTGGATTTAACTCTCATTGTAGTCCACACCTAGCCTTCAACAACTCTGCAGTTACCTCCTACTCTGCCACTGGTTCTGCTGTAAAGGGATGTGATTCTCTGATTGGTCTCTGATCTGGGGGTTGAGAACAGCTTTCCCTATGACCTCATTTCTTTTCTGCATCTAAGAAGAGGCATTTCTTTCAGGCCATTCAACTTTTACCTTCCTAGGACCAGTTGATAACTTCCAAGCTCATTACATGGGAGCTCAAGTCTGTACATATTCTAAAAATGCCTTCATCAGTGCCAAGCCTTGCTACATGAACATCCATCCACTATAGGAGTTCACAGTGGACAGAGCCCTGTGGATGTAAGGAGGGTTGGAAAGCTGAGAGACAGTGGCACACCCCTGTAATCCTAGCTGCTTTGGTAGCAGAGGCATGAGGATTGCAAGTTTGAGACCAGCCCCAACAATTAGCAAGACCCAATCTCAAAAACAAAAAACACCAGGCATGGTGGCTAAACTTCTACCTACTTGGGAAGCTGAGATCAAGAAGATTTATGTTTAAGGCCAGTTGGGGCAAATACTTTGGAAGGCCCAATCTATAGAATAACTAGAACAAAAAACACTGGAGGTATAGCTCAGACAGTAGAGCACTTTCTTTGCAAGCACAAAGCCCTCAGTTCAAACTGCAGTGTCACAGAAAAAAAAAAAAAACACAATCAAAAACAACAGGGCTTCTGGGTGCCAGTGGCTCATTCCTGTAATTCTAGCTGCTCAGGATGAGAGATCACGAGTACTGTGGCTTGGAGCCAGCCCAGGCAAATAGTACTCAAGACCTTATCTCAAAAAAACCCATCACAAAAAAAGGGTTGGTCCAGTGGCTCAAGGTGAAGGCCCTGAGTTCAAAACCCAGGACCGCCAAAAGAAAAAAAGAAAATCTGGGGGACATGGCTCAAGTGGTAGAGTTCTTGCCTTTCAAGCATGAGATTCTGAGTTTAATTCAGTAACACAAAAATAAAAAAAGTCTAACCAAGGCATGTGGTTTCTTGACTTGTACATGTCTGCTAATCTTCCCTGTGGAGGGGGAATTTTTTTTTTTTTTTTGCAGTGTCGAGGATTGAACTGAGGGCCTTTCACATGCTTCACCAGCACTCTATCTACACACTTACTGACACTCCCTAAAATTTTTCATCTGATTTGATAATCTCCAAAGTGTTTGGTAAATCAGTTAAATCATCAGGTACCACAGGTCTGTCTCTAAATTGCTAATGTAAAGACTCTTACGGGTCCCCAGGAGGAGGTATGGTTGCCAGGTCTTGGCCCTGTCTTTCTGTTGCTTTCTGATAGATAAGAACTTGTGTGTGTGTGTGTATGAGTATCACTCATGGTGAGCCAAAGTATCAGCTGTGTCAAGGCATTGGTACAGGGTATGAAGATCTGATGATAGGAGAGCTGGCCTGTAATCTGGGGAGAGGTGGAGACTCCTTGTAAAAATAGGTCTTTAGACTCAGAGTCCAGAATGGAGAGAGTGGGCCTCAGGGTTAGAAACAGTCTGTGGGGTATTGGGGTCCAAGTGCTCAACAAAGTAATAGAATATGCCATGTGCAGTGGTACACATCTGTAGTCCTCACTACTCAGGAGGCCTGGCCCAGGAGTTTGAGGCCAGGCTGGGCAACATAGTAAGACTCCATCTAAAAAAATGCAGGCATTGTATCATGCCAGTTTTACAGGGGAGAGTGCAAGCTCCCCAAGGAGGCATCTGTCTTAGCATAGTCACAGCAATGGTGGCATGAACCCTTTTCCATGCCATAAATATCCAATGCAATAAAAGAAGTGGTTTTGAGTCCCTCCTGGGGATGACTTTTGTGTTAGCATCTTTCTGTCCATGTGACAGAAGAACTTAAAAAGTTTATTTTGGGGTTTCAGTCCGTCGTTGCTTGGTTCCATTGCTTTTGGGCCAGTGACAGGCAGTACGTCATGGCATGAAGCACATGGTGCCAGGAAGCAAAAGAGCAAGGAAAGGGTTTCAGTAATCCTGTGCTACACTACCACATGACCTAGCTTACTTCCACAAGGCCCCATCTCCAAGAGGTTCCACCACGTCCTAATGGTGCTATAGGCTGGGAACCTAGCCTTTACCATGTGACCTGTGGTAGACATTTCAGATCCAAACCATAACCCTCTGCACCCTTTCTACTTCTCTTTTCATCCGTATCACAGCCTTTCCCTCCCTTACCCCCAGGGATGGCAGTTGTGAGGAAAGCCCTCCTATTTTGTGCAAGCATTCATTATGGAGGACTTGGGGGATCCCATAAAAGGCAGTAACTTTGGGGTCTCATGCTCTCATTTCCTGGGCAGAAAGCCATAGTTTTGAACCCCATGACAAAGACCCTAAACGCCAACCAGCCCTTTCTTCATTGTCTCTTTGAACAAAGTCTTCTAAGTAGTCTGCATGTGGATAAAGCTTTTAGTCTTTTTTCTTTTTCACTCTTCTGTGTGCCTCCTATCCTTTCTACCCTCTGGATGGTTTCCAGATAAAGGCCTGGTGGCCCCAAGTGAACCTATATATTCTTTTCCCTTATCCCCTTATCAAATTTGGAGACCCTAGTATTGGTCCCAAAGCCCACCAGGTCAGGACAGTGAGCAACAGATGGAAGGAACAACATTGTAGCCACCAGACCCAATACTTTTTCCCAAGGTATAATATCCAGTGCTGTGAAGGGGGCCTCCATGCTAGCTGTACAGAACACCCAGGCTTCCAGGTGATCTCTTCGTAGTCTCAAACTGTTCAAACAAGAAATTAGAATTTGCCTAACACATGCCTGGCTGCTTGCTGATGATGCCTCATCTATGTCACATCACTGCCATGGCACAAGAGGACTGTAGTCTAGCTCTACTCCCTTCAAGAGTCCCTTTTAAGAATGATATGTAGGCCAACACACACACAAAAAAAAGGGTTGGTGGAGTGGCTTAAGGTGTAAGCCATGAGTTCAAACCCTAATACTGCAAAAAAAAAGAAAAAAAGATTTGAAGTTATCTTAATTTCCCACATGTTTTTGGGTGAGCTAAGATTTTCTGGGAAATAGCAAATAGCTGCTGGGCATTTTGTAGGTGTTAAGGTATTAGTTTACAGAGCTAAAGGATGGTTAGCATATACTGACATAAGGTTAGAAAGAGACCAAAAGAAAGCTGAGTGCCAGTGGCTCATACCTGTTATCCTAGCTACTTAGGAGGCTAAGCTGGGAAGGATCAAGGTTCAAGGCCAACCCAGGCAAGAAGTTGTGGGGACCTCCCTCCAACTCCAAAATAACCAAAGCAAAAATTGAACTGGAGGTGTGGCTTAAGTAGTAGAGGCTTTGTTTTGCAAGCAGGAAGCCCTGAGTTCAAACCCCAGCCCTGCCAAAAGAGGGAGAAAAATACATCTGTAGCCAACTGGCTTTTTTTTTGCAGTATTCGGGTTTGAACTTGGCCTACGCTTATAGCCATTCCACCAGCCCTTTTTTGTGATGGGTTTTTTCGAGATAGGGTCTCTCAGACTATTTGCCCAGGCTGGCTTCGAACCATCATACTCCTGATCTCTGCCTCCTCAGTAGCTAGGATTACATCATGAGCCACTGACACCCAGCCCAACTAATATTTTTGTAACTGTTTTGAGATGGGGTCTCACTTTGTAGCCCAGGCTGGCCTTGAATTCATGATGGTTCTGCCTTATTTTCCTGAGTGCTGGGATTGGAGATGTGCACCACCATGCCTGGCTCTTAACCAACTGATTTTTTGACAAGTGAGCTGAGTACGTTCAGTGGGGAGAGAGTAAAATCTTCAACTGGACAATTGGATTTCCACACAAAAGAGTGGAAGGTGGGGGCTGGGGTGCAGTTCAGTAGTGGAGTGCTTGCACAACATGTGCAAAGACCTGGGTTCCATCCTAGCACTGAAAAAAACAAAGCGGGGCAGGGGGAGCCAGATGTGTAGCACATGCCTCCACTCAGTTCCAGCTAGCTGGGAAGCTGAGGCAAGAGGAGCACTTGAGCTGCGAGTTCAAGACCAATCTGAGCAATATAGTGAGACCCCGTCTCAAAAAAAATTTTTTTTTTAAGATTAAATTTATTTTGCAGTACTAGGGCTGGAACTCAGGGTTTTCGCCTTGAGCCGCTCCACCAGCCCTTTTTTGTGAAGGGTTTTTTCAAGACAGGGTCTCACGGAACTATCTGCCCAGGCTGGCTTTGAACTCGATCCTCCTTGAGTAGCAAGGATCACAGATGTGAGCCACCATTGCCCAGTGAGAATAATGTGGTTTCAGAGCTGGGTATTGCGGCAGGTGCCTGTGGTCCCAGCTGCTCTAGAAGTAGAGGCAGGAGGTCAACACCAGCCAGAACATACCTAGAACCAGGGAAATAGATCAGAAATATTGGAAGACCCCTCCTCTTTAAAAAAAGAAAATAGGAGTGGTGGCTCAAACTGTAGAACTCCTGCCTGGCAAGTGTGAGGCCTTGAGTTCAAATCCCAGTATCATTTTTTAAAAAAGTACAAATATGGAAACAGACGAATAATTTCACCAGAGAAGATACATGATGACCAGCAAGTACGTGAAAAGAGTAGGGGTGGATCAGAACCGCAATGAGGGGACTGGGGAGGTAGCTCAGTGGTAGAGTGTGTGTTAGCAGGCACAAGGCTGTGGGTTTAATCCTTGTCTCCCCCCCCACCATCACAATGACATATCACTTTACCCCACAGATGACAGCATTATCAGAAAAGAAAGTAAGTTGCTAGGCACCGTGCCTTACTCCTGTCGTCCTAGCTTCTTCACAGGGAGCAACTGGGAGAATCGTGGTTTGAGGCCAGCCTGAACAAGTTTGAAAAACCCTATCTCAACCCGTCAAAGCTGGGCGTGGTGGTGCACGCCTGTCATCCCAACTATACAGGAAATGTAAATAGGAAGATCACGGCCCAGGCCAGCGCACGCGTGAGTCCGAGACCCTCTTTGAAAAATAAGTAAAAACAAAGGGTCTGGGGCATGGCTCAAGTGGTGGAGCACCTGCCTGGCAAGCGCAAGGCCCTGAGTTCAAAGCCCAGTGCCGCCCAAAGGAAGGGAGGGAGGGAGGGAAGGGAAGGATTAGCAAAGATGTGGCAAAACTGGAAACTGTGTTATTACTGGCAGCAAACTGCTGTCACAGATCCGCAACAGTATGGTGGGTCCTAAAAGTGTTAAGCTGTGTTGGGCACAGCAGGGCACCTTTGTCAGCTTCCCAACTACTGCACAGCCCTGGGGTATATAGTGACTTCCAGGTCAGCTGGGCTACATGGTAACACCCTGTCTTAAAAAAAAGACAAAAAGAAAAACAGAAAAAAATTAAACCAAATTACTATACGATCCAAAAATAGTGACAGCTGGGACTCAGAGATATCTATACACCAGTGTTCAGAGCACCATTTTTCACAAAGCCATCATTTGAAATAGTTCAAAGAAGCTTTTTTTTTTTTTCTTTTTGTCATTTAGAGGGTGCCTGGTTTGCATACCCCTTAAAAATGTGCCATACATCAGATAAATCCTGCGGCTGTGAAGACCCCAGACGTCTGCTGCCCTTCAGATCCTTCTGACCCAGAAATTCCCTCCACAGTGTTGAACATCATCACATAATCCCCCTCTCATTCCCTTCTCCACTGAGCAGTGATCCCAAGTCAAAGCCTGGAAGGAGATGTCCTTAAGACTTCCTCCATCTGCTTACGGGTCAGAGATCTGCCCAGCTAAAGCTTGTGTGTTACTGCCACCTTGTGGTCACGTATTTGTCTTTATTCAGACAAGGAATCACTTAACATCCTACATGTGCATTTATTTATATATTTAGGTGAAACTGGGGTTTCATACTGGGGTTCGAACTCAGGGCCTGATGCTTGCTAGGCATGTGCTCTACCACTTGAGCCACTCCACCAGCCCTATTTTGTGATGGGTGTTTTCGAGGTAGGGTCTACTATTTGCCTGGGGTTGGCCTTGAACCGGTATCCTCCTGATCTCTGCCTCCTGAGTAGCTAGGATTACAGACGTGAGCCACCAGTGCCCAGCTGTATTTTTATTTTTTATATATAGACCCCTGATCTATTCGAAGTTTGCTATTGTGTCAGGTAGATTTAATTTCATCTTTTCCCTGATGGCTAAACAGTTGTCCTAGTACCTTTCATTACAAACTGTACTTTTGCCCCATAGATCTGAAATACTTTTTTTTTTTTGGCAGTACTGGGGTTTGAACGCAGGGTCTTGAGATTGCTAAAGAAAGCACAATTTTTTTTCTTACATTGTTACTGTTTGCACTCCAAGTCTTGTGCTTCCTTGGCAGGTGCTTTAGCTCTTGAGCCATATCCTTACCCTCCCCACCTTTTTTTGAGACAAAATCTTACTATGTAGTCAGGCCTGCCTGGAACTCATAACTCTCCTGCCTCAGTCTCCCCAGTGCTGAGATTACAGGTGTACACTACTGCACCCAGCTTCTGATATACATTTTTTGAATATAAAACTATTTATTGACCACTGTTAACTTTTTTTTTTTTACAATAAAGTACACAACATACAGTTGGATTCAGTTCTGATTATTACAAAGTTGTTTTCCTGGCTTCTGCAGAATGAGTAACCCAAATACTGCAAAGGTTGAACCTATATGTAAGGAACGAGTTTGGGGAAAGAAAAAGCTTGTGAGTCAATAATTTATAAAATTTTGTTCACCCATTTATGCCAGCAGGTCCTAAATTGCCAACATCTCTAACCAGCTGATTATATTTCCATGAACCAAGTCTGAGATGTTCCATGATTCATGAACTTTTAATACACAGATTTCAACTTTCTGTAAAGGACTGGCTCACTAGAGGAACCTTTAAATGTTCATTTAGTTTTGTTTAGCTAATTAAAACAAACCAGGATTTGTCTAGTTTCCTCATCTGGCTGGGAAACTTGTTGGTATTGATAATGGGGAATTTTACAAATATACAATTGCATTTATGTGTCTGTATTAAACAAAACTAGCAGATGTGGTGATGTATGCCCATAATCCCAGCAGTTGAGGTAGGAAGATTGCAAGTTTGAGGCCAGACTGAGCTGCTCAGTGAGATCCTGTCTCAGAAAAACAAAAGCTGGGGATGAAGCCCAGTAGTACAGCGCTTGCCTAGCATGGGCAGGGCCCTGGGTTCAATCCCTAGCACCTAAAAAAAAACAAGCCCCAAACCTTCGAATTAAGTATTTTATGTATACACCAATACAAACTAAAAACTCAGAATGGTCCTTTGACATACCAGTTAAATTCTGACTAATGACTGGACAATTTCCCTAACATTTAGAAAAAAAGCTATTCTCAAATGCAGAGGAAAAATACCATGTTATCAAATAGTCTTTTCTGATAAAAGAAGCAAATACAGAAAACTTTTATTTGTTCAAAGTAACCAGTGCTAATTGATGCAAAAAAATAAAAAATAAAAAATAACCCAACAACTCCCCAATACTACCTTCAAAGCCAGCATACTAAACTTGATTTTCATCAGAATGTGGTCATCTTTTTCACACTAGTAATTCAAAAACCAAGACTTACATGTTTTTTATATATAGAGAAGACACAGTGCAAACAATTACTGAGCTTCATCTTCTGGACAAGAATGCCAGGTTAGTCTCTCTTCATAAAACACAATTACAATCTGAGGACACTTTAGATTTGCTTCTTTTGCCAGCATCAAGTTGGCCTCATCTGAATCTTTCCATTTCATGAGAAACATCAATTCTCCACTGCTGTCTGTGACACCAATTATTCATCCAGGATCAAGACCTCTAGCAAGGCTTCTTGGTTTGTCAGCAGCATCTCCTTTCTTCTTTGATTTGCTATCAGTGAATCATCAGATTCACTGTCAGGTAAAAATTTTCTTTTTGAACCACCTTTTTCTTTACTAGCTTTTTGAGAACTAAGAAATGCTTCAATTAACTCCTGACAATCTAAATTTTCTTCAGGTTCCCAAATATTGCCAGCATCTCCAAATCCCTTCCACTTCAGGAAATACTCCACCTTCCCATTCACTACTTTTTTCACCACAAACTCTTCAGGCTCTGTCTCTTCAACTTGTTTACTCTTTCCATTCTGTTTCTTTTCCCAATTTTTGCAAAGTAGTTTCTTGGAACCCATTTTTAATTGCAGACTTGAAGAACTAGTGCTCTGATGATCTGGATCGTGGGCCCTGAAATCCATTTAAAACTAAATTTCCAATTTCTTGGGTCTATTTCTAGATAATCCATTTATCTGTTTCCTACTTCTGTTGGTACCACACTGTTAGTAACAGAGGCTTTATAGTGTGCTTTAATATTTGAATGTCATCACCATTCTTGTTTTTAGGCATTTCTTTTTCTTTGGTTGTTATCACATATTTGTATGAACTTTTTCTTTTTCTTTTTTTTTTTTGTGGTACTGGGGCTTGAACTCAGTCACTCCACCAGCCCTTTTCTGTGAAGGGTTTTTTCAAGATAGGGTCTTGTGGAACTATTTGCCCCAGCTGGCTTTGAACCATGATCCTCCTGATCTCTGTCTCCTGAGTAGCTGGGATTACAGCTGTGAGTCACTGGTACCTGGCTCTTTTTTTACCTTTTATTTTTAAAATTTACAGTACTGGGGATTGAACCCAGGCTTGCTAGGCAAGCACTTTACCGCTTCAAGTATGCTCTCAGCCTGTTTGGATTTTAAGACAGGGTGTCAGTAACTGGGTTGACCTGGAACTCACCATACTTCTGCATCTGCCTCCTCCGTAGCTGGGATTACAGATGTGCTCCAGCACATGTGTGGCTCCTGGAAGAACTTTCATATCAATGTGCCTAACTCCATAAAAACCTTTTGATATCTTTATTGGGATTATGTTACATTTCTGAATAAACCCTTGGGAAATACCATTAATGGTAGTGCTATTTTGAAACACTGTATAAGTGGTCCCAGGCCATATGGCAAGATCATAAAAATAACACTACAAATACATATTTGAAAGAAAAAAATAAAGATTTACAGCAAATATGATTCCATTTAACTGGCAAAGTAATGAGTACAGCGTGGTGTCCCACTAAACTGAAATTTAAGGGACAGTAAAGGCCTACAAAGTCGATCTTACCATGCAGGGGCAGGCTTATGATAGGAGAGAATCAATGCAACGGCTCCAGGAACGTGGGCCGAGTGAGCCAAAAGCTTTCCTGAGCATCCCGTGGGCTGAGTCACCACCCCCAGCCTCGATCTCGGCCTCGTGTGTTGGGCCTGGCCCTGCCTCCAGCCCCGCCCCGAAACAAGCCACGCTCGCTTGCAACCACGCCCAGAACAGTAGCCACGCCCACAGGTGCCTGGCTCTAATCTCCACCCGGCCTGTTTCTGCCTCCTACCCACCGACAAGACTGCTGGTCCAAATCCTAATCTCCCCAAGGAAACTAGGATTTCTCACTAGGTACACCAAAGCTGATGTTAGGACACCAGTAGAAGCTCAAGCGGTAGAGCACCTGCCTAGCAAGTGTGAGGGCCTGAGTTCAAACCCAGAACTGCCAAAAAACCCCCCAAAACATTAAAAGCCAGGCACCAGTGGCTCACCCCTGTAATCCTAGCTACTCAGGAGGCAGAGATCAGGAGAACTGCAGTTCGAAGCCAGCCTGGGCAAAATAGTTCAGGAGATCCTATCTCGAAAACACCCATTACAAAAAATAAATAAATAAATAAGGCTGGTAGAGTGGCTCAAGGTGTAGGCCCTGAGTTCAAGCCCCAGTACCGCCAAAAAAAAAAAAAAAAGTCACAAGAAGTAGGCATCTGTGTCAGAAGACCCGTTGATTATTAAGATCACCCCATTCCCAAGGTCTCCATGAGTGGATAGCATCAAAACATTGCAACAAGCTGAGCGCTGGTGGCTCACACTTAAAATTCTAGCTACTTGGGAGGCTGAGGTCAGGAAAATCATGGTTCAAGGCCAGTCTAGGGAAATAGTTCCTGAGACCTCATCTCCAAAATAACCAGAACAAAATGGACTGATGGTGTGGCTCTAGCAGTAGAGTGCCTGCTTTGCAAGTGTAAAGCCCTGAGTTCAAACCCCAGTCACACACACACACACACACACACACACACACACCCCTAATATTTTCTCCTGTTTTACACCCTCAGCCCTCAGACGTTCCTCTTAGTAATTTTTGTTTGTGTGTGTTTTTTGTTTCTTTATTAATTTGCTTGAGACAAGCTCTTACTATGTAGCTCAGGCTTGCCTGGGAATTGCTATTCTCCTTCCTCAGTTTTCTGAGTGCTGGGATTACAGATGTACACCACTATGTCCAGTTTAGATGATCGTTTTGTTCACTGAGAAAATTGAAGTACCTGCAACTGTACTTGCCTATTTTAGGTATCTAATATTTGAATGAACAAATAATAGGAGCATTAAAAAAATGTAAATTGATTGACATTCCACTATTATGTCATCCTTGTGATTAGCACAATTTGGGTATAATGGATTAAGTCATTTTTTATGCCTGGATGTGATGGGAACTGTCTCTTATGCAGCCTAAGCCACAGCTGGTTTCACTCCTCGCAAACAAAACCCACTGTTCCTTATCTCCCACCCCCTTCCTTTACCCGCCCCTAGACCTTGCTTCAGCAGCTGGTCTGTTCCTCTGCAGATCAAGGCTCACTGTTCCTTATCTCCCGCCACCTCCCTTTGCCTGAGACCTTGGTCCTGCAGCTGGTCTCTTCCTTTGCAAATCAAAGACCATCCTTTGTTCTTGCTTTCCCCCAAATGCTACTTAAGACCAGACCTTCTGAGAGAAGCTGCTGCGCCTTTTTCTCTCAGCCAGCCACCCTGCTTATTAAACTTTTGGACACGAGATAACTCTCGTGAGCCTCCTTTGTGTGTGATGTGCAGTGTTTTCCTAAAAGGATGTACTCTACATTTATTTTATAGGTAAATAAGTATTGTTGGGTAGCATTATTGTTGTAAAGATTTTCAATTTCATGTTAAGTCCAATTTTGAAAGTTTTGTTTTGGCAAGTATTGTTTTTATAGGGGTTTTGCATTTTAAATTTTACAGTTGAAATTCATAATATTTTCTTATATTTTTCTCATTTATGGCTTTTGTAATTATTTACCTTCTGCATTATCTTTTTCATTTCTAATATTGTTGTGCTTTTTTTATATATTAATATTGGCAGAATTTATTTAGTTCTGTTAATTCATTACAAGGAAGTTGAGTTTGGAAGCCAGGTGAGGTGGCTCACACATGTAATCCTAGCTACTCGGTATGCAGAGATCAGGATGGTTGCTGTTCAGACCGGTCTGAGCATAAATTTCAGACCTTATTGGAAAAATAACTAAAACCAAAGGGAGCATGATTGAAGTGATACAGCACCTGCCTAGCAAGCACCAGGCCTTAAGTTCAAACCCCAGTACCGCCAAAAAGAGAAGAAATTGGGTTTGAAGCTGCGGATGTAGTTCAGTGGCAGAGCAGTAGTCCGGCATGTGTGAGGCCCTGGGTTTAATCCTCTGCACAGAAAAGAAAGGGGGGAGGGGAAGGGAGGAAAAATAGAGAGAAAGAGGAAGAAAGGGGGAAGGAAGAAATAAATTAGACTTGATTAGTGGGTTTTGTTTGTCATCTATTGTAATCAGGTTGTGCTGCCATAACAATTTACCATAGGTGTTTAAACAAAAGAAATGTATTTTCTGGAAGCGTCTCATCAGGATTGCTTCCTGGTGAGGGCTCTCTTCCTGGCCTGTGAGTGCCACCTCCCCTTGGTGTCTTCAATTGACTGAGAGCCAGCAAATTCCTTTATGTTTATGCTTTTTTTTTTTTTTTTTTTTGTCACTGAGGTTTGAACTCAGCCCTTCACAGTTGCAAGGTAGGCACTCTACTACTTGAGCCACTGCACCAGACCTTTTTGCTCTGGTTATTTTTGAGATAGGGTCTTGCTTTTTGCCAGCTGTTCTGAACTTTGCTTCCCATGTAACTGGGATAATAGCATGTACCCTGTGATACACAGAGGACACATGCAGGAATTTCAGGTGCTCAGGATTCTTGAGCTTCTCTGAGAATGAAAGCACAGGTGGACTCTAGCAGCAGAGGTCAGAAGGATTTTATTTGTAGAGAAGAGAAGAGAAATACCGCATGTTGGGGAATGCAGGGGCACCCAGAAACCAGTGGTCCCCTGGGTCAGGGTGGAGATTGGGTTTTATAGCCTTTTTCTTTGTGTATTGCCTGAGGGCAGAGATGCCTTTCAGATGCAGATGGACATTTCCTGGGAAGGAGAAGGGTCTCCTTGACCTCCTGCAGTCCATCCTTCAAGTCCCCCGTCTCAGGACCACCCTAACTACTGTTAGGGATAGGGACAACGAAGTTTGTTCAGTAACTGCTTCCTGTTGACGGGGTGATGAAAGGGCCCCGCAGCATCAGGGCTGACCATGAGAGAGGAGTTAGAGAGGAACACGATAGTAGGTTGTTTTCATCTCCATCAGAGGCATTTGTAGTTTGGTGGATTCTAGTCGAGAAGAAACAAACTTGATAAGTAAGTTTAAAATGCAAGGCCCAAACACAAGCAAGAGAATAATAGCAACTATAGGCTCCAGAAAGGGTAGGAATGAAGTCCTGGAGGGAAGCCAGGATTTTATTTGGTCCCATACCTGTGTAGGAACTTGAGTTTCAAGAGATTGCTCCCAGAGCCACTTAACCTGTTGGAGAATGTAGTCTGCACGTTCCTGTACAATGCCTGAAGTGTTTATACATGTGCAACAGGAGGTATTGGTGATGGTGATGGCACATACCCTTCCTTCTTTCCAGCAAGGGCTGCAATTAATGCTGTTATCCCTAAAACTATTAGAGTAACTTCCCTTTTATCTCTATGGGAAGTTGTTCCTGTTGTAGTTAGCATTCCCCTTTCCTTCCAGATGGCTGCATGAGCATGCAGAATAAGGAAGGCATACTTAGAATCTGTATAGATGTTTACTCTCTGTTCTTTTGACAGTCTTAGGGCTTCTGTTAGGGCCACTGATTCTGTCAATTGAGCACTTGTATTAGGAGGAAGAGGACCTGATTTGAGGATGCCAAATTCTGTCAACTACTGCAAACCCTGCATGTCTGTTACCATTTTTGACAAAAGAACTGCCATCAGTTAAGTAAGGTCGGGCAGCATAATTTTTCATTAAATACCCCTTCACGTGAGTGTTCAGGATCTCCCTCTGCCTCTGGTAGAAGGGATCAGGATTTAGGCTCTGGTAGGTCCTTACAGTTATTTCTGTCCCTCCTAGAAGCTGGGCCTGGTATTTAAGTAGACAGCTGTCAGATAGTCAAAGTTTTCCTTTTGATTTTAAAATTCCCCCTAGTCCTGTGGGGTGTAAACCGTTAGGGGGTGGTTTAGGATAAGTTTTTGAGTTTCGGGCACTAGAAGGCTTAGCCACTGTTCTAAGGCATCCTGGCCATCCCTTGGCTACCTGATCTAATTCTTTACTTAAGTAGAGTTGAGTCACCACTCCCAAGGCCAGTCCTCCCTTTTCATAGACATATCATTGAAACTGGTCTTGTACTGGCAGACCCAGGGCTGGAGCTGTCATAAGGGCCTTTTTTAACTGATGGAATGCATTTTCCGACTTGTCATCCCATTTAATAAAGGGCTGGTGATCCTTCTGTGCTTCCTTAAGGATTTGATATAAGGGCCTGGCTAGGTCTGCATATCCCAGGATCCAAATTCTACATTATCCTCTCACCCCCCAAAAGGACCTTAATTGTTTTAGAGTTTTAGTTAGAGGAAACATCAGGATTGGATGGATTCTATCTTCTCTTAGAGCCCTCATTTCTTTCTCCAGGACAAGACTTAAATATGTAACCCTAGACTGACACAGTTTAGCTTTTTCTTTAGAGATTTTATATCCTCTGTCTGGTAGGAAGTTTAGTAAGGATTCAGTAGCTCATGAAATAACAGGCTCATTTGGTCCACAGAGCAAATATTGTAGCAGAGTAGCTTGTGGATATTGCCACTCTGCCAAGTCTTGGGTTAGAGCCAACCCAAAGAGATGGGGGCTGTCTTTGAATCCCTGGGGGAGGACAGTCCAGGTGACCTGTCCAGACTTTCATGTGGGGTCCTCAAAGGCAAAGATAGGTTGAATTTTAGGATGTAAGGGAATGCAAAAGAAGGCATCCTTTAAATCCAGGATGGAGTAGTAAGCAGTACCTGGAAGTATTTGGGCTAAAAGGGTGTAGGGATTTGGAACTACAGACTGGAGAGGCACTAGTGCTTCACTGATCAGGCGGAGATCCTGGACTAGCCTCCATTTGTTAGACCCCTTCCTGACACCAAGGATAGGAGTATTATTGGGCTGGAGCATTCTATTAGCAGTCAGTCCCTGTCTCTTTAAGTCTATGATTATGGGAATTAGCCCCTCCTTAACTTCTGGCTTTAATGGATATTGTTTTTGATGGGGAAACCAAGAGGGGTCCTTGAGATAAATTAGGACTGGGACAGCTGTTCGTGCCTGTTCCACAGTGTGTCCATCTGTCCATGCCATGAGGTCCACTTGTTCCTCTATCGGGGCAAACAGAAGTACTATCCTGGGCGTAAAAGGAGTTGTACCCCCAATTTAGATAGAAAGTCTTGCCCTAGCAGAGGAGTAGGAGTTTCTGGGACAATTAAAAAGGAGTGAGAGAAATGGAAATCTCCCCAGGAGCAGGCTAAAGGCTGAGTGAAATAACGCTGTAGAGGCTGGCCTGATATGCCCCGAACAGTAATTTTCTTGGAGGACCTGGGTCCAGGAGAGAAAAGAATAGCTGAGATGCTGGCTCCAGTATCAATAAGGAGGCTGACCTTGTGCTTTTCGATAGTGAGTATAACCTGGGGCTCCCCTGCTTTTATGGTGGTCACAGGCACCTGTATGGGAGGCCCCAGGACCCGTCATTGAGTGGGAGGCTCTGACCTCGGTTCCCCTGAGAACCAGAGACAGTGTGCCTTCCAGTGTTTTCCCCGACAAATGGGGCAGGGTCCTGGAGGTAGCTTTCTCCGGGGGTACTCCCTCCTAAAATGGCCTTCCTGTCCACATTTAAAGCATGTCCTTGGGTTTGGACTTTGCCCTGGGGAAGTCTCTCTGAGTGCTGTGATCAGCACCTCCTGCTGCTTATCCTTTCTCTTTTCCTTTTCCAGGTCCTTCTTTTCTTTTTCTAAGTCCCTGTTATACTATACAGATGTGGCTACACAGACCAATTGGTCCAGATCTCTGCTTCCTTCAGCCACCGGTTTCTGAAGTTTTTACAGACATCTGGTGCTGACTGTGTTAGAAATTTATCTTTTAGGACATTTCCTCTTCCTGTGACTCTGGTACAATGTTGGTCTGCTTTCGTAAAGCATCCTTAAGTCTCTGTAGGAAAGCTACTGGGGTTTCTAAAGGTCCTTGCTGTACAGCCATGACTTGGGAGTAATTAAGAGGTTTTACTTTGGCTCTCCTCAGGCCCTCAAGAATGCAGTGGATGAAGTGGTTATGGCTCCATTCATCCTTGTCATTTTCAGGGTCCCACTTAGGGTCATACCTAGGCACGGCCTGATCTCCTGTTGGAATTGGGAATGGAGGTTCCCTTTTAGGTATCTAGTGTCTTTGTCTTTCTTCTCCCTCCCCCTCCTCCTTCCTGTGAGGGCCCAGTATGAGACAGGCTGTAGGGCTGCTTTTATCTAAGTGATAATCATCTCCGGCTGTGACTGCCTGATCTAGTACCCGCTGTTTCTCCAGCTCAGTAAGGGTCTGAGATAGCAATAGCGTTACATCTTTCCAGCTCAGTTCAAAGTTTTGGCTGACTTCTCTGAATGCCTGGATGTACTACTCTGGGTTTTCTGTATAATTTCCTACATCCTTTTTTATTTCTTTAAGTTCACTCACTCTAAAAGGAACATGAGCCCTGTCCCCTCCAGGAATCAACTGGAGGGGTAGAGTCCTGAGGGACGATGTCTGCTGTGTGAGGTGGCTGGGTAAAGGGGGAGAAGGGGAGCTCATGGAGCATCAGACGGAGTCTTTGGTTCAAGGGAGTTAGGGGGCTTTTTGCGAAGGGTCACATGGTCTGGATATCTAGCCTGCATTTGCTCAGCCATTCTGGGTGGTCTCTTAGGAAAAAGAACACTTGAACATTGGTCCACTTTCCCTCCTTTTTACAGAACATATCTAATTGAAGAATGATATAATAATTAATGCTCCCGCTTTCTGGCCATCTTTCCTCATCTCCCAGAGGTTACTGTGGCCAAGCCTGGGTGCAGTAAAACTTGAGTCACTTTTGCTGAAGACTTTCTGGATCAAGATCTTTCCAATGTTTTAATAAGCAGGCAAGGGGGGATCCTTCCTGGATCCTTGAGGCTTGATTCCCCATCTAAAAAGGGAAACAAGGGAAAATTGGTCACTTTAACAGAGGTTTCTCCTTTTATCTAGGCGTCCCCAGATGAGGAGAAAGTCTAGTGGGAAAGGGTGTCCCTCTCTCCCTTGCTCCTGCCACTGCCACCTGTGGCTAAGATCATGGAGGATTTTAGGTTATTTTGGGTGCAGCCACCCCACTGAAATGACTTTTGACCAATCTCTATTTTGACTTGCCTGTTTGCCCTGTGACCCAGGTACCTGGCTCTTCTCTACCAGCTGAAGGCTTGTAATTTAAAAATAACTCTATTAAAGTAACCAAGAGGGCTTGCATGGCCATAGGGAAGACTCTTGCAGAGGTGTGGATGGGGACTCCTGATGAATAGACTTCTGTCCCCCTATATATCCTGTGAGGCATATATGCTTTTTATGAAAAGAGAGAGAGCATCTGAAGCCTTTTCCTGGGGATCTCTGCTTTTTAACTGTTTGTTTGTTTGTTTGTTTGTTTAATCTTTTCCCTGTGGGCAGGCTATGGAAACTGTTTAACCAGTTTAACCAGTTTTACCAGATGCTTGATAAAGACAGTTAAGCTTATGTAGAGATTAGCAGTTTCTGGCGCCTGCAGGGATTTGTCTCAAACTCCCTGAAGAAGGAAGCCCATGTTGTTTAGAGCAAAGGGGGGAGGGGGCCTCTCATCCTGAACTACTTGGGAACAGGGAAGTAGGGGCTGAGGATTGGAGGAAAAGAGAGTTTCCAGGCTCAACACATGAGGGATTTTTGGCCACCACTGCTGTTCAGGTCAATCCTGCCCAAGGGCAGTACTGGAGCACTGGAAGCACAGGGCGACCTCCAGTCTTGGACCAGGAAGCCGTGAAGGAAGCATGAGAGATCTGATTGTCTGTTTGCCATGGACATGGCTGGAGGGGTCCAAGACTTAGCCGCCTTTGAAGCCTCAGTGCATGTCAGGAAGTTGCATCTCCAGCCTTCAGGTGAGAATGGGGAGTGCCCCAGCCAGAGCACCCTTACAGCTTGAAGAGAAACTTTCCTTTACATTGGCTCTTTTTGGACCTCCTCTTAAGTAGGTCAGATCTTGAAAGAGAGAGAGAGAGTTTAAGGAGAGGGAAAAAAAAAAAAAAGCCTCAGTGCACTGAAGTCTGTCTCCTTCCCTGTAGCATTGGCAGTCTGGTATAAGCCCCTGACCAGCCCCTGAGTTCTCTCAGGTTGCCTGCCTTACAGCTGTAATGGGCCTGGAGCGGTTCCTCAGATTCCCAAGCGAGAAACCCTCCTTAACAAGAGAAAGAGAGAGAGAGAGAGAGAGAGAGAGAGAGAGGGAGAGAAGGTCAGCCTGAGAGGTCCACCATAGCCAGGCCATGGTGGGTGGCTCTCCTGGAGAACAGACTCCATCTGAGTGCCAGATGGTCACTGTCACTTTCCTAGGCAGCCTTTTCCAGTTTGGCACAACCTATACCGACCTCAGGTGAAGACTTGTCCCTTCGTGGTTGCCAAATATGATGCACAGATGACACATGCAGGAATTTCAGGTGCTCAGGGTTCTTGAGCCTGCTCTGAGAATGAAAGCACAGGTGGACTCCAGCAGCAAAGGTTGGAAAGATTTTATTTGTAGAGAAGAGAAGAGAAAGACCACATGTTGGGGAATGCAGGGGGACCCAGAAACCAGTGGTCCCCTGGGTCAGGGTGGAGATTGGGTTTTATAGCCTTTTTCTTTGTGTATTGCCTGAGGGCAGAGATGCTTTTCAGATGCAGACAGGCATTTCCTGGGAAGGAGAATTGTCTCCTTAACGTCATGTGGTCTGTCCTTCACATGTGGCCCAGCTATTGGTTGAGATGGGGTCTCGAGAAATTTTGGCCCAGGCCATCCCCTAATCATGACCCTGAGTAGCTAGAATTTCAGTTGTGAGTCATCGGTGCCCAGCTATGTATTATGTTTTTTAATTACCTTGCTTTTGATGCTATTATAAACAGGATTGTTTTCATTTTCAGAGTTTATTGTGAGTATATAGAAACCCTGCTGATTTTTGTGTGTTGACTTTGTATCTTAGAACTTCTCTTCTCTTCTCTTCTCTTACAAGTCTGATTACAACCTTTTTTACAGAACTGGGGATCAATCTTAGGGCCTCTCAAATGTGAAGCAAGCAAGTGCTCTACCACTGAGCTGCACCACTGCCACTCACTCTTCTTGATTTGCATATAAGCCTGCCTTGTATCCCATGGATAAATCCCACATGATCATCGTGTATATCCTTTTAATAATTACTTCATTCATTCTCTCTGTGCCAACATGATACTTGCTCCACACAGAGTGACAGGGATACCCTGTTTATGCCCTCAGGAAGACTGAGTAGGAGATAGTTCCATGGCAATGGCAGAGATCCCTGACATCAAGCTCTTTGGGACAGGGAGTAGTGATGATATACAGATCAATGACATTTCTCTGTGGGATTATATATATATATATATATATATATATATATATATATATATATATATATATGTATTTGTGGTACTGGGGTTTTTGAACTCAGAATCTTCATCTTGAGCCACTACACCAGTCCTATTTTTGTGAAGGCTTTTTTTTGAGATAGGGTCTCTCAAACTATTTGCCCGGGCTGGCTTCAAACCTCGATCCTCCTGATCTCTGCCTCCTAAGTAGCTAGGATTATAGGCATGAGCCACCAGCACCAGACTGCAGGATTATATTTAAGTGAAGAAGTATGCCAAATATCTGCCCAACAGTGCAGGACACTATGTGCCAAGCACAGTTCCCCATCATGGAGTGAGCGTCTCAACAACTCCATGATGTATGCTTGCAAAAGTGGCAGAGTTCATGACTGTGTGCATTGTCCAGCATGCCTTTGAGACCATCTGGTCCTGGTGAGAAACCTTGCAGGTCCTGGTAAATGCCCTCATTCACAGTAGCCCCTAGGAAGATCCAACACACATTGGGGGAGAACAGGCTATGGATATGTCCCTCCTGTGCCAGGTGAACCAGGCCATCTGGTTGATCCATCTGTGCAGGGGCGCCTGGGAGGCTGCCTCCCAGACCATCAAGCCCACTACTGAGTGCCTGGCAGATGAGCTCATCAGGGCTGCCAAGGGCTCATGCAACTCCTAGAACATCAGGAAGATGGATGAGCTGGAACATGGGGTCAAGTCCAACCACTGATTTCCCAGCTGCTGCCCAGTACACTACCCTTTGGGGCAGCTTTAAAAAATTATTTCATTCAAATCTCAAAATGTTAAGTATCTGAGGTAATGGATAAGTTAACTGTCATAATTTAATTATTCCACGTGTGTTCATAAACTTTAATGTCACAATTACAAATTGCCAATGTACACTAAAGTTAAGACCTGAAATTGACTGGGAGCTGGTGGCTTAGGTCTGTAATCCTAGCTACTTGTGAGACTGAGACTGGGAGGACTGTGGTTCGAGGCCAGCCTGGGCAAATAGTTCAAGAGACCCCATCTGGAAAATAACCAGAGCAAAATGGACTGGAGGTGTGGCTCAAGTGGTAGAGTGCCTACTTTGCGAGTGTGAAGCCCTGAGTTCAAACCCCAGTTGCTCCATCCCTCTGCCCCCCCAAAAAAAGACCTGAAACTGTAAAATTCCTAGAAGAAATTATGGGGATGGGTTCTGTGTACTTTTTACCCAGGTTGGCCCCGAACTGTAATCTAGTCTTCACCTCCATAATAACTAGGATTATAGGCATGAGCCACTGCACCTGACACAGGGTTTTCTTAGGTGTGGTAGCAAAAGCACATTGCAAAGAAAGGAAAAGTTAACTGGAATTTACCCACTTAAATTTTTTTCTTTTTGAGCTAGAGTCTTGCTATGTTGTCTGTGCTGTTCTCAAACTCCTAGGCTCAAGCTGTCCTCTGCTTCAGCCTCCCAAGTAGCTGAGACTGCAGTTGCATGCCAACTACTTTCTGCTCCACATGAAAATATTTTGTACATTAAAAGACATCCATTAAAATTATAAACTTGTGTGCTGCTGGAGTGGCTCAAGTGGTAGAGCACCTGTTTAGCAAGTATGAGGCCCTGAGTTCAAACCACAGTACTGCCAAAAGTAAAAAATAAAAAAAATTACATATTTTTATATTCTCAAGTACACTATCCAAACAGTAGAAGACAAGGCATGGAATGGGAGAAAATATTTCCCAACCATAAATGATATGAAAGAGATAACTACAGGCTGGGTGTCAGAGTCTCATGCCTGTAATCCTAGCTACTCAGGAGGCAGAGATCAGGAGGATCGTGGTTTGAAGCCAGCCCAGGCAAATTGTTCCCAAAAAACCCTTCACAAAAAAGGAGCTGGTGGAGTGGCTCCAGGTGAAGGCCCCGAGTTCAACCTCCAGTACCTCAAAAAAAAAAAAAAAAAAAAAAGATAACTACAGTATATATGAAGAACTCTTATGACTCAACAATGAAAAGACAAATGATCAGTTTTGAAAAGGATTTGAGCAGACATTTCTCCAAAAAGACAGGCTATGAATTGGGTTGTGTTGTCAGCTTTCCACCTAAGGGACCAAATGCCTGAGAGAAAAAACTTAAAAGGAGGAAAGACTTCTTTTGGCCCATGGTTTGAGGTTTGGTCTAGGGTTGCTTGGCCCCAGTGCTTTACGCCTATATCCAGGCAGAAAATCCTGGCAGTGAGGGTGTGGTGGAGCAAAGCTGCTCACCTCATGGTGGCCTGGGAAGAGAGAGAGCAAGAGAGAGACACACACACACACACACACACACACACACACACACACACACACACTCAGAAGGTTTGAGTTTCAAGCTCCCAAGGACCTAACTTCTCCAATGAGGCCCTGCCTTTTAGAGGACCTGCCACTCCCGACAGTCCCATCAGCTGAGGACTGAGCCTTCAACACATGAGATTCTGAGGGCCATTTAAAATTCAAACCATAACATGTGGTAGCAAGAATATGGAGCATTTGGAACCCTTGTATGTTTTTTGGTAGAAATGTCAAATGGAAACAGAAAGCAGTCTGTTTTTTCTTCCAAATTGTTAAACATAGTTTTTGTGGGTTTTATTTATTTATTTATTTTTCGTTGATACTAGGGTTTGAACTCAGGGCCTACACCTTGAGCCACTCCACCAGCCCTTTTTTTGTGAAGGTTTTTTTTTTTTTTTTTGAGATAGGGTCTCACAAACTATTTGCCTGGGCTGGCTTTGAACTGCGATCCTTCTGATCTCTGTCTCCTGTGTAGCTAGGAGCCTGGCACTTTGTTTTTTTAAATACAGTTTCCGTAAGTTCCAGAAATTCCCCTCCTAAATACATAGCTAAGAGAAATAAAGACCTGTATGCACAAAGAGATGTGTTAATGTTTGCAGCAGCATTATTCGTAATGCTGCTGAAGTGAAAACAACCCAATGTCCATCAAATGATGAGTAAATAATGGAGTGAAAAAGGAATGATAGATACTACAAGACAGATGGGCTTTGAAAAACACTCTAAGTGAAAAAGCTACTCACGAAACATTGTCTGATTTTACTCCTATGAAATGTCCTTAAAAGGTAAATCTGTAAAGACATAAAATAGATTTGTGCTTGCCTAGAGTATAAGAAAAGTTGTAAATGGGGGACGTTTGCTATCCAAATGGTTATTTAGGGGTGATAAAAATGTTCTGGAATTATGAGGGTTACACAAGATGTAAAATACTTAAAAATTGAATTACATTGTTTTCAAAGAGCAAATTGTCATAGGTCCATTATCTCAATAAACTTTGCCTAAAAAAGCAAAAATCATGATTGTACCTACATCATTGGGAGCATAAAACCTTACTGCATGTGGGCCTGGGTGTGTAGTCCAGTGGTAGGGAAGTTGCCTAGCCTACACAAAGCCCTGGGTTTGATCCCTGGCACTACTAAAAACAAGATCCTCCAAAATTTAATGTCCATGAAGCACCTAAAGTAGTAGTAAGATACAATAAACACTACCATAGTTTTACTACTGCAAAATAAGTTGCTATAAAACTATTGAAATGAAAAGATTATGATACTGATACTGATATAAGTAAACATATTACTGCCACAGAAACAGATACAGGCATTACTACCAAGTTTTGATTCCAAATTGGATACTTTTTCTTTTTTAGCTTTCTTTTTTTTTTGGGGTGGTTGATTTTTTGAGGCAGGGGTCTCCTTATGTAGCCCAGGCTGACCTCCAGCTTTCAGTCCTCCTGCCTCAGCCTTCTGGGTGCTGGAATTACAGAGATGTACCAGTACACCCTGCTTTTCTCCCTCTTTGAATAGTGGAACCAATAACAACAGTGACCACCATTAAGCAGAGGAGACTTTTATTCTTGGCCAAGAATAGAAGTGGGAGATAAGTTAAAGAATCAACTGGGACTGATAGGGGTTGAGAAATAAAAGAAATGAGGGGAAGGGATAGGTTAATTTAGGGGAGGAATATTCATGTATTTTCTGGGGATGGGCAGAGATTTTCTGAGAATTTGGGTGCTATCTCTTTTCACTCTTTATATGGTTCTTTTTGGTTGCCATGGCAATTGTTCACAGATGGCATTATGATGTAGTTAGAGATTGGCTGTCACTGGCAGACATTTTACATCCAGTTGGTCTCTGCTGGCCCACTGCAGAGGAACTGCTAACCTATAGCCATCCTGTCCTCAAAGGTAAACAAGACTGGTGTGGGGTAGAAATTTAGCTAGGTCACCTAGCAGTATAAGATTAGAGTAGGGTAACAATATATGTAGGAATTTGTTTAATAAATATGGAATTTCAAATTAGTAAATCAAGGAGAGTTTATTAGTAAGAGGTACTACAGTAATTGGCTATTTTTCTGGAGAAAAAAAAATTGGATCCACTCTTCACACAATTAACCAAAATAAAGTCACATGAGGATGAAAAGTTTAAATTTGTGTGTGTGTGTGTGTGTGTGTGTGTGTGTGTGTGTGTGTGACTGGGGTTTGAACTCAAGTCTTCATGGTTGCAAAGAAGGCACTCTACCACTTGAGCCATGCTTCCAGTCCATTTTGCTCTCGTTATTTTGGAGATGGGGGTCTCTTGAACTATATGCCCAGGTTAGCCTTGAACTGCAATCCCCCAAATCTCAATCTCTCAGGTGGCTAGGCACAAACCACTGGCGCCAGCTTGGGCAAATAGTTTGCAAGACCATATCTTGAAAAAACCCATCATGAACAAGGGCTGGTGGAATGGCTCAAGGTGTAGACCCTGAATTCAAACCCCAGCTCACATAATAATAACAATAATACTAAAAAAACCCAAAGTAATACATTGCAGACGAAATTCAGGAAGTGTTTATGTAGTCTAGATTTTCTGTTTCTTTAAAGAGCATTTTATTTTATTATATTTTTCATTTTTATTTTTATTTATTTTTTCATTTTTCTTTTATTATTCATATGTGCATACAAGGCTTGGTTCATTTCTCCCCCCTGCCCCCACCCCCTCCCTTACCACCCACTCCGCCCCCTCCCTCTCCCCCCCCAATACCCAGCAGAAATTATTTTGCCCTTATTTCTAATTTTGTTGTAGAGAGAGTATAAGCAATAATAGGAAGGAACAAGGGTTTTTGCTGGTTGAGATAAGGATAGCTGTACAGGGCATTGACTCACATTGATTTCCTGTGTGTGGGTGTTACCTTCTAGGTTAATTCTTTTTGATCTAACCTTTTCTCTAGTACCTGTTCCCCTTTTCCTATTGGCCTCAGTTGCTTTAAGGTATCTGCTTTAGTTTCTCTGCATTAAGGGCAACAAATGCTAGCTAGTTTTTTTAGGTGTCTTACCTATCCTCACCCCTTCCTTGTGTGCTCTCGCTTTTATCATGTGCTCATAGTCCAATCCCCTTGTTGTGTTTGCCCTTGATCTAATGTCCACATATGAAGGAGAACATACGATTTTTGGTCTTTTGGGCCAGGCTAACCTCACTCAGAATGATGTTCTCCAATTCCATCCATTTACCAGCGAATGATAACATTTCGTTCTTCTTCATGGCTGCATAAAATTCCATTGTGTATAGATACCACATTTTCTTAATCCATTCGTCAGTGCTGGGGCATCTTGGCTGTTTCCATAACTTGGCTATTGTGAATGGTGCCGCAATAAACATGGATGTGCAGGTGCCTCTGGAGTAACAGTCTTTTGGGTATATCCCCAAGAGTGGTATTGCTGGATCAAATGGTAGATCGATGTCCAGCTTTTTAAGTAGCCTCCAAGTTTTTTTCCAGAGTGGTTGTACTAGTCTACATTCCCACCAACAGTGTAAGAGGGTTTAAGGAGCATTTTAAATGCAAAGAAAGAAACCCAGAAATTATTCTTAAAAACAAACTACTTTGGATAAATATTTAATATTTTTGTCCAGCAAAATATCAAATTTTGACAGAACAATTCAGTAAGTGCATAAAATACATTGGGTAACACACATGAAGCAATCTTCATAAAATATGTTGATAAACCAGTGGTTTAAATCATGTATTAATTCCCCAAAGGCCACCCACTTGAAACCACAGCAAAATGATTTCTGTAGAAACTTTAGAACCTGTCCTCAATTTGTAGGGTGGGCTGAGAGGCTCCAGTGGTTAGAGTACCTACTAGCTTAAGGCCAGGCCCTAAATTAAAGTCACACTACTGCCGAAAACAAACAAATAAAACCACAAACTCAATTTGTGAAGAATGCCTGGGGGCCTGGCTTTAATCCATGCCTATAATCCCTGCACTATGGCAGGTGGAGGCAGGAGGGTAGCAAGTTCACTATTTAGCTAACCTTAAGCTAGGTAAGAGAGCCCTGTAGCAAAAAAACCAAGGGGGAGGGGGACACCAGTGACAGAGGCCTGTAATCCAAGCTACTCAGAAGGCAGAGATCAGGAGGACTGTGGTTGGAAGCCAGCTGGGGCAAATAGTTCCACAAGACTCTATCTCCAAAAAACCCTTCACAAAAAAAAGGCTGGTGGAGTGGCTCAAGGTGGGTGAAGGCTCTGAGTTAAGCCCCGCCCCAAAACCACCACACCAACAAAAACAAAGGGGGAGGGAGCTAAGATGCTTTGTATCAGTATTATTTTACAGCATACTGTGAGAGGTCCTGAATTTATGCTAAGATTCGTTAAATGCAAAGAGAAATACCTATTTGAAAAAGGAAAAATAAATTCAAGTCTTAGAAAATGTATCAGTATAATGGAAACACAAAGGAGTCAATTATTGGTGTTTAGGATGGTGTCCAAATAATAAAAATAAAGGCCTAAGGACTGGATCAGGCCGGTTGTGGTGGTAGTAATCCTAGCATTCAGAAGACTGAGGCTATAAGATCGCGAGTTCGAGCCCAGCCTTGACACAGAGACCCTGTCTCAAAAAAAAAAAAAAAAAAAAGACTGGATTAATTGAGTAAAGGTAGTAGACCACTTCACAGATTGGTAATTTTATCAACAGTGGAATACAAGGGGGGCTCTAGGAGAGCGGGAGGACAAGAAGCGAGCATCCGGCGCGTTCCCACTCTCAGGTTTGCGGTTCAAACCGCGCGCTGGGTCCTGTTCCACTTCCGGCCCCACCCAGAGGCTTTGTTTGAACCTAGTCCTCATGGCCTGTATCTTCTCCAACCCCAAAACCAATCAGCACCGCTACGGGAGGAAACTAGAATTTCTCTGCCCTCGGGGTACAATTTAGGTGAGATTCCACTCCGAACGGGGCACTTCCGGGCCAGAGCTTGGAAGCGGAAGTGGCGTCAGCGGTTCGCGTCCGTCTTTTCCGGTCTGGCTCCGCGCGGCCAAGTTCCTTTTTCTCCTTGGTGGTGGCTTGCTTAAAACGGCTTTGGTTTGTCTGGGTAAGGGTCTGCGCCGGAGATGGAAGTGGGTGACGAAAGTACAAGTGTTGTGGAGTCGCCGAGGAGTCTCTAGATTGGCCCGGCCAGCTCCGTTCGTGCCCCTTGGGACTGCGCGTCCTCCTGGCGCCTCCGGGTCTCGGAGGCCGCTAGGGCCGTGGCTCTGAAGGTCCCCCAGGTGCCGCTTGGATATATTTCTTAATGTCACGTCTTCAGGGGCGTTTCCAACATAATACTTAACGTCTCAAAAGCCTTTCTAAAGTATTCTTTTTTTTTTCCCAAAAGGAAAAGAACTTCCGTTGGAGTCAGGCTTAGTGATCTCTGCACGGGCCTGGCGAACCTGGAGCGCACTGGTGAGTAGCGGGTGAAACTTGGGTCAGGGGGTTTCTTTTGTTTTTTATTTGTGAAACAAATGTGTCGTCTTTGAAGGATGCATTTACTTGGTTATGTTTACTTTCGACACGTTACGTTTATGTAGAAAGAGAAAGTCATTTTTTAGATGATGAGGGCGTGCATTTTTATTTTTTCTTTGTTGATGGAAGTGAGGTTTGAACTCAGGGATTTGTGCTTGCAAAGTAGGTGCTTTACCACTTGAGGCACTCCATCTGTCCATTTTTCTCTGGTTATTTTGGAAGTGGGGTCTCAGGAACTATTTGCCCAGCCTGGCTTCAACCTGCGTCCTCTCGATCTCAGCCTCAAGTAGCAATGATTACAGGGCGTGAGCTACCGGCGTTAGGCTGCACGTTTCTGTATTGTGCAGCTTGTGTAGCATGTGTAGATCACAGATTATTTTGCGAAGGACCAGAAAGAATGCTTAGCCATTCTTTCATCCCACTTTCCTGGTCAGTACTTCCCCACAGAGTTTCAGAACGGAACTTTAGGAAGAAAGGATGAGATTTTATTTCACTAAAGTTACAATATTTGAACATACTTGCTTTCTCCAAGAAAAGTAAAATACATGTTTTGGAAAGCTTAATAAAATGTATTAGTGTATATTAATTGTGTGAAAGAATGGGTTTAATTGTGACACTTTCTGCTTATTTTGCTTAAGACTATGCTTTCCAGTTCCACCAATTTGGAGGAACTTTTTTTTTCTTTCCTGTGCTGAAGTGTGAATTCAGGACTTCATGTATCAAGCTTACCCACTGAGCTACATCCCCAGGCTCCATGGTAAGCTAGTAACTTGATAGGATGTAATTGAAAATTGCAGGCCTGATATTTGAACTTTAAATGCTTGGTAATGCAGCATCTTACCAAAGATAAACACATTATCGTACTGAAACCACAGTAGTTACCCCGGCAGAATGGGCTGGTTTGTCCCAGCTAATGAGACTGAGGAAGGAGAATGGCTTAGGCTGGGGAGATTAGGGCCAGCCTGGGCAATATAGCTAGACCCCCCTCTCAAGAAACCAAAATAAAGAAATAAAACCCCAGCGCAATCCTCTTATTTAGATCAAGAAAGTTAAAAATATTAATATATACCCTTTGTAAAAAAGCCAAGTTCTCCACTTTGTTTTTGATTGTTTTGGATCTGTCTTCCAAGCTTTTTTAGTGTTACCACCTATTCCATATTACTCTGTTACTCATTTAATGTTCATATTACAGGACTGGCTCAGGTTGTAGAATGCTTTCCAGCAAGTACAAGGTGCAGTATTCAATTACCAGTACTGCCAAAAAAGTGAAAAATTTTGGAGCCTGGAGATGTGGATCAGTGGTAGATTACCTGCCTAGCAAGCATGAGGTCCTGAGTTCAAACCTCAATACTGCAAAATAAATAAGTAAATAAATTAATTTAACTGGAAAGCATGAATCGTAATTTCATGGCAAAGAAATTGAGGAATTAGAATTATTGAGCTCACACATCTAGGGAGTTGCATTAATTCCATAGATAAATGACAAGAAAATTCCTCTGTTGTGGTAGGCTGCCAGTTAGCTCTGAAGGAGCTTCATGGCTTAGCATTCTGTTTGCCAATTGGAGAGACTGATGAGCTGGATGGACATAGTGAAACAATTGATGACGATTCTGAAGGTAAAGGCACTTGCAAAATCTGTTGAGAATATCTCCTAACTTTGTATTTGTATGTGGTTTGTCACACAAAAGTAATGCATGTGCACGTGTATCATAAAAATGAAGACTTTTATTCTGGTATAAATAGCCCTGCATTGGGAACAACCCAACTTGTGGTCAGCAGAATGATGATAAATTGTGATGTGTTGTGGAAGAGTACAGCAAACAGAAGGAGTAAATCAAAAGTAGACGCAGCATTTCCGATAAACTTTACTGACGGTTTGAAGTGAAAGAAGCTAGACAAAAAAGAATGTCTTGCCTCTCTCCAGGGCAAGGATTTAGACCTCATTAGCTAACATGAGTGTATTTATTTCTATTGCTGCCTAACAATTTAAAACAAAATTAGTGGGTTAGAGTAACAGTTTCTTTTGAGTCAGGAGCCCAGGCACTGGGTAGCTAGCTTCTTGGTCAGGATTTCACCTGATTTACTATCAAGGCATTGCTAGGGTTGCAGTCTTATGTAGCTTAACTGGAGAAGCTTATGTAGGGAAAAATACTTCCACACTCAGGGAATCGGCAAAATTTGTCTCCTAGAGGTATATAGGACTTGGTAGGTGTTGAAACCTGGAGGGTAACCTTCACTCCTAGAGTCTTCTGCAGTTCTTGCCACATGACTGTTTGTTTCATTAAGCTAGCTAGCTGAGCTTTATTTCCTCAGAGAAGGCCTACACATTTTACAAGCAGGTGGCGCCCACAGGGATCATATTAGGGTTTGCCAGCCACAGTGTAGTTATAGCTCAGTGGGTGGTGGAGGAATTTGCGTGGTTCCAGTGGGCCAGATTTGGTTCCACAGTGCCAGATGCTATTGATGAGTAGCATGAAGAGGGAGTTGAGACACCAGTGCAGTTATGGGTCCTAAAATGTTCAGTGTGTTTTGCAGTACTGGGACTTGAACTCAGGGCCTTCACCTTGAGCCACTCTGCCAGCTCTTCTTGTGAAGGGTTTTTCGAGATAGGGTCTTGTGAAATATTTGCCTGGGCTGGCTTTAAACCGTGATCCTCCCGATCTCTGCCTCTTGAGTAGCTAGAAATGAGCCACTGGTGCCCATCTGAATGGCTTTCCATTCATGGTTCATTATTTTTTTTTATTTTTTAGGCAGTAGTAGGATTTGAACTCAGGGCCTCACACATGCTAGGCAAGCCCTCTACCACTTGAGCCATTAATGCCAGCACTAGAACTGTTCCTGTGTGTGTGTGTGTTACTGTTTCTTTTTTTTTTTTTTTTTTTTGTGGCACTGTTTGAATTCAGGGATTCACACTTGCTAAATAGGCACTTTACTGTCTGAGTCATTCCACCAGCTCTCCTGGGGTCTTCACATGAGGCTGGTGGGAAGTTTGACAGGAGTTTTGGTGCCACTTGGGCTGCAGTGCCTGGTAGCTGAAGTGTCCATATCTGGTGTAACAAGCCTAGAGCATAGGCTTATTGTAGGTGATTGTACAAAGTGAGCTAGGTTGAAATATAGCATGAAAGGCTGGCACGTGTGCAAAGGGTGTCTGCGAGAGAGAGATTTTTTGAGACCGTGGAGTCTATCAGAAGGACTACAGGATAGATGGTGGTTACTGGGCCGGTTTTTGATCACTTACAGGCTGTTCTGGGCATACGGCCTGGGCAGAGCACCATGAGGTGCTCTTATACTCAGACTGCTGACTACTGTGGTAGCAGTTGTGTCCGGCAGGTAAAGCTTCCTTTTCTTTTGCAGAGTCCTTCCTGTGCCCCATTGTATACTCACTCCTTCAGCTTGGTTTTGGGCTCTCTGGAGAGGCTATAAATTCTAGTCCCGCCCTCACTGGGAGCATTAGGTTCTGGTATGTTGGTCAGTTGAGACAGGAGGGAGACAGCACACAAAACACATGATAGAACCCAAGTATTTTATTACTTAAAGATATATGAGAGAAGAGAGGTACCCTGGAGGGCTGATGGGAAGTTTGGAGAGAGCTGGTGCTTATTCAGGTATTGGGGGGGTGAGAGAAAGTAAGATCTGTAGGCCTGTGAGTGTTATCCCTCAGGCTGATGGACCAGGACATCCAGTGCTAAGGTGACTGAAATTTGTCCAAGTGTTTGGGCCCAGGTCTTTATGAGGACCATCCTGGCTCGGGGATGGAAGGCAGCAACTCTGCTAAGTTGTGTCATGTGTGATGGTCAGCAACTCCCTTTCAGAGTCTTTGAACTCCAGTTACTGTTCACTCAGTTAATCCTAAGGGTCTTCCCAGGTAGTCAGTGGGTCCGAGAAAGGGGTCACAGCCAGCACCCTGACCTCTGACAGGACTGAGGACAAGGGAAACCCTCTCGTCCAGGGGAAATATATCTGAAGACTCACTTGGCTGTATCCTGTTTTAGAGGTCTAAGCAGCAGTGCCAGCCTATGTCCTGTTTCTGTGACACAAAGCTTAGTTGGCAGCTGGGTTGCTGGGTCACAAGCTCAGGATCTGTGGGAGCCTCTGTTTCCAGGAAGGCCTGATAGGTGGCCTGCCATTTTTTTGTTTTGATGATAAGCCAAGAAACCAAGAAGGTGGAATTTCTTTTATTAGAAGCCCTGGAGGAATTAACAGCCATCTAGGGCTAACAGGCAGAGTGGCTCAAGTGGTAGAGTGCCTGCCTGCCTAGCAAATGTGAGGCCCTGAGTTCAAGCCTCAGTACCCAAAAAAACAAACAACAACAAAAAACCCTAGCCATTTAGAACATTCCAGAGAATTCTGAAAGCACTGAAAAAAAAAGGTTGTCAGAACCTCTATCATGAAATCACGAAGCAGTTATTTGAGACAGGGTTTTGCTATGGTGTCATGGAAATCCTGGATCGAGTAATCTCAGACTCTCTTGCATATCTGGGTCTGGGTACCACTGCATCTTGTTTTTTTGTCTTTTTTGATACACTCCAAAAGCACAAATAGGAGTGCCTGTTGATTTGAGCTTGGGTGTAAAATACGCAAATGAAAAACATGTTGCCACCAAAAACCCAACAGTACTAAAAGGTAATCTTTTCATGAGTGTGTCAGCTGAGTCTCCTTGGAGAAGGAGGTTATCCATGTAGCGTCATTGATAGATAGAAGATGGGTGTCATCTCTGGATGATGGCAGATCTCTTGGGTAGCTTGAAAAGGTGCATTGTGTTCTCTTTCTGAAGTGTAGGCAAACTGATTGGAAGGCTGTTGAAATAGCATGAACAGACCTGTGTATTAGGCAAGTTTATAATAGTGTGATATTACCTGGGTGTTAATTGAACAGAATCAGTCAACGCTCTTCCCTTCTCTGTTTCTGTCTTTTTAATCTTTTTTTTCCCCTTCTTTTTGACAAGGTCTCAATATATAGCCCAGGCTGGCCTTGAATCAGTAATTTCAGTTTTGGCTGTTGGTGGCCTTGATTGACGTGACCACCGCATTAAGGTGTCCTTTATTTTAAGATTTAAAAATAAGCAAAATTGGGGACTGAAGGTGTGGCACAAGTGGTAAAAGCGCCTGTCTAGCAAGTTTGAAGCCCTGAGTTCAAACCTAGTACCTTCAAAACAAAATAAAACTGGGAGGGCAAATGGAGAAGCAGCACAGATAATCATGCCTTTATGAACTAGATTTTATATAAGTTTTGTTGGTGGTGGTGTTCCTCCTCCCCCCCCACACACAACTTTTTTTTTTCTTTTTAAAGACGAGATCTTGTTAATGTAGCTGAGGCTGGCCTAGAACTCCTGACTCAGCCTCCTGGGTGCTGTGATTATAGACATTCACTACCATGCCTGGTGAGGCCCTGTTTTAACTTTCATATTAACTATTTTTATTTTTAATATTATTCTTGCAGTGCTAGGGATTAAATCCGGGGCCTTACACATGCTATGCAAGTGCTCTGACATTAAGCTAGGCAAAATTTACCTTTTTTTTTTTCCTTATTTTCATATTAACTGTTTTAATTGGGGATCCATGGCCTCGTTTTGTTTGTTTCTTTGTGGTTCTGGGGATTGAATCCAGGGCCTCACACACACTGAGCAAGCACTCTACAACTCAGCCTTCATATATCAAGCCATTTTCTTTCTAAGTGAAAGTCTTACTGTAATTATATTTTTTGAAGTTCAATATAATTTTAATTGTATTGTTGTTAGAGTTTTGTGGGTTTTTTTTTGGCGATACTGGAGTTTGAACTCAGGCCTTGTGCTTTCTAATCAGGCACTGTACTGCTTGAGCCATGCCCCTAGCCCTATGTTACAGTATTTATGGTCAATATGGAATATCTCAGTACATGGGTACTGTGACTACAGGAAATGGAAGCAAGGCTTCCATTTGAGATCTGGTACCTAATGTTTAAAGTTCCTCTTTTTAAAAAAATAAAACCAAAAAAACAACAAACTTCGAGCTGCCTGAAATGGTGGTTCTACTGGTAAGAATCAAAAAGGGGCAAGAGACCTAGTGCGTTTAGGTAGTAGTCTCTCTCTGGGATGGCCAGACTTCAAGATTATTAGTTCTTTTACCCCACCTTCAGCCCCTTCTTCCCCTTATTTTTAAATAAAATCTTTAGAATGGCTTGAATCATTGGATGGCTAAGATATCTTTTCCTCTCTGTTTTAATATTTATCTGGCAAGCACCTTGTGGTGCAGATGGCCCCATAAGAGATAGAAGATGTAATTAAGTGATAGGGTGCATGCCTCACATGCATAAGGACCTGTGTTAAATTCCTTGCGCCACCAAAATCAATTCCCCTGGCAATGTCCACATAAGGAGTGTGTCCTACATTACTTATTTCTGTTGTCCTGTTTGTAGATTCTTGCTTCCTTCTCTACTGTGTCCCATTTGACCCCATTTGACCTTATTAGGACTGAGTGTTTAACAGTACATGTAAGGGGACAACAGACTCAGCAGTACCATTGCTAACAAGGTGCCTCTCTTGTCAGGAAGTCTAGTGACCTCCCTAGATACTGACCCCTAACTCGGCAGTCAGAATAGAATGCCTTTCTCCCTTTCCCGCTCTTCTGACCCTTGTATTTGCCCCATATCTACCTTACTCATGCTGCCTCTCACAAGTCAGTGAGCCCAAGCATGGCATTCCAAATGTAGTCTGTTTTGCTCTGACCAGTTGGGGAGTGGTAGTTGGCTGGGCTCCTGGCTGTGGTTGTACCTCTTGCCCTATTGAGGTTGACAATTGGTTTCCAGAGAGCACTGACGCTATGCAGGCCCTTCCCATTTAGGATGGGGAGCATAGCACAGGTGAACCCAGCAAGCCATAAGAAATGGAGCCTTCCTAAGTGGTATTAGCTACAGGAGAGGACCAGGTGGTAAGCAGGAGGACTCTAAATGCATGTTGGTGTGTTTGCTGAACCAGTTTTGTTTTTCTCTATTTTTGTTTAAAGGTCTCTGGAGAGTGGCTGTAAATTCTAGCCCTACCCAGGACAAGAGAGTTAAGTTGTGGTCATACAACATACATGAAATAGAAGAAGCATTTTATTATCCACACACCCGTGAAATTCAAGGGCTGTCCCTCAAGAAGAGACAGAGTGCTCAATAGTGGGTTATGGGTTGAGAGAGGACAGACCTGTGGGACTATGTGTATTAAGGTCTTTGAACATTGTACATCAGGCTTTCCCACTGGGGTTACAAATTGGCTAGTGTAAAGAGAATGCTTTCGGAGGCATGTTTACATGATCTGGGATTGGCCATTAGGTTACTCGTAGTTAGTATGTGTGGGATGTGTTTGACTTTTCTGTAGCAAGATGAGAAACACGTAGGCTGTGGAGCAATCACCTTAAGCCACTCCACCAGCCCTTTTTTTTGTGATGGGTGTTTTTGAGATAGGGTCTTGAAAACTGTTTGCCCAGACTGGCTTCAAACTGTGATCCTCCTGATCAACTAGGATTACAGGCGTGATTCACTAGTGCCCAGCAATGGTATAGTGGTTTTTGGTGGTGGTGGGGGAGGGTGGGTAGTGGGTTTGAATTCAGGGCCTCAGGCTTGCTAGGCAGGTGCTCTACAACTTGAGACACTCTGCCAGCCCCACAGGAGAAGCTAATTAGGTCACAGGTGATCGGTTACCACTGGGGCTCAAATGAGTTATGTGAAGTCTAGAAATGGATGCTGAGGCAGCAGCTGGATTAAGTTTATGAAGCTGGGCATTGGTGGCATCTGGCTATAATCCCAGCACTTGGAAGGCTGACATGGGAGGATCGTGAGTTCCAGGCCAGCCTTGGCTGCATAGTTAGCCCTGCTTTAAAAACTATGACATACCTTTATGACAAAGCTTAACATTGGTAAATATACATATGCAAAGAAAATGCTTTCATTCCATAATAGCTATTGAAAGTGAACTTAGAACTGAGATAAATAAATAGATATAAAGAGATAACTGACTTAGTTCACTTTTTGGCTGTTCACGGTGGGCATCTGCTTTAGCACACACTTATATTTCCTTGTAATAATTAAACATGTCTGTATTTCTACATAAGAAGATACATGGAAAAGGTGTCACCCTCTCCCAAAAGGGAGAAAGTCCACAGTCCTAGGCCATATTACTCCTCAAATTAGTCACATGCTCAATGAATATTCCGTTACCTAAAGACAGATTATAAATTTAAGCTCTGATTATGTATATATAAGATAAAAGTTGGAAGGAGATAGGAACAGTTAGTATAAGTGAAAACATGCATGTAACTAGGAAATGCAAAACCACAGCACTTCTTATTTCTGTAATTGGTGTCAAGATTGCAGTTGATTTCCATGGCTCATGTATTTAATGAACATTTCCACACTTCCTTTGTCCTCAGTCAGACCTCAGCTGCTCTGTGTCTGTATCTGATAGAGTGACCTAACCCTTCACTCCCCAAGGGTCTAGGTTGTGTGTTACCCTGTCTTTCTTTGGTTGTAATTTGCCATTAGCCTGTTGTATACAGCATAGAAGTGTTTGGTTGGAAAACATGAAAGTGTTTGATGTCCCCACTCCAGAGGAACTAATACAGAAACCTTAAAGCAACAGAGGTTATCATGAGAAGGGGATCAGTAACCAGGGTAAAGATCAATTAGAGATGAATCAACATGGGTCGTAACACGTGTACATGAAAGCAATCTAGGAATATTTCTGTATAGCTATCCTCAACTCAACTAGCAAAAACACTTTGTCTTCCTTATTAGGCTTGTCTCTTATCTTCAACAAAACTAGTGATAAAGGCAGAACAGGGCCTGCCTGGAACTGAGAGGGGAGAGGGTGAGGGGGGGAGAGGGTGAGGGAGGGGGGCAGGGGGGAGAAATGACCCAAATAATGTATGCACGTGTGAATAAAAAAATAATAATAATTAAAAAAAAAAGAAGTGCTTGGTTGGAGGTTGTATGTTTCTACCTTGTGTCACTTGTGTGGCAGTGCTGGTTTCCCCTTTGGGAATTGGGAATAATCATTACAGTCAGTAGATTACCCCCTCCTATTTTTTTGTCTCTTGGTTTATTGTATGAAGCCCCAAATGGCTAGGGCATCAGTCCCTTGCTCCGATGTATTGGAACTATAATTGTGCCCTAGAGAAGCATTGCTCCTTAGAGACAAAAGTCTCCGAACCTGCAGCGCTCTTAAGTTACTGGAATTGGAAGCAGAATTTCTGTCAGTGGAGCCAGTTTCACTTTCACCCATGAATTCCTGGACCCACATATTCTGGCTGTGGGGAGACAGCACCTGTAAAGCTCTCTGACTCAAAGCAGGGAGCTTTGTGTATCTGGTCCTGTGAGAAAGAATCCCTTCCTCAGAGTGTTGTCTCCCACGTGGCTCATGAGCTATTCCACCTTTGAGCTAGGTCAGCTGCTTCTGAGTGATGGTGGTGCGACAAGACAGCCATTGCAGAGACCCACTCCATTGTTCATTTCCTTCTTCATGAGGTGGCTGAGGGAAGCATTTGTGAGTGCACAGATGGTGGTGCCAGCAGGAGCTTAATTAGCAGAAAAGGAAATCCACATGCAGAATGGAGTCTGTCCAGTGAGGAGGACTCTAAGCATGGCAGGGGGCACTTCTGCTGTATCTTTGTCTCCTCAGCCCCATGGGTTATGTTGGGGACAGGGTGTACTGGGTGGTAGCTCACTGTTTTTTTTTTTTAAAAAAAGGAAAAGAAAAGGAGCACTTTAATCTTTCTGCACTTTTGAGGATGTTTCTAAATTTGTGTGGTAGGAGGGCTCCTGATTAATTAATGTGCCCTTTTAAGTACTGTTCCTTGTTCCCATGTGGAGCATCTCACTTTAAATTAAATTGCCCCAAAATAAAGACAAACTGAGGATGCTATTGCTTTACTAGGCACTCTCCTGGTTGTGGACTCCAGCTCCTTACTCCAGAGAAGGAGGCTGATTTGACTGCTCAGGAGCTTGTAAGTTAAAGTTAAACATAACCACATAGAGAAAACTTCTAGCTGCCAGACTTTTTTTTTTTTTTTCTTTTCAGTACTGGGGTTTGAACTTGGCCTCACACTGGCCAGTCAGTTGCTCTACCAGTTGATCCATGACCCCCACCCCTTGCCAGTCTATTTTAAAAGATCTTGCATATGAAAATAAGAAAAGGAAGGGGGAATAATTATCCTGTGAACAAGGGCCATTCTTGGGAGGTAACCAGAGCCACCTTCACCTCTCCTCCTTTTTTCTCCTATCAGCCAGAGACAGAAGCAAGACATCTATACTTAAGGTGGTTAAAAGCGTAAAACTAAACGAAAATCCAGGCTTGATGGAGCACACCTACTGTGATTCCAGTAATCAGGAGGATTGTGAGTTCTAGCCTAAGCTACATAGTGAGACTGTCTCAAGAAAAGAGAAAAGAAAGGAAAGAGAAAGAAAAAAAAAGGTGGTGGTGGGGGGAGAGACTGCTTTCTTTAAGCCTTAGGGGGATATAAAATGAACATTAGCTTGGTGCCAGTGGCTCACGCCTGTAATCTTGGCTACTTAGGAGGCTGAGATCAGGAGGATGAAGGTTTGAGGCCAATCTGGGCAAATAGTTTGAGAGACTCCGGCTCGAAAATAACCGGAACAAGTAGACTGGAGGCATGGTTCAAGGAGTAGAGCGCCTGTTTTGCAAGTGTAAAGCCCTGAGTTCAAACCCTAGTTCCACCAAAAAAAAAGGAATATTAAACCTTTTTTTTTTTGCAAGTGCTCTACTGCCTAAGCCACGCCTCCAGTCTGAGCATTAAACTTTTACTTGCTGTGCAAATGCCAGGTTGAGCAAAGATATTGGTGGCCATTGACTAGTGATTTTAAAGGTTGTTTAATTTCTGTCCCCTAGGTAGTAATTTAATATAAATTTTCTAGATTCCAGGAAAGAAAATACAAGGAAAGTAAATAGATTATACATATTACAGTATTTGACCAATTTGAGGCCAGGGTGGCAAGCGCTTGGGTTTGAATGCAAGGCCTCATGCTTGCTAGGCAGGTGCTCTACCACTTGAGCCACTCCACCAGCCCTTGATATTTTAGTATAGGTAATATGAAATTAATGCCTGATAAGTTATCTATATGTAGGAAAAACAGATAATTTGAAGAATTTTCACAATTTGATTTCATTGAAAATCCAAATTTATATATGAGAAGATCAAAACATACTCTTCAGGTTTTGCTCCTGTGTTACATAGGTTCTAATTATCTTCAGCATTTATAGAAAGACATCAGTTGACAAAAGTTTATGAACTTCAAATTATAGTTATATTTGGAGATCCCACTGAATTACATATTGTTCCCCTATAGTCCTAAAAATGTTCCTATTGTAGCATGAAAAAAAATTGATATGATTCACTTTAAATTTAAGGTTGTATCCATTTCTTAGAGTGACAGTATATGTTACCCTGAAATATTCCCCACATATGTTGATACAATACATAAATTATAAAAAAGTGAGTTCCTGTTACTTACATTTGGCGTTCCACATGGAACTCCATGGGCCTTAATTAAAATCAGTTAATATGAACCAAAGTAAATTAATAGGGTCTTTAAGAATTAAGTCTTATAAAACCTACTATAAGGGTGAGTATCTTTACTCTTTATCCATTTGACCAGTTGTCATTGCCTGTGCTTAAAGCTGAAATTAAATGAATAAGTAAATGTTGGTCAAAATGAGTTACTGCAGCCTTAATACTATGATTTCGTTCATGAAGGTGCCATATCCAGTTGTTGTGAATACAGGTGCTAATTCTGTGCAGTCAATAGCTGGGGAATATTTTGCTTTTATACATTGGCTAACTTCATTGATGTCCTATCTGAATAGCCTCTCAGATCAGTGTGCCTCCATCTTGAAAGGGACATAATTCACTTTTTCCATACTGCTCTGGGGTACTTCAGCACCTTTTTCATCTCATACAGTCTTTGAAAACAACATCTTAACTATATCCACCTTTCTCCAGGACCATAGGTATGATATGATACTCCTCTACCAGGGACATTCAGTGATAACACTTTTTAGTGCTGAATATTCTGCATTTGCAAATTGTTTTTATAGATTAAAAATCAACAGGGATTCCTTTGCTGCAGAGGCTGGGGCAATCTCTTTTCATGACTCCTGGATAGTCATGTACCAGTTCTGATGAGCATTTGTTGCCCCAGGCTTCAGATGGGAATTACCTCTCTCAGCCTTGTGCTAGACATCATTAAAACAGGCATTAGTTTGTTAATTGCTGGTCTCTGCTGGAAACAGAGGATCTCAGAACCAGATCTAGTGATTGTCCATAATCAGCTGCACTTTACACTGTAGTTCATGAGTAGTCTGTAATCTTTTATAGCCATCATGGTCTTTCTAGACAATATGGGCAAATCTAGGCTTCTGGAGAGAGTTGTTTCCCACTTTTTATTCCCTTGACAGATTTCAGAGTACTGGTACTGGAGGTCATCTCTAGATCCTGTGGCTATCTCAGGAGCCCCTTATCATTAACTGAGAGAACAACAGTGGGAGTTCGTGAATTATGGGACTGGCACTGCTGAATGTCCAGTGCTGTAGCTCACTGGAATGTTGCTATTTTTATCCCCCTCACCAGGATGTTCCTAATAAAGGGCAAAGATGCATCTTTTCATTAGTTACAAATTATTGAGCCATTACTTGTCTTGGCTTCTTCAGGAAACAAAAGAAAAATTTCTTAGAATCTGTTGCCTTACAGATAATCAAAGTAAAAATAAAAATTATACATGTCTTTTTATTACTAGGACCACAGTACCCCTTTTCCCTTCAGTAACTAAGATGAGCCTTTTTATTTTTCAAAATAAAGCAGTACTAGGATTTTAGAAAATAACTTGATAGAGCTTTTATATCTCTGGTGGATCCTAGATAATTGTTCTCTATAAATACTTCATTTTAAATTAGAGTAGAATGAATCAACCATTGCAGTTTTATCTTGCCCAGACCTGTTTTTGTTGTTTTGCAGTACTAGAGTTTGAACTCAGAGCCACTCCACCAACCATTTTTTTTGTGAAGGGTTTTTTGAGATAGGGTCTCTTGAATTATTTGCCTGGGCTGGCTTCGAACCTTGATTCTCCTGATCTCTTGCCTCCTGAGTAGCTAGGATTGTAGGCTTTAGCTACTGGTGCTTGGCCATACCAGTATCTTACCACGTAAGGGCAAGAGGTCAGATCACAGAAGGCATGCAGTTGCTAATTTGATGTGAAACCCATTTGAACCTTTACTTCCATTAAATAAATTGAAGGTCTGAGGAGTGACTCAAGTGGTAGACTACTTGCCTAATAAATGAGAGGCCCAGAATTCAAATTCCAATATCTCAAAAAAAACAAAACAACAACAACAAAAAAAACAAACCCAAAACCTGAAGCCTCATCATGTGCACAGAATTTGATCTATTGTTTTTTTGGATGGTGCTGGGGGTTGGACCCAGGGACTTGTGCATGCTAGGCTAGTGCTGTACCACTGAGATTCATACCTAGTCCTGACGTTTTGTCTTATGACCAAAATGGGCACTTATTGGAAGCCTACATCAACTCAACTGGGACTCCACTATGAAGGATACCTGGTTCTTGACACTAAGGTGAACTCAGTCAAGCCCAGAATGTCATAGTGGAGATGGGACTACCTGAGATGACATTGTATCAGCTATCATTCCCGTGACTAGAGATGCACTCACTCTTTTGCTGGAGAGAATGTCACTACTTAAACTAAAGCTGCCACCAAGCAATGCCAAGGAGTACCTCTCCTGAGGCACAAATTGTACAGAGGACATTTTTTTACTTATTTTTATCCAGCTTACTGTCTCTTGAACCTGGGACTCAGGTAAACTCTGCTCTGTGCTGCAATGTCCACCTGTATGTGTTTGGGCTGAAGTGAAACTGTACAGATTACTAAAAGTAATGGGAGTTACTTCTTTCCCTAGAAGGGACTTGTCCTTGCCCCTGCCTAGGAGAGTAATGTCCACATCCTGAAGCCTTTCTCCTACCCCTCCGGTTTTCCACCATATGCATGACCACCTCAGCCACTTTTTCTCTTTGATGAAACACAACATGCAGTTCTTACAGCTTCTTTATGATCCACATAATGACACCTTTGGTGTCTATTGTGGCCCTATTATGTAATTTTTCATTTCTGGGCTGCTTTCGCTAATGAAACCGTATCTGAGTGTGCAGTTGGGTATATAGGGATACCCATATCTCTACCAACTTTGACCTATTTTTTCTTTCTCAGTTTTGTGGCTTGAATGCAGGGCCTTCATCTTGAGCCACTCTGCCAGCCCTTTTTGTGATGGTGATTTTTGAGATAGGGTCTTGAGAACTATTTGTGTTCGCTTCAAACTGCAATCCTCCTGATCTCTGCTTCTTGAGTAGCTAGGATTACAGGTGTGAGTAACTGGTGCCTGGCCTAATTTTTCTTTTTGACTGTACTGGGCTTTGAACTCAGAACCTTGCATTTGCTAGGTGGGTGCTCTACTACTTGAGCCACACCTCCAGCCCATGACCTCCCGTTTCTTGTAGGTCTGGGGATGGAATCCAGGGCTTTGCCCATGCTAGGCAAGTACTCTTTCACTGAATTGTACCCCAGCCCCTGACTTTTCCTTTTCAACCAACCCAAGAATGCCAGGCAAAATGATCAGTATTCATTCTTCTCTCAATAGGACATGTCATGGACACACAGGATGCCAGCACTGGCACCAGTATGTCAGCCTTTCTCAAACAAAGTCAAATCATTGGGGTAAACCAGTATCATTCTGTGGCCCTTTCATACTGTTTACAGGAACTGCAATAAACATTGCCTGTTAGGCAACAAGTCATGGAGCCTCCTTCTGAAATTAAATGAATAACAGACTGGCTTTTGACTAAATGGAAACCAGGGAAGAAGGGCTTTGTGGTATTCAAAGTACCTCCTATATGTTCCTAGCCAGGTGTAGGAAAAAAACCAAAGAAGCCAAGAGATAAAAGTTTTTTTGTGATTTAATCAACAGGTTCCCTTCAATTCAGAGATGCCAGGCATGTTTTCCTGGCTTTTGTCTTGTTTTCTTGGCCATTACTGATAAAAAAAATCACCTAATTGTGGACTGGGTCCCAGAACATAATCATAGGTCTCATAGAGTCTTGCTATTTATTGTCTTTATGAAAGTTTACCTCTGATGGATAGGTCAGTCTGTCTCAACATTAATAGCTAAACAACCCAAGTGGCAAGTGTTACTCATCTCAGTTGATACTTTTAAGATGTTGAGGGATCACAGAATGTTTTAAAAAATTTTTTTGTTGTTTTTTGAGTCTTGCTATGTAGCCCAGGCTGGCCTTGAATGCCTGATCCTTTTCCTTCAACCTCCTGAGTGATCGGATTATACATGTGTACCAACACACCTGGTTTAGAAATTAATATTTTCTAGATACTTCAGTATTTTCACAAATGGCTACAAGTACCCAGCTCAAACAGTAAGGGAGAGCAGCGTCAAGACTCATCTCTGGGCACATTTGCTTTTTGCCCTCACCTGGCTGTGAACTATGGATAACCAAACATCATTGAAACCCCTTTTGTGTGTTCCACATAATGTGGGCTCCACAGTAGCTTCCTGCTTTTAGTTCCCTGTCCACCTGATACACAGAAGAAAGCTGGCTAAACTCCAGTTTGGCAGTGCCCCTTTCCTAGTGCAAGGGGGAGTCAGGTGTATTTCATTTTTATTTTACTTTGTTATAGTTGTCATGTAACTTTTGCTATATTTATAGTATGCAGCATGCTCTTTTATTTATTTTTTATCCAAAATGTGTTTATTAGTATGGTTTCCCGCTCATCTTGATTCAGGGTACTTTTAATACTGCTTCTTTCTGAAGGACTATTCTTTTGTGAGCCTTGCTTTGTAGAATGCAGCTGTGAACACATTGGTTCCTGAGATTTTCCTTGATGGGATGGGAGATAGTCTTCTTAAGTTGTAATTTGTTTTTGTGGTTATCTACTTTTTTTTTCTTCTTTTTTATTTTTGTTTTGTCAGTACTTTGGTTTGAACTCAGGACCTCAGGCTCGATCTGCAGGTAGGTGCTCTACTATTTGAACCACTCTGCCAGCTCTTTGTTCTCTTTGGGTGTGCTTATTGTCATGAACTTTACTCTTACATCTGGAGTTTTAAAATTTTTTAAAATTTATTTTATTTGTGTGTGTGTTGGGTTTGAACTTAGGGCCCTCTATTGCTGGAGCTACACCTCTAGTCCTTTTTTTGCTGCTGGTTGTTTTTCAGCCTGGATTGTGATCCTTCTATTTATGCTTCCTGCAGTAGCTGAGAGCCATGTGCCACCGTGCCCAGCATTTTCTGTTGACACAAGGTCTCCTTAACTTTTTGCCCCAGCTGGTCTGGAATTGCCATCCTCTAGTGTTTAGCTGCAATGATAAGCTTGAGTCATGCCTGGCTGTTCAGTCTTCTTGATGAACAGATCCCTTCATTATGTAATAACCTTTTGTCTCCTGTTAGGTTCCCCTGCCACTAGTACAGGGGTTTGAACTCAAGGCCTTACGCTTACTCGGCCACTCTACCACTTGAGCCACCCCACCAGCCATTTTTTGTGTGTGTTGGGTATTTTTGAGATAGGGGCACACTTTTTCCCAGGCTGACCTTGAACAGAGATCTCCTGATCTCTGCCTCCAGAGTAATTGGGTTTATAGATGGAAGTCTCTGGTACCCTGCTTCCTCTTAGTTTTTTACTTAAAGCCTATTTTGTCTGATAGAAATATAGCTACCCCTGTTCTCTCTGTTTGTATTTGCAAATCTTGTTCTATGCTTTCACTTTTTTTTTTTTTTTTTTTTTTTGGCGTTTGACCTGAGAACCTTATGGTTGTGAAGCAGGTGCTCTACTGCTTGAGCCACACCTGCAGTCCACTTTGCTTTGGTTATTTTGCAGTGTTTCTTATGAACTGTTTGCCCTGGCTGGCCTCAAATCTCAGTCCTCCCGATCTCAGCCTCCCAAGTAGCTAGGGTTACAGGAATGAGTAGCCAGCATGCAGCCATGCTTTCACTTCTAATCTATGTGTGTCCTGAAAGGTGAAGCGAATGTCTTGTATGCACCATTATAAATGCATCTTGCTTTTTAAATCCTTGCAGCCACTTTGTGGTGAGTGTTTTGGTGGTGCTAGGGTTTGAACTGAGGGCCTCAAGCCTTCTAAGCAGGTCCTCTACCACTTGAAGCATTTTACCAGCCCTTGAGAAGTGAGTTTAATCTGTGTCTATTCAGGGTAATTATTGATAGGTAAGGACCTCCTATTGCAATTTTGTTGTTTCTTGGTGGTTTTGTAGATCTTTTGTTTTTTTCTTCCCCTCTATCTTTAGTACAGTATTTTAAACTGGTAACAACTTGGTTAATATAGAATAACTATATTCCAGTTTTGTGTGTGTATGTGTGTGGGTTTGAACTCAGGGCCTACACCTTGAGCCACTCTACCCCAGCCCTTTTTTGTGATGGTTGTTTTCAAGATAGGGTCTCTCCGACTATTTGCTTGGGCTGGCTTCAAGCTGTGATCCTCCTGATCCTGCCTCCTGAGTAGCTAGGATTACAGGCGTAAGCCACTGGCACCCGGCTATCACCTTTCATTTTATGTGTTTAATTTTGCAATTTTTATCTTTAAGTTGCATTATTGTAGCTGTCAGTATTTTTAATAATTTGATTTTTAACCTCCTAAGGATATAAATGATAGACCACCATTACAGTATTAGAATATTGTGAATTTGTGTACATCTTTTTATCAGAGAATATGTTGTTTTGTCCCTGTTGTCTTCCCATGCTCCATTCAGTCCTCCCCACCCCTTGCTGGGGGATCATACCCAGGGTCTTATGCTTGCTAGGCAAGTACTTCATCACTGAGCTACATCCTCAGCCCTCTCCTTCCATTTTTCAAGGATAGCTTTACTAGATTCAGTTGGCAACTTTTTCTGTTCAGCCATTTATATATTCTCTCATTGTGTTGATTTGTAAGTTCCTGATAACAGATTTGCTCAGCCTTTTTAGAGTGCCTTCGTATTACGTGATTTACTTTTTTTCTTTTACTGCCTTTAGGCATGCTCTCTATTTACTTTTTTTTTTTTCCTCTTGGTGCTAGGAATCAAACCTACAGCTTTGTGTGCTCTAAGCACGTGCTGGATCCCAGTCCTGCATTTATTTTATTTGTTTATTTTGAGCAGGGTCTCTGTGTGGATAGCAGAGTGGCCTAGAACTCATTTTGTAACCCAGGATGGTCTTGAGCCTCCACCCCCACCCTCACCTTTTATCGGCTGGACCTGGGTGACTGGAGCCATAAAAGATGAGGGGACTACTAAGTCTTGCTCAATAGCCACTTTAATGAATATCACTTCTGCTTTTTGTAAACTCCTTTTTTCACAGAGAGCATGTGGTCAGAAAAAGCACGCCAAGTATTACATGTCAAGATTACACTAGTACAGGGAAGCACAGTTAAAATTAACTCTTTGTTATGTCTCCTTTAAAATGGGAACAGAGAAACAGGAGAAGCACATGGTCAGCATAACCTTCTTATTTACATCTGAAGGACACAAAGCCATCTGGGGAACCTTAAGCACTGTTGTTTTTCTGGATGTCTGGTTCTGAGACTTTTGTCTCAGTTCCTTGGAGCTTTCTTACAAGGCCAGATACCAAATCACACAGGCACAGTCTGGTCCTGAGGCCTTTGCCTCAGTTCCTTGGAGCTTTCTCACAAAGCCAGATATCAACTCACACACACAAGGTCCCACTGCTGGCTCTGACACCTCCCCATCAGGATTTAAATTCAGGGCCTTGTATTTGCTAGGGAAGCACTTCATTATCTGACCCAAGCCTCTAGACCTTTGTGCTTTAGTTTGTTTCTCAGATAAGGTCTTGTGCTTTTGCCCAGGCTGGCCTTGGACTGCAGTCCTTCTACCTCTTCCTTCCAAGTAGCTGGGATTATAGGTATGTATTACCATGCCCAGCTTGGTGTTTTTGCTGTTGTTGTGTTGTGTTTTTGGTTTTGATACTTTTTTTGGGGAGGTGGGGCTGGCACTAGGGGTTTGAACTCAGGGCCCCACATTTGCTAGGTGTGGGCTCTTACCGTTAGCCACTCCACCAGCCTATGTTTCTTGTTTTGATTTTGTTGTTTTGTGGTACTGGCGCCTGAACTCAGAGCTTTCTGCTTGCTGGGTAGATGCTGTAGTACTTGAGCCATGCCTCTGGCCCTGTATTGTGTTTTTAGGATTTGGTTTCTAACTCAATGTCTTTCTCTTCTATTGAAGCCCTGTAAATCAAGAATTTGCTGTTCTGTTGCTTTCCCATAAATACCTTAAGTGTTCTTTCTATTTTCATTTTTTCTCCCATGACTCTACAGTTTTATTTATCCTGTCTTGGGGATTGCAGGCTCTTCTGCTTGGTTAGTAGTTTTTGCTCTTTATTGTGCTTTTTATTTCCTTTGTCTGAAAGCTGAAGGAAGGAATAAATACACATGGAAGCAGAGCACACTGGAGAAAGTTCTTTATCAGTAGTATAAGGTGGTTCTCTGAGAAGACTCAGGAAACATTCAGGTGCTTGGCAAACAGTGTTCTGGTGCTGCTCTTGCAGGTGCTTTCTTTCCTCTACCTTGAGCCCCAGGCAGAGACCAGTACTTTCATACTGGGGCTCCAGTGCAGCTGAGCAGTGAGTGGCATGTATTCTGATGAGTTTGTAAACCTTGGCATTCTGGTTGTAATGCCTTACTGTCAAAGGTAGATATTACATTGTAAGTAACCCACATAGCAATTTCCCAAATCATTTATATGGTGGTTATTTTGGGGTATAGTGACCACCATAGAAGATGAGACAAAGTTATCTGTGAAGTCCTGGTTTCTTGCTTCCTCACTGTATGATATTGGAACAGTCACTTGTGTTTTTCTGAATCTAGGTTGTTTCATTGTTATATAGTGATTATGATATTTGCTGTGAAGGAATGTTAGAGTAATTGAATTAATAGAATAATTATATATAATTGACCGTATATAAAAATACATATAAAAAGCTTCCGGTATAATTTACAATACATTGGGTTCCTTGGGAAATGACAGTTGATGTTTAATTCCATATTGTATGGTGTGGCATTTTTACTGGCTTTTACCTGTTTTACCAGCAGAGAGTTGATACATGATATTTGGCAACTGCTAAGTAATGCTTGTTAATGATTGATGTCAACAGGAATCTAAATAATCCTGCTTAAAGAGGAATGAGTATTGTCATTATCCACTTAGATTCGTAAACTGCCCTGAAGGGTCCTTGGCATCACAGAAGAGCGGGATCACACATTTCATCATAAGACTACAGAATGGACAGTAGTAGTCCCTTGCATGGTAAGTCCTGTTGCTGTAGCTTTTCAGGGAATTTGCTATGGATCTCCACAGTATAGACCCAAGAGAGCTTGGCCAGAACAGTTTCACTGCTAGTCCATTTTGAGGTACTAAAGTAGGCCAGAGGGGGCTGTTTTGTAAGTGTGCTCTGCTTTGGGAGAAGAAAGTACATAATCCCATTCCTGAGTTCTGTCACCACAGGTGAATTAAATTGTTACAGTGAGAGCAGTTTCTCCTTTTATTTTTCTTGATGGGCAGCATGACTCAGGATCACTTTTCTGGCTATGTAAGTGACATAGAATTGCTGTGGTTTTGTGTGTGAGTTGTTTCGAATGAATTGGATTGTATGTCACTTTGAACTAGGATGGAATCCTGTTCATGCATGAGAATTTGGACTTCTGGTCAACTATGGGTTGTCATGTCATTCTTTTCCAGAAGATGTTCTTTCTGGGGACCTACTCTTCAGTCAAAAAGAAGAGACAGAGGCTGACAGTGCGGTGACTGACTGTCTGAGTAATTATCAGGTATAAAGACCATGTTTCCTTTTACAAACTGACTCTTTGCATCCACCAGCTAGACACCTTTCTAAGCAGCCTTGACTCCAGGGTTAAAGGAAATAAGGCTTTATTTGAGGATTGTGTTCCTAGTTGAATTTCCCCACAGAGTGGAGTGTTTCACAGTGGTGAAGAATTACCTTGAAAATTATTGTAGCATTTTAGTAATTTTTAATCTTTTAACCTTTTAAATTAGCATACATTGATAGTATGAGAGGGTCTTACTGATAATTCAGTTTTTATATACAGTGTACTTGAAAAATTTCACCCCGTCTTATATTCCTTAACGTCCCTTCTCCCTACCCCCTTTTTCAAAAGCATCATGTGAGTTTCATTTTGCTGTCTTCAGATATACACATGTGGTGGACTTTAATCTTTTTCACTCATCCATACCCTTTCCTCCTCCCTGCATCTGCCAGTTCTACCCCAAACATCTCCTTTTACACTCATGTTCCATTATTGTATTATTTTCATTTTATGTTTAGAGTCCACAAATGAGTGAAAGCATTCGGAAATTTGCCTTTTGAGCTGGGCTTATCTCACTTAATGTGATGACCTCCAGTTCCATCCACTTTCCTGAAGTTAAATAATTTCATTTTTTTTATGATTGAATACTCCATGGTGTGTGTTTGTGTATGTTTGTGTACCACATTTTCTTTACCCATTTTTTGGTTGTTTGGCACTCAGGCTTGATTCTACAGTTTGACTGTAGTGAGTAGAGCTGCCATATGACTTACACTCCTGTAGTGCTATGGCCAACAGTGGTATGGCATGGTCATACTTTTATTTTTGTTTATTTATTTATTTTTGGGTGGTACTAGAGTTTGAACTTAGACTCTTTAGCCTGCTAGGCAGGTACTCTACTACTTGAGACCCGAATCCCCAAGCCCAGGTAATCTTGGTCTTCATGTTGCCAAATGCATGTTTCTTGTTTTGCTCAGTGTTCTAAAAGATAATGAGAAAGGTGAAAGTGTCATTGCTCTATTTCATCTATTTCATTGATTTATTTTCATCATTTATTAAATGCACACAGTATGCCCATGGGTATATAACTGAAGAAGGTAAGACAAGAAGGAGATCTCTGTCTGTAGTTAGGTAAGTTTGTGTTTGAGATGTGCTATTAGAGCCATGGGACTGAAGCAGATGAATAGTGAGTGTGTGGCTAGAAAAGAGTCAGTCCCTAAGGCCTCTGAAACCTGGGGTAGACAGTGAAGGATTTGAGATGTACAGTATTGGGTCTCCCATCCTTATTCTCCTGTGAAATTGGGTGGCTATATTGTGTAGCTCAGCCAGCATGCCTGTGATGGTTTAGGATTTGGTGACCTTTGAGGATATGGCTGTGGACTTCACCCAGGAGGAGTGGACTTCAAAGAGCTCAGCTCAGAGAAACATACATAATGATGTGATGGTGAAGAACTACAAGAACCTGGCCACAGTAGGTGAGACTGTTACCATTTCTCATAATCTGACATGGATCAGGTACTTACTATTCTGGTATCTCTCACCTCTGAGAATGGGAAATAGCAAAGACAGTATCTCTCCTAATACATAATCTACTATGGTAGGGGTTGTGCCCCTGCCTTGGTGCTGGATATCACCAGTGCCTCATACATGCACAATCACTTAACTTAGCTACATCCCCAGCCTACTGTTGTAGTGTTATTTTTTTTTTGTGTGGGACTGGGGTTTGAACTCAGGGCTGCAAACTTACAAAGCAGGTATTCAACCTCTTGTGCTGTGCCTCCATTCCATTTTCTTCTGGTTATTTTGGAGATGAGGCCTCTCAAACTGTTGCCTGGCCTTAAACCTCAATCCTTCTGATCTCAGCCTCCCTAGTAGCTAGGATTGCAGGTGTGAGCCACCAATACCCAGCTAGTGTACTTATTTTATTTGATTAAAATGTTAGAGCTTTGGAAATATAAGTAATATATCAATTAACATTTCAGTGGTCAGAGATTATTAATCTTTGGGATTACAGAATGTGTCGATGTTTGCCTTTTATAGTTTTAAAATAATTTCACTGCTTTCATTAGAATTATAGACATGAGTTGTAGGATGATTTCTCATCTTTTCCATGAATGCGTCTTTCCCTATGTATAGGATGTCAGACACTCATCAAACCCAGTGCTATGTCTTGCTTGAAAGAAGAAGAAGAGATGATCGTGCAGAGCGGAGTTCTCCCAGGTGAGTGTGGAGAACACCCCTGGCAACTGACAACAGATTCAGTATATGCAGGCATAGTGAGGAAACTTTCCTTGAGATGGTCTTTTTTTTTTTTTTTCTTCAAACTATAAATTAATTGTACAAAGGGGTTTCATTGTGATATTATATACATGCATATAATGTACTTTGATTAAATTCATCCTACCTATATTACTATTTGTAATATCCCCTTTAAACACTTTTTAGTAAATTTCATTGATTTTTTTTTTTAAAATTTTTGGTGGGACTGGGATTTGAACTCAGGGCTTCAACTTGCAAAGTAGGCACTCTGCCTCTTGAGCCACATCTCTAGCCCATTTTTCTCTGAATATTTGGAGGTGGGGTCTCCTTAACTATTTGCCTGGGCTAGCCTCGAATCATGATCCTCCCTGTCTCAGCCTCCCAGGTAGCTAGTGTTACAGGAGTGAGCCATTGGCACCCAACTGTGCTGTTTTCATACTTCTGGATAATGTATTTCTGATTATATTCACCCCCATCACCTCTCTTTCTCCTTCCTCATCCTGTTGCTTCAGCACCCCTCCCTCCCCAGTCGTCTTTCTATAATCATGAGTCTTAATTCATAGCCCAGGGTGATCTGGAACTGGATCATCCTGTCTCAGCCTCATGAGTGCTGGAATCACAGGTGCGAGCCAATTTATTCTTTGTTTTTTGTTATTTTTCATTTTTGCAGTTTTATCTCAAGACCTTCCCCATGCTATGCAGGTACTCTACCACTTGAGCCATGCCCCAGCCCTAAACATAAGTTATTTCATGTAAACCAGTTTTTTGGTTTAATTTCAGAATTGGAAAGGCAACTGCAAACCAAAGATTCAGTACTTCAGCAGAATTTTTTTACCAGGCATACCTCTAGTACACAAAGGGTAAGTTTAACAAAGTATATTTTCTATATTACACATTCAGGCAAGATTGAGAATTCAATTAAAGGAAGTGAGGACGTGGAGAGTTACTTTAGAGAAATGGGTTTCACACAAGAAGGAAGCAAAGTCTTTGCATATATTCTAATAATGAATGTAGTGATAATGTGAAGCATGTATCTTTCCAAAAATGGCATGATTGGACAAACCAGGGGATGTGTTTCCTTGTAGGTATAGATCCACCTATAGAGCTGGTCAGTGCTAAAAAAAAAACTCATCCTGAAACTGTGGTTGAATTTCACCGGACAGCCACACATTACATATTAGTGAGGGAGTTCCCTAAAAATATCTCAGTTTTTTGTGGGTGCTCTGATACGTGTTAAGGGAGATGAAAGTCATTTATGAAGACTTTGTAAATGTGCTCAGTAGTGTGCTACAATTTAGCAGAATAGAACTCTTACTCTAGTTGTAGTGAGATGAGGTCACATGTAAGATGCCAAAAGCTGTATGGTTGGGGGACCATTGAACCTTGGTTAAAACCAGGGGAGACCTTAGAATCTTTCTTAGCATTGGTGTTACTTCCTCACTCTCCAGTGAGTATCGGTAGATATGCTGCTTGGCTTAAACCAGTATGTCTGTGATGATACAGGACTCAGTGACTTTTGAGGATGTGGCTGTAGACTTTACGCAGGAGGAGTGGACTTCCTTGGACCCAACTCAGAGAAACCTTTACAAAGATGTAATGCTGGAGAACTACCAGAACCTGGCCACAGTAGGTAAGTCTGCCATCATTCCTAAGCCTTTTAGACAACAGAATATGTACTTGCTGTGTCCCAAGATTAGTGATGTCAGCTCAGAGTACAGTGGGAAATAAACAGACACAGTCTTTTATTAATAGACTAAACAGCGTTTAATTAGTTAGTTGGTAGTTCTCAACTAAATGTTTCTAGGATCGATAGCATCACCATTGCTCTATTAGAAATGTGCATTCTGAGATTGTCTTTGTCATTCATTTTCTAACAGTCATTCCACATGGATCTGTTTCACTCTAAAGGTGTGAGAACCAGTGTTGTAGGTTTTTTTCCCTATGAAAATAAAGACCTGGATCATATGGCTCCAGTGGCCCTTACATCTTACTAAAAGACAGCCTTAGTGGCTTTGCGTGTATATCTTTTTTTGTTTTTTAAACCCACAATATTTAGAAGTAACTAGACCAAGAGTATTATGCTCCTTTAGCAATTAAATGTGAGATTAAGCCTGAATTACAGAATAAAACCAAGAAAACTGATCTCTTCAGGATACTAAAGCATGAGTATTTGTATTTTGTTGATCCTTTCATTAATTTCTTATTTTTATATTGATGGTACTGGGGTTTGAACTCAGAGCATTCTGCTTGCTAGGCAGGCACTCTGCTGCTTGAGCTACTCTGCCAACCCAGAAATACAGCTTTCTATCATGGGAAAGTTTGTCATCTATTACATGAGTCTCTTCCACTGATGTATCTTTCTTTGTGTATAGGAGGTCAGCTGTTCAAACCCAGTGTTATCTCTTGGTTGGAGGAAAAAGTAGAGTTAACAGTAATGGAGCGAGGCATTCTCCAAGGTGAGTGTTTGTGAAAAATATTGTCATTGGTATGTTCCATATGTTTGGAAGTATAGTGAAACTTTCTAAAGATGACTTTACTCTGAAGGCTAACGTCCTTGAACTGATTTTTGGGATATTGTCAGTGAGTTCAACGTTGACCTGCTTAGTGGTTCTGTTTGTGTGGCTGTTTCCTGTTTTCCTTCCCTAATTATATTGTTTCTGTTCACCATTAAATTTAAGTTTCATTGAAACAATTTCCAGACTTCTGTATTTTAACCTCACGTCTTTATGATTGGCAAGTTTCAAGCACAGGCAAACTACTGGAGTCTATCTTTTTATTGTTTAGCATGTTTAATATGTTTTAATAATGTTTAACTTAATGTTTAATTCAGTTTTATCATTTTAGTTTAAGCTCTCATTTTGTTGTGCAGATCTTTATAATTGTTTTTCTTTTCACTTCAGAATGGGAAATGCACCTTAAAACCAAAGCAATAGCACTCGAGCAGGATATATTTTGTTCAGATGCATCAAGTGGGATACAGCTGGTAAGAGTAACAAGGATATTTTTTAGTTTCCAAGTTCATGGAAGATTGGGAAGTCCCAGAAAGCTGATAGCATGAATGAGAGATATTTGAGAGAAGTAGTCATGACTCATAAGGAAACAATTTCCTTTTCTTTCTTAGGGTCTCATTTGTAGCCCAGTCTATCCTTGAACTTACTAGGTAGCCCAGGCTAGCTTTCATCTCACTATATAACCTAGGCTGGGCTTGCAACTTTGTGCCAGCATGCTTGGTACAGGGGAGCAGTTTTCCTATAGAGATGCCCCAAATTAGTATGAAGTTTGCTGCTTCAGAATTGCTACAAGTGCACATTTCTGGACTGGAGGATTGATTCAGTGTACAGTGAAGGCCCTGAGTTCAACCCAAATACCACTAAAAATAAGTAAAGAACAAGTACACATTTCTGTGTAATTCTGAAAAATCCTTTAATCCTCATTTATCCCTTTACATTAACAGGCAAAAAGGCACAATGGAAGGGAGCTCTGTGACTCTAAGCACGTTGGAAAAATCTTGAGTGAACACTCAAATATGAGTATTCCAAACACAGAGAACACTTCTGAGTGTAATCAGTATGAGAAAGACTTCCTTCCGCTGCTCAAGGAAACCTCCATAGAAGAGAAACTTGCTCTGTCGGGTCCCTTGACTCCAGATGATAACCAGAGAGTATTCACGGAAGACAAATCCTTTGAATGCAAGTCAGAGCAGTGTGGTCAAGCTTTTACTCCCCCCACAAGCCGTGATGGATGTGTCCAAATGCCCACTGAGAAAAAATACTATGAATGTAAGAAATGTGACAAATTCTTTTCACATCCTATCTACCTTAGTATTCATATGCAAAGCCACACTGTGGAGAAACCCTTTGACTGTAAAGAGTGTGGGAAAGCCTTTGCTGAGCGCTCAAGCTTAATTGTCCATCTCCGACAACACACTCGGGAAAAGTCCTATGAGTGCAAGGAATGTGGGAAAGCCTTCATTCAACCCTCACGCCTTACTGAACATATGAGAAGTCACACAGGAGAAAAGCCCTTTCAATGTGACCAGTGTGGGAATGCCTTTGCTTCTTCTTCTTACCTTACTACACACTTGAGAACTCACACTGGAGAGAAGCCTTTTGAGTGTAATGTATGTGGAAAAGCATTTACGCGTTCCTCCTACCTTCTCGGTCACATACGAACTCACACTGGAGAGAAGCCTTATGAATGTAAAGTATGTGGGAAGGCCTTCAGTGGGCGCTCATGGCTTACTATACACCTACGAAAGCATACTGGAGAGAGGCCCTATCCATGTACAGAATGTGAGAAAGCCTTTACCAGCTTCGCTCAACTTACTGAACATATAAAAACTCACACTGGCGAGAAGCCCTTTCGATGTAAGGTATGTGCAAGGACCTTTAGAAATTCCTCATGCCTTAAGACCCATTTTCGGATTCACACTGGAATAAAACCGTACAAATGTAATTACTGTGGGAAAGACTTCACTGCACGCTCGGGCCTTACTAAACATGTACTGATTCACAATGGCGAGAAGCCGTATGATTGTAAGGAATGCGGGAAAGCCTTTGGTACATCCTCAGGTCTTGTGGAACATATAAGAATTCACACAGGAGAGAAGCCCTTTGAATGTTACCAGTGTGGGAAAGCTTTGGCTCATTCCTCATCTCTTGTTGCCCATTTGAGAACTCACACTGGAGAGAAGCCCTTTGAGTGTAACATGTGTGAGAAAACATTTACGCGTTCTTCCTACCTTCGCATTCATATGCGAACTCACACCGGAGAGAAGCCGTATGAATGTAAGGAATGTGGAAAAACGTTTCCTGAGCGCTCTTGCCTTACTAAACACATAAGAACACATACTGGGGAGAGGCCCTATGAATGTAAGGAGTGTGGGAAAGGCTTTACCAGCTTTGCTCAACTTACAGTACACATAAAAACTCACAGTAATGAGAGGCCCTTTCAGTGTAAGGTATGCACAAAGTCCTTTAGAAATTCCTCATCACTTGAGACCCACTTTAGAATTCACACTGGAGTAAAACCCTATAAATGTACTTACTGTGGGAAAGCCTTCACTGCTCGCTCTGGCCTTACTATCCATTTGCGAAATCATACTGGGGAGAAGTCCTATGCATGCCAGGAATGTGGGAAAGCCTTCACCACTTCCTCAGGCCTTATTGCACATATAAGAAGTCACAAGGGAGAGAAGCCCTTTGAATGTGACCACTGTGGGAAGGCCTTCGCTTCCTCTTCATATCTTAATGTACATCTGAAGATTCACACTGGAGAGAAGCCCTTCCAGTGTACAGTGTGTGGAAAAACATTTACATGTTCTTCTTACCTTCCTGTTCACATGCGAACTCACACTGGAGAGAAGCCCTTTCAGTGTATGATATGTGGAAAGTCATTTTTGTGGTCCTCTTATCTTCGAGTTCACATGCGAATTCACACTGGAGAGAAGCCCTATGCATGTCAGTACTGTGGAAAAGCCTTTACTGAGCACTCAGGCCTTAATAAGCATTTACGAAAACACACCGAAGAAAAACCGTATGACTATAAGGAATGTGAGGAAACCTTCACTGGTTCTTCTGATGTTAATGAACATGAAAACTCCCACTGGAGAGAAACCCTTTGAACGTAAGGAATTCAGAAAGTCTTTTAAGAAGCCCTCTACCCTTTGTTATCACAATGAATTCACAGCATTGAGAAATCTTAGGAATATTAGCAATATATAAAAGCATTCAGTTGTTGCTGTTTGCTTAAAAGACATGAAACTCACTCTGGTGATGCTCTCCAATTTTAAGGAATGTGATTGAGTCATTGTAATCTCACAGTCTAGCATGTAAGAACTCACTCCAAAGCTGTGTAGTATAGGAAACATGCCAAACCCTTTAGTATTTACTTGAGTCTTACTAAATATGTGAGGTGCTGCAAGAGAGAACTGATGCCAGACATGTGGAAACGTAGTTCAGTAGCTTCATGTTCACGTGTGAGCTCACAGTGAGACAAACTTCATGCAATTTGGAAAGTTGCTTTTCATACAAGTTTGACTAACTGGTGTTTCACAATGAACAGTGTGAAGCTTCACTGTGTCTTGAAATCTTGTAACAGATAATGGCTTTCTGGGTGGTTCTCTAGATAAATATTGAATATTCCAAGTATTACCATATTTGTGTATTTTTATGACTTCAATTATAAATTTCTAATTTCCAGTAGAGTTTTCCTTTTTAAAATGTCCCTCTTTGATATGACTGAAAACTTGTTTATATTTAGAGTCTACCATCTGAGGTGCCATCCTTAAATTCTGTGAAATGATGGACACCCAAATCAAATTCTCCATTATTTTGCCTAGTTTGATTTGTTGTGTTATGGAAACACTTTCTGCTGTCTTAGGTTTCAAGAACATGTTAACTAAAATCACCATGTTTTATATTAAGGGTTCTAGTACATACTTATCTCTTCATTGAAACTTCGTAGCCACTATTCCATTCTGTGATTTGAGTTCAGTTTTCTTTAGAGTGAGATCATACAGTATTTGTATTCTTACTATATTTGTCTTCTCTCTCTCCTTTTTTTTTTTTCCCACTCCAATGGTACTGGGGTTTGAATTCAGGTTCTCATGCTTGCTAGGCAGGCATGCTGCCACATGAGCCACTCTGCCAGCCCTTTTTTGTAGGGCCTGTTGAACTGTTTGCCTGGGCTAGCTTTGAACGACAATCCTCTTGATCTGTGTGCCTCCTGAGTAGCTTGGATTACAGGCCTGAGCCTTTGGTGCCCGGCTCATCTGGTTTATTTCAGTTAACATCCTGTGCTCTAGGTTGAACTGTATTATTGACACATTACAGAATTTCCTCATTGATAGCTAAATGTTTTGTTTTAAGGCCATCTTTTATTTATCCATTGATTTGTCAAGGGGCACTTAGGTTGTTTTCATACCTTGGCTGTTATGAGTATTGGCACAGTGAACATTAGCCCAGTTCTCTTTTTGAGTTAGTGACTTTTTTTTCCCCATGGGACTGGGGTTAAACTCAGGACTTCATACATGCAAAACAGATGCTGTACCTCTTGAGCCACACTTCTGGTTCATTTTACTCTGGTTATTTTGGAGATGGACTTTCATGAACTGTTTGCCTATCTAGTCTCCAACCTTGGTCCTCCCAGTCTCAGCTTTCCAAGTAGGGATTACAGGTGTGACCCACTGGCTCACAGTTTGAGTTAGTGTTTTTATGTCCTTAGATATAAACCCAGAAATAGGTTTGCTGTATTTTTATATGTGCCATCTTTACATGAGGTAATATGATTATAGTTTTGGTTTGCATTTCCCTGATGACTGCTAATTTTGCATGTCTTTCATATACCTGCAAGGCATTTGCATATCTTTGGGAATATAACCATTTCAGTTCTTTGTTGATTTTAAAATTGGGATTTTTTTTTTCTTTGCTATGGAGTTATGAGTTGCTTACCTGTTTTGGACATTAACGTCACATAAACGGTTTATGTTTACAAATATTTTCTCTATATACATTGCCTTTTCACTTTTTTGTGCTCTGTTTTGTTTTGCTAAGCTAAATCTTTTTAGTTTGCTATAGCTCTAGTTTATTTTTCACTTCTGATGCCTCTGCTTTTGGTGACAACTCCAAAATATCATTGCCAAAAGCCAGAAAGCTTTTCTTTTACAAGAAAAGCTTTAGGTTTGCTGGGGGCATAGCTCATGTGTATACAGTTGCCTAGCAAGTGCCAGACTACTGAAAAAAAAAAAAAAAGCGTTAGGTTTTCTTTTGTTTATTTGTTTTTAAGGGTAGGATCTCACTGTGTAGCCCATGCTGGCCTTGAACTCATTTCTTTGAAATATACTTTTGGAAAAACTATGAAAAAAACAGGAGAAAAAGAAAGCATAACATCTTAGAATGGTCACCTATCAAAGTATAATAGTTGTAAATACATATGAACCCAGCCAGCTACTCTGGAGGACCAAAGCACAGGCTGTCTCAGACAAAATAACACAAGACCCTAAGTGCGAAAGCCAAAAAGTCTGGAGGTGTGGTTCAAGTGGTGGTGCCCATGCCTAGCAAGTATTAGGCATATTCTGATAGGTGAAGCATTCCAAATCTTTTGAGATGATGTCTGTTTCTTTTTCTTAACCTTTTTTTTTTTTTTAATGAAACTTTTTTTTTCCCTCCTCTTCTCCCCGCCCCCCAACCCCCGTGGTGCGCGGGATGAAACCCTAGCTGTTTTCCATGTGAGGCAAACCCTAATCACTGAGTCTCACCTCCAGCCTCATCACTAATGTACCTTGACAACCCATTTGGCAGAATCTGAGTTTGAACATGTGTGCATCCTATTCAGCAAAATAAATGGCCATATAACAAATGTCAAAGATTACTTAGAGATGTTGGATTTGAAGTAGCTTTTTAAGGGAAAACTCAATTCTCCCTGAACTTAAAATAATAAAAATAAATTATGGTAGGCTTACTTTAATGGAATGCTTTCTTCAAAGAAAACAATATTAGTATTAGCTTGCTAGTTTTGATGGTAAAGTAAGCAACACGGAGGAGGACTTGGGGTATAGCTCAGTGCCAGAATGTGTGCTTTGCAGGAATGAGGCTGTGGGTTTCATTCCCAGCACTGCCAATCCCCCCCCTCCATATAAAAAAAACAAAAAACAAAAAAACCATGTATCATACTTTTATTTTGGTGGTACTGAGGTTTGAACTTGGCCTCACTCTTACTAGGCAGTTGTTCTATCACTTGAGCCACTCCACCAGCCCTTTGTTGTATTGGGTATTTTTGAGATACAGTCTCGAGCACTGTTTGCCCAGGCTGGCTTCGTACTTTGATCCTCCTCATCTCTGCCTCCTGAGTAGCTAGGATAACAGGTGTGAGCCACCAGTGCCCATCTCTCACACCATTGAGTCATGTTCAGACATGGGTAAATGAAGGAATTACTTGGTTCTCCATTTTACCTACTTCAAGATTTTAATTACATTTATTTTTTTTCTGCTCATGGTATCACATGGCTACAATCCAGGTATAGATTAGATTCTGGCTTTGTAGTTTAACTAGGGAAACGTGTGCTGTGCTCAGATGATTGGTAACATTTACTTCCTTGCAACTATAGGACTTGGTGTTTGCTGTAAGGCTGACCTCAGCTAGAGAATAACCTACCATTCCTGGTATGTGACCCCTTCGTTCAACCAGTTGGAAGAGTCTGAACCTTAGGGAGGCCTAGGCCCTCTCCAAAGAAGGTTGATGGAGCTGGGCACTGGTGGCTCACGTCTGTAATCCTAACTACTCTGGAGGCACAGATCAGGAGGATCATGGTCCAGAGCCATCCTGAGCAAACTGTTCTCCAAACCCTATCTCGAAAAAACCCATCACAAAAAAAGGGCTTGTGAACCAGCTCAACGTGCAGTCCTTGAGTTGAAGCCCCAGTACCACACACCAATCAATAAATAAAAAAATAAATAAAATCATGGACTGGGGGTGTGGCACAAGTGGAGCACCTGTTAAGCAAGCACAAGGCCCTGAGTTCAAACCGAGTACAGTCCCCCTCAAAAAAAAAAAAGTTTCCCCTGGTTATATCTGATCCACCATGATAATTTCCCTGTTTATGAACACAAAACCAACTCATTCAGAACCTTTATAATTGTAAATGCCCTTCGTATTTCCCATACTCTTAGCTGGAAGTAGTTGACCAGCCTTGTGCACATGCAGGAGGAGGCAGTGGTCTAGAGCTAGAAATATTGTGGTTATTGGTGTCTGTTGGACCTGCTAGTTCTATTCCTGTGGGTAGTGTACGAGTTTTCTGAGTGACTCTGAACTCCATATGCACAAGTCAAATTTGTGGCAAAGCTCCAAGGCATTGGGGAGCTGCACCTGGTAAGTTAGTGTGCAGGCGTTTGGCCTCCACTGTCTACACAAAGCACTGAGTAGCATGGTGAGCTGGGGCACACAGGAGCTGAGACTGGCAGGCTGATCCTCAATGGCAACTTGGATACTAAGTCACAGCCTAGGTCCCTCAATGTCTCTATCTGGAGGTCTGTGGGCGGCAAGCCTTTGGGGCACAGGGCAGAGCTTTTGAGTACATGGGAAGTTAAGTTGACATGCCTCACACATTAAAGGATGCACACAGTATCCTTGTTATAGGGGACACAAGAAATAAGCCAGGAAGTCCATTGGTGCATATGCTGGCAGTGCTTCTCCCATGGGAGTTTTTGTTGTCTGGGTTAGGTGGGCTGGAGTGGAGCTCCCAGTTGAACTGTTGTATTCTGTGTGCATGTATGGTTTTTGCATGACAAGAGACTGATCAGCTAACTGTCACAGCTGAATGCAGTAACAAAAGTTGTCTTCCTTTGCATTGTTCATCCAGGGCTTCATTATGTTAACAGCTAAAACTATCCAGTGTAAAACTTAAGTGCTTGATGTTGAATATGGGGGAGCTCACTTGTAATCTGAACACTTGGGAGCTGGAGACAGGAGGATCTCAAGTTTGAAGCGATCCTGGGCTACATGAAGAGATCCTATCACGAAAAAGCAAGGGCTGGACATGGTGCACATCTGTAATCCCAGCTACTTGGATTGGATAAGGGGGAATCAAGGTTAGAGGCTATCCCAGGCAAATAGTTCTTGAGACCCCATGTCCAAAATAACCATCACAAAATGAACTGAAGGTGTGGTTCAAGAAGTGGAGTGCCTGGTTTGCAAGTGTGAAGCCCTGAGTTTAAGTCCCATTAAAAAAAAAAAAAAAAAAAAGGGCGCTGGTTGCCCACACCTGCAATCCTAGCAACTCAGGAGGCAGAGATTAGGAGGATCCTGGTTTGAAGCCATCCCAGGCAAATTTTTTGTGAGACCCTATCTCGAAAACACCCATCACAAAAAAAGGGCTGGTGGAGTGACTCAAGGTATAGGCCCTGAGTTCAAGCCCCAGTACCGCAAAAAAGGAAAAAATAAGGACTGGGTGCGGTGGCTTACGCCTATAATATGAAACATTTGGGAAGCAGAGACTGGGAAGATTGTGGTTTGAGGCCAGCAAAAACATTAGTGAGACCCATCTCAAATAAGCTGGTGTGATGGTGTGCAGCTGTAAATCTAGTTATGCGGAAAAATTAGGTAGGAAGATCTTAGTCCAATGCTGGCACTGGGTGAAAATACCAGACCCTGTGAAAAAAAGGGCTGAGAGTGTGGCTTAGTTGGTAGAGTGCCTGCCTAGGAAACTCAAGGCCCTGAGTTCAGACTCCAGTACCGCCTCTGCCCCCAAAAATAAAAATAAAAATACATGCTTAAAGATCCCAGTCTTAACTGGGTACCAGTGAGTGGCTCACTCCTCTAATCCTAGCTACTCAGGAGGCAGAGATCAGGAGGATGGTGGTTTGAAGCTAACCCAGGCAAATAGTTCGTGAGACCCTATCTTGAAAATACCTAACATACGCACACACACACAAAAGGGCTGATGGAGTGGCTCAAGGTGTAGGCCCTGAGTTCAAACCCCAGTACTCAAAACAAACAAAAAAACCCTGTCTTTTCCATAGCAGTTCCTGAAGGTGCATTTGGATAATGAATTGATAACTGGCACGGTCTTCACTTTGGCCAGTCAGCATCCACATGCACCTGTCCATTGTGATGGACTTTAAATACCCTCACATTCTCTAGATTTCTCCCACTGTTACTCAAGGGAAGAAGTTCTTACCCTTCAAGTGAGAAGATTCACAGTCTTTGTTCATAGCCCATATTTCAAATGTGACATTCTCACTGAATAGTACCTAAATTTACTAAAGTGTAAACTTAATCTCCAATAACTTGTGTACAAAATAGAAAAAAGATGGAGATAGAAGGTGGATGTTTAGTTTACATAAATATATGCATATAAGCAAATGATGAGCCAAAATAAAACATGCAAAACTAATAAAGAGTTCTTGCTTCTATAACTGTTCTCAGAAATTTGTAGCTGCTGGCCACTGGTTTATGAATTCACTGTCTGTTTCCATCTGTCCCTTATCCTCAGTGAAAATGTAAGCTGTTCTAATTGTGTACCTGATGGAGTATCCCAAACCATTCCCAAGTGCCCTGTGTCTTCCATGCCCTTTTTTCCTCAGGCACGAAGTAACTTGGATGTGCCAGACTTCACCCTTGCCTCAGTTGTACCGCCATTCTCCAGGTTCCCTTTGGTCACTGGCATCAATTGCTCCAGTGACTCCCCCACTTTTCTTCTTGATTTAGTGTTATACAAAATGGCCAGAATGGTCAGATGGCAGTGTAACATTCCAATGCAAGCCACCCCACCCCACCTTTCATTGGGATGACATTGTGAGTGATGGGCTATTTGATAAGCCCAGTCGCGTGTTAGGGACCTGCTCCCACTGTCACACTTAATTTTTAGTAAAAGATGGTTTCTTGACGAGAAGCAGTGCCATGCGAATGCCATGACTACAGGTAGAGTATTTGAAATGAACAAACATGCATACATATATGTAATATCCAGAATGTGAACAATTGTGTCAGCATTGGTAAGGGGAAGTCCACATTGTTAAGCTATGAATGGGCTCATCCCTTTCTTTATAGCCACTTAATCCTGGGCCCATGATGCAAACACTAGGATAGGTAAGAAAGATATCTTACCTAAGCAGTGTATCATGTTGTTTGATTGTTAATAGTCTCATTTCTTGAGGATCACTTTGGTGTCTGTTCACATGGGAATACAATTAAGTACCTCCATGTCTTTTTAAGAAATACCACGTTGGCGGCGCGCCAGTGGCTCACACCTGGAATCTTAGCTATTTGGAAGGCTGACACTGGGAAAATTGCAGTTTTAAGCTAGCCCAAACAAATAGTTCCCAAGACCTCATCTCCAACATAACCAGAATAAAAAGGACTGGAGGTGTGTGTGGCTCAAGGGGTAAAGCGCCTGCATTGCAAGCTTGAAGGCCTGAGTTCAAACCCCATACACACAAAAATAAAGATCAGGCTGTATACATTTCCTAGCCTCTTGTCACCAGGCTGGTTCCTTTCACAATCCTTGATCATTCAGTGAAACCATTGGAAATCATTTATGTAATAGTATTTCTGCATCCTTCTAGCTATCTCTCATTCCAGACCCAGAGAAGTGTCAAATCAGATGCCTCAAGTCTTGCCATTGCTCTGTGGGGCAACTGTACTTGCCTTGTGTGCTTTTTTCCAGTGCTGGGGATGGACCCCAGGGTCTCATGTATGTTAAGGTAAGTGCACTCCACTGAACTATACCCATAGTCCTTGAAGAGATTTTGCATGCGTGCGTGTGTGCGTGTGCGTGTGTGTGTGTGAGTGAGTGAGATGGGATCTCACTGTGTAGCCCAGGATAGACTGGAACTTGTGGTCCTCCTGCCTCACCATCCCAAGTGCTGGAACTATAGGACTGTGTTACCATGCCTGGTTACTGAAGAGAATTTTTTTTTTAAAAACGAACTTCTACAGGCTCGTGCCTGTAATTCCAGCTACTCAGGAGGCAGAGATCAGGAGGATTGCTGTTGAAGGCCACTCTGGGCAGATAGGTCATGAAACTCCATCTACAAAATAGCCAGGCAAAATGGACTAGAGGTGTAGGTCAAGAAGTAGAGCACCTGCTTTGCAAGTGAAGCCCTGAGTTCCCCAGTCCCATGAGAGGAAAAAAAAAAGCCATTCCTTTTGTTACTAGAGCCCTCTGCCTGGACATTGGGTATCAAGTTTATGATATCATAAAAAAGAATTTTAGAACACATCAAGGTAGAGTTCAAGAAAGTTTATTAGTAAAACAATGCAAAGGAGGGGTTGGAGGTGTGACTGAAGTGGTAGAGCGACTGCCTAGCAAATGTAAAGGCCCTGAGCTCAAACTCCAGTACCACAAAAAAAAAAAAAAAAAAAAGCAAAGGAAAGATAGAAACATAATACACAGCCCAGACATGGGTGCAGCAAGCACATCTGACAATAGGTGCATGCACGAGTGCTCTAGCATTGAGGTTTTGTGGTGAAAAAGTAGGCTGGGGATTTGGCTCAAATTTACCTTAGGGAAAGTGCTCCTCTTTGTTCTAACACCTGGTATATTTAATTATTTTTGCTGTTGTGATTTTATCAGTTGGGTCCAGAGTTGGTCCACTTATTAAATTTGGGTCATTATGACAGGCATCTGAGCATCCCTTTGAACAAAGGATGGGTCCTGCCATATGCTCCCTTCAAAGATGACCATCTTTGCAATAAGTATTTTCCCTTGTCAACATTTTTTGTGTCCAGAGGAGTCAGTTTCCCAGGTGGTTTTTTTTTTTCCAAGATAAGTCTTTCTTAAAGTTACCCTTGCTCAGTTTCCTGAGCACACTAATTATTTGGGCAAGGGGGGCAAAGTCAGAGGGACAGAACTGCTCTTTTTCTTTTTTTTTTCCTTTTTACTACAGCTTGTTGAGGAGGGTGTAAGGCTCAAAGCAAACAAAAAAAAAGTATCTTGTTCTTTTAATCCAGTCATTCATTAATATAGTGTTTATCTCCAAATTCCTGGTTGCTGCTTCCCTGCCTCCTTTTCCCTGATCTATTCTGCCTCATTTTCCCCCTAAATGACTTTGGTCCCTGAGTCTTAAGGGAAGCTGACTGGATGGAAGTCAGTCTCCCTAATTGCTCCAAGCTGAAATTAGACACTGACCCTAAGAAGGGACCAGAAGTCATGTCCTATCTGATCTAATAGCAACATGGGAAGCTCAGTTGTTGAACTACAACGATCAAATGACACTGGGGGTATCACAGGGCTCTTAACTGGAAAGCTGTAGGAGAGATTAGGATATTTTATGAAAACAGTATAATGAATCAGCAGAGTAAACTTTTCTTATATGAATAACATAAGGACAAGCAACATCTTTTTATTAAGAGGTTTGAAAGAACCATCAAATTAATAAAGCATTAAGATTTAAGGCAGGATGTGACATTGTTTTGATTTGTGAATCTAAATTCTGGAGTATTGTATGTTTAGCCATGCAATAGCTCTGTGAACACGAACTGTTAAAATATGTTTGGAATCAGAGGAAGTAGTTACTATTTTTTCATTTAAATACAAGCTGTTTGTCAAGGGCATGCGTTAGCCTTTAGTGTAGAGGTGTCTGGTTGAAGGATTTGTTTTTGGGTCAGGTAACTGTAGGAACCCTTTCTTTGGGCTGAAGGCATAGTTCAAGTAGTACAGCATCTGCCTAGCAAGTGCGAGGCCTTGAGTTTAAACCTCAGTACCACCAAAAAAAGAAAAAGAACCCTTTCTTTGCCAGGTGCCAGTGGCTCAAGCCTGTAATCCTAACTACTTGGGAGGCTGAGATAAGGAGGATCTTAGTTCAAGGCTAACCTGGGCAAACAGTTCACGAGACACCCCATCTCCAAAATAACCAGAGCAAAATGGACTGGAGGTGTAAGCTTTAGTAGTAGAGCACGTGCTTTACAAGTGTGAAGCCCTGACTTTGAATCCCAGTCCCACCAGGAAAAAAAAAATATATATATAGTCAAGATATGATTAGGAGCACATGCACACAAGCCTGTAAAAGGCTGGCAACAATAACCATCTTAGTTTCCCTGACCTATCCTGGCTACTTGATGATACATTTTGCACATCAAAATTGAAAAGTTAATCTAGCAATTAGCTATCATTTTGATAGAGGCATAAAGTACTTTTGATAATGTACATGAATAATTCTTGTTGATAACGAGCTATTAAGTCAGTTTAAATTTATTAAATCTTCAAAGATTAGCCTCCTGAAATCACAGCAAACAGGAGTATGAGAGAAACTTTTTTTTTTTGGCGGTACTGGGGTTTGAACTCAGGGCCTCACCATTGGTAGGCAGGTGCTCTACCTCTTGAACCACTCCTCCAGCCCAAAGGAAAGGTGTGTGTGACAGGAACTCACTATGTAGTCCAGTATGGTCTCAAACTACAGATCCTTCTGCCTCCAGCTCCTGAGTGCTGGGGTTATAGGTGTGCACCTCCTGCCCAGCATCTTAATTTTTAGTAATTTTATTTTTGGGGTGCTGGGGGTAGAATCCAGGGCCCTACACATACAGGGAACTGCTTTCTTCCATTCCTGTGCTAGAGAAACTTTAATTACCTTGTGCTCTGTGTGTAAGTCAGTAGTAGAGTGCTTCTTCCATAGCATGTAGATTCAGTTCCCAGCACCACACAAATTAAAAAAGCTACTTAAATAATGAGAGAATAATTAAAGAGTGCCTGGTATCAGTGTTATTTTACAACATTGCATGTGTTGGGTCTGGATACCTAAGGCAGATGAGTAAGTAGCCCATCGCCCATGGACAGCACCATGAGCCCTGCACCCTGAGAAGGAGTTATAAATCTACATTCCTGCATCCCCAGAGGGAGTTATAAACCTGAATTCCTGTACCCTGAGGAGGAGATACAGGGTCCCACAAATCTGTCACAGGACTGATGAACAAAATGCTCTCAATGTTGTTCTCCCCTCCTCCCCCCAGTAAGGGGCAAACAGACCAGCTCATCTAAGGGGGCCCCCATGCAAATACATGCCCAATAGGAGAAACCCAGAGTTAAAGCGTCCTTAAAAAGCCCCAGCCTTCACCTAAGCAGGGAGTTATCGGCTTCCGGGCTCCCCGGCAGTGCTCTAGTTGTAGCTTTTCTCTCTAATAAATCCTGTCATTCAGCTGCCTCACTAGCCAGTTCTCTGGCCTGTGAAGGCAAGGACCCTCAACACCGGCCTGCAACACTTCGACACCAGCATGTGACACATGGAAGCCCTGGATCTATTGGTAAGATACATGAAGTGAAAACAAATAAAACATATATATATATATATATATATATATATACACTTAGATACATGTATTTTCCTATATATATTCATACATATAGGCATTTCTATATATATATATGAATATACGTATATGTGCATTTCCATATATACATGAAAAAGTTGAAGAGTTACAAAAAAATTAGTATATTGAAAAAGCAAAGGGACCACGTAGGGTTTATCATGGTGCCTAAATAAAAAGAAACATGGCGGGCGAGGGGCTGAGGATGTAGCTCAGGGGTAGAACTAGCCCCCGTACTGCAAAAAATAAAAGGACAGAGACGTGACTGAATGGAGAAAATAGACCATCTTCTGGACTGGTATCTGTGAAACCGCACGAAATCGCTACAAGGGCCGAGAGCGCTGGAGAAGACATAAAAGGACTCAAGGGCGACTCCCTACCCCAATGTCCTTTTGTTCTAACCACGCGCAGGCCCGGCCCCGCCCCCAGGTCGCGTTCTAATCACAACCTCCTGGGCTGTGCGGTTTTTGTGTCGTGTCTTTGGCACATCCGCCTTCTAACAGTAGGAACCAAGAATTCCTCCGCCCGCATGGGTCCAATGCAAGCCGGACCCTCCTCCCGTGAGGGAGCGGAAGTGACGTCAGAACCCCTCTCGTATTCCTCTTAGAATCTTTTGTTTGTGGTTGTCTAGCCGTTGGCTGCTTGGGTGAGGTCTTTGTAGTTTGAAGGAGTGCGACAAAGCGACCAAGCGACCATGGGACCTCTTTAGAAAAGCCAGGCACGGTCCGCCGGGTCCTGTGACTCGGCCAGGTCCGACCGACCGCTAGAGCCATTGTTCCCGTGAAAAGATCCCTGTTTGGAAGTGGGCAATGGCGCTACCGCGGGGAGTCTCCATCCACTGTGCTTATCTCCTCCAAAGCCTCCTCTAAAGCAACCTTTGTGACTTGTTTTCCCGAAGAAAGTGAATTTCCATCACTTGAGGTCGGTGACTGGGACCCTCCCATCCTCACGGACACCGGGGTTTAGGGGTGTTCTTTTGAGGCAGGGTGAAAATTGTTTCAAAGGGGTTTCCCTTTTTTTTTCTGGCCATAGTGGGTTTGAACTCAGAGTCACCTTCTTGCCTGTTGCTTGAGATGGGATGCTGGCTAACTTTTTACTGGGCTTGAAACCGGAGTTTTGCACCCCACTCCCAAACTCCTGGCCTTGCACATGTCAGGTTCTGCCACTCTATACCTAAGTAGACGTTTATGGTGAGGGGCACAGAAAGGAGATTTATTACACCGTCTGGGACAAGCGGTGGGAAGAGGCAGGGTAAGCACTCAGCCCGTCGTCGGCCATTTTCAGGGTACAGACATCAGCTTTAGCTTTAAATACACAAAGAGGGCAGGGAACAAAAGGTATGCAAAGTTAAACAGCCCCAATCACAGGTGTGTTCCATTGGTAGAGTGGAGCCTGGTTGACCGTTATCTCAGTCCTTGTTCTTTGAAGATTCCCAAATAGTTATAACTCATCATTTGAGAGGAACAGTCTGGTTCCATGAGTTGATTACTCCTGCTCCAGGGTGTAGTCTCATCATTATAGACAATTGCCCTCATTTGGAGGGGTGATCTGTCCTGCCAGGCTGCACTGCTTCTTACAAAAAGTTTCAGTTCCTTGTCATAAAGATCAATCCTGTCCTTTCATTTAATTTCTTATTAGCATATTATTGTTGTACTGAGTTTAACAAAATTGCTTACAATAGATTCATCCCCTCCATCATTCTCCTTTATTCCTCCTCTGCTCCTCCTGTCCTTCCTTGATTTCAAGGTGGCTGCAGGAAAGAATGGCTTGGAGCAAAGAACAATAGATACAAAATGGAGACAAATGCCAGACTTTTCTCCTGTGTTTAATTTGTAGGCCCAGTTAAGGAGTTCCTGCTTTTCAGCAAAAGCAGCCTAAGCACCTCTGTTTTTTTTTGGTGCTACTGGGGCTGAATTCAGGGCTTTGCACTTGCTAGGCAGAGCCACTCTGCCAGCCAAGTTAAAGCACCTCTTAAAACCTCTTAAAGGCTGACTGGTCTCCAACTGAGACCCTCGGAATCTTGGTATAGCTGGAACTATACGAGTGGACTAGCACACCTGACCCCCTCAAAGGTTTTGTTTTATTTTGTTTTCATTGTGTATTTCAGATTGATGTTTCATCAAAGATTTTTGGCTTTGTCATTCCAAATCCTGGATTTATTTTTGCAACTTTATGTTCAAGCATTAAAATGTGTATATTTCTTTTCTTTCTTTTTCTTGAAACATTCTTGCTTTGTATCCCAGACTGGCCTTGAGCTTGGTATGCAGCTCCCATTGGCCTTGAACTTTGAATCCTGTGTCAATCACTTGAGTGCAGGGATTACATGCCAGAACTCCCATGTCTTCAAATATGCCTATTTCTGCATGTGAATATAAATTTTGTAGATCTCAAGTGTTTCTGAGGCAGAATAGATCAGGGAAAAGGAGGCATGGGAAACAGCAGCCAGGAATTCACCAATAAACACTTTATAACACTGTAGTAATGAATGGCTGGGTTAAAAGCACAAGACACTATTTTTTTTTCCTTTAAGCCTCAATCAGCCTCAACATTTAGTAAAAAGAAAAAATAAAGAGAAAGCGCAGTTCTGTACCTCTGACCTTGGCTAAATAATTAGCATGCTCTGGAAACTGAGCAAGGATATGTTATCCTGGAAAAAAACAGAAACAAAAAACGCCTGGGAAACTGATTCCTCTGGGCACAAAAAAATGTTTACGAAAGAAAATACTTATTGCAAAGATGGACATCTTTGAAGGGAGCATATGGCAGCACCCGTCCTAAATTTAAAGGGATGCTTAGATGTCTGTGTCTTAATTGCCCAAATTTAATAAGTAGGCCAACCTTGAAGTCTTTGGGTCCAAGTGATAAAACAGTGTAAGCAAAAATAATTAAATATGCCTGTTGCGAAAACAAAGAGAAGCACTTTTCCTATGGTAAACTTGAGCCAAACCCTAAATCTGCTTTTCACCATAAATACCCTTGATGTTAGAGCATTCATTGCACCTGTTACCAGATGTTCCTGAGCCCATGTCTGGGCTGTGTACTATGTTTCTATCTATCTTTCTATGTTTTTCATCTCTCCTTTGCTTTGCTGTACTAATAAACTTTCTTGACCTTTACGTTGATGTGTTTTACTTATTTATTTTTTGCAGTACTGGGGCTCTAACTCAGGGCCTATACCTTGAGCCACTTCACCAGCCCTATTTTTTTGTGAAGGGTTTTTGGAGATAGGGTCTTGAGAACTGTTTGCCCCGGCTGGCTTCAAACCATTATCCTGATCTCTGTGTCCTGGTCCTGTGTGGCTAGGATGATTGGTGTGAGACACTGACACCTGGCAATTTTTTTTTTTTTTTTTTTGGCTTCCTCTCTTTGGAGACCTCCCTGGGGCATTGAGGTTTCCAGTAACATTTCCACTAAAGGAAATGAAGATTGCTTAGCTCTTTTCTTTCTGAAGTTCCTATGCCTGTATATCCCCCACAGAAATTAAAATCTTCATGAGTCAACCTAGTGCCAGTGGCTCACACCTGTAATTCTAGCTACTTGGGAGGCTGAGATTGGGTGGTTTGAGGCCAGCCGGGCAAATAATTACCAAGTCCTTATCTCCAAAATAACTAGAGCAAAATGGACTGGAGATGTAGCTCATGTGGTAGAGTACCTGCTTTGCAAGTGCGAAGCCCTGAATTCAAACCCCAGTCTAACTAAAAACAACCAACCAACCTCCAGAAATAAAGGATGGAGAATTTGTTACAGTGGTTGTAGAATAATCAAATTTACCATTGGTCTGGTGGAGTGGCACAAGTGCTCTAGCAAGCATGAGGCCCTCAGTTCAAACTTAGTACTGCAAAAATAAAAACATATAAAACACATTGCCTTACTAAAACCACAATTTACCAATATGAGAACTGTGAAAGTTAAAAATAATAATGTGTAATATCTCCTCTGTGTACCAAAATTCTTCCTATTTCCACCAAAATGCTTTTGGGTGCTTTTTTTTTTTTTTTTTTTTTTCTGAGACAGTGTCTTAAAAAGGCTGGCCTGGAATGATGTAGGCCCAGCCTGGTCACTGTTAATTCTCCTGTCTGGGCCTCCCAAATGCTGGCATTAGAGGCCTGAGTCACCATACCTGGCTTCTTTGCATGCTGTGGAGTTGAAGATCTGTTTAAGCTTCATATATTGCAACAGTTTATATCTTCTGGTCTCTTTAACCCTAGAATAATTAGTCCCTGTTGTTTATTGATTTTTAAAAAAATTGTTTGCCAAGATGGTTTTGAATTTAGGGTATATTGACTTTTTTGGGGTGGGGGGTGGGGTGGGGGGTTAGTGCTAGGGATCAAACCCAGGGCCTTTAAAGTGCTTTACACTGAGTCACATCCCCAGCCTTATATTGGCATTTTAAGTGTGAGACATTCTTTTTTTTTTTTTCCATTTTTCTTTTGTGGTACTGTGGATTGGAGTTGTACTCAAGAGTGTTGTGCCCTTGTGCTTCCTGGGCAAGTGCTCTACCACTTGAGCCACTCTGCTAGCCCTCACACATTCTTTTGAAAAGTCACACATTGTGATATTTTGCTTGGATTTTTATGTTGTGTTTAAACTTTTCTCCCCCCAAACTGGCTGTGGTGGTACATGTCTGTAATCTCAGTACTCTGGATGCTTAGGCAGGTGGATAGCCAGTTTGAGGTCAGCTGGAGCTACAAAATGAGATCTGGTCTTAGAACAACATCTCCAATTTGGTTCTCCCCCCCCACCCCCATTTGTTGGATTTCTTTTGAATTAGTAATTGTACCCAGAGTAGAGGTTGGATTTCTTTTTATCTGGAGACTGATTTTTTTTGGAGGTACTGGTGTGTTTGAACTGAGGACCTTGTTTGCTAGACAGGCACTCTACCACTTGAGCCATGCTCCCAGCCCAACCTTTTTGTCTGGAAAGGGCTAGAGGGCTAGAGGCTTTTCTGGCTTTAAGATCTCACACTACTCAGCTGTGTCTTTGTACTTAGCAGTCACAGAGCACAGTAAACAGATGTGCATGATTTTGTTCCAATAAAACTTCGTAACAACTGGCTCATAGTTTGCCAGTCCTGGTTCAGGGCTCAAGAGTTCATTTGCAATCAAATTTTGCAGGTACTGCTGTGTGTGTGTGTTTTAAGTGGTACTGGGGCTTGAACTCAGGGCCACACGGTTGCTAGGCAGGGACTCTACCACTTGAGCCACTCCACTAACTTTTTTTTGTGTTGGGTGTTTTCAAGATAGGGTCTCATGAACTTTTTGCTTGGGCTGGCCTCTCTTCTAATTATTTCACATAGAAGATAAACATTTACATCCTGAGAGTGTGACTCAAGTGGTAAAGTGCCTGCCTAGGAGGCTGTAAATTCAAGCCCCAGTACAGTACCACCAAAAAAAAAAAAAGGCTGCTTTTTGATGATGTCCTTTGTCCTTAAGGTAGTTGATAGTCACAGCACTTTTTTTTTTGCGGTTCTGGGGTTTCAACTCGGCCTCACCTTGCCCCACTCCAGCAGCCCTTTTTTGTGATGGGTTTTTTTCAAGACAGGGTCTCGAAAACTATTTGCCTGGCCTGGCTTCAAACTTGGATCCTCTTGTTCTCTGCTTCTTGGGTTTTTCTTGTTTGGTGGTACTGAGGTTTGAACTCGGATTCAGGCTTGGTAGGCAGGCCCTCTAACATCTGAGCCACTTTACCAACCCAGAGCACTCTTAGATTTTCCTTTTGAATAAGAAAATAGGGGACCTGCTCCAGGTGTGGCTTAAGTGGCAGAGCGCCTGCCTAACGAGCTTGAGGCCGTGAGATCAAAATCCCAGTACCAAAGAGAAAACAAAACAAAAAGTCCAGAATCACCCCCCTCACCAAGGAAAGTAATTTGTGGTTAATATCTTAACACTCTGAATATAGTGGTCTTGGTCTGGGGCAGGGTTGCAGGCCCTGGGTAGGTAGGTCTCTCTTCAGCTGGGTGTCATCAGGCAGCAGCCTTCTCTCCAAATATTCCCAACTGGGAGAGAACCTGCAGCATGACCAATGCATCATTGTGACAGTCACACACCCACAGCCCGTGACTCCTCTACCCTCTGTCACCCTGATTCCTGACTCTGAGACCTGGTTCTGACCAAATCATGATGAGTATTTGGGATTGGGTAGGTTAAAGTGGAAAGAGAGGGGCTGGAATTTTTTCTGTATATTGTTTACTGTATGTTTTCTTCAATGGCCAACCAATCAGTATGTTGTCAATCCAGTTAGCCAGTGGATTGAGTTCAAAAGTTTTTCTTTTTCTTTTTCTTTTTTTCTGTTGGTGGTACTGGGGATGGAGCCCATGGCCGGCACTGTACCACTTGAGCCACACTCCCAGGATCCTAAAAACTTTTTTTATTTTTGGTGGTACTGGAGTTTGAACTCAGGACAGGTGCTTGCTAGGCAGGTGTTCTATCACTTAAACTGTAAGGAAATATAGGCCCCAAAAGTGACCACGTGGAGAGGAGTGATCTGGCCAAGAGATTCTTTATTGCCGGGTGGGAGAGGGAGAGAGCAGAGAGAGCCAAGAGAGAGAAGCAGGAGGGGCAGGGGCTTAAATACCCCTTAGTGGGACTCAGCATGATCTGGTTGGTTAGGATCTTATGGTTCATGCTGATTGGAGGTTGGGGCAGAAAGAGGGCTCAAGCTAGACTTGAGGCTGGACTGTGACCCTGGAAAACAGAAGCTTAAGGGTGCAGTAAGAACTGAAACCTATCGGCACCATTATTGCCAACATAAACCATACCACAAGTCCCCTAAAAACTTTAAAAAGGGGTAACTAAGGTCCAAAAAAGCAGGCTAGGACTAAAGGCATGGCTCAAGCCATAGAACACCAGCTCATCAAGCCCCTCCAGGAATGAAAGAAAGAAAGGGGAGAAGAGAGAGAGAGGAGAAAAAGGAGAGGAAGGAAGGAAGGAAAGAGAGAAAGGAAGGAAAGAGAGAGGAAGGAAGGAAGGAAAGATAGGAAGGAAGGGAAAGAAAGAAAAAGACGGGTTGAGTAGAGGATGAGGGCATTTGAAAGGTTGGTAGGTTTACCATGGGGCAGAAACAGTGCAAGAGCTCCAGGAAGATATGGTTAAGCTCTCTGCGAGAGTCCTGCGTGGGCTTACGCTATCTCACATTGTACCACCCTTGCCACCTGCAACCCCGTGGCGGTATGAGCTCCGCCCCCTCCCGTATCCACGCCCACAGGCCTAATTATACCTTCAACAATGTCCTCCAGCCCCCGCTCTCAGTTCTTCCCGGGTCGGCCCGCCTCCTCGTGGGCGGAAACTATAATTGCTCTGCAGGAGTTGTCCAACCTGTTTGAGCGCGGAGCTCCTGGACCCCGCCCTGCCTGGTGCACGGAGGGCGGGGTGGGGGAGGAGGAGGCTCTAAGCGGAAGTGACGTCAGCGGCTCTCGTCCGTCTTTTCCGGTGCTGGCTCCTGGCCGCCAAGTTCCTTTTCTTCTTACTGGTCATCCTGCTTGGTCCGGCTTTGGTGAGGTGGGGTAAGAGCATTGGCCGGCGGTGGAAGAGGGTGGGGGGAAAAGAGCGAGTTTGACCCGGGCCGCCGACGAGCCTTTTCCGAGAGGCCTGGCGCTGCGCTCGCGTCCGTGGGGCCGCGTGTCGTCCGGCGCGGCCGAGTCAGGCCGCTCGGGCCGCCGCTGCTCCGGGATTTTGTAAGTGCGCCTCCTCAGTGCTTTTTTTCCACACACGATGATTTCTTCTTCAGAAACCTCTAAAGCAAATTCTCTGAACTTCTTTCCAGAAGGAAACGGATTGCCGCGGTTCGTTCCCGGTCCCCCGTCCGCCCTCCGCACGGACCTGGCGACTAGGGCGCGTCCCGGTGAGCTTCGGGGGGAAAGTGGTTCCAGGGGCTTCTCAACCCTCTCTTTGTAGGGGGATGGGCCACCCGGGGTGGGGAGGCCCAAGTTCGGCTTTCTCATTTCCCGTCTTACATTTATCTTTGAGAAATATTAAAAAAAGAAAGAAAAAAGCCAGCTGTTGAGGCGTCTGGGGTGTGCATCTTTCTGTCTGGATGTGCGTGAGTGTAGACTGCAAGTCATTCTGTTTAAGAACCAGACTCTTCAACCATTCTATTCGTCCCATTCTCTTCGATCCCGGGGCTCCCAGGAAGAAAGGATGCACTAGGACCATTATATTTCAGTTTATTACTATTTTTCCAGGAAAATAAAAGCACTTTTTTTTTTTATGGTGAACTGTTTGGAAAGAAATAATTTAAAAATTGCGCGCGTGCAAATTGAGCTTTAAATGTTTCGTAGTCCGTCACTTAAAATAAGAAAGTGGAAAAGAATGTTACAAATATAGAATATATTAAAAAAGAAGTCTCCACATTGTTCCAAAATTTGGTTTTGGTTGTTTTTTGTTGGTTATATCTACTGTGTTGAAGTTGCCTTTATTTTTCTTTGACTGTAAAACAGAGGGTATTTTTCTGTTTTATCCTTTTATTTATTTTTATTTTATTTTGTTTTCAGTACTTGAACCCAGGGTCTCAGGCTTGCTAGTTGGCCTTCGTTCTACCACTTGAGGTATGCCTCCTGTCCCCACCCTGTTGTATTTTTAAATAGTTAGGCATTCTTTCAGAAAATTAGCCATTCTGATTTTTAGTCTCCTGCTGTGTTTAAATCTTTCCTCTATTTCTTGTATTTCCTGTAAGCTGATGGGGTGCCTGAATGGCTTGTTAAGGCATAGAGACAAAATTCAACTAGATCTCTTTTTTTCCTTAACTCAAGAGTTGAGCAACTCCACCAGCCCTTTTTTGTGATGGATTTTTGGAGTTAGGGTCTCACAAACTGTTTGCTGGGACTGGCTCCTGATCTCTGCCTCCTGAGTAGCTAGGATTACAGGCATGAGCCACCAGTGCCAGGCAACTAGATCTCTTTGTAGACAGTTCGTAAACTAGAAGAGGAGGCAAAAGTGTAAGCCAGGAAATGAACAAATTATTACAATTCCATGAAGGTTTGGAAGTAAAATAAAGACATGATTTCCTAGGTCTTTTTTGAATGGTCTTTAAATGGGAGTAGTGTAAGTCAGAATGTTGAAACTGAGAGCAAAAGTACAAGCAGTAGGAGCCAGCCATGAGGAAAAGGAGACAATGACAGCTATTTATGAAGTGGCAGACCACCTTTGCAAAGAGAGGCTGGAAAGTACATCAGGGATTGCTCGAAGTTTAATACTTGTCATTTTCTATGTTTGTAAAAAGTTGAGGGAGCAGTGTGCTATTAAACATGTAGCTGACAAGAGGCTATTCAAATGTGAATTAAGAGAAAATGATAAAGCATGAATGTGTTTTGTTTTTATTGTTTTGGCATTACTGCAGTTTGAATATAGGGCTTTGTGCTTGCCAGGCACAGGCTTTACCACTAGTCCATGTCCCCAGCCTATTTTCATGAGTAGGAAATTTTCTTTTAGGTTTTTTTTTTTTTTTAATTATTAATAGGAAATAATTCAAGGAAGCAATTGTTGGCTGAGCATTGAGAAATAAGTTTACTGTGACTACCAGCCTTGTTTTTGGCCTAAGTACATGTGCAGAAGTGTGATTTTACTTTGTAGGGGACAGTTTTTAGGCATGGCACTGTCATTGATAAAAAGTGCAGAGATAGGCCATTTTACCAGAATGTCCATTGCTAAGATAACTGCCTGAGGTTTAGTCAGTTTCGTTGTTGGTGTCCTATGTTTCATGAGGGACATCTTTCTAATAGATAGAAAGCAATAGCGTTAGTTAAGCTCGATTACATACGGTGGTCATACTCACATTATTGTTCACTCAGTTAATCTCAAAGCGCTAGGTAGGCAGAAGATGTGATCTTCTCTAGCCCCCTGGCATCGGGTGAGGTATTAAGGGCAGAGGAGGCCACTGGCTACCTATAGGTGGAATAATCCAGAGGACCCATGTTTGGGTTCTCTCCTATCTTGAGGCCTCAGTAACATGCCAAACTAGGATGATATTTCTATGACCCAAAGCATAATGGGCAACTGGGTGCAAAGGGTCACAGATTCAGGGTCTGCGAGAGCCTCTTTCTGGGGGAGTCTGGTAGTTGGCCAGTCATTTGTTATGGTGAATATCAGGTGGTCAGGAGGGGCAGTTACTTGCTTTAGGGTCCCTGGAGGAAGTTCTAACCACCTCAGATGGTCCAGAGACTTCAGGATGTTTTAGTTTATTTTGCTCTTATTTATGTTTGACACTACTGGGGTTTGAATTTAAGACCTTGTTCTTTCCAGACAGGTGCTCTACCATTTGGGCCACACCTTTAGCCCTCTTATTTATTATTAGCATACATAGTACAAGGGAGTTTTATCATTCCATAGAAGTGTACAGTATATTTTGAACAAGTTCACCCCATTATATGTAATTAAATATGTATGTGTAATATATATATCCTTTTCACCCACCCCCACTCCTTTCCCCCTTTGCCACTCATGTGCCATCATCACCATCATTTAGGTCTAGATTCTACATTTTTTTCTTATTACAGATTTTTTTACTCCCTCTATGTTAATTACCTCTTTTCTTTTGTCCACCTGCCCTCTGCCATAGCCCATGGAGCTTATGAGCCCTTCTTAAGGGTTAGCTCTAAGACTTTCCCCTTCCTACCCAGATTTTTTTCAGCCTGTCAGCCTTGCCCACCCACCAGCCCTGGGCCGCCTACCCAGAGCCCTTGGTGCCAGACCCTTCAAGATGCATTTAAAAAGTTTTAAATAACCTCTTATCATGAAGAAGATTTCCTCCCTCTTATTTTTGTCTTTCCTTCTGTCGTGGAGTGTTAAAACATTGGCCATGCTGGCCTTGAACTGTTGGAGTAAAGTGATCCTCCTGCCTCAGCCTCTTCAACAGTTGGGTGCTACCTGCCATCATGCCCAGCTTTCTGGTCCTCCACTCCCCCAGGCAATAATTGGTGTACAAGTTGTAAATGAGAAATACGTTGTTAGAAGAACCCAAGAGTTACAGGAATTATGTGTTTTTTCATTGGGTGTGTCATAAGTCTCCTTGGAGAAGGATGTCACAGCTGTGTTCCTGGAGGATGTAGCTGTCAAACCCCCCCCCCCCAAAAAAAAAAGTCAATTTCACTAGTGTTCCCTTGGGGTACTATATAGCAGCCTTGGCTGTTGGCTGCTGTTGCCCCTGTTGCTCTCCTGGTTTCTGTGTTTTACTCTGTTTGATCTAGAGGTCTCTGGAGAGTGACTGTAAATTCTAGCCCTACCCAAACTAGGAGGAGAATTACATTTGGTGCATTGGTAAGGTGAGACACAGAGGAGGCAGTACCATAAACACATGAAATAACAAGCATTTTATTTTATTGCTCATACATTCCTGAATTAAAAGGGATTGCCCTCTAGGGCCCACAGGAAGTTTAGAGGTGGCAGCAGGGGCTCACTGTTAGGTAGGAAATGGGGAGGGGTGTGATTTGGAACAAAGCATTGTGAGGTCCATAGATAATGTCCCTCAGCCTTTTCCATTGGGATCATGGATTCACTAGGGTAAGTAGCATGTACAAAGTGGGGAACATATTTAAATGACTCTGGTGTTGATCATTAGGTGTAATTATGGTTGGCATTTGTTGGTCAGTGGGATAGGTCATAGAACCACACTGGGAAGGTTTGTTTTTTCTTGGTGGGACTGGGGTTTGAATTCAGGGCATCATGCTTGTAAAGTAGGTGCTCTATGCTTGAGCCACACTGCCAGTACAGTTTGCTCTGGTTATTATTGGTTGAGGTACTGGGGTTTCAACTTGGGGCTTCATGCTTGCTAGGCAGGGATTCTGTTGTTTGAATCACTCTGCCTGACCTTTTTTGTGTTGGGTAATTTTGAGACAGGGTCTTACAAAGACTCTGCCAAAGCTGGCGTTAACCACTATCCTTCTGACCTCTGCCTCCCAAGTAGGTAGGATTACAGGTGCTCTGGGTAGTTTTGGAGAAGGAGTCTTGAGAACTATTTGTCCAGATTACCTTTGACCATGATCCTCCTGATCTCAGCCTCCAAGTAGCTAGGATTACAGGCCTGAGTAGGATTACAGGCATGAGCCACCGGCGCCAGGCTAGGGAGGAAAGTTTTAACTAGGCCAAAGGTGATGGTACAGCTGGGTTTCAAATAACTTACTTGGAACCTAAACATAGATTCCAAAGCAGCAACTGTGTATTAAACAGATTTATGATAAATACATGAGAAAAGCTTAAGAGTGTTGTTAATATAATATAGTCTAGTGTTTTGTTCCAAAGTAGATTTTTTTGGTAGTACTAGGGTTTAAACTTGGCCTTTTGCTTGTTAAGCAGGCATTCTACCACTTGAGCCACATTTGTGTTTCCTCGTGTAGTTGGGGAGAGGTTTTTTTTTTTGTCTTTTATTTTTTTGGTGCTGGGACCGAACCCAGGGCCTTACGCATGCATGCTAGGCAAGCGCTGTACCACCGAGCTACATCCCAGCCCTCCTTGTGTAGTTGGGATGACAGACACATGCTATTGCTTCCAGCTATTGGTTGAGGTGGCTGTCTTGCCAACTTTTTGCCTGGGCTGGCCTGTAACTATAGTCCTCCCAATCAGCTAGAATTATAGATATGAGCCATGGTACCTGGCTTCCACATTTATTATTTACACCTGACCAGATGAAAAATAATCTCATATTTTTTTAGATAAATACATCTCACAAATATTTCATTGATTGCCCAAGGGATCCTTTGTTGTTTTAGATGCTGAGTGAATAGCAGTGAACACAACAGTCCCCAGTCTTACCATGCTTACATTCTAGTGGGGAGTGACAGGCAGTGAACAACAAAAGATACAATCTATAATATGTAATGATAACCATTGGGTATAAATCCTGTGAGAAAAAGCAGAGTTGGCATAGGCAGTGTCAAGAAGGTGGAGCGCTTTGTTGAGGCTCACAGACAAGACAGTGTTTGAGCAGACAAGATGGAGTGAACCTTGCTGATGTCTGGAGAAACTGTTCCAGTCTGAAGGGAACAGTGCAAAAGTGCTGAGGTGGCAACTAGGTCAACTGACAGTTTGAGGCACAATAAACAGGCCCAAGTGACACCTATCAAGTGAGTGAAAGGGTAGGAGATTGGGTCAAGGAGGTATGGCAAGGGACCAGATCCCACGGCCCACAATACGGGCTCTGGATTTTACTGAGTGAGGTCTGTGCCATTGGGAAATTCTGAGTATCTGATGTGATGTTTTTTGTTTTTTTTGGTGGGGGGACCTTGAGCCCTAAATTGAGGGCTTTGAGCTTTCTAGGCAGGTGCTCTACTACTTGAGTCATGCCTTATCCCTATTGGAGAGTTTTTTTTTTTTTTTTTTTTTTTTGGTATGGGATTGGGGTTTGAACTTAGTTTGAACTTTGTGTTTGTAAAACAGGCTCTCTATATCTTGAGTCACACCTCCAGTCCATTTTGCTCTGGTGATTTTGGAGATGGGTTCTCACAAACTGTTCTCCTGGGCTGGCCTCGAACCACAATCCTCCTGATCTCAGCCTCCCAAGTAGCTAGAATTACAGGTAGAGTTGATGGATTTCCTGATGATCTGGGGAAAAAAAGTAAAGATTGATTCCAGTTTTTTTTTTCTGAATAACTGTGTGAATGGAGGTGCCATGGATTAAGATGAGAAAACTCTGGTATAGGGTGGGAGGACTTGGCTGTTAACTGTGGACGTGTTGAATATTTGTTTTTGTTCAATACATAATGTACCAAATATGCATGCCACCAAGTTAAACACTAACTCTGGAGTGTGGGGAAGAGTTAATTATCTCTGCTTTCCAAATGAGGAAATTGAGATTCAGGGGGTTTAAGAGACTCAGAAAAGTTAACAGAGTTGTGAGTTAGCTTTGGTGTTAAGACAAGGACTTGCTGGGTGGTCCTGTGGGTTCTGTTAAGCTCTCTGTTTTTTAGCTTTTCACGGTTCGTAGCACCATGGTAAAGCAAAACAGCCAGACACATGGGGACAGGTGTTTAAAGTCCTCACCAACTTGAGTCACCTTTTCTGGCTCCTCCCCTAGTTGTTGCCAAGTTGCTTCAAATTCTTAGGCTTTGTGATCCATGGTCACTCTTTGCCACCTTAGACTTGGTTCTAGGCACCACTTTTCAGACAGTAATCTTTTAATATCATGGTTCCTAGGGATTGTGTTCCTTTTGAATTCACTGCATCTTCTTGTGATCTGAAATTGGTAACATTGCTGAAACATAGGCTTCATAGAGAACATGTGTCTCTACTTTTATAATTTGTGTGTATAATACAAGTATGGGTTTTTAAAAACATTTGAAAATGGAAAAATGAGACGTGTTGAAATTGTTCTAAGAAAGGGGAGGGGGGACTAAAAACGATGGAGTTGGTGATTTTAACTAAGATATTATAAGCACTTTTGTAAATGTCACAATAATGATATAATAAAAACTTAAAAATGAAATAGGTCAGAAAGCAAAAAAAAATGTGCGTATTAATTGTACATAATGAGGGGTTTCATTGTGATAGTTACACACATGCATTTAGTGTACTTTGAGTATACCTTGTAATCTTTCTTGTCTTTCTTCCCCTTCCTTCACCGTTTTTCTACTTTTTTTTTTTTGGTGGAACTATGGTTTGAACTCAGGGCTTCACGGTTGTAAAGCAGGCACTTTACTGCTTGAGCCACACATGAGTCAGTCCATTTTACTCTGGTTCTTTGGAGAGTGGATCTAGCCTTGAATCCTTGAATTCTTCCTGATCTCAGCTTCCCAAGTAGCTAGAATTAGTTATGAGCCACTGATGCCTGGTAGTACCAGTGTTTGAACTCAGGGACTTGTGCTTGCATTTCCAATCAATGGTTGGTTTGCCTCATTGCTTTTGGCTGTGTGGTGATGCAGTGTGTCACAGTGGGAACATGTGACAATACAAGAGCACTCATTTCATGGTCAGGATATAAAAAGAAGAGTAAGGGGCTGGGGACCCACTATTCCCTTTGAGGATATTACCCTAGTGACCTTAAAGGTTCCTCCACCTCCCAACCACACCAAACTGGGACCAAGCCTTTACCACATCGGGTTTTGGGGAACATTATAGATCCAGACTATAGTGGAGATACAGGAGTTACATGACTACATGAGGGAACAGCATTACAGTGCAAAAGCCCTAAGTACTGTCAGGAAGGGAGTAAGAGAAGGAAGTATAGAAAGAAATGAGCTCAGAAAGGTAAGATGGGAATCTAATGGAGATTTTGAGCAGAGAAGCAACATGACCCGACTTGCATTTCTAATGCTGTGGGAAGGACTGCTTCTGGAGGATCAGGATGGGAGCCAAGATATCAGTGAGAAGCCATGGCAGCAATCCAGGTGAGCAGTGATCCTCACGCCAGCATGGTAGCAGTGAGGAAGGTAAAGCAGACAAGACTCCCTGTATGTCTACATGTGAGACATGAACAAAGAGTTGAGGCTAATTAAGGTTCTCAGCTAGAATGAGTTAAAGAATGCAGCTGGCTGGCGCCAGTGGCTAATGCCTGTAATCCTAGCTAGTTGGTATGCTGAGATCCAGAGGATTGTGGTTCAAGGCCAGCTGAGCAAATAATCTGCAAGACCCCATTTCCAAAATAACCACAGCAAAATAGACTGGAGGTGTGGCTCAAGTGATAGAGTGTCTGTTTTGCAAGCACAAAGCCCTGAGTTCAACCCATAGCCCACCAAAAAAGAAAAGAAAGAAAAATGAAGCTGTAACCAAGTGAAATAAGTGATAGTGCAGATAGAACAGCTTTTGAAGTTCAAAATTCAATTTGGGACAGGTTAAGTTGGAGATGTCTACTAAACATTCAAATGGAAATGTCAAGTCAGAGTTTACTGTGAGATGGGGCTCATAGATATAAATGTGGAAGTCTTTGGAATGTAGGTGGCATTTTAAGCTAATGAATTGAATTACAGTGTCAGAGGAGTGGGGGTTTACAGAGAAGTGAAAATCGGGTTGTGTTTTGGGGCTGTCTGACCATAGGAAGTAAGGGGAAAGAGAAAGAAGAAAGCAATGAAACAGAGTAGCATGTTAGAAAACTATTAGAGTATGAAACCATAGGAGCCAAATGAAGCAAGTTTCCAGGAAAGGGTGTGACTAACTGTCAGCTGTTGCTGCTGAAAGGTCAGGTGCTGACCTGACCTGAAAATTACTTAACAGTTAATATTTTTTTGGATGGTGAAGCAGTACTGTAGTGAGAACTCAGGGCCTTGTGCTTGTTAATCAGAGGTTCTACCACTTGAGCCATTTCCCTCCCAGTCTCCCTTTTGAAATTGTTTTGCTGAACTGATGTTTGAACTCAGGGCCTCACACTTGTTATATGCATGTGGTGTACCACGAGACACTCCACCAGCCTTTTTTTTATGATGGGTATTTTTGAGATAGGGTCTCATGAACTATTTGCCTGGGCTGGCTTTGAACTGAGATCCTTCTGATCTCTGCCAGCATAAGCTGCTGGTGCCTGGTCAGTATAGCAGTTTATTTCCCTTTTAAAAAGTTTTTTTTGGTGGGACTGTGGTTTGGACTCAGGGCTTTGCACTTGTAAAGCAGGTGCTCTAACATTTGAATAATAACACCTCCATTCCATTTTGCTCTTGTTATTTTGGAGATTTGGTCCCATGAACTATTTGCCTAGCTGGCTTCGAACCACAAACCTCCAGATCTCAACCTCCAAGTAGCTGGAATTAGAGATGTGAGCCACTGCTTCCAGGATCTTTCTTTGCCTAGACCAGCCTGACTTTCTGCCGTTGGTGAGATTACAGATTTGTACCACCACACCCAGCCTTTTTCCTAGCCCAGGCTGACCTAGAATTGTGTTCCTCCCCATCTCAGCGGTCTGCATGATTTGGGATGAACAGGAGCATAGTACTGCACCCAGCTCTTGATTGAGATGGGCTCTGGGCAGGCCTTGAACTACAGCCCTCTGGATCCCAGCCTCCTAAGTAGCTAGTATTACAGCTTTGAGCCACTATGGGCCCCTTTCCCCTTTTTTTTTTTTTTTTTTTTTTTTTTGAGGTAGGGATCTTGCTTTCTACTGGCTTGGAACTCATCCTCTTGTCTTAGTCTCCTGAGTGCTGAAATTATAGACATGTACCACCACACCTGCCTTAATTAGTGTGTATTAGTTGTATGAAGTAATGGGTTTCATTGAAACTTGTTCATTTTTTGTTGATGTAATTGGTTTTGAGATTGTAGTTGTTAACCATGGCTTATTTCTTCAGTGATCATTTCTTTTTTCCCCCTCACCCTTAGAACCTCAGCTGCTCTGTGTTGAATGTAAAGTGACTCTACTCTCATTCCCCCAGCATAGCTTCTGTTACCCTGTCTTCAGTTGTAATTTTCCATGCAGCATAAAAGTGCTTAAAGTTTCTAAACTTTAGCCTCCCTGCCTCAATTACATGGTGATACCACAGTTTCCCTTTGATAATTCGGATTGTTTACACGCACACACACACTTTTTTTTGTGTGACTAAAAATGGCTTGGTGTCAGTCCCATCCTTCAATGTATATATACATTGTGCCCCTATAGGAGCATTGCTCATTAGAGACTAAAGTCTCTGAACCAGCACACTTTTTTTTTGGCAGTACTGGGGTGTGAACTCACACTTGCTGGGCAGGTGCTCTGTCAGTTCAGCCACTCTATCAACTCCCCCGACCCCCCCGCCGCGATGCTGGGGTTTGAGCCACTCCTAGCCTTATTTTTGTGATTTTTTTTTTTTTTTTTTAAGGTAAGGTCTTGCTAACTATTTGCCTGGGTTGGCTTCTAACCGTGATCCTACTGATCTCTACCTCCTTAGGAGCTAGAATTATGTCAGTCATTTTTTTATGTTGGACATTTTTGAGGTAGGGTCTCGATTTTTGCCTGACCTGGTTTCAAACTGCAATTCTCCTGATTCTGCCTCTGGAGTAGCTAGGGTTGGTTATGTGTATGGGTTATGTGTCAGTGCCTAGCTCTGAAGCACTTGTAAGGTAGTGCTAGTGAAGTAAAATTTCTTATCAGTGGAGTCAGTTTTCCATGAACTGGATGCACATGTTCTGACTGTGGGGAGACAGCACCACGAAAGGCTCTCTGACTCAGAAAGCATGCATTTGGTCCTATGAGACAGAATCCCTTCCTCAGAGTATTGTGTCCCACATGGCTCAATGAGCTGTTCTACCTTTGATCTAGGTCAGCTGCTTCTGATGATGGAGATGTGACAAGACAGCCATTGTCACACTTTGCAGTGAAAAGGGTTCTTTGATGAGAAACAGGGTTGTGGATGGAGTGGCTGTGGGTGAAGGATTTGTTAGTGCACGGATGGTATGTTCACAGATACAGTAGGAAATCTAAAATAGGATTACAATTTAGGCAGGCTTGGGCACAAAGCAAGACTCTATTTCAAAAATAAACGGGGTAAAAAGGGCTGGAGGTGGGCTCAAGTGGTATAGCAACTGCCTACTAAGCATGAGGTCCTGAATTCAAACACCAGTACTGCCAAAAAGAAGGTACTTTTTGGTTTTTAGGTATGTATAATGTAGGTTTGTTGATTTTTAGTATTTGTTAAAATGATCAGTTGACGAAATTTCATGAACCTTTTTACTGGGATTCAAATTATAGTTATGTCTGAGGATCCTATTAAACTTTTTTGTCTGTTGTCTTAAAAGGGCATCCTACAGGACATGGAAGAAAGATTGGTATACTCCTCTTTAACTGTAGGATTGATAAAACTTTTTTTTTTTTTTGTGGTACAGGGGCTTGAACTCAGGGCCTACACCTTGAGTCACTCTATCAGCCCATTTTTGGTGATGGGTGCTTTCAAGATTGGGTCTCATGAACTATTTTCCCTGGCTGGCTTTGAACACTGATGCTCCTGATCTCTGCCTCCTGAGTAGTTAGGATTACAAGTGTGAGCCACTGGCACCCGGCTTCAACTTTCTATAGTAATACTTTTTGCCCTAAAATAGTGCCCATATATACTCTTACATAGTAATGAATGTTCCTGTCATTTATACTTGCCTTCATACATGGAACTCTGTGGGCCCTAATTAGTTAATGTGGCCCAAAGTACATTAATGTAGGTTCTTCACAATCACTGATTCTAGACCTGAGCTAGGGCTGTGGGAGAACTCAGTGGCAGAGTGCTTGATTAGCATGAATAAGGCTCTGGATTTGATCCCCGACCCTGGAAAAAAAGAAACTATGCAGTCTATTAAATCAATAGCAGGTAAATACTGCCTAACATGTTCTGCTCCTTTCCTATTTTAACAGCCTGTCAGCCAGTGTGCCTCTCCCTCTGAAGGGTAACAGTTGACCTTTTCTACTGTACTGCTGGGGTACCACAAAAATTTTGCCATCACACAGTCTTCAGGCATCATCCTTACTGTATCCACTGTTGTCCAGAGCTGCAGGTATGATAATGTATTGATAACAACCTCTTCGACACAGGCATGAGCCACTGTGCCCAGGTAGAGAACTGACGTAAAAAAGTAGTTGTATAGAAAATGAAATTTTGTATCTCTTTATATTTGCAATGACTAAATCAAGATATTTACCTCACATACTTATTTTTTGTGTTTGGTTAGAGCACTTAAGGTCAACCTTGAACCTTCAAAAATTTTCAAATATACCATACTTTTTACTAACTGCAGTTACCATGATGGAATCTTCAACGTAACCCTTGGGTTTAGCTGAGACCAGCATGTTGGGCTCCATAGAAGTTTCATGCTCTTGACAGGTTCTAGATAATTAGTTACATGGGAAGACACACAGTGGTTCCCATGAACAACTCTTTTTAAAAAATTGGCCCTTATAGTTCTTACAGTTCTTTGTTTTGCCCCAATTTTTTTCCCTAAATTTTGATTTTACCCCATCACATTAGGAGAAGAAGGCAGCTTGAGGGTGCACATTATCCTGCGACCTGCGATGAGCTAGCCATTGATGTCCCAGGCGGGCATAGGTTGTTTAGTTTTTGGTGTTTTGAACTCAAAGCCTTGTATTTGCTAGACATGTGCCTGTGTACCCAATAAGCTGTTGGTTGAAATGGGATTCCCTGGCTGTCCTGGAAAAAAACCTGAGATACTGTGCCCATCTTTTTTTTTGTTTGTTTGTTTGTTTGTTTTTGTACTGGGGTTTAAATTCAGGGCCTCATTGCTTACTAGATAGGCACTGTACTGTTTGAGTTACTCTGCCAGCCCTGTTTTGTATGTGGTGTTTTTGAGATAGAGTCTGGTGAACTATTTACCTTGGCTGGCTTTTAACTATGATCCTCCTGATTTCTGCCTCTGGGATGGCTATGATTTTTGGTGCAAGTCACCAGCACTGGTTTTGTTTGTTTGTTTTTTTCCCCTTAAAGAGACAGTATTTGTTTGTTGCCTAGGCTGGCCCTGAACTCCTAGGTTGAAGCTCACCCAGCTGCAGTTACAGGTGCATGCCACCATGCCATCCTTTTTCCTTGACTGAACACGGCATGAAATTCTTATGGGTATGTTGTGCCTTGAGCAGTAGCTCTTCAGGGTCTTTTGTGGCCCAGATTCATAAGCGCAATACCTCCTTTACCTATTCTTGCACTTGTTTTCTCTAATGAATCCATACCCCAGTACACTGGGGATGCCCACAAGTCTGCATCCACTGTAGATTCCTTTTCCATAAACTGAAGGAAACCATGCAAAATGAAATGTATTACTAGGGTGCCCACACAGACCCAGCATTGGGTCAGTACAGGCACTATACAGACAGCCTTTGTCCAATAAAATCAAAACGTAGTGGTCAGCCAGTTGCTTTCTGTGGCCCTTTCAGTTTATATGCAGTGCTTGTTGGCAACATATATGGCTCCCTTATACTGGAAGCCATTGAGTTCTCTTTGAAAATGGCCTGGGTAGTTGACTGGCTTTTGATTAAATGCTACCTGGGAAGATAGGTCTTTACATTCAGTGTGCCCCCTGCTGTATGACCTACCCAGGTATAAGAAACTATTGAGGAGGAAGCTGAGAAGTAAGGCTCTTTAATGACATAAAAACATCTTCTTCTAAAAAGAGTCCCTTAAATTTAGAGATGCCAGACTTACTTTCTTGGCTATTTTTGACAAAGAGGTCACATGGTTGTGGACTGGGTTCCAAATTTGTCATATGCTTAATCTTTTTTTTTTGGTGGTACTGAGGTTTAAATTCAGGACCTTGTGCCTACTTGGCAGGCACTCTTACTTGCCTCCATGCCTCCAGACTTGTTTGCTTTAGGTTTCTTTATTAGGGTCTGCCTGTACTTTAAGCCTTCTATTTATGCTTTCTATGTAGTTGAGATGACTTGCACACAACACTTTGCCCATTTTTATTGGTTGAGATTGGGTCTTGCCCAGGCTGGCCTCAAACCATGGTCCTCCCTTTCTCCATCTACTGAGGAGCTAGGATTACAGTATTCATCACCAGATTTTCACTATAGCCCAGTCTCATCTTGAATCCAGTAATCCTCCCAAGTGCTGAGGTAAATCACAGGTGTGCTCCACCACGCCCAGCTTATGCTGTGTCATCTCTATCAGAGTTAACCCTCCACCCCCACCATCCCTCACCCCCATCTCGGGACTGAAGTTGAACTTAGCTTTGCACTTACAAACCAGGTACTATAACATTGAGCCACATCTCCAGTGCATTTTATTTTGGAGATGGGGGTCTGAAGAACTGTTTGCCTAGGTTAGTACTGAACCATAATCCTCCTGATCGCAGTCTCCAAAGAGGCCAGGATTATAGGCGAGAGCCACTGGTGCTGGGTTCAGAGTTTATTTCTTGTGGCTAAGTTAATCTGTCTCACTCATTTTTTTCTGTTTTTAATTAATTAATTATTTTTTGCAGTGCTGGGCCTTGAACTCAGGAACTCACACTTGCTAGACAGGCACTCTACCACTTGAGTCATTCTGCCAGCCCTTTTTAGTATTGGGTATTTTCAGGATGGGGTTTCTTGAACTGTTGCCAGGACTGGGTTCAAACCACAGTCCTCTTGATATCTGCTTCCTGAGTAGCTAGGACTACAGGCTTGAGCCACCTGCACCTGACTCAGGGCTCAATTTTGTTTTCACCAAAGTTGATGTGTATTCTTCTGTGAGTATGTACACTGCTTTTTCTTTATTCGTCCAGCACTGTTGACCTGGATTGTTAAAACATCTTGTCTGTTGTGTGTAGGACTGCAGTAGATGAGGGAATGCAGATGTCTTTGACATTCTGATGTTACTTCCTTTGAAAATGCACTCAGTATTGGAATTACTAGATTATGTGGCAGTTTTATTTTTTAATTTTTGTAGGAATCTCTATACTGTTTCCTGTTCCTTTTATTTTGTTTCAGTGGGACTTTGTTTTGAATTCAGGGCTTTGTGCTTGCAAGGTAGGCACTCTACCCCTTGAGCCATGCATCTAGCCCTAGTGATAATGCTTTGATTTGTTTTTTTGTCTTGTGTATCCTTTAGATTTTGTTTTTTCATTTTATAGCTTACATAAAACATCGTAGAGTTATAACAGCTTTTTATGGTCATAGAAATGTCCCTTTGCATAAATAGCTACTTTTTTTCATCCCTATCATTTTATGTATTTAATTTCACAATTTATATCTTTTAGAGTCTTAAGTTGTATGCCCTTTAAACTACTGTAGTTACTAGTATTTTTAATACTTTGTGGTTTTGTTTTTTTTTTTTTTTTTTTTTTAATCTTCATATGAAGACTATAAGTGACCATTAGAGGGCTCTAAATTTAAGTGTGTATTTTATCCATGAGATTTCTATTCCTGTGGATTTTTTTCCTCTGGTGGTACTAGGGTTTGAATTTAGGGCCTCACACTTGCTAGACAGGTACTTTTGAGCCATTCTACCAGCTATTTTTGCTTTGTTGGTTATTTTTGAGATTGGATCTCACAAACTATTTGCCTGGGCTGGCTTTGAACCTCCATCTTCCTCATTTCTGCCTCCTGACTTTAGGATTGCGGGCGTCGGCCACCGGTGTCTGGCTGTTGCTGGATGTTTGTAGAATTCCTTTTAACATTTCTTGAAAGGTAGATCTGTATAGTGATGAACTTTCTGTACTTTGTTTTTCTGGGAAAATCTTCATGTCTTGTCATTTTTGAGGAACAGAGGTGATGAGTTTGGTTCTGTGTGTTGGGTCTTTGTTTTTAGAAGGTTTTTTTTTTTTGTTTTCTTTTTCCCTTTAGCACTTATTTCACATATATGCCTGCTTTGTCCTAGCCTGTAAGTTGCTGGTGATAGATCTGCTCATAGCATTTTTGAAATTCCACATGTGATTTACTTCCCGCCCCCCCACATTGCCTTTAGGATCCTCTCTGTGCCTCACACTTTCTAAGTAGGCATGCTACCACTTGAGCCATGCCACCAGCCCTTCATTGGAGTCTCTTGGAAATTGGAGCTTCTCCATGGAAATTTGTTTTTTTCCTAGATGTAAGACATTTTCTGTTACTGTTTTGCAGGTCTGGGGATCAAGCCCAGTGCCTTATGCGTGCTTGGGAAGTGCTCTATTATTGAGGTAAATCTCCAGCCCTGTTACTGTTTTAAAATATTTAAAATATTTTTTCTTTCCCTTTGTCTGTTTGACCTTTGAAGTCCTATAGATCAGCTATTTGCCGGTTTAAATGTATCCCATAGATTCTATAAAGTTTTTTTTTTTTTTTTTCCATTTTTCTCCTATAATCATATATTTTAAAGGAATTTTTTTATCAAGGTCCCAGATGCTTTCTTCTTTTGGATCAGTTCTTTTTTCTTTCGTGGTACTGGGGATTATTGTCTGATCATTTCTATTGTTTGTGGTATTTACTATATTTTTGTTTTCTTTTTGTATAATTAAGTTTAAAGGGAGGAATAAGTAAAAATTACCTAGTAAAGTTGATTCTCTGAGAAGAAACACCAAATAGATTGTTTGGCAAATCTATTTGATTGATGTTACTCTTGGATGTTTTCTGTGTTTGTTAATTTTTTTTCTTTTTCTTTTTGGTGAGACTGGAGTTTGAACTCAGGGCTTCCTGCTTGCAAAGTGTTTGGGCCACACCTAGTCCAGTTTGCTCTGGTTATTTTGGAGATGGGTCTTGCAAACTATTTGCCAGGGCTGGTCTTGAACTGCGATCCTTCTGATCCCAGGATCCCAGGTAGTTAGGATTATAGGCATGAGCCACTGGCAGCAGACCCATGTTACTTTTTAATTGCGTAGCAAGGTACCTGAGAAAACTTGAGGAGAAGGAGATTTATTTTGGTTCACAGTTTCAGAGGATTCAGGCCATGGACAGGTGGGTCCATTGCTTTTTGGCCTGTGGCAAGGCAGGGCAGTTGGATGAAAGCTGATGCCCACATGGCACACAGAAGAAGAAGGCAGGGAGAGGGAAAGGAATTGGACTCTACTTCTACTCTTCCGGGCACACCCCTAGTGACTTACTTCCTTCAATTTGGCCACACCCCCTAGGTTTCAAACACCTTCCAATAATGCCATCAGATAATGAATGAAGATGATTAATCCACTGAGATTAGCCCTTGTGCTCCAAATAATTTCCAACAGTTCCACCTCAGGTACCAATTTCCAGAGTCCTTTATATAGTAGCTGTCTTGGAGAATAATAACTACAGAAGATTAGATTCTAGGGAGGCTTGCATTGAGGTCCTGGTTTCCCACATCCTCACTAATTGATGATGGAATAATCACTTGTGTTTTCTGAATCAAGATTTTTTCCATCATAAAATTCTGGTTATATTATCTACTGTGAAGGGTTATTAGAATTAAGAGGGTTTATGTATACACATCAGTTCCTAGTATGAATTATAACATGTAGCATTCCTCAGGAAATGTCAGTTGGTGTTACTAATTTCATGTTTTACGGTGTATCTTTTTTTTTCTCTCCCTTTTTTTTTTTGCACTGGAGATTGAACCCAGAGTGTCCTGCTTGCTAGGCAAGCATTCTGCACTGAGCTGAGTGCCCAACCCACCATGTACCAATTCTATTGGCTATAACAGATCACTAGCAGGAAGCTAATGTTTGATGACTGATAAGTAATATTTATTAATAATTTATGTCTATAGGAATTATTTAGATAATCCTGGTTAAATAGGAATGCGTTTTGGCACTCTCCACTTAGATACATAAGCTGCCCTGACATGTTCCTTGGAAACATGTAAGAGTGTTTGCATGTGTATGCTGGCTACATACTTATTTTTCTGAGTGTTCTGAAATGGTAATGAAAAACTTGTGAATACTTTGTAATGTGCTCAGGAATTTGCTGCATTATAGGGAAGTAGGATGAAAAGAAGTTTCAAGTTTAGTTGGGGTAAGTTAGTTCACGTATAACAAGTGCCAAAGCCGTATGATTGTTTGAGACCACAGAGAGTGAGTGTGAATAGAGACACATCCAAGGAACATTGAACTCTGGGATAGAATATGGGAGACTTTAGAATCCTTTATAGGGATTATTATCACTTCTTCATTCCCCATGAATAGTGATGAAGATGCTACTTGACTCAAAGTAGCATGTGCATGATGGTATGGGACTTGGTGACCTTTGAGGATATGGTTGTGACCTTACTCAGAGGAGTGGACTTTTGTGTATTTTATATTTTCTAGGATTGATGATGTCAACTCTGAAAACAGTTGGAACCAACAGAGATAGTGTTCCTACCATAATACATCTAATCTGCTACTGGTGATTGTTGTCAAATGTCCTACAATTAATAGCATCAGGATAATTCCCTTAGAAAAGTGCATCCTGAGACTCTACTTTTGACATACTAAATCAGAAAGTCTCCATTTGTGCCCTGTCATCTGTGTTTTAAACAATTCTTCCATGTGAATCTGTTTCATTCTGAAGATGACAACCTCTGGTGTAGTAATTTACCATGAGAATAAAGATCTTTCTCTCTTGTATGTCCTATTTGAATAAGTCTAAATGACTTTTTCATGGATATTTAAATCTGAATGTGAATTCCTTGGGTCAGACAGAACCATTCCTTTGTGTGTGTGTTTGTGTGTGTGTGGTACTGGGGCTTGAACTCATCAGGGCCTATATCTTGAGCCACTCCACCAGCTCTTGCTTGTGATTTTTTTTTTTTTTTTTGAGATTTAGTCTTAAGAAGTATTTGCCCCTGCTGGCTTCGAACCATGATCCTCCTAATCTCTGCCTCTTGAGTTGCTAGGATTACAGATGTGAGCCACCAGTGCCTGGCAGAGATAGCCATTCTTGTTAGGATATCTGAAGACTTGAGTACTTGCATTTTGAGCTGCTTAAAAAATTTTTGGACTTTTTGGCTCATGCCTGTATTCCTCACTACTTGGGAGCATTGAGGTTCAAGGCCAGCTGGGCAGACCCCATCTTTAAAATAACTACAGCAAAATGAACTGGAGGTGTGGCTCAAGAGGCCTGCTTTGGAGGTAGGAAGCCCTGAGTTCAATCCCCAGTTTCACCAAAAAATAAATTAGCCTGGGCATGCTAGCTTGCTTCTGTAATCCAGGTACTTTGAATCAGGAGGATTGTGGATTTGGATAACCAAGAGACAAAAAGTTAGGGTGAACCCCATTTTAACAAGAAAAGCAGGGCATGTTTGCATACTCTGGTAATCCCATCTTCAGGTGACATGGAAGTAGGATTGCAGTCCAGGGAAGCACAGACATAACACTGAGCAACTCTATTTGAAAAATAACTAAAACAAAGGGCTTCCGTACATTACTCTAGGGGTGTAGGCTTGCCTAATAAGTGAGAGACTCTGAGTTCAAACTCCCCTACCACTACAAAAAATTTTTATTTTAATGTTTCATTAGAAGTGTAATTCCTCTCATATAGAAAGTTTGTCATCCCTTACATGAGACCCTTCCACTGATGTATCTCTCCTGTGTATAGGCAGTCAGCTGTGAGCCCAGCCTGATCTCTTGGTTGAAGGAAGTAGAGTTGGCAATAATGGAGCGAAGTGTTCTCCAAGGTAAGTATGAGCCACACCTCATGCGGAAACTTTTCTTTTTGTTGGTACTGGGGTTTGAACTCAAAGGTTTTAGACTTGCTATGCAAGTGCTGTAACATTTGAGCCACTCTGCCAGCCCTGAAGGCTGAAGTCCTTTAACTGTGAATTTTGGGATATCTTCAACTTCCCGTGTTCACTACTTTATCCATCCTTTCTTATGATCTCAGCGGTGACCTGCTGTCATCCATCTTGAGTTTATTGGTTCTATTTGTTCAGTTATTTCCAGTTTTCCTTCTAATTTTATTATTTCTGGTCATTGCATTTAATGTTCATAGAAACAGTTCTTAAACTTACATATTTTGACCCCACACCCTTATGTTTGACAGAGTTCAAGCATAGGCAATTATTTTTGTTTAGCATGTTTCAAATGAAAATAATACTAGTCTTAATTTATTTAAGCTCCTGTTTTGTTGTGCAGACCTTTGTAATTGTTTTCTGTTTTTCTTCAGAATGGGAAATGCACCTTAAAACCAAAGCGACAGCACTTGAGCAGGATATATTTTGGTCAGATGCGTCAAGTAGCATACAACTGGTAAGAGTCACAAGAACATTTCTTACTTTCCAAGTTCATGGAAGACTGGGAAGTCACAGAAAGCAATCGTCAAGAATGAGAAATAGTTGAGAGAAGTAGTCATAATTCATAGCGAAGCAGTGTCTGTGGAGAGAGATGCCCCAAACTTAGTGTGAAGTTTGGTGCTTCAGACTTCCCACAAGTGTATATTCATGTATAAGTCTGAAAACTCCTTTAATCCTCATTCATCCCTTTATCAACAGGCAGAAAGCAACAGTGGAGGGGAGCTCTGTGACTCCAAGCATGTTGGAGAAATCTTCAGTGAACACTCACACCTTCAGACACACACTATTACTCCAAATACAGAGAACAGTTCTGAGTGTAATAGGTATGGGAAAGACTTCCTTCCACTGCTCAAGGAAACCTCTGCAGAAGAGAAACTATCTCTGTTGATTAAACATGAAGACGCCTTCACCCTGAGTCCAAACAATGATTACCAGACAACTTGCACTGAAGACAAATCCTTCGAATGCAGTGATTGGGGGAAAACCTTTGTTAATCAACCACACCTTCAGGCAAATGACACAGCTCATGATGGTGAAAAACTTTATGAGTGGGAGCAGTGTGAGAAAGTTTTTAGTCAGTCCACAAGCTGTTCTACCCATGTTCAAACACACACTATAAAGGAGCCCTACGGATGTGGGGATTTCTTCACATATCCTTTCTACCTGAATAATATGGGAAATCACACTTGGCAGAAACCCTATGAATGTAAGGAATGTGGGAAAACCTTCACTGTGCACTCGGCCCTTACTTCACATTTACGAAGTCACAATAGGAAGTCTTACGATTGTAAGGAATGTGGGAAAGTGTTCACTAAATCCTCAGGGCTTATTGAACATATGAGAAGTCACACAGGAGAGAAACCCTTTGCATGTGACCAGTGTGGGAAGGCCTTTGCTTCTTCTTCATATTTGATCGCACATTTGAGAACTCACACTGGAGAGAAGCCCTACGAGTGTAAGGTGTGTGGGAAAGCATTTACTCGTTCGTTTTACCTTCGCATTCACATGCGAACTCACACTGGAGAGAAACCTTATCAATGTAAAGAATGTGGGAGAACCTTTGCTGTGCGCTCATGCCTTAATATACACACACGGACGCATACTGGGGAGAAGCCCTACAAGTGTAAGGAATGCGGAAGAGCCTTTACCAGCTTTCGTCAACTCACTGAACATATGAAAACTCACACTGGTGAGAAGCCCTTTGAATGTCATGTTTGTGCGAAAACCTTTAGAAATTCCTCATGCCTTAAGAAGCACTTTCGAATTCACACCGGAGTAAAACCGTATAAATGTAAGGAGTGTGGCAAAGCTTTCTCTGGGCATACTGGCTTTACTACACACATGCTGACTCACACTGGGGAGAAGCCATATGAGTGCAAGGAATGTGGCAAGGCCTTCACTACTTCCTCACACCTTCTTGGACATCTAAGAAGTCACACAGGAGAGAAACCCTTTGACTGTCACCAATGTGGGAAGGCCTTTGCATCTTCCTCTTATCTTACTGTCCATTTGAGAACTCACACTGGGGAGAAGCCCTTTGAGTGTACAGTGTGTGGGAAAACATTTTCACGTTCTTCCTATGTTCGCAGGCACATGCGAACTCACACTGGAGAGAAACCTTTTGAATGTGAGGAATGTGGGAAAGCTTTCAGTGAGCGCTCGGGCCTTACTAAACACTTAAGAACACACACTGGGGAGAAGCCCTATCCGTGTCAGCAATGTGGGAAAGCATTCATAAGCTTTTCTCAAGTTACTGAACATATGAAGACTCACACTGGTGAGAAGCCCTTTGAATGTCAGGTCTGTGCAAAGTCTTTTAGAAACTCCTCATGCCTTAAGACTCACTATCGAATTCACACTGGAATAAAACCATATACGTGTAAGGACTGCGGGAAAGCTTTCACTGGGCGTACCAGCTTTACTACGCATGTGCTGACTCACACTGGGTCCAAGCCATATGATTGCAAGGAATGTGGCAAGGCCTTCTCAACTTCCTCATATCTTATTGAACATCTAAGAAGCCACACAGGAGAAAAACCCTTTGAATGTATCCACTGTGGGAAGTCCTTTGTTTCCTCCTCATCTCTTCATCTACACTTGAGAACTCACAGTGGAGAGAAGCCCTTTGAGTGTACGGTGTGTGGAAAAGGGTTTACATGTTCCTCCTACCTTCGCAGGCATGTGCGAACTCACACTGGTGAGAAACCTTATATATGTAAGGACTGTGGGAAAGCCTTCACTGAGTGCTCAGGCCTTTCTAAACATTTAAGAATACACACTGGGAAGAAGCCCTATGAATGTTTAGAATGTGGGAAAGCCTTTGGCACTTCAACCCATTTACGTACTCATGTGAAAATTCACACTGGATATAAACTGTCTAAATGGAAGGAATGTGGAAAAGCCTTCACTAGTTCTGATCTTAATGAACAAATAATCCCTGGAGAAAATCACTTTGACTGTAAGGAATGAGGAAAATTTGTTAAGGACTCTCAATTGCTATCACATTTGAATTCAGTCTTGAGAAACTATCATGGTAAGCACTGTAAAAGCATTCAGTTGTCCCCTTTCACCTTAAAGAGATGAGACACCTCTCACTCTGAAGATGTCCAATGAATATAAAGAACGTGGGACAGTCATTGGACTCTACTCACCATCCCGCATGTAATACCTTACCTGAGAACATACAGTGTAAGAAACACGGAAACCCTTCGCTGTGTTCCTCAAGGTTTGCTCAGTTTGTGAGATGTTGCAATAGAGTGAAATCCTCTTGATGTACCATATCTGTGTAAGTTGTTCTGTATGATGTTCACCTGTGATCTCACAGTGGAGAGAAACTTTGTAAAAGCAAGAAATGTGGAATGGAGAAAAACTTCATGAAAGTAAGAAGTATTGGAATGTCATTTTTACATATTCCTTACATATCTCATACGAAATGTGATTCACATTGAAGAGGAACTGTGTGTGGAATATGGGAAATGCTTCCATGTGTCCTGAAGTCTTGTGTGCTAATATTCATGGATTTCTAGATGGGTATATAGGTAACGTTTTTATTGTTTTGAATTTTTCATATATTCTAGTATAAGTGTTTTATGACTAAAATTATAAATAATTCCACTTCCACTACAGTTTTCTTTTTTTTAATATCTTTGTTGAGGTATCATTGACAGCTAAATATAAGTGTGCAACCTGATTTTGAAATAATCTGTCACACTGAAGCTAATTGGTATATATATCTCTTCCCATACTTACCTCCTCTCACCAGATGATTATTTTGGGGAGTAATGAGTACTAGGGCTCCAGCCTAGGTCTTTATGTTAGGCAAGCATTCTAGCACTGAGCTCCCCAGCCCCCATACTTTTGTCATGTTATGAAAACACTTTGTACTGTCTTAAATTTCATATATACAGTACATTATTGTTACCTGTAGACAGCATTCTGTACATAATATCTCAAGTACTCAAATATCCTATAAGTGAACTTTTGAACCTTTGACCCTTTTGTCACAACTCTCAGCTTGTCACTGCTCTTGTAATCTCTGCTTCAGTGAGTTTTACAGTTTTTTTTTTGGTGAGGTCATACAGTCTTTTGGTTTTTTTGGGTTTTTTTGGTGGTATTCTGGTTTGAACTTTGGGCCTTGTTCTTGCTAAACAATTGAGCCATTCACCTAACCCTAGATTTTTTTTTTTACCATTTTGTTTTCTTTATTTGTGACAGTATTGCTGTGTAGTCCATATTGGGCTTAAACTCCTGATCCTCCTGCTGGGATTACAGGTGTTTGCCATCACACCTGGGTAGTTTTATCCATGTGTTGGGACACAAGTATTTCCATACATTCACTATTAAGAATACTGCTGCTGAGCCAGGCACAGTGGCATGTCCTCACTATTTAGGAGGGTGAGGCAGGAGGATTGTTTGAGGCCTGCCTGGGCTACATAGTGAGACCCCACTACACACTCCAAAAAATATTGCTGCAGTGAACACAGGCAAATGGATGTCTCAGGCAGTGGTTTTTCTTTTCTTTTTTTTTTTTTTTTTTTTAAATGGTACTGGGGTTTGAGCTTAGGACCTCATGCTTGTTAGGCAAAGTGCTCTACCACTTGAGCCACTCTGCAAGCCCTTTTTTGGTGTTGGGTATTTTCAAGATGGGGTTTCAAGAACTATTGTGTGGGCTGGCTTGAAACCATGATACTCCTGACCCCTGCCTCCTGACTAGTTAGGATTGCAGGCATGAGCCACTGGGGCCCAGCCAGTTGTCTTACTTCTTTGGATGTATATCCAGAAATGTTTGCTGGATAATATTATAGTTCTACTCTTAATATTAGGGAAAACTTGCATAACTGTTTTCCTTAATGGCTACCAATTTGTATTTCCACCAGCAGTATTACAAGGGTCTTGTTCCCCTCATCCTCCTTATCAGCAGTTTTTACTGTTGACTTTATTATTGACATAGCCATCCTAACATGTGAGGTGATACCTCATCATGGTATTTGCATCCCTGGTGATTTAACATCTTTTTGTGTATCCATGTAGTTATTTTTGTGCCTTTGAAAATACTCTGCTCCTTTGCATATTTTAAATTGGGTTAAGTGGTTTTTTGCTATTCAGTTAGATGTATTCTTTACATATTTTGAATTACAACCCATTGTCAGTTATGTGGTTTACAAATACTCTTCTCCCCTTCTATTTTTTGCCTCTTCATTTGTTAACTTTTTCTCATTGTAAAACATTTTTTGTTCGATGTATCCTGACTTGTTTATTATTGTTTTTGTTGTCTTTGGTTTTGTTGGGAAGTCCACAAATCATTGTTAACACAAGTGTCAGGAAGTTTCTATGTTTTCTTCTCACTTTTTTTTTTTTTTTTTGGTTTCACAGCTTGAGTCCATTTGCTATGGATTCTTGTGTATGATGTAAGATGTCCAGTTGCAATCTTTTGGATGTGCATATCTGGTTTGCACGGTATCATTTATATAAGACTATCCCATCCCCATTTGTGTATTGGTGCTTTTGTTGGCGATTACTTGACTGTATATGCATGAGTTTGTTTCTGAGCTTTCTATTATGTTCCTGTTTTATGTGTCTGTTTTTATGTCAGTAGAATACTTTTTTTTTTCTGGTGCTGGGGTTTGAACCCAGGGCCTCACACATGTACAATACTGTTTTGATTATTGTAGCTTTATAATATAATTTGAAATCGGGAACTGTGATGGCTCCCAATTTTGTTCTTGCTCAAGATTTGCTTTGGCTCTTTAGTCTTACCTGGTGCTATATGACTTTTAGAATTTTTTCGTAATCCTGTGAAATGTATCTTTGAAATTTTGAAAGGAATGGCATTAAATTTGTAGATTTGTTTGAGGAGTGTGAACATGGCAACAATATTCAATCTGTAAATATGGATTATTCCATTTATTTGTGTCCATTTATTTCTTTCATCAATAATTTGTAGTTTTCATTGTACAGGTCTTTAAACCCACTTGTTAAAAGTATTATATTGTTTTTTCATTAGGATTCTTAGTTTCTTTTTTGCTAGACAGGCATTCTATCACTTGAGTCACTGTGTTGGGTATCTTCTGAATTTTTTTTTGTTTGTTTGCATGTGTTATATAATTTAGTTGATTTGTTTTAGTTCCAATAATTTTTTCATTTACTTTACTAAGTAATTTTTCTACATTTGCAAACACAAACTACTTCCCAATTTGGATGTTTTTTTTTTTTTTTTTTCAAATCGCTCTTAACTAGGATTTGCAGTGTTACGTTGAAGTGTCTTATTCATGATCTTAAAGGAAAAGTTATGAGTTCACCATTTATGATGATAGTTTGGGGCTTGTCATATGGCCTTTATTAGTTGAGATGCTTTGCCCTTTTTTTTGTTGTGCTGTGTTTGAATTCAGGGCTTTGCACTTTCTAAACAGACGATACATTGCTTAGCCACCTGGTGCAGCTTGAGCCCTGAGGTGCAGTTTTAAATATTTTGGGGAGTGGTCATGGGAGGATGAGTGTTGTTTAAATTTTTTTGCCGTGATTTTTCCCTTCATTAATGTGTATGTATCACGTTTTCTGATTTGTGTTTGTTGAACCATCCTTGCATTCCAGGGATAAATCTCACTTGGTCATGGTGTGTGACCCTTTCAATAATTATGTTAAATTTGGCAATCAAAAGACCTACAACAGCATACTGCAGCAAAAAAGACATCTACCAATATGCTGCATATAAGAGACTCACCCTTTAGGACACAAGTTGACTGAAAGTGAAGGGAGTAAAAGAGAATCTTTCCAAATGAAAACTAAAAAGATCAGATGAGAGGCGGGCTGTAGCTCAGTGGTAGCACAGCTAGAGCCACGAAAACACAAAACAACATAAAAGAGCAAGAGTATCTATTATATGTGATAAAGCAAGTTACATACCATAACAAGAGAATGGGAGGTTATAGGTATCAGTGGAGCCCCTTACTATATAAGGAAAATATTAAAAGACCTGAAGAGAGAAATAGCAATATAAAGATAACAGGGGTCTTGAGTAACATACTTTGAACAATTGATGGATTAGCATTGCACCCAACAGTAACAGAATATACATTGTTAAATGTGCAGAGAACATGTGACAGGTTTGAATTTAATAAAGTCATTTTATCCATTTTTCCCTTTGAATGGATTTTTCATTTAATTTTCTTATCTTTTTAAATTTATATTTTATTTTTCATTAGCACATAATAGTTGTAGAGAGGGATACATTGTGATATTTACATAGGTGCTTACAATATATCTTAGTTATATTCACCCCCTCCATCGTTTTCCCTTATCACTTTCCTCCCTTGCTAGAAAAATTTCAGCAGGTTTCGTTCTGTTTTCATACACGAATGCAAGAATCTACTATATTCACACTCATTCGCCTTTTTGTTATGCATACCCCCTCCCACTGTTAACCAGTCCTGGAAAAGACCTGTTTTACCCTCCTGTCCTTTTTTTTTTTTTTTTTTAAGGCATATATTGCTAGTCCAAGGGCGTTTCACCTTGGTACTTCAGGCCTGTGTATATCATGCTTTAATCAGAGTAACCCCTTTCCCGTTGCTTACTCTTTCTCTGTCACCACGCTCCTCTGATCAACAGCTTACGGTGCGTTATATTCATACATAGGTGACGCTAAATATTTTTCATTCTCTGAGATTAATTTCTCTTTGCTCTTCCACCTCCCCTTGTCCCCTCAGACCTACTAATTTTCTTCTTGATGTCTTTTAATGAATTTTTCGTGAAGTATACAGTTTGTTTTGGTGCTGAAGTCAAAGTATACAGTTTTGAGCAGTCATTTTTGTGTCACAATTGACTGAACATCATGAAAAAATTGTTGACTCAAAATCTAAAGCTTGTGAAAATATATATCCAGTTTTGGTGGGGATGTACACTGGGGAAATTTCAAAAATCTTGGCAGTATATACTAAATCTGTGCTTGTGCACACTGTAACAACAGTAATTGCACATGTATGTGTGTAGATCAAAGTACTCTATTCACACCAGTACTTTTTATATTTTGGCTCTACTGTGCTTAAACCCAGGGCCTAATGCATGAAAAGACTGCCTGCCCCTCTCCAACTCAGAAATTTCAAACTCATTAGAGAATGTGCATATTTATTATTTGTGGTTGCTTAACAAGCTCAGTGGAATCAATTATCAGTTTTTTGGGGTCAGGAGCCCAGAGATGGCTTGATAGGTTCTCTGCTCAGGATTGTACTCAGCTGCAATCAAGACCTGCTGGTCACACACATCTATAATCCTGTCTACAAAGGAGGCCTCCACATTGGGTTCGAAACCAGCCAGGGGAAAATAGTACACCAGACCCTATCTCAGAAATCCCATCACAAAACGGCTGGTATGGCTCAAGGTGTAGGCCCTGAGTTCAAGTCCCAGTACATCAAAATAAAGACCCAACACAAAGGATGGCTGAGTGGCTCAAGTGGTAAATGCCTGTCCAGCAAGCTTAGGCCTTGAGTTGAAACCCTAGTACCACCAAGACTTTGGATGAGTTGCTATCTCATCTGCTTTTACTAGTTGTAGTCCATTTTCTGTTGCCGTAACCAAGTACCTGAGGCTGGATACTTCATAAAGAAGAGAGGTATATTTAGCTTAGTTTTGGAGGCTGGAAATCCAAGATCAATGGAGCCCCATTTGGTTAGCCCTTTGTGAGATTCCTACAACGTGGCAGAGAAGCAGAAAGAAATGGCTTTGTACAGAAGGGGATAACTACGTGGTGTTGACCTCGTTTTATAACATTTTACTCACAGGAACTTAAGACCATCATTAATCACTTCCATGTGAGGAAGTGCCTATGTGACCAAACAGACTAATCTACTTCAATATAATCAAAAGTAAACAAATCACTGGAATCTCTTGCTTCATAGGCAGGCAAAGTATGTATCAAAATCCAACATCCTCTATATAGTCAGTCATGATACCAGATATGCCAGAACACTCCTTGACCCCCTTTATAGTAGAGGCATTCAGTAGAACCTTCATGTCTCTGATAGGTCTTAAGTAACTGTAATCTAGCAATACAGTGGTCTCAAATAACTCCTTTTTAATTACTGCACACCTCAACCTCTAGTTTTCTGCTTTGTCCAGACCTTAATCTGTTTGTATAAAAAAAGAAAATTGGCCAGGCCTGTAATACTATCTACCTAGGAGGCAGAGATCAGGAGGATCATGGTTCAAAGCCATCCTGGGCAAATAGTTTGTGAGACCCTGTATCGAAAAACCCCAACACAAAATAGGGCTGGGCGAGTGGCTCAAGGGTGAAGGCCCTGAGTTCAAACCCCTGTTCCACAAAAAAAAAAAAGGTGGTTTTAGTGCTTGTTTAGGTGTGCTATCACTTGTACCATGCTGCCAGCCCACATTACTCTGGTCATTTTGATTATTGGGTCTTGCTTTTTAGATCAGGCCCGTCTGGCGCAAAAAACCTTCCTGCTGTTGCTAGGATGACTGACACACACCATCATACCTCATACCCCCACACCCAGCATTTTTTTCTTTTTTTAATTAAAATGGAGGCTGTCCTCAAACAGTGATCTTCTCAATCTCAACCTCCCGAGTAGCTAGGATTACAGGTGAGCCACCATGGTCCAGTTTGTTTTTATAAAATGTTGATTTTATCCCCTCTCATATGGGCAGGCAATGCAAATTTTCATAGGACTCAGTAACTAGATGCTGGCCATTGCTTCTTTGATATAGAAGTTTTTTTTTTTTTTTAAATAGAATTCATTTGAACAGAAACTTCCATGAAGAAACAAGATTGAAACCCTGTCAGGGACAACTGCACACTATTTCTTTGACTTTTTGTCGTATCACCACTGGTTCTGATTTCTTTCGTTGGTTTATATAAGCTTTAAATTTTTGTGTTGTTATGACTGGTTCTGGTTTCTTTTGTTCGTTTATAAGCTTAGGCTCCCATATCAGCTCAAGAGGGACCCCAGTCCCGCATCTAGCTGGACTCTGGCCCAGCCCAGCATTTCACCAATGGAGATGACATCGCCTCAGCCCTCACATTTGGGGAAAGTCTTGTGTTAGAGACATTTTTTCCTTACACTGAAGCCGCCATCAACAGGTGCCCATGTACTGCCTTTCCTGAGGCACAGGGTGCATACTGGACACTTGTGTGCTATTTCTCGTGAACTCGGTGTCTGCTTTGCCCGGGATCCAGGTAATACTCCTTTGTTTCTGTTAGAATGTGCACTCCTACGCTTCCATGCTTAAAGGAAAGGTTAATGAAAACTTGCTTTGTCCAAGAGACATTTCTCTTAATGTTAGTCAAACCCTGTCCCCCTGGAGAGAAGACCCCACTTCTTGAAGCCTTTTTTAGGACTCCTTCTGGCCCCCTCCACAAGGTTTCATCATGAATGTCTGACTATTACCCTCTTACCCACGCTCTCAGATCAAAGAATGTGAACTCACAGCTACATTATGCCCTGAATAATGACTCCTTTGAAGTCTATTGTGTCCCCAACTAGGCAGAAACACCTTATGTGTTTTTCCTTTTCCCCCCTCCTGCACTTGATTTCTGGGAGTAGAATGCTACCCTGGTGTGGGATGGGTACATTGGAAGCTCCCAGTGGAAGTACCACTGGGAACCACCTCTTTTCTGTCAACTCAAGGATGCCATGCATGCTGGGGTTGGTATGTACGTCTATGTTGACAGGACTTGCCAGGAGCTGTGAGCATAGGCAGTGGTATATCAGGCCTCTGTCAGACCGAATTACAATATGGATGGCAACCAATACCATTCAGTGGCTCTTTCAGATCATAGGCAATGGCGACAAGAAAACGTGGCCCTTATCCTATAAGGGTCTCTTTCAGAACTTAGAGTGGGAGGCTCTGTGTGGTGGTCCACAGCTATAACCCGGCTACTTGGGAGGTGGATGTCGGAGGCTCATCTCACAGTCTGAGGTAAAGTTAGCACAAGACCTTACCTATCTGAAAAACAAACTAAACATGAAAGGACTAGGGCATGGCTCAAGTGGTAGAGTGCCTAGCATTGGGAGGCCCTGAGTTCAGTCCCTAGTACTGCCAAATAAATAAATAAAGTGTACCAACTTACTTACTCTTGAGTAAATGCTATTCAGGGAAGGACAAGTTTATGCCTTTCAGGGTACCTACTGTTCTGTCTGCTTACACAGGTTATAGGACAAACTGTAAGGAATTAGGCAGGAGGTAAAGCTGTTTCATGATGTAATGAACACATTCCAAAAGATTCTGTTAATTTCAGAGATGTATGACCTGTTTCCTTTGTTATCAACAAAGTCTGTCACCTTGCTGTGGCCTGGGTTCCAAAACCTCATGGGTGAAATAGGACTCTTGTTAGTTCTTTATTAAAGTTTATTTTTGGTGGCTATGTCAATCTGTCTCAACTTTAATACCGCAACAACCTAGGTAACAAGTGTTGTCAATGCCAATTAGTATCGGTAAAGACTTCGAGGCATCACAGAATTTATTGTACATTTAAAGATGTTCAGGCTGGGGGAGTGGGTCAACTGGTAGAGTACTTCTGTATCAAGTGTGAGGGCCTGAATGCAGACCCTAATACCACCAAAAAATTCATACACACATATTTGAGACAGGGTCTTACTATGTAGGCTGTGATCACCTGGAACTCTGAACTTGTTTATTTATTTTTTTGAAGGGGGGGGCAGCACTGGGGTTTGAACTCAGGGCCTCACACTTGCTGGGCAGGTGCTCTACCACTTGAGCCACTCCACCAACCCCTTTTTGTGTTGGATATTTTGAGAATACGTTTTTGTGAACTAATATTTGAACCTGTGATCCTACTGATCTCTTCCTCCCTAGTAGCTATGATCCCCTGCCTCATGGTTGGATGATCAGGAGGCTCACACACAGCCTGTTCCTTGGGAATTTCAAGCATCAGAAAATACGAACTTCTAAAGCTGGGCCTTGGGGTGCATCCCTATAATCCCAGTACTTGGGAGGTTGAGAAAGGAAGATCTCCAGTTCAGGGCCAGCCTGGGCTGCATAGTGAATTCCAGGTCATCAGGGGCTACATAGTGAGACCCTTTCAAAATACAAGGGCTGGGTGTATAGCTTAGTGGTAGAATACTTGCCCAACGTGCAGAGTCCTGGGTTCAATGCCTAGTACTGAAAAAGGCAAAAATTATAGTGGCTATCATTACATTTTATGTTTCTGCCTTCAGGTGGGTGGAATCTGAAAAATACTGTTACTGTTCTATCAACAGACAAGAATTCACAGTGGAGAGAATCATATATTGATACTTTGCTTTAATAAGTGCCATTTGATTTTTTTCATTACCACTACCTACTTGGCAGAAATTGAGAAGCTGGGGCTGTTGGAGTGTAAGAGTGCTTGCCCTTTGAGTTCAAACCCCAGTGCTGCCAAAGGAAAAAAATTGACAAGCTAATCCTAAATGTCAGATAGAAATGACAAAAGAGTCAAAACAATCTCCAGCAAGGAACACAGTTGGAAGATTCACACTTCCAGATTTGAAAATATGCTACAAAGTTGCAATTATCAAGTTAATGTAGTACTGGCTTAAAAATATATTAATGGAACAGAACTGAGAGTCTAGCCAGGTGCCAGTGGTTCACATCTTACTTGGGAGGCTGAGATGGGGAGGATCAAGGTTCGAGGCCAGCCCAGGCAAACAGTTCTCGAGACCCCATCTCCAAAATAATTGCAAAATGGATTGGAGGTGTGGCTCAAGCAATAAAGCACCTGTTTTGCAAGCATGAAACCCAGAGTTCAAACCCCAGTCCTACCAAAAAATAAATTGATATTCCAGGAATGAAGACTTACAGTTTTTGATAAGGTTGCCAGAGCAATCCAGTGTGGAAAGAAACAAATGTTTACAATAAATGGTGCTTGTACAACTGGGTATCTATATGCAAAATCATGTAGTAAGGACAGTATTGATAATTGGTACCAAAATAATTGGCCATCTTTCTGTAGGAAAAAAAAAATTGACATCAGTTACCCTCAAACCACATGGCAAAATACATTCCATGAAGTTAAAGCACTGCAACTGGAGTCCCAAGTACTGTGATGGCCGAGTTGAGATTACTGGAGTCCACAAGTTCCAGACCAGGGCCATACCATTAGTGGAAACACAGCAGTACTGTTACTGGAAAAAGAAAGAAAAAACAAGTGTTTAAACATTGTAGAAGAAAATTAGGAAATTGTATGAAATGTATAGTTTATGGAGACTCTGCCTCCCTCCCACCAGTGCTGGGGATGGAATGCAGGGTCTTGGGTATGCTAGGCAAGCATTCTACTACTGAGCTATCCATTCCTAACCCTTGGTCTTTCGAGACAGGGTCTGGCTGTGTACCTCAGACTGGCCTCCAACTCACCATCCTCCTGCCTCTGGAATGCCCCGATTACAGCTTCTGATGCCATGCCAGACATGTGGAGACTTTTTTTTCTTTTTGGATGGGACTGGGCTTTGAATTCTGCTTCGTGCTTGAGTCATGCCTCCAGTACATTTTGCACTGGTTATTTTGGAGATGGGGGTCTCAGGAACTATTTGCCCAGGCTGGACTCAAATCTCCAGATCTGTCTTCCCCAATAGCTAGGATTACCGGTGTGAGCCACTAGTGCCCAGCTACATGAACAATTCTTGATTAAATACTAATAAATCAGTGCTTAAAATAAATTTATTAAACTGTACGAAGGCCTGCCACTAAAAACCACAACAAACTGATCACCATAGAAACTTTAGAACCATTTTTTGTTTTGTATTACTAATTATTTTGGTGATACTGGGGTTTGAATTCAGGGCCTAGAACCATTTTTGCATAAATGAAGAATGGCTGGTATCTGTTATTTTACAACGTGGTATAGGAAGTCCTGAATTTATGGTAAGATCCGAGAAATAGAAATAGAAATTCAGGGCTGGGGATGTAGTTCAGTGGTAGAGTGCCTAGCATGTGAGGCCCTAGGGTGCATTTCCAGTACAGCAAGAAAAAAATTCCCAAACCAGAAATATATTTTTAAGAAGAAAACAATTCAAATTTGCAAGAAGTACCAGTACTATGGAAACACAAAGAATCAGTAGAGTGTAGCATGTGTGAAGATAAAAACAAAGACCTAAAGTGAATTGAGTGGAGGGATACAGACCATTACAGGTTTATACCGAGAGAACAAATGCAAGTCCTCCAGGAACGTGGCGGAATCAGGCAAAAAGCTTTCCTGAGCATCCCGCGGGGGTAATCCCCACCCCCAGTCTTGACCTTCAGTCCATCCAGCTGTCCACTCAACGGGCTGGGCCCGGTCCCGCCTCCAGCCCCGCCCCCTCACCGCCGTAGTCCCGCCCACAGGCCTGGCGCTGATCTCCACCGGGGCCTCTACATTAGTTTCCGCCTCAGTCCCCGCCCACAAACGTAGCCCCGCCCACAGGCCTGGCGCTCACTTCCACCTCGGCCTCTGCATTTGTTTCTGCCTCCAGCCCCGCCCCCAGGCTTCTAACCTCTTGCTGGGCCTCTGCATCTGTTTCTGCCTCCAGCCTCAGCCCTAAATCGACTTCGCGGCCGACCCCATCCTCGAGAGAAGTTAACTATAATTTCTGTGCCTGAAGCGGTCCAAAGTATTTCAGGTCGGACCCCGGAATCCGGCCCTCATAACCAAGGCAGCGGAAGTGACGTCACCATGAGCTGCCCGTCTTTTCCGGTGTGGCTCCGAGTTCCCTCAGTGGTGGTCTGCCTGGATACGGCTTTACTGAGGTTAGGTAAAGTGGCCGACCGGCAGTGGCAAGGGGGCGGTGAAAGTGCAGGTTTGTCCCTGGTGGCGGAGGAGCCTCGGTCGAGAGTCCGCGTCTCCGAGCGCTCGCGTCCGCCGGGGCCGCGCGGTGGGGTCCGAGACCGCTCTGGCTGTCGCTCCCACGGTGCGTGCTGTCTGGTGCGATTTGGGGACTTGGCATCCCTGCGCTTCCTCACAGGTTTTTCAGACACGGCGATTGCCTTTCCAAAAGCCTCCAAAGCAAGCTTTTAGGTTTTCTTTCAGAAGGAAAAGAATTCCCGCAGTTTGACTCACCGCGACTTCGCCCGACTTACGCCCTCTGCATGGACCGGCGCGTCCCGGTGAGCTCCGGGGCAAAGCTGGTTGTAGGGGCTTTGACGGGTGTCACCGGATGTTCGGCTTTCTCTCTGCGCGTCCTGTATTTGTTTCTGACACGTAATTACATTCACGTAGAAAGCTGCCTTTTTTGGGGGGGGGCGGGAAGGACTGGGCTTTGAACTCAGGGCTTCTTGCTTGCAAACCAGGCGCTGAGCCACATCTCCAGAGCAATTTTGCTCTGGTTATTTTGGAGATGGGGTCTCGAGAACTATTTGCCCAGACTGGCCTCAAACCTCACTCCTCCTGTTCTCAGCCTCCTAGTAGCTAGGATTATGGGCGTGAGTCACAGGTGCCTGGCTAACAGCTGCTTGTTTTTAAGTTTCTGGGGCGTGTATATTTCCTTACATGGTTTATTGTGGAGGCAACAAGCTACTCCACTAAAACACAATAATTTACCTCTTTTCATCTGAAATTCCTAGGGCTGTACCATCCCCAACCCCTCTCTGCAGAGCTTCAAACCAAGGGCTTCGAGGAAGAAAGGAAAGATTGCACTGTAATATTTGAATTTGTCATCTTTCCAGAAAAATAAAATACGTTTTTTGGTGAACTATTTGAGAATTGCAGACATGCAAACTGAGCTTTAAATGCAAAGTACTGCATCTCTTAAAATAATGAAAAAAGATATATATTTTTTTGCAGTATTGGGTTTGAACTCAGGACCTTGCGCTTGTTAAGCAGGTGCTCTACCACTTGAGTCATGCCTCCAGCTTAAATTAAGGGAATAAAAATAATGTTAATATATAGCCTATGTAAAAAACTAAAATTCGCTACATTGTTCCAATATATACTTTTGGTTGTTGTTGGTTCTAATACTGACTCCAAGTGTATATATTTTAGTTTTAGTTTTTTTTTTTATTCTTTCAGTACTGGGGTTTGAACTCAGGGATTTGCTCTTTCAGTTTGTCTTTCAAGTCTTTTTTTAATCTAAATTTTTTTTTTTTTTTTGAAGGGACTGGTGTTTGAGCTCAGGGCCTCATGCTTGCTAGGCACACCCTCTTACAGCTTCAGCCATGCTGCTAGCCCCTTTTTCTGACTTGTTTTTGTAAAATAGGGTTTTGAGAACTATTTTTCTGGGGCTGGCTTTGAACCGGTTGGTGATCCTGCTCTCTGCCTCCTGAGTGTCTAGGATCACAGGCTGATCCACTGGCACCCATCTTGTCTTTAAGTTTCTTTGAACCCAGAGCAGTGGCTGTTGTTTTTCTATTATTTTCTTTTGGAAGGATCACGAATTCTTTCAGAAAGCCATACATTGTGATTGTGTTTTCCTGGTATGTTTATTTTTTGGTAGGACTGGAATTTGAACTCGGCTTGACACTTGCAAAGCAGGCACTCTATTGCTTGAGCCATACCTCCAGTCCATTTTGCTCTGGTTATTTTGGAGATTGGGGGGGGTCTTGAGAACTATTTGCTTGGGGTGGCCTTGAATCATGATCCTCCCTATAAGCCTCCCACGTAGCTAGGATTACAGGTGTGACCACTGGTGCCCAGCTTATTTATTTATTTATTTATTTATTTATTTGTGGTATTGGGAATGGAATCTAGGGCTTTGCACATGCACTCTTAACCATGGGGCCACATCCCCAGCCCTTTTCATTAAGTGTTTTCTCCGTTCTTGTTTTTCTTTTCTTTTCTTTTTTTTTTTGCAGTCTGAATATTTATTAAGCTTGTAATAAATTGGACAGAGCTACAAAAATGGGCCTCTGCCTTCTGGGTGCAATTCACAGCACCCACCCAGGATCATTGCCTTGCCATTTCTCTTTGGCTGGGTACTGGTGGATAGCACAGGTCACAGCTAACGGAGATTTTGCTTCATTTTAAAGATACATGGTCGAAGACTCATTGCTTTCTGTGAAGGTGCTGATCTGATCTGTGGCCTCACTGGTTTCATCCACAAAGCTGGAGGTCTTGACATTAGTAGAGAATTCAAAAGTGTGTGTGTCCCACTCGTACACATCTGTGGTGGCCTCTGATTTTGCAGTCTGCTGTGGGTCCATGGTTGAATCTCCATCTATGGTTACCTCTACAGCAGTGCTTAAGACCACTTCAGAGGTGATCTCCACATAAGTTGTAAACTCTGGCTCACCAGTTGAGTCTAGCTCACTGGTTGAGTCTAGAGGAGCTGGGGGTGGTGTGGGGAAAGCCACAGCCAGGGCACACAAGGCCGAGAGGATCAGGACTTTGCGGAGCATGGCCAGGGCAGGAGGGAGAGGGCAGGAGGCAGCAGAGGGGCAGACAGAAAGCAGTTGTTTTTATTTTCTTAATTGTTGTGCGGGATAGGGGTACATTGTGGCATTTATAAAAGTTCTTATACTATATCAAATAGATCATATTTGAGTTGACCCCTCCATCATTCTTCTTCCACCCTCCTCCTAATCCTGAAATAATTTCAGCAGGTATCACTTTTCCATTTATATACACGTGTACACAGTATTTGCACTGTATTCACCCCCCTCCCACTGGTACTGTTTTCCCCAGACAGAACCTGTTCTATCCTTCTGTTCTACATTTTTGTATAAGAAAAGAAGAAGAAAAAAAATGACATTTTTGCTTGTTTAAGATAGCTACACAGGGAGGTTCCTTGTGACATTTCCATGTATATATGTATTATAACCCGATTTGGTTCATCTCTATTTTTCTTTTTTCTACCTTAGTCCCTTACGGTGGTTTCATCTGGTTTAAAAATTCTATATTCATTCTTGTATAGAGAGTAGTACATCAACCATATTCACCTTCTTAATTTCCTTCTTTTAATCTCTCCCCCTCTCATATGTGACCTCCCCTTAGTGTGACCAGTGTTTCATGATATTGCTGCCTTTGTGTTAGATCTGTATTCCACATGAGAGAGAATATGTGGCTTTTGGCCTTCTGAACCTGGCTGACTTCACTTAAGATGCTGTTCTTCAGTTCTGTCAATTTACCTGTGAGTGACAAAATTTCATTTTTCTTTGTGGCTGAGTAAAATTCCACTATATGTAAATACCACATTTTCTTAATTCATTCATCAGTAGTAGGGCATCTTGGCTCTTTCCATTCCCTTCTTGTAATACCTGTAAACTGTTGGGTGCCTGAATGGTTTGTTAAGGTCTGGTGACAAAATTCAACTAGAGCTATTTGAGGGAGCTTATAAACTAGGGGAGGAGGCTAATGTGTAACCAGGGAAATGAATGTATCATAAATTGGTAAAGGTTTGGAAAGGATAAGACAGTATTTTTTTTTTTTCTGTCTTTGTATGGGTGTAGGTGAAGCTAAGAAAATGAGTAATTTGTTAACTTGGAACCAAAAAATACAAGATGTAGGGGCGGAGATGTAGCTCAGCAGTAGAACACTTGCCTAGCATGTACATAGGCCCTGGATTCAGTTCCCAGCACTGCAAACAACAAAACAGGATGTGGGAGGTAGCCATGAAAAAGGAAAGGGAGTAGGAGATGATGAAATCTCTCTATGGATTGGCACATTACATAGGTGGAGGGAGACAGGGAAGTTTGGCAGGTTTGGCATTATCATCATTTTTATGTTTGGGGAAAAAGTTGAGAAAAGAGTCTATAATAACAGGCAGGAAAACTAAGTGTTATCCATTCAGATGCTGTACGTCAAGATAAAATAGGATAAAGCATGCATGTGTTTGAATTTTCATGAGTTGGAAATTAATTTGAGGAATTAGAATATGAGACTGAGCATTGAAAAATAAATTCATCATGAAAATTCATTTCTTTTAATTACCTATCTTAATAAATGTTTGTGTACGGATTTTGAGAGAATCAAAATCTGTTTTCCTTTTTCTACCTAGACGAGGCTTCATTTCCTCAAGTGTCTATAGTGATCATTCCTGTGTGCTTTTTTTTTTTTTTTTTTTTGGTGGCACTGGGGCCTGAACTCAGGGCCTCATGCTTGCTATGCAGGTGCTCTTATCGCTTGAACCACTCTGCCAACCATTTTTTTGTGATGGGTTTTTTTCGAGATAGGGTCTCAAAAACTATTTGTCCTTGGCTGCTTTCGAACTTTGATCCTCCTGATCTTTCCCTCTTGAGTAGCTAGGATTACAGGAGTGAGCCACTGGCGTCTGACTTGTGTGACTCTTCATAGACATGCACACATCTATAGGTTGGACTCGCTTTACAGGTAAATGATTAGTCCCCTGCCATTGTGGGCTCCCAGTAAGCTCTGAAGGGGCCATGTGGCTTGGCAGCGTCCATATTCTCTATTGCCACTCTGGGTCCCAATGAGCTGGGTGGACATAGTGAAACAATATATGAGGGTTCTAAGGATGAAGCTGATGAGGATGTGCATGTTTATTGGTGAATCAATCTCAAAACCTGTTGGTAATATATCCTAACTTCATATGAACACATGTTCTGTCACAAAAAAAGGAATGCATGTATATGTATATCAAGATAGAAGTGTGGGACTGGGGATGTGAAGATCAAGGGCAGCTGGGCAAAAAGTTATCAAGACTTGCTTCAACCAATAAGCTGGCCATGATGGTCTGCACCTGTAATCTCAGCTACGCAGGAAGTTTAGGTAGGAGGATTGAGGTCCAGGATGGCTTTGGCAAAAACGGGAGACTATCTGAAATATAACTAAAACAAAAAGGGTTGGGTGTATGTGTGTGGTGTAAGAGGCCCTGAGTTCAAACTCCAGTACCATCAAAAAGAGAAAGAAAAATGTAAAGACTTTACATAACAGATTATGTATAATAGAGCCATAAGTTAGAAATAGCCCAACAGAATACTGGGCAAGTTAAAGTATTCTTATCCTATGGAAGACTCCATAGCAGATAGAAGGAATAAATTAAAGGCAGTTAAAAAAAAAAAGTACTGGTAAACTTCATAGACACAATTTTGAGTGAAAGAATCTGGATCCAAAAGAATGCCTCTGTCCCCAGAACAGCAGGGGTTTAGCTGTAAGATGACGGATATGTGTGTGCTTACCTATTGCTGCCTAACATAGTGCTTTAAAACATTTACTTACTATCTCACAGTTTCTTAGATAGTGTCTCTGTTCAGGATTCCACCTGAGTGCAATCAAGCCATTGCCTGGGCTAGAGCCTTGTGTAGTTTAGCTGGGAAAGTTAAGTAGGAAAAGCCTGCACTTGCTCAGATGATGGACAAAGTCCATTTCCTTGCATCCTATAGACTTTGTTACTCTGTCTGCTAGAGGCTGGCCTTAGCTCGTAGCAGCTTCCTGTGTTTCTTTTTGTTTTTTTTTTTTTTTTTTGGTGGAGCTGGGGTTTGAACTCAGGACCTACACCTTGAGCCAATCCACCAGCTTTTTTTTGTGATTTTTTTTGAGATAGGGTCTCGCAAAGTATTTCCCTGGGCTGGCTTTGAACCATGATACTTCTGATTTCTGCATCCTGAGTAGCTAGGAATACAGGCATGAGCCACCAGCTCTGGGCTTCCTGTGCTTTTTGCCACATGTCACTTCATTAAGTTAGCTTGAGTAGTGTCAGAACCTGCAGATTTATTTTAGGGTTTATAAGGTGATCATTTAGTAAAGCATAGATAAAGATAAATATTGTTGTGTATAACTGGGACGGGGAGGAGAGGTGGTTGGTGAGGCAAGCCTTGGGACAAGGGTAACAAGAGAAGACATCTGTGTGAGTAAGTGGTCTTCTTCCTTGCTAGGCTAAGGAGTTTGTTGGTATGGGAGAGAGGTTTCCTGAGGGAACATAATAAGCTCCATTAATTTTAGTAACCCATGCCAGATTTTCTTTTAGGTTTGGATTTGTGGAGCTGTACATTTCAGCAGAGAGCAAGTAGTATACCAGGATCATGTCCTAAGCAGACAGTTTAGAAGGAAAAGCAGAACTGTTGTGTATCATTTTGTGCCTCTGCAGAGGCAGTCCATGCTACATCGCTGTAGAGGTTTAAGTGTAGTGGAAGAAGTCATCTCTGACAGCAAGTTCCTTAGTTAGGCTGTGCTGTCTGAGGCAATGTTGTATTCAGTGGGGAGGTTTAGGGCCAGGGTGAGTTGTAGCATACTTTTTCAGTAGTTACCTACTGGAGAGAATGTGATCCTTGGGTTATAACCAGTAAAACAATAATAATACTAACAGTTAATAGAATGATGTTTAACCATACTGAAGAGAAGTTTTTGTGTTTTTATTTTTGTGACAGTTAGGTTCTATCGGTAACATCTGTAACACTGATGGGAATGTGAAATGCTCTGGCGAGGAAGACCTGGTTTTGGTTTTGTGCTGTAAGTGCATGTGTAGAAGTGTGATTTTGCTTTATGATTTGGTATGTGTCAGGCAAGAGAGTCACAGAAGGTTCTTTTGTTTTTTTGCCTCTCTAGAACCAGGGTTTTGCACATGCTAGGCAAATGCTGTACCATGGAGCTATGCCCTGGCTCCTCCCACCACCCTGAAGTTTTTGTTTTACCTTGAATGGGACAATTTTTAGACCATGCAAAGACGGCCATTTGTTGAGCAGGGTCCCAGTGCTAAGATACTTGATGCTTGGCTACTTGTTTTTTGGGTCCTATCCTTTACTAGGGACATCCTGACTAAGGATGGAACTTAGTACTTCTCCATTAAGCTCCATCAAGTATTTTGGTCAGCAGTGCCCTTTGCATAGTCTATGCACCCTTGTTCAGCCAGTTAACCTCTAGGGGCTTTCCTTCTGGAGGAGGCATGCTGACTTTTGATACTTGGTGTTTGGCAAGTCACTATGAATAGGGAAGCTACTGTGTCTCCTGCAGATGGACTTAACACCAGAGGGCCCATGGTTAGTTCCGTTGTCTCAGTACCCAAGCAAAGCTCTTGGGCTATTGTTTCCATGACCGAAAGCATCATGGGAATTTGGATATGAAGGGTCCCAGGCTCAGGGTCTGTGAGGACCTGCATTTCCAGGAGAGCTTTGTAGGTGGCCAATCCTATGTTGTTATAATGGTGGCCAACAGGGACAATTTCTTGCATCAGAATTCCTGGAGCAGGATTGGAGGTATGGCTCAGGTGGTAGAGTGCCTGCTTTGTAAGTGTGAGGCCTTCAGTTCAAATTCCCATTGCACAAAAATAAAAAGATTAATTAAAAAGAATTCCTGAGGCAACTAATGGTCCCCAGAAACTGTAGGAGGCATTAAAAAGATACTACCCGAGCCTCTATTTCAAAGAAGAGTTTTCTTTTTGAAGGTGCTAATAGGAGTGCCTGCTGATTTTAGTTTAGATATAAAATTTTAAGATGAAGACTGTGTTGCCATCAGAGCCAAAAAAGCACCAGAGGATGTTGGAGTTCTATGTCCTTTGTGAGTGTGTCAACTGAATCTACTTGGAGGACGTTATCGGTATAATGGACACCTGTGCTCCTACAGAAGGTGGGTGTCTTTAAGATCTTGCTTGCAAAGGAAGTGGTGAGATCTGCCTGGAGAATGTGTATTTTGTCCCTTTGGACGTGGAAGCAAACTGTAGCCAAGAGGCTGTTGAAAATTGGTGATGAACAGAACAATGCTTTAGAACCCAATATTACTGGTGTCCAATGGATAGAATAGAATCAGTAATTTCAATAATACTCCCTTGATGGGTGGGACTGTTAATGGCAATGACACAGTCAACAGAAGATTTCCAAATTCTTTGTGTCCCACATGGAAGAATCCATGGCAGGACACGTGGTTGAGATGGAGTTTATTAAAGTTAGGGAGGAGAATTACAAAAAGGGCATGGTGGGACAAGGTGGAAGCTGGAAGCAGAGAGAGCGTTTTTTTTCTCTTTTCCTAGTGCTTTTTAAAACATACCCTACCTTATGGGAAGGAAAGAACCAGGTGATTCCTAACCAATAATTGATAGGGTGGGGAGGCATGAGTGTTTCCTGGGCCAGGAGGGGGTGGTTTGAATTGTTCCTGAGCCAGGGTGTGAATAACTTACACACTTGTAGTTGAAAAGAAGGCTCAGAGAAAGACAGGAACTTTCAGTCTGAAATACCGTATTGTCATGTTTTCTAAGAGTCCCAAACATTCCCTAATTGTAGCCTGCCTCAACTCCCCCTGAGAGACAAGATCCTGAAAAAATCTTTTTGAGATTGCTGAGGAGCTGGAGTTCTCTTCTTCTGAAATCTACTTCAAGCTGACAAGGGACAGCAGACCCTACCTACAAGAGGAAATTGTGTCTCCCACTTCTCTCTCTCAGGGCTCATTTGGACACAAGGTGTCTGAATTATCATCCAGCTCAATCAAGGTTTTTCATGGAGATCTCATTTGTTGCCTCATGATTTGTGTCCTAAAGCCTTGATAGACCTGGTTTAGAAGGCATGGCCCAAACTTGTCAGAGAGTCTGTTGATTACTTTTCCTATGGATGTCTCTACCTGTAGCTATCCCTAACCCTTGAATGGCTCTCTTTGTTCTGACTGCCACTGTAGTGGGGCAGTTAAGGACTGATTGTTTGGGGGTAATGTTTATATTAGCGGCCAGGTGTACCAGGTGTACAACCTTAATTTGTAGTAATTCATTACGAGGTGCTCTTTATTTTATTTTTAGGTTTGGAAACCAGCAAAAATTGGGTTAACAAATGGAGAATCAGTGGAGATAAAACACTCCTCTGTGAACTGCTTTTTATATCCTTGACACTGTGTTTTAACTTATATTGGGCCTTATAAACTATTTTATTTATTTATTTATTTGTGTGTGTGGTTCTGGGGTTCGTGCTTGCTCGGCAGGCAACACTTGAGCCATTTTGCCAGCCTCTTACATACTATTTTAATTGGGGAGCCATAGGTACCATTTTATTAAGCTAGTTAGTAAAAGTCTTATTTTAATTTTATTGTCTCTTAAGTTGGAGTGGTCAATGTGGAATGTTTTATTGCAGTGAGCACTGTGACTGTGGGAAATTTAAGCAAGGATAAAGTTAAAGCAAGTTACAGCTATTATTTTCTTTTGTGTTTAGTTATTGTTTTAAGGGGCACCATGTTTAAAATAAGTAGGATACCCAAGTATAACTATAATCTGAGCCCAAAAGTAAATCCATGCATTTTTGTTAATTGGTACATTTTAGCAATTGTTAAAGTTTTGTTACTGTACCTCCAAATCCTCCCCTTCCCCTATTTATTTTCGAAGCAGAAGTAATCTGAGGCCTGTGGCACTGTGTTAGACTTGGCATTTGCTCAACACTTAATGTTTTCCTCCCTCCTTCCCCCCCACACTGGTAGCTGCCCAATGCTTCTTTTTCCCTTTCTTTCTCTTTTTGTCTTTGATTTCAGCAACTTGAGGTGGTGGTTTTTAGTTTCTATCTCTAGCTGATAAGGCGAAAAGAGGGGAGGGAGGAAGGACCTAGTGTCTCTAGGCAGTTCTTTCTCTCTGTGATGTTGAGACCTCAAACATCAAGATAGCCCAGTGCAGGTGCCTCACACCTGTAATTCTAGCTACTTGGGGGGCAGAGAACAGGAGGATCACGATTCGAGGTTAGTCCGAGCATAAAAAACAAGACGCTATCTTTAAAAATACCCAGTACACACACACACGAAGGGCTGGTGGAGTGACTTAAGTGGTAGAGTGCCTACCTAGGAAGTATGAGACCCTGAGTTCAAACCCCAGCACCGAAAAAAAAAAAAACTCTTCTTCCACCTTTCCCTCCTACCTTTTTTTCTTTTTAAATAAAATCTTCATGTTACGTGCTGGTGAGGCAGCTGAATGATGAGCCAAAGCCAGTATGGGAAATGGGAAGTGGGATTTATTAGAGAGAAAGGAAAGGGTACAGCTAGAGCAGTGCAGCGGAGCCTGGAAACCGGTAACTCACTGCTCAGGTGAAGGCTGGGGTTTTTATGGATGTTTTAATTCTGGGTTAGGTGGGTTTTTCTCATTGGCCATGGATTCTCACGCTTTCTCAGGTGAACTGGTTTGCCCCTTATAGGGGAGGGGAAACAATCTTGAGAGCAGTTTGCTCATCAGCCCTGTGGCAGATCTATCACACCCTGTATCTTTTCTTTAGGATGCAGAAATGTGGATTTACAACTCCCTCTCAGGGTGCAGGAATGCATGCCTCTAACCCCTCAGGATGTAGGAATGTAGGTGCTCTCCGGGGAGGATGGGATACTTACTCATCTGCCTTATGTCTCCAGACCCAACATTCAAAATGGTTATATCTCTAGGCCACCAAAATATTTTTTTTTCTCTCTCTTTGGAGTGAGGTTCCCTTACCGTGGAATCACATCAAATGCACCTTCTGAACAGTAACCTCAAAAGCTGAGGACTGGGTGGGTGACACTCCATTAAATGTGTCACTGAATGAAAGCAGTAGTTTATTCTTCTCCTCCCTTGGCAAGGCCTTCCTGGTGAGGCCCATGGGTCTTGTGCTGTGGCAGTAAATACTTCTCTGCCATATCCCTTGCTGCTGTTGCTCTTTGTCTCTCCAGCCTTGTGGGTGATAGCAGATTGCATCTGAGGTGCACTGGATGGCTCAGTGGAAAAAAAAGAAAAGGAGGGAGGAAAAGGAACACTTTGATGCTCTTCTCCTAGGACACCTGAGACTGTTTCTGAACTCATTTGAAGTCACACAAAGCGTCTTTTACTTTTTTTTTAATTTTTATTTTTTTATTATTCATATGGTGTCTTTTACTTTAAATTATTACCAAGTGAAGAACTTAAACAGGAAAAGTGAGGACACTGTTGTTCTCCATTGTGAGGCTTCTGCCCTCTGAGGTTGATTGAGACCAGCTAGAGTGGGAGACTCTGTGGGCCACTCAGAACCACCAGGACTTATCAGTTAAACATCCAAAAAGAAAGGAAAGAATTTGAGGCAACTAGAGATACAAGACATTTTGTTTACTCATTTACTATTCATTTATTTAAAATGTATGTTATGGCTGGTGGTGTAGTTCAGTGGCAGAGCACTTGTCTAGAATGTGCAAAACCCTGAGTTTGATCCACAGCACTGCAAAAATAAAATAAAGCAAAGTAAAATATTGATTTTATTTGTAAATATTTTTTCTTGACACATAGAAACTGTATATTTATGGGATACAATGTGTATTTTCGTAACTATATTCAATGTGTAACAATTAGATGAGAGCTAACACCTCAGACATATATCATTTCTTCATGTTGGGAACATTCAAAATCCTCTCTCTGTTATTTTGAAATATTCAAGGGCTGAGGACATGGCTTAAAGTGGTAGAGCACCTGCCTAGCAAGCCTAAGACCCTGAGTTCAAACTGCAGTCTCAGTCCCATTCTGTCTGTCTGTCTGTCTCTCTCTCTCTCTCTCTCTCTCTCTCACACACACACACACACACACACACACAAAACAGTTGTTGACAGCCAGTTATTCTGTGCTATTTAGAAATTAGAAATTATTCTTCCTATTCAACTGCATATTTGTAACAATCCATTAAAAAATTTTGCATGTGAGAATAAGAAAAAAGCAGGGGCAAGGGGTGGGGTAGGTTTGATTATCCTGTGGGCAAGGGCCATTCCAGGGAGAGGTTGTACACAGGCTCTTGGCCCCTTTCCTTTCCCCCTTCTTCTCCCTTTATCAGCCAGAGTCAGAAACTAAACACCTAAGCATCAGGTGGCTAAAAACCTAGAACAAGAAGAAAGTGTTGGGGAAGAGACTGCCAACTTAGTAGGCTTCCAGCTGAACATGAACAAAAAAGGGACTTTAAGTACCTTGCAAATGACAGGTCGAACAAAAGTAATGGTAGCCAGAGATTAGGGTTTTATTTTTCCCCCTAGTGCTGAGGATAGACCCAGGGCTTTGAGCATGCTAGGCAAGTTCTCTTCTTTGAACTGTATCCCCAGTCCTAGTTAGTATTTTTTTTTTTTCCCCGATACTGGGGTTTAAACTCAGGGCCAACACCTTGAGCCACTCCACCAGCCCCTTTTTTTGCGGGGCGACGGGGAGAGGGGTTCAAGACAGGGTCTCTTGAACTATTTGCCCAGGCTGGCTTCAAACCATGATCCTCCTGATCTCTGCCTCCTGAGTGGCTACCAGCACCCGGCCTACTTAGTAATGTTAATATCAAATCCCTAGGTACTGGGGAGAAAATACAGGATAATTGAATAGGTTATACATATTATAATATCTTATTATAAATAATACAAAATATATATAATGAATTGTCTATATGAAAAATAAAAGAAGTTCCATATAATTTAAATTTACATACATGAAAAGATATAAGGGCTACTTGGAAGGCAGAAGTAGGATTATTCAAATTCAGGAGTTCAGGCCATCCTGGGCAACACAGTGAGACACCCTCCTCTCAAGAAAAAAAAAGAAAGAAAAAGTATATGGTATTATTTGGGTTTGAGGCCTGCACAATATAGTTTTTACCTTAAATTTAGTATGTGCTAAATGACCAATTGATAATATTTCATGATCTTCTTTAATACTGGGACTTATACCTAAGATCCTACTAAATTTAAACATTGTGCCCCCTACAGTCTTAAAAAGTTACCTAATATAAGATGAGAAAATGATATGCCTCACTTTTAACTGTGGGCTTGCTTGAATTTCACAGAGTTGCAATACCCATTGTCCTAAAATGCTCCACATATATCCTCTAATAAAGTAAATAATACATAAAACTAAAGTCAGGCCTTTCTTTTTTCTTCTGATGTGGAGAGGGATCTCCGTATGTTGCTCAGGGTGACCTTGAGCTCAAAATCTACCTGATCCCACCTCAGCCTCTTGAGTTACAAAGTCAGTTCTTACCATTTACAAGTTAGCTTGTTATGTTGAACTCCCTGAGCCCTAATTAAAATAGTTAATATGAGCTGGGCATGGTGACTCATGGCTAGCCTTCCTAGGACAGGATGGAACAAAGCATGAGTCTGCTAGTATATGTCACCTGCAAGAGAGGTTGGCTTGCTCTTGATATCCCTCCCTCCTTTTTTTTTTTTTTTTTTTTTTGGTGGCACTGGGGTTTGAACTTAGGGCTTCACACTTGCAAAGCAGGTGCTCTACCTCTTGAGCCACCCCTCCAGTCCATTTTGCTCTGATTATTTTGGAGATGGCGTCTTGAAGACTATTTGCCTGGGTGGCACGAGCCATTGACAATGGCTACCTTACACTACGTTTTGAAAAAATATTTTAAACTCTCCTATAAGGGCAAGAGACCAGATTAGTCAGCGGTCTGTATTTTTCATTAACCATAGATTATCCCACAGGCCAGGCAGTTGCTTATGTGCTGTGGGACCCATTTGAATCTAAACTACTACCAGAAAAGCAAAACCGAAATCTTGTTATGTGCAGCTGCACATCATTTCTTTTGTCATATAAACTACTGGTTCTGTGTTCTTTCATTGTTTCATAAACTTAAGCCCTACATCAACTCCAACAGGTGTTCACTTGGAAAGGATACTCCAGCCCTACATTAAGATGACTTGGGCCAAATGCACATTACCTTAGATGATTCCACACCATCCTAAACCCCACGTTTGGAGAAAAGTGTCTCCTGTCCAGGAGATTGCTTTTTTCTTTAACTAGAACCTCCACCAAGGGATACCTGTGCAGTACCTCTCTCAAAGCACAATTTAGACACACACACACACACACACACACACACACACGCACATATAACTTTTGTTTGCGTTTACTTTAATTCTTAATTTATCCCCATGCCGTAAGTTTTTGTTTCTTCAGTTCCTTCTGGGATATCTTTTTCTTTGGTACAACTTTCTCTTCTGGTTTAGGAACAATTTATCTCCTTTCCATGAGAATCATCTCAGTGTGGCAGGGGTGTAGCTCATACGTGGGTTAATTGGACCATGAGCTTTGTAAGTGCAGTGGTGGCGCAGTTTGGATGATGTGTTCCATGGCCAGAGAATCCACATCTGTACCTTTAGGTTCAGTGTTACTGTTTGCATTTTCAAGCATGTGCAGCAAAAATTCAGTCTTTTTTGGGCCACTGACCCTATGGATACAGGATATTTATTTCTATTTTTTCCTAAGCTCACTGTCTACTTGGTCTGTGATTAGGGTATACAGGATTCCGCCTTATTCGTGGATTTATTACACACGGTTTTGACCAAGTGTAGTCAAAAATTTTTTATGAAAAGAAATTCCAGAATCAAAATCATTTATTTATTTAGTTACTCATTCATGCATTCATTTATTGTGGCTATTAACGATGTACGGTAGATCTCTTGAATATATTCCTTATGTCTAACTGACATTTTATGTCCTTTGACCATTATCTCTCCATCTCTCAGGCTCTGGTAACCACCATTTTACCATCTGTATAATTTTGACTTATTTACACTCAATGCTTATGAGATCACATGATGTTTGTCTTTTTGTACTCAGCTCATTTCACTGAATGCATCTTCTAGTTTCATCCATGTTGTCACAAATGATAGAATTCCTTTCTTTTTAGAGGCTTAATTGTATTCCATTGTGTGTGTGTGTGTGTGTGTGTGTGTGTGTGTGTGTGTATTACAGTCTCTTCATCCATTATGGGTTCTTAGGTGGTTTCAGTGTCTTACCTATTATGAATAATGCTGCAATGAACATGGAAATGGCTGGTGTCTCCCCAGCATTCTGATTTCATGTCATTTGGAACTGTATTCAACAGTGGCATTACATCATTGTAGTTCCACTTTTTTTGTTGTTTTTTGTTTGGTTATTTTTGTTTTTGCTAGACTGGGGGTTTGAACTCAGAGCTTTGTGCTTGTAAAGCCAGGTGCCCTGCTTGAGCCACACCTCCGGTCTTGTAGTTCCAGTTTTAGGGTTTTTTATTTTTTTTCATTTTCTGAGACAGGGTCTTGCTGTGCAGCTCAGGCTGGTCTTGAACTTTTGATCCTTTTAATCTGGGTGCCTTAACTTCCTGAGTGCCGGGGTTATAGGTGTGCATCACTACACCCAGGCTATTTTTAGTGTTTTGAGGAACCTCTGTACTTATGTTTTCCATATGCCTGCACTAATTCATGCACCCTCCAATAGTGTACAAAGTTCCGTTTTCTTATTTTAGCCAACAGTGGTTATTTTTTCTCATTTTGACAGTCCTTCTAACAGATGTGAGATGATATTTTACTCTGTGGCTTTAGTTTGCATTTCTCTGTTGATTAGTGATGTTTAGCATATTTTCATGTACCTCTTGGCCATTTGTGTGTTTTCTTTTCATAAATGTTCACTTAGGTCCTTTGGTCATATTTGGTTATCACTTACTACATTGTGTGGTACAGTCTCTTTGCATGCATGACTCTTTAAACTTTGACTTGCTTGAGGGTTGAGGATGTCTTTTTTTTTTGAGTTTTGGCAGTACTGGGGTTTAAAGTCAGGGCCTCACACTTGCTAGGCAGGAGCGCTACCACTTGAGCCACTCCACCAGCTTGATGTCTTTTTTTTTTTTTTTTTCCTGCCTCTTCCTCCTGAGTGCTGGGATTACAGGCTTGTACCACCATGCCCCACTATCTTACTTACCTTTACTGCAAAAGTAGTCTTCACATCTGTTAATGTTTGTTTTATATATTTAGGTGCTCCAATGTTGGGTTCATATATATGTACAGTTGTTATATTTTTTATTTTACACAGTACTGGGGTTTGAACTCAGGGCTTCACACTTACTAGACTGTCGCTTTACCACTTGAGCTACACCCACAAGACCTTTTTACTCTAATTATTTTGGAGATAGGATTTCATTTTTTGCCTAAGCTACCCTGGACCTCAATCCTCCTTTTTTTTTTTTTTTTTTTTTTTTCCTTTTCTCAAATTGTGCAACCTTTTTTCCAGTCCACAGATAAGAAAGCTGGGCAATGGTTGGAGGCTGCCATTCACTCTGGCCTGGATATATTATGAGAGGCCCACAGACAGGATTTGCCATAAACCCATTATCATGCTCAAGAAGATTATTGTAGGATTTTATGAGTTATGACATGAACCGATTAAAAAAAATTTTTTTTTATTCTGGTGATACTGGGCCTCAGGACCTCATGTTTGCTTTGTGCTCTACCATGGGAGCTACTCCACCAGCCCTTGATCCTCCTATTTTAAGCTTCCCACTGCCACTGGGATGACACCCAGCTTTTTTGCATTGAGGTGGGGTCTTGCATACTTCTTTGCCCAGGTTGGCCTGGAACCTTGATCCTTCTGATCTCAGCCTCCCATGTAGCTTGGGATGACAGATGCATACCACTGCTGCTGGCTATTGGTTGAGATGGTCTCACTCCCAGTGGAGCTTGTAGCACACAGTCATCTTTAGTAAATGGTGGTTGGTGTTCTGCTGCTCATTGTGTAGAGTACTTAGTTTTTAGTGGCTTTCACGTGTATCACCAGCACACAGAGCTAATTCTCATGCTATGTCTACAGGAATACAAATAACCCTATGTCGAGAGGAGCCGATTGCCACTGTTCACTTAGGTGCTTCAGTTTCCTGTACGTGTCCTAGGAATCACAGAAGAGAGTGTTCTGCCTTATAGGATGGAAGCCATCAGCTTGTCCCGTGGTGAGAATCTGCTTTAGGTGCCCCATGCACAGCATAGATGCTAGTGGTCTGAGCCTGAAGAACTATGCTGCTGTTATCTCAGAGGTGCTATAATAGGCCGTAGAGAGTTGTTTTGTAAGTCAGCCACGCTGTGTGTGCTTTGGTTACAGGTGCTGCATAATCTCACAGTCACTAGTTTTATCTGTGTGGGTAAGTAAAGAGTAATGTTTCTTAGGGCTCAGAGTTCTCATTTTACCTGTAAAATGAGACCTCTACTTCTCCCAATGGCAGCACAGCTTACCATGCCTTTTTCTGCCTCTAGGCCAGGCGGAATGCTCAGGCACTAGTATGTACATGCAGAGTTTTCATGAGTATGTTGGATTGTATGGGAGTTTTCAAACTAGGACAGAATAATGTACACATGTGGGAATGTGGGAATTATGTTCGTTTTGGATTTTTACACCTTCTTTTTTTCCCCCCCCAGGTTTATTTTCTAGGGGCCCAACTTACTTCCATGAAGACAATATGAAGGTAGAAAGGATGGTGGCTGACTGCCAGGTATTATTAAACTATATCCTTCTCCACAATGGCATACTTGCGCCTACCGGGTAAACACATTTCCCATCTAGGCAGACTTGTTTCCAGAGCTTCTGACAGGAAATAAAGCCTTACTCAAAGATTGAGTCATGGCCAGGCGCTGGTGGCTCATGCCTGTAGTCTTGATCTCTGTAGGAGACAGAGATCAGGAGGATAATGATTCGATACCAGCCCAGGCAAATAGTTGTCAAGACCGTATCTTGAAAATAACCATCACAAAGAAGGGCTGGTGGGGTGGCTCAAGTGGTAGAGTACCTGCCTAGCAGACGGGAGACCCTGATTCAAATCAAAGTACTCCCAAAAAAAAAGGAACCAAGTCTTCAGTTGAATTGTCCTAAGTTGTGGAGCCTCTTATATTGGTGAAGGATTATCTTGAAATCCATCCAATATTTCAGTAATTCCTAATTAATCTCTTTTTTTGGGCACCAATGGCATGTCTCTGATTTTGCTAAATGTTCTGACAGATGACAAAGTGAATAAGTGTTTTCGGAAAGATTTTATTCGCTCACCACCCTTTTCTGGTATGTGCAGTGTGCTTAGGAGTGTATTTATTTATTTATTTGTGGTACTGGAGTTTGAACTCAGGGCCTTGTGCTTGCTAGGCAGGTGCTCTATCACTTGAGCTACTCCACCATCCCAGGGGTATATGGTTGTGGTAAGTGCATGTTTGAGATTTGCTATTGAAGACATGAGTGAAGATGATGACTAGTTGTGAGTGTGGATACAGAGGAATCCTTGAGGGCCTTTGGGGTAGACAGTGGTAGAAGACCCGACTCTGTACAGTCATTGAGTTCCCTGGCATTCTTCAGTGAATTTTGATAGATATGTTATTTGGCTCAAATTAGGATAATATGTGTAATTACAGGAGTCAGTGACCTTTGAGGATGTGGCTGTGGACTTCACCCAGGAGGAGTGGGCTTTACTGGACATAGCTCAGAGAAACCTATATAGAGAGGTGATGCTGGAGAACTACCAGAACCTGGCCACAGTAGGTAAGGCTGCCATCATGTCTTGTAACCTTTTAGGAAGCAGAAATATATTATGTATTTACTGCGTTTTAGGGTTAGTGATGTTAGGTCTGAGGACAATGGAAAATAACAGGCATAGTCCCTGTCCTAATATGCTCTAATCTGTGGTGGTTCAAGGTGTGGTTGTAGGATCAGTAGTATCACCGTTACTCTCATAAAAGTACACTTTCAGTCTCTACCTTTGATATACTGAATCAGAAGTACTTCAGTTGGGGTCCCACCGTCAGTGTTTTAATAATCCTCCTCATTTGAATCTGAGGCATTACAACAATATTTAACAAATTACTGGTGTAGAGCCAGGTGTGGTGGTACACAACTGTAATTCCTGCACTCAGGAGGCTGAGGCAGGAGGATCCAGAGTTCCACTTGGACTGCATAGCAAGGCCCTGTCTCCAAAAAAAAACAAAAAAAAAATCCAAAAAACTAAGCAAACCAAAAAAGAACCATAGTGCTTTATAAATGTCTACATAATCAATACTTTGTTTTTTAGGGATCAGAGATCAGTGCCTTATGGACACATAAAGATGGAATATTTCATACTGAGGTCTTTAGTAGTCATTTCACTAGTCTTAATAGAACCGAAATTTCCAAAATAGAAAGAAGGAAAGGGAAAAGGGTAAAGAACCATAGCTCCTAATCATGGAAAGGTTTATCATTTCCTGCTTGAGTCACTTCCATGATTATCTTTCCTCGTGTGTAGGATTTCAGCTTGTCAAACCCAGCCTGATATCTTGTTTGGAAGCAGAAGAAGAGTTAAGGACAGTGGAGAGAGGTGTTCTCCAAAGTAAGTGTTTGTGGAAAACATCTCCAGCTGATGAGAAGTTTAGTATGTTTGTTTGGAGTATAATGAGCAATTCAAAAAAAAATTTTTTTTTTTTTTTTTTTTTTGGCAGCACTGGGGTTTGAACTCAGGGTCCTATTCTTGGCTAGGCAGGCATTCTTACCACTTCAGCCACTCCACTAGCTCCCAAATTTTTAATTTATTACTATATTTTGTCATACTGGGGATGGAATTTAGGGTTTTGTGCATGCTAGGGAAGTGTTCTTGGTACATCCCCAACTAGAGGAAACTTTTCAAAATATCTTTTAAGTGAGAATGCTAAGGCCATTAGACGTGGAAGTTTTGGGATATCCTTGCAGTTCAATCCTGTGGTACTTTCCATCCATCCACAACAATCTCAACACTGACTTACTCTTTTCTTATTTGAGTTTATGGTTTTCATGATGTACTTTGTCCAGATCTTCCTTCCCTATTAACACTGTTTCTGTTCACCAGGACATTTAGTTTTCAGAATAAGTCATTAATTTCTCAATTGTGACCCCATGTCCTTATGATTGTAAGTTATGATAATGATGATGCTAGAGAGGGGACCCAGTGCCTTGGACTTGCGGACTTGGAGTTGCAGCCCTTGCCCCTGAACATTTAGACATGGCCAGATTGCTCACATCTGTCATGGTTTTATTTTTTAGCGTGCTTAATAGGAAAACAAATGCAAGTGAGTTGTATCATTTTTTGCTTTTCTAACCTATTTCATTATAGAAACATTTATATGTACGTTTCTCTGTTTAACTTCAGAATGGGCAATGCGACTTAACACCAAAGGGATGGCATCTTGGCAGGATGCTTTTTGGTTAAAAACAGCTGAGATAGAACAGGTAAGACTCACAAAGGATGTTTCTTGTTTCCCACATTCAGGGTAGATCGGGATATGATAGAAAGCAGTGCAAATGAGACACAAAAGAGAGATAGTTTTCCACCATGGCAAACAGTGTCTCTGAAGAAATGCCCCAAATCTGGTATGAGAAACTTCAGAGTTCCCACAAGGATACATTCCCACCTATAAAATTAGACATTGGGCTTTATAATCTTAGGAAAAGCTACAGGATGAAAAGCTACAGGAATCCTTTCAAAATTAGAGCAGATGATATGGGATTCTTGCATTCGGGTTCCTTCACTCATATTGAATGAAATCCAGAGGGCAGGAACTATATGCATGTTTTGAAGATGAGAAAAATCATCAAGTAATGTTTCTGTCTTCAGAAATGTTAAATTTACTGTTTTGTTATCAATAGGCAAGAATTCACAATGGAAAGGACTTCTATGAATGTAAGCCATGTGTAGAAATCTTCAAAGAACACTCATGCCTTCTGACACACGTGGGTACTCCTAATGGAGGGAACACTTGTGGTAGTGGTCAGTATGAACAACACAACTTTCCTAATCTGCATAAGGATACTTCTGCAGACAGACTTCCGGTATTCAGTCAGTATGGAAAAGACTTCAGTCTGACTCCAGGTGTTGCTTACCAGACCTCATGTGTGCAAGCCAGGTCACTTGACTGTGGTAACTTTGGGCAGGACTTTATTAGTCAGTCATGCCTTTACCCACAGGGGAGGACTCACAGTGAAGACAGATTTTTCCAATGGAGGCAGAGTGATGATGCTTTTAACCCCTCTGTGGGCCACATTGGGCCTGTTCAGACATACGCTGGAAAAAAGTCCTATGAATGTAGGGAGTGTGGGAAAAGTTTTAAATACTCTGCCAACCTTAATATTCATATGCGCACCCATACAGGGGAAAAACCTTACCAGTGTAAGGAATGCGGGAAAGCTTTTTCCAGGTGTTATCCCCTAACTCAGCACTTAAAAACTCACACTGAAGAGAAGCCCTTTGAATGTAAGGTTTGTGGAAAATGCTTTAGAAATTCCTCATGCCTTAATGATCACTTTCGAGTTCACACTGGACTAAAACCCTATAAATGTAAGGACTGTGGCAAAGCCTTTACAGGGCGCTCTGGCCTCAGTAAACATTTACCAACCCATACTGGCGAGAAGCCGTATGAATGTAAGGAGTGTGGCAAAGCCTTCACTTCTACCTCGGGCCTCATCAAGCATATGAAAAGTCACACGGGAGAGAGACCCTTTGAGTGTGACTACTGTGGGAAGGCTTTTGCTTCTTCTTCAACCCTCATCACACACTTGAGAACACACACTGGAGAGAAGCCCTTTGAGTGTAAGGTGTGCGGGAAAGCGTTCACATGTTCTTCTTATCTCCGCATTCACATGCGGACTCACACCGGAGAGAAGCCCTATCAGTGCAAGGAATGCGGCAGGGCCTTCACTGAGCGCACGAGCCTTACTAAACACTTACGCACGCACACTGGAGAGAACCCCTTCGAGTGTACTGTGTGCGGGAAAGCGTTTGCATGTTCTTCCTACCTTCACAATCACATTCGAACTCACACTGGAGAGAAACCGTATGTGTGTAAGGAATGTGGGAAGGCCTTCACGGTTTCCTCACACCTAAGTAAACATGTTAGAATTCACACGGGAGAGAAGCCCCATAAATGTGAGGAATGTGGGAAGGCCTTTACTGTACGCTCAGGCCTCACTAAGCATGTGCGAACGCACACTGGGGAGAAGCCCTATGATTGTAAGGAGTGCGGGAAGGCCTTCACCACTTCCTCAGGCCTCATTGAACACATAAGAAGTCACACGGGAGAGAAACCATACGAATGTGACCAGTGTGGGAAGGCCTTCGCCTCCTCCTCATACCTTATCGCACATTTGAGAACTCACACTGGAGAGAAGCCCTTTGAGTGTAACATGTGTGGGAAAGCGTTCACATGTTCCTCCTACCTTCACATCCACATGCGAACGCACACTGGAGAGAAGCCCTATGAATGTAAGGAGTGTGGGAAGGCCTTCGCTGTTTACTCACACCTCAGTAAGCATGTCAGAATTCATAGTGGAGAGAAAGCCTACAAGTGCAAGGATTATAGGCTAGCTTTCAGTGGTTCTCATCTAACTGAGCACATAGAGACCCTGGACAGAAGGCGCTTGGATGAACGGAATGAAGAAACTGTTTTAAGAAGTCCTCTTGCCTTAGCAATGCACTCAGATTCACAGTGGCAAGAAACCTTATCAGTATGAGCCACATGTAAAGTATTCCTTTGGCCCAGTTCACTTTAGAGACCTGAGAGGACTCATTCTAAGATGCCCCTTGAACTTAAGGAGTGTGGGTAAGCCATCAGAGCCTGCTCACAGTCCTGCAAGAACTCACTGTGAAGCTGTGCGGTGTCAGAAACATGGAAAACTCTCGCTGCCTCTTGGGATCTCACTAACCATGAGATCTTCAATGAAGAGGAACTCTGTAGCGTGGCAAAGCTGTAGTTCTGCTAAGTACTTGGGTGGTTGCCTCTAATATCACAATGGAGAGAGACTTCATGAAAGTAAGAAATGTTGGAAAGTCATTTTACCTTACCTTATTCTATAACCTTTAATAAACAGACATGATTCACTCTAGAAGTTGTTCGTGTGTGGAATATGGGAATTGTTTCTCTGTCCTTCAGTTTTGTATGCTTCAGAGATACATGCCCTTATTGGTGGTTTTATAGACTTGTTTTGAACAGTTACACTTCAGTATTTGAAATGTGTTGAATATTTGTATTTATGACTTAAGTTTTAAATATCTAATTTTAACTACTGTACTTAGTTTTTGTTTCCCTTTACTAAGATGACTGATAACTAAAATTGTATATATTTAGGGTAAACAACCTGATGTGGAATATATATGGTCACCTGTTACTTTTGGTGTTATGAAGCACTTTCTACTCAGCACATTCAGGTATATGATACATTATCATTAACTATATTTGCCATGCTCTGTATAAAGTCTCAAGGAGTTATTCATCTTACAACTGAAAGCTTGTACCCTTTGACAAATAATTCGTTTCTCCAATAACTCCTTACCCTGGGTAACCATGATTATATTTTTTCTGTACTGTGTAATTAAGTATGATCACGTAGTACTTTTTTATGTCTGGCGTATTTCATGTACCATACTGTCCTCTAGGTTCAATCCTGTTGTTCCAAATGGCAGAATTTCCTTCTCTGTTAAGGGTAAATATTCCATTATATATGTCACATAGATTGTTTCCATACCTTGGCTATTGTCAGTACTGTTGCATTTAATGTAAGAGTGCATATCTCTTTAGGTAGTCATTTTATTTCCTTGGATGTATGCCCATAATTGGTTTCTTGGATCACTTGGTTATTCTGTTTACAAATTTATGTGGAACCTCCATACTGTTTTCCAAGTGGCTCTATCAATTTTTATTCCATTCAGCTGTGTATAAGTGTTAGGATTTTCTTCACATCCTTGCCAGCACTTCCTGTCTGGATTTTTTTCTACTTTTTTATTTTTATTTTTTGGTGGGACTGGGGCTTGAACTCAGAGCTTTGCACTTGCAAAGCAGGTGCTCCACTGCTTGAGCCACACTTCCAGTTCATTTTGCTCCTGCTTTTTTTTTGTTGTTGTACTGGGGTTTGAACTTGGGGCCTACCTTGAGCCACTCCACCAGCTGTTTTTTATGATGGCTTTTTTTCCAGATAGAATCTCTAGAACTATTTGCCTGGGCTGGCTTTGAACTGTGATCCTGCTGATATCTGCCTCCTGAGGAGCTGGGATTATAAGTGTGAGCCACTTGTCCCTGGGTGCTCTGGCTATTTTGGAGATAAGGTGTCATGAATTACTTGCCCGGGCTGGCTTTGATCTGTGATCCTCTGATCTCAGCCTCCCAAGTAGCTAGGATTACAACTGTGAGCCACTGGTGCCTGGCTGTTTTTTTTTTTTTTTAAAGCCATCCTAACATCACAATGCAATATATCACTGTGGTTTGATTTTCATTTTCCTAATGGCCAGTGATTTTTTTTTTTTTTTCCTTTGGTGATCCTTGGGTTTAAACTCAAGAAGAGCGTCATGCTTGTTAGGCAGGAGCTCTACCTCTTGAGCCACTCTGCCAGCCTATGGCCAGTGAGTTTTGAACAATGAATGGCATTATAATCTTTAAAAGAAAGGCATTAAATATCTAAATCGCTTTAGGAGATTTGGATATTTCCACAATATTAATTCCAGTCCATGAAGATGGTATATCTTTTCATTTGTGTCTTAATTTCCTCCATTGATGTGTTACTAGTTTTAGTTATATATATAAATAAGCATATTTATATATAAATTAATGTATAATGTAAATTAATATATAAAATATGTGAACATAAGAAATCTATAATATAATAAATATATATCTTTTGAAAAGCTATTTGGCATTTTGGCTGAACTTGAACCTGTGTACTCCATATTCAAAAAAATGCGTGGACTTTAGGACAACTGTCAAAAGATTACTCATAGGAGCTAGAACTAGAATGCCTTTAGGTGGGAAAAAAAAAACCCTGCAAATTTTCTTGAATATAAAAAAGAAAAAATACAGAATGTTGACTTAATGGAACACTTTTATACAAAGAAAAACAATAATTTTCTGGGTACAGTGGTTCCTACCTATAATTCCAGCTACTTGGGAGGTGGAGGCAGGAGGATCGAGAATTCAAGGCCAGTTGAGGTAAAGTTAACTAGACCCTTCCAAAACAAAATAAAGACAAAAGGACTAGGGTGGAGCTCAAATGAAAGTGGGTTTACTGTCTAGTACTGCAAAAAAAAAAAAAAAAAATTAAAAGTGGTAATAGCTTTCTGTTTTTGACTCAAAGTCAATGGACTAAAACAACATGGATATTTGACCTCACAATTTTTGTTGGTCAGAAGTATAGGCATGGCTTAGTCTGATTTTCGCTCAGGATTTCATAAATCTGAAATCAGGTGTATTTTCATGTGGATGGGGTGCTGAAATATCTAAGGATGTGCTTCCCATCTCCAGATTGCTGGCAGAATATATATACTGTGGCTACAGACTTGCTGCTAGCTTATTTTATCAAAGTCAGCAACAGAGATTGTGTTTTGGCCGCTTTTCTGCTGCTAGGAAGACCTTTTTTGAAGGGCTCACCTGATTTGGTGAATGTTTCTAGAAATCTTCCTAGTGGAGAGGTTTTCTCTTTTGAATAATGTAAAATCTGAATTAGGAGCATGAATTATGTCTGCAAAATACCTACATTATTGGTATCCCATCACCTTAATCATATTTTCTCTATCAGAAGTTTATCCCATGAACACTGAAAGTGAAGGGCTTACACAGAGACATATACTAGAGGGCAGGATTCATGGAGAACATCTGACAATTCTGTCTGCTAAACAACTTCCACTGGCTAACACAGATGAAGCTCACAAGAAATGACATAAAGCAATGCATATTGTGTATATTTATAGTTTACAGTTTTGAAAACAGAAGTGCTATGGTTTGGATCTGGAGTATCCTCCAAGGGCCCTTGTGTTAAAGGCACTGTGGTTGGAGGTGGAGCCTTTGGGAGGTGGGGCCTAGAGGAGATGAGTTAGGTTATTGCCGGCATGGCCTAGAGGGGACAGCCCCTCCTGTCTCTGCTTTCTGGCTTCCTTGAGGTGAACAGGTATCCTGTGCCACATCCACACAGTTAACACCATGTATCTCCTCACCACTGGCCCCAAAACAACCTGACCAAACTATCATGGACTGAAACCTTGGAAACTGAGCCAAATAAATTTTCTCTGTTTATCACAGGCACTTTGTCACAATGACCAAAAGCTGACTGACACAGTGTAAGCACAATTATCCTGTCTATGCACTGAATGCAGGTAGACTGAACGGGCATAGTCATTTGAAGAGTCTGGAAAGTAAATTGTTGGAGCTTGATGGAAAAAAAAGATTTCAAACTCCCAGCTAACAGTCATTACATTTGCCAGTTTTCCCCTTCTGGTGTATATTCAGTGAAGCTGAGAGTGTTAAGGCAGACATCAGAACCATGTGGAAAGCTCAAGAAGCTCTGTGGGTTCTGGCACAATCCACAGGTGGGGATTTCCTAGAGCTCAGAGAAAGCCAGATAAATGTGTTACTATTTTTTTTATTGTTAGCATATGATAGCTGTGCAGGGGGTACATTGTGACATTTACATATGTGCTTACAATGTATCTTCGTTAGATTCACCTCCTCCATCTTTCTCCTTTATCCCCATCCCCCTTCTTAGAGCAGTTTCAACAGGTTTCATTGTGCTATTTTTATACTTGAGTACAAAATACTTCCATCTTATTCTTCCTCCTTCACCCTTTTTTTAATATCTTACCGTCTTTAATTTATTATAAAAGAACATTTTGTAATTAATGATTTTCACCTTCATTTGACCCCAGCCCTTGAGCAATCCTGTGCTGGCAGTGAGACACAGGTAGACCTGGAGAACTGAAGTCTGAGATGACGTTACATGCAGTCTCACCTCTAAGTAGAGACTCTAGTAGTACTGCATCTCTGAAAACACAACTCACATTCATGGCACAACCCACAGAGTGCTCATTAAAACTTGCAAGCTGAATCCAATTGGGTAAGTCCCTGGTTTAAAAAAACAAAACAACAAAAAACCTGAGGGCTGGTTGAGTGGCTCAGTGGCACAGCACCTGCCTAGCAAGTGCAAGGCCCTGAGTTCAACTCCCCAGTACCACAAACAAAACAGAACAGAACAAAACCCAACCAAAGAACAAAAACCCCTGCATTCTCCATAGGATCTAAAGACCCAGAGTGCCAGCCTGTAATACTCAAAATGTCAACAATGTAATCCAAAATTATTCAACATATATCACATTCTTGGGAGTTTGTATGACAATACCAAAAAGCTAACATTCATGACATTGGTGTCCTGTAAGAAGAGAAAATGGGATGCACTTTATAGAACGTAAGTGGTGAAGAGCTGGGCATGGTAGTGCATATTTGTAATCCCAGAACTTGGGAGGGCTAAGGCAGGAAGATTTTGAGTTTGAGGCCAGTCTACACATTGAGATCCTGTCTAAAAACAGAAATGCTGAGTTGTCTGGGTCAGAGCTAGTCAGCAGTCACCGGGAAAGCAGGGAGTGGCCCGCTGGAGTGCAGGTAAGCTGTTGGACTCACTGTAGCAAATCAAGTTGCCAGTAAAGGAAAGAACAAGAGCACTGCATCTTCATCAGGAGCCCATGGGCACCTGACCTGTGGTGTGCAGATAAGCCATAGCTGGTGGGTGAGGGCACAGAAGTGACAGTGTTCCTGACACCCTTGCATTCTTTAGTGTTTCCTAGAAACATTTCTATTGTTATGGATAGTTATCTAGCTGTCATACTGGCTGGCTGGGGTTCTACTCTACCTGCATGGAAATCTAGTTATTTCAGGGCCTTGGCAATGGATGACAGTGGGCAGTCCTGGGCCTTCACAGCTAGGGCAGTGGCATGGGCTTGAGGCTTTTTTTTTTTTTTTTTTTTTTGAGTCACTCCTCCAGTCCATTTTGCTCTGATTATTTTGGAGATGGGGCTTTGAGAACTGTTTACCTGGGCTGGCCTCAAACTATGATCCTCCCAATTACAGCCTACCAAGAAGCAAGGATTTACAGGCCTGAGCCACCAGTGCTCAGTTTTTCACAACCTTTTTCAGTCTCAGCTCTCCACTTTCTCTCACTTGCTCACTCCCCATCTCTTACTGCCTGTTTCACATTTTTTGGGGGGTTTGAAGTTAGGGTCTCATGCTTGCTAGGCAGGCATTCTTACTCCTTGAGCCATTCCGCCAGTCCTTTTTTTTTATGATGGATTTTTTTCGAGATCTTGCCAACTATTTGCCCAGGGATGGCTCTGGACCTCGATCCTCCTGATCTCTGTCTCCTGAGTAGCTAGGATTATAAGCTTGAGCCGCCAGCACTTGGCCCTTCACTTCTTCCCATCACTTACTCTGGCTGCTGTCACTGTTGCTGCTTTTTTGTTACACCACTGCAGCAGGTCTTTCAGCCCCCAATGTTACTTCTGCTTCCACTGCCGTGGGTAAGCTTGATAGCCAAGATCAGCCAGAGGCTTCTCCGCAGACAGACACTGTTGTCCATGAGAGCAGCTCTGCTGCTACTTTTGCCATGATGGCTTCATCACCCCACCACTTTTTCTTCTGCTGTGTGGGCCTGATCAGCTGTGATCAGCTCAAGGCTACTCCCAGTGATGGCTTTTGCTGCCCTGCCACTGTGCCACCTCTACTGATGTGTTAATACATAGTAGGAGAAAATTAGGAAATCTGTATGAAATCTTTAGTTTGAGACTTATTTTTAAATAAAGCAAGATACAGGAAATCCAGAAATTATTTTTAAAGAGAAATTCCTTCAGCACATAAAAATTAAGTATTTTGTACATTAAAATATGAAAATTTGATCAGGTGCTGGTGGCTCACACCTATATAATCCGAGCTACTTGGGAGGCCAAAAGTGGGAGGATTGAAGTTTCAGGCCAGACTGGGCAAAACAGTTCTTGAGACCCCCCATCTCCAAAATAACCAGAGCAAAATGGACTGGAGGAGTGGCTCAAGTGGTGGAGCGCCTGCTTTGCAAGTGTGAAGCCCTGAGTTCAAACCCAATTCCACAAAAACAAAATAACATGAAAATTTGGGCTGGGGGGTAGTGTGGCTTAGTAGTAGAGTGGTTGCCTAGGGTACCCCAGGCCCTGAGTTCCATTCCTCAATATGGCAAAAACAAAAACAAAGTCCCAATTAAGGAGGCACAGGTAGGAGGATCACTGAGTCCTTCCTCTGAATTCTTCCATGGGCAAAAGAGAGACCTTATTTGAAAGATAACTAAAAGCAAAAAATGGGCTGGTGGTGTGGCTCAAGAGGTAGGCAAGTGGTAGTGGGCTTGTCTAGAAATCTTGAGGGCCCAAGTTCAAACCCCAGTACCACTAAAAACAAAAATAATTATTCCTGAGAAACTTTTAGAAGCATTCCTGTATACCAGTGCTATTTTACAACATAGTACTGGAGGCCCTGGAACTTGTGGTCCAAGAAAAACAAATATATTTTTGAGGAAAAAAAAATTACAAAATATCGGTACACTGAAAACATAAAGGAACGATTAGTTTAGCAGAGTGTCCAGATAAATAAGAAGAAATAAAGGCCTAAAGACTGGATTGATTGAAACAGAGTATTTCTTGGACTGGAAGACTTATCAAAAGAGGAGATTCAGCCAGGCATTGGTGACTCACGCCTGTAAACCTAGCTGCTTGGGAGGCTGATCGAAGGGTCAACGTTTGAGGCCAGCCTGGGCAAACAGGTCTCGAGACCTCATCTCCACAATAACCAGAGTGAAATAGACTAAAGGTGTGGCTTAAGAAGCAGAGTTCATGTTTTGCAAGTGCAAGGGCCTGGGTTCAAACCTCAGCCCCACCAAAAAGAAGACTCACTGTAAGGAGATGAGGGAAGAGGTAGGTTTTTGTGAGCATTCTGTGCATGGCGCGCTATCTATATAGCCTTGCCTCTTCTTTGACCTTGAAAACCGTGGGCTGGGCGTGCTCTCGCCTCCCTCCTCGCCCCTACAGACTATGAGCTCCGCCTCCACCCCGTTTATAGCCCCGCCCACAGGCCGTCGTTAACCGCAATCTTGGCCTGTTTCCACTTCCAGTCCCGGCTGTCAGTCCAGACCCGGACCCATCCTCAATGGACGCGGGAGGAAACCAGACTTTGTCTCCCTGAAGTGGCCCAAGGTGTCCGACGCCAGTGCCCGCAGCCCACGGCCGGCGGCTGGAAGCGGAAGTGACGTCACAAACGGCGACGTTCACTTCCGACGCTCGCTCTGCGCGGCCAAGTTCGTTTTTCCCTTAGTTACGGTTGGTGTTAACCTAGTGTCGGTGAAACCGTGTGACAGGGAGGGACCGGTGGTAAAAGTAGGGGTACCAGGACTCGCGCGGCCCAGGCCTCCAAGGAGGCGGCGCTCGTCGGGCCGCGCGGCCCCGCCGGGAGCCCGCACGCAGGGCTGTTGCTCCCACGGTCCGTCAGCCGCGCCGTCGTCGTAGGTGGCGAGGTCACTGCTTCCCCAGGCTCTGCTCAAAATCGGTCCCCTCCTCTCACAGGCCTCCATAGCCGTCCGTGACTTATTTTTTCCGTAAGTAAGGCGTTTTCCGCCAGGGAAGTTCTGCGTCCTTCCGCCGAGGCACCCGGCGATTCCCGCGAGCTCAGGTAGAAAGTTGCTTGAGAGGGCTGCGCTTCCTCCTGGTTTTGCAAACAAATATTTTGTCTGACAGATTGGTGTTTTTTTTTTTTTTTCTTTGTCTTTGTGCGTCCGATATTTGTTTTTGGCACGTTTTAAACAGGCGGAAAGATGAAGCTGCTTTTTTTTTTTTTTAAAGTGGTGTCAGCCGTGCGCACTCCTGTTCGTGCATATAAATATGGGCAGACCCCATGTCAATTTGCTGAACAAAAACAAGGACAACACGGCCATTCTCTTCGTCTGAACTTGCTCCAGCCACGGAGATTCAGAATAGGGGCCGGTAGTTCTATAGTATTTGAATTTATCATTCACTGTTTCCCACTGAAACGCCCTTTTCTGGTGAGCTAGTTGGTGGAAAGTAAGTTGGAAATTTTATGCACGACAATTGAGTTATTTTTTTTTCTTTTCCCCGGGGTTTTAATTGAGGGCCTCACACTTGCTAGACAGGCGCTGTACAGCTTGAGCCATGCCTCAGGGCTTCTTGATCATCTAGAGGCTGTGTGTTCTAGGCCCATGGTATGGGCCGAGCGCCATCAGATGTCCCTGATACCTACACTACTGACTGTTATAGTAGCAGTTAATTCCCTTCCTTTTGTAATGGCCATCCCATTCCCCAGTTCCCCTTTGAGGTTTTTTGACGGTACTGGGGTTTGAACTCAGTGCCTCACACTTGTTAAGCAGGCGTTCTACCATTTGAACCCTCTGCTGGTCCTCCATTTCCCCTTTTTATGTTCCCTGCATTTGGTATTGGGATCTGTCTGAGAGTGACTATAAATTCTAGTCCTACCCGGACAAGGAGGACAGTTAGGCTCAGGCTAGACACAGAGGAGACACCACGAGCAAACACATGAAATAACAGCATTTTATTACTCACAGATTCATGGCCTTTTATCCCTTGGGCTTTCTTGAGGGAGTTGAAGGGGAAAACTTATTTACATGACTCTGTTCTTGGCGATTCAAGTTTTCAGTGTGCTCAACATTTCTGGGGTGCGTTTGGTTTCCCATCAGTGGAATGAGGAACAAGCAGGCTACATAGCAAACAACCACAGAGGGAGGGGCGGTTTTCATTGGGTGAGAGATGATGATATCTTATGTTCCAAATGCCTCATGTGGGACCTAAAAATAGATGCCAAGGCAGGAACTGTATTAAACAAGTTTTTGGCTGGCTGAGTGGCTCAAGTGGTAAGAGCTCCTGCCTAGGAAGCATGAGGCCCTAAGTTCAAACCTCAGTGCTGCAAAAACAAGTTTATGACATTCCATCTCTGCCTGTCTCAATATCATCTTTGGGAAGGTACTAACCTGTAATTAGAATGATGGAGGTACTTTCTGCAAGGAGAATAGTACCTTTCAATGAATGAACTAAACGTTCTTTAAGAGGAGGGACATAAGGACAGGGTCTCCTTATATAGTGCAGACTGCCCTCAAACTCATAACCTTCCGACTCCTGAGTGATGGAATTGCAGGCTTGCGCCACTACACATGGCTGAATTTAAGTATTTTAATAGGACAGTTATGTCATTGGAGGTTGTGAGCTAAGTCAGTAAAGCACACATAATGGTAAGAGGTGGTGTGTTTAACCAAAGAGGAGTGGTTGACTTCGGAGATGCAAGACAAGACTTTCGGTAGTAAGTGGGAGGGGAGTAGTAGGAAAAGGCATCAGGGCGTAGGTGAGCCTCTCCCCCAGAGGGTCAGGGGTTCACTGATAGGAGGCAGGTGCCTCCTGGAGTAAATAATAATGTACATTAACTCAGTAACCTGTACTGATTTTCATGTAGGTTGTGGAAGTGTGGGGGTGTGCGTTTGAGCAGAAACCAAGTAGTGTACCAGGATTATGGGCTAAGCATATCATGAGTTCAGGAAGAAAAGCATAATGTCCTGTATCCATTTATAGGAGAGGCTGTCCATGGGCACCGCTCTGAGGAAGTTTTAGTGTAATGGGTGAAGTCATCTCCAGCAGGGTCTTAGGTTGGGGCTATGTTATCTGAAGTGATGGATCTCCACTGGTGTTATTTTGGTCCACAGTGAAGTCATCTCGGATATAGGACTGGGGTATCCATGTATGTATGTATGTGCTGGGGATGAAACCAAGGGCCTTGCACATGCTAAGCATGCGTTCTACCACTGAGCTACATTCCCAGTCCCAGGGCATCCTTTTTAAGTGGATACCCATTGCAGTTGATGTGGCTCTCCAGATTATAACCTCATAAAGCACCCAAGCCAGTAGTAGTAAGACTATCAGTTAATAGAATGATGTGTTGCTGCACCTGATGGGTTTGTTTTATGTTTTGGTGGAAGTTTAGAGTCAAATGAGTGCCTTATCAAATGAGGCCTCTGGGGTAATCTAAGGTGGAGTGCCAGCAGAGTGTGCATCCTTGGTTTGGCCTGTAGTCTGTGTTACCAGTTAGCTGGCTGAGGTCCTTTTTTTCTGCCTGGATAGGAATTGTGGCTAGGTGAGGAAAAGGTCTTCTAGCACTTGCAGTACTGGGCGCTTTAGTACCCAAGCCTACAGGGTGGATTGGTAGACCCAGAGGCTGAAAGCTCTAAGCTCCGAGAGGTAGGGGCTGTTGTTCCAGGCTTTAGAAGCCAGAGAAGTATGGCTGTAAGCACTCAGATCAGAGGCCCACTGCTCTGGGCTTAACCATCATGGCTGGACACTTGGCAGCTTTTGCCATCCACAGCTTCCAGCAGCAGCAAACAGCAACAGGTGGTGCCTTCTAGTGTTACAGCTCTTGGGTGTTGGGACCCGAAGCCTCACAGTCACAAGCCTTACAGCTCTTGGGCCTAGGATGGCAGGACCCCCACGTCTTGACAGAAGCTAGTATTACTGTTCTTGGCCCAGGGTGTTTGAGATCTTGGCTCTTAAGCTTGGCAACTCTCTGGAACTCTTGGCAACCAGGACCCACAGTTTCTCATCTTCAGCTCTTCACAGCCATTGTCTCTGTCACTTGTGTTTCCCATTGTTTCTAATCCAGCTGCTTCCCCAAAACTTTCTGCCACTCATCACTACTGCTGCTGTTGCCATGCTGCCACTACCTTCTCAGCTGCTATACTCTGCTCCTGCTTCTGCCATCCTCTCTTTAAGTTGCCAACTCAGCTCACTCTACTTATGAAAAGATCAAAAATAGGCAAGAAAAGACTACTTGAGAGAAGCCTTTTATTGGGCCGAATGTTGTAACATCGGGGATGTTCTCTGACTGACTCAAAGTGAGCCCGTTTCTGTAACCAGGTGTGGCAAGGGTGTCTGTACCAATTATGACAGTCTTTCATGCAAATAGCCTATGTACCAATCAGGTCACAGATCCTCATGCAAAAGAGGATTCCTACTTGCTCCATTCATGGCAGCCCTTCATGCAAATGAAGGACTGTGTTTGCACCAGTCACAGGCTTGCTGGACCAGTAGGGGAAAGACTTCTTCTCTGGCCTGGGTGGAAATAGCAGGGTCATCTAGAGTTCACCGAGGCTTGTGATGGCTAAGAGTCCACTGCAAGCTTTTTTCTTCTTTTTTTTTTCCCCACAGGATACCTCCACATCTATCACTTTTTATTTTATTTTTTTTCTCTCGTTAATTCATATGTGGATACATTGTTTGGGACATTTTTCCCCCATCCCTTCCCCCTCCCCCCCACCCCCCCTTGCTTTCAGGCAGAATCTGTTCTGCCCTTATCTCTAATTTTGTTGAAGAGATAGTATAAACAATAATAAGACAGACAAAGCATTTTGCTAGTTGAGATAAGGATAGCTATACAGGGAGATTATTAGCATTGCTTCCATGTATAAATGTGTTACATTCTAAGTTGATTCTTTTCTAACTGACTTTTCTCTAGTTCCTGATCCCCTTCTCATATTGACCTCTGTCGCTTTTTTTTTTTTTCTCTGCAGTGAGGACATCAAATACTATCATGTTTTAGGTTTCTTACCTATCCCCGTACCTACCCTGTGTGCTCTTACCTTATCATGTGACCCAAGTCCAATCACATTGCTGCATTTGCCCTAGACCTAAAGTCCACATATGAGGGAGAACATACGATTTTTGGTGGTCTGAGCCTGGCTAACCTCGTTCAGAATAATGTTCTCCAGTTCTATCCATTTACTTGTGAATGATAAGATTTCATTCTTCCTCATGGCTGCATAAAATTCCATTGTGTATAGATACCACATTTTCTTAATCCATTTGTCAGTGGTGGGGCATCTTGGTTGTTTCCATAACTTGGCTATTGTGAATAGTGCTGCAATAAACATGGGTGTGCAGGTGCCTCTGGAGTAACCTATGTCACAGCCTTTTGGGTATATCCCCAGGAGTGGGATTGCTGGATCATATGGCAGATCTATGTTTAGATTTTTAAGAAGCCTCCAAATTTTTTTCCACAGTGGTTGCACTAGTTTGCATTCCCACCAGCAGTGTGAGGGTTCATTTTTCTCCCACATCCTCGCCAACACCTGTTCTTAGTAGCGTTTTTAATGATGGCTATTCTAATGGGTGAGGTGGAATCTTAGTGTGGTTTTGATTTGCATTTCCTTTATGGCTAGAGATGGTGAGCATTTTTTCATGTGTTTTTGGCCATTTGAATTTCTTCTTTTGAGAAAGTTCTGTTTAGTTCAGTTGCCCATTTCTTTATTGGTTTATTAATTTGGGGGAGAATTTAGTTTTTTGAGTTCCCTGTATATTCTGGTTATCAGTCCTTTGTCTGATGGATAGCTGGCAAATATTTTCTTTCACTCTGTGTGTGTGTGTGGGTCTCTTCAGATTAGAGACCATTTCTTTTGTTGTCACTGCAAGCTTTTGAAACAGTTGTGGCTGGGGCAGTGCCTTCGAGAGCTGGAGGTGTGCTTTGGCAGCAAGATGCTGTGGTTGCCATGTAGCTTCCTCAAGGTGTCTGGAGTGTTCTATGCTGCTGGTGCTGGCATGAGGGCAGTCTGGCTGGATGCTTGGCTGATGGTCCTCCACTCAAAGTAGCCAAGTACCAGGGAAGAGTGTAACGGCTGTTAATTAGGGAGTCAAATTGTCTTGATCCCCAATATCTTAGTGTATTTAAAGGAAAAATAGCCTTGAAGGGGTGCTTACAATAAAGACATCATTAACATTAATAGTGATCTAAATATATACATATATTTAAATATACATATATAATTTTATATATATATATAATTCAGAAAGACAGGGTTTTGTGAATTATTTGCCCAGGCTGGCTTCGAACCATAATCTCCCTGATCTCTGCCTTCTGAGTAGCTAGAATTATAGGCATGAGCCACTGGCACCCTGTGTGATTTAATAATATTTAACAGTGCTTTAACAGTGTCTAAACTCCTACTCCAGAGCCCCAGGGAGATGTGGGTCCCTTTAATCTGTCTCGTTTGTAGAATGGCAGTAAGCTTGAAAACTTACAGTAATTAATTCCTTGGGTATATAGAAAAATTTAGGAGTATATTTTTTGGAGTAGAATTTGAAAAGTAGTTGTTGGAAGACATTCATTTTCTGTTTCTTCGAAACTAGTTAGGAGGGACCTGTAAGGGAAATGAAGGTTCTGTTGTTATTTTTCCTTTTGAAGTAGGCTCTTGCAATTTTGCCCAGGCTGGTCTCGAACTCCTAGCCTCAAACTGTCCTCCTGCCTCAGTCTCTCAAGTAGCTGGGAGTACAGGTGTGCACCACCTACACCCACCTTGAATACCTTTTTGAAGAGCCTGTCATATATGTATGGCTTTTTTTTTTTTTTCGGCTGTACTGAACTCAGGGCCTACACCTGGAGCCACTATTTTTGTGAAGGGGTTTTTTGAGATAGGATTTTGTGAACTATTTGCCCTTGTTGGCTTTGAACCACAATCCTCCTGATCTCTGCTTCCTGAGTAGCTAGGATTATAGGTGTGAGCCACTGGCGCCCATCTAAGCCTGTCATATATTTTTAGAAGTGAAATATCTTTCTTGGTTACTACAGGTTAAGTATCCTTAATGTGAAAACCCAAAATTCAGAATGCTTCAAAATCCAAAACTTTTTTTTTAGTGTTTGAACTCAGAGTCATGTGTTTGCTAGGCAGGTGTTGTACCACTTAAGTCACACCCCTAGCCCATTAGTTAGATTTTATAAAATAAGTTTTAATCCTTGAAGTCCTGTTTTAACTTATATTAAGTCATATTACCTGTTTTATCTTGGGATCCTTGGGACTCCCGTTTTATCATGCCAATTTGTGTCAAAGTCTTAGGTTTATTATTTTTTAGCCTATTTGTGCCTGATAAGGAATACTTTAGGGCAATGGATGCCATGGCTATATGGGAAATTTATACAAGGCTGTTGTTAAGGCATAACCATTTATTCTCTCCATTTTATAGTTCTCTTAAAATTTTAGCAGGCACTGGGCTGGGAATGTAGCTTAGTTTTGCAGCATTAACTTGGCATGTACAAGGCCCTGGGTTGGATCCTTGGTACCATATACACAAAAAAAGACTTTAGGGGGTCTAATGTTTAAATTTAGTAGGATTCCTAGGTGTAACTACAATGTGAGGTCCAAAGGTTAATGGGTACATTTTAGCAAATGTTAACATAGTACCTTTGTGTTCTTCCTTCCATGTCTGGGGAAATCACTAAGTGTCCAGGGCTAGACCTGGCATTTGCTCAGAACTTAAAGTTTACCACTTTTTTTTCTTTTCCCTCTTGGAGTTATGGCTACTTAAAACCCAAGGCTTCACACACCCCTCCCTGTGTGTCTTCATCTGCCTGAATTGGTGGTTCTTGGCCTCTGTCTCTGGCTGATAAGAGGGATAAGGGGCCCTGTGCCTCTGGGTGGTTGTCTTTCTCTCTGGGATGGCCAATTTGAGATAATTGGTCCCTTTACTGCATTTTCCTTCTTTTAAGTAAGATCTTTAGAATGGCTTGTATCTCTATGTGGCTAAGCATTGTTTCCTCTCTCCAGATGTTACATGACAAGCTCTTGGTAGTCCCAGTGGCCTCCCTTTGTGGTTTCCATTGCCCCATTTGTAGGCAGTGGCCTCTCTCCCCGGGATGGCCCAGTTGATCTCGCTGGGGTTGGAGGTGTGGAGCAGCAGATGCAAGGGGAGGCAGCAACACAGGGATAAGCAGACCCCAGCCACACCACTGCTCTCAAGGTGATATAAGATTCGCTGTTACGGGTATGCCTCTTGTCAGGCTTGGGAAGATCTAGTGACCTCCTTGGATACTGTGTCCCCAACTCAGTGGGCAGTCAGAATGCCAGTATCCTTCTCACACTCTGAGAATCTTGTAATTGGCCCAGGAATCTACCTTATATCTTTGCCTCTAATGAGCTGGTCAGCCCAGTGAGTCATGAATGTAGTCACTTTCACTCTGATCAGTGTTTCCTTTGGGGAGCAATAGCAGCCTTGGCTTAATTGTGGTTGCCCCACTTGCCCTATGATATGGCAGTTGGTGGTTTCCGGGGAGCATTTGGGCTGTCTAGGAGCCACTTAATATAGGAAAGGGAGTCTGGCAACACTCCACAAAGACAATGGACAGCAACACAGAGTAGTGCAGATATAGTCTAGGTAGCTGGGGTGCCTTTCCAAATGGCGCTTAGCCCTGTGGGAGGGCTAGGTGAAAAGTGAAGAGTGGCCTGGACTCATTTTGTTCTGGTCCTTTGTGGATCTTACCACACCCCTCTGCTCCTTGCACTGATTGTGTTTTCCTCTGTTTTATTCTAGAGGTCTCTCTGGAGAGAGGCTATAATTTCTAGCCCTACCTAGACTGAAAGGAGAGTTATATTCCGGTGTGTTGTGTTGTTCAGTCAAGACACAGTTGAGGCAACATTACAAATATATATGAAATATGCCGGGCCTAGTGGCTCACACCTGTAATCCTAGCTAAGATCAGGGAGGCTGAGATCAGGAGGATTGAAGTTTGAGGCCAACCTGAGCAAATAATTCAAGAGACCCCATCTTCAAAATAACCAGAGCAAAATGGACTGAAGGTGTGGCTTAGGCGGTAGAATGCTGCTTTGCAAGTATAAAGCCCTGAATTCAAACTCCAGTCTCACCAAACCAAACCAAACAAAACATGAAATAACAAGCATTTTATTACTCATACATACCTGAGATTAGAGGGCTGCCTTCTAGAACCCATGGGAAGTCTGGAAATAATGGGCTCATCATTGGGTAGGGAATGAGAGAGAGGGATAGAGAGAAGGACCTGTGTGACAGTGCCTTTAGTAAGGTCCATGGGCCTTGTCCCTCAACCTTTCCTTCTGGGGTTGGCTGCTAGGAAGAAAACTCCAGGGAAACTGGATACAGAGCTTCACACCTACAGTCCCAACTACTTGGGAGGCTGAGGCAGGAGGATCACTTGAACCCAGGAGTTCAAGGCCAGCATAGGCAACATGGTGAGCCACTGACTCAAGAAGCACTAAGGAATCCTGAGGAGTTATTTATATGACTCTAGTGTTGACCATTAGGTTGAACTGTGGTCAGTGCTTGTGGGATCTGGTGAGTTCTGGGTCACTGAGATGACGAACAAGCAGACTATGGAGCCAGCAGCTACACTAGGTGAGGAAGCTTTAACTTGACCAAGGGTGTTGGGATAATACTAGTTCCAGATAACTTAATGTCAGGCCTAAAAATGGATGCCAAGGCAACAGCTGTATTACATTCATGACATAAGTTTATATGCAAAACTTAACAGTGGTGTTAGTGTACAGATAATAGAAATAAAGAATATCATCTTTCATTCCATAGCAGGTATTGAGCGTGAGCTTGGAGCTGAGATAAATTAATCGATAACCAACATAGGTCACTCTGGCTGTTCACTGTGTGTATGTGCCTTCTGCACACGTGTGTTTTCTCGTGGTGATTAAACAAGCCTGTGTTTCAGCCTGAGAAAATACATGGAAAAGGTTCTTACCCTTCCTCACTGTGAGAAGATGCACAGTCCCACCGTCACATTACCACCCAAGATGTGTAGATACTCCTCAAGTTCACTCACATTCTCATTGAATATTGTTATCCAAAGACAAAATTGTGAATTTAACCTCTAAGCGTACAAAATAAAAGTAGGAACATCAAAGTGTGTGGGGGCTGAGAGCATGACTCAAACAGTACAGTGTGCCTAGCATGCATGGGGTCCTGGGCCCTGTCCCCAGCACCACAGAAAAAGGACTGTACAGTTAGTTTATATAAATAAACACATACAAAAAACCAAATCCACACATACACGAAGCAAACAAGATGTACAGAACTACTACATTTCTTATTTAAATGGAGTCAAGATTGGAGTTGATATTTGTTGTTTGCTTCTTAATGAGCATTTTCATAGTTCCTGTGCCCTCAGTGAGAACTCCAGCCTTGGGTCGTGTGTGTATCACATTCCCCAAGTCTACAACCTCCATTTTCTTGTCCTTTTTCAGTTGCTACTGCCTTCCTTCCTCCCTCACTCCTCTACTCTCTCCCTTCTTCCCTCCCTCTTTCCCTTTCTTCCTTCCTCCCCTTCTTCCCTCTTTCCCTGCCCCCCCCCCACTTTTTTTTTTAATTGGTGATTATTCTACCACCTGAGCCATACCTTCAGCCCTTTTTGGCTTTAGTTATTTTTCCAGATAGGGTCTTGGGCTTTCTGCCTGGGGTTGGCCTTAGACTTCTCCTCCCTGTGTAGCTGGGATAACAGGTGCATACCACTGTGCTTGGCTTGTTTGTTGAAATGAGGTCTTGCTAACTTTTGTCTGGTCTGGTCTCCAACTACAGTACTCCCAATCTCCACTTCCCAAGTAGCTGAGATTGCAGGTGTGCACCACGAAATCCAACTTTTTTATTGTTCTTTATACAGAGTTTGCCTTTGTACTGCAGGCTGACCTTGAACTCACGATCCTCCTGCCTCAGCCTCTTGAGTTCTGGGAATATAGGAGTGTGCCACCATGCCTCTGGGTGACAGTTGACATTTTCTGTTAACCTTCTCTGTGTATCGTAGAAGTACTCAGAGTTTGTTTACTTCACCGTCTCAATTCTATGGTATTATCACAGTTCCCCTTGGGTAATTGGGATTAATAATTCTACCCAGTATATCAGTACCACTATCTTTCACCCACTCTCTTTTTTTTTTTTTTTTTTTCTATTTTGGTTTAGTGGTGTATGAAGCCCAGAATGGCTAGCTCCCAGTCTCATCTCCATTTTATTTGGACCTGGGGTAGAATTACCTGTTAGAGATTAAGATCTCCAAATATGCAGCCTCGTGAGGAATTGGAAGCAAAATTTCTTATCAGTGGAGTCCATTTCATCTTCACTCATGAACTCCTGGATCTGCATGTTCTGGCTTTGGGGAGACAGCACTACATATGAATCTGACTCAGAGCATGTACCTGGTCCTGTGAGACAGCATCCCATCCTCAGAGTGTTGTCTCTCACTTGGTCCTGTACCTGCATACTTAATACGCCAATTCCACCCTTCAGCTAGATCAGCTGCTTCTCTGGGTAATGGAGTGGGTATAGTGTGCACGTCTGTAATCCCAGTACTTCATGAGGCTGAGATAGGAGGATCAAGGCCAGCCTGGGCGATATAGATAGAGACCCTGTTTGAAAAAAACAGACAGGCTGCTGGTAAGTTCAAGTGGTAAGAACGCCTACCTAGTAAGCATGAGGCCCCGAGTTCATACTCCAGCAAACAGCAGTCACTTGCGTGGACATACTCCTTCTGTTGAAATTCTTTGTGTTGAAAAGTGTTTCTCATTTAGAAACAATTATGCGAATACTGTGACCATGGACAGAGCATTTTGTGATTGCAGGGATGATGGTGCCCAGAGAAGCGTAAGTAAATGTAAATCAAAGCAAATCCTTATCTAGATCCCAGGTCTGTTCCTGTGAGGATGAGTCCTTGTCACCACTATCATAGAAGAGGGCCCACTAGGAGGGCCATTTGGTCCCCTCAAGGAGTAAGACTGCACAGTTCATTATCCGTGAACCATGTTTGCCCTCATGAGTAAGCCTTATTCTATAAAGCAAGGGATAAAACCCAAAATGACACTGTTACAAAAACACTCAGTGTTGATTCCGTGTTCAGGTGATTGGGTACAGCCATGGAAAGGGGAAGTCCCCATTGCAGAGGCAGGGCATAGCTTTATCCCTGCCTTCATGACCTTGTATCTCAGTATAAGCACTGGAAACAGTGAGCGGTAGCTTCAGAGTGCATGATTTTATTTCCAGTGGTGAGCACTCATAGGAGATGCATACTGTGTCTTTTTATTTTATGTGTATTTTATGTTTATGTTTGGTGGGACTGGGCTTTACACTCAGGGCTTTGCTTTTGGAAAGCAGGCACTCTACTGCAAGAGCCACTCCTCCAGTCTGTTTTGCTCTGGTTATTTTGGAGATAGGATCTCCAGAACTATTTGCCCAGGATGGCCTTGAACTGCGATCCTCCTGATCTCAACTTCCCAAGTAGCTAGGATTACAGGTGTGAGCCACCAGGTGCCTGGCAAAACTGTCCTTTTAGAGGGGGCCATCTATAAATCTTTTCCCACAAATCTGGTTCTTACATATCTCGCCCTGTAGAAACATTTGCCAAATACTCATGAATCAATGTCTGCCTGCAGTGGGTCACATCACAGCAGATCCTTAGCCCAGTGTACTTCTTGAAGTTCTGCCACTGGGAAGTTCCCACTGGTACTGTTACCAGGGATCTGGACCTTGTTGGGGTCCCAATCAAAGAACTGATGGAGCGATTAAGAGATGAGTGTGTGGCAAATAGCAGTTTACTGAGAGCGGAAAGTGAACGGAGAGCACCGGGCTTGGGCAGCAGTCTATCTGGCTTTTATGTGGTTTGAGCCAGGCTGGTGGGAGAACCCTAGGTTTCTGCAGGTGGGGCTAGGGTGATTGGCAGATTTGATTGACAGCCAGATGTTATACAACTGATTTCTGACTGCGCATGTCCTTCCCCATAACTCATTTTGTTATAATTATATGCATGAGATGCAAATAATAGTCATGAAGCCTTATGTAGGGAAAAGCACCTAAAAGGTTGCTAAAGGTGACAGGTGAACTATACTGTATATACCTTTCAGAACTGTTGGAACAAGTTATCACCCCTTCCCCACTTTGCAGGATGCAGCAGACCACAGAAGGGGTATTTTGGGGTGGTTCGGAGGAGTTTTGGATCTTCCCTGCTGGTCTTCACATTAACCCTGTGTGCCCTGGACCCCCAGATCAGTACTGTCTTTAGAGTCAGCCTTCACTGAGGTTGTAGTGTGTCACCCCGCCATGTTGGGTGGTACTTGCATATCACATCACCATGTCTGTAAACCAGGAACCCCAAGAAAGCCGTAGGTGTGGCTGAGGGAGGGGACACTGAACCATGCTGGAAGTCTTGGGTGCACACCCTTGCAGCTTGCTTGCTTACTTATGCCGGAACTGGCTCAGCTCAGTGTCCTCTGTGCCATCTCCCTTTGATGATGAACTGCGGGGGCACATGCAGTGGGTCAGATACCACCTAGGCACATGGGAAGCTCAGGCCATTTGGTCACTTTATGGCCCATGGTTCTTCATTTTTACAGTATAGCAGTGTAAGCTAGTTTTCGAAAGGAGAGTAGTGTACTGCAGAGAGGTAGATTTGCTCCAAAGCGTTAGGGGTCCACTGAGTTCAAACTTCGGTACTACAAAGTCAAATATTCTATGCAGTGCCACCAGACGAAACATAGTTGTGGGCCTTATCAGCCCAGGACCTCCAGGTTGAGACCTGTGGGGCTGGTACTGTCTGTAGGAGGACTCTGGACAGATGGTTTTTGTAACATAGTGTCACGTTAGGATTTTACTCTTCACATTATAGAATAAGACTTACATAATTTTTGTGAGGGTGAATTTGGTTTATGGATAATGAATTGTGCAACTTCAGCATTTGTCATAATTTTTAAAAATTACTCATTTATTCACATGTGCATACATTGTTTGGGTCATTTCTCTCCCCTCCCCCACATTTGTCATAATTTTTGAATAGTATTTTGTAAGTTAGCATCTGGGCTACTGCTCTGTGTTTAACCTATTTAAGATTGTTATTCATTTTTATTAAAATTAAATGAAAATAAAAATACTGTTGCGGTTCTCCTAGCTTCATATGAGGTCATTAGTAACACGTGAGTAGGCCATTGTATCATACAGTGTAGGGCTAAACTCATTTCTAGTCATGTTGGGACGTATATATAGGTTAAGCAACTCTAATCTGAAAATCTAAAACCTCAAAAACTTTTTTGTGTGCATGACTGAATCCAGCAAATATTCCAAACTCTGAAGTCTGAAACAGTTCTGATCCCAAGCATTTTAGGTAAGGAACAGTCAATCTGTAACAACCACAGTACATCTGGTGTCAGGGACAAATGTAATGTCATTCAAGTCCTCATTCTCTACTTCTTAACTGCACGCAGATATTGGACCAGTTGCTAGTGTGCTCTGAGTCTAGGTTTTTCAGTAGGGATAATGGTGTCTACTGCGAGGCAGTGTTTTGGTAATTAAGTGAGCTTAAGTACATAAAGTGGCAGTTAATATTACTAATACTCTTGTAACAGAATTTACAGTTGGCACTGGCTTTCACATATAATATCTGCAAAGAGAGTTAGTGTACCATGTTTAGTTATTAGTAATTACCACTTATTTGATGATGATACAGAAAGGACTCAATTAGCCCTGAATTCAGAACGGTGGAGATTTCCATTCTGCAATGAACCTCATAAACTGCCCTGAAGTGACCTTGGAATCAAGGAAAGGAGTGTTCAGACACATTTTGCCTCTGCCTCGCAGGATGGCAGTCATTTATTCATCCCATGGTAAGTCCTCTCGATGCCCGCCCCCCCCCCCCAACTCATGTCCGCACTCACTCATGCTGAGCAAGTGCTCTGTCACTTGAGCCACACCCCCAGCCCTTTTGTTTGTATCCTGACTTTGCTCTGCTGGCCTTGAACTGCCTCTTTTTTCCTTGTGTTTGGGATTATGAATGTGCATCACCCTACCATCTTGACACTCTTGTTCTTTTTCTCACGGATTGACTCGCCTTAGGGTCTCCCTGTGCAGTGTGGCCTACGCCTCAGTACAGTGACCCAGGCCTGAGCAGCCAGGCTGCTGTTTCGCTTAGGCACTACAGAAGTGTGCCTCGGAGTCCTGAGCTCTTACTGTGCTTCTTACTGTGCCTCGGGCAGGGGATCCTTTCATGAGTTTCATCTCCGGGGACAAATGCTCACATTGCTCAGGGCTTCCTTTCCTTGCATCTAACGAGACGATTACCCTTTTCTGCATGGATAGTGCTCAGTCTCTTTTTGGCTGTAGGTCGCTTTGGTATCACACAGGAGTCGTGCACTTGTGTGAGTTTTCCTGAGTGCAGATGGGGAGTGTTGAAGAAGGATGGAATGACTTCCAGACATGTGAACATGGGCATTATGAGCAACTCTGGGTTCTCATGCCTTCTCTCTTTCCCATGAGGTCTTTTTTAGAGGGGCCCAGTCCACCTGCATGCAGAAAGGAAGATGGCTGACTGCCTGCCCAGCTGTTACCCGGTACGTAGCACATGCATTTTAAAATTTTAATTATTTATTTATTTTTGGTGGCATTGTACTTTGAACCCAGGGCCTCATTCTTGCTAGGCAGGTACACTGTCATTTGAGTGACTTCACCAGCCTTTTTTTATGTTGGGTATTTTCAAGATACAGGCTTCCTTTTTGTGCCCATGCTGACTTTGAACCTTGATCCTCCTGATCTCTGCCTCCTAAGTAACTAGGATTATATGTATGAGCCACTGGCACCTGGCTGCACACGCATTTTTATACAAAATCATGTACTTGCACTAATCGAGTTGGCCTTCTACTCAGTATCATCTCTAGAGATTTCCCCCTGAAATGCGGTCTTGCTATGTTGTGTAGGCTGGCTGCAAATTCCTGGGCACAGGACATCCTCCTGCCTCAGCCTCTGGAATAGCTGGGACTGCAGGTACATTCCACCCATCTGGTTTTCAGAGCTACTTAAAGCAAATAGAACTGAGTCCCCAGCTGAATATCCCCAAGACATGGAGTCGCTTTAAGGAATTACCTTACAGTCTTCCCAGTATTTCATGTTTACGATTAATCTTCCCTCATGGTGGTAACTGCATGTTTCTGATTTTGCTGAGTGCTCTGACAGATGGTAAGGAAGATGAAAGTGTCCTTTGGTTCAAGAATGTATTCATTCATCACTGTTTAATGAGCACTGTGATCCAGAGTGCTCTGGTAGAGGGAAACAAGATGAGTATCTAGTTTCAGAGATGCTGAGATATGATCACATGTAAGGAGGGAAGCTACAGTGAGTGAGTGCGGACAGAGAGAAGTTCCTATGACCATTGAGCCCTGGGAGAGATGATGAGAGACCTCAGAACTGTGGACCAGCACTGGTGTCACTTCTTCACTCTCCAGTGAACATTGGTGGACATGTTACTTGGCTCAAACCAGCATGTGTGTGATGATTCAGGACTTGGTGACCTTTGACGATGTGGCTGTGGGCTTCACCCAGGAGGAGTGGACTTTACTGGACACAACTCAGAGAAACCTATACAGACAGGTGATGCTGGAGAACTATGAAAACCTGGCCACAGTAGGTAAGGCTGCCTTCATTCCTTGTAGCCTCCTAGGGAACAGATTATATTGTATACCTACTGTGCTGCGGTATCAGCAGTGTCAACTTTGAATACAGTGAGAAATGCCAGAGACATAGCCCCTGCCATTGTAGGTGTAGTCTACAGTGGTGATTCTCAAGAGCATCACCATCACCCTGTTTGAGGGGAGAGGTTTTTGTTTTTGTCTTTTCTTTTTTGGTGCTGGGATCGAACCCAGGGCTAGGCAAGCGCTGTACCACCAAGCTACATCCCAGCCCTCCCTGTTTGAAGTGTACGTGCTCAGTCTCCACCTTTGTCATAGTCAGAAGCTCTGTGATTGGTGCCCTGTCATCTGCATTACATAAGCTCTCCTGATGTTATATGATGTTTAAGATCACAGGAGTACAGGCTGGGAGTTGGCTTAGTGACAGAGTACTTGTCTGGTATTGCATGGTCATGGATTCCATCGTCAGCCTGGAAAAGAGGAAATAAAGAATCACTGGTTATTTCTCCCCATGAGAATGAAAATCTCTGTTCCATTTCCTATGGGATAGAATTTGTGGTGCTTTGTAAATGTGAACATAAGTCTGAATTTAGGCTTCAGGGGTCAGAACCACCAAGTCCTTAGGAGGCACAGGCTGAGGGGATGTTTGCATTTGACTTTTTGAAATAATTTCACTGCTTTCATAAGAATACTGGTTCCTCATTTGTGGGAAAGTTCATCCTGTCTTACTTGAATGTGTCTTTCCCAATGCACAGGATGTCAGCATCTCAAACCCAGCCTTATCTCTTGGTTGGAACAAGACAAGTTGAAGCCAGTGGAGGGAGGACTTCTCCAAGGTGAGTGTTCATTAAAAATGACCCTGGTCTGAAAGTTCAGTGTGCTTATAAGTAGAATGAAGAAACTTTTTAAAGATGTACTTGATCTCAGAAGGTTCAGGCCATTTTCCCAAGAAGGTCATACCATCCTGTGGTCTTGCAATACAGCCTGCTGTGTTTCTGTGTTTCTTCTTTCTTTATTTTTTTTAATGGGGGTGATGCTGGGATTGATCTCAGGGCCTCTCAAATGCTAGGCAAGTGTTCTACCACTGAGGTACACCTCCAGCCAGGTTCATTATTTCAGTGTATGCTGTTTGTCCTGCACTTCTGTTTCCTTCCATGATATTCTTTGTGTTCACTACCAGTTTTAATTTTCATAGAATAAATTTGTAATAAATCATCTACAATTTTGACCTTGTGTGATTGAATTAAGTGGTAGAGCACCTGCCTAGCAAGCGTGAGGCCCTGAGTTCCAACCCCAGTATTGCCTCCCCCCCCCCAAAAAAAAAATCAAATCTTAGGTTCTTCTTCCTCTCTCCCTCCCTCCATTCCTTCCTTCCCTTTCTCTCTCTCTGTTCGCTTGCAAAGCAGGTATTCTACCACTCGCCACCTCCAGTCCTTAGTCCTCTTTTTTTTTTTCTTTTTTCTTTTGGAAGTACTGGGGTTTGAACTCAAGGCCTTATGCTTGCTAGGCAGGCACTCTACCACTTCAGCCACTGTGCCAGCCCTTTTTTGTGTTGGGTATTTTCAAGATAGGGTCTCGCGAACTACTTGCCTGGGGCTGGCCTCAACCCATCACCTTCCAGATCTCTGCTTCCTGAGTAACTAGAATTATAGGCGTGAGCCACTGCGCCCAGCTCTCGTCTTCCTTTTTAAACTGTGTTTAATTTATAAACAATTACAAATGATCTCTATCATTCTCACCTCTTTCTGTTGGTCCATTCTTTTCTCTAAACCTGTATATTTCTTTTCCATTTGGGTTTCAGAATGGAAAGTGGTACTGAAAACCAAAAGCTCAGCACTTCAGCAGGATATGTTGAAGGGAAAAACCTCCAGTGAGATACACATGGTAAGACTAAGACGGGATATTTCTTGTTCTCCACGATCACAGAAGATTAAGAATTCCATTACAGTACAACAGCAAAACAAGATAGATTTGGGAGAGGTAGCATTGACTGGAGAGAGAGCAACAGCTTTGGAAGGAAGCTTGAAATATGATGAATTGGGAATACCCTAAATATAGCTTGACAATTGTTGCTTCTGAGTTCCCACAAAGTATATAGTCTCAGATATATAACTAGAGTTTTTAAAAGATTTTCATGAACCACTAAATCTTTTTATGATCAGTGTAGATAGGAAAATATTCTGGCAGAAACCTTCCATGATTTCATTTTAAGGAAGTGAGCAAGACAGGCAAGTGCCTGTAGTCCCAGCTACTTGGGAGGCTGACATGGGAAAATCACTTGAACCCAGGAGTTTGTGGCTAGCTTGGGCAGCATATTGAGATTCATCTTTAGAGAAAAGAAATCAACAGAACAGGAGCTGTAAACACATATGAAAATGGCAAAAATGGAGATAATCATCCTAATAATGTTTCTGTCTTCAGATGCATGAAATCTATTAATGAGTCTGAAGAATCCTTAAAAAATTTTTTATATATATATGTATTTAAAAAATTTTTTTAATCACTGTTCATCACTTTTTCAACAGGCAAGAGACAGCACTGAAGGGGGACTCTATGAGCATAAGGAATGTGGCGAAATCTTTAGTGCACATGCCTGCCCTCAGTCATATATGAGAACACAAGACACAGGTTTTATTTATGAGCATGATCAGTATGCATCAGACCTCCTTTGTCTTCCCAAGGAAACCTCTACTGGAGAGAAACTTTCTGAGTTGAATCAGTATGAAGAGACCTTCAGCCTGCCTCCAGATGTCGTTCACCAGAGAACGTGCACTCAAGACAAGCCCTTCGAAGGCAGTGACTGTGTGAAATCCTTTGTCAATCAGTCACCCCTTCAGGCCCACAGGAGAACTCACAGTGGAGACAGACTCTTTGTATGGAAGGAAGGTGGGGTGGATTTCACTCACTCTACCAGCCTTGCTGTGCATCTACAAAGTCAAAATGCAGAAAAGCCCTTCACATGTAAGGAATGTGGAAAAGGCTTTAGATATCCTGCATACCTCAATATTCACATGGGAGCCAATAGTGCAGACAACCGTTATGAATGTAAGGAGTGTGGGAAGGCCTTCACCAGGTCTTGTCAACTTACACAGCATAGAAAAACTCACACTGGAGAGAAACCTTACAAATGTGTGGAATGCGGGAAAGCCTTCACTGTTTCCTCATGCTTAAGTCAACATGCAAAGATTCACACTGGAGAGAAACCCTGTGAGTGTAAGGAATGTGGGGCAGTGTTTAAAGCATCTTGTCAACTCACTGAACATGTGAAAAACCACTCTGAGGAGAAGGCCTTTGAATGTCAGGTTTGTGGAAAATGTTTCAGAAACTCCTCATGCCTTCAAGATCACTTTCGGATTCACACTGGAATAAAACCCTTCAAATGTAAAGACTGTGGGAAAGCCTTCATTCAGAATTCAGACCTCACTAAGCATGTCCGCACACACAGTGGAGAGAGGCCCTATGAATGTAAGGAGTGTGGGAAGGCCTTTGCTAGGTCCTCTCGCCTCAGTGAACACATAAGAACGCACACTGGAGAGAAGCCTTTCGAGTGTGTCAAATGTGGGAAAGCCTTTGCTATTTCCTCAAATCTTAGTGGCCATCTGAGGATTCACACCGGAGAGAAGCCCTTTGAGTGCAGGGAATGTGGAAAAGCATTTACTCATTCCTCTAGTCTTAATAACCACATGCGGACTCACAGTGCCAGGAAACCATACACATGTGTGGAATGTGGGAAGGCTTTTAAGTTTCCTACGTGTGTTAGCCTTCATATGCGAATCCACACTGGAGAAAGACCCTATGAGTGTAAGCAATGTGGGAAATCCTTCAGATACTCCAATTCATTTCAGTTACATGAAAGAATTCACACTGGAGAGAAACCCTATGAATGTAAGCAGTGTGGAAAAGCCTTTAGTTCTCCCAGCTCCTTTCAGAATCATGAAAGAAGGCATGTGGAAGAGAAACTATCAGTGTAACGAAAGGGGATGTTCCCATTTGAAGACATGAATGAAGTCACTGGGGAGAAACCCTATCAATGTAAGGAATTTGGAAACATCTTCACTCCTATCTCAGGTCTTAATGAACATGTAAGAATTCACAGAGAAGAGTCTATGTTAGTTGTGAATGTGAAAAACATTTTGGTAATTCCTAAACAAAAGATATACCTTACACGGGAGAAATTTCACTGGAGGAAAACCCTATGAATGTAGAGAATCTAGGAAATCCTTTCCTAATTCCACAAATTTTGATATGCATATATGAATCTACATTGGAGAGAAAGTTCATAATTTAAATGGTATAGTCCTCCTTAAATTTCCTGTTTTGAAGCCCTAACCACCTGGCTCCTTACAATGTAATGATTTGGACTTTAAACAGGTGATTAATTTTAAATGAGGCTGAAGAAAAAAGGATCAATCCCTAATACAATATCACTGATGTCCTTCTAAGAAGAGAAAATGGATAGAAGGACACACACATACAAAAGACCATATGACATCACCAAAAGATGGCCATCTGCAAACCAATGTTAATGTCTGCAGAAGAAACCAGCCCTTTTGCCCACACCTTGGTATTTGGACTTTCAGCCTCCAGCAATTTAAGCCAATAAATTTCCCTTGTTTAAGCCATCCAGTGTATGCTATTTTGTTATGACAACCCTGGGAAACTAATACAGTAAGGAATGTGGACAGGCTTTAGGTATTCCACAAACCACAGTGTTCACATAAGAACCCAGTGTGCAGAGAAACGGTATGGATGGATACAGGGGATTATGGGAAAGCCTTCAGTTTTTAGCCCTTTGGAAACACACAAGAAATCACACAGGAGACAAGTTGTATGAATGTAAGATGTGTGAATAAGCCCTCACACCTTCATCAGTTCTTTTTTTTTTTTAAAGTTTTGGTTTTGAATTAGTATACATTAATGGTACAAGGGGATTGCATTGTGATAATTCTTACAGATGTACAGTGTACCTTAACCCTCCATTATCCTTCACCAATTCTTAATGTTGCTTCCAACTCCCATGGCATTAGACCATGTGAAAATAAAGGAAGAACATAAAAGAAAGTTTCTTTTCTGTGAAAGTAAGGATGTGACCTTACATAACATTTAGTAAGTTAAGAGTACACTAAAGCCCCATTATCAGGAATGTGAAGAACTTGCTTTAAATTTGTGTATCTTATATCTGTGGAACTCACAGTAGGAAAAATCTTTGCTTGTAAGGTCACAAGACTTTTTTAGATGCTTTCACTATGTAGCCTGGGCTGGCCTTGAACTAACTTTCTGTTCCACCTCATTGCAGTGTAGACCAGGCTGGCTCTGAACTTGTGATTCTCCTGGGTCTGCCTCCCGAGTTTTGTGTTTTTAAAAGTTTTTTTTTCCCCAGGTGTGGTCTTGTTATGTTGTGTTGGTCTCAAACTCCTGGTTCAATTGATCCCCTCAGCCTCCTGAGTAGCTGGGACTACAGGTGCATGCTACACCTGGCTCACAAGTCAATGTACGCATCCGAAGTTACTGCAAGTGCCCCTGGAATGTCAGGGATGTGTTGCAACTTTTCAGTATTTCACATGGCTTAATAAACATGGAATCTCCAAGTGGAGTCAGAGCCTAGGTGAGGAATATGGTGACTCCTTACTAGTGCACAAGCCTTATTATCTACATGAGAATTAACACTGGAGTAAAACCTGTGAAGAAGGGCACAGAGAGTCCTTCACTTGCTCTTCCCACCTTACCATTCAAAATACCACAATTCAGAGCTGTCTGAATGTAAGGTATGGGAAAGCTGCCAGTCTCCTAACAGCCCACCCAGCCTATAATACCACAATCCACAAAGTGTAGAACCCCGTTGACTTTCTCAGGGGTACTTAGATTAATCAGATTTTGCAGTGGAGAAAATATATGTTGGAAAATAATAATGTTCACTTCTCGTCTCAGAATGGAGCAAAACTAGTGTTTTTAGCAATTGAAAACATAAAATTTAAAATATTTTTCAGAACGTATTTAGTGCTGGGACTGTAGCTTGGAGGTAGAGTGCTTGCCTAGCATGTGTAAAACCCTGGTTCGATTCCCAGCACTGAAAAAAAAGGTATTTAAGTGTTTTAGTAGTTGCTATTACTTTTTTTTAAATCAAATAGATTGCTATAGAGCAGTTTTACATTCACAGCAAAATTGTACCGAGAGAACAAAGACTTCCTAAAAACCCATTGCCACCACACATGTAGCTTTTGCCATTATTGACATACTCCATCAGAGCGGTACGTTTATCAGAAGTGACACTTCATTGATGCTTAACATCCATAATTGACGTTAGGGTTCACTCATAGCATTGTGTATTCCGTGGGTGAGACAAATGTCTGATGACCTGTATCTATCATTATAGTACACAGTGATGTTTCACTGCTGTAAAATAGCCAGGCGCCAGTGGCTCACGCCTGTAATCCTACTAACTCAGGAGGCAGAGATCCAGGAGGATTGCGGTTCAAAGCCAACCTGGGCAAATAGTTTGAGACCCTATCTTGAAAAAAACCCCTCACAAAAATGTGCTGGTGTAGTGGCTCAAGGTGTAGCCCAGTGCTGAAAAAAAAAAAAATCTCTGCTCTGCCTGGTCATCCCTAACCCCTGACAACCATGGATCATTTTACAGTCTCATGTTATTTCTAGAATATTATATCTTTGGAATCATGCGGTATGGAGCCTTTTCAGATTTGCTTCTTTCACTTAGTAACAATCTGGGTGTCCTCTGTGTCTGCTCAGGCTTAATAGCTCACTTTTTAGTGCTGAACAATATTCCATGTTTGTACCACAGTTTATCAGTTCACCTTCTGGAGGACATCTCAGTTCTTTCTAGATTGTGGCAATGATGAGTAAAGCTACTGTAAACTGTTATAGTATAAACATTTTTGAGTGGTTATAGTTGTCACATTCTGAGGAGAACAACTGCTGGGTTGTATGGTAAGAGTATATTTAGATTTTTAAGATGCAGTGATGGGGATCGAGCTGCCCGCTCCACAGGGCTGCCAGCCTTGACATTGACCTCTTTTTGAAATGGGGTCTCACTGTGTAGCCCATGCTGGCTTAAGACTTAATCCTCTTGCCCCTGCCTCTGAGTGCTGGGATTATAGGCTCATGCCACCACATTTTATGTCCTGGACTTAAGTTCTGGTTGTCTCTCAGCCCCCACAGTGCTAGTCATTGGGCTTCCCATCAGCCAGTGGCCTCTGTGGGACTGTCACAATCTGTGCTCCTTTGTCTTTTTGGTTTTTATTATCTTTGTGTGTGTTTGTGGTGCTGGGGATGGAACTCAGGGCCTTGCCCATCCTAAGCACGCATTCTACCACTGAGCTCCACCCCCAAACATCTATCCATTTTTTCCCACACAGCCTGATAACATCTCATAGCCAGCAGTTTTCTTCATCACATCTCCCTCTGGCACTTCTCTTGCAGTGTAGACTGAGATCTTTAGAGGAGCCATTAAGGACACTATTGCCCCACAGCAGTGTGTCTTTTCACAAGATGTAACAAAGCAGCCCTTGTGTAGAGTTTTATTTTTTGTGGGACTGGGATCTGAACTCAGGGCTTTGCATTTGCTAAGCAGGTGCTCTATTGCTTGAGCCACACCTCCAGTCCATTTTGCTCCAGTTATTTTGGAGATTGGGTTGCAAGAATTATTTGCCTGGCTTGGCTTTGAACCACAATCCTCCCAATCTCAGTTCCCCAAGTAGGAACTTTCACGCTTGAGCCACCGGTGCCTGGCAGATAGAAGAGTCTTGAGTAGAGTTTGAATGCTGCTTAAGAGAAGGAAGCAATAGAGACAGGGCAGCTTGTGTTGTGCAAAACTTTAGAGAAGAGACATTTCACACTCAGAACTTCTGAACTATTTCCTCCTCTCCATTCCCCTCAGTAATAATGGAATTAATTTCATCATCCTTTCCTTAGGCTGTAATTCAGTGAAAGCACTGCCCTGCCTTCTCTTAGCTGTGTCTCCGGTGCATCTCCTCTGGATGCCAGTGCTTGTCAGGGTTATAATGCAATGTGTGCATCCACAGTGCCTGGTCAGGGGTCATATCAAGTGAAGGGCTCTGGAGGGAACTTTACAACCATCTCAACATTTCTTAGTCTCTAGAGTGAAGCCCACAGTTTTGGGTCAATAAACCACGAATAGCCAAGCTATTTGTGGCCTCTTGTGTTTCCATATAAATTTAACAGATTTTTCAATCTCTTTAATGAATGTCATTGGAATTTTGATGGGAATTGCATTAAACATGCAGATTACTTTTGGGAGTATCGACATTTTTACTATGTTGATTCTACCAATCCATGAGCATGGGAGATCTCTCCACTTTCTATAGTCTTCCTCAATCTCTTTCTTCAGAAGTGTATAGTTTTCCTTGTAGAGGTCTTTCACATCTTTTGTTAGGTTTACACCTAGGTATTTGATTTTTTTTGAGGCTATTGTAAATGGAATTGTTTTCATACATTCTTTTTCAGTTTGCTCATTGTTAGTGTATAGAAATGCTAATGATTTTTCTATGTTGATTTTATATCCTGCTACCTTGCTATAGCTATTGATGATGTCTAGAAGCTTCTGAGTAGAGTTTTTTGGGTCTTTAAGGTATAGGATTATGTCTGCAAATAGGGCTATTTTGACAGTTTCTTTACCTATTTGTATTCCTTTTATTCCCTCTTCTTGCCTAATTGCTCTGGCTAGGAATTCCAGTACTATACTGAATAGGAGTGGAGATAGTGGGCATCCTAGTCTGGTTCCTGATTTTAGAGGGAATGATTTCAGTTTTTCTCCGTTAAGTATAATGCTGGCTGTAGGTTTGTCATATATAGCTTTTATAATGTTGAGGAACTTTCCTTCTATTCCTAGTTTTCTTAGAGCTTTTATCATGAAATGGTGTTGGATCTTATCAAAGGCTTTTTCTGCATCTATTGAGATGATCAAGTGGTTTTTGTCTTTGCTTCTGTTAATGTGACTTATTACATTTATTGATTTTCGTATGTTGAACCACCCCTGCATCCCTGGGACGAAGCCTACTTTGTCGTGGGGAATAATCTGTTTGATGTGTTGTTGAATTCGGTTTGCCATTATTTTGTTGAGGATTTTGCGTCAATGTTCATGAAGGAGATTGGCCTATAGTTCTCCTTTTTGGAGGTGTCTTTGCCAGGTTTTGGGATAAGTGTAATACTGGCTTCATAAAATGTGTTTGGCAGTTTTTTTCCCTTTCTATTTCGTGGAACAGTTTAAGGAGGGTTGGTATCAGTTCTTCTTTAAAGGTCTGATAGAATTCAGCAGAGAATCCATCAGGTCCTGGACTTTTCTTTTTGGGGAGACTCTTGATTGCTGCTTCAATTTCATTTTGTGTTATAGATCTATTCAGGTGATTAATGTCCTCTTGGTTCAGTTTTGGATGGTCCTATGTATCTAGAAATCTGTCCATTTCTTTAAGATTTTCAAATTTATTTGAATATAGGTTCTTGAAGTAGTCTCTGATGATTTCCTGGACTTCCATGGTGTTTGTTGTTATCTCCCCTTTTGCATTCCTGATTCTACTAATTTGGGTTTTTTCTCTCCTCATATTAGTCAGGTTTGCCAGGGGTCTATCGATCTTGTTTATTTTTTCAAAGAACCAACTTTTTGTTTCATTAATTCTTTGTATGCTTTTTTTGGTTTCTATTTCATTGATTTCAGCTCTTATTTTTATTAATAATATATTTTTTAGTTTGGAGTCTTTTGTTTTTTTCTTCCAGTACCTTTATTTTCTAACTTTTTTTTCTTTTTTTTTGTGGCAGTAGCCTATGGCCTTGCTCATACTAGGCAAGCACTCCACCACTAAGCTAAGTCCTCTTTCACACTTTAAAGACACAATTCTATTTTCTCCTGTTTTCTTGAATGCCTATTGAGAAGTCAGCCATGATTCTTTTTTTTGTTTTGTTTTGTTTTTGGCACTACTTGGGTTTGAACTCAGGGCTTTGTGCTTCCTATGTAAGCACTCTACTCCTTGAGCCACACCCCAGCCCAATGACCCTTTGTTGGGAACTGGGATTTGAACTCAGGGCTTCATGCTTACAAAGCAGGCACTCTACCACATAAGCCACTCCTCCACTCCATTTTGCTCTGCTTATTTTGGAGATGGGGTCTTGGGAACTATTTGCTGGGGGTGGCTTTGAGCCTTGATACTTCCGATCTCAGTTTTCCAAGTGGCTAGGATTACAGGGGTGAGTAACTGGCACCCAAAGTATATGGCTTTTGAAAGCCTTGGCTAGTTTTGATCTCCTGGTTATACTGCTTCATACATTCCCAGAATATGTTCTTTGATTTTCTAAACCTTCAAATTGTTCCAATGTTTTTTCATATATATCTATACGGCTCCATCATCTGTGTAACCTATCTATCTATCATCTATTGTCATCTGTGGACATTTCAAATGTGGCATACTCAAATGTGTCATATTGTGAGAATTAACTAAATTGGGTCTTTTCTGTCAAAGAGCTAGCACAGTCAGTACAGCAAAGTTGTGGGTTTGACCCCCTTCTCCTCCACCAAGTACTACACTATGGAATATGTCATTTTGTGGATATTAGCTAATTTCCCCAGTAGTCTATGTGCTTGGTGGCATGTCACCTAGCTGTAAAGTTTCTGCCTTTAAACAGAGGATTGTCATTGGATGTCCTAACACTCAATCTGCTAGCTTTAGGATAATCATTGTTCAATGTAATCTCTGCTTCAAGGCTCCTCTTTTGCTCACAGGTTAATTGTATACTTGGTGCTGCCATTTCAAGCCTCAGTTTACCCAGAATCCTATAATTCCCACCTTATGGATGTCTTTGAGTACACCAACCAAATTAAGTTTCTGTCCATGTTCTCCAATCATGTCTGCTCTTCCTCTATGTCCTCTCCTAAACCTCAACCGTAGTGAACCAGAAGACTGAACACAAGCTCCCTCTGTTGGAGCAAAGGGGCAGTCCTGCATTAGGGATAAACACTGAGGCAGTTCTTCTGCCTGGTGTGCTCTCACCTGACTTAGGTTGGAGGCACACATCTTTTACAGAAGCAAATTTGCTTTGCCCATCAACTTTCGAGCACGTGTCTGATTTGTGATAGTGGCAGCGCCCCGATATTTCTAACAATAGTGTCTCCAAAATCCCCAAAGGCCTACTAAACATTGTGCTATTTCTTTGTAGTAGTGGTTCAAGATGTAGCAACTTTCTTTTTACCTTGGAGAGTGTTTTCGTATGCTTCAGGCAACTGAGCCCCTAGAAACTTCACTAACTTTGGGTCTATTCTTGTCTTATTTGCATAGGATTTACTGAAGCATTTAAAGTACTTGCTACTTCCTTCTTATAAGGACTAATGAGCATAAACTCAGCAAATGCAGAGGAACAGTTGTGGGATGTCAAGATGGCCAATACTGCCAGACATTTTTGCAAGCAGCAGCATTGAGTGCTGAGAAGAGAGACTTGCTTCTGGTTGTCCTTACTAGCTAGAATGGGAGAACGGCATTGGCTGGTCAGTAGCTCACACTGACACAAGTGAACTAATGAACATTTCATTATTTGGGGAAAGAATGGGCACTATGTAAGGATTAAAGGACAATTTACCAGGAACAATAAATAAGTAAACTTATACACTCAATTATGGTGTCTCAAAATAAAACAGGAGACAAAATTTTAACAACCTGGTTACAGGGTGGCATTTCACCTTACTTCTCAATAAATGGAAGATGAGGAGATGGTAATCATACAGATTTTAAGAACACAAGATTTATCCAGTGATGCAGTAAGAAATGTGTCATATCCAACAATTAGAAAACACACTGTTTCCAACCATGCTTCAGGGATTCATGAACTCTGACTGCATATAAGATGTAGCAGCGGGGACTGTCTCAGTTGTAAGAGTAGCTTAAACCAGTTAAGGAGTTTCGTTTTCTCACGTAATGTGAAATTAGAAGTTCAGAGTTGGAGTGGCCAGATAATATTGTGTCTTCATTATTGCTTAGTAACTTATAATTATTAAGTTTGGTAATATTTTTTAAGAGAAAAAAAGGGTTAAGACAAATGGTGAAGAGAAAATGTGAGATGAGATTCTTCCACTTGAATGAACTTCCTTAGAAGCCACCAGGGACCGCTGTCTGCTTCTCATTACAAGGACTATGGACACATTTGGTTACCCATAGTTATAAAGAAAGTTGGAAAGTGTGCCCTTGGAAAATTGTTATATTTCCAGCCAACTGTATGCTTTGTTACTTTAAAGAAGAAGGAGGAATGGAAATTGGAACAGAAACTATTTCTATCAATCACAGGACACCACAAATCAAGTTTCCAACAATTTTTAATTTGAATCAGCACCACGAAGACCACACATTCTGTTCACAATGCAGTGAAAGCTAATTAACATATGCATAGGATATGCGTATTAACAAACTCACTTTTAAATAACCTGTGGGTCCCAGACATCTTGATTGGAATTGGACGATACTTATAGTTAAATAATGTGAATGTTACATATAAACTTTTGCGATGTGAGCCATGTGGAGCTTGCTGATCTTTGGTACTTAACACATTAATCAGTTGTGGCACTTTAAGGACAAAACACTGATAAAAAAGATCATAAAAACGCCTGTCCTAGAACAACTTAAATTGAGATGTGCCTCAAGGCTTTTTCCACATTTTCTGCAATTCCGTTTCTCTCCAGTGTAAGTTTTCTTTGTGTGTGTCTATGGTACTAAGCACAAGGCCCTGAGCTTGCTAGGCAAGGGCTCTACCCTTTGGGCCATGTCCCCAGCCCTCTCCAGCGAGAGCTGTAAAATGAGGAGACATGAAGGTCAACATAAGCTTTCTCGCAGTGCTCTCATTCAGACTTTATGCCCAGTATGGATTCGCTTGTGCATGACAAGATTACTGCTTGTGCTAAAGGCTTTTCCACACTGAAGGCATTTATAGGGCTTCTCTCCAGTGTGGGTTCTCACATGTACCCTCAGGCAAGAGGAATTACTAAAGGCCTTCCCGCACTCTTTGCACTCATAGGTTTTCTCTCCTGTGTGCGTTCTTTTGTGTACAATAAGGTAAGAGCCTGTGCTGAATGACTTTCCGCACTGATGACACTCATAAGGCTTCTCTCCAGTGTGAGAGCGTGTGTGTTTCTTAAGGTACGACTGATCAATGAAGGCTTTGCCACAGTCACTGCACTCGTAGGGTTTCTCTCCAGTGTGGGTTCTCACATGTTTCTGAAGGGACGAAGGAACAGTGAAGGCTTTTCCACATTCCTTACAGTCATAGGGCTTCTCTCCAGTGTGTGTTCTTTTGTGCACATTAAGATGAGAGCTCTGGCTGAAGGATTTTCCACAGTGATTACATACATAGGGTTTCTCTCCAGTGTGGGATCTCATGTGTTTCTTAAGTGAAGACTGGAAAATGAAGGCTTTTCCACAATCACTGCACTCACAGAGTTTCTGTCCGATGTGAGTTCTGACATGTTTTTGAAGGGACAAATGGCCAGCTTTCCTGTGTTTGTTACACCTCAAACTTTCCTGTACACATTGAACTTTTTTGTGAACACTAGGGGCCAACCTTTTCCTGTAGTCACTGTGATCGCAGAGTCTCCCTCTAGTTTGTACGTGCTCATATCCTGAGAAGGAAGGAGGTAGGCTGGAGGATGTATCATACTGGTTACAGCTGAAGGCCTTTTCTCCTGTGAGTGTTCTAAAGTATTTCCTAAGCAATGACTCTGGATTGAAAGCTTCTCCACAATCATTAAATTCTTGAGTTTTCTCTCCAGGAGTTGAGAGATGATTGAAGATGTTGACATAGTCTGTGTATTTACAGCATTTCTCTCCCTTGCCATGCCTGGTACAAAGACGAGGGTTCTTTCTGAAGAACTTCTCACAGTGATTACATTCTACGGATTTCTTGCCAGGTTGCATTGGTACCTGCTAATAGAATAAGTGATAACTAAAGGCTTTCTCATTTTAATCACTCCACAGGAATTCTCTTCCGTGTGGATTCTGCCATTACACGATTAAGAACATGATTATGACTCATGTTTATCACTTTTAGGGTATGTGTATGACTTTTTTTTTTTTTTAAAGGAGATAGGTTCTTACTAGTTTAGACTGGCCTTCAACTCCTGCCTGAGCCTACTCAATGGATGGGAAAACAGGTACAACTCTTGCTGTATTAGCTTTTCAATGTGAATAAGTTCAATATTCTGTCCAATACAGTTAAGAGTGAGTGAATTATATTTTATAAATTGAAGAGGATGCCCAAAGAATGGGAGATCTTTGCCAGCTATACATCTGACAAAGAATTAATAACCAGAATACACAGAGAGCTTGAAAAACTTACACTCCCCCAAAACCCATGACCCAGTGAAGAAATGGGCAAATGAACTGAATAGAACTTTTTCAAAGGAAGAAGTCCAAATGTCTAAAAAACAGGTGAGGGAATGCTCACCATACCTGGCCATAAAGGAAATGCAAATTGAAACCACCTTAAGATTCCACCTCACTCCTATTAGAATAGTTACCATCAAGAATACAACAACAAATGTTGGTGAGGATGAGGGAAAAAGTAACCCTCATACACTGCTGGTGGGAATGTAAATTAATACAACCACTATGGAAAACAATATGGAGGCTCCTCAAAAAACTAAAAACAGAACTGCCATATTATCTAGCAATTCCACTCCTAAGGATATACCTGAAGGAATGTAAGTCAAGTTATAATAAAGACATCTGCACATCCATGTTTATTTTAGCACTATTCACAAGCACATTCATGTTTATTTTAGCACTATTCACAATAGATCAGCTATGGAAACAGTCAAGATGCCCTACTACTGATGAGTGGATTAAGAAAATGTGGTATTTATATATAATGGAATTTTATTCAGCCACAAAGAAGAATGAAAAATTGTCATTTGCAGGCAAACAGAAGGAACTGGAGAACTTCATCTTAAGTGAAGTAGTCAAGCTTAGAAGGCTAAAATCCTCATATTTTCTCTACTATGTGGAATATAGACTTAACACAAATACAAGCAATATTATGAATACCAGGTCACAAAAGTGGAGATCACCTATGAGGATGGAAGAAAATGAATACGGTTGATGTAGTTCCTATACAAGATTGAATATAGAATTTTTACATCTGTTGAAATCACCATAAGGGGACTAAGGTAGAAAGGAGAAAAATAAAAGAGATGAACCAATTCAGGTTACAATACATATATACAGAGAAATGTCACAAGGAAACCAATGTATAGGTACCTTACACAAACAAAAATGTCATTTGTTTCTCTTTTATAAAATTAGAGAACAGGATGACAGAACAGGTCCTGTCTGAGGGGCTGGTACTAGTGGGAAGGGAGAGATGTGAGGAAAGGGTGTAGGAGGGTGAATATGGTGGAAATACTGTGTACACATGTATGTAAATAGAAAAAGGAGACCTGCTGAAACTATTCCAGGAATGGCGGAAGGAGGGTGATAAAGGAGAATGGTGGAGGGGGTGCATTCAACTACGATATATTTGATACATTATAAGAACTTTTATAAATGTCATGATGCAACCCCAGCACAACAAAAAAGAATAAGTGAATTATATTTTAAATTCTTAATGCTGGAGTCATATTTAAGCACGTTTGCCTGTGAGTATTCTCTGTGAGGCAGCAAGCAATGAACTAGACTTTGTGCTTTCTCCAATCCCATGAGAGTCTCAAACTGTCTCCTGAGCAGCTTTCTGGTGAGTAAATGTCACCACCTCAACTTTTGTCCCTGGTTTGAGTGATGTTTTAACCCACTGACTTTCCCAGACTCTGTACAGAACCAGGAAATCTTACCATTTTTATGCCATTTGATGTTTTTGCCCCAGGAGCATTCTGCATAGGAACTGCATCTTTTGATTTAAATTGAGTTTCCCAGTCTGAAAAGGCACAGGAACATTTTTGTAATTATTGGAAGGGAAGGTTGGATGAAAAGAAAAAAAAGGAGGCAGACACGTATTGATTTGTTTTCAAATTTTAACAGTAACTGGAAGAAAATGTGAAAGAGAAGATGTAACCACAGATTAAAAACGTAACTCAGGAGTTTGGCTCTGGGAAGACATGTCAGTGACAGGAGCATGCAATGGGAATGGGAGGAGCTTTACTTAGCAAGGATTCTGGAGACTTGGGAAAATAAAGCATGGTATTATCTGGGAAGCAAAATAGGGACAACTGAACAAGAACATGTAAGAATTCTTTCTCTGAGACCCAATATAAGTATGAATGGCTAGACAGTGAAAGAGAAAGGCAGATCATCTATAGCCTCAGCATTCCATCCTGCATTGTTTCACTCCCCCATGTGCCAGTCCTTGCTAGCCAAGCCTGGTCTATACAGTATCACCTTTCTGCCCGGGTCTCACCTGTAGAGACACCTTGGGGAATTCCTCTCTCCTCTGTCCTCAGCTCTTCCTGCTCTACCTTGAAGATCAGATTGTGTTTGCAGAGCTGATGCCCTGCTTGTGAGGAGAGACAGGATGTCTGAGGACCATGTAGGAAATGACTTTCTACAAACTGGAATCCAAAAGATCAGGAATCTTTTCTGTAATCTCAGCTACTCAGGAAGAGGAGACAGGAGGATCATGGTTTGAAGCCAGCCCCGGCAAAAAGTTAGGGAGACTTTATCTCAACAAACAAGTGGGGTATGATGATATATGTCTATAATCCCAGCTATGCAGCAAGCATAGGCAGCAGGACTGGAGTCCCAGGTCAGCCCTGGACAAAAAGTAGGAGATCCTATCTGAAAAATAACGAAAGCAAAAAAGGCTGGGAGTGTAGCTCAAGTGGAGGAGTGCCTGGCTAGTAAGCATGAGGGTTTCACTTCAAACTCCAGTACTGCAGAACAAACAAAATAGGGTATGTTGGTACATGCCTATAATTACAACTACTCAGGAGGCAGGAAAAGGAGAATTGTGGTTCACAGCCAGCCCAGGCAAAAGTCAGTGAGACCCTATCTCAAAAAGAAGCCATGTAGTGGCTACCTACCTGGGAGGTGGAAATAGTAGGATGACAGTTGGAGGCTAGCTTGGGCAAAAAGTACAAGGAAAAAAACAAAAGGACTGGGGAGTGGCTCCAGTGGTAGAGCGCTTGGCTAGCAAGCATGGGGTTCAATCCCCAGTACCACAAAAAAAAAGAAAACAAACAAACCCTCCAAAACTTTGGCCTCCAGAGATTCTAAGTGCACTCCTTCACAAGCACTCTATGCCCACAGGGAAGTGACCCTCGAAACCCATGCCCACGATCAGACAGACTACACATCACTTAACCCTTCTAATGACAGAGAAGATGAGATCTGTGCAGTCTCATGGGAAGCCCTAGACTGGCCACAGCGGCAAAGCCCATCCACACATTTGTGTTCACTCAATATTGCCCTTTTCACAGACCATGGAATGAATATGTCCTGAAGAATGCTTGCGGTGTGAACAAATGAGTAAATGAAGCAATGAGGCTGGCTTACCCACTGAGGCCAGGTTCCTAAAGTTCTCCAGCATCACATCTCTGTACAGACTTTTCTGAGCAGCATCCAGCAGTGCCCACTCCTCCTGGGAAAAGTCCACTGCCACTTCCTGGAAGGTCACTGGGTTCTAAAACACCACATACACATTCTGTTTGACACCGACCACAATTAGCTGTGCGCCAGGAAGAGGGTGGGAGAAACTGACAGGACTGGGGGAGGGATCAAGGCACAGGCAGTTCAATCAGACAAGCATCTGAGGCCCCAAGGCTCAGGTATCAAACTTCTCCTTTTTAAATCCTAACCCCAGGGCCATTTATTCATCTCATGGCATTCACAGTTTTTGTAAAACATGTGTGATCTGATCTGCCACATTTGTGTTGTGAGGATTCTTTCTGTCTTTCTCAGATCCAGTATGGATAGGGCACTGTAGGAATGGGAGAAGTACTTGGGGAATGGGAACGAATAATGATTTTTCCTATTGAAAATTTTTCTTCATAGCTCCCATCAGAGAAAGTATGGCATTTATACTTTATCTGAATGAACAGCCAAAAAAAATCAACACATATACCCAAAGCCTTTCCTAGATATTCCCATCTAAGAAGCCTAGACAACTGGGGAAGACTGAGGCATGGGTAGGAGAGGTGCTCCTTAGGCACAGCAGTGTTGTGTTGGAAACAGGATTTCCTTCCTACCTGTGAGCAGGCCGTCAGCAGTCCTGCCGCCATTCTTCTGTTGTGCTGGGCAGGGTCCTAAAAAGGCAGTTAGAGGAGAGCAGAGAAGCCATGAGAGTCGAGGCCCATAGGCTCACCATTACCAGGTGTGAAAGCTTCTTCTCACAAACACAGGAGTTAGATTTGTTTTCCTATCCAAGAACATAGTATGATTAAGAAATATAGTATAAGGAATATAATATGTACTTGCTATTTTTTCTGTTTTGAACTTTTTCCTAGCTGGAACCACTTATAAGTCTTATAGCCAGTGACCGTCGTGAGCAGTGAAACCTATAGTCAATAAATGCCTGTTACCATGGCAGAAACCAGAACTCACTGGGGAACGAGCTGAGTCTACTACAGCCAGGAAATCTTCAAGATGAGTCTGAAATATTTTATACCATACCCTTCATCTTCTCATGGGACAGACTTTCATCTAAAATGGGACAGACTTTGGAGGGTTTGATTGTCAAATAATTAATATATATAAATTAAGTAGAATAATAACTGCTAATTCATAAGGGCTTTGTAAAGATTAGAAATCACTATAACCTGTATTTCATTCGGATGAGCATATTTTAATTTCAAAATAAAAGCAATGCATTCCAGAACAGCAGTTACCACAGTTGGCTGTGGTAAAATTTAATGCTGTAAACCCTACAGCAGAGTTGGGACATGAAATCAAGTCTCCTTTACTCAGAAGCCACCTTTGAGACCCTGTTTGCTGATTATACACTATCTCCTTGGGTTTCATCCCCAGTACTCCAAAAAAAATTTTTTTGAAGAAAGTAAAACTTTATGGAAGCTAAGTTTATGGAAATGAAGAGTGTAGCAAGGAACTATATCTGTCAGGCATACTAGTTAAAGAATCTCTCCTGAGGATTTGTAAACACAAATGCTTCATTAAGGTTCTGGCCCAATTTCACATTATTCACATCGTTCAAATACCTCAAAAGAACAGTTTCATTTAAAGATAATCCTACTTGGCATTTCCCTCAAGGAACTCATGGATCTACCTCTGGAAAACTTGATTTTAAACCAGGCCACAAGGAATTCTTACAGTTCTACGGAACCTGAGGAAATCATAGTTAAAAAATTTTAAAACCCCAATACACAATGTACCATATGTGAGAAGCAACCAAACCACAGGCAACAGGAATAAAAAGAGGAAGAACAGTTTAGATATTATACTTTACAGACACAAAATATGAAAAAAATGCATTTAACAGGCTTAAAGAAATTAAGAGATATTTGGATGAGTATGGAATAAAATACTATAAAAACTGTCAAGAAGTTTTTTAAAAATATAATTTTTAGAAATGAAAATAGACTGTGAAATGAGAAACCAAATGTGAGGATTAACCATCATATCAGAACTTTGTAATAACCATAAAACTAGAGATTACTAAAAATTTTCTAGAGTTAGTAAAAGACACTAACCTTTGGGTCCTGGAAGTACAGCAAATCCCAAGCCAAGTAAATAAAAAGAAATCTACAATGAAATTATAGGTTTTTCTTCTTTGGTGTTTGAGTTTTCCCCATAATATTAAAAGCAGCCAGGGAAAAATCTAAGTCCCTTACAAAGGAAAAACAAATAATCTGACAAATGATTTAATAACAGAAATTATATCAGAAGAAAACAGGATGTCTTTGTTGTCTAAGAATAAAGGTAATTATTAACCTTGAATTCTAAAACTAATTATACTATTTTTTAACTTTAAGTGTTAATCTATGAAGTGAAACCTGAATCTAATTAACATTCTAGCTCTAACAACTCATATATTAAACATAAGAGAAATAGACAACATAAAGCAGCAATAGTCAAATCCTCATTTACTGTAGAACAAATGACTTCATTTCTTATTAAATCAATGGGTCAAAAAACCAAAAGGGGCTGAGTGTGATGGTACACAGCTGTTAATTCTAGCACTGGGGAGCTGAGGCAGGAGGATACAGGCTTGAGGCCAGGGCTACACAGTGACAAAAGCTAGGCATAATGGCTAAAGCCTGTAATCCTAGCTACTTGAGAGGCAGAGATTGGGAGAATAGCAGTTTGAGGTCAGTACAGGCAAAAAGCCTTCAAGACCCTATCTCAATGGAAAAAAGTTAGGTGTGGTGGCACATGCCTGTCATGCCAGCTACACAAGGGAAACACAAAAAGGACCATTAAGGTCCAGGCTGGTCTTGGCATAAAGCAAGACCCTATCTTGAAAATAATCAAAGCAGAAAGCTGGGAGTGTGGCTCAAGTAGAAGAGCACCTGCCTAGCAAGCACAAGGCCTTGAGTTCAACTGGCCTAAACAATCCAAACCAAGCTGGGCACCAGTGGCTCACACCTATTATCCTAGCTACCCAGGAGGCAGAGATGAGGAGGACCATGGTTCAAAGCCAGCACAGGCAAATAGTTTGCAAGATCCTATCTCGAAAAACCCATCACAAAAATAGGGCTAGTGGAGTGGCTCAAGGTGTAGGGCCTGAGTTCAAGCCCCAATACTGAAAAAAAAAAAAACAAAAAAAGGATATAAAGGGAGGAATGTTCTTTGAGACTAGCATATCGTTATCAAACATGGTAAGGTCATTGTAAGAAAATAAAATTACAGGCAAATTTCAACAAACATAGATGTACATAGTGTAAGGAAAGTAAGTCCAAACAAAATAGATCAGTAAGTGAGAAAGACAAAACAATGGAATTAAGTTGGGTTTAACGTAATAAAAATTGGAAAATATAATTTGCTTCATTAACAGATCAAGGAAAGAACAATATGATCCTCTCAATAAAAGTAAAGGTAATAAAAAAACAACATTGCATCATGATTTAAAAAATAATTTAAATTTGTTAAGCCTGAAAACTTCAGGCTGAATTCAGCCAACTGAATTTTAAAAACACAATTAAAAAAATGGGCTGAATGAACATTTTAAAAAGCATATACAAAGGTCAAGAGGACATGACAAGATGCTGAGTATCACTAGCCACTAGGAAAATGCAAAACAAAACTACGGTGAGATACTACTTTACACTTTTTTTTTTTTGGCAGTACTGGGGGTTTAAACTCAGGGTTCATGCTTGCTAGGTAGGTGCTCTACCACCAGAGTTATGCCTGCAGCCCTTTTTGGTTTATTTTTCAGATAGGGTCTTGCATTTTTGCCCAGCAAGCCTGGACCATAATCCTCCTACTTATACCTCCCACCACAGCTAGGATTGTGTACAGGTGTGTGCCACGATGCCCAGTTTATAGGTTAAGATGGGATCTTAGTAACTTTTTGTTTGGGCTTGGACTGACATCTTTCCAACCATATCCTGAGTAGCTGGGATTGCAGACATGAGTCACTGTGCCTGGTGACACTCTTTTTGGTGGAACTAGGGTTTGAACTTAGGGCTTCATGCTTGCAAAGCCGACCTTCTACTACTTGAGCCACACCTACAGTCCATTCAGGCTGGTTATTTTGAAGATGGGGGGCTTCAGAACTATTTGCCCAGGCTGGCCTTGAACCATGATCCTACCAATCTGAGCCTCTCAATTAGTTAGGATTATAGACGTGAGCCACTGATGCCTGGCCATGACCCTCTCTTAAGATGGCTAAAATTAAGCCAGGTACTGGTGACTCCTGCCTGTAATCCTAGCTACTCAGAAGGCAGAGATCAGGAGGATCGCAGTTCAAAGCCAGCCAGGGCAAATAGTTTTGCAAGACCCTATCTCAAAAAAAAAAAAACCCTATCACAAAAAAGGGCAAGCAGAGTGGCTCAAGCTGTAGGTCCTCAGTTCAAATCCCAGTACCAAAAAAAAAAAAATGGGTAAAATTAAAAATAACAAGTGTTGGTGAGAATCAGAACTCACTGTCTTGTGGACAGGAAAGTGAAATGATGCAAACAATCTGCGTACTTACTGTCCTATCTATGAATAATAACAGATGCAATCCTACTCTGTGTGTCACACCCCCTAAATTCAAAAAGTCCATCTTGAAGACTTAGGTTCATACATATGAACAAACACACACAAAAACATACAGAGGAGAATTCAAACGTCTCTCAATCACCGAGGACTAAAGGTACATTCATGGGGGCGGGGGGGGGGGAGAAGACGACGACGATGGAAGGAGAGCGAAGAGGAGAGGCGAGGAGAGGTGAGGGGACGAGGGAGAGAGAAATGTCTGCGAACTGACACCGAAGGTAGCAAAACCAGCCATGAACAGGGGGAGGAGACAGACACGTACAAAGTATGTCCGTAAACTTATACCAAATGTCCCAAGAAAGTAATTAACCGAGGAACGTAAGGTACAAGAAAGAGTATATTCTTAACAACAAACAAAACAAAAAACACAGGAGAAAAGTCTGACTCCGGGGCGGGCTTTTAAAGAGAACACCAGGACAGAGGTAGGGTCCTGTCCACGTACCTTGACCAGCGGCTCCACCCTCGCCTCTCCCGGAACTGACGCCGCCTGCCGCCGCCCGGCCCGGCCACCGTGGGCAAGAGGCGCCGCGCTGCCCTTCGGGCCTCTACCCGGTTTCTCCACAACTGGGCCCGACTAGCGGGACGCACCTAGGCAAGAGTCCGTACGACCCCGACGGCTGCAAAAATCCACGTCCACTGCCACCTCGGCTCGCAACCCCAGCTCCGACGACCGCGGCGCTACGCACGCGCGCTTCCGCTTCCGGTCCGGCCTGCGAGGGGCGGGGTCTGGGCTCGCGCAAGCGCAGTAGACACTTGAGGACCCCGGCCAGGGGCGCCGTGGGAGTGTGGGCCTCAGGGGCTTGGGCGACTTTTTAAAAAAAATTTTTAACTCATTTGAAGAAGGAGGAAGTAAAGGCACAGGAAGTCAGATAGCTTGCTCTTGGTCCCAGCGAGGTAAAGCGGTCCGCGAGAGCCCAAGTCCTTCACCCCAAAGGTCCCCAGACGACAAGGGGACAGTGCAGACGGTAGGAAAGAGTAGTCCATGCCTCCCTTCTGATCCTCTGTAGATTCTCTTGGGGGTAAAGGTCATTGCCTCCCCAGCCCCGACCCAAGGGAAGATTCCCCAGAGGTCAGGGACCTATTTGTCCTCACTCCAGTTTTTTTTTTGTTTTTTTTGGCGGTAATGTGGTTTGAACTCAGGGCCTCACACTTGAACCACTCCCCCAGCCCTTTTTTGTGTTGGGTGTTTTTGAGATAGGGGCTCAGGAACCATTTGCTTGGGTTGGCTTTCAACCTCGATTATCCTGGTCTTTGCCTCCTGAGTAGGTAGGATTACAGACTGGCCAGCTTTGACCAATTTGTCCAGTTTGAACAATTACATGCAAGTATTCAAAACAAAACAGTTACTCCGAGGTTCATCCTCAGCACCTGATATTATCTACCAAGAAATGGAAATAACCAGTAAGATTGTAAAGGAAGAATAGACCTTGTCAAGGCCAGGGGGATGTTGGCTCTTACATCTGCACCATGGGAACTTTGGGATTAACAGTGACAATCGCAGTCTGCTGATGGGGAGATAGATGGACTCTAAAGCGATTTAGGATTGTTATTACTTCATTTGGTCACCCCAAACCAGAGCTTGAAGAATCTCAACATCATCTTCTGCCTTTTCCAGACACAACCAAGAGTAAAACACCTGTGTAGACACAGAAGGATTTAAGAACAGGTGAGAAGATCATGTTACTTAATAGAGACACCGGGAATTGGAGATTGTGATTAAAAGAAATCTCAACTAGTCTGGCCACCTGAGCCTCTTAAAAAGACTAGCCTCATGAAATACTGAATTGATGGTATTAAATTTAAACGTTAGGACTCTGTTTAAAACAGAAAAAAACTTAATCTACATCCCAAAACACCAAGTCAGGATCTTCTTGTTACCACAGTGGTTACAGCCTAACAAGGTACTGTTAGTGGTGTAAGAATATTTACATCCTCTTAGCTGTGGGGACAAAATGGGACTTTAAAAGTTATTTATTTATGGTTGTGGTGCTGGGATTATGAGCTCAGGGCCTCAGGCTTGCTAGGCAGGTGATCTACCACTTGAGCCACTCCACCAGCCCTTTCTGTGTTAGGTGTTTTCGAGATAGGGGCTCAAGAACTATTTGCCCAGGCTGGCTTAGAACCCTGATCCTCCTGATCTCTGCCTCCTGAGTAGCTAGGACTACAGGGGTGAGTCTGGCACCTGACTTATTTATTTAGACAGAGACAGTATGGAGACTGGCCTTGAACTCAGATCCTCCTGTCTCAGCCTCCTGAATGTTGGGATTACAAGTGAGCGCAACCATGCTGGGGCAAAGTGTGACATTTTGAGGTAGAAGTAAAATCCCCATTAACTCCCCCCCCCTCCCCCCCCTGAGCTCCACAACAAACACACTCAGCTTTTACCAATACCTTTGCCTTGGCCACATGTCTTCACACATGGTGAACCATCAAAATTTCTCTTTTTTTTTTTTCTAGAGTAAAGAACAAGGCTATACACATGCAGATGCAAAGGGCTGACTGTGTGTTGACTGGAATACAGGTACTTCGCTGATAAAACTCATTCCATTTTAAATCTTTTTTTTTTGGAGGGAGGTGTAAAGGAAGAGAAAGAAGTTCCAGAAGATCTAAATCAAAAGGCTGAGAAAAACATGAAATGTCTCTTCTCACCACGCAACATGCCCTGCTCCTGGCTGATGACAATTAACGCTGAACCCTCGCTTCAAGGCTCTTCCACATACAGGACTTCCAAGGTCTGCTCCTGTCTCTCATGGTTGCAAACACTGAGGAAACAATTTTATGTCATAGCTCTAAGGGGATCCACACATACACCTTTGAGGTGACAAGCAGAGCCTGAGTTACTGAAAGAGGTTGGCCTAAAAAGATTGCACTAGATGTGAATTCCCACTTAGGGGAATCTCATTTGAAAACTAATGACACTGGCTTCTCTGGTAGTCCCCATGGGCTCTAACAACAGTCAAGTTTGGGGTAGGCAGTGTAGAAGCTGATTTCCTCACAGGCATTTAGAAAAGTCACATTAGGGTGATGGTGTTTATATTACACCACCATAAGTTCATACAAACCTAAGAACACTTTGTATACTGGGGTTTTGAACTCAGGACTTCGTGTTAGGCTGGTGGTTTACTACGTGAGCCACACTTCCAGCCCTTTTTTGGTTATTTTGGAGATGGGGGTCTTGCTTTTGCACAGGCTGGCCTGGACCTCTGTCCTCCTATTTTTAAGCTTTCTGCTGTCTCTGGGATGACAGGCATCTGCAACTGTGCCAGGTTTTTTTCTGTTGAGATGGGGCATACCAAACTTTTTTTGCCTGGACTGTCTTGGAATGGTGATTCTTCTGATCTCAGTTTCCTGAGAAGCTAGGATTATAGCATGAGCCACCAGTTTCTGGCTTAGTCCTTGATCTCTTATACTAACTAAAAACAACAACAACAACAAAAACCAGAACCCAAAGTTGAAAACATGCTTTTCAATCTCAATAGGTGGTTTTTTTTCCTACACAAAAATTTCACATTTCTGGGTTCTATGTAATTGTTGACCAGATTTTCAGAATTATGTTTTTTGAAGACTACTTTGGGATTTTTCCTTAAAACAAAGGCCCCTGTTACTGTTCTATAAAGGTAAAAACTGGTAAAACTGTACCACATATGGGTTCAGAGCAGAGACCTATTTGAATACAAATTTCTAAAGGGACTAATCTTGTAGGACATTCAGCCTGGGGTACATACTGAGACCCTGTCTCAAAAATGATTTGAGGACCTGGAGAAGTAGCTAATGGGTAGAGCACCTGCTTTGCAAGCACGAAGCCCTGAGTTTAAACGGCATTACCCACACTCCCCCCCAAAAAAAAAGATTTGCAAAAGCATAAAGCATACCACTTTTTTTTGGTTGGACTGGGATTTGAACTCAGGGCTTCACACTTGCAAAGCAGGTGCTCTACCACTTGAGCCACACCCTCCAGTCCATTTTGGATTGGTTATTTTGTAGATGCAGTCTCTTTATTTGCCTGGGCTGTTCTCAAACCATGATCCTTCTGATTATAACCTCCCAAGTAGCTAGGATCACAGGAGTGAGCTACCTGCACATGGCTCATGTCACTCCTTTTTAAAAAATTGTTTTCTTGTTTTGCAAAAGTCACTTAAGCATATTATTTATATTAAGTGAATTGTAAATAATAAAATTTTTATCCTGACTTTTGACATGTTAGGTATTCATAGATACAGTGCCCAGAAACTGAAGCTTTTGGGTGTGTTCAATGTTAGAGTGTGAAGGAATTCTGAGAAGAAAAATGTTGATAATGACTGGTGTAGAACCACTAAAGCTTTTTTTTTTTGTGGTATTGGGGATTTGAACTCAGGGCTTCATGCTTTCTAGGCAGGTGCTCTACCACTTGAGCCACTTTGCCAGCCCACCACTACCATTTTGTTGTCTTCACAGATTCTGGGGCAGGAATTTGGACAGGACACAATGGGGTTGCATGGTTCATCTCTGCCTCATACTGTCTAGGGTCTCAGCTAGGAAGGCTTACACAACTGATGGTGATTTCAAAGACTGTGAAGAATCATCCTAAGATACAATATCTTTTTATTTTTATTTTTTGGCAGTATTGGGGTTTAAACTTTTGGCCTCCCTCTTGCCAGGCAGGTGCTCTACCACTTGAAGCACACCCCCAGCTCTTTTTTGCTTTAGTTATTTTTCAGGTAGGGTCTTGCATTTTTACCCAGGGCTGGTCTTGGAGGTTGTGGAAACTTTAGGAGATGGGACCTAGTTGGAGGAAATAGGTCACTGAGGGTAACCCTGGTCCTTGTCTCACTCTCTTGGCTTCCTGTGCACCTTGAGCTGAAAAACCTCCTCTGCCACGTGTTTTTGCTGTCATGGTGTTCTTCCTCACCATGGGCCCAGAATCAACAGAGCCAAGGACTAGGGACTGAAATTTCTGATACTATGAGCAAAACAGTCATTCCTTCTTGAAGTTGTTGTCTCAGGCATTTTGGTCATAGTGACACAAAAGTAATGAATAGGCATTAACCCATTAATGAGGGCTCTGCCCTCATGACCTAACCACTGTCATAATGTCCTACCTCTCAATGCTATCAAAGTTGGTGTTAGGTTTCAGCATACAAATTTTGGGGGAACACACATAGAAACATGGTTTTGGATCAGAACCATCAATATTAAGATACCCATTCTCCCCAAATTTATTTTTAGATTCAATTGAATCTGAATAAAAATTTCCAGATTTCTTATGGAAATCAATAGGATGATTCTAAAATTTATGCAGAAAGGCAAAGAACACAGAACACCCTAAATGGTTCTGAAAATTAACATCAAAGTTGGAATCCTTAGCCAGGTGCCAATGTCTCATGTCTGTAATCCTAGCTGGTCAGGAGGATTGCATTTGGAAGTCAGCTCTGGGCAAATAGTTTGCAAGACCCTATCTTGAAAAAACCACAAAAAGGACTGGTAGAGTGGCTCAAGCAGTAAGAGTGCCTGCCTAGCAAGCATGAGGCCTTCACTTCAAACCCCAGTACCACTACCACACACAAAAATACATTTTTGGAACCCTCACATTTGTTTTCAAGGTTTTCTAGGGAACTATACTAATGAAAAAGTGTATTAGCAAAAGGATGGCACAAAAATTAATTGAATAGGATGGATAATCCAATAAAGAAAAGATTATTTTTGGTCAATTACAGTGGAAAAAAACCTTAACATCCTCTTGCTTCCACTCCTTCCAAAAGAAACCTTGTCCCATTCATTACATATTACAGAAAAATTACCTGAAATAGGTTATGAAAGGACTCGCAGTCCCCAATTTAAAAAAATACTGTAAAACTACAATGATCAGGACAGTGTGGTATGAACATAAGGCCACAGACTTATACAATAGAGGTAAGCTGAGAGTCCAGAAATAAACCTTTACATGTGTGGTCATTTGTTTTTCTGGTGCTAGGGATTGAGTGCAGGGCTTGGTATATGCTAGGCAAGTATTCTACTGAGCCACTGAACTACTATATAGCCCAGACTATTGACTTTGGACAGAAGTGCTAGGGTAATTCAGTGGAGAAAAGAGTCTTTCCTACAAATATGCTGGGACAATTAAGTTTTACATGCAAAGGTATGATGCTGGACACATTCTGCACACCATGTACAAATATTAGTTCCAAGCAAAGACTCCTGTAAGAACACGTAAATGTAAGTCTTCATGACTTTGGGTTAGGTAATGGTTTTTAAAATTTGACACCAAAAGCACAAAAGAAAAAAAAATAGATAAATTTAAAACTTTTGTACCACAAAGTTGCCATCAAGAAGGAGAAAAGGCAATACATTACTTCTTAGCCTTTTAGCTAAGATCAAGTGGAGAAGAGACAATACAAAAAAATGAGAGGCCAGGCACTGGTGGCTCAAGCCTGTAATCCTAGCTACTCAGGAGGCAGAGATCAGGAGGATCACAGTTTGAAACCAGCCCGGGCAAATAGTTCGTGAAACCCTTTTTCAAAAAAGCACAACACAAAAAAGGGCTGGTGGAATAGCTCAAGGTGTAGGGCCCTGAGTTTAAACCTGAGTACCACAAAAAAAGGGAGAAAATATTTGCAAAGCACGTTATTTAATAAGACATGTGAATGTAAAATGTATATGGAAATCTAAAAAGTAAAAAGAACCCAATTTAAAAATGACACAGCATCTAAATACACACTTCTCCTAAGAAGACATGCAAATAGCCAAAAGGCACATAAAAAGATGTTAGTTGCCAGGGATACAAATAAATAATAGTGAGTGCCATTTCCCATTCATTTGGAGTGTCAAGAGATAGGTAATTAAAAAGATAGATAAATTGGGCACTGGTAGCTCGTGCGTGTAATCCTAGCTACTTGGGAAGCTGAGATCAGGAGGACTGTAGTTCGATACCAGCCCAGGCAAGTAGTTCATGAACCCCTATCTCCAAATTAAACAGAGAAAAATGGACTGGAGGTGTGGTTCAAGCAGTAGAGTGCCTGCTTTGCAAGTGCAAAGCCCTGAGTGCAAACCCTAGCCCTCCCCTGAAAAGAAACATAATTATAACTAGAAGGAAATTTCTTCTACTTGGTTAATGGCGTCTGTGTACAACTAATATTATGCTTAATGGTAAAACATTTAATGCTTTCCCCCTAAGACCAGAAACAAGTCTAGTACATATGATCTCACAACTTCTCTTCAATGCATACTGCAGGTACTAGCTAGAACAATAAGAAAAAGACAAAAGAAGGAAGAAGGAAAATCTTTTGTTTGCAGGTAACAGGATTATCCCAGTAACAAATCTCAAGGGATCTAAAAAAAACTGCCAGAGAAAAATAATTTTATTTTATTTTATTTTTTTATTATTCATATGTGCATACAAGGCTTGGGTCATTTCTCCCCCCTGCCCCCACTCCCTCCCTTACCACCCACTCCGCCCCCTCCCTCTCCCCCCTACCCCCTCAATACCCAGCAGAAACTATTTTGCCTTTATTTCTAATTTTGTTGTAGAGAGAGTATAAGCTATAATAGGAAGGAACAAGGTTTTTGCTGGTTGAGATAAGGATAGCTATACAGGGAGTTGACTCACATTAATTTCCTGTGCGTGTGTGTTACCTTCTAGGTTAATTCTAATGATCTCACCTTTTCTCTAGTTCCTGGTCCCCTTTTCCTATTGGCCTCAGTTGCTTTTAAGGTTTCTGCTTTAGTTTCTCTGCGTTAAGGGCAACAAATGCTAACTAATTTTTTAGGTGTCTTACCTATCCTCACTCCTCCCTTGTGTGCTAAAGCTTTTATCATGTGCTCAAAGTCCAATCCCCTTGTTGTGTTTGCCCTTGATCTAATGTCCGCATATGAGGGAGAACATAACGATTTTTGGTCTTTTGGGCCAGGCTAACCTCACTCAGAATGATGTTCTCCAATTCCATCCATTTACCAGTGAATGATAACATTTCGTTCTTCTTCATGGCTACATAAAATTCCTTTGTGTATAGATACCACATTTTCATAATCCATTCGTCAGTGGTGGGGCATCTTGGCTGTTTCCATAACTTGGCTATTGTGAATAGTGCCGCAATAAACATGGGTGTGCAGGTGCCTCTGGAGTAACCTGTGTCACAGTCTTTTGGGTATATCCCCAAGAGTGGTATTGCTGGATCAAATGGTAGATCGATGTCCAGCTTTTTAAGTAGCCTCCAAATTTTTTTCCAGAGTGGTTGTACTAGTCTACATTCCCACCAACAGTGTAAGAGGGTTCCTTTTTCCCCCGCATCCTCGCCAACACCTGTTGGTGGTGGTGTTGCTGATGATGGCTATTCTAATGGGTGAGGTGGAATCTTAGAATGGTTTTAATTTGCATTTCCTTTATTGCTAGAGATGGTGAGCATTTTTTCATGTGTTTTTTGGCCATTAAAATTTCTTCTTTTGAGAAAGTTCTGTTTAGTTCACTTGCTCATTTCTTTATTGGTTCATTAGTTTTGGGAGAATTTAGTTTTTTAAGTTCCCTATATATTCTGGTTATCAGTCCTTTGATGTGTAGCTGGCAAATATTTTCTCCCACTCTGTGGGTGTTATCTTCAGTTTAGAGACTATTTCTTTTGATGAACAGAAGCTTTTTAGCTTTATGAGGTCCCATTTATCTATGCTATCTCTTAGTTGCTGTGCTGCTGGGGTTTCGTTGAGAAAGTTCTTACCTATACCTACTAACTCCAAAGTATTTCCACTCTTTCCTGTATCAACTTTAGAGTTTGTGGTCTGATATTAAGATCCTTGATCCATTTTGAGTTAATATTGGTATAGGGTGATATACATGGATCTAGTTTCAGTCTTTTGCAGACTGCTAACCAATTTTCCCAGCAGTTTTTGTTGAAGAGGCTGCTATTTCTCCATCGTATATTTTTAGCTCCTTTGTCAAATACAAGTTGGTTATAGTTGTGTGGCTTCATATCTGGGTCCTTTATTCTGTTCCACTGGTCTTCATGTCTGTTTTTGTGCCAGTACCATGCTGTTTTTATTGTTATTGCTTTGTAATATAGTTTGAAGTCAGGTATTGTGATACCTCCTGCATTGTTCTTTTGACTGAGTATTGCCTTGGATATTCGTGGACTCTTGTGTTTCCATATAAATTTCACGGTAGATTTTTCAATCTCTTTAATGAATGTCATTGGAATTTTGATGGGAATTGCATTAAACATGTAGATTACTTTGGGGAGTATGGACATTTTTACTATGTTGATTCTACCAATCCATGAGCATGGGAGATCTCTCCACTTTCTTTTTTTTTTTTTCTCTTTCAAACTGCTTTATTATTATTTTTTTTATTATTTATTTTTCATTTTTCTTTTATTATTCATATGTGCATACAAGGCTTGGTTCATGTCTCCCCCCTGCCCCCACCCCCTCCCTTACCACCCACTCCACCCCCTCCCGCTCCCCCCCCTCAATACCCAGCAGAAACTATTTTGCCCTTATCTCTAATTTTGTTGTAGAGAGAGTATAAGCAATAATAGGAAGGAACAAGGGGTTTTGCTGGTTGAGATAAGGATAGCTATACAGGGCATTGACTCACATTGATTTCCTGTGCGTGGGTGTTACCTTCTAGGTTAATTCTTTTTGATCTAACCTTTTCTCTAGTACCTGTTCCTCTTTTCCTATTGGCCTCAGTTGCTTTAAGGTATCTGCTTTAGTTTCTCTGCGTTAAGGGCAACAAATGCTAGCTAGTTTTTTAGGTGTCTTACCTATCCTCACCCCTTCCTTGTGTGCTCTCGCTTTTATCATGTGCTCATAGTCCAATCCCCTTGTTGTGTTTGCCCTTGATCTAATGTCCACATATGAGGGAGATCATACGATTTTTGGTTTTTTGAGCCAGGCTAACCTCACTCAGAATGATGTTCTCCACTTCCATCCATTTACCAGCGAATGATAACATTTCGTTCTTCTTCATGGCTGCATAAAATTCCATTGTGTATAGATACCACATTTTCTTAATCCATTTGTCAGTGCTGGGGCATCTTGGCTGTTTCCATAACTTGGCTATTGTGAATAGTGCCGCAATAAACATGGATGTGCAGGTGCCTCTGGAGTAACAGTCTTTTGGGTATATCCCCAAGAGTGGTATTGCTGGATCAAATGGTAGATCGATGTCCAGCTTTTTAAGTAACCTCCAAATTTTTTTCCAGAGTGGTTGTACTAGTCTACATTCCCACCAACAGTGTAAGAGGGTTCCTTTTTCCCTGCATCCTCGCCAACACCTGTTGTTGGTGGTGTTGCTGATGATGGCTATTCTAACAGGGGTGAGGTGGAATCTTAGTGTGGTTTTAATTTGCATTTCCTTTATTGCTAGAGATGGTGAGCATTTTTTCATGTGTTTTCTGGCCATTTGAATTTCTTCTTTTGAGAAAGTTCTGTTTAGTTCACATGCCCATTTCTATTGGTTCATTAGTTTTGGGAGAATTTAGTTTTTTAAGTTCCCTGTATATTCTGGTTATTAGTCCTTTGTCTGATGTATAATTGGCAAATATTTTCTCCCACTCTGTGGGTGTTCTCTTCAGTTTAGAGACCATTTCTTTTGATGAACAGAAGCTTTTTAGTTTTATGAGGTCCCATTTATCTATGCTATCCCTTAGTTGCTGTGCTGCTGGGGTTTCATTGAGAAAGTTCTTACCTATACCTACTAACTCCAGAGTATTTCCTACTCTTTCTTGTATCAACTTAAGAGTTTGGGGTCTGATATTAAGATCCTTGATCCATTTTGAGTTATTCTTGGTATAGGGTGATATACATGGATCTAGTTTCAGTTTTTTGCAGACTGCTAACCAGTTTTCCCAGCAGTTTTTGTTGAAGAGGCTGCTATTTCTCCATCGTATACTTTTAGCTCCTTTGTCAAAGATAAGTTGCTCATAGTTGTGTGGCTTCATATCTGGATCCTCTATTCTGTTCCACTGGTCTTCATGTGTGTTTTTGTGCCAGTACCATGCTGTTTTTATTGTTATTGCTTTGTAATATAGTTTGAAGTCAGGTATTGTGATACCTCCTGCATTGTTCTTTTGACTGAGTATTGCCTTGGCTATTCGTGGCCTCTTGTGTTTCCATATAAATTTCACAGTAGATTTTTCAATCTCTTTAATGAATGTCATTGGAATTTTGATGGGAATTGCATTAAACATGTAGATTACTTTGGGGAGTATGGACATTTTTACTATGTTGATTCTACCAATCCATGAGCATGGGAGATCTCTCCACTTTCTATAGTCTTCCTCAATCTCTTTCTTCAGAAGTGTATAGTTTTCCTTGTAGAGGTCTTTCACATCTTTTGTTAGGTTTACACCTAGGTATTTGATTTTGTTTGAGGCTATTGTAAATGGAATTGTTTTCATACATTCTTTTTCAGTATGCTCATTGTTAGTGTATGGAAATGCTAATGATTTTTCTATGTTGATTTTATATCCTGCTACCTTGCTATAGCTATTGATGATGTCTAGAAGCTTCTGAGTAGAGTTTTTTGGGTCTTTAAGGTATAGGATCATGTCGTCTGCAAATAGGGCTATTTTGACAGTTTCTTTACTTATTTGTATTCCTTTTATTCCTTCTTCTTGCCTAATTGCTCTGGCTAGGAATTCCAGTACTATGTTGAATAGGAGTGGAGATAGTGGGCATCCTTGTCTGGTTCCTGATTTTAGAGGGAATGGTTTCAGTTTTTCTCTGTTAAGAATAATGCTGGCTGTAGGTTTGTCATATATAGCTTTTATAATGTTGAGGTACTTTCCTTCTATTCCTAGTTTTCTTAGAGCTTTTATCATGAAATGGTGTTGGATCTTATCAAAGGCTTTTTCTGCATCTATTGAGATGATCAAGTGGTTTTTGTCTTTTCTTCTGTTAATGTGATTTATAACATTTATCGATTTTCGTATATTGAACCACCCCTGCATCCCTGGGATGAAGCCTACTTGGTCGTGGTGAATAATCTTTTTGATGTGTTGCTGAATTCGATTTGCCATTATTTTGTTGAGGATTTTTGCATCAGTGTTCATTAAGGAGATTGGCCTATATTTCTCCTTTTTGGAGGTGTCTTTGCCTGGTTTTGGGATAAGTGTAATACTGGCTTCATAAAATGTGTTTGGCAGTTTTTTTTTCCCTTTCTATTTCATGGAACAGTTTAAGGAGGGTTGGTATCAGTTCTTCTTTAAAGGTCTGATAGAATTCAGCAGAGAATCCATCAGGTCCTGGACTTTTCTTTTTGGGGAGACTCTTGATTGCTGCTTCAATTTCATTTTGTGTTGTAGGTCTATTCAGGTGATTAATTTCCTCCTGGTTCAGTTTTGGATGATCATATGTATCTAGAAATCTGTCCATTTCTTTTAGATTTTCAAATTTATTTCAATATAAGTTCTCAAAGTAGTCTCTGATGATTTCCTGGACTTCCATGGTGTTTGTTGTTATCTCCCCTTTTGCATTCCTAATTCTACTAATTTGGGTTTTTTCTTTCCTCATTTTAGTCAGGTTTGCCAGGGGTCTATCGATCTTGTTTATTTTTTCAAAGAACCAACTTTTTGTTTCATTAATTCTTTGATGGTTTTTTTGGTTTCTATTTCATTGATTTCAGCTCTTATTTTTATTATTTCTCTCCTTCTATTTGTTTTGGGATTTGCTTGTTCTTGTTTTTCTAGGAGTTTGAGATGTATCATTAGGTCATTGATTTGGGATCTTTCAATCTTTTTAATATATGCACTCATGGCTATAAACTTTCCTCTCAAGACTGCCTTAGCTGTGTCCCATAGGTTCCGGTAGGTTGTGTTTTCATTTTCATTGACTTCCAGGAACTTTTTAATTTCCTCTTTTATTGCATCGATGATCCATTCTTCATTAAGTAATGAGTTATTTAGTTTCCAGTTGTTTGCATGTTTTTTGTCTTTACTTTTGTTGTTGAGTTCTACTTTTACTGCATTGTGGTCAGATAGTATGCATGGTATTATTTCTATTTTCTTATATTTGCTGAGGCTTGCTTTGTGCCCTAGGATATGATCTATTTTGGAGAAGGTTCCATGGGCTGCTGAGAAGAATGTATATTGTGTAGAGGTTGGATGAAATGTTCTGTAGACATCTACTAGGTCCACTTGATCTATTGCATATTTTAGATCTTGGATTTCTTTATTGAGTTTTTGTTTGGATGACCTATCTATTGATGATAATGGAGTGTTAAAGTCTCCCACAACCACTGTGTTGGCGTTTATATATGCTTTTAGGTCTTTCAGGGTATGTTTGATGAAATTGGGTGCGTTGACATTGGGTGCGTACAGATTGATGATTATTATTTCCTTTTGGTCTATTTCCTCTTTTATTAGTATGGAATGTCCTTCTTTATCTCGTTTGATCAATGTAGGTTTGAAGTCTACTTTGTCAGAGATAAGTATTGCTACTCCTGCTTGTTTTCGGGGGCCATTGGCTTGGTAAATCTTCTTCCAGCCTTTCATCCTAAGCATATGCTTATTTCTGTCGGTGAGATGAGTCTCCTGTAAGCAACAAATTGTTGGATCTTCTTTTTTAATCCATTTTGTCAAACGGTGTCTTTTGATGGGTGAATTAAGTCCATTAACATTAAGTGTTAGTACTGATAGGTATGTGGTGATTCCTGCCATTTAGTTATCTTAGTTGTTTGAAGGTTTGATTGTGTGTACCTAACTTGATGTTACTCTCTACTGTCTTGCTTTTTCTTATCCTGTGGTTTGGTGCTGCCTGCCTTTTCATGGTTAAGTTGGGTGTCACTTTCTGTGTGCAGGATCCCTTGCAGAATCTTTTGTAATGGTGGCTTTGTGGTCACATATTGTTTTGGTTTCTGCTTATCATGGAAGACTTTTATTGCTCCATCTATTTTGAATGATAGTTTTGCTGGGTAGAGTATCCTGGGGTTGAAGTTATTTTCATTCAGTGCCCGGAAGATCTCACCCCACGCTCTTCTTGCTTTTAATGTTTCTGTTGAGAAGTCTGCTGTGATTTTGATGGGTTTACCTTTGTGTGTTACTTGTTTTTTCTCTTTTGCAGCCTTCAATATTCTTTCCTTAGTTTCTGAACTTGTTGTTTTAATGATGATATGTCGTGGAGTAGTTCTATTTTGATCTGGTCTGTTTGGTGTCCTGGAGGCCTCTTGCATTTGTATGGGAATATCTTTCTCTAGATTTGGGAAATTTTCCGTTATTATTTTGTTGAATATATTACGCATTCCCTTCGCTTGCACCTCTTCTCCTTCTTCGATGCCCATGATTCTCAACTTTGGTCTTTTGATGGAGTCAGTGAGTTCTTGCATTTTCTTTTCACAGGTCTTGAGTTGTTTAATTAATAGTTCTTTGGTTTTTCCTTTCATTATCATTTCATCTTCAAGTTCTGAGATTCTGTCTTCTGTTTGTTCTATTCTGCTGGATTGGCCTTCCGTTTTGTTTTGCAGTTCTGTTTCGTTCTTTTTTCTGAGGTTTTCCATATCCTGGCAGTTTTCTTCTTTATTGTTGTCTATTTTTGTCCTGAGTTCATTTATCCATTTATTCATTGTGTTCTCTCTTTCACTTTGGTGTTTATACAGTGCTTCTATGGTTTCCTTTATTTCTTCTTTTGCTTTTTCAAATTCTCTATTTTTATTGTTGTGGAATTTCTTGAGTGTCTCCTGTATATTTTGGTTGACCCTATCCAGTATCATCTCTATAAAATTCTCATTGAGTACTTGTAGTATGTCTTCTTTTAAATTATTCTTGTGGGCTTCATTGGGTCCTTTGGCATAGTTTATCTTCATTTTGTTGGAGTCTGGATCTGAGTTTCTGTTCTCTTCATTCCCCTCTGGTTCCTGTACTAATTTTTTGCTGTGGGGAAACTGGTTTCCCTGTTTTTTCTGTCTTCCTGTCATTGTCCTTGGTGTTGTTACTGTCCCTGTACTGTGTGTAATTAAGTATTTTCTAGCTTGTATTAATAACAATGGTAATATTGAGAATGGAAGAGTGAGCTGAGATGGAAAGCAAGAAGTTAAAGAAAAGGGGAAAATAAATATACAGACAAGAGGGAGAAAGCAGAAGAAGGTATCAGACAAGAGAGTTTCAAAGGTATAAACAGGGAGTGTTAGTGTACTAATCGACAGTAAGCTGAACAGACAATAGAGAGAGAGGATTGAAAATCAAAGATAAAAAAAATAAAAAATAAGTATATGAAAGTAATATCTATATATAAAAATGAATTAAAATAAAATGGAAAATAGAAAATTAAAAAAAAAAAACCAAAAAACTTCCAAGTTTATATGCAATGCAATTTTAGTCTTAATAATTTGGATGTCCGTCTCAATCTCCAGTCCTGGAGTTGGTGCCTCAGATGTTGTTCTGTAGTTGTCTCATCAAAGGGGATGCATAAAGTAGAACAAAACTACACTCACACACACACACACACACACACACACACAGAAGAAAAAAAAAAAAGCACCACCAAGTGTCCCCAGTTCAAATGCAATACAGTTTCAGTAAGTTTTTCGGCTTGCAGGTGTAATTTGGTTGTTCTCTCATCAAAGGTAGGGAGAAAAAGAAAAAAAAGCGTCTGGAGGCAGTTCTGAGAGTGGTATCTGCAACTGTGGCTCGCCTGCTTGCTGCTCTCAGCCTGTAGCTGGCGACATTATTTATGCAGCTCTCTGGGGTGAGCTAGCACTCACCTGGTCCCACAGGCTTTGTTTGCTCAGAGTTCTCCTGTGCGGGAGCCTCTGCTACAGGCTTTCCCCTTTCCAAGCACTGGGAAAGGTGACACTGCCCCACGTTGTCAGGCCTGCGTGTTTATTTACAGTTCATGTGGGAGGTGGGTCTTCCCCCCTCTCCTCTGAAGTTTTCCTCCCACTGCCACTTTCAGAAGCTTTCCTGCTCCTGCTTACTGGGTGGTGCTGCTGCTCCTGCCAGCGGCCATGTTTGTTTACAGTTCACGTGGGAAGTGGGTCTTCCCTCCTCTCACAAGCTTCCCCGCTCCTGGTTGCTGGGTGCGCGACCCGCTCCCACCAGAGCCTCTCCGGCCTGCCCGGCTTGTTTATTTACAGTCCCCGGAAGGATTCCCTTCCCCCAGTCTTCAGCGCTCAGGGCGCCCCACCCTCTTTCCAGCGTGTCTTAACTGTTCTTATTGCTTATTACTCAGTTTCTCTTTTTCCCGGTTGGAGGTCAGTCTGTCCAGGGGGCTATGCTGCTCTGGCTCAGGCTTGTCTGTGGGGCTACCGCGGTACCACAAAGCTCACCTGGTCCGCGTCTTCCCAAGCCGTATGGGCGCTGGCCACTGGCGGCCCCGGGGGCCCTCCTCGTTTCTCCGTTTAACGTGAAGTGGAGATTCTCTGCACTGGCTGGAGATGTGGAGGGGTCAAAGTTATGCCTTTTCTCAGTGATTATGCCTGCAAAGTGTGTCTCCAGCGTCTCTCCAAGATTTCACTATAGGAGGGTCGCTTTCTGCTTCCTACCTCTAGCCGCCATCTTGGAATTCTCCTCAAACTGCTTTCTCTCTCCACATTCTATAGTCTTCCTCAGTCTCTTTCTTCAGAAGTGTATAGTTTTCCTTGTAGAGGTCTTTCACATCTTCTGTTAGGTTTACACCTAGGTATTTGATTTTTTTTGAGGCTATTGTAAATGGAATTGTTTTCATACATTCTTTTTCCGTTTGCTCATTGTTAGTGTATAGAAATGCTAATGATTTTCTATGTTGATTTTATATCCTGCTACCTTGCTATAGCTATTGATGATGTCTAGAAGCTTCTGAGTAGAGTTTTTTGGGTCTTTAAGGTATAGGATCATGTTGTCTGCAAATAGGGCTATTTTGACAGTTTCTTTACCTATTTGTATTCCTTTTATTCCTTCTTTTTGCCTTATTGCTCTGTCTAGGAATTCCAGTACTATGTTGAATAGGAGTGGAGATAGTGGGCATCCTTGTCTGGTTCCTGATTTTAGAGGGAATGATTTCAGTTTTTCTCTGTTAAGAATAATGCTGGCTGTAGGTTTGTCATATATAGCTTTTATAATGTTGAGGTACTTTCCTTCTATTCCTAGTTTTCTTAGAGCTTTTATCATGAAATGGTGTTGGATCTTATCAAAGGCTTTTTCTGCATCTATTGAGATGATCAAGTGGTTTTTGTCTTTTCTTCTGTTAATGTGATTTATTACATTTATCGATTTTCGTATATTGAACCACCCCTGCATCCCTGGGATGAAACCTACTTGGTCGTGGTGAATCATGTTTTTGATGTGTTGTTGAATTCGGTTTGCCATTATTTTGTTGAGGATTTTTGCGTCAATGTTCATTAAGGAGATTGGCCTATAGTTCTCCTTTTTGGAGGTGTCTTTGCCTGGTTTTGGGATAAGTGTAATACTGGCTTCATAAAATGTGTTTGGCAGTTTTTTTTTCCCTTTCTATTTCGTGGAACAGTTTAAGGAGGGTTGGTATCAGTTCTTCTTTAAAGGTCTGATAGAATTCAGCAGAGAATCCATCAGGTCCTGGACTTTTCTTTTTGGGGAGACTCTTGATTGCTGCTTCAATTTCATTTTGTGTTGTAGGTCTATTCAGGTGATTAATTTCCTCTTGGTTCAGTTTTGGATGATCATATGTATCTAGAAATCTGTCCATTTCCTTAAGATTTTCAAATTTATTTGAATATAGGTTCTCGAAGTAGTCTCTGATGATTTCCTGGACTTCCATGGTATTTGTTGTTATCTCCCCTTTTGCATTCCTGATTCTACTAATTTGAGTTTTTTCTCTCCTCATATTAGTCAGGTTTGCCAGGGGTCTATCAATCTTGTTTATTTTTTCGAAGGACCAACTTTTTGTTTCATTAATTCTTTGTATGTTTTCTTTGGTTTCTATTTCATTGAATCCAGCTCTTATTTTTATTATTTCTCTCCTTGTATTTGTTTTGGGATTTGCTTGCTCTTGTTTTTCTAGGAGTTTGAGATGTATCATTAGGTCATTGATTTGGGATCTTTCAGTCTTTTTAATATATGCACTCATGGCTATAAACTTTCCTCTCAAGACTGTCTTAGCTGTGTCCCATAGGTTCCGGTATGTTGTATTTTCATTTTCATTGACTTCCAGGAACTTTTTAATTTCCTCTTTTATTTCATCGATGATCCATTCTTCATTAAGTAATGAGTTATTTAGTTTCCAGCTGTTTGCATGTTTTTTGTCTTTACTTTTGTTGTTGAGTTCTACTTTTACTGCATTGTGATCAGATAGTATGCACGGTATAATTTCTGTTTTCTTATATTTGCTGAGACTTGCTTTGTGCCCTAAGATATGATCTATTTTGGAGAAGGTTCCATGGGCTGCTGAGAAGAATGTACATTGTGTAGAAGTTGGATGAAATGTTCTGTAGATATCAACTAGGTCCATTTGATGTATTGCATATTTTAGATCTTGGATTTCTTTATTGATTTTTTGTTTGGATGACCTATCTGTTGATGATAATGGGGTGTTAAAGTCTCCCACAACCACTGTGTTGGTGTTTATATATGCTCTTAGGTCTTTCAGGGTATGTTTGATGAAATCAGGTGCGTTGACATTGGGTGCATACAGGTTGATAATTATTTCCTTTTGGTCTATTTCCCCTTTTATTAGTGTGGAATGTCTTTCTTTATCTCTTTTGATCAATGTAGGTTTGAAGTCTACTTTGTCAGAGATAAGTATTGCTACTCCTGCCTGTTTTCGGGGGCCATTGGCTTGGTAAATCTTCTTCCAGCCTTTCATCCTTAGCCTATGCTTATTTCTGTCAGTGAGATGGGTCTCCTGTAAGCAACAAATTGTTGGATCTTCCTTTTTAATCCATTTTGTCAAGCGGTGCCTTTTGATGGGTGAATTAAGTCCGTTAACATTAAGCGTTAGTACTGATAGGTATGTGGTGATTCCTGTCATTTAGTTGTCTTAGTTGTTTGAGGGTTTGATTGTGTGTACCTAAGTTGAGGTTACTCTCTACTGTCTTGCTTTTCTTTTCCTGTGGTTTGGTGCTGCCTGTGTTTTCATGGTTAAGTTGGGTTTCACTTTCTGTGTGCAGAATCCCTTGAAGAATACTTTGTAGTGGTGGCTTTGTGGTCACATATTGTTTTAGTTTCTGCTTATCATGGAAGAGTTTTATTGCTCCATCTATTTTGAATGATAGTTTTGCTGGGTAAAGTATCCTGGGGTTGAAGTTACTTTCATTCAGTGCCCGGAAGATCTCACCCCACAGTCTTCTTGCTTTTAATGTTTCTGTTGAGAAGTCTGCTGTGATTTTGATGGGTTTACCTTTGTGTGTTACTTGTTTTTTCTCTCTTACAGCCTTCAATATTCTTTCCTTAGTTTCTGAACTTGTTTTAATGATGATATGTCGTGGGGTAGTTCTATTTTTGTTTGGTCTGTTTGGTGTCCTGGAGGCCTCTTGCATCTGTATGGGAATATCTTTCTCTAGATTTGGGAAATTTTCCATTATTATTTTGTTAAATATATAACACGTACCCTTCGCTTGCACCTCTTCTTCTTCGATGCCCATGATTCTCAAGTTTGGTCTTTTGATGGAGTCGGTGAGTTCTTGCATTTTCTTTTCACAGGTCTTGAGTTGGAAAAATAATTTTATTAAGAAGGTAGCAGAATACAAGATCAAGAGATGTATGAAAACTGTATTTCTTGGGCTGGCAGTATATTTCAGTGGCAGAGTACTTGCCTCACATGCAAGACCCTGGGCTCTATCCCCAGCTGTGTAAACAAATGAACTTGTGTTGTTACTAGCAGCAAGCAAAACACTGAAATGGAAATACAATTTTCAATAGCACTGAAGGATTTTAAGCACCTATATATATCTGACAGAAAAGATGAGAAAGACCTGTGCATTAGAAAAAAATACAAACATTAATGAAAAATATTTAAAAAATCCCCAAATAAGACTCAATTATGTTAGTATGTCAGTTCTTTCCAAATTAATCTACAGATTCAACACAATGATAATCAAAATCTAAGCAGGTTATTTTTTGGAGATAAAATTTTGGCAAATGGATCCTAAAATTTATGTGAAAATATAAGACCTAGAACAGAAGTCAGCAAAGTACAGACCATGGGTCAGATCAAAACTCAATCTGGCATACTATGTGCATTTGTACAGCCTGGAAGAACTTGACAATTATTTTTATATTTGAAAAGATCTGTAGAAGAAGCAAAAAAATGGAAGAGAGACCATATATAGAGCTTAGGACTTTTAATATGTTTTCCACATTTTATTAGCATCTATTAACTATAGAAAGGGTTTAATTATGACATTTTCATAATTTCACAATGTACTTGGATCATATTCATCCCCTCTATTTCCCTCCCTTACCCTCCCTTACCTCACTCCTTCTCCCTGCCTCTCTCTTTCTATTATTGTGCTGGGGGTACCTTGTGACATTTATAAAGTTCTTACAATGTATCATAGTTGAATTCACACCCTCTATCATTCTCCTTTACCCCCTTCCCCCATTCCTGGAATAGTTTTAACAGTTTTCATTTCATATCCCTGTCATACTTACCAATTTCTCCTTCAACATCCCTAATAGTCCCCCTTTTATTTTCATGTCCTTCCCCCCTCTACATTCTACATACCAGAGAAAACTTGTGATACTTGTCTTTGTGAGACTGGCTTATTAACATCATTATGATCTTCAGTCCCATCTATTTTCTTACAAATGAAATAATTTCATTCTTTTTTTATGTTTGAGTAATACTTCATTGTGTGTATGTACCACATTTCTCTATCTCTTCATCTGTTGTTGGGCACCTAGGCTGATGGCATAGCTTGATTAGTGTGAATAGTACAGCAATAAACATGGGTGTGCAGGAATCTCCACAACGTGAGTTTACTTTGGTACTTTGGAGTATATACCCAGAAGTAGCATAGTTGGGTCCTATGGAAGTTCTATTTCAAATTTCCAAGGAACCTTCATACTGATTTCCATAGTGACTGGACTAGTTTACATTCCCACCAACAAGGGTTCCTTTATTCCCCATTATTGCAAACATTTGCTGTTTTATGTTTTCTTGATGATAGCTATTCTGACTGGGATGAAGTGGGATTCCAAAGTATTTTTTTCCCATTTAAAAATTTTGCATATGTTAGTTGTACAAAGGAGTTTCATTGTGATATTTCTATATATGCATACAATTTATCCCAGTTAAATTGACTCCCTCTCAATTCTTCTCATCCCCGACTCCTTGCTTAACTTTAATAGGTTTCATTGTTCCATTTACATACATGTGTATAAAGTATTTTGACCATATTCACCCCCCACACCCTCTCCTTTTGCCCTTCCTGCTCTGACTGGTTCCCACGCCCAAACAGGACCTGTTTATTTTCCTGTCACCCACCCACCTTCCTTCCTTCCTTCCTCCCTCCCTCCCTCCCTCCCTCCCTCCTTCCCTCCTTCCCTCCTTCCCTCCTTCCCTCCTTCCCTCCCTTCCTTTTTTGAACTCATGTCCACACTCTTGCTAGGCAAGCGTTCAACCGCTTGAGCCACTCTGTCAGTGTTGGGTATTTTAGAGATAGGGTTTTGTGAACTATTTACCTTGGCTGATTTTGAACTGCAGTCCTCCTGATCTCTGCCTCCTGAGTAGCTAGGATTACAGGTGTAAGCCACCAGCACCCGCTTCCTGTCATTCATTTTTTAAGGACTAGATTTCACATACAAGAGAGGCAATATTTGCCTATCTCTTTCTGGCTTAATTTGTTTAACATAATCTCTAATTTGATCCTTTTTCTTGCAAACCACATAATTTCACTCTTCTTTGTGGCTGAATAATACTCCATTGTGTATGTGTAATTTTTTATTCATTCATTTGTTTATGTGCACCTAGTCTGATTTCCGTATTTTGACTATTGTGAATAGTTCTGCTATAAACATCAGGTATCTAGATTGTATGTTGACTTGCATTTCTTTGGATATAAACCCAGGAGTGGTATATCAGGATCATATGGTAGGTCTACCTTTAGTTTTCAAAGGAACCTCCACAGGTTTCCATAGTGGCTACACTAATTTTCATTCCCACTAACAGGATCCCTCTGCCCCTCACCCCCTCGCTTCCAGGCAGAACCTGTTCTGCCCTTTTCTCCAGTTTTTTTGAGGAGAAGACATAAGTAATAATGAGAAAAACAAACCATTTTGCTAGTTGAGATAAGGATAGCTATACAGAGAGATTCCTAGCATTGCTTCCATGCACAAGTGTATTACAACCCAAACTGATTCATCTCTGCCTGACCTCTTCACTACTTCCTGGTAACCTTCCCATATTGACCTCTGTTGTTTTAAGGTTTCTGTATTAGCTCCTCTGTAGTGGGGACATCAAACACTTTCAAGTTTTGGGTTTCCTACCTATCCCCATTCCTCCTGTATGTGTTCTCCCTTTAGCATGTGACCCAAGTCCAACAACACTCCTGCATTTGCCCTAGATCTAAAGTCCGCATATGAGGGAGAACATATGATTTTAGTCTTCTGAGCCTGGCTAACCTCACTGAAGATGATGTTCTCAAGTTCCATCCATTTACTTGCGAATGATAAGATTTCATTCTTCTTCACAGCTGAGTAAAACTCCATTGTGTATAAGTACCACATTTTCTTAATCCATTTGTCAGTGGCAGAGCATCTTGGCTGTTTCCATAACTTGGCTATTGTGAATAGTGCTGCAATAAACATGGGTGTGGAGGTGCCTCTGGAGTAACCTGAGCCACTTTCCTTTGGGTACATCCCTAGGAGGGGGATTGCTGGATCATATGGCAGATCTATGTTTAGATTTTTAAGAAGCCTCCATATTGTTTTCCTCATATTGTTTTCCAGAGGGGTTGGACTAGCTTGCATTCCCACCAGCAGTGTTTGAAGGTTCGTTTTTCCCCACATCCTTGGTGGTATTTTTGATGATAGCTATTCTAACAGGGGTGAGGTAGAATCTTAGTGTGGTTTTGATTTGCATTTCCTTTATGGCCAGAGATGGTGAGCGTTTTTTTCATGTGTTTTTTGGCCACTTGAATTTCTTCTTTTGAGAAAATTCTGTTTAGTTCAGTTGCCCATTTCTTTATTGGTTCATTGATTTTGGGAGAGTTTAGTTTTTTGAGTTCCCTGTATATTCTGGTTATCAGTCCTTTGTCTGATGTATAGCTGGCATATATTTTCTTCCACTCTGTGTGTGTGTGGGGTCTCTTCAGTTTAGAACCATTTCTTTTGTTGTGCAGAAGGTTTTTTATTTTATGTAGTTTCATTTGTTCATTCTTTCTCTTAGTTGCTGAGCTGCTGAGGTTCAATTGAGGAAGTCCTTGCCTATCCTATTGCTTCCAGAGTATTCCCTGCTCTTTCCTGTACTAACTTCAGAGTTTCAGAGTTTCAGGTATGATATTTAGGTCCTTGATCCATTTTGAGTGGATACTAGTACAGGGTGATAGACATGGATCTAGTTTCAGTTTTTTTTGCAGGCAGATAACCACTTTTCCCAACAACATTTATTGAAGAGGCTGTCTTTTCTCCATCATATGTTTTTGGCGCCTTTGTCAAAAATAAGGTGGGCATAGCTGTGTGGATTCATATCCAGGTCCTCTATTCTGTTCCACTGTTTTTCATTTCTGTTTTTGTGCCAGTACCATGCTGTTTTTATTGCTATTGCTTTGTAATATAGTTTGAAGTCGGGTATTGTGATACCTCCAGCATTGTTCTTTTTACTGAGTATTGCCTTGGCTATTCGTGGTATCTTGTGTGTCCAAATGAACTTTAGGGTAGATTTTTCAATTTTGATGGGAATTGCATTAAACATGTAGATAGTATAGCCATTTTTTCGGTAGTATAGCCATTTTTACTATGTTGATTCTACCAATCCATGAGCACAGGAGATCTTTCTATCTTCTGTAGTCTTCTTTGATCTCTTTCTTTATGGGTTTGTAGTTCTCCTTGTAGAGGTCATTCAAGTCATTTGTTAAGTTTACTTCTAGGTATTTGATTTTTTTTTGAGATATTGTAAATGGAATTGTTTCCATATATTCTTTCTCAAGTGTTTGGTCTTTTTCTCTCCTCATTTTAGTGAGGTTTGCCAGGGTTCTGTCAATCTTGTTTATTTTTTCAGAAAACCAGCTTTTTGTTTTGTTGATTCTTTGTATGATTTTTTTGTGTTTCTATTTCATTAATTTCAGCCCTTATTTTTATTATTTCTTTCCTTTTGCTTGTTTTGGGTTTTGCTTGTTCTTGTTTTTCTAGGAGTTAGAGATGTAGCATTAGGTCATTGATTTGAGATCTTTCTGTCCTTTTAGTATATACACTCATGGCTATAAACTTTCCTCTTAGGACTGCTTTTGCTGTATCCCATAGGTTCTGATAGGCTGTATTTTGATTTTCATTAGTTTCCAGGAACCTTTTGATTGCCTCTCTTATTTCTGCTATGACCCACTGATCATTGAGCAAAGTGTTACTCAGCTTCTAGTTATTTGTGTATTTTCTGCTGTTGTTTTTGTTGTTGAGTTCTAGTTTTAATGTATTGTGATCAGATAGAATGCATAGGATTATTTCTGTTTTCTTATATTTGCTGAGGCTTGCTTTGTGCCCTAAGATATGATCAATTTTGGAGAAAGTTCTATGGGCTGCTGTTGTATGAAAGTTGGATGAAATATTCTGTAGACATCAGCTAGGTCCATTTGATCTATGGTGTGATTTAGTTCTAGGATTTCTTTATTCAATTTTTTGTTTGGATGACCTATCTATTGGTGATAGGGGGGTATTAAAGTCTCCCACTGCCACTGTGTTGGAGTCTATATGTGCTTTACGTCCTTCAGAGTATGTCTGATGAAGTTGGGTACACTGACGTTGGGTGCATATAGGTTGATAATTGTTACTTCCTTTTGGTGTAGTTCTCCTTTTATTGATATGGAGTGTCCTTCTTTATCTCCTTTGATCAATGTAAGTTTGAAGTCTACTTTGTCCGAGATAAGTATTGCTACTCCTGCCTGTTTTCGGGGGCCTTTGGCTTGGTAAATCTTCTACCAGGCTTTCACCCTAAGCCAGTGTTTGTTTCTATCAATGAGATGGGTCTCCTGTAAACAACAGATTGTTGGATCTTCCTTTTAATCCAGTTTGCCAATTGGTGTCTTTTGATGGGGGAGTTAAGTCTATTAACATTCAGTTAATATTGATAGGTATGTGGTGATTTTTGTCATTTAGTTGTTTTTGTTGTTTAAGGGTTTGATTGTGTGCAGCTGAGTCAGTGTTACTTTCTGATTCCTTGTCTTTTCCTCTCCTGGTTTGATATTGCCTGTCCTCTCATGGTTTTGTTTGCTTTCATTTTCTGTTTGCAGGATTCCTTGAAGAATCTTTTATTTATTTATTTATTTTGGCAGCACTGGGGTTTGAACTCAGGGCCTCATGCTTGCTAGTTGAAGGATCTTTTGTAGTGGTGGCTTGGTGGTCATATATTGTTTTAGTTTCTGTTTGGCCGGTGGGCAGCCACCCCATGGTGATCAGGGACTCTCTGCTCACTTTCCACTCCATCCTCTCCTTCCCTTCATGATTACCATGGCAACTCCTGCTGGCAGGCAATGGGTCCTGACCCCCAAGCTCTTCCCCACCAAAGCTCGACCTATCCTGATGCCCCATAATACCTTAAGCTCTTGACTTCACCTAGGATATAAAAACTGGGCTGCCATTTCTCCAGTGCGACTTCTCCGGCCCTGCTTTTTGGGGACGGTGATCCTCGCCCGAGAGCATGCTCTCAATAAAGTCTGCTTAAAGCCTGCTTGCTTTGTTATTTGGCTTCAATTTGGCCTTCCCATCAGCGTCGACCTAACAGTTTCTGCTTATCATGGAAGAGTTTTATTGCTCCATCTATTTTGAATGATAGTTTTGCTGGGTAGAGTATCCTAGGGTTGAAGTTATTTTCATTGAGTGCCTGGAATACCTCACTTCATGTTCTTCTTGCTTTGAAGGTTTCCATTGAGAAATCCATGATTTTGATGGGTTTACCTTTATATGTTATTTGTTTTTTCTCTCTTACAGCCTTCAGTATTCTTTCTGTATTCTCTGTGCTTGTTGTTTTAATGATAATACGTCGTGGGGTAGTTCTATTTTGGTCAAGTCTGGTGCCCTGGAGGCTTCCTGTTAACCTGAATGGGCATAGCTTTCTCTAGATTTGGGAAATTTTCTATTATTATTTTGTTGAATATATTATGAATCCCTTTTGCTTGTACCTCTTCTCCTTCTTCAATGCCCATGATTCTCATGTTTGGTCTTTTGATGGAGTCAGTGGGTGCTTGCATATTCCTTTCACAGGTCTTGTGTTGTTTGACTAATAGTTCTTCACTTTTTTCTTTAATTTCCATTTTGTCTTCAAGTTCTGAGATTCTGTCTTCAGCGTGTTCTACTCTGCTGGAGTGGCCTTCCATTGTGTTTTGTATTTGTTTCATTCTATTTTCTGAGGTTTTCCATATCATGGGTCACTTCCTCTTTAATATTGTCAATTTTCATCTTTAATTCATTTATCTCTCTATAGTGTTCTCTGTTTCACTTTGTTTAGGGCTCCTATGAGCTCATTTTTTGTTTCTGTGTCTTCTTGTATTCTTTGTTTTTGGTGTCTTGAAATTTCTTGAGTGCCTCTTGTACGTTTTGGCTAATTATGTCTAGTAACAGCTCTATGAAATTCTCAGTGACTACTTGCAGGATTTCTTTTTTGAGGATATTCTTTTGGGCATCATTTGGTTCCTTGGCGTCATTTATCTTTGTTTTGTTGGAGTCCGGAACTGGATATCCATTTTCTTCATTTCCCTCTGAATTCTGTGTTAAATTATTTTTGGGGGGAGAATGGTTTCCATCCCTTTTTCATCTTCCCATCACTCCACTTGGTACTGTTTAACTATGTTCTTGATAGGCTAGTTGGTGGTTTCAGTCACCTATTTTCTTTCCCTTGGTTTAAAGTGTTTGTTTTCTTGATAGTAGCCATTCTGACTGAGTTGCGATGGAATCTCAATGATGGTTTGATTTGCATTTCCTTATTAGGGAAGAATGTTAAACATTTCTTCTTGTATTTATTAGGCATTTGTACTTCTTCTGAAAACTGTTCAATTCACTTTCCCATTTATTAGATTATTCTTTTGGTGTTTAATTTTTGGTACTCTATGTATTCTGTATATTAATTTTTTATCTGTTGAATAACTGGAAAAGATTTTCTCCCATTCTGTAGGTTTTCTTTTGTTTCTGATAATTGTTTCCTCTGCTGTGCAGAAGCTTTTGAACTTGATGCAATCCCATTTTTCAATTCTTGCTCTTATTTTCTAAGAAATCTGAGTTTTATTCACAAAAACATTATCTATGCCTATATCTTCAAGGGCTTTTCCCTATGGTTTCCTCTAGAAATTTCAAATCTCTGGTCTTATGTTAATATTTTTGATGCATTTAGAGTTGATTTTTTTTTTTGTCCAGAGTGAGAGATGGGGTCTAGTTTGAGTCTTCTGCATGTGGATATCCAGTTTTTTCCAACACCATTTGTTGAAGAGACTATCTTCTCCAACGTAGGTGTTTGGTGCCTTTGTTAAAAATCAGATGGCTGTAGTTTTGAGCTTATTTCTAGATTTTCTTTTCTATTGCAGTTACCTATTTCCTGTTTTTGTGCCAGTATCATGCCAGTTTTGTTACTATGACTATGTAGTATAGTGTGAAGTCAGGTATTGTGATATCTTTAGCATTGCTCTTAGAGATTTGCTTAGGATTTTTTTTTGGTTGTTTTGGTTTTTATGTGCCTCCAGGTTAATTTTGTTACTGATATTTCTATTTCTGTGAAAAATGTCATTGGAATTTTCATGGGTATTGCATTGAATATATAGATTGCTTTTGGTAGTATATCCGTTTTCACAGTATTAATTCTGCTAATCCATAAACGTGAGAAGTCTTTCCATCTTTTTGTGTCTTCTTCAATTTTTTAGAGTTTTCATTATAGAGTTCTTTCACCTCCTAAGTTAGGTTTATTCCTAAGTATGTAATTTTTTGATGCTATTGTGAATGGGGTTGTTTTCCTTAGTTATTTTTCAGCCTGTTTGTTACTGGTACATAGAAAAGTTATTGATTTTTATATGCTGATTTTGTATTCTGCTACTTTGCCAAAAGTCTTTATCAGATCTAAGAGCATTTTGGTGGAATTTTTATGGTCCTGTAAGTATAGGATCATATACTCTCCAACTAAGGATAATATGACTCCTTTCTTTCTTATTTCTGTTTCCTTTGTTTCTTTTTCTTGCCTTATTGCTTTAATAATTCTAGCACTATATTGAATAAGAGCAAAGACGATGGACACCCTTGTCTTTTTACTGACTTCACAGTAAATGGTTTCAGTTTTTTCCCACTTAAGATGATGTTGTATATAGTTTTATCACATATATCCTTTACTGTATTGAGGTATGTTTCCTCTATTCTAGTTCAAGGCTTTTATCATGCATCTATTGAGATGATCATGTGGTTTTTGTCCTGTAATCTATTTATGTGTTGTAATACAATACTTGATTTACCTATGTTGAACCATCCTTGCATTCCTAGAATGAAGCTAAATCATGGTGTATGATCTTTTTAATGTATTGTTGCATTCAGTTTGTGAGGTTTTTTTTGTCTATGTTCATCAGGGAAGTTGGCCTATAATTTTTTTTCCCATGTCCTTATCTGGTTTTGGTGTTTGTGTAATACTGGCTTCATAGAATGAGTTTGGTAGTGTTCCTTCCCTTTCTAGTTTATAGAGTAGTTTGAGGAGCATTGGTGTTATAAAGGTCTGGTAGAACTCAGCAGTGAGTCCACTGGGTCTTGGGCTTTCTTTCTTAGACTATTACTGCTTCAATTTCATTGCTTATTACTGTTCTGTTTAGGTGGTTTATTTCTTCTTAGCTCAATTTTGGTAGGTCATATATATGTAGAAATTCATCCATTTCTTCTGGGTTTTCCAGTCTATTAGAATATAAGTTTTTAATGTATTTCCTAATGATCCTGTGGATACTTTAGACATTTATTGTGATGTCCCTTTCTCATCTCTGATTCTATTAATTTGGGTCATCTCCCTTTTTCTTTTGGTTAATTTGGCTAACAGTTTGTCAATTTTGTTTTATCTTTTCAAAGAAACAACTTTTCATATCACTGATTGTTTGTATTGTACATTTAGTCTGCCCTGATCTTCACTATTTCTTTCCATCCACTGACTTGTTCATGTTTTTTTTTAAGAACTTATGATGCAGTATTAATTATTCATTTGAAATTTCTCTAATTTTTTAATGTAGGCTCTCATGGCTATAAACTTTCCTTTTATCACCATCTTTGCAGTATCTCAAAGGTTCTGATAAGCTGTGTTCTCATTTTCATTTGCTTCTAGAAAATTTTAAAACATTTTTGTTAGCATTTATTATGTGTACAGGGGGTTTTATTGTGACATTTCCATATATGTTTACCATTTAACCTTGGTGAGATTCATCCCCTCCATCATTCTCCCTCACCATACATCTCCTACTTAAAATAATTTCAACAGGTTTCAGTGTTCTGTTTTCATACAAGACCATCACCATCTCCATTCACCTTCCCCATCCATCCAGTACCTCCCCCTTAACAGGACCTGTTTTACATTCTAGTCTTCATTTTTTTGTTCATTTATTCACATACATATACATTGTTTGGGTCATTTCTCCACCCTGTCTCCCCCAACCCTTTCCTCCTCCCCCCCTCAGTTCCAGGCAGGTCCTGTTCTGCCCTAATCACTGATTTTGTTGAAGAAAAGATGTAAGCATAATAAGGAAAACAAAGCGTTTTTGCTAGTTGATTAAGGATAGCTATACAGAGAGATTCCTATGATTGCTTTTGTGTACCCATGTGTTATGACCCATGTTTATTCAACTAAACTGATCTTTACATTGGTTCCTGATCCCCTGCTCATGATAACCTCTGTAGTTTTAAGGTTTCTGTTTTAGTTGTTCTGGAGTGGAGATATCAAATGCTTTCATGTTTTTGTTTTTCTACCTATTCCTATATCTCCTGTATGTGCTCTCCCCTTGTCATGTGATCCAATATCAACCACATTGCTGCATTTGCCGTAGATCTAATGTCCACATATGAGGGAGAGCATACGATTTTTGGTCTTCTGAGCCTGGCTGACCTCACTCAGAATGATGTTCTCCAGTTCCATCCATTTACCTGCAAATGATAAGATTTCATTCTTCTTCATGGTTGAGTAAAATTCCTTTGTGTACAAGTACCATATTTTCTTGATCCATTCATCAGTAGTGGGGCATCTTGGTTGTTTCCATAGCTTGGCTGTTGTGAATAGTGCTGCAATAAACATGGGTATGCAGGTGCCTCTGGAGTAACCTGTGCTGCATTCCTTTGGGTATATACCCAGGAGTGGGATTGCTGGATCATATGGCAGGTCTATGTTTAGATTTTTAAGAAGTGTCCAAATTCTTTTCCAGAGTGGTTGCACCAGCTTGTGTTCCCACCAGCATTGGATTAGGGTTCCTTTTTCCCCACATCCTCACCAGCACATGTTGGTGGTGGTGTTTTTGATGATGGCTATTCTAACGGGTGAGGTGGAATCTTAATGTGGTTTTGATTTGCATTTCCTTTATGGCCAGAAATGGTGAGCATTTTTTCATGTGTTTTTTGGCCATTTGAATTTCATCTTTTGAGAAAGTTCTGTTTAGTTCAGTTGCCCATTTCTTAAATGGTTCATTGATTTTTAGGAGAGTTTAGTTTCTTAGTTCCCTGTATATTCTGGTTATCAGTCCCTTGTCTGACGTATAGCTGGCAAATATTTATGCCCACTTTGTGGGTGGTCTTTTCAGTAGAACCATTTCTTTTGTTGTACAGAAGCTTTTTAATTTTATGAAGCCCCATTTGTCCATCCTTTCCTCTTAGTTGCTGGGCTGCTGGGGTTCTCTTGAGGAAGTCTTTGCCTATACCTATTTGTTCCAGAGTGTTTCCTGCTCCTTCCTATAGTAACTTCAGAGTTTCAGGTGTGATATTTAGGTCTTTAATCCATTTTGAGATGATACTGGTACAGGGTGATAGACATAGATCTAGTTTCAGTTTCTTGCAGATGGGTAACCACTTTTCCCAGCAGCATTTGTTGAAGAGGCTGTCTTTTCTCCATCATATATTTTTGGCACCTTTGTCAAAAATAGGGTGAGTATAGTTGTGTGGATTCATATCTGGGTCCTCTATTCTGTTCCACTGGTCTTCATGTCTGTTTTTATGCCAGTACCATGCTGTTTTTATTACTATTGCTTTGTAATATAGTTTGAAGTCAGGTATTGTGATACCTCCAGGATTGCTCTTTTTGCCGAGTATTGCCTTGGCTATTCGTGGTCTCTTGTGTTTCCAAATGAACTTCACAGTCGATTTTTCAATCTCTGTCATGAAAGTCATTGGGATTTTGATGGGAATTGCATTAAACATGTAGATTGCTTTCGGCAGTATAGCCATTTTTACTATGTTGATTCTACTGATCCATGAGCACGGGAGATCTTTCCATCTTCTGTAGTCTTCCACGATCTCTTTCTTCAGGAGTTTGTAATTCTCCTTGTAGAGTTCATTCACATCCTTTGTTAAATTTACTCCTAGGTATTTTATTTTTTTTGAGGCTATTGTGAATGGAGTTGTTTCCATATATTCCTTCTCAGTTTGTTTGTTGTTGGTGTATAGAAAAGCTAGTGATTTTTCTAAGTTGATTTTGTATCCTGCCACCTTACTGCAGCTGTTTATGGTGTCTAAGAGTTTTTGTGTAGAGTTTTTTGGATCTTTAAGGTATAGGATCATATCGTCTGCAAATAAGGATATTTTGGCAGTTTCTTTACCTATTTGTATTCCTTTTTTTCTTCTTCTTGCCAATTGCTTTGTCTAGAAATTCCAGTACTATGTTGAGTAGGAGTGGCGATTGTGGGCACCCTTGTCTTGTTCCTGATTTTAGGGGGAATGGTTTCAGTTTTTCACTGTTAAGTATGATGTTGGCTCTAGTTTTGTCATATATAGCCTTTACAATATTGAGGTACATTCCTTCTATTCCTAGTTTTCTTAGAGCTTTTATCATGAAGTGGTGTTGGATCTTGTGGAAGGCTTTTTCTGCATCTATTGAGATGATCAAGTGGTTTTTGTCTTTGTTTCTATTGATGTGCTGTATTACATTTATAGATTTGCTTATGTTGAACCACCCCTGCATCCCTGGGATGAAACAACTTGGTCGTGGAGAATAATCTTTCTGATGTATTGTTGGATTCAGTTTGCCATTATTTTATTGAGGATTTTTTGTGTTGATATTCATTAAGGAAATTTGCCTATAGTTCTCCTTTTTGGAGGTGTTTTTGCCTGGTTTTGGAATAAGTGTAATACTTGCTGCATAAAATGAGTTAGGCAGTGTTCCTTCCCATTTTATTTTGCGGAACAGTTTAAGGAGAGTTGTATTAGTTCTTCTTTAAACATCTGATAGAATTCAGCAGTGAATCCATCAGGTCCTGGACTTTTCTCTTTTGGGAGGCTCTTTATGGCAGTTTCAATTACTTTTTGTGTTATAGATCTATTCAGGTGATTTATATTCTCTTGGTTCAGTTTTGGGTGGTTGTAAGTTTCTAGAAATCTTTCTATTTCTTTGAGATTTTCAAATTTATTAGAGTATAGGCTTTCAAAGTAGTCTTGGATGATTTTCTTTATTTCTGTGATGTTTGTTGCTATCTCTCCTTTTGCATTTCTGATTTTACTGGTTTGGGTTTTTTCTCTCCTCATTTAGTCAGGTTTGCCAGGGGTTTGTCAATCTTATTTATTTTTTCAAAGAACCAGCTTTTTTTTTTTATTCATATGTGCATACAAGGCTTGGGTCATTTCTCCCCCCTGCCCCCACCCCCTCCCTTACCACCCACTCCGCCCCCTCCCTCTCCCCCCTACCCCCTCAATACCCAGCAGAAACTATTAAGAACGAGCTTTTTGTTTCATTGATTCTGTGTATGGTTTTTTTTGTTTCTATTTCATTGATTTCAGCACTTATTTTAATTACTTCTTTCCTTCTGCTTGTTTTGGGATTTGCTTGTTCTTGTTTTTCTAGGAGTTTGAGATGTAGTGTTAGGTCATTGATTTGAGATCTTTCTGTCATTTTAATATATGCATTCATGACTATAAACTTTCCTCTTAGGACTGCCTTTGCTGTGTCCAGTAGGTTCTGGTAGGTCGTGTTCTCATTTTCATTAACTTTCAGGAACCTTTTAATTTCTTCTTTTATTTTATCAGTGACCCATTTGTCATTGAACAATGTGTTGTTCAGTTTCCAATTGTTTGTGATATTTACTGCTGTTTTTGTTGATTTTTAGTTTTAATACATTGTGGTCAGACAGAATGAATGGGATTATTACTATTTTTTTACATTTGCTGAGGCTTGCTTTGTGTCCTAAGATATGATCAATTTTTGAGAAGGTTCTATGGGCTGCTGAGAAGAATGTGTATTGTGCAGAAGTTGGATGAAATATTCTGTAGCTCCATTTGATCTATGGTGTGATCTAGTTCTAGAGTTTCTTTATTAATTTTTTGTTTGGATGATCTATCTATTGGTGATGGGGGGTATTAAGGTCTCCCACTACCACTGTGTTGGAGTTTATATATGTTTTTAGGTCCTTCAGAGTATGATTGATGAAATCGGGTGCGTTGATGTTGGGTGCATATAGGTTGATAATTGTTATTTCCTTTTGGTGTATTTCCCCTTTTCTTAGTATGGAGTGTCCTTCTTTATCTCCTTTGATCAATGTAGGTTTGAAGTCTACTTTGACCGAGATAAGTATTGCTACCTCTGCCTATTTTTGGGGACCATTGGGTTGGTAAATCTTCTTCCAGCCTTTCACTCTCAGCCAGTGCTTATTTCTGTTGATGAGTTGGGTCTCCTGTAGGCAGCAGATTGTTGGATCTTCCTTTTTAATCCAGTTTGCCATTCAGTGTCTTTTGATGGCAGAATTTACTCCATTTACATTCAGTGTTAGTATTGATAAGTAGATGGTGATCCCTGTCATGTAGTTGTCTTTGTTGGTTAAGGGTTTGATTGTGTATAGCTGAATCAGTGTTACTCTTTACTTTCTTGCCTTTTCTTCTGTGATTTGGTATTGCCTGCCCTTTCATCGTTTTGTTTGCTTTCATTATCTATGTGCAGAATTCCTTGGAGAATCTTTTGTAGTGGTGTCTTGGTGGTCATATATTGTTTTAGTTTCTACTTTTCATGGAAGAGTTTTATTGCTCCATCTATTTTGAATGATAGTTTTGCTGGGTAGAGTATCCTAGGATTGAAGTTATTTTCATTCAGTGCTTTGAAGACCTCACTCCATGCTCTTCTTGCTTTTTAAGTTTCTGTTGAGAAGTCTCCTGTGATTTTGATGGGTTTACCTTTGTATGTTATTTGTTTTTTCTCTCTTACAACCTTCAGTATTCTTTCTCTAGTCTCTGTACTTGTTTTAATGATAATATGTCGTGAGGTAGTTCTATTTTGGTCAAGTCTGTTTGGTGTTCTGGAGGCTTCCTGTACCTGAATGGGTATAGTTTTCTCTTGATTTGGGAAATTTTCTGTTATTATTTTGTTGAATATATTATGAATCCCTTTTGCTTGCACCTCTTCTCCTTCTTCAATGCCCATGATTCTGAGATTAGGTCTTTTGATGGAGTCAGTGAGTTCTTGCATTTTCTTTTCACAAGTCTTGAGTTTTTTTAAGCAGTTTGTCAGGTTTTCCTTTAATTGCCATTTCATCCTCAAGGTCTGAGATATTGTCTTCCATTTGTTCTACTCTTCTGGAATGGCCTTCCATTTTGTTTTGTATTTCTGTTTCATTCTTTTTTGATGTTTTCCATATCATGGGTTATTTCCTCTTTAATATTGTCAATTTTTGCCCTTAATTCGTTTATCTCTCTATTTATGGTGGTTTCAGTTTAGTTTGGTGTTTATTTAGGGCTTCTATGATTTCATTGATTTGTTTGTAGGTTTTCTCATATTCTTTGTTTTTGTTGTGTTGGAATTTCTTGCGTGCTTCCTGTATGTTTTGTTGACCATGTCTAGTAACATCTGTATGAAATTCTCATCGCTTACTTGTAGGATTTCTTCTTTTAGGTGTTGTTGTGGGCTTCGTTGGGGTCCTTGATATAGTTTATCTTCGTTTTGTTGGAGTCTGGATCTGTGTATCCGTTTTCTTCATTTTGCTCTAAATCCTGTACTACTTTATTTTTGGGGGGAGAATGGTTTCTCACCCTTTTTCTTATTCCCATATTTCCACTAGGTACCGTTTCTATCCCTGGACTATGTGTAATGTAGTATTAGCTGGGTAACAATATTAAAACTAACAAAACCAAGAGAGAAGGATAAAAAAGAGAAAGAGATGGAACGATAAAAGGAAGAGAGAAGAGAGGAAAAGAGAAAAAAACAAAAAAACCAAAAAATGGGAGAGATGGTCGGTGATCAAACAGCAAACCAGGCAGCAAATCCCTTAAAGAAGGGAAAAATAAAAAAAACAAAAAGGGAAAAAAAAAATCACCAGTTCTGGAACTATAGAATTGTGGTCTTAGTTTTTCTGATGTTACTCCTTTAGCATCCAGTCCTCTCTGTGTGTGTCTCTTAGGCAGGTTTCAAGCTGTCCTGTGATGGGTGGCAGGTGGGTGGGGTCCCATGGGCCTATTGTTGGAGGCCTTTGGTTGAGGCTAACTAGTGGGCCTTTGGAGCATAGGCCTGGCATGCCTGAAGGGCATGGGCCAGCGGAGTGGAGATCCTGTGTGTCTGGATTGCTGGCTTGGTAGGCTTTAGTGGACAGCCCTGGTGGAGATTGTGCAGGCCTTTGCAGACGTAAGGGGAGCAGCCCAGTGGAGATTGTGGAGGCCTGTGCAGGACTGAGGGCATGGCCTGGAGGAGATCGTGAATGTCTGTGGATTGCCAGCTTGGCAGGCCTTGGGGGCATGGCCTGGCAGAGCGGAGTTTGTGCAGGCCTGTGCAGGCCTGGGGGTGCAGCCCAGTGGAGCAGAGATTGTGTGTGTGTGGATCCCCGGCTTTGCAGGATATACATTTCCTTAATCCATTTATTAGTTGTAGAGCATCTGGGGTGTTTCCAATGCTTGGATATTGTGAACAGTGCTGTAGTAAGCACGGGAGTCAAGTGTCTTTATTGTATCCTGACTTACATTCTGCTACCAGGAAATTTTAAATTTCCTCTCTGTATCTTCAGTGACCCACTGATCATTCAAAAATGCATTGTTCATCTCCATATGTTGAAATATTTTCCATAGCTTCTCTTGTTATTGATTTTTCATTTCTCACTGTGGTATGATAAAATGCAGGATGTTATTCAATGTAAGACTTGCTTTATATCCTAAAATATCTATCTTGGAGAAAATTCCAGGATACTGAGAAGAATGTGTGTTCTGTAGCTATTGTATTATACCCATTTGATCTATTATGTTAAATCTGAAATCCTTATTGATATTTTGTCTGGATGACCTTTTGATGAGTGTGGGGTAATAAAGTCACCTACTATTACTGTGCTGTGGTTTATCTGAGCTTTTCTGTGATCAGATCATGAGGGCTATGACCTAATCAATGGATAAATCTGTTAGTGGATTCATAATTGGACCATTGGGAGGTGTTGGAAACTGTGGGAGATGATTGGAAGAAGTGGGTCTCTGGGGTGTGTGCTTTGAAGAGCATATCTTGTCCCCACCCTCTTACTTTGTTTGTCTGATTTGCATCCCAGCTGCATGAGGTAAGCATTCACTTGTGCCATATGCTCTCTGCCATGATGTTTTTGCCTCACCTTAGGCTGAAAGTGGACCAAGCAACAGTGGACCAAACCTTCTGAAACTATGAGCCAAAATAAATCTTTTTCCCTTTAAATAAGTTGTTTTTCCCTTTAAGCTGTATGTCACAGTGATGGAACACTGACTAGCACACCAAGCACCATTGTTACATCACACACCTTTTCCTTAGAAATGCAGGGCTGCTCCACAGATGAGCTGCCTACTTGAACTTCTTCTCCTGAAGTGACCTAGATTCTGGCAGAAAGCAACCTCCAGATCTCAGCAGCAACTAGAAATATCTTAAATTGCTGGTGAGGATACCAAATGGTATAGTCTCTTGGAAAAACATATTGATTGTCTCATATAGGGTTAAACATATATCCATCATATGATATTACCCACCTAGGTTTATACACAAAAAAATGAAAATTTAGGTTCACATAAAAATCTGTGCATGAGCACTATTCATAACATCTGAAAGGAGAAAGCTTGAATGGATGTATAAAATGTGTTATAACCATACAATGGAATATTATTCACCCTTGAAAAGGAAGGAAATTATGACACACGCTGAGACATGGATGAGCCTTGAAGACCTGATGGTAAGTAAAATAAGCCAGTCACTATGTATGGTTCTTTTTAAATGAAGTTCCTAGAGTAGTCAAATAGAAGCAGAAAGGAAAATGTTGGGTACCTGGTGTTGGAGGTAGGAAGGATGGAAACAATGTGTAATGGATCCAGAGTTTCAGTTTGCTTGTTTTGGCAGTACTAGAGTTTGAGCTTGGCCTTGTGCTTACTAGGCAACCGCTTTACTGAGTCACACTGACAGCACCTTGGAGAGGGGCCAGTTTGGGATGAAGAAAAAGTTCTTGAGATTCACGTAGGTGATGGTTGCACAACAACGTGAATGTGGTTATTGCTACATAGTTGTACACTTGAACATGGTTTAAAATAGTAAATTTTATGTTATATATATTTCAGTCACTCAAGCCCCATGTATGAATGTTTGTGGCAGTTTTATTCATAAAAAAACAAATCAACTGTACATCAACTGATGGAAAATTTTATATAATAGAATACTACACACCATCAAAACGAGCAGACTATTGACACTCTTCAACATGAATCTCAAGTGCATTTTGCTAGTGAAAGGAGACAGAATTAACCTACATACTGTATGATAAGACATTTTCAACAAAAACCACAGGGAAATTTTTCAATGATTCATGATGAGGGGAAAGTTTGAGAAAGTGGCAGTGCTAGGGAATTTTACTGAAGGAAGAGAACTATTTTGTACTTTTATTGTGGTAGTGGTTATATGACATGATGCAATTGTTAAGAATGAAACATCTGTTTATTCCAAAAGTGAATTACTGTTCTTAAATTTGAAAAGACTGCACACCTGTAGACCCAGCTACTCAGGAGGCTGAGGCAGGAGGATCACTTGAGCCCAGGAGTTCCTCTGTCTCAAAAAAAATTAGATAAAAATTTGGATGTGTAAAAATTGGCATCTGTAGGCTTTTGAACTAATGCTGTCAGCCTTCAGTGAAGAAACAAACCACTTAGTGATCAATGCACAGAGGCTCCTGTGGTTCCTTTATAAGTCAGCCTTTATTTCACAGCATACCAAGAGAGAGTCCGTGAGTAAAGACTTAAATTGCTAAAAAGTGGAAGAAATTTGGGAAAAATTAGGAAAATATTTTTATACTTTAGAGTTGGTAAGACCTTTAAAAGCCAAGTAGGAAATCCAGAAATCAATTTCTTTCCTTAATTTTTTTTGTGGTAGTGGGGCTTAAACTCATAGCCTCCTGCTTGCTTTGCAATCACTCTACACCTTTGAGCTGAGAGTCCACCTCCCTTTTTACTTATTTACTAATTTACTTATTTCTCAGATAGGGTGTTGCTTTAGTCCAGGGCCATCCTGGACATTATTGATCCTCCTACCTATGTCTCTCATGTAGTTGGAGTTGCAGGCATACAGCATCATGCCCAGCTTCTTTCTTTCTTTCTTTTAAGTTTTGATACTATATCCCAAGCTGGTCTTGAACTTGCAGTCCTTGTGTCTCAGCCTCCCAAGGGCTGAGATTACAGATTACTGCACCATAACTGGATTCAATTTCTTAAAGTACAGATTCATTGGTGTCATAAAATATTTTATATAGATATGATATCATAAACCAAGTTAAAGGACAACAGTTATTTTTGGCAGCTCAACAGTTGCATAAACATTGGATAATGTTTTCAAAAACTTAATAAAATGTCTTCATAAGCTAGGTTCAAAAAGCCACTTCATGCTGGCCATAGTGGCACAGGCCTGTAATCCCAGCATTCAGGAGTTTGAGGGAGGAGTATTGTGAGTGCCAGGCCAGCCTGGGTGACATATTAAGAGTCTTTAACCTCCATCTCCCCTTTTAACTTGGTAAAGACTACAACCTACAGTGAATGGCTCACAGGAAACCTTGGTGATCATTACTGACCAAGACAAGAATGCTTGATTTCTTCCTGACTTATAATTTAGGAAGCCCTGCACAAACAAGAAGAAAAACAAATGAGTTATAAATATTAGAACAAGAAAACTGCAGAAAATATTAAAGTCCAAACTAGAGTTTAGCAAGGTTTCCAGGTAAAAGACCTAATTAGTTATCAGTGGTATCCCTTTAGTGGAGCAGCAATCAATAAAACAAAGACAGGAAAAATTAAAGGCCCTAAGAAGGACTGAGTGAATTTTAGAGTTGTAAGTATGGGTATCTTGGGTACAGGGCTGTAGCTGTGTGGGTAAGGACAGGCATGAATGCAATTGAGCATATCCTATTCCTTTGCCCAGGATAACGTGCGTGGGAGACCCTAACCTCAGCCTCACCCCCTAGGAATTGTCTTTTTCTTTTTTTTATGTTTCTTTTTTATTGTAATTTTTATTAGGATATATTCATTATGGGGGTGATTCATAATGACAATTCCGATTAGTCTTATATTGTACATTATTTATATTACCCTTATCGTCTCTTCCCTTCAGCCCCTCTCCCAGTCCACCTAAAGCAATTGCAAGAGGTTTTTTAGTTGTGTTTTATATAGGTATATGAAGTTCATCAACCATATACCGTCACCTTAATCTCCTTCATTCACCCTCCCGCTTCAACTAGTACCCCTCCCCCACACACTATGCCTATTTTACAGTCGTGGTTTTTGTTAATATTTAATTGACATTCAAAGGGAAGACTCAGTGTATACCATCTGTGGGTGTGCTTTACTTTGTTTGGTCTGTTCCAATATTCTCCCTTACCTCTTTACCTTCCTCCTCCCCACCGTTATTCAACAGTTTCAATATACATCCTTATGTCCTCTACTTTTGCATCTTATGGTATGCGCTATTACTGATGCTCTAACATTCTCTTTTCCTTTCCCTCTTTCTCGGAGTTCCATAGATTAGTTCCATTATTACAAACATGTTCTACAACTGAATTTGTATAGGTTCATGCTTGTTTTTGTGTATATGTTTATGTTTGGATACATGGTGTATTCCCAGAACATTTGCAACCAAACCATGTGGCTGGACCAGGTCCCACCCTTATCAACCGTACTTTATTTTTTTTTTCATTTTTCTTTTATTATTCATATGTGCATACAAGGCTTGGTTCATTTCTCCCCCCTGCCCCCACCCCCTCCCTTACCACCCGCTCCGCCCCCTCCCTCTCCCCCCCTCAATACCCAGCAGAAACTATTTTGCCCTTATTTCTAATTTTGTTGTAGAGAGAGTATAAGCAATAATAGGAAGGAACTCAACCGTCCTTTAAAGCATTAAAAAGATCCATGTTCCTAGGCTAAGTTTCGCCTTAGCCCGCTGCAGCCTTGCCCAAGGTTCTGTTGCTTCTCTGGTCACCAGCAAGCAACCTCTTGGAAATTAGCGTCTCCCTTTGGTTGGTGGATCTACCGCGCCCTTCCCGCTCTGCCCCGCCCCCTACCCCGTCCCTCCCTGCTGTGCCAATCCCAAACCCCAGCTCCTGAAGCCCCGCCCCTCACGCCCTTCGCGGTGCAGAAACCGGAAGCGAGGACGCGCGTCTGCGCATGCGCTAATCCCCGCCCTATCACCTTGCGTCTGCGTCCGCCATATCGGACCTCCTTGCACCTCCGCCGGGTTTGCCTTAGTTTATAGTCTACCAGGTCTCGCCTGGCCTCATTCTGGTGTAGACCACTGGAGTCAGAGGTCTCGGCCTGGGCATCGGCGGCCATAGGTTAAGCACTAGCGCCCGCTCCCGGGCCTGCGTCACCTGCGGTGTTTGCTCGAGCAGCTCCGGTTACCGCATCGCGGACGCTGGGCTGGGGGTGGTTGTCACGCAGGCTGGGTGGGACAGTCACTGTCGTAGTTAATTTGTTTCCCAATGCGTCCTTTGCTCTCTTTCTAGAAAGGGAAGGCATCGCTGCCATTCGGGGGACGGGGACAAACAAGAGCCTCCGCGTCGCTCTCTGCGCTGGTCTGCGGATTTCAGCGTGTCGGGTGAGCTCGGTCCCCGCCTCTCCCCTCCAGCATTGGCTAGCATTGAATCTTTGAACTGTACTGTGTCCACGGGCATCAGTTAGATGGATTATGTTCAGATACATTAACAGTGAGATGGTTTTTAAAAACTATTTGTCACCGGTGGCCACGCATGTAATGCTAGCTCCTGGGGTGGCTGAGATCAAGAGGATCGAGGTCAGCCTGGGCAAATAGTTCCTGAGACCCCCCCATCTCTAGAATAAAAAGAGAAAAATGTACTGGAGGTGTGGCTCAAGTAGTAGAGCGCCTGCTTTGCAAGTGCGAAGCCCTGACTTCAAACCCCGTTCACACATATACACACACACACCCACACACCCACGCCAAACAAGAAAACAACCACCACTTTGTTAATTCTCTTCTTGTCAAATGCATTTTATTAATAAAATGATACATTTTAGTCATTTGCCTATAGAGTCTTAAATTTCACACTGTAAAGTTGCCAGTTTTATTTTTTCCCTTTTTATCTCTTGCACTTCCCATTTTTGTTTTTTAAATTCCTTTGCTGCACTCTCCAGGACTCCTAGTTGCATGGGACAGTAAGTAGCATTAGAATTTGCATCCGTGCCTTGTTCCTGCTCTCGGAAAGACCTAATCTACAATTTCACGGTTATGTAGGCTGTTTGCTGTAGGTGTTTACATCTTTTTCCAAGTGTGACCTTTTCCCTTCTAGTTATTCTAGTGGGCTAGATGGTAATGAGCCCACTAGAGTTGGTTATGAATATTGAAATAGATTAGTCACTTTTTTGTGTGTCTAAAGGGATGGGCCATATAATCTTTTCTCTATTAATGTTGGGACTTTATTAAAAATGATTCGTTTATTTGTTTTTGGCGGTACTGTGATTTGGTCTCAAGGCCTTGCGCCTGTGTCAGGTGCTCTACCACTTGAGCCACGTCCCCAGCCCATTTTGCTTTGGTTATTTTTAATATTCACTCTAGCTTTATGCACAGGCCAGCCTGGACTGGGATACTCCTATTTGTGCTTCCCTGTGTAGATGAGATGACAGGGGTGCTACACCACTAGCCCAGCCGTTGACTGAGATGGGTTCATGTGAAATTTTTGCTCCACCTGGCCGCAAACCTTGATCCTCTCTGAAGCTCTGCTTTCTAAGTAGCTAGAATCACAGGCTTCAGCCACTGTGCCTAGGTCAATGATTCAGTTTTTAACAATACTTAATTTTGGGAGTGAAATAAACTTGGTTTGTGATTTATTTTCATTTTTCACTTCTCCACAGTATCAATTTTTGAAGTTGTTTATACATTTATTCATATGTGTATACATTTTTTAGGCCATGCCTCCCACCTGCCATCCTCAACTCCCCCTCCGCTGCCACCTGCCCTTGCTTACAGGCAGAACCGGTTCTGCCTTCTTCTCCAATTTTGTTGAAGAAAAAACATAAGAGATAATAAGAAAGACATAGCATTTTTGCTACCTTGAGATAAAGATAGCTATACAGAGTGATTCCTAGCGTTGCTTCCATGTACTTGTGTATTACAACTCAAATTGGTTCAACTCTACTTGAACTCTTCACTACTTCCTGGTCACTTTCCCATAGTGGCCTCTGTCAGTTTAAGATTACTTTATTTGCTCCTCTACTATGGGCACATCAAACACTTTCAAGTTTTAGGTTTCCTTCCCTTTCCCTATTCCTCCTGTACGCGTTCTCCCCTTAGTGTGTGACCCATGTCCAATATCATTGTGTTTGTTTTAGATCTATAACCCACATATGAGGAAAGCATATGATTTTTGGTCTTCTGAGCCTGGCTAACTTGGCTTAAGATGATGTTCTCCAGTTCCATCCATTTACCTGCGAATGACAAAATTTCATTTTTCATTGTGGCTGAATAAAATTCCATTGTGTATAAATACCACATTTTCTTAATCCTTTCGTGGGGCATCTTGGCTGTTTCCATAACTTGGATATTGTGAACAGTGCTGCAATAAACATGGGTGTGCAGGTGCCTATGGAGTTACCTGAGTCTCATTCCTTTGGGTATATCCCTAGGAGGGGGATTACTGGATCATATGGCAGATCTATGTTTAGTTTTTTAAGAAGCCTCCATATTGTTTTCCAGAGTGGTTGTTGTAGCTTACATTCCCACCAGCAGTATATGAGGGTTCCTGTTTCTCTAAAACCTCGCCAACATCTGTTGTTAGTGTTTTTGATGACAGCTATTCTAACGGGTGAGATGAAAACTTAGTGTGGTTTTAGTTTGCATTTCCTTTATGATCAGGGATGGTGAGCATTTTTTCATGTGTTTTTTGGCTATTTGGATTTCTTCCTTTGAAAAAGTTGTTTAGTTCAGTTGCCCACTTCCTTTGGTTCATTGATTTTGGGGGAGAATTTAGTTTTTTGAGTTCCCTGAATATTCTGGTTTTTAGTCCTTTATCTGATGTATAGCTGGAAATATTTTCTCCCACTCTGTGGGTGGTCTCTTCAGTTTAGAACCATTTCTTTTGATGAGCAGAAGCCTTTTAATTTCATGTAGTCCCACTTGTCCATCCTTTCTCTTAGTTGCTGAGCTGCTAGAGTTCTACTGAGGAATTCTTTGCCTATACCTGTTGTTTCCAGAGTATTCCCTGCTCTTCCCTGTATTAACTTCGGAGTTTCTGGTCTGATATTAAGGTCCTTAATCCACTTTGAGTTGATACTAGTAGAGGGTGATAGGCATGGATCTAGTTTCAGTTTTCTGTAGGCAGATAACCACTTTTTCCAGCAATATTTGTTGAAGAGGCTATTATTTATTGTATGTTTTTGGCTCATTTGTCAAAATAAGGTAGGCATAGCTGTGTGGATTCATATCTAGGTCCTCTATTCTGTTCCACTGGTCTTCATGTCTGTTTTTGTGCCAGTACCATGCTGTTTTTATTGCTACTGCTTTGTAATATAGTTTGAAGTCAGGTATTGTGATACCTCCAGCATTTCTGTTTTGCTGAGCATTGCCTTGGCTATTTGTGGTCTCTTGTGTTTTCAAATAAACTGTAGGGCAGATTTTTCAATCTCTGTGATGAATATCCTTGAGATTTTGATGGGAATTGCATTAAACATGTAGATTGCTTTTGGTAGTATAACCATTTTTACTATGTTGATTCTACCAATCCATGAGCATGGGAGATCTTTACACCTTCTGTAGTCTTCCTCAATCTCTTTCTTTAGAGGTTTGTAGTTCTCCTTGTAGAGGTCATTCACATCCCTTTTTTAGGTTTACTCCTAGGTATTTGATTTTTTTTGATGTTATTGTAAATGGAATTGTCTTTCAGTATTCTTTCTAATTTGTTCATTGTTAGTGTATAGAAAAGCTAGTGATTTTTGTAAGTTGATTTTGTATTCTGCCACATTGCTAAAGCTGTGTATGGTGTCTAGGAGTTTTTGGGTAGAGTTTTTTGGGTCTTTGAGGTATAGGGTCATGTCGTCTGCAAATAGGGATGTGTTGACAGTTTCTTTACCTGTTTGTATTCCTTTTACTTCTTGTCTTATTGCTCTGGCCAGGAGTAATAAGAGTAGGTGTGGGAAGAGTGGGCACCCTTGCCTTGTTCCTGACTTTATGGGAAATGCTTTCAGTTTTTCTCCATTCAGTATGATGTTGGCTGTAGGTTTGTCATTTATAGCCTTTATAATTCAACAGTACCAGTTTTTAATATTGCTTTGCATTTATATGTATGAAATCTTGCATGTATCTGTAGCCATATATCTCTCTGTTTTTTAGCCATACTCTTCTGAACTTGGAAATACCCAGAAAAAGTTACTTCCTATGTTGGAATTATGAATTCCTACCTTATTTGGTGAACTTGCTGACAAACAGTTTGCAACTTGTTTCTTTCTTTCTTTTTTCTTTGTGGAGATGTTTTACCTATGGAATTGTTTTCTTTCTTTTTTTTGTGACAAGGTCTCACTATGTAGCCCAGACTGTCTTGAACTCGTGATCTTCCTGCCTCTGCATACTGGGATTACAGACGTGCACCACAATACCTGACATGATTCATTCTTATTCATAAGGTTTTTGTCTGTGCTGTGTTGCTCTTAAGATTGCTGAGTTTAAGCAGGATGTACGTATGTACATATGTACATTTTTAGCCCATGTGATTCTGTTAGTTTATAAATGTTATCAATTTTGTTCTTTTTTTCCCTCTTTTTTTGGTGGTACTAGGATTTGAACCATGACTTCAGCCCTTTTTGCTTTAGTTTTTTTTCCAGATAGGATCTTGCTTTTTACCTGGGCAGCCCTCCTATGTATAGCTTGGATTACAGGTATGAACCACCATACCCAGTGTATTTGTTGATATGGATCTCTCTGACTCTCTCCTCCTGAGTAGCTAGGGTCATAGGCATGAGCCACAGTGCTTGGCCTCTATTTTGCTTTTATCTTTCTAAACCTTATGTTGTTCTTTTTTCCAATGTCATAAATCAATGGTTAGCCTGTTCAGACTGATTTTTTTAACGTTTTGCTTTTACATGTAGATGGTGATAGTAAATACACAGACATGTACACACAAACATGCAGTTACATTACTAAACCAGGTGTAGGTTTTCAGCTGAAATTTTGTCAGAAACAGTTAACTTTCTTCTGTTCTGCTGCATAACCAGTCCTGACTCATTAAAGATAAATGTGTATCTCTTCATCCCTACAACACATGCCTCATTTTTATAAAGCACATACCACCACCCAATGTATTTTGTTTATTACTGTCTTCCCTCCAAAGACTGTAACATCTTTGTGCTTCAGGGTATTCCTATTTTTTTAAATATAAAATGTGGGATTTATTAGAAAGGGAAGGCTACAGCTAGAGAAGTACAGCAGTCCCGGAAGCTGGTAGCTCCTATTTTTTTTTTCAATGCTTTATTCCCCTTGATAGCATGTGGTTAACTGATTCCAAGATTCCTTACCTCTAAACTGGTTGTATTTTTTCTTGTTGTTTCTTTTAAACTGCTTGTAATAATATCTGATTGCATGATCTAAGTATAGACATCTTTTTGTTAAATCAGGGTGGCTCAAATGGAATACATTATTATTTATATAATAAAATTTTTTTTTCCTTTGCAGTATTGGGGTTTGAACTCAGGACCTCACACATGCTAGACAGTTGCCATACCACCTGAGCCACACCTTAGCTGCCTTCTTTTACATTTTTTCTGGTGCTAGGTATCAAACCCAGAGTGTTGAGCATGCTAAACAAGTGCTTTCCCACTGTGCTATACCCTTAGCCATAAAGATTTGTATGGACTTTTGAACATGTCACTTGTTACAGCAAAGTGGAAGGAAGTGTTGAATTTTTGTTTGAGCTGTGTGAGAAAGCACTGCAGATATCACTGTTGGGGATGGTGTGTGTCAGGTATTCTTTGGCTATTAGTGCTATAGAGGTGAAATAGCACGTGAGTTGTAGCAAAGCAGGCTTCTTTGCCTCCTGCATATGGAATTCAGTGGGTTGATGTTCTTTCTCCAAAACTCAGATTGGGGGTGAACCCTGCAGCTCATGGTCAAAGACTGAGCAGTAATGCCAGTTAGCTTTCCAAGGGATGCAGAATAAGAAATATTGAGAGTGGAGCCCTCACAAGCCTCGAGTCTAAGTAAATCAGTGCTTTCCTGGGTTTGAAACATGGAATATTGCAGTAAAAAAAAAAAAAGAAGAAACATGGAATGTGTATTCTTGTGGGTGAAGGCACTGTTTAATACATTTTATGCTTTTTGATACAACAGGCAAATTGATAGGCAGTTTTTAGACTTCAGTTAACTCACAAAATGTCACTCAACTTCTTCTGTACGTAAACAAGGAGCAGAGAGCACTGTTTTCTAGCTCTAGGAAGAGATAAGGTTCTGTCTTTGTGTAAGACCAGGGTATGTTTGGTTGTCTGTCTGTCTGTCTGTCTCTTTCTCTCTCTCTGTTTTGAGGGGAGTCATCAGTCACAGTTGATATGCTGCATCCTCTAGGCTCATGACTGGAGAATCGTGGGGATGTCAGGATGCTAATGTCAGCTTGTGCCTTACTTGTCACTTCTCAGTATCCTGCTTATTTTCCTGAAGGGGACGCACAGGAAGAAAAAAATGGCTGCTGGATTAAAGAGAAATATGATTCAGGTGAGTAGAAGGTACCAATGTTCCCAAAGAGCATTTCCATTCTACTGGGTTTCCCTCTTGCTGATTGAGAGCACAGTTTAGCAATCTGTTTCTATCTGGGATAACAGTGCAAGTATTTTAGGCTTTGTAGGCCTCCCAAGTTCCTACTGCAAGGAAACTGCCATTTTAGTAAAAAGCAGCTATAGAGAGAATATAAACAAATGTTTTATTGTGTTTCAATAGGTCACTAGTGGCCAGTAATTAATCAATCATGCCAGCTAGTGAGCCTCCATAAGAACCCAAAAGGAGTGGGGTCTAGGAGCTAGGTTAGCTGAACATGTGGAGTGTGGTGACCACGCAGTGCAAAGTGTACCTGGTCCTACTCATTTCTTTATCTGGCTGCTCACCTGTATGTATGAGGAATTAAGAATGAAGGAGAAGTATTTTCTTGAGATTTAGCACATTCACCTAAAGAGAGGGTTGTGGAGCCCCTGCTTTGTAGCTGGTTTGTCAGAAGTGCAGGTGATGACCTACTGTTTGCAGCTGGCCTCTGAGGTAGGGAGCAGTTTCATGGACTGAGCCCTCAACCTGTGGGATCAAGTGGATAGCGTCAGGATCGAGTAGGACACCCAGCTGGTGTGCACTGTGGAGCTGCTCGGTGTGGGGGAGAATTCTCCTCACAGCTGCTATCAGAAGTGTTTTGTGCAGCATCTGAGGGATTGTGTGGACAGCAGGAGGAAACACTGGTTTTCTCCTGTCGATGTGATGAGCTGTGGAGAGAGGAACTTCTTGTTAGTGTAAGCGTATGAGGCAGGGTTTGTCCGTCAGGAAGCATGTCTGGGTAGAAATGGAGAGCGGTCTGCCCGCTGAGCCCTACAGCAGACACGGGGAGGTCACAGCATCCTCTCAGCTTCCTCAGACTTGACCCGTGTTGTCTGCCGCATCCCCACTCTTGCACACTGCCGGGGTTACTGCCTTTCTTAACGCAAGTTTTGGGTGTCTTAGGACTCAGTGACCTTTGAGGATGTGGCTGTGGAGTTTACCCAGGAGGAGTGGGCTTTGCTGGATCCTTTCCAGAAGGCACTCTACAGAGACGTGATGCTGGAGACAGTCTGGAATCTGGCCGCAGTAGGTAAGAATGGCAACATTCTTTCATGGCCTGACTTAGAAAACAATTTATCCTCTAGTTGACATTGCTCTAGAATTTGGGCTAAGGAGTGGTGTGTTAGTGTTCCATCATTGCTGTGACAAAATACCTGAGAAAATCAACTTAACGAGGAGAGATTTATTTTGACTCCCCGTTTCAGAGGTATCAGTCCATGGTTGTTTGGCTCCATTGTTTGTGGGCCTGTGGTGAGGCAGAACATCATGATGGTGAACACAGGTCAGAGCAGATCTTTTCACCTTGTGGCAGCCAGGGAGCAGAGAAAGGGACCAGAGAAAGTGGGGGTGTCCCCACTGACTTCCTTCCTCTCCACTCCGCCGCTCCTGTGATGGTTTCTATTGTCATATTATGAATCCATCAATGGATTAATGTGTTGATGAAGTTAGAGCCTCTTGATTCAATCACTGCCCCAAAGCTCCACCTCTGAAAACTGGTACTTTGAGAACGAAACCTTCAACACATTACTTCTTGGGAGATACTGCGAATCCAAGCCCTAATGGGTGTAAGACATGGGTCATCATTGACCCCCGAGGTGCTTGCACCATAGAAGCTTCATGATCAAAGTAAACACTGGTGCACTGAACTGCCTTCTTGTTTTTCTTGTTGTCGAAAGCCTTGAGGCGTGCTAAGTGTGACAATGTGGGCAGTCAGGGTTTGCGTTGGGGCACAGGAAGGTGGTTTGTGCCTTGAAGGGTTTTACTGCTGTGAATGCCCTCTACCCACAGACCACCAGGAACACATCTCACGCTAAACAAGTTGGGCGTGTATCGCAGTGCAGCATGGGAGAGCATATCCCATCGGGAGGCCTGAGCATCTTAGGAAGAGGGTGTTCGGATCCTGTTACAGGATGATTTGGGGATGGTTTTAAGGAAACAGACTGTATTAGCTTCTTAAGGCCTTCTGTAACAATACTGAGGACTAAAAATGACAAAAATTTATTCCTTAACATTTCTGGAGGCTGGGAGTCTAAAATCAAGGTGTCATCTAGGCTTTGTTTTTTCCTGAAAGCTATAGGAAAAAAAAAGAAAACCAAAACAAAACCAAATGCTTCTTGTTTCTTCCTAGCTTCTGATAGTTGCTGGCAGTCCTTGGTGTTTCTGGGTTGACAGAAGGATCACTCTAGTCTCTGCCTCCCCCATCTTCCCATGTACCTGTTTCTGATCTCTCTTCCTATCTAGACAATAGTCATTTGCATTTGTGGTCTAACCTAATCCAGAACAGCTTCATTTTAACTTGATTATATAGCTATATGTTTTAAATAGGCTTTATTTTTAAAATTTTATTTATTTTAATTATTTAAATTATTTTTATTTGTTTATTTATTTATTGATGGTACTAGGATTTGAACTCAGGGCCTCACACTTACTAGGCAGGAGGCCTACCACATGAGCCACTCCACAACTATTTGCTTGGGCTGGCTTCAAATAGAGATCCTCCTGATCTGCCTTCTGAGTACCTAGGATTATAGGTTTGAGTCAATGGTGCCCGGCTACTTTTATTTTTGGCTATACTGGGGTTTGAAATCAGTGCCTCTTGCTTGTTAGGCAAGTGCTCTACCACCTGAGCCATGCTTCTCTTTGCTTTAGTTTTTTTTTTCAGCTAGGGTCTCGCATTTTTGCCTGGACTGGCCTCAGATAGAGATCTTCCTACCCATGTCTCACATGTAGCTGAAATTACAGTTGTGCACCACTACATCGAACTTGTATATTGAGATGGGATTCTTGCTAACTATTTGTCCAGGTTGGCCTTGAACTAAGTCTTTCTGACTCTGCCTCCTGAGAAGCTGGGATTGCAGATGTGAGCCACTACTCCTAGCTCATTTGTCAATTCTTGTTCTTATTTCCTGAATTCTTGGAATCCTATCAGGAAACCATTGCCCGTGCCAGAATCTTAAAGTGTTTCCTTTGATAGTTTCAGTTTTAGGTCTTACATGAAGATTTTTGGTTCAGGGTGAGAGATCGTGGTCAATTTTCAGTCTTCTAATGTAGATGTCCAGTTTCCCAGTACCATTTGTCAAAAAAAGCCTTTCCTTTCTCTAGTATATGTTTTTGTCAGCTTTGTCTAGAATCAGTTGACTGACGATGGCATGAATTCATTTTTGGGTCCTCTGTTCTGTTCCATTGGTGTACAGGTTCTTATACCAATGCTGTATTTGGTACTATGACTCTGAGGTATGTTTTGAAATCAGTTATTGTTATGCCTCTAACATTGCTTTTTTTATTGTTTTATTATTCATATGTGCATACAAGGCTTGGGTCATTTCTCTCCCCTGCCCCCACCCCCTCCCTTACCACCCACTCCACCCCCTCCCTCTCCCCTCCACCCCCTCAATACCCAGCAGAAACTATTTTGCCCTTATCTCTAATTTTGTTGAAGAGAGAGTATAGGCAATAACAGGAAGGAACAAGTGTTCCTGATTGAGATAAGGATAGCTATACAGGGAGTTGACTCACATTAATTTCCTGTACGTGTGTGTTGCCTTCTAGGTTAATTCTTTTTGATCTAACCTTTTCTCTAGTCCCTGGTCCCCTTTTCCTGTTGGCCTCAGTTGCTTTTAAGGTATCTGCTTTAGTCTAGCATTGCTTTTTATTTGTAATTTCTTTGGCTATTCAGGGTCTTTTGTGTTTTCATAGGAATTTTGGGTTTTTTTTCTCTATTTCTGTGACATTGGAATTTTGATAGGGATTGCATTGGATCTGTAGGTCCCTTTGGGTAGTATGGCCCTTTTCAGAATATTAATTCTGCTGATAAATGAACATGGGAGCTCTTCCACCCTCTAGTGTCTTTCTCAGTTTTATAATTTTATACTTTTCAATGGAGAGATTTTTTACTTACTTGGTTAAGTTTATTTCTAGGAATCTTATTTTTACTGTGGGTATTATGAGTGGAATTAGCTTCCTGATTTTTTTTCTCATCCAGTTAATCATTGGAGTATAGAAAAGCTGATGATTTTTATATGTTGATTTTGTATCCTGCTACTTTGCTGAAAATGTTTACCAGATCTAAAAGTTTTTGGTGGAGTCTTTATGTTTTTCTATTTATAGAATCATATTCCCTGTAAACAGGAATAATTTGGCTTCTTCCTTTGCTACTTGTATGCTTTTTATTTCTTTCTTTTGCCTGATTGCTTGGGCTAGAATTTCTAGTGTTGTATTGAATAAAGAATGCTGAGAGTAGACATCCTGGCCTTGTTCCTGATCTCAGAGGAAATGCTTCCAGTTTTTCCCCATTCACCATGATTTTGGCTATGGGTTTGTCATAGATAGTGTTTATTATACTGAGGTATGATCCTTCTGATTTATTGAGGACTTATATTATGAAGGAATGTCAAATTTTATCAAGGACTTTTTTGTATCTACTATGATAATCATGTGAACTTTATCCTTGACTCTGTTCTGTAGTATATTTATTGATTTGTGTGTATTGAGCCATCCTTGTATCCCTGGAATAAAACCAACTTGATCATTGTGTATGATTTTTCAAATATGCTGTTCCTAATACTTTGAAACATTTTAAAATGATTTATAATACTTAACACATTGTAAATGCTGTGTAAATATTACACTGTATTGATTAGGGAATAATGACAAGAAAAAGAGAAGTGTGTACTTGTTTAGTTCAGATGGAAGTTTTCTCCATATTTTTTTCTATTCATGACTTGTTGAATTTGTGTATAAAGAAACTTGAATGTATTTATGAGGATTGGTTTTAGGATTTCTTTTCTGTTCCATTGATCTATTTGAATTTTGGGTGCTCACAATTCAACCTTTTTAGATTGGATGCTGACAGGAAGCAGAGAAAATTGTAGCATTGACCAGGCTGTATCAGAACAGCTGATGTCCTGGCTGTGTCAGACCAGCTTGAATAATACTGAGGTTTAGTTCCTTCCCTCCCTCCCTCCCATCTTTAGAAATTCAGAAGACCAGTGTTTTAATCTTGTCTTCTGGAAACATTTGTGGTTTTCCTTCATGATATACATTTCTGTCTCTGCAGGGTACCTACTACAGACTCCCCATCTGATCACCCAGTGGGATCAAGGAGAGGACCTACAGTCAGTGAAGAGAGGACTTGTCCAGGACACCTGTACTGTGGAGCATCAGGAAGGTGAGAATTCTGACTGAGGGTGGGTAAAAAAAATCAAATAGAAACAAAAAACTTTGCTTTGTCTGAGGAGGCTGATGTTCCACAGACACTTAGGATTATTATTTTGACTTTTTTAAGTTAGTTTTTTCATACTTTCTTTGTTCTTTGCAAAGACCTCCATCACTTTTTATTTTTTATTTTTTTGTGGTACTGGGCTTGAACTCAGGGCCTTCACCTTGAGCCACTCCACCAGCCCTATTTTTGTGAAGGGTTTTTTTCGAGATAGGGTCTCAGGGAACTGTTTGCCTGGGCTGGCTTTGCACTGTGATCCTCCTGATGTCTGCCTCCTGAGTAAGGAGGATTAAGGCGTGAGCCACTGGTGCCTGGCTTTCCATCTTGTTCTTTTAAAGTTAGTATTTGGAATGTGCATTTTATTCAGTTCCTTTCTGTTTTACTCTCCTAATGGTATTCTGATTATATTAATACTCGTGTCAGTTCTCATAGAACTACTGCTTAGTGAATGGTTTAACATTTTGCCTATGAATGCCAAAGTCCTGCAACAACCATACTGATGAAAGTGCTTTGCTTACTGATGACTCCATTTTTTTTCTTCCAGGTTTCAAGACTCAACTTAATACTAATGAATTAGTTGTTCATGATATTGTTGGACAAAAAATATCCAATGAACAGAAAATAGTAGGCTTGAAAAGAAATGGTTCCTGTTCCTCTATTATTTTACATGATAACAGGGAATCCCATGATACTGATCATGACAGCAAAAGTCATGATGGACATTTGAGGTTAGTACCCATCATATAAAAGAAGGTAGTGCCTTAGGAGAGAATCTTAAAATGTCTCGAAATTTAGAAATACTTGCATATAAGCCTAGGTCAAAAAGTTGAGTTCAGAAAGAATTTTGTCTTGATACTTTTTTCTACAAATGAGACTGTTATTGTATGTTTGACATGTACTTTAGTTGTAAGCAGTTATTAAGAAAATACCATGCTGTGTGCCAGTGGCTCATGCCTGTAATCCTAGCTACCTGGGAGGCAGAGATCAGGAGGATTGCAATTCAAAGCCAGCTCAAGCAAATAGTTTGTGAGACCCTATCTTGAAAATACCCAACACAAAAAAGAGCTGGAGATGTGGCTCAAGTCATAGAGCATTTGTCTAGTAAGCATGAGGCCTGGAGTTCAAACTCCAGTACTCCAAAAAAAAAAAAAAAAAAAAAGAAAATACCATAAGACAAAAACTTGGTGACAGTATTGGCTCTGGTAGAGCTCTCTGTAAGCTTTTAAGTCAATAGGGCAGAAAACATACACATTCACTGAAAATGGTAAAAAAATATATTGCTAATAATCTGTCTTTTATTTTTAGAAGTCACACGTTGGAGGACATATATGAATGTAATGAAGAAAATCAATGCACACAAATTACAAATATTAATATGCTCAACAGAGCTACTGAAGGAAAATCCTATGAATGCCATGAGTGTGGAAAGGCCTTCATGTTCCATTCATCCCTCAAGAATCACATTCGATCTCATACTGGAAACAAGCCCTATCAGTGTAAGGAATGTGGGAAAGCCTTCCATTTTCTCGCTTGTTTTAAGAAGCATATGAAGACTCCTACTGAGGAGAAGCCCTACGAATGTAAAGAATGTACCAAAGCCTTCAGTTGTTCCTCATTCTTTAGGGCACACATGAAGATTCATAGTGGAAAGGGAAGCTATGAATGTAAGGAATGTGGGAAAGCATTCAGTAGTTCTTCATACCTCACAGAGCATAAAAGAATCCACAGTGGAGATAAACCCTATGAGTGTAAGGAATGTGGGAAGGCCTTCAGTTGTTCCTCGTCACTCTCTAAACACAAAAGAATCCATAGTGGAGACAAGCCATATGAATGTAAGGAATGCGGGAAGGCCTTTAGTTCTTCCTCTCACCTCATAATACACATAAGAATCCACACTGGAGAGAAGCCTTACGAATGTAAAGAGTGTGGGAAGGCCTTCAGTGAATCCTCAAAACTCACTGTACATGTGAGAACACATACTGGAGAGAAACCCTATAAGTGTAAAGAATGTGGGAAAGCCTACAATTGCCCCTCCTCCTTAAGTATCCATATGAGAAAACACACTGGAGAGAAACCCTATGAGTGTCTCGAATGTGGAAAAGCCTTCTATCTTCCTACTTCCCTGAATACACATGTGAAAAATCAGAGTAGAGAGAAACCCTATGAGTGTAAGGAATGTGGGAAGGCCTTCAGTTGCCCTTCATCCTATAAAGTACACATGAGAGAACATGCTGGGAAGGTACAATACGAATGTAAGGAGTGTGGGAAGGCCTTTAGTCGTTCCTCTTCCCTCACTGAACACTTGAGAACTCACAGCGGAGAGAAGCCGTATCAGTGTAAGGAATGTGGGAAATCCTTCATTAGTTCCTCCCATCTCACAGTACATAGAAGAACTCACACCGGAGAGAAACCTTATGAATGTAAGAAATGTGGGAAGGCATTTATTTACTTCTCGGCCCTTAGCATCCACATGAGAACGCACACTGGGGAAAAGCCGTATGAGTGCAAGGAATGTGGGAAAGCATTTCGGCACTCTTCGTATCTTACTGTACATGCAAGAATGCACACTGGAGAAAAACCCTTTGAGTGTCTAGAATGTGGAAAAGCCTTCAGTTGTCCCTCATCCTATCGACGACACGTGAGAAGCCACACGGGAGAGAAGCCATATGAGTGTAGGGAATGTGGGAAAGCCTTTATTTGCCCAGCCTACTTTCGAAGACATGTGAAAATTCACACTAGAGAAAACACATAAATGTAAAGAATATGGGGTGCGTGGAAGGCTTTTCTAATCAGGCAGTTTACACAGTCTCATACTGTAACAACACCTTATGAATGTGACACAAGTAGAAGATTGTCCCTCATCCCTTTGAAGACTTGAGGACACCTGAGAAGTCCTGTGTGTGTAAACCATGTGGTAAAGCATTCCTGAGTGTTGCTTCACTTGTGTACAAAAATGTTCATACTAGAAATAAGATAAGTTCCTCACTATTAAAAAGAGACTGCTGGCTCACTGATTTCCAGTGTTTTCTAATGAGAAGATTTAAGGTGATAATCTTAACCTTTCAGCTCCAGGCACATGCTCTTTAGTAGGAGGTGCATTTATTTTAGCTCATATGTAAATGTTATTTCCATTATAAAATCTTTTGGACACATGAGTAAATTTTTAATTTTGGGATAAGGTCTTTCTATGTTGCCCAGGCTGGCCTTCAACTCTGGAATTAACTGAGCTGCTTACCTGAGGCTCCCAAGTACATAGGAGCACAAGCATGGCTACCATGACTGGCTGAAGTTTGTTTTCATATGTAGGCCAGAAAGCAGAAAGTTTTTTTTTTAAGTTGGTTTCTAGGGATGGGGATGTAGCTCAGTGGTAGAGTGCTTGCCTGGCATGCATAAGGCCCTGGGTTTGATCCCTAGCACCACAAGTAAATTGGTTTCTAATTCCAGTGTTTCTCTAAGTGTGTGGTCATTATGGTATGAACAGTGTTTCTTATCATTGTTTTTCATCTTTGGGGAAAGATATGGGAAGTTGCCTATCCAATATTTTTCTTTCCTTCCCTTTCTTTTTTACTAAGATAATCTGTTTGAGAATCTCAGTTTTTTATTCTTTTTTACTAAGATAATCTGTTTGAGAATCTCAGTTTTTTATTGTCAAAAGCTTGACATGTGTAATAAGTAATTTTAGCAGAAATTAATAAGTACTGTAAAGATCCTGGAGCAGACTGTGTCTGATATGCTCTTTTCATGTTTCAATCATTGTCCTTGCTCATGGCTGGGATTTAGATCAATATTTTGAGTTAAAAATTGTGTCAACAATGTATGGCTAGGGACTCCATTTCTCAGAGTCATTTCTTTTTCTAGTTGTCAGAGTTGTGTAGGTCTTTTTTTCTTGGTAGGACTGGGGTTTGAATTCAGGGCTTTGTGCTTGCAAATCAGGCACTCTACCACATGAACCACACCTCCGGTCCATTTTGCTCTGGTTATTTTGGAATTGGGGTCTCATGAAATGTTTGCCTGGGCTGGCTTGTAACCACAATCCTCCTGATGTCAGCTTCTAAAGTAGCTAGGATTATGGGCATGAGCCACTGGTGTCCAGCAGAATTGTCTAGGTTTGCATGAGGCTTGAAAGACTTAAGAGGAGAACCTCCAGTCCTCTGTGTGTAGGACCATGAGACAGGCAGAAAGTTGCAAGGGACCTGGTGGACTCCAGTGTTAGCTCATTTTTCTTTGAGCCCACTGATCCATTCTTGGTGGAACTGAACATTAATTGCATGGCTTCAGTTTCTGCTGAGGCTGTAGTTTCGGACATCTGCATAAGCTTCTCATGGCTGCACACAGCTTCTTGGATTTTGAGCCAAGCGCTGGTATTGTTATTTTGCTGATACTGAAGTCCCTCTGCACATTAACCGCCTTACTAGGTTCCATTTGGGGCATGGTCCCATCCCACAATGTCACTCTGCTCAAGAGGAAAGACATCTATTCAAATCTACTGTGGTCTCTAACGCAAGAAAAGTTGTGGATAGTAAAGGAAATTATGCTGGGTATAATTGGGGAATGTATTAGACAGAACTCATCAGTTTTAGTGGAGGAAGATTTATGTGATACCTTCAGAAGGAAGATTTTACTGTTTTTTTTTTTTTAATCAGAAAGGATGAACATTGTTTTAGGCACATTTAACTACCACCTTTTTATTTCTATTTTACTTTATTTCTAAAAAGTACAACTGTACCATTTTCCCTTTACCACTTTTTACTCTTTTATTTAAGATATACATTCACTAATCTGCATGAAGGGTAAATCTGCACAGCTTGATGAAATTTCACAGATGTCAACACCCTAGAAAACATATTTCAAGACTCCAGGAAGTTCATTCATTCCCTTTCTCAATAATGAACCCACAAGACAACCTGGTTTTGATTCTTGCTATAATTATTAGGTTTACTTTTCTCTTGATTTTAAAATAAATATTAATCTATAATATGTACAGTTACATGTTAGGCTTCTTTTGATGAATATAATGTGTAGTTTTCCTTTTAATTGCTCTTTTGGTAGACTTCTGCACTTACTTTTCTGGGTATGTGGAGGAATAAAATTACTGAGTCATCTGGATTCTATGTTTAGTTTTGATAGGTATTCCTCTTTTTCAAAATTTTGATTCCACCACTAAAGAAAAAAAAGAAAAAAAAAAACCAGTGTGTGAAAGTTTTAGTTTTTCAACTGGGACATTTTGTTTTTTGGAGACAGGGTCTCCAGGATTCAAGGCCTACATTAGCCTTGAACACATGATCTTCCTGTCTCAACCTCCCCAGTGCTGACATAATAGGCCTGAACCACCACACCTGACTTGTTTTGTCTTGCATCTACTGCTACTACTACTATTACTAAACTTCTTTTTCTTTTTCAAGTAATTTTTTGTGTACTTGTTGAAGCATTTATTCAATTTTTGCTTTTTTCCCCTTGTCTTTCATTTGGAGGGCTTCCTTGTGGTTATTTGTCCTTTATTGTCCATGTATGTGTCTAAACACAAACACTATGTATTATATATTACACATAAAATAATTCATATACTTGCACATATTACAAGTAACTATTTTCAGTCTGTCTTGTCTTTTCATTTGTTTTAGGGGTTTTTTTTGTACTGAGGTTTGAACTCAGGGCCTACATGGTGAGCCACTTCACCAGTTGCCCCCCCCCCCCTTTTTGAGATAGGGTCTCATGAACTTGTGATTTCTCTTATAATATATATGTATTATTTTTAAAAAAATCATACAAGGAGTTAGAAACTTCTGAAAGGCTTTATAGAAAAATTGGGAGAGGAGGTGGCCAAGGTCATGGGTTAGAGCCGCTTGTGTTTGACTCCATGAATGAAAAGAATCAGGGCAGCAAAGAAGAGACAATATCCTGAGGGGAGTGAGCAAGAGCACGGGAGCCACGAAAGAGGTGACAAAATGGCTGAAAAGCATGGGGAAACAGGTGACAGAAAAAAGTAGAGAACAGCTCATAGTTCTGGCCTCAGCTCTCTGGGGGAAGCCATAACTGCAAGGCAAACCAGATGGGCCTGGTGACAGCCTGGCAATTCTAGCTCCAAGGAAAACCCACACTTCCTACACGCTTTTTAAAAATTGTTTTATTATTCATATGTGCATACAATGCTTGGGTCATTTTCCCCCCCTTCCCCCACCCCCTCCCTTACCCCCCACTCCACCCGTTCCCTCTCCCCCCAACCCCCTCAATACCCGGCAGAAACTATTTTGCCCTTATCTCTAATTTTGTTGAAGAGAGAATATAAGCAACAACAGGAAGGAACAAGGGTTTTTGCTAGTTGAGATAGGGATAGCTATACAGGGAGTTGACTCACATTGATTTCCAGTGCGTGTGTGTTACCTTCTAGGTTAATTCTTTTTGATCTAACCTTTTCTCTAGTTCCTGGTCCCCTTCTCCTATTGGCCTCAGTTGCTTTTAAGGTATCTGCTATAGTTTCTCTGTGTTAAGGGCAACAAATGTTAGCTAATTTTTTAGGTGTCTTACCTATCCTCACCCCTCCCTTGTGTGCTCTTGCTTTTATCATGTGCTCAAAGTCCAATCCCCTTGTTGTGTTTGCCCTTGATCTAGTGTCCACATATGAGAGAGAACATACGATTTTTGGTCTTTTGGGCCAGGCTAACCTCACTCAGAATGATGTTCTCCAATTCCATCCATTTACCAGTGAATGATAACATTTCATTCTTCTTCATGGCTGCATAAAATTCCATTGTGTATAGATACCACATTTTCTTAATCCATTCGTCAGTGCTGGGGCATCTTGGCTGTTTCCATAGCTTGGCTGTTTCCATAGCTTGGCTGTTGTGAATAGTGCTGCAATAAACATGGGTGCTTCCTACACACCTTAAACCCAGCGTGGGGATTTGGTGTGAGAGCAGCTGCTCCTGTGTGGCAAGCTAGTTTTGGAGAAAACATTTTGTAGCTCCCCATATCTTAGTTATAGAGAGGGACCATCTTGGGAAGGAGGTAGGACTTTTGTTTGAGCTACTCTGGAATCATGAAAGCAAGGATTAATTGCAAGTCAGGGAGCCTGGAGATACCCTGCCACAGTGTCTGTGTGGGAGACAGCCATAAGAAGTTGTTGTGGAGCAGGAGAGGGTCTTTTGTGGACCTGGTGAAAAGTTTACGAGTGAGGAGATGAGGTACGGAAGGGAGCACTGGTTGCTGAACCTGCCTTCTCTAGTGAGGAGTGAGTCCCATTCCCTGAGGATCACTGTGGAAACAGCACCAAGCCTGTAGCTGATGGAGTGTTTGGCCTCTGGGAGCTGTGTCCCAACTTTGTGTGCTTGATGCCAGATGGGATCAGACTTTCCAAAACCCACGCTTTCCAGTGTCCTCCCCGGGTAGGTCTGAAAGCACTGAGACCAGCAGACTGAGTGCTTTAGTCCCTTAGTTCTCCCACTGCCAGTGCAGAACTGAGTGGTCTGTTCTCCTCCTCCAATGCATTCAGGGGACACCCTGGTCTTAGATACTTGTTGCCTCTGTAGTTACAGTTGGTGGGCTTGTGGAGTGAGTGGGAACCTGCCTGGCTCACAGATTGTGAAGCTCCCATAGCCAGCAAGGGCTCCCAGTACACAAAGAAGGGAAGCTTCTATAGTGGAAGCAGCCCAGAAGTGGACAACTGACCTTTGACAGGCCTCACTCTGAGCCCACATACAGCACAACTTGTACATTAGGAACTAGAGTGAGAATCCAGGTGATTTTTCCTTCCTTTGGTGCCAAACATCAGGCTAGGTGCCCTGAGCATATGAGAGAGTTTGGCTACTGAGCTATACCCTTAGTCTAGTGGTGAGAAACTTCATCTGAACACTGTCACTACATAGTCATGCCTGAACATGGAGAATACTCCAATTTGAAAGACTACAGGTGATTAAAACTTCCAATCAATAGTCGCAGATGTGCAAATCCCCATACAAAACATAAGAATTAAGAAAGAGCAAGGGTACATGATGTCTCCAAAAGTCAACAATTCCAGAATAACAGACTCTAAATATAGTGAAGTGAATGAAATCCCAGAGAATTCAAAAGAAGGAGTAAAAGAATGGTCAATGAAATAAAGAGACCATGAATAAAAACCTGAATGAATTCTAAGATATTAAAAATAAGTGAATGAAATAAGGAAGATAATGCAGAATATGAAAAAGAAATTCAATAAAGATACAAACATCCTAAAAAAATCAAATTGAAATTCTGGAAGTGAAAAACTCAGAAAGTCATAAAAAATTCAGGTGAACTTAAAAAGCTGGACATCGATCTACCATTTGATCCAGCAATACCACTCTTGGGGATATACCCAAAAGACTGTTACTCCAGAGGCACCTGCACATCCATGTTTATTGTGGCACTATTCACAATAGCCAAGTTATGGAAACAGCCAAGATGCCCCAGCACGGACGAATGGATTAAGAAAATGTGGTATCTATATACAATGGAATTTTATGCAACCATGAAGAAGAACGAAATGTTATCATTCGCTGGTAAATGGATGGAATTGGAGAACATCATTCTGAGTGAGGTTAGCCTGGCTCAAAAAACCAAAAATCGTATGTTCTCCCTCATATGTGGACATTAGATCAAGGGCAAACACAACAAGGGGATTGGACTTTGAGCACATGATAAAAGCGAGAGCACACAAGGGAGGGGTGAGGATAGGTAAGACACCTAAAAAACTAGCTAGCATTTGTTGCCCTTAACGCAGAGAAACTAAAGCAGATACCTTAAAGCAACTGAGGCCAATAGGAAAAGGGGAACAGGTACTAGAGAAAAGGTTAGATCAAAAAGAATTAACCTAGAAGGTAACACCCACGCACAGGAAATCAATGTGAGTCAATGCCCTGTATAGCTATCCTTATCTCAACCAGCAAAAACCCTTGTTCCTTCCTATTATTGCTTATACTCTCTCTACAACAAAATTAGAAATAAGGGCAAAATAGTTTCTGCTGGGTATTGAGGGAGGGGGAGAGGGAGGGGGCAGAGTGGGTGGTAAGGGAGGGGGTGGGGGCAGGGGGGAGAAATGAACCAAGCCTTGTATGCACATATGAATAATAAAAGAAAAATGAAAAAAAATAAATAAAAACAAAACAAAACAAAAAATTCAGGTGAAAGCATCACCCATAGGAACAATTTGAATGAATTGTCAGCTGGAAGACAATGTAGGTGATCTAGAACATTCAGATAAAGATAAAAGAAAAATAAAATACATACAGAACATAGGAGATGTTTTGGATACCATTTAAAGAGCAAACCTACAAATCATAGATATAGGAGAAGGAGAAGATGTATAGGTTAAATGCATAGAAAACACAAAATAACACAATAGCAGATAATTTTTCAAATCTTGAGAAAGAGATGGTTTTCCAGGTATAGAAGACTTTTAGGACACCAAACAGGTAGGACCAGAAAAGAACCTCTCTAAGGCATATTATAGTTAGAACATTAAGTGTACAGAACAAAGAAAGAATATTGAAAGAAGCACCAAGCCACACATAAAGGCAAATAAATAACAGCAGATTTCTCAGAAATTCTAAATCAAAAGGTCATGGAATAATGTTTTCAAGCCTGAAACAAAATAACTGTCAACCTAGAACACTATTCAGCAAAGATATCCTTCATAATTGAAGGAGACATAAGCACCTGCCATGAAAAACAAAAACGGAAGGAGTTTATGACCACTAAGCCAGTACTTCAGAAGATACTTAAAACAATCCTATACACAGAAATGGATTATAAGTGCAACCATGAAAATATGGGAAAGAGTAAATCTTAGTAGGTGGGTAGAGAAGCAAATCGAGTAGTAGGGAAGAATCAAACATTGCAAAAACCTCCAAATGGCAAGAATTACTACATACCTTTGAATAGTAACTCTGAATGTTAGTGGTCTCCATTGTCTAATCAAAAGACACAGACTGGTGGGTCAGATTAAAAAAGATGAAATAAGGATGCAACAATAGAAGAAAGTTATAGACTGATTTCCTTAAATGGAAAAATGAGACCTGTTGAAACTTTTCAGGAATGGGGGATAATGGAGAATGATGGAGGGGATGAATTCAATTATGATATGTTTGATACATTGTAAAAACTTTTGCCAATACCCTGCACAATAAAAAAATAAAAATACAGAAGTATTGTAAAAAATAAAAAGGAAAAATTTTAAAAAGACCAATTTTCTCAATGCATATAGATACGAAACATCTCAACAATACAATAATGAGTCATACACTGTGACCAATTCAGTTTTATTCCAGGGATAGAAGGGATGGTTCAACATACACAAACCAATAAATGTAGTACAGCATATAAACATAACTAAATCTGGGTACCTGTGGCTTACGCTTGTAATCCTAGCTTCTGGGGAGGTAGAGATAAGGAGGATCACAGTTTGAGGCGAGCCTGTGCAAATAGTTTGTGAGATTCTATCTCAAAAAATACTCAACACAAAGAAGGGCTGGCAGAGTGGCTCAAGCGGTAGAGTGCCTGCCTAACAAGCATGAGGTCCTGACTTCAAACTCCATTCCTGCCAACCCCTCCACACAAAAAAACATAACTAAGGATAAATACCTGATCATCAATAGATGTAGAAAAAGCCTCTGACAAAATTCAACATATCTTCATAATAAAAGCAACTCCCCAAACTAGGAATAGAAGGAATGTCCCTAAAAATAAAGACTATATGTAACAAACCTATAGCTGATATTGTACTAAGTGGGAAAAAATTAAAAGCATAACCTCCAAAATCAGGGATGAGATAAGGATCACTCTCCCACTCTTATTCAATATAGTACTTGAATTCTTAGCCCGAGCATAAGACAAGAGAAAGAAATAAAAGGGATACAAATGGGGATGGAAGAAGTCAAGTTATTCCTGTTCACAGATGGTGTGATTCTATATCTAAAATGTCCTAAAAACTCCACCAAACACTTTTAGCTGTCATAAACACTTTTACCTAAGTATCAGGATACCAAACTGACATACAAAAATCGGTAGCTTTTCCATATACCAACAACGAATAGGCTGAGAAAGAAATCTGGAAAACAGTCCCATTCACAATAGCCTCAAAAATTAAGATATCTAGGAATAAATTTAACTAGGGAGGTAAAAATATTTCTTTTTTAAATAAAAATTTTATTAGGAAATATTCATTATACGGGGGGAATTCATAGTGACAATTCCAATGAGACTTCTATTGTACATTATTTACATTGTCCCCATTGTCTCTCCCCCCTCAGCGCCCTCCCCACCCCACTTAAAGCAATTGCAAAAGGTTTTTTAGTTCTGTTTCATATAAGTATTTGAAGTCCATCTGCCATATACAAGGGAGGTAAATTGGCTCTACAATAAAAACTGTAGAACACTGAAGAAAGAAATTGAAAAAGACACTAGGAGATGGGAAGTCTCCCCATGTTCATGAATTAGCAGAGTCAATATTGCAAAAATGGTTTACAACTGAAAGTAATCTACAGAGTCAGTGCAATCCCCAACAAAAATTCCAATGACATTCTTCACAGAAATAGAAAAAATCAATCATGAAATTCATATCGAAGCACAAGATACCCAGAATAGCCAAAGCGATCTTGATGCTTTGGGTTAACACAATACCTAACTTCAAGTTACAGTGTAGAGCCAGAGTAACAAAAACAGCATGGTAACAAAAACAGTGTAGTAACAAATACAGTAACAAAACCACATAAATATGTAGTTTTCCTATTTCTATTCCAATTCCTATTTATGGAAATAGGAATAGGATCGAGGACCCAGAAATGAATTCAAGAATTTGTAGTCAACAGATTCTCTACAAAGGTTTCAGAAATATCACATAGGAGAAAAAACATTCTTTTCAACAAGTGGTTTTGGGAAAACTGGATATAGAACACTGTTTCTCACCCTGTACTAAATTAAACACCAAGAACAATAAAAGGCTATAGAAGCCAGGTATCTTAAACAAGAACACATAATAAAACAATAGATTTAAATCCAAGTATATTAGTCATTTCGTTAGATGTAAATAACCAAGTGCTCTAGTTAAAAAAACTCATTATAGTCTAAGAAGAGATTAAAATATAAGGTTTCAAAAGATTGAGAGTAAAACAATGGAAAAAAGTACACCATGACTTTCTTTTAGTTAGTTTTTATCATAACTAAAAAAAAACTGGTGTAGTTATTATCAGGTGAGTAGGCTAATACAGAAGCATTATTTGTGATAAAGTGGTTTCTTACATAATGATTAGAAGTTCAAATCACTAGAAAGATTTAATAATTCTAAAATTGTAGTTCCTGTAAGCTTTTACAAATTTGTGTAATTTCTTCTTTCATTGTAAATAAATTCAGTTTTGTACCTAAAAAATAAAACCAAGTCAAAATGTATCAGAGACCTGAATCTTTGAAGTTACTATAGGGAAACACTGGAAGATACAGACACAGGCAGCAACTTCCTAATAGGACTCCAAGAGCTCAGGAAATAAGAGAAAGGATTGACAAATGAGATTTCATCAAGCTAAATGGTTTCTTTGCACAGCAAAGGAAACAGTTACTAGAAAGAAGAGACAGCCTACAGAGTGGGAGAAAATATTTGCCAGCTATTCATCTGGCAATAAATTAATAACCAAATATATATAAGAAGTCCACAAACTAAATTCCAGGAAAACTAACAATCCACTTAATAAATGGGCAAATTAATTGCCCATTTATTCAATATACTATATATTCTTATATATATTCTTGGCTATACAGATATAGTCAATAATTGGAAACAACCTTATGTATATGTATGTATATATAATATATATCACATGTATGCAAATGTTTCACTGTTTAGGGGGATAGGCATGAGGGAGAGAGGGAAGGGATAGGGTGATGGGACAAATAATATTGAAGTACATTATATTTATTTTAAAAATAATGTAATGAAACACTGAAATTGTTAAAGATGCAGGGGCTTGGGGAGGAGACTAGGAAAAGAAAGTTACAGAGGGTTAATTTGATCAAAGTATGGGAACACCACAGTGAAACACCTTTGTACAATTAATATACACTAAAAAAAAATTCAAAAGCAAAAACTCAACCAACCAATCAACCAAACAAAACAATGCCGAACCATTTATTGCCTGCAAGGAACACACATCACTAGCAAATACAAAAACAAACAAAAGGGTGAATTCAAACATGATACATATTATATATTGCAAGAACTGATGCACAGACCAATGTGAGTTTGAGGTCTACCTTGTCTGATACAAGTATTGCTACTCCTGCCTATTTTCGGGGACCATTGGCTTGGTAAATCTTGTTCCAGCCTTTCACCCTAAGCCAGTGTTTATTTCTATCAATAAGATGGATCTCTTGTAAAAAACATGTTGTCATAATTTTCCTTTTTAATCCAGTTTGCCAAATGGTGTCTTTTGATGGGGAAGTCGAGTCCATTAACATTCAGTGTTGATATTGATAGGGATGTGGTGATTCCTGCCATTTAGTTGTTTTTGTTGTTTAAGATTTGATTGTGTGCAACTGAATCAATGCTTTCTATGATTACTTGTCTTTTCTTTTCCTGTATTTTGATACTTTCTGTCCTCTCATGGTTTTGTTTGCTTTTATCTTCTGTGTGCAGAATTCCTTGAAGAATCTTTTGTAGTGGTGGCTTGGTGGTCATAGACTGTTTCTGTTTATCATGAAAATTTTTATTGCTCTGTCAATTTTGAATGAAAGTTTTGCTGGGTAAGGTATCCTAGGATTGAAGTTATTTTCATTCAGTGCCTGAAATATCTCACTCCATGCCCTTGTTTTAAAAATTTCCCTTGAGGAATCCTTCCCGGGACTGTAAATAAACAAGCCGGGCAGGCCGGAGAGGCTCTGGCGGGAGCGGGGCGCGCCCAGCAACCAGGAGCGGGACACTTGTGAGAGGAGGGAAGACCCACTTCCCACATGAACTGTAAATAAACACGCAGGCCTGACAACGCGGGGCAGTGGCACCTTCCCCAGTGCTTGGAAAGGGGAAAGCCTGTGGCAGAGGCCGCCGCACAGGAGAACTCTGAGCAAACAAAGCCTGTGGGACCAGGTGAGCGCTAGCTCACCCCAGAGATCTGCATAAATAACGCCGCCAGCTACAGGCTGAGAGCAGCAGGCAGGCAAGACACAGTTGCAGGTACCACTCTCAGAACTGCCTCCAGATGCTTTTTTTTTTCTTTTTCTCCCTACCTTTGATGAGAGAACAACCGAATTACACCTGCAAGCCGAAAAACTTACTGAAACTGTATTGCATTTGAACTGGGGACACTTGGTGGGTTTTTTTTTTCTTCTGTGTGTGTGTGAGTGTAGTTTTGTTCTACTTTATGCATCCCCTTTGATGAGACAACTACAGAACAACATCTGAGGCACCAACTCCAGGACTGGAGATTGAGACGGACATCCAAATTATTAAGACTGAAATTGCATTGCATATAAACTTGGAAGTTTTTTGGTTTTTTTTTTTTAATTTTCTATTTTCCATTTTATTTTATTCATTTTTATATATAGATATTACTTTCATATACTTATTTTTAATTTTTTTTTATCTTTGATTTTCAATCCTCTCTCTGTCTCTCTATTGTCTGTTCAGCTTACTGTCGATTAGTACACTAACACTCCCTGTTTATACCTTTGAAACTCTCTTGTCTGATACCTTGTTCTGCTTTCTCCCTCTTGTCTGTATATTTGTTTTCCCCTTTTCTTTAACTTCTTGCTTTCCATCTCAGCTCACTCTTCCATTCTCAATATTACCATTGTTATTATTACAAGCTAGAAAATACTTAATTACACACAGTACAGGGACAGTAACAACACCAAGGACAATGACAGGAAGACAGAAAAAACAGGGAAACCAGTTTCCCCACAGCAAAAAATTAGTACAGGAACCAGAGGGGAATGAAGAGAACAGAAACTCAGAGCCAGACTCCAACAAAATGAAGATAAACTATGCCAAAGGACCCAATGAAGCCTACAAGAATAATTTAAAAGAAGACATACTACAAGTACTCAATGAGAATTTTATAGAGATGATACTGGATAGGGTCAACCAAAATGTACAGGAGACACTCAAGAAATTCCAAGACAATAAAAATAGAGAATTTGAAAAAGCAAAAGAAGAAATAAAGGAAACCATAGAAGCACTGTATAAACACCAAACTGAAAGAGAGAACACAATGAATAAATGGATAAATGAACTCAGGACAAAAATAGACAACAATAAAGAAGAAAACAGCCAGGATATGGAAAACCTCAGAAAAAAGAACGAAACAGAACTGCAAAACAAAACGGAAGGCCAATCCAGCAGAATAGAACAAACAGAAGACAGAATCTCAGAACTTGAAGATGAAATGGTAATTAAAGGAAAAACTGAAGAACTATTAATTAAACAACTCAAGACCTGTGAAAAGAAAATGCAAGAACTCACTGACTCCATCAAAAGACCAAAGTTGAGAATCATGGGCATCGAAGAAGGAGAAGAGGTGCAAGCGAAGGGAATGCGTAATATATTCAACAAAATAATAACGGAAAATTTCCCAAATCTAGAGAAAGATATTCCCATACAAATGCAAGAGGCCTCCAGGACACCAAACAGACCAGATCAAAATAGAACTACTCCACGACATATCATCATTAAAACAACAAGTTCAGAAACTAAGGAAAGAATATTGAAGGCTGCAAGAGAGAAAAAACAAGTATCATACAAAGGTAAACCCATCAAAATCACAGCAGACTTCTCAACAGAAACATTAAAAGCAAGAAGAGCGTGGGGTGAGATCTTCCGGGCACTGAATGAAAATAACTTCAACCCCAGGATACTCTACCCAGCAAAGCTATCATTCAAAATAGATGGAGCAATAAAAGTCTTCCATGATAAGCAGAAACTAAAACAATATGTGACCACAAAGCCACCATTACAAAAGATTCTTCAAGGGATCCTGCACACAGAAAGTGACACCCAACTTAACCATGAAAAGGCAGGCAGCACCAAACCACAGGATAAGAAAAAGCAAGACAGTAGAGAGTAACATCAAGTTAGGTACACACAATCAAACCTTCAAACAACTAAGATAACTAAATGGCAGGAATCACCACATACCTATCAGTACTAACACTTAATGTTAATGGACTTAATTCACCCATCAAAAGACACCGTTTGACAAAATGGATTAAAAAAGAAGATCCAACAATTTGTTGCTTACAGGAGACTCATCTCACCGACAGAAATAAGCATATGCTTAGGATGAAAGGCTGGAAGAAGATTTACCAAGCCAATGGCCCCCGAAAACAAGCAGGAGTAGCAATACTTATCTCTGACAAAGTAGACTTCAAACCTACATTGATCAAACGAGATAAAGAAGGACATTCCATACTAATAAAAGGGGAAATAGACCAAAAGGAAATAATAATCATCAATCTGTACGCACCCAATGTCAACGCACCCAATTTCATCAAACATACCCTGAAAGACCTAAAAGCATATATAAATGCCAACACAGTGGTTGTGGGAGACTTTAACACTCCATTATCATCAATAGATAGGTCATCCAAACAAAAACTCAATAAAGAAATCCAAGATCTAAAATATGCAATAGATCAAGTGGACCTAGTAGATGTCTACAGAACATTTCATCCAACTTCTACACAATATACATTCTTCTCAGCAGCCCATGGAACCTTCTCCAAAATAGATCATATCCTAGGGCACAAAGCAAGCCTCAACAAATATAAGAAAATAGAAATAATACCATGCATACTATCTGACCACAATGCAGTAAAAGTAGAACTCAACAACAAAAGTAAAGACAAAAAACATGCAAACAGCTGGAAACTAAATAACTCATTACTTAATGAAGAATGGATCATCGATGCAATAAAAGAGGAAATTAAAAAGTTCCTAGAAGTCAATGAAAATGAAAACACAACCTACCGGAACCTATGGGACACAGCTAAGGCAGTCTTGAGAGGAAAGTTTATAGCCATGAGTGCATATATTAAAAAGATTGAAAGATCCCAAATCAATGACCTAATGATACATCTCAAACTCCTAGAAAAACAAGAACAAGCAAATCCCAAAACAAATAGAAGGAGAGAAATAATAAAAACAAGAGCTGAAATCAACGAAATAGAAACCAAAAAAAACATACAAAGAATTAATGAAACAAAAAGTTGGTTCTTTGAAAAAATAAACAAGATCGATAGACCCCTGGCAAACCTGACTAAAATGAGGAGAGAAAAAACCCAAATTAGTAGAATCAGGAATGCAAAAGGGGAGATAACAACAAACACCATGGAAGTCCAGGAAATCATCAGAGACTACTTTGAGAACCTATATTCAAATAAATTTGAAAATCTAAAAGAAATGGACAGATTTCTAGATACATATGATCATCCAAAACTGAACCAAGAGGAAATTAATCACCTGAATAGACCTATAACACAAAATGAAATTGAAGCAGCAATCAAGAGTCTCCCCAAAAAGAAAAGTCCAGGACCTGATGGATTCTCTGCTGAATTCTATCAGACCTTTAAAGAAGAACTGATACCAACCCTCCTTAAACTGTTCCATGAAATAGAAAGGGAAGGAAAACTGCCAAACACATTTTATGAAGCCAGTATTACACTTATCCCCAAACCAGGCAAAGACACCTCCAAAAAGGAGAACTATAGGCCAATCTCCTTAATGAACATTGATGCAAAAATCCTCAACAAAATAATGGCAAATCGAATTCAGCAACACATCAAAAAGATTATTCACCACGACCAGGTAGGCTTCATCCCAGGGATGCAGGGGTGGTTCAACATACGAAAATCAATAAACGTAATAAGCCACATTAACAGAAGCAAAGACAAAAACCACTTGATCATCTCAATAGATGCAGAAAAAGCCTTTGATAAGATCCAACATCATTTCATGATAAAAGCTCTAAGAAAACTAGGAATAGAAGGAAAGTTCCTCAACATTATAAAAGCTATATATGACAAACCTACAGCCAGCATTATACTTAATGGAGAAAAATTAAAACCATTCCCTCTAAAATCAGGAACCAGACAAGGATGCCCACTATCTCCACTCCTATTCAACATAGTACTGGAATTCCTAGCCAGAGCAATTAGGCAAGAAGAAGGAATAAAAGGAATACAAATAGGTAAAGAAACTGTCAAAATATCCCTATTTGCAGACGACATGATCCTATACCTTAAAGACCCAAAAAACTCTACTCAGAAGCTTCTAGACATCATCAATAGCTATAGCAAAGTAGCAGGATATAAAATCAACATAGAAAAATCATTAGCATTTCTATACACTAACAATGAGCAAACGGAAAAAGAATGTATGAAAACAATTCCATTTACAATAGCCTCAAAAAAAATCAAATACCTAGGTGTAAACCTAACAAAAGATGTGAAACACCTCTAGAAGGAAAACTATACACTTCTGAAGAAAGAGATTGAGGAAGACTATAGAAAGTGGAGAGATCTCCCATGCTCATGGATTGGTAGAATCAACATAGTAAAAATGTCGATACTCCCCAAAGTAATCTACATGTTTAATGCAATTCCCATCAAAATTCCAATGACATTCATTAAAGAGAGAAAAATCTAGTGTTAAATTTATATGGAAACACAAGAGGCCACGAATAGCCAATGCAATACTCAGTCAAAGGAACAATGCAGGAGGTATCACAATACCTGACTTCAAACTATATTACAAAGCAATAACAATAAAAACAGCATGGTACTGGCACAAAAACAGACATGAAGACCAGTGGAACAGAAGAGAGGATCCAGATATGAAGCCACACAACTATGAGCAACTTATCTTTGACAAAGGAGCTAAAAATATACGATGGAGAAATAGCAGCCTCTTCAACAAAAACTGCTGGGAAAACTGGTTAGCAGTCTGCAAAAAACTGAAACTAGATCCATGTATATCACCCTATACCAAGATTAACTCAAAATGGATCAAGGATCTTAATATCAGACCCCAAACTCTTAAGTTGATACAAGAAAGAGTAGGAAATACTCTGGAGTTAGTAGGTATAGGTAAGAACTTTCTCAATGAAACCCCAGCAGCACAGCAACTAAGAGATAGCATAGATAAATGGGACCTCATAAAACTAAAAAGCTTCTGTTCATCAAAAGAAATGGTCTCTAAACTGAAGAGAACACCCACAGAGTGGGAGAAAATATTTGCCAATTATACATCAGACAAAGGACTGATAACCAGAATATACAGGGAACTTAAAAAACTAAATTCTCCCAAAACTAATGAACCAATAAAGAAATGGGCATGTGAACTAAACAGAACTTTCTCAAAAGAAGAAATTCAAATGGCCAGAAAACACATGAAAAAATGCTCACCATCTCTAGCAATAAAGGAAATGCAAATTAAAACCACACTAAGATTCCACCTCACCCCTGTTAGAATAGCCATCATCAGCAACACCACCAACAACAGGTGTTGGCGAGGATGCGGGGAAAGAGGAACCCTCTTACACTGTTGGTGGGAATGTAGACTAGTACAACCACTCTGGAAAAAAATTTGGAGGCTACTTAAAAAGCTGGACATCGATCTACCATTTGATCCAACAATACCACTCTTGGGGATATACCCAAAAGACTGTTACTCCAGAGGCACTTGCACATCCATGTTTATTGCAGCACTATTCACAATAGCCAAGTTATGGAAACAGCCAAGATGCCCCACCACTGACGAATGGATTAAGAAAATGTGGTATCTATACACAATGGAATTTTATGCAGCCATGAAGAAGAACGAAATGTTATCATTCGCTGGTAAATGGATGGAATTGGAGAGCATCATTCTGAGTGAGGTTAGCCTGGCTCAAAAGACCAAAAATCGTATGTTCTCCCTCATATGTGGACATTAGATCAAGGGCAAACACAACAAGGGGATTGGACTATGAGCACATGATAAAAGCGAGAGCACACAAGTAAGGGGTGAGGATAGGTAAGACACCTAAAAAACTAGCTAGCATTTGTTGCCCTCAATGCAGAGAAACTAAAGCAGATACCTTAAAGCAACTGAGGTCAATAGGAAAAGGGGAACAGGTACTAGAGAAAAGGTTAGATCAAAAAGAATTATCCTGGAAGGTAACACCCACGCACAGGAAATCAATGTGAGTCAATGCCCTGTATAGCTATCCTTATCTCAACCAGCAAAACCCCTTGTTCCTTCCTATTATTGCTTATACTCTCTCTACAACAAAATTAGAGATAAGAGCAAAATAGTTTCTGCTGGGTATTGAGGGGGGGAGCGGGAGGGGGTGGAGTGGGTGGTAAGGGAGGGGGTGGGGGCAGGGGGGAGAAATGAACCAAGCCTTGTATGCACATATGAATAATAAAAGAAAAATGAAAAAAAAAAAAAGAAAAAGAGAAAAAAAAATTTCCCTTGAGAAATCTGCTGTTATTTTGTTGATTTACCTTTGTATGTTATTTGTTTTTTCTCTCTTACAGCCTTCAATATTCTTTCTGTTCTGTTGTTTTGATGATGACATGTTGTGGGGAGGTTCTATTTTGGTTAAGTCTATTTGGTGTCCTGGAGGCTTTCTGTACCTGAATGGGCAAGACTTTCTCTAGATTTGGGAAATTTTCTGTTTTTATTTTATTGAATATGTTACATATTCCTTTGGTTTGCACCTCTTCTTTTTCAATGCCCATGATTCTTAGATTTGGTCTTTTGATGGAGTCACTGAGTTCTTGCATATTCCTTTCACAGCTCTTGAGTTGTTTGACTAGGATTTCTTCTGTTTTTTCTTTAATTTGTATTTTATCTTTGAGTTCTGATACTCTGTCTTTCACTTGTTCTAGTTTGCTGCAGTGGTCTTCCACTGTGCTTTTTGTTTGACTATAGGGACTTTTAACTTCCAGGATTTCTGTTTGATTCTTTCTTATGAGGTTTTCCAAATCTGTGATCAACTCTTCTTTTATATATTGTATCTTCAATTCATGCATCTTTTTATGGTGTCCTTTGTTTCACTTTGGTGTTTGTTGAGGTCCTCTCTAAGTTCCCTTATTTGTTTCTGTGTCATCTCTTGTTCTTTGTTTTTGGTGTCTTGAAATTTCTTGAGTGCATCTTGTACATGCTGATTGACCATGTCTAATATCTTCCCCATGTATTTCTCAAGAGATTTTTTTCCTCAGATTTCTTTTTTGAAGGTTTTTTTGGTTGGCATTGCTGAGTTCTTGGATGCTAAAGAGTTACATTTATCATTGTTTTGTTGAGGTCAGGGACTGGGTATCCATTTTCTTCATTTCCCACTGAATTCTGTATTGAATTATTTTTTGAGGAGAGTGGTTTCCATCCCTTCTTCTTCTTCCCATCACTCCACTTGGTGCTGTGCCATTATATTTTTGCTATATATATGCTAGTTAGTGGATTTGATTGCCTGATTTCATTTTTGTGTTGTGACTGACTTGCTTGTTAGTTACATTGATGTGCTGTATCTGACTGTGGTCTGGGTGTGTAATTTAGCATTAATAAGTTCACAGGTTCAATGCCAGACCAGTTGTTAATGTTGCTTTCTATAGAAAACCCCTTGATGACAATATCTATAAACAGTTTGAGTTGAGGGGGCTAATGGTTATTAGGGTAGCTATAGATTATGGGGAATTGGTAAGGGTGGCTCTATAAAATGGGGGGAGTGGGAAAAGGAATGATTAGGTTGGTTGAGAGTTATGGGGGTTGCTGGGTTTTGTGGCTTTTGTGTGTGTTTGGAGTATATTTCTGTTGTAGTGGAGGATGTTTGTGTCAGAAATTGTAGGGGGCTGGGGTTGTGTGCAGTTGGTAAAGTAGGCTAGTCAGTAGGTGGTGAGTGTGTAGGAGGGAGGGGTAGTGTGGTGGCAGGTTGGAGGAGGATGGGAGGGGAAGGTGAAGATGGGGAAAGTGGATGAGAAGGGGCTGAAAGAGTAGCTGGGAGGGAGAACAATGGACTGTAGTACAGGAGAAGGAGGGAGAGTGAAGAGGGGAGAATAGTGATGATGGAGTTAGTAATACAGGAATAAAAAAAGAAAAAGGAAGAAGGAAAGAAAAGAAACACAATAATAAAACATCAGGGTCAGGAACCACAGAAAGTTCAGTCTATTAATAAAAGTTCTGGAGTTATTCCTTAGGTGTCCAATCCTGGTATTGGTGTTCAAGTGGAAGCTTTGATGTGGTCTTACCAGGTGACTGGGTTGTGAGAGGTATTTGGGCCTTCTGTCCATAAGATTAGTTGGAGTTGTGAGGTGAGGCAAGATTGCCAGCTCATGCAGGGTGGTCAGAGCCGTTTTCAGCAGGTGGCAGCTGGGGTGTTCTTCAGCTGCAGGTCTGATTAGTCAGCTCCTCCCCAAACAAGGTGGGGCAATTCACTTTTGAGTGCTGCCCTCTGTCCCAGATATTGGCTCTGGTATACACCTCTTGCCCTGCTTAGGGAGGTTAGTTTCCCTCTCTTAGCCTTTATGAACCTCCTGATACCTGCTGGGTGCTGGCAGCTCCTGTAGGTGGTTGGCTTGTCAGCCAGCCTCTGCTCTTAGCCTTTGCTGTTTTATGGAATCACTGAGAGTTCAATGGTGGGAGCTTAGTTCCTTGTCACACCCCTGACAGTTCAGCAGTGAGAGATCAGCTCTTTGCCCCTCTCCCATTCTCCAGGGTGGGTTTAGCATTCCTCCTCAATGTTGGTGTTTGATTGCAGTTCACTGTCTATAGCTTTCAGTTTTTCTGGGGGGGTTCAGGCCAGGGTCTGCACTGGATTATTTTCCCGGGGTGGTGGTGAGTTGGGGAACCTCGTGTGGTGTGTGATGCTCACCTGTAACTTCTGCAGTTTCTCGCAAGCAGGTTTGGAGCTAGCTGTCGAGGAGAAGTGGTTTCCTTCGGAGTGGCATAAGGAGGCTTTCCATGGGGTAGGGGTCCAGGATGTCACAGGGTTTGATTCTGATTGAATCTCTGTCTTCTGCTTGTTGGGAGAAGAATGAAAAGAAAAGAAAAGAGAGAAAGAGAGATAAAAAGAAGTGGCTGGGGGCTTTTTTCCCAGGGCTGGACACGCCTTGCTGGCTGTGCCGGGTGGGATTTTCATGGCTGTTAGGTGAAAGTAAATTGTGATTTAAGGATCAATTTTTGAAGTTTATCTGCACCTAATGTGCTGGTGGTTATTATTTTGGATAGGAGCAGTCAGAATTACCCAAGTGTGGCTGCAGCATCTCAAGCAGGTTTCTGAAGTCACAAAGCTTAGGAGATCTGATCCCCCACCTTATCTGCTATTTTTTTCCTCTTTACAATATTATTGATACATCATTGAATTCAGTTTGTAAGTATTTTATTGTGAATTTTTGTCATACATTCATCAAGGAAATTTGTCCTAACCTTCTTTTTTTAATTGTGTTTTTACATGGTTTTGGTATTAGGGTCATACTGACTTCCTGGAATGAGTTTGATAGCATTCCTTTGTATTTTTTGGAATTCTTTGAAGAGCATTGTTAGTTCTCCTTTAAAGGTCTGGTAGCATTCATCAATGAATCCAACTGGTCCTGAACTTTTCTTTGTTGTGAGATTTCCCTCTTACTGATTCTATTTAATTGTAGATCTTTTTAGGGTTTTTTATATCCTCTTTGTTCAATTTTGGTAGGTTATATGTGCTAGAAATTTGTCAATTTCTTCTACACTTTCCAGATTGTTGAAATAAATTTTCAAAATATTCTCTAGTGATCTTCTGAATGTCACTGGGATTTGTTATGATATTCCCCTTTTCATCTGTAATTTTATTAACTTGGGTCTTCTGCCTTCTAGTTTGGCTAAAGGTCTGTCAATCTTGTTTACATTTTCCAAGAACCAACTCTTAATTTCAGTGATTTATTTTATTTTATTGTTATAATTTTTTATTAGGATATAGTCATTATAAGGGTAGGATTTATAGTGACAAATTCTGATTAGACTAATATTGTACATTATTTGCATCGCCCCCATTGTCTCTCCCCCTCAGCTCCCTCCTCACCCCACTTAAAGCAATTGACACAGGGTATTTAGTTCTGTTTCATATAGTTATTTGAAGTCCATCAACCATATACTGTCATGTTCTTTCCCCCTTCCCCCTCCCACTAGCACTCCCCCCCACACTGTGCCTAATTTTCAATCCTGATTTTCATTATTAATATTTAAGTTGGCCTTCAAAATTGTGTCTCAATGTATGCTTACTGTGGGTGTGCTTTACTTTGGTCTGTTCACTCTCTTCGAATACTCTCCCTTACTTCTTTACCTCCATTTTCCTGTTTTTCAACAGTTTTCAATTCACATACCTATATCCTCTACTTTTACATCTTATGGTATGCAATATTACTGATGGTCTAACATTCTCTTTTCCTTTCCCTCTTTCCTCGAGTTCCATAGAGTAGTTCCACTATTACAAACATGTTCTACATCTGAGTTCATATGTGATCATGCTTGTTTTTGTATATGTGTTAATCTTTAGATCTATCCCGCATGAGGGAAAACATGTGTCTTTTGTGTTTCTGATCCTGGCTAACTTCACTTAGCATAATGTGCATCCATTAACGTTCAAACCCCATGTCATTATTCCTTGTGGCTGAGTAATACTCCATTGTGTACATATACCACAATTTCATGATCCATTCGTCAGTTGTAGAGCATCTGGGTTATTCCCAGAGCTTGGCTATCGTGAATAGTACTGTGATGAACATTGGTGTACAGGTGTCTCTACTGTATCCTGCCTTACATTCTTTGGGTAGATGCTCAGGAGCGGTATCACTGGATCAAATGGCAGTTCTATCTCTAGTTGTTTGAGGGATCTCCATACTGCTTTCCATAGTGGTTGTACTAACTTGCATTCACACCAGCAGTGTATAAGGGTTCCTGTTTTGCCACATCCTTGCCAGCATTTGTTGTTATTACCCTTGACTATAGCTATTTTAACTGGGGTGAGATGAAATCTAAGTGTTGATTTGATTTGCATCTCTTTTATAGCCAGGGAAGTTGAACACTTCTTTATGTATTTATTGGCCATTTTTACATCTTCCTTTGAGAATTCCCTGTTTAATTTATGTGCCCATTTCTTCACTGGGATGCTGATTCTTTGGGGGCTAAGGGTTTTGAATTCCATGTAGATTCTAGATATTAGTCCCTTATTGGATGAGTAGCTGGCAAAGATTTTCTCCCATTCTGTGGGTTGTCTCTTGAGTCTGGTGACTGTTTCCTTTGCTGTGCAGAAGCTCTTTAGTTTGATGCAGTCCCATTTGTTCATTGTTTCTCTTAGATGCTGAGCCTTTTGAGTTCTGTTTAGGAAGTTATTCCCTATACCTATCTGTTTCAGTGTATTTCCTATGGCTTCCTGAATTTGGTTCAAAGTTTCAGGCCTTTTATTAAGGTATTTGATCTACTTTGAGTTGATTTTGGTATAGGGTGGAAGACAGAGAACTAGTTTCTATCTTCTATATGTAGATATCCAGTTTTCTCAGCAGCATTTTTTGAAGAAGCTGTCTTTTCTCTATCATGTGTTTTGGGCTCCTTTGTTGAAGTTCAGTTGGCTGAAGATGCATGGGTTTATATCTAGATCTTTTATTCTGATCCATTGGTCTTCCTGTCTGGTTTTGTGCCAATACCATGCTGTCTTTATTGTTATGGCTCTGAAGTGTAGTTTGAACTTGAGTATTGTGATACCTCCAGCATTTGACTTATTGCTAAGAATTGTTTTGGCTATTTGAGGTCCTTTGTGTTTCCATATGTATTTCAAGACTGATTTTTCTATTTCTGTGCAGAATGTCATTGGAATTTTGATAGGGATTGCACTGACCATGTAGATTGCTTCTGGTAGTATGACCATTTTCACAATGTTGATTCTACTGATCCACGAACATGGAAGGTCTTTCCATATTCTGATGTCTTCTTTGATTTCTCACTTCAGTGGTTTAGTTTTCATTAAAAAGGTCATTTGGTTTGCTTTGTTAAATTTATTACAAGGTACTTTATTGTTTTTGAAGCTATTGTAAATGGGATTGTTTCCCTGATTTATTTCTCAATTTGGGCATTGTTGTTATCTAGAAAAGCTACTGATTTCTGTACGTTAATTTTGTATCCTGCTACTTTGCCAAAAGAGTTTATGATTTCTAGTAGTTTTTCCATAGAGTTTTTGGACTCTTAGGTATAGGATTATGTCATTTGCAAAGGGGGATAGTTTGACTTCTTCCTTCCCTATTTGAATCACTTTTATTTCTTGCTCTTGTCTCATGTTTTGACTAGGAATTCCAAAACTACATTGAATAAGAGTGGAGAAAGTGGACAGCCCTGTCTTGTTTCTGACTTTAAGGGGAACAGTTTCAGTTGTTCTCCATTTAGTATGATGTTGGTTCTAGGCTTGTCACATATAGCCTTTGTTATGTTGAGAGACGTTCCTTCTATTCCTAGTTTCTTCAGAGCTTTTTTCATGAAATGGTGTTGGATTTTGTCAAAGGCTTTTTCTGAGTCTATTGAGAGGATCATGTGGTTTTTGTCCTTGCTTCTGTTTATGTACTGTATTCTATTTATGGATTTATGTATGTTGAACCATCCTTGCATCACTGGAATGAAACTGATTTGGTCATGGTATACGATCTTTGTGACATGTTCTTGAATTCTGTTTGCCAGTATTTTGTTGAGAATTTTTGCATCTGTAGTCATTAAAGATATTGGTGTGTAATCCTCTTTTCTTGTTACATTTTTATTCGGTTTTGGAATGAGTGTAATACTGGCCTCATAGAATGAGTTTGGTGGTGTTCCTTCCCTTTCTATTTCTTGGAAAAGTTTGAGGAGTATTGATATTAGTTCTTCTTTAAAGGTTTGGTAAAATTTGGCCATGAATCCATCAGGTCCTGGGCTCTCCTTTGTAGGGAGACGCTATTACTGTTTCAATTTCATTGTAAGTAATAGTACTATTTAGGTGGTTAATATCTTCTTGGTTCAATTTTGGTTGGTTGCATGCATCTAGGAATTTATCCATTTCATCCAGATTTTCCAGTTTATTTGCATACAAGTTTTCAAAGTATTCTGTAGTGATTTTCTGGATTTCATTGGTATTTGTGGTTATGTCCCCCTTTTCACCTCTGATTTTATTAATTTGGGCCTTCTCCCTCCTCTGTTTTGTCATGTTGGCTAAGGGTTTGTTGATCTTGTTAATCTTTTTTTTTTCATTTTTCTTTTTTTTTTTCATTTTTCTTTTATTATTCATATGTGCATACAAGGCTTGGTTCATTTCTCCCCCCTGCCCCCACCCCCTCCCTTACCACCCACTCCACCCGCTCCCGCTCCCTCCCCTCAATACCCAGCAGAAACTATTTTGCCCTTATTTCTAATTTTGTTGTGGAGAGAGTATAAGCAATAATAGGAAGGAACAAGGGGTTTTGCTGGTTGAGATAAGGATAGCTATACAGGGCATTGACTCACATTGATTTCCTGTGCATGGGTGTTACCTTCTAGGTTAATTCTTTTTGATCTAACCTTTTCTCTAGTACCTGGTCCCCTTTTCCTATTGGCCTCAGTTGCTTTAAGGTATCTGCTTTAGTTTCTCTGCATTAAGGGCAACAAATGCTAGCTAGTTTTTTAGGTGTCTTACCTATCCTCACCCCTCCCTTGTGTGCTAAAGCTTTTATCATGTGCTCATAGTCCAATCCCCTTGTTGTGTTTGCCCTTGATCTAATGTCCACATATGAGGGAGAACATACGATTTTTGGTCTTTTGGGCCAGGCTAACCTCACTCAGAATGATGTTCTCCAATTCCATCCATTTACCAGTGAATGATAACATTTCGTTCTTCTTCATGGCTGCATAAAATTCCATTGTGTATAGATACCACATTTTCTTAATCCATTTTTTTGTTTCATTGATTCTTTGTATAGTTTGGTTTTGATCTCATTTATCTAGCCCTGATCTTTATTATTTCTCTCTGTCTTCTGGTTTGCGGTTTGTTTTGTTCTTGTTTTTCTAGGAGCTTAAGGTGCATCATTAGATTGTTTATTTGAGAGATCTCTATTTTTTCACTGTAGGCACTTATAGCTATAAACTTTCCACTTAGCATGGCCTTTATTGTGTCTCACAGATTCTGGTAGGTTGTATTTTCATTTTCATTGGATTCCAGGAGCTTTTTGATTTCTTCCCATATTACTTCGGTCACCCATTGGTTTCTCAGCAGTATGTTGTTTAGTCTCCACGTGTTTGAATATTTTCTGGGGTTTCTTTTGTTGTTGATTTTATTCCATTGTGGTCTGATATGATGCAGGGAATTATTTCAATTTTCTTGAATTTGTTAGACTTGCTTTGTGTCCTAAAATATCTGTTTTGGAGGAAGTTCCATGAACTGCCAAAAAGAATGTGTATTGCCTAGTTGTTGGGTGAATACTCTGTAGATATCAACTATGTCTGTTTGGCCTAATGTGTAGAGTAGTTCTCAAGTTTCTTTGTTGACCATTTGTCTGGATGACCTATCTATTGGTGACAGTGGGGTATTTAGGTCTCCCACTATAACTGTGTTAGTGTCTGTCAGTGCTCTTAGGGCCATTAGAGTTTTTTTTAGTGTAGATGGGTGCCCCTGTGTTTGGTGCATATATGTTAACAATTGATATTTCCTCTTGATAAATTGTTCCTTTCATTAATATGAAGTGACCTTCTTTGTCTCTTCTGACTGATTTTAGTCTGAATTCTACTTTGTCAGATGTGAGTATAGCTATCCTGCCTGTTTATGGGGTCCACTTGCTTGGAAAACTTTTTTCCAGCCTTTGACTCTAAGCCAGTGTTTATTCTTTTCAGTGAGATGAGCTTCTTGCAAGCAACATATCGTTGTATCTTGTTTTTTAACCCAGTTTGCTCTTCTATGTCTTTTGATTGGGGCATCGAGGCCATTTACATTCAGTGTAAATATTGAGAGATGCCTGTTAATTCTAGGCATTTTTATTCTCATTGTTTAGTTTTACCTGTTCCTTGTTTACTGGTCTGCTTGCTCAAAGGGTTTATTCTTTCTCGTGTCTTCTTGTCTGGCTCTAGTTTTTTCTATATGTAAAAGTCCTTTAAGTATCTTCTATAGTGCTGGCTTGGTGGTCACAAATTCTTTTAGTTTTTCCTTGCTGTGGAAGGTTTTAATTTCTCCTTCAGTTAGGAAGGATAGTTTTTTTGGGTAGATTAGTCTAGGTTGACAGTTGCTTTCTTTCAGGGCCTGAATTATGTCTTTCCATCCTTCTTGTGGTTAGACTTTGAGTTGAGAAATCTGCTGTTATTCTAATGGGTTTGCCTTTATGTGTGACCTGTCCTTTCTCTTTTGCAGCTTTCAGAATTCTTTCTTTGTTCTGTGGGCTGAGTGTTTTGATTGTGTGTCTGCTGGTGTTTCTGTTTTGGTCCTGTTGGTTTGGTGTTCTGTTAGCTTCCTGCACATGGGTGACTCTCTCTTTCTTGAGGATAGGGAAATTTTTGCCATTATTCTATTGAGTAGATTGTCAATGCCTTTAGTTTGAATCACCTCTCCTTCTACAGCCATGATTCATAGCTTTTGTCTTTTCATGGTGTTCCAGATATCTTGCATGTTCCATTTGTATTTTCTTAGCATTCTTTCATGATCTTTTACTGTTTGGTCCAATTCCTCTACTTTGTGTTCTGTTCCTGGTACTCTATTTTCAACTTGCTTCACTCTGTTTGCCAAGCTTTCAACTGAGATTTTTATTTGGGATATTGAGTTATTTGAGATTGATTATTTTTCAGGGTTTCCACATCTTTATTGATTTCCTCTTTCATAGCCTGAATAGTCTTAATTTCATTTGTCTGTTTGTTTGTATTCTCTTTGAGCTCATTTAATTGTTTATTCATGTTCTCTTTGAGTTCAGATATTAACTTTTGTGTTTCTTCTTTGAGGTTGTAATCATTTTTGCGATTGATTTTTAGAATTCATTATTTGATAGCTCTTTTTTATGCATGTGTTTGGATCCTTAGTGATGGAAATGGCTTTTTAAAAATTTTATTAATGAATTTATTTTATTTATCCTTTTATTTTATCATTTTCCATTTACTTACATGTATATACATTGTTTGTGCCACCTCCAACCCACTACCCAATCTCCAACCTCCTGCTTCCAGGCAGAACCTGTTTGCCCTCTTCTTCTCTGATTTTGTTGAAGATAAAACATAAGAGATAATAAGAAAGAAATATCGTTTTTGCTAGTTTGGGCTAAAGATAGCTATACAGAGAGTTTCTTAGCATTGCTTCCATTTACCTGTGTATTTGAATCCACATTGGCTCATTTCCACCAGACCTGTTTGCTACACCCTTGTCTTCTTCCCATAGTGGCCTCTGCTAATTTAAGATTACTTTATTCACTACTCAACAGGGAGCATGTCAACCACATTCAAGTTTTAGGTTTCCTTCTCTATCCCTATTTCTCCAGTGTGTGTTCTCTCCTTAGTGTGTGACCCATGTCTAATAATATTACTGCATTTGTTTTAGGTCTATAATCCACATATGAGGGAGAGCATGCGATTTTTGGCCTTTGAGCCTGGCTAACTTTGCTTAAGATGATGTTCTCTAGTTCCATCCATTTACTTGCAAATGATAAAATTTCATTCTTTGTAGCTGAATGAAATTGCATTGTGTATAAACACCACATTTTCTTAATCGATTCACTGGTGGTGGTGTATCTTGGCTGTTTCCATAACTTGGTCTCTGTGAGTAGTGCTGCAATAAACATGGATATGCAGGTGCCTTTCTAATAACCTGAGTCCCATTCCTTTGGGTATAACGCTAGGAGTAGTAATGCTGGATCATATGGCAGATCTATGTTTAGATTTTTAAGGCACCTCCATAATGTTTTCCATAGTGGTTGTACTAGCTTACATTCCCACCAGCAGCATATGAGGGTTCCCTTTCCCCAGACCCTTGCCAGTATTTATTGGTGCTCTTCATGATAGCCATTCTAACAGGGGTGAGGTGGAATCTTAGTGTGGTTTTGATTTGTGTTTCCTGTATAGCCAAGGATGGTGAGCATTTTTTCATGGTTTTTGGCCTTTGGATTTCTTCCTTAGAAAAAGTTCTGTTTAGTTCAGTTGCCCATTTCTTTATTGGTTCATTAATTTTTGGGAGGTTTAGATTTTCGAGCTCCCTGTATATTCTGGTTATCAGTCCTTTGTCTGATGGGTCGCTAGCAAATATTTTCTCCCACTCTGTGGGTGGTCTCTTCAATTAGAGACCATTTCTTTTGTTGTGCAGAAGATTTTTAATTTTATTTAGTCCCACTTGTCCATCCTTTCTCTTTGTTCCTGGGCTGCTGGAGTTCTACTGAGGAAGTCCATGCCTATTCCTATTGTTTCCAGGGTATTCCTTGGTCTTTTGTGTACTAATTGCAAGATTTTGGGTCTGCTATTAAGGTCCTTAGTCCACTTTGAGTTGATACTAGTACAAGGTGACAGGCATGGTGCAGGCAGATACATACTTTTTCTAGCACCATTTGTTGAAGAGGCTGTCTTTTCTCCATTGTATGTTTTTGGTGCCTTTGTCAAAAATAAGGTGAGCATAGCTGTATGGAATCATATCTGGGTCCTCCATTCTGTTCCACTGGTCTTCATATCTGTTTTTGTGCCAGTACCATGCTGTTTTTATTGCTATGGCTCTGTAATATACTTTGAAGTTGGGTATTGTGATACTACCATTGTTGCTCTTTTTGCTCAGTACTGCCTTGGTTATTCATGGTCTTTTGAGTTTTCAAATGAACATTAGGGTAGATTTTTCAATCTCTGTGATGAGTGTCATTGGAATTTTGATGGGTATTGTGTTGAATACGTAGATTGCTTTTGGTAGTGTAGCCATTTTTACTATGTTGATTCTACCAATCCATGAGCATGGGAGATCTTTCTGTCTTCTGTAGTCTTCCTTGATCTCTTGCTTTAGTGGTTTGTTGTTCTCCTTGAAGAAGTCATTTACATCCTTTGTAAAGTTTGCTCCTAGGTATTTAATTTTTTTGAGGCTATTGTAAATGGAATTGTTTTCCTGTATTCTTTCTCAATTGGTTATTTGTTGGTGTATAGAAAGGCTACTGATTTTTGTAAGTTGATTTTGTATCCTACTACATTGCTGAAACTATTTGTGGTGTCTAGATTTTGGGTGGAGTTTTTTGGGTCTTTGAGGTATAGGATTATGTCATCTGCAAATAGTGCTATTTTGACTGTTTCTTTACCTGTTTGTATTCCTTTTATTTCTTCTTGCCTAATTGTTCTTGCTAGGAATTCCAGAACTATGAATAGGAGTGGGGAAAGTGGTCACCCTTGTCTCATTCCTGAGTTTAGGGGGGATATTTTCAGTTTTTCATCATTAAGTATGATGTTGGCCGTAGGTTTGTCACACATAACCTTTATAATGTTGAAGACATTCTTTCTATTCCTAGTTTTCTTAGAACTTTTATCATGAAGTAGTGAATCTTCACAAAAGCTTTTTCTGCATCTATTGAGATGCTCATGTGGTTTTGGTCTTTGTTTCTATTAATGTGCTGTATTACATTTATTGATTTGCATGTGTTGAAGTACCCCTGCATCCCTGGGATGAAGCCGACTTCATCATGGTGAATGATCTTTCTGATATGTTGTTGGATTCGGTTTTCCATTATTTTATTGAGGATTTTTGCATCAATGTTCATTAAGGAGATTGGCATGTAGTTCTCCTTTTTGGAGGTGTCCTTATTCAGTTTTGGCATGAGTGAATACTGCTTTGAGTTAGACAGTGTTCCTTCCATTTTTATTTCATGGAAAAGTTCAAGGAGTGTTGGTATTACCTCTTCTTTAGAGGTCTAATATGAATAATAAAAGAAAAAAAAAGAGGTCTGGTAGTATTCAGCAGAGAATCTATCAGGTCCTGGACTTTTCTTTTTTGGGAGACTATTGGTGCTTCAATTTCATTATGTGTTATAGATCTGTTTAGATGGTTAATATCCTCTTGGTTCAACTTTGGATGATAATAAGTATCCAGAAATGTATCCATTTCTTCAAGATTTTCCAATTTATTGGGATATATGTTCTAACAGTAGTCTCTGGTGATTCCTTGGTGTTTGTTGTTATCTCCCCATTTTTGTTTTTGATTTTACTAATTTGGTCTTTCCCTCTTCATTTTAGTCAGATTTGCCAGGATCTTGTCAATCATGTTTAGTTTTTCAAAGAACCAGGTTTTTGTTTTGTTGATTCTTTGTGTAGTTTCTTGGACTCTATTTCATTAGTTTTGGTCCTTATTTTTCTCCTCATCCTTGTTTTGGATTTTGCTTGTTCTTGTTTTTCTAGGAGTTTGAGATGTACCATTATGTTGTTAATTTGAGATCTTTCTGTCCTTTTAATATATGCACTCATGGCTATAAAGTTTCTTCTTAAGACTGCCTTTGCTGTGTCCCATAGATTCTGGTAGGTGGTGTTTTCACTTTCCTTAGCTTCCAGGAAACTTTTGATTTCCTCTCTTGTTTTTTTTATTACCCATTCATTGCTGAGCAATGTGTTATTCAGCCTCCAATTATTTGTGTATTTTCTGCTGTTGTTTTTGTTGTTGTGATCTAGTTTTCATACATTGTGATCAGATAGAATGCAGGGGTTATTTCTATTTTTGGATATTTGCTGACTCCTGCTTTGTTCTCTAAGATATTAGGTATTTTTGAGAAAGTTCCATGGTCTGCTGAGAAGATTGTATATTGCGCTGTTGTTGGATGAAATATTCTGTAGACATTGGTTAGGTCCATTTGATCTGTGGTGTCACTTGGGTATAGGATTTCTTTGTTGATTTTTTGTTTAGATGGCCTATCTATTGGAGATAGAGTGGTATTAAAGTCTACCACTACCACTGTGTTGGAGTCTATATGTGCTTTTAAGTCCTTTAATGTATGTTTGATGAAATTATGTGCACAGACATTTGGTTGATATTTGTTTTCTTTTGATGTATTGCCTCTTTTATTAGTATGAAGTGTCCTTCTTTATCTTGTTTGACCAATGTAAGTTTGAAATCTACCTTGTCTGATGTAAATATTGCTATTTCTGCTTATTTTTGGGGGCCATTGGCTTGGTAAATCTTCTTCCAGCCTTTCACCCTAGGCCACTGTTTATTTCTGCCAATATCGGATGTTTTCGTTCCCTTGATTTAATTTTTGGGTGAGTCTCTTGTAAACAACAAATTGTTGGATCTTCTTTTGTAATTCATTTTGCCAAATGGTGTCTTTGGATGAGCAGGTTGAGTCCATTGACATCAATGTTAATATTGATAGGGATGTGGTGATTCCTGCCTTTTAGGTGTTTTTGTTATTTAAGATTTCATTGTTTGCAACCGAATCAATGCTGTTCTTTGAATACTTGTCTTTTCTTCTCCTGTGTTTTAATAGTGTCTGTCCTCTCATGGTTTTGTTTGCTTTTTTTTTTTTCTGTGTGCAGAATTCCTTCTGGAATATTCTGAATTATTTTAGGGATTATTGTTTCCATCCTCCTCCTCTTCCTCCTCCTCCTCCTCCCCCCCCCTTCTTCTTCCCATTACTCTATTTGGTGCTGTCCAACTATGTTCTTGATTGGCTAACTGGTGGTTTTAAGTGCCTGTTTTCCTTCCCTTGATTTAGTTTTTGTGTTGTGACTGACTTGGTTTTTAGATAGATTGATGTGCTCTTTCTGTCCCTAGACTGAAGGTGTAATAACAAATTCACAGGTTCAATGCCAGATCAGTTGCTTACATATTATATAGAAATCCCCTTGGGTATAATATCTATAAATAGTGGGGATTGGGATGTAATGGTTATTAGGCTACATTAGCAATTTGGGAAATTGGTAAAGGTGACACTAAAAGGAGGGGGCAGGAAAGTGGTATGGGGTCTACTAAGTTTTATGTCCCTTGTGTGTGTTTGTGTATATTTCTATTGTTCTACTGGAGGGTGCTTGTGTCAGTGATTGCAGGGGGCTGGGATTGTGTACAGTTGGCACAGTAGGCTTGTCAGTGCATGGTGAGTGTGTTGGAGGGAAGGGTAGTGTGGTGATAGGTTGAGGGAGGTGAAGACAAGGGACAGAGTGGATGAGAAGGGGCAGAAAGAGTAGTTGGGAGGGAGAACAATTGATTGTAGCACATAAAAAGGTGAGAAAGTGAAGGGGGTAAGAATAAGGATAAGAAAATAGTGATGGTGAAGTTAATAATACAGAAAAGAAAAATGCAACAAAAACACCAGGTACAAGGACAACAAAAAGTTCAGTCTTTTGGTCAAAATTCTGGAGTTGTTCCTTAGGTGTCCATTCCTGGTATTGGCATACAAGCTGGAGCTCTGATGTGGTCTAACCAGTTGACTGACTTGTGAATAGTATTTGGTTCCTTCTTTCCACAGGGTTAGTTGCAATTGGGCAGTGAGGTAATTCCACCAGTTTGTGCAGGATGGTAAGAGCTGTTGTTTTCACCAGGCAACTGCCACATTGCCCTTCAGTTGCAACTCTGTTTGGTCAGCTCCTCCCCCCAGCAAGGTGGGGCTATTCAGTTTTGAATGCTGCCCTTTGTCCCATGAGATCAGTTCCAGGATCCACCACCTGCCCTGCTTTGGGAGGTTGTCCTGTCACTCCACCCCTACTGTCAGTCTTTGTGCTTCTCCCAACCTCTGCTGGGTGCTAGAGGCTCCTCTGGGAGGTTGACTTTTCATCTCACTTCTGCTCTCAGCCTTTGCTGCTTTACTCACATTTGTTCACTGAGAGTTCAACACTGAGAGTTTGGCTCCTTTCCCCATCCCTGTTCTCTAGGGCAAGTTTAGTGTTCCACCCCCACCTCCACTGTTGGTGTTAGATTACAGTTTGCTGTTTATAAAACATAAAGTTTTGTTGGGGGTTCAGTCTGCCCAGGGACTGTGCTGGATTATGTTCCTGGGGGGTGGGCAGGGGAGTCACATGTGGTACATGATGTTCACCTGTTTATTCTGCAGGTTCATGCAAGCAGCTTTGGAGCTGACAGGCTGGGAGAAATGGCTCCATTTTTCTCAGTGCGGCATGGCATAGGGAGGCTTTCCATGGGGTAGGGGTCCAGGACGTCACAGAGTTTGATTTTGATTGATGCTCTGTCTTTTGCTTTTTGGGATTAAAAAAAAGGATAAACAGCTGGGGGCTTTTTTCCCCAGGGCTGGACCCGCCTTGCTGGCTGTGACATGTGGGATTTTTGTGGCTGCTAGGTACAATTAAAGACTGATTTAAGGGTCAGTCTTTGAATTTTATGTGCAACTAATGTAATGGTAGTTATTATTTTGGCTAAAAGCAATCAGAATTATCCAAGTGTAGCTCTGATATCTGAAGGTGGTTTCTGGAGTCCTGCATCTTAGGATTTCTCCACAATTTATTGTTTGTCAATAGAAATTAATTAGCACCAAATGAAACCAATAATGTAATTCAAATTGGCAACAAAACTTGTTAAGGAATGTATTTCAGAAGAAATGAGAAGAGCTATGTTAAGAAAAAAATTAAGCTCTCTTTCTCTCTGTTTAATAAACCTTTCTCTTATGTTAAAAAAGTATTAAGCTGCTGTTGAAGTCATAATCCTGTTCAAATTATGGAAATATTTCCAGGTTCTAGAATGGCAAGTGTTAAGACAATAAAGAAGTCAATACTCCATTATTTTTATCATTAATGAAATGTCAGTGAATCAGAATTGAAATTGAATTTTTAATTGGACATAATCTGTGTAAGAAGAGCCTCCCATTTGGACACATGACTAGATAAAGCTAAGTGGACTTGCCCCTGGGAAGGTGTAGGTCTTAGAAGTCATTATGCTAGACCAAGGACATTGACTTTTCTCTTGTGGTTTCCACAAGATTGTGATGCCTTCAGGGAATGGTGTACATGGACCAATTAGGTGTCTAAATGAGCTGTGTGCATTGAACTCTCAAGGCTGCCCAACTGTAAATCACCATCTGGTGTCTCCAGCCTTTCCTGTTGCTGATCCCAGTTCAGTGGGCTCCACACCAGTGTCTCCTTGCAGAGTTGTAATTTTTATCAAGAGGTTCCACCTTGAGATTGTCTTCCTGTGAGGCCTGAACACACACCTCATCAGCCTTCATCGTCACTAGGAATCAAAGAGGCAAAGAATTAGTCCTCTTTTTTCATGCCCCCTCATGGAAGCTCCCCAGTCCATTGACTGCTAGTAGAGAGAGTAGATGCAGGAGAGATTGTTGGACAGTGTCTTCTCAAAATCAGTACAAATGGAAAACTGAGATAGCTAGATGATAGGACTCTGAAATACAAAGTTTGAGCTCAGAGGCTTATGATGTTTATGATCTTGGGTTTGATGGGGGCCCAAGAACTCACATTCATAGGTTTACTTTCCTCCCACACTGGTGTAGCTCCTGTAGGTGTATTCCCTGACAGCAGCAACAAGTTCCTTCTTCAGTGTCCCCTAAGCACTCTAAAATGGTCATGATGATGGCAAGGAGGAGGATGAGGTCTGTAACCATCAGGGACCTCCATTGAAGTCCTTTTCAGAGCAAGACCCTGGTCTATATAATTTGTTCTATATAATTTGCTTCATTTAATTTGCAGAATCACACACCCATAATAGAAGTATGAACATTGTCACAGTTTTCAGAAGAAGAAATAACAGCATTTTTTACAAGACTTTTACCAACAACCCACATATTTGATTGAGCAATTGTTTCCAGCGAGGATGGATATTAGCAAACCAAATAGTGATAAAAACTTGTGAAGACAATGGTCACATCAAAATGTTGGCTGAGTAAGTACATCCACTTTAATTAAGATTACAGGTACTGTGTTTTTAGTATTTTCTGAGCATTTATAAATATTCAAAGTGAAGTGTATTGCTTGCACTGAATTTGGATATATTAAACTATTTAATTGCTTTCTAGTGTCTTCTAGTTGAAATTTATTTAACATTTGAACAAAGCATATTTGACTGCTTCTAAGTGTCTTTTCATAGAATTTATTTTAAGGGACAAGGACACTTTTCATAACATATTCATCTATTTTCATGTCAAAGTAAAGTTTATTTAACAAAGTTCTAGCAGCAACCAAACAAAAGGACAGATGGAGAAACAAAATAAGGAGAAGGTAATGTCCTGTAGGACTTGTCTCCGTGCTTAACCAAGTTTCCTCATACTGAGCAAATGTGACTCTTCAAATAGGGTCTCAGTGTGTCATTGGACTGTCTGTCTCTGGTTCTTCCTAGGGTCCCCAACACCAAGTCCTTTTATCTGCCTTTCAGTTTCATCTGATGAACGCAATCCAGGGTGGCCATCTCCCAAGCCTGCGCCTTTCTTCTTCCAGCAGAGTTTTGGACACAGCTCCATTTTCTGCTAGAGTTGATTTCTTTTCCTCCTCCTCCGTCTTCCATCTCCTCCCTCTCCCTTTGTGCTCCCCCTCCTCCTTCTTCCATCTCCGTTTTTTCTTCCGTTTTCCTTCTCCTTTCCAACTCCTTCTCTTCCCCCTCCTCCTCCTCATCCTTTTCTCCTCATTCTCCTCCTCCATCTTTTTTTTTTTTTTTTTTGCAGTGCTTCCAATCCAGGGCCTTGCACATGCTAAGCAAGCCATCTACCACTGAGCTATACCCCCAGTTCTAAAGTTAATTTCTTCTTTCTCAGTAGTTTTACAATCACTGTCAGTTTCCCTGGAGTATTTAATCCATTTCTCTTTTGGAGAGTCAAAGATTAGAACTTTCCCCTTAATCATTGCCTCTTTCTTTAAACCTTCTCTCCTCTCTATATAGTCTTCCTCCTGCTCTGTTTATATTTGGATGACTTTCCAGTATTTTTTTTTATGTGATGGGACTGGGGTTTGAACTCATGGCTTCATACTTGTTAGGCAGGTGCTCTACCACTTGGGCCATGCCTCCAGTCCTGGTCAATTCCAGGCTTGGCTTCTGTAGGTCTAACAGCTGCTAGTGTTTGGTCAAAAACTACTTTTTGGTAAACTACATTCTGCAGAGCAGATAAGCCAGGTTAGTCCATTCAGTGGCTTTGGTCAGCTTCTACTGCTGGGGTTGTGCTGTATAGGGCTGTAAGGAAGGGGTCTGCTAATCCTCTTCTTCCTCTTTACTGTTTACTCCTTCGCCCCCCAAGAAGTCCATCAGTGGATTTACCACCTTTTGTGTGTGCGTGCCTTGATTGCTTTTTCACAGTGGGAGGCAATGGCTTCTTAAAGAAGCCCCCAGTGGGCCCTACAATTGATGAATGGATTAAGAAAATGTGGCATATAGATGCAACGTAGTTTTATTCAGACATGTGATTTGAAGGTAAATTAGGTTCAGAAAGACAAAAGCTGCATGTTTTCTCTCATATGTGAAAGATAGACCCCAAAGGTAAACATATACTCAAAACCAAACAAAATCATGTACATATTTATATGTAGAACATGTTTATAATAGTGGAACTACTCTATGAAACTTAGGGGAAGAAGGAAAAATAAAGGGAATTATACAGAGTCAACAATATTGATAATACATTACATAAGTGCAAGTACATAGTGATATGTACTGAAAGCTGTTGAATGATGGAGGAGGAGGGCAGGGGTAAGGAAGAGTTAACAGAGGAAGTTGAACTGACAAAAGTACAGTAAGCTCACGGCTTGGATACATCAAGAAACCCAACATTGACTTTGGAATTAATAACAAAAAAAACCCCAGGACTGTAATAGGCACAATGTGTGTTTGGATACTTGTGGGATGGGGAAGGGTGAATGAAGAAGATGAAGGTGAGAGAATATGGTTGATGGGCTTTATATATATATATATATATATATATATATATGTGAAACAGAACAATGTAACCTCTTGCAATTGCTTTAAATGGGGCAGGGAAGGGGTCGTAGAGGGGGAGATGGTGGAGGCACTCTAACCAATGTACCATGTAAGCCTATTTGAATTTGTCACAGTGAATCCCTCCTTACAATGAATATATATTAATAAAGATAAAAAAGAAAGCCCAAAAGTGGGGGCTTCCCTACACTGGCATTTTCCTGAAACCTAACACTCTTCTGTCTTTTTCCTCCTTGCTAGCTCTTTTATACATTTCCCTCTTGCTATTTGAATTTCCTGACTGGTATGTTTCTTTTCTTCCTCAGGTGACCATGTCCCTGTGATACATAGACTTCTTGCTGGATGTTGGGGTTATATGTTCCTTACAGGGAAACTTAATGGTAGCCAATAGTGGAATGTAGTAGTCTGAGGACTGCTATCCTCAGTGCTTAAAGGATGAGGACTCTCATCATTATTGATTTGTATCTGAAGACCAATCGAATTTTTACCACATCCCCTATTATCTTGAAAATATTTTCACTGATGGTAATGCTTGTAGTCAGAAGGATCTCTGAATCATTTCTTTATTGTCAGTGGCTAGTTTAGGGCTTCCATCATCCTATCTGGTAGATCAAGTTTCTGAAATGGTGGATCTGAAAGATATTCACTATCCAAAGAACTTCCACAGGAGATTTGAGGTCTGTGAAGCTACAGCTGTGCCCCATGGGGCTGATTCTGCTCTTGATGATATGGACATTGGGAGCAGTAAAGTGGATATAGGGCTTTTGCATTTTCATGGTCACCTCAGGTGGAGTGGGAGGATAGACACACTTTAGCATGACTCTTCTGCTCTGCTCATCCTGGGATGCCTCTCCAGATCATGGCTCTTTCTCTTCAGAAAATAAACCCTTCCATTTTATTTATTTATTTACTTATTTATTTATTTTTTGGTGGTATTAGGGTTTAAACTCAGGGCTAAGCACTTGCTAGGCAAGTGCTCTACCATGTGAGCCACTCCTCCAGTCCTTTTTTCATGTTAGATATTTTTGAGAGAGGGTCTCACAAACCATTTGCCTTGTCTGGCTTTGAACCTCCTGATCTCTGCCTCCTGAGTAGTTAGGATTACAGGCGTGAGCCATTGGTGCCTGACTAGCCCGTCCCTTTGTGAATGAGACAGATCCCTATCTTCTCCCACTTAGTGTTGCAAACATGATTCTTGTTCTTTATGCCTCCTGAGTTCAGGTTCCTTATTGGTTGGCCTTGGAGACTGTGTTGGGTTGTGTTTCCTGTGGTACTGTCAAGCATGATTTCTGAGAATAAGGGTAGGTTGTTAGTTCTTGCTTGATCTGTTCCCTTGGACACTAGCAGAATGAACATGAAGGTCAATGCTCATTAATGTTTTCCTTACATCATTTGCATCACTGATATCCAGGCTGGATACATACTTAAGTATGACCTCTTTGTCATGGATCTTTAACATTTTTTCTTTTTTTTTTTGTGAGACTGGGATTTGAACTCAGGACTTTACACTTGCAAAGCAGATGCTTTACTGCTTGAGCCAGACCTCCAGTCCATTTTGCTGTGGTTATTTTGGAGATGGGATCTTGAGAATTATTTGCCTGGGCTGGCCTCAAACCTTGATCCTCTTGATTTCAGCCTCCTAACTAGGTAGGATTACAGGTGTGAGTTCTGGATCTTTGATTTCTTAATGTAGGCATTTATAGCTATAAACTTCCCTATTAGAACTCTTTTCATTGTTTCCCACACTTCTGGTATGATGTGTTTTCATTTTTCATTTGCTTCTAGGAATGTTTTGATTTCCTTCTTATTTCTTTAATGACCCACTCATCATTCAAAAGTATATTATTCATCCTTCATGTGTTTATATGTTCTCTGTAGTTATTTTCCATTTGGTCTGATAAAATATACAAGGTTACCTCAATTTTCTTGTACTCGTTAAGGCCTGATATCTATTTTGAAGAAAATTCCATGGGCTGTGGGAAAAAAGTGTTTTCTGTGTCTGTTGGGTGGAATATTTTGTAGATGTCTGACAAATCCAGTTGATCTATAGTGTCAGTGAAATTTCTTTGTTGAGTTTTTGTATGGGTGACCTATCTATTGGTAAGAGTGGGTATTAAAGTGACCTGGTATTGTGTTGGGAAACCACATCTATCTGTGGTTTTTATGTTCAGTAGTGTTCATTTTGTGAACTAGGGTGTGATAACATTTGGTGAATATGTTTTTTGCAATTGTTATATCCTCTTGGTCCTTCATCAATATGAACTGACAAAATTATTAATGGACATTCTTTGTCTCTTACCATTTTGGCTTGAAGTCTGCTTTGACAGATATGATTATAGAAACTCCTGTGCAGTGGTTTCTCACCAGTGTACTGGTGCATAGCCCAGTAGCCAAACTTGCCCACATGCTCAAGGTGCTGGACCAGATCCACAGCACCACTCAGGGAGAAGAGAACTAGATGGTGTCTGTTGTAGTTCCTACTGCTCAGAGTGATGCTCCAAATGGGCTGAGGGATGGTCTGAGAAAGTCAGTTGTTGGTTTCAGGACTGCATTCACCTTAGAGGCTTCTCTTTTTATTATTATTTCTTATTAGCATATTATAATTGTATCAGGGAATACATTGTGACATTTACATATATGCTTACAATGTATTTTAATTAGATTCACTGCCTCCATCTTTCTCCCTCATCTTGCCCCCCTTCTTAGAGCAAGTTCAAAAGGTTTCATTGTTCTATTTTCATACATGAATACAAAATACATCCACCATATACACCCTCCTTCACCTTTTCTTTAAACCCTTCCCCCTCTCCCACCCCTGGACAGGACCTGTTTTACCTTCCTGTCCTTCCTTTCTTTAAAAAAATTTGTTAGCCTATAATAATTACGCAGGGAGTTTTGTTGTGGCATTTCTATATATGTGCACAACGTACACCAGTTTGGTTCATCTCCATTATTCTCCTTCTTCCTTCTCACCCTTCCTAAAGTGACTTTGACAGGTTTCAATGTTCCATATTCACACATGTACAGAAAGCACATCAACCATATTCACCCATTTTACTCTCTGCATTTACTCTCCTCCTCCCACTAGTGCCCACCCCATAACATGACCTGTTTTACAATTCTGTCCTTCATTGTTTATAGATGTCTGTTCATTTTTCAGTGGGGATTTTTCCTGGGGGATTTTACCTGTAAATATTTTGTGCTTAAATCATTTTCTAACACCCTCCGTTACTTTTCCTCACCCTTTCCCCCCTACTCTGTATTGTTCAACAGTTTTCAGTGTGTTTCACTGTCTTGTTCCTACACAGATGTGATATATTTTGTCATTAGTCACTATCATTCTTTCCTTCCTTTCCTTTTCTCTTAGTCTCCTCTAACAATCCCATTTTCAGAAACGTGTTCTGTATATGTTTATGTGTATAGAGGGTAATGCTTATATTTGTATTCAATCTATCTTCACATATGAGAGAAAATATTTGACCTTTCTCTTTCTGAGTCTGGCTAACTTCACTTAAGATGATGTTCTCTGTTTCCATCTATTTATCTACAAATAACAAAATTTCATTCTTTTTATGGCTGAATAAAATTCCATTGTATATAAATACCACATTTTAAAAATCCATTTATAAGTTGTAGGGCATTTGGGCTGTTTCCATAGCTTGGCTATTGTGAATAGTGCTGTAATAAACACTATGTAATAAACGATGGGCAGGTGTCTTTACTATAACCTGACTTATATTTCTTTGCTTCCCTTCTTTTGTGTTCTGGGAGTTGCTTCTGGCCTCAGTGAACTTTTTGGCCTGGGCAGGTTCCCACTTGCTTCATAGATCCCCAGTTTGTGCCCCCAGGGACATCAAATGTTCAATCCTAGGGGTGTCCCCTGCATGTGTTGGAGAGAGGGTGAAGCAAAGAGAACACTGAGTTCTTCACTGGGGGAGAACTGAGGAAACATGGCACTTTGCTTGCTGGTATCAGTGCTTTCCTCACTCCTGGAGTGAGGAGGCTAGGAAAATTGAGGAATCCTTGGGACATGGCCTCAGAGAGCTCAATGTGAGTCCCACCTGGCAACAAAACACGCAAAGCAGGGAGGAAGTTCTGGGGACTGTGCAATCTATCACCCATAGCCTCAGAGCTCTGCCTCTGCAGTGATCTTCAGGTAGCAGGGTCTGCTCCTTAACACAGATTTCAGAACCACTGCCCACTGTGCTTAATCTTCTCCATGGGTCTACAGCACATCCCTTTTTTCCCATCCAGCTCTAATGGCCATCTACCAACCAGACATCAGTTGTACCCTGGCTCCCTGAGAGGATTGTTCCTTGTTTTCAGGTCCTCAGAGTAGCTGTCTCAAACAATAGATCCCCTCTCAAGATGGCACCTGGCCATAACACTCAGACATATGTGGGGTGGCAAAATGGCTTTCTTCTTCAATGCTAAATACAGGAGGAGTCACTGTGACACCAGATACCTCAGTGGGATTTAAGTTGTGCAAGAACGTGGGCATATCCTAAAGCTAGGTCTGCTAATTTGTTGTCACCAGGTTTGTTTGGCTTACCTTGTGGTTGTGGCTTTGGCTTGCCCTCCTTCTCAGGGAGCCAGGGTGGACTGTTTCTTACATTTTTTTGGCTGTCCTGTTTCATGATTCTCAGTGTCGTCTCTTTTTGTCTTGGAACTGTTGTCTTTCCGTTATTATCCCAACTCTTCTCATTCAGGAGGTCACAGAGGACACTCTTATCCACTATCTTGCCTGACAAATCCTGGTATAGTCCTATAAACTTGATTCTGAAACACTGTTGGGCATTTTAGACAGTTTTGCTTCTGGACCACACTTGGTCTGACCATAGCCAAATATCTGGCTCCCTGGCAGTCTGTGATCCACATCATAGTATTCTGTGCTTCCCTAATCAGTGCCTTGTCAGCAAAGTTCACATTCTTAAAATAGATGAGAATCTCAACTTGTTGTTCGCTTCCAGAAAGCTGTGATTTTTTTTTGATGGTACTGGGGTTTGAACTCAGGGCTTTATACTTGCTAGGCCAGTGCTTTACCACTTGAGCCATGCTTCTAGCCCTTTTCACTGTGGTTATTTTGGAGATAGGGTCTTGCTTTTTGCCTGTCAGCCTGAACCACGATCCTACTATTTACTCTGGGATGACAGGTGCGTGCCACCACACCCAGCTTTTTTCCATTGAGATAGGGTCTCATGAACTCCATCCTGCCCGGGGCTAGCTTGGAGCCATGATCCTCCCTATGTCAGCCTTCCATGTAGTTTGGGATGATAGCTGTGCACTGCTGTGCCCAACTATTGGTTGAGATGGGGTCTCACTAACTTTTTTGGACTGGCCTCAAACTGTGATCCTTCTGATCTCAGCCTCCCAAGTAGGTAGGATTATAGGCATGAGCTGAAGGTACCCAGTTTGTGACTTGCCTTTAAAAAATGTTTTATGTGCATCTTACAGAATAGTCATCTTATCATACAAAGACATTTTCCAGAGAGGGGCATATTAATGCAAAAGACAAGGTCCCAGATACAAGGAGAGCTCTCTAGACACTTTGAAATGAGATCTTTCTCAGAGGGGCTGTCACCCAAAGTACCGTATCTTGGCTTTAAGTTGGACTTGAGCTGTTCTGAAAGTGTTATGGAATCTCATATTCAAAGCACACACCTTGTGTTCCTTCTTCTTTTGTTCTGAATTCTCAAGTTCTTCTTTCTGAATGCTGAAAGCAGGCCTTTGTTTTGTATGGCTGTGTACAGATTCTTCTCTCTTCTCATTCTTACCATGAATATTCTCTAACTCTATCTTGGCTGAATTAAAAATGTTCTAATCCACCATCCCAATACTTCCCTCAAATGAAAGGGGCTGACATCTTACTGTATTCACAAATTTATTACCTCTCCCATATTTCAGCTCAGTGTTTCTAAAGAGGATGTATATAGAAATAGGTAAACAGCAAAGAAACCAGTGAGGAAAGAGCTCTAACAGAGCTCTTTCTGTGTGTGTGTGTGTGCATATGTCTTCAAATGGAATGATTTCCTTTGAATTCCTCAAAAATATAGACACAGTGCTGGGTTCCTGTTAGGCTGTTTTATTTATTTGATTTATTTTCTATTCCATGAGGTGTCTCAGCTACACAGAAGCACAAAATCTGACACGAGTCTTGGAATTCCTCTTGCTTGACTTCTCAGATGATCCTGACCTGCAGCCCATCCTCTTTGGACTGTTCCTGACCATGTACCTGGTCACAGTGCTTGGGAACCTGCTCATCATCCTGGCTGTCAGCTCTGACTCACATCTCCACACCCCCATGTATTTCTTCCTCTCCAACTTGTCCTTGACTGACATCTGTTTCAGCTCTGCCACAGTCCCAAAGATGATTGTTGACATTCAAACTCACAGCAGAGTCATCTCCTACATGGGCTGTCTCACACAGATGTCTATTGTCATTCTTTTTGGATGTTTGGATAGTCTGCTTCTGACTGTGATGGCCTATGACCGGTTTGTGGCCATCTGTCACCCTCTGTACTACTCAGTCATCATGAATCGCCACCTTTGTAGCTTACTGGTTTTGGGATCATTTTTCTTCAGTGTTTTGGATTCCCAGATACACTGTTTGATGGTATCACAACTCACCTTGTTCATGGATGTGAAAATCCCTCATTTCTTCTGTGACCCTTCCCAGTTATTAAACTTAGCATGTTTTGTGAACCCCACTAATAGTGTATTAATCTATATTTTTGGAACCATCTTTGGTGGTGTTCCTGTCTCAGGGATCGTTTACTCTTATGTTAAGATTCTGTCCTCTATTCTGGGAGTTCCATCAACAGGTGGGAAATTCAAGGCCTTCTCCACCTGTGGCTCTCACCTGTCAGTTATTTGTTTATTTTATGGGACAGGCCTTGGGATGTACCTCAGTTCAGCTATCTCACATTCCCACAGGAAGGGTTCGGTGGCCTCGATGATGTATACCATGGTCACCCCCATGCTCAACCCCTTCATCTACAGCCTGAGGAACAGGGACATCAAGAGGGCCATGCAGAGGTTCCTCAGAGTAGCCTGATCTGATCACCCGCACCATCTCTTTTGCTGTGCATATTGGAAAAGCCAGTGAAAACAAACATTGGAACCTAAAAGTTTCCCATTGGGTTCCATAGTTTTTGTAGCTATTATGCCTTTCAAGATTCTCAATGTTTTGTGTTTGAACATTGCTTTTTTTTGTGGTACTGGGTCTTGAACTCAGTGCCTACACCTTGAGCCACTCCACCAACCCTTTTTGGTGATGAGTTTTTCAAGATAGTGTCTTGTGAACTGTTTTCCTGGGCTGGCTTTGAACTATGGTCCTCCTTATCTCTGCCTCCTGAGTAGTTAGGATTACAGGTGTGAGCCACTGGCACCAGCTGACATTGCTTCTTTTGATGCATCTTTAGTGGGACTGATGGAATATTATGGGATTATATCTACATTAGAATCAGCACGATTGAATCCTGTAACAGTTATAGAGCTTTCTTTCTTTATTTTTGTTTTTGTGCAATTAGATTGCGAATGACCCAGAGTGTAGTCAAGTATCCAAGAATAAGATGAGAAAGGGAGGGAAGAAATCAGGGTGTGGCTAAAGGGGTGTGGAGAATTCTTTCAGTTTCTTATATCTAGGAGGGGATATGTAGTGCTTTCTTTATTTTTTATCTGCCACCCAGGCATCTAGGAGAAATGCACAACTCTTTTAAAAATAATTCCAATAGTTATCTCTTTCTAGAAGTTACATCAGTTTTCTTTTCTTTTTTATAATATGGAATGCTTCACAAGTTCTCATGTCATCCTTGCACAGGGGCCATGCTAATCTTCTCTGTATCATTCCAATTTTAGTATATGTGCTGCAGACTTGAACACTTAATTTTTTTATATCACTTTTGTATCTTTTAGATACATTTATGCATGTTATATATAAGGATGCATGTAACTGGTCCTCAGCTTTGGTGCTATGGTTTGGATGTAGCTGGTACCCATGTTTTATATGTTGGTTTCCAGTGTGGTGATGTAATGATTTGAATATGAAATCGCCCCCTGAAGCTCATGTGGTGGGGTTATTTTGGGAGGTGGTGAAAACTTTAGGAGGTCAGGTCTACCTGGAGGAAGTAGGCCATTGGGGAAATGCCTTTCCTTATACCTGGTGTCTGGGCTCTTTCTATTTCTCTGCTTCCTGTCTTCCATAAGGTGAGAAACCTCTGACATGTGCTTCCACCACCATGATGTTCTGCCTCACCATCGGCCCAGAGTCAGTGATATCAAGGACTATGGACTGAACTCTCTGAAACCATGAGACTAAACAAATCCTTACTCATTAGGTTGTTTCTGTCAGGTGTTTTGTCACAGTGCTGAAAAGTGTCACAAGTGATGTGAGAGGTAGTAGAACCTTTAAGAGATGGGGCACAGTGGAAGGTGGTTATATCTTTGGGAGTACTACCCTGAGAAGGAATTAATACTAGTATCAAGGAATGAGTTAGTGCTCATGAAAGCGGGTTGTTTTGAAAAAGCAATACTGGCCCCTCTCTGGTCTCAGGAGTTCTGCTTGGCATGGTATCTTTCCTTCTCTATGCTCTTCTGTCTGATGCAATCTCCCGTGATGTGACACAGTCCAGAAAGGGTTCTCACCAGACAAGTTCTGTTTTGTTTGGACCTTCCGCTTCCAAATAAATCTCTTTACTTTATAAATTATCCAGCCTCAGTTATTATGCTATAACAACAGAAAATGCACTAATACTTTGGCTTCATGTTGTATTCAGTTAGGGAGTTTAAAAAATATCAACGACTGGATTTCCTAGGTAAGACAGCAGTTTAGAAGTTTTCTGAGAAGAGTCAGGATAAAAGAGTAGAGGTTATATTATGAGGAGAGAAAGAGTGGAGCAGCACTGGGAATCAAGGAAGAGGTAAAAACACAGAGAAATGGAAAGGTGATACAGAGAAAAGTAAGAAACAGTCCACAGCTCCAACCCTGGCTCCCTTATAGGGGAGCAGAGCTAGAAACCTCAACCACAAGGTAAGCCAGGCAGTCCTGGTGTCAACAGAATGGCAGTTGTAGCCCCAGGAGAAACACACAGTATTTGCAAGCATTAAATCCAGTGCAGAGATTTGATCTGACAGAAATGCCTTCTGTATGGCAGGCCACCATTGGAAGTGAAATTAATCTATTGAATCACTCCTGAGAAAGCTATAGCCAGATTCCATCTTGAGAAGGGACCTATTGTTTGACACTGAGCTACTCTGGGGACGTTAATGCATAGAACGATCACAAGTCAGGAAGCTTGGGACATCCTGCCACAGTGTCTGGGTGGAAGATGAATGAGAGGCAGTCATTGAGTGGGGACAGAGTCAGACATTGACTTTCTGAGAAGTTTAGGCAGCAGGGAGTTTGGACTGTGGAGAAGAGCAATCCCTGTCACCTGTGGCTTTCTGTAGAGACTGGCAGTTCTGAGCCCATGGCTAAAGGATTGCTTGGCCTCCAGATCTGCCTCTGGCCATGTGTGGTTTGCTGCCAGGTGGGCCTGGGAGTTCTCAGCCTAGGTCTGGCAGATGGACTGGCTTCCCATCCTCCTCCCTCCTGCAGGGTGGTTTAATGCTGGGTGGGGTCTGAAAGTACTGAGGCTGACAGGCAGACTGCTTAGCTCCCTTGTTCCTCCCCATCCAGTGCAGATCTCAGTGCTGTGTCTGCTCCTCCTACTCTCCCACATTCTCAGGGGCCACCCCCAGAAATGCAACCAACTCCTGATACAAACCACGACCTCTTTCTTCAGACCTGGAAGATTCCAATATTAGGTAACCCAGAAAGAGACGTCTCCATTTTTTGCTTGTTTTTTATCTTTACTACATTTTAGTACAATTTTTGGTTTATTTAAATATTATATTTATAGTTTTTATTCCTTTTCTTACCTTCATATAGTTGTATTTGTAACTTTTCTTTATTCTTTTTTTATTATATTCATATGTGCATACAATGTTTGGGTCATTTCTCCCCCTCCCCCCCACCCCCTCCCTTTTCCCCCCACTCCCTCTCACACCACCCCCAACCCCTCACTACCAGGCAGAAACTATTTTGTCCTTATCTCTAGTTTAGTTGAAGAGAGAGTATAAGCAATAATAGGAAGGACCAAGAGTTTTTGCTAGTTGAGATAAGGATAGCTATATAGGGAGTTGACTCGCATTGCTTTCCTATACATGTATGTTACCTTCTAAGTTAATTCTTCTCAAACTAACCTTTTCTCTAGTTCCTGTCCTCTTCTACTATTGGCCTCTGTCGCTTTAAAGTATCTGTATTAGTTTCTCTGCATTGAGGGCAATAATAGTTTCTGCCTGGTAGTGAGGGGTAAGGGGGGGTAAGGGAGAGACTGAGGGGGAATAGGAGGTGGCAGAGGGAAGGGGGGAGAAATGACCCAAACAATGTATGCACATATGAATAAAATAAAAATTAAAAAAAAAATAAAGTATCTGCTTTAGTTGCTCGGCGTTAAGGACAAAAAATGCTATCTTGTTTTTTGGGTGTTTTACCTATCCTCATACCTTCCTTGTGTGTTCTCGCTTTATCATGTGATCAAAGTCCAATCCCCTTGTTGTGTTTGCCCTTGACCTAAAGTCCGCATATGAGGGAGAACATATGATTTTTGGTCTTTTGGGCCAGGTTAACCTCACTCAGCATGATGTTCTCTAGTTCCATCCATTTACCAGCGAATGATAACATTTGGTTCTTCTTCATGGCTGCATAAAATTGCATTGTGTATAGATACCACATTTTCTTAATCCATTTGTCAGTGCTGGGGCATCTTGACTGTTTCCATAACTTGGCTATTGTGAATAGTGCTGCAATAAACATGGGTGTGCAGGTGCCTCTGGAGTAACCTGTGTCACAGTCTTTTGGGTATATCCCCAAGAGTGGTATTTCTGGATCATATGGTAGATCAATGTTTAGATTTTTAAGAAGCCTTTAAATTTTTTTCCAGAGTGGTTGTACTAGTTTACATTCCCACCAGCAGTGTAAGAGGGTTCCTTTTCCCCCACATCCTCGCCAACACCTGTTGTTAATGGTGTTGCTAATTATGGGGGTGAGGTGGAATCTTAGTATGGTTTTAATTTGCATTTCCTTTATTGCTAGGGATGGTAAACATTTTTCATATGTTTTTTGGCCATTTGAATTTCTTCTTTTGAGAATGTTCTGTTTCGTTCACTTGCCCATTTTCTTTATTGGTTCATTAATTTTGGGAGAATTTAGTTTTTTGAGTTCCTTATATATTCTGGTTATCAGTCCTTTGTCTGATGTGTAGCTGGCAAATATTTTCTCCCAGTCTGTGGGTGTTCTCTTCATTTTAGAGACCATTTCTTTTGATGAACAGAAGCTTTTTAGTTTTATGAAGTCCCATTTATCTATGCTATTTCTTAGTTGCTTAACTGCTGGGGTTTCATTGAGAAAGTTCTTACCTATACCTACTAACTCCAGAGTATTTCCTACTCTTTCTTGTATCAACTTAAGAGTTTGGGGTCTGATATTAAGATCCTTGATCCATTTTGAGTTAATATTGGTATAGGGTGATAAACATGGATCTAGTTTCAGTTTTTTTGCACACTGCTAACCAGTTTTCCCAGCAGTTTTTGTTGCAGAGGCTATCTTTTCTCCATCGTATGTTTTTAGTGACTTTGTCAAAGATAAGTTGGTTATAGTTGTGTGGCTAAATATCTGAGTCCTCTATTCTGTTCCACTGGTCTTCATGTCTGTTTTTGTGCCAGTACCATGCTGTTTTTATTGTTATTGCTTTGTAATATAGTTTGAAGTCAGGTATTGTGATACCTCCAGCATTGTTCTTTTGACTGAGTATTGCCTTGGCTATTCGTGGCCTCTTGTGTTTCCATATAAATTTACCGGTAGATTTTCAATCTCCTTGATGAATGTCATTGGGATTTTGATGGGAATTGCATTAAACATATAGATTACTTTTGGGAGTATCAACATTTTTACTATGTTGATTCTACCAATCCATGAGCATGGGAGATCTTTCCACTTTCTATAGTCTTCCTCAATCTCTTTCTTCAGAAGTGTATAGTTTTCCTTGTAGAGGTCTTTCACATCTTTTGTTAGGTTTACACCTAGGTATTTGATTTTTTTTGAGGCTATTGTAAATGGACTTGTTTTCATACATTCTTTTTCCGTTTGTTCATTATTAGAGTATAGAAATGCTAATGATTTTTCTATGTTGATTTTATATCCTGCTACCTTGCTATAGCTATTGATGATGTCTAGAAGCTTCTGAGTAGAGTTTTTTGGGTCTTTAAGGTATAGGATCATATCGTCTGCAAATAGAGATATTTTGACAGTTTCTTTACCTATTTGTATTCCTTTTATTCCTTCTTCTTGCCTAATTGCTCTGGCTAGGAATTCCAGTACTATGTTGAATAGGAGTGGAGATAGTGGGCATCCTTGTCTAGTTCCTGATTTTAGAAGGAATGGTTTCAGTTTTTCACTGTTAAGTATAATGCTGGCTGTAGGTTTGTCATATATAGCTTTTATAATGTTGAGGTACTTTCCTTCTATTCCTAGTTTTCTTAGAGCTTTTATCATGAAATGGTGTTGGATCTTATCAAAGGCTTTTTCTGCATCTATTGAGATGATCAATTGGTTTTTGTTTTTGTTTCTGTTAATGTGGTTTATTACGTTTATTGATTTTCATATGTTGAACCACCCCTGTATTCCTGGGATGAAGCCTACTTGGTTGTGGTGAATGATCTTTTTGATGTGTTGTTGAACTCAGTTTGCCATTATTTTATTGAGGATTTTTGCATCAATGTTCATTAAGGAGATTTGCCTATAGTTCTCCTTTTTGGAGGTGTTTTTGCCTTGTTTTGGAATAAGTGTAATACTTGCTGCATAAAATGTGTTTGGCAGTTTTCCTTCCCTTTCTATTTCATGGAACAGTTTAAGGAGGGTTGGTTTCAGTTCTTCTTTAAAGGTCTGATAGATTTAGCAGAGAATCCATCAGGTCCTGGACTTTTCTTTTTAGGGAGACTCTTGATTGCTGCTTCAATTTCATTTTATGTTATAGATCTATTCAGGTGATTAATGTCCTCTTGGTTCAGTTTTGTATGATCATAAGTATCTAGAAATCTGTCCATTTCTTTAAGATTTTTGAATTATTTGAATATAGGTTCTTGAAGTAGTCTCTGATGATTTCCTGAAGTTCCATGGTGTTTGTTGTTATCTCCCCTTTTGCATTCCTGATTTTACTAATTTGGGTTTTTTCTCTCCTCATTTTAGTTAGGTTTGCCAGGGGTCTGTCGATCTTGTTTATTTTTTCAAAGAACCAGCTTTTTGTTTCAGTAATTCTTTGTCTGGTTTTTTTGTTTCTATCTCATTGATTTCAGCTCTTTTGTTTATTATTTCTCTCCTTCTATTTGTTTTCAGATTTGCTTGTTCTTGTTTTTCTAGGAGGTTGAGATGTAGCATCAGGTCATTGATTTGAGATCTTTCAGTCTTTTTAATATATGCACTCATGGCTATAAACTCTCCTCTCAGGACTGCCTTTGCTGTGTCCCATAGGTTCCAGTAGGTTGTGTTTTCATTTCATTGACTTCCAAGAACCTTTTAATTTCCTCTTTTATTTCATCAATGATCCATTGTTCATTAAGCAATAAGTTATTCAGTTTCCAGGTGTTTGCATGTTTTTTGTCTTTATTTTTTTGTTGAGTTCTAGTTTTATTGCATTGTGATCAGATAGAATGCATGGTATAATTTCTATTTTCTTATATTTGCTGAGGCTTGCTTTGTGCCCTAGGATATGATCTATTTTGGAGAAGGTTCTGTGAGCTGCTGAGAAGAATATGTGTTGTGTAGAAGTTGGATGAATTGTTCTGTAGACATCAAGTAAGTCCATTTGATCTATTGTATATTTTAGATCTAGGATTTCTTTATTGATTTTTTTGTTTGGATGACCTATCTATTGATGATAGTGGGGTGTTAAAGTCTCCCACAACCACTGTGTTGGAGTTAATATATGCTTTTAGGTCCTTCAGGGTATGTTTGATGAAATTGGGTGCATGGACATTGAGTGCATATAGGTTGATAATTGTTATTTCCTTTTGGTCTATTTCCCCTTTTATTAGTATGGAATGTCCTTCTTTATCTCTTTTGATCAACGTAGGTTTGAAGTCTACTTTGTCAGAGATAAGTATTGCTACTCCTGCCTGTTTTCGGGGGCCATTGGCTGGGTAAATCTTCTTCCAGCCTTTCAGCCTAAGCCTATTCTTATTTCTGTCCGTGAGACAGGTCTCCTGTAAGAAACAAATTGTTGGATCTTCCTTTTTAATCCAGTTCATCAAACAGTGCCTTTTGATGGAGGATTGAAGTCCATTAACATAAAGTGTTAGTGGTGATTCCTGTCATTTAGTTGTCTTAGTTGTTTGAAGGTTTGATTGTGTGTACCTAAATTGATGTTACTCTCTACTTTCTTGCTTTTTCTTTTCCTGTAGTTTGGTGCTGACTGCCCTTTCATGGTTATATTGGGTTTCACTTTCTGTGTGCAGAATCCCTTGAAGAATGTTTTGTAGTGGTGGTTTTGTGGTTACATATTGTTTTAGTTTCTGCTTATCATGGAAGATTTTATTGCACCATCTATTTTGAATGATAGTTTTGCTTGGTAGAGTATCCTAGGGTTGAAGTTTTTTCATTCAGTGCCCAGAAGATCTCACCCAAAGCTCTTCTTGCTTTTAATGTTTCTGTTGAGAACTCTGCTGTGATTTTGATGGGTTTACCTTTGTTTGTTATTTGTTTTTTTCTCTCTTACAGCCTTCAATATTTTTTCTCGAGTCCGCACTTGTTGTTTTATTGATAATATGCTGTGGGGTAGTTCTATTTTGGTCTGGTCTGTTTGATGTTTAGGAGGCCTCATGCACCTGTATGGGCATAGATTTCTCTAGATTTGGAAAATTTTCTGTAATTATTTTGTTGAATATACTATGCATTCCCTTTGCTGGCACCTCTTCTCCTTCTTCAATGCCCATGATTCTCAGGTTTGGTCTTTTGATGGAGTCAGTTAGTTCTTGCATTTTTCTTTTCACAGGTCTTGAGTTGTTTAACTTGTAGCTCTTTGGTTTTTCCTTTAATTACCATTTCATCTTTGAGTTCTGAGATTCTATGTTCTGCTTGTTTTATTCTGCTGGATTGGCCTTCCATTTTGTTTTGCAATTCTGTTTCATTCTTTTTTCTGAGGTTTTCCATATCCTAAGTCACTTCCTCTTTAATATTGTCTATTTTCATCCAGAGTTCATTTATCTCTTTATTAATCATGTTCTTTGTTTCACTTTGGTGTTTATACAGTGCTTCTATTTTTTTCTTTTATTTTCTCTGTGATTTCTCAAATTCTCTATTTTTGTTGTCTGGAATTTCTTGAGTGTCTCCTGTACATTTTGGTTGACCATATCCAGTATCATCTCTATAAAATTCTCATTTATTACTTGCAGGATTTCTTCTTTCAGGTTGTTCTTGTGGGCTTTATTGGGTTCTTTGGCATAGTTTACCTTTGTTTTGTTGGAGTCTGGATCTGAGTATCTGTTTTCTTTATTTCCCTCTGGTTCCTGTACTAATTTATTCCTGGGGGAAACTGGTTTCCCTCTTTTTTCCATCTTCCTGTCATTGCCCTTGGTATTGTTACTGTTCCTGTACTGTGTGCAATTAAGTATTTTCTAGCTTGTAACAATAACAATGGTGATATCTAGAATGGAAGGGTGAGAGGAGGGGGAAAGCAAAGAAGGTAAAGAAAAAGGGAAAAACAAACAAACAAGTAAAAACAAAACCAACCAACCAAACAACAACAACAAAAAAACCAGTGTCGAAGAAATAAACAGGGAGAGGTAGTGTACTAATCAACAGTAAGCTAAACAGGCATTAGGGAGACAGGGAAAGGATTTAAAAAAAATCCCCACATTCATATGCAATAAAGTTTCAGTCTTAATAATTTTGGTGTTAGTCCCTCAGCCTCCAATCCTGGAGATGGTGTCTCAGAAGTAATTCTGTCATTGGCTCATCAAAGGGGGAAAAAAAACCAACAAAACAAAACAAACAAAAAAACCAAAACACAACACAATATCCCAAGTTCAAATGCAGTAGTTTCAGTAAGTCTTTCTGCTTGAGGTTGTAGTTCAGTTGTTGTCTCATCAAAGGAAGAGAAAAGGAAAAAAGAAAAAAGAAGGGTCTGGAGACAGTTCTGTGAATGTCTACCTGAGGCTGTGGCTCACCTGCCCGCTGCTGTCAGCCAGCTGTTGCTGGAGGCTTTATTTATGCAGATGTTAGGAATGAGCTTAACACTCACCTAGCCCCGCAGGCTTTGTTTATTTAGAGTTCTCCTGGGTGTGACCGTCACTGTTACAAGTTTTCCCCTTTCCAAGCACACTGGAGGAGGTGGCACTACCCCCACCTTCTCTGGCCTGCGTGTTTATTTACAGTTCACGTGGGAAGTGTCCCTTCCTCCCTCTCCAGTGGGGCTTTCCTCACACAGCCACTTTTACAACTTTCCAGCTCCAAGGTTGCTGGGCCCGTGCCACCACTCCTGCCTTCTCTGGCTGGCTTGTTTATTTACAGTTCTGTGAGGGATTGCCCCTCTCCCCTCTTTGGCACTCAGGGTGCCCCACCCTCTTTGCGACATGTATTTTTTTTGTTGTTGTTTATTATTCAGTTTGTGTTTTTTCCTCTTTTTTCCCTGGGTGGGGGTCAGTCTGTCCAGGGGGCTATGCTGATCTGGCCCAGGGTTGTTTGTGGGAGTACTGCATGCCACTTAGCTCACCTGGTGGTCTGTGTCTCTCGAGCTGGTAGGAGCTGGCATCTGGCGGCACGGGATCCCTCCTGGTTTCTACATTTAACGTGGAGTGGGGATGCTATGTGCAGGCTGGAGGTGTGGAGGAGTCAGAGTTTTGCCTCTTCTCGGTGGTTTTTCCTGTCTTTTCTTTATTTCATAATCAGATACTTTATCTTTCTTTTCCTCATATCCTTTTCTTTCTCCTTTTTTATTTAGCCTTGCTTCTTTCTTTTTTTTCCTTTCCTGCCACCTCATTAATTTATTATTTCTTTTACTTTCATTAATTAAAAACATTTCATTAGTATATATTAGTCATACAGGGGGTTTCATTGTGACATTTCCATATATGCTTACAATGTGCCTTGGTTAGGTCCATCCCACCATTATTCTCCCTTATCTCCCTTCCCCTACTTAAAATGATTTTAACAGGTTTTAGTTTCATATAAGTATATAAAGTACATCAACCGTATTCATCCTCTTTTATCCTCTTCATTCCCCCTTCCCTTCCTACTGGTACCCACCTTCTAACAGGACATGCTTTACAACCCTGTCCTTTAAGTGTATAGTCATTGTTCAAAGGAGTTTCAGCATAGTATTTCACCTGTGAATATATTTTAATTTAATCGATTTATCCCTTCTTATTCCTCTCCTTTACCCTTTACCCTGCCCCCTATTTTTCAACAGCTTTCAGTGTATTTTGTTGTGCCTTCTTTCTGTACAGATGCAAGGTGTATTGTATACTCTCTACTATTCTCTTTTCCTTTCCCAGCTACCTCTAGTTCCATCAAACAGTATTTATTTAACTTCATAGTTTATTCTACATTTTAAACCACTTTCTTCTCTATGATTATTGGTGGTCAGAAAATGCTCACACTTGTCACCAAGAAGTGATTCAGGAAGACTAGAGTGGACCTTCCCAGGGGAGATGAACACAGGAAAGAGAACATTGCTAATCTCCCAGGGGTAAGAAATTGGCCAGTGCCCCCTTCCTGCATAGTTCTTGTCCTTGAGGAGTCAACCTGATCAGGGAAGGAGCACACCATTGATAAATTTGTATAATAAGTTTCAGAGGGGATATAATTCCCAGTGCACAATGTGTAACTCTTCAACTTATAGTCACCAAGGCCCTCATGTGCCAGACTCAAGACACTCATATCTTCTCTAGGAAAAATCAGCCAGGTCCTAATCACATTGCTGGCTCTTTCTCTCTGCTCTTTTGGGGGAATTGACCTTCTGTATTCATCACCTAACTTACATGAGAAAGTAAGATTGAAGGGAGTTGGTCATATGTGGGTACACATTTACAAGCTTGTGTATCCCAGTAAGTATTTAAAAAAATAGGAAATGAAATGGTTGAATGGAAGGACATTGATTATTGTTTAAGCAGAGGCCAGGGCAGGGGAAACCCCATGACATTCATGAAAAGGGAGCTCTCAAGAATAATTGCTTGGAAAGTAGAATGACTAAATTATTTGTTTAAAGTTGCCTCAGTATAGTGAACTCTTACTTTGTGTGTATATTTGTTGGGCAGATGGCTGAGGAGATTATGGAAGGTTACTCTTTGTTGGCTTCCCATGATGCTTTGACATCACAGCACTGCCCAGGACCTCTAGTGCTAGTTACTAGTCTAAGTTGTACAAATGGGAGCCCCAGGGCATTGACAGAGCTGTGGATGGCTTACAGCGAGGTTTTGGTCTTTCCTAGTTTTGTTCTCTTATTCACTGAACTGAGAACTCCAGAGCCTCAATCCTTTATCCTAGAATAATCATTTCTGAATCTCCTTTGTCACCCTTGCTTGCTGGGGACATCTCTTGCTTCTCCAGTTGGATCTGTCTTCTCCCCTGGACCACATCACTTTATCCAGAGTGCTTATTAGACACTTTCAAGAGAGAGGAGTCTAGTTAGTTTCAACAGAGCACTTACTTTCTAAGACCTGAATGTTTGTGTTGTCTATAAATCTCTGACTCAGGACATAATATGCAGCTGAGAACAGATTCCAGCTATAGAGACTAACTCTTTAGTTACCATTTCTCAAGTCATCAGAGATCACATGATACTTTTAAGCACTCTCCTCCATGGTGCTTATTTGTAGAAGATGGAAATTACATCAAGATGTTTGCTTAGGTGCCTGAAGACTGGGGGTCAGACATGAGATGATGCTTGGAATATCACTAGGAGGGAAGGAGTGAGCATTTTCTGGCACCTTCTCTTTCCTCTCTATGTGCTGAGACTCCTGTATCCAAATGCAGAGGAATGAACATCCTTACACCCTTGCCTTGTGTTGCTTTTTTCAGGAAAGCAGATTTTTAGGTGTATGAGGAGACAGCACAAAAAACTGTGTCTCATAAACACTGGGGTCAGGTGGGTGAGAGAGGGTAAGTGAAGGATACAGAGGAGCCCAACTTCCAGTCCCCTCCTGTCCTCTAACCCTTTTGCTTTTGGAATATAACAGAAGAATTGCAACTAATATGTCCCTTTCTCATTGTTCTCCCTGATTTCACTTGAGTATCAGGTCTCATCCTCCAAAAGGAACTGTTAGGACAATGATGTTCTTCTTCTCCCTCTCCTGTTCTTTATTTCAATAAAAGAATTCATGAGGTGGTCCCTTCACTCAAATGATGTAAAGATTCCCCATCACAGTCCCCTTGCCCTTTGTTTTGTCTGTCCTAAGTCTATCTTTCATTCTAGGAAACAGGTAAAATCGTAACTGATAGCATGTTACTCCTTCATTTGCAGTCTCTCTACAGCCCCATGTATTATCCAAGTGTTCTTACCTTTCTATGCATTATCCTTTGTGGGGCTCTTGGAAATCTGATCCCTGCCTACCTCTCCAACATCACTCTTCATCATTATTTTCCTGAAATTTGTGCTAAGCCATTAGACAGTGCTAAGAACACTGTCCTCTATTTCTTGATAGCTCTTTTGCCAGGATACCTGGATAGCTCTTTTGCCAGGTATCCTCTCCTGCAGGAATCCTTAACTTCATCATTACAGTATGGGTTTAGGGATTCTCTCTGTATTCCATTCTGTGAGTCACCTTCATCTTAACATTTAACTATGTATTTATTTCTTCCATCTTCTATACCCATCTCTACTTCTGGAAAGTAAGGAACGTGAGAACCGAACCATATCATGAATCTTCGTATCCTCAACAGCTAACACAGCCTGGAGCCAAGAAACCTGGACTTCCAGGATTTCTTCAGTAACTGAAAAACAGCCAAATTCAGTGCTCTGTGTTTCCTGGCACTACTCAACAAAATTGCAATAGTAGATACTAGGAACAGGGTGGACAACCTTTATATTTGCCTGGAAGAAGCAACATTTGGCTATGCTAGAAATAAAGCCATGTCTGTGGTTGCATAACTATTTAATCAAAGCATTTCCTAACATCTGAATGTGCACATGGACTATGTATATCACTTTATCAGGGTAAGTAATATGCAGCCAGGAACGTATTCTAGCTGGACCCTTCATGAACCATTCCTCAAATCAGCAAATGTCACAAAACAATTTCAAGCATTTATCCTCTATCAAGCTCATTAAATACATGTAGGAGATGGAAACTGCACCAGGATATTTACACACATGCCCAAAAGTGTGAGGGTTAGACATGAGTTCATGCTTTCTGAAACCTGAATGTTTGTGCGGACTATCTGCTTTGGTCTGTTACAACTAAGAAAACTGATAATTTTGACCCCAGAGAGGCCTTTCTTCCTTGTCACTTGGGAGCAGCAAGTTTGCAAAAATACAATCCAATATGCAGACACAGAATGAATATATCACCTATGCAGGCTGCATCACCCAGAGGTACCCATGGGTTCCACCTTCATGGATTCCACCTACCACAGATAGAAAATATTTGAAAAATTGCATGTGTACTGAACATGTATATTTTTTCTTTCCATCAATTCCCTGAATAACACATTTACATGGTATGAGGCATTATAAATAAACTAGAGACAAATTAAGGAGTACAGGAGGATTGCCTATGTTATATGGAGATCTGCACCATTTTGCATAAGGGAGTTGAGCATCCATGGATTTGGTAGGAAGTCCTGAAACAAATTGTTCTCAGATATTGAGAAATGATTTTACTTAAAATTAGACAGAAGAGAACACTGAAGGTCATTTTATGATCATATTCTATTCCTTTCCATGGGTATAGGACATGACATTCCTCTGTCTTGAGTTACTGGGACTTCAGAACCTGGCAGGGGAAGAACAGAGTGTAAATGGACACTGCACTGCTATTCAAAACACTACTGTAACACAGTGCTATATCTGACCCTTTCCTTCCAGGTCTATATCTAAACATTCTGGTGCAATGTCCCTCTTCCGCCAGTATTTAGTGTTGACCATAAAGAGTACTATTTAAAATTCTCTTTGGGACTTTCATGGTGCCTTTTCATATGATGTTGTCCATGGATAATTTAACCAATCCAGTGACTGCATAGGTGAGAGGCATTAATCCCATGGTAAATGGCCAGGAAGCACTTATTTCTGCAGGAGTTTGATGGTTCCAGGTATGCACATTAATCATTTGTTAATATGGTTTATTAATTTAGTGAAAATGTTTCCTTTCCTCCCTCCTTCCTTTCCTTCCTTACTTCTTTTGTTCTTTGCTCCCTCCCTTTCTTCTTTCTTTCTGTCTCTCCTATTCCATTATTTCTTCCTTTCCTACTCATGCTGTACTATTTTTTTTCTTTTTTGGTGGTACTGGGGTTTGAACCCAGGGTGGTCATATTGGAAATTTCTTTTTTGGGGGGAATTTCTTGCATTAGATGCTCTGGAGGTGTAATAGGTACTTTATGTGGCAGGTGTGTTGGAGCAGGTGTGGCCCATTTTATTCCTAAGATTGAAAGTCCCTCTTAATGATGTAGAGTTGGTGATTCTTATCCAGAGAAGAAAGGAACAGATGAGTCTCCCAGAGGCCAACAGACATAGATTGGTGAACATTATGACATGGTCCCTATAGTGAATGACAAAATGTAGAATTCCTACGTTTTATAATATTAAGGCTTTTATGCCCAATCCTTCATTATAAGAAATAACAAAGCAGGGAAAGTTTAGAGCTGTCTTGTATCTGTTTCATGATCTTTCTCTTTCTTAATTGTCTAGCTGATGTTCAATAACATGGAACTAGGAAATCAAAATCACACAAGTGTTTCAGAATTTTTACTTCTGGGATTTTCTCAAAATTCAGAAGATCAACCAATGCTGTTTGGAGTGTTCATCCTCATGTTTGTAGTCACAGTGCTTGGGAACCTGCTCATCATCCTAGCCATCAGCTGTGACTCCCACCTCCACACTCCCATGTATTTCTTCCTCTCCAACCTGTCCTTCACTGACATCTGTTTCATCTCTACAACCATTCCAAAAATGCTGGTGAACATCCAGACACACAGTAAATCCATCACCTATGCAGGCTGCATCACCCAGATGTATTTTTTCATGGTTTTCGGAGGCATGGACACATTCCTCCTCACCATGATGGCCTATGACAGGTTTGTGGCTATCTGTCACCCCCTTCACTACTCAGTTATTATGAACCCCCAACTGTGTGGCCTGCTTGTTCTTGTGTCATGGTGCCTCAGCTTCTCATATTCTCTGATCCAGAGTCTATTGATGCTGCGGTTGTCTTTCTGCACCAATTGGGTACTTCAACACTTTTACTGTGAGTTGGCTCAGGCACTCACACTAGCCTGCTCAGACACTCTGGTCAATCACATTCTACTCTATATGGTGACTGGTCTCCTTGGCTTTGTTCCCTTCTCAGGGATCCTTTTCTCCTACACCCGAATAGTCTCCTCCATCCTGAGAATCCCATCAACAGATGGAAAACATAAAGCTTTTTCTACCTGTGGTTCTCATTTATCTGTTGTTTCTTTATTTTATGGTACAGGCCTTGGTGTGTATCTCAGTTCAGATGTTTCTTCCTCTTCCCAGAAGGGCATGATGGCCTCAGTGATGTATACAGTGGTCACCCCTATGATGAACCCCTTTATCTACAGCCTGAGGAACAGGGAAATTCAGAGAGCCCTAGAAAAACTTTTTGGAAGGATGCTCTGTGTTTAGTGATGGGGTTTTTGGTCCTAGGTTTCTGAGCTGGTACAAGTACTGGCAGTGGGAACATTTTGCCTCTAAATCATGTTGGATTTTGCTTCTCATCTCTTCTGTTTTTTTGTTCTTGATCAAAATTATCTGTGCATGCTTTGTCTGAACCTTTGTGGTGGCTCCTCTGTTACCTTCAATTCTACTCCCCTCTTTTCCTTACTTTTATATTAGCACTTCAACTTGATATTTGTGTTTCTGTGGGTCAACACAGCTGTTCAAGTGCCAACTCAGAAACTGTTGGATAAAAATGACAAAACAGTTTGTTTTTACCAATAACTATTGCTATCTCTATCAAATTCACTCATCTGACAATATTTACTGGAGATCTATGTTGTGCCAGGCCATTCTAGGTGCATGGGATGTAACAGTGAAAAATTTTCTTCCCCCATAGAGGTTAAATCTGTGTACTAGTATACCAATTATTTTATTGGTTAGTGATGTGCTAGGATCTGGCAGAGTCCCTGTACAACACCTTGTGTGGAACACAGACTGAAACTGTGGTCACCACCCAGAAATGACTTTTGAGATTTTAGACCTGAAAAATGGTCTGCTATGAAAGTAAGATATTTTAACTAAAAAATTGTGCAACCTGTGTCTCTTTCTACTCTGGTATCTCCATTCCTCTTTCCTTCTGGTTGGGTGGTGTTGGAGGAGCCATGGACATTTTTGGTATCACAGTAAGGGAAGGTTAAGATAATGATATTTTTGATTTGCATTCACTGAGTCATATATATGCACGTGTCTCCTAGTTAATGTTACATAGAGTTAAGTTGTTTCTGGTCATCCTGATATAGGAATAGTCTTCAAGAATACTCCTGTAGATATTACTCAGCCATAAAGAAAAATGAAATTTGTTGTTTGCAGGTAAATGCATGGGACTGGAAATCTTGTTAAGTGAGGGGTTAGACTGATAAACTACAAAATATTTACAGGTAGAATACTAAAGCAGAACCCCATTGAACAATGAACAGACACTTAAACAATGAACAACAGGAATGTAACACAGGTCATGTTAAGGGGAGGGCAGTAGGAAGGGGAGGGTAAGTGAAGAGAGTAAAGGAGGGTGATTATGGTTGATGTATTTTCTATCCATGTATAAATATGGAACATTGAAACCTGTTAAAACTATTTTAAGAAGGGGGAGGGAAAAGAGGGAGAATAATGGAGGGGATGAACCAAACTGGGCTACATTGTATGCACACATGAGGATGTCCCAATGAAACCCCCTGTACAAATGCTATATACCAATAGAAGTGTTAAAAAATAAAACAAATACAAAACACTCTACTGCCCACTGTACTGCCTCAGCTGGTGTCATGAAACAAAAATTGAGGACAAGAATTTGTCTGGGATAAGAGCATACCCTATAACACAGGTGGTGGAAAAGAGAGAGAGAGTTTGACATGTGTGGAGCTAGAGACTGGCTTATGGAAAATTCTTCTGAACGTGAAACATATAAAACTGTAAGCAGATGATTCAACTCTTTCTAATACCTAATGAAAAGAGAATGTACCAAAAGTGGAAAACTATATGCAGCAACATGGATGGAGCTGGAGAACATCATGTTGAGTGAAATAAATTAGACATCCAAAGACAAATACCACATGTGTGGAAACCAATAAATAAATCTTATAGATGTAGTGAATGGAACAGTGCACAATAGAGAGAAGCAAGGGTGAAGTGGACTGGGGAGAGATAGAAATTCAGAGGGACTCTTAGGGACAAGAGAGGGTGCTGGGGAGAGATGGCTTTGTGGGTGGGTCCCTTCTTAAAGGAAGGGAGGATGGACATGATCAATGTGTGATGTATGTATGCACAAAAATATTACAGTCAATCCTATTATTTGACAAATTAACATGCCAAATAAAAACTGATTGCCTCAAAGTATTCTTTTAAAAACTAGGACTCTCACTTATTTTTTGTGTCTGATGTCACCATTACAAACTTGAAATTTTGCCCGAACTTTCAAGCAATTTTCTCTAAAATAGTGGAGTTCTTTATTACCAGGAAACAATTAAGTTCTCAAAAATAAAATAAAATAAAATAAAAAAAAAATCTAACAGTATTAAGAAGTAAAAAAATGTGGTGTCTGGAAGAGTCTTAGTAATTCAGTGTACAGTTTTAAATATGAATAATTAAAAGCTGACAGCACAATCATCAGAAACTCCCCCAAATTAATATGACATCTTTATTATATAAGAAATTAAAAACAGTTGGTATAAAATAAGCATTTATACAATTAGAAAGTATTTTTTAATTGAGCTTACTTATGCTCTGATTCAACACAGAAGTTTTATTTTTTGAGATTTAAAAATAAAACCTTTTTATTAGCATATGTTAATTCTAAAAAGTAGGGACTTTTTTTTTGAGGGAACATTTATTTATTTATTTATTTATTTTTTTATTATTCATATGTGCATACAAGGCTTGGTTCATTTCTCCCCCCTGCCCCCACCCCCTCCCTTACCACCCACTCCACCCCTTCCCTCTCTCCCCCACCCCCTCAATACCCAGCAGAAACTATTTTGCCCTTATTTCTAATTTTGTTGTAGAGAGAGTATAAGCAATAATAGGAAGGAACAAGGGTTTTTGCTGGTTGAGATAAGGACATTTTAAACATGCAGACAACGTACACTGATTAAACTCATGCCTCCATTACTCTTTCTTAGTCCCATCCCCTCTTTTATTAAAACAAATTTAACAGGTTTCATCATTCTATTTTCATGCATGCATATAGTGTACTTCAATCACATTTTTCCTCTTATCACATCTACTACACTCTCCTACCTCTTTTTGCTGGTTCTGCCCTACAAAAAGTCTACCTTTTACATTCCTGCTGTTTTTTAGGTGTAGATTTCACATATCAGAGAAAACATGAAATATTTATTGTTCTGAATCTTCTTATTTTGCTTAACATCATGATATGCAGGTCCATTCATTTCCTTAAATAAAATATTCTTTTTTCTTTTTTCTTGGTGGTATTAGGATTTGAACTCAGGGCCTCATGCTTGCTATGCAAGCATTTTAGTTACCTCTTGAGCCATGCCCCCAGCCCTTTTTGCTTTAGTTATTTTTCAGATAGGGTGTTTCACTTTTTGCCAGGACTGATCTTCACGTCCAAGGGGCTGTGTTTACAGGCATGAGTCAACATGCCTGGCCAATTTTGTTCTTCTGGTTTTTTGTGTATATTGGTAAATTTGAAGCTTTAACATTTAAAATTTATTTTAAACCTTTTTTGTCAGTGTATATTAATTTTACAAAGGGTTTCATCATGGTATTTCCACACTTACATGTGCTTGATCAAATTAATCCCCTCTTTTGCTGTTTATTTTCCCTCTTTCCCATTATTTGAAAGGTTTTTACTGGTTTTTGTTATGCAATCTTCATAAATAGACATAAATAGACATAATACTTCAATATTATTCACCTCCATCATTATTTGTCCCTCTCCCCTCCTACTCATCCCCCAAACAGTCCCACATTTACATTAATGTGATACATAATATTTAAAAGTGTGTATGTTTATTTATTCTAGATTTTGCACATGAGAGAAAAAATGTGATATGTGTCTTCCTGAACCTGGCTTATTTTTCTAAACGTGATAATCTCCAGTTCCATCCATTTACCTGTGAATGACATAATTTCACTTTTCTTTATGGCTGAACAATACTCCATTGTGTATAAATACCACAGTTTTTCTATCCATTCATCTATTGGTGGACACCTAGGTTGATTTGATAGCTTGGCTATTATGAATAGTGCTACCATAAATGTGTATGTGTAGGTGTCTCTGTTGTATCCTGACTTAGATTCCATCAGGTATACCCCTAGGAGTAATATTGCTGGATCATATGGCAGTTCTATTTTTAGTTTTTTGAGGAATCTCTGTACAGTTTACCACAGTGGTTGTACTAATTTACATTCCCACCAGTATTTAGAATGGAATGATGAGAGAAGAGGGAAAGCAAAGAAGGTAAAGAAAAAGGGAAAAACAAACAGACTCATAAAACAAAACAAACAAACAAACAATAAGTTTCAAAGATATAAATAGGGAGAGATAGTGTACTTATCAACAGTAAGCTAAACAGTCATTAGAGAGACAGTAAGAGGATTTAAAAAGAAATAAAATAAAATAAATAAAATAAAAAAAATCTCCAAGTTCAAATGCAATAAAGTTTCAGTCTTAATAATTTTGGTGTTAGTCCCTCAGCCTCCAATCCTGGAATGGTGTCTCAGAAGTAGTTCTGTTGTTATCTCATCAAAGGGGAACCCCCCCTCCAAAAAACACCAAAAAACGAAAAAAGCAAAACACCACAAAGTGTCCCAAGTTCAAATGCAATACAGTTTCTGTAAGTTTTTCAGCATGCAGGTGTAGTTCAATTGTCTCATCAAAGGAAGAGAGAAAAAAAAGTGTCTGCCCACTGCTGTCTGCCTGCTGTTGCTGGAGGATTTATTTATATAGACCTCAGGGATGAGCTTAACACTCACATAGCCCTGCAGGCTTTGTTTACTTAGAGTTCTCTTGGGCACAACCACCACTGTTACCTGCTTTCCCCTTTCAAAGCACACTGGGGGAGGTGACGCTACACCTGCTTTCTTAGGGTGGCATGTTTATTTACAGTTCACATGGGAAGTGGGCCTTTCCTCCTCTCCTGTGGAGTTTTACTCCCACTGCCACTTTTAGAAGCCTTCCCGCTCCTGGTTTTAGGGCGGATGCTGCTGCCACTCCTGCCTTCTCTGGCCAGCTTGTTTATTTACAGTTCCGTGGGGGTTTTCCCCTTCCCCCTTGACCATCAGGCCACCCGCCCTCTTTGCTATGTGTCTTTTTTGTTGTTGCTGCTTATTATTCAGTTTCTTTTTCTTTTTTCCCTGGGTGGGGGTTGGTCTCTCCAGGGGTCTATGCTGATGTGGCCCAGGGTTGTCTGTGGGAGTACCACATGGCACTTAGCTCACCTTGTGGTCTGCGTCTTCCCCAGTGGTCTGAGCACTGGCATCTGGCTGCACAGGAGCCCTCCTTGTTTCTCCATTTAACATGGAGTGGGAATGCTATGTGCGGGGTGGGGGTGTGGAGGAGTCAAAGTTTTGACTCTTCTCAGTGGTTTTTCCTTTAAGGTGTATCTCCAGCGTCTCTCTAAGATTTTACTTTAGGAGACACACTTTCTGCTTCCTCCCTCTAGTCGCCATCTTGGAATCTCCATCTCTAATCTTATTAACTTATATCTTTTCCCTCTTCCTTCTAGTCAAATTAACTAAGGGTTTATCAATCTTATTTATCTTTTCAAAGAACCAACTTTTTGTTTCACCAGTTCTTTGTAGCTTTAGAATCTCTATTTAACTGGTTTTTGCTCTAATTTTTATTTACTTCCTTCTGCTAATTTATTTTAGCTTGTTCTTGTTTTTCTGTGAGCTTGAGGTTCAGCATTAGGACATTTATTAGAGACCTATCTTTGTTTTTAATGTAGGTACTCATAGCTATAAACTTTCTCCTTAGCACTACTTTTGCTGTGTCCCATAGGTTTTGACAGGCTGTGTTTTTAGTTTCATTAGATTCTGGAGTTTTTGATTTCTCCTCTTCTTTAATGACCCACTAGTCACTCAACAAAGTGCTGTGCAGTCTCCATGTGTTTGAATATGGAGTTCTGTAGTTTCTTTTGTTGTTGAATTCTAGTTTTATTCCATTGGGTTTGATAGGATACAGAAAGTTATTTCAAATTTCTTATATTTGCTAATACTTGTTTTTTGTCCTAAAATATGACCTATTTTTGGGAAAGTTTCATTGGCTACTGAGAAAAATGAGTTGCTGCTGCTGGATGAAATACACTGTAAATGTTTGTTGAGTCTATTCAGTCTATAGTATCATTTAATTCTGAAATTTATTTTTTCATTATCATATACATTGTGATATTTACATATGTGCTCACAATGTATCTTAGTTAGATTTATCACTTCCATCATTCTCCCTCTTGTCCTCCCCTTCTTAGAACAATTTCAACAGGTTTCATTTTTCTAGAATCAAATATGAATATGAAATACATCCACCAAATTCACACTCATTCATCCTTTCCTTATGCCCACCCCCTCCCACTGATACCCAGTCCCAGAAAAGATCTGCTTTACCTCTCTATCCTTCATTAAAAAAAGTGTATATTGATAGTTCAAGGGGGTTTCACCTTGGTACTTCAGGCCTGTATATTGTGCTTTAATTAAATCAGTGCCCTCATTACTTACTTTTTCTCTATCACCATGCTCCTCTAATATACAACAGCTATGGTGCATTACATTATATTATATTCATTTATAAATGGATTGTTTCCATATTTTGTATTCTCTACTATTTTTTTGCCCTCTGCTGCCTCCTGTTGTCTCCTCAGACAGACCCACTAATACAATCTTGTTCTATGTATCACTACATATTTGCACATATATGCATGTATATGTGCTTATATATGCATTTAACTTACAGGTCTATCTTCCACATGTGGGTGAAAACATGCCATCTTTGACTTCTTGAGCCTGACTCACTTTGTTTAATACGATGTTCTCCAGTGCTGTCCATTTAACTGTAAACAAGGTAATTCCATTCTTTATGGCTGTAATTCTGAGATTTCTTTGTCTGGATGACCTATCTATTTTTTTCTTTATTCATTTATTCATATGAGCATACATTGTTTTGGCCATTTCTCTGACCACCACCTGCCCCCTCCATCTCCCCCCACCTTGCTTCCAGGCAGAATCTGTTCTGCCCTTTTCTCCAATATTGTTGAAGAGAAGACATAAGCAATAATAAGAGACAAAGCATTTTTTGCTAGTTTGAGATAAGGATAGCTATACAGAGAGATTCCTAGCATTGCTTCCATGCACAAGTGTATTACAACCCGAATTGATTCATCTCTACCTGACCTCTTCATACTTCCTGGTCACCTTCTCATATTGACCTCTGTCATTTTAAAGTTACTGTATTAATTCCTCTGCAGTGGGGACATCAAACACTTTCAAATTTGGGTTTTCTACTTATCCCCATTCATTTCGTATGTGCTGTCCCCTTAGCATGCGACCCAAATCCAACAATATACTGCATTTGACCTAGATCTAAAGTCCACATATGAGGGAGAACATATGATTTTTGGTTTTCTAAGGCTGGCTAAACTCGCTCAAGGTGATGTTTTCCAGTTCCATCTATTTACTTGTGAATGACAAAATTTCATTCTTCTGTGTGGCTGAGTAAAATTCCATTGTGTATAAATACCACATTTTGCTGATCCATTCTTCTGAGTGGGGCATCTTGGCTGTTTCCATAACTTGGCTATTGTGTATAGTGATGCAATAAACATGGGTGTGCAGGTGCCTCTGGAGTAATCTGAGTCGCATTCCTTTGTGAATTACCCTATGAGTTGATTGCCGGATCATATGGCATCTATGTTTAGTTTTAAAGAAGCCTCCATATTGTTTTCCAGAGTGGTTGGACTAGCTTGCATTCCCACCAGCAGTGAACGAGGGCTCCTTTTTCCCCACATCCTTGCCAACACCTATTGTTGGTGGTGTTTTTGATGGTAGCTATCTTAACAGGGGTGAGGTGGAATCTTAGTGTGGTTTTGATTTGCATTTCCTTTATGGCCAGAGATGGTGAGCATTTTTTATTGTGTTTTTTGGCCATTTGAATTTCTTCTTTTGAGAAAGTTCTGTTTAGTTCAGTTGCCCATTTCTTTATTGGTGCATTGATTTTGGGGGAGTTTAGTTTTTTGAGCTCCCTGTATATTATGATTATTAGTCCTTTGATGTATAGCTGGCAAATATTTTCTCCCACTCTGTGGGTGTCTCTTCAGTTTAGAGATCATTTTTTTTGTTGTGCAGAAGTTTTTAATTTTATGTAGTCCCATTTGTCCATTCTTTCTCTTAGTTGCTGAGCTGCTGGAATTCTATTGAGGAAGTCCTTGCCTAAACCTATTGCTTCCAGAGCATTTCCTGCTCTTTCCTCTACTAAGTTCAGAGTTTTGGTTCTGATATTAAGGTCCCTGATTCATTTTTAGTTGATACTGGTACAAGGTGATAAACATGGATCTAGTTCAGTTTTTTTTGCTGGCAGAAAACTTTTCCAAGCAACATTTGTTGAAGACACTGTTTTTTCTCCATCATATGTCTTTGGCTCCTTTGTCAAGAATAGGGTGGGAGAGCTGTGTGGATTCATATCCAGGCCCTCTATTCTGTTCCACTGGTCTTCATATCTGTTTTTGTGCCAGTACCATGTTGTTTTTATTGCTATGGATTTGAAATATATTTTGAAGTTGGGTATTGTGACACCTCCAGCATCACACTTTTTACTTGGCTATTCACATTCTCTTTTGTTTCCAAATGAACTTTCAGGTAGATTTTTCAATTTCTGTGATAAATGTCATTGGGATTTTGATGGGAATAGCATTAAACATGTAGATTATTTTTGGTAGTCTAGCCATTTTTGATTATGTTGATTCTATCAACCCATGAGCATGGGAGATCTCTCCACCTTCTGTACTCTTCCTTGATCTCTTTCTTCAGGGGTTTGTAGTTCTCTGTATAGAGGTCATTTACATCCTTTGTTAAGTTTACTCCAAGGTATTTGATTTTTTTTGAGGCTATTGTGAGTGGAATTGTTTCCATATATTCTTTCTCAATTTGTTTGTTGTTGGTGTATAGAAAAACTAATGATTTTTGTAAGTTGATTTTGTATCCTGCCACCTTGCTGTAGCTGTTTATGGTGTCTAGGAGCTTTTGGGTAGAGTTTTTTGGGTCTTTATGATATAAAATGACATCATCTGCCAATACTTTTTGACAGTTTATTTCCTATTTGTATTCCTTTTATTTCTTCTTCTTGGCTAATTGCTCTGGCTAGGAATTCCAGGACTGTGTTGAATAGGAGTGGGGATAGTGGGCACCCTTGTTTTGTTCCTGATTTTAGGGGAAATGTTTTCAGTTTTTCTCCACTAAGTATGATGTTGGCTAAATGTTTGTCATATATAGCCTTTACAATGTTGAGGTACAGTCCTTCTATTCCTAGATTTCTTAGAGTTTTTATCATGAATTCGTGTTGGATCTTACTGAAGGCTTTTTCTGCATCTATTGAGATGATCAAGTGGTTTTTGTCTTTGCTCCTATTGATGTGCTGTATTACATTTATAGATTTATGTATGTTGAACCACCCCTACATCCCTGGGATGAAGCCAACTTGGTCATGGTGAATGATCTTTATGATATGTTGGACTCAGTTTGCCATTATTTTATTGAAGATTTTTGCATTGATATTCATTAAGGAGATTGGCCTATAGTTCTCCTTTTTGGATAGTTGGTACGGAGATTACCTCCTTGCCCCTCCCTCCTTTTCTGGTGTGCTTTCAGTGTTTCCACTCCCACTGGTGTGTGCTAGTTTTCAGTTCGTTGTTTATTGTTCAGTTTTTTTGTGTGGGGGCATCAGTATGCCCAAGGGGCTATGCTGGTTTATCCCAGGGGTGGCTGGGGGAATATTGTGTGATTCTTGGCACTTACCTCTTTGTTCTACCAAATTTCACCCAAGCACCCAGGCACGAGCCGGTGGCTGGTGGTGGTGGCAACCCACCTGTTTTCTCAGTGTAACATGGTGTGGAGAAGCTTTTTACAGGCTAGGGGTTCAGGGTGTCGAAGGTTTGATTCTCCTTTGTGCATTATTTCTGCCAATTGTGGCTCCAGCGTCTCAGCAAGGTGTTTGATTCACGGAGCTCATGCTGTCTGCTTCTGCACCCTACTCACCATCTTGGATCCTTGACCTATCTATTTTTAATAGTGGAGTATTGAAGTGTCCCACTATCATTGTGTTAGGGTCTCTGTGTGTTTTTAAGTTCAGTAGTGTTTGTTTAATAAAGTTGAGTGCACTGACATAAAGTGCATTTAGGTAATAATTGTTATTTCCTCTTCATGAATTGTTCCTTTTATTAGAATGAAATAAGCTTCTTTGTCTCTCCTAATTTAAGTTTGAAGTCTATTTATCTAATATAATTGTAGCTCCTCCAGTCTGTTTTCTTGATCCACTTGCTTGGGAGTTCTTTTTTCACTCTTTTACCCTAAGTCAATGCTTCTTTTTGTCAGAGAGATGCATATCTTATAAACAACAAATTGTCAGGTCTTGCTTTTAAATCCATCTCACCAATCTGTCTTTTGACTCAATAATTGAGATCATTAGCATTCATTATTATTCTTGAAAGGTATGTGGTAATTCCTGCCATTTTTTTTCTTTTTGAAATTTTTAGTTTTTTTTAGTGTTTGGTTCTTTCATAGTTTTCATTTGCTTATCTACTTATCTGGTGAGATTTATTTATTCCCATACATCCATGGCTGTATTTATCTTCATCTTCTGTGTGTAGGATTCCTTTGAGTATCTTCTGGCATGATGGTTTATTGGTCATAAATTGCTTTAGTTTCTGTTTATAATGGAAGATTTTTATTTCTCCTCTAGTTATAAATGATAGCTTTGCAGGGTAGAGTAATCTAGGCTTGAAATTATTTTCATTCAAAGCTTAAAATATCTCATTTCATGCCCTTCTCTATTGGTAATCTGCTGTTATTCTGATGCATTTGCCTTTATAGGTGACTTGAAATTTCTCACTTGCAGATTTCAACATTCTTTCCTTTTATCTGTCCTTAATGTTTATAATATGCTGTGGGGAGGTCCTATTTTGGCCATATCTGTTTGGAGTTTTAGAGGTTTCCTGTACCTGAATGTGCATCTCTTCTTGAAAAATTGGAAAGTTTTATGCTACTATTCTATTGAATTTGTTGTCTATGCCTTTATCTTGCATCTACCCCCCACTTTTGGGCAGTATGGAGTTTGAACTTAGGGTGTTGTGACTGCTAAGCAAATGTTCTACCACTCAACCCATACCTACAGCCACTCTTCTCCCTTTTTAATGCCCATGATTCATAGGTGTGGTCTTTTAGTGGAGTTTCAGATTCTTGCATATTCCATTCATACTTCTTAATTCTTTTTTCTATGTATTCATCTGTCCTCTCTATTATTTCTAATTTATATTCAAGGCTCTAAACTACATTCCTCTTGATTCAATCTGCTGGAGAAGCTTTCAATGGGTTTTTTTTTAATCCCAAGGATCTTATTTCCAGAGCTTCAATTTGTTTTTTAGGTTTTCTATTTCTTTATTGAGTTCCCCTTTTATGTCTTCTATTTTCTTCCTTATATCTGTCTGTTTACTTGTATCCTCCTTGAATTTATTCAGCAATTTGTTTGTATCTTTTTGAGATCATTTAATTGTTTCTATGCATTTTCATTGAATTCGTTTATCCATTTTTTTGTATTCTCTTTGGTGTAATTGACTTGTTTTGCATGTCTTCTTTCATTTCATTCTTTTGAGCTCAGAAATTGAGATTTCATCCCCTTCACTATTCATCAGATTCTTTGTTTTGTGATTGTTGACCTTATGAGGAGTCATATACTGGGTTTCAAGCTTATAGGAGTTGTGGGCTTATCTTGCAGTTAAAATAATTGCAAGATAATAATTGTGTGTCACTAGAGTCATTTGGCTTATCTTGTGAATGAGTCTTCAGCATCTTCTTCCCCTTATAGGGAACTGTAGGTGGTCTTGGAACTGTTTGCTGCTTTTCTCTTTTGCCTTGGTTTCTCTGTGATTTTCTACTGTCCTGCCACCTATTTCATGATTGCTGGTACTCTTTCTCACTTTTTATCTTCAGAGTATAGTCTGCTGTGTTACCTGAATTCTTCTCATTCACAGAGTCAAATTGTGGATACTTCTTCTTGTTATTCATGTATTCATATTGCATACATTTTTTTGGGACATCTCTACTCCAGCCCCTGCCCTTACTTTCCCCCCCCCCACTTCCAATTTTGTTGAAGAGAAGACATAGCAATAATAAGAAAGACATAGCGTTTTTGCTAGTTTGAGATAAGGAGAGATATACAGAGAGATTCCTAGCATTGCTTCCATTCATATGTGTATTACATCCTGAATTGGTTAATCTCTACCAACCTCTTCAGTACTTCTGGTCACCTTCCCATAGTGGCCTCTGTCAGTTTAAGATTACTATATTAGCTCCTCTACGGTGGGCACATCAAAAACTTTCAAGTTTTGGGTTTTCTACCTTCCCTGATTCTTCTTGTATGTGTTCTCATCTTAGCATATGATGGAGAACATATGATTTTTTAGCTTTCAATCCTAGCTACTTTAAGATGATGTTCTCTAGTTCCATCCTTTTACTTGCAAATGACAAGATTTCATTCTTCCTCATGGCTGAGTAAAATTCCAGTGTGTAAAAAAATCACATTTTCTTAATCCATTCATCAGTAATGGGGCATCTTGGCTGTTTCCATAACTTGGCTACTGTGAATAGTGCTGCAATAAACATGGGTGTGCAGGTGCCTCTGCAATAACCTGAGTCACATTCCATTGGTTATATCCCTAGGAGTGGGATTGCTGGATCATATGGCAGATTTATGTTTAGTTTTTAAAGAAGTCTCCACATTGTTTTCCAAAGTGGTGTACTAGCTTACATTCTCACCAGCAGTGTATGAGCATTCCTTTTTCACTGTATCATTGCCAACATTTGCTGTTGGTGATGTTTTTGATGATAGCTTTTCTAAGAGGAGTGAGGTGGAATCTTAGTGTGGCTTTGATTTGCATTTCCTTTATGTTAAGGGATGGTGAGCATTTTTTCATGTGTGTTTTGGCCATTTGGATTTCTTCCTTTGAGAAAGTTATGTTAGTTCAGTTGCCCATTTCTTTATTGGTGCATAGATTTTGGGGGAGCTTAATTTTTTGAGCTCTCTGTATATTCTGGTTATCAGTCCTTTGTCTGATGCATAGCTAGCAAATATTTTCTCCCTGTGGGTGGTCTCTTCAGTTTAGAGACAATTTCTTTTCCTGTGCAGAAGCTTTTAAATTTCATGTAGTCCCATTTGTCCATCCTTTCTCTGTTTTTGGGTCTGGAATTCTGTTGTGGAAGTCTTTGCCTATACCTATTGCTTCTAAAGCATTCCCTTCTCTTTCCTGTACTAACTTCAGAGTTTTGGGTCTGATATTAAGGTCCTTGATCCATGTTGAGTTGATACTAGAACTGGGTGATAAACATGGATCTAGTTTCAGTTTTTTGCAGGCAGATGACCACTTTTCCCAGCAACATTTGTTGAAGAGGCTGTCTATTCTCCATTGCATTTTTTTGGTGCCTTTATCAAAATCAAGGTGGGCATAGCTGTGTGGATTCATATCTGGGTCTTCTATTCTATTCCACTGGTCTTCATATCTGTTTTTGTGCCAGTACCATGCTGTTTTTATTCCTATGGCTTTGAAATATAATTTGAAGTCAGGTATTGTGATACCTCCAGCATTGCTCTTTTTACTGAGTATTACCTTGGCTATTTGTGGTCTCTTGTGCTTCCAAATGAACTTTAGGGTATATTTGTCAATCTCTGTGATGGATTTCATTGGGATTTTGGTGGGAATTGCGTTGAACATGTAGATTGCTTTTGGTAGTATAGCCATTTTTACTATGCTGATTCTACCAATCCATGAGCATGGGAGATCTTTCCACCTTCTGTAGTCTTCCCCAATCTCTTTCTTCAGAGGTTTGTCATTCTCCTTGTAGAGGTCATTCTCATCCTTTTTAGTTTACTCCTTGATATTAACTTTTTTTGAGGCTATTGTATATGGAATTGTTTTCATATATTTTTCCTTAATTTGTTCATTGTTGGCATATAGAAGGCTAATGGTTTTTGTATGTTGATTTTGTATCCTGACACATTGCTGAAGTTGTTAGGGTGTTAGGAGTTTATGGGGAGCGTTGTTTTGGGTCTTTGAAGCATAAGATCATGTCGTCTTCAAATAAGGATATTTTGGCAGTTTCTTTACCTATCTGTATACTTTTTATTTCTTCTACTTGCCTTATTACTCTGGCTAAGAATTCCAGGACTATGTTGAATAGGTGTGGGGAAAGTGGGCACCCTTGTCTCATTCCTGATTTTAGGGGAAACAGTTTTAATTTTTCTCCATTATGTATGATATTGGCTATAGGTTTGTCATAGATAGCCTTTATAATGTTGAGGCACATTCCTTCTATTTCTAGTTTTCTCAGAACTTTTATCATGAAGTGGTGTTGAATCTTATCACAGGCTTTTTCTATTTCTATTGAGATGATCAAGTGCTTTTCATTTTTGGTTCCGTTAGTGTGTTATATTACTTTTATAGATTTGCATATGTTGAACCACCCCTGCATCTCTGGGATGAAGCCAACTTGGTCATGGTGAGTGATCATTATGATATGTTGTTGGGTTCGGTTTGCCATTATTTTATTGAAGATTTTTGCATTGATGTTCATTAAAGACATTGGCCTATAGTTCTCCTTCTTGGATGTATCTTTGTCTGGTTTTGGGATGAGTGTAATACTGGCTTCATACAATGAGTTATGTAGTATTCCTTCCCTTTCTATTTCGTGGAAAGTTAAGGAGTTTGGTATTAGTTCTTTTTTAAAGCTCTGATAGAATTCAGCAGAGAATCCATCATGTCCTGGACTTTTCTTTTTGGGGAGAGTCTATTGCTTCTTCAATTTCATTTCATGTTATAGATCTGTTTAAGTGGTTAATATCCTCTTGGTTCAGTTTTGAATGGTCATAAGTATCTAGAAATTTATTCATTTCTTCAAGATTTTCAAATTTATTGGAATATGGGTTCTCAAAGTAGTCTGTGATGATTTCCTGGATTTCGTTGATGTTTGTTGTTATCTCCTCTTTTGCCACTCTGATTTTATTGATTTGGGCTTTTTCCTTCCTCCTTTTAGTCAGATTTGCCAGGGGTCTGTCAATCTTGTTTATTTTCTCAAAGAACCAGCTTTTTATTTCATTGATTATTTGTAATTTTTTGTGTGATTTTTTCATTAATTTTGGTTCTTATTTTATTATTTCTCTCCTTCTGCTTGTTTGGGTTTTTCTTGTTCTTGTTTTTCTAGGAGTTGGAGATATAGCATTAGGTGGTTTATTTGAGATCATTCTGTACTTTCAAAATATGCACTGATGGCTAGAAACTTTCCTTGTAAGACTGTGTTTGCTGTATTCCATAGGTTTTGATAGGTTGCGTTTTCATTTTCATTAATTTCTGGGAATCTTTTAATTTCCTCTTTTATTTCATCAAGCAATGATCATTGAGCAATGTATTGTTCAGCTTCTCATTGTTTGCATATCTTCTGATGTTTTTGTTGTTGAGTTCTAGTTTTAATGCATTGTGATCAAATAGATTGCAGGGTATTATTTCTATTTTCTTATATTTGCTGATGCATGCTTTGTGTCCTAAGATATGATCAATTTTGATAGAAGTTCCATGGGCTGCTGAGAAGAATGTATATTGTGTGGATGTTGGATGAAATATTCTGTAGACATCAGTTAGTTCCATTTGATCTATGGTATGATTTAGTTCTAGAATTTCTTTATTGATTATTTGTTTGGATGACCTATCTATTGGTGCTGGGGGGTATTAAAATTTCCCACTACCAGTGTGTTGGAGTCTATTTCTGCTTTTAATTACTTTAGAGTATGTCTGATGAAATTGGGTGCAGTGCCATTGGGTGCATATAGGTTGATAATTGTTATTGTCTTTTGGTTTATTTCCTCTTCTATTAGTATGAAGTGTCCTTCTTTATCTCGTTTGATCAATGTAAGTTTGAAGTCTACTTTATCTGAGATAAGCACTGCTACTCTTGCCTGTTTTGGGTGCCATTGGGTTGGTAAATCTTCTTCCAGCCTTTCACCCTAATCCAGTGTTGTTTCTGTCAATGAGATGAATCTTCTGTAAACAACAGATTGTTGGATCTTCCTTTTCAATCCAGCTTGCCAAACAGTGTCTTTTGATGGGGGAGTTGAGTCCATTGACACTCCGTGTTGATATTGATAAGTATGTGGTGTTTCCTGCCATTTAGTCATTTTTGTTGTTTACCAGTTTGATTGGGTACAGTTGAATCAGTGCTACCCTCCAATTCCTTGTCTTTTCTTCTCCTGTGGTTTGATACTGCCTATCCTCTTGTGGTTTTGTTTGCTTTCATTTTCTGTGTGCAGAATTCCTTGGAGAATCTTTTATAGTGATGGCTTGGTGGTCATATATTGTTTTAGTTTTGCTTATCATGGAAGATTTTTTTGCTCCCTCTATTTTGAACGATGGTTTTACTGGGTAGAGTATCCTATGGTTGAAGTTGTTTTCTTTCAGTGCCCAGAATACCTAACTCCATGCCCTTCTTGCTTTTAGGGTTTCTGTTGAGAAATCTGCTGTGATTTTGATGGGCTTATCTTTATGTATTATTTGTTTTTCTCTCTTACAGCCTTAAATATTCTTTCTCTATTCTCTGTGCTTGTTGTTTTAATGATAATATGTTGTGGGGAAGTTCTATTTTGGTCAAGTCCATTTGGTATCCTGGAGCCTTCTGTACCTGAGTGGGCATAACTTTTTCCAGACATGAGAAAATTTCTGTTATTATTTTATTGAATATTTTATGAATTCCTTTTGCTTGAACCTCTTCTCCTTCTTCAATGCCCATGATTCTCAGGTTTGGTCTTTTGTTGGAGTGATGAGTTTGTACACTCCTTTTGCAGGTGTTGAGTTGTTTGAAACAGTTGTTCAGTTTCCTTTAAATTCTATTTCACCTTCAAGTTTTGAGATTCTGTCTTCTGCTTGTTTTAATCTGCTGGAGTGACCTTCCACTGTGTTTGTGTTTCTGTTTGATTTTTTTTCTGAGGTTTTCCCTATCATGGGTCACTTCCTCTTTAATATTTTCTATTTTCATCTTTAATTCATTGATCTTTCTACTTATTGTGTTCTTTGTTTCACTTTGGTGTTTATTTATGGCTCCTATGAGTTCATTTATTTGTTTCTGTGTCTTCTCACATTCCTTATTTTTGGTGTCCTGAAATTTCTTTTCTTTTCTTTTCTTTTATTATTCATATGTGCATACAAGGCTTGGGTCATTTCTCCCCCCTGCACCCACCCCCTCCCTTACCACCCACTCTGCCCCCTCACTCTCCACCTCACCCCCTCAATGCCCAGGAGAAACTATTTTGCCCTTATTTCTAATTTTGTTGTAGAGAGAGTATAAGCAATAATAGGAAGTAACAAGGGTTTTTGCTGGTTGAGATAAGGATAGCTATACAGGGAGTTGACTCACATTGATTTCCTGTGCATGTGTGTTAACTTCTAGGTTAATTCTTTTTGATCTAACCTTTTTTCTAGTTCCTGGTCCCCTTTTCCTATTGGCCTCAGTTGCTTTTAAGGTATCTGCTTTAGTTTCTCTGCGTTAAGGGCAACAAATGCTAGCTAATTTTTTAGGTGTCTTACCTATCCTCATCCCTCCCTTGTGTGCTAAAGCTTTTATCATGTGCTCAAAGTCCAATCCCATTGTTGTGTTTGCCCTTGATCTAATGTCCACATATGAGGGAGAACATACGATTTTTGGTCTTTTGGGCCAGGCTAACCTCACTCAGAATGATGTTCTCCAATTCCATCCATTTACCAACGAATGATAACATTTCATTCTTCTTCATGGCTGCATAAAATTCCATTGTGTATAGATACCACATTTTCTTAATCCATTCGTCAGTGCTGGGGCATCTTGGCTGTTTCCATAACTTGGCTATTGTGAATAGTGCCGCAATAAACATGGGTGTGCAGGTGCCTCTGGAGTAACCTGTGTTACAGTCTTTTGGGTATATCCCCAAGAGTGGTATTGCTGGATCAAATGGTAGATCAATGTCTAGCTTTTTAAGTAGCCTCCAAATATTTTCCAGAGTGGTTGTACTAGTTTACATTCCCACCAGCAGTGTAAAAGGGTTCCTTTTTCCCTGCATCCTCACCAACACCTGTTGTTGGTGGTGTTGCTGATGATGGCTATTCTAACAGGGGTGAAGTGGAATCTTAGCGTGGTTTTAATTTGCATTTCCTTTATTGCTAGAGATGGTGAGCATTTTTTCATGTGTTTTCTGGCCATTTGAATTTCTTCTTTTGAGAAAGTTCTGTTTAGTTCATTTCTTTATTGGTTCATTAGTTTTGGGAGAATTTAGTTTTTTAAGTTCCCTATATATTCTGGTTATCAGTACTTTGTCTGATGTATAGCTGGCAAATATTTTCTCCCACTCTGTGGATGTTCTCTTCAGTTTAGAGACCATTTCTTTTGACGAACAGAAGCTTTTTAGTTTTATGAGGTCCCATTTATCTATGCTATCTCTTAGTTGCTGTGCTGCTGGGTTTCATTGAGAAAGTTCTTACCTATACCTACTAACTCCAGAGTATTTCCTACTCTTTCCTGTATCAACTTTAGAATTTGTGGTCTGATATTAAGATCCTTGATCCATTTTGAGATAATATTGGTATAGGGTGATATACATAGATCTAGTTTCAGTTTTTTGCAGACTGCTAACCAGTTTTCCCAGCAGTTTTTGTTGAAGAGGTTGCTATTTCTCCATCGTATATTTTTAGCTCCTTTGTCAAAGACAAGTTGGTTATAGTTGTGTGGCTTCGTATCTGGGTCCTCTATTCTGTTCCACTGGTCTTCATGTCTGTTTTTGTGCCAGTACCATGCTGTTTTTATTGTTATTGCTTTGTAATATAGTTTGAAGTCAGGTATTGTGATACCTCCAGCATTGTTCTTTTGACTGAGTATTGCCTTGGCTATTCGTGGCCTCTTGTGTTTCCATATAAATTTCACGGTAGATTTTTCAATCTCTTTAATGAATGTCATTGGAATTTTGATGGGAATTGCATTAAACATGTAGATTACTTTTGGGAGTATCGACATTTTTACTATGTTGATTCTACCAATCCATGAGCATGGGAGATCTCTCCACTTTCTATAGTCTTCCTTGATCTCTTTCTTCAGAAGTGTATAGTTTTCCTTGTAGAGGTCTTTCACATCTTTTGTTAGGTTTACACCTAGGTATTTGATTTTTTTGAGGCTATTGTAAATGGAATTATTTTCACGTATTCTTTTTCAGTTTGCTCATTATTAGTGTATAGAAATGCTAATGATTTTTCTATGTTGATTTTATATCCTGCTACCTTGCTATAGCTATTGATGATGTCTAGAAGCTTCTGAGTAGAGTTTTTTGGGTCTTTAAGGTATAGGATCATGTCGTCTGCAAATAGGGCTATTTTGACAGTTTCTTTACCTATTTGTATTCCTTTTATTCCTTCTTTTTGCCTGATTGCTCTGGCTAGGAATTCCAGTACTATGTTGAATAGGAGTGGAGATAGTGGGCATCCTTGTCTGGTTCCTGATTTTAGAGGGAATGGTTTCAGTTTTTCTCCATTAAGTATAATGTTGGCTGTAGGTTTGTCATATAAAGCTTTTATAATGTTGAGGTACTTTCCTTCTATTCCTAGTTTTCTTAGAGCTTTTATCATGAAATGATGTTGGATCTTATCAAAGACTTTTTCTGCATCTATTGAGATGATCAAGTGGTTTTTGTCTTTGCTTCTGTTAATGTGGTTTATTACATTTATTGATTTTCGTATGTTGAATTACCCCTGTCATCCCTGGGATGAAGCCTTCTTGCTCGTGGTGAATCATCTTTTTGATGTGTTGTTGAATTCGATTTGCCATTATTTTGTTGAGGATTTTTGCATCAATGTTCCTTAAAGAGATTGGCCTATAGTTCTCCTTTTTGGAGGTGTCTTTGCCTGGTTTTGGGATAAGTGTAACACTGGCTTCATAAAATATGTTAGGCAGTTTTCCTTCCCTTTCTATTTCGCGGAACATTTTAAGGAGGGTTGATATCAGTTCTTCTTTAAAGGTCTGATAGGATTCAGCAGAGAATCCATCAGGTCCTGGACTTTTCTTTTTGGGGAGACTCTTGATTGCTGCTTCAATTTCATTTTGTGTTATAGATCTATTCAGGTGATTAATTTCCTCTTGGTTCAGTTTTGGATGGTCATATGTATCTAGAAATCTGTCCATTTCTTTAAGATTTTCAAATTTATTTGAATATAGGTTCTCAAAGTAGTCTCTGATGATTTCCTGGACTTCCATGGTGTTTGTTGTTATCTCCCTTTTTGCATTCCTGATTCAACTAATTTGGGTTTTTTCTCTCATTTTAGTCAGGTTTGCCAGTGGTCTATTGATCTTGTTTATTTTTTCAAAGAACCAACTTTTTGTTTCATTAATTCTTTGTATGTTTTTTTTGGTTTCTATTTCGTTGATTTCAGCTCTTATTTTTATTATTTCTCTCCTTCTATTTGTTTTGGGATTTGCTTGTTCTTGTTTTTCTAGGAGTTTGAGATGTATCATTAGGTCATTGATTTGGGATCTTTCAGTCTTTTTAATATATGCACTCCTGGCTATAAACTTTCCTCTCAGGACTGCCTTAGCTGTGTCCCATACATTCTGGTAGGTTGTGTTTCCATTTTCATTGACTTCCAGGAACTTTTTAAGTTCCTCTTTTATTGCATCGATGATCCATTCTTCATTAAGTAATGAGGTATTTAGTTTCCAGCTGTTTGCATGTTTTTTGTCTTTACTTTTGTTGTTGAGTTCTACTTTTACTGCATTGTGATCAGATAGTATGCACGGTATAATTTCTATTTTCTTATATTTGCTGAGACTTGCTTTGTTCCCTAGGATATGATCTATTTTGGAGAAGGTTCCATGGGCTGCTAAGAAGAATGTATATTGTGTAGAGGTTGGATGAAATGTTCTGTAGACATCAACTAGGTCCATTTGATCTATTGTATATTTTAGATCTTGGATTTCTTTATTGATTTTTTGTTTGGATGACCTATCTATTGATGATAATGGGGTGTTGAAGTCTCCCTCAACCACTGTGTTGGCGTTCATACATGCTTTTAGATCTTTCAGGGTATGTTTGATGAAATTGGGTGCATTGACATTGGGTGTATACAGGTTGATAATTATTATTTCCTTTTGGTCTATTTCCCATTTTATTATTATGGAATGTCCTTCTTTATCTCATTTGATCAATGTAGGTTTGAAATCTACTTTGTCAGAGATAAGTATTGCTACTCCTGCCTGTTTTTGGGTGCCATTGGCTTGGTAAATCTTCTTCCAGCCTTTCATCCTTAGTCTATGCTTATTTCCGTTAGTGAGATGGGTCTCCTGTAAGCAACAAATTGTTGGATCTTCCTTTTTTAATCCATTTCATCAAACAGGCCTTTTGATGGGTGAACTAAGTCCATTAACATTAAGCGTTAGTACTGATGGGTATGTGGTGATTCCTGTCATTTAATTGTCTTAGTTGTTTGAAGGTTTGATTGTGTGTACCTAAGTTGATGTTACTCTCTACTGTCTTGCTTTTTCTTTTCCTGTGGTTTGATGCTGCCTGTGTGTTCATGGTTAAGTTGGGTTTCACTTTCTGTGTGCAGAATCCCTTGCAAAATCTTTTTTAGTGGTGGATTTGTGGTTACATATTGTTTTAGTTTCTGCTTATCATGGAAGACTTTTATTGCTCCATGTATTTTGAATGATAGTTTTGCTGGGTAGAGTATCCTGGGGTTGAAGTTATTTTCATTCAGTGCCCGGAAGATATCACCCCATGCTCTTCTTGCTTTTAATGTTTCTGTTGAGAAGTCTGCTTAGATTTTGATGGGTTTACCTTTGTATGTTACTTGTTTTTTCTCTCTTATAGCCTTCAATATTCTTTCCTTAGTTTCTGAACTTGCTGTTTTAATGATGATATGTCGTGGAGTAGTTCTGTTTTGATCTGGTCTGTTTGGTGTCCTGGAGGCCTCTTGCATCTTTATGGGTGTATCTTTCTCTAGATTTGGGAAATTTTCTGTTATTATTTTGTTAAATATATTATGCATTCCCTTCACTTGCACCTCTTCTCCTTCGATGCCCATGATTCTCAAGTTTGGTCTTTTGATGGAGTCAGTGAGTTCTTGCATTTTCTTTCACAGGTCTTGAGTTGTTTAATTAATAGTTTCAGTTTTTCCCTTAGTTACCATTTTGTCTTCAAGTTCTGAGATTCTGTCTTCTGTTTGTTCTATTCTGCTGGATTGGCCTTCCGTTTTGTTTTGAAGTTCTGTTTCACTCTTTTTTCTGAGATTTTCCATATCCTGGCTGTTTTCCTCTTTAATGTTCTCTATTTTTGTCCTGAGTTCATTTATCTGTTTATTCATCATGTTCTCTCTTTCACTTTGGTGTTTATACAGTGCTTCTATAGTTTCCTTTATTTCTTCTTTTTTTTTTCAAATTCTCTATTTTTGTTGTCTTGGAATTTCTTGAGTGTCTCCTGTACATTTTGGTTGACCCTATCCAGTATCATCTCTATAAAATTCTCATTGAGTACCTGTAGTATGTCTTTTAAATTATTCTTGTGGGCTTCATTGGGTCCTTTGGCATAGTTTATCTTCATTTTGTCGGAGTCTGTATCTGAGTACCTGTTTTCTTCATTCCCCTCTGGTTCCTGTACTAATTTTTTGCTGTGGGGAAACTGGTTTCCCTTTTTTTTCTGTCCTCCTGTCATTGACTTTGGTGTTGTTACTGTCCCTGTACTGTGTGCAATTAAGTATTTTCTAGCTTGTAATAATAACAATGGTAATATTTAGAATGGAAGGATGAGCTGAGATGGAAAGGAAGAATTTAAAGAAATGGGACAAATAAATAAACAGACTGGAGGGAGAAAACAGAACAAGGTGCCAGACAAGAAGATTTCAAAGGTATAAACAGGGAGCTTTAGTGTACTAATCGACAGTAAGCTGAACAGACATAAGAGAGACAGAGAGAGGATTGAAAATCAAAAATAAAAAAAAGGTAGGAATAAAAATAAAAAATAAGTAAATGAAAGAAAAATCTATTTATAAAAATGTATTAAAATATAATGAAAAAATAGAAAATTAAGAAAAACCAAAAAACCAAAAAACCTCCAAGTTCAAATGCAGTGAAGTCTCAATCTCCAATCCTGGAGATGGTGCCTCAGATGTTGTTCTGTAGTTGTCTCATCAAAGGGGACGCATAAAGAGGAACAAAACTACACACACACGCACAAAAAAAACCCCCACCAAGTGTCCCAAGTTCAAATGCAATACAGTTTCAGTAAGTTTTTAAGCTTGCAGGTGTAATTCGGTTGTTCTCTCATCAAAGGTAGTGAGGCTAGCTGTAGAAATTTGGAGAGTTGGATAGGTTGGCATTAAAAGGGGAGGTGAGAAGTGGGGTGGTTGAGTGGGGACACAGTGTGGGGGCTGCTGGGTTTTGTGGCCCTTATGTGTGTTTGGGTGTATTTCTGTTGTTGTGGTGGAGGGTGCTTTTGTCAGGGTTTGCAGGGGTTTGGTGTTGTGTAAAGTTGGTATAGTAGGTTGGTCAGCAGGTGATGAGTATGTAGGAGTGAGGGTTAGTGGGTTAGTCTGGTGACAGATTGGGGGATAATGGGAGGGGTAGGTGAGGGCAGGGGGAGAGAGTGGATGATGAGGGGGCAGAATGAGTTGTTGGGAAGCACGGCAATGGATTTTAGCACAGGGGAAGTAGGGAGAGTGAAGGGGTGAGAGTAGGGATGAGAAGGTGATGGTAAATTTGATAGTATAGAAAGGAAAAAAAATAGGAATAGAAAAAAAACAGTAGCCAAAGGTACAAAACTAACAATCAAAAAAGCAAAAAAAAAAAAAAAATCAAATGGAAAAAATGAACAAACAAACAAACAAAATAACAAGATCAACAACATGAAAACAACAATAATGAGAAAACCCCACAAGTTTCAGGAACCATGGAATTTCAGTCTTGGTTTAAGTTTTGGAGTTACTCCTCCGGCATCCAGTCCTGGTATTGGTGTATATGCAGAAGCTCTAATGTGGTCTTACCAGGTGATTGGCTTGTGAGTAGTGCTTTGTTTTCTGTCTATCAGTTCAATTGATATTGTGAGATGAGGTAGGTGTACCACATCATGTAGCACTGTCAGAGCTATTGATTTCCCCAAGTGATTTCTGTGTTACCTTTCAGCTGCAGCTGAAACCCACCACCTGCCCTGTTTTGGAGGTGGCTTTTCACTGTTTGTTGACTGGGATTTCCACATTAGGAGTTTATTTCTTTGCCCTGTCCACTTTCTCTGGGGCAGGTTCAGTGTTCCATTAGCCCCCTCTGCTCTCCATGTGTTATGATGGTTTGCTATTTGTTTTTCAGTTTTGCAGACAGTTCAGTTTTGGGTGCTGCTCTCTGGCTCAGGAGATCATCTCTGTGATCTACTACCTGCCCTGCTTTGGGGAGTGGCTTATTGCCTGCTCACTCTCAGCCTTCTTCCCTTTCCAGCATTTGTTTACGGATAGTTTGGCACTGAGATTAACTCCTTGCCCTTCCGCCTTTCTCCGGTGAAATTTCAGCATTCCTGTCCCCTCTGATCTCATGCTAGATTACAATTCACTGTTTGTTATTCAGTTTTGTTGAGAGTTGGATAAGTCTGCCCAGGGGCTGTGCTGGTTTCTGTTCCCAGGGGTGGCTGAGGGAGTTCTACATGGTGCATGGTGCTTACCTGTTTATTTTGTCAAATGATGAGCAGGCAGGTTTGGAGCTGGCAGTGGTGTTGGCAGTGGTGGTGGTGGTGGCAGCAGCAGTGAGAAATGGCTCCAAATTTCCTCAGTGTAATGTAGCTTTTCCTGGGATAGAGGTTCAGGGTGTTGAAGATTTGCTTCTGGCTGGTGCTTTATTTCTGCTTGATGGAGGAAGGAGATGGGAAGGAAAGAAAAAAGAAAAAAAGAAAAAAAAGAAAGCAAAAAAGAAAAAAATCACTGTGGGAAAGGAGGGTTTCCTCAGGGCTAGACCTACCTACTGGCTGTGCAGCAGGTCGCAGCTATTAGGTGCAATTAAAGGCTGATTTGTGGGTCAGTCTTTGAATTTTTTTCCTGCACCCAGTGTGATGGTGGTTATTATTTTGGCTAGAAGCAGTCAGAGTTACCCAGGGGTGGCTCCAACTTCTCAGGGAGGTTTTGGAGTCATGGAAGTTAGGCTTTCTGCTTCCGTACCCTAGTCACCATCTTGGATCCCTCTGGTGGATGCTTCTAATATGCCATCTTGCCCCATCTCTCTCATCACAAACCTTAATTTTCACTGTCAACAGCACTGGAACTGAGGGTGATATGTAGCTCTAAAATATACACCACAAATTTTACCTGCCCCATCTATCTGTTCCTCCTTTTTGTGATTCTGCATGTGAATATCTTTTTTTATTGTTCTTTTTAAATTAAAAAATTTAAAATTAACATTCATTAATAATATGAGAGGATTTCATTGTGATAATTTCATACTTGCACACAGAGTCTGCTGTCTGTTTTTGTATTGTTGATTATTTAGATGTGCTAGATCAAATTACCTACAATCCATAGTGTCTAGCCCATGTGTTGACTGTGTATAAATAAATCAGTGCTATTTTACCTTGTTTGAACTTCTGTAAGACATTCCCAAAAGGAAGGAAAGTGAAGACAGGAAAGCATCAAGTTTGCTGAAAGCATACTGACTACTGCTATAATAAAGAACAAACAAAGGGTCTTTTTAATACTTGGCAGAAATTTTTATTTTTAATATCCCTTTAGAGAAAAATGAGGTAAAGGCTCCAGTGAATTACAATTATAAGAAAATTAGGCATTCCTCTCCAAATATACAATATCCATTATATAAGGACAAAATTCAAATGTCCTGTTACAGAAATAGAAAAAGATCACTTTGGATCAGAGGATATTTTATTGAATGTTATGAAAATTAAATTCATCATTATTTACAATAATATATGAATTTTATTTTGACCTAATTTTATACAAACAGCACACATTAACTGTCCAGGTAGCACCCACTATCTGTCCAATCCTTATTCTGAGCAGTTGTCTCAATGATAAATTAACCCAAATAACAAGGATGAGTCTCAGAGATATTAACAAATTTCCCCATGATTAAAAAGTGAACATTGGTGACAAGAGCTTTAAAAATTAAGTTTTCAGTCTCTAGGCCTAATGCACAAAGTTTTTCATTGTTTCCAAGCTATTAGAATGTTTAAGCAGAGGTATAGAAGTCTTAACCACACACACATCTGAGACACATTTTATTTATTTATTTATTTATTTATTTAACTTTATTATTTTTCTTTTATTACATGTGCATACATTGTTTGGGTCATTTCTCCCCCCTGCCCTCCTCCCCCATCCTCTGACCCCTTCCCCCCTCAGTTCCAGGCAGGTCCTGTTCTACCTTTATCAGTAGTTTTGTTGAAGAAAAGAGACAAGCCTAATAAGGAAGACAAAGCATTTTTGCTAGTTGAGTTAAGGATAGCTATACAGAAATATTCCTAGCATTGCTTTCGTGTACATGTGTTATGATCCATGTTGATTCATCTCTAATTGATCTTTACCCTGGTTACTGATCTCCTTCTCATAATAAATAAAGCAACCTCTGTTGCTTTAAGGTTTCTGTATTAGCTCCTCTGGAGGGAGGACATCAAACGCTTTCATGTTTTGGGTTTTCTACCTATTTCTGTATCACCCAAATGTGCTCTCCCTTTGTCATGTGATCCAAGTCCAACCACATTGCTGCATTTACCTTAGATCTAAAGTACTCATATGAGGGAGATCATATGATTTTTGGTCTTCTGAGCTTGGCTGACCTCACTCAGAATGATGTTTTCTAGTTCCATCCATTTACCTGTAAATGATAAGATTTCATTCTTCTTCATGGCTGAATAAAATTCCATTGTGTACAAGTACCACATTTTCTTGACCCATTCATCAATAGTGGGGCATCTTTTTTTTTTTTTTTTCATTTTTCTTTTATTATTCATATGTGCATACAAGGCTTGGTTCATTTCTCCCCCCTGCCCCCACCCCCTCCCTTACCACCCACTCCACCCCCTCCCGCTCCCCCCCCTCAATACCCAGCAGAAACTATTTTGCCCTTATCTCTAATTTTGTTGTAGAGAGAGTATAAGCAATAATAGGAAGGAACAAGGGGTTTTGCTGGTTGAGATAAGGATAGTTATACAGGGCATTGACTCACATTGATTTCCTGTGCGTGGGTGTTACCTTCTAGGTTAATTCTTTTTGATCTAACCTTTTCTCTAGTTCCTGGTCCCCTTTTCCTATTGGCCTCAGTTGCTTTAAGGTATCTGCTTTAGTTTCTCTGCATTAAGGGCAACAAATGCTAGCTAGTTTTTTAGGTGTCTTACCTATCCTCACCCCTCCCTTGTGTGCTCTCGCTTTTATCATGTGCTCATAGTCCAATCCCCTTGTTGTGTTTGCCCTTGATCTAATGTCCACAAATGAGGGAGAACATACAATTTTTGGTCTTTTGGGCCAGGCTAACCTCACTCAGAATGATGTTCTCCAATTCCATCCATTTACCAGCGAATGATAACATTTCGTTCTTCATGGCTGCATAAAATTCCATTGTGTATAGATACCACATTTTCTTAATCCATTCGTCAGTGGTGGGGCATCTTGGCTGTTTCCATAACTTGGCTATTGTGAATAGTGCCGCAATAAACATGGATGTGCAGGTGCCTCTGGAGTAACAGTCTTTTGGGTATATCCCCAAGAGTGGTATTGCTGGATCAAATGGTAGATCGATGTCCAGCTTTTTAAGTAGCCTCCAAATTTTTTTCCAGAGTGGTTGTACTAGTCTACATTCCCACCAGCAGTGTAAGAGGGTTCCTTTTTCCCCGCATCCTCGCCAACACCTGTTGTTGGTGGTGTTGCTGATGATGGCTATTCTAACAGGGGTGAGGTGGAATCTTAGTGTGGTTTTAATTTGCATTTCCTTTATTGCTAGAGATGGTGAGCATTTTTTCATGTGTTTTCTGGCCATTTGAATTTCTTCTTTTGAGAAAGTTCTGTTTAGTTCACATGCCCATTTCTTTATTGGTTCATTAGTTTTGGGAGAATTTAGTTTTTTAAGTTCCCTGTATATTCTGGCTATCAGTCCTTTGTCTGATGTATAATTGGCAAATATTTTCTCAATAGTGGGGCATCTTGGTTGTTTCCATAACTTGGCTATTGTGAATAGCACCGCAATAAACATGGGTGTGCAGGTGCCTCTGGAGTAATTGTGTTGTATTTCTTTGGGTATATCCCCAGGAGTGGGATTGCTGGACCATATGGAAGGTCTATGTTTAAATTTTTAAGGAGTCTCCAAATTTTTTTCCAGAGTGGTTGTACCAGCTTGCATTCCCACCAGCAGTGGATTAGGGTTCCTTTTCCCCCACATCCTTGCTTGTTGTTGGTGGTGTTTTTGATGATGGCTATTCTAACAGGGGTGAGGTGGAATCTTCGTGTGGTGTTGATTTGCATTTCCTTTATGACTAGAGATGGTGAGCATTTTTTATGTGTTTTTTGGCCATTTGAATTTCTTCTTTTGAGAAAGTTCTATTAAGTTCAGTTGCCCATTTTTTAATTGGTTCATTGATTTTAGGAGAGTTTAGTTTCTTAAGTTCCCTGTATATTCTGGTTATCACTCCCTTGACTGATGTATAGCTGGCAAATATTTTCTCCCACTCTGTGGGTGGTCTCTTGAGTTTAGAGACCATTTCTTTTGTTGTGCAGAACCTTTTTAATTTTATGAAGTCCCATTTGTCCATCCTTTCTCTTAGTTGCTGGACTGCTGGTGTTCTATTGAGGAAGTTTTTGCCTATACCTATTAGTTTCAGAGTGTTTCCTGCTCCTTCCTTTAGTAACTTCAGAGTTTCAGGTCTGATATTTAGGTCCTTGATCCATTTTGAGTTGATACTAGTACAGGGTGATAGACATGGATCTAGTTTCAGTTTCTTGCAGATGGATAACCACTTTTCCCAGCAACATTTGTGGAAGAGGCTGTCTTTTCTCCATCGTATGTTTTTGGCACCTTTGTAAAAAATGAGGTGGGTATAGTTGTGTGGATTCATATCCGGGTCTTCTATTCTGTTCCACTGGTCTTCATGTCTGTTTTTATGCCAGTACCATGCTGTTTTTATTGCTATTGCTTTGTAATATAGTTTGAAGTCGGGTATTGTGATACCTCCAGCATTGCTTTTTTTGCTGAGCATTGCCTTGGCTACTTGCGGTCTCTTGTGTTTCCAAATGAACTGTAGAGTAGATTTTTCTATGTCTGTGGTGAAAGTCATTGGGATTTTGATGGGAATTGCATTAAACATGTACATTGCTTTCACTAGTATAGCTATTTTTACTATGTTGATTTTACAGATCCATGAGCACAGGAGATCTTTCCATCTTCTGTAATATTCCTCGATCTCTCTCTTCAGGAGTTTGTAATTCTCCTTGTAGAGTTCATTCACATCTTTTATTAAATTTACTCCTATGTCTTTGATTTTTTGGGGGGCTATTGTGAATGGAATTGTTTCCATATATTCCTTCTCAGTTTGTTCGTTGTTGGTGTATAGAAAAGCTGATGATTTTTTTAGGTTGATTTTGTATCCTGCCACCTTACTGTAGCTGTTTATGGTGTTTAAGAGTTTTTGGGTGGAGTTTTTTGGGTCTTTAAGGTATAGGATCATATCATCTGCAATAAGGATATTTTGGCAGTTTCTTTACCTATTTGTATTCCTTTTATTTCTTCTTCTTGCCTAATTGCTCTGGGTAGGAATTCCAGCACTATGTTGAAAAGGAGTGAGGATAGTGGGCACCCTTGTCTCGTTCCTGATTTTAAGGGGAATGGTTTCAGTTTTCACCATTAAGTGTGATGTTGACTGTAGGTTTGTCATAAATAGCCTTTACAATGTTGAGGTACATTCCTTCTATTCCTAGTTTTCTTAGAGCTTTTATCATGAAGTGGTGTTGGATCTTGTCAAAGGCTTTTTCTGCATCTATTGAGATGATCAAGTGGTTTTTGTCTTTGTTTCTATTGATGTGGTGTATTACATTTATAGATTTACGTATGTTGAACCATCCCTGTCTTCCTGGGATGAAGCTGACTTGGTCATGGTGTATGATCTTTGTGATGTGTTGTTGGATCTGGTTTGCCATTATTTTATTGAGGATTTTTGCATCAATATTCATTATGGAAATTGGCCTACAATTCTCCTTTTTGGAGGTGCCTTTGTCTGGTTTTGGGATGAGAGTAATATTAGCTTCATAGAATGAGTTAGGCAGTGTTCCTTCCCTTTCTAGTTCATGGAACAGTTTAAGGAGAGTTGGTATTAGTTCTTTAAAGGTCAGATAGAATTCAGCAGTGAATACATCAGGTCCTGGACTTTTCTTTTATGGGAGACTCTTGATTGCTGGTTCAATTTCATTTTGTGTTATAGATCTATTCAGGTGATTAATATCTTCTTGGTTCAGTTTTGGATGGTTGTAAGTTTCTAGAAATCTGTCCATTTCTTCAAGATTTTAAAATTTATCAGAGTATAGGCTCTCAAAGTAGTCTGATGATTTCCTGGATTTTGTGGTGTTTGTTATTATCTCCCCTTTTGCATTTCTGATTTTACTGATTTGGGTTTTTTCTCTCCTCATTTTAGTCATGTTTGCCAGGGGTCTGTCAATTTTATTTATTTTTTCAAAGAACCAGCTTTTTATTTCATTGATTCTTTGTATGTTTTGTTTGGTTTCTATTTCATTGATTTCAGCCTTTATTTTAATTATTTCTTTCCTTCTGCTTGTTTTGGGATTTGCTTGTTCTTCTAGGAGTTTGAGCTGCAGTATTAGGTCATTGATTTGAGATCTTTCTGTCCTTTTATTATATGCACTCATGGCTATAAACTTTCCTCTCAGGACTGCCTTTGCTGTGTCCCATAGGTTCTGGTAGATCGTGTTTTCATTTTCATTAACTTCCAGGAACCTTTTAATTTCCTCTTTTATTTCATCAATGACCCATTCATCATTGGGCAATGTGTTGTTCAGCTTCCAATCCTTTACATGTGTTTTACTGCTGTTTTTGTTGTTGATTTCTAGTTTTAATGCGTTGTGGTCAGATAGAATGTATGGGATTATTTCTATTTTCTTAATTTGCTGAGGCTTTCTTTGTGCCCTAAGATATGATCAGTTTTTGAGAAGGTTCCATGCGCTGCTGAGAATATTCTGTGGACATCAGCTAGGTCCATTTGATCCATGGTGTGGTTTAGTTTCAGAATTTCTTTATTGATTTTTGTTTGGATGACCTATCTATTGGCAATAGGAGAGTATTAAGGTCTCCCACTATCACTATGTTGGAGTTTACATATATTTTTAAGTCCTTCAGAGTATTTTTGATGAAATTGGGTGCATTGATGTTGGGTGCATATAGGTTGATAATTGTTATTTCCTTTTTGTGTATTTCCCCTTTTATTAGTGTGGAGTGTCCTTCTTTATCTCATTGATCATTGTAGGTTTTAATTCTACTTTGCCCGAGATAAGTATGGCTATTCCTGTTTATTTTCAGGGACTATTGGCTTGATAAATCTTCTTCCAGTCTTTTTTGGAAAGACTTTGTTGGATCTTCCTTTTTAATCCAGTTTGCCAGTTAATGCCTTTTAATGGGGGAATTTATTCCATTAACATTCAGTATTATTATTGATAAGTACGTGGTGATCCCTGTCATGTAGTTGTCTTTGTTGATTAAGAGTTTGATGATGTGTAGGTGAAACAATGTTATTCTTTACTTTCTTGCCTTTTCTTCTCCTATGGTTTGGTATTGCCACCCCTTTCATGATTTTGTTGGCTTTCATTATCTGTGTGTTTTAATTTCTGCTTATCATGGAAGACTTTTATTGTTCCATCTATATTGAATGATAGCTTTGCTGGGTAGAGTATCCTAGGGTTGCAGTTATTTTCATTCAGTGGCTGGAAGACCTCACCCCAAGCTCTTCTTGCTTTTAATGTTTCTGTTGAGAGGTCTGCTGTGATTTTGATGGGTTTACCTTTGTATGTTATTTGTTCTTTCTCTCTCACAGCCTTCAATATTCTTTCTCTAGTTTCTGTACTTGTTGTTTTAATGATAATATTTCATGGGGGTAGCTCTATTTTGGTCAGGTCTGTTTGGTATTCTGGAGGCTTCTTGTACCTGAATGGGCATCATTTACTCTAGATTTGGGAAATTTTCTGTAATTATTTTGTTGAATATATAATGCATTCCTTTTGCTTGCACCTCTTCTCCTTCTTCAATGCCCTTGATTCTCAAGTTTGGTCTTTTGATGGAGTCAGCGAGTTCTTGCATTTTCTTTTCACAGGTCTTGAGCTGTTTAATTAATAGTTCTTCAGTTTTTCCTTTAATTGCCATTTCATCTTCAAGTTCTGAGATTCTGTCTTCTGTTTGTTCTATTCTGCTGGAATGGCCTTCCATTTTGTATTTCTGTTTCATTCTTTTTTTTTGAGGTTTTCCATATCATGGGTTACTTCTTCTTTAATATTGTCAATTTTTGCCCTTAATTCATTTATCCCTCTGCCTATGGTGATGTTTGTTTCAGTTTGGTGTTTGTTTAGGGTTTCTACAATTTCATTTATTTGTTTCTGTGTTTTCTGATATTCTTGAGTTTTGTCATCTTGGAATTTCTTGAGTGCCTCCTGTCCATTTTGGTTGACCATGTCTAATAGCATCTCTATGAAATTCTCATTAATTACTTGTAGGATTTCTTCTTTCAAGATGGTCTTGTGTTCTTCCTTGGGGTCCTTGGTATAGTTTATCTTTGTTTTGTTGGAGTCTGGGTCTGGGTATCTATTTTCTACATTTTGCTCTAAATATTATACTACTTTATTTTTTGGGGAATAATGGTTTCCATCCCTTTTTCTTCTTCCCATATTTCCACTAGGTACCGTTTCTGTCCCTGGACTATGTGTAATTTGGTATTAGCTGGGTTACAATATTAATAATAACAAAATTGTTAGAGAAGGTTAAAAAAGAGAAAGAGAAGGGAAGATAAAAGGAAGGGAGAAAAGAGGAAAAAAGGAAAGAAATAAAGGAAAAAGAAATGGGAGAGATGGTGGGTGATCAAATAGCAAACCAGGCTGGCGAGCCCTTAAAGAAGGGAGAAAAAAATCACCAGTTCTGGAACAGCAGGATTGCAAACTTAGTTGTTTTTAGTTCTTTAGTGTCCAGTCCAGTCTGTGTCTCTTAGGCACGCTTGGAGCCCTCTAGTGGAGGCTGAGCAGGAGCCTGGTGGAGCGGTTATCTGGGAAGCCTGTAGAGTTGGGGCCAGCTCCACACAGGGGCGGGTTCCTGGCAGGCTCCTGGGTGCGGCTGTCTCACACCAGGATGGTGCCTGTCCCAGCAGGGCAGGGGTCCAGTTATTCCACACGGAGCTGGAGCCAGGCAGGGCCTGATGGGTGGGGTGGATTCTGGTCATCCCACAAGTGGCTGAGGCTCAGCAGGGCCTGAAGGGCAGTGGGCTCGGTGGGAGGAGTGGGTATCCTAGCGAGCTGTGGGACCAGCTCCAGGCTGGGGTCCGGCGCAGACTGGTGGCGGGGATCCCGGTGGTCGTGTGTCCAGTGGCATGGCCATGGGGCAAGTATTCTGGCGTGGTGTGGGTCTGGAACAGGGCTGTGGCCTGGCACAACTCCAGGGGCGGAGAGCCCAGCAGAATAGAGCAGCAGCTCTGCAGACCTACGGGGCGGAAATTTTGCAGGCGGGCTGTTCTTATATTAGATCGTGGTGTGGTGAAGGCTTCCGCGATCTAAGTCTTTAGAGTGCCGGGTTTTTGGCTGTCCCTGGAGTTTTACCTCAGTCAAGCGTGTCTCCAGCTTCTCCGCAGGATCTCTGGGTCAGCTCACCGGGTCTGCGGCTCTGTTTCCATTGCTATCTTGGATCCTCCTGAGACACACTTTAAAACTACTTTCCAAAGTAGGAATAAAATCGATACATGGCTGCATGTCTTCTTTTGAGATCAAGCGAGAAAATAAAAACAATGTGGAGGAAGTAGAAAGCTGCGATAACATTCCGAATTTGGAGCAAGACAGAGATCTCTGATGAATTATCTTGTGCCTGATTTCTCTCCCACAATTTCAGCCGTCATTTCTATAGTAAATGCAGCAGGTGCTGCCCTGTGTTCAGCTTTGAGATCTGCCAGGAACTCCCAAGAAGCGCACAGCTAGCAAAGTGTCTCTGTCAGGAGGTCAGGGAAGTGAAATAGCTGTTCGGGTTGTCAAAGGGACAACCTGCCAGGATTTTCTATGGCAAGATGCTGTCAATCTGTGATAACACAGACTAATTAGAACATGGTTCACTCTTTTCTATCTAGAAAACCCAGGACAAGTTTCAAAGAAATTGCCATTTCCTTCCTTTCATTGAAAAAGCAATAATGTGGGCACTTATGACAGAAGTACTCACATTACAAAAACAAGCAACATAGAAAGTGTAACTCAGAAACTGGCATTTAAGAAGATCTCAAAGCCACTGATGTGTGTGTGTGTGTGTGTGTGTGTGTGTGTGTGTGTGTGTGCATCTTCTGGCCATACTATAGGAACACATTAACTTGGTGGGAACATAGCTTTTTGCTAATGTTTTAATAGTAGTATAGTTTGACAATGACCTCTCAGATACTATATTTAGTGTACTCTGTTGCAATGTCTCATTTTTATTTTATTTTTATTTTTTTGTAGCACTGGGGCTTGAACTCAGGGCCTCACATTTGCTAGGCAGATGCTCTACCACTTGAGCCATTCCACCAGCCAATGTCTCATTTTTAAATTGAGCATACTGGGGGGTTGGTACCAGTGGGAGGGGGAGGTGGGGATAGGGAGTAGGAGGGTAAAGTGGTGCCAATGTTGTGTACCATGCATGTTAATGGGAAAATGAGACATATTGAAACTATTCCAGGAATGGGGAAAGGAGGAGATAAAGGAGAATGATGGAGAGGATAAATTGAACTATGATACATTGTAAGAACTTTTGTAAATGTCACAATGTACCTCCAGCACAACAGTAATAAAAAAAAGTGAAAAATAAATTGAGCATTAAGGGAATGCAGTGTTCTAATTGCATCTCTGCCAGTAGTTTTATCTACAGCCCTGCTTCCACTTCTGTCTTCAGTGAAAGTTTCGTCCTTAGGAATGGCAGTATTGGAGTTTTTCTGTAACAGACTGGGTTGGTTATATATTCATGCAGCTTTGGGATTTTGTTCCATGAATATTCACAATGTGTAGAAAAGCGTGACACACACCATGGTCTCAGTTATCTTAAATGGATCATTGTTAAGTACATGCAGGAACTAGGACATGTCCAAGGGAACTGCTTGTGGCCATGGGTGACTGTGGTCTTTGCATCTTGTGTGTGTTTGTTTTCTATAATGCATATCATGAGGGAAGTGTCTATGGGAAGTAAAACCAGTGTTATAGGAAAATAAAACGTTGAATGAGATCTAGAACTCCCTGCCACAGGCAAGAACATAAACTTCACAGTCTACATAGAAGAAACTTTGCAATGGTATCCTCCAGTCTCATAAGATGAAACATTAGGTTTGTCCTTATGTTGGAAAATGATGGTTCTGGTAATCTTTCCCCATCCATCATCTCCCTCAGTACTGATTGGGTAGTGTTGCTTCCTTCCTGAGTCATGATCAAAGGAGGAGAATTGAATTACTCTCTACTGACAGATCTGTAGTCGAGGCTCAGGCTCTGGCCTCAAAATTTATTTGAATATAGTATGAGATAAGAACTTCCTGATGGAGACTAACATGGGAGGAGTAGACCCAGTTATGGTATCTGCTGGACTGGATCAATCATTCTTAATTCTGGAGGAACAGGCTGATTATTGAACATTTTAAGAACTTGGAAGTTCTGTGCTCAGAGATCATAATTAGTCAAATTGGTCCATGTTATCTAAATCTCTAAGGACTTTTTATTTAGTATAGAAAGTAAAAGATGAATAAGAGAAACCCCTCCAAATTATGGTCTGTTTCTTCTCTTGGCAGGAAGCTTATGTGTAATTTTCACATCTCTCGTGTCTTTATCTATCTGTCTATCTATCTATCATCTATCTATTTATTTTGGTGGGACTGGGGTTTTAATTCAAGGCTTCACGCTTGCAAAACAGGCAATCTACTGTTTGAACACTTCCAGTCAATTTTACTGTGGTTATTTTGGAGGTGGGGCCTTGAGAACTTTTTTCCCAGGCTGACCTCAAGCTATAATCCTCACAGTCTCAGCCTCCAAAGAGGATAGGATTATGGGCATGAGTCACAAGTGCCTGTCTTTTCTTATTAACACATATCATTTATAGCTATGAATGGGATTCAGTGTGATATTTCTATACATGTATTCAGCATGTACTGAACACTGTCAAACCAACCTTCTTATATTCTTGCACCTTATCAAGCACATCTCTAGTCTACAGTGACTAATATTTTTCAGGTAAACTCTGTGTACTTTCTACACATGAGAGAGAACACACATTACTAGTCTGACTGGACCTGGCATATTATTTCAAAGATCCATCTGAATTTTATGTCCACTGCATATTGTAGCAAAATACATATAATATACATTTTAACCATTTTCTGTGCATAGTTCGGTAGCATCAATTACATTCAATTGCTGTGAAAACATCAATGTCATCCATCATCAGAAATCCTTCATCTTCCCAAACAAAAAATATGTACTCATTTTAAAATCTCATTACTACCTCAACCCTTACTGTCTTAATTTTGTTATAAAAACAGTAAGTAATTACATTTTACAAACTACAGAACTGTTGTGAAGGAGGAGGAGATGTCTAGAGGTTCACTTTTGCTTTATTATCCAAAATACATTGCAAATGGATGCCACAGGTCATAAGATTACACTGTTCTGTAGAGTCTCCTCACAGTGTTTTTTATGTCCCTGTTCCTCAGGCTGTAGATGAAAGGATTCAGCATAGGGGTGATCACTGTGTACACTACTGAGGCCAGTGCTCCATTTTTGGGAGACTGTGAAACAGCAGAACTGAGATACACTCCAAAGCCTGTTCCATAAAACAAGCAAACAACAGACAGGTGAGACCCACAGGTGGAAAAGGCTTTGTACTTCCCATCTGATGATGGGATTCTCAGAACAGAGGAAACAATTTTATAGTAAGAAAAAAAGATTCCAGTGATAGGGAGAAATCCAAAGAAGACAGCCACAAAACACATGAGTATATTATTCGTAAAGGCACCAGAACAGATAAGATTAAGGACCTGAGAAGGGTCACAGAAGAAATTGGAAATTTCCACATCCTTGAAGTAAGGAAATTTTAAGGGAATCAAATTATGCAGCAGTGAGTCCAAAATGCTAACTAAAAAAGACATCAACACTAAGAAGACACAGAGGTGAGGGTTCATGATGACTGAGTAATGCAGGGGGTGACAGATGGCCACAAACCTGTCATAGGCCATCACAGTCAGAAGCATGTCATCCATACATCCAAAAATGAGAAAAAGTGACATCTGTGTCAGGCATCCCACATAAGAGATGACTGTGCTGTGAGTTTGAATGTTCACAATCATTTTTGGGACCATGCTGGAGATGAAACAGATGTCAGTGAGAGATAGATTGGAGAGGAAGAAGTACATGGGGGTGTGGAGTTGGGAGTCAGAGCTGATGGCCAGGATGATGAGCAGGTTCCCAAGCACAGTGACCAGGTACATGGACAGGAATAGGCCAAAGAGGATGAGCTGCAGGTTTGACTCCTCTGACAGTAACAAGAGATGGAATTCTGAGACACGTGTTAGATTTTGGGCTTCTATGTTGCTTGCACACCTTTTAAAAGAAAATGGTTTATATAAGGAAACAAAATGCATACTTGTAGCCCTGTATTTATTTTGAATTCAAGCATTCACAAGTATTGTTACTTGATATCCCTTCACCTTTAGTAATACTTCTCAGTTGTGACAAGTTCTTTCTTCTTAGAAATCTTTAATTATTTATTTCTATATTGTTCTTCCCTTGCATATACACTCACTTGTGAGACACTCAAATGAACAATACTTGAAGCCCAAGAAAGCTACATATAAGTCCATGGTAACAGCAAAATATCATCTATTCTTTTAAGAACAGTGAAAAATAAGAAATAAAAATCATTGTCATGAAAGGAAATAAGCAGTATAAAAATCCCCAAGTTTATTCTAAAATATTGGGACAAATTCCCCTCCTTAAAAAATTTACAAAGTTTATCAAACACCTTAATATAAGACCTGAAACCTTGAAACAACTACAGGAAGTAGTAGGAAATACACTGGAACAGATAGGAATAGGCAATGACTTCCTAAACAGGACTGAAAAAGCTCAGAATCTAAGAGAAACAATGAACCAATGGCACTATATCAAACTAAAAGGCTTCTGCACAGCAAAAGAAACAGTCACTGGACTCAAGAGACAGCCCACTGAATGGGATAAAATCTCTTCCAGCTACTCATCTGATAAGGGGCTAATATCCAGAATCTACAGGGAACTCAAAAAAACCTCAACCCCCAAAAGAAACAACACCCCATTGAAGAAATAGGCACATGAATTAAGCAGCGAATTCTCAAAGTAAGAGGTATAAATGGCCAGTAAATACATGAAAAAGTGTTCAACTTCCCTGGTTATGAAAGAGATGCAAATCAAAAGTACACTAAGATTTCATCTTACCTCCCGTTAGAATGGCCATATTCAAGGGCAAATACAAAAATAGTTTCTGCTGGGTATTGAGGGGGTGGGGGGGAGAGGGAGGGGGCAGAGTGGGTGGTAAGGGAGGGGGTGGGGGCAGGGGGGAGAAATGACCCAAGCCTTGTATGCACATATGAATAATAATAATAAAAAAGGGCAAATACAACAAATGCTGGTGAGGATTTGGTGAAATAGGAACACTTATACATTGTTGGTGGGAATGCAAATTAGTACAACCATTATGCCTCAAAAAGCTAAAGCTAGAACTGCCATAAGATCCAGTGATACTGCTCCTGGGCATCTACCCAAGGAACATAAGACCAGGTACAGTAGAGACACCTGAACACTGATATTTATCACAGCACTATTCACAATAGCCAAACTATGGAAACAACACAGGTGCTCCATAACTGATGAATGGGTCAGGAAAATGTGATATATATATATATATATATATATATATATATATATATATATATATATATATCCATATATACAATGGAGTATTACTCAGCCATAAGGAATAATGACAACATGTGGCTTGACGGTAAATTGAAGGACATTATGTTAAGTGGAGTAAGTCAGGCTCAGAAAGACAAAGAGTGCATGTTTTCTCCTATCCATGGAAGATAGATCCAAAAGATAAACATACACACAAAACCAAACATGATCACATACAAACTCATCCGTAGAACATTTTTGTAACAGTGGAACTACTCTGTGGAACCCTGGGAAGGAGGGAAAGGAAAAGAGAATGACAGAGCATCAAAATATTGTAAAACATAACATCTTTGAAGGTAGAGGATATAAGGATATGTATTGAAAACTGTTGAAAAATGGGGGGTGGGAGGTAAAGGTGTAAGGGAGAGTAATGGAAGGGGTTGAATGGATCAAATAAAGTATACTCATAGAAGGGACACACGAGAAACCCCTTTGAACATTGACTTAAATATTAATAATGAAAGACAGGACTGTAAAATAGGTACAGTGTATGTGGCTGGTACTTGTGGGAGGGGAGACGGTGAATGAAGGAGATGAATGTGAGGATATATGGTTGATGGATTTCATATACTTCTATGAAATAGAACAAAGAAACCCCTTGCTATTGCTTTAAGTGGGGCAGGAGGAGATTAAGTAGGAGAGATGGTGGGGGTAATCTAACCAATGTATACTATAAGCTTATTTGGAGTTGTCACTCTGAATTCCTCCTGTACAGTAAATATATCCTAATTAAAAATAAATAAATATAAAAAATTTACAAATGCCATACTAGAGCTAGGACTACATGATTTAAACAATAAATTAAAGTTCAAGGCTCAATATCTGAAAAGACTGTTGGATAGAGATACCTCCCAGGAGGTTTTACTAATTCTCACACTTTCTGTTCATCTTCCTTTTCGAATATAAGTGCCCATTCAATTTCTCTTTTCTTTTAAAACTTATTTAATGTATAACACATATCCATGGTTTTAGTGAACTGCAAATTTTGATAAAGGTGCTTTGGTTACATGCACATATGATATGACTTCACCAGTCAGAATTGTGACATTAGTATACACAGTACTGGCAACATTTAAAGAATTATAAAGTGTTAAGAAACTCTTTGGATTGTTTTTAATTTTGAAAATTGTTTTCCAACCACTTACTTTCTCATATGAAGACAACTCTTTGTTCTGTCTTCCTCTTGGGTCTGCAATGTCTTGCTAATACTGCTTCATTGCTTTAAAAATCATATGCCTTTAATTTTCTTTTAAATATTTGGTAGCAAGGATAGGTCCCAAAGTCTAAATGTGGCTTGGAAGAGTGGGACCTCTTTTGCTTAGTGGTACTGGAGTTTGAACTCGGAGCCTCATGTTTGCTAGATCAGCTATGACTGAGGCCAAGAAGGAAGGTTGGAACCTTATGCATAGTTACTGGATTTTCACGTTGATCTTGCCTGACTCATGGATTATAACTCCCTTACTTCAGCTAAAGGAAACTTGGGTTCATTATTTTGTTAGCTCATACTCTTATTTGGCAGTAAAAATACAAGAGAAAATAACAGAAAAAATGTAAATACATAATGGTATTTTCCTCTTGTAAAAAGTGGAAATAATTACGATATAACATGATTTTTGTCAGAAAACTATTTAAAATGTTTGAGATTGTGTAGACTTGAGATTCTCAGCTTCATTTATCAATATACTACCTCTGGTATTTTAATAAATACAGATACCTTGACTTTCCCCAGAGGAATCTAATCAGAGTACCTGCATATGAAGGTCTGGTGTTCCTTTTTCTCTTAGTTTTGAGAACCACTGCTTTAGAATATATCATGGCATTTAGAAGATGCTTCATCATATTGCTTAGTACTATAAATACTAACCATTCCTTTATAAAAATATGAATATTTAATTAAGTTTTCTTCAGAACTAGTACTTCATAGATATTGGAAGTATCACCTATGAAATTTGAGTTCTGAGTCTTTCTGTCTGATTCCATCCTCCTGAACACTGTCCCCCAAAAGCAAGTTGTCATAAATTAGTTGGGTCCATTTTCCAGTCAGTATTTCCATGTCATCTGTGATTTATGTAGATATCATAATTTTTCTTAAAATTTACCTGAAAATGCCAATGGCTTCTGTGGGCCCTCATTACCAATATATTTCCTATTCTTTTTTTTATTAGCATGTATTAGTTGTACAGGGGGTTTTATTGTGATATTAAATACATGATTACAATGTATCTTAATTAGTTTCACCCTCTCCATGTCCCGCATCCTCTTGGTCCCTTCTTAGAATAATTTCATCATCGTTCTATTTTCATGCACTTATACAAAGTACATTGACCACATTTGCTGTGTTTTACCTCTAATTACTCTCTCTTCTCACTGGTACCTACCTTTTGACAGGACCTGATTTACCTTCCTGTCTTCCAGTTTTTAAGTTTATATTAATTGGTCAAGGGGTTTTCACCTTGGAATTACATCCATGTATATTTTGTACTTTAATCAGAGTAATCCTTTCTATTACTTACTCTTTCTGTATCACCTGCTTCCTTTTTATTCAACAACTTTCAACAATGTAACCTTGTGGTTTATCTATTATTAGTATTCAATGTTAAAAGGTCAAAAGTTCATCTCCTTTGGAGAGCAATACTCCGATTGGCTCCAATAGAGGAGGCAGTGCCCTCTAACAGGAATGAAGAAATCAGCGCTGGATCCCCAGTCACTGCTCTGCTCCTACATGCATGTGTATAAACCACTTCACTTCTCTGAGCTTCTAGTCCTAACTTAGAGGGAGGATAACACCCATATTCACAACATAAGATGGCACAAAGGTGAATTTGGAACCTAAAAATATTTGATCATGGTGGTTATTTAAAAGACAACTTCAGAATTCAATAGTGTGGAAATAGTGAGTTACTGATGATTATAATTGTTATAAAGCACCAGAGCCTGGAACTATGTGACACTATAACATGGGGCTCAACCCAAGCCACAAGTTTTACCTGCTCCCTTCTCTTCATTCTTCCTTTTTTTAAAAAAAAGAATGAATATGTAGATGTGATTAAATGGATGATAGGATCCATGTGTTCATGACATTGCAACAAAGAAGAATCTCTTTATCTCGTCTGCAGTGCTAATGGATATTCCTGTAATAGATGAAAATCCAAATCAAAAAGCACCAGGTGTGTTGAAGTCACACTGATGATGGCCAAGAATTTTGAGTAAAGAAAGGGTCTCTTCAAAATGTAAGAGATATTTGTATTTTTCATGTCCTGTCTGTGCAAAATAAGGTGTAGACTCTGGGGAATCACCAATTCAAGAACATTATTTACTCCTCTCCCAAAACAGGGCATATGCACATGTAAGGAAAAAAACCAAAATGTCCTGTTACAGAAGAAGGAAAAAGGTTACTTCGGATCAAAAGATATTTTAATGAATGATATTAAAATTAGTCCTCTCAATATAAGCAATATCAAAGTTTTACTTTGTCTTAAATTTCACATATAACACACATTAACTCCAGGCTGAGTAGTCCTGATATTTCCAAAATTAGAAACCCACAGATTACAATGGTGAGTCTCAGAGATATTAACAATCCACCCCATGCTATGGAAATGAACATAGATGTCAAGAGAATTGACCAAATAAAATTTCAGTCTCTGGGCCTGATGTACTACACTTTTCATTGTTTTCCAGCTATGAGGAATATTCAAGCAGATGTATAGAGATATTATTAAAATACACATGTCTAAGACACACTTTTAAGCTGTGTTTACTTTAGAGTAGGAATGAAATGAATGTCTGACCATATGCCTCATTTTGAGATCCAGTGAGTAGATTAAAGAATGAGGAAGATACAGACACGTGCAAAGATGTCTTGGACTGGGAACAAGACAGAAATCTGTGCTGAATTACTGTTAGCTTTGCTTGTGATTTCAGTCATTTTTTCCTACATTAGATGCAGCAGATGGCACCTTGCATTCTGCCCTGTGATCTAAAAGGAACCCCCAAGAAGAAGAGCACAGTGAGCAAGGCCTCTCTTCCTGCAGTCATAGGGAAGTCATTTTCAAGTGGCAACCTGCCTAGGATTTTCTGTAGCAAGATGACTTCTGACTGTAATAAGACAGACTAATTAAAACACTGCTCACTCTTTTCTACCTAAAACACCTAAAATAAATTAAAAATGACCTTTCATGCAAAATTATAACTATGTCTACAGGAATAACAAGAAAAGCTAGCCACATGAAATGAAAAACTACATAGAAAAAATAACTCGGTGCCTACTTATCAAGAAGCTCCCAATGACATTTCTAAATTTTATGGCTATAGTCATCCTCCTCCATATACTTAATATTTTCTTCTTAAAATTTTTGAGTGCTTATGGATCGTTTTGGGGAACCTATACTATCCCATCATGGAAGAAATGTCTATATGAAATCAAATTAGTATTGGAACAAAACCAAACTTTGAATGAGTCCTAGGACCTCATACACAGCTGAGAACACAAAGTTAAGTCTCCATAGTTGAAACTGCATTGGCATACCCTGCAAACCAAATGCTCATGTTTTTCCTCATGGTGAGAAAGCAATGGCTCTGATGGTCCTTCCTCTGTTCATCCTCTCCCTCAGCACTTACTGGACAATGCTGCGACTCTGCTGGGTCATAGCCAAGAGTCAAGGATCCAATGTCTCCTCTGCCAAGTCTGTAATTTCTCCTCAAGCTTTGTTCTCAGGATGGATATGATTTCAGTGTGAGATAGGAGATTGCTGATACAGAAAAACATGGGAGGAACAGACACAGCTACAGAGTCAACTGTACCAAAACAATCAGGATGCAGGTCTGGAGGCAGAGGCTGATTGTTGACTGTTTTATGACCTTGGTGGATCTGTGCACAGAGCTCATAATTAGCTAAATTGGTCCATGTTATCTGACTCTCTATGGACTTCCTGTTTAATATAGGAACTGGAGGAAGAAAAGAAACTTCAACAGGAAGTGTGTGTATTATTCACCCCTTTCACGTTTGTACTTATTGACACATTTCAATTGCTCATATGCATGGGATTCAGTGTGCTATTTCTATACATGCATTCAGCATGCACTGATATTTATCCAACCAACCTTCTGCTATTCTTGTACCTATGAAGCACCCTTTCAGTTCCCAGTAATTTATATTCTTTGAGGTCAACTCTGTTTAATTTCTGCATATGATAGAGAACCTGTGATACCACTCTTTCTGAGCACCTGATCCACCTGATTTTTATATCTATTACATATTATAGAAAATATATACATAAATGTACTGTTTTTATCATTTTCTGTGCACAGTTCAGTGACATCAGTGATATTCATATTGTTGTGCAATCATGTCACCCATCATCAGAAATCTATCATTTTCCCACACAGAAAATATGTACCCATTTAAAATCTTTTCATTACTCACTACATCTTTATTCTGCTTTTAAACATTATAAGTAATTGCATTCTACAAACTACAGAACTGTTGTGAAGGAGGAGGCATGGTATAGATGTCTAGCGGTTCACTTTTGCTTTATTGTCCAAAGTACATTGCAAATGGATGCCATAGGTCATGAGATTACACTGTTCTCCTGTAGAGTCTCCTCACAGTGTTTTTTATGTCCCTGTTCTTCAGGCTGTAGATGAAAGGATTCAGCATTGGGGTGATCACTGTGTACACTACTGAGGCCAGCGCTCCATTTTTGGGAGACTGTGAAACAGCAGAACTGAGATACACTCCAAAGCCTGTTCCATAAAACAAGCAAACAACAGGCAGGTGAGACCCACAGGTGGAAAAGGCTCTGTACTTCCCATCTGATGATGGGATTCTCAGAACAGAAGAAACTTATAGTAAGAAAAAAAGATTCCAGTGATAGGGAGAAATCCAAAAAGACAGTTGGAAAGCACATGACTATATTGTTCATAAAGGCACCAGAACAGGTAAGATTAAGGACTTGAGAAGGGTCACAGAAGAAATTGGAAATTTCCACATCCTTGAAGTAGGGAAATTTTAAGGGAATCAAATTATGCAGCAGTGAGTCCAAAATGCTAACTAAAAAAGACATCAACACTAAGAAGACACAGAGGTGAGGGTTCATGATGACTGAGTAATGCAGGGGGTGACAGATGGCCACAAACCTGTCATGGGCCATCACAGTCAGAAGCATGTCATCCATACATCCAAAAATGAGAAAAAGTGACATCTGTGTCAGGCATCCCACATAAGAGTTGACTCTGCTGTGAGTTTGGATGTCCACAATCATGTTTGGGACTGTGGTGTAGAGGAAACAGATGTTAGCCAAGGACAGGTTGGAGAGGAAGAAGTACATGGGGGTGTGGAGGTGGGAGTCAGAGATGGTGGCCAGGATGGTCACCAGGGCATGTACCTGGTCACAGTGCTTGGGAAACTGCTCATCATCCTGGCCACCAGATGCCAGATTTGTCTGCAGATTTGTCTTTTCTGACAGTAACAGCAGATGGAATTCTGAGACACGTGTTAGATTTTGGGCTTCTATGTTGCTTGCACACCTTTTAAAAACAAAATGGATTATATAAGGAAGCAAAATGCACACTTCCAGTCTTGTATTTATTTTGAATTCAAGCATTCACAAGTATTCTCACTTGATTTCCATCCACCTTCAATAATACTTTGTGACAAAGTCTTTCTTTCTAGAAATCTTTGTTTATTTCTATATTATTCTCAACTTGCACAAAGTCCCTTGAGAGACACTCAACTAAGCAATATTAGAAGACAAAGATAATCACATATAGTAGATCCATAATCACAATAAAATATCACCTATTCTGAGAACAGTAGAGAATTAAAAACCTATCCCATTTAAGAGAAAAATTATTGTCATGAAAGAGAATTAAGAAGCAGTCAAAAATACCTTACTTTATTCTAAGATATTGGAACAATTTCCCTCATTAAAATATTTATATATAGTACACCAGAGGTAGGATTTCATTATTTGAACACTAAATGAAATTTCAGGGCTCAATATCCAAAAAGATTGTTAGACACAAATCTCCCCCAGGAGATTTTATTTCTTTTTACACTTTCTAGTCATCTTCTTTGTGGGTATAAAGGCCCATTCTGAAAACTTATTTAATGAAGAACACCATGGTTTTGGTGAACTTCAAATGTTAATAAAGGTGGTTTGGTTAAGTGTACTTGTTCTATGACATCACTAGCCACAATTGTGTCATTAGTATACCCAGTGCCATGAACAGTTAAAGAATAAGGAAGTGTTAAGAAACTATTTGGGTTTAAAAAAATTTATAAAGTTGTTTTTCAACCATGTACTATCTCATGTGAAGACACCTCTTTCTTTTTCTTCCTCTTGATTCTGCAACAACTTGCTAATATTGTTTCATTGCTTTTAAAAATCAAACACTTTTAATTTTCTTTCAAAGATCTGGCATCAAGAACAGGTCACAAAATCTAAACATATCTTGGAAGATTGGAACCTCTTTCTTGGTGGTACTGGATTTGAACTCAGGGCCTCATGCTTGCTAGGTGCTTGACACCTGGATTGCCATTCCCTTGCTTCAGCAATACAAGGACAACTTGGGTTGATTATGTCGTTCACTCACACTATGACTTGGAGCAAAAATTCAAGAGAGGAAATAGCAGGAAAAATGTAAATACATATTGGCATTTTCCTCATCTTTAAAATGGGAATAATAATGATCTCATATGATTATGTCAGAAAACTATTTAAAATCGTGCAGATTTGTGGTTCTCAGTCTAATTTACTGATGTACATACCTGTGATATTTTAATAAATATAGATACTTTGGCTTCACCCAAAGCAGTTTAATCAGAGTATCTGCACACAAAGGTCTTGGTGGAACTTTTTATTCCAGTGTTAGAATCACTGCCTTAGAATATATCATTTAGAAAATGTTTTGTTAGTATTACTGACAATAGTAATATGAAAAATATTAATAATCACTCCTCATATAAAAATATGAAAATTTAGTCATGTCTTCTTCAGAACTACTATTTCATAGACATTGGGGTTATAACCCTTGATATTTGAGTTTGGAGTCTCTCTGTGTGATCCAACTCTCCTGCACACCTGTCTCTCAAGGGCAAGTTGTCATGAATTTTTGGGTGGCTTTTCCAGTCAGTATTTCCATGTCAGAGTTGATTTATATGGGTATCATAATTTTTCTTAAAACTTACCTAAAACGCCATTGTTTCTGTAAGCAGTATATTTCATAACGCTATTTTCTCTGAGATATACTAGCTTATATTGACATGTGATTTTAAGTCTCTCTCTGAAGTATGCATGTGAACTTCCAATGCTTTAACTGATACAAAAAATGACCTGAAGGAGGGTAAACTTTGTCAGTGTATTTAGAGGATAACCCTTTCAAAATGTTTGTGCCTCTCTGTAAATGACACTAGTGAAAATTTCCATGTACTGTTTTCAGTTCTTCAACTTCAAATAAATGATGCATCTTTAATTTTACTAATAATCAACTACATTTGTTGTCCCAATAAATAGCACTCATTATCAATATATCCTCTGTTCTTTTTACTAGCATGTATTAGTTGCACAGAGGTTTCATTGTGACATTTAAATATGTCCATTGTTCTTCATCCTCTGACCCCTTCTTAGAATAATTTCACCAAGTTTCATTGTTCTACTTTCATACAAGAATACAAAGTACATCAAACACATTTGTTCTCCTTCATCATCTCTATTTACCTCACTCTCATTGGTACCCATCTCTGGACAGGATCTGTTTTACATTCCTGTCCTCCATTTTTAAGTGTATATTGACTATTCAAGGAGGGTTTGCTTGGTATCTCACATTTATATAGCATATTTTAATCAAATTAACCCTCTCTATTTTATCTCTTTATCACCCTGCTCCCCTTTTATCCAAAAGCTCTCAACAAAGCAAATTTATAGTTATCTAATAATAATCCTCCCATGACAAAAGGCCGAACAGTCACCTCTTTTGGGGAGTAATGTTTCTACTAGGCTCCAATAGAAGAGACTGTGCCCTGGGATGGGAATTAGGCAACTAACATTGAATCCCCAGTCATTATTGCATAATGTCTATAAATCTCTATACTTCTCTGAGTTTGTAATCCTTACTTATAGAGAGGATAACACCCATATCCACAACAAAGATGGCCCAAAGGTGAATGTGGAAACTAAAAATAATTGGTCATGGTGCTTATTTAAAAAAAATCCCAGAACTCAATAATATGGAAATAGTTATTGGTGATTATAATTGTTACACAGCACTGGGGCCTGGAATTATGTGAAACTGTAAAATCAGACTCAATTTAAGCCAGAAATTTTACCTGCTTTCTTATCTACGTTCTTCTTTTTTGGATTTTGGTTCCATGAAAATCTTTGGTATGTTATTTAAAACAATAATTTTGTGGCTGTCATTAAATGGATGATAGGACTCATGTGTCTATGACATAGAAACAAAGAAAAGTTTTTTTATCTTGTTTGTGGTGCTAATGAATATCCCTGAAATAGATGAAAATCAGACAAAAAATTACCAGGTATTTTGAAGCTACACTGATGATGTCAAAGAATTTTGAATAAAGAAAGGGCCTCTTCAACATGTAAGAGAGATTTTTTATTTTTCATGTCCTGTCAGTGCAAAATAAGGAATAGACTCTGGGGAATCACCAACTCAATAATATTAGTTAGTCCTCTCCCCAAAGAGAGCATATGCGTATGTAAGGATGAAGCTAAAATGTCCTATTATAGAAGTAGGAAAAAAGCCACCTTAAATCAAGAGATATCTTTTGAATCATATTGTTTAACCTACTTAATATAAATAATAATTACTAGGTTTTATTTTGTACCTGTTTTATACATACAACAGACATTAACTCTATATATTACATCCATAATCTGTTTGTCTTATTCATGATATTCTATCAATTAGAAACCCACAGATTACAATGGTGCATCTCAGAGATACTAACAATCCACCCCATGCTATGAAAATGAGGATAGGTGCTAAGAGAACTGACAAAATAAATCTTCAGTCTCTGGGCCTGATGTACTACATTTTTCATTGTTTTCCAACTATGAGAACAATAAAGCAGATGCACAAAGGTGTTAACAATACATATATCTGATTAACATTTTAAATGGTGTCCATTTTTGAGTAAGAATGAAATAAATACCTGACCATATGTCTTATTTTGAGATCAATTGAACACATTAAAAGAATGAGGAGGATGTGGACAGCTAGCTGCAAAGATATCCTGAATTGGGAACAAGACAGAAATCTGTGCTGAATTATTGTGGGCTCATTCTTCCTGTCAGCTTTGCCTGTGATTTCAGCATTCTTCCTAAAGTAGATGCAGCATATGGCACCTCATGTTCTTCCTTGTAATCTATCAGGAACCCCCAAGAAGAAGAGCATAGTGAGAAAGTTCCCTCTTTCTGTAGGGACAGGAAAGTCACTATCATGTGAACAGCTTGTTAGTATTTTTCATATTAAATTGCCTTCTGTCTGCAATAAGGTAGTTTAATTAAAACACAGCTCACTTTTTGCAAACTGAAACACCTAAAATAAATTAAAAATGTCTTTTCATGTAAAATTATAATTTTATGGACTAGAATAACAAGAAAAACTAGGCATCTGAAATGAACTATGATGAAAACCCCCCCTCAGTGCATAACATCAATTTGTGATGTTATGGTTATATTCATCATCCTCCATATACTTATTATCACCTTCTTCAATGTTTTTGAGTACTTATGGACAGTTTGGGAGAACATCATGGAAGAAATAACTACGGGAAATCAAACCAATGTTGGAGCAAAACCAAACTTTGAATGATGAACCCACACCACAGCTAAGAACATAAATGTAAGTCTCCATAGTTGAAACTTTGCATTGATACACTCTCCCTTTGCTAGCCAAATGCTCATGTTCTTCCTCATGATGAAGAATCAATGGTTCTGATAGTTCTTCCTCTATCCATCATCTCCTTCAACACTTACTGAGCAATGCTGCGACTCTGCTGGGCCATAGCCAAGAGTCCAAGATCCAATGTCTCTCCTCTTCCAAGTCTGTAATTAAGCTTCAGCCTCTTTTCTCATGGTTGACAGGGATTCAATGTGAGAAAGGAGCTTCCTGATGCAGAGAAATGTTGGAAGAGCAGATACAGCTACAGTTTCAACTAGAGTGGAGCAAGCAAGGTCATGTTTGGAGGCACAGGATTATTATGGACGATTATGACCTTGGTGGCTCTGTACACAGCACTCATAATTAGCTAAATTGGATTATGTTATCCAAATCTCTGAGGTATCCCTGTTTATTAATAATAATAATAATAATAAGAAGAAGAAGAAGAAGAAGAAAGAAGAAGAAAGAAGAAGAAGAAAGAAGAAAGAAGAAGAAGAAGAAGAAAGAAGAAAGAAGAAGAAAGAAGAAGAAAGAAGAAGAAGAAAAGAAGAAGAAGAAGAAGAAGAAGAAGAAAGAAGAAGAAGAAGAAGAAGAAGAAGAAAGAAGAAGAAGAAGAAGAAGAAGAAGAAGAAGAAGAAGAAGAAGAAGAAGAAGAAGAAGAAGAAGAAGAAGAAGAAGAAGGTCCCATAGATTATGGTCTCTTCTTTACTCAGCAGGTTGTTTTTGTGTATTATTCACCTCTTTCCTATCTTTTCTTGTTAATACATATCAACTGTGTATATTATTGGGGTTCAATGTGATATTTCCATATGTAGAAACAGTGCATATTTATCAAATCCAGACAATCTTCATCTATTCATCCCACCAGCATCCATTCTAGTCCTCAGTGTTTAAGTTCTGTTCTATCTATAAGAGAGAACCTGTTGTGCTAGTCTTTCTGGAGCTGGTTTATAGTTTTAAAGATCTATGTGCACTTTATGTCAATTTCTTATTACAGTAAAATACATGTAAAATTCTATTTCACTATTTTTGTGCGCACAGTTCAGTGGCATCAGTTACATTTACATTGCTGTGTAACCATCAATCTCACCCATCACTAGATAGTTTTCATCCTCCTAAATGGAAATACACATCTATTAAAAAATCTTCCAGGGGAGATTCAAGATGGTGCACAGGATAGGGAATCAGAATTCCTGAGCTCCATGATTTCAGAAACCACTTTGAGTTGTAAGGGCTACAGTTAGGTAATTATGATTATTTTCAGCCAACTTAATAATTGCCAACATATTAGGTGCACAGAAAATTCAAGGACTGACCCTTAAAACAGCTTTCAATTGTATCTAACAGCCAGGAAAATCCCATCATGGCACAGCCAATAGGGCATGCCTGCCTGGGAAAAACCCCTCTGGTCATCTTTCTTTCTTTCTTTCTTTCTTTCTTTCTTTCTTTCTTTCTTTCTTTCTTTCTTTCTTTCTTTCTTTCTTTCTTTCTTAGAAGCATGGGGAGAAGAAGAAGGCAAGGAAACTGTACTCCTTAAAAGAACAAATCAATAAGGCATTTAGTGGGAAATGAAGAAAATGAATACCCAGTTCCTGACCCCAACAGAACAATGATAAATATCACTAATGAGCTCAGTCATGCCCACAAAAAAATCTCTCAAACAGGAAATCATGGACAAGATCACAGAGAAACTCACAGAGAAGCTACAAGACATGGCCAACCAGAAAGTAGAAGATGCACTCAAGCAATATCAAGACACAGAAATGAAAGACACAGAAACAACTAAATGAACTCAGAGAGGACTTCAATGAACACCAAAGTGAAAAAAAGGATACTATAAAAAAAGAGATGTGAAATAAAGAAGACAACACAAATATGAAAGAGGAATTGAATAAAAATGTGAAAAACCTCAGAAAAAGAATCAAACAGAATCCTGGAAATAAAAAGTCCTTGTAATCAAATAAACAATATAGTGGAATGGCACTTGATCAGACTAGAACAAGTGGAAGACAGACTCTCGAGGCTTGAAGATAAAATAGATATTAAAGAAAAAGCAGAAGAAACTTAAGTCAAATAACTGAAGAACTGTGAAAGGAATATGCAAGAACTCAGTGACTCCATCAAAAGACCAAACTTGAGAATCATTGAAGAAGGAGAAGAGGTGCAAGCCAAAGAATATGTAATATGTTCAAAAAAATAAAAGTAGATATGTCCCCAAATCTCAAGAAAGTGTTACCCATTCAGGTACAGGAGGCCTCCAAGACACCAGACAAACATGGCCAAAATAGAACCTCTCCATGACATGTTGCCACTAAAACAACTAGCAAAGAGAACAGAGAAAAATATTGAAGGCTATGAGAGAGAAAAAAGAAATAACATCTAAAGGTGAACCCATAAAAATAACAGCAAATTTCTCAATAGAAACTAGAAAAGCAAGAAGGGCACAGAGTGAGGTATTTTGACCACTGAATGAAAACAATTTCAGTACTAGGATACTCTACTCAGCAAAACTATAATTCAAAATTGATGGAGAAATAAAAGTCTTCCACAATAAATAGAAACTCAAACTATATATCCAAGAGCCACCACTACAGAAGATTCTGCAAACAGAAGATGAAGGGAAACAAAACCACGAGAGAATGGGAAGTACTAAACCACAGAAGAGAAGACAAGTAATCAGATAGTAGCATTGATTCGGCTGCATACACTTACATCCTTCAATGACAAAAACACTAAATAGCAGGAATCACTACATACCTATCAATATTAGCATTGAATGTCAATCGATTCAACTCCCCTATCAAAAGACACTGTTTGGCCAACTGGATTAAAAAGAAAGACCTGACAATCTGTTGTTTACAAGAGACCCACCTTATTGACAGAAATAAACACTGGCTTAGGGTGAAAGGCTGGAAGAGAATTAACATGCTAATGGCCCACAAAACAGGCAGGAGTAGCAATACTTATATCAGACAATGTAGACTTTAAACTTACATTGGTCAAATGAGACAAAGAAGGTCATTTCATACTAATAAAAGGAGAAAAACATGAAGAAGAAATAACAATTATCAACTTATATATGCCTAATATCAGTGCACAAAATTTCATCAAACATATACTAAAGGACTTCAAAGCACATATAGATTCCAACACAGTGGTAGTGGGAGACTTTACTATCCCCCAATCACTGATAGATAGGTCATCCCAATAAAAAAAAAATCAACAAACAAATCCTAGACCTAAATGACACAATAGATCAAATGGACCTAGCTGATGTCTACAGAGTATTCCATCTTGCAACAGCACAATATACATTCTTCTCAGTAGCCCATGGAACATTCTCCAAAATAGACCATTTCTTAAGGCACAAAGCAAGACAGCACATATTAGAAAATTGAAACAACCCCCTGCATATTTGCAATAAAAGTAGAACTCTACAACAAAAGCAACAGCAGAAAACATGCAAACAATTGTAGGTTGAACAACAAATTGCTCAGTGATCAGTGGGTCATTGATGAAATAAGAAAGGAAATAAAAATTTTTCTGGAATTTGATAAAAATGAAAACACAACCTATCAAAAACCTGTGGGACACAGCAAAGGCAGTCCTAAGAGGAAATTTATAGCCATTTATTAAAAACACAGAAAGATATCAAATAAATGACCTAATGCTACATCTCAAACTCCTAGAAATACAAGAACAAGCTAATCCTAAAACAAGAAGGAGATAAATAATAAAAATAAGGGCCAAAATCAATGAAATAGAGACAAAAAAAGACCATACAAAAAATTAACAAAACAACAAAAAAAATAAGATTGAAAAGCCCCTGGCATATCTGACTAAAATGAGGAGGGAAAAGATCCAAATTAGTAAAATCAGAAATGAAAAAGAGGAGATAACAACAAACACCAAGGGCCCAGGGAATCATCAGGGAACTACTTTGAGAAACTACATTCCAATAAATTGGAAAATCTAGAAGAAGTGCATAAGTTTCTAAACAGTTATGACCATCCGAAACTGAACCAAGATGATATTAATCACCTAAATAGATCTATAACATGCAATGAAATTGAAGCAGCAATAAAGAATCCAAGAACTGATAGATTCTCTGATGAATTCTATCAGATCTTTAAAGAAAAACTAATACAAACTCTCCTTAAACTTTTCCACAAAATAGAAAGGGAAGGATCACAGCCTAACTAATTTTATGAAGCCAGTATTACACTCATCCCAAAACTGGACAAGAACACATCCAAAAGGAGAACTGCAAGCCAATCTCCTTAATGAACATCGATGTAAAAATCCTCAATAAAATAATGGCAAACCAAATTCAACAACATATATGAAAGATCACACACCATGACCAAGTTGGCTTCATTTCAGGGAAGCAGGGATTGCTCAACATACACAAATTAATAAATGTAACACAGCATATTAATAGAAGCAAAGACAAAAACCACTTGATCATTTGAACAGATGCAGAAAAAGCTTCCAATAAGATTCAACACCATTTCATGATAAAAGCTCTGAGGTAATCAGGAATAGAAGGAATGCATCTCAACATTAAAATGGGTGCATATGACAAACCTATAGCAAACATCAAACTTAATGGGGAAAAACTGAAAGCATTTCCCCTAACATCAGGAATGAGACAAGGGTTCCCATTATCCCCACTCCTATTCAACACAGTCCTGGAATTCTTAGCCAGAGCAATAAGGTAAGAAGAAGAAATAAAAGGAATACAAATAGGTAAAGAAGTAGTCAAACTACTACTATTTGCAGTGACGTGATCTTCTTCCTTAAGGACCTGAAAAACTCCACCTAAAAACTTCTAGACACCATAAACATCTTTAGCCAAGTAGCAGGATAAAAAATCAACTTACAAAAATCAATAGCCTTTCTAAACAATAACAATGAGCAGATTAAGAAAGAATGTAGGAAAACAATTCCATTTGTAATAACCTCAAAAAATCAAATACCTTGGAATAAACTTAAAAAGGATGTGAATGAACTCTACAAGGAAAACTACAAGCCACTGAAGAAAGAAATCAAAGAAGATGGAAAGATCTCCCATGCTCATGGGTTGGCAGAATCAATATAGTAAAAATGGCTATACAACTAAAAGCAATCTACATGTTCAATGTAATTCCCATCAAAATCCCAATGACATTCATCACAGAGATTGAAAAATCCATCTTAAAATTCATTGAAAGCACAAAAGACTGGGAGTAGCTGAGGTACTACTGAGCAAAAACAGCAATGCTGGAGGTATCACAATACCCAACTTGAAACTATCCTACAGAGCCATAACAATAAGAACAGCATGGTATGGGCACAAAAACAGACATGAAGACCAGTGGAACAGAATAGAGGACCTGGATATGAATCCACACACCTATGTCCACCTTATTTTTGACAAAGATGCCAAAAACATATGATGGAGAAAAGATAGCCTCTTCAACAAATGTTGCTGGGGAAACTGGTTATCTGCCTGAAGTTTTCTTCAGTTTTCCATGCCTGTCACCCTGTACTAGTATCAACTCAAAGTGGATTAAGGGCCTTAATACCAGACCTGAAACCTTGAAATTAGTACAGGAAAGAGGCAGGAATTCACTGGAAGCCATAGGCATAGGCAACGACTTCCTCAATAGAATTCAAGCAGCTCAGCAAATAAGAAAAAGGATTGACAAATGGGACTACATGATATTAAAAAGCTTCTGCACAACAAAAGAAATGGTCTTTAAATTGAAGAGGCCACCCACAGAATGGGAAAAAAATCTTTCTTAACTATCTATCAGACAAGGGACTGATAACCAGAATATACTGGAAACTCAAAAAGCTGAACTCCGTACATTTGAAGTAAATGGATTGAACTGGAGAACATCATTCTGAGTGAGGTCAGCCAGGCTCAGAAGACCAAAAATTGCATGTTCTCCCTCATATGCGGACTTTAGATCTTGGGCAAATGCAGGAATGTGGTTGGACTTGGATCACATCACAAGGGAAGAGCACATACGGGAGATATAGGAATAGGTAGAAAATCCAAAACATGAAAGCATTTGATGTCCCCACTCCAGAGGAGCTAATACAGAAACCTTAAAGTGAGAGAGGTTATTACGAGAAGGGGATCAGGAACCAGTGTAAAGATCAGTTAGAGATGAATCAACTTGGGTTGTAACACATGGGTACATGAAAGCAATGCTAGGAATCTCTCTGTATAGCTATCCTTAACTCAACTAGCAAAAATGCTTTGTCTTCCATATTATGCTTTTGTCATTTCTTCAACAAAATTATTGATGAGGGCAGAAAAGGACCTGCCTGGAACTGAGGGGGGAAGGAGGGAGAGAGTGGGGGAGGGGGCAGGGTGGAGAAATGACCCAATGTATGCACATGTGAATAAATGAATAAAAAATGAATAAATGAATAAAAAACACTAAACTCCCAGGAAACCAATGACCCAATAAAGAAATGGGCAACTGAAGCAAATAGAGATTTTTCAAAGGAAGAAGTCCAAATGACTAAAAACACATGAAAAAATGTTCACCATTGCTTGCCATAAAGGAAATGCTAACCAAAGCCACACTAAGATACCACCTCACTCCTGTTAGAATTTCTACCATCAAGAACACCACCAGCAACATATTTTGGCAAGGATGCGGGAGAAAAGGAACCCTCATACACTGCTGGTGGGAATGTAAGCTAGAACAACCACTTCAGAAAACAATATGGAGGCTTCTTAAAAAACTAAACATAGGTCTGCCATATGATCCAGCAATCCCACTTGTAGGGATTTATCTGAAGGAACGTGAGTCAGATTACTACAAATACACCTGCACACTCATGTTTATTGCAGCACTATCCACAATAGTACAGCCATGGAAATAGCCAGGATACTACTGATGAATGGATTAAGAAAATGTGGTATTTATACACAATGGAATTTTACTCAGCCACAAAGAAGAATGAAATTTTGTGGTTCTCAGGCAAATGGATGGAACTGGAGAACATCATCTTAAGTGAAGTTAGTCAGGCTCAGAATGCCAAAAAATCACATGTTCACCTTCATATGTTGATTATAGACCTAAAACAATTGCAGCAATATTACTGGACATGGTTCACACACTAAGGGGAGAGCAGTGCACAGGAGGGACATGGCAAGGAAAGGAAACAAAAAATTGAATGTGGTTGATGTGCTCACTGTAGAGGAGGGAATATAGTAATATTAAAGTGGAAGAGGCCACTATGGGAAGGGCACTTAGGGAGCAATGAAGTGGTTTGGTAGAGATGAACCAATTTGGGTTGTAATAAACATATGCATGGAAACAACACAAGGAATCTCCCTATATAGCTATCTTTACTCAAACTAGCAAAAATGCCATGTTATTCTTATTACCTTTTACATTTTTTCTTCTATAAAATCAGAGAACAGGAATGTGGAACAGGTTCTGCCCAGAGGCAAGGGAAGGAGGGTAGGATGGTAGGGAGGGAGCACAAATAATGTATACACATGTAAGTAAATGCAAAAATGATACCTGTTGAAACTGTTGCAGAAATCAGGGTTGGGTGGATGAAAGAGAGCTGTGGAGGGTGTGAATTCAATTATGATGTATTTGACACATTGTAAGAATTTTGCAAGTTTTCCAATGTACCTCCACCAGCACAACAATAATAAAAAAATAAAAAAAACAAAGATAAAAATACCAATCTCTAGTTTGATATGAGGAATAGCTATATGTCTACATGCCTATCATTTTTCACTTTGTTTTGTATTATGCTGGCTATTATAATTTGAGAGGACAGGTATTAAACTACTATTGTGAGTAAAAAGGAAACTTCCAATTCCTCCATAGTCAATCCTGGCCATCTCCATTCTGATATGAAAAAAAGATAAGGTACTAAAGTCCACAAACTACAAAAGTATTGTGATGAAAGCAGATTGAATTTACATGACTAGATGCTTACTTTTGCCTATTTTTCCAAACTATATTCCAAATGAATGCCACAAGTCATTAGAGATTAGACATTTTCCCTGTGGAGCCACTTCAGGATGTGTTAAATGTCCCCTGTTCCTCATGCTATTGATTAAGGGATTCAGTATAGGTGTTACCAGAGGTTACAACATTGATTCTACTGCATATTTTCAGTATTCCATAACAGTGTTTTAAAAAGTAAACCTATGGAGAGGTAAGTCTTATAGGTGGAAAGTCTGATCATGAAGAAACTATTTTGTGGTAAGGGAAAAACATCCCTGAATAGGTAGAAATCCAGTGATGGCAACAAAAATCATAACAGTATTATTAGTAAAAGTATCAGAATAGGCAAGATGAAGAAGAAATTAGCATTATGTGCACCCTTGATGAGAGACATAACTAAAAAGGACATCAGCCTTAAATAGACACAAAGCCAAAAGGTTCATGTTGACTGGGAATGCATAGGCTGATAGATGACCACAAATTGGTCATGAGTGATCACAGTCGGAAGCATACTCTATATACACCCAAGATGAGAATAATTAACACCTGTGTCAAATATCCCACATAGGAGATGACCCTAGTGTGAACTTGAATGTCCACAATCACCATTGGGATCATGGAGATGAAATAGATGTCAGTCAAAGACAGATTGGAGAGTAAGATGTACATTGTGGTGTGGCAGTGGGAGTCACAGCTGACAGCCAGCATGATGATCAGCTTTCCAAGCACTGTGACCAGGTACATGCACAGGAAAAGTCCAAAGAGGATGGGCTGCAGGTTTGACTCCTCTGACAGAAGAGATGGAATTTTGAGACTGTTGTTAGATTATGTTTATGTATTGCTGGGGCACCTTTTGAAAAAGAACAAAAGATGGAAAAAAGAAGTAAAGAGGCACCTGGATTTCTGTATATATTTTGAATTCAAGTTTTCCAAAACTTTGAGCAATAATACTGGTTTGTGAGAACACCAGTTTTCTTGGAATTATTTATCTTTTGTTTTCTGTGTTATTTACCTCCTTCTGTTCACATCTGTATTTGGGAAACTCAACTGAGAAATGCCAGAAGATCAAGAATACTAGCTATAACATTTTGATCTCCACAGTTAAATGCATCCCTCTCATTTAAGACAACCTAACAAATGAGAGAAACTCTTCTCTGTGTAAGGAAAATCATTCTTATTAAAAGAAATTAAGAAGCTCCTGAACACATATCATTTTATTAAAAAACAATAGTATGAATCCCATTTTATTAGAATATTTGTAGACACCCAGAGCTAGAACTGAAATATCTGCATGTTAATTAAGGCAAGAGTCCATGGTCTGGTTGAATTTTTATGCATCAGTTATATTCTAGGGTGTCATTTTTTCTTTGATTTTATGATTTCCCTGTCAAAATGTACTTGCTCAGTCAAATATAGTTTATATCTTTAAAAACCGACACATCATTTCCATCATTGGCTTGTTGGACTTCAAAAATTTAAAAATAAATATTACTAATTTAAATATGCACAATAAATGAAAACATGACCACAAATGTGAAGTTAGTGTTCACTGTACCTGACAATGATTAAAACATGTGATGTTAAGATATGCTTCTTAATATTTTGATCTTCATGCTAGTTTATATTTATCAGCCCTGTACAACTCAGTTAAATATTTAGTAAAACTGCTATTTGATTTTTTTCTTTTTGTTCCTTTTTAAAATTCTGTGCTCTATCATGGCCTCCACTACTGATTAATTGTTTATCTGATAATATATCTTTTCAACTACACAAGAGCACTTAGCTTCAAAGAAAGCTCTCAAACTGTTTTGAGTGCCAGCTATCTACTACCTCGTTAAAAGATTTGTACATCAATTCTTCCTGATACACAGATTTCAATTGTCTTGCTTCAGGGTCATGAAAGAACCATCAATTGTCAGCTCACATTCTGATTTAATTGAGAAAATTCAAAAGACAAAGGTACAGGAAAACAACACAGAATATGAAAGAAGAATTCAATAAAGATTTAGAAATCCCCCCAAAAAATCTATTTAAAATTCTAGAAATGTAAACTCAACAAGTCAAATAAAAACTAAGTCCTAGTTGAAAGTAAATGGGAATGATCTGAAAACAAAATATTAGGACTTGAAGACAAGGTAGATGCATTAGAACATTAAGATAAAAATAAAAAGCAATAAAGAAGGATGAAAGAATGTGCAGGACCCCTGGGAAATCATTGAAAGACCAGTATATGAATCATGGGCATAGAAGAAGAACAAGTGGTACAAGTGAAAGGCGTAGAAAATACACTCAACAAAGTCATAGTGGGAAACTTCATGAATCTTGAGAAAGAGATGGGTATCTATGAACAGGAGGCTTTTAGGCAATCAAATAGAAAGGACTAAATAACTTATCAAAGACATATTACACTGAAAATATTAGATATACAGAATAAGAAAAGAATACTGAAAACTTTCAGAGAGAAGTGCCAAGTCACCTACAATGAAAAACTCCTGGGAATAGCAGCAGATTTCTCAATAGAAACATTAAATGGAAGGCAGGCATGGAATGATGTATTTCAGGACCCGAAAGAAAATAACTGCCTTCTTAGAGCACTATACCCAGCAAAGCTCTCCTTCATAATTGAGAGAGAAATATAAACCTTACATAATAAAAAACAAAAGCAATTCATTATTACTAATCCAGAACTGCAGAAGATACTTAAAGGAATCCTACAAAGAGGAAGATATACGCAACCCTAAAAATACAAGATTGATAAATGAGTCATCAAAATATAAGGTGTGAAATAAAAAAATTCCAAGAATCAATTGAAAATGAAAATATACCAGAACTTTTGGGACCCAGCAAAGCAGTGCTAAGAGGAAGATTTATTTAAAAAATTTTTTTCTTTTATTATTCATATGTGCATACAAGGCTTGGGTCATTTCTCCCCCCTGCCCCCACCCCCTCCCTTGCCACCCACTCCGCCCCCTCCCTCTCCCCCCACCACCTCAATACCCAGCAAAAACTATTTTGCCCTTATTTCTAATTTTGTTGTAGAGAGGGTATAAGCAATAATAGAAAGGAACAAGGGTTTTTGCTGGCTGAGATAAGGATAGCTATACAGGGCATTGACTCACATTGATTTCCTGTGCGTGGGTGTTACCTTCTATGTTAATTCTTTTTGATCTAACCTTTTCTCTAGTTCCTGGTGCCCTTTTCCTATTGGCCTCAGTTGCTTTTAAGGTATCTGCTTTAGTTTCTCTGCGTTAAGGGCAACAAATGCTAGCTAATTTTTTAGGTGTCTTACTTATCCTCACCCCTCCCTTGTGTGCTCTCGCTTTTATCATGTGCTCAAAGTCCAGTCCCCTTGTTGTGTTTGCCCTTGATCTAATGTCCACACATGAGGGAGAACATACGGTTTTTGGTCTTTTGGGCCAGGCTAACCTCACTCAGAATGATGTTCTCCAATTCCATCCATTTATCAGCGAATGATAACATTTCATTCTTCTTCATGGCTGCATAAAATTCCATTGTGTATAGATACCACATTTTAAGAGGAAGATTTATAACAAAGTAATTACATCAGATATCAAATAATGTAATGATGTACTTCCAGCTTTTAGGAAAACAGGAAGAATCCAAATTAAAAAAGCAGTAGACATAAAGAAACAATAAAGATCAGGGCAGAAATTAATGAAGTGGTGACTAAAAGAACAGTACAAAAATTAATGAAACAAAAGTTTTTCTTTGAAAAGGTAAACAAGATTAACAAACTCTTTGCCAAACAAATAGCAACATGGAAGAACCAAATTAATAAAATCAAAGATGAAAAATTGGATACTACAACAGATACCAATAAGCCAGAAGATGATGAGGGGAATATTTTAAAAACCTACATTTCAATAAGCTGGAAAGCCTATAAGAAATGATGAACTTGTAGACACACAGAATCTGCCAACAGATTCTCATTGCTCATTGCTAAATGAGTCATCAAAATGTAAGGTGTGTGACAATAGCCAAGTTATGGGAACAGCCAAGATGACTCACTATTTTTTTTCTTTTATTATTCATATGTGCATACAAGGCTTGGGTCATTTCTCCCCCCGCCCCCACCCCCTCCCTTACCACCCACTCTGCCCCCTCCCTCTCCCCCCACCCCCTCAATACCCAGCAGAAACTATTTTGCCCTTATTTCTAATTTTGTTGTAGAGAGAGTATAAGCAATAATAGGAAGGAACAAGGGTTTTTGCTGGTTGAGATAAGGATAGCTATACAGGGAGTTGACTCACATTGATTTCCTGTGTGTGTGTGTTACCTTCTATGTTAATTCTTTTTGATCTAACCTTTTCTCTAGTTCCTGGTGCCCTTTTCCTATTGGCCTCAGTTGCTTTTAAGGTATCTGCTTTAGCTTCTCTGCGTTAAGGGCAACAAATGCTAGCTAATTTTTTAGGTGTCTTACTTATCCTCACCCCTCCCTTGTGTGCTCTCGCTTTTATCATGTGCTCAAAGTCCAATCCCATTGTTGTGTTTGCCCTTGATCTAATGTCCACATATGAGGGAGAACATATGATTTTTGATCTTTTGGATGCCCCACTATTGACGAATGGATTAAGAAAATGTGGTATTTATACACAATGGAATTTTACTCAGCCATGAAAAAGAATGAAATCTTATCATTTGCAGGTAAATGGATGGAACTGGAGAACATCATCCTCTGCGAGGTTAGCCTGGCCCAGAAGACCAAAAATTGTATGTTCTCCCTCATATGTGGACATTAGATCAAGGGTAAACACAACAAGGGGATTGGACTTTGATCACATGATGAGAAGAGAGCACACAAGGGAGGTATGAGGATAGGCAAGAAATCCCCCGAAAAAACAAGATAGCATTTGATGTCCTCAATGCAAAGGAACTAATGCAGAAGTTTTAAAGCAACAGAGGCCAATAGAAGGGAACCAGGAACTAGAGAAAAGGTTAGTTTGAGAAGAATTAATTTAGAATGTAACACATATGTACATGAAATCAATGCGAGTCAACTCCCTGTATAGCTATCCTTATCTCAACTAGCAAAAACCCTTGGTCCCTCCTATTATTGCTTATACTCTCTCTTCAACAAAATTAGAGATAAGGGCAAAATAGTTTCTGCTTGGTAGAGAGAGGGTGCAGGGAGATGGAGGGGTGTGGTAAGCAAGGGAGGGGTGGGGGAAGGGAGGATAAATGACCCAATCATTGTATGCACATGTGAATAAAAGAAAAAAAAGTAAATTACAGTATAAAAAATGACACTGAGATTCTATCTCATCCCCATCAGAATGGCCGTCATCAAGAAAGCAAACAACAAATGCTGGATGTTAAGGATGTGGAGAAAAAGGCACCCTTACACACTCTTTGTGGAAATGTAAATTAGTGCAGCCACTATGGAATTCAGTATGGAGGTTCCTTAAAAAACTAACGATGGAAGTATGAGGCAAGCATGTAACCCAAACTCTTTGGGAGAAGGATCTCAGTTTGAGCTATTCTAGGCCAAATTAGCAAGACCTGATAGCCAGAACTAGCTGGAATGGTGGTTCATTCCTTAATTCCAGATACTCATGTGGCAGTGGTAGGAAGATTCCTGTATAAGGCCATCCAAGGCAAAAGTGTGAGACCCTATCTAAGAAACCTACCAAAAGCAAAAGACAGGAGCATGGCTTAAGTGGTAGGGTATTTGCCCACCAAGTGTGAGGTCCTGAGTTCAATCCCCAGTCCCACAGAAAATACAGACGTATCATGTTATCCTCATTTATCACTCCTGGGAATATAAATGAGGGAATGTGAGTCAGCATGGGTTCCTGCGTACCCATGTTTATTGCATCACTACTTACAATAGCCAAATTATGGACTCAAACTGAGTGCCCATCAACTGATGAATGGATAAAAAATGTGGTATATATGCACAATGGAGTATCAAAGCCATAAAGAAGAATGAAATTATGTCATTTGCATGAAAATTGATGGAACTGAAGATCATCAAAATTAGCTTAACTCAGAAAACAAATATTATTTTTCTCTCCTATGCAGAATCTAGACCTATATGTTATATATGCATGCATTATGTATATATATTATGTATAGAAATATATAAAATATATATAAAAGGGGGAACTATTTGAATGGAGCCAGCATAGGGGGAAAGAGAGGGAAAATGGAAGGTGGGTTAAATATTATTGCAACACATTAGATGCATGCATGAAAACAAAGCAATGAAACCCATTAAAATTGTAAAACAAAGGGAGATAAGGGACAGGGATAAGAAAGAGTAATACAGGGGATGAATATCATCCAAGAACATGACACAAATTTGTGGGAAAATATCCTGTGAATCCTGTATGTGTAATATACTCTAATAAAAATAAAATAAAATAATTTAAAAACATAACTGTGAAAAAAGTTTACTTAGTGGCAAAACTCTTGACTGAAAATATAAAAATTGCTATGTGATTATTGATCCACATCTAATTCTACTAAAATTTCTTGGTGATTTGAATGCTTTTAATGATAAACTAACACATTGATTTTGTTTAAATTGAAAAAGTCTATTAGAATTTTATTTTTTACCTTTTTTTGAGACAGGGTCTCACTATGTAGCCCAGTCTGGCCTTGAACTCTCAATCCCTCTGCCTCAGCCTTCCAGGTTCTGGTTTTATAGGCATGTGCCACCATGGCCGACTTGTGAGTTTTAGTATTATTAAGATTTAGGACCTTTGAAAGTCAGGAGAGAAGAGTGCAGTGAGTTTCCTCCTGAAAAGTGGAAGATCCAAGATCCTACAAAGAGTACTACCTTTTTTTATGTTCCTGTTCCATTAACATTAACAAGTCCTCAGAGATTTGAGACAACATGAACCATTTTGGCTAATTATGAGCTCTGTGCCTTGAGCTCTCAAATCAATACAACTGTAAATAAACAACTGGTGTCCTCCAGCCTTAAAGTTTGGTGGTCCAAGTCCAGCTGTATCTGTGCATCTCTTCTTCCCAGATTCATTATCTGCTTGGGGGTCCATGCCTGAGTCTGTCTTCTTGCCAGTTCCTGTGTGTTCTTGCTTTATCAACAGACATAGTTTTAGTGAGCACTTATCTCCATAAAGGAGCAAAGTCAAGAAACAAAAAATGATGAAAATCAATGAAAATAACTTGCACATAAAATGCTTTATTATTATAAACATTTGGCTTTAATTTAGAATTCATATACTGTAGCTTTAGCAATTATAGAGCTTATCAATATTGTATATGAGGCACATTTGTTTCAGGCACTTGAATAAAATAGGTATGTTTCTTATATTTCTTTGATTTGGAACTTTTTTCCCAAAGGGGAAAGGATATTTCTTATTCTATACTTGGTCTTAAAATAGTATTTTACTCTGATCACAGAATTATATAGAATGTTTTTGCTATCCAAATACAGCTCATTCAAGTAACTCTAATGTAAATGGAGGAGGTGAATAACATAAAAACAAGTGATTAAAGAGTTCTAGGAAGATTGGGATTGTCACAATGGAGAAATACGGAGGAGTATTTGGTCCTCAAGTGTGAGAACTTTAATCTTGAATTGATTTAATTCAAACACTGATTTCCTTTTTCAATGGTCCTCTCATTTCAAAAGGTGTCCAGACAATACAGAAGAGCAAAATCTAACACATGTCTTAGAATTCCATCTTCTGTGACTCTCAGAGGATCCAGATCTTCAATCCATCCTCTTTGGCCTGTTCCTGTCCATGTACCTGGTCACAGTGCTTGGGAACCTGCTTATCATCCTGGCTGTCAGCTCTGACTCCCATCTCCACACCCCCATGTACTTCTTCCTCTCCATCCTGTCCTTGGCTGACATATATTTCACCACCACCACAGTCCCAAAGATGACTGCAGATATTCAAACTCACAGCAGAGCCATCTCCTATGAGGGCTGCCTGACTCAGATGTCTTTCTTTATGCTTTTTGGTTGTTTGGATAGTCTGCTTCTGACTTTGATGGCTTATGACCAGTTTGTGGCCATCTGTCATCCCCTGCACTACCAGATCATTTTGAACCTATGCCTTTGTGGCTTGTTGGTTTTGGTGTCAGTCCTCATCAGCCTTTTGGTCTCCTAGCTGCATAACTCAATAGTATTACAACTTACCTACTTCAAGAATATGGAAATTTCTCATTTTTTCTGTGACCCTTCTCAACTCCTCAGCATTGCCTGTTCTGATACCTTTACCAATAACATAGTCATGTATTTTGTTGGTGCTATATCTGGTTTTCTTCCTATCTCAGGAATCCTTTCCTCTTACTATAAAATTTTTTCCTCCATTCTTAGAGTTCCATCCTCAGGTGGCAGGTATAAAGCCTTTTCCACCTGTGGGTCTCACCTGTCAGTTGTCTGCTTATTTTATGGGACAGGTCTTGGTGTGTACCTTAGTTCATCTGTGTCAATGTCTCCTAGGAAAGGTGCCGTGGCCTCGATAGCATACACTGTGGTCACTCCCATGCTCAACCCTTTCATCTACAGCCTAAGAAACAGGGACATGAAAAGGGCCATGTGGAGACTTGTGAGGAAAGTCTAATCTCAGCATCTGTGCCATCCTTTTGGAGTGCATATTGGAAAAGGCAAAAAACACCATCTAGACCTGCAAATTTCACCTCTGCTGTCACATTGTTTTGTAATCCTATGGTTTACATTCTTCTTCATACTTAATATCCAAACATTGCCTTTTCAGATCTGTTTTTAGTGAGACCTTAGGGGAACATTCTGTATCTTCCTTTGTACATTTTGGTTACTGCATTCCTCAGTCTTGTTATACCTATGGAGTTTCTGGAATTTATTATTAATAATTCAGGAATGCCAGAAAGATGAACAAGACTATTTATATGTATCTGAACTTCCCATATTTTTAATAGTTCATGTGTATTTATCATACAAATTTTGCATTTATTTCACTGATTTATGCAGGTTGTCTATGAAGACATATATTACTGGTCTTTGAGCTTGTCTTTATGAAATAGCCTAGGATCTTTAAAAATACTAATGCATGACTGTTGGAGCCAGTAGTGGGACCTTGCCTGTGTGAGTTGGTATCTGGCCTTGTGAGAAAGCCAGACTTCCAGAAAAACAGTCTTTAAGGTTTCCTGATGGCTTCGTGTCCTTCAGATGTAAATATGAAGTTATGCTGACCATGGGCTTCTCCTGCTTCTCTGTTCCCATTTTAAAGGAGACATAACAAAGAGTTAATTTTAACTGTGCTTCCCTGTAGTAGTGTAACCTTGACATGTAATACTTGGCGTGCTTTTTCTGACCACATGCTCTCTGTGTAAAAGGAGTTTATAAAAGCAGTAGTATGCTTCATTAAAGTGGCTATTGAGCAGGACTCAGTAGTCCGCTCATCTCTTCCAGCTTCGGTCACCCGGGTTCCACTGGTAAAGGGCATACACATGACATTGTGATTCACTGAAATGCTGCATGACCTTAGCATGGGCATCTTTATGGCACCTAAGGTTTCCCCTGAGAAATCTGCTAAATCTTCTGGATATGTCCTTGGAGGTGATGAGTTACCATTTCCCCACTCCTTTCAGAGGATTCTCTCTTTGTCTGTGACTTTTGATGTTTTGACTATAATATCTCTAATTGTGGATTCTTCAGATTGATCACAATTGGATTTAATAGAGTTTTTGCTCTGTATACCCATGTTCTTCTCCAGATTTTGAAAGCTGAAAATGTCAGTCATTACTTTTTAAATGAGATATCTTTCTCTTTCTTTCCCTTCTAGACCACCCTTAATGCAAAAATTTTTAGCACGACAGTATCTCATTAGTCTCTTAGAGTCTCTTCACTTTTGCTCATTCTTTTTTCTTCTGCTCATGTGCTCAATAATTTCAAATCACTTGTTATGAAGTTTACTGCTTCTTCCTTCCATTTGATAAAGTTTGCCATGAACACTCTATGAATATTTCAGTTTAGTTATTGTATTATTCAATCTTAAAATTTTTGCCTTTTTAATAATTTATGTATCTGTTAATGTTCTTGGTTTGTTTGCACATTGTTTCCTTGACTTTGTTTGTTCTCCTCTAGCTCATTGTCCATCTTCCAGTTGGCTACTTTGAATTTGTTGTCAGATAGCTCATAGATCTCTCTTTCTTTCTTTTTTTTTGTAGTACTGGGATTGAACTCAAGTTTTCACACTTACTAGGCAGGCACTCTACCACTTGAGTCACTCCACCAGTCCAGATCTCTATTTCTTTAAGATATTATTTATTTATTTATTATTACCATATTGTTGTAATGGGGGTACATTGTGACATTTGTAGAAGTACTTACAATTTATCATAGTTGAATTTACCCCCACCATCTTTCTCCTTTATCCCCCCTCCCATTCCTGGAATAGTTGCAACATGCCTCATTTTTTCCATTTTCATACATGCCTACATATATTTCCACTACAATTCACCTTCCTACATCCTTTCCTTATATCCTCCCCCTCCCACTGGTACCAACCCCCACACAGGACCTGTTTTACCTTCCTGTCTTCCACTTTTGAAAATGACATTTTAATAGTTGGATTATGAATATTCCATTTATTTCTTTGCTTGGGTTATGTTTCCCTGTTTCTTTGTATGCTTTGTGTCTTTTTTTGGTGTGTTCTTTGTTGATGCTTGTGCGTTTGAAAAAGATAGACACCTCTCCTATTTTTTAAGACTGGCTTTATGCAAGGAAAGACTTTAACTAATAGACTGGCTAGAAATTCTGGGTGACTCTCAAATTTTTTCAGAGCAAAGTTGTGTATAATTTTCCAGTTTAAGAAGTTTGCATTTGTTCTCAAGAGCCCATCATCTCTTTCCCCACCTGTTGTCTGTGTTCTGCAGTCTTTCTGGTGTGTGAAGCTGACTTAATTTTGATCTTTGGGTCCTATGTTCTGCCATTCCAAGTGTATTGCCACGGATGTGAGGGCGATCTGGCTGCGACATCTGTCACCCCATTGATCGCCAGGGTTGATTCGGCTGATCTGGCTGGCTAGGCGGGTGTCCCCTTCCTCCCTCACCGCTCCATGTGCGTCCCTCCCGAAGCTGCGCGCTCGGTCGAAGAGGACGACCATCCCCGATAGAGGAGGACCGTTCTTCGGTCAAGGGTATACGAGTAGCTGCGCTCCCCTGCTAGAACCTCCAAGTGTATTGCCACTCCATTCACCCATGATCAGAGTCAGGCAAAGCATAAACCAGTTCTAAGGCAGCCTGTGTAAAAGACAATACTTTAGATGAACAGTCAACCTTCTCTTTCTCCCCAAGATAGAAGATGGTAGTTGGGGATATTCTCCTGACTCTACCTGGCTGCTTCTGAGAGGGGTAAGAGTTTTGGTTAGCAAATGCAACAATTAAAAATTTTTTTATTAGTATATGATAGCTATCTAGGAGGTTTCATTGTGACACACACATATATGTATATTTTTATATATATTCTGTATATCCTCTCAATTAATCTCCCTCTTCCTGCTTCTTAAAATAACTTCAACAGGTTTCAATGTTTCATGTTCATACATTGTAGAAAACACATTGACCGTATTAGTCCTCCTTTAGCCTCTTCATTTACAACCCTCCCGCTATTACTCTCCCTTCAACATGACTTGTTTTACGTTTTTGTTCTTAATTGTTTTAGTGTTTGCTCATTGCTCAGAGAGGTTTTTTGTTGGTATTTTAACTGTAAAAATATTGCACTTTAATCAATCTAACTCTATTACTGTTCCTTATTCATTTCCCTTACCCAATATTGTTAAGCAGCTTTCAATGTGTTTCACTGTGTCTTGTTCCTACACAGTAGTAGTGATGTATTTCAATATTATTCACTCTCTATAATTCTTTTCTTATGTTCCTCCTCCCTTTGGCTTCCTTAAAAGTCTCACTTTTTGAAACATGTTCTGCATATATATGTATATATGACATTGCTTGTGTTTGTATTTGTATTTATCTTCCACATATGAGAGAAAGACATGTGATCTTTGTCTTTCTGAACCTGACTTGCTTCACTTAAGATGATGTTCTCCAGTTCCACTGATTTACCTGTGAATGACAAAATTTCATTCTTCTTTGTGGCTGAATAAAATTCAATTGTACATATATACCACATTTTCTTAATCTATCCATCAGCATTGGGGCACCTTGGCTGTTTCCATAGCTTAGCTATTGTGAATAATGCTGGAATAAATGTGGGTGTGCAGATGCTTTTGCTGTAACCTGACTCACATTCCTTGGATATATGCCTAGGAGTGGTATTGCTAGATCCTATGGTAGTTCTATTTTTAGTTTTTGCAACAAATTTCCAATTCCACGTTGATGAACATCTTCTTGGCTTTGTGTTTCCTCCAAGTGCTGTTATCTCTTAATTGGCCCATGGGGTTCTCACAAAGGCAACTCAGTCCATATATATTGTTAAGTCAGTATTGCTGTGGAGGAACAAAATCTGGGGCTTCCTATTCTATTATCTTGCTGATATCTCTATGGCCAAAAGTCTATTTCATTAAAGACATCCTTAGCATATAACACACACAAAAATGTAAAGAAAAATACATTCAGGAATTAACAATTACTTAATGAGAAAAAATCAGAATCTACTGGGACATTTGTTGAATTTAGACAATGAATTTCTTCAGCATATTGTGATATCATTGGTGGAGGCCTGCTTTTAAGGGAGAAACTGCTGTCATTTTCCCTCTGATCACATGGAAAGGAGATACATGGTGGGATTTTCTGAAATACATAGTACAGGAATGGATCAGTAGAACTGATGCTTCTATAGGAGTGTTTGCATGAGAACATGGTGGTTTTTTAGGTGTGTAATATTCTGGAAAGAAGTGGGATATATCTGTAACCTATGGTGCTTATACAACAACACCTAGGGCACTCTTGAGCACTCAGAGTTTTTCAGACCATACAAGAATAACTATCAGACAGTGCCTTAAGTCTGTGTTCCTGTCATTCTAGAGCATAGAACCTCAGGTCTCATTGCTTACTGGATTTGAAGGGGCAATGGACCCTCCATCCTTGATCATGCCCAATTAGCAAGGGAGCCCAGCTTAGTGAGTGTTGCTGGGCTCAGTGGATACAAGATGTACTTTTGGGAGCTTTGCTTTCTCAAATTCAGGACCAGCAAGGTAATTGGAATAGGTAAGTTGAATGTTCCCCAACTGAAATACTTCAGCTATGGAGCTATGAAGTTTATTATCTTAGTTCATGTAGGAGAGTCAAAAACTATCAACTGGGATTCTACTTTCTTTTCTCACTGATTCTTTGTACATTTCATCAGCATCTTTATGCAGTTAAACTTTGAGCAATTGAAGGGTAGGGGATGTCATTTATCTTTATGTCAAAAATCTAGCACAGTAGGAAAGAGATTGGTGGGGATAGTTTTAGTTTATATAACACTGAATAAATTTTTCACTATCTCACAGGAGAAAGTCAGGAGAAAACTCAGTTTTTGTACATATATTAAATGTTATACTTCCTCTCTGGACCATCAATACAGAAATCTATGAACCTTTCAGAATAGAAACAAATTATTTCTTATGAATAGTGGAACATATTTTCCACCACTAATAGTATGATCAATATTAAAAGTCATAGAATAAAGTGATTAAAAAACCAGGTCTAACAAACAGCAACTGAGAAGAGTGCAAAAGTGGTTGAGTAGAAATGTATCTGCTGGAGACACCTAATGTAGAATACAAAAGTTTTGGCACTTATTTTTTGTTCAAACCTACTTGTGGGAGGAGCAATTGAGAAGTGAACAAGCATTTCTATCACAAATGTAACCATCTCTGTTTTTCATTTGTCATGTCCTATACATTTATCCTTGGCTATAATATTAGCATTTTATTCCCTTTACTCAATATGGAATGACTTCTATTCAATAATACTCTTTTGTATGTACCATGTATTCTAAATGTCTCTACCCAGCCTTTCTCATATCCATCTCTAACAGACCTACCATTTCTTTCTTTTTTGAAAGTACTGGAGTTCGAACTCAGGGCCTTGCATTTGCTAGGCAGATGTTCTTCCACTTGAGCAATGCCTCCATCACTTTGCTTTAGCATTTTTTTAGAGAGTCTTTACTTGGTACAAGCCTTGGACTCTAGTCCTACCTATGCCTCATAGCTGAAATTACAGGTGTAATTCCATGCCAAGCTTGTTTGTTGAGGTGTGGTCTCAATAACTCTTTGCCCCAGGCTGGCCTCAAACCATGATCTTATAGATTGCTGCCTCTAAGATAGCTGGGATTACAGGTGTGAGCCACCACACCTGGCCACACATGCCATTTCCTCTCCCTCCAAATACCCTCTGTCCTTTATACGCACACAGTGAAACAGTATACTTCTTTCCATATCCATTTGGCTGGTTGTGTGTTAAATTTGTGTATCAAGTGAAGGCAATCTAAATTTTGTGTTCATTAACACAAACATTTTTGTGTTTGTGAGACACACTATTTACATACCTCCCACTTAATCCATGACAAACCAAATGTGTAGCAACCACACACCATTTATTAAAGTATTTATGAGCAGAGAGATCAGAGAAATCTAAAGAAGATATATTCTAGAGCAAGTTGATTTCCTTCTCATGAGGAGAAATCAGAATCACAGGGAGCACTGAATAAATTAGGCATGGGATGGCTGTGGTGTGAATCAATGTTGATGGAGGGCTTTACTGATGTAAGAGAAGCTAGGCCACCTCATAGGATTCACAGCAATCAGCAATTCCAGGACTAGCAGGTTCTTGTCTAAAGAAATACAGAATGAAGGGGGAATGCTACTCATTTGCCAGTTTGTCCCCAAAAAATTTTTGTTGAGCTCATGCTTATGTTGAGTACTATTATGAAAAGTAGAGTGATGGGACCCAGTTATTATTATTTTTTTGGTGGCACTAGGGCTTAAACTCAGGGTCTCATGCTTGCTAGGCAGACACTCTACCACTTAAGTCAATCCACCAGTCCAGGACCTGGTTCTTAATGTGCTTAGATCTGAAGATCTGTTAAAAGATGAGGTGGGCAGGAGCTAAAGTGCTTCCAATGACATCTGTCTCCTGGATCTTGTGACTTTTTGTAATTCCCTTCCATTAAGTGTGGAAGGAACCCAGTGACTCTCTTCCAACCTGAGAATGTGACAGAGTGATGAGAAGTCACTTCTGGGAACTGAGTGAAAAGAATGAGGCTTTTTACTGTAGGAAACTGCATTTTAACCCCCCCCAAATCCTAAAATTAGAACTGTCATAAGATTCCATGATCTAATTACTAGAAATGTGTCCAAAGGAAATCAAGCCAGTCTGTGGAACAGACATCTACACTTTCATATTTATTGTACAATATTCACAATAATCAAGAAATACAAACATACTAAGTGTCCATCAATGGATGAGAGGATAAAATATGGGACATAAACATTATGGGGTACTATTCATCCATAAAAGGATTACATTATGCTATTTGAGACCAGGATGAACTTGAAGTCATTATGTTAGGTAAAAAAAATACAAATATAGGAAATATGTAACACATGGTATCACTCATGTGAAAAGTGAAAATTGATAGCAAAGCAGCTGAGAGTGGCATGGTGGTTACCTGAGGCCTTGGAAAGTAAGGTGGAGGGAGGTATGGGGAAGGATTGATTAAAATGTGTTATAATTTGACAGAAGCAAGAGGTTATGGAGGGAGGCTCAAGATGGTGACTAGGGTACAGAAGCAGAAAGCCTACGTTCTGTGACTCCAAAAATCTCCTTGATACATTGGAGCCACACTTGGGTAATTCTGCCTGCTTCTAGCCAAAATAATAGCTGCCATCACACTAGATGCAGGAGAAAATTCAAAGACTGATCCTCAAATCAGCCTTTAATCACATCTAACAGCTGCAACCCACTTCACAGCCAGCAAAGTGGCTCTAGCTCCGGAGGAACCCTCCTCTCCCAAGGCAATTATTTTCCATTTCTTTTCTTTTTTCTTTACTTCTCTTCTCCTTTCTCCATCAAGTGGAAATAAGTATCAACCAGAATCAAACTTTTGACATCATGAACTCCAAGCCTGTGGAAAGCCTCCCCATGCCATACTACAGTGAGAAAATTTGGTACTATTTTTCGGTTCTGCCACCACTGCTGCCACTGCTGCTATGCCACCACAAAGCTCCAAACATGCCTGTGTGTCAATTGACAGAACAAACAGGATTCAGAGGGAAATGAAGAAATTGGATAATCAGATCCTGACCCCCCAAAAAACAGTGATAAACACACTAAGGAACCCAGCGATGCCCACAAAAGCACCCTCAAAGAAGAAATATTGCAAGAAATCACTGGGAATTTCATGGAGAAGATACTAGACATAGTTAACGAAAATGCGCAAGATGCACTCAATAAATTTCAAGACACCAAAAATAAAGAATATGAGAAGACACAGAAAGAAATAAATGAATTCGTAGGAGTCCTAATAAACACCAAAGTGAAAGAGAGAACACTATAGGGAGATAAATGAGTTAAAGATGAAAATAAAAAATATTAAAAAGGAAGTGACCCAAGATATGGAAAACCTCAGGAAAAACAATGAAACAGAAACAGAAAACATAGTGGAAGGCCACTCCAGCAGACTGGAACAGTGAAAGATAGAAACTCAGAACTCAAAGATAAAATAGAAATTACAGAAAAAAACTAAAGAAATGTTAGTCAAACAACTCAAGACCTGTGAGAGGACTATGCAAGAACTCACTGACTCCATCAAAAGATCAAACCTGAGAATCATGGGCATTGAAGAAGGAGAAGAGGTCCAAGCAAAAGGGATTCACAATATATTCAATAAAATAAAAAAAGAAAAAATTCCAAATCTCAAGAAAGTTTTGCCAATTCAGGTACATGAAGCAACCAGAACACCAAAGAGACTTGACCAAAATAAAACCTCCTATGGCATATTATCATTGAAACAACAAGCACAGAGAATAGAGAAAAAATACTGAAGGCTGAAACAGAGAAAACAACTAATAACATATAAAGGTAAACCCATTGAAATTACAGCGTATTTCTCAATGGAAACCTTAAGCAAGAAGGGCATGGAGTGAGGTATTCCAGGCACTGAATAAAAATAACTTCAACCCTAGGATACTCTACACAGCAACCATCATTCAAAATAGATGGAGCAATAAAAATCTTCCATTATAAGCAAAAACTAAAACAATATGTGACCACCAAGTCACCACTACAAAAGATTCGCCAAGGAATTCTGCACACAGAAGATGAAAGCAAACAAAACTATGAGAAGAGGGGCAGCACAAAACCACAGGAGAAGAAAAGACAAGGAAAGCAACATTGATTCAGCTGCACATGGTCAAATCCTTAAACAAACAAACAAACAAAAAAACAACTAAATGGCAGGAATCACTACATATTTATCAATATTAACACTGAATGTCAACAGACTCAACTTCCCCAGCAAAAGACATTGTTTGACAAATTGGATTAAAATGGAAGATCCAACTGAATCTTCCTTTTGTTTACATCAGACCACCTCATTGACAGAAACAAACACTGGCTTAACACTGAAAGGCTGGAAGAAGTTTTACAAAGCCAATGGCCCCCAAAATAGGCAGGAGTAGGAATACTTATCTCAGACAAAGTAAACTTCAAACTTAGATTGATCAGAGGACATAAAGAAGGATACTTCATACTAATAAAAGGGGAAATACACCAAAAGGAAATAACAATTATCAACCTATATGCACTGAACATTAATGCACCCAATTTCTTCAAACATGAAGGACCTAAAAACATATATAAACTCCAACACAGTGATAGTGGGAGACTTTAATACCCCCTATCACCAATAGATAGGCCATCCAAACAAAAAATCAATAAAGAAATTCTAGAACTAAATCACACCACAAATCAAATGGAACTAGCTGATGTCTACAGAACATTTCATCCAACTTCCACACAATACACATTCTTCTCAGCAGCCCATGGAACCTTCTCAAAAATTTATCATATCTTAGGGCACAAAGCAAGCCTCAGAAAACATAAGAAAGTAGAAATAATCGCATGCATTCTATCTGACTACAATGTGTTAAAACTGGAACTCAACAACAAAAGCAATAGCAGAAAATATGCAAACAATTGGAAGTTGAACAACACATTAATCAGTGAGTCATGGATGAAATAAAAGAGGAAATCAAAATGTTCCTAGGAGTTAATGAACTTATGGGACACAGCAAAGGCAGTCTTTTGAAAAAATTTTTTTATTCTTATTTTTAAAATTATTTATTTATTTTCTTTTTTCTTTTATTCATATGTGCATACAATGTTTGGGTCATTTCTCCCCTCTTCCCCCGCCCCCTCTCTTAACCCTCCACCTTCAGCCTTTCTCCGATACCCCTTTGCTACCAGGAAGAAACAATTTTACCGTTATCTCTAATTTTGTTGAAGAGAGAGAGTATAAGCAATAATAGGAGGGACCAAGGGTTTTTCCTAGTTGAGATAAGGATAGCTATACAGGGAGTTGATTTGCATTGCTTTCTTGTACATATGTGTTACCTTCTAAATTAATTCTTCTTGAACTAACCTTTTCTCTAGTTCCTGGTCCCCTTCTCCTATTGGCAAAGGCAGTCTTAAGAGAAAAGTTTATAGCCATCAGTGCATATTCTAAAAGGACAGAAAGATCTCAAATAAAGGATCTAATGCTACATTTCAAACTCTAGAAGAGCAAAAACAAGCAAAATCCAAATCATGCAGAAGGAGAGAAATAATAAAAAAGGGCCAAAATTAATGAAACAGAGACAAAACAAGCAAACAAAACCCAAAACAACAACAAAAAACAAAACAAAGAATCAATGAAACAAAAAGCTGGTTCTTTGAAAAATAAATAAGATTGACAAACCCTGGCAAATCTGAGTAAAATGAGGAGGGAAAAGACCCAAATTAGTAAAATCAGAAACACAAAAGGAAAGATAAAAACAAACAGCAAGGAAATCCAAGGAACCATCAGAGACTATTTTGAGAACCTATATTCCAAAACATTTGAAAATCTTGAAGAAATGAACACATTTCTAGATACTTATGACCATCCAAAACTGAACCAAGAGGATCTATACAGATCTCTAACACCTATACAGATCTATAACATGAAATGAAATTGAAGCAGCAATAAAGAGTCTTCCAAAAAAGAAATGTCCGGATCTGATGGATTCTCTGCTGAATTCTATCAGACCTTTAAAGAAGAAGTAATATCAACTCTTCTTAAACTGTTCCATGAAATAGAAAGGGAAGGAATACTGCCTAACTCATTCTATGAAACCAGTATTACATTCATCCCCAAACCAGACAAAGACATATCCAAAAAGGAGAACTATAGGACAATCTCCTTAATGAACATCAATGCAAAAATCCACAATAAAATAATGGCAAACCAAATCCAACAACATATCAGAAAGATGACTCACCACAACCAAGTCAGCTTCATCCCAAGGATGCAGGGGTGGTTCAACATATGCAAATCTATAAATGTAATACAGCACATCAATGGAAGCAAAGACAAAAACCACTTGATAATCTCAATAGATGCAGAAAAAGCCTTGATAAGATTCAACATGACTTTGTGATAAAAGCGCTAATAAAACTAGGAATTGAAGGAATGTACCTCACCATTATAAATCCTATATGTGACAAACCTACAGCCAACATCATACTTAATGGAGAAAACTAAACAATTACCCCTAAAATGAGGAACTAGACAAGGGTGCCCAGTCTCCCCACTGCTATTCAGCATAGTCCTGGAATTCCTAGCTAGAGCAATAAGTCAAGAACAAGATATAAAATGAACACAAATAGGTAAAGAAACTGTCAAAACACCCCTATTTGCAGATGACATGATCCTATATCTTAAAGACCCAAAAAACTCTACCCAAAAACTCCTAGATACCACAAACAGCTTCAGCAATGTGGCAGGATACAAAATCAACTTAAAAAAATCATTAGCTTTTCTATACACTAATAACAAACAAATTGAGAAAGAATATATGGAAAAAATTCACTTTACAGCAGCCTCAAAAAAACCCAAATACCTAGGAGTAAACTTAACAAAGGATGTGGATGACCTCTACGAGGAGAACTACAACCCCCTGAAAAAGAGATTGAGGAAGGCTATCGAAGGTGGAGAGATCTCCCATGCTCATGGATTAGTAGAATCAACATAGTAAGAATGTCTATACTACCAAAAGCAATCTACATGTTTAATGCAATTCCCATCAAAATCCCAGTGACATTCATCACAGAGATTGAAAAATCTATCCTAAAGTTCCTTTGAAAAACACAAAAGACTGGGAATAGCCAAGGCAATACTAAGCAAAAAGAGCAATGCTGGAGGTATCACAGTACTGGACTTCACACTATATTACAAAGCAATAGCAACAAATACAGCATGGTACTGGCACAAAAACAGAGATGAACCAGTTGAACAGAATAGAGGACCTGGATATGAATCCACACAGCTATGCCCACCTCATTTTTGACAAAGATGCCAAAACCATACGATGGAGAAAAGACAGCCTCTTCAACAAATGTTGCTGGGAAAAGTGGTTTTCTGCCTGCAGAAAACTGAAACTAGATCCATGTTTATGAACTGTACTAGTATCAACTCAAAGTGGATTAAGGACCTTACTATCAGACCTGAAACTCTGAAGTTAGTACATTAAAGAGCAGGGAATACTCTGGAAACAATAGGTATAGGCAAGGACTTCCACAGTAGAACTCCAGTATCCCAGAAACTAAGAGAAAGGATGGACAAATGGGACTACATGAAATTAAAAGGCTTCTGCACAACAAAAAATGGTCTCTAAACTGAAGGGACCACCCACAGAGTGGGAGAAAATATTCGCTGGGTATACATCAAAGGACTGATAACTACAATATACAGGGAGTTCAAAACACTATACTCCCCCAAATCAATGAAGTAATAAAAAAATGACCTAAACAGAACTTTTTCAAAGGAAGAAATCCAAATGACCAAAAAACACATGTAAAATGTTCAACGTCCATGGCCATAAAGGAAATGCAAATCAAAACCACACTAAGATTCCACTTCATTCCTGTTAGAATAGCTACCTCAAAAACACCACCACCACCAAATGTTGGTGAGGATGTGGGGAAAAATGAACCCTCATACACTGCTGGAGGGAATGTAACCTAGTAAAACCACTTTAGAAAACAATATGGAGGCTTCTTAAAAACTAAACCTAGATCTGCCATATGATCCAGCAATACCAACCCTGGGGATATACTCAAAGGAATGAGACTCAGGTAACTCCATAGGCACCGGCACACCCATGTTTATTACAGCACTGTTCACAATATCCAAATTATGGAAACAGCCAAGATGCCCCACTACCAATAATCAATTAAGAAAATGTGGTATTTATACACAATGGAATTTTACTCAGCCACAAAGAAGAATGAAAATTTGTTATTTGCAAGTAAATAGGTGGAACTGGAGAACATCATCTTAAGTAAAGTTAGCCGGGCTCAGAAGGCCAAAAATCACATGTTCTCCCCATATAGACCTAAAACAATTGCAGTGATATTAGTTGACATGGGTCACATGCTAAGGGGAGAATGCATACATGAAAATAGGAAAAGGGTAGGAAACATAAAACTTGAAAGTGTTTGATGTGCCCACTGCAGAGGAGCTAATAAAATAATCTTAAACTGACAGAGGCCACTATGGGAAGGTGACCAGGAAGTAGTGAAGAGGTCTGGTAGAGATGAACCAATTTGGGTTGTAATACACATGTGCATGGAAGCAATGCTAGGAATCTTTCTGTATAGCTATCTTTATCTCAAGTTAGCAAAAACTCTATGTCTTTCTTATTATCGCTTATGTCTTCTCTTGAGCAAAATTGGAGAAGAGGGTGGAACAAGTTATGCCTGGATGCAAGGGAGTTGGGGAGGGTTATGGCACGGGGGTAGCGGGGAGAGATGGCTCAAACAATATGTACACATATGAATAAATGAATAAACAATAAAAAAGAGGTTATGGTGTTTTATTGCACAGAGGGTGACTGCAGATAATGAAAACATCACACACATACACATATGTATTTAGAAGAATGGATTTTAATATTTTCACCATAAAGAAATGATAAGTACTTTTGATGACAGATGTATTCACTCTGATTTGAACATTGCACAATATATGCCTGTATCACATTATAAAATATGCCAGAAATGTGTACAATTTTTGTATACCAGTTGAAAATAAAAAGAGACATTAATCTGAAAAAAATTATGGCTCTCTTCTTGTTACTCCTGACCCTGGAGTACTTAATTAAAGTATTTAAGTTATCAAGTAAATATGTGAACATCAAAAGTTTTATAATATATCAGTATAATTCCATTGGAGAAACATGTTAGAATTGAAGAGTCATTCAAATTAGTAAAAACCCAGAAAGCTCCACTACATAAAATACCAATCTGTGCAAAAGGAAATTAAGTGAAAATAGGATGTTTACTTTTGAACACATATCGTGAAATGGAATGAGATTCTTGGTGTAGACTGTCTGATTCTACACAGATTTCCTGATAAGTACAGTGGATTGACAGATGCCAAATTCCACATGGTTGCTGAATTAAAAAAAAAGTTTGAGTTGTATGTATAGATTCTCCAGCTTGAAGTCAGAGAAGGTATATAGATGAGCTCATCCAGAGGAATTTCCAAGTATTTTCTCTTTTTCCTTTACCATTAATATTAACAAGTCCTCAGAGGTGGAGATAACATGGACCAATTGTCTACCTAGGAGCTGTGTGGATTGGGATCACAAGGTCACATGGTTGAAATAATGAGCCAGCGTCTTTAGACTTTTACTTTGCCAGTGCCAGCATAGTGGCTCCATTCCAATGTCTCCTGTTCACAGACATCTTCATCAACTCGAGCTGTTTTTGTCTGGTCTTGAGTTTCAAGTCTGAATACCGGGCAAGAATGGACCACTGACTCATATTCCATAATAATGCCCCAGTAGAGACGCAGCACAGCTCAGTGAGTTCTGAGGGAGATGTGGACGAAAGAGGGACCAGCAGGGATATTGTTTTTTCCTTTTTCTTTATTTGGTGGTACTGGAGTTTGAATTCAGGGCTTCACACTTGCTAGTCAGGCACTAAACTACTTGGGCCACGCCTCTAGCCACTTTTGTTCTGGTGGAGAATGAGTTTCTCTTTCTTTGCCCAGGTTGGCCTGGGCCATGATTTTCCTGATATCAGCCTTCCATGTAGCTTGGGATGATAGGTATGTGTCACCCTGCCTAGCTATTGGTTGAGATGGCGGAGGGGTCTCATTAACTTTTTGTCTGGTCTGGTTTTAAACCGAGGTCCTCCTGATCGCACTCTTCCAAGTAACTAAAATTACTGGTGTGAGCCACTGGTGCCTGAGTGGGAGACATTATTTCTTTATCATCAGGAGAAATATGCCAGTTGGGATAGACAGAGGGAAGTTTTAGCTCTGAGGACTAAGTTTATGTTTATGTTTTAGGACTGGGTCAAGGAACTATCATTCCTCACTGATTCTAGATCATGTAGGTCATGTTGGCAGTCAATGGATGCCGCCTTTTCAGGAAGGAGTGACATGAAATTCTTTTAACTAGGTAAAAAAGGCTGGGTATAAAACCTGGTTCTGAGAGGTACCATAGGCGAAATTCTTCCTTTTGTAAATAGCAAGATTTTTAACCAGAAAAAATGGACTGGTATGGGCAGGCACTACTGAATATGCAGAAAAGTCCCCAACAAAAATTGGTCTCACACACAGGAAGTTTTCCTAGTGTTGTATGTGGTTGATACAAATAACTGTACAAAAATTTCAAAAGCATGGACTGGGAATGTAGCTCAGTGGTAGAGAATTTGGCTAGCATGTATAAGGCCCTGGGTTCAATTCCCAGTACTGCAAAAAAAAAACCCCTCAGAAGTATATCTTATAATCTAATTATTATTTCATGCATTGTTCAACAATGCCATTTATATGATCAGTGATGCTACTGGGTTATGTGGATATTTATCAAAATTGAAGTCCACCAAAGTCAAGGTTAGAAATTATATATTAAAGAACTTTTAAAAGGCAATCTATGTATTAGATTAAACCCTTATTTTAAGGATAGACCTTAAAGAAAATCAACATATTTGAGTGAGTCCTTATTTTCAAGAAGGAGTAAAATCAGAAAGTCAAAGAATTATGAAAATAAATGAATTCAATTGACAAAAATGTTCTGAGACCATAAACCTTCAACTTTACTTTGAATCTTAATAGCATAATCCTACCTCTTATAGAATGTTGTATTTAGTCAGTGTTAAGTAAAGTTTGTACCATTGTCTTAGAATAAAAGACTTCTTAATTTTCTTCAATTAGAATGATGTTTTTTCTTAACATGGGAAGAATGTTTCTTATTAACTTTTTTTTTCTAAAAGAGTAGGCTGCATTACACTGTGAACAAGGGTATTGTATGTGATGTTCTTGGTCTTGTAATGTTCTTCACTAGAGTGTCTCTGATGTTTTCATGGAAAGAGGTGAATAATATAAAAATAAAGTGGAAACCATTCTAAGAATGGTGGGCTTGTGACAAATAGGAAATATTTCTGAAGATGTATGGTCAAATGTGAGGATGTGATAAGATTATTGGTTTAATTCAAAGCACAGGGGTAGTGCTAGGTGATGGTCCATTTATTTCATTTTTTTCTAACCATTTTTTTCATTTTCAAAAGCTGCCCAAGCAACATAGAACCACAAAATCTAACACTTATATCAGAAGTCCATCTCATGAGACTCTCAGATTATCCAGAACTGCATCCCATCCTTTATGGACTCTTCCTGTCTATGTACCTGGTCACAGTGCTTGGGAACATTATTATGATTCTGGCTGTCAGCTCTGATTCTCACCTCCACACCCCCATGTACATCTTCCTCTCCAACTTGTCCTTGGCTGACATCTGTTTCATCTCTACCACAATCCCAAAGATGATTGCAAACATCCAAACCCAGAGCAGACTGATCTCCTATGTAGGTTGCCTGACACAGATGTTAATTTTGATCCTTTTTGGATGTATGGATGGGATGCTTCTGACTGTGATGGCTTATGACAGATTTGTGGCCATCTGTCACCCACTACATTACTCAGCCATCATGAGCCCTCATTTCTGTGCCTTTTTAGTTTATTTTTATTTTTTCTTTTATTCATATGTGCAGACAATGTTTGGGTCATTTCTCCCCCCCCCTTTTTAGTTTTATTGTCTTTTGTGTTTAGCCTTTTGGACTCTCAGATGCACAATTTGATTGTCTTACAATTTACTTACTTCAAGGATGTTGAAATTTCCAATGTTTTCTGTGACCCTTCTCAACTCCTTAATCTTGCCTGTTCTGACACCATCCCCAATAACGTAGTCATGTATTTTGTTGGTGCCATATCTGGTTTCATTCCTATCTCTGGAATTTTCTTCTCTTATTACAAAATTGTTTCTTCACTTCTGAGACTTTCATCATCAGGTGGGAAGTATAAAGCCCTTTCCACCTGTGGGTCTCATCTGTCAGTTGTTTGCTTGTTTTATGTAACAGCCACTGGAGTGTACCTTGGTTCAGCTGTGTCATATTCTCCCAGAAACTGTGCAGTGGCTTCAATCATGTACACTGTGGTCACCCCTATGCTAAATCCCTTCATTGATAGCATGAAGAACAGAGACATTAGTACTACTTGTCATAGACATCTCATACATGACAGCAGAAAATATGTCCCTATACACTGTTTCCTAAGTAGTCAGAAGGATTATGAGGGTAATAAATATGAGGGGAAGAATGGCAGTAACCATAGCATCCCAAGGCGTTACTAAGGGCTTCCTAAATGCTAATTTTTTTGTTGGTACTAGAGTTTGAACATAGGGTCTTCCACTTGGCACTAGGCAAGTGCTCCATCACTTGAACCTCCAACCCTTTACGCTTTAGTTATTTTTCAGTTTTCTCATACTTTTTGCAGGGCTGGACTCAGACTTCAATCCTCCTATCTATACCTCTCATGTAGCTAGGATTACAGGCATGCACCACCATGTCCAGCTCCTAAATGCCAAATCTGAGCTATGAGTTCTATGCAGCTTGTATCACTTCATCTTCAGAGTCTTTCAAAAGTTATGAATTCCACATTATTATTATTTTACAGAAAATGAGGAAACAGCATTTTTAATGTAAATCAGACTAAGTGGTTAGGTTGGAATGAATAAAGCCATATTTCGATTGAATTGTGTGATTACAGAACATCTTGCCTGGAAAATCCTGGCAGGTTGTCTCCTTGACAATCTCACCAGTCATTTCAATTTCCTCTCATTATAGGAAGAGATCCCTTTCTCTCTGTTTGCTCCCTATTGGGATTCCTGGTGCACGACACTAGAAAGCATTGGGTGGCACCTGCCAAATCATCCTCAAAAGGGCAGCTATACATCACAGGCTGCAAAGGTCACAGAGACAGTATGCAGGTGATCATTCAGCACAGATCTCTCTTGCCCTGACTCCAGGATATTCTTGCAGATGTCCACATCACCTTATATTTTTATAGTCATACTACTTAATTTTAAGAAGAGACATAAATCAGACTTAATTTCGTTCACTTCAAAACACTGGAGTTTAAAACTGTACATCACATGGACCAGTGTTTAAGACCTCAGGACCCATGCTTAAATATTTTGATGGTTAGAAATGATGAAATAGATTAGTAAATTGAACTCAGAGATTGACAATTTAATTTTGGGTCCTGTTGGTTCCACTTATTATTTCTGCAATATAGGGCAGTTTTTCATATCTCTGAGATATCATCTGAGTTGATTTCTAGTTGATACAACTGCACTGAGTACATATTAAACAGGTATTGCATGTTCCTGGTAATATGTGATGAATGTATAATATATGGGAAAAATAAAATTTTGGTACTATAATTATTAATAGTGATAAGTTCACATTCACACCCTTCAACTACAATATTCTCTGACCTGATGTGTTCTGATTTCCTATTACTATACCTTGTTATTTTTTTTGTTCTTATGTGAGTACATGTGTATTTGGAGAGAAACAACTGGTGACATATCATTTCTGATTCCTGAGAACTGATGCCTTGCTTGATACAGAAGAAACATCAAGAATGTCTGTTTTCTTTTTTTTTTTTTTTTGGTGAGACTGGGGTTTGAACCCAGGGCTCCATGATCGCAAACAGATGTTGTACTGCTTCTGCCACACCACCAGTCCATTTTGCTCTAGTTATTATGGAGGTGGGGTCCCATGAAGTATTTGCCCAGCTGGCCTTGAACCTTGATCCTCTTGATCTCAGCCTCCTATGTAGTTAGGATTACAGACATGAGCCTGTAATCTTATTATTTAGAATAAGACACATTTTAGAGTTTTACTTAATTCCAGGCTTTAGTGACCTTGAAAATTGTATTCATCAATAAACTTGATACCTCCATAATGATTGCATTCTTTAAGAAAAAACTTACATTGACCAAATATTTATTAAGTCTGAGCCTCCCTTGTGTGTCATATATGTTGTGGAGGTGGGTGTTACTCTCTTTGTTTCCATTAAGCAGTTTGAGCACAGAGAGATGGAGAGATTTCTATACATTCTTCATATACTAACAGGTCAATGATGTGGGACTTAAATGTTGAGTTCCTGATTTCTACCCCTGGGCACTGTCTTCTCTAATGGAGCCAAATGGAAATGTTGTTCTCTGTGGGCGATAACGTTTATTTGTGATTTATGGCAATTGTAAGCACATACACATCCAATGCTGGACTTAACGGACGTCTACAGACTAGTTCATCCAATGACTGCACAATTCACATTCTTCTCAGCAGACCATGGAACTTTCTCGAAAACAGATCATATTTTAGGATATAACAAAAGTCTAAACATATATAACAAGATTGAAATAGCCTCATGAATTTGGTCAGACCACAATGGCATAAAACTAGAACTAAACAGGAAATGAAACTAAAGAAAATATTCAAACACAGGGCCAGAAAAATATACTTCTGAATGATAAGTGGGTCATAAAAGAAATGAAGGGATAAAAAAAATCATAGAATCAAATAAAAATCACAATAAAACCCACCAGAGCCTTTGTACATAGCAAACACAGTGCTAAGAGGAAGGCTTGTAGCTATGAGTACCTACATTAAAGAAGCCACCATTTTGCTGATAAAAAACCAGCCAATGGCACAAAAAAGGGAAAAATGATAGACCAATTTCCTTGATGGACATAAACACAAAAATTCTGAATAAAATACTTGCAAACCTATTGAAGCAACACATTAAAAATATCATAAATCATAGTCAGGTTGGTTTCATTCCAGTCATACAAAAATGATTCAACAGGAGTTTGGGTGTGGCTCAAATGGTAGAACACCTACTTAACAAGTGAGAGGCCTTGAATTCAAACCCTTATACTGACAAAAAAGAGAATGGCTCTACATACACCAATCAATTAATATAATTCCACCATAAACAGAATCAGGGACAGAAATAACATGATTATCTCAATAGAGGCAGAAAAAGCCTTTGACAAATCCAACATTCCTTCACGACAAAAATTCTGAAGAAACTAGGAGTTAAAGGAACATATCTCAACAGACTAGAGGCTAAATATGACAAACTTATAGTGAACATTGTACTAATTGGGGAAAAACAAACTATTTCAAGTCAGGAATTAGACAAATGTTTCCACTCTCTCAACTCTTATTGAGTACAGTGATTTAATTCTTAGTCTGAGTAATAAAGCAAGAGAAAAAATAAAAAGGATATAAAAAAGAAAGAAGTCAATTTGTCCATATATATATAGTTTCTTTTTTGGCAGCACTGGGGTTTGAACTTGAGCCACTCCACTAGCCCTTTTTTTGTGATTTTTTTTCAAGATGGAGTCTCACTATTTGCCCAAGCTGGCTTCAAACCTTGATCCTCCTGATCACTGCCTCCTGAGTAGCTAGGATTACAGGTGTGAGCCATCAGTACTTGGCAACTTATCCTTATTTTCAGAAGACATAATCCTATAATTAAAAGATCCTAAAGACTCCACGAGGAGATCCAAGATGGTGACTATGGTACAGAAGCTGAAAGCCTAAGCTCTGTGTCTCCAAAAACCTCCCTGAGATGTTGGAGCCACACTTGCATAATTATGACTTCTTCTAGCCAAAATGGTAGCAGCCATCATACTAGGTGCAGGACAAAATTCAAAGACTGACCTTCAAATCAGCCTGTAATTGCACCTTACATCTGCAAACTGCTGCACAGCCAGCGAAGTTGGTCTAGCCCCGGGGAAACTCTCCTTCCCCACGGGGATTTTTTCTTTCATTCTCTTCTCCTTCCTTCATCAAGTGGAAAGAAAGCATCAACCAGAATCAAACTTTTGACATCCTGAACCCCTAGCCAGTGGAAAGGCTCCCCATACTACATTACACTGAGAAAATTTGGTGCAATTTCTTGCTGCCACTGCTGCTGCTGCCACCACTGCCACTGGCTTCAAACCTGATGCATGTCAATTGACAGAACAAACAGGTGAGCACCATGTACTATGTGGAACTTCCCTATTGACTCCTGGGAACATAAACCAGCCCAGTCCCTGGGCAAACTGATCTTCCCTCCAAAAACTGAACAACAACAAACAGTGCACTGTAATCTAACACAACAGTGGAGTGGGCTGGTGGAACACTGAAAGTGCACCAGAGAAAGGGTGAAGGGCAAGGAGCTAATCTCAGTGCCAAAGTATCTGTAAACAAACACAGGAAAGGCAGTGAAGACTGAGAGTGGGTGGGTGAAAAGCCACTCCCTGAAGCAGGGAAGGTAGTGGATCACAGAGCTCATCTCCTGAGTCAGAGAATGGCATTCAAATTCGAGCTGCCCCACAAAACTGAAAATCAAACAGTGAACTGTAATAAAACATGAACAGTGGAGGGGGTGGGTGGAACACTGAACCTGCCCTAGAGAAAGGGGGCGGGGCAAAGAAATAAACTTCCAGAACAGAAATCCCAGTAAACAAAAACAGCAACAAGCCACTTCCAAAGCAGGGCAGGTACTGAATTGCAGAGCTGACCTTCTGAACCTGAGAACAGCATTCAAAACTGAACTGCCCCATGTTGCTGGGAGAGGAGCTGACCAAACAGCTGCAGCTGAAGGATAACACACCTATCAGCTGAGGAAATCAATAGCTCTGATCACTCTGCATGATCTGACAAACGTACTTCACATCACAATTTCAATTAAACTGGTAGAGAGAAGAACAAAACACTATTCACAAGCCAATTATCTGGTGAGACCACATCAGAACTTCTGCTAATATGTCAATACCAGGACTGGATGCTGGAGGAGTAACTCCAGAACTTAAACTAAGACTGAAATTCTATTGTTCCTGAACCTGTTTTTTTTCCCTGTTTTTTGTTTGTTTTATCATTGTGGGTTTTTAAAATTTTTACTTTTATTCCTATTTTCTTTCTATACTATCAACTTTACACTACTCTCACCCTGTTCACTCTCCCTACTCCTGTGCTAAAATCTATTGCTCTCCTTCTCAACTATTCTTTCTGATACTTCTCATCCACTCTGCCCTGCCCACACCTTCCCCTCCCATTTTCCCCCCAACCTGTCACCAGACTATCTTTCTTACACACACACCACCTGCTGACCAACCCACTATACCAATTTACACAACCCCAGCCCCCTGTAATAGCTGACACAAGCACCCTACACTACAACAGAAATATACCCAAACACACACAAGGACCACAAAACCCAGCAGCCCTCACACTGTTTCCCCACTCAACCACCCCACTTCTTGCCTCTCCTTTTAGTGCCACCCTATCTAACCCCCCAAATTTTTATAGCTAGCCTAACAAATGTTACCCCCCCAACTCCTACTGTTTACAGATATTAAAACCAAGGGGTCTTCTATATAATATATAAACTACTGGTTGGGTATTGAACCTGTGAATTAATACTAAATTATACCTCTAGACCAGGGACAGAAATAACACAGTAACATAACTAACAACCAATACAGTCACAACATAAAAATTAAGACAAGGGAAAGAAAACAGGTGACTAAAACTACCAATTAGCCTATGAAGAACATAGTGGCACAGTACCAGGGAGTGATGGGAAGAAGAAGAAGGTATGGAAACCACTCTCCTCAAAAAATAATTTAATACAGCATTCAGAGGGAAAAGAAGAAAAAGGATACTCAGTTCCTGACCCCAACAAAACAAATATAAATGACACTACAGAACCCAGTTATGTCCACAAATACACCTCAAAGAAGAAATCTTGCAAGAAATCACTGAGAATTTCATGGAGAAGATACTAGGTGTGGTTAACAAAAATACACAAGATGTGCTCGAGAATTTTCAAGACACCAAAAATAGAGGCTATGAGAAGACACAGAAACAAATATATGAACTTAGAGGAGACCTAAATAAACACTAAAGGGAAACAGAGAACACCATAAATAGAGGGATAAATGAATTAAAGATGAAAATAAAAAAATATTAAAGAGGAAGTAACCCAAGATATGGAAAACCTCAGATAAAAAGAATCAAACAGAAACACAAAACACAGTGGAAGGCCACTCCAGCAGACTAGAACATATGGAAGACAGAAACTCAGAACTTGAAAATAAAACAGAAATTAAAGTTAAAACTGAAGAAATGTTAGTCAGACAACTCAAGACCTGTGAAGGAATATGCAGGAACTCACTGACTCCATCAAACTACTAAACCTGAGAACCATGGGCATTGAAGAAGGAGAAGAGGTACATGCAAAAGGGATTCACTGTATATTCAATAAAATAATAACAGAAAATTTCCCAAATTTTGAGAAAATTTTGCCCATTCAGGTACAGAAAGTCTCCAAGACACCAAATAAACCTGACTAAAATCGAACATCTGCACAGCATTTTGTCATTAAAACAAGCACAGGGAATAGAGAAAGGATATTGAAGGCTGTAAAAGAGAAAAAACAAACAATATATAAAGGTAAACCCATAAAAATCACAGCAGATTTCTCAACAGAAACCTTAAAAGCAAGAAGGGCATGGAGTGAGGTATTTCAGGCATTGAATGAAAATAACTTCAACCCTAGGATACTCTACCCAGCAAAAGTATCATTCAAAAGGATGGAGCAATAAAAGTCTTCCACAATAAGGAGAAACTAAAACAATATATGACCACCAAGCCACCACTACAAAAGATTCTCCAAGGAATTCTGCACACAGAAGATGAAAGCAAAAAAGCAAAAAAAAGGAAGAGTGGACAGGCAGTATCAAACCACAGAAGAAAAGACAAGGAATCAGAGAGTAACACTGATTCAGCTGCACACAATCAAATCCTTAAACAACAAAAACAACTAAATGGCAGGAATCACCACATACCTATCATTATTAATGTTGAATGTCTGCAATTCAACTTCCCCATCAAGAGAAACCATTTGGCAAACTGGATTAAAAAGGAAGATCCAACAATTTGTTGTTTATAGGAGACCCATCTAATTGACAGAAACAACACTGGCTTAAGGTGAAAGGCTGAAAGAAGATTTACCAAGACAATGGCCCCCAGAAACATGCAGGAGTAGCAATACACATATCAGACAAAGTAGATTTCAAACATATATTGGTCAAACAAGATAAAGAAGGACACTTCACACTAATAAAAGGGGAAATACACCAAAAAAGAAATAACAATTATCAACCTATATGCACCCAACGTCAGTGTACCCAATTTCATCAAACATACTCTGAAGGACCTAAAAATTTTATATAGACTCCAACACAGTGGTAGTGGGAGACTTTCAGACCCCATAACACCAGTAGATAGGTTACTCAAACAAAAAGTCAATAAAGAAATCCTAGAACTAAATCACACCATAAATCAAATGCAACTAGCTGATGTCTACAAAACATTTCATCAAACACAGCACAATATACATTCTTCTTAGCAGCCCATGGAACTTTCTCCAAAACAGTTCATATCTTAGGGCACAAAGCAAACCTCAGCAAATATAAGAAAGTATTGTCGAGTTTTAAAACTAAAACTCAACAACAAAAACAACAGCAGAAAATATGCAAACAATTGGAAGATGAACAACACATTGCTCAATGATCAGTGGGTCATTGATGAAATAAAAGAGGAAATTAAAAGTTTCCTGGAAGTTTATGTAAATGAAAACACGACCTTCCTGAACCTATGGGACACAGCAAAGACAGTCCTAAGAGGAAAGTTTATAGCCATGAGTGCATATACTGAAAGGACAGACAGGTCTCAAATAAATGACCTAATGCTACATTTCATACTTCTAGAAAAACAAAAACAAGCAAAACCCAAATCAAGCAGAAGGAGATAAATAAGGAAAACAAGGGCCTAAATTAGTAAAATACAGACAAAAAAAATACAAAGAATCAACGAAACAAAAAGCTGGTTCCTTCAAAAAATAAACAAGATTGACAACCCCTCACAAATCTAACTAAAATGAGGAGCAAAAAGTAAAATCCGAAATGCAAAAGGGGAGGTAACAATAAACACAAAGGAAATCCAAGGAATCATCAGAGACTACTTTGAGAGACTATGTTCTAATACATTTGAAAATCTTGTAGAAATGGACAAATTTCTAGAAACTTATGACCATCCAAAATTGAACCAAAAGGATATTAATCATCTAAATGGATCTATAACATGAAATGAAATTGAAGCAGCAGTAAAAGAGTCTTCCAAAAAAGAAAAGTCTGGGACCTGATGGATTCACTGCTAAATTCTATCAGACCTTTAAAGAAGAACCAATACCAGCTCTCCTTAAACTTTTCCATGAACTATAAGGGGAAGGAAAACTGCCTAACTCATTCTATGAAGCCAGTATTATACCCATCCCAAAACCAGACATAGACACAGCCACAAAGGAGAACTCTAGCCAATTTCCTTAATGAATATCGATGCAAAAATCCTCAATAAAGCAATGGCAAACCGAATCCAACAACATATCACAAAGATCATTAACTATGATCAAGTCAGCTTCATCCCCGGGATGCAGGGGTGGTTCAACATACTCAAATCTATAAATGTAAAACAGCACATTAATAGAAGAAAAGACAAAAACCACTTGATCATCTCAATAAATGCAGTAAAAGCTTTGATAAGATTCAACACGACTTCATGATAAAAGCTCTAAGAAAACTAGGAATATAAGGAATGCACCTCACCATTATAAAGGCTATATATGACAAACCTATAGCCAACATCATATTTAATGGAGAAAAACTAAAACCATTTCCCCTAAAATCAGGAATAAGACAAGGATCCACACTCTCTACACTTCTATTCCACATAATCCTGGAATTCCTAGCCAGAGCAATAAGGCAAGAAGAAATAGTAAAAGAACACAAATAAGTAAAGAAACTGTCAAAGTATCCCTATTTGCAGACGACATGGTCCTGCACCTAAAAGACCCAAAATATTCTATCCAAAACCTCCTAGACACCACAAACAGCTTCAGTAATGTAGCAGGATACAAAATCAACTTACAAAAATCATTAGCTTTTCTATATACCAACAATGAACAAATTGAGGAATATATGGAAAGAGTTCCATTTACAATAGTCTCAAAAAAATCCAATACCTAGTAGTAAACTTAACAAAGGATGTGAATGACCACTATAAGGAGAACTACAAACCCCTGAAGAAAGAGATTGAGGAAGACTACAGAAGGTGGAAAGATCTCCCATGCTCATATATTGGTACAATCAACAGAGTAAAAATGGCTATGCTACCAAAAGCAATCAACCTGTTGAACACAATTCCCATCAAAATCCCAATGACATTCATCACAGAGATTGAAAAATCTACCCTAATGTTCATTTGGAAACACAAGAGACTGTGAATAGCCCAGGCAATACTCAGCAAAAAGAGCAATGCTGGGGGTATCACAATACCTGACTTCAAACTATATTACAGAGCCATAGCTGTAAAAACAGCATGGTACTGGCACAAAATCAGATATGAAGACCAGGGGAACAGAATAGAGGACCTGGACATGAATCCACACAGCTATGCCCACCTCATTTTTGTGTGTGTTTTAACAGTGTTCTTTATTTTAAGCACTTAATTCCTGCTTAGACATTGTAGAAATACAAAACAGATGATTCCACTTATAACAAAAGGGTATGCACACATGACATATTCAATGGTTCATACTTATGTTATCTATTCATTTATGGTGATGTGAGAATTCATATACTGAAAATGTTTACTTTTAGACTAAATTATCTAGTTAGATAGTCAAATATAACCAGAGTTTTCCATTTTCAGTGTTAATAAAGAGTTGGCAAACTGCTGTAATTCAGACATATGGGAATTCCATGGTTACTTTTCCAGGAATATTTGCATCCATGCCTTCTACCTCTAATGCATTCAACTGTCTATGGTGAAATTCTTCATTGTCATTGCATGTATAGTCTTAATATTTTTATTTTGCTGCTAATACACCTTTCATGTGTATATGTCGATATTGTATTTCTATAGAGTGAGAAAGTCCTGTTACACTTGTTCAAACTTTTTTTTCTTTATTCATTTATTCATATGTGCATACACTTGTTCAAACTCTTTTTTCTTTATTCATTTATTCATATGTGCATACACTGTTTGGACCATTTCTCCCCCCTCTCCTCTCCCCCCTTACTCTCCCTCTCCTTCTATCCCCTTGCTTCCAGGCAGAACCTGTTCTACCCTTTTCTCTAATTTTGTTGAAGAGTAGACATGAGCAATAATAAGAAAGACAAAGCATTTTTTCTAGTTGAGATAAAGATAGCTATACAGAGAGATTCCTAGTATTGCATCAATGCACAAGTGTATTACAACCCAAATTGATTCTCCTCTACCAGACCTCTTCAGTACTTCCCAGTCACCTTCCTATACTGACCTCTGTTGCATTAAGGTTACTGTATTAGTTCCTCTGCAGTGGGGACATCAAACACTTTCAAGTTTTGGGTTTCGTATCTATCCCCATTCCTCCCATATGTGCTCTCCCCTTAGTGTGCGACCATGTCCAATAGTATTACTGCACTTGTCTTAGGTCTAAAATCTACATGTAAGGGAGAACATATGATTTTTGGTCTTCTGAACCTGGATAACCTCGCTTAAGATGATGCTCTCCAGTTCCATCCATTTACTTGGAATGATAAGATATCATACTTTTTAATGGCTGAGTAAAATTCCATTGTGTATAAATGCCACATTTTCTTAATCCATTCATCAGTAGTGGGGCATCTTGGCTGTTTCCATAGCTTGGCTATTGTGAATAGTGCTGCCATAAACATGGATGTGCAGTTGCCTTGGAGTAACCTGAGTCACATTCCTTTGGGAATATCCCTGGGAGTGGGAATGATGGATCATATGGCAGATCTATGTTTAGTTTTTAAAGAAGCCTCCATATTGTTTTCCAGAGTGGTTGTACTAGCTTGCGTTCCTACCAGCAGTGTACAAGGGTTCCTTTTCCCCCACATCCTCACTAACAACTGTTATTAGTGGTGTTTTTAATGATGGCTATTCTAACAGGGTGAGGTGTAATCCTAGTGTTGTTTTGATTTGAATTTCCTTTATGACTTAAGATGGTGAGCATTTATTCATTTATGGGGGAATTAAATCCATTAACATTCAGTGTTAGTATTGATAGGTATGCAGTGATTCCTGTCATTTAGTTGTCTTTGTTGTTTAAGGGTTTGATTGTGTGCAGCTGAATCAATGTTATTCTCTACTTTGTTGCCTTTTCTTCTCTGGGGGTTTGGTACTGCCCGTCCTTTAATGGCTTTGTATGGTTTCATTTTCTGTGTGCAGAATTCTTTGAAGAATCTTTTGTAGTGGTGGCTTGGTGACTTTTATTGTTCTATTTTGAATGATAGTTTTGCTGGGTAGAGTTTTCTATTATTTTCATTCAGTGCCTGGAAGACCTCACTCCATGCTCTTCTTGCTTTTAAGATTTCCATTGAAAAATTTGCTGTGATTTTGATGGGTTTACCTTTGTATGTTATTTATTTTTTCCTTACAGCCTTCAATATTCTTTCTCCAACTCTGTGCTTGTTGTTTTAATAATAATATGTCATGGGGTAGTTCTATTTTGGTCAAGTCTGTTTGGTGTCCCAGAGGCTTCCTGTACCTGAATGGGCATAGTTTTATCTAGATTTGGGCAATTTTCTGTGATTATTTTGTTGAATATATTAAGAATTCCTTTTGCTTGCATCTCTTCTCCTTCTTCAATGTGCATGATTCTCAGGTTTTGTTTTGTGATGGAGTTGGTGAGTTATTACATATTCCTTTCACAAGACTTGAGTTGTCTGACTAATAGTTCTTCAGTTTTTCTTTTAGTTACCATTTCATCTTCAACTTCTGAGATTCTGTCTTCTGTTTGTTCTAGTCTGCTGGAGTAGCCTTCCATTGTGCCTTGTATTTCTGTTTCATTCTTTTTTCTGAGATTTTCCATATCATGGGTCAGTTCCTCTTTAATATTGTCAATTTTCGTCCTTAATTCATTTATCTCTCTATTTATGGTGTTTTCTGTTTCACTTTGGTATATATATAGGGCTCCTATGATTTCATTTATTTGTTTTTGTGTTTTCTGAAATCTTTATTTTTGTTGTCTTTGAATTTCTTGAGTGCCTCCTGTATGCTTTGGTTGACCATGTCTAGTAAACCTCTATGAAATTCTCATGGATTATTTGCAGGATTTCTCCTTTCAGGCCGTTCTTGTGAGCTTCATTGGATTCCTTGGTATAGTTTATCTTTCTTTTGTTGGTTCTGGATCTGGGTTCCGTTTTCTTCATTTCCCTCTGAATCCTGTACTAATATATTTTTTGTGGGAGAATGGTTTCCATCCCTTTTTCATCTTCCAATTTTTCCACTTGGTACTGTTTCTGTCTCTGGTCTATGCGTAATTTAGCATCAGGTAACTTGCAATAGTAAAAGTAACAAAACCAAGAAAGAAGGAGGAAAATGAACAAAAAGAAAGAGAAAAAAATGGAGAACCAAAGAAATCAACAGAGAGAGATAGTGGACAGTCAACAGTGAACAAGACCAACACTTAAAGGAAAGAAAAAAGAAAAATAAGAAAGAAAAAAAATCCTGGTTACTCCTTTAGCATCCAGTCCTGTTTATCTCTGTCTGCTAGGCAGGTTTGGAGCCAGCATCTTCTTGTGCTGGAGCCCTCCTGTGGTGGGTAGCAGCTGGTGTGCTGGTGGGCCAGAGTGTGCAGAGTCCTGGCAGGCTGGCAGGTGGTGGCCTGGTGGGACCATGGGGTGGAGGCCAGATGGTATGGCAACCTGGTGGGCCAGTGGGTGGCAGGGTGGAAGCCTACCAGGGTGGTGGCCTGGCAGACTGCCATGGGGTGATCACATATGCCTGTGGGCCTGCAGAGCAGAGGCCTGGCGGGATGGTGGCCTTGAGGGCTGGCAGGCAGTGGCCTGGTGGGCTGGTGGGTGGTGATCTGCTGGGCCTGCGGGGTGGAAGCCAGGCAGAGAATCCTTCAGGTCCTGGACTTTTCTTTTTTTGGAGACTCTTTATTGCTGCTTCAATTTCATTTGATGTTATAGATCTATTGAGGTGGTTAATACCATCTTGGTTCAATTTTGGATCATAATAAGTATCAAGAAATTTGCCCATTTCTTCAAGATTTTCAAATTTGTTGAAATATAAGTTCTCAAAGCAGTCTCTGATGATTCCCTGGATTTCCATAGTGTTTGTTGCTATTTCCCCTTTTGCATTTCTGATTTTACTGATTTGGGTTTTTTCTCTCCTCATTTTAGTCAGATTTGCCAGGCTCCTGTCAATCTTTGTTTTTTTCAAAGAACCAGGTTTTTGTTTCATTGATTCTTTGTATTTTTTTGTTTCTATTTCATTAATTTTGGCCCCTATTTTTATTTTTTCTCTCCTTCTTCTTGTTTTGGCTTTTTCTTGGTATTTTTACAGAATAAAATTTTAGTCAGCAACAAAGAAGAATGAAATTTTGTCATTTGCAAGTAAATGGATGGATCTGGAGAACATCACCTTAAGTGAAGTTAGTCAGGCTCAAAAGGCCAGAAATCATATGTTCTCCCTCATATGCAGATTTTAGAGCTAAAACAAATGCAGTAATATTATTGGATGTGGTTTGCACATTAAGGAAGAATAGGGAAAGGAATGGAAATCTAATACTTGAAAGTGTTTGATGTGCTCACTCTAGAGGAGCTATTAAAGTAATCTTAAACTGACAGAGTCCACTTTGGGAAGGTGACTGGAAAGTAGTGAAGAGTTCTGGTAGAGATGAATCAGTATGGGTTAATACACATGTGCATGGAGTCAATGCTAAGAATCTCTCTTTATAGCTTTGTTTATCTCAAGCTAGCCAAAATGATATGCCACTGTTATTATTGATTATATCTTTTATTCAACAAAATTGGAGAAGAGGGCAGAACAGGTTATGCCTGGAAGTGAGGTGGGTTGAGGGAGAGAGGGAGGGGACAGAGGCAGGAGGGAGAGGTGGCCCAAACAATGTATGCACATATGAATAAAAGAATAAACAATAAAAAAGAAAAACAACAGCAAAAACAAAACAAAAGGAAAGACTCCACCAAAAACATCTTGCATCTGACAAACACTTGTGGCAAATAGCAGAATCAAACATTACATACAAAATTCAGTGTCTTTTTTCTACATCAACAATGATCACATGAGAAAAAAATCATAAAAACAATTCCTTTTTCAATAGCCTTAAATACCTATGAGTAAACTTACCTAAGGAGGAAAAAGAATGCAAAAACAAAAACCTCTAGAATGCAAAAACAAAACATTGAAGAAAGAAATTGAAGAAGACATTAGAAAATGGAACACCTCCCATGTTCATGGATTGTCAGAATTAATACTGTGAGATGGCTGTACTAACAAAAGCAATCTATTGATTAAACACAATCTCCATCAAAATTCCAACATAATTCTTTCTTTTTAAATTTATTTTTTATTTTCATATGTGCATACAATGCTTGGGTCATTTCTCCCCCCTGCCCCCACTCCCTCCCTTACCACCCACCCCTCTCCCTTCTTCTCCCCTCAACCCCCCGATACCCAGCAGAAACTATTTTGCCTTATCTCTAATTTTGCTGAAGAGAGAGTATAAGCAATAATAGGAAGGAACAAGGGTTTTTGCTGGTTGAGATAAGGATAGCTAGACAAGGAGTTGACTCACATTAATTTCCTGTGCATGTGTGTTACTTTCTAGGTTAATTCTTTTTGATCTAACCTTTTCTCTACTTCCTGGTCCCCTTTTCCTATTGGCCTCAGTTGCTTTTAAGGTATCTGCTTTAGTTTCTCTGAGTTAAGGGCAACAAATGCTAGCTAGTTTTTTAGGTGTCTTACCTATCCTCACCCCTTCCTTGTGTGCTCTCGCTTTTATCATGTGCTCAAAGTCCAATCCCCTTGTTGTGTTTGCCCTTGATCTAATGTCCACATATGAGGGAGAACATACGATTTTTGGTCTTTTGGGTCAGGCTAACCTCACTCAGAATGATGTTCTCCAATTCCATCCATTTACCAGAGAATGATAACATTTTGTTCTTCTTCATGGCTGCATAAAATTCCATTGTGTATAGATACCACATTATTTTGATCCATTCATCAGTGGTGGGGCATCTTGGTTGTTTCCATAACTTGGCTATAGTGGATAGCACCACAATAAACATGGGTGTGCAGGTGCTTCTGGAGTAACCTGTGTCACAGTCTTTTGGGTATATCCCCAAGAGTGGTATTGCTGGATCAAATGGTAGATCAATGTTTAGCTTTTTAAGTAGCCTCCCAATTTTTTTCCAGAGTGGTTGTGCTAGTTTACATTCCCACCAGCAGTGTAAGAGGGTTCCTTTTTCCCCACATCCTCGCCAACACCTGTTGTTCGTGGTATTGCTAAGGATGGTTATTCTAACAGGGGTGAGGTGGAAACTTAGTGTGGTTTTAATTTGCTTTTCCTTTATTGCTAGAGATGGTGAGCATTTTTTCATGTGTTTTTTGGCCATTTGAATTTCTTCCTTTGAGAAAGTTCTATTTAGTTCACTTGTCCATTTCTTTATTGGTTCATTAGTTTTGGGAGTATTTAGTTTTTTAAGTTCCCTATATATTCTGGTTATCAGTCCTTTGTCTGATGTGTAGCAGGCAAATATTTTCTCCCACTCTGTGGGTGTTCTCTTCAGTTTAGAGACCATTTCTTTTGATGAACAGAAGCTTTTTAGTTTTATGAAGTCCCATTTATCTATGCTATCTCTTAGTTGCTGTGCTGCTGGGGTTTCATTGAGAAACTTCTTACCTATACCTGCTAATTCCAGAGTATTTCCTACTCTTTCCTTTTTCAACTTTAGAGTTTGTGGTCTGATATTAAGATCCTTGATCCATTTTGAGTTAATATTGCTGTAGGGTGATATACATGGATCTAGTTTCAGTTTTTTGCAGACTGCTAGCCAGTTTTCCCAGCAGTTTTTGTTGAAGAGGCTGCTATTTCTCCATCATATAATTTTAGCTCCTTTGTCAAAGACAAGTTGCTTATAGTTGTGTGGCTTCATATCTGGGTCCTCTATTCTGTTCCACTGGTCTTCATGTCTGTTTTTGTGCCAGTACCATGCTGTTTTTATTATTATTGCTTTGTAATATAGTCTGAAATCAGGTATTGTGATACCTCCTGCATTTTTCTTTTGACTGAGTATTGCCTTGGCTATTCATGGCCTCTTGTGTTTCCATATAAATTTAATAGTAGATTTTTCAATCTCTTTAATGAATGTCATTGGAATTTTGATGGGAATTGCATTGAACATGTAGATTACTTTTGGGAGTATCAACATTTTTACTATGTTGATTCTACCAATCCATGAGCATGGGAGATCTCTCCACTTTCTATAGTCTTCCTCAATCTCTTTCTTCAGAAGTGTATAGTTTTCCTTGTAGAGGTCTTTCACATCTTTTGTTAGGTTTACACCTAGGTATTTGATTTTTTTTGAGGCTATTGTAAATGGAATTGTTTTCATACATTCTTTTTCAGTTTGCTCATTGTTAGTGTATAGAAATGCTAATGATTTTTCTATGTTGATTTCATATCCTGCTACCTTGCTATAGCTATTGATGATGTCTAGAAGCTTCTGAGTAGAGTTTTTTGGGTCTTTAAGGTATAGGATCATGTCATCTGCAAATAGGGATATTTTGACAGTTTCTTTACCTATTTGTATTCCTTTTATTCTTTCTTCTTGACTAATTGCTCTGGCTAGGAATTCCAGTACTATGTTGAATAGGAGTGGAGATAGTGGGCATCCTTGTCTGGTTCCTGATTTTAGAGGGAATGGTTTCAGTTTTTCTCCGTTAAGTATAATGCTGGCTATAGGTTTGTCATACATAGCTTTTATAATGTTGAGGTACTTTCCTTCTATTCCTAGTTTTCTTAGAGCTTTTATCATGAAATGATGTTGGATCTTATCAAAGGCTTTTTCTGCATCTATTGAGATGATCAAGTCGTTTTTGTCTTTGCTTCTTTTAATGTGGTTTATTGTGTTTATTGATTTTTGTATGTTGAACCACCCCTGCATCCCTGGGATGAAGCCTACTTGGTAGTGGTGAATCATCTTTTAGATGTGTTGTTGAATTCAGTTTGCCATAATTTTGTTGAGGATTTTTGCATCAATGTTCATTAAGGAGATTGGCCTATAGTTCTCCTTTTTGGTGGTGTCTCTGCCTAGTTTTGGGATAAGTGTAATACTGGCTTCATAAAATGTGTTTGGCAGTTTTCCTTCCCTTTCTATTTTGTGGAACAGTTTAAGGAGGGTTGGTATCAGTTCTTCTTTAAAGGTCTGATAGAATTCAGCAGAGAATCCATCAGGTCCTGGACTTTCTTTTATGGGAGACTCTTGATTGCTGCTTCAATTTCATTTTGTGTTATAGGTCTATTCAGGTGATTAATTTCCTCTTGGTTCAGTTTTGGATGATCATATGTATCTAGAAATCTTTCCATTTCTTTAAAAATTTCAAATTTATTTGAATATAAGTTCTCAAAGTAGTCTTTGATGATTTCCTGGACTTCCATGGTGTTTGTTGTTATCTCCCCTTTTGCATTCCTGATTCTACTAAGTTGGGTTTGTTCTTTCCTCATTTTAGTCAGGTTTGCCAGGGGCCTATCGATCTTGTTTATGTTTTCAAAGAACCAACTTTTTGTTTCATTAATTCTTTGTATGGTTTTTTTGCTTTCTATTTCGTTGATTTCAGCTCTTATTTTTATTATTTTTCTCCTTCTATTTGTTTTGAGATTTGCTTGTTCTTGTGTTTCTAGGAGTTTGAGATGTATCATTAGGTCATTGATTTGGGATCCTTCAGTCTTTTTAATATATGCACTCAAGGCTATAAACTTTCCTCTCAGGACTGCCTTTGTTGTGTCCCATAGGTTCCGGTAGGTTGTGTTTTCATTTTCATTGACTTCCAGGAACTTTTTAATTTCCTCTTTTATTTCATCGATGATCCATTCTTCATTAAGTAATGAGTTATTTAATTTCCAGCTGTTTGCATGATTTTGTCTTTACTTTTGTTGTTGAGTTCTACTTTTACTGCATTGTGATCAGATAGTATGCATAGTATAATTTCTATTTTCTTATATTTAGTGAGACTTGCTTTGTGCCTTAATATATGATCTATTTTGGAGAAGGTTCCATGGGCTGCTGAGAAGAATGTATATTTTGTAGAGGTTGGATGAAATGTTCTGTAGACATCAACTAGGTCCATTTGATCTATTGCGTATTTTAGATCTTGGATTTCTTTTGGTTTTTTGTTAGGATGACCTATCTATTGATGATAATGAGGTGTTAAAGTCTCCCACAACTACTGTGTGGCGTTTACATATGCTTTTAGGTGTTTCAGGGTATGTTTGATAAATTGGGTGCACTGACATTGGGTGTATACAGGTTGATGATTATTATTTCCTTTTGGTCTATTTCCCCTTTTATTATTATGGAATGTCCTTCTTTATCTCATTTGATCAATGTAGGTTTGAAGTCTACTTTGTCAGAGATAAATATTGCTACTCCTGCCTGTTTTTGGGGGCCATTGGCTTGGTAAATCTTCTTCCAGCCTTTCATCCTTAGCCTATGCTTATTTCTGTCAGTGAGATGGGTCTCCTGTAGGCAACAAATTGTTGGATCTTCCTTTTTAATCCATTTTGTCAAGTAGTGCCTTTAGATGGGTGAATTAAGTCCATTAACATTAAGTGTTAGTACTGATAGGTATGTGGTGATTCCTGCCATTTAGTTGTCTTAGTTGTTTGAAGGTTTGATTGTGTGTACCTAAGTTGAGGTTACTCTCTACTGTCTTGCTTTTTCTTTTCCTTTGATTTGGTGCTGCCTGTCTTTTCATGGTTATGTTGGGTTTCACTTTCTGTGTGCAGAATCCCTTGCAAAATCTTTTTTAGTGGTGGCTTTGTGGTTACATATTGTTTTAGTTTCTGCTTATCGTGGAAGACTTTTATTGCTCCATGTATTTTGAAAGATAGTTTTGCTGGGTAGAGTATCCTGGGGTTGAAGTTATTTTCTTTCAGTGCCCGGAAGATCTCAGCCCACACTCTTCTTGCTTTTAATGTTTCTGTTGAGAAGTCTGCTGTGATTTTGATGGGTTTACCTTTGTATGTTACTTGTTTTTTCTCTCTTACAGGCTTCAATATTCTTTCCTTAGTTGAACTTGTTGTTTTAATGATGATATGTCGTGGAGTAGTTCTATTTTGATCTGGTCAGTTTGGTGTCCAGGAGGCCTCTTGCCTCTGTAGGGAATATCTTTCTCTAGATTTGGGGTATTTTCCATTATTATTTTGTTGAATATATTACGCATTCCCTTTGCTTGCACCTCTTCTCCTTTTTCGATGCCCATGATTCTCAAGTTTGGTCTTTTGATGGAGTCAGTGAGTTCTTGCATTTTCTTTCCACAGGTCTTGAGTTGTTTAATTAATAGTTCTTCAGTTTTTCCTTTAATTACCATTTCATCTTCAAGTTCTGAAATTCTGTCTTCTGTTTGTTCTATTCTGCTGGATTGGCCTTCCATTTAGTTTTGCAGTTCTGTTTCATTATTTTTCTGAGGTTTTCCTTATCCTGACTGTTTTCCTCTTTAATGTTCTCTATTTTTGTCCTGAGTTCATTTAACCGTTTTTCGTCGTGTTCTCTCTTTCACTTTGACATTTATACAGTGCTTCTATGGTTTCCTTTATTTCTTCTTTTGCTTTCAAATTCTCTATTTTTGTTGTCTTGGAATTTCTTGAGTGTCTTCTGTACATTTTGGTTGACCCTATCCAGTATCATCTCTATAAAATTATCATTGAGTACCTGTAGTATGTCTTCTTTTAAATTATTCTTGTGGGCTTCATTGGGTCCTTTGGCATAGTTTATCTTCATTTTGTTGGAGTCTGGATCTGAGTTTCTGTTTTCTTCATTCCCCTCTGGTTCCTGTACTAATTTTTTGCTGTGGGTAAACTGGTTTCCCTGTTTTTTTCTGTCTTCCCATCATTGTCTTTGGTGTTGTTACTGTCCCTGTACTGTATGCAATTAAGCATTTTCTAGCTTGTAATAATAACAATGGTAATATTTAGAATGGAAGGATGAGCTGAGATGGAAAGCAAGAAGTTAAAGAAAAGGGGAAAACAAATACACAGACAAGAGGGAGAAAGCAGAACAAGGTTTCAGACAAGAATATTTCAAAGGTATAAACAGGGAGCGTTAGTGTACTAATTGACAGTAAGCTGAACAGACATTAGAGGGACAGAGATAGGATTGAAAGTCAAAAATAAAAAAAAATTAAGATAAAATAAAAATAAAAAATAAGTAAATGAAAGAAATGTCTTTATATTAAAAATGAATTAAAATAAAATGGAAAATAGATAATTAAAAAAAAACCCCTAAAACCCCTCCAAGTTCAAACGCAATGAAGTTTCCATCTTAATAATTTGGGTGTCCGTCTCAGTCTCCCATCCTGGAGATGGTGCCTCAGATGTTGTTCTGTAGTTGTCTCATCAAAGGGGATGCATAAAGTAGAACAAAACTACACACACACACAGACACACAAAACAAACAAACAAAAAAAACAAAAAAACAACCCAACCCCACCTAGTGTCCCAAGTACAAATGCAATACAGTTTAAGTAAATTTTTCCACTTGTAGGTGTAATTCAATTGTTCTCTCATCAAAGGTAAAAGAAAAGAAACAAAAGAGTCTGGAGATAGTTCTGAGAATGGTATCTGCAGCTGTGGCTTGCCTGACTGCTGCTCTCAGCCTGCTGTTGCAGGAGGCATTGTTTATGCAGATCTCTGAGGTGAGATTAGCACTCACCTGGCCCCACAGGCTTTGTTTACTCAGAGTTTTCCTGTGCAGGAGCCTCTGCTACAAGCTTTCCCCTTTCCAAGCACTGGGAAAGGTGACACTGCACCAACGTGGTCAGTCCTGCGTGTTTATTTACAGTTCATGTGGGAGGTGGGTCTTCCCCCATCTCCTGTGAAGTTTTCCTCCCACTGCCACTTTCACAAGCTTTCCTGCTCCTGATTACTGGGTGGTGCTGCTGCTCCTGCCAGCCGCCATGTTTGTTTACAGTTCTCGTGGGAAGTGGGTCTTCCCTCCTCTCCTGTGGAGTTTTCCTCCCACCGCCACTCTCACAAGCTTCCCCGCTCCTGGTTGCTGGGCATGTGCCCCGCCCCCGCTCCCATCAGAGCATCTCCGGGCCACCTGGCTTGTTTATTTACAGTCCCGGGAAGGGTTCCCTTCCCCCAATCTTCAGTGCTTAGGGTGCCCCACCCTCTTTCCAGCATGTCTTTATTGCTCTTATTGCTTCTTACTTAGTTTCTCTTTTTTCCCTGTGTCTAGGTCAGTCTGTCCAGGGAGCTATGCTTCTTTGGCCCAGGCTTGTCTGTGGGAGTACTGCGGTACTGCGAAGCTCACCTCCGTGCCTTCCCAAGCCGTCTGGGCACCGGCAACTGGTGGCCTGGGGGCCGGCCCTCCTTGTTTCTCTGTTTAACATGTAGTGGAGGGGTCAAAGTTATGCCTTTTCTCAGTGATTATGCCTGCAAAGTGTGTCTCCAGCGTCTCTCCAAGATTTCACTATAGGAGGTTTGCTTTCTGCTTCCTCCCTCTCGCCGCCATCTTGTAATCCTCCCCTTGTTTATTTTTTCAAAGAACCAAGTTTTTGTTTCATTAATTCTTTGCATGGTTTTTTTGGTTTTTATTTTGTTGATTTCATCTCTTATTTTTATTATTTCTCTCCTTGTGTTTGTTTTGGGATTTCCTTGTTCCTTTTTTTTTAGGAGTTTGAGATGTACCATTGATTTGGGATCTTTCAGTCTTTTTAATATATGCACTCATGGCTATAAACTTTCCTCTCAGGACTGCCTTTGCTGTGTCCCATAGGTTCTGGTAGGTTGTGTTTCATTTTCATTGACTTCCAGGAACTTTTTAATTCCCTCTTTTATTTCATCAATGATCCATTCTTCATTAAGTAATGAGTTATTGAGTTTCCAGCTGTTTGCATGTTTTTTGTCTTTACTTTTGTTGTTGAGTTTTAGTTTTATTGCATTGTGATCAGGTAGTATGAATGGTATAATTTCTATTTTCTTATATTTGCTGAGGCTTGCTTTGTGCCCTAGAATATGATCTATTTTGGAGAAGGTTCCATGGGCTGGTGATAAGAATGTATATTGTGTAGAAGTTGGATGAAATGTTCTGTAGACATCAAGTCGGTCCGTTAGATCTATTGTATAATTTAGATCTTCAATTTCTTTTTGATTTTTTGTTTGGATGACCTATCTATTGATGATAATAGGGTGTTAATGTCTCCCACAACCATTGTCTTGGAGCTAATTTATGCTTTTAGGTCTTTCAAGGTATGTTTGATGAAATTGGGTGCATTGACATTGGGTGTATATAGGTTGATAATTGTTATTTCCTTTTGGACTATTTCCCCTTTTATTTATATGGAATGTCCTTCTTTATCTCATTTGATCAATGTAGGTTTGAAGTCTACTTTGTCAGAGATAAGTACTGCTACTCCTGCCTGTTTTCTGGGCCCATTGGCTTGGTAAATCTTCCAGCCTTTCATTCTAAGCCTGTGCTTATTTCTGTCAGTGAGATGGGTCTCCTGTAAGCAACAAATTGTTGGATCTTCCTTTTTAATCCATTTTGTCAAATGGTGCTTTTGATGGGTGAATTAAGTCTGCTAACATTAAGTGTTGGTACTGATAGGTATGTGGTGATTCCTGCCATTTAGTTGTCTTAGTTGTTTGAAGGTTTGATTGTGTGTACCTAAGTTGAGGTTACTCTCTACTGTCTTGCTTTTTCTTTTCCTTTGATTTGGTGCTGCCTGTCTTTTCATGGTTATGTTGGGTTTCACTTTCTGTGTGCAGAATCCCTTGAAGAATCTTTTTTAGTGGTGGCTTTGTGGTTACATATTGTTTTAGTTTCTGCTTATCGTGGAAGACTTTTATTGCTCCATGTATTTTGAAAGATAGTTTTGCTGGGTAGAGTATCCTGGGGTTGAAGTTATTTTCTTTCAGTGCCCGGAAGATCTCAGCCCACACTCTTCTTGCTTTTAATGTTTCTGTTGAGAAGTCTGCTGTGATTTTGATGGGTTTATCTTTGTATGTTATTTGTTTTTTCTCACAGCCTTCAATATTCTTTCCCTAGTTTTTGATCTTCTTGTTTTAATGATGATATGTCATGTGGTAGTTCTATTTTGATCTGGTCTGTTTGGTGTTCTGGAGACCTCTTGCATTTGTATGGGGTTATCTTTCTCTAGATTTGGGATATTTTCTGTTAATATTTTTTGAATATATTATTCATTCCCTTTGCTTGTACTTCTTTTCCTTCTTTGATGCCCATGATCTCAAGTTTGGTCTTTTGATGGAGTCAGTGAGTTCTTGCATTTTCTTTTCACAGATCTTGAGTTGTTTAATTAATGGTTCTTCAGTTTTTCCTTTAATTACCATTTCATCTTCGAGTTCTGAGATTCTGTCTTCTGTTTTTTCTATTCTGCTGGATTGGCCTTTTGTTTTGTTTTGCAATTCTGTTTCATTCTTTTTCTGAGGCATTCCATATCCTGGCTGGTTTCCTCTTTATTGTTTTCTATTTTTGTCCTGAGTTCACTTATCTGTTTATTAATTGTGTTCTCCATTTCACTTTGGTGTTTATATAGTGCTTCTATGGTTTCCTTTATTTCTTCTTTTGCTTTTTCAAATTCTCTATTTTTGTTGTCTTGGAATTTCTTGAGTGCCTCCTGTACATTTTGGTTGACCATATCCAGTATCATGTCTAGAAAATTCTCATTGAGTACCTCTAGTATCTCTTCTTCTAGATTATTCTTGTGGGATTCATTGGGTTTTTTGGCATTGTTTAATCTTCATTTTGTTAGAGTCTGGATCTGAGTATCTGTTTTCTTCATTTCCGTCTTTCCTGTACTAATTTTTTGCTGTAGGGAAACTGGTTCCCCTGTTTTTTCTGTCTTCTCATCATTGCCCTTGGTGTTGTTCTTGTCCCTTTACTCTGTGAGGTTAGGTATTTTCTGGCTTGTAATAATAGCAGTAGTGATATTTATAATGGAAGAGTGGGAGGACATGGAAAGCAAACAAGTTAAAGGAAAAGGGAAAAAACAAATAAAGAAGTGGAAAAAAAACAGAACAAAGAAAGAAACAAAAAAAGTTTCAAAGATAAAAACAGGGACAGTGTACTAATCAACCGTAATCTGAAAAGTCATTAGAGTGACAGAGAGAGGATTAAGAATTAAAAATAAAAAGAATAAAAATAAGAATAAAATAAAAAATAAGTAAATGAAAAAAATATATAAAAATCTCAAGTTCAAATGCTATAAAGTTTCAGTCTTAATAATTTTTGTGTTCATTCCTCAGCTTCCAATCCTGGAGATGGTGCCTCAGTTGTTGTTCTGTTGTTGTCCCATCAAAGGGGAAAAATAAAATAGAACAAAACTTCACAAGGAAAAAAAACCCAACAAAGTGGCCCAAGTTCAAATACAATACAGTTTCAGTAAGTTTTTCAGCATGCAGGTGTAGTTCGGGTATTGTCTCATCAAAGGTAGGGAGAGAGAAAAAATAGAGTCTGGAGACAATTCTGTGAATGGCTGTCTGCAGTTGTGGCTTGCCTGCCCACTGGTGTCAGCCTGCTGTTTCTGTAGGCTTTATTTATGCAGATCTCAGGGGTGAGCTTAGCACTTACTTGGCCCCACAGGCTTTGTTTACTCAGAGTTCTCCTGTGCGCGAGCCACTGCTACAAGCTTTTCCCTTTCCAAGTACACGGGGGAAGGTGACACTGCACCTGCTTTCTCAGGCCTGTTTGTTTACCTACAGTTCACGTGGGAAGTGGGTCTTCCCCCTTCTCCTGTGAAGTTTTCCTCCCACCATCACTTTTACAAGCTTTCCTGCTCCTGATTGCTGGGCGTGTGCTGCTGCTCCTGCTGGTCTGGGTGTTTGTTTACAGCTCACGTGGGAGGTGGGTCTTTCCCCCTCTCCTGTGGAGTTTTCCTCCCTCCACCACTCTCACAAGCTTTCCTGCTCCTGGTTGCTGTGCGCATGCCAATGCTCCCGCCCTCTCCGGCCAGGCCAGACTTGTTTATTTACAGTTTCAGGAGGGATTCCCCTCCCCCCTCTTTGGTGCTCAGGGCACCCCACCCTCTTTGCAATGTGTCTTTATTGTTCTTATTGCTTATTACTGGGTGGTGGGGTCAGTTTGTCCAGGGGGCTATGCTGATCTGGCCCAGGGTTGTCTGTGGGAGTGCCATGTACCACTTAGCTCACCTTGTCTGCATCTTTCCAAGTCATCTGGGCGCCGGCATCTGGCTGCGGCCTGGGGGCCCTCCTGATTTCTCTATTCAACATGAAGTGGAGATGCTCTGCACAGGCTGGAGGTGTGGAGGGGTCAAATTTTTGCCTTTTCTCTGTGGCCTTGCCTGTAAGGTGTATCTACAGCATCTCTCCAAGGTTTCACTTTAGGAGGCACGCTTTCTGCTTCCTCTCTCTAGCCACCATCTTGGAATCCCATAATTATTTACATAAATAATAAAATTAATTCCAAAACTCATATGGAAGCATAAAATGCTTTCAAATCACCAAAAGAAACGTGAACAAAAGAGCAGTGCTTGAGGTAGCAAAATTCCTGATTTTAAATTATACTGCAGGACCACAGTAACCAAAACACCCATGGTGTTGGCATACAAACAGATAGTTAGACTAATCAAATAGAAGACCCAGATATTAAAATGCAACTCCAGCCATCTAATTTTTGAGAAAGGGTCCAAAAACATACATTGGAGAAAAGATAGTCTCTTGATCAATGTGTCTTGGGAAAATTGGCTATCCAATTTGTAGAATGTTGAAACTAGATCCTTATCCCTCACCCTGTACAAAAACTAATTCCACTGTTGATTAATAGGGAGTCTGGAGGATAGAAAAGAGATAGTAATAGAGGGGATATTCTGATTAAAGTACAATATATGTATGTATGAAACACCCCAGCAAAACTGTTTGAACAACTAACATACACTTAAAAAATAAAGGACAGGACTGTAAAACAAATCCTGTTTGGGGAAGTGTGTGAGTGGGAGGATGAGTTTGAACAGACAGGGTGAATATGGTCAATGTACTTTGTAAACTTATATGAAAATAGAACAATAAATTTGGTTGAAATTCTTTTAAGAGGGGTTGGGGTATGAATGAGGATGATGGAGCAGGTGAATCTAATCAAGATACATTGTAAACATATATGGAAATGTCTTAATGAAACCCTCTGTATAAATATTTTATGCCAATAAAAAGGTTTTAAAAAACCAATTCCAAATGGCTCAAAGATCTTATTTTTTCTCTTCTTTTATTTTTGTGTTGGGTGGGGTATATTGTGGCATTTACAAAAGTTCTTACAATGTATCAAATATATCATACTTGATTTCACCCCCTCCACTTTCTCCTTTATCCACCCTCCCCCATTCCTGGAGTAGTTCCAACAGGTATTTTCTATTTACATACATGTGTACACATGTACACAGTATTGACACTACATTCACCCTCTGATCCCCTTTCTCCACATTCTACCCCACACACTGGTATGAAGACTCCAAGACAGGACCTGTTCCACCCTCCTGTTCTGTGATTTTGTAAAAGAAAAATAAAATGTTGTTTTTGTTTATTTAAGATAGGTATACAGGGAGTTTCCTTGTGACATTTCTATCTATATATTCCATCTATATATTACAACCCAAATTGGTTTTTCTCCTTTATTTTTCTTCTTTCTGCCTTAGTTCCCTTTTTAAAAATTTATTTTCTTTAGGGGTACTGGGGTTTGAACTCAGGGCCTTACACTTGCTAGGCAGGTGCTTTACCACTTGAGCCACTCCACCAGCCCCTTAGTTCCCTTTTAATGGTGATTTTGACAGGCTTAAAAATTCTACACTCATCCTTGTATAAAGAGTATATCAACCATATTCACCTTTTTAACTTCCTTCTTTTACCCTCCCTTTCCCATATGTGACTTATCCTTAGCATGACCTGTTTTTCATAACATTGCTGTATTTGTCTTAGGTCTGTATTCTGCATATGAGAGAGAACATACAGCTTGGCTCAAAGATCTTAATGTCAGGCCTGAGTCTTTGAAACGACTACAGGAAAACATTGGGAAAGCACTAGATGATACAAGCATAGGCAATGACTTTCTGAATATTTAAACAATATTTATTCTGCAGATCCATGGACAAGGGAGGTCTTTCCATGTTCTAGTATCTTGTGCATTTTTTTTCTTCAGTGCTTTCTAGTTTTAATTGTAGACATCTTCAACATCTTTAATTATGTTTGTGCCTAGATGTTTTATTTTTTTGAAGCTACTGTGATGGGGCTTGCTTTCCTAATTTCTTATTCACCAAGTTTGTTGTTAGCATACATTAAAGGTATGGTTTTTCATACGCTGATTTTTTTATTCTGCCAATTTTCTGAAACTACATGTCAGATCTAAGAGATGTCTAGTGGAATCTTTATGGTGTTTTAAGTAACAAAGCATATTGACAAACAGTTTGACTTCTTCCTTTCCTATTTTTAGCCCTTTTATTTTTACTTTTGCCTTATTGCTCTAAGTATTTAAACACTATGTTGAATAAACGTGGATGTGGTGGACACCCAATCTCATTTCTGGTATTAGAGTAAAAGATTTCAGGCTTTACCCATACAGTGTAATGTTGGCCACCGGTCTATCCTGTATAACCTTTATTCTATTGAGATATGAACATTCCACTCCAAGTTTCTTTAGGTCTTTTGCAATGAAGTATTGCTGCATTTTGTTAAAGACCTGCATTATTGACATGACTATATGATTATTGCCTTTACTTTTGCTTATATGCTGTATTACATTTATTGATTTGCTTATGTGGGACCATCCTTGTATTTCCCAAATGAAACCAACTTGATTGTGATGTATGAAATTTGTAATGTATTTTTAATTCATTAAAATGGACTTTTTTTGCATTCATATCTATCCAGTAACTTGGTTTGTAGATTTTCCTTTTCTGTGGCTCCTTATTTGGTTTTGTTATCAGGGTAATGCTAGATTTATAGAATGGGCTTAGAAGTGATGCCGACCTGTGTATTTTGTGAAATATTTTGAGGAGAATTTGATGTTAGTTTTTCTTTAGGTCTGGTTGAATTCAGCAGGGAATCCATTTGGTCTTGGTCTTTTCTTTGTTGGGAGGCTTTTATTATTGTCTCATTTTTTGTTATTTAATGGTTTAATTTATTGCATGCTCTTGGTTTAAATTTGATGTCATATTTGAAAATTTATCAATTTCTTCTATATATTCCAATATATTGGGTTATAAATGTCAAACATTCCCTAATGGTCCTCGGATTTCAGTGGGTCTGTTGCAGTGTTATCTTTTTCACCTCTCAGTTTATTAATATGTGTCTTCTCCTTATTTAGTTGGTTTGGCTAATAGTTTGTCAATCTTGTTTTTCTTTTTAAAGAACAAACTTTTTGTTTCATCAATCTCTTTTTTTTTACTTTAGATTTTGTTAATTTCTGCTCTAATGTTTATTATTTCTTTTCTTCTACAAATTTTGAGATTGACTTATTTTTTATTTTTCTAGGCCATTGGGTTTTAGTAATAGTTATTTATTGGAGCTCTCTCTGATTTTTGACATACCACTCATAGCTATAAATTTCCCTCTTAGAACTGCTTTCAGTGTATCCCAAAGCTTCTGGTATGTCATGTTATCATTGATTCTAGTAATTAAAAAATTTCTCCCTTATTTCTTCAATGATACACTGATCATTCAAAATTGTACTGTTTTGCTTAGTCTCCATGTGTTTGTATGTTTTCTCTAATTTATAGTTTTATTACATTGTGATCTAATACAATATAGAAGTTATTTCAATTTCCCCACATCTGTTAACACTAGTTTTGTGTCCTGAAATATCTATTTTGGAGATAGTAAGCTGCTGAGAAGAATGTCTTTTCTGTTGTTATTGGGTGGAATATTCTGTATATGTCTGTTAAGTCCATTTTAACTATAATGTCACTTAATTTTGAAGTTTCTTTGTTGTTTTTTTGGTCTAGATTACTTATTTTGTGGTGAAAATAAGATATTGAAGTCACATACCATGGTTGTGTTGGGATCTATGTATGTGTGTTTACATCCAGTAGTGTTGGCATGCCAACATTTAGTGCTTATTTGTATTCTCTTGGAATTTATTGAAGTATTTTATAATGTCCTATTTAATTTCATTGGTCATTTATATAACCATTCCTATGAGTTCTTTGAGATTTTCTCCACTTCACTATCCTTAGTGTCCATTACTATAGGTTTGTTGACTTTTGGCAGTTATATTGCCTTTCTCTAATATTTCTTGTGTTTCTGCATTGGGCTTTGAACATCTGAGGCCAAATCCTTTGCTGGAAGTTTTAATCACTTGTTGTCTTTCAGTTAATATAGTCTAATGTTCAGGGAGAGCTATGTAGTGGCAGTGTGGAGGTATAAATTTCTTATCACTTGAATGGAAGGGAACTCAGTAGCCAAAGTTTTGCTTGTGTGTTCAGAACACCAGGCAAAAAGAATTCTCATTCATTGCTGTTAGGAATGTACATAGTCCAATCACTGTGGAAATCAGTATGGAGTTTCCACAAAAACTAAAATTAGATTTTCTGTATTATCCAGCCATACTACTTCTGGGCATATATCCCAAATATTCAAATTCAGCTTACTACAGAGATACTTGCATTCCTGTACTTATCAAAGCATTATTTATAGTAGCCAAATTCTGGAATTAGCCTAAATGCCCATCAACAGATGAATGGGTATATATACTCGGCCAGTAAGAAGAATGGAAATTATGTTATTTACTAGAAAATGGGTGGAACTGGAGATCATGTTAAATGAAATAAGCCAAAGACAAATATATGCTTTCCTTCATTTTTGAAGCTAAGGGATAACAAAAGAAAGCAAAGAAAAGCAAAACCCAATATCTTGAATGTAAAAGGGGTATCAGTAGGGAAGAGGGAGGGGAAGGTAAAATGGGGAAGAAAGAAGGGGGAATAAGGGTAAATGATAGAAGGGTTTCATACAATCAATGTACATTATGTGCATTATGGAAATTTCATGATGAAGCCATTTACATTATACAGCTTATTATTTGCTAATTAAAAATATACTAAAAAGCATATGCTACAAAACTGAAAATATTTTGTTCAGTCCTACACATTTTAGATTCCACAGTCTTCTGGAATAACAATCATAAACATGACTAAATATGCTAACCCTATTTTAGGATTTAAGTTCTGTTGAAGGAGAAAGATTGACATGAAGATGAATTTTACCATGATATATTTGGTGTTAACATAGAAGGTTGTTTTAGGGGCATTGGGAACACAGAGGAGGAGCTGTAGTCAACAGACCATCTGAGATGTTTACAGCAGTTTTCCCATATTTGCAGAGTAAGTTCACCACAGTATGTATTCCAGTCCTCACTAGACCCATCCACATATCATGCCACAAAAGGTAACACAGTATTCCACCTCTGTTTTCCCTCTTTGATATCCATGGGCCAAGCTACCAATCAAATACCAATGACCCAATCAGAGCCAATGTTGTTTTTTGACCTGAGAATTGGAAGGAAATCTCTGAGATATAGAGGCAGGTGAACCCTCTTGTCCTGAAAGGCCATAGAGGATTGGTCTGAAGTTGATGCCAGAGCAAACCAGGACCATGTACTTGTGACAAAGGTACAAATTTATGAGGCCATGAATAAAGAGGGCGGGATGGACCTTGGGAAGACAGGCATACAGCAGTTACACAGAGCTGAGAGCATCCTTGTGTAAATGGGGTGAATTAATATTGGATCATGATTTGAGAGTTGCAGTCCTCATGGAATCCAATGATATTTCCTTTCTCTTATTGTTTTCTGTTTGTCCAATTGATTTTTGACAAAGATATCAAAAACACATGGTGGAAAAGGACAGTCTACCCAGAAAAGGGTGCTGTTTTTAGGGTTTTGATGACTTTTGCCCAGGTTGGCCTCAAGCCATGATCTTGTATATCTGCCTCCCAAGTAGCTGATTATAAGCAAAATGGTTCTCTTAAAAATAGATATCCAGTTTTTCCAACACTATTTGTAGAAGAATGAAACTAGATCCCTATCTCTCACTCTGTATAAAAATAATTTCCAAATGGATCAAAGATCTCTTTTTTTGGTGGTACTGGGGTTTGAACTCAGGGCTTCACACTTGCTGGGCAGGTGCTCTACTGCTTGAGCCACCCCTCTGGCCCCAGATCAAAGATCTTAATGTAATAATGCTACAGAAAAGCATAGGGAAAATCCTTAGAGATATAGGTACAGGTAACACTTTTCTGAATAGAAACCTTCTTGTTCAGAAAATGAGAACAAGATAAAAAACTGGGTTTGCATCAAATTAAAAAAAAGCCTACTTTACCACAAAGGAAACAACTACCAGAATGAAAAAAAAACTAAAGAATAGGAGAAAATCTTTGCCAGTTATTCATCAGATAAAGGATTAATGCTCAGAATATATAAAGAGCTCCAAAAATCAAACACCAAAAGAAAAAAATACTTTAGTTAATAAATGGGAAAATGAATTGAGCAGAGTTTTCTAATGAAAAAGCACAAGTGGCTAATAAACATATGAAGAAATGTTCAACATCCTTCACTGTAAAGGAAATGCAAATCAAAGCATCATTAAAATTCCATCTCAACCCAATCAGAATGGCTTTCATCAAGAAAGTAAGAAACAAATACTGATGAGGATTCTGGGAAAAAGGAACACTTACACACTGTTAGTGGGAATGTAAATTAGTCCAGCCAATATGGAAATCAGTAAGGAGGTTTATATCCATGTTTATAGAAGCACTATTAAACACACACACACACACACACACACACACACTTGCACTTGAGTATTACTCAGCCATAAAAGAGAATGAAATTATATTGTTTGCAGGAAAATTGATGGAACTGGAGATTATTATGTTAAATGAAATAAGCCAGATGAGAAAGACAAATATTGCATCTTTTCTTCGCCATGTGAAATTTATTCTTTAAAAATGAATGACAGAAATATAAAGCAGGTTCTGTCTGGGGATGGATGCCAGTGGGATAGGGGAAGACAAAAGAAGAAGGTGAAGAGGGGATGAATATGGTCAAAGTACTTTATAGCCATATATGAAAATAGAACCATGAAACTTGTTGAGATTGTTTTAAGAAGGGGGTGGGGGTGAATGAGGGAGACAGGGGGTGAATTTGATTGAAGTATATTGTAGGCTTGTGTGGAAGTATCTCAATGAAACTCCTTTGTAAATATAATATGTGCTAATAAAAATGCATATGCATATCAGAAGAATGAAATTAGACCCTCAATTCATACCATAAAGTGCAAATGAACTAAAATCTTTTTGTGTGAATTCCCCGGGATACATAAAAGACATACCACCTTCCAAATAGAGATGGTGACCACAGACCAAAGAATGACTTGAACAAGTCCAGCTTGATGGGTAAATGTGTTCATTAGGGGTTTCATAGAAAGCATTGCATAGTTTATGGGTAGCTCCACTCACTGGAGTTGCTCCACACTCAACACCATCCACACCCTGCATACCAAGCTTTTATTTTATAGAATTCTACATTTATGCAGTACCCAACAGTGGGAAGAAGCAAACCAGACCTAGAGAAGAGGTATGTGTTTGGGTATACTCAGTCTTTGTCTTTTATTAAAAATTTTGAAGATATCAATAAACACCATCAAACTTTGGGAAGAAGGACATAATTGTTTTGCTGTAGTTTGGCACATAGCCTCAGTTTACAGAACAAATCAATGTCAGTTTGCTGAAAAATGACCTCACTTTGATCAACTTTGGAGGACTATTTATCCTATAGACCTAAATAGACTTTTCTGGGAAGAAGACATAGATTGCCAGCAAGTATATGGAAAAGTTCTGATCAGTGCTAATCATCAAAGTAATTCCTATTAAAACCACAATGAAATAACACCTCACATCTGTTACAATGGCTATATATTTGCTTTAGTGGTACTTGTATTTGAACTTAGGGCCTTGTGCTTGTTAAGCAAGTGCTCTACCAGTTGGGCCACACCACCAGCTTTTTTTGCTTTAAGGTATTTTTTCAGATATATTTTGCCAGGGATGGCTTTGGACTCATATCCATGCCTCCCATGTTGCTGGGAATAAAGGCATGAATCACCTCACTTGTCTTGTTTGTTGAGATTGAATCTCAGTAACTTTTTGCCTTGGCTGGCCTTGAAGCATGATCTTTCCCATTTCTGCTCTCCAGTAGCTGAGATTACAGGTGTGAACCACCATACCTGTCCCCAGAATGGTCATTGTTAAAACCCAAAGAAGAGTTGATGAATATGTGGAGAAAAATGATCTCTGAATATTGTTGGTGGGAATGAGAATTAGTGTAATCACTATCAACAATGGCATAGGGTTTTCTCAGAAAATTTAACATAAAACTACTATGTAATCTAGTAATCTCATTAGTATATGCAAATCCAAAGGAACTGAAATCAGCATGTGAAGATATGTGTCTGACCTCATTACTGTGACAGTATTATTCACAGTATAGAGGGATGGAATCAATTCAACTGTTTATCAGCATAGGTATAGAGAAATGCTTTATACAATTAATATATGACCTCTTAATATATGTAAATTATATATACATTCTGTGTTATGTACACACAATGGAATTCTTCAGACATAAAAATAATGAAATCCTGTCATTTCCTACCTCATGTGTGAAACTGCACAACCTTGTTTTAAGGGCATAGAAAGACAAACAGCTTATAAACTTAGTAATGTTGGCCTACAAATGTAGAACTCATAGAAACAGAGTAAAATTGTGACTACCAGACTCTGTAGGGTGGAGGATGAGCAGATGTTGGTCAAAAGGCATACACTGCAGTGAAGAGGAATAATATCAAGTTATCTATTATACATCATGACTGGTATAATTAACAACAGCAAATTATGTTCTTGAGAAAATGGAAAGTCATCACACAGAATGGGGAAATATAAGCAAAATACTTATCTTATAATGGTCAAATTTAAAATGAGAAATACTGGCAAAGATGTGAAGAGATCACAACATTCATACATTAGAACGTAAAGTGTGGGGCTGGGGTGTGACTCAGATGGTAGATGACCTTCTTAGAAAATAAAGTATGCTAGGCAGTATTGAAATGAATTGGCAGTTCCTCAAGAAGTTAAGTAGAACAGTATCAAATGACTCAACTTCTCCACTTCTAGATATACTGACAAAATATTTGAAAACAATATAGTCATGTGCTATTTAGCAAAGAAGAAAATTTCTGAGAAATGCATTTCTAGACAATTTCTATGATGTACTGACAATACAGCATGGACTTTGATGAACTAAAATGCATAAACACTGCCAGGCAAGTAGTGTTATGGAGGAATCATCACATATGTCATCTAGAATTTTTTGAAGCATCATTGTGAAGGGCATAAGTGTACTCAAACAATAAATTGTACTTACATATCTTATGATATCTATATTGTACTTGCATATTTGTATCATGATAAGTCAATCATTTATTTAAACAGTATTGGGGTTTGAACTCAGGTCCTCAAGCTTGCTTAGGAAGGAACTCTACTACTTGAGCCATGCCCTCAGCCCTACAAGAGGATAATTTTTGAGGTAACTATGCCCAGATTTGTTGTGATAAGTCATTTAAATGTCAAATTAGAAATCTCAGGAAGATCTGTACAAAAACTGACCCAATATTAAGGATGGTCTACAGAGAGGATATAACAAAGTTCTTGAGAAGAAATATTTAAACACATATAAAAACAAAGACATAGATGGTTTGGAAATAGAAAATGAAGTAGCATGTCTTTTTCAGGAGATAAATATACAAGATACTGAAATTCACAGCATTTATCTTAGTGGGCACAGTGTCCACTTAGTTCTGAGGTCAGTGGTCCATCAAGGACAATAGGATGCTCTGCTGAGGAGTCTTCTCAGAGCCCCCTTCACATCCTTGTTCCTCAGGCTGTAGATGAAGGGATTCAGCATGGGGGTGACCACAGTGTACATCACAGAGGCAATCATGCTTCCCCGGGAAGAATGCGTCACAGCAGAACTCAGGTAAACCCCAAGTGCTGTTCCATAGAACAAGCAGACCACACAGAGGTGAGACCCACAGGTGGAAAATGCTTTATACTTGCTCACAATGGAGGACATTCTCAATAAGGAGGAGACAATCTGAGAGTAGGAGAAGAAGATCCCAGTCACAGGAAAAACACATAGCAGGGCAGTGGCCACATACAGACAAATGTTATTAATGAGCATATCAGAGCTGGCTGCCTTGATAACTTGAGCTAATTCACAGAAGAAATGTGGAATTTCAGTTCCTATTGAGAAACGCAGTCGCTTCATCAGTAGAAGGTGAAACAGAGAGACCCAGAAAAGGATAAGGCAAGACATTAGAACCAGTAGGCCACAGAAGTAAGGGTTCATGATGGCTGTGTAGTTTAGGGGGTGACAGATGGCTACAAAGCGGTCAAAGGCCATCACAGCCAGTAGGAAATTATCCATCCCAGCAAAAAACATAAAAAAATACACCTGTGTGAGGCACTGTCTGTAGGAGATGCCTTTGTTTTGTGACTGGATGTTCACCAGCATCTTTGGGACTGTAGTGGAGGTGAAACAGATGTCAGCAAAGGACAGGTTGGAGAGGAAGAGGTACATGGGGGTGTGGAGGTGAGAGTCCGAGCTTGTGGCCAGGATAATGAGCAGGTTCCCAAGCACTGTGACCAGGTACATGGACAGGAACAGCCCGAAGAGAAGGGGCTGTAGTTCAGGATCATCTGAGAGCCCCAGAAGGAGGAATTGTGACACTCCTGTGTGGTTTTTTGCATCCATGTCACTGACTCTTCTCCTTGAGAAACAAGCAAATGTTTAAAAACATCCATCTGGACCACAGGAAGTTACCACTTCAACTATCACCCTTGGATTGATGTCCTTCAACCTCCGTGATTCCTTCAACTGACAGCAGCCAAGAAGTACCTAATTTCTATGTTAAATTTTTCAAACTTTCTCTCTTATTTCACAATCTCTCTTATTTCACATCCACTTACTTCTTTGAATTCCCTTTTAAAAAATTTTGGACATAAACTAACTTCTTTTTTGCTATGAACTTTGAAGAATATTGAAAGACATTTAATATGTCAATAATAACCACATTTCCTGAATTGTAGTAGCTCTGCAATACAAATATGGGCTTATGACTGAAACAAACTTTATTTCCTGATTTGGCACTTCCTAGCCATATAATGGTTAACTCACAGTGTTGTATTTTTCTCTGTAAATTTGATTATTACCATGACCTTGTTTTGAGGTTTAAAATGACTTTCAGTAAGTAGCTGTCTCAGAGGATAGCTCTCATAAAAAAAAAATAATAATATTATCATCCTTTATTTATTTTTCATTTTTTGGTGGCATTGGGGTTTGACTTCTTATCTGTAAATACAGACACAAAACTTAAAAGCAAATTTAAATATGATGCATTCATATCTATTTTAAAAGAATAACCCATGAAGACCTAGTAATATCAAATCTAGGAATGGAAGCCTACTTCACATAATAATGTTGGCTAAAATAACATACCATAAAATAGATCAATGAAAATAAATCACAACCACAATCACAATAAGAAACTACATTTGAGAAAATTTAGTTGCCATTTTTGTGGTTTGCTGTCATGGCTGAACATGTCAGTAAACAAAGAAACCAACAGTTTCTTAACCCAATAAATAATGGTTGTTTTTAAACCACAACCAAGCGGAGATTAAAACCCTAGAGTATTTAAGGAAAATTCATGACCACCCCAATGCAATCTCCTCTAACTTCAATCATATGAGATTTTTCTGAACATTTAAATGTACTACTAATATGAATAAAGGAACTAAGTGTCAAAACTTATAGATAACTTCATTATTAGCAAATATTACTGTGGACACCAGGTAAAATAATAAATAAAACAATACATAAGCAAAAATGATTATCAGTGAGTCAAACATGGCAGTAAAATTACTTAGGAAATATAACAGAAGAACCTAATCAAGTGGAATAGAGTAGACAATACCTGGTGCATAACATGTATTTAATGTATATTAACCAATAAATATTGGGAACAGGAAATCTGATCAAGACTACAATTCATAGGAAAGAGTGGAGAAGCGTTGGAGACTCTCCAGAAAGTCACTCTTATTAAAAAGATGCTCTGATTCCAAAGAGTGAGAGAAGGAAACAGAATAAGAGATGGGAAAACTAGACTCAGTGTAAAATAAAGATCATGAAAAATATGGGAAATTCGCTTCCAAAAAGGAAGGAATTCTTGAACGTTTTAATTTTTATTAGTGATTCTGGTAAAGCACAGCACTCACTTTATCTCTTTTTTCCTTTTTTTTTCCACCAGTTTACACTACAACTCAATGACTATTTCTAATACCTATAACCAAGGCTTCCTCTTCATGATCTGTCCCCAGGAAGCCCACTTACGTTTCTGCCAAGGTCAGAATCAGAGAATGACAGGAGAGAGTGGCAACAGGGGTATGTTTAAAGTTTGTAGCACCTCAATGGTTGAATTATCAGAGCTCCCAATTAAATAAATTACTCTATTGTCTCTCCAGTCTCCAAACATTTTTTTCTCCCTTGAGGCACGAAGAAGATTGCAGAATGGGAAGTTTCAAGTCAATTTTGTGTCTATGTAAGGAGCAATATGGCAGTCTTTGTTCCCACTTTCAATGTGGGGGGCAGGAAAAGTTTTTCTCTCTGTCCTCCCTCCCTGTCTATAATTTATCCTGTTATACTAAAATAAATTCTTGCTAAAACTTAAAAAAGGAGCAATATGGACAAATAGATTTATTTTTTCCAAGGGGAACTTACTTCTTTTTGGTTAATTTAGAAGTCACAAAGAGTCACCTAAGGACTCTTTCCCCTAAGCAAAGTCCCAGGCATCTTTCCTCTGTGACATCTGCCTTGAAGAATCTTGGGAGATTTAATGGATCAAATTTGGTGTCTGCATTGCCATGAAGGAAAAGAAGTCCCTTATTTATTTTTCATAATTACTTTTTATATTAATTTATTTTCTAATTGGCAGATAACATTGTATATGTTTTATCTGTACAACATCATGTTTAGAGGTACTGTATGTTGTGAAATGGTTAAGTCTAGAAAATTAGCACATACATTTCCTCTTATAATTATTGTTTATGTGGTCTACTCCAAAAATTTCAAAAATGCAATGTATCATCTTTAACCACGTTCACCACACTGTACAATAGGTCTTTTGAATGTATTCTTCTTATATAAGTGGAATTTCATATTATGTGAGCACTATTTTTCCAACTCCACCCCAACTGGCCTTATCTCTAATAATAACCATTCTTCACTATTTCTATAACACTTTTTAAAATAAGTGTCATCATTTGATACTTATCCTTCTGTGCTTGGTTTGTTTTACTTAATATAATGTGCTTCAGGCTTTTCCATGCTGATGTCAGTGATGGGATTTCCTTTTTTGCTATACCTAAGTACTGTTTCATTATATATATATATATATGTAAATTCATAATTTTTTTCTATGCATAGATCAATTCTTTGGTTGATGCCCAATCTCGTACAACTAATATATACTAAAAAATGCAAAAACAAACAGTATTACCTGAGCAAAACCAGATAAGAATATAGCACAAAAGAAAATTGCATACCAATTTTCTTGATTAATGTGGTTTAAACATTGTCAATAAAATACCTGAAAAACAAATTGAGCAACTCATTAAAAATATCATACATTATGATCAAGTTAATTTCATCCCAGGGATGCAAGGATGCTTCAACATATAAAAACCAATGAAGGCAAACAAAAAGAAAATAAAGGACAAAAATCACATTATCGCCTTAATAGATGCATTAAAAATCCTTGACAAACTTCATCATCACTTCATGATAAAAGCCCAAAATAAATTTGGGTTAGAAGAAATATATTTCAACATAATAAGGTCTATCTACAATGAAGCGATAGCCAACATCAAACTAAATGGGGGAAAACTGAAAGCAGTTTTCCTCTAAAGTCAGGAATGAGGTAAGGGTGTTTGCACTCTCCCTTTAATTGCATATAGCACTTGAATTCTTAACCCGAGCAATAAGGCAAGAGAAAGAAATAAAGAGACACATATAGGAAAGGAAGAAGTCAAATTGTCACTATTTGTAGATGAAATGATCTTACATTTGAAAGATCCCATTGACTGCACTAAAAACTCTTAGTTCTGATAAACACTTTCAGTGAAATATGGCAATAAAAAATCAAAACACAAAAATCAGTATCTTTCTATACAGCAACAATGAATAGGCTGAGAAAGAAATCAGAAAAACAATCTCATTCACAATCACCCTCCAAAATCAAATACCTGGGAATAAATTTAACTAAGAGGGTAAAAGATCTCTACAATGAAAACTAAAACATTGAAGAAAGAAATTGAAGAAGATACTAGCAGAGGAAAAGACTTCCCATGTTCATGGATTGTCAGAATAAATATTGCAAAAATGGCTATACTAGCAAAAGCAATCTACAGATTCAATGCAATGCCCATAAAATTCTAATGTTATTTTTCATAGAAATTGAAAAAATCCAAAAAGTCAGATGGAAGCACAAAAGATCACAAATAGCCAAAGGAATTCTGAGCAAAAACAGCAGCACTGGAGATATTACAGTTTCTCATTTCAAATTGTATTACATATCCATAATAGCAAACACAGCATGGTACTGGCACAAAACAGACACATAAACTAATGGAATAGAGCAGAAGATCCAAAAATAATTCCACACAGCTACAGCCACATGATTTCTGAGAAAAGTGCCAAAAACCTACATTAGGGAAAAGACTGTTCAGCAAATGGTGTTGGGAAAACAATATACACACGGCGGTGACTAAAAAGTAGAACCTTATCTCTCACCTTATACAAAAATAAACTCAAAATAAATCAAAGATCTAGATGTCAGTCCAGTAATTTGAAACAACTAGAGAAAAACATATGGAAGCTCCTTGAGGATACTGGAACATTTAGCACCTTTCTGAATGGGACTCCATTGCTCAGGAAATGAGACCAAGAATTGACAAATGGGATTGTATCAAAGTGAAAAGATTCTGAACTGCAAAGGCAACAATTACCAGAATCAAGAGACAACCTGCATAATGGGAGAAAATATTTGCTAGCTACCCATTGACTAAAAAATTACTGTATAGAATATTTAAAAAGCTCCAAAAATTAAACACCCAAGAACAAACAATCCATCTAATAAGTGTGCAAATGAATTGAACAGACACTTCTTTTTATTTTTTTTTATTATTCATATGTGCATACAAGGCTTGGGTCATTTCTCCCCCCTGCCCCCACCCCCTCCTTTACCACCCACTCCGCCCCCCGCCCTGTGAAACTACACTAAAATTCCATCTCACCCCAGTCAGAATGACAATGATGAAAAAAGCAAGCTAACAACAAATCTGGTGAGGATGTGACAAAAAGGAACCCTTTTTACACTGTTGGTGGGAATGCAAATTAGTGTATCCACTGTGGAAATTAGTATTGAGGTTCCTAAAAAAATCCTAAAACTGGAACTACCATATAATCCTACTATGTCACTACAGGGCACACAGCCAAAAGAATGTAAGTCTGCATCCATACAGGTACACACCCATGCTTATAAGAGCACCGTTCAGTATAGCCAAACTATGGAGTCAGTCTAGGTGTCCAGTAACTGATGAATGAACAAAGAAAGTGTGGTATATGTGTACAAAAAGACACACGTATAAAATGCTATATATAATATATATTATACGATGTAAATGTACTTATATACTATAGAGCATTACTCAGCTATCAAGAATGAAATCATGTCATTTACAGAAAAATGTATGAAATTGGTAATCATCATGTTAAATGAGATGAGCCAGTCTTGGAAATACAAATATCACATGGTATCCCATACATGCTAGACTAAAAGAAAATGAATGATATAAGTGTAAAGTGGATGGACTGTTTGGGGTTGGGAATCAGCAGAAGAGGGATGGTGAAAGGAAAGGGTGAAGTGAGTGTGAATATGACCAAAGTACTTCATATGCATGTATGAAAACAGAATAATGAAACCCACTGAAATTTTTTTAAAAAGGAGAAAGGAGAAGAAAGAGAATTAGAGAGGGGCAAATTTGATCAAAGAACATTTTATGCATGTATATAAATAGCACAATGAAATTCCTTTGTACAATTAATATATGCTAATAAAAAGAGAGAAATGTTATTCAGAACTACAATATAATCCAACAATGTCACTACTGAGTTTGTCCACAAAGAAACTAAAATTAGTCTATCAAAAAGATGTGTGCATATTCATTTTTATTGGACCTCTATTTAAATAGTCAACATGGCATCAACCTAGGTGTTCATGAATGAATAAAATGTGTATGGTGTCAGAGCTCCAGGAAAGATAGTGATGGAGTGACATTGTCTGCAATTTTTCCACATGGGTACACCCCACTAATCAAGAATTCTCTTACTTAACTCCCTGCAGAACTTCAAAGATAGTAAGCACTGGTAACAAAATAGTTTTGATTCCATCAACAGCTCACAAGTGCACCAGTTTTTTCATGCAAAGCAAATTCATGGGATGTGGGTTTTTCCAGTGGGCTTTTCTGTGGGCACAGAAGCCTCAGAACATTCCATGTCTAAGCTCTAACTTGTGGCGAATAAAGCAAGTAGAAAAGCAGGGAGACAACACTCCTACATAGAAACCCTCACTGACAATATGGAAGGTGTCTGATCCTTGAGTTGCTACCTGGAATAAAGTCTCCATCCCTAACAATGAACTATATTTATGGTAGTGAGCCAGAAATAAACATTTTTTATGGTAAGATAAAAATAAGAAACTCCCACTGAGACAAAAGAGAGTCCCTTTGTTGTACAGGACATGGCTACTAGACACAACAATAGGTAATAGCAGCATGGTGAGACAGAGGCACAATGCAGCAGCAGCCTCTAGCATGAGCAAGGATCATCAGAGTTGGAGTATCCAACAGACCATGAGTTTTTGGGTACTTGGGAGAAGAAGCTGCAACTTTAGTGGGACCTGTGTAAGACTGGGGACTTGATGGCTCAGACCTGAGAAGTCTTCACTAGAGACTGTTTTCAGATACTCAAGTTCTCTACCCTTAGGCTGGAAACAAGCCTAGATTCCATTCCAGAGTCTCAAACAAGACTGCTATATACTGGTTTGAAAGACTTGGACTCTGAGGAGAAAAAAATCTAAATATAGGTAGCTACTCAGGAAAAAATTGACACATTTGATTTTGATGTGTTTGTTTTTGTCACTATTGTGTTTTGATCATTTATTTGTTTGGGTTGATTTTTTGCATATCTGATTAGAATACCTTGTACTCTCATTATCTTTTTAGTTTTGCTTTTTCCATCCTTATCTCTGCAGTCATTGTATATGAAACCACACACTCACTTTTCAGTTTTCAGTCTTAAACCATGTCTTTTCCATCCTTTTCCTATCTCTACCATATTTCCTTCCCATTTATAATCACAAACACTCTTGTTCACATTTTGCTTCTATCTCTATATCCCCATCCAGAATCCTTCTTTGTTGCCCACACATATTTAATTATTTTTACATTTACTCACATGTGTATACATTGTTTGGACCACCTCCCCCATCCCCTGCTGAAATCCCCTCCCCCATTGTGGGCAGAACCTGTTCTGTCCTAGTTCTCCGATGTTAGTGAAGAGAAAACATAAGAGATAATAGAAAGACATAGTGTTTTTGCTAGTTTGGGATAAAGATAGCTATACAGAGAGATTCCAAGCATTCCGTCCATGCACATGTCTATTGCAATCCACATCAGTTCATCTCTACCAGACCTCTTTACTACTTCCAAGTTCCCTTCCCCAAGTTGCCTCTGTCAGTTTAAGATGACTATATTAGCTCCTCTACAGTGAGCACATGAACCACATTCAAGTTTCAGGTTTCCTTCCCTTTCCCTATTCCTGCCACGCAAATCTCCCCTTAGTGTGTGACCCATGTCCAATAATATTACTGCATTTGTTTTAGGTCTAATCTGTATGTGAGGGAGAACATGAGATTTTTGATCTTCTGAGCCAGACTAATGTCCCTTAAAATGATGTTCTCAAGTTCCATTCATTACTTTTGAATGACAAAATTTAACTTTTTTTGTGGCTGAATAAAATTCCATTGTGTATAAATACCATATTTTCCTGATCCATTCATCAATAGTGGGGCATCTTGGCTGTTTCCATAGCTTGGCTATTGTGAATAGTGCTGCAATAAACATGGGTGTGCAGGTGTCTTTGGAGTAACCGGTGTCACATTCTTTTGGGTATATCACCAGGAGTGGGATTGCTGGATAATATGGCAGATCTATGTTTAGATTTTAAAGAAGCCTCTGTATTGTTTTCCAGAGTGGTTGTACCAGCTTGCATTCCATCAGCAGTCTGTGAGGATTCCGTTTCCCCTGCATCCTCACCAACATTTGTTGTTGGGGTTCTTGATGTTAGCTATTCCAACAGGAGTGAAGTGAAACCTTAGTGTGGTTTTGATTTCCATTTCCTTTATGGCCAGGGAGTGTGAGTATTTTTTCATGTGTTTTTCGGTCATTTGGACTTTCTTCTTTGAAAAAGTTCTTTTTAGTTCAGTTGCCCACTTCTTTATAGGTTCATTGATTTTGGGGGACTTTAGTTATCTGAGCTCCCTGTATATTCTGGTTATCAGTCCTTTGATGTATAGCTAGCAAATATTTTCTGTGGGTGGTCTTTCCAATTTAGAGCCATTTCTTTTGTTGGTCAGAATCTTTTAAATTTCATGCAGTCCCATTTTCCATCCTTTCTCTAGGTTACTGGGCTGTTGGAGCTCTATTGAGGAAGTCCTTGCATATAGCGATAGCTTCCAGAGTATTCCCTGCTCTTTCCTGTACTAACTTCAAGGTTTTGGGTCAGATATTAAGGTTGTTAATTCACTTTGAGTTGATACTAGTACAGGGTGATAGGCATGGATCTAGTGTCAGTTTAACGCAGGCAGAAAACCACTTTTCCCAGCAACATTTGTGGAAGAGGCTGTCTTTTCTCCATCATGTATTTTGGTGCCTTTGTAAAAAATGAGGTGGGTGTAGTTGTGTGGATTCCTATCTGGGTCCTCTGTTCTGTTCCATTGGTCTTTATGTCTGTTTTTGTGCCAGTACCATGCTGTTTTTATTGCTATGGCTCTGAGTATAGTTTGAAGTCAGGTATTGTGATACCTCCAGTGTTGCTCTTTTTGCTCAGTATTGTCTTGGCTATTCGTGGTCTTTTGTGTTTCCAAATGAACTTTAGAGTACATTTTCCAATCTCTGTGATGATTGTCATTGGGATTTTGATGGGAATTGCATTGAACATGTAGATTGCTTTTGGTAGTATAGCCATTTTACTATGTTGATTCTGCCAATCCATGAGCATGGGAGATCTTTCCACCTTCTGTAGTTTTCCTCAATCTCTTTCTTCAGAGGGTTGTAGTTCTTCTTGTAGAGGTTGTTTACATCTTTTGTTAAGTTTAATTCTAGGTATTTGAGTTTTTGAGGCAATTGTAAATGAAATTGTTTTCCTATATTCTTTCTCAATTTGTTCATTGTTGGTTTATAGACAGGGTACTGATTTTTGGAAGTTATTTTGTATCTTGCTACAATGCTGAAGGTATTTATGGTGTCTAGGAGTTTTTTGGTGGAGTTTCTTGGGTCTTTGAGGTACAGGATCATGTTATCTGCAAATAGAGATACTTTAACTATCTATTTATATTCCTTTTATTACTGCTTCTTGCTTTATTTCTCTGGCTAGGAATTCCAGGACTATGTTGAATAGGAGTGTGGAGAGTGGGCACCCTTTTCTCATTCCTGTCTTTAGGGGGAATGGTTTCAGTTTTTTATCATTAAGTATGGTGTTAGTTATAGGTTTGTCTTATATAGGCTTTATAATGTTGAGGTAGAGTCCTTCTATTCCTTGTTTTATTAGAGCTTTTATCATGAAGTGGTGTTGAATCTTATCAAAGACTAGTTCTGCCTCTATTCAGATAATGAAGTGGTTTTTGTCTTTGTATCTATTAATGTGCTGTGTTACTTGTATTGATTTGTGTATGTTGAACCATCCCTGCATCCCTGGGATGAAGCTGACTTGGTTATGGTTAATGATCTTTCTGATATGTTGTTGGATTCAGTTTTCCATTATTTTATTGAGGATTTTTTCATCGATGTTAATTAAGGAGATTGGCCTATAGTTCTCCTTTTTGGATGTGTCCTTGTCTGGCTTTGGGACGAGCATAATACTGGCTTCATAGAATGAGTTAGGCAGTATTCCTTCCCTTTCTATTTCATGGAAATGTTTAAGGAGTGTTGGTATTAGCTCTTCTTTAATGGTCAGGTAGAATTCAGCTGGGAATCTGTCAGGTCCTGGACTTTTCTTCATTGGGAGACTCTTCATTGCTGCTTCAATTTCATTACATGTTATAGATTGTTTAGGTGGTTAATATCCTCTTGGTTCCATTTTGGAAATTTGTCCATTTCTTCAAGATTTTCCAATTTATTGGAATAGGCTCTCAAGGTAGTCTCTGATGCTTCCCTGGATTTCCTTGTTGTTTGTGGTTTCTCCTCTTTTTCATTTCTGATTTTGGTAATTTGGGTCTTTTCCTTCCTCATTTTGGTCAGATTTGCCAGAGGCTTGTCAATGTTTTTATTTTTTCAAAGAAATAGCTTTTTGTTTTGTTGATTCTTTCTATGTTTTTTTGGTCTCTATTTCATTAATCTCAGCCCTTATTTTTATTATTTTTGTTCTGCTTGTATTAGGTTCTGCTTGTTTTTGGTTTTCTAAGCGTTTGAGATACAGCATTAGGTCATTTATTTGAGATCTTTCTGTCCTTTTAGTATATGCATTCATGGCAATAAACTTCCCTCTTAGGACTGCCTTTGCTGTGTCCCATATGTTCTGGTAGGTGGTGTTTTCATTTTCATTAGCTTCCAGGAACCTTTTGATTTCCTCCCTTATGTCTTCTATGACGGACTGATTGTTGAGTAATGTTTATTCAGCCTCCAATTATTTGCATATTTCTGCTGTTTTTTTTTTGGTTGAGTTCTATTTTAATGCATTGTGATCAGATAGAATGTAGGGGGTTATTTCTTTTTTCTTGTATTTAGTAAGGCTTGCTATGGGCCCTAAGATATGATTTATTTTAGAGGAAGTTCCATGGGCTGCTGAGAAGAATGTATATGGTGCAGTTGTTGGATGAAATATTCTGTAGATATCAATTAGGTCCATTTGATCTATGGTGTGATTTAGTTCTAGGATTTCTTTGTTGATTTTTTGTTTGGATGACCTAGCTATTGGTGATAGAGGGGTATTAAAGTCTCCCACTACCATTGTGTTGGAGTCTATATGTGCTTTTAAGTTGTTTAGTGTATGTTTAATGAAATTGGGTGCACTGACATTGGGGGCATTTATGTTGATAATTGTTAATTCCTTTTGATGTATTGCCCCTTTTATCAGCATTAAGTGTCCTTCTTTATCTTGTTTGACCAATGTAAGTTTGAATTCTACTTTGTCTTATATAAACATTGCTACTTCTGCCTGTTTTGGGGGGCCATTGTCTTGGTAAATCTTCTTCCATCTTTTCACGTCAGTGTTTATTTCTGTCAAAAATGTGGGTTTCTTTTAAACAACAGATTGTTGGATCTTCCTTTTTAATTTAGTTAGCCAGATGGTGTCTTTTGGTGGGAGAGTCAAGTCCATTCACATTGAGTGTTGAATTTGATAGGTATGTGGGGGTTCCTGCCATTTAGTTCTTTTAGTTGTTTAAGGATTTGATTGTATGCAGCTGAATTAATGCTACTGTCTGATTTCTTGTCTCTTCATCTCCTGTGGTTTAATACTTGCCATGCTCTTCTGGTTTTTTTTTGCTTTCATCTTCTGTGTGCAGAATTCCTTTTGGAATCTTCTGTAGTGGTGTCTTGGTGGTCATATGTTGTTTTAGTTTCTGTTTATCATGGAAGACTTATATTGTTCTACAATTTTGAATAATAGTTTTGCTGGTCGGGTACCCTGTGGCTGAAATGATCACTCAGTGCTTGAAGTACCTCACTCAATGACCTTCTTGCTTTTAAGGTTTCCATTGAGAAATCTGCTGTTATTTTGACCAGTTAACCTTTATAAATTATTTGTTTTTTCTCTCTTACAGCTTTCAATATTTTTTCTTTGTTCTCTGTGCTTGTTGTTTTAATGATAATATGTCATGGGTAGGTTCTATTTTGGTCACGTGTGTTTGGTGTTCTGGAGGCTTTCTATACTGAATGGGCAAAATTTTCTCTAGATTTGAGAAATTTTCTGTTATTATTTTATTGAATATGTTATGTATCCCTTTGGCTTGTACCTTTACTCCTTCCTCAGTGCCCATGATTCTCAGGTTTGGTCTTTTGATGGAGTCACTGAGTTCTTGCATATTCCTTTCACAGCTCTTGAGTTGTTTGACTAAGATTTCTTCTGTTTTTTCTTTAATTTCTATTTTATCTTTGAGCTCTGAGATTCTGTCTTCCACTTGTTCTAGTCTGCTGGAGTGGCTTACCATTGTGTTTTATTTTCTTTTGAGTAAAAGGACATTTTATTTCCAGGATTTCTGTTTGATTCTGTTTCTGAGGTTTTCTATAACTGCTCAACTCTTATTTTATATTTTGTGTTGTCATCTTTAATTCATATATTTCTCTTTTTTAGTGTCCTTTGTTTCACTTTGCTGTTTGTTGATGTCCTCTCTGAGTTCATTTATTTGTTTCTGTGTCTTCTCATGTTCTTTATTTTTGGTGTCTTTTTTACTGTTTATTAATTTATTCATATGTGCATACATTGTTTGGACCATATCTTCCTCCTGCCCCCCCACTCCTCACTTCCAGGAAGAACCTAATCTGTCTTCTTCTCCAATTTTGTTGAGGAGAAAATATAAGCGAGAATAAGAAAGACAGCATTTTTGCAAAATATCTTGAGATAAAGATAGCTATACAGAGATAATCCTAGCATTGCTTCCATGCACATGTTTATTACAACCCAAATTGGTTCATCTCTACCAGACCTCTTCACTACTTCCTGGTCATCTTCCCATAGTGGTCTGTCAGGTTAAGATTACTTTATTGACTCCTGTATAGTGGGCATGTTAAACTCTTTCAAGTTTTAGTTTTCCTTCTTTTCCCCTATTCCCCCTGTAATGTTCTTCCTTAGGCATGTGAACCATGTCCAATAATATTACTGCATTTGTTTTAGGTCTGAAGTCTGCATATGAGGGAGAACATATGATTTTTGGTCTTCTGAGCCTGGCTAACATTGCTAAAGATGATGTTTTCCAGTTCCATTTATCTACTTGCGAATGACAAAATTTCTTTGTGGCTGAGTAAAATTCCATTGTGTATAAATACATTTTCTTAATCCATTCAGCAGTAGTGGGGCATTTTGGCTGTTTCCATAACTTGGGTATTGTGAATAGGGCTGCAATAAACATGGGTGTGCAGGTGCCTTTGTAATAACCTGAGTTACATTCCTTCAGGTGTATCCCTAGGAGTGGTATTGCTGGATCATTTGGAAGATCTAGGTTTAGTTTTTTAAGAAGCCTCCGTATTGTTTTCCAAAGTGGTTGTACTAGCTTACATTCCCACCAGTGGTCTGTGAGGATTCCGTTTCCCCTGCATCCTCACCAACATTTGTTGTTGTTGGGGTTCTTGATGTTAGCTATTCTAACAGGAGTGAGGTGGAATCTTAGTGTGGCTTTGATTTGCATTTCCTTTATGTCCAGGAAGGGTGAGTATTTTTTCATGTGTTTTTGGTCATTTGGACTTTCTCCTTTGAAAAAGTTCTTTTTAGTTCAGTTGCCCACTTCTTTATAGGTTCATTGATTTTGGGGGACTTTAGTTATTTGAGCTCCCTGTATATTCTGGTTATCAGTCCTTTGATGTAGCAAATATTTTCTCCCACTGTGTGGGTGGTCTCTTCAATTTAGAGACCATTTCTTTTGTTGGTCAGAATCTTTTAAATTTCATGTAGTCCCATTTTCCATCCTTTCTCTGGGTTGCTGAGCTGTTAGAGCTCTATTGAGGAAGTCCTTGCATATAGCGATAGCTTCCAGAGTATTCCCTGCTCCTTCCTGTACTAACATCAAGTTTTTGGGTCAGATATTAAGGTTGTTAATTCACTTTGAGTTGATACTAGTACAGGGTGATAGGCATGGATCTAGTTTTGCTTTCTTGCAGACAGATAAGCCCTTTTCCCAGCAACATTTATTGAAGAGGTTGTCTTTTCTCCATCACAAATTTTTAGCACCTTTGTCAAAAATAAGGTGGGTATAGTTGTGTAGATTCATATTCGGGTCCTCTATTCTGTTCTACTAGTCTTCATGTCTGCTCTTGTACTAGTACCATGCTGTTTTTATTGCTATTGCTTTGTAATATAGTTTGAAGTCGGGTATTGTGATAACTCCAGCATTGCTCTTTTTGCTGAGTATTGCATTGGCTATTTGTGGTCTCTTGTGTTTCCAAATGAACTTTCAGGTAGATTTTTCAATCTCTTTGATGAAAGTCATTGGGATTTTGATGGGAATTGCATTAAACATGTAGATGCTCTTCATAGTATAGCCATTTTTACTATGTTGATTCTACCAATCCATGAGGAAGGGTGATCTCTCCACCTTCTGTAGTCTTCCTTGATACTCTTTCTTCAGGTGTTTGTAGTTCTCCTTGTAGAGGTCATTCACATCCTTTGTTAAGTTTACTCCTAGGTATTTGATTTTTTTGAGGCTATTGTGATGTAATTGTTTCTATATATCCCTTCTAAGTTTGTTTGTTATTGGTGTATAGAAAAGGTAATGATTTTTGTAAGTTGATTTTGTATCCTGCCACCTGCTGTAGCTGTTTATGGTGTCTAAGAGTTTTTGGGTAGAGTTTTCTGGGTCTTTAAGGTATAGGATCATATTGTCTGCAAATAGGGATATTTTGACAGTTTCTTTGCCTATTTGTATTCCTTTTATTTCTTCTTCTTGCCTAATTGTTCTGGATAGGAATTCCAGGACCATGTTGAATAGGAGTGGGGATAGTGGGCACACATGTCTCATTCCTGATTTTTAGGGGAAATTGTTTCTTTTTTTCACCATTAAGTATGATGTTGGCTGTAGGTTTGTTATATATAGCCTTTACAATGTTGAGGCACATTCCTTCTATTCTGAATTTTCTTAGAGCTTTTATCATGAAGTAGTTTTGGATATTGTTGAATACTTTTTCTGCATCTATTGAGATGTTCAAGTGGTTTTTGTCTTTGCTTGTATTAATTCAATGTATACATTTATAGATTTGCATGTGTTGAACCTCCCCTGGATCCCTGAGATGAAGCCGACTTGGTCATGGTGTATTATCTTTCTGATGTGTTGTTGGACTTGGTTTGCCATTATTTTATTGAGGATTTTTGCATCAATGTTCATTAAGAAAATTCCCTAACTTTGTCCTTTTTGGAGGTGTATTTGTCTGGTTTTGGGATGAAAATAATATTGGCTTCATAAAATGAGTTAGGCAGTGTTCCTTTCCTTTCTATTTCATGGAACAGTTTAAGGAATGTTGGTATTAGTTCTTTAAAAGTCTGATAGAATTCAACAGAGAATCCATCAAGTCATGGACTTTTCTTTTTTGGGTGGCTCTTGATAGCTGTTTCAATTTCTTTTTGTGTTATGTATCTATTCATGTGATCGATATCCTCTTGGTTCAGTTTTGGATGGACTTAAGTATCTAGAAATCTGTCCATTTCTTCAGATTTTCAAATTTATTAGAATATAGGTTCTCAATCTACTCTCTGATGATTTCCTGGATTTCTGTGGTGTTTTTTGTTATCTCCCCTTTTAGATTGCTAATTTTACTTATTTTGGTTTTTTCTCTCCTCATTTTAGTCAGGTTTTCCAGGGGTCTGTCAATCTTATTTATTTTTTCAAAGAACCAGCTTTTTGTTTTATTGATTCTTTGTATGCTTTTTTTGTTTCTATTTCATTGATTACTGCCCTTATTTATTTATTTTTTATTATTTCTCTCCTTCTGCTTGTTTTGGGATTTGCTTGTTCTTGTTTTTCTAGGAGTTTGAGATGTAGCATTAGATCATTGATTTGAGATCTTTCTGTCCTTTTAATATATGCACTCATATATTAAAACTTTCCTCTTAGGACTGCCTTTGCTGTGTCCCATAGGTTCCAGTAGGTCATGTTTTCATTTTCATCAACTTCTAGGAAACTTTGAATTATTTCATCAATGACCCATTGATGATTGAGCAATGTGTTGTTCAGCTTCAAAATGTTAGCATGTTTTTTACTGTTGTTTTTGTTATTGTTTTCTCATTTTAATGCATTGTGATCAGATAGAATGCATGGTATAATTTCTATTTTCTTATATTTGTTGAGGCTTGCTTTGTGCCCTAAGATATGATCAATTTTGGAGAAGGTTCCATGAGCTGTTGAGAAGAATGTATATTGTGCAGTAGTTGGATGTCTGTAGACATCAGCTAGGTCCATTTGATCTATGGTATGATTTAGATATAGGATTTTTTAACTGATTTTTTGTTTGGATGACCTATCTACTCATGATATGGTGGTATTATAGTCTCCCACTACCACTGTGTTGGAGTCTATGTATTTTTTTGTTGGTGGGAGTGTAAAGTGGTGCAACTACTATGGAAATCAAGTGTGGAGGTTCTTAAAAAAACTAAAAATAGACCTATGTTATGACCCTGCTATAACACTCTTGGACATATATCTGAAGGAGTATAAGTCAATATTCAAGAAAGATACCTGCATATCCATGTTTATCAGAGTTTCCTTCACAATGCAAAACTGAATAATCAACTGATGTACCCAACAACCAATGAGTAGACAAAGAAAAAAAAGTGTGTATGTGTGTGTTTGTGTAAATGGACACAAAGACCAATAGAACAGAATAGAAGACCTAGAAATAAATCCATGAAGCTCCTGCAACTGATTTTTGGCAAATGCACCAAAAGCATACACTGGAAAAAAGACAGCATCTTCAACAAATTGTACTGGAAAAATGGTTATCTACAACAAAAGACTGAAATTAGTTCCCTTGTCTCTCACCCTGTGCAAAAATCAACTTCAAAAGCAACAAATATCTCGGTGTGAGACCTGAAACTTTCACATTACTGCAGGAAAAAAACTAGGAAAAACTGGAAGTTATAGGCCAAGTTAATTATATCTGAATAGGACACCATTGACTACTGAACAAAAACAAGAACTGACAAATGCGACTGCATCAAGTTAAAAAGCCTCTGCAAATCAAAGGAAACAGTTACCAGAATCAAGAGACATGATCCACAGAATGGAAGAATAGCTTCAGCAGTTATTCAATAGATAAGTGTTATTATTGAGAATATACAAAGAGCTAAAAAAAGCTAAACATAAAAAAAAATCCAATAAATAAACAAATGGACAAATGAATTGCATAGACAGTTCTCAGATGAGGAAGTACAAATGGGTAATAAATACATGAAGAAATGCTCAACATCTTCAGCCAAAAAGGAAATGCAAATCAAGACTACACTAAGATTCCATCTCACCCTAGTCAGATTGTCCCTCATCAACAGGTTCTTAATGTGTGTACAGGTGAAGTTCAGTCATTGTAGTGGAGGGTACTATTGTCAGGAATTGCAGAGGGGTAGGAAGGAGGGGATAATGTGTAAACTTGGCATGATAGATTGCTCAGTGAGTAGTTATTGTGGAGGAGATAGGGACAGTGGGAGGGAAAAGGAGAGGAAGGAGAGGAAGATATGGAGAGGGAAGGAAGAAAGAGAAGAGAAGAGAAAAAGAAAATCAAGAGAGAAGAGTGTGGAAAAGGTAGGGCTAAACAAATTGAAATTGCAAAGTAGTGGAAAAAGGAGATAGGTCACAAAAACAAAAACAAAAACAAAACAAGAGAAAAAAATTTTGATAAAAAAAGCTAAATAATAAAGTATATATTTATTGTCTAAATTTCATCCTTGCTATGGAGAAGAGTGGGTTTCCTTTGAGTTCAATGAGTGCTCTGGGCACTTCACTTCAGTTTTTAATCTGGGTGATGTCCTTTCTTAGGGTTGATATTCTGGGGGCCATGTGACAATTGATGGTGTCCCTTGCTACTGGACAGATTTGGGGGAAAACTACTTAGGGTGTTTAAGCTCAGGCTTTTCTTTGTAGTGTGGGCAGACAGGGTCTGCTGGTTTGAGTAGTCAGATTCTCCAAAGTGGTCCTGCAAGAAGCTGGTGTGTGAGCAGTGGCCAGTCCCTTTCACCCACAGGATTATCCTGGTTGTTGGAATGGTTGCACTTTCTTTCTGTGATATCAGGAGTCAGCAGCAATAGCCATAGGCATGGCCATCATCAAACAAAAGAACAAACAATAAATACTGGTGAGAATGTGGGGAAAAGGAAACTTCATATACTGTTGGTGAGAATGTAAATTAGTGCAACCATTATGGAAATCAGTATGGAGGTTCCTCAATGCTAAAAATAGACATACCTTATGACCCTGCTATACCACTCTTGGGCATATGCCCAAAAGAGTGTAAGTCAATATATAAGAGAGGCACCTGCACATCCATGTTCATCAGAGTACTATATACAATAACTAAGCTGTTGAATCAACCCAGGTGCCCAGGAAATGATCAATATATATAAAATATAGTATTATTCAGTTAATTTTTTCCTTTATTGTTGTGCTGGGTAGATGTACAGTGTAGCATTACACAGGTTGTTACAATGTATCAAATAGATCATACATGAATTCACCCCTCTGTTGTTCTCCTTATTTCCCCTCCCCCCATTCCTATAGTAGCTTCAACAGGTATCATTTTTGCATTTACAGACATGTGTGCACTTTTTTGCACTATATTCACTCTCTTATCCCCTTTCCCCCTTATCTTCCCCCTCCACTGGTGCCAGGCCTCCCTGCTGGACAGGATTTGTTCCACCCTCCTGTTCTCTGATTTTGTAGAAGTAAAAGGATAAAACAAAAAACATGACATTTTAGCTTGAGATAAAGGCTAGCTATGCAGGGAGTTTTCTTGTGATATTTCCATATATATATATATGTATTGTAACCCCAATTGCTTTATCTTCTCCAATTTTCTTAATTTTACCTTAATCCCTTTCTTGTGGTAGTTTCAGTTGGTTTAAGATTTCTATATTCAGAGGGCGATTGAATAGGATGGTGGATGTTGACATCCCTAAACCCCATGGCAAGTAACAACCCTGAAGAAGGAAGATCAATAGACCCCAAAAGACACCCATGGGGTCACATAGCCAGTGAGAAGCAAAGCCCCCTCCAAATCCTTAAATAGAGAAGCAATAAGCAAATAACCATGGGAAGAGTAGGAAGAATGACTTTCAGCTCAACACTCCCTATCCCCTTCCCCTAAAGTTTCTGAGCAGCTCCACTCCTCTGTGCTTGGTGGTAAGTCCTACTACCTGGCACATGTAGGAACTCAGAGCTCCACTATCCTCCCTGCTACATGATCTGCTACACCCTGAAATGCCAGGGAAACCTGTGTCCCTGCACAAGTAAGACCCAGGGCTCCTGCTACTCTGTGGGTAACAGAAGATGCAAGCCAGCAGGGTTTCCTTCCCCTGCCTGCAGCACTACTTTACTGGGCTCCTAGAAGCCTGCACCTGGCAATTGGGCCCAAGAACTCCAACTGCTTCCCTGCACTTGAAACTCTATTCTATTAGGCTCTCAGAAGTCTACACCTGGCAAGTAGGTCCTAAAACTCCCATTTCCTGCAAGCTTTGTTCTTCTGTGACTGCAGCAGCTGCTCTGGCTCCTGGAAGCCCACTCCCCAGCCCAAGTAGACCCCAAGGCCTCTGATGCCTTGTGGGCAATGGATGATTCAAGCCCACTGACTTTGCTTCTCCACAGGCACCCTCAACTTCCTACTCAGTGCCAGGAGCCCACTGCCACATGCACAAGTGAATTACAGGCTCTGAGCTTTGCTGTTCTGTTGGTACTAACAGGCTTCACTTCCCACAGAGCATGGAGGCCCAGTGCTAACCATCAAACTCTCCCACAGGAGAACCCCACTTCCCCATCAAAGAGTGGGAAACCAGCTCCCCCCACTGACTGGTAATCTGTCACTCTGTGGTGCCTGGAGACTTGATTCCCTAAGGTGGAAAAAGGCCCAGTGATTCCCATTGTGTCTGACCATGGGAGAGCCCCCACTTCTCTGTTAAAGAGTGAGAACACCAGATTCCACACTGAGGGGAGGAAAGCTGTAACTTGCTACCTAGTGGGTGGCATCAGAAATCCTGCATCCTCAAGGTGCCCAGAGGCTCAACACTTCCCACCCTACCTGCCTGCAGGAGAGTCTGGTCTCCCCTGTCTAAGAGCTGGAATCCCAGCTCTTCCATTGAGTAGCAATCCACTACTCTGAAGCTGCCAGGAGGCCTGCCTCCCAAGGTGCACAGAGGCCCAGAGCTCTCCACTGTGCCTGACAGTGAGAGTCCCCATACCCCTGTTAAAGAGTGAGAATACCAGATTACCCACTGAGGGGAAGAAAGCTGTAACCTGTGACTTTGTGGGTGGCAGCAGAGGGCCTGCTTCCCCAAAGTGCACAGAGCCCCAGCACTTCCCACCTCACTTGGCTGTAGGAGTATCCAGTCTCCCCTCTCTAAGAGTTAGAATTCCAGCTCCTCCACTGAGTGACAATCTGCTGTTCTGCAGGTGATAGAAAGCCTGCCTTCTACAATGTACAGAGACTGTAACTGCATGAGAGTCCCCACTCTCCTGTCAAAGAGCAGGAGCCCCAGATCCCTCACTGAGGGGAGACAAGAGGTAATCTGAACCACAAGAACCCTGTAAGAGGTAGTGTCTCCAGCATACTCCTCTCTGAGGAAAATTGCTGAAGTTCCAGGGGAAAAAACTCAAAACCCCCAAAACAGGGCAAAAGGCGTTAAAACCCTAACCAAAAGCAAAAAAATCAATGAAAAAAACCCTGAAAAAAATCAATGTGAAATAACTCAATATCCCAAATAAAAATCTCAATTGAAAATTTGGCAAACAGATTGGAGCAAGTTGAACATAGAGTATCAGAATGGAAGACAAAGAAAAGAAATTAGACCAAACAGTAAAAGATCATGAAAGAATGCTAGAAAATATGAATGGAACATGTAGGATATCTGGGACACCATGGAAAGACTAAACATGAATCATGGGTGTAGAAGAAGAAGAGGATATATAAACTAAAGGTACTGATAACCTATCCAAAATAATAATAGCTGAAAACTTCCTGAACTTTGGGAAAGAATCACCCAGGTACAGGAAGCTTACAGAACATGAAACCACCATGACCCCCGACACATCACAATCAAAACACTCAGCAAACAGAACAAAGAATACTGAAAGCTGTAAAGGCGAAAAAACAAGTCATATACAAATATAAATCCATTAGAATAACAGCAGATTTCTCAACTCAAACTGCAAAAGCAACAAGGTCATGGAAAGACAGAGTTCAGGTCCTGAAAGAAAGCAACTGCCAACCTAGACTAGTTTATCCAGCAAAACTATCCTTAATTGAAGGAGAAATTAAATCTTCCACAACAAAGAAAAACTAAAGGAATTCATGCCTACCAAGCCAGCACTACAGAAGATACTTAGAGGATTTTTACATACAGAAGAAGAAGCTAGAATGAGATAGGAAGACTCAAGAAAGAACAAACCCTTTTGAACAAGCAGACCAGTAAACAAAGAATAGGTAAAAATAAACAGCAGGGGAATGAAAATAAATGGAAACAACAGGGACCTCTCAATATTAACACTGAATGTCTTAAGAAAATGTGGTACTTATACACAATAGAATGTTATTCAGCCACAAAAAAGAATGAAATTTTGTCATTCACAGGTAAATGGATGACACTAGAGAACATCATCTTACATGAAGTTAGTCAGTCTCAGAAGGCCAAAATTCACATGTTCTTCCTCATATGTGGATAATAGATCTAAAACTAATGCAGTAATATTGTTGGACACAGGTCACACGCTAGGGGAGACTACACATGGGAGGGATAAAGAAAGGGAATAAAACCAAAAACTTGAATGTGGTTTATGTGCTCATTGTATAGGAACAAATCTAGTAATCTTAAACTGGTAGGGACCCCTATGGGAAGGGGACAAGGAAGTAGTGAAGCTGTTTGGTAGAGATGAACCAATTTGGGTTGTAATACACATATGCATGAGAACAACACAAGTAATCTCCCTGTATAGTTATCTTTATCTCAAACTCGCTAAATGCTATGTGCTTCTTATTATCTTTTATATTTTTTTCTTCTACAAAATCACAGAACAAGAGGGTGGAACAGATTCTGCCCAGAGACAGGGATTAGGAAGGGGGCTCAAATAATGTATACTCATGTAAGTAAATGCAAATACAATACAATAAAAATAAAATAATAAAAAGAAAAAAAGCACTGAATGCAAATGTCCTCAATGCCCTAATCAAAAGACACAGAATGGCAAACTGGGTTAATAAACAAGACCCAATCATTTGCTGCTTACAAGAGACTCATCCCACAAAAAAATAAACACTGACTTAGAGTCAAAGGGTGGGAAAAAGGATTTCCAAACAAATGGAGCCCATAAACAGGCAGGAGTAGCTATATTCATATCTGACAAAATAAACTTCAGACTAAAAATCAATCAGAAGTGACAATGAAGGTAACTTAATATTAATTAAAGGAATATTAAATTAATATTGAAATATCAATAAGATTGAAATATCAATGCTTAACATATAAACGCCAAACACGGGGGCATCCATCTATATTAAAAAAAAAAACTCTAATGGACCTAAGAGCACAGATAGAGCCTAGCACAGTGATAGTGATAGTGGGAGACCCGAATACCCCAATGTCATCAATGGATAGGTCATCCAGGCAAAGGATCAACAAAGAAACTTCAGAGCTACTCCACTCATTAGACCAAATAGACATGGAGATATCTACTGAGTATTTCACCCAACAACTAGGCAATACACATTAGTTTCTGCAGCTCATGGAACTTTCTCTGAAATAGATCAAATTTTAGGACACAAAACAAGTCTTAATAAATTCAAGAAAATTGAAATAACCTCCTGCATCATAACAGATCATAATGAAATAAAACTAGACCTTAACAACAAAAGAAACCACAGAAAACATCCAAACAAATGGAGAGTGAACAATGCATTGCTGAAAGACCAGTGGTGACTGAAGTAATAAGGGAAGAAACTGAAAAATTCCTAAAATCCAATGAAATGAAAATAAAACCTACCAGAATCTGTGGGACACAGCAAAGGGCATGCTAAGGGGAACGTTTATAGCTATAAGTGCCTACATTAAAAAAACCAGAGACCTATCAAGTAAACAACTTAATGATGCACCTCAAGTACTAGAAAAACAAGAGCAAACAAACTCCAAAACAGCACACACAGAGAAATAATAGAGATCAGGGCCAAGATCAATGAGATTGAGAAAAAAAACTATGCAAAGGATCAATGAAACAAAAAGTTGGCTTTTGAAAAGATTAAAAAGATTGACAAACCCTTAGCCAACATGACAAAATGGAGGAGGGAAAAGACACAAATTAATAAAGTCAGAGACAGAAAAGGGGAGATTACCAGACATACTAACAAAATGCAGAGAATTATTAGAGAGTACAAAACTTCTATGCAAGTAACTGAAAAATCTAGTTGAAATGCATAAATTCCTAGATGCATAGAACCAAAATTGAACCAAGAATATATTCAACACCTAAATAGACATATTACAAGCAATGAAATTGAAGCAGTAATAAAGAGCTTCTCTGCAAAGAGGACCCCAGGACCTGATGGTTTCACAGCCAAATTTTACCAAACCTTTAAAGAAGAACTAACATGAATACTCCTCAAAATCTTCCGGGAAACAGAAAGGGAAGGAACACTACCAAATTCATTTTATGAAGCTGGTATTACACTCATTCTAAAACCAAACAAAGATGTAACAATAAAAGAGAATTATACACCAATATCTTTAATGAATATAGGTGCAAAGATTCTCAACAAAATACTGGCAAACAGAATTCAACAACTCATAAAAGAGCATACACCATGACAAAGTCAATTTCATTCCAGGCATGCAAGGATGGTTCAACATATGTAAATCCATAAACATGATACAGCATGCAAACAGAAGCAAGGACAAAAACCACATAATCCTCTCAATTGATGCAGAAAAAGCCTTTGATAAAATCCAACATCCTTTCATGATAAAATCTGTGAAGAAAGTAGGAATAGAAGGAATATTTCTCAACATAAAAAAGGCTATATATAAAAAATCTAGAGCCAACATCATACTAAATGGAGAACAACTTAAACTATTTCCATTAAATTCAGGAATGAGACAGGGCTGTCTGCTTTCCCCACTCCTATTCAATATAGTTTTGGAATTCCTAGCCAGAACAAAGGACAAGAGTAAGAAATAAAAGGGACTTAAATAGGGAAGTCAAACTATCCCTTTTTGCAGATGACATGATCCTCCCTAACAGCCCTAAAACTCTACCAAAAAACTATTAAACTCATATACTCAGAAAAGTATCAGGATACAAAATTAACATACAGAAATCAATAGCTTTTCTCTATACAAACAATGAATAAATTGAGAAAGAAATCAGGGAAATGATCTAATTTACAATAGCCTCAACAACAATAAAGCACCTTGGAATAAATTTAATGAAAGAAACCAAATACCTTTTTAATGTAAACTATAAACCATGGAAGAGAGAAATCGAAGAAGACATCAGAAGATGGACAGACCTTCCATGCTTGTGGATTGGTAGCATCAACATTGTGAAAATGGCAATATTACGAAAATCAATCTACATGTTCAACGCAATCCCTATCAAAATTCCAATGACATTCCACAGAGAAATAGAAAAATCAGTCTTGAAATACTTATGGAAACATAAAGGACCCCAAATAACCAAAACAATTCTTAGCAATAAGTCAAATGCTGGAGGCATCACAATACCCATCTTCAAACTATACTTCAGAGCCATAACAATAAAGACAGCATGGTATTGGCACAAAAACAGACAGGAAGACCAATGGATCAGAATAGAGGACCTAGATATGAACCCCCACACTTTTAGCCAACTGAACTTCAACAAAGGAGTCCAAAACACATGATAAAGAAAAGACAGCCTCTTCGACAAATGCTGCTGGGAAAACTGGATAGCCACATGTAAAAGACGGAAACTAGATCTCTGTCTTTCACCCTATACCAAAATCAACTCAAAGTGGATCAAATACATTAATAGAAGGCCTGAAACTTTGAACCAACTTCAGGAAGCCATAGGAAATACACCAGAACAGACAGGTATAGGGAACAACTTCCTAAATAGGACTCAAAAGGCTCAGCATCTAAGAGAAACAATGAATGTGTGGGACTGCATCAAACCAAAGAGCTTTTGCACAGCAAAGCATACAGTCACTAGACTCAAGAGACAGCCCACCCAATGGGAGAAAATCTTTGCCAGTTACTCATCTGATAAGGGACTAATATCCAGAGTCCATAGGGAACTGAGAAACTCAATCCCCAAAGAATCAATACCCTAATGTAGAAATGGGCACATGAATTAAACAGGGAATTCTCAAAGGAAAAGATACAAATAGCCAGTAAATACTTGAGGAAATGTTCAGATGCAAAACAAATGCAATGTTCAGATGTAAAACAACACAAACAACACAGATTTCATCTCACTCCAATTAGCATGGCCATAATTAAGGGCATTAACATTAACAAATGCTGGTGAGGATGCAGTAAAACATGAACCCTTATGCACTGTTGGCAGACATGTGAATTACAACTACCACTTTGGAAAGCAGTATGGAGATTCCTCAAAAAGCCAAATAGAACTTCCATATGATCCAGTGACACTTACTGCTACTGGGCATTTGTCCAAAGGAAAGTAAGACAGGATACAATAGAGATACCCATACACCGATGTTGATCACAGCACTATTCACAATAGCCGAGCTTTGGAGATAACCCAGCTGCCCTAATGGAGTATTAATCTGCCATAAGGAATAATATGATGCTTGAAGGTAAGTGGATGCAATTGGATGACATAATGTAAAGTGAAGTAAGCAAAGGTTGCATGTTTTCTCTCTTACGTAGAAGATAAATCCAAAACATAAACATATACACAAAAACGAGCATGATCACATACAAACTCAGATGTAGCATATGTTTGTAATAGTGAAACTACTCTATGGACATTTTGGAAAAAGGGAAAGTAAAACAGAATGACAGAGCATCAGTAATATTACATAACATAAAATGTGAAGGTAGAGGATATAAGGATGTGCATTGAAAGCTGTTGAAAGATAGGGGGTGGGAGGTAAATGGGCAATGGGGAGTAAAGTAAGGGGTTGAATGGACCATAGTAAAACACATCCACTGTGGGACTGCGCTGAGATACCACTTTGAACATCAGCTTAAGTATTAATAATGAAAAACGACTGTAAAATAGATTTGTGTGTGTGTGTGTGTGTGTGTATAGTACTAGTGGGAGATGAATGAAGGTGATGGTATATGGTAGATGGAAATATACATATATGAAATAGAACAAAGAAACCTCTTGCAATTTCTTTAAGTGGGGTGGGGAGGGGATTGAGGGGAAGAGATTATGGGGGCAATGTAAGTAATGTACAATATAAGTCTAATTGGAATTGTCACTAGGAATGCCCCCTTTATGATGACTATATCCTAAAAACAATTTATGAAAAAGATTTCTATATTCATTTTTGTACAGAGAGCACACAAACTATATTCATCTTCTTAGTTGCCCTACCCCTCCTATGTGTGACTTTCCCAAAGTGTGACCTGTATTTCGTAATATTGCTGCATTTCTGTTAGGTCTGCATTCCACATATGAAAGAGATCATGCAGCTTTTGGCCTTGTGAGTCTGGCTATCTTCACTTAAGATGATGTTCTCCTGTTCCATCCATTTACCTGTGAATGACAAAATTTCATTCTTTGTGGCTGAGTAAAATTCCTTTGAATTATAAATACCACATTTTCTTAATCTATTTGACAGTAGTGGGGCATCTTAACTGTTTCAATAGCTTAGGAATTGTGAATAGTGCTGCAATAAACATGGATGTACAGTTGCCTTTCTAGTAACCTCAGTTACATTCTTTCAGCTATATTGCTAGGAGTAGTATTGCTGGATTTTATGGCAGATCTATTTTTAGTTTTTAAAGAAGCTGCCAGAGTGGGGGGTAAGGGAGGGGGTGGGGGCAGGGGGGAGAAATGACCCAATCCTTGTATGCACATATGAATAATAAAACAATTAAAAAAATAAAAAAAGAAGCTGCCATATTGTTTTTCATAATGGTTGTACTAGCTTACATTCCCATCAGCAGTGTATGAGGGATCCTTATTCCCTGCATCCTCACCAACATTTTTTGTTGGTGGTGTTCTTGATGGTAGCAATTCTATCATGTGTGAGGTGAAATCTTAGTGTGGTTTTGATCTGCATTTTATTTATTTCCAAGGATGGTGAGCATTTTTTCATGTGTGTTTTGGCCATTTGGATTTTTTCCTTTGAAAAAGTTCTGTTTTGTTCAATTGCCCACTTCTTTATTGGTTCATTGATTTTTGGGGAGTTACTTCTTTGAGCTCCGTGTATATTCTGGATATTCATCCATTTTCTGATGTATAACTAGCAAATATTTTCTCCCACTCTGTGGGTGGTCACTTCAATCTAGGGACCATTTCTTTTTTTGTGCAGAAGCTTTTAGATTTCATGTATTCCCGTTTGTCCATCCTTTCTCTGAGTTTCTGGGCCACTTGAGTTCTACTGAGGAAGTACTTGCCTATACCTATTGCTTCCAGAGTATTTCCTGCTCTTTCCTATGATAACTTCAAGGTTTCAGGTCTAATATTAAGGTCCTCAATCCACTTTGAGTCTATACTAGTACAGCATGATAGACATGAATCTAGTTTCAGTTTTCTGCATGCAAATAACCACTTTTCCCAGCAACATTTGTTGAAGAGTCTGTCTTTTCTTCATCATATATTTTTGGTGCCTTTGTCAAAAATAAGATGGTTGTCATTTAGTTCTAGGATTTCTTTGCTGATTTTTTGTTTGGATGACATATCTATTGGTGATAGAGGGATATTAAATTCTCCCACTACCACTGTGTTGGACTCCTTTAGTGTATGTTTGATGAAATTGAGTGCACTGACATTGGGTGCATATAGGTTGATAATTGTTATTTCCTTTTGATGTATTGCACCTTTTATTTGTATGAAGTGTTCTTTATCTCATTTGACCAATGTAAGTTTGAGTGTACTTTGTCTGATATAACAGATATCCTGCCTGTTTTCGGGGGCCATTGTTTGGTAAATCTTCCAGCCTTTCACTCTAAGCCAGTGTTTATTTCTGTCAATAAAATGGATCTATTGTAAACAACAGATTGTCGGATCTTCCTTTTTAATTCATTTTGCCAAATGGTGTCTTTTGATGAGGGAGTTGAGTCCATTAACATTCAGTAATAATAGTGATAGATATATGGTGATTCCTGACATTTAGTTGTTTTTGTTGTTTAAGGATTTGATTGTGTGCAGTTAAATCAATGCTGCTCTCTGATTGTTTGTCCTTTTTTTCTCCTGTGGCTTGATGCTTCCCCTCCTCTCGTGGTTTTGTTTGCTTTTATCTTCTGTGTGCAGAATTCAGGAAGGCTATCATCAAGAACACCCCCAACAACAAATGCTAGCAAGGATGTGGGGAAAAAGGAATGCTTCTACACTGCTGGTGGGAATGTAAGATAGTACAACCACTATGGAAAACATTATGGAGGTGCCTTAAAAAACTAAACATTGATTTGACATATGATCCAGCAATACCACTCCTAGGGATATACATGACGGAATGTGACTCAAGTTATAACACAAGCACCAGCACACCTATGTTTATTGTAGCACTATTTACAATAGCCAAGCTATGGAAACAGCAAAGATGCACCCCAACTGATGAATGGATCATGGAAATGTGGTATTTACACACAATGGAATTTTATCCAGCCACAAAAAAGAATGAAATTATATCATTCACAAGTAAATGGATGGAACTAGAGAACATTATCTTAAGTGCAGCTAGCAAGGCTAAGAAGGCCAAAATCACATGTTCTTCCTCATATGTGGATTATACGCCTCAAATGAATGCAGTAATATTATTGGACATGGGTCACACCCTAAGAGGAGAACATACATGAGAGGAATAGGAAAAGGGAAGGAAACCTAAAACTTGAATATGGTTGATGTGCTCCCTGTTGAGGAGCACATAAAGTAATCTTAAATTAGCAGAGGTCACTATGGGAAGGGGACCAAGAAGTAGCAAAGATGTCTGGTAGAAATGAACCAATGTGGATTGCAATACACGAGTGCATGGAAGCAGTGCTAGAAATTTCTTTGTGTAGGTGTCTTTATCCAAAATTAGCAAAAATGCTATGTCTTTCTTATTATCTCCTAAGTTTTCTCTTCAAACAAAATCAGAGAAGAAGAGGGTGGAACAGTTTCTGCCTGGAAGCAGGATTTTGGGGAGGTGGGAAGTGGAAGAGAGGTAGCACACGCATTGTATAGTCATGTAATTAAAAGTGAAAATGATAAAATAAAAGGAAAAAAAAAGATTAACCATTACACTACCTGACTGATGTGTTACCTTCTGATTAACTTGATGTCTGTATAGAAGTATATTTCATTACTAAAGAAGGTATCCATATCTTGGATTCTGTTAGATTTATGAAATAAGCCTTCTGCAGCACACAAAAAAATAAGGTGGGTGTAGCTGTGTGGATTCATATCTGGGTCTTCTATTTTCTTTCACTGGTCTTCATTTCTGTTTTTGCCAGTACCATGCTGTTTTTATTGCTATGGCTCTGTAGGATAGTTTGAGTCAGGTATTGTGATACCTCCAGCATTGGCCTTTTTGATCAGTATCGTATTGGCTATTTGCAGTCTTTTGTGTTTCCAAATGACCTTTTCGGTAGAGTTTTCAATCTCTTTGGTGAATGCCATTGGGATTTTGATGGGAATTGTTTTGAACATGTATATTACTTTTGGGAGTATAGCCATTTTTACTATGATGATTCTGCCAATCCATGTGCATGGGAGATATCTCCACCTTCTATAGTCTTCTTCAATCTCTTTCTTCAGTGGTTTGTAGTTCTCCATGTAGAGGTCATTTACATCCTTTGTTTATTCTGAGGTATTTGATTTTTTGAGGCTATTGTAAATGGAATTGTTTTCCTATATTCATTCTCTATTTGATCATTGTTGATGTATAGAAAGGCTACTGATTTGCATAAGTTGATTTTGTATTCTGCTACACTGCAGGAGCTGCTTATGGTGTCTAGGAATTTTTGGGTGAAGTTTTTTTTTTTTTTGGTCTTTGAGGTATAGGATCATTTTCTCTGCAAATAGGGATACTTTGACTATTTCTTTACCTATTTGTATTCCTTTTATTTCTTCTTCTTGCTTTATTGCTCTGGCTAGGAATTCCAGTTCTATGTTGAATAGGTGTGGGGAGAGTGGGTACACTTGACTCATTCCTGACTTTAGGGGAAATGGTTTCGGTTTTTCCCCATTAAGTACTATCAAAGGCTATTTTTGCATCTACTGAGCTGATCAAGTGGTTTTTGATTTTGCTTCTGTTAATCCACTATATTGCACTTAACAATTTGTATATGTTGAACCATCCCTTCATCCTGAGATGTAGCCAACTTGGACATGTTGCATGATTTTTCTGATATGTTGTTGGATTTTGTTTGCCATTATTTTATTGAGGAATTTTGTTTCATGTTCATTGTAGATATTGGCCTGTAATTCTCTTTTTTTGATGTGTCCTTTTTGGTTTTGGGCAGTGTTCTTTCTGAAAAGTGGCTTCATAAAATGAGTTAGGCAGCGTTTCTTACCTTTGTATTTCATGGAAAACTCTAAGAAGTATTGGTATTAGTTCTTTTTAATGGTGTGGTAGAATTCAGCAGAGTTCATCAGATCCTGAACATTTCTTTTTTTTTCTTTTTTATTGCTTTATTATTCATATGTGCATACAAGGATAGGGTCATTTCTCCCCCCTGCCCCCACCCCCTTCCTTACCACCCACTCCACACTCCACCCCCTCTTTCTCCCCCCAACCCCCTCAATACCAGCATAAACTATTTTGCCCTTAGCTCTAATTTTGTTGAAGAGAGAGTATAGGCAATGATAGGAAGGAACAAGTGTTCCTGGTTGAGATAAGGATAGCTATACAGGGAGTTGACTCACATTAATTTCCTGTACATGTGTGTTGCCTTCTAGGTTAATTCTTTTTGATCTAACCTTTCCTCTAGTTCCTGGTGCCCTTTTCCTATTGGCCTCAGTTGCTTTAAAGGTATCTGCTTTAGTTTCTCTGCATTAAGGGCAACAAATGTTAGCTAATTTTTTAGGTGTCTTACCTATCCTCATATCTCCCTTGTGTGCTCTCGCTTTTATCATATGCTCAAAGTCCAATCCCCTTGTTGTGTTTGCCCTTGATCTAATGTCCACATATGAGGGAGAACATACAATTTTTGGTCTTTTGGGCCAGGCTAACCTCGCTCAGAATGATGTTCTCCAATTCCATCCATTTACCAGCGAATGATAACATTTCGTTCTTCTTCATGGCTGCATAAAATTCCATTGTGTATAGATATCACATTTTCTTAATCCATTCCCGGGGCATCTTGGCTGTTTCCATAACTTGGCTATTGTAAATAGTGCTGCAATAAACATGGGTGTGCAGGTGCCTCTGGAGTAACCTGTGTCACAGTCTTTTGGGTATATGCCCAAGAGTGGTATTGCTGGATCAAATGGTAGATCAATGTCTAGCTTTTTATGTAGCATCCAAATTTTTTTCCAGAGTGGTTGTACTAGTTTACATTCCCACCAACAGTGTAAGAGGGTTCCTTTTTCCCCACATCCTCACCAACACCTGTTGGTGGTGGTGTTGCTAATGATGGCTATTCTAACAGGGGTGAGGTGGAATCTTAATGTGGTTTTAATTTGCATTTCCTTTATTGCTAGAGATGGTGAGCATTTTTTCATGTGTTTTTTGGCCATTTGAATTTCTTCTTTTGAGAAAGTTCTGTTTAGTTCACTTACCCATTTCTTTATTGGTTCATTAGTTTTGGGAGAATTTAGTTTTTTAAGTTCCCTATATATTCTGGTTATCAGTTCTTTGTCTGATGTGTAGCTGGCAAATATTTTCTCCCACTCTGTGGGTGTTCCTGGACTTTCATGGTGTTTGTTGTTATCTCCCCTTTTGCATTCCTGATTCTACTAATTTGAGTTTTTTATCTCCTCATTTTAGTCAGGTTTGCCAGGGGTCTGTAAATCTTGTTTATTTTTTCAAAGAACCAACTTTTTGTTTCATTAATTCTTGGCATGGATTTTTTGGTTTTATTTCAATGATTTCAGCACTTATTTTTATTATTTCTCTCCTGTTTGTTTTGGGATTTGCTTGCTCTTTTTTTTTTTAGGAGTTTGAGATGTATCATTAGGTTATTGATTTGGGATCTTTCAGTCTTTTTAATATATGCAGTCATGGCTATAAACTTTCCTCTCAGGACTGCCTTACCTGTGTCCATAGGTTCCGGTAGGTTGTGTTTTCATTTTCATTAACTTCCAGAAATTTTTTAATTTCCTCTTTTATTTCATCAATGATCCATTCTTCATTAAGTATGAGTTATTTAGTTTCCAGCTGTTTGCATGGTTTTTGTCTTTACTTTTGTTGTTGAGTTCTAGTTTTACTGCATTGTGGTCAGATAGTATGCATGGTATTATTTCTATTTTCTTATATTTGCTGAGGCTTGCTTTGTGCCCTAGGATATGATCTATTTTGGAGAAGGTTCTATGGGCTGCTGAGAAGAATGCATATTGTGTAGAAGTTGGATGAAATGTTCTGTAGACATCAACTAGGTCCATTTGATCTATTGTATATTTTATTTTATTTTTTTCATTTTTCTTTTATTATTCATATGTGCATACAAGGCTTGGTTCATTTCTCCCCCCTGCCCCCACCCCCTCCCTTACCACCCACTCTGCCCCCTCCCTCTCCCCCCTCAATACCCAGCAGAAACTATTTTGCCCTTATTTCTAATTTTGTTGTAGAGAGAGTATAAGCAATAATAGGAAGGAACAAGGGTTTTTGCTGGTTGAGATAAGGATAGCTATACAGGGCATTGACTCACATTGATTTCCTTTGTGTGTGTGTTACCTTCTAGGTTAATTCTTTTTGATCTAACCTTTTCTCTAGTACCTGTTCCCCTTTTCCTATTGGCCTCAGTTGCTTTAAGGTATCTGCTTTAGTTTCTCTGCGTTAAGGGCAACAAATGCTAGCTAGTTTTTTAGGTGTCTTACCTATCCTCACCCCTTCCTTGTGTGCTCTCACTTTTATTATGTGCTCATAGTCCAATCCCCTTGTTGTGTTTGCCCTTGATCTAATGTCCACATAGATCTAGGATTTCTTTATTGATTTTTTGTTTGGATGACCTATCTATTGATGATAACGAGGTGTTAAAATCTCCCACAACCACTGTGTTGGCGTTTATATATGCTTTTAAGTCTTTCAGGGTATGTTTGATGAAATTGTGTGTGTTGACATTGGGTGTATACAGGTTGATGATTATTATTTCCTTTTGGTCTATTGCCCCTTTTATTAGTATGGAATGTTCTTCTTTATCTCATTTGATCAATGTTGGTTTGAAGTCTACTTTGTCAGAGATAAGTACTGCTACTCCTGCCTGTTTTCAGGGGCCATTGGCTTGGTAAACCTTCTTCCAGCCTTTCATCCTAAGCCTATGCTTATTTCTGTTGGTGAGATGGGTCTCCTGTAAGCAACAAATTGTTGGATATTCCCTTTTAATCCATTTTGTCAAGCAGTGCCTTTTGATGGGTAAATTAAGTCCGTTAACATTAAGTGTTAGTACTGATAGGTATGTGGTGATTCCTGTCATTTAGTTGTCTTAGTTGTTTGAAGGTTTGATTGTGTGTACCTAAGTTGACATTACTCTCTACTTTCTTGCTTTTTCTTTTCCTGTGGTTTGGTGGTGCCTGTCTTTTCATGGTTAAGTTGGGTTTTACTTTCTGTGTGCAGAATCCCTTGCAGAATCTTTTGTAATGGTGGCTTTGTGGTCACATATTGTTTTAGTTTCTGCTTATCATGGAACACTTTTATTGCTCCATCCATTTTGAATGATAGTTTTGCTGGGGAGAGTATCCTGGGGTTGAAGTTATTTTCATTCAGTGCCTGGAAGATCTCACCCCATGCTCTTCTTGTTTTTAGTGGTTGTGTTGAGAAGTCTGCTGTGATTTTGATGGGTTTTCCTTTGTACGTTACTTGTTTTTTCTCTCTTACAGCCTTCAATATTCTTTCCCTAGTTTCTGAACTTGTTGTTTTAATGATGATATGTCGTGGGGTAGTTCTATTTTGATCTGGTCTGTTTGGTGTCCTGGAGGCCTCTTGCATCTGTATGGTAATATCCATCTCTAGATTTGGGAAATTTTCTGTCATTATTTTGTTGAATATATTACGCATTCCCTTTGCTGGCACCTCTTCTTCTTCTTCGATGCCCATGATTCTCAAGTTTGGTCTTTTGATGGAGTTGGTGAGTTCTTGCATTTTCTTTCCACAGGTTGTTGTCTTGGAATTTCTTGAGTGTCTCCTGTACATTTTGGTTTACCCTATCCAGTATCATCTCTATAAAATTCTCATTGAGTACCTATAGTATGTCTTCTTTTAAATTATTCTTGTGGGCTTCATTGGGTCCTTTGGCATAGTTTATCTTCATTTTGTTGGTGTCTGGATCTGAGTATCTGTTTTCTTCATTCCCCACTGGTTACTGTACTAATTTTTTGCTGTGGGTAAACTGGTTTCCCTGTTTTTTCTGTCTTCCTGTCATTGTCTTTGGTGTTGTTACTGTCCCTGTACTGTGTGCATTTAAGTATTTTCTAGCTTGTAATAATAACAATGGTGATATTTAGAATGGAAGGGTGAGTAGAGATGGAAAGCAAGAAGTTGAAGAAAAGGGAAAAACAAATAGACAAGAAGGAGAAAACAGAACAAGGAATCACACAAGAAAGTTTCAAAGGTATAAACAGGGAGCATTAGTGTACTAATTGACAGTAAGCTGAACAGGCATTAGAGAGACAGAGCGAGGATTGAAAATAAAAAATAAAGAAATAAAGATAAGAAAGAAAATGAAAAATAAATAAATGATGAAATATATATATAAATAAAATAAAATAAAATGAAAAATAGAAAATTAAAAAAAAATCTAAAAAACCAAAAAACCTCCAAGTTCAAATGTAATGAAGTTTCAGTCTTAATAATTTGGGTGTCCGTCTTAGCCTCCAGTCCTGGAGATGGTGCCTCAGATGTTGTTCTGTAGTTTCTCATCAAAGGGGACGCATAAAGTAGAACAAAACTACACACACACACACACACACACACAAACCCCACCAAGTGTCCCAAGTTCAAATGCAATACAGTTTCAGTAAGTTTTTCAGCATGCAGGTGTAATTCGGTTGTTCTCTCATCAAAGGTAGGGAGAAAAAGAGAAAAAAAAAGAGTCTGGAGATAGTTCTGAGAATGGTATCTGCGGCTGTGGCTTGCCTACCTGCTGCTGTCAGCCTGCTGTTGCTGGAGGCATTATTTATGCAGATCTCTGGGGTGAGCTTAGCACTCACCTGGCCCTGCAGGCTTTGTTTACTCAGAGTTCTCCTGTGTGTAAGGTTCTGCTAAAAGCTTTCCCCTTTCCAAGCACACTGGGAAAAGTGACACTGCACCCGCGTTCTCAGGCCTGCGTGTTTATTTACAGTTCATGTGGGAGGTGGGTCTTCCCCCCTCTCCTGTGCAGTTTTCCTCCCACTGCCACTTTCACAAGCTTTCCTGCTCCTGATTACTGGGTGGTGCTGCTGCTCCTGCCAGCCGCCATGTTTGTTTACAGTTCACGTGGGAAGTGGGTCTTCCCTCCTCTCCTGTGGAGTTTTCCTCCTTCCTCCACTCTTACAAGCTTTTCCACTCCTGGTTGCTGGGCACACACCCCCACTCCCGCTGTAGCCTCTCCTGCCCACTCAGCTTGTTTATTTACAGTTCCGGGAAGGATTCCCTTCCCCCAATCTTTGGTGCTCAGTGTGCCCTACCTTCTTTCCCACATGTCTTTATTGTTCTCATTGCTTATTAATCAGTTTCTCTTTTTTTCTCTGGGTGGAGGTCGGTCTGTCCAGGGGGCTATGCTGCTCTGGCCCAGGCTTGTCTGTGGGAGTACCGCAGTACCACGAAGCTCACTTTGTCTGCATCTTCCCAAGCCATCTGGCCATGGGCGACTGGTGGTCCGAGGGCCCTCCTTGTTTCTCCATTTAACGTGAAGTGGAGATTCTTTGTGCCGGCTGGAGGTGTGGAGGGGTCAAAGTTTTGCCTCTTCTCGTTGATTTTGCCTGCAGGGTGTGTCTCTAGTGTCTCTCCAAGATTTCACTATAGGAGGCTGACTTTCTGCTTCCTCCCTCTAGCTGCCATCTTGGGATCTCTGAACTTTTCTATTTTGGAAGACTTTTTACTGGTGCTTCAATTTCATTGCCTGTTATAGAAATGTTTAGGTGACTAATAGCCTCTCAGTTCAATTTTAGATGTACATATGTATCTAAAAATTTGCCCATTTTTTCTAGATTTTCCAATTTATTTGAATATAGGTTTTTAAAGTGGACCCCAATGATTCCCTCGATTTCCTTGGTGTTTGTTGTTATCTCTCCCTTTTAGTTTCTGATTTTATTAATTTGGGTTTTTCCCTCCTCATTTTAGTCAGATTTGCTAGGGGTTTGTCAATCTTGTTTAGTTTTTCACAGAACCAGCTTTTTGTTTTGTTGTATCTTTGTATTTTTTTGGTCTCTATTTCATTGATTTCGGCCCTTAATTTTATTATTTCTCTTCTTCTGTTTGTTTTGGTTTTATCTCAATCTTGTTTTTCTAGGAGTTTGAGATGCAGCATTAGGTCGCTTATTTAATATCCTTCTGTGTTTTTAGTATATGGTGTCTTGGCTATAAACTTTCCTGTTAAGACTTCCTTTGCTGTGTCCCATAGGTTCTGATAGATTCCAGGAACTTTTGGATTCCCTCTCTTATTTCTTCTGTGACCCACTGATTGTTGAGCAAAGTGCTGTTTAGTCTCCAATTGTTTGTGTATTTTCTGCTGCTTCTTTTTTATTGTATTGTGGTCAGAAAGTATGCAGGGGAAATTTCAATTTTCTTATATTTGTTGAGACTTGCTTTGTGTCCTAAGATATGGTCTATTTTGGAGAAAATTCCATGGACTGCTGAAAATAATGTATATTGTGCTATTTTAGGATGGAATACTCTGTAAACATGTCAGTCCCATTAGATCTATTTTGTCATTCAATTATAGAATTTCTATTTTTTTTTGTATTGATGATCTATCTATTGGTGATAGAGAAGTATTAAATTTTCTCAATTCCACTGTGTTGAGGTTTATTTGTGGTTGGTTGTCCTTTAGTGTATGTTTAATGAAGTTGGGTGCATGTAAGTTGATAATTGTTATTTTCTCTTGGTGTATTGCTCCTCTTATTAGTATGAAGTGACCTTTGGCTCTTCTGATTAATTTAGGTGTGAAGTCCACTTTAGCTGATGTAAGTATTGCTACTCCTGTCTGTTTTGGGGGGGGGCATTAGCTTGGTAAATCTTCTACTCTTTCACCCTAATAAAGGATTTTTTTTCTGTCAATAAGGTGAGTTTCTTGTAAATAAGAGATTTTCAGTCTACCTTTTTAATTTAGGCTGGCAAATGTTGTCTTTTCATCAGGGGAGAGTTGAATTCATTAACATTTAGTGTTAATATTGAGAGATAGCTGATGATTTCTTTCATTTAGTTGTTTTGTTGTTTAAGAATTGAGTGTTGTGCAGCTGATTCAATGCTATTGAGTGCTTTTCTGTTCTCATGGGGGTTAATACTTTCCATCCTTTTGTGGTTATATTTGTTTTTGCCTTCTGTGTGTAGGATTCCTTTCAGAATCTTCTGTAGTGTTTGGTTGGTGGCTATATATTGCTTTAGTTTCTGTTTATCATAGAACACTTTTAGTCTTCCATCAATTTTGAATTATAATTTAGCTAGGTAGAGTGTTCTAGGACTGAAATTGTTTTCTTTCAGTGCTCAGAATACCTCACTCTATGCCTTTCTTACTTTTAAGGCTTCTGTTGAAAAATGTGCTGTTATTTTTGATGCATTTACCTTTACAGGTTATTTATTTTTTCATTCTAACAGTCATCAATATTCATTCTTTATTTTTTATGCTAGTTGCTTTAATGATAATATGCCATGGAGAGGTTCTGTTTTGGTCAAGTCTGTTTGGTGTCCTAGAGGCTTCCTGTACCTGAATGTTCATCTTTTTCCTCAAGATTTGGGAAATTTTCTGCTCTTATTTTGTTGAGTATATTATGTATACCTTTGGCTTGCCTCTCTTCTTCTTTGATGCCCATGATTTGTAGGTTTGGCCTTTTGATGGAATCACTGAGATCTTGTGTATTCATTTCACAGTTCTTTAGTCTTCTGTCTAAGAATTCTTCTGTTTTTTTTCTTTTATATCTGTTTTGTGTTTGAGCCCTGAAATTTTGTCTTCCACTTGTTCTAGTAATCTGGATTGACTTCCAACTATATTGTTTATCTGATTTAAGGAAAATTTTTATTTCCAGGATTTCTGTTTGCTTCTTTTTTCTGAGATTTTTCCATATTTTTTAAAAAATTCATTTTTCTTTTATTTATATGTGCACACAATGTTTGGGTCATTTCTCCCCCTTTCCCCCATCCTCCTCCTTTACCCTCCCTTACCCTCCCTCTCCCCCCATCCCCTCACTACCAGGTAGAGACTATTTTGCCCTTCTCTCTAATTTTGTTGAAGAGAGAGTATAAGCAATAATAGGAAGGACCAAAGGTTTTTGCTAGTTGAGATAAGGATAGCTATACAGGGAGTTGACTTGCATTGCTTTCCTGTGCATGTGTGTTACCGTCTAAAATAATTCTTCTCAAACTAAACTTTTCTCTAGTTCCTGGTCCCCTCCTCCTATTGGCCTCTGTCGTTTTAAAGTATCTGCATTAGTTTCTCTGTATTGAGGGCAACAAATACTATCTAGTTTTTTGGGTGTCTTACCTATCCTCTTATCTCCCAAGTGTGCTCTCACTTTACCATGTGATTGAAGTCCAATCCCCTTGTTGTGTTAGCTCTTGATGTAATGTCTACATATGAGGGAGAACATATGATTTTTGGTCTTTGGGGCCAGGCTAATCTCACTCAGAATGATGTTCTCCAGTTCCATCCATTTACCTGAGAATGATAACATTTCATTCTTCTTCATGGCTGCATAAAATTCCATTCTGTATAAATACCACATTTTCTTAATCCATTCGTCAGTGGTGGGGCGTCTTGGCTGTTTCCATAACATGGCTATTGTGAATAATGCTGCAATAAACATGGGTGTGCAAGTACCTCTGGAGTAACCTGTGTCACATTCTTTTGGGTATATCCCCAAGAGTGGTATTGCTGGATCTCTTTATTTCTTTGGATTTTATCAAAGACTTTTTCTGCATCTATTGAGATGATCAAGTGGCTTTTGTCTTTGCTTCTGTTAATGTGGTTTATTACACTTATTGATTTTCATATGTTGAACCACCCCCGATTCCTGGGATGAAGCCTGCTTGGTCATGGTGAATGATCTTTTTGATGTGTTGTTGAATTCAGTTTGCCATTGTTTTATTGAGGATTTTTGCATCAATGTTCAACATGGTAGATCCATGTTTAGATTTTTAAGAAACCTCCAAATTTTTTTCCAGAGTGGTTATACTAGTTTACATTCCCACCAACAGTGTAAGAGGGCTCCTTTTCCCTCACATCCTCACCACCACTTGTTGTTAGTGGTGTTGCTAATGGTGGCCATTCTAACAGGGGTGAGGTGGAATCTTAGTGTGGTTTTAATTTGCATTTCTTTTATTGCTAGAGATGGTGAGCATTTTTCATGTGTTTTTTGACCATTTGAATTTCTTCTTTTGAGAAAATTCTGTTTAGTTCACTTGCCCATTTCTTTATTGGTTCATTAATTTTGGGAAATTTAGCTTTTTGTGTTCCTTATATATTCTGGTTATCAGTCCTTTGTCTGATGTGTAGCTGTCAAATATTTTCTCCCACTCTGTGAGTGATCTTTTCAGTTTAGAGACCATTTCTTTTGTTGAGCAGAAGCTTTTTAGTTTTATGAAGTCCCAATATCTATGCTACCTCTTAGTTGCTGTGCTGCTGGAGTTCCATTGAGAAAGTTCTTACTTATATCTACTAATTCCAGAGTATTTCCTACTCTTTCCCATATAAACTTTAGAGTTTGTGGTCTGATATTAAGATCCTTGATCCATTTTGAGATAATATTGGTACAGGGTGATAAACATGGATCTAGTTTCACTTTTTTGCAGAGTGCTAGCCAGTTTTCCCAGCAGTTTTTGTTGAAGAGGCTGTCTTTTCTCCATCGCATATTTTTAGCTCCTTTGTCAAAAATAAGTTGGTTATAGTTGTGTGGCTTCACATTTGGTTCCTCTATTCCGTTCCACAGTTCTTCATGTCTGTTTTTATGCCAGTACCATGCTGTTTTTATTGCTACTGCTTTGTAGTATAGTTTGAAGTCTAGTGTTGTGATACCTCCAGCGTTGTTCTTTTTACTGAGCATTGCCTTGGCTATTCGTGGCCTCTTGTGTTTCCATATAAATTTAATGGCAGATATTTCAATCTCTTTGATGAATGTCATTGGGATTTTGATGGGAATTGCATTAAACATGTAGGTTGCTTTTGGGAGTATAGACATTTTTACTATGTTGATGCTACCAATCAACCTTATAGAGGTCATTCACATCCTTTGTTAAGTTTACACCTTGGTATTTGATTTTTTTTAGGCTATTGTAAATGGTATTGTTTTCATATATTCTTTCTCATTTTGTTCATTATTAGTGTATAGAAATGCTAATGATTTTTCTATGTTGATTTTATATCCTGTTACCTTGCTATAGATGTTGATGGTGTCTAGGAGCTTTTGAGTAGAGTTTTTAGGTATATGGGGTAGGATCATATTGTCTGCAAATAGGGATATTTTGACAGTTTCTTTACCTATTTGTTTTCCTTTTATTCCTTTTTCTTGTCTAATTGCTCTGGCCAGGAATTCCAGTACTGTGTTGAATAGGAGTAGAAATAGTGGGCATCCTTGTCTAGTTCCTGATTTTAGAAGGAATGGTTTCATTTTTTCACCATTAATTATAATGCTGGCTGTAGGTTTGTCATATATCGTTTTTATAATGTTGAGGTACTTTCCTTCTATTCCTAGTTTTCTTAGAGCTTTTATCATGAAATGGTGTTGGATTTTATCAAAGATTTTTTTCTGCATCTATTGAGATGATCAAGTGGTTTTTGTCTTTGCTTCTGTTAATGTGGTTTATTACACTTATTGTTTTTCGTATGTTGAACCACCCCCAATTCCTGTGATGAAGCCTGCTTGGTAGTGGTGAATGATCTTTTTGATGTGTTGTTGAATTCGGTTTGCCATTGTTTTATTGAGGATTTTTGCATCAATGTTCATTAAGGAGATTGTCCTATAGTTCTCCTTTTTGGAGGTGTCTTTGCCTGGTTTTGGGATAAGTGTAATATTGCCTTCATAAAATGTGTTAGGCAGTTTTCCTTCCCTTTCTATTTTGTGGAACAGTTTAAGGAGGGTTGGTATCAGTTCTTCTTTAAAGGTCTGATAGAATTCAGCAGAGAATCCATCAGGTCCTGGACTTTTCTTTTTGGGGAGACTCTTGATTGCTGCTTTGATTTCATTTTGTGTTATAGATCTATTCAGGTTTTTAATGTCCTCTTGGTTCAGTTTTGGATGATCATAAGTATCTAGAAATCTGTCCATTTTGTCAAGATTTTCAAATTTATTTGAATATAGGTTCTCGAAGTAGTCTCTGATGATTTCCTGGACTTCCATGGTGTTTGTTGTTATCTCCCCTTTTGCATTCCTGATTTTACTAAGTTGGGTTTTTTCTGTCCTCATTTTAGTCAGGTTTGCCAGGGGTCTATTGATCTTGTTTATTTTTTCAAAGAACCAACTTTTTGTTTCATTAATTCTTTGTATGGTTTTTTTGGTGTCTATTTCATTGATTTCAGCTCTTATTTTTATTATTTCTCTCTTATTTGTTTTGGGGTTTGCTTGTTCTTGTTTTTCTAGGAGTTTGAGATGTACCATTAGGTCAATGAGTTGAGATCTTTCAGTCTTTTTAATATATGCACTCATGGCTATAAACTTTCCTCTCAGGACTGCCTTTTCTGTGCCCCATAGGTTCTGGTAGGTTGTGTTTTCATTTTCATTTAATTCCAGGAACCTTTTAATTTCCTCTTTTATTTCATCAATGACCCATTGTTCATTAAGCAATTAGTTACTCAGTTTCCAGCTGTTTGCATGTTTTCTGTCTTTATTTTTGTTGTTGAGTTCTAGTTTTATTGCATTGTGATCAGATAGAATGCACAGTATAATTTCTATGTTCTTATATTTGTTGAGGCTTGCTTTGTGCCCTAGGATATGATCTATTTTGGAGAAGGTTCCGTGAGCTGCTGAGAAGAATATGTGTTTTGTAGAAGTTGGATGAAATGTTCTGTAGACATCAACTAGGTCCATTTCATGTATGGTGTGTTTTAGATCTTGGATTTCTTTATTGATTTTTTTGTTTGGATGACCTAGCTGTTGGTGATAGTGGTGTGTTACAGTCTCCCATGACCACTGTGTTCGAGTTAATATATGCTTTTAGATCCTTCAGGGTATGTTTGATGAAACTGGGTGCATTGACATTGGGTGCATATAGGTTGATAATTGTTATTTCCTTTTGGTCTATTTCCCCTTTTATTAGTATGGGATGTCCTTCTTTACCTCATTTGATCAATGTAGGTTTGAAGTGTACTTTGTCAGAGATAAATATTGCTACTCCTGCTTGGTAAATCTTCTTGCAGCCTTTCATCCTAAGCCTATGCTTATTTCTGTCGGTGAGATGGGTCTCCTGTAAGCAACAAATTGTTGGATCTTCCTTTTTAATTCATTTCCTCAAATGGTGACTTTTGATGGGTGAATTAAGTCTGTTAACATTAAGCATTAGTACTGATAGGTATGTGGTGATTCCTGTCATTTAGTTGTCTTAGTTGTTTGAAGGTTTGATTGTGTGTACCTAAGTTGAGATTACTCTCTACTTTCTTGCTTTGTCTTTTCCTGTAGTTTGGTGCTGTCTGTCTTTTCATGGTTACGTTGGGTTTCACTTTCTGTGTGCAGAATCCCTTGCAGAATCTTTTGTAATGGTGGCTTTGTGGTCACATGTTGTTTTAGTTTCTGCTTATCATGGAAGACTTTTATTGCTCCATGTATTTTGAATGATAGTTTTGCTGGGTATAGTATCCTGGGGTTGAAGTTATTTTCATTCAGTGCCCTGAAGATCTCACCCCATGCTCTTCTTGCTTTTAATATTTCTGTTGAGAAGTCTGCTGTGTTTTTGATGGGTTTACCTTTGTATGTTATTTGTTTTTTCTCTCTTACAGCCTTCAATATTGTTTCTCTAGTCTCTGTACTTTTTGTTTTAATAGTAATATGTCATGGGATAGTTCTATTTTTCTCAGGTCTGTTTGGTGTTCTGGAGGCTTCCTGCATTGTATGGGCACAGATTTGTCTAGATTTGGGACATTTTCTGTTATTATTTTGTTGAATATATTAAGCATTCCTTTTGCTAGTACCTCTTTTTCTTCTTTAATGCCCATGATTTTCAGCTTTGGTCTTTTGATTGAGTTAGTAAGTTTTTGCATTTTATTTTCATAGGTCTTGTGTTGTTTAACTAATTCTTCTTCAGCTTTTCATTTAATTACCATTCATCTTTGATTTCTGAGATTCTGTCTTCTTCTTGTTCTATTCTGGTCAATTCACCCTCCATTTTGTTTCACATTTCTGTTTCATTCTTTTTTTCTGAGGTTTTCCATATCCTGAGTTCCTTCTTCTTTGGTATTGTCTATTTTTGTTCTCAGTTCATTTATCTCTTTATTAATCATGTTCTTTGTTTCACTTTTTTGTTTATACAGTGCTTCTTAATTTCTTCTTATGCTTTCTCAAATTCTCTATTTTTGTTGTCTTGGAATTTCTTGAGTGTCTCCTGTACATTTTGGTTAGCCATATCCAGTGTCATCTCTATAAAATTGTCATTGATTGCTTGCAGGATTTCTTCTTTAAGAGTGTTCTTTTGGGTTTCTTTGGGTTCTTTGTCACAGTTTATCTTTTTTTGTTGGAGTCTTGATCTGTGTATCTGTTTTCTTCATTTCCCTCTGGTTCCTGTACTGATTTATTATTGGGGGAAAGTGATTTCCCTCTTTTTCTCATCTTCCCATAATTGCCCTTACTGTTATTACTGTCCGTGTACTGTGTGTAATTCCGTATTGTCTGAGTTGTAATAATACTAGTGGTGATTTCTAGAGTGGTAGGTTGAGAGAAGAGGAAAAGTAAAGAAGGTAAAGAAAAAGGGGAAAAAACCCCCAAACAAACAAACAAACAAACACACACACATACACAAAAAATAGAGCCAATAAAATAAACAGGGAGAGATAGTGTACTAATCAATGGTGAGCCATACAGGCATTAGAGAGACAAAGAGCAGATAGCAAAACAGAAAAAAGAAAAGAAAATACTCAAGTTCAAATGCAATTAAGTTTCAGTCTTAATAATTTTGGTGTTAGCCCTTCATCCTCCAGTCCTGGTGGTGGTGTCTGGGAAGAAGTTCTGCTGTTGTCTCATCAAAGGAGAAAAACCAAAACAAACCAACAACAAAAAACCCCCCAAACCAGAACACATCAAAACAAATAAATCCCAAATTTAAATGCAATACAGTTTCAGTTAGTCCTTATGTATCCAGTCCTAGTTCTGTTGTTGTCTCATCAAAGAATGAAAAGAACAACAACAAAAGAGTCTGGAGACAGCTTTGTGAATGTCTATCTAGGGCTGCAGCTCACCTGCTACCTATTGTCAGCCTTCTGCTATTGCAGGCTTTATTTATGCAGATCTCAGGAATGAGCTTTACACTCCCCTAGCTCCATAGGCTTTGTTTGTTTAGAGTTCTCCTGGCTGCATGCCCCTTTGGTTTTCTCCAGTATGCAGCCCTACCCGCCTGTTACAATTGTAGTCTTATTTTTATTATTTAGAGTTCATGCGGGGAGGTGTCCCTCCCCCACTCTCTGGTGGAGCACACTATGCTTTAATCGCTTTTACAAGACTTCCCCTCTCCAAGCACACTGGGGGAAGTGCTGTCGTTCCTGCTTTCTAGGACCGGTTTGTGTATTTACATATCATGTGAAGGAGTGCCTTTTTTCCACTCTCCACTAGAGTGTGCTATGCTTTAACCACTTTTACAAGACTTCCCATCTCCAAGCACACTATGTGTGTGTGTGGGGAGGTGCTGCCACTCCTACCTTCTCCTGCTGGCTTGTTTATTCACAGTTCGAGTGGGGATTGCCCCTCTCTTACTCTCTGGATGTCAGGACGTCTTGCCATCTTTGCTAAATGTCTTTTTTTCCCAGCTACTTGTTTATCATTCAGATTTTTTCCCTCTTTTTTTCCCTGGGTGGGGGTCAGTCTGTCTATGGGCTATGCTGATTTATCATGTGCCACTTAGCTCATCTGGTTGTCAGTATCTTCCCAAGCAGTCTGGGAGCTCATGTCTGGTGGCATGGGAGCCATCCTGGTTTCTCCATTATTGTGGAGTGTGGATGCTATGTGTGGGCTGGGGGTGTGGAGGAGCTGTAGTTTTGCCTCTTCTTAGTGGTTTTTCCTGCCAGGCGTATCTCCAGCTTCTCTCTAAGATTTTACTTTAGGAAGCACGCTTTCTGCTTCCTCCCTCTAGTCACCATCTTCCATATCTTTTTAAAATATTTCTTTCATATCCTATGCTATGTTCTTTCTTTCATATCTCTTTTTAAATAATCTCTTTTGTTCCTTTTTGAAATTTGTTGAAGTTCTCTCTCAGTTCATTTGGCTGTTTCTGCGTTTTCTCAAGTATTTTATTTGTTTTATCTTGATATTCTTTGAGTTGTTTTTCTATGTTCTCTTTAACCTTCTCTTGAATTTTATCCATGAATATCCCAATTAGCCCATTCTTGAGTTCCACTTTGAACAACTCACAGACACCATTGAGCTCATTGGACATATTTATCATCATTCTTTTTGGGGCCAGGAACTGGGTATTCATTTTCATTTCCCACTAAATCTCTATTGAACTGTTGGTGTCTTGAAGGGTGGAATTCCTCTGCCTTCTTTTTCCACATTCTTCTGTTTCATACTGTGTTCTTATGTTGTTGATTGGTTAGTTGGGGGTTTTAATCACCTGTTATTTTTCCCTTGACTTAATTACTATGTTGTGAGTGGCTTAGTCATTAGGTAGGTTGATGTACTATTTCTGCCCCTGACTTGGAGGTATAAATTATCAATAACAAATTCATAGATTCAATGCCAGATCAGTTGTTTACAGAATATATAGTGAACCCTTTGGTGATATTAGTAGTGGGAATTGGGGAGAGGAGCTATGGTTGTTTGAATAGATATAGATACTTAAGTAATTAAAAAAGATGGTTTTAGAGGGGTGGAAATGGGGGAGGGGGAGAAGGTATGGGGGTTATAGTGTTTTAGATCCCTTATCTGTGTTAGGGTGTAGTTCAGTTGTTGTAGGGGAGAGTGCTTGTGTCAGGGATTGTGAAGGGCTAGAGGTATGTAAGAATGGTTCAGTAGACTAATTAAGTAAGTAGTAAATGTGAAGGAGGGAAGGGCAGTAGGGTGAAAGGTAGGAGGAGGCAAGAAGGGGAGGTGAAGACAGGAGGAGAGAATGGATGGAAAGGTTGTGGAAAAAATAGTTGGGGGGAACAATGGATTGTAGCACAAGAAAAGGAGAGAAGGCAAGGAAGTGAGAAAGTGAAGGAAGAATAAAGATAAGAAAATAGTAGTAATAAAATTAAAAATACTGAATAAAAAAGGAAAAAATAAAAAATAGAATAAAGTAAAAAATTCAGCTCAGCAAAAGTTCTGGACTTATTCCTTTGATATCAAATCCAGGTACTGGCACTTATGACTGGGGCTTTCTTAGTGACCCTGTCTCTTCTCAAGATTGATATGCTGAACTGTGTAGTGAAGGATGCTGTGCTTCTCTGCTGGACAGCTTGGGGGTTTTTGGCTCCAGGTTTTTGAGTCCTGTGTTTCCTTGGTCTGATGGTCTATCTAGGGTAGGTGGGATATCTGAAGTGGTCTCACCAGAAGGCTGGTTTGTGAGCAGTCATTGGTCCTTTCTGCCTACAAGGCAGGTTGCAATTGAGGTCAGTGGTTACTCACTGCCAGATTGTCCTAGGTGGTCAGATATGTTACTGTTCTCTCCAGGTAGCAGCTGAGTCACTCCACCTGCAACTCAGTGTTGTGTCCATCCACAGTCCCATGACATAAGCTCAGTGATCCACCATTCCCCTGCTCTGAGAGCTCATCCCATGCCTGCTCCTTGTGCCCTGTCCTTGCTGTCAGAGTTTAACTTCTTGCCCCACCCCCACTCTCTGAGGTTGGTTCAGCATTCTGCCCTGCTTCTGCCGACAGTAATGAATTATATTCACTCTACATGGTGTTCAGGTTTTTTTGGGGTACAATATGCCCACGAGCCACACTGGATTATATTCCTGGGAGGGCAAGTGGTGTGTGGCACTCACCTGTTGGAATTGCAGATTTACACCATTGGAGTTGGTTCCAGTCTGACTGGTTGAAATGGCAGGTGGCTTTTCCCAAGGCAGACTCTTGCTGGGGTTGTACTTGTCCTGGTCCCCTGCTGGGTCCAGGCTTGGGGGCTGTATATAGACTGTCTGTGGGTCAAGGGCCCAGTACATTGCAGAGTCCAGTTCAGTTTGATTCACAGTCTTCTGCTTTTTTGCAAGGAAAGAGAGAAAAGGGGAGAAATGGCCAGAGGCTTTTCCCAATGCAGATGCACCCAAGTGGCTGTGCTGTCTTGCACTGGAAATTCCCCAGCTGTTAGTCATAATTAAAAGCTGTTTTAAGGGTCTGTCCCTGAATTTTATGTGTACCATATGTGTTGGTGGTAATTCAGTTGGTTAAAAAGAATCATAATTACCCAAATGTAGCTACTGTGACTCTACATGATTTCTGAAATTGTGGAGCTAAGGAACTTTGATTCCCTGTGTTATCCATGATCTTAGATCCTCTGCAGTTATTACTCAGTTATAATGAAGAATCAAATTATATTGCTCTCAGGGAAATGATGGAATTGGAGAACATTATTTTGAGTGAATATGCCAGGTTCAAAAAGCCAAACATCACATGTTTTTTTTCCTCATATGTGGAACAATAATAATGAGAATGGACAATGATAATAATAATGAATAATGGACAAAAATAATAGTGAGAATGGAATATGAATGTAAATGAGGTTCTACAAGAGAGAGGAATTAATGGAAGTGAGGAGATAAGGCAAGGTACTGGGATGTGAGAGGTTAGAAGTATATTACATGCAAATATATGAAAATAGCACAACAAAATCCACCAAACACTGTTTGTAAAGAGGGGAGGAAGTAGGAATTAAGTATAATAGAGGGAGTGAACTTGTTCAGTGAAAACTGTATCCATCTATGAAATTTTCACAATGAACCTCCCCTTGTACTATTAATGATTAAATTTAAAAAATGTACTATCTATGCATGGTGGAATACCATTCAGGCATAAAAAGAAGGAAATTCTGCCAGTTACATGAACATGGAAGAACTAGGTGAACATGTACTATGTGAAATAAGATAGGCACAGAAAGACAAATACTGAATGATCTCATTTATATGTGGATTATATAAAAATAATCTTATAGAAATAGAAGAATGGTGATTACCAGTTGGGGGAAGTGTTGGGGAAATGTCAGGTAAAGGATGCAACACTTCATTCAGAGAGCAGAAATAAGTTCAACAGATAATTGTGCAGCAGGATGACAATAGCTAATGATGGCATTTTGTCCTCCTGAAATTTAGTGGATATTTTATTCTCACCACAATATGATATCCATGTGAGTAATGCTGATATTAATTTCTAGATTTAACCATTGCACATTGTGCAATTCTTTAAACATGATGTTGCAAAATGACAAGCACATAAACTTTTATCTGACAATTTTAAAATAAATGAATTTGAAAAATAAAAAATGAGAAAAATAAAGAGAAAGGTCTCTACTTTAGAACATTATGGATATTAAATGATCAATAAAATCTCCAAAGATTTTCCTCAGGAGGTATAACAGAGAGATTGTTCTTGTAATTGGTTCCATGTAGGAATTAAACATTTCCTAGTGTAAACCTTCTGACTTTAATATTACACCAAAGAAAAGAAGAGTTTCTCCTCGGATGAAACATGTTTATCTCATTCCATGATATCTACATAGACACGGAATTGACTGAAAAATTTCCATTTTACTTTCTTCTTTGTACCCCAAGAGAACTGAATCGTTTGGAGAGTGAAAAGACAATAAAACAATTTATTTAATTAGGAAAGCTGAGAATTCAACCCTGAGGTGCTAGAAACCACAAATCTGCACCTGCTGCCCTTCTGTAATTCTCTGGTCTCAGCCTCCATGAAAACCCACGAGGTCTTCCCAGTGACAGATCAAGGAATGAGAATGTTTCAGTGATAGCCAGTGGAGAGAGTTGGTTTGTAGCAGTGGGTGCTGGAGAAGCAAGACATAAAGGAGGAAAGAGTGTGGGATCTGGGCTTTACCTACAGAATAGTGAGAATGGTGAACTCATATTAATTACGTCTATGAAGGTGTTGTCTTTGAACTTTGAAGGACCTTCAAAGGAGTTTCCATTGAGACTTGTCTTTTCCAAATATAATTGTGCTTTCTTTTCTCATTATTGTACTCTAGAACCAGTAAGAGTTATTTTTTGGTGAGTCTTCAACTCTTGTTCACTCCTTTCTAGGCTTCTATTAGATTATCTGTATGCAATGATTTAATCATTAACCACTCACCAAAGATCTATTATGCATAAGGAATTGTCTGTTTTGTTCCTAATTTTATAAGAGTTTTATATTATATCCTTTAACCCTTTTTACTGACAGATTTCAATTTCTAATGCCTCTTATTAGTTCAACATTATCAGTCATCATTTCACATTAGTTTCTGTAATGGCATGTACCAATAATGTTTTTATTTCTGATGTTTAATACTTAGTCCAGGTGCCTTTTTTCATATTACTAACTTCTGTGAATGTTTAGGAAAATATTGAATGATTGAAGTTGGAGGAGTCTGTCTTGGTATGTTCATGAATTTAATACAAATAATCTAGTTTTTAAAAGTAGCATTTCCTATTGTCTATTAAAAGCAATCATTCTTTATTACATCTGAAAATTTTCCTTTTTGCTTTGTTTATAGATTGCCTCAGCCTTGGGAGCTAATCATAGATGTGGACATTAATTTTTTTCAAATGTATTTTTCCCTGGTGTGGTTACAGTTAGGATGTATATATTTATATTTTAATTAGGATGTATTTGTTGTACAGGGAGATTCATTGTGACAATTCTGAATAGGCTTGCCTAGTACATTGGTTAGATCACTCCCACTATCTCCCCCTTAACCCCCTCCTGCCCCACTTAAAGCAATTGTAAGAGGTTTCTTTATTCTATTTTGTATAAGTACATGAAGTCTATCAGCCATATTCCCTCACCTTAATCTCCTTAATTCACCCCCCCTTCCACAAGTACCCTCCTCACACAGTTCTGTTTTTCACCATTAATTTCTAAGTTGATGTTCAAAGGGGTTTCTTAATGTATCCCTGCTGTGAATATACTTTGCTTTTGTCCATTCAACTCCTTCCATTTCTCCTCCTTAGCCCTTCCCTCCTCCATCTTTGACTAATTTTGTGATGTATTATGTTAACCAACATCTAAATGTTAAATAAGTTATCCAGTATAATTGGTATTAACTGCTCATCATGCATTATTTTTTAAAATAGATGTGAATGCATTTAACTTTGCTATTGAGTTTCTTATCTATAGTCAGATTGTAATAGGCTTGAAGATTACTTTTTATGATATAGTTGATATTAATATTTATTGTCCATCAAGTATTTGTATTTGCATAGCACATACAATGTGACAAGCTCCAATGAAGTCCTTGGAAAGACATGTGATGAGTCAAAACTATTACAACCACAGGCCCACAAATAATAAATTTGCCACCCTGAAAGGAGAATTAAAGAAAGTGAAGGAAATCTCTAATGTGGTCATCCCACATTCTGTCTTTCTGACCTTTATCCTCTGTTCTTCATCACCCCATCTCTCAAATACCCTCCATTCAAGCAAATGGACATGAATTTACCAATGTGAAAGGGATATAAGGAAGAGTGAAAGGTCCCTATTCTGGGCCTCACACTCTGTGTCCTTCCTCACCCTGATTCTCTGCCTGTCATCACACTTGTCTCTTGAATGCCATCCTATACCAGCTCACCAACTGATAGCGCAAATGCACATTCTGTTCTCTGAGTCTAGAATGTACCTTCTTTCCTTTTCTCTTCTGATTAACAATGATACATCCTTATTCCTTCATATGAAACACTCTTATTTCCAAGAAGACCTCCTACCCAGGTTCACAGACTAAATTGGTCCTCCATGATGTTTCTCTGTGTTTAATTTATTAATCTTTTGCCACTCGCAGTATCAACTATCTTGTTGTGGAGAACATAAATTGTTTTTTTAGCATATGGTACAGAGCATAGAACCCATGTCCTTGCACATGCTAGGCATACACTCTGCCACTGAGCTATATCTCCATACTATTTTTTAAATCTTTATTTTGTCCTTTAGTTTTTATAGGATTATTATATTTTGCCCCCATCCCAGAAGTTATACCGGTGACATGGAAGCAGAAAACCACACAAGAGGAACACAATTCATTCTCCTGGGTCTCTCAGATGACCCTGAACTGCAGTCCATCCTCTTTGGGCTATTCCTGTCCATATACCTGGTGACAGTGCTTGGGAACCTGCTCATCATCCTGGCTGTTGGTTCTGACTCTCACCTCCACAACCCCATGTACTTCTTCCTCTCCAACCTGTCCTTTGTTGACATCTGTTTTACCTCCACCACAGTTCCTAAGATGCTGGATAACATTCACATACACAACAAAGATATTTCTTACAGACAGTGCCTCACTCAGGTATATTTATTTATGATCTTTGTTGGAATGGATAATTTCCTACTGACTTTAATGGCATATGATCGCTATGTGGCCATCTGTCACCCCCTAAACTACACAGTCATCATGAACCCTCACTTCTGTGGCCTCCTAGTCCTTCTGTCCTGGCTAATCATGTTCTGTGTGTCCATGCTCCACCTTCTACTGATGATGCGACTGACCTTCTCTGTAGGAACTGAAATCCCACATTTCTTCTGTGAATTAGCTCAGGTTCTCAAGGTGGCCAGTTCCAATACCCTCATCAATACCATCTGTATGTATGTGGCTACTGCCCTGCTGTGTGTGTTTCCTGTGACTGGAATTCTCTTCTCCTACTCTCAGATTGTCTCCTCCTTACTGAGAATGTCCTCCATTGTGAGCAAGTATAAGGCATTTTCCACCTGTGGGTCTCACCTCTGTGTGGTCTGCTTGTTCTATGGAACAGCACTTAGCGTTTATCTCAGTTCCACTGTGACTGATTCTTCCCGGGGAAGCATGATTGCCTCTGTGATGTACACTGTGGTCACCCCCATGCTGAACCCCTTCATATACAGCCTGAGGAACAAGGACATGAAGAGAGCTCTGGGAAGACTCCTCAGCCAGAGAAGCCTCTTGTCCTTGATGGATCAGTAAGTCCAGAATTAAGCGGATGCCATCTAAATGACATGACTAATGTATTGCATTCCCAAAACACCTATAAGCTTGTTTTTGTATATCTGTGTATTTGTTTCACCTCAACACCTTCAGTAGTTTACTTCAAATTTTTCTTCCCAAGACCTGGTCCATAAACTTTCAAGTCTTACAACAAACTTGCAGACATTCCTGAGATGTCCAACATTATTTAAAGCATTTATATCAAATGTTGATGTAGTATTCCCAAAAGGTATTGCTTGAATATTTAATGTTATTCACCTTAATTTGATTTTATTATTGTTTTCCCCAGAAGAAATAGAATTAAAACAATGAAAGTATAGTGTTTTCCATATTAGGACTGTGCTTGTCATTTTGCGTGGGTGACTTTGTATAATACTGAAAATATTTCTTTAGATATTTTTTCATCCACCCAATTTCTGAAAAGAAGATACTCAGATTGGGATGCAGAAGAATCAGGGACCTAACAGTAACCCCACACTCACATCTTTGCCATCCAAATTTTTGTAAGTAAAATGATTGCATTTTTAAATATAAAAGCTGGACGTCACTTTGGATGTGAATTTGCTCATCTGATTCATAGTGATTTAATGCTTACGGTAATCCTGGGATATTATTACATTCCTTGTGATACTTCTTTTTTATCTCACTTCTTTTCCTTGTTTCCTCCTTTCCTTCATCTCTTGTTTCTTATCTATTCTCTTCTTTACCTTTCTCTTTCCTTCTTTCTTTTCCTCCTTCATTTTGACTGTTTATTTGATTAATGTTAACTTGGTCTGTTCTTTTTATGGCCACACAATATTGTACTGTGTGCATGCACACAGACTGTTTATTCATTCATCCATTGATGGGCATTTGGGTACTTTCAATGTTTCAGCTATTGTGAATAATGCTTCTATGTTTATGTAAGCACAATTACTGTTTTGAATACAGTTATGTTTGCTATAATGACATTTTAGTCAATGACAGACAATATATATTATGGTGATCACATGACATTATATTGCTTAGTGACATTCTAGCCATCCTAGTTTGTGTAAAATACTCTCTGATGTTTGCACAATGATAAAATCACCTGATGAAGCTTTTTCTCAGCATGTACTCTGGTTTTTAAGAAGTGAATGCCTATTCCTGTTCTCAATTATAACAGTAATATATTTAGGATTGAAACTTCTGGGATATATGATCATTCCTGTTTAACTTTTTGAAGAACAACAAAATGCATGCTATACTATAATGCATAAAGTTCTTTTATCTTTAAATCTTTGCCAATATTTGTTAATTTTCATTTTTATTAAAAGTATAGTGTCCTATTGGTGTAAAGTAGTATCTCCTTCTGGCTTTGATGTACATTTGCCCACAACTAATTGAACTTCTATTTAGGTGGTTGTTGGCTGCTTAGATATCTTCTGTGGAGAAATGTCTTTTCAGGTTTTTTTTCTCATTATGCAATGCTGTAGTGTGTTCTTTTGCTACCGACCTGTAAGATTTCTTTATACATTGTGAATACTTCATCTTTATCATGTACATGTTTGCAGCCATTTTCCCAGTTCATTTATTTCAAGTATTAAACTCATTGTTATTAACTGTGTTCATTCTCATGTATAATAGATCTCTAGAAGCTGTTTCTCCCACCTAAGTGAATTTTCTGTCCTTTTACCAACATCCACACAATTCTGAGGCCTACAGTCTCTGGTATTCATTTTCCTGAGTGTGACTATTTTACATGTCAATGAGTTCATGAGGTGTTTTGTCTTTCTATGCCTTCTCAGTTCTCTTGATATAATGTTGCATAAGTTCATCCATGCTGTACCAAATGATAAAATTTTATTTCTATGTCTTATTACTGTTCCATTGAGTATGTAAGCCACATTTATTTCATTTATCATTTTATTTGATGACAAATACTCAGTTTGATTGCATATCTTAGCTATGATGAATAACACTGCCATAAAAATAGGGATGTAATTATGTCTTGACATACTGATGTCAGAGGTTTTCTATATGTTCAGGGATTGCTGGTTCATATAGTAGTTCTAGTTTTAGCTTTTTTGAGTAAACTCTATAGCATTTTGTTTAATGGTTACAGCCAGCAAGTAATACTCAGTAATAATGTTCTATGGCCTCTTTCTCCAAGTCTTCACCAACATCTGTTATCCATCACCAGGCCATTCTAACAGATCTGGCTTGAATATGGATTTGACTTGCATTAGTCTCATGATTCATGGTGTGGAGCATTTTTTCACCTACCTGTTGGCCATTTCTACATCTTCTTTTGAGAAATGTCTATATGGGTACTTTGCTATATTTATAATTGAGTTGTTTGAGCTACAAATATTTGATGTTTACCTCTTATGGTATGTATGATTTAAAAATATATTCTCCATCTGTAAGTTGTTGCTGCAGTCTGTACACTGTTTCTTTTGCTATGTTGAGGCCTTTAAGTTTGATGCAATTATCCTTTGTTTGCTTCTGTTTCCTGTGCTTTTGGATTTAAATACAAGAAATGTTTCATTTACCAATGTTATTGAGCTTTTGTTTATTTTCTTCTAGGAGTTTTACACTTTCATGACTTACATTTAAATCTTTAATTTTTTGGGTGGTGGGACTGGCATTTGAACTCAGGATTTCAAGCTTGCAAAGCAGGTGATCTCCCACTTGAGCCACATGAGATGGGGAATCTCATGAACTATTTTCCTGGGCTAGCCTTGAATCACAGTCCTCAGGATCTCAACCTCCCAAGTAGAGGGGATTATAGACATGAGCCACCTGTGCCTGGCTTGAATCTTTAGTATAGTTTGAATTGACTTTTGTGTACGGTATGAGATGAAGTTCTAATTTCATTCCTATGCACATGGGTATCTAGTTTTCCCACTATCATTTACAAAAGAAAATGTCCTTTCCTTAATGTGGTTTACTTGTATCTTTGTCAAAAGTCAATTGATCATAAATTTACAAATTCATTTCTTGGCTCTGTATTCTGTTCCATTGTTCTTTGTATCTGTTTTTGTGCATATTCCATAATTTGTTTTCTTAATGATGCTTTAAGAACTTAGTTCTAGTGAAATCCAGGATGAAATCTTTTCTCTTGTTGCTCATGCATTTGGCATCATATGAAAGTATTCACTAACAAACCCAATGTAATAAAGATAATTTGCTTTTCTGTTAGAGTTTGATGGCTTTAGATATTATTTTAAAACCATTGATCCATTTTTGAGTATATTTTGTCTGTGGTTTGTGCTAGAGGCCAAACTTATTCCTTTGCCCTTTGTTTAGAACTGCAGAAAGGACTTTTGAAGTGGCTCAAGTGGTACAATGCCTGTCTAGAGCTGCAGAAAAATTTTTTATTCGTTTATTCACATATGCATACATTGTTTGGGTTATTTCTCCCCCCCACCCCCTCCCTCTCCACCCCACATCTCCTCGCTTCCAGGCAGAATCTGTTCTGCCATTATCTCTAATTTTATTGAAGAGAAAGTATAAGCAATAATAAGAAAGACAAAGCATTTTTGCTAGTTAACATAAGGATAGATATACAGAGAGATTCCTATCATTTCTTCTATGTACAAATGTGTTACATCCCAAGTTGATTCATCTGTAACTGATTTTTACACTGGTTTCTGATCCCATTCTCATGTTGACCTCTGTCACTTTAAGATTTCTGTATTAGTTCCTTTGCAGTGGGGACATCAAATACTATCATGTTTTAGGTTTCTAATCTATCCCCATACCTCCTGTGTGAGCTCTCCCCTTATCATGTGACCCAAGTCCAATCACATTGCTGTATTTGCCCTAGATCTCAAGTCCACATTTGAAAGATAACATATGATTTTTGGTCTTCTGAGACTGGCTAACCTTGCTCAGAATGATGTTCTTCAGCTCCATCCATTTACTTGCGAATGATAAGATTTCATTCTTCTTCATGGCTGAGTAAAATTCCATGATGTATAAAAACCACATTTTCTTAATCCATTCGTCAGTAGTGGGGCATCTTGGCTATTTCCATAACTTGGCTATTGTAAATAGTGCTGCAATAAACATGGGTGTGTAGGTGACTCTGGAGTAACCTGTGTCACATTCCTTCAGGTATATCCCCATGAGTGGTATTGCTGGATCATATGGCAGATCTATGTTTAGATTTTTAAGAAGCCTCCAAATTTTTTTCCAGAGTAGTATTAGCTTGCATTCCCACCAGTAGTGTATGAGGGCTCCTTTTCCCCACATCCTTGCCAACATCTGTTGGTGGTGGTGTTTTTGGTGATGGCTATTCTAATAGGGGTGAGGTGGAATCTTAGTGTGGTTTTGATTTGCATTTCCTTTTTATGGCTAGAGATGGTGAGCATTTTTCATTTGTTTTTTGGCCATTTGAATTTCTGCTTTTGAAAAAGTTCGGCTTAGTTCAGTTGCCCATTTCTTTATTGGTTCATAGATTTTGGGAGAGTTTAGTTTTTTGAGTTCCCTGCATATTCTGATTATCAGTCCTTTGCCTGATGTGTAGCTGGCAAATATTTTCTCCCACTCCATAGGTGGTCTCTTCAATTTGGAGACCATTTCTTTTGTTGTGCAGAAGTTTTTAGTTTTATGAAGTCCCATTTGTCCATACTTTCTCTTAGTTGCTGGGCTGTTGGTGTTCTATTGAGGAAGTCCTTGCCTATACCTATTACCTCCAGAGTGTTTCCTGCTCTTTCCTGTATCAACTTCAGAGTTTGGCGTCTGATATTAAGGTCCTTGATCCATTTTGAGTTGATACTAGTACAGGGTGATAAACATGGATCTAGTTTCAGTTTTTTGCAGGTGGATGGAAACCACTTTTTCCAACAACATTTGTTCAAGAGGGTGTCTTTCTCCATCGAATATTTTTAGTGCCTTTGTCAAAAATGTGGGTATAGTTGTGTGGATTCAAATTCAAATTCAGGTCCTTTATTCTGTTCCACTTGTCTTCATGTCTGTTTTTGTGCTAGTACTATGCTGTTTTTATTGCTATTGCTTTGTAATATAGTTTGAAGATGGATATTGTGACACCTCCAGTATTGCTCTTTTTGCTGAGTATTGCCTTGGCTATTTGCAGTCCGTTATGTTTCCAAATGAATTTTAGGGTTGATTTTTCAATCTCTGTGATGAATGTCATTGGGATTTTGATGGGAATTGCATTAAACATGTAGATTGCTTTTGGTAGTATAGCCATTTTTACTGTGTTGATTCTACCAATCCATGAGCATGGGAGATCTTTCCATCTTCTGTTGTCTTCCTTCATCTCTTTCTTCAGGGGTTTGTAGTTCTCCTTGAAGAGGTCATTCACATCCTTTGTTAAGTTTACTCCTAGGTATTTGAGTTTTTTGAGGCTATTGTAAATGGAATTGTTTCCATATATTCTTTCTCAGTTTGTTTGTTATTGTTGTATAGAAAAGGTAATGATTTTAGGGGAAATGATTCCAGTTTTTCACTATTAAGTGTGAGTTTGGCTATAGGTTTGTCATATATATCCTTTATAATGTTGAGGTACTTTCCTTCTATTCTTAATTTTCTTAGAGCTTTTATCATGAAGTGGTTAGTGAGCTTTCTTATGTGTTGTTGATTTTTGTAAGTTGATTTTCTATCCTGCCGCCTTGCTGTAGCTGTTTATGGTGTCTAGGAGTTTTTGGGTAGAGTTTTTTAGTCTTTAAGGTGTAGGATCATATCGTCTGCAAATTGGGATATTTTGACAGTTTCTTTACCTATTTGTATTCCTTTTATTTCTTCTTCTTGCCTAATTTTAGGGGAAATGATTCCAGTTTTTCACTATTAAGTGTGAGTTTGGCTATAGGTTTGTCATATATATCCTTTATAATGTTGAGGTACTTTCCTTCTATTCTTAATTTTCTTAGAGCTTTTATCATGAAGTGGTTAGTGAGCTTTCTTATGTGTTGTTGAATTCGATTTGTATTATTTACTGATGATTTTAGCATTGATGTTCATTAAGGAGATTGGCCTATAGTTCTTTTTGGAGGTGTCTTTGTCTGGTTTTGGGATGAGTGTAATACTGGCTTCATAAAATAAGTTAGGTAGTTTTCCTTCCCTTTCTATTTCATGGAACAGTTTAAGGAGGGTTGATACTAGTTCTTCTTTAAAGGCCTGGTGGAATTCAACAGAGAATCCATCAGGTCCTTGATTTTTCTTTTTTGGGAGACTCTTTATTGTTGCTTCAATTTCATTTTGTGTTATAGATGTAGTCAGGTGATTTATGTCCTCTTGGTTCAATTCAATGGTCATTAGTATCTAGAAATCTGTTCATTTCTTCAAGACTTTCAAGTTTATTAGAGTATATGTTCTCTAAGTAGTCTCTGATGATTTCCTGGGTTTCTGTGGTGTTTGCTGCTATCTCCATTTTTGCATTTCTAATTTTACTGATTTTGGTTTTTTTTAATCTCTCCTCATTTTAGTCAGGTTTGCCAGGGGCCTGTCAATGTTGTTTATTTTTTCAAAGAAACAACTTTTTGTTTCATTGATTCTTTGTGTGGTTTTTTTTTGGGTTTATTTCTATCTTATGGATTTTGGCTCTTATTTTTATTATTTCTCTCCTGTTTGTTTTGGGAGTTCCTTGTTCTTGTTTTTCTGGGAGTTTGAGATGTAGCGTTAGATCATTGATTTGAGATCTTTCTGTCCTTTAATATATGAACTCATGGCTATAAACTTCCCTCTTAGGACTCCCTTTGCTGTGTCCCATGGGTTCTGGTAGGTCTTGTTTTGATTTTCATTAATTTCCAGGAACCTTTTAATTTCCTCTTTTATTTCATCAATGACCCATTGATCATTGAGCAATGTGTTGTTCAGCTTCCAAATGTTTTCATGTTTTTTACTGTTATTTTTGTTGTTGAGTTCTAGCTTTAATTCATTGTGATCAGATAGAAAGCATGGGATTATTTCTATTTTCTTCTATTTGATGAACTTGCTTTATGCCCTTAGATATGGTCAATTTTGGAGAAGTTTCCATGGGCTGCTGAGAAGAATGTGTATTGTGCAGAAGTTGGATGAAATATTCTGTAGACATCAGCTAGGCCCATTTGATCTGTGGTGTGATTTAGATGTAGGGTTTATTTATTGATTTTTTGTTTTGATGACCTATTTATTAGTGATAGGTGGTTATTAAAGTCTTCCACTACCACTGTGCTGGAGTTTATATATATTTTTAGGTCCTTCAGAGTATGTTTGATGAAATTGTGTCCATTGATGTTGGGTGCATATAGGTTGTTAATTGTTATTTCCTTTTGGTGTATTTCCTGTTATTTGTATGGAATGTCCTTCTTTATCATGTTTGATAAATGTAAGTTTGAAATCTACTTTGTCTGAGATAAGTATTGCTACCTCTCTCTGTTTGGGGACCATTGGCTTCATAAATCTTCTTCAAGCCTTTCACCCACAGCCAGTGCTTATCTCTGTTAATGAGATTGGTCTCTTGTAACCAACAAATTGTTGGATCTTCCTTTATAATCCAGTTTGTCAAACGGTGTCTTTTGTGGGGGAATTAAGTCTGTTAACATTCAGTGTTAGTTTTGATAAGTATGTGATGATTCCTGTCATTTGATTGTCATTGTTGTTTAAGGATTTGATTGTGTGCAGCTAAATCAATGTTACTCTCTACTTTCTTGCCTTTTCTTCTCTTGTGGTTTGGTATTGCCTGCCCTTTCATGGTTTTGTAGTACTTCATTTTATTTGTGCAGGCCCTTTGAAGAATCTTTTGTGGTATTGGCTTGGTGGTCATATATCGTTTTAGTTTCTGCTTATCATGGAAGACTTTTCCATCTATTTTGAATGATAGTTTTGCTGGGTAGAGTATCCTAGGGTTTAAGTTATTTTTATACAGTGCCTGGAAGACCTCACCCCATGCTCTTCTTGCTTTTAAAGTTTCTGTTGAGAAATCTGCTGTGATTTTGATGGGTTTACCTTTGTATGTTATTTGTTTTTCTCTCTTACAGCCTTCAATGTTCTTTCTCTATTCTCTGTGCTTGTTGTTTTAATGATAATATGTCATGGGATTGTTCTATTTTGGTCAAGTCTGTTTGGTGTCTTGAAAGCTTCCTGTATGTGAATAGGCATAGTTTTCTGTATATTTGAGAAATTTTCTATTATTATTTTGTTGAATATATTACGAATTCCTTTTGCTTGCACCTCTTTTCTTTCTTCAATGCTCATGATTCTCAGGTTTGGTCTTTTGGTGGAGTTGGTGAGTTGTTTGAGTAATAGTTTTTCAGTTTTTCCTTTAGTTATCATTTCATCTTCAAGTTCTGAGATTCTGTCTTCTGCTTGCTCTAGTCTGCTGGAGTGACCTTCCATTGTGTTTTGTATTTCTGCTTCATTGTTTTTTTCTGAGGTTTTCCATATCATTGGTCATTTCCTCTTTAATAGTGTAAATTTTCATCCTTAATTCATTTATCTCTCTATTTATGGTGTTCTCTGTTTCACTTTGGTATTTATTTAGGGCTCCTATGAGTGCACTTATTTGTTTTTTTGTTTACTCATATTCTTAATTTTTGTTGTCTTGGAATTTCTTGAGTGTCTCCTGTACATTTTGGTTGACCTTGTCTTGTAACATATCCATGAAATTCTCATTGATTTCTTGCAGGCTTTTTTTCATGGTGTTCTTTTGGGGTTTGTTGTGTTACTTGGCATAGTCTATCTTTGTTTTGTTGGTTTCTGGAACTGGGTATCCATTTTCTTCATTTCCCTGTGAATCCTGAACTAATTTATTTTTGGAGGAATATAGTTTCGATCCCTTTTTCTTCTTCCTATCATTCCACTTGGTGCTGTTTCTGTCCCTGTTCTTTGTGCAATTTAGTATCAGCTAACTTGGCAAAGTAAAACTAATGAAAACAAGAAAGAAAGAGAAAATAGAGAAAGAAAGAAAAGAATGAAAAAGAGAACAAAGGAAATCATCAGGGTGAGATGGTGGACTAACAAAGAGTGAACAAGACAAACACTTAGAAGAAAAAGAAAAAATAAATTCCAGCTTCAGGAACAATGGACTTTCAGTCTTAGTAGTTCTCATGTTACTCCTTCAGCATCCAGTCCTGGTGTTGGTATTTAAGCAGTAGCTCTGTTGTAGTCTCACCAGGTGGTTGGGTCAAGAGACAAGCTTTGTGACCTGCTATCTGCCCTATTCCAGGTAGCATTTCATCTGCTGACTAATGTCATTTGGCTACTTTTGCAAGCTTTGTTTACTGAAAGTTTGCATGGAAAGCTGTTCCTCCCCCCTTCTCCAGTGGAGAGGCTTGTCAGCCAGCTACTTTTACAAGTTCTGCTTACTGAAATTTCACGTGGCGTTCAGCTCCTTGCCCCTCCCTCCCTTCTCTGGTGAGCTCAAAGCACCTCACCTTCTCTACTGCATGTCCTTTTCAGTTCCTTGTTTAGTATTCAGTTTTGTTTTTGCGAGGTGGGGTCAGTTTGTCCAGGGGCTATGCTGGTTTATCCCAGGGGTGGCTGTGGGAGTACCACGTGCCACTTATTTGCTTACTGGTTGGTCTGTGTCTCCCAAGCAGGTTTGGAGCCCACATCTGGCAGCATGGGAGCCCTCCTGTTTTCTCATGTAATGTGGCCTGGAGAAGCTTTGTATGAGCTCGGGGTTTGGGGTGTCAGAGTTTTGCTTATTCGTGGTGGTTTTTTCCTGCCAAGAATGGCTTCAGCGTCTCAGCAAGATTTTTGATTTATGGAGCTCATGCTGTCTGCTTCCTCCCCTTAGTTGCCATCTTGGATCTAGAAAAGTTTTGTAAACTTAAATTTCAAATTTTATTTCAGTCAACATATAACATTTTACATATTAGCAGGGTACAGTGTCAATATCTCAAAACATATATTATGCATAATTATCAGATCAGGGCAATTGGAATATCCATCACCAGGTACAATTATCATTCTTTGTGTGGATAGCATTAAAATTCTTTTCTACTAGCTATTTTGAATATGCAATTAATTTTGCCAAAGTATTTACCATACTGTGCTATAAAACAGAAGTTGTTCTTCTTATTCAATTACACCCCATCCTCATGTCTCTATCTCTTTTTCCATGTCTCTATCCAGCACACATTTCCCACTGGTGGTAACCACTACTTGATTACTTAAATGAGTTCAACTTTCTTAGCTTCTATGTGCAAGTGAGAGCATGAAATCATTGTCTTTAAGAGCTTTACTCATTTCCCTTAACATGATGTGCTCTGGTTCCACCCCAGTTCCTACCAATGACAAGATTACATTCTTTCTTTATGGATAAAAATATTCCATCTTGTATATACATCACATTTTCCTTATCTATTATTTCATTTCTGAACACTTAGGGTTTATTCCATATCTTGATTATTGTGACTAGAGTTGCAATTTATTTAAGTAGAAAGAGATAGGAGTCTAGTTTTTTTTATTCTGAGTAAAGATATGCAGTTTTCCAGTCTTTACTTCCTGAAGATATTTACTTTTCCAATGTATTTTCTTGCTGATTTTGTCAAATATTACTTTATAGTCAAGTAATATTTGAAATCAGTGTGGGTTGATTTCAAAATTTGTCTTCTGTTTAATTTGTCTATGTGATTGTTTTATATCAGTATAATGGTGTTTAGTTCCTATAGCTTAGGGTATATTTTGAAATCAAGTAGTATAGTACCTGCACCTTTTTTCTTTTTGCTCAGGATTCCTTTTATTCATCAGGTCTTTTGTGTTTCCATGTGAATTTGAGGATTGAGACAGTTTCCTATTTCTGCAAAGAATATAATTTATATTTTGATAAGGATTTCATCAAATCTGTTTATAACTTTGGATATTGTAGACATTTCAACATTATTAATTATAATCTGTGAACATGGGTTGCATTTCCATTTGTGTGTCTGTATGTTTTGTCTTCAATTTCTTTCATCAGTGTTTATAGTTTTCATTTGTTAAATTTATTCCCAGTTATTCAATGCATTTATAGGCATTGTTATTGAGAATTACTTCATTGCTGGTACACATAAACACTGCTGATTTTTGCAAGATGGTGTTGTATATTGTTACTTTGCTGAATCACTTAATCAGTTATAGTAGGTTTTTTGTAGAGTATTTAGGATTCCTTATATATAAGATGATGTCATCTGCAAATAATTTTATATTTCTATTAGATTATCATATTATTTTTATTGTAGTCTGTTGATGTGACATACTACATTATGGATTTGCATATGTTGTAACATTCTTGCACCTCGGGGATAAATGCAAATTGATCACGGTGTATAATGTTTTGCATATTTTGTTGGATTAATTTTGCTAGTATTTTGTAGAGAATTTTTGTATCAGATTCATTGGAGTTATTGCCTGTAAGTTACATTGTTGTTATTATTGTTTCCCTTGTCTGACTTTAGTATTGGTATAGTGATAGTCTTACACAATGAGATTGTTATCATGTCCTCCCTTTATTTTAGAATGACTTGACCAAAATTGGTTTTAAGTCTGTAAATTTTGGTTGAAATCTATCTCCTGGACTTTTCTTTTTTGGGAGACACTTATTACTAATTCAGTACGGTTGTTTATTATTGTTGTGTTTAGGCTTTCTATTTCTTTAAATATAAATTACATTTTCCAGAAATAAATCCATTTTTTTCTAGGTTTTCATATTTGTTCATAATAGTTGGTAATATTTCTTTATATTTTTGAGTAATCAGTTGTGATGCCTCTCTTAATCTCTGACTATTCATTTTGATCATTTGGGTATTTCTTTTATTCTTAAGATAGTGAAATATTTTTCAATGTTATCTTTTCACAAAACAACTTTTTGTTTCATTGATTTTTTGCATTTTTTTATAACCACAATTTTGGGTTTTTAAGTTTGTTTTCCTCTGATATCTATTATTTCCTTTCTTCTATTAATTTTGGGCTAGATTTTCTGCTTTTATTATTGTTTGAGCTTTATTTTTAGGTCATTTGGAATCTATCTACTTTTTTGATGTTGACCTCCATTGCTATAACAAAACATAGTACTAAGAATATTTTTTACTGTATTCCACTGGCTTTGGTATGTTGCATCTCTGTTTTGTTTCAAGAATTAATTTATTTTTCTTGGTATTTCATTTTTATTAGCATAAATTAATTATAAAAAGGGGTTTCATGGTTACATTTCTACACATGTATATAATGTACTTTAATGAAATTTAGCCATTTTATTACTTTTTTATACCCCCCTTTTAAAATAGTTTTTAGTGGGTTTCATTATACCATTTTAATATATATTATATCCATATTTATTGGCTCTTTTTTTTTGCCAGGACCTCATGTTTGCTAGGCAGGCACTCTACTACATGAGTCACTCCACCAGCCCCAATCTATATCTATATACTGTATTTCTATCTGGATGCTTGGGAACATATTATTTAATTTCCATATAATTGTATAACTTCTAAGGTTTCTCTCATATATGTCTAACGTCATCCCATCATGGTCAGAGAAGAAAAATCATTTTATTTTTGAAAATATTTGGGTTTTGTTTTTGTGGCCTCACATACCATCTGTTCTGAAAAAAATGTTTCCTATGCTGATGAGAAAATGTGAATGCTACAGCTCTTGGATTACATTTTCTATAGACATCTATTAGGACCACTTGTTATATTATATTTTAACTCTAGAGATACTGTGTTATGTTGTCTCTGGATGATCTGTCCATTGATGAAAGTGGGGTGTTGAAGTCCTGAATTATTATTGTGTTGGTGTCTGCCTCTCCCTTTATAGTCAATAATTTTTGCTCTTCTGTGTGAGTAGTCTCATGTATATGTATTCACAATTTCTAAATAATTTATTTGAATCTTATTATTATATAATATCTTCTTTGTCTTTTTTTACTTTCATTTAAGTTTTCTTTAAATCCCCCACCCCAAAATTAGTATAACTCATCCTGCTCAATATTTGTCCTCTTTTTGTGTGGGATATCTTGTCTCTCCCTTCCAATCCCTTTTAGTCTCTTTGTGTCTTTACCAGTGAGGTGAGTTTCTTGTAGGAGGCATATAGTTGGTTCTAGTTTTTAAAAAATCTGTTCAAGTCTTTATTTATATTTATTTATTCACATGTGCATTCATTGTTTGGGTCATTTCTCCCCCCTGCCCTCCTCCCCCACCCTCTCTCCCTTTCCCTTCTCAAGTCCAGGCAGGTCCTGTTCTGCCTTTATCACTACTTTTGTTGAAGAAAAGAGACAAGCCTAATATGGAAGACAAATCATTTTTGCTAGTTGAGTTGAGGATAGCTATACAGAAGTATTTCTAGCATTGCTTTTGTGTACACGTATTATGACCCATGTTGATTCATCTCTAACTGTTCTTTACCCTGGTTACTGATCCCCTTCTCATGATAACCTCTGCTGGTTTAGGGTTTCTGTGTTAGGTGTTTTGGGTTTTCTGCCTATTTCTATATCACCCAAAGGTGTTTTCCCCTTGTCATGTGGTCCCATTCCAACCACATTGCTGCATTTGCCCTAGATCTAAACTCTGCTCAGAATGATGTTTTCCAGTTCCATCCATTTACCTGCAAATGATAAGATTTCGTTGTTCTTCATGGCTGAGTAAAATTCCACTATGTACAAGTACCACATATTCTTGATCCATTCATCAATACTGGAGCACCTTGGTTGTTTCCATAACTTGGCTATTGTGAATAGAGCTGCAATAAACATGGGTGTGAAGGTGCCTCTGGAGTAACCTGTGTTGTATTCCTTTGGGTATATCCCCAGAAGTGGGATTGCTGGATCATATGGCAGGTCTATGTTTAGATTTTTAAGACGTCTCCAAATTTTTTTCCAGAGTGGTTGCACCAGCTTGCATTCCCACCAGCAGTGGATTAGGGTTCCTTTTTCCCCACATCCTAACCAACACATGCTGTTAGTGGTGTTTTTGATGATAGCTATTCTAACAGGGGTGAGGTGGAAGCTTAGTGTGGTTTTGATTTGCATTTCCTTCATGGCTAGAGATGGTGAGCATTTTTTCATGTGCTTTTTTGCCATTTGAATTTCTTCTTTTGAGAAAGTTCTGTTAAGTTCAATTGCCCATTTTATAATTGGTACATTGATTTTAGGAGAGTTTAGTTTCTTAAGTTCCCTGTATATTCTGGTTATCAGTCCCTTGTCTGATGTATAGATGGCAAATATTTTCTCCCACTCTGTGGGTGGTCTCTTCAGTTTAGAGATTTTTTCTTTTGTTGTGCAGAAGCTTTTTAATTTTATGAAGTCCCATTTGTCCATCCTTTCTCTTAGTTGCTGGGCTGATAGGGTTGTATTGAGGAAGTCCTTGCCTATAACTATTAGTTCCAGAGTGTTTCCTGCTCCTTCCTGTAGTAACTTCAGAGTTTGAGGTCTGATATTTAGGTCCTTGATCTATTTTGAGTTGATACTTGTACAGGGTGATAGACATAGATCTAGTTTCAGTTTCTTGCAGATGGATAACCACTTTTCCTAGCAACATTTGTTGAAGAGGCTGTCTTTTCTCCATCATATGTTTTTGGCACCTTTGTCAAAAATGAGGTGGGTATAGTTGTGTGGATTCATATCTGGATCTTCTATTCCACTGGTCTTCATGTTTGTTTTTATGCCAATACTGTGCTGTTTTTATTGCTATTGCTTTGTAATATAGTTTGAAGTCGGGTATTGTGATACCTCCAGCATTGTTTTTTTTTTTTTTGCTGAGTATTGCTTTGGCTATTTGCAGTCTCTAGTGTTTCCAAATGAACTTTAGAGTAGATTTTTCAATCTTTGTGATATAAGTCATTGGTATTTTTATGGGAATTGCATTAAACATGTAGATTGCTTTTGGTAGTATAGCCATTTTTACTATGTTTATTCTACAGATCCATGAGCATGGGAGATTTTTCCATCTTCTGTAGTCATCCTCGATCTCTTTCTTCAGGTGTTTGTAATTCTCCTGGTAAAGTTCATTCACATCCTTTGTTAAATTTATTCCTAAGTATTTGATTTTTTGAGGCTATTGTGAATGTAATTGTTTCCATATATTCCTTCTCAGTTTGTTTGCTGTTGGTGTATAAAAAAGCTAATGATTTTTGTAGGTTGATTTTGTATACTGCCACCTTACTGTAGCTGTTTATGGTGTCTAAGAGTTTTTGGGTCTTTAAGGTATAGGATATTTTGACAGTTTCTTTACCTATTTGTATTCTTTTTATTTCGTCTTCTTGCCTAATTGCTCTGACTAGGAATTCCAGTACTATGTTGAATAGAAGTGAGGATAGTGGGCACCCTTGTCTCTTTCCTGATTTTATGGGTAATAGTTTCAGTTTTTCACTGTTAAGTATGATGTTGCCTGTTAGTTTTCATATATGGCCTTTACAATATTGAAGTATATTCCTTCTAGTCCTAGTTTTCTTAGAGCTTTTATCATGAAGTGGTGTTGGATCTTGTTGAAGGCTTTTTCTACATCTATTGAGATGATCAAGTGGTTTTTATCTTTGCTTCTATTGATGTGCTGTATTACATTTATAGATTTGTAATGAACCATCCCTGCATCCCTGAGATAAAGCCAATTGGTCATGGTGTATGATCTTTGTGATGTGTTGTTGTATTCAGTTTGCCATTATTTTATTAAGGATTTTTGCACCAATACTCATTAAGGAAATTGGCCTATAATTCTCCTTTTTGAGGTATCTTTGTCTGGTTTTGGGATGACAGCAATATTGGATTCACAGAATGAGTTAAGCAGTGTTCCTTCCCTTTCTAGTTCGTGAGACAGTTTAAGGAGAGTTGGTATTAGTTCTTCTTTAAACGTCTGATAGAATTCAGCAGTGAATCCATTGGGTCCTGGACTTTTCTTTTTTGGGAGACTCTTGATTGCTGCTTCAATTTCTTTTTGTGTTATAGTTCTATTCAAGTGATTAATATCTACTTGGTTCAGTTTTGGGTGGTTGTGAGTTTCTAGAAATCTGTCCATTTCTTCAAGATTTCCATGGTGTTTGTTTTTATCTCCCCTTTTGCATTTCTGATTTTACTGATTTGGGTTTTTTCTCTCCTCATTTTAGTCTTGTGTTCTAAAGGGGTCTGTCATTCTTATTTATTTTTTCAAAGAACCAGCTTTTTGTTTCATTGATTCTTTGTATTTTTTTTTGTTTCTATTTTATTGATTTCAGATCTTATTTTAATTATTTCTTTCCCTCTGCTTGTTTTGGGATTTGCTTGTTCATGTTTTTCTAGGAGTTTGAGCTGTAGTATTAGGTCATTGATTTGAGATCTTCCTGTCCTTTTAATATATGCATTCACGGCTATAAACTTTCCTTTTAGGACAGCCTTTGCTGTGTCCCATAGGTTCAGGTATGTCATGTTTTCATTTTCATTAACTTCCAGGAACCTTTTAATTTCCTCTTTTGTTTCATCGATGACCCATTCATCATCAAGTAATGTGTTGCTCAGCTTCCAATTGTTTGCATGTTTTTTACTGCTGTTTTTGTTGTTGATTTCTAGTTTTAATGCATTGTGGTCAGATAGAATTCATGGGATTATTTCTATTTTCTTATATTTGCTGAGGCTTGCTTTGCACCCTAAGATGTGATCAATTTTAGAGAAAGTTCCATGGGCTGCTGAGAAGAATGTGTATTTGCAGAAGTTGGATGACATCAGCTAGGTCCATTTGCTCTATGGTATGATTTATTTCTAGGATTTTTTTTTATAGATTTTTCTGTTTGGCTGACCTATCTACTGGTGATAGGGGATTATTAAGGTATCCCAGTATCACTGTGTTGGAGTTCACATATGTTTTTAGGTCCTTCAGAATATGTTTGATGAAATTGTGTGCATTGACGTTGGGTGCATGTAGGTTGGCAATTGTTATTTCCTTTTGGTGTATTTCCCCTTTTATTAGTATGGAGTATCCTTCTTTATCTCATTTGATCAATGTAGGTTTGAATTCTACTTTGTCTGAGATAAGTATTGCTACTCCTGCCTGTTTTCGGGGACTATTGGCTTGGTAAATCTTCTTCCAGTCTTTCCCTTTCAGCCAGTGCTTATTTCTGTCAATAAGGTGGGTCTCCTGTAGGCAGCAGATTGTTGGATCTTCCTTTTTAATCCAGTTTGCCAGTTGGTGCCTTTGATGGGGAAATATAGTCCATTAACATTCAGTGTTAGTATTGAAAAGTATGTGGTTATCCCGGTCATGTAGTTGTTTTTGTTGATTAAGAGTTTGATTATGTGTAGCTGAATCAATGTTACTTTTTACTTTTTAGGCTTTTCTTCTCCTGTGTTTGGTATTGCCTGTCCTTTCATGGTTTTGCTTGCTTTCATTATCTGTGTGCAGAATTCCTTGGAGAATCTTTTTTAGTGGTGGCTTTGTGGTCATATATTGTTTTAATTTCTGCTTATCATGGAATACTTTTATTTTTCTATCAATTTTGAATGATAGTTTTGCTGGGTAAATTATCCTAGGGTTGAAGTTATTTTCATTCAGTGCTTGGAAGATCTCACACCATGCTCTTCTTGCTTTTAATGTTTCCGTTGAGAAATCTGCTGTGATTTTGATGGAATTACCTTTGTATGTTATTTGTTTTTTCTCTCTTACAGCCTTCAATATTCTTTCTCTAGTCTCTGTATTTGTTGTATTAATGATCATACATTGTGGGGTAGCTCTATTTTGGTCAGGTCTGTTTGGTGTTCTGGAGGCTTCTTGTAGCTGAATTGGCATAGTTTTCTCTATATTTGGGTTATTTTATACTATTATTTTGTTGAATACAGTACTCATTCCTTTTGCTTGTACCTCTTCTCTTTGTTCAATGCCCATGATTCTCAGGTTTGGTCTTCTGATGGGGTTAGTGAGTTCTTGCATTTTCTTTTCACAAGTCTTGAGTTGTTTAACTAATAGTTCTTCAGTTTTTCCTTTAATTGTCATTTCATCTTCAAGTTCTGAGATTCTGTCTTCTGTTTGTTCTATTCTGCTGAAATGGCCTTTCATTTTGTTTTGTATTTCTGTTTTGTTCTTCTTTCTGAGGTTTTCCATATCATGGGTTACTTCTTCTTTAATATTGTCAATTTTTGCCTTAATTCATTTATCTGTCTGCTTATGGTGATCTCTGTTTCACTTAGGTGTTTATTAAGGGTTCCTATGATTTCAGTTTTTTGTTTCTGTGTTTTCTGATATTCTTGAGTTTTGTTGTCTTGGAATTTCTTGAGTGCCTCCTGTACATTTTGTTGATAATGTCTAATGGCATCTCTATGAAATTCTCATTAATTACTTGTAGAATTTCTTCTTTCAGGGTGTTCTTGTGCTTTTCATTGGATTCCTTGGTATAGTTTATCTTTGTTTTTTTGGAGTCTGGGTTTGGGTGTCTGTTTTCTTCATTTCAATGTAAATCCTGTACTACTTTATTCTTTGTGGCAGAATGGTTTCCATTCCTTTTTCTTCTTCCCATATTTCCACTAGGTACCATTTCTGTTCCTGGACTATGTGCAATTTGGTATTAGCTTGGTTACAATATTAATACTAACAAAATTGTGAAAGAAGGATGAAAAAAAGAGATGGAAAGATAAAAGGAAGAGAGAAGAGAGGAAAAAAATAAAGAAGAAATAAAAAAATGGGAGAGATGGTGGGTGATCAAACAACAAACCAGGCTGCTAAACACTTAAATATGGGAGAAAAAAATTTACCAGTTCTGGAACAGTAGGATTGTTGGCTTAGTTGTTTTCAGTTCTTTAGTGTCCAGTCCAGTGAGTGTCTTTTAGGCATGCTTGGAGCCCTGTAGTGTCGACCCAAGTGGGGTCCTGGTGGGGTGGTTATCTGGGAAGTCTGTAGAGCTGGGGCTGGCTCCACCCAAGGGCTGAGGTTCCTGGAAGCCTGGTGGATGCAGCTATCTCATGCCAGGCTGGTGCCTGTCCCAGAGGAGTGGGGCTCCAGTCATTCCACATGAATCTGGAGCCCAACAGGTCCTGATGGGTGGGGAGAGTCCAAGAGGGGGTGTCCTGTCATCCCACACATAGTTGGGGCTCAGCAAGGCCTGAAGGGTGGTGGGCGTGGGTGAGGGATCTGCTGTCCCTGCAAGCTGTGTGACCGGCTCTGGGCTCAGGTCTGGTGTGGACTGGTCATGGGGATCCCAGTGGTTATGGATCTGGTTGCTCGGCCAAGGGCAGGTATTCCAGCATGGTGTGGGTTTGGGGGCTGGAGGCTGATGTGGCTGAGGGGCAGGTATGCCACCGTGTATGGGTCTGGTGCTGTGTTGTGGCCTGGTGCACCCCAATGGGTGGAGAGCTGGCATAATGGAGCAGTGACTCTGCAGACCTACGGGGCTGGGATTTGGCAGGCTGGTTGTTCTTTTATTAGATAGTGGCATGATGAAGACTTCCACGATCTAAGTGTTCAGAGTGCTGTGTTTTTAGCTCTCCCTGGTGTTTCACCTCAGTCAGGCATGTCTCCAGCTTTTTGGCAGGGTCTCTGGGTCAGGAGCACATGAGGTCTGCGGCTCTGTTTCCATCACCTTCTTGGATCCCTTTTTTTAAAATTGTAGAATATAATCCATTTATATTCATGGAAATTGAAGAAAATAAAAATGAATGGGTTGTGAAGAATGAAGAGTTTCACCTTCTTATTTGGAAGTTTGACTGTACTCTGCATTGTCACTACTGGACTTCAGAAATTATAATATATAATTACAATTCTTTTTTTTTAAAACTAAGACAGAAAAATTGTACATGTTTGTGAGTTATCATGTGATGTTTTGATTTTTAATATTGTGTAATGTTCTTAAAGTAAGTATATCTATGTACTCAAACATTTACCATTTTTTTGTGGTGAAAACATTCAAAATTCTTTTATTTTAAAAAAAATAACAACAAAAAAAACACAACAAAAGAGTTGGTCTGTAAACTAAAAAGACCACCCACAGAGTGGGAGAAAATATTTGCCAGCTATACATCAGACAAGGGACTGATAACCAGAATATATGGGGAATTTAAGAAACTAAACTCTCCTAAAATCAATGAACCAATTAAGAAAAGGGAAACTGAACTAAACAGAACTTTTTCAAAAGAAGAAATCAAATGGCCAAAAAACACATGAAAAAATACTCACCATCTCTGGCCATAAAGGAAATGCAAATCAAAACCACACTAAGATTCCACCTCACCCCTTTTAGAATAGCCATCATCAAAAACACCACCACCAACAGTGAGGTGGTGAGGATGTGGGAAAAAAGGAACCCTAATCCACTGCTGGTGGGAATGCAAGCTGGTGCAACCACTCTGGAAAAAAATTTGGACACTTCTTAAAAATCTAAACATAGACCTGCCATATGATCCAGCAATCCCACTTCTGGAGATATACCCAAAGGAATACAACACACTTTTACTCCAGAGTCTCCTGCACACCCATGTTTATTGCAGCACTATTCTCAATAACCAAGTTATGAAAACAACCAAGATGCCCCACTACTGATGAATGGATCAAGAAAATGTGGTACTTTTATATAGTGGAATTTTACTCAGTCATGAAGAAAAATGAAATCTTATCATTTCAGATAAATGGATGGAACTGGAAAACATCATTCTGAGTGAGGTCAGCCAGGCTCAGAAGACCAAAAATTGTATGTTCTCCCTTGTATGCGGACTTTAGATCTAGGGCAAATGCAGCAATGTGGTTGGACTTGGATCACAAGACAAGGGGAGAGCACATATGGGAGATATAGGAATAGGTAGAAAACCCAAAACATGAAAGAATTTGATGTCCCCACTCCAGAGGAACTAATACAGAAACCTTAAAATGACAGGTTATCACTAGCAGGGGACCAGGAACCAAAGTAAAGATCAGTTAGAGTTGAATCAGCATGGGTTGTAACACATGGGTACATGAGAGCAATAGTAGGAATCTTTCTGTATAGTTATCCTTAACTCAACTAGCAAAAACGCTTTGTCTTTCTTATTATGGTTATGTCTTTTCTTCAACAAAATCAGTCACAAGGGCACAACAGGACCTGCTTGAAACTGAGGAGGGGAGGGGGGGAAGGGTTGGGGAGGTGGGCAGGGTGGAGAAATGACCCAAAAATGTATGCACATGTGAATAAATGAACAATAAAATTGTTAAATATCAATGTATACTTGCAAATCAGTTATTTAAATCATGTTAAGAAGGCAGAATAGGGTTTTCTGTTATAAGAATCTAATACTGTTTCCACTTTCATATTTCAAATCTAAGTATCGGAGGAAAATGTTCTATATTCCTTCTATACTACCTTTCTGTGGTATAGTTATACATTGGTGTTTTACACATTTTGCTAACATAAAGAAAACCCCAATTAAAATTCTTCTGTCAAATTTATAAGTGTTGACATGATATAAACTATTGATCTTTATGTTATCACTTGGCGACTTTGTACTCCATTGAAATATTGCAGGGTATTTAACAAGACTGCAGTCAAGGTGTAATTCATGGTTGCAGTCACCTCACTGGTTGACTGGAGAGGAATTATTGTCAGAGTAACTCATGTGCTCATAGGTAGGAGGTTCTTGAAGGATGATAGGATCCTCTCTCAGATATTTCCCATATGGTAGTTGCCTTCTGTTGGTGCAAGCACACAGGTGACAGAGCAACAAAGGGCCAGGCCTATCCTTCTCTCAAGATATGTCACAAGTAAAGCATGAGGGTTTAATTTGATTAAAGCACTATATAAGCATACCTGAAGTACCAAGGTGAAAACCTCTTGGACTGTCAACATACACTTAAGAAATAAAGGGAAAGAAAGTATTTTCTGTGGGTGGATATCAAAGGGAGGTGGGTGGGCATAAGAAAAGGGTGAATATGATGGGTGCATTTTGTATTCATATATAAAAAAAGAATGAAGCCTGTTGAAATTGTTCTAAGAAGGGGGAGAAGGGAAGTGGGAGAATGATGAAGGGGGTAAATCTAACTAAGGTTTATTGTAAGCACATATGTAAATAACACAATGAATCCCCTTGTACAAATATTATATGCTAATAAATTTATAAAAAGATGCTACTCTAAGCTCCTCAAGAATAAGGTATATCAGGCTATTTTCCAGTATGCCCCCACCCACCCATCAGGCCACCAGTCTTTTAACATAATATTCCTGAAGAAAAACTGACAGATGGGTATATCTACTACTTTTTGTCCTGGAAATTTGTACAATCTCAACTATGCTGACCTGGAGTGAAAAAGAGCAACACCAAATCTTTTCCACCTATAGGGACTCAACACCACATCACAATAAGCTACAGTCATTCTGGATTCCAATGCAGCAAATGTACCCAGTGGCTTCTCATTTTTGCTCTCCAGCAATATACCTTTTTTCCTCCACAATGAATTACCTTTTGATTTTCATATGTGCATTTGTACAATTGAAGTCCTTAATAACATATTCTTTTGTCCCATCCTTATTGAAGTTGATATAGTAGCTTGTATGGGAATTATTACCTGTGCACACATTCCACGCTTATGTATGAGAACCTCACTGAAGAGTTTTATGATTGACAAAAGTAGACATTGTTTTGTCATTGAATAGTATAATGAAACCTGAATACATGCCCAATTAAGTTGAATATAGAATAAGGAATGTCATTTGTCTGTATGAGGACAGATACCAGAAGTAAAAAGAGGCTCATAAAGTGGTTGTCTTTTTCCAAAATTCTCATTCAAGAGACACTATACACGTGACAACGCCCACAATCCCACATCCTTTGTTTTTTTATTTAATTTTTAAATTTTTATTTTATTCATATGTGCATACAATGTTTGGGTCTTTTCTCCCTCCTCCCCCCGCCCCTCCCTTTCCCTCCTTACCCACTCGCTACCCAGCAGAAACTATTTTGCCCCTATCTCTAATTTTGTTGTAGAGAGAGTATAAGCAATAACACGAAGGACCAAGGGTTTTTGCTGGTTGAGATGAGGATAGCTATAGAGGGAGTTGACTCACATTGATTTCCTGTGCGTGTGTGTTACCTTCTAAGTTAATTCTTCTTGAATTAACCTTTTCTCTAGTTCCTGGTCCCCTTTTCCTATTGGCTTCAGTTGCTTTAAAGTATCTGCTTTAGTTTCTCTGCATTAAGGGCAACAAATGTTAGCTAATTTTTTAGGTGTCTTACCTATCCTCATACCTCCCTTGTGTGCTCTTGCTTTTATCATGTGCTCAAAGTCCAATCCCATTGTTGTGCTTGCCCTTGATCTAATGTCCACATATGGGGGAGAACATATGATTTTTGGTCTTTTGGGCCAGCTTAACCTCACTCAGAATGATGTTCTCCAATTCCATCCATTTATCAATGAATGGTAACATTTCGTTCTTCTTCATGGCTGCATAAAATTCCATTGTGTATAGATACCACATTTTCTTAATCCATTCATCAGTAGTGGGGCATCTTGGCTGTTTCCATAACTTGGCTATTGTGAATAGTGCCACAATAAACATGGGTGTGCAGGTGCCTCTGGAGTAACCTGTGTCACAGTCTTTTGGGTATATCCCCAAGAGTGGTATTGCTGGATCAAATGGTAGATCAATGTCTAGCTTTTTAAGTAGCCTCCAAATTTTTTTCCAGAGTGGTTGTACTAGTTTACATTCCCACCAACAGTGTAAGAGGGTTCCCTTTTCCCCACATCCTCACCAACACCTGTTGTTAGTGGTGTTGCTAATGATGGCTATTCTAACAGGGGTGAGGTGGAATCTTAGTGTGGTTTTGATTTGCATTTCCTTTATTGCTAGAGATGGTGAGCATTTTTTCATGTGTTTTTTGGTCATTTGAATTTCTTCTTTTGAGAAAGTTCTGTTTAGTTCACTTGCTCATTTCTTTGTTGGTTCATTAATTTTGGAAGAATTTAGTTTTTTAAGTTCCCTATATATTCTGGTTATCAGTCCTTTGTCTGATGTGTAGCTGGCAAATATTTTATCCCACTCTGTGGGTGGTCTCTTCAGTTTAGAGACCATTTCTCTTGTTAGCAGAAACTTTTTAGTTTTATGAAGTCCCATTTATCTATGCTATCCCTTAGTTGCTGTGCTGCTGGGGTTCCATTGAGAAAGCTCTTGCCTATACCTATTAATTCCAGAGTGTTTCCTACTCTTTCCAGTATGAACTTTAGAGTTTGTGGTCTGATATTAAGATCCTTGATCCATTTTGAGCTAGTATTGGTATAGGGTGATATACATGGATCTAGTTTCAGTTTTTTGCAGACTGCTAACCAGTTTTCCCAGCAGTTTTTGTTGAAGAGGTTGTCTTTTCTCCATTGTATATTTTTAGCACCTTTGTCAAAGACAAGTTGGTTATAGTTGTGTGGCTTCATATCTGGGTCCTCTATTCTGTTCCACTTCTCTTCATGTCTGTTTTTGTGCCAGTGCCATGCTGTTTTTATTGTTATTGCTTTGTAATATAGTTTGAAGTCAGGTATTGTGATACCTCCAGCATTGTTCTTTTGACTGAGTATTGCCTTGGGTATTCGTGGTCTCTCATGCTTCCATATAAATTTAATGGTAGATTTTTCAATCTGTTTAATGAATGTCATTGGAATTTTGATGGGAATTGCATTAAACATGTAGATTACTTTTGGGAGTATCGACATTTTTACTATGTTGATTCTACCAATCCATGAGCATGGGAGATCTCTCCACTTTCTATAGTCTTCCTCACTCTCTTTCTTCAGAAGTTTAGTTTTTCTCATAGAATTCATTCACATCCTTTGTTAGGTTTGCACCTAGGTATTTGATTTTTTTTGAGGCTATTGTAAATGGAATTGTTTTCATATATTCTGTCTCAGTTTGTTCATTATTAGGTATAGAAAGGCTAATGTTTTTTCTATGTTGATTTTATATCCTGATACCTTGCTATAGCTATTGATGGTGTCTAGGAGCTTTTGAGTAGAGTTTTTTGGGTCTTTAAGGTATAGGATCATATCGTCTGCAAATAGGGATATTTTGACAGTTTCTTTACCTATTTGTATTCCTTTTATTCCTTCTTCTTGTCTAATTTATCTGGCTAGGAATTCCAGTACTATGTTGAGTAGGAGTGGAGATAGTGGGCATCCTTGTCTGGTTCCTGATTTTAGAGTGAATGGTTTCAGTTTTTCTCCATTAAGTACAATGCTGGTTGTAGGTTTGTCGTATATTGCTTTTGTAATGTTGAGGTACTTTCCTTCTATTCCTAGTTTTCTTAGAGCTTTTATCATGAAATGATGTTGGATCTTATCAAAGGCTTTTTCTGCATCCTTTGAGATGATCAAGTAGTTTTTGTCTTTGCTTCTGTTAATGTGATTTATTATGTTTATTAATTTTTGTGTGTTGAACCACCCTTGCATTCCTGGGATGATGCCTACTTGGTCATGGTGAATGATCTTTTTCACCATATCATTTCTATTATCTGTAATTCCTATCATAAGGAAAGATTACCAACCACTTTTAGTTGGTTACTGTGACTCTTCAAAACTTACTTCAAGAAGGTATTAATACATAGTTATGGTTTTCTAAAACATCAAATAAAAGAAAAATAATCAAAGCATTACTTGTGGGGGAAGTTTACCATGGGATATCGGAAGGCAAATTTATTGTCTCACATACAAGGTCTTTGCTACATTTTAGGTTAAGAAATAGTTTACTTGGCTGGTAACATGGACATTTGCAATCTTAGGGTAAAATAAGAGAAGTAAAAGCTCAAGGTATGTGCAATTAAATTGTTGACAGTAATTCTCAGACACCAGTAGAGATATACAACAACTGGAAATATGAGACTACCACTGACCTCTCAGTTGGACACATGAACAAAGGAACATATTTAAAACAATATTTATTTCTCGGGCACATTTTGAAAAAATTAACTGCAGACAACTCACAGTACACACTACCTCCACATGTAGTGATTTATCACTTAGTATTCAGTAAAAATGAAACAAGTTCATCATTTTAACAGAGATAACTGAATATAGACAATTGACAGAATGGTGACAATAACACAAAGGCAAAGAAAAACAATGTAGCTACAGAGATAGTGGCCAATTGGGGATTTCTAAGGCATAAGGACTTCAGACTGTGACAAGAGTGCTGAAATATACTGATTTTTCCTAGAAGTGAAGTTTAGTGACCATGAATGAAAGTTTGTTAAAGAAAAACAGGTGGAAAAGAGAGTAGTGATTTCAAGAGTCCCCATGGAGCATCAAAAGAGAACTATAGAATGGTGAAATTGGGGCAGAAAAAATCACTAAAAAGGTAACACAAGAACAAGTACTATGGTGTTAAAGAAGTGTAATTAAAGGAAGATATTTGAAGGAAACCCCCTCACTTTCTCCCATAATAAGCTCAATTCTCTTTCCAATTGAGCTTGACCCATTTCAGAACAACATCTGAACCTCTCAGAAGCTCTTTTGAAACTTTAGTTAGGTCCATTCAAATCAGAATCTCTGGTGAGGGGATAGTCATCAGTTTTTCAAGCTCCCCAGGTGATTCAAATAAAAGCCAAACTTGAGGACCTGTACATGATCCCTGGACATAAATTGCCTAAATAGATATCTTATGTGTAATTTTACATGAAAATATACATGAACTGTGAAAATGGATGAAGAGATGTAAAACTTTAATATATAAAAGCAAGTTCAGCATTTTACCTAGAAGTAAGGGTCATTGCTAAAAAATTATAGATGCTGCCTGAATGCATTGATTTAGAATCAGTGTTTTGTGAGGAAGAAAAAATTGGGTGATTTGAGGAATTCTCACAGAATTCAACTAAAGACAGATTAAAAGAAGCAATATTCTGACATGAAACAGACTGAAATAAAAGCCTTGAAGACACAAAAATAACATGACCAAGAATGAAGAATTTTGAGGTCTAGGAGATTGGCTTACACACCCAAACCATAGAAAGTATGGAAGAAATAATGAGATTAAACTTTCAGTAATAAAAGAGACTGGGGACACAGAGGTGTATACAGGATGGTAAGGTTAAGAAGCTAAAAGTATCTTGCAACAAGAGTGAGAATAAGATAATGAGATTAGATTATTCTACTCTGAAGCTTCCACAGAGCACTTTTAATGTCCCTGTTCCTCAGGCTGTAGATGAAAGGATTTAGCATAGGGGTGACCAGAGCATACATCACTGAGGCCACTGAATTCTTTTTAGGGGAGTTTGATACAGATGACTGAAGGTACACTCCAATTGCTGTTCCATAAAATAAGCAAACCACAGAGAGGTGAGACCCACAGGTTGAGAAAGCTTTATATTTTCCACCTGATGGGATTCTCAGAATGGAGGAAATAATTTTATAATAAGAGAATAATATGCCTGAAATGGGGAAAAACCCATATATGGTAACAGCCAAATACTTGAAAATGTTGTTAGAGAAGCTGTCAGAACAGGTAAGATCAAGAAGTTGAGAAGGGTCACAATAAAAGTTAGAAATTTCCACATTTTTGAAATATGTAATTTGTACCACAAATAAAATGTGTACCTGACAGCCCAACATGCTAACCAACAAAGACACCAAAACTAAGAATCCACACAATTGAGGGTGCATAATGACCATATAGTGCAAAGGATGAGAGATGGCCACAAACCGGTCATAGGCCATCACAGTCAGAAGCATACAATCCATATCTGCAAAAAGGATAAAAAGGGACATCTGTGTCAGGCAGCCCACATAGGAGATGACTCTGCTGTGAGTTTGAATGTTCACAATCATCTTCAAAACTGTGGTGGAGACAAAGCAGATGTCAGACAAGGACAGGTTGGAGAGGAAGAAGTACATGGGGGTGTGGAGGTGGGAGTCAGAGCTGACAGCCACAATGATGAGAAGGTTCCCAAGCATTGTGATCAGATACATGCACAGGAACAGTCCAAACAGGATGTGCTGCAGTTCTGGATCCTCTGATGGCATGATGAGATGGAATTCTGAGACATGTGTTAGATTTTGTGATTCTATATTGTTTGGACACCTTTTGAAAAAGAAAATTCACTGTAAACAAATAGGCACTCATCACTAGTTAAGTTTATGTGTTCATATGTTTTGAATTATGCTATCTGTTGCTTAGGGCCATTTGGTAAATCATACCTTCTGTGAACAAAGATGAAGCAATTACTTGGAATTATTTTAAATCCAAATCAAACAAAATAAAATGTTTTCACTTGAGTTTCACACACCTTCAGCAATATTTCTCAGTTGTGACAAACCTAGTAATCTAGAATTCTTTATTCTTAGCTTTTTTGCCCTCTACCTCCTTCTATGCACTCCTACTTTAGAGACATTCACCTGAACAATGTAATACAATCAAGAATATTAGAAATAGCATGTCTATAGTTACAATAACATACAGAATACTGTTTTTTCTAAGCAGTATTGTACCTCTTTGCTGTAGTTAATTTTGAGATAGGGTCTTAATTTGTGCCTGGGGCAGCCTATTCCATGATCATCCCATTTGTGTTTCTCTGTGTGGCTGGGGATAAGAGACACATGTCACTGTGCTCAGACATTGGTTGAGACTGGGTCTTGTGAAGTTTTTGCCCTGGCTGGCCTCCAACTGCAATCTTCCCAATCTCTGCCTCCCATAGCTAGAATTAAATGCTTGTTCCACTGCACCTTGACTTCAGAACACTCTTAGGATGACATGGAGAGGAATAAATATCTTTTTCCTGTAAAAATTATTCAAATTAAATGAAATTAAGAACCAGTGGAATGTACCTTATTTTATTTTATGACAAAGGTACACAGTTTTTTACATAGTTATTTATAAAGCCTCTTCTGAGGGTGCCACCCAGGTAAGCCCAGTGTGCAGATCCAAATACATCTAACCCCAGAGAAAAGTTTTGCCTTAGCAATCTGATTAAAGACCCCCACACATGACTGTGGACTGGTTTGAGGGATAACTCTGCTGGGTGACAGGGTCTCTATCAATAGGAAGGACATAGAAGCGAGTAGTTGGCTGGCTAGAGCTCAGCATTCAGCTCTTGCCCCAAGACAATGAAGGGCATACAGGCAAGCTGGCAAGGGGTATATGTATATACACAAGTGACAGGAACTACTTGCTAGGTGAGAAAGTGGGGGAAAAACACTGTGAACACCGTGGAAAAGCCAGAGCAGCCATTGGACTCCCTGAGCAGGGAAAAACACAGGCTTCAAGAGTTGCACAGTTCTTTCTCATCCAGTAGCTGTGCTTCAGGACCTCGCCCCAACCTCCAATTTCTACCTCACATTCCTGGAATTGCCCTACTGAACCCCAGTAGAGCAGCCCAAACACTGAAAATTTCTACTACATTATAGGACCTGTGTGGCTCTACACTAGCAGCTATGCATAATACAGAGCCTTCCTCCCAAGCTACACCTGGTCAATCCAGGGTCCTGTGGGGGTGTACATGAGTAAACACAACAGGTGAATGTCAGACAGAAAGCTGATGACCAGAAATTAGAGGAGAACATCTATTGTATGACAGAGACCAATGGATATACACTCTTGTCAACAAGGAAGAATTACTGAATTAAAAAAATTATTTTAAAAATGAGGATCCAAGATGGCAGATAGATGAGGAATGCAGAAACCTCAAGCCATACAATTTTAGAAAAATATTTCAGAGTCATGGTAGCTAGACAAGAGAAATTCTGATTTTTTTTTTTAGCCAAGCAAATTACTGCCAACATATAGGGTGCACATAAAGTTCAACAACTTACCCTTAAAACAGCTTTTAGTCAACATAGCAGCTGGGGAAGGTCCAGCATGGGCTGGGACAAGCACATTTGCCGGTCTACCTCAAGGACCCCCCCTTTTTTCTTTCTTTTTCTTGGAAGAAGCAGAGGACTGTGGAAAAATTGAACTAGATTCTGTGATGTACTGAACCCACATTATGCAGACACAGCATATATGCACCCCATGACTGGCCCCAACTCTGCCAGAGTCAATTTACAACCCCAACAGGTGAGCACACAGATAATTTATCTTCAAGGGGACCACATAGTCCAGTGAAGCTGGCAGGCAGATTGCACCCCACCTCAACAAAACTAACAAAACTGAATGCCATAGACAGAGAACATAATTCACCTCTTCTTGGTGGGGGTAGGGAAAAACGTGAATCTGACCTCCCAGTGTGGGAGTGGGGCAGAACACTGAGCTTAAATCCCAGGATTATGGGTGGGCAAAATGCTGAGTTACCTTATTTTGTTGGCGGAGGGACTGACATGCCAGAGTGAAAGCAGTGGTAGAGTGACACAGCGGCTGCCTGGTGAAATCAGAAACACATTTGACCACCTTGGAAAATCTGGTAGTGAGCTGAAAAGTGAGTGATCATAGAGCTAAGTTGCAATTTGCTCTGTGGGCAGAAGGGACCAGCGACAGTTCACAAACCAGTTTCCTGGCCAGACCTCTTCAGAGATCCTGCCTGCATCAGACAGCCAATCACACCAAGGAAGCAATGGTCTCAAACACCCTGAGCCTACTACCCCCAAAGTTGTACAACAAGAAGTAGCAACATCCATTGCCACACAGTCTACCATACCAAACTTGAGAAGGGACAGGGACACTGAGAAACTCCCTATCAAAGTTCCATCACCTGGATTTGAAGTCAAAGGAATAAATCCAGAGATTTTAGCAGACTGATTTCCCTCCTTTTTAAACTTACTATTTTTAATTTAAACTATTATTTTCTTATCTTTATTTTTCTTCATTTTATCTCTTTTTGTGCTACAATCCATTGTTACAGATCTCCTTCTTCCTCTATACCCAAATATCAATCTGCTTAGCCTTCTCTTGCCCCACTTTCCTTTCTCTTCTCCAAGTATTTTTCTGCCCTTTTCTTCCATTCTGTCCTTGTTTCTCCTCATTTCTCTCTTTGCCTTTCCCTACATTTCACTACACTGCTCCCACCACCTCAACACTCATCACTCAATGAATAGTCTACTATACCCTTACCCCATCTGTCCTATCCCTCTCCAATTCCTGACAAAACACCCTCCCTCACAACAACCAAACTATACCTTAACACACATTAAAGTTCTATTACTCTATAACCCCCACACCTCACCCCCCTCACCACATCCCCCTTTTCTGCCCCCTTCTCTAGTGCCATCTTTTAAATTCCTGAGTATGTATTTCTATCCAAAAACCCATTATCAAATCAGTTACCACTATTCATAGATAATATCACCAAGGGGCTCTGTACATATTAAGTAAATAACTAGCTTGGCATTGAATCTGTGAATTTGTTATTGCTAAATTATACACCCATATCAGGGAACCAAAATAGCACATCAACCTGGCTAAGACTAAGCAGGAAACAACATAGTTAAGGGAAGGATAACAGGTGGGGAAAACCCACAAATAGCCAATGAATAACTTAGAAGCAAGGCACAGAATAGAAACATGTGGAAAAGAAGATGGCATGGGAATACAGTCCCTAAAAGGCTAACAATAATTCAACAGAGGATTTAGTGGAAAATGATGGAAATGATATCCAGTTGCTGACCCCAGTATAATGACAATAAGTATGTCCAATGAGCTTAATGAGGCCCTTAAAGAAGTGCTCAGAGAGGATCTCAAAAAGGAGCTCAAAGAGGAAATTATGGCAGAGCTTAAAGAGAAGCTTAAAGAGAACATACAAAAACAACTCAAAGAAGTCAAGAAAACACAGAAAACTTGAGAAGACACAGAAACAACTAAATGAACTCAAAGAAGACTTCAACAAACTCCAAAATGAAATAAAGGAGATTATAAAAGCAGAGATATATGAAATAAAGAAGACAGCACAAGATATGAAAGAGGAGCTTAACAAAGATATGGAAAATCTCAGAAAAAACAATCAAACAGAAATCCTGGAAATAAAAAAATCCTTAAATCAAATAAAATATAGCTTAAAGCTACTCCAGCATATTAGAACAAGTGGAAGACAGAATTTCAGGACTCAAAGACAAAAAGATATTAAAGAAAAAAACAGAAGAATTGTTAGAAAAAGACATAAGTGCTACAAAAAGAATACACAAAAACTCAGTGACTTCATCAAAGACCAAACCTGTGAATCATGGGCATGAGAAATGGTGAAAGCCAAAGGTAAAGGTAATATATTCAACATAATAATAGCAAAATTTCCCCAAATCTAGAGAAAGAGATGCCCATTTAGGTACAGGAACTCTACAGGACACCAAATGAACATGACCAAAATAGAACCTCTTCATCGCACATTATCAGTAAAACAACTAGCACAGAGAACAAGGAAAGAATACTGAAGGCTTTAAGAGAGAAAAATCAAATAACATTTAAAGGTAAACTCATCAAAATAACAGCAGATTTCTCAACATAAACCTTAAAAAAGAAGGGTATGCAGTGAAGTATTTAAAGTATTGCAAGAAAAAAATTTCAGTCTAAGGATACTCTACACTGCAAAACTATCAAAAATATTCAAAATTGATGGAGGAATAAAAGTCTTCCACAATAAACAGAAACCAAAACAATATATGATCACCAAGTCACCAATACAGAAGATTCTGAAAGTTATCCTACATACAGAAGACGAAAACAAACATAACCACAAGAGTACTGGAAATATTAAACCTCAAAAGAAGAACATTCATGTAATCAGAGAGTAGCACAGAATTAGCTGCAGACACACAAATGCTTAACAATAAAAACAACCAAATGGCATGAATCACCACATACTTCTCAATATTAACTGAATGTTAATGGACTGAACTCTCCCAGCAAAAGACACCAATTGGCAAACTGGATTAAAAAGGAAAACTCAACAATCTTTTGTTTACAAGAAGCTCACCTTATTGACAGAAATAAACACTGTCTTAGGGTGAAAGGGTGGAAGATGATCTCCCAAGTCAATGGTGCCCCCAAACAGGCTGGAGTAGCAATACTTATATCAGATAAAGTGCACTTCAAACCTAAATTAAAAGAGACAAAGAAGGTCACTTCATACTAATAAAAGAAACAATACACCAAGAGGAAATAACAATTAATAGCTTATATGTGTCCAATGTTGGTTCACCCAACTTGGTTAAGCATACACTAATGAACTCAAATACACAGTCAGACTCCAACACAGTAGGATGGGAGACTTTAGCACTCCTTTATCACCAATATATATGTCATCCAGATGAAGAAATCATCAAAGAAATTGTAGAATTGTATGACAGTACAGATCTAATGGACCTGACTGACATCTACAGAGTATTGCATCCTACAACAGCACAATATACATTCTTCTCAGCAGCCCATGGAACTTTCTCCAAAATAGATCATATCTGAGGGCACAAAGAGAGTCTCAACAAATACAGGAAACTTGAATTAATCCCTTGCATACTGTCTGACCACAATGCAATAAAACTAGAACTCAACAAAAAGAAGCATCAAGTCAATGCAATCAAATGAAGACTGAACAACACATTGCTCAATGATCAGTGAGTCATAGAAGAAATAAGGAAGGAAATCAAAAAGTTCTGAAAATGAAAACTCAACCTATTAGAACCTATGGGTCAAACAAAGGCAGTCCTAAAAGGAAAGTTTATAGCCATGAGTGCTATAAATAAATGACCCAATGCTGCATTTCAAACTCCTTGAAAAACAAGAAAAGTCTACCTCAAACCCAACAGGAGGAGAGAAATAATAAACATAAGGGCCCAAGTTAATGAAACTGTGACCAGAAAAACCATACAAAGAAGCAACAATACAAAAAGATGCTTCTTTGAAAAAAATAAACTAGATTGACAAACCCCTGACAAATTTGACTAAAACGAGGAGGGAAAAGACCTAAATTAATAAAGCCAGAAATGAAAAAGTAGAGATAACAATAAACACCAAAGAAATCCAGGGAATCAAAAAGGACTACTTTGCAAACCTATATTAAAATAAATTGGAAAATGTAGAAGAAACAGACAAATTTCTACATACATATGACCACCCAAAATTGAATCAAGTGCAAATTGATCACCTAAAACATCTATATAATGCAATGAAATGAAATAGCAATCAAGAGTATGCCAAAAAATAAAAGTCAAGATCCTGATGAATCAATTCTCCACTGAATTCTACCAGACCTTTAAAGAAGAACTAAGACCAGCACTCCTTAATCTTTTCCATAAAATAGAAAAGAATGAACACTTCCAAACTCAATCTATGAAGCTGATATTGCACTCATCCAAAAATGGACAAGGACACAACAAAAAGAAAATTATAGGTCAAATTCTTTAACGAACATAGATGGAAAAATCCTCAATAAAATAATGGAAAATTGAATTCAACAGCATATAAAAATGATCATTCACCATGACCAAATCAGCTTCATCCCAGGGATGCAGGGATGATTCAATGTAAAAAAATCATTAAATGAAATACAGCATATTAACAGAAGCAAAGACAAAAACCACTTGATCATTTCAACAGATGCAAGAAAGGACTTTGATAAAATTCAACATCCTTACATGATAAAAACTTTGATGAAACTAGGAATAGAAAGAATGTACCTCAACGTATAAAGGTTATATGTGACAAACCTATAGCCAACATCATACTTAATGGAGAAAAAATGAAACCATTTCCCCTAAAGTCAGGAATGAGACAAAGGTGTCCCAGTCTTTACACTCCCATTCAAAACAGTCTTGATATTCATAGCCAGAGCAATAGGACAGGAAGAAGAAATAAAAAGAATACAAATAGGTAAAGAGAAAGTCAAATTATCCCTATTTGCAGAGACATGATCTTATGACTAAAAGATCTGACAAACTCCAACAAAAACTCCTCTACCCTATAAACAGCTTCAGCAATGTAGAATATAGGAAAATAATTCCATTTGCAATATGCTCAAAAAAATCAAATGTCTAGGAATAAACTTAAGAAAAGATGGGAGTGAGCTCTACTCTGAAAACTACAAACCTCTGGAGAAAGAGATTGAGGAAGAAAGACTACAAAAGGTGGAAAGACCTCCCATGCTCATAGATTGGTAAAATCAACATAGTAAAAATGGCTATACTACCAAAAGCAATCTACATGTTTAATGCAAGTCTCATCAAAATCCCAATGACACTCATCACAGGGATTGAAAAATCTACCCTAAAGTTCATTTGGAAACATAAGATAACACAAATAGCCAAGGCAATACTCAGCAAAAAGAGCAATGCTGGAGGTATCTCAGTACCTGACTTCAAACTATATTACAAAGCAATAGCAATAAAAACAGCATGGTACTGGCAAAAAACATACATTGAAGACCAGTTGAACAAAATAGAGGACCTGGATATGAATCCATACAGCTATGCCCACCTTATTTTCAACACAGGCACCAAAATTACACAATGGAGAAAAGACAGCCTGTTCAATAAATGTTGTTGGGAAAAGTGGTTATCAACTGCAAAAAACCAAAATTAGGTTCATGTTTATCTCTCTGTACTAGTATCAACTCAAAATGGATGAAGGACCTTAATATCAGACTTGAAATTCTGAAGTTAGTATAGGAAAGAGCAGGAAATACTCTGGAAGTAAAAGGTATAGGCAAGGACTTCCTCAATAGAATCCCAGCAGCTCAGCAACTAAGAGAAAGGATGAACAAATGCAACTGCGTAAAATAAAAAAGCTTCTGCACAACAAAAGAAAAGTTCTGGAAACTAAAGAGACCACCCACAGAGTGGGAGAAAACATTTGCCAGCTGTACATCAGACAAAGGACTGATAACCAGAATATACAAGGAGCTCAAAAACTAAACTCTGCCAAAATCAATGAACCAATAAAGAAATGGGCAACTGAACTTGACAGAACCTTTTCAAAGAAGAAATTCAAAGGCCCAGAAACAAAAACAAAAATAAAAAACACATGAAAAAATGATCACCATCTCTGGCCATAAAGGACATGCAAATCAAAACCACTCTAAGGTTCCACCTCACCTCTGTTAGAATAGCCATCATCAAAAACACTACCAACAACAAATGTTGGTGAGGATGTAGGGAAAAAGGAATCCTCATACACTGCTTGTGGGAATGCAAGCTAGTCCAACCACTCTGGAAAATAAAATGGAGGCTTCTTAAAAAGCTAAACATAGATCTGCCATATGATCCAGCAATTCCATTCCTAGGGATATACCCAGAGGAATGTGACTCAGGTTACTCAGAAGGCAACTGCACATCCATGTTTATGACAGTGCTGTTCACAATAGCCAAGTTATGGAAACAGCCAAGATGCCCCACTACTGACAAATGGATTAAGAAAATGTGGTATTTATACACAATGGAATTTTACTCAGCTGGGAAGAAGAATGAAATCTTTTCATTCTCAAGTAAATGGGTGGAACTGGAGAACATCATTCTGAGCAAGTTCAGCCAGGCCTAGAAGACCAAAAATCATATGTTCTCCCTCATATGCAGACTTTATATCTAAAACAAATGCAGTAATATTGTTAGACTTGGGTCACACGCTAAGGGAAGAACACATACAGGAGGAATAGGGAAAGGTAGGAAACCCAAAACTTGAAAGTGTTTGATGTCTTCACTGCAGAGGAGCTAATACAGTAACCTTAAAACAACAGAGGTCAATATGTGAAGGTGACTGGGAAGTAGTGAAGAGGTCTGTTAGAGATGAATTAATTTGGTTTGTAATACGCTTCTGAATGGAAGCAATGCTAGGAATCTCTCTGTATAGCTATCTTTAGCTCAATTAGCAAAAACCCTATGTCTTTCTTATTAATGCTTATGTCTACTCTTCAACAAAATTGGAAGAAAAAGCAGAAGAGGTTTTGCCTGGAAGTGAAGGGATTGGGGGGAGAGGGAGCAGGCAGAGTGCAGGGGAGAGAAATGGCCCAAACAATGTATGCACATAGGAATAAATGAATAAATAAAAAAGAACACAGAATTCTTAAATTGGCTAAAACCACAATAAGAAAAGGATTAAAGAAGAATGAAGAAAAATAGAGGAGATAAACCAATTGGGATTATAATATATATATATGGAAATATCACAAGGATACTCCCTTTATCTTAATCAAGCAAAAATGCCATTGCTTTCTTTTCTACAAAAGTGGAGAACTGGAGGGCAAAACAGGTCCTGCCCAGTGTGTGTGTTTGGGTTGGTACCAGTGGGAGGGGTGAGGTAGCAGGGAAAGGGGGTAGGATGGTGAATACAGTGCAAAAATGTGTAACAGGTATGTAAATGTAAAAATTATATCTGTTGAAACTATCCATGAATAGCAGAGGTAGGGGGATTTCAGGGCAGTGATGGAGGGGGTGAATTCAAGTATCATATATTTGATACATTGCAAGAACTTTTGTAAATTCCATAATATAGCCCCACCCAAGACAACAAAAATTTTTTAAAATTTATCTTTTTAGAGTATAATGAAACCCATAGTGAAAAACGGGGATGGGAACCTTGTTCAAAGCACATTGTATGCACGTATGGAGGTATTGCAATCAACCCCCTTTGTATTATTAATGTACCTTAATTCAAAAATATCATAAAACAATTAAAAATACCATATAAGGGCTTGGACTGCATTGTCTGAGCACTAAATTATACTTCCTAGATGAGAATCGGAAAACATAATTTTACATCAGTTGTCTTTCAGGGGTTTCATCCATTGGTTTCTGATTTCACTTCTTCATGAATGGAAGTGTTCACTCAAATTTTGTTTTTCAGAAATGATTTAACAACTGAAAGGTGATTGAGAAGGCACACAAAGTTAACAAGGTTAACCTGATTTAAACACTGCAAAATATAAAATGTATATATATGTAAAAAATATCACCTGGTTCCTAATTATTATAAACAATATTTAGGTTTTCTTTAAAACAGTTAAGATAGAAAATAAAACATTTATTTAAGATATTTTTTCTGTGGTGGACTTCCAATTTTGATAAACACTCTTTGAATACACATAATTACATATTGTCATTGACCACAAATGTGGAATTAACATCCTCTGCCCTGTTATTGATTAAAAACAAGATAATTCCAAATAATTTTGATTATTTTATATTTACCAGTTTGTGTGTTTTTGTTCACTTAAAGATTTGCATGTAAGAGCAGTTTGTTTTCCCCACCTTGTGTTCTGTATTCTCAAGTGGCCTGTTAATACTGGTTCATTGTTTTTCTGATTAGAAATGTCCTTATTTACTTTGGAGGGCTCTACCTATAGAGAAAACCTGAAGCCCAGAGTTCAGTCCCAATATTCTTATGTCTGATCATTATGTTTTCTTATCAATACTTTCTGATACCTGGGTTGCATTCTCTTCAATTACATAAAGACAATTTGGTACATTATTTTGTTGTCTCACACTATGATTGAATGTGGAAAATACAAAAGAGAAAGAGAGGAAATAATATGGACACCTCTGGGCAGTTTCTTCATATGGGGATAATAATTACTTGCCCCATAAAATATTGCAAGAAAGTTTGAAATATCTTTTTGTTTTTCAAAACTGTATTTGGATTTGATGTCATGGCTTCCTGCTTGCTAGTCACTCTATACCTGAGCCTCATGTCCAGCCCTTTTTGTTTTAGCTATTTTTCAGATAGAATCTCATGATTTTGTTGAGGGTCTGCCTCAGACTGTGATATTCCTGTATAAGATATCACACCCAGATGAGATTGGTGGTGTGATCCCCCATGCCTGTCTTATTTATTGAGATGGAGGGTCTAACTAACTTTTGCCTTGGCTGTCTTTGAACCACCACCCTCCTAGTCTTTACCTACCATGTTCCTGGTATTACAGGTCTAAGCCATTGTGCCTATCCTAAAAATATCTATTAAATTGTGTAAGTTCACGTTTCTCAGTATCAACTATCAATATATTTATCTGTGGATATGTGTAAAACACACAGACACTGTGCATTTACCAAAACCAATTTAATCAATATATGTTAAGTTCTTCATGCTCCATCCTTACTCTAGGGATGATAACTACTGTCATAGATTAACTCTTGGCTGTTAGAAAATGTTCCATTAATCATACTCAGTACTACTGTCAATAACATTCACCATGAACAACATATGAGAATTTAAAAATGTTTCCTTTAGAGCTACTACTTCATAGATATTGGAATAGTTTTTATAAAATCTGAGTTGTTAGTTATGTCTGCACTGATCCATTCTTCTGCACACCTGTCCTGCAAAGACAAATCCTGTAGGAATTTGGTGGGTATATTTTCCTGCCAATGTCTTCATGTCAGTATTGTTAATGTATATACAAAAATTTCTTAAAAATTTTTTCCTAAAAAGGGCTTAAATTCTTTAGGTAATATGTAACACAATGCACATTTCCTGAAAAATGCCATAAATTACATTGGGAAGTGGCTAAAGTTTCTCTTTGACATGTGTGCATCTACTTCAAAGGCCTTAGTGGAAGCCCAGCATTTCCAAAGGGAAGGCTGTTACAATAGGTATGAGTTTACTGTTTAAAAATCTTTCAAAACTCTTGTGTTTCTTTCTAAATCATATGGCCATAATTTCTCCATAATATGAGGGTGAGAGATAGTTGTTTAATTCCCAAATTTGATTCATGTTAAGTTCTACAACTTACATTTGTTATCCCCATAAAATATCAGTAATTATCACTTACATTCTTTTATATTAATTGCCATCAAAGTATCTCCAGCATCCCTTTAGTAATAATGCTTCCATGATAATTCACCAAGAGATTTCCAATTACATAGGAATAACATTTCTGATTTGCTCCAGGAGAGGAGACAGTGACCTGGCAGGAGAGTCAGGAAATGAACCTGTTAGTCCCATGTAATTTTCCTGCTACTATGAATAGAATGTGTGTAAACTCTCCACCTGTGCTCCCACTGCCTAACTGAGTTTTGGAGAATACTGCCCATCTACACAGCATGGGTGGCACATAATGTAAGAATTAGTAAAGCATCATGATTGTATGCTTTTTTGAATAAGTAATTCTCTCCCTGTAGACATAGGCAGTTCACTGATGAACACATTTATCAATTGGCATTGAAACCCAGAATGATGTGAAACTCTAAACTGTGTCTCATCAGTAGGAAGAAGAAAAACAGTAACTTTGGTTCACAGAGTATTTTAATTGAGTTATATGAAGATGAACTTTATCATCATCATCATTATTGATAATGATTATCTGTAAATTTTACTTTGACAATCTTTTACACACACATTGTACACAGAGCTCATGTGGTATTTTCCTATATAATGCAGTTGTGTCAGTGACAAATCTACACCAACCACAATGCTGAGTTACAGAGGTGCTAACTATCTGCCCCATGTCATAGAAATAATAAATGTAGCTGACTGGATTCAAAATTAAGTTGTTTCTGAATCTAAAGAACTAAGATTTTTTGATTTCCTAGTCATTGGATAGATTTAAAGTTCTTTCCATTTTAACGAGAATTGCACATAATAGAACTTATCAAAATTAGTGTTTGTTGGGTACAAACATAGCAGTACTGCATGACCTTGTCTTCAAAGCCAAGTTTTATTATGCATTGCAAGATACTACAGTGTGTCTTAGTCTATCTAATGCAACTGATCATTTTACTAGTGTAGAAATCTACAGGTCTGCACATACATATGTGATATATTTCAAAACTCTATCAATTTTCCTGAGCAGGAATTCAATGAGGAGCTGAATTTAAGTGTCCTATTGAGATTGCATTGGCTGATTAAAAGATAGATGAGGATGTGAACAACTTCAAAGGTATCCTGTAGTTGGGGAGAAGGGGGACACATGGGAGAGGTCTGCATTGAATTACTGGGTGCCTACTCTTTTCTGTGATTTTTTTTGCAGTGCTGGGGCTTGAACTCAGTGCCTACACCTTAAGCCATTGCACCAGATATTTTTTGTGAAGTATTTTTTTGAGATAGGGACTCAATGAATTATTTTCTCGGGCTGGCTTTGAACCACAATCTTCCTGATCTCTGCCTCCTGAGTAACTAGGATTACAGGTATGAGCCAGTGGTGCTCAGCCTTTTTCTGCAATTTTTGTCTGTGATCTTTGGCTCTCCTTCCCATAATGGATGCAGTTGGTGCCACTCACAGCTATGCACTCCAATCTGCCAGGAACCTCAAATGGGAAGAGCCCAGTTAACAAGAGGTCTCCTTCTGGAGTGAGAATAAAGGGGAATGGTTGTTTGGGTTGTCAAGGGGAAACCTGGCAGGAATCTTCTGACAGATTGTCCTGTGTTCATAATCAGACAAAACATTCAAGCATGCCTTCACTTCTCTCTTCCTAAAACCCTGGAACATTGCAAATTCTGTATTCTACCTCTTCTGGAAACTGAAGTGGACACTTAGGACTTGGTGAAGACTAGTCAGAAGAATTGAATCAATCTATATATTCACACAGCTTAGAGCCTGGAACTCAGGAATACTTCAATAGTGGTTCATTATGCTGTGGTTACTGTCCTATCCTCTTTCTCCTCACCTTCATAATAATTTAGGAATGTTTGTGCAACAGTCTTGAGGGTCTCATTTTGTCCTTTCATGGGTGAGAAGATTATGGGAGATAGAATTCATGTGGGAAGGAAAGCAAGGCTTTGAATGAATTGTCTGGTACCCTCAACACAACCCCAAACACAAATTTCACACTCCTTATGGCAGAAAGTGTGCATTCCATATCTTCCCATCCAGCTGCAAAAAGAGTCATATGTTCCCTGATGATGAGAAAACAACATTTCTGATGCTGCTTTCTCCTTCCAATATCCCCCTCAACACTTACTGGTTCAAGCTTCTTCTCTTTTGGTTCATGACCAATGGCTGAGAATCCAAAGTTCTCATCTGTTTTGTGCCCCCAGAAAGCTCAGGCTTCTTTCTCAAGAGTGATATGAATACAACATTAGATAGGAACTTTCTGATGCTGTCAACCAGGGCTGGGGAAACACTGCTATGTAATCCACTGAAATGAAACCATCATATACAAGGTCTGGAGAAGCAGGCTAATCATGACTTTGGGGACCAACACACAGAGCTCACAATTAGCCAAATTGGTCCATGTCAACTCAGTTCCTAAGGGTTTCCTAATATTAGTAGAAGAAAAGGAAGACAAAGAAATGAAAGTTGACCAAAGTTTTGGGCACTTTCTTTCTTTTTTTTCCTGTTCAAATCATTTTTTGTGAGGTTATTAATATCAATATAGATACAATCTCTACATTTACATCTATAGTTTGGACCACATTCCAAACTTGCATGGAGTATCCACAGATGATTGTCAATGGATGTCAAATTTGAATACTTGAATTTGTACCAATGCCTGCTCTAAGTCATAGCCACTTTTTTTGTTATTCATTTATTCACATGTGTGCATACATTGTTTGGGTCATTTCTCCCCCTTTCCTCCCTCCCCCAACCTCTCACCCCTTCCTCCCTCAGTTCCAGGCAGGTCCTGTTCTGTCTTTATCACTAATTTTGTTGAAGAAAAGAGACAAGCATAATAAGTAAGGCAAAGTGTTTTTGCTAGTTTTATTTATTTATTTATTTATTTTTAAAATTTTATTATTCATATGTGCATACAAGGCTTGGGTCATTTCTCCCCCCTGCCCCCATCCCTTCCCTTACCACCCACTCCACCCCCTCCCTCTCCCCACAAACCCCTCAATACCCAGCAGAAACTATTTTGCCCTTATCTCTAATTTTGTTGTAAAGAGAGTATAAGCAATAATAGGAAGGAACAAGGGTTTTTGCTGGTTGAGATAAGGATTGCTATACAGGGCATTGACTCACATTGATTTCCTGTGCGTGGGTGTTACCTTCTAAGTTAATTCTTTTTGATCTAACCTTTTCTCTAGTTCCTGGTCCCCTTTTCCTATTGGCCTCAGTTGCTTTTAAGGTATCTGCTTTAGTTTCTCTGAGTTAAGGGCAACAAATGCTAGCTAGTTTTTTAGGTGTCTTACCTATCCTTACCCTCCCTTGTGTGCTAAAGCTTTTATCATGTGCTCAAAGTCCAATCCCATTGTTGTGTTTGCCCTTGATCTAATGTCCACATATGAGGGAGAACATATGATTTTTGGTCTTTTGGGCCAGGCTAACCTCACTCAGAATGATGTTCTCCAATTCCATCCATTTACCAGTGAATGATAACATTTCATTCTTCTTCATGGCTGCATAAAATTCCATTGTGTATAGATACCACATTTTCTTAATCCATTCGTCAGTGCTGGGGCATGTTGGCTGTTTCCATAACTTGGCTATTGTGAATAGTGCCACAATAAACATGGGTGTGCAGGTGCCTCTGGAGTAACCTGTGTCACAGTCTTTTGGGTATATCCCCAAGAGTGGTATTGCTGGATCAAATGGTAGATCAATGTCTAGCTTTTTAAGTAGCCTCCAAATTTTTTTCCAGAGTGGTTGTACTAGTTTACATTCCCACCAACAGTGTAAGAGGGTTCCTTTTCCCCCCATCCTCTCCAATACCTGTTGTTGGTGGTGTTGCTGATGATGGCAATTCTAACAGGGGTGAGGTGGAATCTTAGTGTGATTTTAATTTGCATTTCCTTTATCGCTAGGGATGGTGAGCATTTTTTCATGTGTTTTTTGGCCATTTGAATTTCTTCTTTTGAGAAAGTTCTGTTTAGTTCACTTGTACATTTCTTTATTGGTTCATTAGTTTTGAGAGAATTTAGTTTTTAAGTTCCCTATATATTCTGGTTATCAGTCCTTTGTCTGATGCATAGTTGGCAAATATTTTCTCCCACTCTGTGGGTGTTCTCTTCAGTTTAGAGACCATTTCTTTTGATGAACAGAAGCTTTTTAGCTTTATGAGGTCCCATTTATCTATGCTATCTCTTAGTTGCTGTGCTGCTGGGGTTTCGTTGAGAAAGTTCTTACCTATACCTACTAATTCCAGAGTAGTTCCTACTCTTTCCTGTATCAACTTTAGAGTTTGTGATCTGATATTAAGATCCTTGATCCATTTTGAGTTAGTATTGGTATAGGGTGATATACATGGATCTAGTTTCAGTTTTTTGCAGACTGCTAACCAGTTTTCCCAGTAGTTTTTGTTGAAGAGGCTGCTATTTCTCCATCATATATTTTTAGCTCCTTTGTCAAAGACAAGTTGGTTATAGTTCTGTGGCTTCATATCTGGGTCCTCTATTCTGTTCCACTGGTCTTCGTCTGTTTTTGTGCCAGTACCATGCTGTTTTTAATTATTATTGCTTTGTAATATAGTTTGAAGTCAGGTATTGTGATACCTCCTGCATTGTTCTTTTGACTGAGTATTGCCTTGGCTATTCGTGGCTTCCTGTGTTTCCATATAAATTTCATGGTAGATTTTTCGATCTCTTTAATGAATGTCATTGGAATTTTGATGGGAATTGCATTAAACATGTAGATTACTTTAAGGAGTATCGACATTTTTACTATGTTGATTCTACCAATCCATGAACATGGGAGATCTCTCCACTTTCTATAGTCTTCCTCAATCTCTTTCTTCAGAACTGCATAGTTTTCCTTGTAGAGGACTTTCACATCTTTTCTTAGGTTTACAGCTAGGTATTTGATTTTTTTGAGGCTATTGTAAATGGAATTGTTTTCATACATTCTTTTTCAGTTTGCTCATTGTTAGTGTATAGAAATGCTAATGATTTTTCTATGTTGATTTCATATCCTGCTACCTTGCTATAGCTATTGATGATGTCTAGAAGCTTCTGAGTAGAGTGTTTTGGGTCTTTAAGGTATAGGATCATGTCGTCTGCAAATAGGGCTATTTTGACAGTTTCTTTACCTATTTGTATTCCTTTTATTCCTTCTTCTTACCTAATTGCTCTGGCTAGGAATTCCAGTACTATTTTGAATAGGAGTGGAGATAGTGGGCATCCTTGTCTGGTTCCTGATTTTAGAGGGAATGGTTTCAGTTTTTCTCCAATAAGTATAATGCTGGCTGTAGTTTTGTCATATATAGCTTTTATAATGTTGAGGTACTTTCCTTCTATTCCTAGTTTTCTTAGAGCTTTTATCTTGAAATCATATTAGATCTTATCAAAGGCTTTTTCTGCATCTATTGAGATGATCAAGTAGTTTTTGTCTTTGCTTCTGTTAATGTGATTTATTACATTTATTGATTTTCATATGTTGAACCACCCCTGCATCCCTGGGATGAAGCCTACTTGGTCATGGTGAATGACCTTTTTGATGTGTTGTTGAATTCGGTTTGCCATTATTTTGTTGAGGATTTTTGCATCAATGTTCATTAAGGAGATTGGCCTATAGTTCTCCTTTTTGGAGGTGTCTTTGCCTGGTTTTGGGATAAGTGTAATACTGGCTTCATAAAATGTGTTCAGCAGTTTTCCTTCCCTTTCTATTTCATGGAACAGTTTAAGGAGGGTTGGTATCAGTTCTTCTTTAAAGGTCTGATAGAATTCAGCAGAGAATCCATCATGTCCTGGACTTTTCTTTTTGGGGAGACTCTTGATTGCTGCTTCAATTTCATTTTGTGTTATAGATCTATTCAGGTTATTAATTTCCTCTTAGTTCAGTTTTGGATGATCATATGTATCTAGAAATCTGTCCATTTCATTAAAAATTTCAAATTTATTTGAATATAGGTTCTCAAACTAGTCTCTGATGATTTCCTGGACTTCCATGGTGTTTGTTGTTATCTCCCCTTTTGCATTCCTGATTCTACTAACTTGGGTTTTTTCTCTCCTCATTTTAGTCAGGTTTGCCAGGGGTCCATCGATCTTGTTTATTTTTTCAAAGAACCAACTTTTTGTTTCATTAATTCTTTGTATGGTTTTTTTGGTTTCTATTTCATTGATTTCAGCTCTTTTTTTTTAATTTCTCTCCTTCTATTTGTTTTGGGGTTTGCTTGTTCTTGTTTTTCTAGGAATTTGAGATGTATCATTAGGTCATTGATTTGGGATCTTTCAGTCTTTTTAATATATGCACTCATGGCTATAAACTTTCCTCTCAGGACTGCCTTAGCTGTGTCCCATAGGTTCCGGTAGGTTGTGTTTTCATTTTCATTGACTTCCAGGAACTTTTTAATTTCCTCTTTTATTGCATCGATGATCCATTCTTCATTAAGTAATGAGTTATTTAGTTTCCAGCTGATTGCATGTTTTTTTGTCTTTACTTTTGTTGTTGAGTTTGCATTTACTGCATTGTGATCATATAGTATGCATGGTATAATTTCTATTTTCCTGTATTTTCTGAGACTTGCTTTCTGCCCTAGGATATGATCTATTTTGGAGAAGGCTCCATGGGCTACTGAGAAGAATGTATATTGTGTAGAAGTTGTATGAAATGTTCGGTAGACATCAAGTAGGTCCATTTGATGTACTGTATATTTTAGATCTTGGATTTCTTTATTGATTTTTTGTTTGGATGACCTATCTATTGATGATAATGGGGTGTTAAAGTCTCACACAACCACTGTGTTGGTGTTTATATATGCTTTTAGGTCTTTCAGGGTATGTTTGATGAAATTGGGTGCGTTGACATTGGGTGCATACAGGTTGATAATTATTATTTCCTTTTGGTCTATTTCCCCTTTTATTAGTATGGAATGTGCTTCTTTATATCGTTTAATCAATGTAGGTTTGAAGTCTACTTTGTCAGAGATAAGTGTTGCTACTCCTGCCTGTTTTTGGGGGCCATTGGCTTGGTAAATCTTCTTCCAGCCTTTCATCCTTAGCCTATGCTTATTTCTGTCAGTGAGATAGGTCTCCTGTAAGCAACAAATTGTTGGATCTTCCTTTTTAATCCATTTCATTAAGTGGTGCCTTTTGATGGGTGAATTAAGTCCATTAACATTAAGCGTTAGTACTGATAGATATGTGGTGAGTCCTGTCATTTAGTTGTCTTAGTTGTTTGAAGGCTTGATTGTGTGTACCTAAGTTGAGGTTACTCTCTACTGTCTTGCTTTTTCTTTTCCTGTGGTTTGGTGCTGCCTGTCTTTTCATGGTTAAGTTGGGTTTCACTTTCTGTGTGCAGAATCCCTTGAAGAATCCTTTGTAGTTGTGGCTTTGTGGTCACATGTTGTTTTAGTTTCTGCTTATCATGGAAGACTTTTATTGCTCCATGTATTTTGAATGATAGTTTTGCTGGGTAGAGTATCTTGGGGTTGAAGTTATTTTCATTCAGTGCCCGGAAATTCTCACCCCATGCTCTTCTTGCTTTTAATGTTTATGTTGAGAAGTCTGCTGTGATTTTGATGGGTTTACCTTTGTATGTTACTTGTTTCTTCTCTCTTACAGCCTTCAATATTCTTTTCTTAGTTTCTGAACTTGTTGTTTTAATGATGATATGTCGTGGGGTATTTCTATTTTGATCTGGTCTGTTTGGTGTCCTGGAGGCCTCTTGCATCTGTATGGGAATATCTTTCTCTAGATTTGGGAAATTTTCCGTTATTATTTTGTTAAATATATTATGCATTCCCTTCACTTGCACCTCTTCTTCTTCTTCGATGCCCATGATTCTCAAGTTTGGTCTTTTGATGGAGTTGGTGAGTTCTTGCATTTTCTTTTCACAGGTCTTGAGTTGTTTAATTAATAGTTCTTCGGTTTTTCCTTTAAATACCATTTCATCTTTAAGTTCTGAGATTCTGTCTTCTGTTTGTTCTATTCTGCTGGATTGGCCTTCCGTTTTGTTTTGCAGTTCTGTTTCATTCTTTTTTCTGAGGTTTTCCAGATCCTGGCTGTTTTCCTCTTTTGTGTTGTCTATTTTTGTCCTGAGTTCATTTATCTGTTCATCGTGTTCTCTCTTTCAGTTTGGTGTTTATACAGTGCTTCTATGGTTTCCTTTATTTCTTCTTTTGTTTTTTCAAATTCTCTATTTTTGTTGTCTTGGAATTTCTTGAGCATCTCCTGTACATTTTGGTTGACCCTATCCAGTATCATCTCTATAAAATTCTCATTGAGTACTTGTAGTATGTCTTCCTTAAATTATTCTTGTGGGCTTCATTGGGTCCTTTGGCATAGTTTATCTTCATTTTGTTGGAGTCTGGATCTGGGTACCTGTTTTCTTCATTCCCCTCTGGTTCCTGTACTAATTTTTTGCTGTGGGGAAACTGGTTTCCCTGTTTTTTCTGTCTTCCTGTCATTGTCTTTGGTGTTGTTACTGTCCCTGTACTGTGTGCAATTAAGTATTTTCTAGCTTGTAATAATAACAATGGTAATATTTAGAATGTTAGGATGAGCTGAGATGGAAAGCAAGAAGTTAAAGAAATGGGAAAAAGAAATACACAGACTGGAGGGAGAAAACTGAACAAGGTGTCAGACAAGAAGATTTCAAAGGTATAAATACGGAGCTTTAGTGTACTAATTGACAGTAAGGTGAACAGACATTAGAGAGACAGAGAGAGGATTGAAAATCAAAACTAAAAAAATAGAGGTAAGAATAAAAATAAAAAAATAAGTAAATGAAAGAACAATCTATTTATAAAAATGTATTAAAATAAAATGAAAAAATCAAAAATTTAAAAAAACCAAAAAACCAAAAAACCTCCAAGTTCAAATGCAGTGAAGTCACTGTCTCCAATCCTGGAGATGGTGCCTCAGATGTTGTTCTGTATTTGTCTCATCAAAGGGGACGCCTAAAGTAGAACAAAACTACATACAAATGCACAAAAATAACCCCTCCAAGTGTTCCAAGTTCAAATGCAATACAGTTTCAGTAAGTTTTTCAGCTTGCAGGTGTAATTCAGTTGTTCTCTTATCAAAGGTAGGGAGACAAAGGAAAAAAATAAAGAGTCTGGAGACAGTTCTGAGAATGGTTTCTGCAACTGTGGCTTGCCTGTCCGCTATTGTCAGCCTGCTGTTGCTGGAGGCGTTGTTTATGCAGATCTCTGGGGTGAGCTTAGCACTCACCTGGACCTGCAGGCTTTGTTGCTCAGATTTCTCCTGTGCATGAGCCTCTGCTACAAGCTTTCCCCTTTCTAAGCACTGGGAAAGGTGACACTGCGTCCGCATTGTCAGGCCTGTGTGTTTATTTACAGTTCATGTGGGAGGTGGGTCTTTCCCCCTCTCCTGTGCAGTTCTCCTCCCACCGCCACTTTCACAAGCTTTCCCACTCCTGGTTACTGGGCGGTGCTGCTGCTCCTGCCAGCCGCCATGTTTGTTTACAGCTCACGTGGGAAGTGGGTCTTCTCTCCTCTCCTGTGGAGTTTTCCTCCCTCCACCACTCTCACCAGCTTCCCCGCTCCTGGTTGCTGGGTGCGCGCCCCCGCTCCCACCAGAGGCTCTCCAGCCCACCCGGCTTGTTTATTTACAGTCCCGGGAAGGATTCCCTTCCCACAATCTTCGGTGCTCAGGGCGCCCCACCCTCTTTCCTGCGTGTCTTATTTGTTCTTATTGCTTATTACTCAGTTTCTCTTTTTTCCTGGGGTGGAGGTTGGTCTGTCCAGGGGGCTATGCTGCTCTGGCCCAGGCTTGTCTGTGGGAGTACTGCAGTACTGCGATGCTCACCTGGTCCTCGTCTTCCCAAGCTGTCTGGGCGCTGGCGACTGCTGGCCTGGGGGCCCTCCTTGTTTCTCTGTTTAACGTGAAGTGGAGATTCTCTGCACCGGCAGGAGGTGTGGAGGGGTCAAAGTTATGCCTTTTCTCTGTGATTATGCCTGCAAAGTGTGTCTCCGGCGTCTCAGCAAGATTTCACTATAGGAGGCTTGCTTTCTGCTTCCTCCCTCTGTTTTTGCTAGTTGAGTTAAGGATAGCTATACAGAAATATTTCGTAGCATTGTTTTCGTGTACACGTGTTATGACCCATGTTGATTCATCTCTAACTGATCTTTGCACTAGTTACTGATCCCCTACTCATGATAACCTCTGTCACTTTAAGGTTTCTGTATTAGCTCCTCTGGGGTGGGGACATTAAACACTTTCATGTTTTGGGTTTTCTACCTATTTGTATATCATCCGTATGTGCTCTCCCCTTGTCATGTGATCCCAGTCCAACCACATTACTGCATTTGCCCTAGATCTAAAGTCTGCATATGAGGGAGAATATACAATTTTTGGTCTTATGAGCCTGGCTGACCTCACTCAGAATGATGTTCTCCAGTTCCATCCATTTGCCTGTAAATGATAAGATTTCATTCTTCTTCATGGCTGGGTAAAATTCCATTGTGTACAAGTACCACATTTTCTGATCCAGTCATCAATAGTGGGGCATCTTGGTTGTTTCCATAACTTGGCTATTGTGAATAGTGCTGCATTAAACATGGGTGTGCAGGTGCCTCTGGAGTAACCTTTGTTGCTTTGGGTATATCCCCCACAGTGGGATTGCTGGATCACATGGCAGATCTATGTTTAGATTTTTAAGAAGTCTCCAAATTTTTCCCAGAGTGGTTGCACCAACTTGCATTCCAACTAGCAGTGGATTAGGGTTCCTTTTTCCCCACGTCCCCGCCAACACATGTTGTTGGTGGTGTTTTTGATTATGGCTATTCTAACAGGGGTGAGGTGGAATCTTAGTGTGGTTTTGATTTGCATTTCCTTTATGGCTAGAGATGGTGAGCATTTTTTCATGTGCTTTTTTGGCCATTTGAATTTCTGCTTTTGAGAAAGTTCTGTTAAGTTCAGTTGCCCATTTTAAATTGTTTCATTGATTTTAAGAGAGTTTAATTTCTTAAGTTCCCTGTATATTCTGGTCATCAGTCCCTTGTCTGATGTATAGCTGGAGAATATTTTCTCCCAATCTGTGGGTGTTCTCTTCAGTTTAGACACCATTTCTTTTTTTGTACAAAGCTTTTTGATTTTATGAAGTCCCATTTTGTCCATCCTTTGTCTTCGTTTCTGGGATGCTGGGGTTTTATTGAAGAAGTCTTTGCCTATACCTGTTAGTTCCAGAGTGTTTCCTGCTACTTCCTGTAATAACTTCAGAGTTTCAGGTCTGATATTTAGGTCTTTGAACCTTTTTGAGTTGATACTAGTACAGGATGATACATATGGATCTAGCTTCAGTTTCTTGCAGACATGTAATCACTTTTCCCAGTAAAATTTGTTGAAGAGGCTGTAATTTCTCCATCATATGTTTTTGGCACCTTTGTCAAAAATGAGATGGGTACAGTTGTGTGGATTCTTATCTGGATTTTCTATTCTGCTCCATAAGTCTTCATGTCTGTTTTTATGCTAGTAACATGTTGTTTTTATTGTTATTGGTTTGTAATATAGTTTGAAGTCGGGTATTGTGATACCTCCAGCATTGCTTTTTTTGCTGAGTATTGCCTTGGCTATTTTCAGTCTCTTGTGTGTCCAAATGAACTTTAGAGTAGAATTCTCAGTCTCAGTGATGAAAGTCATTGGGATTTTGATAGGAATTGCATTAAACATGTAGATTGCTTTTGGTAGTATATCCATTTTTATTATGTTGATTCTACTGAGCCATGAGCATGGGAGATCTTTCCATCTTCTGTAGTCATCCTTGATCTCTTTCTTCAGGAGTTTGTAATTACCCTTGTAGAGTTCATTCACATCTTTTGTTAAATTTACTTGTAGGTATTTGATTTTTTTTGAGGCTATTATGAATGGAATTGCTTTCATATATTCCTTCTCAGTTTGCTTGTTTTGGTGTATAGAAAAGCTAAAGATTTTTGTAGGTTGATTTTGTATCCTGCCACCTTATGTTGCTGTTTGTGGTGTTAAGAGTTTTTGGGTAGAGTTTTTTGGGTCTTTAAGGTATAGGATTATGTCTTCTGTAAATAGGGATATTTTGACAGTTTCTTTACCTATTTGTATTCCTTTTATTTCTTCTTGCCTCATTCCTCTGGATAGAAATTCCAGTACTATGTTGAATAGGAGTGGGGATAGTGGTCACCCTTGTCTTATTCCTGATTTTAGGGGTAATGGTTGCAGTTTTTCACCATTAAATTTGATGTTGGCTGTATGTTTGTCACAAATAGCTTTTAGAATGTTGAGGTACATTCCTGCTATTCCTAGTTTTCTTTGAACTTTTATCATGAAATGGTGTTGGATCTTGTCGAAGGTTTTTTCTGCATCTGTTGAGATGATCAAGTGGTTTTTGTCTTTGCTTCTATTGATGTGCTGTACTACATTTATAGATTTGCATATGTTCTACCACCTCTGCATTCCTGGGATGAAGGAATGGTGCATAATCTTTGTGATGTGTTGTTGTATTCAGTTTGCCATTGTTTTATTAAGGATTTTTGCATTGATATCCATTAAGGAAATTGGTCTATAGTTCTCCTTTTTGGAGGTGTCTTTGTCTTGTTTTGGGATAAGAGTAATATTGGCTTCATAAAATGAGTTAGACCATGTTCCTTCCCTTTCTATTTCTTGGAACAGTTTAAGGAGAGTTGGTATTAGTTCCTCTTTAAATGTCTGATAAAATTCAGCAGAGAATCCATCAGGTCCTGGATTTTTCTTTTTTAGGAGGCTCTTGACTGCTGCTTCAATTTCTTTTTGTGTTATAGATCTTTTCAGGTGATTAATATCTACTTGATTAAGTTTTGGGTGATTGTAAGTTTCTAGAAATCTGTCCTTTTTTTTCAAGATTTTCAAATTTATTAGCATATAGTCTCTCAAAGTAGTCTCTGATGATTTTGGATTTCCATGGTGTTTGTTGTTATCGCCCCTTTTGCATTTCTGATTTTACTGATTTGCATTTTTTTCTTTCCTCATTTTAGTCAGGTTTGCCAGGGGGTCTGTCAATCTTATTTATTTTTCAAAGAACCAGGTTTTTGTTTCATTGATTCTTTGTATTTTTTTGTTTTTATTTCATTGATTTCAGCCCTTATTTTAATTATTTCTTTCCTTCTGCTTGTTTTGGGATTTGCTTGTTCTTGTTTTTCTAGGAGTTTTAGCTGTAGTATTAGGTCATTGATTTGAGATCTTCCTGTCTTTTTAATATAAGCACTCATGGCTATCAATTTTCCTCTTAGGACTGCCTTTGCTGGTAGGTCATGTTTTCATTTTCATTAACTTCCAGGAATCTTTTAATTTCCTCTTTTGTTTCATTGATGAAATATAAAAACATATTTGCATATTTTTTACTGCTGTTTTTGTTGCTGATTTCTAGTTTTAATGCATTGTGGTCAGATAGAATGCATGGGATTATTTCAATTTTCTTGTATTTGCTGAGGCTTGCTTTGTGCCCTAAGATATGATCAATTTTGGAGAAGGTTACATGGGCTGCTGAGAAGAATGTGTATTGTGCAGAAGTTGGATGAAATATTCTGTAGACATCAGCTAGGTCCATTTGATCTATGGTGTGTTTTAGTTCTAGAATTTCTTTATTGATGTTTTGTTTGGATGACCTATCTATTGGTAATAGGGGAGTATTAAGGTCTCCCACTATCACTGTGTTGGAGTTTATATATGTTTATAAGTCCTTCAGAGTATGTTTGATGAAATTATGTGATTGATATTGGGTGCCTATAGGTTGATGACTGTTATTTCCTTTTGGTGAACTTCCCCTTTTATTAGTATGGAGTGTCCTTCTTTATATCATTTGATCAAAGTAAGTTTGAAATCTACTTTGTCTGATATAAGTATCGCTACTCCTGCTTGTTTTTGGGGAACACTGTTTTGGTAAATCTTCTTCCAGTCTTTTACTCTCAGCCAGTGCTATTTCTGTCGATGAAGTGGGTGTCCTGTAGGCAGCAAATTGTTGGATCTTCCTTTTTAATACAGTTTGCCAGTTGGTGTCTTTGATGGGGAAATATAGTCCATTAACATTTAGTGTTAGTATTGATAAGTATGTGGTGATCCCTGTCATGTAGTTGTCTTCATTGATTAAGGGTTTGATTATGTGTAGTTGAATCAATGTTACTGTTTACTTTTTTGCCTTTTCTTCTCCTGTCATTTGGTATTGCCTGCCCTTTCATGGTTTTGTTTGTTTTTATTTTCTGTGTGCAGAAATCCTTGGAGAATCTTTTGTAGTGGTGGCTTGGTGGTCATATATTGTTTTAATTTCTGCTTATCATGGGAGACTTTTATTTTTCCATCTATTTTGAATGATAGTTTTGCTGGGTAAAGTATTCTAAGTTGAAGTTATTTTCATTCAGTGCTTGGAAGATCTCACCCCTTGCTCTTCTTGATTTTAATGTTTATGTTGTGAAGCCTGCTGTGATTTTGATGGGTTTACCTTTGTATGTTTGTTTTATCTCTCTTACAGCTTTCAATATTCTTTCTCTAGTCTCTGCACTTGTTGTTTTAATAATATGTCTTGCAGTAGTTCTATTTTGGTCAGGTCTATTTGGTGTTCTGGAGACTTCTTGTATATGAATGGGCATAGTTTTCTCTAGATTTAGGACATTTTCTATTATTATTTTATTGAATATATTATGCATTCCTTCTTCAATTCCCATGATTCTCAGGTTTGGTCTTTTGATGGAGTCAGTGAGTTCTTGCATTTTCTTTTCACAGGTCTTGAGTTGTTTAACTAATAGTTCTTCAGTTTTTCTTTTAATTGCCATTTTATCTTCAAGTTCTGAGATTCTGTCTTCTGTTTATTCTATTTTGCTTCACTGGCTTTCCTTTTTGTTTTGTTTTTCTGTTTCATTCTTTTTACTGAGATTTTCCATATTGTGGGTTACTTCCTCTTTAATATTGTCATTTTTGCCTTAATTCATTTATCTCTCTGTTTATGGTGATCTTTATTTCAGTTCTGTGCTTATTTAGAGCTCCTATGATTTCATTTATTTGTTTCTGTGTTTTCTGATATTGTTGAGTTCTGTTTTCTTGGAATTTCTTGAGTGCCTTCTGTACATTTTGGTTGGCCATGTCTAGCAGCATGTCTAGGAAATTCTCATTAATTACTTGTAGAATTTCTTGTTCAGGGTGTTTTTGTGGTCTTTGTTGGGTTCTTGGTATAGTTTATCTTTGTTTTGTTGGAGTCTCAATCTGGGTATCCGTTTTCTTCATTTTGCTCTAAATCTTGTACTACTTTATTTTTTGGGGGGTGAATGGTTTCCAACTCCTTTTCTTCTTCCAATTTTTCCACTAGGTACCATTTCTGTGCCTGGACTATGTGTAATTTAGTATTAGCTGGGTTACAATATTAATACTAACAAAATTGTGAGAGAAGGATAAAAATGAGAAAGAGAAGGAAAGATAAAAGGAAGAGAGGAGAGGAAAAAAGAAAAAGAATGGGAGAGATTGTGAGTGATCAAACCACAAACCAGGCACCCAAACCCTTAAAGAAGAGAGAAAAAGAAAAAAAATCACCAGTTCTGGAACAGTAGAATCGCAGGCTTAGTTGTTTTGTTACTCCTTTAGTGTCCAGTCCAGTCTGTGTGTGTCTCTTAGGCATGCTTGGAGACCTCTAGTAGGGGCCTGATCAGGAGCCTGGTGGAGTTTTTATCTGGGAAGCCTGTAGAGTGGGGGCTGGCTCCACCTGAGGGGCTGGGATCCTTGCAGGCTGCTGGATTCAGCTGTCCCACACTAAGCTGATGCCTGTCCCAGTGGGTTAGGGCTCCAGTCATTCCACATGGATCTGGAGCCCAGCAGGGACTGAGGTGTAAGGGGTCCAGTTGTTCCACGCATAGCTGGGGCTCAGCAGGGCTTGAAGGGCAGTGGGCTCGATGGATGGGTATCCTGATGTGCTGTGGGACTGGTTCAGTGCTGGGGTCCAGCATGGCTAATGGGCGGGTATCCTGTTGGTGCGTGGATTCTATGCAGCCCAAGAGTCAGGGATCCTGCCCTGCGTGGGTCTGACATGGGGCTGCAGCCTGGTGCAGCCTGAGGGTGAAGAGCCCGACAGAATGGAGCAGTGACTCTGCAGGCCTATGGAGAGGGGATTTGGCAGGCCAGCTGTTCTTTTATTAGATCATGGAGTGGAGAAGCCTTCCATGATCTAAGGGTTTAGAGTGCCATATTTTTGGCTCTTCCTCATGGTTTACCTCAGCTTCTCGACAGGGTCTCTGATTCAGGAGCTCATGAGGTCTGCAACTCTGTCTTCATTGCCATCTTGGATCTCTCTGGGCTCTTTCTCTACTCATGATGAAAGTCTCAAAACTGTCCACTACATTAGTTTTTTTTTCAATTTTTAATGCCAATTTATTTTATTTTGTTTCAATTTATTTTATTTTGTTTTTATTTGGAGCTTTAAGCGTGTCTCCACACTTAGCTTCTTAACGCAGCTAAGTACTTTTTAAAGTTTTTCCTTGATTATGGCTTTTCTTCTTTTTTAAAAAAATTACTTTGTCAGTTTTACATTTACTTACATGTGTATATATTATTTGGGTTACCTCCCCCCACCACCTGCATCTGGGCATAACCTGTTCTGCCCACTTATTCTCCAATTCTGTTGATGAAAAAACATAAAAGAGGGTCCAAGATGGTGGTTAGGGTACAGAATCAGCATTTCTGAGCTCCGTGACTTCAGAAACCACTTGAGAGTTGGGAGCTACACTTGGGTAATTCTGATTACTTCTAGCCAAAATAATAACTGCCATAACATTAGATGCATATAAAATTCAAGGACTGACCCTTAAACAACCTTTAATTGCACCTAACAGCCTGGAAAATCCCACTGTGGTACAGCCATCAAGGCGTGTCTGCCCTGGGAAAAGAACCCCCTGGCTGCTTCTCCTTTTTTTCTTTTTCTTTTCTCAATAAGCAGAAGACAGAGCAAAATCAGAATCGAACTCTGCAACATCCTGGACCCCTAATTCATGGAAAGCCTCCCTATGCTCTGCTGTGCTGAAAAAGGAGACATGCCATTTTTCCCCACCAGCCAGTTCCAACAATGCTTGCATAAACCTGCAGACTGAACAGGTGAGCAACATGTGCTATGCGTGGCTCCTCTACCTACCCCTGGGAACATAATACAGTGCAGCCTCTGGGAGATTGAATCCCCCCCCAATAAAAGCAAAAAGCATAAACTGCAAATTGCAATCTAACACCCATGGCGGGGATGGGGTGGAATGTTGAACCTGCTCCAGTGAATGGAGTGAAACAAGAGCTGAACTTTCAGTGAATTAAAATAGGAATAGTAACAAAGGCTGAGAGTGGGGTTAGGGTGACAAGCCAACCTCTCAGAGGAGCTGAACTAGCACTGATAGAGGTGAGGCAAGGCACAAAGTTTGAGAGCTGGGGTAGGGTGACAAGCCAACTTCCCAAAGCGTGGCTGGTGGTGTATAACTGACCTGGTATTGTAATACTAAGGATGGTACTCAAAACTGAATTTTCTCACCTTAGTGGGGAGGAGCTGACCAGACAGAGTTGCAGTTATAGGGCAATGCAGCTGCCACCTGCTGAAAACAACAACAGATCTGAACACCTTGCACAAACTAGTAGTGAGCTACCTCAGACCCCAAATACAACCTGCCTGTGGACAGAAGGAATCAAATACTACTCATAAGCCAATACCAGGATTGGACACCAAAGAAATAATTCCAGAATTTTTACCAGCAGAGTAAACTTTTTGTTGTTTCTGTACCTGGTGTTTCTGCACATCACTATTTTCTTAACCCTGTTCTTACCCTTTTCTTGCCATTTAGTTGTTTTGGTTGTTTAAGGATTTGATTGTGTGCATGCTACTCTCTGATTACTTGTCTTTTCTTCTGCAGTTTAACACTTCGTGTCCTTTTGTGATTTTTGTTTGCTTTCATCTTCTGTGTGCAGAATTCCTTGTAGAATCTTCTGTGGTGGTGGCTTGGTGGTTATATATTGCTTTAGTTTCTGTTTATTGTGGAATATTTTTATTGCTCCATCCATTTTGAATGATAGTTTTGCTGGGTAGAGTATTCAATGGGTGAAATTATTTTCATTCAGTGCCCAGAATACCTCACTCCTTGCCCTTCTTGCTTTTAAAGTTTATGTTGAGAAATCTGCTGTTATTTGGTGGGCTTACCTTTATATGTCATTTATTTTTTCTCTCTTACAGCCTTTAATATTCTTTCTCTGTTCTATGTGCTAGTTGCTTAACAATAATAGCTGTGGGGTAGTTCTATTTTGATAGAGTCTGGTGTCCTGGAGGCTTCCAGTACCTAAATGGGCAAAGCTTTCTTGAGGTTTGGGAAAACTTCTGTTATTATTTTATTGAATATACTACATATCCCTTTGGCTTGCACCTCCTCTCATTCTTCAATGACCATGATTATCAGGTTTGCTATTTTGATGGGGTCGCTGAGTTCTTGCTTATTCTTTTCACAGCTCTTGAGTTGTTTGACTAAGATTTTTTCTGTTTTTTCTTTAATTTCTATTTTATCTTCAAGCTCAGAGATTCTGTTTTCCACTTGGTCTAGTCTGCTGGAGTAGACTTCCACAGTGTTTTTTGTTTGACAAAAGGGACTTCTATTTCCAGAATTTCTGTTTCTTTTTTCTGAGGTTTTCCATAACTTTGTTCATATATCTTTCTTTTAGTGTCCTATGTTTCACTTTGGTGTTTGTGGATGATCTCTCTGAGTTCATTTAGTTGTTTCTGTGTCTTCTCAATTTCTTTATTTGTGGTGTCTTAAATTTCTTGAGTGCATCTTGTACTTTCTGGTTAGCTATGTCTAGTACCATCTCCATGAATTTCTCAGTGATTTCTTCCATGGTTTCCTGTTTGAGGAATCTTTTTGTAGGCATCAGTGGGCTCATTAGTGATATTTATCATTGTTTTGTTGGGGGTCAGGAACTACATATCCATTTTTTTTCATTTCCCATTAAGTTCTCTATTGAGTTGTTTTCTTTGGGAAGTGTAGCTTTCTTTCTTTCTTCTTCCCATTACTCCAATTGGTGCTGTGCAACTATGTTCTTGATTGGCTAGTTGGTGGTTTTAATTGCCTGTTTTCTTTCCCTTAGCCTGTAGGTGTAAATTAGCAATGACAAGTTCACAGGTTCAATGCCAGACCAGTTGTTTACATATTATATAGAAAACCCCTTGATAATAATATCTATAAACAGTGGGAGTTGGGCAGGGGTAATGGTTGTTTGGCTAGAAATAGAAACTTGGATAATTGGTAAAGGTGGCCCTAAAAGGGAAGGTAGAAAGGGGGTGGGTAAGTGGGGGAAGAGGTATGGATGCTTCAGGGTTTTGTGGCCTTTGTGTGTGTTTGGGTGTATTTGCTTTTGTAGTGGAGGGTGCTTGTGCCAGGGATTGGAGGGGGCTGGGAGTGTGTATGGTTGGTACAGTATGCTCATCAGTGGGTCGTGAGTGAGTAGGAGGGAGAGGTAGTGTGGTGACAGGTTGGGGAAGGATAGGAGGGGGAGGCAAAGACAGGGGAAAGAGTGGATGAGAGGGGGCAGAAAGACTAGTTGGGAAGGAGAACAATGGATTGTAGCACAAGAAAATGAGGGAAAGTGAAGTGGATAAGATAGGGATAAGAAAATAGTGATGGTGAAGTTAATAATACAAAAAAAAAAAGAAAGCCAGGTGCAGCAAAATCAAAAAGTTTAGTGTGCTTTGTAAAAGCTCTGGACTTATTCCTTTGGCATCCAATCCTGATATTGGCTTTTGGTATTCTGGGCTTTGTGGGGAAGGGTGATGCTCCTCTTGCCAGACAGCTTGGGGTGGAGAAGGCTGAAGGGTTTTTTTTTCTTTTTTCCACTTCACTTGGCCTTATCAGCCTTCCATTACAAGCCAGAGCTCTGAAGTGTTCTTACCAGGTGACTGACTTGTGAGCAGTATTTGACTCCTTCTGTCCACAGGGCAGGTTGCAGTTTTGACCTGAGGTAACTCACTGACAGTTCATGCAAGGTAGTCAGATCTGTTGTTGTTTTTGCCAGGTGGCAGCTGCATTGCCCTATAGCTGCAATTCTGGCTGGTCAACTCCTCCCCCAGCAAGTTGGGGCAATTCGATTTTGAGTACCATCCTCAGTTCTGTGAGACTAGCTCAGGGATCCACCAGATCCCCACTTGGGGAGGTGGGCTTGTTTCCCTATTCCCTGCTCTCAGCCTTTGTTACTTTTCCTTCCTTTGTTCACTGAGAGTTTGGCTCCTTGCTCCACTCCTGTTCTCCAGGGCAGTTTCAGCATTCCACCCCACCCCCTTTGTCAGGATTAGATTTTAATTTGCTGTTTATGCTTTCCATTTTGTTTGAGGGGGGTTCAATATGCTTGGTGGCTGTGCTGGAATATGTTCCCAGGGATGAGTAAGGGAGTTTTATGTGGTGCATATTGCTCACCTGTTGGGCCTTCAGGTTTACACAGGCATCTTTAAAACTGGCTTGCAGGGAGAAATGGCATTCTGCTTTTCTCAAGGCAGACACTTACTGGGACTGGATTCAACACAGTGCAGCATAGGAGGCTTTCCAAAGGTTAGGGGTCCAGGATGTTGCAGAGCTCAATTATGATTGATGCTATATCTTCTGCTTATTGAAAGAAAAAAACAAAAAAAGGAAAAAGCAACCAGGGTGCTTTTTTTCCTCAGGGCAGACACACTCTTTTGGCTGTGCCATCCCAGGATTTTTCTGGCTGTTAGGTGCAATTAAAAATGTTTAAAGGGTCAATCCTTGAATTTTATGCAGACTTACTGTGTTGGGAGTTATTATTTTGGCTACAAGCAATCAGAATTACCCAAGTGTAGCTCCCATGTCTTGAGGTGGTTTTCTAGAGTCACAGAGCTCATGAATTCTGATTCCCTACTCTAACCACCATCTTGGCTGTCCTTTTTTTCATTTAAAAAACAATCCATATGTGTTTTCTTTCCATTGTTTATTATGGGAGCCACATGTGTATATCTATATATACATAGATATCTATATATATAGATATACATATATGTATATAAACATTATTTTAACCATTTCTATGTGTACCATTTAGTGGAATTACATTTATTAACCTTGTTGTGCAAATATCACCAAAATCTATTTTCAGAAATATCCCAAATTTCACATGGTGCTATGTACATGGGCAAGAGCTGGAGAGATTTACATTCTGCATGTAGTAGCTGTAAATGACATGAGACTAAAAGGTTCGTTTCCTGACTACCATCCCGGATCATGTCTCCTCTACTGGAGCAAAGTGCAATTTTTGGTGAGTTATCATGAAAGCATTATTACTAAATGATTGATTTGGAAAGAGGCACTAGAATTTTATTTTTTTACATTTTTATTAGCATATATTAGTTGTGTGGGGGCGTCATTGTAACATTTCCATACACTCACAATGTACATCAGATTCACCCCATCCACCATTCTTCATCATCCCCCTATTTCTTAAAACAATTTCAGCACGTATCATTGTTCTTTTTCATGTAATTATATAAGGTATAATTTTACAAAGTATAAATTATATAATTTATATAAAGTATAAAGTCCTGTTTACCCTCCTCATTCTTTCTGTTCACCCTTCTTTCTGTGATCTGTATCCACTCTGAACAAGACCTGTTTTACATTCGTGTCCTTCTTTCTTTTTTGTTCAGAGTGAATTTTTTTATTATTGCTGTATTGGGAGTACATTGTGACATGTATAAAATTTCTTACAATATATCATAGTTGAATTCATCCTCTCCATCATAAGAATTTTGAGATTTTTAAGTAATAAAATCAGACTTTCTATGATGTTCTTCCCTTGGGCAATGCTGGGTTTCAGTTAAATCCTTTGAAACAGATGCACACATGTCACAGAGAGACTTACTCCTCTTTGCAATGTAATCTAGGTCTTTTCAGGGTAAATGAATGTTGTTTTGTCTTGTGTTATATAGTACTTAGATAAGTTTTGGTACATTACTTAAGAAAATTTTACATGTGCATAAATCCACATTGACGTGAAGACATTGACAGGAAAACTTATGCACTGAATCCTTATAGGATTTGTCTTTGCATGATAGGTGCACAGGAGAATGGATTAGTGCACATTTTTTGTTAAGATAATTACAACATATATGATTAGTAGCTCTGAAGGAAACATTAATGCCTTATATTTTAATATTGATAGTGAATGTTTTGATAGTAGTAATATGCATTATTACTGGAACACTTGCTAAATGCCAGGAATTACTCTACAACAGTGGTTATCATCCTTGGAAGAAGGATGGAGCATGAAAAACTTCATATATAGATGTTTTAGTAGCATTGGTTTTCATGAATTCAGAGTATCTGGGTATTTCATAAATTTCCACAGATGAATATAGTTAGATGATACTGTGAAGCACTAGTTTATACAATTTAATAGATATCTGTAGGTCAGGGGCAATGGCTTATCCATGAAATATCAGCTACTCAAGAGACAGAAACCAGGAGGACAACAGTTCATGATAAGCTTGGCCAAAAAAGACCTCATCTTAATCAATAAGCAGGGCATGGGAATGCTCACGGATAACCCAGCTATGTAGGACACTGTAGCCAATAGGATCAGCATTTGAGGCTTGCCTCTGGTGACAACTCCAGACCCTAACTCAAAAATAACTAAAACAAAAAGGGCTAGACATGTGGCTCAGGTGATAGTGTACCTGCTTAGCAATCATGAGGTAAAACTCCATTACCACTGAAAAAGAATTTAAAAACTTTTTTACTTTAATTCTGTTGGGTAGTTAATTGAGAACACCATTTCACAGGTGATGAAACTTCTCCATATGTTTATATTATTTCCTCTCATTTTTCTCTTTTGAATTTCCACTCATTAAAATATAGTGTGAACTGACAAAATAATGAATCAGAGTTGCCTTCATGTAACTGAAGAGAGCTGAAATTCATGTATCAGGAGGTACTGATGAGAAAGCATAATGATTAAACATAAGAATTTTTGACTGAATGCTGGGCTTGGGACTTTCTCTGGAGCTAGAGTCCTCAATTTAAAATAAGCAGGAGTCTAGTCAGAAAAACAAGAAAACTGTATTAACAGTCCACTTGGGAATGCAGAACCAAGGTGAGGGTGGGGGGAAGAAAGATAAGAAATGCCAATATGCCAAATCTTCTAGTGAGACTATATGACCTTAAAAGAAACAAACATGGTTAATAAGGGAGAGACCAAGATGGCAGATAGTTGAAGGACCCTGGGTCCTTGATCTTCATGATTGAAACAAATACTACAGATTTTTGTGGTAGCAAGGATTGAGTAACTCTGTTTTTACTGCCAAGTAAAATACTACCAATACATAGGGAACACATAATATGCAATGATTAACCCTTAAATTAGTTTTTTCTTTATAGCTTATAACATCTGGGCACTGGAACAGGCAGCCACCAGTTTGTTGCTGGCTGGAAAGCTGCCTCACTCCCTCCTCTCCTTTTCTTCTTCTTCTTCTTCTTCTTCTTCTTCTTCTTCTTCTTCTTCTTCTTCTTCACTTTGTCTTCTTTTCTTTTTCTTTTTCCCTTATTTTCTTCCCATCTTGACTGTTAAAGCAAAAACACAATGCAGAGTACTGCAGAACGAGATCTACAAGCAGCTGGGACAACTTAGACCCACCATAATATGCCTGGACACTGAATCTCCGACTGCTGTATCCTGTAATACAGAAGAGCTGACCCTTTTCTGGTCGAATGAATCTGCAATCCTGCCAGGTGAGCATGACACATGATCTGCTTTAGAGGGAACCCATAGTCTATTGCAGCTGGGGGGATGATTGCAACCCCTCTGGACAAAACTGGCGGCAAATACATGGAGGAAACATTTTCCCCTATGCCTAGAGGGGGAGGGGAAGGAGGCTGAGATGAATTAACCTGTGTGAGGGTGGGTGACTCACCAGCATTGAGGTGAAAACTACACATTGCACTGCCTTGGAGAAACTGGAAGCAAGCTGAAACTGACAGTCTTCCAAAAGAAAAGCTCAACTCTAGCTCACAGGCTTTCCCTGTGGGTGGAAGGGGCTGGAAACGGCTCATATACCAGCTCCTTGCAGGATCACTTCTGAGAACCTGCCTGCACCAGAGGGCCCATCACACTAAGGAATGTCTGGAAACAAATACCCTGAGCCATCCTCTCCACTCCTGAAAGTTGTACAACAGGAAGGGGCAACATCCATTGTCACACAGTCCAGCATACCAACCTTAAGAAGGGACAATGTCAAGGTCAAAGCCCTCATGAGAAAAAACAGACAAGTAATGAGAGAGTAGCATAAAATTGACTGCACACGCACAAATCCTTAAACAAACAAAAAACAAAAAACCCAACTAGATTGCATAAATCAACACATACCTCTCAATATTAATAATGAAGGTTAATGGATTCAACTCCCCCATCAAGACACCATTTTGAAAACTGGATTAAAAAGAAGACCCAATAACCTGTTGTTTACAAGAAACCCACTTTATTGACAGAAACACACTATCTTAGTGTGAAAGGGTGGAAGATTAACTAAACTAATGGCCCCCCAAAACAGGCAGGAGTAGCAATACTTAAATAAAAGAAAGTGGACTTCAAACCTAAATTAGAAGAGACGAAGATAGATACTTCCTACTAATAAAAGGAGCAATACATCAAGAGGAAATAACAATTTTCAACTTCTATGCACCCAATGCTGGTGAACCCAACTTCATTAAACATACACTAATGAATGGAAAATCACAGATAGGCTGCAACGCACTGGTGGTGGGAGACTTTAATATCCCTCTATCACCAATAGATAGGTCATCTAGAAAAAAATTCAACAAAGAAATTCTAGAAAAGAATGACACCATAGATCTAATGGACCTGGCAGATGTCTGCAGAGTATTCCATCCTAAAACAGCACAATTTACATTTTCTCAGCAGCCCATGGAACTTTCTTCAAAATAGATCATATCCTAAGACACTAAGCAAGTGTCAACAAATATAAGAAAACTAGAATAACCCTCTGCATACTGTCTGACCACAATGTAACAAAACTAGAATTCAAAAAAAGAAGTAGCAGAAAATATGCTGGAGGCTGAACATGTTTCTCAATGATCAGTGGGTCATAGAAGAAATAAGGGAGAAAATAAAAAAATTCTTAGAATTTAATGAAAATGAAAACACTACCTATCAGAACCTATGGAACACAGCAAAGGCAGTCCTAAGAGGAAAGTTTATATCCATGAGTGCATATATTAAAAACAGAGAAAGGTACCAAATAAATGACTTAATGCTGTACTTCACCTCCTAGAAAAAGAACAAACTAAATCCAAAACATTCAAAAGGAGAGAAAGAATAAAAATAAAGTCCAAGATCAATGAAATAGAGATAAAAAAACCACACAAAGAATCAATAAAACAAAAAGCTAGTTCTTTGAAAAATAAACAAGATTAACAAATCCCTGGCAAATCTGACTAAAATGCAGAGGAAGAAGACTCAAATTAAGAAAATCAGAAATGAAAATGGGGAGATTAGAACAAACATCAAGGAAATCCATGGAATCATCAGGGACTACTTCAAAAACACACATTCAAATGAATTGGAAAATCTAGAAGAAATGGACAGATTTCTAGATACATATGACCATCCAAAACTTAATCAAGATGAGATTAATCACCTAAGCAGATCTATAACATGCATCTAAATTGAAGCAGCAACAGAGTCTCCTTAAAAAGAAAAGTCTAAGACTTGACAGATTCTCCATTGAATTCTACCAGACCATCAAAGAAGAACTAATATCAACACTCCTCAAATATTTCCACAAAACAGAAATGTAAGGAACACTGCCAATCTTATTCTATGAGGCCATTATTACACACAACAAAAAATTTACAGGCCAATCTCTTTATGAACACAGATGAAAAATCCTCTATAAAATAATGGCAAAGTGAATTATCAGCGTTTCAGAAATATCAAACACCATGACCAAGTTAGCTTTATCCCAGGGATGCAGGGATAGTTCAGCAAATCATTAAGTATAATACAGCATATTAACAGAAGCAAAGACAAAAACTATTTAATCATATTCATAGATGCAGAAAAATCCTTTGACAAAATTCAGCATCTTTTCATGATAAAGCTCTGATGAAACCAGCAATAGAACAAATATACCTCAACATAATAAAGACTATATATGACAAACTTATAACAAACATCATACTTAATGAGGAAAAACTGAAACCATTTCCCCTGAAGTCAGGAATGAGACAAGAGTATCCACTCTTCCCACTCCTATTCAACATAGTCTTGGAATTTCTAGCCAGAGCAATAAGATAGGAAGAAGAAATAAAAGGAATACAAATAAGAAAAGAAGAAGTCAAACTATCCCTATTCATACAGGACATGATCTTATACCTAAAACCCCCAAAAAACTCTACCAAAACCTCATGGACACCATAAACAGCTTCTGCAAAGTAGGAGGATAAAAACCAATTTATAAAAATCAGTAGCCTTTCTATACACCAACAATAAACAGATTGAAAAAGAATATAGGAAAACAATTCCATTTACAATAGCTTCAAAAATCAAATACCTAGGAATAAACTTAAATGTTGTGAATGACCTCTACAGCTTACAACAAAGGCATCTGCACACCCATGTTTATTGCAGCACTATTCACAATAGCTAAGCTATGGAGTCAAAATGCCCACTACTGATGAATGGCTTAAGAAAGTGTGGTATTTGTATACAATAGAATTTTACTCAGCCACAAAGAAGAATGAAATTCTGTCATTCATAAGTAAATGGATGGAGCTGGAGAATATCATTTTAAGTGAAGTTATTCAGGTTCAGAAGACCAAAAGGCACAATTCTCTCTCATATGTGGAATATAGACCTAATATAAACCTTACAGAAATATTATGAAACACTGGTCACACTATGGTGGGGTCATGTACAGGTAGGGTAGTGTAATAGAAGGAAGCTAAGAAATTGAATATGGTTGATATACTCTATTTACAATAATGAATATAAAAATCTTAAACTGGCTGAAATCACCTTAAGAAAGGGATTAACTTAGAATGAAGAAAATCAGAAGAGATAAACCAATTGGGGTTATAATACATATATACATGGAAAATTACAAGGAAACTCCCTGTGTAGCTAACTTTATCTCAAACAAGCAAAAATGTCATTTTTTCTACCTTTTATCTTTTTTCATCTACAAAATCAGAGAACAGGAGAGTGGAACAAGTCTTGCCTGCAGGTGGTGGTGGCGGCACCAGTGGGAGGGGGAGGTGGTGAGAAAAGAGGTTAGGAGGATAAATAAGGTACAAAAATGGGTACACATATATGTAAATGCAAAAGTTGAAACTATTCCAGGAACCAGGATAGGGAGTAAAAGAGAGTGGTGTAGGGGGTGAATTCAAGTTATGATACATTTGATACAATTTAAGTATCTTTGTAAGTGCCACAGTGTACTCCCACCCAGCATAACAGTAAAGGCAAAAAAACAAACTTGTACAAATAAATTCAAAAGCTATTATGAATATTTCAGTATTTTTTTACACAATGAGAGGCAGGGAACATAAATGTCACTTTTTTAAAATCAATGACAGTGTATGACTGTATATTTAAGTAATGTTTATCAACATTTGAGGTTCATCACAGAAAAAGATATTTCAATAAATATATTTTATTTTTATTTTAACTGGTATGAAAAGCCTACAAATTGCTCTTAATAAATAGACACCATGTGATGTTTTGATCCATTGTGTAATGTTTAAAACAGGTCAGGATGAGGATGTAGAGAAAGGATGTAGGAATTTGAATGTGGTGGAAATATTATGTATTCATGTATGAAAATAGAAAAATGAGCTATGTTGAAACTGTTCCAGAAATGTGGAAAGGAGAGATAAATGAGGATGATGGAAGGGTGAATTTAACTATGATACATTGTAAGAATTTTTGTATTTGTTTCTTTTTTTGGGCAGCACTGGGGTTTGAACTCAGGCCCTCAAGTTTGCTAGGCAGGAGCTCTTACCTTGAGCCACTCTGCCAGCCCTATTACTTTTGTAAATGTCACAATGTACTCTCAGTGCAAGGATACTATGATGATATAAATGTAAAAAAATGGTCAGTTTCCTTTCACTTAGTGCAATGTTGGCTACAGTTTTGTAATATGTAGCCCTTATTATATTGAGGCACATTCTTCTTTATTGCTACATCATACTCCATTGTGTATATGTACCACATTTTCTTTATTTGTTCATTTGCTGAAAGGCATCTGAGTTAATTGTAAAGCTTGTTTTCATTCTAAAGATACAAGGACAGTTCAACATAGGCAAAACAATAAACATAATACAACATAAACAGAATTACCAATGAAACAAGGAGACCCCTTGTTTACTGGTCTCTTCCCATCAGGGGCTCCCAGCACTCAGAGTTCATAGCAGTGAGTGGGGTACCAGATGCATCCACTATGCGAAGGAGAGTCAGAGATCACAGGCAAAAATTATAGAAAGAGTAGGAACCCTTATATGTCAATTTGCTCATCTATCTTTTAATCAACTTGCTTAATCTCAAGAGGAAACTTAAAATGAGGTCCTCATTGGACTCCTACAGAGGAAATAAACTATAAATTTTTCTATCAGCATATTATAGTTATACAGGTGATACCTTGTACATCTAAATATGTGCTTGTAATGTACCTGAATTAGATTTAATCCCTTCATCTTTCTTCTTCATTCCTCTCCTCCCTCTTACAGACCAATTTCAAAAGGTTTCATTCATTTTTCTATTTTCATACACGAATACAAAATATATTCTACAACATTCACCCTCCTTCACCCTTTCCTCATGCCCTCCCCGACCCATGTACCCAGCCCCAGAAAGGACCTGTTTTACCTTCCTGTCTTCATTTCATTTAAAAAACAGTTTTTATCAGTATGATAGTTATGCAGTGGGTTTCATTGGAACAGTTCCACATATGCATGTATTATATCTCAAATTGGTTCATAAACCACTTTTATTCTCCTTCTACCCCATTCCACTTCTTAAGGTGATTTCAACAGGTTTCAATGTTCCATATACATCAGTGTGTAGAAAGTACATCAGCCATATTCACCCTTTTTTACTCTCTTCTTTTGTCTTCCTCTTCCTATTAGTGCCTTCCCTTTAACACAATCTATTTTACATTGTTGTTCTTCATTGTTAAGGTGTCTGTCTGCTTTTAAGTGGGGATTTTGCTTTGGTATATTGTACTTACATCAGTTTAAGCCACTGCATTACTACTCCTCACACTTTCCCCCCATCCTGTTTTGTTCAACAGTTTTCAGTGTGTGTTGTGTGTCATTCCTATGCAGATGTGATGTATTTCACTACTCACTTTCAATCATTCTTTCCTTATTTTCATCTAACAGGCCCACTTTTGAAGACATGTTCTGCATATATTTATAAGTATGTATGATAATGCTTGTATTTGTATTTGCATCTATTTTCCACATATGACAGAATACATGTGTCCTTTGGCTTTCTGAACCTGGCTAAGTTCACCTAAGATGATGTTCTTCAGTTCCCTCCATTAACAAGAAGAAAACAAAATTTTCTTCTTCTATATGGCTGAATAAAATTCCATTGTAAATAAATATCATATTTTCTTAATGTATTCATCAATTTTAGGGCATTTGGGCTGTTTGTATAGCTTGTATTTTTGTGAATACCACTACAATAAACAGGAGTGTATAAGTGTTATTGTGTAACCTGACTCACATTCCTTCAGATATATATCTTGGAGGTGTACTGCTGGATCACATGGCAACTCAATATTTAAGTTTTCGAGGAACTTCCATACTGTTTTCCATACTGGTTGTACTAATTTACATTCCAAACAAGAATGTATGAGGGTTCCTTTTCCCCTGCATCTTTGCCAACATTTGTAATTGTTTGTGTTCTTGATGGTAGCCATTCTAACAGGAGTGAGGTGGAATATTAATGTGGTTTTGATTTGCATTTCCTTTATGTGTAGGGTTGTTGAACATTTTTTCATGTTTTCTTGCCATTTGGACTTCTTTCTTTAAGAAACTCTGCTCAGATTCACCTACCAGAGGGATTCCAAGATGGCGGCTAGAGGGAGGAAGCAGAAAGCGAGCCTCCTATAGTGAAATCTTGGAGAGGCACTGAGGACACACTTTGCAGGCATAATCACTGAGAAAAGGCATAACTTTGACCCCTCCACACCTTCAGCTGGCGCAGAGAATCTCCACTTAACGTTAAACGGAGAAACAAGGAGAGCCCCCTGGCTGCCAGTCACAGGCGCCCAGACGGCTTGGGAAGACGTGGACCAGGTGAGCTTCATAGTACCGTGATACTCCCACAGACAAGCCTGGGCCAGAGCAGCATAGCCCACTGGACAGACTGACCTCCACCTGGGGAAAAAAGAGAAACTGAGTAATAAGCAATAAGAGCAATAAAGACACGCTGGAAAGAGGGTGGGGCACCCTGAGTGCTGAAGATTGGGGGAAGGGAACCCTTCCCGGGACTGTAAATAAACAAGCCGGGCGGGCCCGAGATGCTCTGGCGGGAGCGGGGTGGGGCGCATGCCCAGCAACCAGGAGCGGGGAAGCTTGTGAGAGTGGCGTTGGGAGGAAAACTCCACAGGAGAGGAGGGAAGACCCACTTCCCACATGAACTGTAAACAAACATGGCAGCTGGCAGGAGCAGCAGCACTGCCCAATAAGCAGAAGCAGGAAAACTTGTGAAAGTGGCAGTGGGAGGAAAACTTCACAGGAGAGGGGGGAAGACCCACCTCCTACATGAACTGTAAATAAACACCCAGGCTTGAGAATGCAAGTGCAGTGTCACCATTCACAGTGCTTGGAAAGGGGAAAGCCAGTAGCAGAGGTTCCTGCACAGGAGAACTCTGAACAAACAAAGTCTGTGGGGCCAGGTGAGTGCTAAGCTCACCCCAGAGATCTGCATAAACAATGCTTCCAACAACAGCAGGCTGACAGCAGCGGGCAGGCAAGCCACAGCTGCAGATACCATTCTCAGAACTGTCTCCACACTCTTTTTTTCTTTTTCTCCATACCCTTGATGAGAGAACAACTGAATTACACCTGCAAGTGGAAAAACTTACTGAAACTGTATTGCATTTGAACTTGGGACACTAGGTGGGGTTTTGTGTGTGTGTGTGTGTGTGTGTGTGTGTGTGTGTGTGTAGTTTTCTTCTACTTTGTGGGTCCCCTTTGATGAGATAACTACAGAACAACATCTGAGGCACCATCTCCAGGACTGGAGACTGAGATGGACACCCAAATTATTAAGACAGAAATTTCATTGCATTTGAACTTGGAGGGTATATTTTTTTAAATTTTCTATTTTCCATTTTATTTAATTCATTTTCAATATATAGATATTTCATTTACTTATTTTTTATTTTTATTCCTATTTCAATTTATTTTTTATTTTTTATTTTCAATTCTATCTCTGTCCCTCTAATGTCTGTTCAGCTTACTGTCAATTAGTACACTAACACTCCCTGTTTATACCTTTGAAACTTTCTTGTCTGAAACCTTGTTCTGCTTTCTCCCTCTTGTCTATGTATTTGTTTTCCCTTTTCTTTAAATTCTTGCTTTCCATCTCAACTCACCCTTCATTCTAAATATTACCATTGTTATTATTACAAGCTAGAAAATACTTAATTGCACACAGTACAGGGACAGTAACAACACCAAAGACAATGATGGGAAGACAGAAAAAACAGGGAAACCAGTTTCCCCATAGCAAAAAATTAGTACAGGAACCAGAGGGGAATGAAGAAAAGAGAAACTCAGATCCAGACTCCAACAAAAGGAAGATAAACTATGCCAAAGGACCCAATGAAGCCCACAAGAATAATTTAAAAGAAGACATACTACAAGTACTCAATGAGAATTTTATAGAGATGATACTGGATAGGGTCAACCAAAATGTACAGGAGACACTCAAGAAATTCCAAGACAACAAAAATAGAGAATTTGAAAAAGCAAAAGAAGAAATAAAGGAAACCATAGAAGCACTGTATAAACACCAAAGTGAAAGACAGAACACAATGAATAAACGGATAAATGAACTCAGGACAAAAATAGACAACATTAAAGAGGAAAACAGCCAGGATATGGAAAACCTCAGAAAAAAGAATGAAACAGAACTGCAAAACAAAACAGAAGGCCAATCCAGCAGAATAGAACAAACAGAAGACAGAATCTCAGAACTTGAAGATGAAATGGTAATTAAAGGAAAAACTGAAGAACTATTAATTAAACAACTCAAGACCTGTGGAAAGAAAATGCAAGAACTCACTGACTCCATCAAAAGACCAAACTTGGGAATCATGGGTATCGAAGAAGAAGAAGAGGTGCAAGCGAAAGGAATGCGTAATCTATTCAACAAAATAATAACGGAAAATTTCCCAAATCTAGAGAAAGATATTCCCATACAGATGCAAGAGGCCTCCAGGACACCAAACAGACCAGATCAAAATAGAACTACTCCATGACATATCATCATTAAAACAACAAGTTCAGAAACTAAGGAAAGAATATTGAAGGCTGTAAGAGAGAAGAAACAAGTAACATACAAAAGTAAACCCATCAAAATCACAGCAGACTTCTCAACAGAAACATTAAAAGCAAGAAGAGTGTGGGGTGAGATCTTCCGGGCACTGAATGAAAATAACTTCAACCCCAGGATATTCTACCCAGCAAAACTATCATTCAAAATACATGGAGCAATAAAAGTCTTCCATGATAAGCAGAAACTAAAACAATATGTGAACACAAAGCCACCACTACAAAAGATTCTTCAAGGGATTCTGCACACAGAAAGTGAAACCCAACTTAACCATGAAAAGATAGGCAGCACCAAACCACAGGAAAAGAAAAAGCAAGACAGTAGAGAGTAACCTCAACTTAGGTACACACAATCAAACCTTCAAACAACTAAGACAACTAAATGACAGGACTCACCACACATCTATCAGTACTAACGCCTAATGTTAACAGACTTAATTCACCCATCAAAAGGCACCACTTGACAAAATGGATTAAAAAAGAAGATCCAACAATTTGTTGCTTACAGGAGACTGATCTCACTGACAGAAATAGCATAGGCTTAGGATGAAAGGCTGGAAGAAGATTTACCATGCCAATGGCCCCCAAAAACAGGCAGGAGTAGCAATACTTATCTCTGACAAAGTAGACTTCAAACCTACATTGATTAAACGATATAAAGAAGCACATTCCATACTAATAAAAGGGGAAATAGACCAAAAGGAAATAGTAATCATCAATCTGTACGCACCCAATGTCAGTGCACCCAATTTCATCAAACATACCCTGAAAGACCTAAAAGCATGTAAAAATGCCAACACAGTGGTTGTGGGAGACTTTAACACCCCATTATCATCAATAGATAGGTCATCCAAACAAAAAATCAATAAAGAAATCCAAGATCTAAAATATGCAATAGATCAAATGAACCTAGTAGATGTCTACAGAACATTTCATCCAACTTCTACACAATATACATTCTTCTCAGCAGCCCATGGAACCTTCTCCAAAATAGATCATATCCTAGGGCAGAAAGCAAGTCTCAGAAAATACAAGAAAATAGAAATTATACCGTGCATACTATCTGATCACAATGCAGTAAAAGTAGAACTCAACAACAAAAGCAAAGACAAAAAACATGCAAACAGCTGGAAACTAAATAACTCATACTTAATGAAGAATGGATCATTGATGAAATAAAAGAGGAAATTAAAAAATTTCTGGAAGTTAATGAAAATGAAAACACAACCTACCGGAACCTATGGGACACAGCTAAGGCAGTCCTGAGAGGAAAGTTTATAGCCATGAGTGCATATATTAAAAAGACTGAAAGATCCCAAATCAATGACCTAATGATACATCTCAAACTCCTAGAAAAACAAGAGCAAGCAAATCCCAAAACAAATAGAAGGAGAGAAATAATAAAAATAAGAACTGAAATCAACAAAATAGAAACCAAAAAAAAACCATACAAAGAATTAATGAAACAAAATGTTGGTTCTTTGAAAAAATAAACAAGATCAATAGACTCCTGGCAAACCTGACTAAAATGAGGAGAGAAAAAACCCAAATTAGTAGAATCAGGAATGCAAAAGGGGAGATAACAACAAACACCATGGAAGTCCAGGAAATCATCAGAGACTACTTTGAGAACCTATATTCAAATAAATTTGAAAATTTTAAAGAAATGGACAGATTTCTAGATACATATGATCATCCAAAACTGAACTAAGAGGAAATTAATCACCTGAATAGATCTCTAACACAAAATGAAATTGAAGCAGCAATCAAGAGTCTCCCCTAAAAGAAAAGTCCAGGACCTGATGGATTCTCTGCTGAATTCTATCAGACCTTTAAAGAAGAACTGATACCAAAGCTCCTTAAACTGTTCAATGAAATACAAAGGGAAGGAAAACTGCCAAACACATTTTATGAAGCCAGTATTACACTTACCCCAAAACCAGACAAAGACACCTCTAAAAAGGAGAACTATAGGCCAATCGCCTTCATGAACATTGATGCAAAAATCCTCAACAAAATAATGGCAAACCGAATTCAACAACACATCAAAAAGGTCATTCACCATGACCAAGTAGGCTTCATCCCAGGGATGCAGGGGTGGTTCAACATACGAAAATCAATAAATGTAATAAATCACATTAACAGAAGCAAAGACAAAAACTACTTGATCATCTCAATAGATGCAGAAAAAGCCTTTGATAAGATCCAATATCATTTCATGATAAAAGCTCTAAGAAAACTAGGAATAGAAGGAAAGTACCTCAACATTATAAAAGCTATATATGACAGACCTACAGCCAGCATTATACTTAATGGAGAAAAACTGAAACCATTCCCTCTAAAATCAGGAACCAGACAAGGATGCCCACTATCTCCACTCCTATTCAACATAGTCCTGGAATTCCTAGCCAGAGCAATTAGGTAAGAAGAAGGAATAAAAGGAATACAAATAGGTAAAGAAACTGTCAAAATAGCCCTATTTGCAGACGACATGATCCTATACCTTAAAGACCCAAAACACTCTACTCAGAAGCTTCTAGACATCATCAATAGCTATAGCAAGGTAGCAGGATATGAAATCAACATAGAAAAATCATTAGCATTTCTATACACTAACAATGAGCAAACTGAAAAAGAATGTATGAAAACAATTCCATTTACAATAGCCTCAAAAAAATCAAATACCTAGCTGTAAACCTAAGAAAAGATGTGAAAGTCCTCTACAAGGAAAACTATGCAGTTCTGAAGAAAGAGATTGAGGAAGACTATAGAAAGTGGAGAGATCTCCCATGTTCATGGATTGGTAGAATCAACATAGTAAAAATGTCGATACTCCTTAAAGTAATCTACATGTTTAATGCAATTCCCATCAAAATTCCAATGACATTCATTAAAGAGGTTGAAAAATCTACTGTGAAATTTATATGGAAACACAAGAGGCCACGAATAGCCAAGGCAATGCTCTGTCAAAAGAACAATGCAGGAGGTATCACAATACCTGACTTCAAGCTATATTACAAAGCAATAACAATAAAACAGCATGGTACTGGCACAAAAACAGACATGAAGACCAGTGGAACTGAATAGAGGACCCAGATATGAAGCCACAGAACTATAACCAACTTGTCTTTGACAAAGGAGCTAAAAATATATGATGGAGAAATAGCAGCCTCTTCAACAAAAACTACTTGGAAAACTGGCTAGCACTCTACAAAAAACTGAAACTAGATCCATGTATATCACCCTATACCAATATTAACTCAAAATGGATCAAGGATCTTAATATCAGACCACAAACTCTAAAGTTGATACAGGAAAGAGTAGGAAATACTCTAGAGTTAGTAGGTATAGGTAAGAACTTTCTCAATGAAACCCCAGCAGCACAGCAACTAAGAGATAGCATAGATAAATGGGACCTCATAAAACTAAAAAGCTTCTGTTCATCAAAAGAAATGGTCTCTAAACTGAAGAGAACACCCACAGAGTGGGAGAAAATATTTGCCAACTATACATCTGACAAAGGACTGATAACCAGAATATATAGGGAACTTAAAAAACTAAATTCTCCCAAAACTAATGAACCAATAAAGAAATGTGCAAGTGAACTAAACAGAACTTTCTCAAAAGAAGAAATTCAAATGGCCAAAAAACACATGAAAAAATGCTCACCATCTCTATCAATAAAGGAAATGCAAATTAAAACCACACTAAGATTCCACCTCACCCCTGTTAGAATTGCCATCATCAGCAACACCACCAACGACAGGTGTTGGCGAGGATTCAGGGAAAAAGGAAACCTCATACACTGTTGTTGGGAATGTAAACTAGTATATCCACTCTGGAAAAAAATTAGGAGGCTACTTAAAAAGCTAGACATTGATCTACCATTTGATCCAGCAATACCACTCTTGGGGATATACCCAAAAGACTGTGACACAGGTTACTCCAGAGGCACCTGCACACCCATGTTTATTGTGGCACTATTCACAATAGCCAAGTTATGGAAACAGCCAACATGCCCCACCACTGGCGAATGGATTAAGAAAATGTGGTATCTATACACAATGGAATTTTATGCAGACATGAAGAAGAACGAAATGTTATCATTCACTGGTAAATGGATGGAATTGGAGAACATCATTCTGAGTGAGGTTAGCCTGGCCCAAAAGACCAAAAATCATATGTTCTCCCTCATATGTGGACATTAGATCAAGGGCAAGCACAACAATGGGATTGGACTTTGAGCACATGATAAAAGCTTTAGCACACAAGGGAGGGGTGAGGATAGGTAAGACACCTAAAAAATTAGGTAGCATTTGTTGCCCTTAATGCAGAGAAACTAAAGCAGATACCTTAAAGCAACTGAGGCCAATAGGAAAAGGGGACCAGGAACTAGAGAAAAGGTTAGATTAAAAAGAATTAACCTAGAAGGTAACTCCCACGCACAGGAAATCAATGTGAGTCAATGCCCTGTATAGCTATCCTTATCTCAACCAGCAAAAACCCTTGTTCCTTCCTATTATTGCTTATACTCTCTTTACAACAAAATTAGAGATAAGGGCAAAATAGTTTCTGCTGGGTATTGAGGGGTTTGTGGGGAGAGGGAGGGGGTGGAGTGGGTGGTAAGGGAGGGGGTGGGGGCAGGGGGGAGAAATGAACCAAGCCTTGTATGCACATATGAATAGTGAAAGAAAAAAAAAGAATTCACCTACCAGTTTAAGTAATTTAGTTTGCAAAGGGAAGTTGCTATAGATTGTCAGCTGAGGTTTGAGGAGTGGTTGCTCTGGGTTTGGAGGCAAGCACTCAGAACAAGCAGAGAATTCAGAAAAGAGTGGAAAGACCTGTACTGCTATGACTCTAGGGGTTCTAGGGAATAAGTTAAGCAGATTCTGCACTAGAATCTGCATTGGGAATAAGGTGAATATGGAATTTTATGACTTGACTTTCTAATTTCTGCCATTTTAAAGTCACTTTTGCTTCTATGTAATTTTTTCTTATAATGCCTATGATACTTAGAAATCGTACATATTTATGCACTACAGTGGAACATTTCTATACATAATATATAATGATCAGATCAGAGTAATTGACATTTCTATCACCTCAGACATTTATCATTTCTCCTTCTGAAATACTCATAATGCAAATATTTGATCACTTAATCATGTCCCATAAGACTTGAATGCTTTCCTCATTCTTGTGTTTGTGTGTGTGTAGGGGAGGGAGACAAGGTTTCATTATGTAGCCCTGGCTGGTCCTGAAATCAATATCCTCCTGCTTCAGCCTCCCAAGTGCTGGGATTACAGGCATGACACCACACCCAACTACTTCATGCTTTTTTAAATTTTAACTTTTAAGTTTAGTTTTATTTTTTGTCTGGATGATTTCAAAAGACTTGTTTTCATGTTCAGAAATTTTATCTTTTCTGCCTGATCATTTCTGTTGTTGAGGCTCTCAACTGTATTTTTAATTTTATTTATTGAGTTCTGTACCACTGAGATCTCTGTTTGGTCCTTTTAATGATCTCTCTTTGCTAAAGTTCACATTAATATCATGAATTATCTCCCAATTTCATTGAATTGCTTGTTTGTATTCTCTTGTAACTCATTAAAGTCCCTTAAAAATAAAAAAAAAAAAGAAACTCTGCTCAGTTCATTTACCTATTGTTTCATTGCATCATGGACTTTTTGGTACTTTATTTTTTGAGTCCCCTATATTCTGGTTATTAATTCCTTGTCAAATGTATAGATGGGAAAGATTTTCTCCCATTCTATAGGTTACCTCTTCAATCAGGTGACTATTTCTTTTGTTGTGCAGAAGCTTTTCAGTTTCATGTAGTCCCATTTGTCTTAGTTGCTGAGACATTTGAGTTCTAAGGAAGTTATTGCCTATACCTTTAAGTTCTATTGTATTCCCTTCTCTTTCCTGCACTAGCTTCAAAGTTTCAGGTCTTATATTACAGTTCTTAATCCATTTAGAGTTGAAAACTGTACAGTGTGGGAAGTGTGGATCTAGTTTCAGTTTTCTGCAGACAGATAATCCAGTTTTTCCAACAGCATTTGTTGAAGAGATTGTAGTTTCACAATCCTATGTTTTGGGCACTTTTGTCAAAAATCAGGTGGGCGTAGGTACATGTATTCATATTTGGGTCTTCTATTCTGTTTCACTGGTTTTAATGTTTGTTTTGTGGCAGAACCGTGATTTTTTTTTTTACTACTCCTCTGTAGTATAGTTTTCAGTTGGGTATTGTGATACCTCCAGCATTGCACTATTTGCTCAGTATTGCTTTGGTTATTTGCAGTCTTTTTTATTTCCAAATGAACTTTAGGGTTGATTTTTCAGTCTTTGTGATGAATGCCATTGGAATTTTGTGGGTACTGCATTGAACATGTAGATTGTTTTTGGTAGTATAGCCATTTTCACAATATTAAATCTGCTAATCCACGAGCATGGGAGATCTTTCCATCATCTTCGATGTCTATCTTCAAGGAAAACTTTATACTTTTCCGTGTAGAGGGCTTTCTCTTCCTTGGTTAAGTTTATTCCTAGGTATATATATTCATTTATTCATATTTGCATACATTGTTTGAGCCACTTCTTCCCCCTCCCCAAAGCCCCCACTCTCTTCCCCCACCTCCTTACTCCAGGAAGAACCTCTTCTTCCCTTTTCTCTAATTTTGTTGAAGAGAAGACATAAACAATAATAAGAAAGACAAAGTGTTTTTGCTACTTGAGGTAAGGATAGCTATACACAGAGACTCCTAGCATTGCTTCCATGCACAAGTGTATTACAAACTGAATTGATTCATCTCTACCAGACTTCTTCACTACTTTTTGTCACCTTCCCATATTGACCTCTGTTGCTTTAAGGTTACTGTATTAGCTCCTTTGTAGTGGCCACATCAAACACGTTCAAGTTTTGGGTTTCCTACCTATCCCCATTCCTTCCATATGTGCTCTCCCCTCAGCATATGACCCAAGTCCAACAACATTGCTGCATTTGCCCCAGATCTAAAGTCCGCATATGAGAGAGAACATATGATTTTTGGTCTTCTGAGCCTGGCTAATCTCACTCAGAATGATGTTATCTAGGTCCATCCATTTACTTGTAAATGATAAGATTTCATTCTTCTTCATGGCTAAATAAAACTCCATTGTGTATAAGTACCACATTTTCTTAATCCATTTGTCAGTAGTGGGGCATCTTGTCTGTTTCTATAACTAGGCTATTGTGAGTAGTGCTGAAATAAACATAGGTGTGCAAGTGCCTCTAGAGTAACCTGTGTCACATTCCTTTGGGTATATCCCCAGGAGTGGAATTGCTGGATCATATGGCAGGTCTATGTTTAGATTTTTAAGAAGCCTCCATATTTTTTTCCAGAGTCCTTGCACTAGCTTTCATTCCCAACTGCAGTGTATGAGGGTTCCTTTCTACCCACATCATCGCCAACACATGTTGTTGGTGGTGTTTTTGATGATAGGTATTCTAACAGGGGTGAGGTGGAATCTTAATGTGGTTTTGATTTGTATTTCCTTTATGGCCAGAGATGGTGAGTGTTTTTCATGTGTTTTTTGGCCATTTGAATTTCTTCTTCTGAAAACTAAATGTTTTTAAACATCTAGTTCAGTTGCCCATTTCCTTATTGGTTCTCTGACTTTGGGAGAGCGTAGTTTTTTAAGTTCCCTGTATATTCTGGTTATCAGTCCTTTGATGTATAGATGGCAAATATTTTCTCCCACTCTGTGGGTGGTCTTTTCAGTTTAGAGATCATTTCTTCTGTTGTGCAGAAGTTTTTAAGTTTATGAAGTCCCATTTGCCCACCCTTTTTCTTAGTTGCTGAGCTGCTGGGGTTGTATTGAGGAAGTCCTTGCCTATACCTTTTACTTCCAGGGTACTCTGTGCTCTTTCCTGTACTAACTTCAGAGTTTCAGGTCTGATATTAAGGTCCTTGATGCATTTTGAGTTGAAACTAGTATAGGGTGATAAACATGGATCTAGTTTCAGTTTTTTTCAGATGGATAACCACTTTTCCCAGCAAAATTTGTTGAAGAGGTTATCTTTTCTTCATCATGTGTTTTGGTGCCTTTGTCAAAAATAAGGAGGACATAGCTGTGTGGATTCATATTTGGATCCTCTATTCTGTTTCACTGGTCTTCATGTCTGTTTTTGTGCCACTACCATGTTGTTTTTATTGCTATTGCTTTGTAATGTAGTTTGAAGTCGGGTATTTTGATACCTTCAGCATTGCTCTTTTTGCTGAGTATTGCCTTGGCTATTCTCAGTCTCTTGTGTTTCCAAATGAACTTTAAGACTGATTTTTCAATCTCTGTGATGAATGTCATTGGGATTTTGATGGGAATTGCATTAAACATGTAGATTGCTTTTAAGTATAGCCATTCTTACTATGTTGATTTTACCAACCCATGAGCAAGGGAAATCTTTCCACCTTCTGTAGTCTTCCTTTATCTCTTTCTTCAGTGGTTTGTAGTAATCCTTGTAGAGGTCATTCACATCCTTTATTAAGTTTATGCCTACATATTTGATTTTTTTGAGGCTATTTTAAATGGAGTTGTTTCCAATATTCTTTCTCAATTTATTTGTTGTTGGGGTATAGAAAAGCTAATGATTTTTGTAAGTTGATTTTTTATCCTGCCTTCTTGCTGTAGATGTTTATTGTGTGTAGGAATTTTGGGTGGAGTTTTTTGGGTCTTTAAGATATAGGATCATATCTTCTGCAAATAGGGATATTTTGACAGTTTCTTTACCTATTTGTATTCCTTTTATTTCTTCTTGCCTAATTGCTCTGGCTAAGAATTCCAGGACTATGTTGAATAGGAGTGGAAATAGTGGACACCCTTGTCTAGTTCTTGATTTTAGGGAAAATGTTTTCAGTTTTTCACCATTAAGTATGACATTGGGTATAGGTTTGTCATATACAGCGTTTAAAATGTCCAGCCTTTGTTTACTGAAAGTTCGTATGGAGATCAGCTCCTTTCTCCTCCCCGCTTCTCTGGTGCACTTATGTCACGCCACCCCTCTGCTGCATGTTCATTTTCAGTTCCTTGTTTATTTTCAGTCATTTTCTTTTTTTTTGTGGGGTGGGGTGGTCAGTCCGTCCAGGGGGCTATGCTGGTTTATCCCAGGGGTGGCTGTGGGAATACCAAGTGATGCTTGGTGCTCATCTGTTGGTTTGCCAGATGTCTCCCAAGCAGGTTTGGAGACGGCATCTGGTGATGTGGGAGCTGTCCTGTTTTCTCAGTGTAAAGTGGCATGGAGAAACTTTGTAAGGGCTGGGGGTTTGGGGTGTTGAAATTTTGATTTTCCTTGGTGCTTTTTTATGCCAAGTGTGGCTCCAGTGTCTCAGCAAGATTTTTGATTTATGGAGCTTATGCTGTCTGTTCTGCACTCTAGTCACCATCTTGGATCCTCCTCCAGTATTTTATGTTTTTGATGCAACTGTAACTGGAGTGTTTTTCTATATTCTTTCTCAGTCTGTTCATTGTTGGTATATAGAAAGCTTACTGATTTTTAAAATTTATTTTTTATCCTGCTAATTTGCTGAAGGGAAGGTGCTTATGATGTCTAGGAGTTTTTTGGTGTAGTTTTGGGGGCTTTTACATATACCATCGTGTCATCTGTTAATAGGGATGGTTTGACCTCTTTCTTTACTATTTGAACTCCATTGATTTCTTCTTCCTCTTTTATTGCTCTAATAGGAATTCCAAGGCTGTGTTGAAAAAGAACAAAGGGAGCAGGCACTCTTATCTAGTTCCTGACTTTAGAGGAAATGGTTTTTGTTTTTCCACCTTTACTATGATGTTAGTATAGGATTGTCATATGTAGCCTTTATTATGTTGAAGTACATTCATTCTTTTGCTTGTTTCAACAGAGCTTTTATCATAAAAGGATATTGAAATTTGTTAAAGACTTTTTCTGCATTATTGAGATGATCAGGTGGTTTATGTTTTTGTTTCTGTTAATATGTTTTATTACATTTAAAGATTTGCATGTTGTACCATCCCTTCATCCTTGTGATGAAACTGACTTCATTATGGTGTATGATCTTTTAGATATGTGGTTGAATTTGGTCCAATACCATTTTATTGAGGATTTTTGCATCTAAGATCAAGGGCCTGTAATTCCCTTTTTTTGTTGTGTCCTTTTCTGGTTTTGGGCTGAGTGTAATATGGTTTCATACAATGAGTTTGACAGTGTTCCTTCCTTTTCTATTTCATGGAAAAGTTTGAGGAGTGTTGGTATTAGTTCTTTAAAGGTCTGGTAGAAGTCAGCAGTGAATCCATCAGGTCCTGGACTTTTTTGGGGGACACTCTTTATGGTTTCTTCAATTTCATTGCTTGTTATAGATCTGTTTAGAAGATTTATATTCTCTCAGTTCAATTTTAGATGGTCATAAGAATTTTGTCCATTTCTTTTAGATGTCCATTTTATTTGAATGTATGTTCTCAAAGTAGTCCCTAATGATTCCCTGGATTTCCTTGGTGATTCTTGTGATCTCATGTTCCTTTTCCTAATTTAATTAATTTGGATCTTTCCCTCTTCATTTTAGTTAGCTTTGTTAGAGATTTATCAATATTATTTACCTAGTCAAAGAAACAGCTTTCTATTTTGTTGATTCTTTGTATGGTTTTCTTGGTGTCTGTTTTGTTGATTTCTTCCCATATTTGTACCATTCTCTCCTTCTTGTAGTTTTAGGGTTAGCTTTTTGTTTTTACTAGAACTTTGAGATGTAGTATTAGGTCTCTTGTCTTTATATGCTTTTAGCATATGCATTCATGGTTATAAACCTTCCCCTTTGCACATCCTTTGCTGTGTCCTATTGATTCTGATAGAATGTGCTTTTATTTTCATTAAATTCCAGGAAAATTTTGATTTTCTGTCTTATTTCTTCAATGACCTATTGGTGTGGAGCAACATGTTCAGTCTCCAGTTGTTTTTGAGTATTTTCTACTGTTACCTTTGTTATTGAGTTCTTCTTTTATTCCCTTGTATTAAGACAGTATAGAGGGGTATGCACATATGAATAATAAAACAATAAAAAAAGACAGTATAGAGGGGATTATTTCTAATTTCTTATATTTGTTAAGATTTGCTTTGTGATTAAAATATGATTCCTTTTGGAGAAAGTTCCATGGGATGGTGAGAAGAATGTATATTGTCCCATTGAGGAAGAAGTACTCTATAGAAGTCTTTCAGGTCCATTTTATTCTATGGTGATATTCATTTCTAAAGTTTCTTTGTTGATTTTTGGTCTAGGTGACCTATCTATTGGTGATAAGGGAGTATTGAAGTTTCTACTATCACTGTGTTGGGGTCTATCTGTGCAGTCAAATGCTTTACCCCTGAGCTATACCCCCAAGAGTCTGTGTTTGTAAGTTCAGTTGTGTATGTTTGATGAGGTTGGGTTCACCAACATTGGACATATATAAGTTTACAATTGTTATTTCTCTTGATCAATTGCTCTTTTTCATTGGTATGCAGTGACATTCTTTGTCTCTTCTGACTGATTTACATTTGAAATTTTCCTTACCAGATATAAGAATAGCTACTCCTGCTGCTTTCAGGAGCCATTAGCTTGGTAACTCCTTTTCCACATTTTCACTCTAAGTCAATGTTTACTAGGAGGCCCTCACTTTCTATATTTTGGAATAGTTTGACTAGAATTGATATTAATTTTTTAAATTTTGGTTGAAATTTGCAAATGAAGCTGTCAACTCCTGGACTTTCTGTTGGGAGAGTTTTATTACTAATTCAGTCCAGTTGTTTATTATTGGTGTGTTTAGGCTTCTTATTTCTTCAAATTAAAATTATATTTTCCAGAAATAAATCCATTTCTTCTAGGTTTTCAAATTTGTTCATAATAGGTGGTAATATTCCTTTGTGTTTTTGAATAATCAGTTGTGATGCCCCCCCTTTTCAACTCTAACTATTCATTTGGATCTTCTTTCTTTTATTCATAGGATAGTGAAATAGTTTTCTTTTTTCATGATTTTTTTATTAGAATATATTTATTGCACAGGGGGGATTAATGTGACAATTTCAAATAACATTATATTGTACATTTGTTAGAACACCCCACAGTCTCTCACTCTCAACCCTTTCCCTACCCCACTTAAAACTATTACAAGAGGTTTCTTTGTTCTATTTTGTATAAGTATATGTAGTCCATCAACCATATTCCCTCACTCCTTCATTTGCTCTCCCCCTTGTACCCTCTGACTATACCTATTTATTGGTCTTTCATTATTAATATCTAAATTGGTATTCAAAGGGGTTTCTCAATGTATCCCTGCAGTGAGTATACTTTACTTTGGTTCATTCTGCCCCTTCAGCTACTCTCCCTTACCCCTTTAATCTCCCATCCCCCAGATTTCAACAGCTTCCAATACATATCCTTATATCCTCTACCTCCACAGTTATATTTTATGATATTGTTGATGCTCTAACAATCTCTTTTCTTTTCCCTCCTTCCCCAAGTACCATAGAGTAGCTCTACTATTACAAACATGTTCTATGAATGAGTATGTATATGATCATGTTTGGTTTTGCCTATATGTTTATCTTTTGGGTCTATCTTCTGTGTATGAGAGAAAACCTGTGGCCATTGTCTTTCTGAGTCAGGCTTATTTCACTTAACATGATGTCCTCCAAGTGCACCCATTTACCTTCAAGCCATATATTGTCATTATTCCTTATGGCTGAGTAATACTCCACTGTGTATATTTACTACATATTCTTGATACATTCAACAGTTGTAGGGCACCTGGGTCTTTTCCAAAAGTTTGGCTATTGTGAATAGTGTTGTGATGAACATCGGTGTACAGGTGTCTCTATTGTATCCAGACTTACATTCATATGGGTAGATGCTCAGGAGTGGTATCACTGGATCATTTAGCAGTTATATCTTTAGCTTTCTGGGGAATCTTCATACTGCTTTCCAAAGTAGTTGTACTAATTTGCATTCCCCTCAGTAGTGTATAAGGGTTCCTGATTCACTGCATCCTTGCCAGCATTTATTGTTATTATTCCCCTTGAATATGGCCATTCTAGCTGGGTTTAGAAGTCTACTGTTATTTTGATGTTCATCTCTTTCATAGCCAGGGAAGTTGAACACTTCTCCATGTATTTACTGGTCAATTACACCTCTTCATTTGAGAACTCCCTATTTAATTCATGTGTCCATTTTTCATTGGGGTGTTGATTCTTTGAGGGTTGAGTTGTTTGAGTTCACTGTAATTTTGGATATTAGTCCCTTATCAGATGAATGACTAGTAAAGATTTTTTTCATATTCTGTGAGCTGTCTCTTAAATCTAGTGACTGTTTCTTTTGTTGTGAAGAAGCTTTTAAGTTTGATGCAATCCCATTTGTTCATTCTTTCTCTTAGATGCTGAGCCTTTTGAGTTCTATTTAGGAAGTCATTCCCTATGCCTATATACTCCAGTTTACTTCCTACTACTACCTGTAGCTCTTTCAGAGTTTCAGGCCTTATATTAAGGTCTTTGGTCCACTTTGGGTTGATATTTGTATAGATGAGAAACAGGGATCTATTTTGAGTCTTCTACATGTGAATACCCAGTTTTCCCAGCAGCATTTGTTGAAGAGGCTGTCTTTTCTCCATCATGTGTTTTGGCTCCTTTGTTGAAGATTAGTTGGCTGTAGCTGTTTGGGTTTAAGTCTGCATCTTCTATTCTAATCCATTGGTCTTCTTGTCTGTTCTTTTGCCAATACCATGCTGTTTTTATTGTCATGGTTCTGTAGTATAATTTGAAGTTGGGAATCATGACACCTCCAGCATTGGACTTTTTTTGCTCAGAATTTCTTTGGGTAGTTGAGGTATTTTGTGTTTCCATATGTATTTTAGGATTGAGGGTTTTAAAAAAAATCTCTGTGAAGAATGTCATTGGGATTTTGATAGGGATTTTAATGAACATGTAGATTGCTTTTGGTAGTATGGGCATTTTCACCATGTTGATTCTATCAATCCAAGAACATGGGAGATATTTCCATCTTCTGATGTCTTCTTACATTTCAGTCTTTAGTGGTTTATAGTTTTCATTGAAAAGTTCTTTGGCTTCCTTTGCTAAATTTATTCCAAAGTACTTTCTTGTTTTTGAGGTTATTGTAAATGGGATTGTTCCCCTGATTCCTTTCTCAGTCTGTTCATTGTTGGTATATAGTAAGGTTACTGATTTCTGTGTATTAACTTTTTATCCTCCTACTTTTCTGAAAGAGTTAATGATTTCCAGTTGTTTTTTAGTGAAGTTTTATGGTTTTTTTGGATATAGAATCATGTCATCTGCAAGTAGGGATAGTTTGACTTCTTCCTTCCTTCCTTGTTTGAATTACTTTTATTTCTTGTTCTTGTCTTATTGTTCTGACTAAGAATTTCAAAACTATATTAAATAGATGTGGGAAAACAGGCATCTCTGTCTCATTCTTGACTTTAGTGGCAATGGTTTTTCATTTAGTATAATGTTGGTTGTAGGTTTGTCATATATAACCTTTATTATGTTGAGGAACATTTTTTTCTCTTCCTAGTTTCTTTAGAGCTTTTATCATGAAAAGGTGCTGAATTTTGTCAAAGGATTTTTCTGCATATAATGAGAGTATCATGTGTTTTATTCCTTGCTTCTGCTTACATGCCATATTACATTTATAGATTTATGTATGTTGAACCATCCTTGCATCCCTGGAAACAAATCAACTTGGCCATGGTGTATCATCTTTTTGATATGTTGTTGAGTTCTGTTTCCCAGTATTTTTTTGAGAACCTTTGTGTCTATATTCATTAAAGATATTGGTCTATAATCATCTTCTTTTGTTGCATCTTTATTATATTTTGGAATGAATGTAATAATGGCTTCATAGAATGAGTTTTGCAGATTTTTTCATGTTGTTTGATCTAATTCCTCTACTTTGTCTTCTGTTCCTGATACTCGATTTTCAACTTGTTCCACTTTGTTCACCAAACTTTTGGTTGAGACTTTTAGTTGGGATATTGAGCTGTTCATTTCATATTGATTCTTTTTTCAGAATTTCTATGTCTTTATTCATTTCTTTTTTCATATCATGCATGGGCTTCTTCATTTCATTCATCTGTTTGTTTGAATTCTCTTTGAGCTCTTTTCATTGGTTATTCATATCCTCTTTGAGTTCAGACACTAGCTTTTGTGTGTTTTGTTTGAACTCATTAACCATTCTTAAATGGGATTGCTCCCCTGATTCCTTTCTCAGTCTGTTCATTGTTGGTATATAATAAGGTTACTGATTTCTGTGTATTAACTTTTTATCCTTCTACTTTTCTGAAAGAGTTAATGATTTCTAGCTGTTTTTTAGTGAAGTTTTATGGTTTTTTTTGGAATTCAGTATTTGATATTTCCTCCTATTTTCTGTTATTTAGATCTTTAGTGGTGTATTTAGCTTTTAAGGAAGAGTTGTTGCCTTGCAGCTTCATGTTTCTGTGTTGAGATTTGTTTCTGGGGTTGCTTTTGGTTCAAGGTTCCAATCCCTTGTGCTCCAGAGGTTGGGGTTTTATGAAGGATTGTTCAGGGCTGGGTGGTGTTTTCTTGTCTCTACATGGGAGGGTGTAGAGGCTTGATAGTAATGTGTTGTACTTCTTATTCTTGAGGTGCTGGATTCTACCTCTTGATCCATTTAGAGCAAAGGAGTTTAGCTATTAAAGCTGCTTCAGTTGTTAAACTGAAGCCTTGAAATTATAGTAATCTCTCATAAAGATCACTTATAATTGCTGTTCCTGTATTGTGGTTGTTTATTGGAACAAAGATGAATCTTTGTGGTCCTGGAAGGCTAAAGGTAGTAAGGATTGTGATGGGAGGGAGATAGAGAGAAAGCTCTAGTGGGTTTTATGAGGTGAAAAGTTTATGTAGCAGGAGAGGGTGGCATCTTAGGTATTAGAAGGGGATGGTTAAGAAGTAGACTGGGATGTGGTGAAAAGAGTAGATGTTGAAATGTATGTGGGGGAAGAACAATAGAGAAAGTTGAACAGACAGACAAACAGATGTGGGCACAAAAAACTGCAAAAATTATCTGGGTACCATGTTAACCACTACTAGTGTATTGGTAGTGGAGGATTGGGTGGGTGAACAGTAAAAGTGGAAATAAAAAGCTAGGGAGAGGTTCTGGTTGTTGTAAGGTGGAAAGTGTGAGTTGGGGATGTTGATAGAAAGAGGGGAGAGTGGTTTAGGGTTGCAGACTGAAATGCAGGTTACAGGACTTCCTATGATGATGGCCCAGAGTGGGAAGGGTGGAGGACAGGGTTTAAGAGATAATTGGAGGGCATGAATATTAAGATGACACAGCATAAGAAGATACAGACAGACAAATATAAAATCTGCATCACAATCTTAACAGTGACAAACACAAATTTTACATTAAAAATTGCTAATTTTCTAGTGCTTTTGACAACAACTTATCTTCTCCCCCCTTTGTGACTTGAGTATTTCAGTCTGTGAGACGGCAGGGTCGAGGGTGTGATTTCTGGCACCTGTGGAGAAGTGGAACCCTGGGCCTACTTGTGCTTCCCAGGCACTTCAGGGTATGGCAGGCAGGTCATGGAGCACCAGGGGTGGGGCATGGAGCTGTGGAGCCTCTGTGTGTGCGAGGAAGTGGGAGTGCTGACTTAGGAGCCAGTTTTCATGCAATTAGTTGCTTCTTGGGTTCTGGGATCTAAGAGAGTTATGCTTCCCTCTGGTTACGGGACCTCATGGCTGTCCTCTGGGATCCCCAGTTTCCTCCTTCTTTGGGGTTGTTGGACTACATGATTCAGGGGATATCAACAATCTGCCATTTTGCTGAGGATCTCCTAAATACTTGAAATATATTTCAATGTTATCTTTTCACAAAAGAACTTTTTGTTTCATTGATCTTTTGTCTTTTTATAATCTCTTTATCTATATAATGTACTTCATCTGGTTGTTTCAATGTAGGTTATTAAATTTCCATTTAATTGTGTGACTTCCATAGTTCCACGTGTATTTGTCTAACTTCATCCCAGCAGGGTCAGAGAATCTAAATCATACTATTTTATTTTTGAAATATTTGGATCTTGTTTTTCTGGCCTGACATACCATCTGTTCTGAAAAATATTTCCTGTGCTGATGAGAAAATGTGAATACTATAGCTCTTGGATGAAATTTTCCTTAAACATCTACATCATACATGCATGATATATCATATATACACCTATGTATATATACATGTAGCTGATATAAATACATATATATTCACAATTCCTACATAATTTTATTTGACTTTTTAATTTTTATATAGTATCTTTTTTAACTTTTTACTTAATTTTTGTTTAAAGTCTGTTTTTTTTAATATTGTATAACTCATCCTTTTCAATATTTGTTCCTATCTGTGTGGGGTATCTTTTTCTTCCTTTCCTTTCCATTCCAGTCTCTTTGTGTCCTTATAAGTGAGATGAATTTCTTGTAGGAAGCATATATTTGAGTCTAGTGTTTTTAAATCTGTTGAGAAAATCTTTTTAAAATTGGGGAATATAATCAATTTATATTCATGAGATTAGAAGACAATAAAAATGAGTGGGTTATGAAGACTGAAGTGTTTCTTACAAGGAAGCTTGACTGTACTCTATATTCTCACTACCAGATTTCAGGGATTGTAATATATAATTAAATTTTTTTCTTTAACTAAGACATAAAAATTGTACATGTTTTTGGATTACCATGTGATATTTAATACATATCACATAATATCTGTATCTATATCTATATCTATATTATGTGTGTGTGTTGAAGTTAATTGTGTCTATGTCTTCAAAAATCTATCATTTATTTATGGTGAAAACATTCATAATCCTTTCTTTAATTTTCTAAAACATTGTTCAATCTCAATGTATGTCCTGTACATTTGCAAATCAATTATTTAAATCATATCAATATGGGAAAACTGGGTTCTTCTGTTTCAAGAATATGATTTTATTTTCACTTTCATATCTCAGATCTATGTATCTGAGGTGAATGTCCTATTTTCCTTGTACGACCTTTCTGAGTCATAGGATTTTATGCATTTGTGTTTTACATATTTTGTTAATATGGACAAAATTGTTCTGTCAACTTTATAAGTGATGGCATAATATAAAGTAGTGATCTCTATGCACTTATTTGGTGACTTTTTATGCCACTCAAATATTTTGGGGTGCTTAATTAGACTGCATTCAAGATGTAAGCCAGGGTTGCAGTCATCTCATTGGTTGACTGAAGAGGAACTGCTGTCAAACTAACTCATGTGCTATAGGCAGGAGGTTTTTGAGGGATGATAGTCAGAGGCATCTCTCAGATTCTTTGCAAATGGAATGTTATTGAGTAGGTACCTGTATGGTATTTGGCTGCTGTTGGTGTAAGAACACAGAGGACTGAGCAACACAAGGTCAGACCTAGTCTTCTATTAAAATGTTAGTCTCTAAGCTCCTCTAACCTAAGGATGTACCAGTCTACTTTCCAGTATGCCTCCACCTATCAGGCCACCAGTTTTTTGGCAAAATCTCCCTGAAGAAAAACCGACAGATATGTATATCTACTGCTTCTCTGTCATGGGAATTTGTACAGTCTCAATTATGCTGGACTTGGAGTCAAAAGGGGTCACTTTGGATTTTTTCCACCTACAGGGTCTCACCACAACATTATGATAAGCTGCAGTCATTCTGAAAATGCAGAAATGTATTTGCGATGCAGCAAATGTTACCAGTGGCTTCTTATTTTTGCTCTCCAGCAATGCACCCTTCTTATTCCACAGTGAATCACCTTTAGATATTCATATGTGCATTTTCCTTATTGAAGTGCTTAATAAAATGTTCTTTTGTCCTTACTTCTTGAAATCAATAAAATAAATTGTGTGGGAATTTTAACCTGTGTGAAACCTTGCAGAGCCAACATATAAAAACTTCATTGTAGAATTTCATGATTGACAAATGTCGACATTGTTTTGTCATTGATTAGCATTATGAAACCTAAATACCAGCCCTGTGAAATTAGGTAAGGCTCATTACTTGTCTGCATATGGACAAATACTACAGGTAAAAAGAGGCCCACAGATGCTCATAGAGGAACTGGCAGTTGCCAACATTCTCATTTAATAGGTGATGAAGTGTCCACAATCCTATATCCTCTCTATTATCTGTATTTACTAGCCACTTTTAGTTGGCTAGTGGAAATTTTACAAACTTTTCTGAAGCAGGATGTTAATACATTATGAAGCTCTTCTAAAACGTTAAATAAAAGAGGAAAAACATTCAGAGCATGACCAGGGAAGTCTACCATGGAATCTCAGAAAAAAATTATTGTCCTACATAGTAAGGTCTTTGCTACACATTAGGTGAAGATATAGTTCATTTTTGCTGGTGACATGGACCTTTGCAATTTTAGGTTAAAATAAAAGAAGCAAAAGTCAAATATATGCAAATAAATTGTTGATCATAATCCTCAGACACCTCTGGAGACATACAATAAATAGAAATATGAGACCACACCAACTTTTTTAGTTGGACACATGAGCAAAGGAATATATTTAAAACAAAATTTACCTCTTGGGTACTTAAAAAATATCAGCTGCAGAAAACCCACAATACATATCCCTCTACATGTTATGATTTATCACTTAGGGTGTTCAGGCAATAAACAGAAACAAACTCATTATTTTAATAGAGAAAATAGAATATAGACAATTGACAGAATGGTGACTATAAGACCAAGGCAAAAGGAGAACAATGTGGTCACGGAGCTAGAAACTGAGGAGGACCTCTAAACAGAAGAGCTTCTGGCTGCGAAGGCAGTAATGAAATATACTGAATTTTCCAGGAAGTGAAATTTAGTGACCATGAATGACAGTATGTAACCACAAAAACAGGTGGAAGGAGAGCAGTGATTTCAAGAGTCCCCACCAAACATCAAAGGAAGACTATCGAAGGGTGATATTGGTGCAGAAAGACAATCACTAAAAAGGCACTATAAAGACAAGCTGTATGGTGTTGCAGGAAAGTGAATTTAAAGAAGATATTTGAAAAAAATCACCTCACTTTCTTCTACAATAAGCTCATTTCTAGCTTACCCATTTGAGCTTGATCCATTTAAGAACAGCATCTGAAAACTCTTAGAAACTCATGAAACCTTACAATTAGTCAGGTTCATTCAAATCAGAATTCCTGGTGATGAGATGAAGTCATCAGCATTTTCACGTTCCCCAAATGATTCAAATAAAAGTCAAACTGCCTAAATATCTATCTTAGCTGGAAGTTTAGAAGAAAATATACATGAACAGTGAAAGTGAATGTAGGGATATAAATTTTAACATATAAAATATTGTTTAGCATTTAACCTAGACAATAAGAGCTATTGCTTAGAAAGTATAAAAGCTGCTTGCATATATTGATTTAGACATGTTTATGATGACAAAGGAATACTCACATCAGGAATTGTGTGAGAGCAGGAATGCTCACACAACTCAATTAAAGACAAATTAAAGGATATAGTGGTCAGATATGAAAACACAGTAAAATAAAGCCCCTAAAGCCACAAAAGTAATGTAGCCAAGAACACAGAATTTCCAGGTCTAGGTGATCGGATTACCAACCCAAACTACATAAAAGATGGGAGAAATAATGAGATTTGACTTTCAGTGATAAAAAGGACAGGGGACATAGAGGTCTACAAAGGATGGTAAGCTTAAGAGGCTAAAAGTAAGTATCTTACAAATTAGTGAGAACAATATGATGAGATTAGATAATTCTGCACTGCAGCTTCCACAGAGCACTTTTCATGTCCTTGTTCCTCAGGCTGTAGATGAAGGGATTCAGCATAGGGGTGACCACAGTGTGCATCACTGAGGCCACTGCACTCTTTCTAAGAGAATTTGATACAGCTGAATGAAGGTACACTCCAATGGCTGTTCCATAAAATAAGCAAACCACAGAGAGGTGAGACCCACAGGTGGAGAAGGTTTTATACTTCCCACCTGATGGGATTCTCAGAATGGAGGAAATAATTTTATAATAAGAGAAGAATATTCCAGAGATGGGGAGAAAACCATATATGGTGACAGCCAAATACTTGAAAATGTTGCTCGAGAAGCTGTCAGAACAGATAAGATCAAGAAGTTGAGAAGGGTCACAATAAAAAGTAGAAATGTCCACATTTTTGAAATACGTAATTTGTAGCACAAGCATAATGTGTACCTGGGAGCCCAAAAATGCTAACCAAAAAAGACACCAAAACTAAGAGTCCACATAGTTGAGGGCTCATAATGACTGAATAGTTCAAGGGGTGACAGATGGCCACAAACCGGTCATAAGCCATAACAGTCAGAAGCATACCATCCATATCTGCAAAAATGATATAAAGAGACATTTGTGTCAGGCAGCCCACATAGGAGATGACCTTGCTATGAGTTTGGATGTTCACAATCATCTTGGGGACAGTGGTGGAAACAAAACAGATGTCAGCCAAAGACAAGTTGGAGAGGAAGAAGTACATGGGGGTGTGGAGATGGGAGTCAGTAGTAATAGCTGTGATAATGAGCAGGTTCCCAAGCACTGTGACAAGGTACATGGACAGGAACAGTCCAAAGAGCACAGGTTGCAGTTCTGGATCCTCTGAGGGCATCATGAGATGGAACTCTGGGCCATGTGTTAGATTTTGTGCTTCTATATTACTTGGACACCTTGTGAAAAAGAAAATTCATTGGGGGAAAAGAAACAACGAGGCACTCAGCACTCCATATATATTTTAAATCCTAATCACAAAAAGTAAAATGTTCTCACTTGAGTTCCACACACCTTCAGCAGATTTCCCACTTGTGACAAATCTAATAATCTAGACTTCTTTCATGATTAGGTTTTTGTTCTCCACCTCCTTTTATGCACACCTCCTTTAGAAACTCTCACCTGAACAATGTTAGAAGTCCAAAAATATTAGAAGTAACAAGTTTACAGTTACAATAACATACAGAATACAGTTTTTTTCTTGGTGGTATTGGGTTTGAACTCACAGCCTCACACTTTTCAGGTAAGCTCTGCACCACTTCAGCAATTCCCCAGTCATTTTTGCTTTAGTTAAATTTAAGATAGGGTCTTTCTTTATGCCTGGACCAGCCTGTTTCATGATTATCCTATTTGTGCTTCTCTGTCTAGCTGGGGATGACAGTCATTGGATTCCCTGAAAAGAGTAAACACAACCTTCATGAGTGGCACAGTGCTTTCTGACCTAGTAGCTAGGCTTAGGGACCCCACCCCCCCGGCACCCCAACTCCTACCTCACATGCCTGGAAAAGCTCTACTGAACCCCAGCAGAGCAGCCGAACCCTGGAAATTTCTACCACACCATAGGACCTGCCTGGCCTTACTCTGGCAGCTATGTGTAATCCAGAGCCTTTCTTCCAGGCTACACCTGGTCAATCCAGAGCCCTGTGTGGGGACATGTGAGTAAACTTCACAGGGGAACTGCAGATGGAAAGCTTCGGACCAGAGATTAGAGGAGAACATCCATTGTATTGACAGAGCCCTGTGGACATATGCTTTTCTCAACAAGGAAGAAATACTGACTTAAATTGTTTTAATTTGTCTTTTTATAATATAATGGAATCTATATTGAAAAAGGGGGAATGGAAACTTGTTCAAAGTACACTGTACACATGTATGGAGTTGTGACTGCAACCTCCCTTGTATTATTAAGGCACACTAATTCAAAAATAGCATAAACTATTACAAAGACTCTATAAGGCTTTGTATTGCATTATCTGAACACCAAATTAAACTTCAGGATGAAAATCAGAAAACATTACTTTAAACCAGGTGTCTGTCAGGAGTTTCATCATTCATTGGTTTCTGATTTTACTCCTTCATGGAGGGAAGTGTTCACTCAAATTTTGTCTTTTAGAATGATTTAACAAATGAAAGATGTTTGAGGAGGTAGATAAGTTAAACCAAATTTAAATACTGCACAATGTATACATATAACAAAATATCACATGGTTCCTAATTATCAAAGAGAACTTGTAGGTTTTTTTATCACAGTAAAATGCAAAATAAAATATATCTATTTAACTTATTTTTCTGTGCTACACTTCAAATTTTGATAAAAATTCTTTAAATGCACATAGTTACACATTGTCATTGACCACACATGTGGCATTAGTATCCTTTGCCTTATTAATAATTAAAAAATAAGATATTCCAAAATACTTTTGTTTTTTTATGTTTACTAGTTTGGAAGTTTTTATTTTATAAATCTCACTTAAAGATTTAGCATATAAGAGTGGTTTGTTTTTTCCCACCCTTGGTTATGCATTCTCAAGTGGACTGTTAATATCAATTCATTTATCCTTATTTCCAGTGGAAGACTCTAGCTCCAGAAAAACTCAAACCCAAGATTCAGTCTCAAAATTCTTATGTCTGATCATTATGTTTTCTTATCAATACTTTCTGATACATGGGTTGCATTCTCTTCAATTACACAAAGACAATTTGGTTCATTATTTTGTTGTTTCACACTATGCTTTAATGTGGAAAATGCAAAAGAGAAAATGAGAGGAAATAATATGAACACCCCTGGGCAGTTTCTTCACATGGGGATAATAATTACCTACCTCATAAAATATTGCAAGAAAGTTTGAAATACCTTTTTGTTTCTCCAAACAGTATTTGGATTTAATACAGGGCTTCCTGCTTGCTAGCCACTCTATACTTGAGCCTCATGCCCAGCCCTTTTTGTTTTAGTTATTTTTCAGATAGAATCTCATGATTTTGTTGAGGGTGTGCCTCAGACTGTGATCCTGCATAAGACATCATACAGATGTGATCACAGGCACAAGCCTCCAAGCTTAGTTTATTTTCAGATGGATGGTATCACTTTTTTCCCTGTCTGATCTTGAACCACCATCCTCTTGGTCTCCACCTCCCAAGATGCTGGGATTATAGGTGTGAGCAATTTTAGGTGGCCAGCCTAAAAAATCTAAATTGCATAAACTCATATTTTTCAGTATCAACTATCAATATATTCATCTGCAGATATTTATAAGATATGCACTCTTCTTTCACCAAAACCACTTTAATCAATACATGTGAAGTTCTTCATGCTCCATCATTTCTCCAGAGATAACTACTGCCATAGAATAATTCCTGGCTGTTAGAAAATGTTCCATTTATAATACATAGTATTACTATCAATAACATTCACCATCAATAACATATGGAGAATTTAAAAATGTTTCCTCCAGAGTCACTATTTCATAGATATTGGAATTGTCTTTATACAATCAGACTTCTTAGTTATGTCTGCACAAATCCATCCTGCAAACCTGTCCTGTGAAGACAAATCCTGTAGGAATTTGGTGGGTATATTTTTCTGACAATGTCTTCATGTCAGTATTGTTTATGTATATATAAAATTTTCCTTAAAAAGCTTTTCTAAAATGGGCCTAAATTCTTCTAGGTACTCTACAATACAATGAATATACCTATGAAATGGCCTAGAATACATTGGGAAGTGGTGTAAGTCTCTCTGTGACCTATGTGCATCTACTTCAAAGGCTTTAGTTGAAGTCAAATCCAGCATTTCCCATGGGTGGGTTATTACGGAAGGTCTGACTTTGCTATTTAAAAAGTCTCTCAAAACTCTTGTGCTTCTTTCTAAATCATAGAGCCATAATTTCTATACAGCATGAGGTGAAGGATAATCATTTAATTCCCAAAATTGATTCATGTTCAGTTTTACAACTTACATTTTTTTGTCCTCATAAAATATCAGTAATTATCTCTTGCATCCTGTTATTCTACCTACGGTGGAATAGAGTCCCTTTAGTAATAATGCTCCCATGAAAATTCACCAAGAAATTTCCAATTCCATGGGAATAATTTTTACACTTTGCTCCAGTAGAGGAGACAGTGGCCTGGGAGGAGAGCCAGGAAAGGATCCTGTTAGTCCCATGTCATTTACCTGCTACTATGAATAAAATGTGTGTAAACTCTCCACCTCTCTCCTTGTACTGCCTGATGGAATTATGAGAATACTTCCCATCTACACAGTGTGGGTGTCACATTGTGTAAAAATTAGTAAAATATCATCATTATGTGTTTTTTGTATAGAAAAATTTATCACTCTGGACATAGGAAGTTCATTGATGAATACATCTTTCAAATGACATTGTAACCAAGATGATATGAAACTCTAAAATGTGTCCAGCAGTAGGAAGTAGGAAAACAGTAATTTTGGGTCACAGAATATTTTATTTGAGTTATATGGAGATTATAATTAATGATAATGATAATATATAAATTGTACTTTGACAATATTTTTTTCAGTACTGGGGTTTGAACTCAGGCCCTCACACTTGTTAGGCAGGCACACTATCACTTGAGCCACTCCATCAGCCCTGTCTTTTGTGTTGGATATTTTTGAGATAGGGTCTTGTGAACTATTTGCTCAGGGTTGGCTTCAAACTGTGATCCTCCTGATCTCTACCTCCTGAGTTTCTAGTGTTATAGGTGTGAGCCTACGGCCTCCAGCTTACCTTGACAATCTTTTACACATACATCACACACAGCTCACATTGTGTCTGTTTTTATGTAACATACTCATATCAATGAGAAATCAATTCCAACAACAATGCTGAATTACAGAGATACTAACAACCTGCCTGTGTCACAGAAATAATAAATGAAGCTGAGTGGATTCACTATTAAATTGTTTCTGAGTCTGAAGGACTAAGAGTTTTGATTTCTCAACCATTAAATAAGTTTCTTTTAATGTTCTTTATGTTTTAATGAAAATAGCATGGAATAGAATTTATAAAATTACTGTTTGTGGTGTATAAATATAGATGTACTACATGCACCCTGCCTTTGAATCCAGGTTATATTCTGCATGGCAAAATACTGCAGTGTGTCTTAGCCTATCTAATGATTGGTGCATGTATAGAGAAGTCTATATATACATGAGGTATGTTTCAAAACAATACCCATTTTCCTGAGTAGGGATTCAATGAGGAGCTGAATTTCAGTGTCCTGTTGAGATTAGGTGGGCTGATTAAAAGATAGATAAGGTTGTGAACAACTTGAAAGGTGTCCTGGAGTCAGAGGGGTGAGTAGAGAGATGTCTGTGTTGCATTACTGTGTGCCTACTCTTTCTGTGACTTTTGCCTGTGACCTTTGGCTCTCCTTCTCATAGCAGATGCAGCTGGTGCCATTCACCACTCTGCACTCTAATCTTCCAGAAACCTTGAAGAGCCCAGGAAACAAGGCTTTCCTTCTAGAGTGAGAAGAAAGGGAAAAGGTAGTTTGGGTTGACAAGAGGCAACCTGGAAGGATTCTTCTGACAAAATGTCCTCTGTCTATAATTGCTTCAAGCATGCCTTCAGTCCTTCCTTCTTAAAGCCTTGGAGTTTTTCAAATTTGGTACTCTCACCTTTTCTGGAAACTGAAGTGGACATTTAAGACTTGGTGAAAAAATAGAAGAATGGGATAGAACACACATCTCAGAACCTGGACTCAGGAATCCTTCAATAATGGTTCGTTATGTTGTGGTTACTGTCCTCCAACTCTTTCACCTACATAATAATTTAGGAATGTTCAGGAAACAGTTTTGAGGGTCTCATTTTGTGCCTTCATGAGTAAGATGACTATGTGAAGTAGAATTCACGTGGGGAGGAAAGCAAAGCTTTGAATGAGTTATCTAGGGCTCCCAATACAACCAAAAACATAAATATCACTCTCATCATAGCAGTAAGTACATGCCATTTCTTCAGCAACCCAAATATTTATATGTTCCCTGATGATGAGAAAACGATATTTCTGATGATGCTTCCTCCTTCCAATTTCTCCCTCAGTACTTACTCATTTAAGCTTCTTCTCTCCCGGATCATGACCAAAGGATGAAAATCCAAAGCTTCTAATCTGTGCACACAGAAAGGTCAGGCTCCTTTGTTAGGACTGATAGGAGTACAACATGAGATGGGAGCTTTCTGATGCTGACAACTATGGCAAGGGAAACACTGTTACGTAGTCCACTGATAGGGAACCACAAAATACAAGGTCTGGAGAAACAGACTAATTATGACCTTGGGGAGCACATGAACAGAGCTCCAAATTCTTCAAACTGGTCCATGTCATCCCAGTTCCTAAAGGCTTCCTAATATTAGTAGAAGAAAAGGAAGACAAAAAAAGAATGTCCACTGAGGTTTTGGGCTCTTTTTCTACCCATGGGGAATGTCTTAAAGCTGTCCACTACATCAGTTTTTTTCATTCCTTTTAAAAAAATGTCCATATGTGTATTCTTTTCATTGTTTACTGTGGATATATATATATAGATGTAAATATATGTACATAAACAAACATCATTTAAACCATTTTTATGTGTACCATTTAGTGGTATTACATTCAATAACCTTGGTGTACAACTAACACAAAAATTTATTTTCAGAAATGTTCCAAATCCACACTGTACTGTGTACATGGGCAAGGGCTGCAGAGATTTACATTCTGAATGTAATAACAGTAAATGACATGGGACTAAAATATTCATTTTCTGACTCCCATTCCGGTCATGTCTCCTGTCCTGGAGCAAATAACTGAATCAAAAATGTGACTCAAGTGGTAGAGCACCTGCCTAGTAATTGTGAGGTCCTGAAGTAAAACTCTTTTACCACTATAAAAGAAGGATTTTTGAATTTTCTTTCAATAATTCTATGAGGTAGTTAATTGTTAACCCCGTTTTACAGGTGAAGAAAGTTCCCCTGCGTGTTTACATTATTTCCTTTCATTTTTCTCTTTTGCATTCCCCCATTAAAATATAGCTGAAAAAATAAAGAATCAGAGTTGCCTTCCTGTAACTGAGGACAGCTGATACATATCAGGAAGTACAGATGAGAAAGTATAATGATTAGACATAAGAATATTGGGACTGAATCTGGTCTTAGGGTTTGTCTGGAGCTAGAGCCCTCTACTGTAAATAAGGAAGATTATCATAAGAAAAACAAGAAAACAGTATTAACAAGCTTCTTGAGAATACAGACCAAGGATAAGAAACAAAATCTAAGGAATTCCTTAAATACCAAATCTTCTAGTGAGATTGTATGAGTTTAAAACAAACAAACCTGTAAAAATAAAATTAAAAACTGATTATGAAAATTTCATTATTTTTACTCAATAACTGAGGTAGGGAACTAATGCCACATTTGTGATCAGTAACAGTGTATGACTGTGTATTTAAGTAATGTTTCTCAAATTTGAAGTCCATCATGAAAAGATATTTCAATAAATATATTTTATTTTTTACTGTAACTGGTGTGAAAAAACTTCAAATTATTCATAATAAATAGATACCATATGATATTTTGATTCATTGTGTAATGTCTAAAATAGGTCAGGGATAAGAAATAAGGAAATGGTGCAGGAGGGTGAATGTGGTGGAAATGTTATGTATTCATGAATATAAATGGAAAAATGAGACCTGTTGAAGCTATTCCAGGAATGGGGGAAGGGGATAAAGGAGAATGATGCAAGATGTGAATTCAACTATGATATATTATAAAGTAAGGCATATTCCAGCTGGGATACATTGAGGGATCTATTTGAACATTGAATTTGGAATTAATGAAAAATAAGACTGCATAATAGGTACAGTGTGGGGGGGGATGCTGGTGGGAAGGGGTTGAATGGAGGAGATGAAGATGGAAGAATAGGGTTGATGGGCTTCATATACATAAAGGAAATAGAATGCTAAAACCTCTTTGATTGCTTTAAGTAGAACAGGGAGGGGGTGGCATGGGGAGGGACAGATGGAGGATGCAAGCTAACCAATGTACAATGTAAGGCTGTTCAGAATTGTCACAAAAATCCCCCTTGTAAAATGAATATATGTTAATAAAAATGGAAAAAATCATGTGGATACAAGAGGAGCCAGGGGAGATGGCGCAAGGGGGAGAGGAGGTATGAGGTGTGAGACTATGGGGAATAAGGCCCTGATGTGTGTAAAGGTTTAGTTCAGTCATTGTAGTTGTAGAGGAGGGTGCTATTGCAAGGAATTGGAAAGTGATAGAAAGGATGTGAGTAATGTGTAAAGCTGGTGTAATAGACTTCTTGGTGAGTGGCTAGTGTGGAGGAGACAGGGACAATGGGATGAAAAGGAAAGGGAGAAGAGGCAGATAAGGAGAGGAAAGGAATAAAAAGGAAAAAAGTGGGGGAAGAGAAAAGAAAATGGAACAAGAGAAGGCTAAGCAAATTAAAATTTCAACAGAATGGACAAAAAGATACATAAAAACAATATATATATAGTTGATATGTATATAATATATATGTAATATATATACTATATATATATATAGTATATATATAGTCGAGATTTTTTCTTTGTTTTGGAGAGGAGTGGGTTTCCTCTGAGTTCAGTGAGTGTACTGGGCACTTTCTTCTGATTTATAATTTGAGTGCTGTCCCTTCTGATAGGGGCTTTGTCTGGGTCCCTGCCCCCTCTTAGAGTTAATATGGTAGGCTGGGTGGCAGTTGGTGGTGCACCTGTCTCCCAGACAGGTTTGGGGGGCATCCACTCAGAGTATTTAAGCCCAGGTTCCTCTTGGGGGGGGGTCAGGCAGTCAGGATCAACTTGTTTGAGTAAGCGGGTTATCCCATGTGGTGAAGTGGAGCTGATGTTTGAGCAGAGGCCAGCCTCTCCTACCTACCATGCAAGCCTGGAAGATGGAGTTGATCTGTGTGGTTGAATACTTTTCTCTGGAGGGGTGTTAGTTTCACCTCACTACCAGTTTCTCCAAGGTGGTTGAAACTGAATGTGTTGTTTTCCCCAGGCTGTGAAGGCTGAGTTGGCCCATCCCTCCCTCACATTCAGGCTGGATCAGCCCAGCATTTTATAAAGGCTTTTAGGCTGAACTGCTAGTCTTCCACCAGGAAGCACTAGAGATTTCCCTGTCTGTAAGGCCAACAGCTTTGTCTAAGAGGGGTCCCATCAGTAGTCACAAGCTGCATTGTACTAATTGTTTTCTGCCTTAGCAGATGGAGCAGCACCCTTATCTGATGGATTGTGGTATTGGGGATCAGCATCCAGGTCACAGTCAAGTTGCAGTCAGTGGTTCTGCCTCCACGAATATTGGTGGGTCCAGGACCACCCAGGAATTTTTAGAACACCTTCTGCAGTTCTGTGCATTTAATTTTTGCTCTTTGGTGGGTGAGGGGAAGAAAGAAAAAAGGAGGGAGAAGAAACTGCTCTCTGGTGGTCTGGTGTGGCGGCTGGCAGCCACAGTGCCTGGACTTCTGGTAATGTTTTTTGTTTTGCTATTAAAAGCTAATTTACCCCTGTACCCCGAATAAGTAAATAAAAAATAAAAAGAAGTAAATTGTGAGACAAACGTTCTGAAAATAAGTATTTAAAAAAAGCTAATTTAAAGGTTAGTTGTTGTTCATTGGTTTACCTATATATTGGTATAATAGGTAAGTATTCTACTTGAACAAGACAGATTCTCCAGCCTTTGCTATCAACAACCTGAAGTTGTCTTTCAGACATGTGAGAGCTCAGAGTTCTGAGGTCTATCAGCTATTCGCAATCTTGGCCTTCCCCTATTCTGACATCTTTATCAGTGACAGAAATATATTTTGTTGCTGACATCTGAGTTTCTATTATTTATTTATTCATTTATGTATCTACGTGTGTATGTATGTACATATGTATGTACATATTTTATTGTTGTGCTGGGTTGGGATACATTGTGACATTTACAAATGTTCTCATAATTTATCAAACATATACTTGAATTCACCCTCTGCACTTCTCTACTTTATCCCCCCTACCATTCCTACATTGGTTTCAACAGGTATCATTTTTGCATTTACATACACGTGTACATAGTTTTTGCACTGTACTCACCCTCCTACCTCTTTACACACTACCTTCCCCCTGCACTGGTACAAACACCTGCCTTGGGCAGGACCTGTTCCACTCTTCTGTCTCTGGTTTTGTAGTAGAAAAAATAAAAAATAATTTTTTTTTGTTTGAGACAAAGGAAGCTACACATGGCATTTCCTCGTGATATTTCCATGTATATATGTGTTATAAAACCAGTTCATTCATCTCCTCTATTTTTTCTTCATTCTACCATTGGCTTATTCTTATGGTGGTCTCAGCTGGTTTAACAATTTTATATTCATTCTTGTATAGAAGGTATGTCAACCATTTTCATCGTCTTAGTTTCCTTCTTTTACCTTGTTCCTCTTGTATGTGACCTTCTCTTAGTGTGATCAATTTTTCATAATATTGCTGTATTTGTATGAGGTCTATAGTCCACATATGAGAGAACATGTGGCTTTTGCCCTTCTGAGCCTGGCTAACTTCACTTAGATGATGTTCTCCAGTTCCATCCACTTACCTGCAAATGACAAAATTTCATTCTTCTTTGTGGCTGAATAAAATCCCATTCATTGTGCATACGTACCACATTTTCTTATTCCATTCATCAGTAGGGGGGCATTTTGGCTATTTCCATAGCTTGGCTATTGTGAATAGTGCTGCAATAAACATGGGTGTGTAGGTGCCTTTTGTAACCTGACTCACACTCCTTGGGAAGTATTCCTAGGAGTGGCACTATTGGATCATATGGCAATTCTATTTTTAGGTTTTGAGGAGACCCATACTTTTTTATTTTTAAATTTTTTATTATTCATTTAGTCACATGTGCATACATTGTTTGGGTCATTTCTCCCCCTTGCCCCCCTCCCACTCTTGTATCCCCTCCCCCCTCATTTCCAGGCAGAACCTGTTCTGCTCTTATCTCTAGTTTTGTTGAAGAAAAGACATAAGCATAATAAGGAAGACATAGCATTTTTGTTCACAGTATTTTTTTTAATTGTTTTATTATTCATATGTGCATACAACGCTTGGGTCATTTCTCCACCCTGCCCCCATCCCCTCCCTTACCACCCACTCCACCCTCTCTCTTCCTGCCCCCCCCGACCCCTCAATACCCAGCAGAAACTATTTTGCCTTTATCTCTAATTTTGTTGAAGAGAGAGTATAAGCAATAATAGGAAGGAACAAGGGTTTTTGCTAGTTGAGATAAGGATAGCTATACAGGGAGTTGACTCACATTGATTTCCTGTGTGTGTGTGTGTGTGTTACCTTCTAGGTTAATTCTTTTTTATCTCACCTTTTCTCTAGTTCCTGGTCCCCTTCTCCTATTGGCCTCAGTTGCTTTAAAGGTATCTGCTTTAGTTTCTGTGCATTAAAGGCAACAAATGTTAGCTAATTTTTTAGGTGTCTTACCTATCCTCATATCTCCCTTGTGTGCTATCACTTTTATCATGTGCTCAAAGTCCAATCCCCTTGTTGTGTTTGCCCTTGATCTAATGTCCACATATGAGGGAGAACATATGATTTTTGGTCTTTTGGGATAGGCAAACCTCACTCAGAATGATGTTCTCCAATTCCATCCATTTACCAGCGAATGATAACATTTCGTTCTTCTTCATGGCTGCATAAAATTCCATTGTGTATAGATACCACATTTTCTTAATCCATTCGTCAGTGGTGGGGCACCTTGGCTGTGTCCATAACTTGGCTATTGTGAATAGTGCGGCTATAAACATGGGTGTGCAGGTGCCTCTGGAGTAACTTGTGTCACAGTCTTTTGGGTATATCCCCAATAGTGGTATTGCTGGATCAAATGGTAAATCAATGTTTAGCTTTTTAAGTAGCCTCCAAATTTTTTTCCAGAGTGGTTTTACTAGTTTACATTCCCACCAACAGTGTAAGAGGGTTCCTTTTTCCCCTGCATCCTCGCCAACACCTGTTGGTGGTGGTGTTGCTAATGAGGGCTATTCTAACAGGGGTGAGGTGGAATCTTAGTGTGGTTTTAATTTGCATTTCCTTTATTGCTAGAGATGGTGACCATTTTTTCATGTGTTTTTTGGCCATTTGAATTTCTTCTTTTGAGAAAGTTCTGTTTAGTTCACTTGCACATTTCTTTATTGGTTCATTAGTTTTGGGAGAATTTAGTTTTTAAAGTTCCCTATATATTCTTGTTATCAGTCCTTTGTCTGATGTATAGCTGGCAAATAGTTTCTCCCACTCTGTGGGTGTTCTCTTCAGTTTAGAGACCATTTCTTTTGATGAACAGAAGCTTTTTAGCGTTATGAGGTCCCATTTATCTATGCTATCTCTTAGTTGCTGTGCTGCTGGGGTTTCATTGAGAAAGTTCTTACCCATACCTACTAACTCTAGAGTATTTCCTACTCTTTCCTGTATCAACTTTAGAGTTTGTGGTCTGATATTAAGATCCTTGATCCATTTTGAGTTAGTATTGGTATAGGGTGATATACATGGATCTAGTTTCAGTTTTTTGCAGACTGCTAACCAGTTTTCCCAGTAGTTTTTGTTGAAGAGGCTGCTATTTCTCCATCGTATATTTTTACCTCCTTTGTCAAAGACAAGTTGGTTATAGTTGTGTGACTTCATTTCTGGGTCTTCTATTCTGTTCCACTGGTCTTCATGTCTGTTTTTGTGCCAGTACCATGCTGTTTTTATCGTTATTGCTTTGTAACATAGTTTGAAGTCAGGTATCGTGATACCACCAGCATTGTTCTTTTGACTGAGTATTGCCTTGGCTATTTGTGGCCTCTTGTGCTTCCATATAAATTTCATGGTAGATTTTTCAATCTCTTTGATGAAAGGACTTAGCGTTTTTGCTAGGTGAGTTAAGGATAGCTATACAGAGAGATTCCTAGCATTGCTTTCATGTACAAATGCGTTACAACCCATGTTGATTCATTCTTCATGGCTGAGTAAAATTCCATATTGTTTTCCATAGTGGTTGCATTAATTTACATTCCCACCATCACTGTATGAGGGTTCTTTCTCCCAAAATTCTGCTTGATGGCCAGAGATGCTTTTCATGTGTTTTTAGCCATGTGGACTTTTTCCTTTGAAAAGGCTCTCTTGTTTCAATGGGTCCTTTGTCTGATGTATAGCTAGAAAATATTTTCTCCCACTCTGTGTGTGGTCTTTTCAATTTAGAGACCATTTATTTTGTTGTGCAGAAGCTTTTTAATTCCATGTAGTCCCATTTGTCCATCCTTTCTCTTAGTTGTTGAACAATTTGAGTTCTACTGAGGAAGTTTTTGCTTATACCTATTGCTTTCAGAGTATTCACTGCTCTTTCCTGTACTAACTGCAAGGTTTTGGGTCTGATATTAAGGTCCTTGATCCACTTTGAGTTGGTACCAGTACAGGAAGACAGGCATCAATCTAGTTTCAGTTTTCTTGGTTCAGTTTTGGATGGTCATAACTATGTAGAAATTTGTTCATTTCTTAAAAATTTTCCAAATTATTGCAATATAGGTGCTCAATGTAGTCTCTGATGAATCCCTGGATTTCCTTGGTGTTTGTTTTATCTTCCCCTTTTCATTTTTGATTTTACTATTTTGGGTCTTTTCCCTCTTTTAGTTAGATTTGCCAGGGGCTTGTCAATCTTGTTTATTTTTTTAAAGAACCAGCTTTTTGTTTAATTGATTCTTTGTGTGTTTTTGGTCTTTATTTCATTAATTTTGGCCCTCATTTTTATTATTTCTCTCCTTCTGCTTGTTTTAGGTTTCGTTTACTCTTGTTTTTCTATGAGTTTGAGATGTAGCATTAGGTTGTATATTTGAGATATTTCTGTCCTCTTAATATAGGCAGTGATGAGTATAAACTTTCCTCTGAGGACTGCCTTTTCTGTGTTCCTTAGGTTCTGGTTGGTGGTATTTTCATTTTCATTAGCTTCTAGAAACCTTTTGATTTCCTGTCTTTTTTCTTATGACCCACTGATCTTTGAGCAATGTGTTATTCAGCCTCCAGTTATTTGGGTATTTTTTGCTATTGTTTTTGTTCTTGAGTTCTAGTTTTAATGCACTGTGATCAGAAAGAATGTATGGGGTTATTTCTATTTCCTTATATTTGCTGAAGCTTGCCTTGCACCCTAAGATATGATCTGTTTTGGATAAAGTTCCATGGGCTGTTGAGAAGAATGTATATTGTACTGTCATTGGATGAAATATTCTGTAGATATCTGATCACTGGATCAGAAATATTCTGATCTATGGTGTCATTTAGTTCTAAGATTTCTTTGTTGATTTTTTTATTTGGTGCTAGAGGGGTATTAAAGTCTCCCACTACCACTGTGTTGGACTCTATATGTGATTTTAATTCCTTTAGTATACATTTGATGAAATTGGGTGCACTGATATTGGGTGCATCTTGGTTGTTAATTGTTATTTCCTTTTGATATATTGCCCTTTTATTAGTGTGAAGTGTCCTTCTTTGTCTAATTTGACTAATGTAAGTTTAAAGTCTATTTTGTCTGATATAAGTATTGCTACTCCTGCCTGTTTTGGGGGGCCATTGTCTTGGAAAATATTTTTCCAGCCTTTCACCAGCAGCCTATGTTTATTTCTGTCATTAAGGTGGGTCTCTTGTAAATAACTGATTGTTAGGTTTTTTTTTTTTTAAATGTAGTATGCCAAACAGTGTGTTTTGTTGGGGGAGTTGAGTCCATTTACATTTGGTGTTAATTTTACATTCATTGTTTTGTTGACAGGTAGGTGGTGACTCTTGCATTTAGTCATTTTTGTTGTTTAAGGATTTGATTGTGTGCAGCTGATGGAATGCTACTGTCTGATTACTTGTGTTTTCTTCTGTGGTTTGATTCTTCTTGTCCTCTCATGGTTTTGTTTGCTTTCATCTTCTGTGTGTAGAATTCTTTGTAGAATCATCTGCAGTGGTGGCTTTGTGGTTATATATTGTTTTAGTTTCTGTTTATAATGGAAGTCTTTTATTCCTCCATCAATTTTGAATGATAGTTTTGCTGGGTAGAGTGCCCTGGGACTGAAATTATTTTCATTCAGTGCCCCAAATACCTCACTCCATGATGCCCTTCTTGGTTTAAGGTTTCTGTTGAGAAATCTGTAGTTATTTTAATGGGTTTACCTTTATACATTATTTGTTTTTTCTGTCTTACAGCCTTCAATATTCCTTCTCTGTTCTCTGTGCTTGTTGTTTTAATGATAATATGCTATGGGGAGGTTCTATTTTGGTCAAGACTGTTTGATGTCCTGGAACTTTCCTGTATCTGAATGGGCAAAACTTTCTTGAGATTTGGAAAATTTTTTGTTACTATTTTATTGAATATATTCCATTTTCCTTTGGCTTTCACCTTTTCTCCTTCTTCAATGCCCATGATTCTCAGGTTTGGTCTTTTGATAGAATCGGTGAGTTCTTGTATATTCCTTTCATAGGTCTTGAGTCTTTAGTCTTGTTTGGCTAACAGTTCTTCAGTTTTTCCTTTAATTTCTATTTTGTTTTCAAGTTCTGAGATTCTGTCTTTCACGTGTTCTAGTTTGCTTGAGTGGCCTTCCACTGTGTTTTTTGTTTGATGAAAGTGACATTTATTTCCATGATTTCTGTTTGATTCTTTTTTCTGAGGTTTTCCATACTTTGTTCTTCTCCTCTTGTATATTTTTTGTTGTCATCTTTAATTCATGTATCTCTCTTTTTATAGTGTCCTTTGTTTCACTTTCATATTTGTTGAAGTCCTCTCTAAGTTCATTTATTTGTTTCTGTGTCTTCTCATGTTTGTCATTTTTTGTGTCTTGAAATTTCTGGAGTGCATCTTGTACATTCTGGTCAATCATGTTCTGTATCTTCTCCATGAATTTCTCAGTGATTTTTGCAAGATTTCTTCCTTGAGGGTTTTTTGTGGGAACTCAAATGAGGACTCACTGTCCTCATTTGTGATATTTATCATTGTTTTGTTGGGATCAGGAACTGGGTATTCATTCCTTCATTTCCCAAAGAATCCTGTATTGAATTATTGTTTGGAGGAGAGTGGTTTTCATCCCTCCTCCTCCTTCACATCCTCGTCCTCCACCTCCTCCTCCTCCTCCTCCTCCTCCTTCTTCCCATTGCTCTACTTGGTGCTGTGCAAATCTGTTCTTGACAGGCTATTTGGTAGTTTTAATTGCTTGTTGTCTTTCCCTTGCTTTAATTTTTGTGTTGTGACTGACTTGTTGTTAGGTAGGTTGATGTGCTCTTTCTGTCCCTACCCTGGAGGTATAATTTAGAAATAACAAATTTACAGATTTCTTGTCAGGCCAGTTGTTTACATTTTATATAGAAAACCTCTTGATGACAATATCTATAAACAGTGAGAATAGGAGGATAATGGTTATTAGACTAGATAAAGAAATTTGGGAAATTGGTAAAGGTGGCACTAAAAGTGGGTGTGGGAAAAGTGTGGGTGAGGAAAGAAGTATGGTGGCTGCTAGGTTTTGTGGCCTTTGAGTGCATTTGTGTACAGTTCTTTTGTAGTGGAGTGAGGGGCTGGTGTTGTGTGCAGTTGGTACAGTAGGCTGGTAAGTGGGTTGTGATTGTGTAGGAGGGAGTGGTAGGTAGTATTGTGTTAGGCTGGGTGAGGGTAAGAGGAGGAGGTGATGAAGGGGATAGAATGGCTAGAATGGGGCAGGAAGAGCAGTTGGGAGGCAGAAAATGGATTGTAGTACAGGAGAAGGAGTGAAAGTGTACAAGAAAATAGTGATGTATCAAAATCCCATTGACATTCATCACAAAGATTGAAAAATCTACCCTAAAATTCATTTAGAAACACAAGAGACCGTGAATAGCCAAGACAATACTGAGCACAAAGAGCAACACGGAGGTATCACAATACCTGACTTCAAATTATACTACAGAGCCATAGCAATAAAAACAGCATGGTACTGGCACAAAAAATGATATCAAGACATGTGGAACAGAATAGAGGATCTGGATATGAACCCACACAGCTATGCCTACCATATTTTTGACAAAGGTGCCAAAAACATATGATGGATAAAAGATGGCCTCTTCAACAAATGTTGCTGGGAAAAGTGGCTATATGCCTGCAGAAAACTGAAACTAGATCCATGTCTATCACCCTGTACTAGTATCAACTGAAAATGGGTTAAGAACCTTAATATCAGACCTGAAAGCTTGCAGTTAGTGCACAAAAGAGCTTGGAATACCCAGGAAACAGTAGATATAGGCAAGGACTTCCTCAATAGAACTTCAGCAGCCCAGCAACTAAGAGAAAGGATGGACAAATGGGACTACATGAAATTAAAAATCTTCTACACAACAAAAGAAATGGTGTTTTAATTGAAGAGACCACCCACAGAGTGGGAGAAAATATTTGCTAGCTATACATCAGACAAAGGACTGATAACCAGAATATAAGGGCAGTTGAAAAACTAACTCTCCAAAAATCAATTAACCAATAAAGAAGTGGACAACTGAACTAAACATAACTTTTCAAAGGAAGAAATCCAAATGGCCAAAAAAACACATAAAAAATGCTCACCATCCTTGGTGATAAAGGAAATGGAAATCAAAACTTCACTAAGATTCCACCTCACCCCTGTTAGAATGGTTAGCACTTCCACTTGTTCCAGTCTGGTGGAGTGGCTTTTGACTGTGTTTTTAAATTTTATTTGTGGAATTTTTTTCCCCAGGATTTTGTCTGTTTCTGTTTTCTGAGAGTTCCCCTATTTTTGTTAAACTCATTTTTGATATCTAGTGTATTTTCTTTATTTTGTATATCTCTGTTTTTATAATTTCCCTGGTTTCATTTTGGAGATTGTTGAAATCCTCTCTGCGTTCATTTAGTTGTTTCCGTGTCTTCTCAAGTTTTTTATTTGTGTTGTTTTGATATGCTTTGAATTGATTTTGTAAATTCAAATTGTTCTCTTTGAGCTTCTCTATGAGTTCCTCTTTGAGATTGTGTTTTAGATCCTCTTTGAGCACTCCTTTACAGTCCTCATTAAGCTAATTGGACATACTTATCATGCTTTTACTGGGATCACCAATGGTTATTCATTCCTTCATTTTCCACTAAATTCTCTATTTAATTATTGTAACTTTTTTGAGGGGTTGGATTGCCTTACTTTCTTCTTCTCCCCATGTTTCTATTTTGTGCTTTTCTCCCTCATTATTGATTTGTTTTTGGGGTTTGAATCATCTGTTATCCCTCCCTTGACTTAATTACTATGCTGTGACTGGCTTAGTCATTAGCTAGGTTGATGTGCTATTTCTGTTCCCTGACCTGGAGGTATAATTTAGCAATAACAAATTCAGATTCAATGCCAGTTATTTACATAATATATAGAGAATCCCTTGGTGATATTATCTATTACCAGTGGGTATTGGGGGGGTAACAGTGGCTTGGATATAAATAGATACTTAGGGAATTAAAAAGTGGTGCTAGAGAGGAAGCAGAAAGTGGGGGCTGGTTGAGGGGGGAGTGAATGTGAAGTGTGGGGGCTATAGGGTCCCAATATGTGTTAAGATGTAGTTTGGATGTTGTAGGGGACAATGCTTTTATCAGGGATTGTAGTAGGATAGGAAGGATGGGGGTAATGAGTAATGTTGGTAGACTCTTGAATGAATGGTGAGTGTGCAGTAGGTAGGGGCAGTGGTGTAAAAGGTAGTGCAAGGTGAGGAGGTTAAGGTGGAGAAGGGAGAAGAGAATGGATGAAAACTACAGAAAAATAGTTGGAGGGGAGAAAGGAAAGTGGAGCAAGAGAGGGCTAAGCAGATTGATATTTGGATAGAGAGGAAAAAGGAGATAAGTAACAATGGATTGTAGCACTGAAAAAGGAGAGGAAGTGGAAAGAGTATGATAAGAAAATAATAGTAGTAAAATTAAAAATACTAAATATTAAAGGGGAAAATAAGTTGCTAAAAGGTCTGAACTTATTCTTTTGACTTCAAATCCAGGTGCTGGCACTTTAAACAGCGATTTCTCAGTGTCTCTGTCCCTTCTCAAGGTTTGTATGCTGGGCTTTGTGGTGATGGATGTTGCCCCTCTGTGTTGAACAGCTTTGGGGAAATCAGTACATGGTCTTTCTTCCTTGATGTGATGAACTGTCTGGTGCAGACAGGATCTCTGAAGTCGTCCTTCCAGGAGACTCTTTTGTGTTTTCACTGGTGCCTTCTGAGGGCAAGTTGCAGTTGAGTTCTTTGATATGTCACTTTTCAGCTCACTACCAGATTGTCCAAGTTGGTAAAATGTATTTCTGATTTTACCAGTGGCAGGTGTGTCACTCCACTGCAGCTTTGCCTCTGGCTGATCAGCCCCTCCACCAACAAGTTAGGGCAACTCACTGTTGTGTCTTGCCCCCAATTCCCTGAGGTAAGCTCAGCGTTCTGCCTTGCCCCACTTTAGGAAGTTGGCTCCACATTTTGCCCCTCCCACAAAGAGGTCAGCTCTACATTTTTCCTGCCCCTGCTCTGGGGTCATTTTCCCCACCTCTGCCAAGAAGAGGGGAATTATGTTCTCTGTCCATGCCAGGGTGCAATTTGCTCACCAGCTGCACACACTATATGGTTCCCTTGAGGGTGGGCAATCTGTGGTGCTCACTTGTTAGGGTTGCAGATTCTCTCCAGTAGTGTTAGATCTGGGCTGAGGTGTGCAGATAGGCTGTGTTCACAGAATCTAGTTCAGCTTCTTCTGCAGCCTCTTCTTTTCCCAAGAAAAAGAAAAAAAGAAAGAAAGGAACAAAGGGGATAAATGACTGGTGACTTTCCCTGAGGCAGACTGGTGGCTGTGCTGGTCCCAGCCTGTGCCAGGACTTCCCTGGCTATGACGTGCAATTATTACCTGTTTTAAGGGTTGGTCATTGAACTTTATGTGCATCCTATGTGCTGATGATAATTTAGTTGGCTAAAAATATCAGAATTACCCAAGTTTAGTTACCATGACTCAAGTATTTTTCTGAAATTCTGAAGCTCAGGGTTTCTGTTTATTTCAGCTGTTTGCCATCTTGGATCTCTTTTGAATTTCTTTCTACCTCAGGGACCAATGTTTTTCTTTTCATAAAATTGTTTTCTCCACTGAATAGTTCCTTCATTATGTGGGAAGTATAAAACCTTCTCTACCTGTGCTTCACAACCATACCTCAATTGTTTACTGTATGGAACTAGCCTTGGCATGTATTTGGTTCAAGGTGTGTTTTGCATCACAGATGTACACTCTGGTCACCCCTATGTTTAATAACTTCATTTATACTCTAAGTAACAAGGACATTAACAGAGTCCTGAGTAGTTTACATAGTAGAACAGTCTAAACTCAGGACCCGTGTCTTCCATTTGGAGTCCAGTTTGGAAGAAACAACTAAAGAAAACATCTGGACCACAAATCTTGTCTCCTATTCACATTGTTTTTGTAGATTGCAGGCTTTAATATTTCATGCTATTTCATAGTGCAATGGTCATTGCCAAGATTGGGAGAGAGAAGAGTGTATAGTTTTTAAAATGGGTATAAGGAGATACCTTAAAAAAAAAAGCAGATACCTTAAAGCAACTGAGGCCAATAGGAAAAGGGGACCAGGTACTAGAGAAAAGGTTAGATCAAAAAGAATTAACCTAGAAGGTAACACCCACGCACAGGAAATCAATGTGAGTCAATGCCCTGTATAGCTATCTTTATCTCAACCAGCAAAACCCCTTGTTCCTTCCTATTATTGCTTATACTCTCTCTACAACAAAATTAGAGATAAGGGCAAAATAGTTTCTGCTGGGTATTGAGGGGGGGAGCGGGAGGGGGTGGAGTGGGTGGTAAGGGAGGGGGTGGGGGCAGGGTGGAGAAATAAACCAAGCCTTGTATGCACATATGAATAATAAAAGAAAAATGAAAAAAAAAATTCCTACAGCTAAAACCCACAACACAGAAAAAAAAAAATAAAATGGGTATAAGGAGATCCAAGATGGTGACTAGCGGGAGGAAGCAAATAGTGTGAGCTCTGGAAAGCAAAAATCTTGCTGATATGTTGGAGGCACACTGGGCAGGAAAAACCACCAAGAAGAAGCAAAACTCCCACACCTCAAACTCCCAGCCTGAACATAGCTTCTCCATGCCACATTACCTGGAGAAACCAGGAAGGCTCCTGTGCTGCCAGACGCTGGCTCCTAACCTGCCTGGGAGAAGTAGACCAACAGGTGAGCAAATAAGTGACACATGGTACCCCAACAGCCACTCATGGGATAAACCAGCATAGCCCCCTGGGCAGTCTGATCCCTGCCATGGGAAAAAACTGAATAATAAACAAGGAACTATCCATGTATATCACTCTACACCAATGTTAACTCAAAATGGATCAAGGATCTTAATATCAGACCACAAACTCTAAAGTTGATACAGGAAAGAGTAGGAAATACTCTAGAGTTAGTAGGTATAGGTAAGAACTTTCTCAATGAAACCCCAGCAGCACAGCAACTAAGAGATAGCATAGATAAATGGGACCTCATAAAGCTAAAAAGCTTCTGTTCATCAAAAGAAATGGTCTCTAAACTGAAAAGAACACCCACAGAGTGGGAGAAAATATTCGCCAGCTACACATCAGACAAAGGACTGATAACCAGAATATATAGGGAACTTAAAAAACTAAATTCTCCCAAAGCTAATGAACCAATAAAGAAATGGGCAAGTGAACTAAACAGAACTTTCTCAAAAGAAGAAATTCAAATGGCCAAAAAACACATGAAAAAATGGTCACCATCTCTAGCAATAAAGGAAATGCAAATTAAAACCACACTAAGATTCCACCTCACCCCTGTTAGAATAGCCCTCATTAGCAACACCACCACCAACAGTTGTGGGCGAGGATGCAGGGGAAAAAGGAACACTCTTACACTGTTGGTGGGAATGTAAACTAGTGCAACCACTCTGGAAAAAAATTTGGAGGCTACTTAAAAAGCTAAACATTGATCTACCATTTGATCCAGCAATACCACTATTGGGGATATACCCAAAAGACTGTGACACAAGTTACTCCAGAGGCACCTGCACACCCATGTTTATTGCCGTACTAGTCACAATAGCCAAGTATGGACACAGCCAAGATGCCCCACCACTGACGAATGGATTAAGAAAATGTGGTATCTATACACAATGGAATTTTATGCATGCATGAAGAAGAATGAAATGTTATCATTCTCTGGTAAATGGATGGAATTGGAGAACATCATTCTGAGTGAGGTTAGCCTGTCCCAAAAGACCAAAAATCGTATGTTCTCCCTCATATGTGGGCATTAGATCAAGGGCAAACACAACAAGGGGATTGGACTTTGAGCACATGATAAAAGCGAGAGCACACAAGGGAGGTATGAGGATAGGTAAGACACCTAAAATATTAGCTAGCATTTGTTGCCTTTAACACAGAGAAACTAAAGCAGATACCTTAAAGCAACTGAGGCCAATAGGAATAGGGGACCAGGAACTAGAGAAAAGGTTAGATCAAAAAGAATTGACCTAGAAGGTAACACACACACACAGGAAATTAATGTGAGTCAACTCCCTGTATAGCTATCCTCATCTCAACTAGCAAAAACCCTTGTTCCTTCCTATTATTGCTTATACTCTCTGTTCAACAAAATTAGAAATAAGGGCAAAATAGTTTCTGCTGGGTATTGAGGGGGTGGGGCGAGAGGGAGGGGGTGGAGTGGGTGGTAAGGGAGGGGGTGGGGGTAGGGGGGAGAAATGACCCAAGCGTTGCATGCACAAATGAATAATAAAACAATGAAAAAATAAACAAGGAACTGAAAAGGACACTTAGCAAAGAAGATGGGGCACCTTGAATGCACTGGAGAAAGGGGGAGGGGCAGTCTCCTGCAGGAACTTTAAATAAACAAAGCCTGCAACAGTAGCCAACTTACAGGACTCTCCACTGGAGAAGAGGGGAAGGGCAGGCACCTGTGTGAATGTTAAATAAACAAAGCCTGCTGGAGAAGGTGGGCATGGCAGCTCTCCCAGTGAACTTTACATAAATAAAGTCTGCAATAGTAGTCAGCTGGCAATAGGTGGCAGATAAGCTTCAGCCTGAAACAGGGCAGATAGTGGTTCACAAAGCTGTCTCCTGACCCAAACACCTGGTGAAAGAATGGCAGTGCTACTGCTTAAATACCAACACCAGGACTGGATGCTGAAGGAGCAACATCAGAACTACTAAGACTAAAATGTTATTGTTTCTGGACCTGAAATTTTTAACTTTTTTTATACTTTTATATATGTTTTCTACTTTTTTAAAATTATTTTTCTTTTTTCATTATTATTATTATTATTTAAAATTTTTTTTCCTTTGGTGAGACAACAGAGCTACTACTCAAATACCAACAATAGACTGGAAGCTGTAGGAGTAACACCAGAACTAGTAAGACTGAAACTTCATTGCATCTGAACCTGGAATCTTTTTGTCTTATTCTCTCTTCTTTTTTATTTTTTCTCTTTCTCTCTAAATGCTTGTTTAGTTCACTGTTGATTAGTACACTACAGCAGACTAGAACAAGCAGACGACAGAATCTCAGAACTTAAAGATGAAATGGTAATAAAAGGAAACACTGAAGAACTACTAGTCAGACAACTCAAGACCCCTGAAAGGAATATGCAAGAATTCACCGACTTCATCAAAAGACCATACCTGAGAATCACGGGCATTGAAGGAGGAGAAGAGGTGCAAGCAAAAGGAATTTGTAATGTATCCAACAAAATAATAACAGAAAATTTCCCAAATCTAGAGTAAACTATGCCCATTCAGGTACAGGAAGCCTCCAGGACACCAAGCAGACTTGCCAAAATAGAACTACCCGATGACATATTATCATTAAAACGACAAGCACAAAGACTAGAGAAAGAATTTTGAGGGCTATATAAGAGAAAAAACAAATAATGTACACAGGCAAACCCATCAAAATCACAGCAGATTTCTCAAAGGAAACCTTAAAAGGAAGAAGAGCATGGAGTGAGGTCTTCTGGACACTGAATAAAAATAACTTCAACACTAGGATACTCTACCTAGCAAAACTATCATTCAAAATAGATGGAGCAATAAAAGTCTTCCATGATAAGCAGAAACTACAACAATATATGACCACTAAGCAAGCCACCACTACAAACGATTCTTCAAAGAATTCTGCACACAGAAAGTGAAAGCAAACAAAACCACAAAAGGGCAAGCAGCACCAAACCACAGGAGAAGAAAAGGCAAGAAAGTAGAGAGTAACATTGATTGAGCTGCACACACTCAAACCCTTAAACAACTAAGACAACTACATGACAGGGATCATCACATACCTATCAATACTAACACTGAATGTTAATGGACTTAATGTCCCCATCAAAAGATATTGTTTGGCAAACTGGATTAAAAAGGAAGATCCAATAATTTGTTGCTTATAGGAGACCTATTTCATTGATAGAAACAAGCACTGGCTGAAAGGGAAAGGTTGGGAGAAGTTTTACCAAGCCAATTGCCCCTGAAAGCAGGCATGAGTAGCAATACTTATCTCAGACAAAGTAGACTTCAAACTTACATTGATCAAATGTGATAAAGAAGGACATTCCATACTAATAAAAGGGGAAATACACCAAAGGGACCTAAAAATTATCAACCTATACGTACCTAACATCAACGCACCCAGTTTCATCAATCATACTCTGAAGGACCTAAAAACATAAACTCCAACACAGTGGTAGTGAGAGACCTTAATACCCCCTATCACCAATGGATAGGTCATCCAAACAAAAAAAATCAATAAAGAAATCCTAGATCTAAATCATATCATAGAGCAAATGGAACTAGCTGATGTCTACAGAATATTTCATCCAACTTCTGTACAATATACATTCTTCTCAGCAGCCCATGGAATCTTCTCCAAAATTGATCATATCTTAGGGCACAAAGCAATCCTCAGCAAATATAAGAAAACAGAAATAATTCCATGCCTTCTATCTGATCACAATGCATTAAAACGAGAACATAACAAAAAATACCAAAACATATGCAAAGAGTTGGAGACTAAGCAACACATTGCTAGATGATCAATGGGTCATTGATGAAATAAAAGAGGAAATTAAAAGGTTCCTGGAAGTTAATGAAAATGAAAACAAGACATACCAGAACCTATGGGACACAGCAAAGGCAGTCCTGAGAGGAAAGTTTATCGCCATGAGTGCATATATTAAAAGGTCAGAAAGATCTCAAATCAATGACCTAATGCTCAAACTCCTAGAAAAAACAAGAACAAGAAAATCCCAAAACAAACAGAAGGAGAGAAATAATAAAAATAAGAGCTGAAATCAATGAAATAGAAATAAAAAACCCATACAAAGAATAATGAAATAAAAAGTTGGTTCTTTGAAAAAATAAATAAGATTGACAGACCCCTGGCAAACCTGACTAAAATGAGGAGAGTAAAAAAACCCAAATCAGTAAAATCAGAAATGCAAAAGGGGAGATAACAACAAACACCACAGAAATCCAGGAAATCATCAGAGACTACTTTGAGAACCTATATTCTAATAAATTTAAAAATCTTGAAGAAATGGACAGATTTGTAGATACTTATGATTATCCAAAATTGAACCAAGAGGACATTAATCACCTGAATAGATGTATATCACAAAATGAAATTGAAGCAGCAATAAAGAGTCTCACAAAAAAGAAAAGTCAGGACCTGATGGATTCTCTGCTGAATTCTATCAGACCTTTAAAGAAGAACTAACACTAACCCTCCTCAAACTGTTCCACGAAATAGAAAGGGTAGGAAAGCTGCCTAACTCATTTTATGAAGCCAGTATTCCTCTCATCCCAAAACCAGGCAAAGACAACTTCAAAAAGGCGAACTATATGCCAATCTCCTTAATAAATATCAATGCAAAAATACTCAATAAAATAATGGCAAACCAAATTCAACAGCACATCAGAAAGATCATTTGCCAAGACCAAGTTGGTTTCATCCCCGGAATGCAGGGGTGGTTCAACACATGCCATTCAATAAATTTAATACAGCACATTAATAGAAGCAAAGACAAAAACCACTTTCCATCTCAATAGATGCAGAAAAAGCCTTTGACAAGATCCAACACCATTTCATGATAAAATTTCAAATAAAAGTAGTAACTGAATAATGTACCTCAACATTGTAATGGTTATATATGACAAACCTACAGCCAACATCATACTTAACAGTGAAAAACTGAAACCATTTCCCCTAAAAACAGGAATGAGACAAGGGTGCCCACTATCCCTACTCCTACTCAACATTGTACTAGAATTCCTAGTCGAGCAATTAGGCAAGAAGAAGAAATAAAAGGAATACAAATAGGTAAAGAAACTGTCAACACATCCCTATTTGCAGATGATATGATTCTATACCTTAAAGACTCAAAAAACTCTACCAAAAAACTCCTAGACAACATAAACAGCTTCAGCAAGGTGGCAGGATACAAAATCAACTTACAAAAATCATTAGCTTTTCTATACACTAACAACGAACAAACTGAGAAGGAATATATGAGAACAATTCTATTTACAATAGCTCAAAAAAATCAAATACCTAGGAGTAAACTTAACAAAGGATGTGAATGACCTCTACAAGGAGAACTGCAAACCCCTGAAGAAAGAGATCGAGGAAGACTACAGAAGATGGAAAGATCTCCTACTCTCATGGATTGGTAGAATCAATAGTAAAAATGGCTATACTACCAAAAGCAATCTACATGTTTAATGCAGTTCCCATCAAAATCCCAATGACATTCATCATAGAGATTGAAAGTCTACCCTAAAGTTCATTTGGAAACACAAGAGTATAGTCAAGGCAATACTCATCACAAACAGCAATGCTGGAGGTATCACAATACCGAACTTCAAACTATATTACAAAACCATAACAACGAAAACATGGTAGTGGCACAAAAACAGGAATGATAGTATTTGATGTCCTCAATGCAAAGGAACTAATGCAGAAGCTTTAAAGTGACAGAGGCCAATAGGAGAAGGGAATCAGGAACTAGAGAAAAGGTCAGTTGTAGAAGAATCAACTTACAATGCAACACATATGTACATGGAAGCAATGCTAGGAATCTCCCTGTATAGCTATCCTTATCTCAACTAGCTAAAATGCTTTGTCCTTCTTACTATTGTTCATACTCTCTCTTCAACAATATTAGAGAAAAGGGCAGAACAGTTTCTGCCTGGAAGCGAGGGGATGCAGGGAGAGAGGGAACGGGGAGGGTTTGGGGGAAGAAATGACCCAAACATTGTATGTACGTATGAATAAATGAAAAAATAAAATAAAGTGGGTATAAAGTTTCTATTTTGAAATTTTAAATATTTCTGAAAAATGGATGTTGAGGTTAGTTGCACAAGGTTAATGAAAATAATACCACTGAATGGTACAAATAATTATGGTTAAAATGATGTTTGTTTATATAAAAATATTTGTAGCTATATATAAACACAGCAAATAATAGAAATAATTTACATATGGATCATTAAAAATTAGTAAAAAGCTAATGTAATGAACAGTTTTGAGATATTCCTTTAGTAGACAAAGAGCCCAAAATCTTGTTGGATATTCATTTCTTTGTCTTCATTTTCTTCTACTAATATTAGGAAGCCCTTAGGAACTGGGATGACATGGGCCAATTTGGCTAATTGTGATATCTGTGCATTTTGTCCCTAAGGTCATAATTAGCCTGTTTCACCAGATCTTCCATTTAATGGTTCCATATCAGTGGATTATATGGAAGTGTTTACTCTGCCACAGTTATCAGCATCAGAAAGCTCCCATCTCATATTGTGTTCATAACAATCCTAAAAAAGCAGTTGAGCTTTCTGTGTACATGAGATCAGTAATCTGCTTTGGATTCTCAGTCTTTGGTCATGATCCAGGAAAGACGAAGCTTAAACCAGTAAGTGCTGAGGGAGATGTTGGAAGGAGAAAGCATCATCAGAAATGTTTTCTCATCATCAGAGTACATATGACAGTTTGTGTAGCAAGGTGGGAAGATACTGACATACACACTTATTGCTATGGTGTGTGTGTGTGTGTGATATTTATGTATGGGTTGTGTTGGGAGTCCTAGATAATTCATTCAAAGCCTTGCTTTCCTTCTCATATAAATTTTACATTCCATAGTCATCTCACCCATGAAAGAATAAAATGGGAACATCAAAACTATTTCTTAGACATTCCTAAATTATTAAGAAGGCAAGGAGAAAGAGGAGGAGGAGAGCAACCACAACATAATAAACCATTTTTGAAGGATTCCTTAGTGCCAGGCTCTGAGCTGTGTGTTCTACATCACTTGATTCTATTCTTCTGACTAGTTTTCACCAAGCCCTAAGGACCAATTTCAGTATCCAGAAAAGGTAGGATGCAGAATTTGAAATGTCCCAGGGTTTTAGGAAGAAAGGACTGAAGGAATGCTTAAGGTGACAGAACATAATGTTTTTCAGAAGAATCCTGCCAGATTGCCCCTTGAGAACACAAAAATACATTTCACCTTCTTCTTACTTCAGAAAGAGACTCCTTGTATTGGCTCTTCCCTTTGGGGGTTCCTAGTTGATTACAGTACATAGCAGTGAGTGGCACCAGCTGCATCTACTATGATAAGGAGGGTCAATGATCACAGACAAAGATCACAGAAAGAATAGGCACACGGTAATGCAACACAGACCTCTCCCTTGCCCCACCCCCAGGATACATTTGAAGTTCACATTCTCTTTTATCTTTTAATCAGCATACTTAATCTTAACAGTACACTTAAATTAAGCTCTTCATTGAATTCCTACTGAAGAAAATGGATATACTTTTAAAACACATCTCAAATATAAGTATAGACCTCTGGGTTTCTGCACTAATAAAAAGATAAGCTGCATTAGATACACTAAGACATATTGTAATATGTACAATTTAACCTGACTTCAAAGATAAGGTGCATGTAGTGCTACTATGATTATATCCCACAAACAGTAATTTTGACAAATTCTATTATGTGAAATTCTCATTAAAACTTGAAACCTATATATGTCTGGGATATCAAAAATGTTTAGTCCTTCAGCTTCATAAATAATTTTATTTTGAATTCAGTCAGCTTAATTTATTTTTATGACACAGGGCAGGTTGTTAACATCTTTGTAAGTGAGCATGGTTTTTGGTGTCAATTTCTCTTAGATACAACTATACTACATAGGAACAGCATAGGATGAGCTCTGTGTGTAATACATGTGTAAAAGATTGTCAAAGCAAAATTCATATATTATCATCATTTTAATAATGATGATGATACCCTTAATCTTTGTATCACTGAACTAAAATATTCTCTGAACTGAAGTTACTATTTTCCTACTTCTTAGTGCTGAGACACATTTTAGTTTCATATCATCTGGGTTCCAATGCCATTTGAAAAATGTATTCATCAGCGAACTTCCTATGTCCATAATGATATAATTTTCTGTACCAAAACACATAATGATGATAATTTACTAATTTTTACATTTATGTGCCACCCATACTGTGTAGATGGGAAGTATTCTTCATAATTCCATCAGGCAGTATAAGGAGAGAGGTGGAGAGTTTACACACATTCTATTCATAACAGCAGGTAAACGACATAAGACTAACAGGTTCACTTCCTCACTCTCCTCTCGTTACTTTCTCCTCTACTGGAGCAAAGTGTAAAAATTATTCCGGTGCAATTGGAAATTTCATGGTGAATTATCATGGAATCATTATTACTTAAGGTCTTTTACTGACAGTTTGATAAAATTAGTTAGAATAAGAAAATGTAAATGATAATTACTGATATTTTATGGGGATAACAGATGTAGGTTGTAAAACAGAACATGAATCAATTTTGGGACTCAAACAAAAATCTTTCCCTGTATATTATACACAAATTAGGGGTTGGAAGAGTGGCTCAAGTGGTAAGAATACATGCCTAGCAAGCACAAGGCCCTGAGTTCAGACCACAGGGCTACCAAAAAAACCCAGATCATATAAAAATTATCAGTGTATGATTTAGAAAGAGGCACATAGTTTAGAAGACTTTTTAAGTAGCCAATTCTGAACTTGAGTGCAGTCCTCCTTTGGGCAAAACTGGGATTCAGGTAAAGGCCTTTGAAGTAGATGCACACAGGTTACAGAAGACTTAAACCACTTCCCAGTGTAATCTATGACATTTCATGAGAAATATGCATTGTGTTGTATATTACCTAGAAGAATTTTAGGTACTTTTTAGGAAAGTTTTTTTAAAGAAAACTTTACATATACATAAATCAATACTGACATGAAGACATTGAAAAGAAAACATATGTACCAAATTCCTGTAGGATTTGTCTTTGCAGGGCAGGTGTGCAGGAGAAAGTATTAAAGCAGAGAAGACTAAGTACTAAAATTTTATGAAGATAATTCCAATATCTATGAAATAGTAGCTCTGAGGGCAACATTTTAAAATTCTCATGTGTTATTGATGGTGAATGTTACTAATAGTAGTAATAAGTATTAAAAGTAGAACTTTTTAAAAGCCAAGAATTATTTTATGGTGGTGGTTATCATCCTTGGAGCAATGATGGACACATTGGTTAAATTAATTTTGGTAATTCAGAGTCTCTGGATAGTTTATAAATATCCACAGATGTATATATTGATAGGCAATGCTGAGAAACATGAGTTTATGCAATTTAATAGATTTTTATGCTGGGCACAATGGCTCACATCCATGTAATTCCAGCAACTTGGGAGGTGGAAACCAGGGGGATGGTGGTTAAAGACCACCCAGAACAAAAAGTTAGTGAGACCCTGCAGCTCAGTAAATTAGACAGGCATGGTAACTCATACCTATTATCCCATTTATGTGGGATGTTTTACATAGGAGAATCATAATCTGAGGAAGACTCTCAGCAAATCATGAGACTGTACCTGAAAAATAACTAAGGCAAAAAGAGCTGGGGACATTGCTAAAGTGCAGAGTGCCTGGCTTGCAAGGGGGAAGCATAGAGTTCAAACCCAAATACTGTTTTTAAAAGAAAGATTTTAAAAAACTTTCTTGGATATTTCTGTGGAGCAAGTAATGATTATCTGCATTTTACAGATGAGGAAGTGTCCATGTGTATTCATACTGTTGCCTTTCATTTAGTCTTTTGCACTTTCCCCATTATTCATAATGTGAGATGATGAAATATTGAATCAAATTGCCTTCATGTCACTGAAGAGAACTCCAACCCATGTAACAGAAATTATTGATGAAAAAAATCTAATGATTAGCATAAGAATACTAAGACTGAACCCTGGGCTTTAGCTTTCTCTGGAGCTAGAATTCTCCACTGTAAATCATCAGAAAATTAATGAAGCAGTGTTAAATCGCCTCTTGAGAATACAGAACCAAGAGTAGGGAATAAAGCAAACATCTGTCTTATGTCCAAAACTTTAAGTGAGATTATATGAAATTAAAACATGCAAACTATAAAAAATACAAAATTTTAATAGCATTTCAGAATGCTATTCTGAATCACTGACAATATCAGAATATATTAATACAACATTTGTGATCAATAACAGTGCATAATTGGGTATATATCAATAATGTTTATCAAAACTTGAAGTCCACCACAGAAAAATGTTACATAATTGTATTTTATTTTGTATTTTAACTGATATAAAGAAAACTACAAATTGTTTATAATATTAGGAAAGGTGATGTTTTTCCATATGTATAAATCATGCAATATTTAAATCACATTAAACTTATCTATCTGTACAATCATCTTTCAGTTGAGAAATCATTTTTGCAAGACAAAATTTGAGTGAACATTTCCATCCATGAAGACGTGACATCAGAAACCAATGAATGATGAAACCCCTGAAAGGCAACTAGTGTAAAATGTTTTCTGATTCTCATCCATGAAGTTTAAGTTAATGTTCTGATAAGACAATCCAAGGTCTTATAGACTTGTGTTAATAGTTTCATCACATTTTTGAATAAGCATACATTAACAAATACAAGAGATTTTTATTATGATAATTCCATACATTCATATAGTCTACATTCAACAAGTTCCCCTTTTCATTATGCTATAAAAAGATAAATTTATTTATTTAAACTTAGAGAAAGTTCTTTTTCTTTCTTTTATTTTATAATTTTTACATTTACTTACATGTGTATACATTGTTTGGGCCACCTCCCCCCTCCTCCCACCTTATCACCAGCCCTCCACACAGCTTCTGGGCAGAACCTGTTACACCCTCTTGTCCTCTGATTTTGTTGAAGAGGGAACTTAAGAGATAATAAAAAAGACATATATATACAATTTTTGCTAGTTTGAGATAAAGATAGTTATGCAAAGAGCTTCCTAGTGTTGAATCTGTGCATTTGTGTATTGCAAACCACATTGGTTCATCTTTGTCAGACCTCTTCACTACTTCCTAGTCCCCTTCCCACAGTGGCTTCTGCCAGTTTAAGATTACTATATTCACTCCTCTACAATGAGCACATCAACTACATTCAAGTTTTAGGTTTCCTTCCCTTTCCCTATACCTCCCATGTGCATTCTCCTCTTAGTGTGTGATCCATGTACAATAATATTACGGCACTTGTTTTGGATCTGTAATCTGCATATGAGGGAGAACATGCAATGTTTGGCCTTCCGAGCCTGGCTAACTTTGCTTAAGATGACATTCTCCAGTTCCATCCATTTACTTGTGAATTAAAAAATTTTACTCTTTTTGGGGTGGAGTAAAATTCCACCCCACATTTTCTTAATCCATTCGTTGGTGATGGGGCATCTGGGCTGTTTCCATACCTTGGCTATTGTGAATAGTTCTGCAATAAACATGGGTGTGCAGCTACCTTTGTAGTAACATGAGTCACATTCCTTTGGGTATATCCTTAAGAATGGTACTGCTGGATCATATGGCAGATCTATATTTGGTTTTTTTTTAAAGAAGACTCCATATTGTTTCCCATACAGGTTGTATTAGCTTACATTACCATCAGCACTATATGAACGTTACTTTTCCTTGCATCCTCACCAAGATTTGTGTTGGTGGTGTTCTTTTTTTCTCTTTATTCATATATTCATATGTATGTACATTGTTTGGGTCATTTCTACCCCCTGCTCCCCTCCCCCTTCCTCTCCCCCCAATCCCATCGCTTCCAGGCAGAACATGTTCTGCCCTTTTCTCCAATTTTGTTGAAGACAAGACATAAGCAATAATGAGAAAGACATAGCATTTTTGCTAGTTGAGATAAGGATACCTATACAGAGAGATTCCTAGTATTGTTTCCATGCACAAGTGTATTACAACCCAAACTGATTCATCTCTACCTGACTGCTTCACTACTTCCCAGTCATCTTATCATATTGACCTCTGTCATTTCTTTTTTAGGTGTTCAGGTGTCTTTATTGTAACCTTACTTACATTGCTTTGGGTATATGCCTGAGAGTGGTATTGCTGGATCATGTGGTAGTTCTACTTTTAGTTTTATGAGGACCCTCCATATTGTTTTCCATAGTGGTTGTATTAATTTACATTCCCACCAAAGGTGTATAAGGGTAACTTTTCCTCCACATCCTCATCAACATTTGTTGTTTGTATTCTTTTTTTATTCATTTATTCACATGTGCATACATTGTTTGGGTCATTTCTTCCCCCTGCCCCCTCCCACACCCTTTCCCCCCACCCCCTCACTTCCAGGCAGAACCTGTGCTTCCCTTTTCTCCAATTTTGTTGAAGAGAACACATAAGCATAATAAGAAAGACAAAGTGTTTTGCTAGTTGAGTTAAGGATAGATACACAGAGAGATTCCTAGCATTGCTTCCATGTGCTAATGTGCTACAACCCAAGCTGATTCATCTCTAACTGATGTTTACACTCATTCTTGATCCCCTTCTTGTGTTGACTTCCATAGCTTTAAGGTTTCTGTATAAGTTCCTCTGGAGTGGGGACATCAAATGCTTTCATGTTTAGGATTTTCCACCTATCCTCATTCCTCCGGTATGTGCTCTCTCCTTAGCATGTGACCAAAGTCCAACAGCATTGCTACATTTGCCCTAGATCTGAAGTCTTCATATGAGGAAGAACATATGATTTTGGGTCTTCTGAGCCTGGCTAACTTCACTCAGAATGATGTTCTCCAGTTCCATCCATTTACTTATGAGGAATAAGATTTCATTCTTCTTCATGGCTGAATAAAGTTCCATTTTGTATAAATACCACATTTTCTTGAGCCATTCATCAATAGTAGGGCATCTTGGTTGTTTCCATAACTTGGATGTTGTGAATAGCACTAGAATAAACATGGGTGTGCTGGTGTTTTTGGAGTAACCTGTGTCACATTCCTTTGAGTATATCCCCAGGAGTGGGATTGCTGGACTATATGGCAGATATATGTTTAGATTTTTAAGAAGTCTCCAATTTTTTTTCCAGACTGGTTTCACTAGTTCGCATTCACACCAGCAGTGTACAAGAGTTCCTTTTCCTCCACATTCCCACCAACACCTGTTGTTAGTGGTGTTTTTGATGATGGCTATTCTAACAGGGGTGAGATGGAATCTTAGTGTGGTTTTGATTTGTACTGCCTTTATGGCTAGAGATGGTGAGCATTTTTTCATGTGTTTTTTGGCCATTTGAATTTCTTCTTTTGTGAAAGTTCTGTTTAATTCAATTGTCTATTTCTTTATTGGTTCATTGATTTTGGGGGAGTTTGGTTTCTTAAGTTTCCTGTATATTCTGGTTGTCAGTATTTTGTCTGATGTACAGCTGGCAAATATTTTCTCCCACTCTGTGGGTGGTTTCTTCAGCTTAGAGACCATTTCTTTTGTTGTGCAGGTGCTTTTTAATTTTATGTAGTCACATTTGTCCATCCTGTTAGTTGTTGAGCTGCTGGGGTTCTATTGAGGAAGTCCTTGCCTATAGCTATTACTTCCAGAGTGTTTTCTGCACTAAATTCAGAGTTTCAGGTCTGATTTTACTACATGAGGAGGGTCTTTTCCCCTTCTCGTTTTAGTCAGATTTGCCAGACTCTTGTCAATCTTGTTTATTTTTTTCAAAGAACCAAGATATTCTCTGTATCCTTTTTTGGTCTCTATTTCATTAATTTCAGCTCTCATTTTATTAATTCTCTCTTTCTGTTTCTTTTGGGATATGCTTTCTCTGGTTTTCCTAGGAGTTTGAGATGTAGCATTAGGTCATTTATTTGAGATCTTTCTGTGCTTTTAATATGTGCACTCATGGCTATAAACTTTCCTCTGAGGACTGCCTTTGCCATGTCCCATAGTTCTGGTAGGTTTTGTTTTCGTTTTCATTAGCTTCTAGGAATGTCTTGATTTTCTCTCTTATTTCTACTATGACCCACCAATCATTGAGCAATGTATTATTTGGCCTCCAATTATTTGAATGTATTCTGCTGTTGTTTTTGTTGTTGAGTTCTAGTTTTAATGCACTGTTATTAGATAAAATGCAGGGGGTTATTTCTATTTTCTTATATTTGCTGTGGCTTGCTTTGTGTCCTAAGATATGATCTGTTTTGGAGAAAGTTTCATGGGCTGCTGAGAAGAATGTATATTGTGTTGTTGTTGAAATATTCTGTAGACATCAGTTAGGTCCATTTGATTTATGGTGTCATTTAGTTCTAGGTTTTCTTTGTTGACTTTTTGTTTGGATGACCTATCTATTGGGGATAGAGGGGTATTAATTTCTCCTACTACCACTGTGTTGGAGTGTATATGTGCTTTTCAATCCTTACTGTATGTTTATGAAATTGCGTGCACTGACATTGGGTGCATATAAGTTGATAATTGTTATCTCCTGTTGATGTATTGTCCCTTTTATTATTATGTAGTATGAAGTGTCCCTTTTCTCATTTTATGAATGTAAATTTGAAGTCTACCTTGTGATATAAGCAATGCTACTCCTGCCTGTTTTGGTGGGCCATTGCCTTGGTAAATCTTCTTCCAGCCTTTTACCCAAACTTGTATTTATTTCTGTCAATGGGGTGGGTCTCTTGTAAACAACTGATTGTTAGGTCTTTTTTAAAATCCAATTTGCCAAATGGTGACTTTTGATGGGGGGAGTTGAGTCCATTTACATTTCAGTGTTAATTTTACATTCATTGTTTTGTTGGCAGGTAGGTGGTGACTCCTGGATTTAGTTGTTTTTGTTGTTTAAGGATTTGAGTATGTGCAGATGAACAAATGCTACTCTCTTATTACTTGTCTTTTTTTCTCCTGTGGTTTGATTCTTGCCCTCCTCTCATGGTTTTGTTTGCTTTCATCTTCTGTGTTCAGAATTCCTTGTAGAATCATCTGTAGTGTGGTGATATATTGTTTTAGTTTCTGTTTATCATGGAAGATTTTTATTGCTCTGGCAATTTTGAATGATAGTTTTTCTAGGCAGAGTATCATTTGGTGAAATTATTTTCATTCAGTGCCCAAAATACCTCACTCATGTTTGGTCTTTTGGTGGTGTCACTGAATTCTTGCATATTCCTTTTACAGCTCTTGAGTTGGTTGACTAACATTTCTTCTATTTTTTCCTTTAATTTCTGTTTTCTCTTTGAGCTCTGAGGTTCTGTTGTCCACTTTGCTGGAGAGGCCTTTCACTGTCTTTTTTTTTGCTTGAGTGAAGGGATTTTTTATTTTCAGGATTTCTGTTTGATTCTTTTTTTCTGAGGTTTTTTTCCATTATTTTGTTCAACTGCTCTTTTATATTTTGTGCTGTTATCTTTAATTCACGTATGTCCCTTTTTATAGTGTCCTTTGTTTCACTTTAGTGTTTGTTGAAGTCTTCTCTGAGTTCATTTAGTTGTTTCTGTGTCTTCTCATATTCTTTATTTTTGGTGTCTTGAACTCTCTTGAATGCATCTTGTACATTCTGGTTAACCATGTCTGGTATCCTCTCCATGAATTTCTTGGTAATATCTTCCAAAATTTCTTCTTTGAGGGTATTTATGTGGGTGTCACTGGGCTCCTTAGTGATATTTATCATTGTTTTGTTGAGGTCCTGAATTGTATATCCATTTTCTTCATTTCCCACTGAATATTGTATTGAATTAATTTTTTTTGTGGAGAGTGTTTTCCATCCCTTCTTCTCATTGCTCCACTTGGTGCTCTGCAACTATGTTTTTGATAGCTAGTCAGTGGTTTTGATTGCCTGATTTCTTTCCCTGATTTAATTTTGCATTGTCATTGACTTGTTTGTTAGCTAGGTTGATGTGTTCTTTCTATCCCTGGCCTTGAGGTGTAATTTAGCAATAACAAATTCACAGGTTCAATGCCAGACCATTTGTTTACATATTATATAGAAAACTCCTTGATGATAATATCTATAAATAGTGGGAGTTGGGGCAGGTAATGGTTATTAGGCTAGTTATAGATTTTGGGGAATTGGTAAAGGTGGCACTAAGAAGGGGGGTGGATGGGAAAAGGGGTAGATTGGTGGGGGAAGTGGCATGGGCGCTGCTGAGTTTTGTAAACCTTGTGAGTGTATAGGTGTATTTCTATTGTAGTGGAGGGTGCTTGTGTCAGGGATTGCAGGGGGCTGGGGTTGTATACAGTTGGTACAGTAGGCTAGTCAGTGGGTGGTGACTGTGTAGGAGGGAGGGGTAATGCTGTGGCAGCTTGGAGAAGTATTGGAGGTGAAGTTGATGTCAGGGGAGAGAGTGGATGAGAAGGGGCAGAAAGAGTATTTGTGAGGGAGAACAATGGATTGTAGCACAGGAGAAGGAGGGAAAGTAAAGAGGGTAAGAATAAGGAGAAGAGAATAGTGATGGTGAAGTTAATAACACAGGAATAATAAAAATAAGAATAAAAAAAGAAACCCAATTAAAAAAACCCACCAGTTTCAGGAAACACAGAAATTTCAGTCTTTTGGTAAAAATTCTGGAGTTATTTCTTAGGTGTCCAATCCTGGTATTGGCATATAAGCTGAAGCTCTGATGTGGTCTCACCAAGTGACTGGCTTGTGAGTAATATTTGGTTCCTTCTGCCCACAAGATAAGTTGGAATTTAAGGTGAGGTAAGACTGCCAGCTTGTTCAGGGTGGTCAGAGCTATTATTTTCACCAGGCAGCAGCTGCACTGCCTTTCAGTTGCCACTCTGTTTGATCAGCTCCTCCACTTCAAGGTGGGGCAATTCAGTTTTGAATGTTGCCCTTTGTCCCAGAGATCATCTCCAGGATCCACCATTTCCCCAGCTTTGGGAGGTTGGCCTGTTGCTCCACCCCCACTCTCAGTCTTTGTGCTTCTCCCAATATTTGCTGGGTGGTAGTGGCTTGTCTGGGAAGTTGGCTGGTCACCCCACCCTGTTCTCAGCCTTTTTTGCCCCCCCTGGGCTCTGCTGGGTGCTAGCGGCTCCTTTGCGAGGTTGGTTTATCACCTCACTTCTGCTCTCAGCCTTTATGCCTCTCCTTATTTCTGCTGGGTTCTAACAACTCCTCTGAGAGGTTGACTTGTCACCCCTCCCTGCTCTCAGCCTTTACTGCTTTACCCATGTTAGTTCACTGAGAATTTGGTGCTGAGAGTTCAGCTTCTTGCCCCACCCATGTTCTCTGGATCAAGTTCAGTGTTCCACCCTCACCTCTGTTGTTTGTGTTAGATTACACTTCACTGTTTATGTTTTTCAGTTTTGCTGGGGTGGAGTGGGGGTTCAGTCTGCCCAGGGGCTGTGATATATTATTTTTCCTGGACATGGGTAAGGGAGTCATGAGTGGTGCGTGATGCTCACCTGTTTGTTCTGCAGTTTCATGCAAGCAGCTTTGGAGCCAGCTGGTGGGGAGAAATGGTGATGCTTTTTTCAGAGTGGTGTGGGGTAGAAAGACTTTCCATGGGCTAGTGGTCCTCACAGAGTTTGATTCTGATCAAATATTGATCTGACATAAACTTTGTTGCAGAACTTATCTTCTGTTTGTTGGGAGAAAAAGAGAAAGAGAGAGAGAGAGAGAGAAATGGCTGGGGGACTTCTTTTCCCCAGGGTCAGACATGCCTTGCTGGCTGTGCAGCATGGGATTTTCATCGCTGCTATGTGAAAATCAAGACTGATTTAAGGGTCAGTCTTTGAATTTCTTCTTCACCTAATGTTATGGCAGTTATTATTTTGGTTAGAAGCAATCAGAATTACTTAATTGTATCTCTGACATCTTATGGAGGTTTCTGGTATCACAGAGCTTAGGATTTCTGATACCCTACCCTAGCTTCCATCCGGGATCACCAGCTTAAAAGATAAATTTAAAACATTTTTTAAAAGTCTTTATTTCTTCCTTGTTAAGGAGAAGAGTGTATGCCTGTTGGGCTCCACCTGTACAATGTGTGCCCTCTTTCAATCTCCTGTTGTGTTTACTCATGTGTCCCCTCAGGGCCCCGGATTGATCTGATACAAGCCTGGGAGGAAGGCTCAGGAGTATGCACAGCTGATGGAGTGAGGTGCAGCAGGTCCTGTGTAGTAGTAGCAATTTTTAAGGTTTAGACTTCCCTGCTGTTCAGTGGGATAGTTCCAAGTGTGTGAAGTAGCAATTGGAGGTGGGGGGTGGGGTCCCTGAGCATAGCTACTGGATCAGAAAGCACTCTGCTCCTCATGAAGTCTGAACTTTCCTGCTCATGGAGTCCAGTGGCTGCTCTGGTTTGTCCACAATGAAGGTTTTTTCCCTTTTATACCTAGCGAGTAGCTCCTGTAACTTGTATATATGCATACACTCATGGTCATCTTGCTTCTGCATTGTTCCTTGTTTTGAGATAGGGATCAGGATGCTGAGCTCCATTCATCTAGCTTATGTGCTTCCATGCTTTTCCTATGAATGGAGATCCTGTTACTCAGAAGAGTCACCTGCTGGTCTAGGGCCACAGGTGGAGACCTTTTGGCCTGCTTACCCCAAAGTTTTCTTAGGGGTCAGATGTATTTTTATCTGAATTTTGGGTTTAGCCAGGTAGTGGCTCTCAGTAGACACTTTATAAATAATTATGTCAAAGAAATTGTCCCTTTGTTTTGGAATAAAATAAGCATATTCCACTGGTTTTCAATTTCCTTTAACTAGGATCAAATTTTAAAGGAAAATAATATTTATTATTCTCCATATCATCCTAAGAGAATTCTGCAGCCAGGTGTAGTGGATCAAGCATGTAATCCTAGCTATTCAGAGGCAGAGATTGGGATGATTGCAATTGGAGGCCACCCAGGGCAAAAACTTCACAAGACCCCATTTCAACCAATGACCAGGGACAGTGTCATTCACCTGTCATCCCCAGGCACATGAGGAAACACAAATAGGAGGATCATGGAACAGGTGGGCTGAAGCATAAAGCAAGACCTTATCTCAAAATTAACTAAAGTGAAAAGAACTGGGGTGTGGCTCAAGTGGTACATCACCTTCCTAGAAAGTGTGAGTCTGTGAGTTCAAGTCCAATACCACAAAGAAAAAAAACAGTATTACATATGTTATTATTATTGTGAACTTGTTATTTCTAACATTCTTGTTCTTCTAACATTGTTCAGGTGAATTTCTCTAAAGTAGGTGTGCATAGAAGGAAATGCAGAGCAAACATAGGCAAGAATGAAAGAATTCTAGATTATTAGGGTTTTCACAACTGAGAAATATAGCTGAACTAAAGTGAGAATATTTTACTTTTTGTAATTTAGATTTAAAATATATACAGAGGGATGAGGTCCTGTTACATTTATCCAGTGCATTTTCTTTTTCAAAAGGTGTCCAAACAACATAGAAGGAGGAAATCTAACACCAGTATCAGAATTCCATCTCATGATGCCCTCAGAGGATCCAGAACTGCAACCTGTGCTCTTTGGACTTTTCTTGTCCATGTATGTGGTGTCAGTACTGGGGAACCTGCTCATCATCACAGCCATTAGCACTGACTGCCACATTCACACCCCCATGTATTTCTTTCTCTCCATCCTGTCCTTGGATGACATCTGTTTTGTCTCCACTACAGTCCTGAAAATGATTGGGAACATCCAAACTCACAGCAGAGTCATCTCCTATGTGGGCTGCCTGACACAGATGTCTCTTTATATCATTTTTGCAGATATGGATGGTATGCTTCTGACTGTGATGGCCTATGATCGGTTTGTGGCCATCTGTCACCCCTTGAACTATCCAGTCATTATGAACCCCCGACTCTGTGGATTGTTAGTTTTGCTGTCTTTTTTGATTAGCATTTTGGGCTGTCAGGTACACATTTTGTTTGTGTTACAAATTACATATTTTAAAGATGTGGAAATTTCTAATTTTTACTGTGACCCTTCTCAACTTCTTGATCTTACCTGTTCTGACAGCTTCTCTAATAACATTTTCAAGTATTTGGCTGTGACCATATATGGTTTTTTCCCCATTTCAGGGATATTCTTCTCTTATTATAAAATTATTTCCTCCATTCTGAGAATCCCATCAGGTGGGAAGTATAAAGCCTTCTCAACCTGTGGGTCTCACCTCTCTGTGGTTTGCTTATTTTATGGAACAGCCATTGGCGTGTACCTTGAGTCAGCTGTATCAAATTCCCCAGAAAGAGTGCAGTGGCCTCAGTGATGTATGCTCTGGTCACCCCTATGCTAAATCCTTTCATCTACAGCTTGAGGAACAGGGACATTAAAAGTGCTCTGTGGAAGCTACAGAGCAGAATAATCTAATCTCATTATTTTGTTCTAATTCTTGTTGCAAGATACTCATGTTTAGCCTTTTGACTTTACCATCCTGTATAAACCTCTATCCCCTGTCTCTTTTTATTACTGAATGTCTAATCTCACCATTTCTTTCATACTTTCTGTAGTTTGGGTTGGTAAGACAGTCACCTTGATTTGGAAATTCTGTGTTCCTGATCATGTTATCTTTCTCGATTCATGGCTTTTATGTTATTTTTTTCATATTTGAATACTCCTTTTTTTAGTTTGTCTTTAATTGAGTTGTGCTTGTTCCTGAGCTCACACAATTCCTGATGTATTTGTCATCATAAACATCGTGTCTGAATCAATATACCCAGGCAGTCTTTAAACTTTCTGAGTGATTACACTTATGTTTAGGTTAAATACTAAACTCTCTTTTATATATTAAAAATTTATATCCCTACATGTGTCTTCACAGTTCATGTATGTTTTCTTCTGGAATTGCACCTAAGATATCTATTTATTTATTTTAATTTTATTTTACCATTACATTTACCTGCATGTGCATACATTGTGTGGGCCACCTCCCCTCCCCCCACTTCCAGGCAGACCCTGTTCTGCCATCTTGATCTCTGATTTTGTTGAAGAGAAAATATGAGCTAATAAGAAAACCATAGCAATTTGGCTAGTTTCAGATGCAGATAGCTGTACAGAGAGATTCCTAGGGTTGTTTCCACGCAAATGTGTATTACAACCCATATTGGTTTATCTGTACCAGACTTCTTCACTGCTTCCTAGTCTCCTTCTTATAGTGGCCTCTGTCAGTTTAAGATAACTATATTCACTTCTATACAGTGAGCAGATGAACCACACCCAAGTATTAGGTTTCTTTCCCTTTCCCTATTCCTCCCATGTGTGGTCTCCCACTTAGTGTAGTGTATGACCCATGTCCAATAATATTACTGCTTTTGTAATGTTCTACAGTTCCATCCATCTTCTTGTGAATGACAGCATTTCATTCTTCTTTGTGGCTGAATAAAATTCCATTGTGTATAAATACCACATTATCTTAATCCATTTGTTCTGCCTGGAAGCGAGGGGGTGGGTGGTAGGGAGAGGGAGGGTACAGGGGGGTAGAGGGTAGAGGGAGAAAATGGCCCAAACAATGTATGCACATGTGAATAAATGAATGAAAAAAGAGATAAGTCTCATTTTAAATATATTCTTTTGTTCATGTGTTTTACTGAGAAGTCAGTGGTAGTCTCATATTTCCAGTTGCATGTCTGTAGTGGTGTCTGAGGAATATTGTCAATAATTGAATTGTATAATGTGAAAATGGCTATATTACTAAAAGTAATCTACATATTCAATACAATACCCCTCAAAATTCCAATGGCATTCATCACCAAGGTTGAAGAATCAGCCCTAAAGTTTGTTTGGTAGCACCAAAGACCACAAATAGCCAAGGCAATATACTGAGAAAAAAGAGCAATGCTTGGTGTATCCTGAAATACATATGGAAACACAAAAGGCCTTGAATAGGCAATGCAATTCTGAGAAAACTGTCTAATCCTGGTGACCTCACAACAACCAACTTTAAACACTACTACAGAGCCATAACAATAAAAACAGCATGGTTTTAGCACAAAAACATACAAGAAGACCAATGAAGCATAATATGAGTCCCAGACATAAACCCATGCATTTACAGTCAAATGCTCTTCAGAAAAGGAGCCCAAAACACACGATGGAGAAAAGACAGCCTCTTCAACAGATGTTGCTGGGAAAATGGCATATCCATATGTAGAAGACTGAAACTATATCCCTTTCTTTCATCCTGTACCAAAATCAACTCAAAGTTGATCAAAGAGCTTAGTGTAAGGCTTGACACTTTGAAACAAATACAGGAAGTAGTAGGGAATACAATGGAATATATAAGTATAGGGAACAACTTACTAAACAGAACTCAAAAGTTTCACATCTAAGAGAAACAATAAACAAATGGGACTACATCAAACTAAAGAGCTTCTGCACATCAGAACAATCAGTCACTAGACTTAAGTGACAACCCACAGAATGGGAGAAAATCTTTGCCAGCTACTCATCCAATAAGGGACTAATATCCAGAATGTAAAGGTAACTCAAAAAACTCAACAACTGACAAAGGACTGATAACAAGAATATATAGGGAACTTAAAAAACTAAATTCTCCCATAACTAGTGAACCAATAAAGAAACGGGCAAGTGAACGAAACAGAACTTTCTCAAAAGAAGAAATTCAAATGGCCAAAAAACACATGAAAAAATGCTCACCATCTGTAGCAATAAAGGAAATGTAAATTAAAACCACACTAAGATTCCACCTCACCCCTGTTAGATTAGCCATCATTAGCAACACTACTAACAACAGGTGTTGGCAAGGATTCGGGGAAAAAGGAACCCTCTTACACTGTTGGTGGGAATGTAAACTAGTACAACCGCTCTGGAAAAAAATTTGGAGGCTACTTAAAAATCTAAACATTGATCTACCATATGATCCAGCAGTACCACTCTTGGGGATATACCCAAAAGAATGTGACACAGGCTACTCCAGAGGCACCTGCACACCCATGTTTATTGTGGCACTATTCACAATAGTCAAGTTATGGAAACAGCCATGATGCCCCACCGCTGATGAATGGATTAAGAAAATGTGGTATTTATACACAATGGAATTTTATGTAGCCATGAAGAAGAATGAAATGTTATCATTAGCAGGTAAATGGATGGAATTGGAGAACATCATTCTGAGTGAGGTTAGCCTGGCCCAAAAGACCAAAAATTGTATGTTCTCCTTAGTATGCAGACATTAGATCAAGGGCAAACACAACAAGGGGATTGGACTTTGATCACATGATAAAGCGAGAGCACACACAGGAGGTATGAGGATAGGTAAGACACCTAAAAAACTAGATAGCATTTGTTGCCCTCAATGCATAGAAACTAAAGCAGATACTTTAAAGCAACTGAGGCCAATAGGAGAAGGGGGACCAGGAACTAGAGAAAAGGTTAGTTCAATAAGAATTAACTTAGAAGGTAACATACATGCACAGGAAATCAATGCAAGTCAACTCCCTGTATAGCTATCCTTATCTCAACTAGCAAAAACCCTTGTTCTGTCCTATTATTGCTTATACCCTCTCTTCAACAAAATTAGAGATAAAGGCAAAATAGTTTCTGCCAGGTAAGGAGGGTTAAGGTGGGGGAAGGGAGGGAGTGGGGGAGGTAAGGGAAGCGATGGGGGAAGGAGAGGAGAAATGACCCAAACATTGTATGCACATATAAAAAAAACCTCAACACCCAAAGAATCAACATCCCAGTGAATATATGGGCACATGAATTAAACAGGGAATTCCCAAAGGAAGAGGTACAAATGGCCAGTAAATACATGAAGAAGTAAGAGATGCAAATAAAAAAAACACTTAGATTTCATTTCACCCCAATTAGAATGGCCATATTTAAGGGAAATAACAACAAATGTTAATGAGGATGTGGTGAAATAAAAACTCTTATACACTGCTGGTGGGAATGCAAATTAGTACAACCACTGTGGAAAGCAGTATGGGCATTCCTCAAAAAGTTAAAGATAGAACTGCCATATGGTTCATGATACTACTTCTGGGCATATACCCAAAGGGATGTAAGTCAGGATACAATAGAGACACCTGAATACTGATGTTCATTGCAGCAGTATTCACAATAGCTAAGCTTTGAAAGCAACTCAGATGCCCTACAACTGATGAATGGATCAGAAAAATATGGTATATATACACAATGGAGTATTACTCAGCCATAAAGAATAGTGACATGTGGTTTGAAGGGAAATGGATGCAATTAAGTAGAGTAATCCATGCTCAGTAACCCAAAGGTCGGATGTTTTCTCTCATACATGGATGATAGATCCCAAACATGAACATATACATAAAAACTAGCATGATTATGTGCAAACTCATATGTAGAACCTATTGTAATAGTGGAACTACTCTATGAAATTCAGGGAGTAGGGAATGGAAAAGAGAATAGCCAGTAATATTGCAAAACACAACGTCTGTGAAGGTAGAGGACATAAGGATGCATTTTGAAAGGTATTGAAAAATGGGGGATGGGAGGTAAAGGGGTAAGGGAGAGTAATGGAAAGGGTTGAACAGACCAAAACGAAGTATACTCACAGTGGGGTTGCATTGAGAAACTCCTTCATATATCAACTAACATATTAATAATGAAAGACAGGACAGTAAAATAGGTACAGTGTGTGTAGGTACTGGTGGGTAGGGGAGGGTTAATGAAGGAGATTAAGGTGAAGTATATGGTTGATACAATTGATATACCTGTATGAAACAGAACAATGAAACCTTTTGCAATTGCTTTAAGTGGGGCAGGAAGGAGGATGAAGGGGAGCAATGATGGGGGCAATGTGACTAATGTACAATATCAGCCTAATCAGAATTGTTACTATGACTCTCCCCTGTATATAATGAATATATCCTAATGAAAAAAATTATTAAAAAATACCTGACTTCAAACTACCCTATAGAGCCATAGCAATAAATACAACATGGTACTGGCACAAAAACAGACATGAAGATGGGTGGAACAGAATAGAAGACCCCGATATTAAATCACACAGCTACACTCATGTAATTTTTGACAAAAGTGTCCCACACATATGATGGAGAAAAGACAGTTTCTTCAACAAATGTTGCTGGGAAAACTGAATATCTGCATGCAAAAAAACTGAAACTAGATTCATGTCTTTCACCCTGTACAAGTATCAGCTAAGTGAATTAAGGACTTTTAAATTATTTTTTTATTTTATAGTTTTACATTTACTCACATTTGTATACATTTTTGGGGACACCGCCATCCTCCCCCACCCCTGCTGCCAGGCAGAATGCATTCCACCATCTTTTTAAATTTATTTTATCATTTTTACATTTACTCACATGTGTATACATTGTTTGGGCCACCTCTCTCTGACCTCCGCTTCCAGGCAGAGCCTATTTGCCCTCTTGTTCTCTGATATTTTTGAAGAGAAAACATAAGAGATAATAAGAAAGACATAGCCTTTTGCTAGTTTGAGATAAAGGTAGCTATACAGAGAGATCCCTACCATTGTGTTCCTCTCTTTTGCATCAAGTTTTGTTGAAGAGAAAACATAAGACATAATAAGCAAACAGCATTTTTTGGTTTGAGGTACAGATAGCTATATAGATTTGTAGTGTTGCTTCCATGCACATGTGTATTGCAATCCACATTGGTTCATCTGCACCAGACCTCTTCACTACTTCCTTGTCCTTTTCCCATAGTGGCCTTTACCAGTTTAAGATTATTATATTTGCTTCTGTACCGTGAGCACATCAACCACATTAAAATTTTAGGTTCTCCAGCCAAGATGCCCCACCACTGACGAATGGATTAAGAAAATGTGGTATCTATACACAATGGAATTTTATGCAGCCATGAAGAAGAACGAAATGTTATCATTCACTGGTAAATGGATGGAATTGGAGAACATCATTCTGAGTGAGGTTAGCCTGGCCCAAAAGACCAAAAATCGTATGTTCTCCCTCATATGTGGACATTAGATCAAGGGCAAACACAACAATGGGATTGGACTTTGAGCACATGATAAAAGCGAGAGCACACAAGGGAGGTGTGAGGATAGGTAAGACACCTAAAAAATTAGCTAGCATTTGTTTCCCTTAACGCAGAGAAACTAATGCAGATACCTTAAAAGCAACTGAGGCCAATAGGAGAAGGGGACCAGGAACTAGAGAAAAGGTGAGATAAAAAAGAATTAACATGCACAGGAAATTAATGTGAGTCAACTCCCTGTATAGCTATCCTTATCTCAACTAGCAAAAACCCTTGTTCCTTCCTATTATTGCTTATAGTCTCTCTACAACAAAATTAGAAATAAGGGCAAAATAGTTTCTGCTGGGTATTGAGGGGGTGGGGGGAGAGGGAGGGGGTGGAGTGGGTGGTAATGGAGGGGGTGGGGGCAGGGGGAAGAAATGACTCAAGCCTTGTATTCACATATGAATAATAAAAGAAAAAAAATTTTAGGTTTCCTTCCCTTTCCTGTTCTCCCATGCACATTCTCCCCTTAGAGTGTGACTCATGTCTAATAATATTACTGCATTTGTTTTAGGTATGTAATCTGCTTATGAAGGAGAACATGTGATGTTTGGCCTTCTGAGCCTGGCTGACTTCATTTAAGATGATGTTCTCTGGTTCCATCTATTTACTTGCAGATAGAAAGATTTCATTCTTCTTTGTGGCTGAATAAATTTTCCATTATGTATAAATACCACATTTTCTTAATCCATTAGTTCTTTGTGGGGCATCTTGGCTGTTTCCATAGCTTGGCTATTGTGAATAGTGCTGCAATAAACATGGGTGAGCAGGTACCTTCCTTTTTAAAAATTTCTTTATTCATTTATTCACATGTGCATACATAATTTGGGCAATTTTCCCCCTTGCTTCCTGCTCCCCTCCCTCTGTACCCACCCCATGCATTCCAGTCAGAACTTGTTCTGCCCTTATCACTAATTTTGTTGAAAAGAAGACATAATAAATAATAAGCAAGACAAACCGTTTTTGCTAGTTGAGATAAGGATAGCTATACAGAGACATTCCTAGCATTGCTTCCATGTACAAATGCACAACCCAAGTTGATTCATCTCTACCTGACCTTTTCACTAGTTCCTGATTCCCAACCCATGTTGACCTCTGTCAGTTTAAGGTTTCTGTATCAATTCCTCTGCAATGGGGACATCAAACACTTTCATGTTTTGGGTTTCCTACCTATCCCTATACATCCCTTATGTGCTCTCCCCTTCACATGTGACTCAAGTACAACCAAATTGCTATAATTGCCCTAGATTTAAAGTCCACATATGAAGGAGAACATATGAATTTTGGTCTCCTGAGTCTGGCTAACCTCACCCTGAATCGTGTCCTCCAGTTCCTTCCATCCATTTCATTGCGAGTGATAAGATTTCATTCTTCTTCATGACTGAGTAAAACTCCATAGTCTGTAGTGTGGCATCTTGGCTGTTTCCATAACTTGGCTATTGTGAATAGTGCTGCAATAAACATTGGTGTGCAGGTGCCTCTGGAGTAGCCTGTGTTGCATTCCTTTGGGTATATCCCCAGGAGTGGGATTGCTGTATGATATGGCAGATCTATGTTTAGATTTTTAAGAAGCCTCCATATTTTTTCCACACTGGTTGCACTAGCTTGCATTCCAACCAGCGGTGTCCTTTTTCCCCACATCCTCACCAACCCCTGTTGTTGGTAGTGTTTTTGATGATGACTATTCTAACAAGGGTGAGGTGGAATCTTAGTGTGGTTTTGATTTGCATTTCCTTTATGGCTAGAGATGGTGAGCATTTTTTAATGTGTTTTTTGGCCATTTGAATTTCTTCTTTTGAGAAAGTTCTGTTAGTTCATATTGGTTCATTGTTTTTGGGAGAATTTAGTTTTTAAAGTTCCCTGTATATTCTGGCTATCAGTCCTTCATCTGATGTATAGCTGGCAAATATTTTCTCCCACTCTGTGGGTGGTCTCTTCAGTTTAGGGACATTTCTGTTGTTGTGCAGAAGCTTTTTAATTTTATGAAATCCCATTTGTCCATCCTTTCTCTTAGTTGCTGAGCTGCTGGGGTTTTATTGAGGAAGTCCTTGCCTATACCATTGCTTACAGAGTACTCCTGCTCTTTCCTGTAATAACTTCAGAGTTTCAGGTTTGATATTAAGGTCCTTGATCCATTTTGAGTTGATACTAGTACAGGGTGATAAGCATGGTTCTAGTTTCAGTTTTTTTCAGAAGGATAACCACTTTTCCCAGCAACATTTGTTGAAGAGGCTGTCTTTTCTCCATTGTATGTTTCTGGCACCTGTGTTGAAAATAAGGTGGACATAGCTGTGTGGATTCATATCCAGGTCCTCTATTTTGTTCCACTGGTCTTCATGTATGATTTTGTGCCAGTACCATGCTGCTTTTATTGTTATGGCTTTGTAATATAGTTTGAAGTTGGGTATTGTGATACCTCAGCTTTGCTCTTTTTGCTGAGTATTGCCTGGGGTATGCATGGTCTCTTGTTTCCAAATGAATTTTAGGGTAGAATTTGCAATTTCTGTGATGAATGTCAATGGGATTTTTATGGGAATTGCATTAATCATGTAGATTGCTTTTGATAGTTTAGTCATTTTTACTATGTTGATTCTACCAATCCATGAGCATGGGAGATCTTTCCACCTTCTGTAGTCTTCCTTGAGGTCTTTCTTCAGGGGTTTGTGGTTCTCCTTGTAGAGGTCATACACATTCCTTCTTATGTTTGCTCTTATGTTTGAGGTTATTGTAAATGGAATGTTTCCATATATTTTTTCTCAGTTTGTTCATTATTAGTGTATAGAAATGATAATGATTTTTGTAAGTTGATTTTGTATCCTGTCACCTTGCTGTAGATGTTTATGGTGTCTAGCAGTTTTTGGTAGAGTTTTTTGTGTCTTTAAAATATAGGATCATGTCATCAGCAAATAGGGACATTCTGACAGTTTCTTCACCTATTTCTATTCATTTATTTCTTCTTCTTGCTTAATTGCTCTGGCTAGGAATTCCAGGACTATGTTGAATAGGAGTGGGCACAGTGGGCACCCTTGTCTTGTTCCTGATTGAAGGGGAAATGATTTCAGTTTTTCACCATTAAGTATGATGTTGGCTGTAGGTTTTTCATTTATAGCCTTTACAATGTTGAGGTACTTTCCTTCTATTCCTAGTTTTTTTGAACTTTTATCATGAAATGGTGTTGGATCTTGTTGAAGGCGTTTTCTGCAGCTATTGAGATGATCAAGTGGCTTTTGTCTTTACTTCTATTAACGTGCTGTATTACATTTATAGATTTGTGTATGTTGAACCACCCCTACACTCCTGGGATGAAGCTGACTTGGTTGTGGTCAATTATCTTTCTGATATTTTGCTGGATTCTGTTTGCCATTATTTTATTGAGAATTTTTGCATCAATGTTCATTAAGGAGATTGGCCTGTAGTTCACTTTTTGGAAGAGTCTTTGTCTGGTTTTGGGCTCAGTGTAATACAGGCTTCATAAAATGAGTTAGGTAGTGTTCCTTTTCCTTCTGTTTTGTGGAAGAGTTTAAGGAGAGTTGGTATTATCTCTTCTTTCAAGGTCTGATAGAATTCTGGAGATAATCTTCAGGGTCCTGGACTTTTTTTTTCTTGGGAGAATATTGCTGCTTCAATTTCACTTTGTGTTATAGGTCTATTCAGGTGATTAATATCCCCTTGCTTCAATTTTGGATGGTCATATTCATCCAGAAATCTGTCCATTTCTTTGAGATTTTCAAATTTATTAGAACATAGGTTCTCAAAGTAGTCTCTGATGTTTTCCTGGATTTCCGTGGTGTTTGTTGTTTTCTCCCCTTTTGCATTTCTGATTTTACGGATTTTGTTTTTTTTTCTCTCCTCATTTTATTTAGGTTTTCCATGGGTCTGTCAATCTTATTTATTTTTTCAAAGAACAAGCTTTTTGTTTTATCGATTATTTGTGTTTTTTTCTATGTCATTGATTTCAACCATTTAAAAAAATTATTTCTTTTTTTCTGCTTGTTTTGGGATTTGCTTGTTCTTGTTTTCTAGGAGTTTGAGATATAACATTAGGTCATTGATTTGAGATCTTTCTGTCCTTTTAATGTATGCACTCATGGCTATAAATTTTCCTCTTAGGACTGCCTTTTCTGTGTCCTATATATTCCAGTAGATTTTGTTTTCATTTTCATTAACTTCCAGGTACCTTTTAATTTCCTTTTTGATTTCATCAATGACCCATTGATCATTGAGCAATGTGTTGTTCAGCTTCCCATTGTTTGTATGGTTTTTACTGTTGAGTTCTAGTTTTAATGCATTGTGATCAGATAGAAGGCATAGGATTTGTTATATTTTCTTATATTTGCTGAGGCTTCCTTTGTGACATAAGATATGATCACTTTTTGGGAAGGTTCCATGGGCTGCTGAGAAGAATGTATATTGTGCAGAAGTTGGATGAAATAGTCTGTAGCCATCAGATAGGTGTATTTGATCTATGGTGTGATTTAGTTCTAGAAGTTCTTTATTGAGTTTTTGTTTGGATGACCTATCTATTGATGATAGGGGTTATTAAAGTCTTCCACTATCATTGTGTTGGAGTCTATATATGTTTTTTAGGTTTTTCAGAGTATGTTTGATGAAATTGTGTCCATTGATGTTGGGTGCATATAGGTTGATAATTGTTATTTCCTTTTGGTGTATTTCACCTTTTATTAGTGTGGAGTGTCCTTCTTTATCTTGTTTGATCAATGTAAGTTTGAAGTCTATGTTGTCTGAGATAAGTATTTCTACTCCTGTCTGCTTTCGGGGGCCATTGGTTTGGTAAATCTACTTCTAGCCTTTCACCCTAAACCAGGGTTTGTTTCTGTAGATGAGATGGGCCCCATGTAAACAACAGATTGTTGGATTTTCCTTTTTAATCCAGTTTGCCAAATGGTGTCTTTTGATGAGGGAATTAAGTGTGTTAACATTTTGTGTTAGTATTGGTAGGTATGTGGTGAATCCATTCATTTAAATTTTTTTGTTGTTTAAAGATTTGATTGTGTGTAACTGAATCAATGTTACTGTCTACTTTCCTTTGGTTTGTTACTACCTGTCCTTTCATGGTTTTGTTTGCTTTCATTTTCTGTGTACAGATTTCCTTGAAGAATCTTTTGTAATGGTGGCTTGGTGGTCATATATTGTTTTAGTTTCTGCTTATCATGGAAGACTTTTATTGCTCCATGTATTTTGAATAATAGTTTTGTTGGGTAGAGTATCCTAGGGTTGAAATTATTTTCATTCAGTTCCCAGAATACCTCACTCCATTCTCTTCTTCCTTTTAAGGTTTCTGTCAATAAATCTGCTGTGATTTTTATAGGTTTACCTTTGTATGTTATTTGTTTTTTCTCTCTTATGGGCTTCAGTTTTCTTTCTCTATTCTCTGTGCTTGTTGTTTTAATGATAGTATATCATTGGTTAGTTCTATTCTGTTCAAGTCTGTTTGGTGTCTTGGAAGCTGTCTGTTCCTGAATGGGCATAGTTTTCTCTAGATTTGGGAATTTTTCTGTTATTATGTTGTTGAATATATTAAGAATTCCTTTTGCTTGCACCTCTTCTCCTTCTTCAATGCCATGTTTCTCAGGGCTAGTCTTTTGATGGGGTCACTGTGTTCTTACATTTTCTTTTCATAGGTCTTAAGTTGTTTAACTAATAGTTCTTCAGTTTTTCCTTTAATTTCCTTTTCATCTTCAAGTTTTGAGATTCTGTCTTCTGCTTATTCTAGTCTGCTGGAGTGGCCTTCCATTGTGTTTTGTATTTCTGTTGCATTTTTTTCTGATGTTTTCCATACCATGGATCACTTCCTGTTTAATATTGTCAATTTTCATCCTTAATTCATTTATCTCTCTATTTATGGTGTTCTGTGTTTCACTTTGGTGTTTATTTAGGGCTCCTATGAGTTCATTTATTTGTTTTTATGTCTTCTCATATTCTTTATTTTTGTTGTCTTGAAATTTTTTGAGTGCCTCCTATATGTTTTGGTTGACCATGTCTAGTAACATTCCTATGAAATTCTCAGTGATTAATTGCAGGATTTCTTCTTTCAGAATGTTCTTGTGGGCTTGGTTGAGTTCCTTTGCATAGTTTGTCTTTGTTTTGTTGGAGTCTGGAACTGGGTATCTGTTTTCTTCATTTCTCTCTGAATCCTGTATTAATTTATTTTTTGGGGGAGAATGTTTTCCATCCTTTCTTCTTCTTGCCATCATTCCACTTGGTGCTGTTTATGTGCCTAATCTGTGTGTAATTTGGTATTAGCTAATTTCCAATAGTAAAACTACAAAGCAAAGCAAAAAAGAAAAAAAAGAGAACCAAAGAAATCAACAGGGAGAGGTGATGGACAAATACATAAAAAAATTTCCAGGGTCAGGAAAAATAGAATTTCAGTCTTAGTAGTTCTGGTGTTACTCTTTCAGCATCCAATACTAGTGCTGGTATTTAAGCAGAATCTCTGTCTTAGTCTTACAAGGTGGTTGGGGAGACTTGCTAGTATTTTTCCCCCTTTCAGTAGAAGTCAGCTCCTCCCTTAGTGAGGTGTAGCTTGTTCTCAGGTTCCAGAGATCAGCTTTGTGCCCATAGCCATCCTGCTTTGAGTTGGGTTTTCACTGTGTTGGTTTATTGGGGGCTTGTTTCTTTGTATCATGCCATTTTCCTGGGACAAGGTCAGAGATCTGTCAGCCGGCTCTCTGCTGTCAGCATGTTATGCTGGTTTGCTGACTGTTCTTCAATTTTGGAACATCGTCTGACTTTGATTGTTGCTCACTAGCTCAGGAAATGAGCTTTGTGAACTGCTATCTGCCTTATTTCAGACAGTGGCTTATCACCCACCCTGTGTTGGTCTGTTGGCCTTTCCAGTCTTTGTTTTTGAAAGTTCATGCAGAGGTCATCTCCTTGCCCTTCTCCCCTTCTCTGGTGAGCTCAGAGTACCCTGTGCCCTCTGCTTCGTGTTCCTTTTCAGTTCCTTGTTAGTTATTCAGTATTTTTTTTGTGGGATAGGGGTCAGTATGTTTAGGGGTTTATGTTGATTTATCCCAGGGTTAGCTGTTGGAATTCCATGTGCCACTGATTTGCTCACCTGTTGGTCTGTGTCTCCCAAGCAGGTTTGGAGCCATCATCTGGCAGCAAGGCACCCCTCCTGTTTTCTCAGTGTAACGTGGCATGGAGAAACTTTGCCCAGGCTGGAGGTTCAGGGGATCAGCATTTTGATCCTTCTTGGTATTTTTTTTTCTGCCAAGTGTGGCTCCAGCATCTCAGCAAAGTTTTTGATTTGCAGAGCTCCCATTGTCTGCTTCTGTCCTGTAGTCACCATCTTGGATCCCACTCCCAGGTGCCTTTCTAATAATCTGAGTTGCATTTCTTTTTTGAAAAAAATTTATTCATATGTGCATACATTGTTTGTGCCGTTTCTCCCCATTCCCCCACACTCCTCCACTACCCCTCCCTCCTTCTACCCCACTCTCTTCCAGGCTGAGTCTGTTCAGTTGCATTCCTTTGGGTATATCTCTAGGAGTGGGATTTCTGGATCATATGGCAGATCTGTGTTTAGTTTTTTAAGAAGCCTCCAGGTTGTTTTCCAATGTGGTTGTACTAGCTTACATTCCTACCAGCAGTGAATAATCATTCCCTTTTCCCTGTAACCTTGCCAGCATTTGTTGTTGTTGTTCTTGATGATAGCTATTCTAATAGGAGTGAGGTAGAATCTTAGTGTGGATTTTATTTGCGTTTCCTTCATGGCCAGGGAATGTGAGCATTTTTTCATGTCTTTTTGCCATTTTGACTTCTTCCTTTGAAAAAGTTCTGTTTAGTTCAGTTGCCCACATCCTTCTTGGTTCATTGATTTTTGGGAGTTTAGTTTTTTGAGCTCCCTATATATTCTGCTTATCAGTCCTTTGTCTGATGTATAGCTAGCAAATATTTTCTCCCACTCAGTGGGTGGTCTCTTCAATTTAGAGACCATTTCTTTTGTTGTGCAGAAGCTTTTTAATTTCAAGTAGTCCCATTTGTCCATCCCTTCTGTTAGTTGCTGGAGTCCTGGCGGTCTACGGAGGAAGTTCATCCCTGTACCTATTGCTTTCAGAGTATTCTCTGCTCTTTCCTGTACTCACTGCAAGGTTTTGGGTCTGATATTAAGGTCCTTAACTCACTTTCAGTTGATACAGGGTGATAGGCATGGACCTAGTTTCAGTTTTCTGCAGCCAGAAAACCACTTTTCCCAGCAACATTTGTTGAAGAAGCTGTCTTTTCTCCATGTTCATAGCTGTGTGAATTTATATCTGGGCCCTTTATTCTGTTCCACTGGTCTTCATATCTATTTTTATGCCACAACCATGCTGTATTTATTGCTATGGCACTGCAAGATAGTTTGAAGTCTGGTATTGTGATACCTCCAGTGTTGCTCTTTTTGCTCAGTATTGTCTTGACTATTCCCAGTCTTTGTGCTTCCAAATGAACTTTAGGGTAAGTATTTCAATTTCTGTGGTGAGTGTCATTAGGACTTTGATGGGAATTGCATTGATCATGTAGATTGCTTTTGGTAGTATAGCCATTTTCACTATGTTAATTCTGCCAATCCATGAGCATGGGAGATCTTTCTATCTTCTGTAATCTCCAATTTTGTTCTTCAATGGCTTATAGTTTTCCTTGTGGAGGTCATTTACATCCTTTGTTAAGTTTATTCCTGGGTATTAGATTTATTTGAGGCTATTGTAAATGGAATTGTTTTCCTACAGTCTATCTCAATCTGTTCATTAATGGTGAATAGAAAGGTTACTGAATTTTGTGAGTTGAATTTGTATCCTGCTGCTTTGCTAAAGCTATTTATGGTGTCTAGGAGGTTTTTTTGGTGGAGTTTTTGGATCTTTTAGGTATAAGATCATGTCATCTGTGAATAGCAATAGTTTGATTTCTTCTTTACCTATTTGTATTCCTTTTATTTCTTCTTCCTGCCTTATTAGTCTGGCTAGTAATTCCAGGACTACATTGAGTAGAAGTGAGGAGACTGGGCATCCTTCTCTCATTCCTGACTTTAGGGGAAATGGTTTTAATTATTCCCCATTAAGTATGATGTTGGCTATAGGTTTGTCATATAGAGCCTTAATAACACTGAGGTTCATTCCTTCTATTCCTAGTTTTCTTAGATCTTTTATCATAAAATGGTGTTGAATATTATGGAAGGCATTTTCTGCATCTATTGAAATGATCAGGTGTTGTTCTCTTTGCTTCTGTTGATATGTTGTATCTCATGTAATGATTTGCATATGTTGAACCATCACTGCATTCCTGGGATGAAGTGACTTAGTCATGGGGAATGATCTTTCTGATATATTGTTGGATTCAGTTTGCCATTATTTTATTGAGGATTTTTGCATAGATGCTCATTAAGGAGATTAGCCTCTAGTTCGACTTTTTGGATGTGTCCTTGTCTGGCTTTGGAATGAATGCAATATTGGCTTCATAGAATGAGTTAAGCCGTGTTCTTTCCCTTTCTAATTCATGGGAAAGTTTAAGGAGTGTTGCTATTAGTTATTCCTTAAAGGTCTGATAGAATTCAGTGGAGAATCAATCAGGTCCTGGATTTTTCTTTTTGGGGAGACTCTATTGCTGCTTCAGTTTCATTACATGTTATAGATCTGTTTAGATTATTAATATCCTCTTCTTTCAGTTTTGGATGCACATATGTATCTAGAAATTTGTTCATCTCTTCTAGATTTTCCAATTTATTTGAATATAGGTCCTCAAAGTAGTTCCATCAAGGATTTCCTTGATGTTTGCTGTTTGTGCCCCTTTTTCATTCTACTTTTATTAATTTGGGTGTTTTCTTTCCTCATCTTAGACAGATTTTTCAGGGGTTTGTCAATCTTGTTTATTTTTTCAAAGAACCAGCTTTTAATTTCATTGATCTTTATAATTTGGGAGGATCTCTAGTTCATTAACTTCTGCCCTTATTTTTATTATTTCTCCCCTTCTGCTTGTTTTGGGTTCTGCTTTTTCTTGTTTTTCTAGGAGTTTGAGATGTAGCATTAGGTTGTTTATTTGAGATCTTTCTGTGTTTTTAATATATGCAGCATGGCTATAAATTTTCCTCTTAGTACTGCTTTTGCTATACTCCATAGGTTCTGATAGGTTGTGTTTTTATTTTCATTTTCAAGTTCATTCCAGGAACTTTTTTATTTCCTCCCTTATGTCTTCTATGACCCACTTAATGATCATTGAACAATGTGTTACTCAGACTCCAATTGTGTGAGTATTTTCTGCTTCTGCTTTTGTTATTGAGCTCTAGTTTTATTGCATTGTGATCAGATAGTATGCAGGGGGTTATTTCAATTTTCTTATGTTTGTTGAGACTTTTTTGTGCCTTAAGATATCTATTTTTGAGAAAGTTGCATGGGCTGTTGAGAAGAATGTGTATTGTGCTGTTGCAGGGTGGAATATTCTGTAGACAACAGTCAATTCTATTAGCTCTATGGTGTCCTTTAGTTCTGGGATATCTTAGTTGATTTTTTGTCTGAATGACCTATCTATTGTTGATAGAGAGGTATTAAAGTCTCCCACTACCACTGTGTTGGGGTGTATATGTGGTTCTAAGTCCTTTAATGTATATTTAATGAAGTTGGGTGTGCTGACATTGGGTGCATATAAGTTGATAATCATAATTTCCTATTGTTGTGTTTCTCCTTTTACTGTTATGAAATAACCTTCTTTATCTGTTTTGAGTAATTTAAGTTTGAAGTTCACATTAATTGATATAAATATTGTTATTTCTACCTGTTATGGGGGTCCATTTTCTTGGTAAATTTTCTTCCAGCCTTTCACCCTAAGCCAGTGTTTGTCTCTGTCAATAAGGTGGTCTCTTGTAAACAAGATTGTCAGTGTTTGTCTCTGTCAATAAGGTGGTCTCTTGTAAACAAGATTGTCACGTCGTTTTTAATCCAGTTTGCCAAATGATGCCTTTGATGGGGAAGTTGAGTCCATAAACATTCAGTGTTAGTATTGAGAGATATGTGGTTATTCCTGTCACTTAGTTGTTTTTATTGTCTAAGGATCTGTGTGTGTGCAGCTGATTCAATGTTATTGTTTGAGTACTTGTCTGTTCTTCTCATGAGGTTTAATACTTCCTGGCCTTTCATGATTATGATGTTTTCATCCTCTCTGTATAGTATTCCTTTCAAAATCTTCTGTAATGGTGGCTTGGAGGTCATATATTGTTTTAATTTCTATTTATCATGGAAGACTTTTATTCCTTTATCAATTTTAAATGATAGTTGTACTGGGTAGAGTACCCTAGTACTGAAATTGTTTTCATTTTCCCCTCAAAATACATCACTCCATGCCCTTCTTGCTTTTAAAGTTTCAGTTGAGAAGTCTATTCTTATCTTGATGGGGTTACCTTTATATGTTATTTGGTTTTTATCTCATACAGCCTTCACTATTCTTTCTCTGTTCTCTGTGCTAATATGCTGAGAAGAGGTTCTATTTTGGTCAAACCAGTTTTGGTGTACTGGAGCCTTCCTGTACCTGAATGGACAACACTTTCTCAAGACTTGGGAAATTTTCTGCTGTTATTTTGTTGAATATATTACATATCCCTTTGGCTTGGATCAGTTATTCTTCTTCAATGCCCATGAGTGTCAGGTTTGGTCTTTTGATGGAGTTTCTGTGTTCTTGCATATTCCTTTCACAACTTTTGCGTCAGCTGTCTAAGAGTTCTGTTTTTCTTTAATATGTATTTTGTCTTCAAGTCCTGGGTTTCTGTCTTCCACTTATTCTACTCTGTTTGAGTGGGTTTCACCTGTATTTTTAATTTGATTTAAGGAAATTTTTATTTCCAGGGTCTCTATTTGATTCTTTTTTCTGAGATTTTCTATATCTTTGTTAAGTTCCTCTTTCATATATTCTGTTGTCTTCTTTATTTCATTTATTTTTTTTATAGTCTCCTTTGTTTCACTTTGGACTTTTTTGAAGTCCTCCCTGAGTTCATTTAGCTGTTTCTCTGTCTTCTCAAGTTTTTATTTGTGGTGTCTTGGTATTAAGTGCATCTGTACTTTCTGGTTAACCATGTTTTGTAGATTCCCCATGAGTTTCTCACTGATATCTTCTGTAATTTCCTCTTTGAGAGATTTTTTTTTGTGGGCATCACTGAGCTTATTGGTGTTATCATTTTGTTGGAGTCAGGAACTGGGTATTCATTTTCTTCATTTCCCACTGAATCCTCCATTGAATTGTTGGTCTTTTGGGAGGTAGGATTTCCTGGCACCCTTCTTCCCATGCTTCTATGATGTGCTGTTCTTCTATGTTGTTGAGTGACTAACTAGGAATTTTAATCACCTGTTATCTTCCCCTTGACTCAACTATTGTGCTATGACTGGCTTAGTCATTATCTATGCTGATGTGCTATTTCTGTTCCCTGACTAGACAGTATAAATTATCATAACAAATTCACTGATTCAATCCTAGTCCAGTTATTTACACAATATTTAGTAAGCCCCTTTGTGATATTATTATAAGCTGTGGATATTGGGGGATAATGGTTGTTTGGATAGAGGTGGATATTTAGGTATTAAAAGAGCTGGCACTGGAGGATGGGGAAGAAGAAGGGATGACATGGAGGGGGAGGGGTGAGAGGCATGGGAGTTCTAGGGTACTAAGTCCCTAGTGTGTGTTGAGGTGTAGTTCAGTTATTGTGGAAGGGGGTGCTATTGTCAGGGTTGCCAAGAGATAGGAAGGATGGGGTAATGTGCACAGTTGGTATAGTAGGCTATTCAGTGGGTGGTGTGCTTTGAGGAGGTTGAGGTAGTGGGGGGATAGGAAGGTGGATGAGAAGAAGGTGAAGGGGGAGAAAGGAAGGTGAGGAAAAGATGGAAGGAGATGAGAAAGAAAAAATTGGGGTAGAGAAATGAAAATGGGGCAATAGAGGACTGAGCCAGTTACTATTAGGACAGAATGGAGAAGGGAGTTAGTAACAGTAAAATGGAAGAAAAAAATGAAGAAAATAAAAGTTAAAATTAAAAATTGAGAGGAACATAAAAGAAAAATAATTTTTAAAAATTAGAATAAAAGTAAAGTAAAATAGAAATAATATATAACATCTACATACATGTAGATGTTATATATTATAAATATAATAATATCTAACTCATTCCTTGAACTCATTATATATGAGTTCAAGGAATGAGTTAGATATTATTATATTTATATAATTAAATATATATATATAATTAAATATATATATTAAATATATATATATATATATATATATATATATATATATATATATAATGTATTCAGTTAATGAGTGTTCTGGACTCCTTCCTCTGAATTCAGTAGAGGTGGTAATGCTTTTATTTTTCACAGGGGATTTGGCAAAGACTGTCCTGTCCCTTCTTAAGGTTAGTACATTGGTTTGCATGGCAATGAGTGTTGCTCTTCCCAATCAGACAGCTTTGGGGGGGATGCTCACTCTGGATGTTTAAGCCCAGGCTTCCTTAGTGGGGTGGGGCCTTTGGAGCAGGCAGGTTCTCAGAAGTGGTCCCATGGTGCAGTCACCATGTCCTTCCACTTACAGAGCAAGTCTGTGAGTTAGAAATGAGCTTTTCTTTTGGTAAGACTGTCAGCTTCAGCTTGTTCCTGGTTTCTCCAAGGCAGTGCAATGACTGACTTTCTTCACAGAAAGTTGCCCCACCCCCACATGGGCTTTTTCACCTCTGCATTCTGCTGAGTTGCCCCACTCCCACATGGGCTTTTTCACCTCTGCATTCTGCTTTTCCCCAGGCAGAAGAGAAATATCCTCTCCATGTTTTTGGCCACCAGTTTTGTCCAGAGGGAGTGCAATCGGCTCCCCTGTTGTGCTAAAATATGAGGCTCCCTCCAACACAATGTGTTGTGCTCATCTGGTGAGATAGAAGATTCCCTTGGTTGAAAATGGATCAACTCTATCCCCCTTTCCCCCCTTCCCTCTTTCCTGAAATATTTTAAACAGGCCTCATTTTTCTATTTACTTACATGTGTATCGCTTGTATTTGAATTAGGTCTATATTCCACATATGAGAGAAAATATGCAACCTTTGGCTTTCTGAACCTGGCTAACTTCACTAAGGATGGTGTTATCAAATTCTGTCTATTTGCTTGCAAATGACAAAATTTCATTCCTCCTCATGGCTAAATAAAATTCCATTGTATATAAATATCATTTTCTTAATTCATTCATATGAAGTGAATAATCTTGGCTGTTCCCATAGTTTAGCTATTGTGAATAATTCTGTAATAAACATGGGTGTACAGGTACCTTTATTGTAGCCTAACTTACATTCCTTCAAGTATGTCCCTAGAAGTAGTAGTCCCTGGAAGATCTATTTTTAGTTTTTTGAGGAGCCTCCATACTGTTTTCCATAGTGATTGTACTAATTTACATTTCCACCAACAGTGTTTAAGGGCATCTTTTTCCCCACATCCTTGCCAATATTTGTTGTTCTTTGTGCCCTTCAAGATAGCCATTTTAACAGAAGCAAGAGGCAATCTTTATGTGATTTTGATTTATATTTCCTTTATGGTCAGAGATGTTAAGCATTTCTTTGTGCTTTTGGCTATTTGCACTTCTTCCTTTGAAAAGGGTATGTTTAGTTTATTTGCCTATTTCTTTATTAGGTAATTGACATTTAGGGACTTCAGTTTTTTGAGCTCCCTGTATGTTTGGTTTATTAATCCCTTGTCAGATATATAGCTGAGAAGATTTTCTCCAGTTCTGTGGGCTGCCTCTTCAATCTGGTAACCATTTCTTTTTTTGCTCAGAAACGTTTTAATTTCAAGTACTCCAATTTGTCAATCATTTCTCTTAGTTGTTGAGCCATTTGAGTTTTATTTAGGAATTAATTGCCTATGCCTATTAATTCCAATGTATTTCTTGCTCTTTCCTTCAGTAGCTTCAATGTTTCACATCTAATATTAAGGTCCTTCATCAGAATATAATATCAGACCCAAAACCTTACAGTCAGTACAGGAAGGAGCAAGAAATACTCTGGCCATAAAGGAAATGCAAATCAAATCCACACTAAGATTCCACCTCACTTCTGTTAGAATAGGTATCATCAAGAGCACCACCAATAACAAATGTGGGGAAAAAGGAACCCTCATTTACTGGTAGTGGGAATGTAATCTAGTACAACCACTTTGGAAAACAATATGGAGGTTTCCTTAAAAAAAAAGTTAACATAGATCTGCTATATGATCCAGCAATACCACTCCTGGGGATATACCTGAAGGAATGTGACTCAGGTTTTTACAAAGGTACCCATAAATCCATGTGTTTTGCAACACTATTCACAATAGCCAAGCTATGGGAACAGCCAAGATGCCCCACTACTGAAGAATGGATTAAGTTAATATGGTGTTTATACACAATGAAATTTTATTTAGCCACAAAGAAAGAATTTTTTTCATTCACACGTAAATGGATGGAACTGGAGAACATCATCTTAAGCAAAGTTAGCCAGGCTCAGAAGGCCAAAATTTACATGTTCTCCCTTATATACAGATTATGGAGCTAAAAAATGCAGTACTATTATTGGACTTGGGTCACACACAAAGGGGAGAACATGCTTGGAGAATGGAGAAAGGAAAGGAAATTAAAACTTGAATGTAGTTTATGTGCTCACTATAGAGGAGCAAATATAGTAATCTTATACTGGCAGAGGCCACTATGGGAAAAGGAGTAGGAAGTAGTGGAGAGGTCTGGTAGAGATGAACCAATGGTGGATTGTAATATGCATGTGGCTGGAAGCAACGTTAGGTGCCTCTCTGTATAGCTATCTTATCCCAAATTAGCAAAAATGCTGTCTTTCTTATTATGTCTTATGTTTTCTCTTCAACAAAATCTGAGACCAAGAGAGCAGAACAGGTTGTGCCTGGAAGTGGGGATTGACAGAGAAGGAAGGTGACTCAAATAATGTATACACATGTGAGTAAATGTAAAAATGATAAAGTAAGGGAATTCCAAGATGGCGGCTAGAGGTAGGAAGCAGAAAGCGACCCTCCTATAGTGAAATCTTGGAGAGATGCTGGAGACACACTTTGCAGGCATAATCACTGAGAAAAGGCATAACTTTGACCCCTCCACATCTCCAGCCGGTGTAGAGAATCTCCACTCCACGTTAAACGGAGAAACGAGGAGGGCCCCTGGGGCCACCAGTGGCCGGCGCCCATACAGCTTGGGAAGACGCGGACCAGGTGAGCTTCACAGTACCGTGGTAGCCCCACAGACAAGCCTGGGCCAGAGCAGCATAGCCCCCTGGACAGACTGACCTCCACCCGGGAAAAAAAAAAAGAGAAACTGAGTAATAAGCAATAAGAACAGTTAAGACGCTGGAAAGAGGGTGGGGCGCCCTGAGCGCTGAAGATTGGGGGGAAGGGAATCCTTCCTGGGACTGTAAATAAACAAGCCAGGCGGGCCGGAGAGCCTCTGGTGGCAGCGGGGCGTGCGCCCAGCAACCAGGAGCGGGGAAGCTTGTGAGAGGAGGGAAGACCCACTTCCCACGTGAACTGTAAACAAACATGGCGGCCGGCAGGAGCAGCAGCACCACCCAGTAAGCAGGAGCAGGAAAGCTTCTGAAAGTGGCAGTGGGAGGAAAACTTCAGAGGAGAGGGGGGAAGACCCACCTCCCACATGAACTGTAAATAAACACGCAGGCCTGACAACATGGGGGCAGTGTCACCTTTCCCAGTGCTTGGAAAGGGGAAAGCCTGTAGCAGAGGCTCCCGCACAGGAGAACTCTGAGCAAACAAAGCCTGTGGGACCAGGTGAGTGCTAGCTCACCCCAGAGATCTGCATAAATAACGCTGCCAGCTACAGGCTGAGAGAAGCAGGCAGGCAAGCCACAGTTGCAGATACCACCCCCAGAACTGTCTCCAGACGCTTTTTTTTCTTTTTCTCCCTACCTTTGATGAGAGAACAACCGAATTACACCTGCAAGCCAAAAAACTTACTGAAACTGTATTGCATTTGAACTGGGGACACTTGGTGGGGCTTTTGTGTGTGTGTGTGTGTGAGTATGTAGTTTTGTTCTACTTTATGCATCCCCTTTGATGAGACAACTACAGAACAACATCTGAGGCACCAACTCCAGGACTGGAGATTGAGATGGACACCCAAATTATTAAGACTGAAACTGCATTGCATATAAACTTGGAAGTTTTTCATTTTTTTTTTAATTTTCTATTTTCCATTTTATCTTAATTCATTTTTATATATAGATATTACTTTCATTTACTTATTTTTTTTATCTTTGATTTTAAATCCTCTCTCTGTCTCTCTAATGTCTGTTCAGCTTACTGTCGATTAGTACACTAACACTCCCTGTTTATACCTTTGAAACTCTCTTGTCTGATACCTTGTTCTGCTTTCTCCCTCTTGTCTGTATATTTGTTTTCCCCTTTTCTTTAACTTCTTGCTTTCCATCTCAGCTCACTCTTCCATTCTAAATATTACCATTGTTATTATTACAAGCTAGAAAATACTTAATTACACACAGTACAGGGACAGTTACAACACCAAGGACAATGATGGGAAGACAGAAAAAACAGGGAAACCAGTTTCCCCACAGCAAAAAATTAGTACAGGAATCAGAGGGAAATGAAGAAAACAGAAACTCAGATCCAGACTCCAACAAAAGGAAGATAAACTATGCCAAAGGACCCAATGAAGCCCACAAGAATAATTTAAAAGAAGACATACTACAAGTACTCAATGAGAATTTTATAGAGATGATACTGGATAGGGTCAACCAAAATGTACAGGAGACACTCAAGAAATTCCAAGAAGCAAAAGAAGAAATAAAGGAAACCATAGAAGCACTGTATAAACACCAAAGTGAAAGAGAGAACACAATGAATAAATGGATAAATGAACTCAGGACAAAAATAGACAACAATAAAGAAGAAAACTGCCAGGATGTGGAAAACCTCAGAAAAAAGAACGAAACAGAACTGCAAAACAAAAGGGAAGGCCAATCCAGCAGAATAGAACAAACAGAAGACAGAATCTCAGAACTTGAAGATGAAATGGTAATTAAAAGAAAAACTGAAGAACTATTAATTAAACAACTCAAGACCTGTGAAAAGAAAATGCAAGAACTCAGTGACTCCATCAAAAGACAAAACTTGAGAATCATGGGCATCGAAGAAGGAGAAGAGGTGCAAGTGAAGGGAATGCGTAATATATTCAACAAAATAATAATGGAAAATTTCCCAAATCTAGAGAAAGATATTCCCATACAGATGCAAGAGGCCTCCCGGACACCAAACAGACCAGATCAAAATACAACTACTCCACGACATAACATCATTAAAACAACAAGTTCAGAAACTAAGGAAAGAATATTGAAGGCTGTAAGAGAGAAAAAACAAGTAACATACAAAGGTAAACCCATCAAAATCACAGCAGACTTCTCAACAGAAACATTAAAAGCAAGAAGAGCGTGGGGTGAGATCTTCCGGGCACTGAATGAAAATAACTTCAACCCCAGGATACTCTATCCAGCAAAGCTATCATTCAAAATAGATGGAGCAATAAAAGTCTTCCATGATAAGCAGAAACTAAAACAATATGTGACCACAAAGCCACCATTACAAAAGATTCTGCAAGGGATCCTGCACACAGAAAGTGACACCCAACTAACCATGAAAAGGCAGGCAGCACCAAACCACAGGATAAGGAAAAACAAGACAGTAGAGAGTAACATCAAGTTAAGTACACACAATCAAATCTTCAAACAACTAAGACAACTAAATGGCAGGAATCACCACATACCTATCAGTACTAACGCTTAATGTTAATGGACTTAATTCACCCATCAAAAGACACCGTTTGACAAAATGGATTAAAAAAGAAGATCCAACAATTTGTTGCTTACAGGAGACTGATCTCACTGACAGAAATAAGCATATGCTTAGGATGAAAGGCTGGAAGAAGATTTTTGTTTGGATGACCTATCTATTGATGATAATGGAGTGTTAAAGTCTCCCACAGCCACTGTGTTGGCGTTAATACATGCTTTTAGGTTTTTCAGGGTATTTTTGATGAAATTGAGTGGGTTGACATTGGGTGCATACAAGTTGATGATTATTATTTCCTTTTGGTCTATTTTCCCTTTTATTAGTATGAAATGGCCTTCTTTATTTCGTTTGATCAATGTAGGTTTGAAGTCTACTTTGTCAGAGATAAGTATTGCTACTCCTGCCTGTTTTCGGGGGCTATTGTCTTGGTAAATCTTCTTCCAGCCTTTCATCCTAAGCCTGTGCTTATTTCCATCAGTGAGATGGATCTCCTGTAAGCAACAAATTGTTGGATCTTCCTTTTTAATCCATTTCATCAAGTGGTGCCTTTTGATGGGTGAATTAAGTCCATTAACATTAAGTGTTAGTACTGATAGGTATTTGGTGATTCCTGTCATTTAGTTGTCTTAGTTGTTTGAAGGTTTGATTGCATGTACCTAAGTTGAAGTTACTCTCTACTTTCTTGCTTTTTCTTTTCCTGTAGTTTGCTGATGCCTGTCTTTTCATGGTTAAGTTGGGTTTCACTTTCTGTGTGCAGAATCCCTTGAAGAATCTTTTTTTTTTTTCATTTTTCTTTTATTATTCATATGTGCATACAAGGCTTGGTTTGTTTCTCCCCCCTGCCCCCACCCCCTCCCTTACCACCCACTCCACCCCCTCCCGCTCCCCCCCTCAATACCCAGCAGAAACTATTTTGCCCTTATCTCTAATTTTGTTGTAGAGAGAGTATAAGCAATAATAGGAAGGAACAAGGGGTTTTGCTGGTTGAGATAAGGATAGCTATACAGGGCATTGACTCACATTGATTTCCTGTGCGTGGGTGTTACCTTCTAGGTTAATTCTTTTTAATCTAACCTCTTCTCTAGTTCCTGGTCTCCTTTTCCTATTGGCCTCAGTTGCTTTAAGGTATCTGCTTTAGTTTCTCTGCATTAAGGGAAACAAATGCTAGCTAGTTTTTTAGGTGTCTTACCTATCCTCACCCCTCCCTTGTGTGCTCTCGCTTTTATCATGTGCTCATAGTCCAATCCCCTTGTTGTGTTTGCCCTTGATCTAATGTCCACATATGAGGGAGAACATACGATTTTTGGTCTTTTGAGCCAGGCTAACCTCACTCAGAATGATGTTCTCCAATTCCATCCATTTACCAGCGAATGATAACATTTCGTTCTTCTTCATGGCTGCATAAAATTCCATTGTGTATAGATACCACATTTTCTTAATCCATTCGTCAGTGCTGGGGCATCTTGGCTGTTTCCATAACTTGGCTATTGTGAATAGTGCCGCAATAAACATGGATGTGCAGGTGCCTCTGGAGTAACAGTCTTTTGGGTATATCCCCAAGAGTGGTATTGCTGGATCAAATGGTAGATCGATGTCTAGCTTTTTAAGTAGCCTCCAAATTTTTTTCCAGAGTGGTTGTACTAGTCTACATTCCCACCAACAGTGTAAGAGGGTTCCTTTTTCCCCGCATCCTCGCCAACACCTGTTGTTGGTGGTGTTGCTGATGATGGCTATTCTAACAGGGGTGAGGTGGAATCTTAGTGTGGTTTTAATTTGCATTTCCTTTATTGCTAGAGATGGTGAGCATTTTTTCATGTGTTTTCTGGCCATTTGAATTACCTTGAAGAATCTTTTGTAGTGGCGGTTTTGTGGTCACATATTGTTTTAGTTTCTGCTTGTCATGGAAGACTTTTATTGCTCCATCTATTTTGTATGATAGTTTTGCTGGGTAGAGTATCCTGTGGTTGAAGTTATTTTCATTTAGTGCCCGGAAGATCTCACCCCACGCTCTTCTTGCTTTTAATGTTTCTGTTGAGAAGTCTGCTGTGATTTTAATGGGTTTACCTTTGTATGTTACTTGTTTTTTCTCTCTTACAGCCTTCAATATTCTTTCCCTAGTTTCTGAACTTGTTGTTTAATGATGTTATGCCGTGGGGTAGTTCTATTTTGTTCTGGTCTGTTTGGTGTCCTGGAGGCCTCTTGCATATCTATGGGAATATCTTTCTCTAGATTTGGGAAATTTTCCTTTATTATTTTGTTGAATATATTACACATTCCCTTCACTTGCACCTCTTCTCCTTCTTCAATGCCCATGATTCTCAAGTTTAGTCTTTTGATGGAGTCAATGAGTTGTTGCATTTTCTTTTCAGAGATCTTGAGTTGTTTAATTAATAGTTCTTCAGTTTTTCCTTTAATTACCATTTCATTTCAAGTTCTGAGATTCTGTCTTCTGTTTGTTCTATTCTACTGGATTGGCCTTCCGTTTTCTTTTGCAGTTCTGTTTCATTCTTTTTTCTTAGGTTTTCCATATCCTCGATGGTTTCCTCTTTAATGTTGTCTATTTTTGTCCTGAGTTCATTTATCTGCTTATTCATCATATTCTCTCTTTCACTTTCATGTTTATACAGTGCTTGTATGGTTTCCTTTATTTCTTCTTTTGCTTTTTCAAATTCTCTATTTTTGTTTTCTTGGAATTTCTTGAATGTCTCCTGTGCATTTTGGTTGACCCTATCCAGTATCATCTCTATAAAATTCTCATTGAGTACCTGTAGTATGTCTTCTTTGAAATTATTCTTATGGGCTTCAATGGGTCATTTGGCATAATTTATCTTCATTTTTTTGGCATCTGGATCTGAGTATCTGTTTTCTTCATTCCTCTCTGGTTCCTGTACTAATTTTTTGCTGTGGGGAAACTGGTTTCCCTGTTTTTTCTGTCTTCCCGTCATTGTCTTTGGTGTTGTTACTGTCCCTGTACTGGGTGCAATTAAGTATTTTCTAGTAATACTAGTAATATTTAGAATGGAAGGGTGAGGTGAGACAGAAAGCAAGTAGTTAAAGGAAAGGGAAAAGCAATAAACAGACAAGAAGGAGAAAACAGAACAAGGAATCAGAGAAGAAAGTTTCAAAGGTATAAACAGGAAGTGTTAGTGTACTAATTGACAGTAAGCTGAACAGACATTAGAGAGACAGAGAGAGGTTTGAAAATAAAAAATAGAAAAAAAGAAGATAAGAATACAAATAAAAATAGGTAAATCAAAGAAATATCTATATATAAAAATAAAAAAATGAAATGAACAATAGAAAATTAAAAAAAAAAACCAAAAACCTAAAACTCCCCAAACCAAAAAACCTCCAAGTTCAAATGCAATGAAGTTTCAGTCTTAATAATTTGGGTGTCTGTCTCAGTCTCCAGTCGTGGAGATGGTGCCTCAGATGTTGTTCTGTAGTTGTCTCATCAAAGGGGAAGCATAAAGTAGAACAAAACTACAAATACACACATACAAAAAAAAACCCCATCAATTGTCCCAAGTTCAAATGAAGTATAGTTTCAGTAAGTTTTTCAGCATGTGGGTGTAATTTGGTTGTTCTCTCATCAAAGGTAGGGAGAGAAAGAGAAAAAAAGAAAAAAAAAACAAAAAAAAGTGTCTGGAGACAGTTCTGAGAATGGTATCTGTAGCTGTGGCTTGCCTGCCTGCTGCTGTCAGCCTGCTGTTGCTGGAGGCATTATTTATGCAGATCTCTGGGGTGAGCTTAGCACTCACCTGGCCCTTCAGGCATTGTTTACTCAGAGTTTTCCTGTGTGCAAGCCTTTGCTACAAGCTTTCCCCTTTCCAAGCACACTGGGAAAGGTGACATGCATCCACATTCTCAGACCTGCATGTTTATTTACAGTTCATGTGGGAAGTGGGTCTTCCCCCCTCTCCGGTGCAGTTTTCCTCCCACCACCACTTGTACAGGCTTTCCTGCTCCTGATTACTGGGCAGTGTTGCTGCTTCTGCCAGGTGCCATGTTTGTTTACAGCTCATGTGGGAAGTGGGTCTTCCCTCCTCTCCTGTGGAGTTTTCCTCCCTCTGCCACTCTCACAAGCTTTCCTGCTCCTGGTTGTTGGGCACACGCCCCCCCCCCCCCGCTCCCTCCAGAGACTCTCCGGCCCGCCCAGCTTGTTTATTTACAGTCCTGGGAAAGATTCCCTCCCCCCAATCTTTGGCGCTCAGTGCGCCCCACCCTCTTTCCCACGTGTCTTTATTGTTCTTATTGCTTATTACTCAGTTTCTCTTTTTCCCCTGGGTGGGGGTCAGTCTGTCCAGGGGCTATGCTGCTCTGGCCCAGGCTTGTCTGCGGGAGTAGTGTGGAACCGCAAAGCTCACCTTGTCCGCGTCTTCCCAAGCTGTCTGGGCGTGGGCAACTGGTGGCCCGGGGTCCCTCCTTGTTTCTTTGTTTAACGTGAAGTGGAAATTCTCTGTGCTGGCTGGAGGTGTGGAGGGGTCAAAGTTATGCCTCTTCTCAGTGATTATGCCTGCAAAGTGTGTCTCCAGTGTCTCTCCAAGATTTCACTATAGGAGGCTCGCTTTCTGCTTCCTCCCTCTAGCCGCCATCTTGGAATCTCCAACAATTTTAAGGTTATAATTAAGAAGGAAATCAAATTGTTGGTGTTAGAGAAATATTTATCTCCCCTGTTCAGCTCTTTTTTAAAATTTATATGTGCTTACAATGTTTGGGTCATTTCTGCCCCTTTCTCCAATACCCCTCCCTTACCACCCCCCCCGCCCCCTGCCTCTCCTCCCCTATCCCTTCGCTACCAGGCAGAAACTATTTTGCCCTTATCTCTAATTTTGTTGAAGAGAGAGTATAAGCAATAATAGGAAGGACCAAGGGGTTTTGCTAGTTGAGATAAGGATGAGCTATACAGGGAGTTGACTCACATTGCTTTCCTGTGCATGTGTGTTACCTTCTAAATTAATTCTTCTTGAACTAACCTTTTCTCTAGTTCCTGGTTCCCTTCTCCTATTGGCCTCTGTTGCTTTATATGAGAAAAACCTTTTAAACCATACCCAGAGAACTATCCAGTGGAATGGTGGATGATGTACTTATTCTCTTGTGAATCTCCCTCTTTGAACTGAATTTTTGTTACCCATCCCTTAATCTTGGTTGTTTGTTTCCCCTGGAAAAGGCTTACCCCCCATACTGGAGGTTTCTTACATTTTACCCATATCCCCGGAAAACTATTAAACCCTCTGTATTGGAAGTTTCTTATATTCTACCTGTATTCCTGGGAGAATAGTCAATTCCTCCCCCATATTGGAGTTTTCTTATATTCTACCCAAAGTGCTTCCTCTGCCTCAAGAATCAGCACTTGCTTTGTGTTTGAGACAAGTCCCAGGTCACAACCACACATTCTCTGGGATATCCCAACTACCAAAGTAGTATTCAACTTTCCTACCTTGGTTCATGCACAGAGTTAACCTGGTCCTCCACAGTTCTTGTTTAGGTCAACCCCTTTTCTGGTGTTGCCAATTGACTTTTGATTTTGTGTTCATTGTCAGCCACAGAGAAAGTGGTTCCCCAGCCTTGAGACCTCTGCAACAAGGTGGCAGGACACATGTCCCTCTAGGAGGGTGTCTCCATGGCTCCCTAGGTAATATGAAAATCCTGGGCAGATCTCTATGTTAGAAATATCTTTAAGATATTGGGGTGTCATGAGAAGTCATCAGGAAAGGCAAAATTTACTTCTGCAGGAGGATGTGCCACAGAGAAATAGCAAGCACACCTGGTGAGAAGTTTCCTCATGTTTTATCTCTAATGCAATGATGCCCCTCCCCTGAATTGGGCAGGTTTTGGGTTCATAGTCTACATGGTTGGCTAATTGGAAAGATGACATCAGGAGGGGCTTTGAAGACAAAGAAGTTTAAAAGTTCAGGGAAGCAATAACTGTTGTTGGTTATCAGCTCTGGGATGAGGGCATCTAGCAGAATTTTGTTCAGCCTTGGGTAACAACCCTTTGTTCTTAATAGAAACTTTTATCAGGTTAAGCTGAGTCTATGAAGCAAGTGTATGGGAAGTCAGTTAGTGAGACTAACCTTTGTAACAATGGTGGTTATTGATTAAATCCATTTGTTAATGGCACTGGTGCAGTCTGTGAACAGAAGGCTTCCAAATTCTTTGTGTCCAGCAGGGAAAAGTCCATTGCAGGACACATGGGTATAAATGGAGTTTATTATTAAAAGTTAGGAAAGGAAAATACACAGGGGTGTGGCCCATGTGGAGGGAGTCTGCTGGCTGAGAGAGCACGTGTCTGCTCTTCAGGTGCTTTTAAAACCTACGATAACCTATGAGAAGGGGAGCACCAGGTGATTCCCATCCAATAATCAATGAGTGGGGAGGGGCATGGGTGGCTCCTGGCCAGGTGAGGGCAATGCCTGAGGCAAAGCATGGTTAATCTAAAATGTAATATTGTTCTATGTGTCCCAAACATTCCCTAAGTTAGCCTGCCTCACTTTGACAGAAAAGATCCAACCTAAGCTGATTCTCACAAGCCCTGCATCGAACTCTTAAATTGCTCTGTTATTGCTACTGCCACTGTGCTATGCCTGCTGCCACTGCTGAAGTAACAGCTGCTACCAAATTTACTACCACTCTGGTACTGGTCCTGTGTGTTCCCAGCTTAGTCCAACCTACTTGTCAAAAAAAATAAACACAATCAAGTAAACAAAAGGCCACCCTGGAGAATCATTTTATTGTGTGAGCATTATTGAGACTAATGCTCCAACTAGGGGTAGGGGCACTCTGGGAAGGTGTCTGCTGGCTGACTTGATAAGTGGGCTGAACAGCCTGCTCATAGAAGCAGGTGGTGGGTGTGCACACTTGTAGCATGCAAATAAAGAATAAAATTTGCACAAATCACAGCTCAGCTCACAGCTCCACCAATCACAGGTCAGTCATGTGTTCCAATCAAAGGCATTACATATGGATGAATCAAAAGTTACACATTGCACAAACTGCTGTCTTCTTGCTGAGTGTTCCAACTCCCATCTTGGATAAGAATATCTGTTTGGTATAAAGCCCACTAGGGATTTTCTAGAGTTCAGTTCTGTCTTTCAAAGTCAGTTCAGGTTGTCTGGAGTGGCCATGAATGGAGGAAGCCTTCCTCTAGTAGGAACCGTGTCTTCAACAGCAACAGGGGTTGCAGTGATCCCCTTTAGCTGCTGTAGTGTTGTCAGAGAGATCAGATAGTATCCAAAACACTAGGATGCCATGGACAAGAGTCTGGTCATTTAGCTGAAAAGAGGCTGCTCAGCTGCCTGCTCCCTTTAGAGGCTGTTAGGCATAAAGTAAAGGTCTATCCACTGCCATTCCAAAGGTCTGAGAGGTTTCATTTCCTGTGGTTTCACCTATTCACAGAAAATTCATTGCAGGGTGCTTACAATAAAGACTTCAGCAAAACTCAACACAGAATTAATAGTCTCAACAGCATTTAATAATATGTAAAAGTATTGACTACTGCTTAACAATGCTAAATTGAGAGTCAGGTCCCTCTGTCTGTCTCACATGGTCCTGTGCAGTTCAGAGTCAGAGATGAATGAGGATGCTGACATAACAAGCAGCATAAGACAAGATGTATGGTGTTGAAAGAAAATACATTTAAGAAGGAATTTGAAGGAAACCACCTCACTTACTTTTACAATAAGCTTATTTCTATCATACTCCTTTAAGGTTGATCCACATAGGAAAAGCATCTGAACCCTCTTGAAAGCTTTTTTTAAAACCTCATAATTAGTCAGACATCCAAATTGGAATCTCTGGTGATGAGCTGTAACCATCAGCATTTTCAAGCTCCCCAGGTGATTCAAATCAAAGCCAAATTTTATAACCAGTGATATGTCCTCTGGACATTATCTGCCCAATTATCTTCAGTACAATTTGTGCAGTTCTGGGGTTTGAACTCAGGGCTTCATGCTTGCTAGGCACATGCTCTACCACTTCAGACTCTCTGCCAGCCTTAACTTGCTTTCAACCTTACACGATGAATCAGCATATCACATGGCATTGAAGTAATATGAACAATTTGAAAGTCTTTCATACCAGTTATAATAAAAAATAAAAAATATTTATTGAAACACCTTTTCTTTGGTGGACTCCAAATTTTGATAAAAATTGCTTAAGTACATATAGTCATACCCTGTAATCATATTAATCACAAGTGTAGCATTGATGTAACCTGCCTCTGTTATTGATCACAAATAATGAAAAATTCTGAACCACTTTTGAATTATTCTACAAGTTTGTTTGTTTTATATTCATATGCTCTAATAAAATATGCATATAAGGCAGTTCTTAGATTTTTTTCCTCTCCCTTGGTTCTGTATTCTTAGTGGCCTGTTAATACTCCTTCCTTATTTTCTCTGATGATAATTTTTTGTTTAAAGTTGAGGACTCTAGCTCCAGAGAAAGGCCCAAACCCAGCATTCAGTCCTAACATCCCTATGTCTAATCATTATATTTTCTCATCAGTACTTCCTGATACATGGATTTCAGTTCTATTCAGTGACATGACAGAAACTCTGACTCATTATTTTATCAGCTCACATTGTATTTTAATGGGGGAAATGCAAAAGACAAAAATGAAAGAAAATAATATAAACTCCCAGGGGATGTTTCATGCCCTGTAAAATGGGGTTCACAATTAACTACCTCATACAATTATTGTAAGAAAGTTTAAAGATACCTCTTCTGAAGTGGTAATGGAATTTTACCTCAGGACCATACAAACTGTTAGGCAGGTGCTCTATCACTTGAGCCACATGTCTACTCCTTTTTGCTTTAGTTATTTTACAGGTAGAGTCTCCAGTTTTCAACAAAGACCATCCTCTGACTCTTATCCTGTTGTGTAAGGTGTCCTACATAGCTGGGTGATCAGTGAGCCTTCCCATTCTTTGCTTATTGATTGAGATGGGGTCTTTTTTGCCTGAGCTTTCCATGAACTGCTGTCCTCCTGATTGCTGCTTCCCTGGTAGCTGAAATTTTAGGGATGAGTCACTGCACCTGACATACATAGATCTCTAAATTGTATAAACTAGTGTGTCTAAGTATCATCTCTTGATATTTTATCTGTGGTTATTTATCAAATATCCAGATACCCTGAATCCCCAAAACCAAGTTTACCAAGACATCTATATATGAAGTTTTTCATGCTCCATCCTTCTTCCAAGGATGGTAACCACATTTGTAAAATAATTACTGGCATTTAGCATGTTTTCCACTAATAATAAATATTACTGTTAAAACATTCACTATCAATATTAAAATTTGGAAAGTTAATAGTTTTCTTCAGAACTACTATTCATACAAATTGGAATTGTCATTATACATGATTTCTTAGTTATCTCTGCACTAATCCATTCTCTTGGACACCTGTTTTGCAAAGAGAGATCCTACAGGAACTTGGTACATATGCTTTCCTGTCAATGTATTCTGTCAGTATTGACTTATGTACAGGTAAAACTTTCCTTAAATAAAATACCTAAGAAATACCTAAAACTCATTTAAGTGGTATACAGCACATTGCAACATAACACAACACCTATTTTCCCTGAAATAACCTAAATGACATTGGGAAGAGGATTGTCTCTCTGTAACATGTGTGCATCTACTTCAAAGGCTTTAGCTAAAGCCCAGCATTACCCAAGGGAAGGAAACCATTGAATGTCTGAGTTTACTATTTAAAAATTCTTTCAAAATTCTTGTGCCTCTTTCTAAATAATAGAATGATAATTTCTATATAAGATTAGGAAAGAGTTGATGACCTAAATTGATACATGTTCAGTTTTACAATCTACATTTGTTTTCCCATAAAATATCAGTAATTATCATTTCCATCCTCTGTTCTAACTATGTGTTATCAAAGTATCCCTTTCAGTCCCTTTAGTAATAATACTTTCATGATCAATTGTTAAGAAATTTCCAATTGCATGGGAATAATACTTGCAGTTCACTTCTGTAGAGGAGACAGTGACATGGGATGGGAGTCGGGGAATCTTTCCTTTTCTGCAAACTGAAGTAGGTACTATGACTTGGTGATGACTAGTCATAAGAGTGTTATCAAACTACATAGAACACACATCTCACAGCCTGGCACTCAGGGATACTTCAGTAACAGTTCATTCTCTGGTGGTTCTTGTCCTCCTTCTCTCCATCTCTTTCTCCACACCTTTATAATAATTAAGGAATGTTTTGGAAACAGTTTTGAGGAACTCATTTTATTATTTCATTGGTGAGAAGATTATGAAGTAGAATTCATGTGGGTAGGAAAGCAATGCTTGAATGAATAATCTGGCACCCTCAACACAACCCAAAACATAAATTTCACACTCATCATAGCAGTGTGTGTGTCAGTATCCTTCCCTCTGGCTACCCAAAGAGTCATGTGTTCCTTGATGATGAGAAAACATTTCTAATGCTACCTACTCCTTCCATTATCTCCCTCAGCACTTACTGGTTCAAGCTTCTTTCTCTACTGAGTCATGACCATGGGCTGTGGATCTAAAGCATCTCACCTGTCTTGTGCCCCACAAAGCTGAGGCTTCTCTCCCAGACTTGAAATGAATACAATGTGAGATGGTGACAATCATTTGAGGAGAAAACACTCCTATGCAGTCCATGGGAATGGAAGTTTCAGACTGAAAGTCTGGAGGTACAGATTATTTATGACCTTGGGGACCAGATGCACAGAGCTTATATTATGCAAATTGTTCCATGTTGTCCCTGTCTCTACGTGTTATTCTTAACCTTAGTAGACAAAAAGGAAGAGGAGAAAATCAACGTCTATCAAAGTTTTGGAATCTTCTACTCATGGGAAATGTCTGAATGCTGTTCCCTGGATTTTTATTTTTTTAAAAAAGGATCCATACATGTTTTCTTTCCATTGTTTATTGCATATATTATAATGTTATTATATAATTATATATCCATAATATATAATATAAATGTTATGTATTACAATACAATTATATAAATATAGCAATTATATTAACATACTAATTATTATATTGTATTATATATGTAAACTTAACATTGTAAACATTTTTCTGTACTGTTCAGTGCTATTACTTTTGTTTGCCTTTCAGAGTCTTTAAAATTTTTTTATCAAATGGTAGGATACGTTGTGACATTTACAAAAGTTCTTACAACATATCATTTTTGGATTCATCCCCTTCATCATTCTCCTCATCACCCCTCCCCTTTTCCTGGAATAGTTTCAACATGTCTCATTTTTCCATTTCCATAGATTAATACATACTACTTCCACCTTTTTCACCCTCCAACACCCTTTCCCTACATGCTTGCCCCTCCTACTGCTGCCAGTTCCAGACAGGACCTGTTTGATCTTCCTGTTCTTGGTTTTTGAAAAAAGACAAAGACAATTTTGGGTATATAACATAGGTATATAGAGAGTTTCATTGTGACATTTTCATGTATATATGTATCATAACCTGAATTGATTCACCTCTGTTTTTCTCCTTTCTACCTTAGTTCCCTTCTTATGGTGATTTCAACAGGCTTAAAAATTCTTCATTCATTCTTGTATAGAAAATACATCAACCATATTCACCTTCTTCCCACCTTTTAAATTATAAATTATTTTATTAGGATAAATTCATTATACAGGGAGGATTAATAGCAACAATTTTGAATAGTCTTATATTGTACATTGGTTAAATCACCCCCATTGTCTCTCCCCTCAACCCTCTCCTCATGCTACTTAGAGAAATTGCAAGGGGTTTCTTTATTCTCTTTCATATAGGTATATAAAGTTCATCAACTGTAAACCCTCACTTTAATCTCCTTCATTCAATCAACATACTACCACTAGTACCCCTCCCCACACTATCTATTTTATAGTCCTGTCTCTCATTATTAATATATAAGTTGAAGTTCAAAGGGAATTCTCAATGTATCCTGCTGGGACTATACTTTACTATGGTCTGTTCAAGCCTGTCATTACTCTCCCTTCCCATTTACCTCCCACTCCCTATTTTTCAACAGATTTCAATACATAACTTTATATACTCTACCATCACAGATATTATGTTTTACAATATTATTGATGCTCTTCATTTTCTTTTCCTTTCCTTCATTCCCTGAGTTCCATAGAGTAGTTACACTATTACAAACATATTATACATAAATTTGTATATGATCACATTTATTTTTGCATCTATGTTTATCTTTTGCATCTATCTTCTATGTATGAAAGAAAATATGCGGCCTTTGCCTTTCTGATCCTGATTTACTTCACTTACAATGATGTCCTTCAGTTGCGTCCATTAACGTTCCAACCACATGTTATTATTCATTATTGGTGAGTAAATCTCCATTGTGTATATATACCACATTTTTTTCAATCATCATCTGCTGGAAATCTGTTTATTTTCTTTCTTTCCCTTTAACATTTTATTTTATTTTTAGTTCTTTTTAAAATTGTTCATACATTTATTCATATGTGTATACATTGTATGGGCTACCTCTCCTGCCTGTGCCCCTTTCCCTCACCCCTTGGTCCACTTCCAGGCAGAATCTGCTCTGCCTTCTTCTCCAATTTTGTTGAAGAGAAAACATAAGAGATAATAAAAAAGATATAGCTATATACCAATTTTCTTCATCCATTCATCAGCTGTAGGGCATCTGGGTTGTTTCCATAACATGGATATTGTGAATAGTTCTGTGATGAACATCAGTGTACAGTGTCACTACTGTATCTTGTCTTACGTTCTTTTGGATAGATGCCCAGAAGCAGTATCACTGGATCATATGGCAGTCTTATCTTTCGCTTTTTAAAGAAACCTCCATACTGTTTTCCATAATGAATGCACTAATTTTCATTCCTACCAACAGTGTATAAGGGTTCCTGTTTTGCCGCATCCTTGCCAGCATTTCTTGTTGTTATTGACCTTGATTATGGCCATTCTAACTGGGCTCAGATGAAATCTAAGTGTTGCTTTGATTTGCATCTCTTTCATGTATTTAGTAGCCATTTCCTCTGAGAATTCTCTGTTTAATCATGTGCCCATTTCTTCACTGGGATGTTGATATTTGGAGGTGAGTTTTTGAGTTCTGGATATTAGTCCCTTATCTGATGGATAGCTGGCCAATATTTTCTCCCATTCTGTGGACTGTCTCTTGAGTCTGGTGACTGTTTCCTTTGCTGTGCAGAAGATCTTTAGCTTGATTCAGTCCCATTTATTCATTCTTTCTCTTAGATTATGAGTCTTTTGAGTCCTACTTTGGAAGTCATTCCCTATACCTACATGTTCCAGTGTATTTCCTACTACTTCCTGTAGTTGTTTGAATATTTTAGGCCTTGTATTAAGGTGTTTGATCCACTCTGAGTTGACTTTGCAGGGTGAATGACAGATCTAGTTTCAGTCTTCTACATGTGGATATCCAGTTTTCTCAGCAACATTTGTTTTAGAGGCTGTCTTTTCTCCATTGTGTGTTTTGGGCTCCTTTGTTGAAGATCAATTGGCTGTAGCTGCGTGGGCTTATGTTTCAGTCTTCTATTCTAATCCATTGGTCTTCATGTCTGTTTTTGTGCCAATACCATGTTCTTTATTGTTATGACTCTGTTGTATAGTTTGAAGTTGAGAATTGTGATACCTCCAGCATTGGACTTTTGCCCAGAATTCCTTTGACTATTCAAGGTCTTTTGTGTTTTCACATGTATTTTAGGATTGATTTTTCTATCTCTGTGAAGAATGTCATTGGAATTTTGGTAGGGATTGCTTTGAACACATAGATTGTTCTGGGTAGTATGGCCATTTTCACAATGTTGATTTACCAATCCTCAAATATGGGTGATCTGTTTATCTTTTGATAAGATCTTTTGATCTTATGGTCATTTTCTTTTAAATATTTTACTTTTCATAGAAAAGGTATTTGGTTTTGTTGGTATTTCAAGGAACTTTATTATATCTGAGACTATTGTAAATGTGATTGTTTTCCTGATTTCTATTTTACACTGTTCATTGTTAGTATATAGGAAGAGTATTTATTTCTGTATATTAATCTTTTATCTTGCTACTTTGCCAAGAGTTTATGATTTCTAATAGTTTTTTGGTATTTTTAAGGTCATTTAGGTATACAACCATATCATCTGCAAATAGGGTAATTTGGACTCTTCCTTTCCTATTTGAATCTCTTATTTCTTGCTCTTGTCTTGTTGTTCTGGCTAGGAATTCCAAACTACATTGAATAGGACTGGGGAAAGTGTACATCCCTGCCTGATTCCTGACTTTAGCAGAAATGGTGTCAGTTGTTCTCCATTTAGTATAATGTTGGCTGCAGGTTTGTTGTATATAGCGTTTATTATGTTAAGGAACATTCCCTCTATTCCTAGTTTCTTCAGAGCCTTTATCATGAAAGGGTGTTGAATTATGTCAAAGGCTTTTTCTGCTTCTATTAAGAGGATCTATTTATATGCTATATTACATTTATAGATTTACACAGGTCAAATCATCTTTGCATCCCTAGAATGAAACTGAATGTTATGGTGTATGATCTTTTTCATGTGGTGTTGAATTCTATTTGCCAGTATTTTGCTGAGAATCTTTGTGTTTATATTCATTAAAGATATTGGTATATAATTCTCTTTTTTCATTGCATCTCTATTGGGTTTTGGAATGAGTGTAATGCTGGCTGCATAGAATGAGTTTGGAAGTATTACTTCCCTTCTATTCCCTGGAAAAGTTTGAGGAATATTGGTGTTACTTCTTTAAAGGTTTGGTATAATTTGGCTATGAATCCATCAGGTTTGGGTCTTTTCTTTTGTAAGGGGGCTCTTTATTACTGCTTCAATATCATTGCTTATTGTAGGTCTATTGAGTTGGTTGAAATGTATCCATTTTGTCTAGATTTTTCAGTTTACTTGAATATAAGTTTTGAAAGTATTCTCTAATCATTATCTGTTTTCATTAGTATTTGTGGTTATATCCCAGTTTTCTTCTTTGAATTTATTAATTTGGTTCTTTCCCCTCTTACTTTTTGTTCTGTTGGCTAAAGTTTGTCAATCTTTTCAAAGAACCAAGTTTTTGTTTCATTGGTTCTTTGTATAGTTTTTTTCATCTCAATCTCATTGATCTCAGTCCTGGATCTTTATTATTTCTTTCTGCCTGTCTGGTAGTTTTGGGTTTGGTTTGTTCTTGTTTTTCTAGAAGACTACGGTGCATTATAAGGTTGTTTATTTGAGAAGTCTCTGTTTTTAGTGTAGGCATTTCTAGCTATAAAATTACAGGTATAAATTTTAGCATGGCCTTTGTTGTGTCCAACTGATTATGGTAAGTCATATTTTCATTAAGAAATTTTTGATTTCTGCCCTTATTTCTTCCATCACTCACTAGTCATTTGGCAGTGTGTTGTTCAGTTTCCATGTGTTTAATGTTTTCTGTGGTTTCTTTTTTGGTTGAGGTCTAGTATTATTCTGTAGTGACCTGTTATGATACACAGGGTTATTTCTATTGGATATTTTTGAGACTTGTTTTGTGTCCTAAAATATGTTCCATTTTGGAAAATGTTCAAATGAGCTGCAGAAAAGAATGTGTATTGCTTAGATGTTGGGTGAAATAACTCTGTAGATGTCCATTTGGTCTAATGTGTGCAGTTGCTCTTAAGTTTCTTTGTTGATCTTTTACCTGGATGACTTATGTATTGATGACAGTGGAGTATTCAGGTCTTCCACTGTCATTGTTAGGTTCTATCTGTGCTCTTAGGTCCATCAGTGTTTTTTTTTCCAATGTAGATATGTGCCTCTATATTTGGTGTATATATGATAAGCATTGATATTTCCTCTTGATGAATTGTTCATTTAATTACATGAAGTGACATTCATTATCTCTTCTGACTGGTTTTACTGTGAAGTCTACTTTGTCACCTGTGAGTATAACCATTTCTGCCTGTTATGAGTCTATTTGCTTAGAAAACTTTTCAACCCTTTGACTTTAAGCTACTGTTTTTTCTTTCAGTGAGATGAGTCTCTTGTAAGCAACATGTGGGTGGGTCTTATTTTTTTTACTCACAGTTTGCTATTCTATATCTTTTGATTGGGGCATCAAAGCCATTTGCATTCAGTGTTGGAATTGAGAGGTGCATAGTATTTCCAGTCTTTTTTATTAACCTGTTGTTTACTTATTAACTATTCCTTTTTGATTAAAAGGGTTTATTCTTTCTTAAGTCTTCCTATCTCACTCTATATTCTTCTTCTGTGTCAGAGTTCTTTAAGTATTTTCTACAGTGCTGGCTTGTTAGTCTTGTATTCCTTTAGTTTTTCCCTGTGGAACGTTTTACTTTGTCCTTCAATTAGTAAGGATAGTTTTGCTGGATAGACTAGTCTAGGTTGACAGACATTTTCTATCAGGGCCTGAAATATGTCTTTCCATGACCTTCTTGCATGCATTTGTGTTGAGAAATCTGCTGTTATTCTAATGGTTTTCCTTTATATGTGACTTGTGTTTTCTCTTTTGCAGCTTTCAGTATTCTTTCTGTTATGTATGTTGAGTGTTTTGATTATATGTATGGGAGTGTTCTTTTTTTGGTCCTGCCAGTTTTGTGTTCTATAAGCTTCCTGCAGCTGGGTGAGTCTCTTTTTTAAAAGGTTAGGGAATTTTTAAGCTACTATTCTATTGAATAGGTTGTCAATGCCTTTAGCTTGTATCTCTCCTCCATCTTCTATAACCATGACTTGTAGGTTTGGTCTTTTCATGGTGTTCCAGATGTCTTATATTTTCCATACTTGTTTTCTTTAGATTTTTTCATGATCTTTTATTGTTTGCTCCAATTCCTCTCCTTTGTATTCTGTTCCTGATACTCTGTTTTCAATTTGATCCACTCTGATCTCCAAGTTTTATTTGGGATGTTGTTATTTAGGATTTCTCTATCTTCATTGAGTTCCTCTTTCATATCCTGTTTGATTGAATTCTCTGAGCTCTTTTACTTGTTTATTCATATCATTTTTGAGATCAGTCACTAGTTTTTGTGTCTCTTTTTTGAGCTCATTATTCATTCCTTCTAATATTTTTTGGAATTCAGAATTTGATATTTCCTTCTCTTCACTGTTGTTTAGACCCTTAATGGTGGAGTTAGCTTTTGAGGGGAGTGTTGTCTTTTTGCTTCACGTTTCTGTGTTGAGGTTTATGCATCTGAGGTTTTTGGTTTGGGGTTCCAGTCCTGTGTACCCCATTGTTGGCATTTTTGAAGGATTGTACAGGTCTGGACTGAGGTTGAGCTCTGCTGTATTTTCTTGTCTCAGGATGGAGGGGTTAGTTTCTCAACATCATTATCTTCAGCTTCTTATTCTCAGGATGCTAATTTCTCTCTCATGTTCCACAAAGAGAAAGAAGGCCTAGCTACTAAAGCTATCTCAGTTATTGAACTGTATCCTTGGAGTTGCAATAATTCCTGATGAAGATCAGTTAGTGCTATTGTTGTTTGGTTTTCAGTTGGAGCAAAAATAAATCTTCATGGTCCCAGAAGGCTAAAAGTACTAGCAGTTTTGGTGGGACAGAGACAGAGGGAAAGGCCTAGTGGGTAAGAAAAAGTTTATGGAGTAAGAGTGGTGGCAGCTGAGCTAATATAAGGCATTAATTAAGAGGCAGACTGGGATGGGTATAAGAGATCAGGCAGGTAGTAAAATAGGGGAGAAATACAGAGAATATTGAACAGGTTGACAAACAAATATAAACTGTAAAACAAGAAGAAAAAAAACCTTGGAATCCCTTTATCTGTTGTAATTACTGGTAGTGAAGAAAGATTTTGGGAGAGTAGACAAGGAGAAAGGAGACTGAGAGCTAGTGAGTTGTTTTGCTGGTTGACAGATAGAAAGTATGGCAGGTAGAAAGTTTTGCAAACCTGAAGGTGGTTTATTGGGTCTTGTAAATACCTGAGAGGAGAGGGAGGGGGTTGAGAAAAAGAGGGATTAAGTGGAACAAGAAGGCAAAATCACTATTTGAATGCACAGAAAAAATAGCTGCAAGTTGATCTACAACAACGGGGATTGCATTTAATTAAAAAAACTTTTACAGCAAAGGCAAAAAATAGAATCAAGAGACAACCTAAAAAATTGAATAAATTATTAGGTAGCCATTCATTCTACAGGGTATTAATAAACAGATTCTAAAAAGAAGTAAAAAATGAATGTACCACTGAAAAGGACAAACAATTCCATCAATAAGTGGGCTAGGACCTAAACAGACTCTTGAAAGGAACAAGTACAAATAGTCAAAAATAATATGAAAACATTTCATCACCTTTGGCTAGCAGGGAAATGCAAATCAAACTACATTCAGATTCCATCTTAACTTAGATAGAGTTGCAATTTTCAAGAAAATAAAACAAATTTTGCAAGTGTGGAGGACAAAATATGAACCCTGGTGCATCACTGATGGGAATGCAAATTAGTACTGAATCTATGGAAATTCGAATGCAGTTTCATCACAAAACCAAAAATAAACATGCCATATCTTCCAACTATACTCTTACTGGGTATATACTTAAAGAAATAGAATCAGCATACGTGTACTCCCATGTATACCACAGCAGTATTCACAATAGCCAAGATATGGAATAGGCTTTAGTGTTCATGAACAAAGGAGTGGAAATAGAAAATGTGGCATATGTACACATTGGATCATTATTAATCCAGAAATAAGAAAGGAATCATGTCATTTCCAAAAATATAGGTGGCATTGGAGGTCCTCATGTTAAGCAAAATAAGCCAGACTCATAAAGTTAAACATCCTATTTATTTTCCCATATGTGGAATCTAGAGAAAATATAAGTATGCAAAGATAACATGAAAGTAGGAGGATTATTAGGGCAAAGTAAGGTACTAGGGGGAAGAGGGGATGGAAAAGAGAGGCTAGTTTGTAGCCTATACATACATTACATTCTTGTATGAATAGAAGTCCTTTTGTCCATAAAAAAATTTCAACTTACTGTGAAGACACAATTTTGCTTTATGTCTGAACACCTTTATATCTATCCTGTTGCCATACATTTTGATAATCACTTTTATCTTTCCCAATTAATGTTGATGCATAAACATAATCCCAAACTATAGAAACTTAAATGATCCTGGGATGACTTGAAGACTTGGGGACATTCAATGACAGGGGGATAAAATTATTTGAAATAATTTCATAATTCTGAATCATGTATAAAATGATTGGAAAACCAGATCGCTGACTAAAACATCTATTCATGGATTCCCCTGTAGTTTTGTTTTCTTCACAACATGGAAGTATCTGGCTTGTTGGTGTTCTTATGATGCTGTTTAAGCAGTGATCCATAAGATGGAAACTAGGGTCTTTCTTGAATTAGCCTCAAAATCATATGTAATCAATTCTATCCTATTCTACTCATTGAAGAGTTAGAAGCCCACCTGGATTCAAACATGAGGAAAATAGACTCTTTTACTTGATGGTAGTGTGGCAAAGTTCTAAATTTTTTTTGAGATGAGGAGTTTTATTATGGCCATCTTTGGAACAGAAGGCCTCATGCACCAGTCTGTGTCTGCTAATTGTTTGAGATTTACTAAAAAATCGTACACTCCTTTAGTTACTTGCTAAACAAGTGATTTTCTGTCACAGATGCAGATTTAGTTCCTTGGTATGTATGGGTGAATACATTATTCTACAAATGGAAATAATTTAATAAAGGAAGGTAGAATATATTATCAAAGTTGTATCATGTGGAGAGATTCCAAGATGGTGACTAGAGGGTGGAAGCAGAAAGTGTGCTTCCTAAATTAAAATCTTGGAGAGACTCTGGAGATACATCTTGCAGGAAAAACCACCAAGAAGAGGCAAAACTCTGACTCCTCCACACCCCCAGCCCATGCATAGCATCCCCACTCAACAATAAACGGAGAAACCAGGAGGGCTTCCACACCACCAAGTGAGCTAAGCAGCACATGGTAAATCACCACAGCCCACTGGACAGACTGACCCCCACCCAGGGAAAAAAGAGGAAAAAACCAATCTGAATAATAAACAAGTAGCTGAAAAAAAAAGACATTTAGCAAAGAGGGCAGGACTCCTCAGCTCTGGAGAGAGGGGGAGGAACAATCCCCACTTGAACTGTGAGTAAACAAGCCAGCAGGAGAAGGTAGGAGTGGCAGCACCTCCCTCTCAGTGTGCTTGGAGAGGGGAAGTCTTGTAAAAGTGGCTAAAGCATAGCACACTCCATAGGAGAATGGGAGAAAGGCACTCTTTCACACGATCTGTAAATAAACAAACCTGTGCTAGAAGGCAGGAGTGGCAGCACCTCCCCCAGTGTGCTTGGAGAAGGGAAAGCTTTTAAAAGCTGCTAAAGCATGCCACGCCCCATCGGAGAGTGAGGGAGGGACACCGCCCCACACAAACTCTAAATAATAAAAATAAGACTGCAATTGTAACAGGTGGGTAGGGCTGCATACTGGAGAAAACAAAAGGGGCATGCGGCCAGGAGAACTCTAAACAAACAAAGCCTGTGTGTCTAGGGGAGTGTAAAGCTCATTCCTGAGATCTGCATAAATAAAGTCTGCAATAACAGAAGGCTGAAAGTAGGTGGCAGATGAGCCGCAGCCCTAGATAGACATTCACAAAGCTGTCTCCAGACTCTTTTTTTTTTGTTGTTGTTGTTCTTTTCGTCCTTTGATGAGACAACAACAGAACTAGGACCGGATGCTGAAGGACTGTTTGAAACTGTATTGCATTTAAATTTGGGATTTATTTGTTTTGATGTGTTCTGCTTTTTGTTTTTTTTGTTGTTTGTTTGTTTTTTCCTCTTTGATGAGACAACGGCAGAACTTCTTCCCAGACACCAACACCAGGACTGGAAGATGAAGGACTAACATCAAAATTATTAAGACTGAAACTTTATTGCATTTGAACTTGGGGATTTTCTTTTTTTTCTGTTTTACTATCCTCTGTCTGTTGCTCTAATGCCTGTATAGCTCACCATTGATTAGTAGACTACCTCTGACTGTTTATTTCATTGGCTCTATTTTTTTTTTGTGTGTGTGGTTTGGGTTTTTTTTCCCTCTTTCTTTACCTTCTTTGCTTTCCCTCTTCTATCACCCTTCCACTCTAGAAATCACCATTGTTACTATTACAAGCTAGACAATACAGAATTACACACAGTACAGGGACAGTAATAATAGCAAGAGCAATGATAGAAAGGTGGAAATAAGAGGGAAACCATTTTTGCCCCAATAATAAATTAGTACAGGAACCAGAAGGAAATGAAGAAAACAGATGCCCAGATCCAGACTCCAAAAAAACGAAGATAAACTATGCCAAAGAACCCAATGAAGCCCACAAGAACAATATGAAAGAAGAAATCCTGCAAGTAATCAATGGGAATTTTATAGAGATGATACTAGATATGGTTAACCAAAAAGTACAAGAGACACTCAAGAAATTCCAAGACAACAAAAATAGAGAATTTGAGAAAGCACAAGAAGAAATAAAAGAAACTATAGAAGCACTGTATAAACACCAAAGTGAAACAAAGAACATGATTAATAAAGATAAAAATGAACTCGGAATGAAAATAGATAATATCAAAGAAAACCTAAGAAATGCAAAACAAAAAAGGAAAGCCAACCCAGTAGAATAGAACAAGCAGAAGACAGAATCTCAGAACTGGAAGACAAAATGGTAATTAAAGGAAAAACTGAAGAACTATTAAACAACTCAAGACCTGTGAAAAGAAAATGCAAGAACTTACTAACTCCATCAAAAGACCAAATCTGAGAATCATGGGCATTGAAGAAGAAGAGGTGTAAGCAAAAGGAATGTATAAAATATTCATCAAAATAATAACAGAAAATTACCCATACAGGTGCAGGAAACCTCCAGAACAGCAAACAGACCTGACCAAAATAGATCTACCCCATGGCATATTATCATTAAAACAACAAGTACAGAGACTAGAGAAAGAACATTGAAGGCTGTAAGAGAGAATAAACAAATAACATACAAAGGTAAACCCATCAAAATCACAGCAGACTTCTCAACAGAAATATTAAAAGCAGAAGAGCTTGGGGTGAAGTCTTCTAGGCACTGAATGAAAATAACTTCACCCTAGGATACTCTACCCAGCAAAACTATCATTCAAATTTTCTTCCAGCCTTTCATCCTAAGCCTATGTTTATTTTATCGATGAGATGGGTCTCCTGTAAGCAACAAATTGTTGGATCTTCTTTTTTAATCCAGTTTGTCAAATGGTGCCTTTTTATGGGGGAATTAAGTCCATTAACATTAAGTGTTGTTATTGACAGGTATGTGGTGATTCCTGTCATTTAGTTGTTTTAGTTTTTTATGGGTTTGATTGTGTGTAGCTAAATCGATGTTACTGTCTCCTTTCTTGCTTTTTCTTTTCCTGTAGTTTGGTGCCGCCTGCCCTTTCATGGTTATGTTGGGTTTCACTTTCTGTGTTCAGTATCCCTTGAAGAATCTTTTGCAGTGGTGGCTTTGTGGTCACATATTGTTTTAGTTTCTGCTTATCATGGAAGACTTTTATTGCTCCATCTATTTTGAATTTAAACTTGTACATTTATCTCCTAAACTTCCAGAAATATGATTACTGCTGTCACCTTTATTCTCATGTCATTGCTGACTTATTGGAGGTATTTGGTGAAAATCTTGCCAAACAAAGCTACAAGCACCTCAAAACAGGTCGCACCTTGAATCAATTATGTGCCATGTTAAAAAATTTCATTCTACTTGGCAGGAAGGTTAAGACCTTCCTTCACCAGATAAATTGTATCACCAATTATAGTCTCTCTCTTCTTTAATTCTCCAAGCATTATTGCATTCCTTCCTCCATTGTCTTAACTCATATTTCCTGAACACTTTGTATTTACTAAACATTAGGCTAAATGCAGAATTAAAAAAAACATGGGGTAGATCGAAGTTCCATCTCTTGTGAGGCTTATAGTTTAGAGAGGAGGAGAGAGAGCAATTAAACAACAACAACAAAAAAAACTCACAATGAACAGCAGCTGAGAAATGCACAGGATATCTTTCTGGAGAAATACAGGAAAGCACAGATTCAGAGACAGGATGAGCTGTCCAGTGAGGAGCATCTGCCAGCTGAAGGAGGAAGGCTCTCTATGGCCCACAGGATAATCCATTCCCCTGTCTTGGGTTTTCTCTCCCTGCTGCAGAGAGTAGCTCAGAATGTCTGCCTTTGTGATGCCATGACCTCCACTGTGACATATACTGTGAACTTCACTGACCAGTGGAGCATGCAGACCTCAGAAGTAAGGAAATGGTAAGTGTGAGAGAATGGTAGGTGTAGGGATTGTTGTCCTGGTGACTTTTGGGGTGGGGCTGGGCTGCAGCCCTACTGGTTTCCTGTCCCTGTTCTTGTCCCTCCAGTGACATGGGCCTCGCTAGCATCTATGGGCTGCTTAAGCGTCCACAGTTTAGCATCTCCACAGACTGTGGTGAGGACAAGGTGCCATCTGTCATAGCACTGAGAGACTTAATTCCAGTGATGCCCACATGGTCATTTTCCCATTCAGGGCACAGCACCTGAAACCTCACTGCAAACAAGGTCAGGCTTCCTGATGTTATGATCTAGAGGTTCTAAATTCACACTTACCTGTAGTTTATGATCCATTTTGAATTAATTTTGCTAAAAAAACCTTTGTCTAGTTAATTTCCTTGTATACAGATATCAGGTGGTCCAGGAACATTTGATGAGAAGACCTTACTTTCATCATTGTATACCTTTGCTTCTTTGTCAAAGGTCAATTGATTCTGTTTCCAGGGTTTTCTGTTTGGTTTTGTTCATTTGTTTATTCTTTCCCGAAAGTACTCTGTCTTGACTTTTGTAGATTTATCTTTAAGTCTTAAAATCAGGGAGTTTCAATCCTGTGTACTATGTATTCAGTATTGTGTTGACCATTCTGAGTTTTGTGTCTTTCCATAGAACTTTAGAACCCAGTTTTTGTTACTAAGGTCATAACTTATTAGGATTTTTGTTGAGATTTGTGTTGAATCTGTACTTCAAATTGAACACTCACTTCTTAATATTGAATATTCCTATTCTTTCCTTTTTGGGACCTACATGAACCTAGGACTGTGTACATGCTTACCATGTCCTCTGTCACTGACAAATACCCACAGCCTGATCATTTGCAGTTTGAATTGGACTTACATGCCTATTATTATTCTCAGTAGTTGTGATGTATAACTTTAAAAATCCATTGTAAGATTTAATTTGCTAACATTTGTTGAGGATTTTTGCATCTGTCAGTATGCAGTTTTCTTTTTTTGTGTGTAATGACTCTGTTTTGGTATTAGGGTAATTTTAGTCTCACAGGATGAGTAAGAAAAGTTTTACTCTGCTTTTATGTTCTGGAAAAGATTGAGTAGAATTGGTATAAATTCTTATTTAACTGGGAAAATTACCAGTTACTTAGTTAACTGAGAGAATTACCAAAATCATGTAGGTTTTATTCTTCCTTTTCAGAATAGTTACTAGTTTTTGATTTGTTTCATTGGACACACACACACACACACACACACACACACACACACACACATTCACTCATCTATTCATAGTGTTTATCTTTCCCTGTGTGCCCTTTGGTAGATTGTTTCAAAGAATTTGTTCATTTCATCTAAGTTTCCAAGTTGGGGCATGGAAATGTTGATAATATTCTTTTCTGGTTATTTTATAGTGTGTGGTACTGAAGATCCCCTTTTCATTCAGTCATTTTTATGTTTTTGTTCTTTTTGCTCAGCTTGACTAGAAGTTTAGCCATTTTATTGATGTAATTGAAGAAGCAATTTTTGAGATTGCTGGTTTTCTCTGTTGATTACCTGTTTGCAGTTGTAATTTATAATTGTTATTTTCTTGTGCTTGACTTAGATTTCTCTCACTTTTCTTCCTCTAGTTTCCTAATGTGGAAGATTAAGTAATTGATTTTACACCTCTCTTCAGGTTTATGTACTATTGTTCTAGTTTTCCCCCAAATGTTGCTGGTGTTTCATGCCAGTTTTCATAAAATGTACTTCCATTCTAGTTCTTTGAGGCATTTAGATTTCTCTTGAGACTTTGTGATTTTTGTCTCCGATTATTTAGAGGTTGTCCAACTATTTTTCTCTTACTTATTTCTAGTTTAATTTTAATGTATTCTTAGAACATACTTTTCTATGTTTAATAGTCTTTTTGTGGGATGGGGGTTTGTACTCAGGTCCTCCTGCTTTGAAAGCAGGTGCTCTACCACTTGAGTGACAACTCCAGTTTATTTTTCTCTGGTTATTTTGAAGATGGGGTCTCGTGATCTTTTGCCTTGGCTGTCCTGGAACTGAGATCCTCCCTATCTTAGCCTCCCTAGTAGCTAGGATTATGGATGTGAGGCATTGTTGCTCATTTTTAACTAGTTTTTGATATTTGTTTTATGACTCAGAATACAGTCTGTCTTTGTGAATAGCCCATGTGATCTTGAGAAGCATGTGCACTTTTCTGCTGGCTGAAATGTAAATATGAATTAAATCCAGTTGAACGATGATGGTGTTGAGCTAAATTATACTAACACTGATTTTCTGGCTTACTTATCTGTCATTCATTGATACTGGTATATTGAGTCTCCCCCTGTGATTGTAGAGTTTTCTGTTTTTAAAAAAGTGGTTTTTTCAGCATTGAAGATCCAGCCAGTGGCCTTGTTTATACTAGCCAACTTCTTTACCACTGTACAACTCCATTAAAAATTAGTTTTTCTTTGTGTTCTTGAGGCTCTGTGACTCTCTTGTTAGAGTATATTGCTAGGAATTCTAAAATGATTTTAAGTAGTAAAGAGCACAGTAGAGTCATCTTTCCACTTATGGCATTCTGCTGTGGCATTAGTCAATGGAAACTTAGAAATTGTTCTGCTTGCTTAAATTTGTCCTGGAGTACACTTTATGCAGGCTGTCAAGTGTTCTCTCTTGGTGCAATCACATTGGATATCAATTTCACATGCATCAGATGGTAACTGCATGCATGTAACTCATTAGGGACTGAATGCCTGGAGTGTCGTTTGGAGGTTGATCTTCTAGACACCACTGTGAATGTGGGACAAATGAATAGACTGGAGGAAAAGGCTGGCTCAGCTCCATGGCAAACACAGAAAACCAGATAGGACAGAGCTCAATTCTCGGTGACCAGAAGAGGGACATTGTCAAGATAGGGTCTGTCTCAAGAGTTCACTTGGTGACTATTTTCCCCTAGTTTGTGTCTACACATTGGGATCTACTCTAGGTGTTTGACAGTGATTATGAACATGCTTTTCTGGCAGGATCCTCTCTACTTAGGGCCATCTGGGAGTGAAACATGCTACATAGTGACCAGCATTATGTAGCAGGTCAGAGGGCAACTGAAGAGCGGTTGTCCAAGCAAGTCAATGGAAATGCAGCCAGTAAGCACGGATGTGAAGAAGCAGATGACAAAGAAGGAATAAGCCTTGGGTGTAAGGTATGAGAGGCCATTAGGACCAAGTCAGTGGGTAGATAAGGGACAACAAAGACTTGATAGTCTCTGGATGAAGGTCAATAGTTCCCAACACATCACACAACTGCTGTGTGACTCAGTCATTGCATTCCTAGGTTTTCTAGAAAATACATTATACAGCAATGGATTGAATTTATGAAAACTTTTTGAGGAAAGTTGATAGATGCACAAAAATATTCACATCTGTATTTAGGTTTATCCTTTCTAGTTCATGGCCTTTCCATTTATCCTTGTTTAATCATCCTTCATCAATTGATACATAACTTGTATGTATCTGTATACATATACAATATATACACACATATGTCCATTTTCTTCTCATATTTATCCCTGGAATTTTTAGGATTTGTTAATAACATGAAACTTTCACATTTTCAATTTATGTTTTCTATGAAAAATATTCTTTCTTATATCAAACAAACTAATTTCTTGGTTCCAATCCTTTCACTGACAAAAATCTCTTGAATTCTTAAAGGTATGCTCTCATAATGGCAGCCCATTCTTCTCTGTTCAATAGTTCATAGCTCTTATTTCTTTCCATTTACATTGTTAATATGATGCTTACTTATACATCTGTCCACGCACTTCTTTCTGTTACCTTTTATTTTCAACGGGACAGGTAAAATGTACTGGCCATAAAACACTCTGTTCATGTTGCAATTTGAACCCATGCATTTAGCAAATGAAACATGTTCTTAGACTTTTACATTCCTCAGCATGTTTATCAAGAGATGGACAAAATATTTCTTGGTTTGTGGTCATTATCTTTTTTTCCTTCCCTATTAATTTTAGGAATTTCATTAATGGCGTTGAAATCTTCTTACTGAATAAAACACAGATGGTTGTTTTGTGACTCTTTTCTGCAACTATTGGGAGAATATTTGAGTTTAGTATTTTGCATCTATTTGTGAAAATTAGCCAAAAGTATTCCTTTGTAGTCACATCCCAGTTGGATTTTTATGTGAACTTGACCAATGTTTTTTAAATGAAAGGATGAAAATAACAGATGGATGGATGGATGGATGGGTGGATGGGTAAAGGAAGGATGCACTGATGAAAGGCAGGGAGAAAGCACAAATTATAGAAGCTCATATACTTGAAATATACTTTTGTTTCCAAACTTTCAAGTATATTTCATCACATTAAGTACTTCATATGCATGAATGAAAATAGAATGATGAAATTATTTTTAAAGGAGGAGAGATGAGAAACAGATATAAAGGAGGTGAATTGATCAAAGTACATTATGTGCATGTATAGAAACATCACAACGAAACCACTTTAGAAAATTTATGCATGCTAAGAAAATTTTTAATAATGAAAATTTTTTAATAGCCTCAAAATTGGAAACATAATTTGCAGTTGCTCTGTTTGACCTCAACCAACTAAACTGCAAGTATTCTCCTGACTCTTCCGTAAATCCAGCAAAGCCCTCCCCACAGCACCTGGCTCCAATGACTGGTCTCCTGGAAAAAATCTTCCTCACCTAGAAATTGAACTTCTATTCTCTTATTCTTATTTATTTTATCTGTTTGTCAAGCTCTTAATCTTATTTCAGTCACTAAATTGAATATTTGACTTTCCCCTTCAAAACCTGGTCTAGGAAGAAAAAGACAAAACTGTCTATATTAAATAGGAATTTCCTTATCTAGATTTCTGATGACTGTTGCATATAGAGGATGCAAAACTTAGTTCACACAAGAAACTTTTGATATTTATATCATATCCATGTCAGCTAAAACAAGCCCTGTCAATAAATGTTTAGTGAATAAATGAATGAAACAATGCCAGCAAAGAAGAAAGTGATGCAGATCTAGTGTTCCACTTGCGAACACAGTCAGATTTTGGGAAAATCCATCCCACATGGATCCACTCATTTTTGTGCTCAAGGCTGGAGCTAGGATGGGGAACATGCTGTAGAGACCCAGTGTATTCTCCTGTTTGCATAGATTTCCACATACCCATCTTGACCCTCCTCTTGCTCCTGTAAATACAATGCTTCCTGCAGTGTTGCTCTGGTCTGGGGAATTTAAATTCTTTAAATGCCTTTCTTTGTGTGCCATACATATTCACCACAAAACTACAACCCTAGTAAAGGTGATGACTACATCCTCCCCTGACCCTCCCTCACCAAGACCCTGGCGACCTCAGGAATATGGATTTGCTTGCCAGTAAATATTGGCTCCATTTTATAGAATTTGAAATAAATATAGGATGTACTCAGGTAGTTTGTATTTTGCTATTGCTTCTTTCACTCAGGATAACTACTGTAGGATTAGCCATTTTGGTGGGTGCATCTATAGTATCTTTTATTGCTGAGCTATAGTCCCTGAAGTACATGGATGACAATGTGCTTGAACTTCCATTCTCTTATTCTTATTTATTTTATCTGTTTGTCAAGCCCTTAATCTTATTTCAGTCACTAAATTGAATATTTGACTTTCCCCTTCAAAACCTGGTCTAGGAAGAAAAAGACAAAACTGTCTATATTAAATAGGAATTTCCTTATCTAGTTTTCTGATGACTGTTGTATATAGAGGATGCAAAACTTAGGTATAGGTATGCTATTAGGGTTTCTGTGGTTGGAAAACTCACAGAGGATGCAGCAGATTTTCTTAGATGTATATAGTCTGCACACTTGTCTATTTGAAACACATAGCCAACCAATCCTAGGATTTTGAAGGCCACATTAGAAAAAAACCCTGCAAAAATAGACCCAGGAATATAGCAAAAGGCAAATGTGTAAAGAGAAATGCAGAAGGAGTTAAGAAAAGATTCTGTAGCCAACACATAAAAGGCATGGAACTTTGCAAAAAGAAAAATGCTGTCTATCTATCTATCTATCTATCTATCTATCTATCTATCTATCTATCATCTATCTATCTATCTACCTATCTATCTATATTACAGTGCAGAACATCGGGTGATGTACCTGCAGGAATTTAGTACATCTTTTTTCTTTTTTTTAATTGTTTTATTATTCATATGTGCACACCAGGCTTGGGTCATTTCTCCCCTCTGCCTCCAGCCCCTCCCTTACCACCCACTCTGTCCCTCCCTCTCCCCCCTCAATACCCAGCAGAAACTATTTTGCCCTTATCTCTAATTTTGTTGAAGAGAGAGTATAAGCAATAATAGGAAGGAAAAAGGGTTTTTGCTGGTTGAGATAAGGATAACCAAACAGGGAGTTGACTCACATTAACATTAATTTCCTGTGCGTGTGTGTTACCTTCTAGGTTCATTTTTTTCTTTTATTATTCATATGTGCATACAAGGCTTGGGTCATTTCTCCCCCCTGCCTCCACTCCTCCCTTACCACCAACTCCGTCCCCTCCCTCTCCCCCCCACCCCCTCAATACCCAGCAGAAACTATTTTGCCCTTATCTCTAATTTTGTTGAAGAGAGAGTATAAGCAATAATAGGAAGGAACAAGGGTTTTTGCTGGTTGAGATAAGGATAGCTATACAGGGCATTGACGCACATTGATTTCCTGTGCATGGGTGTTACCTTCTAGGTTAATTCTTTTTGATCTAACCTTTTCTCTAGATCCTGGTCCCCTATTCCTATTGGCCTCAGTTGCTTTAAAGGTATCTGCTTTAGTTTCTCTGTGTTAAGGGCAACAAATTCTAGTTAATTTTTTAGGTGTCTTACCTATCCTCACCCCTCCCTTGTGTGTGCTCTCGCTTTTATTATGTGCTCAAAGTCCAATCCCCTTGTTGTGTTTGCCCTTGATCTAATGTCCACATATGAGGGAGAACATATGATTTTTGGTCTTTTGGGCCAGGCAAACCTCACTCAGAATGATGTTCTCTAATTCCATCCATTTACCAGCAAATGATAACATTTCGTTCTTCTTCATGGCTGCATAAAAATCCATTGTGTATAGATACCACATTTTCTTAATCCATTCGTCAATGGTGGGGCATCTTGGCTGTTTCCATAACTTGGCTATTGTGAATAGTGCCGCAATAAACATGGATGTGCAGGTGCCTCTGGAGTAACCTGTGTCACAGTCTTTTGGGTATATCCCTAAGAGTAGTATTGCTGGATCAAATGGTAGATCAATGTTTAGCTTTTTAAGTAGCCTCCAAATTTTTTTCCAGAGTGGTTGTACTAGTTAACATTCCCACAAACAGTGTAAGGTTCCTTTTTCCCTGCATCCTCACCAACACCTGTTGTTCATGGTGTTGCTAATGATGGCTATTCTAACGGGTGAGGTGGAATCTTAGTGTGGTTTTAATTTGCATTTCCTTTATTGCTAGAGATGGTGACCATTTTTTCATGTGTTTTTTGGCCATTTGAATTTCTTCTTTTGAGAAAGTTCTGTTTAGTTCACTTGCCCATTTCCTTATTGGTTCATTAGTTTTGGGAGAATTTAGTTGTTTAAGTTCCCTATATATTCTGGTTATCAGTTCTTTGTCTGATGTGTAGCTGGCAAATAGTTTCTCCCACTCTGTGGGTGTTCTCTTCAGTTTAGAGACCATTTCTTTTGATGAACAGAAACTTTTTAGTTTTATGAGGTCCCATTTATCTATGCTATCTCTTAGTTGCTGTGCTGCTGGCATTTCATTGAGAAAGTTCTTACCTATACCTACTAACTCCAGTGTACTTCCTACTCTTTCTTGTATGAACTTTAGAGTTTGTGGTCTGATATTAAGATCCTTGATCCATTTTGAGATAATATTGGTATAGGGTGATATACATGGATCTAGTTTCAGTTTTTTGAAGGCTGCTAACCAGTTTTCCCAGCAGTTTTTGTTGAAGAGACTGCTATTTTGCCATCGTATATTTTTAGCTCCTTTGTCAAAGAGAAGTTGGTTATAGTTGTGTGGCTTCATATCTGGGTCCTCTCTTCTGTTCCACTGGTCTTCATTTCTGTTTTGGTGCCAGTACCATGCTGTTTTTATCGTTATTGCTTTGTAATATAGTTTGAAGTCAGGTATCGTGATACCTCCTGCATTGTTCTTTTGACTGAGTATTGCCTTGGCTATTCGTGGCCTCTTGTGTTTCCATATAAATTTCACAGTAGATTTTTCGATCTCTTTAATGAATGTCATTGGAATTTTGATGTTAATTGCATAAAACATGTAGATTACTTTTGGGAGTATAGACATTTTTACTATGTTGATTCTACCAATCCATGAGCATGGGAGATCTCTCCACTTTCTATAGTCTTCCTCAATCTCTTTCTTTAGAAGTTTATAGTTTTCCTTGTAGAGGTCATTCACATCTTTTGTCAGGTTTACACCTAGGTATTTGATTTTTTTTTTGAGGCTATTGTAAATGGAATTGTTTTCATACATTCTTTTTCAGTTTGCTCATTGTTAGTGTATAGAAATGCTAATGATTTTTCTATGTTGATTTTATATCATGCTACCTTGTTGTAGCTATTGATGATGTCTAGAAGCTTCTGAGTAGAGTTTTTTGGGTCTTTAAGGTATAGGATCATGTCGTCTGCAAATAGGGATATTTTGACAGTTTCTTTACCTATTTGTATTCCTTTTATTCCTTCTTCTTGCCCAATTGCTCTGGCTAGGAATTCCAGTACTATGTTGAATAGGAGTGGAGATAGTGGGCATCCTTGTCTCATTCCTGATTTTAGAGGGAATGGTTTCAGTTTTTCTCTGTTAAGTATAATGCTGGCTGTAGGTTTGTCATATATAGCTTTTATAATGTTGAGGTACTTTCCTTCTATTCCTAGTTTTCTTAAAGCTTTTATCATGAAATGGTGTTGGATCTTATCAAAGGCTTTGTCTGCATCTATTGAGATGATCAAGTGGCTTTTTTGTCTTTGCTTCTGTTTATGTGGTTTATTATGTTTATTGATTTTCATATGTTGAACAACCCCTGCATACCTGGGATGTAGCCTACTTGGTCGTGGTGAATAATCTTTTTGATGTGTTATTGAATTTGGTTTGCAAGTATTTTTTTGAGGATTTTTGCATCAATGTTCATTAAGGCGATTGGCCTATAGTTCTTCTTTTTGGAGGTATCTTTGCCTGGTTTTGGGATAAGTGTAATACTGGCTTCCTAAAATGTGTAAAGCAATAAGGACAGAGAACATTGGATATTGTACTCAATAGCACTAATGGTAGGATTAAGTGAAGATTAAAGGGGAGGAACCAAAAACCCAATAATAAACCTCAAATTCAGAGGTGATGGCAACAAGTTGTACTGACTATAACTCTACAAGAAGGAAGTAAGGATCACTTAGTCATTAAAGTAGTACACATACTATAGACTAATTTTTAACTGGAAAATTAGAACAGATTTGCCTCAGACTATCTATGCCTTGTAGAACAGAGATGTGTTTAATCATAACAATACTTATTCCTCTAAGAATGTGTTTTATTCCTGAACCAATACAGAAAGTTTCTATCTGTCCTTAAGAAGATGATGTCACACTTAAGGGAAAATATGCAGCCTAGGGCCCTGCACTGGAGGCCAAGATGTAGACCTCTGTGGACACCATAACCTTCTCCTTGGTGCTGTGGCAAACAGGCAGGAAGGTGACCCTGACCCTGCACAACATCAGCGTGCTGAATGTCAAGAGTTTGGCTTCATTGAATGTGTCAGGCAGGTTCCTGGCCAGAAAAGCCATAGTGAAGTTTGCAAGGGCCAGAGAACCCAGGTATCCCAGGACACAGTAGAATGTAGTGACTGAGACCTTGTTGCACAAGATAATGGTGTGGCCATGTTCAGCATGTGTATCTGTGTCAATAAAGGGAGGAGCGGTTCCCGCCAGATTCCACAGAGAGTCAGTTGGATCAAGGTACAGATGGAGATGATGAAGTTAGGTGCTTGTGACAGCAGCAACTGCCTTACCCTTCTCCCTGAAGAACTGATTGTGAAGGCCAAAACCACAGTCATATTTTTTAGTTAAGGCAGTAGAAACAGCTACAGTGAACACAACTCCAAATATAGTCTGCTGGAGGATGCAGGTGGTTGTGTTGGGATGTTCAATGAATAGCAGGGAGTAGAGAAAACATCAGATGAGAGAGATGACCAAAGATGTAGCTGAGAGTTCTGTTATTGGCTTTGACAATGGCAATGTCTTGGTGCTTCATGAAAACTGCAAGAACACCAGCTGTGAGTGCAGAGAAGCACAGAGCCATGCCAGCCAGAGCCATCCCCAAGGGGTCTTCATAAGAGAGAAATCTCACAGCTTTTAGGAGGCAGTAGTTTCTCTCTGTGTTGTCATATTTATGATCTGGACACGTATCTAGCGAGGAGTGTGAATTGTCATTTGTCCATGTTTAGTATTTCTCTTTCTCTTATACTCATTCCCCTAAAGGTGCTCAGGTTGCTGATTTAGCCAACCTTTCCTCCTTTGTTGCTTTAGACACCAACTAAAACAATGCTTTGTTGAGAATAATTCCAAAAGAATACTTCCCATTTTTATGGTGACATATGTAGGTATTATGTCTTCTCTTGATTTATCTGGCATATCCACGACACCATTTTCTATTCTCAAAAATTCTAAATCCTCACAAATTAAACTACTATGTGCAATGGTCTCTTTTAAACCATATAGTAATTGAGAAAAGGTGCATATATATTGTGAGGGAGATAATTTGATAAGTTCCAGGGAAACAGAGAAGAACAATAGTAAGAGCTGTTATCACCACATTTCTTCCCATCTTATAACATGTACTTTTCACCACAAACATGCTTTGATTCACTACATCAATTTGAGCAGAAACCTGCATTAGACCTACAATTCTTCCAGGCTGTTTTTATTTTTCTACATGATTTTTTATTTATTTTTTAGAGTCTTTAATTGCCATCTTGATTATCATCTCTAGGTATTTTATGGTTTAAGATGTGAAAAATGTCATCTCTTAAAAAGTTATTTTATAGATGGCTTATGACTTGAATGTAGAAATAACCCAGGTTTTAATATATTGATGTCATATCCTGCTGTTTGTAAATCTAATGTTTAATTCAATTCTTGAGCTAGATTTAACACTTTCCCCATAATTCAATGTGAAATGATCATATTTCTTCCTACCTAATAGATGTATTATTTTTATTTGCTTTGCTGAAAATATTGTATTAGCCAGGATGAGATGCTGCAGAAGTGGTCATATTGGGTATCATTTTATCTCATTCTTGCTTCAGCATTGAACTAGAGCATGTGATGCGTGCTTTGAGATTCAGTAAATACCTTTAATGGGATTAAGGCAATTTACACTTACTCCTCATTTAGTAAGATCAGTTTTTGTTGTTCCTCTTTTGTAACTCATGAATGGGTATTAAATTTTAATATAATTTTTGTGAACTTACTCATATTATTTCTCCTTTGTAGAAGCTACCAAATTTGTTCATTTTATAGCCCGCTAAAATATCTAAATTTGGAGTAGGAAATGCAGATTTATTTCAAGAAGGAAAGTGATCTATGAAGATTTTTCCTTGTAATAGTACCCTCAGATATGCAAACCAGTCTTAGCTATCCTTATAAAATGAATTGGATTGTTCCATTTTTCCTATTCTTTCAAGGAGTTTGAGAAAATGAATGTTATTACATTCTTGAAATATTGAAAAATTTCTCTAGTGAAGATTTTAGTGAACATAAAAGATTGCTGGAAATGTGAGAGAGCAAGATTGTGGATTGCTGAAAGGCTCTACTTTACCATGGCAATAAAAATCTGAAAGATAGCCTCAGGTTATTGTCTGCAAGGAAAGCAGCCAATTTAGTAGGCTACAAAAGAGGGTGCCAGTATGAGGACAGAAAATAGCTAGAGTTAACTTTCCCGAACTAACTTCTAAAAACACCTGTCTGCTTGGACACCCAGATTGGAACCAAAACCAGCTCCATACTGCTACCCTTGAGAGCCCCATTTTTCCCACTGTCCAGACCAGAATTGCTTCCTGTAAGAGCTATCAAGACAGTGATATGCAGAGCTAAGAGAAGATCTTCAAGTCAGTCAAATATCATCTGTGCATCACTGTCCATACCAGACAGAGGGGATTGGAGACCAAGTAGGTGAGCAAGATGGATTCATTTCTATGGGTACCACTCAGACCTGCTCAGTGTGTGGCAACAGATTCATTGGACCATTGAGAAATCCTTTGGCTAAGTGGATGTACTAAAGTTTTCCCACCTTAAATCTGCATGGGGGCTTGGTGAAACAGAGACTGATGTAGTATAAACAAAGCAAGCTGGTGGTTTAGATTTTTCAGACTCTGGTTTATGTGTGTGGAGTGTGAGTGCTGTGCACTCCACATGACTAAAACACCTGCAGTAAACATGAGAACAGAGCAGCATGCCTAGGTAGAGGGTTTCACTGAGGTGGTCTGAGCTGCAACCTATCTGTGGTAGCTGCACACCCACCCACTGAATGAGTGGCCCTGCTGCTCAGATCTCTCCACAGCTCAATAGCAAGTCTCACCTTCCATGGAGGCTGTACAGCTGGGCATTTCCTCTCTTTACAAAAACCTCTTTACAAGAAAAATCTAGTCTGGCAGACTAAAAAACTCCAGAGGAACAATTCTGCACTTATAAAGCAATTCCCATAATAACTATGGCAAGAGGGACTAACCTGAACAAAACATGGGGAATATAAACACCACTTTTCAGTGAAAAATTTAAAACATTTTTTCATCTAATTTGTTGTCATTTGACCATTTCTATTTTTTCTTTAAATTTGAGTACTTATTATCAGAATCTTTCCCTCTTTGTTTCTTAATTTTTTTTCTCCTTACATCCCAAGTCATTCTCAATGTCTTTTATAATTATATAGTGCTCTTTCTTAGTATTATTTTCCTGTATCTGCTTCCATTTCTTCCTATCTTCCTAGTCACCTCCCTTCCCTATGTCCATCCTCTATAGTACTCATTTTCCAATCTCTATACCATTTAACCAGTGTTAAGATCCTAGATTATCCTTAAAGGAACCAGAGATTTTTCCCCATAAAACATTAGTGTGGAGACAGATATGCATTCCAATTGTTACTTACACATTCAAATATTTGATTTATGGTAGAAATGTTGGCCTTGTTACTACAGTAAGTGCTCCATATATGTGAGGAATTAAAAGAGAAACTTGGGTCAACAACATGCAAATAACAGTGTAGAAATTTAAACATGAAAAACTAAGGCAAGAGGGAGGAAGATGGCCTATTGCTGACTGCCTCCAAGTATCTGAGCCACCATAAGCCTGAAAGAAACCTCAGATTCATGCCTGCTAGGGTAGGTTTTAAGATTCATTTCCTAAAATGAGGAAGCCAACATAACTATAGACCATACTTAGGGATTCCAACCTCTAAGTAATACTTTAAAAATGCAAATATGTCACAACAGGTGAGTGTTCTCTGGCAAGGACCCACTCCACCACACAACACCATAACTTTCCTAGTTTTGCTGAGTTTTTCATTTTTCTTTTACCTCTCCTCCTCTGCCTGGACCTGAGCTGTCTCCAGCCTGTGAAGATCACCAGGTGTACCAACATCAACATGTAGGGATAACAGCTGAGGTCAGGTCAGTTGCTAAACCACAGACAAAAGACAGTCATACACTGCTCACCTGCACTCACACTGATACCAGAGAGAAGAACCCATAAACATCCAGGACAGCAAGCCATTATCACTCATGAGAAGAACCCATAAACATCCAGGACAGCAAGCCATTATCACAGGTAAGCTTGGCTTGCAGGAAGCTGGTACCCCCACTCAAAAATGCCCCTCATCAATGGGATAGAGAGAATATGCCCACATCAGACTAGCTGGAATGCACCTGAAGATCTGTCTGCTGGAGGAGGGGCAGAGCCTGATGCTTAATCTGGTGAGTCTTTATCCATAGGAGGGGCAAATAGCTGCTCAGATGGCAGGAAATATTAATTCAAACACCCAGCAGAGGTCTCCTAGACAAATGAGCTGAATCTGAAGCCCACTTCCCCCTCAAATAAACAGGAATTGAAATGTATAAGAGAATGTACACACAGCTGCCCAGTGGGAATATTTGCAGACCTATCTTGTATGGAAGGGTCACAGCCCTGCTCCTGAGTCTGGCTCATCTCTGTCCATAAAAAGAGCCAGAGGGAACCTAGATGTGGATTCTGGACTCCATCCTAAGACTATGGGAAAACCATGAAGATTTTCAGAAAAGCCAGGCAGGTGATATGATATCATTTCGCCCCCAGCCTTTATAGTTTTTAAGAATACTTTTCAGAGAGATTCCAAGATGGCTGCTAGAAGGAGGAAGCAGAAAGCATGCCTCCTAAAGTAAAATCTTGGAGAGACACTGGAGATACACCTTACAGGAAAAACTACTGAGAAGAGATAAAACTGTGACTCCTCCACACCTCCAGCCTGCACAGAGCATCTCCACTTCACATTAAACAGAGAAACCAGGAAGGCTCCTGCACCACTGCCAGACAGCAGCACCCAGACAGCTTGGGAAGATGCAGACCACAAGGTGAGCTAAGTGGCACGCGGTATTCCCACAGACAACCCTGGGCCAGATCAGAATAGCCCCCTGGACAGACCAAACCTCACCCAGGGAAAAAAGAAAAAAAAACTGAATAATAAGCAATAACAACAAAAAAGACATGTAGCAAACAGAGCGGGACACCCTGAGCACCAAAGAGGGGGAAAGGGGAAATCCCTCACAACAAGTCGGCTCTAGAAGGCAGGAGTGGTGGCACATGCCCAGCAACCAGGAGCAGGAAAGCTTGTAAAAGTGGCAGTGGGAGGAAAACTCCATAGGAAAGGGGGGAAGGCCCACTTCCCATGTGAACTGTAAATAAATACACAGGCCTGAGAAAGGCCTGTGTCACTTCCCCCAGTGTGCTTGGAAAGGGGAAAGCTTACAGCAGTGGCGGTAAGAGACTCTAAGTAAACAAAGATTGAGGGGCTAGGAGAGTGTTAAGCTCACTCCTAAGATTTGCATAAATAAAGCCTCCAGCAACTGCAGACTGACAGCAGTGGACAGGTGAGCTGCAGCCTCAGATAGCCATTCACAGAAGTGTCTCCAGACTTGTTTTTTTCTCTCTTCCTTTGATGAGACAACAACCGAACTACACCTACATGCTGAAAACTTTCTGGAACTGTATTGCATTTGAACTTGGGAGAGTTTGGGGTGTTTTTTTATTTTGTGTTGTTTTGGTTTTTTTGGGTTTTTTTCCTCTTTGATGAGACAATGACAGAACTACTTCTGAGACACCATCTCCAGGATTGGAGGCTGAGGGACTAACACCAAAATTATTAAGACTGAAACTTTATTGCATTTGAACTTGGAGATTTTTTAAAAATTATTTTATTTTATTTTTTTTCATTTATTTATTTTTTTCAATCCTCTCTCTGTCTCTCTAATGCCTGTTCAGCTTACTGTTGATTAGTACACTATCTCTTCTTGTTTATATCTTTGAAACTTTTGTTTGTTTGTTTCTTTTGTTTTTTCTACTTGTTTATTTGTTTTTCCCTTTTTATTTAACTTCTTTGCTTTCCAGCTCCTCTCACCCTTCCATTCTAAATACTTAATTGCACACAATACAGGGACAATAACTACACCAAGGGCAATGACGAAAAGACAGAAAAAACAGGGAAACTAGTTTCCCCACAGCAAAAAATTAGTACAGGAGCCAGAGGAAAATGAAAAAAACCCAGATACTCAGATCCATACTCCACAAAATGAAGTTAAACTATGCCAAAGAACCCAATGAAGCCCACAAGAACAATCTAAAAGAAGAAATTCTACAAGTAATCAATGAGAATTTTATAGAGATGATACTGGATATGGTCAACCAAAATGTACAGGAGACACTCAAGAAATTCCAAGACAACAAAAATACAGAATTTGAAAAAGCAAAAGAAGAAATAAAAGAAACCATAGAAGCACTGTATAAACACCAAAGTGAAACAAAGAACATGATTAATAAAGAGATAAATGAACTCAGGACAAAAATAGACAACAGTAAAGATGAAGCAACTCAGGATATGGAAAATGTCAGAAAAAAGAATGAAACAGAATTTCAAAACAAAATGGAAGGCCAATCCAGCAGAATAGAACAAACAGAAGACAGAATCTCAGAACTGGAACACGAAATGGTAATTAAGGGAAAGACCAAAGAACTATTAGTTAAACAACTCAAGACCTGTGAAAAGAAAATGCAAGAACTCACTGATTCCATCAAATGACCAAACCTGAGAATCAAGGGCATTGAAGAAGGAGAAGAGGTGCAAGCAAAGGGAATGCATAATATATTCAACAAAATAATAACAGAAAAATTTCCAAATCTAGAGAAAGCTGTTCCCATACATATGCAAGAGGCCTCCAGAACACTAAACAGAGCAGATCAAAATAGAACTACTGCATGGCATATTATCATTAAAACAACAAGTCCAGAAACTAGACAAAGAATATTGAAGGCTGTAGACAGAAAAAACAAATAACATACAAAGGTAAATCCATCAAAATCACAGAAGACTTCTCAACAGAAACATTAAAAGCAAGAAGAGCTTGGGGTGAGATCTTCTGGGCATTGAATGAAAATAACTTCAACCCCAGGATACTCTACCCAGCAAAACTATCATTCAAAATAGATAGAGCAATAAAAGTCTTCCATGATAAGCAGAAACTAAAACAATATGTGACCAGAAAGCCACCACTACAAAAGATTCTTCAAGGGATTCTGCTCACAGAAAGTGAAACCCAACATAACCGTGAAAGGGCAGGCAGCACCAAACTACAGGAAAAGAAAAAGCAAGAAAGTAGAGAGTAACCTCAACTTAGGTACACACAATCAAACCTTCAAACAACTAAGACAACTAAATGGCAGGAATCACCACATACCTATCAGTACAAACACTTAATGTTAATGGACTTAATTCCCCCATCAAAAGGCACCACTTGACAAAACGGATTAAAAAGGAAGATCCAACAATTTGTTGCTTACAGGAGACCCATCTCACCGACAGAAATAAGCATAGGCTTAGGATGAAAGGTTGGAAGAAGATTTACCAAGCCAATGGCCCCTGAAAACAGACAGGAACAGCAATACTTATCTGTGACAAAGTAGACTTCAAACCTACATTGATCAAACGAGTTAAAGAAGGACATTCCTTACTAATAGAAGGGGAAATAGACCAAACGGAAATAACAATTATCAACCTATATGCACCCAATGTCAACACACCCAATTTCATCAAACATACCCTTAAGGACCTAAAAGCATATATTAACTCCAACACAGTGGTTGTGGGAGGCTTTAACACCCCATTATCATCAAGAGACAGGTCATCCAAACAAAAAATCAATAAAGATATCCTAGATCTAAAATATATCATAGATCAAATGGACCTACTTGATGTCTACAGAACATTTCATCCAACTTCTACACAATATACATTCTTCTTAGCAGCCCATGGAACCATCTCCAAAATAGATCATGTCCTAGGGCACAAAGCAAGCCTCAGCAAATATAAGAAAATCAAAATTATACCATGCATAGTATCTGATCACAATGCAATAAAATTAGAACTCAACATCAAAAGACAAAAACATGCAAACAGCTGGAAACTGAATAACTCATTGCTTAATGAATAATGGGTCATTGATGAAATAAAAGAGGAAATTAAAAAGTTCCTGGAAGTCAAGGAAAATGAAAACACAACCTACCAGAACCTATGGGACACAGCAAAGGCAGTCCTGAGAGGAAAGTTTATAGCCATGAGTGCGAATATTAAAAAGACTGAAAGATCCCAAATCAATGACCTAATGATACATCTCAAATTCCTAGAAAAACAAGAACAAGCAAATCTCAAAACAAATAGAAGAAGAGAAATAATAAAAATAAGAGCTGAAATTAACAAAATAGAAACCAAATAAACCATACAAAGAATTAATGAAACAAAATGTTGATTCTTTGAAAAAATAAAGAAGATCAACAGAGCCCTGGCAAACCTGACTAAAATGAGAAGAGAAAAAACTCTAATTAGTAGAATCAGGAATGCAAAAGGGGAGATAACAACAAACACCATGGAAGTCCAGGAAATCATCAGAGACTACTTCCAGAACCTATATTCAAATAAATTTGAAAACCTTAAAGAAATGGACAGATTTCTAGATACATATGACCATCCATAACTGAACCAAGAGGAATTAATCACTTGAATAGATCTATAACACAAAATGAAATTGAATCAGCAATGAAGAGTCTCCCCAAAAAGAAAAGTCCAGGACCTGATGGATTTCTGTTGAATTCTATCAGACCTTTAAAAAAGAACTGATACCAACCCTCCTTAAACTGTTCCATGAAACAGAAAGGAAAGGAAAACTGCCTAACACATTTTATGAAGCCAGTATTACACTTATCCCAAAACCAGGCAAACACACCTCCAAAAAGGAGAACTATAGGCCAATCTCCTTAATGAACATTGATGCAAAAATCCTCAACAAAATAATGGCAAACCAAATTCAACAACACATCAAAAAGATTATTCACCACGACCAAGTAGACATCATCCCAGGAATGCAGGGATGGTTCAACATACGAAAATCAATAAACGTAATAAACCACATTAACAGAAGCAAAGACAAAAACCACTTGATCATCTCAATAGATGCAGAAAAGCCTTTGATAAGATCCAACACCATTTCATGAAAAAAGGTCTAAGAAAACTAGGAATAGAAGGAATGTACCTCAATATTATAAAAGCTACATATGACAAACCTACAGCCAGCATATACTTAATGGAGAAAAACTGAAACCATTCCCTCTAAAATCAGGAACTAGACAAGGATGCCCACTATCTCCACTCAACATAGTACTGGAATTCCTAGCCAGAGCAATTGGGCAAGAAGAAGGAATAAAAGGAATACAAATAGGTAAAGAAACTGTCAAAATATCCCCATTTGCAGATGACATCATTCTATACCTTAAAGACCCAAAAAACTCTACTCAGAAGCTCCTAGACACCATCAATAGCTATAGCAAGGTAGCAGGATATAAAATCAACATAGAAAAATCATTAGCATTTCTATACACTAATAATGAAAAAAACTAAGGAAGAATATATCATAACAATTCCATTTACAATAGTCTCAAAAAAATCAAATATCCAAGTGTAAACTTAACAAAGGATGTGAATGACCTCTACAAGGAAAAGTATAAACTTCTGAAGAAAGAGATTGAGGAAGACTGTAGAAAGTGGAGAGATCTCCCATGCTCATGGATTGGTAGAATCAACATAGAAAAAATGTCTATACTCCCAAAAGTAATCTACATGTTTAATGCAATTAACATCAAAATTCCAATGACATTCATTAAAGATATTGAAAAATCTACCGTTAAACTTATATGGAAACACTAGAGTCCACGAATAGACAAGGCAATGCTCAGTCAAAAGAACAATGCTGGAGGTATCACGATATGTGACATCAAACTATATTGCAAAGCAATAACAATAAAAAGAGCATGGTACTGGCATAAAAACAGAAATGAAGACCAGCGGAACAGAATAGAGGACCCAGATATGAAGCCACACAACTATAACCAACTTCTCTTTGACAAAGGAGCTAAAAATATACAATAGAGAAATAGCAGCCTCTTCAACAAAAACTGCTGGGAAAAGTGGTTAGCAGCCTTCAAAAAACTGAAACTAGATCCATGTATTTCACCCTATAGCAATATTATCTCAAAATGGATCAAGGATCTTAATATCAGACTCCAAACTCTAAAGTAGATACAGGAAAGAGTAGGAAATAATCTGGAGTTAGTAGGTATAGGTAAGAACTTTCTCAATGGAAAGCAGCACAGCAACTAAGAGATAGCATAGATAAATGGGACTTCATAAACCACAGTTCTGGAACATGTGAGAGCAACACGAGACGAAATTCTGAGACATGTGTTATATTTTTGTGCTTCTTTATTTTGGATACCTTTTGAAAAACTAAAATTCATAGGAAAAGAGACCCAAACAGGCATAAATCACTCTTTATATATTTTAAATCCAAGTCACCAAAAGTAAACCGTTCTCACTTGAAGTCCACCCCTCTTCAGCCAGTTTTCTCAGATATGGAAAACCCAATAATTCAGAAATCTTTCATTATTATTGTTGCTATCCACTTCCTTCTATGCACAGCTAAATTAGAGCCCCTCAGGTGAACAAATGCTAGAACACCAAGAACATTACAGATAATAAGTCCACGATCACAGCCACATAAAAATACTCTGTAGATGACATGGAAAATAAATATACTTTCCATATGAAAATCATCTTTACTAATGGACATGAAGAAGCCGTCCAATATAGCTTATTTTCCTAAGAAAGATGTAAAATTTTCTTGTCTTAGTTTACTTATGAAAATCCTATCCATCCTTGGACTGCATTGTATGAATAGAACATAATGTTATCTTCTTGTTTTCTTAAGGGATTCATTGCTCATTTGTTTCTGATTTCTTTCCTTCAAAGATGATGTGCTCACTTACCCACTGCCTTTCAAAAATCACTTAAGAAATTTAAGATATTTAAGGAGATAGAAATATTTGTCTTTATTTTAACATTACATATATATGTATCAAAACATCACTTGAAATATAATTATTAAGAAAAGTTTGTAGGTTTTTCATAGCAGTTATAATAGAAATGAAATGTATTTGTTAAAATCTTTTTCTGTAGTTAACTCCAAATTTTGATAAACATTACTGAAATACACAGTCACATAGTCATTGATTACAAATGTAGTATTGATGTTCTCTGCCCCTGTTCACAATTAAAAATAATGAAATATTTACAGACACATTTAAAAAAACTTTGTTTTAAATTCATAAATCTCACTAAAAGATTTGGCATACAATGCAGTTCTTTTTTTCTTCCACTCTTGGTTCTGTATTCTCGAGTCGTCTGTTAATACTATTTTCTGGTTTTCCTGATGAGAATCCTCCCTAATCCCAGTGAGGAACTCTATATCCGGAGAAAGCCCCAAGCCCAGTATGCATTTTTGATATTCTTATGACTAATCAATATATTTTGTCATCAGCACTTCCTGGTGACTTCCTGCTACATGGATTTCACCTCTTTCAGTTTCTTGAAGGCAATCTGATTCATTATTTATCACTTCACACCATGATTTAATGGGAAAATGCAAAAGAGAAAATAATATAAACACCCAGTGGCAGTTTCCTTACCTGTAGTATGGGTTTAATAATTACATACACCATGGAATTATTGTTAAGAAACTTTAAAAATTATTTTTCTTTAGTAGTAATGGGGTTTGAACTCAGAGCTCACATTTGCTAGGCAGGATCTCTGTCCTTTAATCTAAATCCTCATCCCTTTTTGCTTTCTTAGGAATGCTTAAAAAAATCTATTTGCATATACATAATCAGTATTGGCATGAAAATGTTGAAAGAAAAATAAACCCACCAAATTTTTTGCAGGTCAGGTGTGCAGGAAAATGGATTAATGCAGCTATAACCAAAACTCAAATTTTATGAAGACAGTTCCAATATCTTTGAAATAATAACTCTGAAGGAAATATTTTAAAAATTTCCTATTTTATTAACTGTAGTAATAACTAGCATTAATAGAACATTTTCTAAATGCCAGAAATTATTCTATGGCATATCCTTGGAGTAAGATGAAGTATGAAGAAATTTACATATAGATAAATTTGTTAAATTGTTTTTATGAATGCAGAGTGTGTGGATAGACTATATGCAGTTTCTTAAGAGTTTTTGGCCAGGGAAGATGATCACATTTGTAATCCCAGCTACTCTAGAGGAGGAGATCAACCTTGATAGTGGTATGAGGCCGGCCTATAAGTTTGCAACACCCATTTCAATCAATAGTCTAGGTGGTTGTTTAAGCTCTTCATAAAGCCATAGACAGGAGGATCAGGGTTTGAGGTCAGTCCTGGATAAATAAATGGGGCCCTACCTGAAAATAACTGAAGCAAAAAGGGCTGGAGTCATAGTTCCAGTGATAGCAAGCCTGAGTCCCTGAGATCAAACATTAATATCACCAAAACAATTTTTAACTCTCTTGCAATAATTCACTTTTGTAAATAATCATCCCCATTTATATGTGAGGAAATTGCCTGAGGTGTTCATATTATTTCATCTCATTTTTCTCTTTTGCATTTTCCCCATTAAATCATAGTGTGAAATGGCAAAATAATGAACCTGAGTTGCCTTTGTGTAACTGAAGAGAATTGTGATTCATGTATCAGGAAATATTGATGAAAAATATAATGATTAGACATAAGACTATTGGGACTGAGCCCTGGGCTCTGGGGCTTTCTCTGGAGATAGAGTCCTCCATTGTAAATATGCATGGTTCTCATCCAGAAAACAATGAAAGAGAATTTACAGGCCACTCGAGAATACAGTACCAAGAGTGGGAAAAAAGGAAATAACTCTTACAAACCAAAATTTTAATAAAATTTCATGGACTTGAAACAAACATATAAAAATAAAAAAATTCAAAAATTGTTATGAAACTTTATTTTTAATGATTAACAGGGGCAATGTATACTAATAGCTCATTTGTGATCAATTTATCAATTGTATCTATTTAAATTTCTATCACAATGTGGAGTCCACCACAGTTAAATAATTTATTTTACTTTGTCTTTTAAATGATATAAAAATCTAGATATTGATATTAATAATTTGATATCACATGATGTTTTAGTATGGATGTACAATGGGTAATGTTTAAATCAGGTTAAGCATGTCTATCTCATCAATCATCTTTCATTTGTTAAGTGATTTTTGAAAGACAAAAGAAATTTCCCTTCATCCTTGAAGAAGAGAAATAAGAAACCAAGAATTACAAAACCCCAGGAAGATAACTACTATATCATAATATTTTCTGATTCTCATCCATCCAGTTTAATTTAGTGTTCAGTCTTTATATGCAATCTAAGTCAAGGAAATTTAGAACTTTTTTCTTAAAATAAAATAAGAAATATTCTTCATTAACTTTAATTAGAATGACAATTAAATGGGAAAGGATAGTTAGTCCTTTCCATGTCACCATGAAAGTGTATTCTGTATTTTACACTGATCAAAGACTTCCTATTTCTAATAGTCTTGGTCTTATAACATTATTCAGATCAGTGTCCCTAAAGTAGGGGTGCATGGAAGGGTGAGGATAACAATGAAAAGTGAAGAAATGGTGCTACATTATTGGTTTGTCACATGTGAGAAACATTGCCAAAGGCATGTGAACCTCCAGAGAGAATAATTTAATTTTTTGACATGGATTTAAAATATATACAGAGTGCTGAGTGACTTTGTATTTAATTTTTCTGAGGAATTTTTTTTCCAAAAGATGTGCTAACAATACAGAAGCAGGAGAACTAACACATGCTTCAGAATTCCATCTCATGATGCTCTCAGAGGATCCAGAAGTGCAGCGCATTCTCTCTGGGGTGTTCCCTGTGCATGTACTTGATCACAGTGCTTGGGAATCTGCTCATCATCCCGTCCATCACTCTTACTTCCACCTCCACACCCCAATGTACTACTCCTCTCCAACCCAACCTTGGCTGACATCTGTTTCATTTCTACCACTGTCACCAAGATGTTTGTGAACATACAAACTTAGAGTAGAGTCATCATTTATGTGGGCTGCCTGAAACAGATGTCTCTTCTTACCAAATTTGGAAATGTGGATGACATGTTTCTGACTGTGAAGGCTATGGCCATCTGCCACCCCCTAAACTCCCCCAATGTTATGAATCCTAGACTCTAGAATTTTAGCTTGCATGTCTTTTTTGCTTAGCATTTTGGGCTGCCAGAGACACAATTTGTGTGTGTTACAGTTTACATATTTCACAGTGTGGTGATTTCCAATTTTTATTGTGATCCTGCTCAAGTTATTAATCTTACCTGCTCTGACAGCTTCACTAACAACATTGCCAACTATTCTCTTGCCATCATATATGGTTTTTTTTTTTAACCATCTCAGGGATTCTTTTCTATTACTATAAAATTCTTTCCTCCGTTCTGTGAATCCCATCAGGTGGGAAGTATAAAGTCTTCTCCACCTGTGGGTCTCACTTCTATGTGCTTTGCTTATTTTATGGAACAACCACTAGAGTGTACCTTGAGTCAGCTGTTTCACATTGTCATAGGAACAGTGTAGTGGCCTCAGTGACATGAACTCTGCTCACAACTTTTCAGAATCCCTTCATCTACATTGTAAAGAATAGAGACATTGAAGGTGCTCCACTTAAGCTGCAGAGAAAAATAATCTAATATCTGTTTTCACTTTTCTTGAAAGTATCTATTGGTCTCTTCACTTTGCAGTGCTGTAAAAGCATCTAACTGCCCATTTCCTTTTATTATTCAAATTCTAATCTAATTATATTTTCTTTTTTTGCTTGAATCTGAAATTTTATTTTAAAATCTCATATATTTCCTATTATTTCCATACCTTGTGTTGGAAAATCAATCATCTAGACCAGAAAATCCTGTGTGGTTGGTCACATTTTTGTGGCATTGTGATTTTACTCCACTCTGTTTCATGTCTGAATATTGCTTCCTTTAGTTTATCCTTAATTTAATGTGAGAATATTTCTGATTACACATATTCTTGATGTTACTAGTCCCTTTTCATTATAAATGTCATGACTAAATCAATGTATGCAGTCAACCTCTGTAATTTCTGAGAATTGTCCCTGGTTTCAAGATGAAATTATATATATATATATATATATATATATATATATATATATATATATATATATAAAATGTATATAATATAATTAGTATATGTATATATAAATATATAATATTTACATGTCATAAACCCACTATGAGCATTTGCTGAGACAGTGACTCTCCCCCTTCAATACAGGTTAGCATTCGGCAAAACAATCTTTCACTTTTCATAAGTCAGCAAGCTGCAATGTTGAGAAAGAGACTCCTGTTTGAGACTTAGGTACTTGAGGGACTTAAAACAAACAGCAATCACAACACAGGGAGTCTTGGGGCACCCAGAAGCAGTGTCTTGGAGGAAAATTTCCATGAAAGGCAGTAATGGAGAGGGAGAGTGTTTGATGTTCATTACCAAAGATGTTTAAGCAGCTGCTGAAGAGCTCAAAGGCACAGAGGTCGGCAACCTCACGTGACCCAGTGAGAGCAAGTTTCATTATCTGAGGACAATTACAGAGACAGAGCACCAATCCCAAGGCTGGTAGAGTGCTCATGTGGTGACTGGCTGCTGGGGTTTACACCCAGGGAGATTTTGAGATGGAGCTATTCCAGGGACCTGAAAAGCTACAAACAATTGCAGTTCAGGAAATCTTGAAACACTTGGCCAAGGTGTCTGGGAGGGAGATGGCCATGAGTTGTGGGTGTGGAAAGCAATGGGTCTGACTGGGATTGTGTATAAATTTAAGCAACCACAAGCATGGACAGTTAGGGGCTTTGTGACCCTCATTGTCTAAAACAAATCCAATTGCCTGAGGATCACTGCAGAAACAGAGCACTGAGTCCCCTGCTGGTGGAGGACAAAGGCTCCAGGAACTGACTGTCAGTCACAGGAATTTGTTGCTAAGCAGGGTGTGAAAATGAGATACTCTGGGGGGTTAAAAACCAGGAAAATTCACATCTCGGGGAGTCTGGAGACACCCTGCCACATGTTCATGGTAGATAGCCATAATAGAAAGTTGTGGAGAAGAAGATTAGATGTGAACCCACTAACAAGATTAAGTATCAGGAAACTTGGGCAATGAAGAGTGTAGTGATTGGTTCCCTGCCCTTATTGGTAAGGACAAGTACCATTGCCTGAGGATCTCTGCAGAAACAACTCCAATCTTGTGGGTAGCAGAATACTGTGCATCCAGGAACTATCTGCTGTCTCTGGGGACTTGCTGCCAGGCAGGTCTAAGAACTCTGAACATGGGACCTGGGGATTAAGTGGTACCCCCAAGATTTGTCCCTTCAACAGGTGATAAACTGATGGATCTAAGGAAATAAGACCTACTGATAGAGCTCCTGAATGTCTCCATTCCCTGTGACCAGTACAGAATTTATTGCTCTGTTTGTTACTCCTACTGTAAGACAAATTTAGAGGACACTCCAAGTTTTGCATGTGTGCTGCCCATGGGGACAAAATGGTGGTCAATGCAGCAAGTGGGAAATCTGCCTGGACCATAAATTGAGAAGATGTATGTGGCCAGCAGTGTCTACCAACACATAAGAGAACCTTCTAAGGTAGAAGCAGCAGAGTACACAACTAACCCTCAACCAGTCATATCCTCAACCCATATAAAACACCAACCCATACATAAGTAAATACAAGAGATTCCATTTAGTTTTTCTCTATCTAAATGGTGCTCAGGATCAGGTTTGTTACCCTGAGTATATGGGAAAAAAGTTTACTATTGAAATATCTTTCAGTTTTCCCTTATTACACTGAAACCCTTCCACCACATAGTCTTGAACAGTGATAATATTTGAACTGCAAGACTAAAGGTGATTAAAACTTCCAACCAACAACTAAACTGCAAACTGTAAATCTCAATGCAGAGACACAAGCAGTATGAAAAAATCGAGGCAACATGGCACCCCAAAAGATCTACAACGACAATGAAATAGACAATAAGGATAGTGAAGTGGAAGAAAGCTCAGACTTAAACTCAAAACATGATTATAAGAGGACACATATAAAGCCTGAATGAATTATAAGCAGGTATAAATAAACAGTTGAATGGACTCAAAGGGTTACAAATAAACAGCTGAACAAAAAAGGAATACATTGCAGGATGTGAGCTACAGGAATCCTAAAAAGAATAAAACTGAAATTCTGGAAGTCAAAAACAAAGTCAAATAAGAAACTAAGTGAAATGCCTCTCCAGTAGAGTTGACCAAGTTGAAGAAAGAATATCAGGACTTGAAAACAAGTAGATGTGTTAGAACAGTCAGAAAAAAAATGAATTAGAATAACTGGAACCTGCAGGACTTCTGGGACAGTATCAAAAGTCCAAATGCACAAATCATGGGCATAGAAGAACAAGAGATACCAACTAAAGAGTTAGAAAACATATTAAATATGATAACAGAGAAAGTTTCTGAAATCTTGAGAGAAGACAACCATACAGCTTTTCGAATACCCAACAGATAAGACTAGAGAAGATAACACATTAAATATACAGATCAAGACTATTGAGAGCTGCAAGAGAATAGCAAAAAGTCACATACAAAAGCAAATCCTTTAGAATAAGAGCAGAATTTTCAAGCTCTGAGAGCAAGTAAGGCACGAAATGATGTATTTTAACTCATGAAAGAAAATAACAGTCTACCTAGGTTACTGTGATAAGCAAAGCTCTTCTTCTAATATGAAGAAAAATAAAAACATTCACTGATAAACTGAAATTAATGGAAATTGAGACCACTAAACCTGCACTGCCAAAGATACTTAAATGAATCCTACACACAGAGAAGATGAATGCAACCAGGAAAATAGGAGTAAAAAAAAATCTCTAAAGATAAGTTGAAAACAAATAAGGAATAGGAAACAACCAAACATTACAAAACAACAAAATGATATGCATTTCAGCAATAACCTTAATATTAATGGTCTCAATTTTCCAATCAAAAGACAGAGAATTACAGGTTGTGTCAAAAAACAAGACCCAATATCAGACCTGAAACTCTGAAGTCACTACAGGAAGGAGCAGGAAACACTCTGGAACTAATAGGTATAGGCAAAGACTTCCTCAATAGAACCCCAGCAGCCCAGCAACTAAGAGAAAGGATGGACAAATGGGACTTCATGAAATTAAAAACCTTCTACACAACAAAAGAAATGGTCTCTAAACTGAAGAGACCACCTACAGAGTGGGAGAAAATATTTGCCAGCTATACATCAGACAACAAACTGATAACCAGAATGCAAACTGGTGCTACCACTCTGGAAAAAAATTTGGAGACTTCTTAAAAATCTAAACATAGACCTGCCATGTTGTCCAGCAATCCCACTCCTGGGGATATAACCAAAGGAATGCAACACAGGTTACTCCAGAGGCACCTGCACACCCATGTTTCTTGCAGCACTATTCACAACAGCTAACTCATGGAAACAACCAAGATGCACCACTATTGATGAATGGATCTAGAAAATGTGGTACTTGTAGACAATGGAATTTTACTTAGCCATGAAGAAGAATGAAATGTTATCATTTGCAGGCAAATGGATGGAATTGGAGAACATCATTCTGAGTGAGGTTAGCCAGGTTCAGAAGACCAAAAATCATATGTTCTCCCTCTTATGTGGACATTAGATCAAGGGCAAATGAAGCAATGTGGTTAGACTTGGATCACATGACAAGGGGAGAGCACATATGAGAGATATAGGAATAGGTAGAAAACCCAAAACATGAAAGTGTTTGATGTCCCCACTCCAGAGGAACAAATACAGAAACCTTAAAGCAACAGAGGTTAACATGAGAAGGGGATCAGGAACCAGTGTAATGATCAGTTAGAGATGAATCAACATGGGTTGTAACACATGTGTACACAAAAACAATGCTAGGAATCTTTCTGTATAGCTATCCTTAACTCAACTAGCAAAAACTCTTTGTCTTCCTTATTATTATGTCTTCTCTTCAACAAAATTAGAGATAAGGGCAGAACAGGTTCTGCCTGGAAGTGAGGGGGGTGGGGGGAGGAGGTTGTGGGAGGGGGCAGGGGGAGAAATGACCCAAACAATGTATGCACATGTGAATAAATGAATAGCTAAAAATCTTTTGATCAATTAAAAAAGACAACTATTGGTTGCCAATTGGAAATGCACCTCATTGAGAAAAAAAAAAAACAAAACAAGCTTAAAGTGAAAGGATCAAAAAATATTTTACAAGAAATTATACCCCAAAAAAGCAAATGTATCAACACTCATACCAGACAAAGCAGAGTTCAAAACAAAATTAGTCAAAAAACCCAGAAAGTCATGTCATTTTAATAAAGGGAAGAATTCATTAAGAGGATTAATAATTATGAACATTTAGAACTGTATGTAGGAACACCAAATTTCATAAAACAAATACTAGTAGACATCAAGAAATCAAATAAATCCCAACACAATGAATGCAATGAATGTGTGATTTCAATTCCCCATTATCATAAATTGAAATGCCATCAGATAATAATCAATAAGGAAAGTAGCATTATAGCTAAAATGGACATAAAAGATGTATACAAACAAAACCACCCATCAAGTGCAAAATACAAATTCTCTCAGTAGCCAACGGAATATCATCCAAAATAGATCACATTTTAGGACATAGAGCATGTCTTAACAAACATAGGGAAATAAAAATAACTTGTATTTTCTCAGAACTCAACAAAATAAAAGTAAGAATCAACAGCAGAAGAAATTATAAATATATTCAAATACAGGTACAAAATAACCAATAAAGTGCTGAATGATCACTGTATCATCTATGAATTAACAGAGAATATCAAAAAATATTCCTAGACTCCAATAAAAATGAAAACACAACATACTGTATATTTGGGACATAGAAAAGTCATGCTAAGAGAAAAATTTAAAGATATGAGCACCTATATTGCAAAATCAGAGGGATCTCAAATAAATAACCAATGATGCAGCTCAAGCTCTTAGAAAAACAAGAACAAGTCAAAACTCAAATTACTATGTTTAAAGAAATGATAAAAATCAGAGGAGAACTTAAAGAGATGGCAACTAAAAACAATACAAAAAATCAATGAAACAAAAAATAGTCTCTTAGAAAAATAAAAAAGATTGACAAAACTTAGCCACACTAACCAAAAAAGGAGGAATACCCAAATTAATAAAAATAGATTTCTTGTATAGGTCTTTTACCTTGCTAAGTTTATTTTACATTTAATACGATGTTTTTTTCCTAGGTATTTTATTTTTAAGGGCTATTTTGAATTGAATTATTTTCTTGATTTCTTTCTCTGCCTGTTCACTGGCAGTTTACAGAAAATCAACTGATTTTGTATAATTATTTTGTATTATGCTACTTTTGGTGAAAGTTTATGGCATCCAAGCATTTTTGTGGCATTTTTAGGGCTATATATGTTTAATATCACATCATCTTCAAATAGAGACAATTTTATTTCTTCCTTCCTTATTTGAATCCCCAATATTTCTTCTACCTTCATTATTTCTCTGGCTATGAAATCCAAAAGCATATTGAATAAGAGTGGAGCGAGTGGAGACTCTTGGTTCATTCATGACTTTAGAGGAAATTGTTTCAGTTTGTAATCATTTGGTATGGTGGTACCTATAACTTTGTTGTATATAACAGCTTTTATTATGTTTAAGTATGTTCCTTCTGTTTCTAGTTTCTTCAGAGCTTTTAACTTGAAAGTATGGTGAATTTTGTCAAAGGCTTTTTCTACATCTATTGAGATGATCATGTGGCTTTGTCCTTGACTCTGTTTTAAGGCTATATTACATTTTTTGGGGAGTATGTTGAAACACCCTTGTTTCCTGGAATACATGTTGGCCTATGATCTTCTAGATAGTTGTTGAATTCAGTTTGCAAGTATTTCATTGAGAGTTTTTTTGTGTCTATGCTCATTAAAGAGACGGGCTATAACACACATATTCTCCCCTGCCCCCTTTGCTCTGTCCTTTTCTGATTTTGGAATGAGTGTAATATTAACTATATATATAATGCATTTGGGATCCTTCCTTTCCTTTATATTTCGTGGAAAAGTTTGAGGTTAATAACTCCAGGTCTTCTTTAAAGTTCTGTTAAATCAGCAGTGGGTCCATTGGCCAGGAAACTCAAAATCATATTGAATAAGAGTGGACAGAGTGGACACTTTTGGTTCATTCATGACTTTAGTGGAAACTGTTTCAGTTTGTCACCATTTGGTATGGTGGTGGCTATAAATATTGTATAGAACAGCTTTTATTGCTTTTTTATATTTAAGTATTTTCCTTCTATTTCTAGTTTCTTCAGTGCTTTTAACTTGAAAAGATGGTTAATTTTGTCAAAGGCTTTTACTACATCTATTGAGATGATCATGGGGCTTTGTCCTTGACTCTGTTTATAAGGCTATATTACATTTTGGGGGGAGTATATTGAAAGACCCTTGTATTCCTGGAATACATGCTGGTCTATGATCTTTTAGATAGCTGCTGAAATCAATTTGCAAGGATGCAAGTATTTCATTGAGAATTTTTTGTGTCTATATTCATTAACGCAATGGGCCTATAACAACTCTCTCTCTCTCTCTCTCTCTCAATATGGGATGAATATATTCATGTATATATATATATACATGAATATATATTTGAGTATACATATATATTCATAATATATAAAAATTTAATAATTTGTTTATTTTATTCTATAATGTCCTGTCTCTTATTTCATTTTTTTGTTTAAAGTCTTTTTTCTAACATTATTAAGAGTAGTCTTGTTCAATATTGGTATTTATTTATAAGATAGTTTTTATTTCCCTTCCCTACTCCTTCCAGTTTCCTTCAAGTCTTCATGAGTGAGGTGAGTTTCATGTAGGCAGCATATACTTGGTTCTATTGTTTTAAAATCTGTTGCATTTTTTTAAAAATTGAGCAATATAATTCATTTTATTCATGTAAGTAGAAGAAAATAAAAGTGAATCAGCATTGAAGAATGAATACTTTCCTCTTCTTACCAGAAATCTTGAATGTACTCTGCATTCTTGCTACCAAGTTTCAGGGATTGAAATATACAATTACAATTCTTCAGTAACTGATACATAAAAATTTTATGTTTATTGGGATATCAAGTGATATTTTGATACATCCATTGTGTAGTGTTAAAGTCATAGTAAGTATGTAAATGTCCTGAAGCATTTATCATTTCTTGGTACTGAAAACATTCAAAATCCTTCCTTTAACTTTTAAAAATTGTTTAAATTTCAATGTGTGTCTTCTACATTTGAAAATCAATAATTGAAAACATGTTAATAAGTGAGAAGTGGATCTTCTTTTATGCTAGTCTGGTGTTACCACTCTCATAGTTCAGATGCATATATCTAAGGAGAAAGTTTCATTTTCTTTCTATATTACTTTTCTGTGGTATAGGATTTTATGGAGCAGATATTTACATATTTTGTAACATGAATAAAACATTCTTCTGTCAAATTTATAAGTGTTCATGTATAAAAACTATTGATCTTTATGAAATTATTTTATGACTCTCTATTTCACTGAAGTATTTCAAGACATTTAACAGGACTGCAGTCAAGGTATAAGCCAGCAGTTCTGTCATCTTATTGGTTGAGTGCAGAGAAACTGTTGTCAAGATAATTTATGTGTTCATTGTCAGGATTCTGATTCTTGCAGGGTGCTAGTCAGAGGCCTCTCTCAGATCCTTCCCCAAAGGACTCTTATTATATAGCTACCTACATTGTAGTTGACTTGAATTGGCACAAGCACACAGGTGACAGAGCAACAAAGAGCCAGGCCTATCCTTCAATGTTAGTCTTTAAGCTCTCAGAGACTATGGATAACTGTCTACTTTCCAGTATGTCCACATCCCAATAAACCACCATTCTCTCACCAAAATCTCCCTGCAGACAAACTGACAGATGGTTGTCTTTACCATTATTCTGTCATGGAAGTGTGTACAGTCTCAACTATATTGGACTGAACATCAAAAAAAACTACTTTGGATTTTTTCCACATACTCGGTCTCACTACAATGTTACAATGACCTGCAGTCATTCTGGGTCCCAATTAAGCAAATGTACTCAGTAGCTTCTCAATTTTGCTCTTCAATGTATCTCTCTTAGTCCACAATGAATCACCTGTCTGAAGTAAATCATAATGCCTGGGGATCACTGCAGAAACAGAGTACTGAGCCCACAGTTAGTGGAATACAATGGCTGCAGGAATTGATTGCCAGCTACAGGAATTTTCTGCTAATCAGGGTTTGAAAAGGAGTGACTGTGAGGGCTTGAGAACTAAAGAAAAGCCATGTCTCAGGGTGGTTTTGATACACTCTTCCAGGGTGGTGGACAGCCATAATAGAGGGTTGTGGAGGAGAGGGTTAGATGTGGACCCACTGAGAGGTTTAAGCAGCTATAATCTTCAGAAATGAAGGGTGTGGTGATTGGCATTCCTGCCCTTACTGGTAAGAACATGTACCAATGCCTGAAGACCAGTGGAGAAACAGCACCAAGCCTGTGGCTGGCATAATACTCTTTATCCAGGAGATATCTGCTGTTTGTGGGGCTTTCTGCCAGGCAGGGCTGAGAACTCTAAACATTGGACCTCATGATCACATAATATCCCCCAGCCTTGTCCCTTTTACAGGTGATGAACTGATGGCTCTGAAGGAACTAAACTCTGTAGGCAGAGCACCTGAAACTCTCAGTTCCCCACCACCAGTGCAGACTCATTGCTCTGTTTGTTCTTCCTAGTATAAGATAAATTTAGAGGACACCACAAGGTTTGCATTTGTGTTGCCCCTGGAGACATAAATCGGAGTCAGTGCAGTAAGGGGGAATCTGCCTGGGTCATAGATAAAAAGCTCTATGTGGCCAACAGTGGCTTCCAGGACATAATAAGGGAAGCTTCTAAGTTAGAATCAGCAAAATTGACAACTGACTCTCAAAAAGCCACACTATCAACCCATATACAACACTAACACATTCATAAGTATATACAGGAGACTCATCTAATTTTTCTCTGTCTGATGCTGGAGATCAGGTCTGGTACTCTGTGTACATGGGGAAAATGTTGACTACTGAAGTATCCATCAGTTATTCCCTACTATAGTGCAATCCTTCTACTGCACAGTCTTACCTGAACACTGATAATAATTCAACTGCAAGAATAAAGGAGATTAAAACTTCCAACTAACAACTTAACCTCAAATTGCAAATCTCAATGCAGTGACATAAATAATATGAAAGTAACAAGGCAACACGACACTCCCAAAAATCAACAACCCCAATGAAATCTACAAAAAAGGATAGTAAAGTGGAAAAAAGTTCATACATAAACTCAAAACATGATTATAAGAGGACATTTATAAAAGCTAGAATGAATTCAAAGTAGGTATAAATAAACAGCTGAATGGACTCAAAAAAGAATACAAATGAACAGTTGAAGAAAAAGAAGGCATACACTGCAGATGTGAATGGGGATTTCAATAAATGTACAAGAAACCTAAAAGAATAAAACTGAAATTCTGGATATGAAAAGTTTCCATGGCAAATAAGAAACTCAGTGAAATCCCTCTCCAGTACAATGGACTAAATTTAAGACAAGATATCAGGTATTGCATACAAGTAGATGTATTAGAAAAGTCAGATAAAAAAATGAAGTATTATGACTGGATTATGAAAGACCTCTGAGACACTATCAAAAGACCAAACCTACAAATCATGGGCATAGCAGAAGAAATGGTGTAAGCAAAAGGTATGGAAAACATATTCAATAGAGTAATAGAGAAAATTTCTGAAATTTTGAGAAAAAGACAGCCACAGAGGTAGGGGAGGCTTGTTGGATAACCAAGACCAGAGAAGTTAACACATTACATGTACAGAATAAGAATATTGAAACCTGCAAGAGAATAGCAACAAATCACATATAAAAGTAAATTAATCAGAATAACAGCAGAATATTCTAACTTTAAAAGCATGCAATGATGTATTTCAACTCAGGAAAGAAAATAACAGCCAACCTACATTACTGTGTTAAGCAAAGCTATTTTTATAATAGGAAGAAAAATAAAAACATTTCCTGATAAACAGAAATTAATGGGATTTTTGAACACTAAACCTGTCCTACCGAAGATACTTAAAGTAATCCTACTCATAGAAGGCCTTAATGGATTTATAGGGCGAGTTTGGGAATGTTCCTTCCCTTTCTGTTTCATAGGAAAGTTTGAGGTTATTGATATCAGTTATTATTTGAAGGTGTGGTAGAATTCAGCAGTAAATCCATCAAGCTTGGACTTTTATTTCTTGGGAGACTCTATTACTTTTTCAATATCATTGTGTTAAAGATCATTTTCGGTGCTTTGTTTCCTCTACTATTTTGGGGCTTGTTTTTCTGCTTTTTTTAATTCCTTGAACTGTTTTTTCAGATTGTTCACTTATTGTGCACTGATTGCTATTACATGACCTACTACTAAGAATATTTATCTTACTGTATCCTGTTGGTTTTGTATGTTGTCCAACTTTTTTACTTGTTTAAGAATTGATTTCCCTTTTCATTAGAATGAATTAATTATAAAAGGGTTTTCATTGTGATATTTCTGTACATATATACAATGTATTTTGATGGAATTTGCCCACTTTATTACTATGTCATAACTGCCTTTTCTCCTCCACCTTTTCAGTGAGTTTCAATGTGCTATTTTCAAATATCTACACATTTGATAATGTTCATTGACCCATTGAATGTTGGGACCATGCTATTTACTTTCCATATATTTGTATAATTTACATTGTTCCTCTTGTTTATGGCTAACTCTAGTTTATGGCTAACTCTATCCTATTGTGGTCAGAAAAATAACATTTATCACTTCTTTGTAGTGAAAACATTTAAATTCCTTCCTTTAATTTTAAAAAGAAATTGTTTACATCTCAATATATGTTTTCTACACTTTAAAATCAATTATGGAAATCATGTTAATAAGGGAGAAATGGGTCTTCTATTGCGCTGGTCTAGTATTAGCACTTTCATAGTTCAGATGCATGTATCTACAGAGAAAGTTTCACTTTCTTTCTATGTAAATTTTCTGTGGTATTGGGTTTTATGGAGTGGATATTTATATGTTTTGCCAACATGAATAAAGCATTCTTCTGTCAAATTATAAGTGTTCACATAATAAAAATATTGATATTTATGCAATTATTTCATGACTTTCTATTCCACTGAGGTATTTCAGGGTATTTATCAGGACTGCAACCAGGTGTAAGCCAGCAATGCAGTCATCTCATTGGTTGAGTTCAGGGAGACTGCTGTCAAGATAATTTGTGCGTTCATGGCTCGATTTCTGTTTTATCAGGATGATAGGGGTGTCTATCAGATCCTTCCTCAAAGGAGTCTTATTGGGTAGCTACCTATATGATAGTTGGCTTCAGTTGGTGCAAGCACACAGGTGATAGAGAAACAAAGAGCCAGGCCTATCCATCCTTGTTAGTCTCCAAGCTCCCAAAGATTATGGATACCCATCTGCTTTCCAGTATGTCCCACTTCCAAAAACACCACCATTCTCTCAGCAAAATCTCCCTGCAGTAAAACTGACAGATGTGTGTATTACCATTCTTCTGTCATGGAAATTCATACAACCTCAACTATATTGGACCTACAGTCAAAAAGAGCTATGTTGGGTTTTTTCCACCTACAAGGTCTGACCACAACATTATGATAACCTGCAGCCATTCTGGGTTCCAATACAACAAGTGTATGCAATAGCTTGTGATTGTTGCTTTCCAACAAGGCACCCCTCTTACTCCACAATGAATCACCTTTGGATTTTCTTAGGTGTATTTCAAAGTCCTAAACAAAGTGTTCTTCTTTCCTGTCTTTATTGAAGTAGATAAAGTAGGTTGTATGGAAATCATGGCCATTGGCAACCTTCTAACATCTACACATGAGAACCTCATTGAAAAGCCTTCTCTGATAGACAATGTGGACATTGACTAATGATCAATTAAATTAAACATAAAATAGGGGATGTTATTTCTTTGTATGTGAACAAACACCAGCGGTGAAAAGAAGTGTACAGAGGGCCACAGAGGAGCTATGAGTTGCTGATGTTCTCATTTAAGAGGTAATGTACGGATGAAAAAGTTCTACAAATGCCACATTCTTCTATCATCTGTATTTACTACCATAATCAAAGATTAGACACCACTTTCAGTTGGACTCTTGTGAATTTTACAAACTTTTACCACGCAAGGTATAAATACATTGTGAAGCTATTCTAAAACTTTAAATAAAAGAGGAAAATAATTAAAACACTACAAATGGGAGAAGTCTACCATGGGATATAAGAGGGCAAAATTGTTGTCCCACATACGAAGATCTATGCCTAAATTTTAGGTGAAAAAATCGTTCATTTTTTTCTGGTGACATGCACCTTTGCAATCTTAGAGTAAAATAAAAGAAGAAAATGTTCAATGTATATACCATTAAATTTTTGACAATAATTCTCAAACACATCTGGAGACACAAAACTGGAAACATTAGACTACTTCTGACTTTTTAGTTGGACACATGAACAAAGAAATATATTTTAAAAAGACTTATTCCTTGGGCACATTTTGAAAAATTTCAACTACAGACAGCTCACAATGCACATTCCTCTCCCTCCACAAGTTAAGATTTACAACCTAGGATTCAGTCAATAAATACTTTAAGAGAGATAACTGAATATAGACAATTGGATCAATGGATGACTACAAAACAAAGGCTAAAAGAGAACAATGTGGTTACAGAGATAGACTCTAGGTGGATTCTAAAACACAAGGACTTCAGGCTGTGAAGAGAGTACGGAAGTAAACTGAATTTTCTTGGTAGTGAAATTTAGTGACTATGAGTGAAATTGTAATGATAAAAACATGTGGAAAAGACAGCAATGATTTCAAGAGTCCCCACCCAGAATCAAAAGAGAACCAGACAAGGGTGAGATTAGTGAAGAAAGGTAATCATCAAAAAACGCAGTGTAAGGACAAGCAATATGATATTACAGGAGAGTGAAATTAAAGATTTTTGAAGGAAATCACCTTACTTTATCCTACATTAAGCTCTTTTCTTTTTTACAATTTTTAGTATGATCCACATAAGAATAGTATCTGAAATCTCTTGGAATTAACCAGGTCTATCCAGATCAGAATCTCTGATGATGAGATGAAGTCATCAGCATTTTCAAGCCCCCAGGTGATCCAAATAAAAATTTGAGGACCTGTGATATGGCCATAATCTGCTTATATAGATATCCTAGGTGCAATTTTAGAAGAAAATTCACACGAACTATGAAAAGAGGTGTGGAGTTCTAAATTTTTATTTTTTTCAGTATTCAGAGAATATTTTATTAGTTTATGAAATCAATCCCACACAAATAAGAACTTACTTCATACAGTGATTTACCCCTGTACAAATGGAAAAAATTGAGTTTACTTAGCATTTAAACATGAAGTAAGGGTTATTGCTCAGAAATATAGAGGGTCCCTGGATATATTGATTTTTAATATATAAAAGAGAGTTTAGCATTTAACTGAGAAGTAAGGGTTATTATTCAGGAGGCTTCCTGGGTATATTGATTTAGACACGATGTTTATGATGAAAAAACTAATATTCATCTAAAATTAATTTCACACATTTTCCTGTATACTTTTAAGTTAGTACTAGAAATTTAAAATTACATATGTGTCTTGCATTATATTTTTGATATAGGCATTATAGTGCTGCTATGGGCTATATAGATGTTGATAACATATTATGCAAAATAGAAGGGAAAATTTGTTTTAACTTCCAAATATGCCTTCAGCTATTAACACTTCTTGCCTATGAGGAACAGACTTCTACTTTCTCACCAAAGAGAGGGGAAGCAACCCTAAGAATTTCTGGTACTCATTACAACCACTGCCATTGTTGATTTTAAAGTGACTGACTTTGGCTTCTCAGATCATTAAAAAATAATATCCCTGGGGCATATCAACCAATGCTCAGAGATAAACCTTACCATGGAATCCATGTAAAAGTGTAACTTATTAAAAATCTTCACAAGTTATTGTACACCAGGCTAGGAAACCATGGGAAACTGTTGAGTCTAAGTTTATGACTGCTGGTGAATTCACATTGTGTGAGTTGATGCATCCCCTCACTCTGGGAATAGTACTGTTGGGCCAAAAAACTACTGGCTACTGAAATTTCTTATTCTCATCTTGACTGCTTGCCTAAGACATTAGAAAATTCTTGTATTTTCTCCTTTTCTCAAGGTCTATTCTTTTTTAGGTATCTCTGAGGTCTTTGGTTCCTATAAAAACAATAGTCATAATTCTAATGAAGTTTTGAAATATCATCTTGTGATGCTGTTAGATTTGATTTCTCCTACATTACATTAGTGTAGGGCCAATATCTGACATAATTGATTAAATACATATTGCCATATGCATTTTTGTTTATAGAAGCAAAAAAAGGTAGAGACTGAGAGATTCAGACTTCATTGTTTCAAGTCATATTTCCTTCATTGACATTTTAATAAAATGTCTTTACTTTAAAAAAGAAAAGAAAAAGAAAAAAATGAACATTCATATGTGGAATTGTATGAATTCTGGAATACTCACACAATTCAATTAAAGGAAAGCAATATTCAGATTTAAAACAGTGTGAAAGAAACATCATAAAGTCACAAAAATGATGTGACCAAGAAGGCAGAATTTCTACATCTAGGTCATTGGCTTCACAACCCAAACCACAGAAAGAATGAAAGCAATAATGAGATTAGATTTTCAGCAGTAAAAGGCAGTAGGGATGTCGATGTCTACACAGGATAGTAAGGTTAAGAGACTGAAAGTAAGTATCTTGCAACAGAGTGAGAACAAGATCATGAGATTAGATTGTTCTGCACTGCAGCTTCCACAGAGCACTTTTCATGTCCCTATTCCTCAGGCTGTAGATGAAAGGATTTAGCATAGGGGTGACCAAAGCATACATCACTGAAGGCACTGTACTCTTTCTCAGGGAATTTGATACAGCTGTCTCAAGGTACATGCCAATGGCTGTTCCATAAAATAAGCAAACCACAGAAAGGTGAGACCCACAGGTGGAGAAGGCTTTATACTTCCCACCTGATGGGATTCTCAGAATGGAGGAAATAATTTTATAATAAGAGAGGAGAATTCCTATGATGGGGCAAAACCCATATATGGTAGCAACAAAATACTTGAAAATGTTATTAGAGAAGCTGTCAGAACAGGTAAGATCAAGAATTTGAGAAGGGTCACAATAAAAATTAGAAATTTCCACATCTCTGAAATATGCAATTTGTAACACAAACAAAATGTGTACTTGGCAGCCCAATATGCTAACCAAAAAAGACACCAAAAGTAGCCATCCACAGAGTCGGGGGTTCATAATGACTGGATAGTTCAAGGGGTGACAGATGGCTACAAATTGGTCATAGGCCATCACAGTCAGAAGCATACCATCCATATTTGCAAAAATTATATAAAGAGACATCTGTGTCAGGCAGCCCACATAGGAGATGACTCTGCTGTGAGTTTAGATGTTCACAATCATTTTCAGGACTGTGGTAGAGATGAAACAGATGTCATCCAAGGACAAAATGGAGAGGAAGAAGTACATGGGGTTGTGGAGGTGAGTGTCAGTGGTAATGGCCACGATGATGAGCAGGTTGCCAAGCACTGAGACCAGATACATGGACAGGAATAGTCCAAAGAGCACAGACTGCACTTCTGGATCCTCTGAGGGCATCATGAGATGGAATTCTAATATCAATGTTAGATTTCCTGCTTCTGTATTGTTTGGACATCTTTTGAAAAAGAGAATTCATTGAAAAAAGAAACAAAGAGGCACTCACCATCCTGCAACTATTTTAAATCTAAATCACCAAAAGTAAAATGTTATCACTTGAGGTACATATGTCTTCAGCCATATTTCTCACTTGTGACAATCTTAACAATCTAGAACTCTCATCTCATCAATATCCATCTCCTGTACATACCCACTTTACAGACTCTCAGCTAAAACTGTTAGAATATCAAGAACATTAGAAGTAGCAAGTCCATGGTAACAGTAAAATACAGAATATTCTTTTGTGGCTGCCCAGGATTAAAGTCATGGCCTGATGCTTGCTCGGCAGGCCATGTACACTTTCAGCCACTCCCACCCCTAGTCCTTTGGCTTTAGTTAATTTTGAGATAGGATCTTGCTTTATGTCTGGGCCAGCCTGTTCCATGATTATCCTATCTCTGCTTATCTGTCTGGCTGGGGATGACAGGCGCATCACACCACACTATTGGTTGAGATGGGGGTCTCATGAAGTTTTTGCACTGGCTGGCCTCCAGCCATGAACACCTGTTCTCCACTTTCCAAGTAGCTAGGATTACAGACTTGACCCACTGCACATGGTTTCAGAATATTCCTTTTTTTCCTATCAAACTTTTAAAAATAATATTTTATTAGGACAGATTCATTATATGGTGGGGGGGATTCATAGTGACATTTCTGATTAGACTTCTGTTGTACATTATTTACATTGCTCCTATCATCTCTCCCCATCCACCCCCCTCCCCACCCAATTAAAGCAATTGCAAGAGGTTTCTTTGCTGTGTTTCATATAGGTATATGAAGTCAATTTACCATATACCATCACCTTAATCTTCTTCATTGAGCCCCCACTAGTACACCCTACTGTACCTATTTTACAGTTCTTGTTTTTTTTTATTAATATTTAAGTTGATGTTCAAAGGGGTGTCTCAATGTATGCCCACTATGGGTGTACTTTACTTTGTTCTGTTCAGCCCCTTTCATTATTCTCCCTTACCCCTTTACCACCCCCCATTTTTCAACAGTTTTCAATATGCATTCTTATATTCTCTACCTTCCCATCTTAGGTTATGTGATATTACTGATGTTCTTCTATCATTCTCTTTTCCTTTCCTTATTTCCTCATAGAGCAGTTCCACTGTTAAAACCACATTCTACATCTGAGTTAGTATAGGATCATGTTATTTTTGTGTGTATTTATCTTTGGCTGTATTGTCCACATATGAGAGAAAATATGAGGCTTTTGTGTTTCTGATCCTGTCTTACTTCACTTAACATGATGATAAATGGAGGAATATCCTTTCCCTTGAAAATATCATTCTAATTAAAGGAAATTAAGAAGCAGTGGCATATGCCTTATTTTTTTCTAAAGTGAAGTTACAACTTTCCTTGACATAATTATTTATAAAGCCTTTACTGAATACCACCACCCAGCTAGGCCCAGTGTGCAGATACAAATACATATGACCCCCAAGAAAACCTTTGGCTAGCAGGATGGTTAAAGGCCTCCACACTTTACTCTTCACCAGTGTGAGGGGATGAATCTGCTGGGTGACAGGTTCTCTATCCAAAGGAAGGTCATGAAAGCAAGTAGGCTGGGTGGCTGGAGCTCAGCATCCAGGTTTCCATCCCATGGCAAGGAAGGGCATAGAGGTGAGCTAGTCAGCAGTTTATGCATATACACAAGTGACAGGTGTTGCTAGGTGAGAAAGGCAGCGGGGAGTTCATTGTGAACAAGCCAGGGCTGCAATTGAACTCCCTGAGCAGGAAAAAGCATAGGCTTCAAGAGTAGCACAGTGTTTTCTCACCCAGTCTTTGTGCTCAGGAACCCCATCAAGACCCCCAATTGCCACCACTCAGGCTTGGAACTGCCACACTGAACACCAGCAGATTAGACAAAAGGCTGGAAATTTCCACTATCCTATAGGATCTGCCTCACTTCACTCCAGTGGCTGTGTGTAATTCAGAGCCTCTCTCCCAGGCTATACCTGGTCAATCCAGGTGAGTAAACACAACAGGAGGACTGCAGACAAAGCTGAGGACCAGAGATTTGAGGGAGAATCCAGTGTACTAATAGAGGCCAACAGGCATATACTCTTTTCCTCAATGAGGAAGAAATACTGACTATACTTATTAAAATTTATCTTTTTATAGCATAATGAATCCCATTATGAAAAGGGAGGGTAGGAACTTGTTCAAAGTACATAGCATGCATGTATGGAACTATCACAATGAAATCACCTTATATTATTAAAGAACACTAATTCAAAAATGTAATAAAAGTATTAAAAGGTAAAACAGGTCCTGTCTGGGGTTGGTACCAGTGGCAGGGGAGGGGATAGAGGGAAAGGGTAAAGGAGGATAAAAGTAGTGGAAATATTATGTAGTCATGTATGAAAATGGAAAAATGAGGCATGTTGAAACTATTGCAGGAATAGGGGGAGGGAAGGATAAAGGAGAATGATGGAGGGGGTGAATTCAACTATGATGTATATAAGAAGTTTTATAAATATCACAATGTACCCCAGTACAATAACAGTATAATAAAAAGGACTATATAAGGGCTTGAATTGTATTATCTGAACACTAAATCAAATATCATAGATGAGAATGAGAAAACATTCTCTCACACCAGTTATTTTCCAGGGGTTTTATTATTCATCGATTTCTCATTTCACTCCTTCATGGGTGGAAGTGTTCACTCAAAATTTGTTTGTCCTTGAAAAATCATTAAACAAATGAAAAATGACTGAGTACATAGATAAGTTTAACCTGATTTAAACATTGCACAATGTATATACATAACTAAACATCGCATGATTCATAGTTATAAAAATTTTGTAGGTTTTCTTTACATCAGTTAAAGTACAAAGCAAAGTATAATTATTTAACATGATTTTTCTGTGGTAGTCTTCAATTTTTGAACACTTTCATTAGTATATGATAGTTACACATAGTTTTAATTGTGACATTTCCATATGTACACATATTATTCCCTAATTTGTTTCATTCCATCCATTATGCTCCCTCTTCCTAAAATGATCTTGACAATTTTCAATGTTCCATATTCATACAAGTGTAAAAAGTACCTCAACTATATTTACCCTCCCCATCCTGCTAGTGCCTTTCCCTTAGAATAGTGCCTTATTTTACATTCCTTGGACATCGAATTTTGTTAAACATTATTGAAATACACGTAATCATACACTGTTGTTAACTACAAATGTGGCATTAGTATACTCTGCCCTGTTAATGATTAAAAATAAGAAATGTTCAGAAACATTTTTGAATATTTTATTAATTCAATGTTTGTTTAAATCTATACAATCTAGCCAAAATATTTGGCACACAGGACAGCTGTTTGCTTTTTCCCCATCCTTGGCTCTGTATTTTTGAATGACCTGTTAATACTACTTCATTGTTTTTTCTGATGAGATTCCTCTTATTTTCTATGGAGCATTCTATCTCAAGAGAAAGCCCCTATATTCTTATGTCTAATCATTACATTTTCTTCTCAATACTTTCTAATACATGGACAATTCTCTTCAGTTACATAAAGGCAATTTGGTTCATTATTTTATCACCTCACACTATGATTTAATTATTAAAAGACAAAAGAGAAAAATGACAGGAAATAATATGAACATACATGGTCATTTTCTTCATATGGAAAATGGAGATAATAATTACCTGAACTGTAGAAATACTGCAAGAAAGTTTAAAACATCTCTTTTAGAAGTACTTGGGTTTCATTTCAGGGCTTCATGCTTGCTAGCCAAGCACTCAATAACTTGAGCCACATCCCAGCCCTTTTTTGGTTTAGTTATTTTTCAGGTGGATTCTCATGTTTTTGCTGATGGCCTTCCTCTGACTGTGATCCTTCTACATAAGACATCTAGATGGGATCACAGGTGTGAGTCACCATGCTTGGAATTTATTTTATTGAGAAAGAGGGCCTCATGTTTAACCCTAGCTGGCTTTGAACCACCATTCTCCTGGTTTCCCCTGCCAAGTAGCTGGAATTTCAGCTGTGAGTTGTAGTGTTCAGTCTAAAATGCATAAACTTCATGTTTCTCTGTATCATCTATCAATATATTCATCAGTAGGTATTTATAAAATATCCAGACACTTTGCATTCACCAAAATAAATTTAAACAATAAATCTGAAGTTCTTCATGTTCCATCCTTACTCCAGGCATGATGACCACTGCCATAGAATAATTCTTAGCATTTATAAAATGTTTCATTAATAATACTTATTACTACTATCAATAATGTTCAAAATCAATAACATATGAGAATTTAAAAATGTTTACTTCAGAGCTAATACTTCATAGGTATTTGAATTATCTTTATAAAATTCAAGTTCTTAGTATTCTTTGCACTCATTCTCATGCACACCTACCCTGCAAAGATAAATCCTATAGGAACTTGGTGCATTTGTTTTCTTGTCTATGTCTTCATGTCAGTATAAGTTTTTGTGTATGTAAAGTTTTCTGTAAAAAACTTTGTAAAAAGTGCTTAAAACTTTTCCAGGTAGTGTACAATGCAATGCATTTTCCCTTGAAATGTCATATGTTACATTGGAAACTGGTTTAAGTTCCTCTGTGACATGTGTGCATATACTGAAAAGGTCTTAGCTAAAGTCCAGCATTTCCCAAGGGAGGTACATCATGGAAGGTCTGAATTCACTATTTAAAACTTTCTTCAAAACTCTTGTGACTCTATCTAAATCATAGAATCATCATTTCTACTTTGTTGGGGTGAAAATATAGTTTTTTGTTTCCCCAAATTGATGCCTGTTCAGTTTTACAACCTGCATTTGTTTTCCCAATAAAACAGTAATTATCCTTTATGTCCTCTTATTATACCTATATATAACTATCAAACTATCAAACCATCAAACTATCTCTAGAGTCCCTTTAGTAATAATGATTACATGGTAACTTACCAAGAAATTTATAATTGCATGGGAATAATATTTCTTATTTGCTTCAGTAGAGAAGACAGTGACCTAGAAATGAACCTGTTGGTCAAGAGTCAAGAATTGAACTTTCTAGTTCCAGGTCATTTACCTGCTACTGTGTGCAGAATGTGTGCAAATCTCTCACATAATTCCTGATGGAATTATGGAGACTATGGCCAATCTACACAGTACGGATGGCACTTAAATGTAGAAATTAGTAAAATATCATCATTAAGTGTTTCTTTGTGTGTGGAAAATTCTATCATTAAGATCATAGGCAATTGATTGATCAATACATTTTTCAAATGGCAATGAAACTCACAATAAAGTAAAATTATGTGTCTCTCAGCAAGAAGAGGTAAAACAGTATCTTCAGGACACAGAATATCTTAGTTGAGTGATATGAAAATTAACCTTATCATAATCATTTTTAAAAATAATGACAATACTTTGAGACTCTTTTACACATATAGACACAGAGCTCACACTAAATCTGTTCCTGTACTACAGTTAACCAAGAAGAAATAATGTCCAAAGACAATGTTGAGTTACAAAGACACTAACAACCTGCCATGTGCCACACAAATAATAAACAAAGCTGAGTGGATTCAAAAATAACTTATTTCTGAGGCTGAAAGACTAAACTTTTCTTGTTTTCTTAGTGATCAGATAGTTTCAAATTTTTCCTTCTCTTTTAATGAGAATAGCACAGGATAGAATTTATCAAAATTACTGTTTGTAGGATACAAACAGAGCACTACTACCTCCACTATGTCTTTGAAGACATAGATTTTGTTACACATTGCAAAATATTGCAGTGTGTGTTGGCATCTTATCATTAGTGCAGAGATTCAGAGATCTATACATATATATGAGTTATGTTTTGAAACTATATCATTTTCCTAGTAGAAATTCAATGAAGAGCTGACTTCAAGTTTTCTCTTGAGATAAAGTGGGCTTAGTAAATGGTATATGAGGAGTGAACAGCTTCAAAGGTAACTTGGAGTTGTGGAAGGGGGAAAAGTGAGAGTTTTGTGTTGAATTACCATGATCTTACTTTTTGTGTAATTTTGCCTGTGAACTTTGACTCTCCTTCTTATAGTGGATATTACTGGTTCCAGTCACTATCTTGCACTGTAAACTACTGGAAACCCCCATTGGGAAGAGCCCTATAAGTGAGGAATCCTTTCTCTGGAGTTAGAGGAAGGTGAAGTGTATATTTGGGTTGTCAAGGAGCAACCTGTCAGGATTCTTCTGACAAAATGTCATGTGTCAATAATCAGACAGCCCAGTTCAAGCATGCCAGGATTTTCTTTCTAAAACCCTGGAGCATTGAAAATTCTATTCTCCCACCTTTTCTGGAAACTGAAGTGGGCAGTTATGACTTGGTGAAAAGTAGTCAGAAGAATGGAATGGAATGACATATAACTCACAGCTCAGAACTTGGTACTCAGGAATCCTTCAATAATGTTCACTATGTTGTGACTGTCCTCATCCTCTTTCTACTTACATTCATAATAATGTTGGAATGTTTTATGCTTTCTCAGGCGAGAAGACAATGTGAAAAAGGATTCATGCAGGGAGAAAAGAAAATCTTGAATGAAGTGTCTAAGACCCTCAATATAAACCAAAACATAAACTTCACACTCAACATAGCAGTAAGTGTGCTTATCAGTATCTTCCTATATGGCTACCCAAACACTTATATGTTACCTGATGAAGAGAAAACAAATTTCTGATGGTGCTTTCTCTTTCCAACATCTTCCTTAGCACTTACTGGTTTAAACTTCTCTCTTGGGTCATGACCAAGGGCCGATAATCCAACGCATCTCACCTGTCTCATGCCACAGAAAGCTCAGGCTCCTTACACAGCATGAGATGAGAACTCTCTGATGCTGACAACCATGGCAGGGAAAACACTGCTATGTAGTCCACTGAAATGGAACCATCAAATACAAAGTTTGGAGAAACAGGTTAATTATGACTCTGGAGTTCAAATGCACAGAGCTCACCATTAGCCAAATTGGTTCATGCCATCTCAGTTCCCATGGGCTTCCTAATGTTAGTATAAGAAAAGGAAGGTAAAAAATGAATGTCCACCAGAGTTCGGGCTTGTTCTCTACTTGTGAAGAAATTCAAAGCAGGTCTCTACATTAGGTTTTTTTAAAAGACCCATATGTGTTTTCTTTCCACTGTTTATTGTGAGTATATCAACATATATATAAACAAACTTAACATTTAAACCATTTCTTATGTGTACAATTCAGTAGTCTTACATTCATTAGTTTGCTGTAGAACTATCACAAACATCCATTTTCAGAAATATTTCAAGTTCCAGAACTGAAACTTTGTATCCATTTTAAAATTGCAACTCTCATTTTCCCAAACTAGGCAGTGATCATTACACTATGAAATAGGATGAAATATTTAAGATAGAATTCTACAAAAATATTGTGAATAAATAATAACAATTTATGGTTTCTTTAGTTGTTTTTGACCACCTGGATTCCAAATGGAAAGTACAGGTCTTTTGATTAGACTGTTGTACTATGGAACCTCCTTAGGCACCTCAGGAACCAAATATGTTCTGAGGTTAGTTCCATACATTAATCAGTCAACTTATAGCTGCAAAGCACCGGTAGTAAGTCTTTATACTTCCCACATGATGATGGGACTATGCATGAAGAAAATTTTATGTTAAAAAATATTAGTCCCTGAGATAGAAAGAGCTTCAGATGTTAGCAATAAAGTATATTCCTTTGTTATTGATAAAGATGTCAGAATAGCTAAGACTAAGAAGTTACCAGGGGTCACAAGAGACTCGAAATTCCCATATTTTACTCCATCAAAAAAAAACCTCTTAAATACCATAAACACCTTCAGCAAAGTAGCAGAATACAAAATCAATTTACAAAAGTCAGTAGTCTTTCTACATACAAACAATGAACAAACTGAGAAGGAATATAGGGAAACAATTCCATTGACAATAGTCTCAAAAAAACTTAAGAAGACACTTCACAAAGGAAATGAAAGACCTCTACAATGAAAACCATTGAAGAAAGAAATTAAAGAGGACAACAGAAGATGTAAAAATCAACCATATTCATGGGTTGGCAGAATAAATATTGTAAAAAATGACTATATTAGCATAAGAAATTGTTCAATGCAATCCCCATTAAAATTCCAATGACATTCATCACAGAGATTGAAAATTTAACTCTAATGTTCATATGGAAGTACAAAAATGGAAATAGAAAAGGTAATACTGAACAAAAAGAGCAAGGCTGGAGGTACGACAATACCTGACTTCAAACTATATCATACGGCCATAGCAATAAAAACAGCATGGTACTGGCACAAAAATAGACATGAAGACTGATGGAATCCAGTGGAATACAATAGAAGACCCAGATATAAAATTACACAGCTAGAGGCCCACCTGATTTTTGACAAAGTCATCCAAAACATATGATAGAAAAAAGACAGCCTCTTCAAAAATATTTCAGGGAAAACAGGATATCTGCATGCAGAAATCTGAAACTAGATCCATGTCTGCCACCCTCTACAAGCATCAGCTCGAAGTCGATTAAGGATCTTAATATAAGACCTAAAACACATGAAGAAATGTTCAACATCCCTGTCCATAAAAAAATGCAAACCAAAACTATGCTAAGATTCCATCTTACTCCTGTTTGAATGGCTACCATTAAAAACACAAACAACAACAAATGTTGGCAAGGAGTTTTGGAAATAGGAACCTCATACACTGCCTGTGGAAATGTAAATTAGTATAACCACTACGGAAAACAGTATGGAGGCTCCTCAAAAAACTAAAACCAGAACTGCCATATGATCCAGCAGTTCTACTCCTAGGGATATACCAAAGGGAATGTGACTTAGGTTACAACTAAGGCATCTGCACACCCATGTTTATTGCAGCATTAGTCACAATAACTAAGCTAAAGAAACAATAAAGATGTCCCACTAATGATGCATGGGTTAAGAAAATTTTGTATTCATATGCAATGGAATTTTATTCAGCCACAAAGATGAATGAAATTTTGTCATTTGCAGGTAAATGTATGAAACTAGAGAACATAATCTTAAGTGATGTTAATCAAGCTCAGAAAACTAAAGGTCACATGTTTTCTCTCATATGTGGAAGTTAGGCAGTGAATGTGGTTGTATAATTACTACACAAGAGTAAGTACAGAATTTTAAACCTGTTGAGATCACCATAAGAAGGGGACTAAAGTATGAAGGAGAAAAACAGAGGGAATGAAATAATTTAGATGGTAATACATACATATTGGAAATGTCCCAATGAAATACCCTGCTTAGCTATCTTAAATAAACTAAAATGTCACTTTTTTCTATTTTTACAAAAACAGAGAATAGGAAGGCAGAACACATCCTGTCTGACAGGTAGGTACCAGTGTGGGGGGGCATATAAGGAAAAGGTGTAGGAGGGTGAATTTAGTAGAAATATTATGTACACATGTATGTAAATGGAAAAATGAGATGAGTTGAAAGTATTCCAGGAATATGAAGAGAGAAGATAAAGGAGAATGATGGAAGGGGTGGATTCAGTGGAGATATATGTCACAATGTGGCCCCAGTATACCAATAATAAGGTAAAGAAAATACTATATCTTTGAACTATGTAAGTTTTTAGGCAACAAAACTGTGCATCAGGGAGCCCAAAACACTAACCAAAAAGATATTAAAACTGAGAAGCAACAGAGACCAGGGTTCAAAATGACTTGGTCTTGCAGTAGGAGTCAGATGACTATAAAATGGTCATAAGTCATCACAATCAGAATCATGCCATCTATATATTAAAATCATTTGCAAGGAGACATCTGCTTCAGGTGCTCACACAGGAGATGACTCTTGCTAGTTTGGATGTCCACAATAATCACTGGGAAAATTGTGGAGATGCAGGTGTCAGCCAGGGACAGGGTGTAGAGGAAGAAGTGTATGTGTTACCAGTCAGCTTGTTGGGTCCTTTTGCTCTACTCAGATGGAAATCACGGATAGGTAATGAATAGATCCTCTAGTCTTGGCAGTCCTGGACCCTGAGTGCTGAAGATTAATAGGATGTACTACAGATTCAGAAACTCCAAGCCCAGGGGCTCATGAGAGAGAGACTTATGGATCCAGTCTTTAGAAGCCAGTGTCTTTAACTCTAGGTAATGACTTTTGTGGATTACATCTATGACTTGATTTACTGTAGTCTAGCCCTTGGCAGCTATTAAAATCCCTATGTCTAAGCACCAGCTTAGCCACCATGTTGATCAGCAGCAACCAGCATCACAGCTTCTACATCTAAAATTAGCACAGGCTAATATTAGAGCACTTGAACGTTGACTCTTGGAATCATCAGACATTAATGCTTTGTAATTCACAGGAGCTCTTTTAGTGACCTGAGCCTGCAGTCTCTCACACTTGGCCATTGACTCCTTATGCCTCCTGCTATCTTGGGTATCTGTTTTCTCTCAAGTTCTGTACACTTCCACCATCCTCTTTGCTCTCCATTATCTTAAGTATCACTGCTTCTGGCCATGAGTAATATGGGCTTTACAAAATGAGTTAGGTAGTGTTCCTTCCTTTTCTATTTCATGGAACAGTTAAGGAGGGTTAGTATTAGTTATTCTTTAAATGCCTGACAGAATTCAACAGAGAATCCATCAGGTCCTAGACTTTTCTTTTTTGGGAGACTCTTCATTGCTGCTTCAATTTCATTTTGTGTTATAGATCTATTCAGGTGATTAATGTCCTCTTGCTTCAGTTTTGAATGGTCATAAGTATCTAGAAATCTGTCCATTTCTTCAAGATTTTCAAATTTATTAAAATATAGGTTCTCAAAGTAGTCTCTGATGATTTCCTGTGTTTCCATGGTGTTTGTTGTTATCTTCCCTTTTGCATTTCTGATTGAACTGATGTGGGTCTTTCCGTCCTCATTAGTCAGGTTTGCCGGGGTCTGACAATCTTGTTCATTTTTTCAAAGAAGCAACTTTTTGTTTCATTGATTCTTTGTATGTGCTTTTTGTTTCTATTTCATTGCTTTCAGCTCTTATTTTTATTATTTCTCTCTTTCTGCTTGTTTTGGGATTTGCTTGTTCTTGTTTTCTGGGAGTTTGAGCTGTAGTATTAGGTCATTGATTTGAGATCTCTCTGCCCTTTTAATATATGCACTCATGGCTATGAACTTTCCTCTTAGAACTGCTTTTGTTGTGTCCCATAAGTTCCTGTAGGTCGTGTTTTCATTTTCATTAACTTCCAGGAAACTTTTATTTCATCAATGACCCATTGATCATGGAGTAATGTGATATTCAGCTTCCAATTGTTTGCATGTTTTTACTGTTGTTTTTGTTGTTGAGTTCTAGTTTTAATGCATTGTGATCAGATAGAATGTATGGGATTATTTCTATTTTCTTATATTTGCTGAGGCTTGCTTTGTGCCCTAAGATATGATCAATTTTGGAGAAAGTTCCATGGGCTGCTGAGAAGAATGTATATTGTGCAGAAGTTGGATGAAATATTCTGTAGACATCAGGTAGATCCATTTGGTCTATGGGTGTGATTTAGTTCTAGAATTTCTAATTGATTTTTTGTTTGGATGACCTATCTATTGGAGGTAGGGGGTATTAAAGTCTCCCACTACCACTGTGTTGGAGTCTATATATGTTTTTAGGTCCTTCAGAGTATGTTTGATGAAATTGGGTGCATTGATGTTGGGTGCATATAAGTTGATAATTGTTATTTCCTTTCGGCATATTTCCCTTTTTGTTAGTATGGAGTGTCTTTTTTTTATCTCATCTGATCCATGTAAGTTTGAAGTCTACTTTGTCCTAGGTAAGTACTGAATGATAGTTTTGCTGGGTAGAGTATCCAAGGGTTGAAGTTACTTGCATTCAGTATGTGGAATATCTCATTCCATGCTCTTCTTGCTTTTAAGGTTTCTGTTGAGAAATCTGATGTGATTTTGATGGGTTTACCTTTGTATGTTATTTGCTTTTTCTCTCTTACAGACTTCAGTATTCTTTTTCTATTGTCTGTGCTTGTTGTTTTAATGATAATATATTGTAGGTTAGTCTATTTTAGTCAAGTCTGTTTGGTGTCCTGGTGGCTTCCTGTACTTGAATGGGTGTAGTTTTCTCTAGATTTGGGAAATTTTCTGTTATTATTTTGTTGAATATATTATGAATTACTTTTGCTTGCACCTCTTCTCCTTCTTCAGTGCCCATGATTCTCAGGTTTGGTCTTTTGATGCAGTTGGTGAGTTCTTGCATATTCCCTTCACAGGTCTTGAGTTGTTTGACTAATAGTTCTTCAGTTTTTCCTTAAATTTCCATTTTATCTTTAAGTTCTGAGATTCTGTCTTCTGCTGGTTCTAGTCTGCTGAAGTGGCCTTCCATTGTGTTTTGTGTTTCTGTTTCGTTCTTTTTTCTGAGGTTTTCTATTTCATGGGTCATTTTCTCTTTAATATTATCTATTTTTGTCTTTATTTATCTCTCTATTTTTAGTGTTCTCTGTTTCACTTTCGTGTTTATTTAGGGCTCCTATGATTTCATTTATTTGTTTCTGTGTCTTCTTGCATTCTTTACTTTTGGTGTCTTGAAATTTCTTGAGTGCCTCTTGTACATTTTGGTTAACCATGTTTAGTAACTGCTGCATGAAATGCTGAGTGATTACTTACAGGATATCTACTTTAAGGGTGTTTTTGTGGACATCGTGGGTTCCTTGGCAGCACTTATCTTTGTGATTTTGGATTCCAGAACTGGGCATCCATTTTCTTCATTTACCTCTGAATCCTGTATTAAATTTTTTTTTGGAGGGGAATGGTTTCCTTCCCCTTTTCTTTTTCCCATCATTCCTGCTGGTATTGTGAAATTGTTCTTGATAGGCTAATTGGTGATTTCAGTCACCTGTTTTCTTTCCCTTGGTTAAATTTTGTTTTGTGGCTGTATTGGATTTTTAGCTAATTGTGTGTGTTCTGTTTCTGTCCCTGGTTTGGGTGTAATTTAGTATTAACTAATTCACAGTAATAAACCAAGCCAAACCAAATAACAACAACAAAAAACAAAAGCAAAAACACAAAAAGCAACCAAAAAAAAAAGGCAAAACCAACCAACCAACCAACCAACCAACCAAAAAAAAATCAATGGGGAGAGATGGCCAAATAAACAAGAAACAAACAGACAAAATTCCAGGTTCAGGATCAATTGAATTTAGGTCTTAGTTTAAGTTCTGGTGTTACTTCTCCACTATCCAGTCCTGGTGTTGTTATTTAAGCAGAAGCTCTGTCTTAGTCTTGCCAGGTGGTTGGCCTGTGGGTAGTGTTTTTTTCCCTTCTTTCAGCAGCTGCTGCTTGATCAGTTTCTCCTGCAGTGAGGTGTGGCAGCTCTGCAGTCTACTAGTTGTCCTGCTTTGGAGTTGGCTTATCTTTGTGCTTGTTTACTTGGGGCTTATGTCTTTGCCTTGCCCCCTTTCCCTGAGGCAAGGGCAAGGTCAGTGATTAGTCAGCCAGCTGCTGCTGTCAGTGTGTTGTGATGGTTCACTGTTTGTTCCTCTATGCTGCAGCACTGTGTGTCAGTGGATGCCCAGGGTCTGAGCCCTGTAGTCTGCTGCCTTAACTTCTTCCTTACTTCAGGCAGCAGCCTATCACCTGCCTGTGGTGGCCCTCCTGCTGTTTGTTTACTGATGATTCCAGTGAATTCAGCTCCTTGACCCTCCACCCTTCTCCAGTGTGCTTTCAGAAAACCCTGCCCCCATGCTGTGCACTAGTTTTCAGTTCCATTGTTCATTCAGCTTTTTTCTTTTTGCCAGGGGGTGGGAATCAGTCTTTCCAGGGGGTTGAGCTGGTTTATTCCAGGGGTGGCTGAGGAATACCACGTGACACTTGGCTCTCACCTGTTTGGTCTGCAGAAGGTCTCCCAAGTACATTTGGAGCTGGCAGCTGGCAGCTGGTGGCCAGCAGGGGCAGCATGGAGGTGGAAGACTGCCTGTTCTCTCATTGTATCATGGTGTGGAGAAGGCTTCCATGGGCTAAGGGTTCAAGGTGCCAAAGTTTCAACTCTCCCTGGTTCTTCACCTCCACCAAGTGTGGCTCCAGCATCTCAGCAAGGTCCCTGATTCATGGAGCTCATGCTGTCTGCGTCTGTGTCCCAGTCACCATTTTTGATCTTTCCAGAGCCAAGTGATAAGTCTTAAGTGGAGTCTACTCCTGTGAGAAACTTTAATTATGTAAGGTCAGAAATTACTACAGTAAATATTTCAACTCCATGGAAAATTTCCTTATGTGGTCAAAAGATGGAAGCACTTCAATAGCTCAGCCATCCACCCAGTAAGGTGACAATCATTCTGCAGCAGCTTGCTGGGACCAGCAACATGGAGCTGGTGGCTCACTTCTGGGAAAAAGTTTTGAGGGACTCATTTTATTCTTTCATGGTTGAGATGGCTATGGGACATAGAATTCATGTGAGGAGGAAAGCAAAGCTCTGATTGAATTATCTAGGGCACTGAACACAACCCAGAACATAAATTTCACACTCCTCATAGCAGAAAGTGTATGTGTCACTTCCCATCGGGCTTTCCAAAGAGTCATCTATTTATGATGGTGTTTTCTCCTTCCAACATCTCCCTTGGCACTTACTTGTTTAAGATTCTACTCTCTTATGTCATGACCACAGGCTGGGGATCCAAAACATCTCACCTGTCTTGTGCCCCAGAAAACTCAGACTTCTTTCCCAGATTTGATATAAATACAATGTAATATGGGAGCTTCTTGATGCTGATAAACATGGGAGGAGCAAACAGTGTTATATAGTTTACTGGAATGGAAGTTTCAGACTGAGGGTCTAGAGGTACAAGTTAATTATAACCTTGGAGAACAAATGCACAGAGCTCATATTAGACAAATTGCTCCATGTTACCTGTGTCTCCAAGGGTAACATGTGTGTTACCTTAATATTGTGTAGACAAAAAAGAAGAGGAGGAAATGATGTTCAACAAAGTTTTGGAATCTTCTTCTGCTTATGTTGTTTCCTTGATTTTTTTATATTGTTTGTAAAAAAAGTTCCTCATATGTTTTCTTTCCATTGTTTATTGCATTCACATATAAATGCATATATTTTATATTTGTATTATATCATGTATATTATATATCATATATATTATATATTATCTATTATTATATTAATATATTAATTATCTTAGTTTATAATGTTGCAGTATATATATGTAAATGTACAATTTTGACCATTTTTATGTGTACTTTCATTCATCTTACTGTGCAGTTTTCACCAACATCCACTTCCAGACATGTTTCAAATTCCCAAACTGAAACTTTTCATACATTTAAAAAAATTATATTCTTCACACTCCTAAACTTGGCAATGACATTATGCTATGAAAAATTAAAACCTACAATCTAAACAAATGATGTGAATCAGGAAGCACAATTTATAAGTTCAGATGTGTACATTAGCTGCTTTTTTCCAATCTATATTTCAAATGGAGAGCACCAATCCTCAGTTTAGAGTGTTATGCCTTGGAACTTCTTAAGGGCACTTTTAATGTCTCTGTTCCTTTGGTGTACATGGAGTTATTTATCCTAGGATGATCACAGTGCAGATCAGTGAAGCTAACACTTCCTTTCTTGTAGAATGTGATACAGTCAAATCCCTGTACACTTCAATGCCAGTTTCATGTAGGAATCACCCAACAAATATTTATGAATCACAAGTGATAATTCTTTTTATTTTCCACATGAAAAAATGCTACAAATGGATGAAATAATTTTGTTATAGGAAAAATTATTGTTCCTTGAGATAGGAAGACATTTAGAAATGTCAAAAAATATACACAACTTTTTTTTTGCTCCTATCCCTTTTTTCTTCTTTTATTCCTATGTGCATACAATGTTTGGGTCATTTCTATCCCCTTCCCCCCATCCTCTCCCTTTTCCCCCACCCCATCCTTCTCCCCCTCACCCCCTCACTACCAGGCAGAAACTATTTGCCCTTATCTCTAAAAGTTGTGTATTTTGTAGAATACACAACTTTTTCAATAGCTAAGGATTCAGAATAGATAAGATATAAAGAAGTTGAGAAGGAAATTATCTTCTGTTAGTGGAGATTCCTCTGTCATTAAACTGTGTAAATTTTAACCCCCAAAGATACCAATTATTGAGGGGATACATTTAACTATGATATAATTTGATATAAGAACTCTTGTACATCCACAGTGTACCCCCAGCACAACAATAAATGAAAGAAGAAAAGGTGAGAAGCATTTTATTGGGACTTACATTCCAAAATTGTGGGAGCACCCAAGAAAGCTGTCTCATGGCTGACTTGATAAGTGAGTCTAACACCTGAATATATAGCCAGGATGGGTGTGTTTCACAGGTTGTGCATGCAAATAAAGAATTTTATTTGCACAAATCACAGCACAGATCAGTTTCACAAATCACTGGCTAGACATAGGATACAATCAAATATGTACTTATTACATAAGGACAGATAAAAAGTCCCACACTGGAATAACCACCAGCAACTTAACTGAGTTACTGAGGCTGTATTAGCCTCCCACCTTGGAGAATAGTGCTGTAGGGTCATAAAGCTCACCCAGAATTTTCTTCCTTAGAATTCTTCCTTGCAGGCATGTCCAGGATGTCTAGAGTGGCCATGACTAGAGCACGGTATCCTGAAGCAGAATTGTGTCTTCTGCAGCAGCTGGATTTGTAGTGGATCCCTTCTGGTGTTATACTGTTCTCAGAGTGATCATGAAGTATCTAAAACACAAAGATACCATGGCCACCACTGGGCCAACTGAGAGAAGGTGCTTCTCAACTATCAGTTCCTTGCTCAAACATGCCAGGCATAAAGTAGTTGTCTCTGCTGCCATTCAAAGGCCTTGCAAGCTCTCATTCCCCATAGTTCAGGTACTCACAGAATACATCATTATCAGGTACATATAATAAAGTTTGAAGGGAAGCTCAACACAGAATTAACACTCTCACAGCACTGGACAGTACATAACCGCACTTAGCAATGATTAACAGTGCCAACCCCCTGGCCCAGTGCCCTAAACAGTGTTGGGCTATTCCATCTGTCTCCCATGGTGTTGGGGAGTGGTAGTCAGAGTTGACTGCAAGGATGATGATCAAATTTCCAACTACCATAATCAGGGACATAGTCAGACTTGTGTCAAAAAGGTGAGCTGCAGTTTGGATTACCCAAATATTCTACGAAATTAAATTCTGAGTCACATGAAGCATTTGATGACCCCATAACACCTGGACACTTTTGAAAAAGAAAAGAGGACAGGAAAAAGAAAATCAACATACAATCACTCAGTTCTCTCTATATGTTTTCAACTTGAGTATTCAAAAGTAACAAAATCTCCCTTAGTCTATACTGCTTAGCAATACTTCCCAGTTGTGACAAACTCAATCTTTAAATATCTTTCATTATTGTTTTCTTGTTATTCACCTCCTTTTATACACAGGATTCAGAGAAACTTGAATGACTAGTGTCAGAAGACCAAGAGCATTAAATATAAAAACTCCACAATCACAGTAAAATGAAGTCAACAATCTTAGGAAAAAATAGAGAATAAGTAGTACCCTTCTTCCTTTCAGAAGAATTTCATTCTAATTAAAGGAAGTTAAGAAGTAGTCAAATTTATCTTTGTATATCCTAACACAAAGGACAAATTACTTTACAAAAAGTAAAATGAATGAAATTGTGTAACAACAGCAGTGGTTTAAGAGTCCGCCCGCAATATCAAGAGAACTATAGAAAGGAAAGGAACATAAGACAACCACTAAAAGAGCACATCAGCACACTATGGTATTTAACAAAAATGCGTTTAAAGCAGATATTTGAAGGAAACCACCTCACTTTTTCTGATAATAGGTTCATTTATAGCTTACCCATTGGAGCTTGATCCAGTTAGCAATTAACACCGGAACATACTCTGAAGCTTTTGCAAATTGCCTTAGTACTGAGATCGATCTCAATCAGAATCTCTGGTGATGAGATGCAGTCATCAGCATTTTCAGGATCCTCAGGTGATTCAAATAAAAGCCAAACTTGACTTTTTTCCTTTATTGCTGTGCTGGGTGGGGGTACATTGTGACATTTACAATGTATCAAATATATCATAATTGTATTGATACATATCATTGATGTATCATTGTATTGATACAATGTATCAAATATATCATAATTGAGTTCCCCCCTCTACTACTTTCCTTCATCCCTTCTGCCCCAATTCCTGGAACAGTTTCAACAAGTATCATTTTTGCATTTACATACATGTGCACACTTTATTTGCACTATATTCATCCTCCTGCCCCCTGTCCCTGCCACTGCCAACCCCCCTACTCCTGCACAACCTGCTCCCCTCTCTTGTTCTCCATTTGTTTTAGAAGATAAAAGAAAAACATGACATTTTTGCAAGTTTGAGATAAAGATAGCTATATAGGGAATTTCCTTGTGTTGTTTCCATGCATATATGTATTACAACTCCAGTTAGTTTATCTCCTCCAATCCTCTTCACTCCTCCCTGTTCCCCTTCCTATGGTGGCCCCAGCTAATTTAAGATTTTTATATTCATACTTGTACAGACAGCACATCAACCACATTTAAGTTCTTAGTTTTCTTCCCTTGCCCTTTGTCTCCTAAACATGACCTCCCCTTGGTGTGATCTGTGTTCCATAATATTGCTGCATTTTTTTTGGTCTAAAATCCACATATGAGGGAGAACATGTGACCTTTGGCCTTCTGAGCCTGGCTGACTTCACTTAAGATATTGTTCTCTAGCTCCATTCATTTACCTGCAAATGACAAATTCCAATATTCTTTGTGGCTTAGTAAAATTCCATTGTGTATAAATGCCACATTTTCTTAAATCCATTCATCATAGTGTGGAGCATCTTGGCTATTTCCATAGCTTAGCTATTGTGAACAGTGCTGCAATAAACATGGGTGTGCAGGTGCCTTTTTTGTGAGCTGACTCACATTCCTTCAGGAATATCCTTGGGAGTGGTATAGCTAGATCACATGGCAGGTGTATTTTTAGTTTTTTCAGGAGTATGGAGACACTGTTTTCTATAGTGATTGTATTAGGTTATATTCTCACCAGCAATGTATGGGGGGCTCCATTTTCCTTGCATTCTCATCAATGTTTGTTGATAGTCTAACAGGAAGGATTTCCCCCCATTCTGTAGGTGGCCTATTTAACTTAGAGACCATTACTTTTGTTGTGCTGAAGCTTTTTAATTTCATGTAGTCCCACTTGTTGATATTTCTCATAGTTGCTAAGCCACTTGAGTTCTACTGAGGAAGTCCTATTGTTTCCAGTGTCTTCCCTGGTCTTTCCTGTACTTGCTTCAAGAATTCAGGTCTGATATTAGGTCCTTAATGACTTTGAGTTGATACTTGTACAGGGTGACAAACATGGATCTAGTTTAAGTTTTCTGCAGGCAGATAACCAGTTCTCCCAGCAACATTTTTTGAAGAGGTGGTCTTTTCTCCATTATATGTTTTTGGTGTTTATAAAAAATTAGATGGGCATAGCTGAGTGGATTCACATCTGGGTCCTCTATTCTGTTCCACTGGTCTTAATATCTGTTTTTGTGGCAGTACCATGCTGTTTTTATTGCTATGGCTCTGTAGTATAATTGGGTATTGTGATACCTCCAGCGTTGCTCTTTTTGCTCAGTATTGCCTTGGCTATTTATAGTCTTTTGTGTTTCCACATGAATTTTAGGGTTGGTTTTTCAATTGCTATGATGAATGTCATTGGAATTTTGATGGGAATTGTGGTAAACATGTAGATTTGTTTTGGTAGTATAGCCATGCCATTTTCACTATGTTGATTCTACCAATCCATGAGCATGGAAGATCTTTCCATCTTTTGTAGTCTTCTTCCTTTTCTTTCTTCAATTGTTTGTACTTCTCCTTGAAAAGGTCATTCACTGACTTGGTTAAGTTTATTCCTAGGTATTTCATTTTTGAGGCTATTGGAAATGGAATTATTTTCCTATATTCTTTCTCGGTATATTCATTGTTGGTTTATAGAAAGCTAGTGTTTTTTTTTTTCCTTTTGTAAATTGATTTTGTATACTGCTACTTTGCTGAAACTGTTTATAGTGTCTAGGAGTTTTTGGTGTTTTTTGGGGTCATTTAGGTATAAAATCATGTTGTCTGTGAATAGTGACAATTTGATTTCTTCCTAACCTGTTTGTATTTTTAAAAATTTCTTCATCCTCTCTCATTGCTTTGGCTAGGAATTCCAAACCTATGTTGAATAGGAGTGAAGAGAGTGGGCACCATATCTCATTCCTGAATATAGGGGAAATGGTTTCAGTTTGGTGCCATTAAGATAATGTTGTCTGTGGGTTCTTCATATACAGCCTTTACTATGTTGAGGTATATTCCTTCTCCTCCTAGTTTCATCAGAGCTTTTATCATGAAAGGATATAGAATATTGTTGAAGGCTTTTTCTGCATCTATTGAGATGATCAAGTTTTTTTCTTTGTTTCTGTTATTATGCTGTATTACATTTAATGATTTGTGTATGTTGAGCCACCCCTGCACCCCTGGCATGAAGCTGAGTTGGTCATGGTGTGTGGTGTTTCTGATATGTTGTTGAATTTTATTTGCCCTTATTTTATTGAGAAATTTTGCACAATCTCTTTAAAGAGTTTGGCCTGATATTCCTTTTTTGTTGTGTACTTGTATGGTTTGGAGATGAGTGTAATTCTCACTTCATAGAATAAGTTTGGCAGTGTTCCTTCCCATTCTGTTTCTTGTAAAAGATTGAGGAGTGTTGGCATTAGCTCTTATTTAAAGAGCTAATAGAATTCAGTGGAGAATCTGTCAGGTCCTGGAATTTTCTTTTTGGGAGACACTTTATTACTGCTTCAATTTCATTGCATGTTATAGATCTGTTTAGGTGATTAATTTACTTTTGATTCAATTTTGGTCTTTTTTTTCCTTTTTTGGTGCTGGGATTGAACCCAGGGCCTCACACATGCTAGGCAAGCACTCTACCACTGAGCTACATCCCAGCCCCCTTTTGATTCAGTTTTGAAATATCATATTTATCTAGAAAATTATCCATTTCTTCTAGATCTTCCACTTCATTTGAATATAGGTTTCAAAGTAGTCCCTGATGATTCCCTGGATTTCCTTGGTGTTTTTTTTTACCCATTTCCTTTTCTGATTTTACTAATTTGTGTTTTTTTTCTCTCCTTATTTTAGTCAGATTTCTCAGAGGCTTGTCAATCTTGTTTATTTTTGTCAAAGAACCAGCTTTTTGATTCATTGATTCTTTGTATGGTTTTTTTGTTCTCTATTTCATTGATTTGACCCTTATTTTTGTTATCTCCCTCCATCTGCTTGTTTTGGGTTTAGCTTCTTCTTGTTTTTCTAGGAGTTTGAGATGCAGCATTAAGTCATTTATTTGAGATCTGTCTATGTTTTTAAAAATGCACTCATGACTATAAACTTTCCTCTTAGGATTGCCTTGAGTGTATCCTACAGCATGTAATATGTTATATTTTCATTCTTATTAAATTCCAGGAATTTTTGTTTTCCTCCCTTATTTCTTCTATGAACCACTGATCAATGAATAACATGTTGCTCAGTCCCCAATTGTTTTGAGTATTTTCTGCTTCTTCTTTTGTTATTGAGTTCTAGTTTTATTGCATTGTGGTCAGATGGAATGTGGGGGGGGGGCATTTCAATTTTCTTATATTTGTTGAGACTTGCTTTGTGCCCTAGAATATGGTCTGTTTGGGAGAAAGGTCCATGGCTTGCTGAGAAGAATGCATATTGTACTGTTGCAAGATGGAATATTCTGTAGACATCTTTCAGGTCCATTAGATTATGGTATTTTTCAATTCTAGAATTTCATTGCTGATTTTTTTTGTTTAGATGACCTATCTATTGGTGATAGAGGAGAATTAATTCTTCCACTCCCACTGTGTAGGAATGTATCTGTGATTTTAAGTCCATTAGTGTATGTTTGATAAATTTGGTTGCATAGATGTTGGTCACATATAAGTTGATAATTGTTACTTCATCTTGATGTATTACTCCTTTTATTAGTAAGAGTGTCCTTTGTCTCTTCTGACTAATTCAGGTTTGAACTCCACTTTATCTGATATAAGTATTGATACTCCTGCTTGCTTTAGGGGACCAGTAATTTGGTAAATCTTCCTCTCTAACAAAAATTACCAGCTCAATGAAAGTTCTGGAGTTTTCCTCTGATTTCAGATTCAGGTGCTAACATTTATATAGAAGTTTTGACCAAAACATTTCCCTTCTTAAGGCTGATATTCTGTGTTGCATGGCAGTGGATGTTGCCCATCCTTATCAGACAGCTTTGTGGGGGATTGGCTGTGGATGCTTGAGCCCAGGCTTCCTTAGTTGGTTGGGACCTCTGGTGTGGGCAGGTTCTCAAAAGTTGTCCTGTGAGGAGCTGGTAAATGAGCAGTCACCAGCCCCTTCCACACACAGGGCAAGCCTGTGAGCTGGAAATGAGCTTTTCTCTTGGTAAGACTGTCAGTTTCAGCTTGCTTCCTGTTTCTCCAAAGCAGTGCAATGCCTAGATTTCATCACAGTACTGCTGAGTTGCCCCATCCCCACATGGGCTTTTTCAGCTCCATGTTCTCCTTCTCGCCCTCCAGGCAGAGGAGAAATGTTCCCTCTGTGTATTTGGCCACCAGTTTTGTTGGGAGGCGGTGCAATCTGCTACCTTGCTGAGATTGGTGATTCCCTCAATACAGATAATATTTCATGCTCAGCTGTTGGGATTGCAGATTCACATTGGTGGAGTTGGATCCAGGCTGGTGGGGAGAAATGGTGAGCAGCTTTTCCCAAGGCCGATGCTCAATGGGGCTGTGCCATACTGGGTCTTGTTTGTGTCCTGGCCGGCCAAGGATATGTTTGCTTTCCATGGGTTATGGGTTCAGTATGTTGCAGAGTCCAGTTCAGTTTCAGTCTTCTACTTTTTTATGATGGGTTTACAGATTCTCTTGGGTGAAAACACATCAGCTACCATGCAGCACAGGCAAGCGGCAGTCATGTTTTGTGTCTGTATGTGTTTGTCAGGTCCAGGTCTTCCCAGACGCTTGCAGCTCTCTTTCTGCAGTTCTCTGCATTGCTTTATTGTTGGTGAGATTGCAGACACACTCAGGTGGAAATAGGTCAATGCAGGCAGAGGGCAGTTAGAAGTTCTGTGTCCTGTGTATTATGGTGGGTCCAGATCTTCCAAGATGCTTGCAGGTTTCTTTCTGCATTGCATTTTTGCCTTACCAACCCAGGCAGGAAGGAAATAAGAGAGAATTAAAAGAAAGAAAGAAAGAAATCAGCTTCCTCACTGGTGGACCAGGCAGGGCTGCCTTACCTTGCCCGTGGTTGGTCCCAGCTGGAGAACAGACAGGGTGACCAGCAGTTGCCAGACTCTCCACCTGGCTGTTATGCACTATAAAAAGTTAGGTTGAGGTTCAGTCAATGAATATTATGTGACCGTATGTGTTGTTGGTATCATGGTTGGCAAAAAAAGCAGGGTTACCTGATCCTTGCTGCCATGAAAATCTGGAGTATTTGTTTGAAATTGTTTAGGTCAAGGTCCTAGGGTCTGTTAGTTATCTATCATCTTTTTTTCTCTTCAAACATTGCTCTTAATGTGGGCCCAGGTGGTATGGTGCCTAAATTGATAGTGTAAGTTTTATTTAATTCTTATTAGCATAAATTAATAGTACAAAGGGTCTTCATTTTGATATTTACAGCATGTATGTAATGTACTTTGAGCCAATTCACCTGTCAATTTTAGTCTTTCTTAACTACTGCCTCTTTCCCTCCTTTTTGTGAAGGATTGTTTTGACTATTAAGTGTGTTTTATGCTTTCACATGAATATTTGGATTTTTTTCTATTCCTATGAAAACTGACATTGGGATTTTTTTGGGGGATTGCATTCAATCTGTAGGATGCTTTCTGAAGTACAGCTGTTTTCACAGTATAAGTTTTGCTATGAACATGGGAGGTCTTTCCATCTTCTGATGTCTTCCAGAGTGTCTTTTCCTTCCTTCCTTCCTTCCTTCCTTCCTTCCTTCCTTCCTTCCTTCCTCCCTCTCTTTCCATTTTATTTTTTTTAACTAGGATAAGTTTGTTTTACAGGAGGAATTCATTGTGACAATTCTGAATAAGTCTTACATTGTACATTGATTTGATCATCTCCACCATCTTCCCCCCTCAACCTCCTCCCACTCCACTTAATGTAATTACAAGAAGTCCATGCTCCATATTCCCTAACTTTCATTTCCTTCATTCACACTCACCCCTCCCACAAGTACCTCCCACACTATACCTAATACAGTCCTGTCTCTTCAATTTCCTTTTCAATGTTTTCTGGAGTTCTTTGTACCAGTCCTTCACATCCTTAGTTAAGTTTATTCTTAAGCATTTGTGGTGACTATTCTGAATGGGATAGATTTTCTAATTTTTCTCTGCCTGTTGGTGGATAGAAAAGCTGCTGATTATTAAATCTTGTATTCTACTACTATGCCAAAAGTGTTTATCAGATGTAAGAGGTTTTTGGTGGAGCCTTCATTGTCTTAAAGTATATTATCATATCATCTGAAAATAGGGATACTTCAATTTCTTCATTTTCTATTTGCATCATATTTATTTCTTTCTCGTGCTCATTTCTCTGGGTAGGAAATCCAGCATTATACTGAATAAGAGTGGATGAGTATGCATCCTCGTAACATTTCCTTTTTTCTTCTATTTTTTCCTTTGGGGATGCATTGTGGCATTTATAGGGCTTCTTACACTGTATCACAAATATCATACTTGAATTTATCCCCTCCACTGCTCTCCTTTATCCACCTCCTTGATTCCTGAGAGTCTCAACAGGTATCATTTTGCACTCATAAACATGTGTACACAGTTTTTGGACCATATTCATGCTCCTACCCCCTTTCCCTGTGACCCCTCACTTCCCACTGGTGCCATCCCACAACCCCAACAGAACCTGTTTTACCATTTTTGTATAAGAAAAATACATAAAAGATAAAAAGAAAAACATGATATTTTTGCTTGTTTGAGATAAAAATAGCTGCACAGGGAGTTTCCTTGTGATATTTCTATGCATATATGTGTTTTAACCCCAATTGGTTCATCTTCTCTAATGCTCTTCATTCTATCATAGTCCACTTCCCATGTGGCCCATCCAGTTTAAGATTTCTATATTCATTCCTGTACAGAGAGCACATCAACCAGATTCAAGTTCTTAGTTTCCTTCCCTTGCTCTATGTTCCTAAACATCACTCCCCTTAGAGTGGACAGCATCCCATAGTATTGCTGCATTTGTTTTAGATCTATATTCCACATATGAGAAAGAACATGTGGCTTTCGGCCTCCTGTGACTGGGTAACTTCACTTAAGATGATGCTGTCTAGTTCCATTCGTTTACCTGCGAATGACAAGTTTCCTTCTTTGTGGCTAAGTAAAATTCCATTGTGTATAAATACCACATTTTCTTCATCCATTCCTCAGTAGTGGGGCATCTTGGCTGTTTCCCTAGCTAGCTCTTGTGAATAGTGCTGCAATAAACATGGGTGTGGTTGTGGCTTTGTTGTTATCTGACTCAAATTCCTTTGTGTATATCCTTAGGAGTGGTATTTCTGGATCATATGGTAGGTCTATTTTTAGTTTTTTAATGAGCCTCCATACTCTGTTCCATATCGTTCTATCAGCTTATATTTCCATGAGCAGAGCATGAGCGTTCCTTTTCCCCCAAATCCTCACCAACATCTGTTGTTGTTGGTGTTCTTAATGGTAGATATTCTAACAGAAGTGAGGTGGAATCTTAATGTCTCTTCTGATTAATTTTGAAGTCCATTTTATCTGATATAAGTATTGTTACTCCTGCCTGCTTTTGGGGACCAGTAGCTTGGTAACTATTCTTCCATACTTTCACCCAAATACAGTGTTTGTTTCTGTCAATAAGGTAGGTTTCTTATAACAACAGATTGTCAAATCTTTCTTTTGAATCCTTTTTGCCAAATGCTGCTAATATTGAGAGGTCTGTGATGATTCCTGCCATTTGGTTGTTTTTGTTGGTTAGGGATTTGTGTGAGTGCAGCTATTTCTATGCTTCTCTCTGAGTACTTTTCTGTTCTTCTCTTTAGATTTAATATTTCCTGTCCTTTATATTTAAAGGTTATATTTATTTTCATTTTCTGTGTGTAGGATTCCTTTCAGGATCTTCTGTAATGGTGGTTTGTTGTTCACATATATATTGTTTACATATTGTTTTCATTTGTGTTTATCAAGGATGACTTTTAGTCCTCAATTGATTTTGAATGATAGCTTTGCTGGGTAGAGTATCTTAGGACTAAAATTGTTTCCTTTCAGTGCTCACAATACCTCACTCCATGACCTTTTTGATTTTAAGGTTTCTGTTGAGAAATCTGCTCTTATTTTAATGGTTTTCCATTATATGTTATTTGATTTTTCTCTCCTACATTCTTTAATATTCTTCTTTTCCTCACTGTGCTAGTTGTTTTAATAATTATATGCTATGGGGAGGTTCTATATTGGTCATGTCTGTTTGGTGTCCTTGAGGCTTCCTGTAACTGGATGGGCATGACCTTCTTGAGAACTGGGAAATTTTATGCTATCATTTTGTTGAATATATTACATATCCGTCTGGTTTGCACTTCTTCTTCAATGCCCATGATTGATAGGTTTGGTGTTTGAATGGAATCACTGAGTTCTTGTGTGTTCCTTTTGTAGCTCTTGAGTCTTTTTTGTAGGGACTCTTCTGTTTTTTTCATTAATATCTATTTTTCCTCAAACCCTGAAATTCTGTCTTCAACTCAGTCTAGTCTGCTGGAGTGGCTTTAAAAATGTATATTTTATTTGATTTAAGGAACTTTTTATTTCTGTTTGATTCTTTTGTCTGAAGTTTTCCATATCTTTGTTAAATTCCTCTTTCATATCTTGTGCTGTCTTTTTTATTTCAATTACCTATATTTTAAAAATAATCTCCTTAGTTTCATTTTAGAGTTTGTTGAAGTCATGTCTGAGTTCATATGTTCTATTTAAGCTTCCCTTGAATGGTCTCTCTGAGTATTTCTATGAGCTCCTTTTAGAGATCTTTGAGAATCTGTTTACAGACTTTATTGGCCTCATTAAACATAGTTATCTTTTTGCTGGGGTTAGCAACTAGGTGTTCATTGTCTTCATTTTCCACTTAATCTTTCATTAAATTTGAGGGTTGTATTCCCTTGTCTTCTTTTTCTCCCCATGTTTCCATAATTTGCCGTGTTCCTTTGTTATTGATTGACTACTTGGGAATTTTAATCACCTGTTATCATTCCCTTGATTAATTACTCTGTTGTGACTGGCTTAGTCATTGTCTAGGTTGATGTGCTATTTTTATTCCCTGTCTTGGAGGTATAAATTAGCATAATAACTTCAGTGATTCAATGCCAGACTAGTTATTTACACAATATATAGAAAGCCCCTTGGTATATTATCTATAAACAGTGGGAATGGTAGGGATAGTGGTTGTTTGTGTAGAGATAGATACTTAGATATATAAAAAGACTGCACTAGATGAAGGTTCAGAAAGTGGGGATGTAAAGGGAGAAGGTGTGTAAAGCATGGGGGCTATAGGGTAATAAGTCCCTGATGTGTGTTAAGGTGTTGTTCAGTCATTGTGGTTGAGGGTACTATTGCCAGAGATTCCAACTGATAGGAAGGATGGGATAAAATGTGCTTGTGTAATATACTATTCAGTTGTTGGTGAGTGTAGAGAAGGTTGGGGCAGTGGGGAGAAAGGGAGGGGGAGGAGAGAAAGGTAAGGAAAAGAAAGGAAGAAAGAGAAGAAGAAAAGAGAAGAGAAAAAAATTTGGGGGCAAGAAAGGACAGTAGAACAATAGAGGACTGAGCAAATTATTGTTTGGACAGAATGGAAGAGGGAGGTGGGTAACAGGAAAATGAAATTACAAAATAAAGTAATAAAAATTAAAAATTAAAAAAATATATAATAACAATTCAATGAATGTTCTGGACTCTTTCCTCTCATTTCAAATTAAGATGCTGCTGGTTTTAATAAGGGCTTTGAACATGACATTGTCCCTTGGTATGCTGGATTGTGTGACAATTGATGCTTCCCCTCCCTACTGGACAGCTTGGAGGGATCAGCTCTTGGTGTTTGAGCCCAGGCTTCTTGGTGAGATGGACCCTCTGGTGTGGGCAGGTTCTCAGAAGTGGTCCCATGAGGAGGTGGTATATGAGCAGTTGCCAATCCCTTACACTGACAAGACAAGCCTGTGAGATAGTATTGAGCTTTTATCTTGGAAAACTGTCAGTTTCATCTGGCTCCCAGTTTCTTCAAGGAGTGCTGCTGCATTGTCCCACTCCAACACGGGATAATTCAGCTCCACATTCTGCCCCTCCACCTCTGGGCAGAGAGGAAATGTTTCCTTTATATATTTGGTCACCACTTTTGTCCAAGAGGGTGCAACTGGCCCCGATGCTGCTCTAAACTGTGTGGTTCCCTCCAATACAAATGATGTGTCATGTTCACCTGGCAGGGTTGCAGACTCAGGTAGAAAGAGATCAGCTCCATGGCATCACAGGCAGATGGGAGTCAGAGGTTCTGTGTCCATGCATATTATGGTGGGTCCAGGTCTTCTCAAATGCTTGCAGATCTCATTCTGCATTTGCTGTTTCATGTTTTTTCTTTACCAATCAAAGCAGGAAGGAAATAAGAAAGAAAGAATATGAAAAAAAGGGAAAAAAGTGGCTTACTAGCTGCAGGTGGACAGGCCAGCAGACCAATGACTGCCTGACCCAATGCCTTGCTGTTATGCACTTTAAAAGTCTGGTTTAAGGCTCAGCCCATGAATATTATGTGCCCTCTATTTTTTGTCAGTATCTTGGTTGGAAATAAAAACAGGGTTACCTGATCCATGATACCACAAAAGTCTATGGTATTTGTCTGAAATCATGCAGGTCAAGATCTCAGGGTCCAGAAGCTATCTGCAATCTTGGTCTCTTTCCATTGTCCCTTTTCTGATTTAAGAGGAAATAATCATTTTGCAATGCAGTTAGTGCAATGCTGGCTACAGTTTTGTGACATGGAGGCCTTGTTGTATTGAGGTACAGTCTTCATATTCCTAGTTTCTTCTGGCCTTTTAGGATGAAAAGATATTGAGTTCTGTCAAAGGCTTTTCTGTGTCTATTCAGAGGAATATGTGATTTTTTTCTTTGTCTTCTTTATGTTCTGTATTATATTTATTTGTTTATCTATGATGAACCAGCCTTGCATTCCTGGAATGAAAGCAACTTAGTCATGGTGCATGATTTTTTAATGCATTGTTGAATGTGGGTTGCTAGTATTTTATTGAGAACATTTGTGTCTGTGTTCATCAAAGAAATAGGTTTGTGGTTAATTTTTCTGTTGTGTTCTTAATTGGTTTGGGCTTAAGGCTAACCCCAGTGTCATAGAATGAGTTTGGTAGTGTTACTAAGAGATTTATTATTTCAAAGTAATTCCTAATGATCCTCTGAGCTTCATTGATATTTGTTGTGGCATTCTTTTTTTAATTTCTATTTTTATTTATTTATTTTTAATATGCATTTTGTTAGTGGATACTAATTATACAAAGGGTTATACCATGGTGTTTAAATTTCTGTATTGCTGTATCTTTTCCCAGGTTCCTTTCCTTTATTTTCCTAGATATCAGTGAGTTGCCTTGTGCAAACATAGGTGCAATATATTTGGCATTATTTTATTCCTGTCTTTCTCTTTCCTTCCCCTAAAAACAGTCCCCTTATTTCAGTCATTTTGTATATATTTTATATTTTATTTGCACATGAGGGAGAACATAAAGCCTTTATCCTTCTGAAACTGCTTAATTAACTTAACATGATGATCTTCAGTTCTGTCCATTTCCCTGCAAATGCCATAATTTAGTACTTCTTTATGGCCATGTCATATTTCATTGTGTATATATACCACATTTTTTCTTTATTGTTTATTGGCTGAATGGTATCTAGGCTGATTGCAAAGCCTAGTTTCATATGATGGAGAAAAGACAACCTCCTTGTTGCTGGGAAAATGGATATCTGCATATAGAAAACTGAAGGTAGCTCCATGTCTGTCATGGTATACCAGCATCAACTGAAAGAAAATAAGGACCTTAACATAATACCTGAAACTTTGAGGCTAGTGTGGAAAAGAGCAAAGAATATGCTAGAATTAGTAGTCCAAGGCAATGACTTCCTCAATAGAACTCAAATGGGTCAGCACCTAATTTAAAAGATTGACAACTGGGAATACCTGAAATTTAAAAAATTCTGCACAGCCATAGAAATGGTCACCAGATAGATGAGGCAGCTCACATAATGGGAATAAATAATTTCCAGCTGTATAATGGATTAGTAACCAGAACATATAGGGAACACAAAAAAACTAAACTCCTGCAAATTCAGCTGTATAATGGATTAATAACCAGAACATACAGGAAGCACAGAAAACTAAACATCCCCCAAAAATCAATGACCCAGTGAAGAAATGGGCAAATGAACTGAATAGAGAAAATTCAAAGGAAGAAGTCCAAATGGCCAAAAGACAAATGAAGACATGTTGAACATACCTAGCCACAAAGGAAATGCAAATTAAAATCACATTAAGATTCTACCTCACTCTTGTTTGAATGGCTGTCATCAAGAACACAAACAATGAGGGAGAACAAGATGGAAGATAGCTGACAGAACCTGGCCCTGGAACCCTGAGGTCTCAAGAGTCTGAAAGAATACTTCAGAATTGTGGTAGCAAGGATCAAGAAACCTGCTTTTTTGTGTCAACTAAGATACAACCGAAACATAGGGTTCATATACTGTACAGTGACTGAACTTTAAGTTAGTTTAATACCACAGACTGAAATTACAGCTCCACCAGTTGAGCATGCCACATAATCTGTTCTGAGGGGAACCACATAGTCTAGTGCAGATAGTGGGCAGATTACACCCCTCTTGGACAAAAGCTGTGGCCAAATAAATGAAGGGGAAGTTTCACCTCCACCTCATGGGGGTACGTGGAGTGCTCTGCTGCTCCAGCCTGTGTGTGGGTAGGATGGCCCAGGTGCAGTCTGGGGAAAACAACAACACATTGAACCACCTTGGGGAAATTAGTAAGCTGAATCTGACAACCTTCTTAGAGAAACAGTCAACCAAAGAATTCAATTCTAGCCCCCAGGCCTGTTCTGTGGGCAGAAGGATGTGGCAAGTGCTCACATAGCAGCTCTTCATTGGACCACTTCAGAGAACCTGCCTACAAAAACCACACTGAACCATAAGGCCTATCACTTCAAGAAGAGCCTGGGCTCAAACACAGTGAGTGAATCACTTTCCCCACACAAAACTGCCCAGTACAGATGGGGCACCATCCATTGTCACACAGCCCAGCATATTAACCTTACAAAGGGGCAGAGAAACAGAGAGATCCCCTGTCAGATGGTCAGCATCTGGATTAGAAATCAGAGGAAGGAGCCCAGAGCATTCATTCAACTGAGTGGAAACCCATTCCTCTCCATAACAAGGATGGAATTTGGACTACACACACACACACACACACACACACACACACACACACACACGCACATGCACATGCACACACACATTTTTAATTTAAAAAATTAATTAGTTTCTCTTTTTTCCTATTCTTTTTTATTTGTTTTACCTATCCCCTTTTTCTGTTCTGCCAAAATTTCAAATTGCTTAGCCCTTTCTTGTTCCACTTTCCTTTCTCTCCCTTAATTTTTTCCTTCTCTTTTCTTTCTTCCTCTTTTTCTCCTTCCCTTCATCTCCTCCACTTCCTTTCCTCTATTGTCCCTAGCTCCTCCATACTAACCACTCCCTAAATAGTCTACTACATCAACTTATACATTACCCCATCCTTCCTATTCCTCTGCAATCCCTGACAAATGCACTCCCCCTCGCAATGACTGAACTACACTTTACAAATCTTAGGGCATTATCACCCCACACCTCTTCTCACCATGACCCATCACCCCTCTCTGCCTCTCTTCTGGTACCATCATTTTAATTACTTAAATATCAATTTCTGTGCAAACAACTGTTATCTCCCCAGTATCAAATGTTTATAAATAATATGGCCAAGAGTTTTATACAATATATAAATAACTGGTCTGGCATGAATCTGTGAATTTGTTATTGCTAAATTATACCTCCAGGTCAGTGAATGGAAGAATTACAACAACCTAGCTAACAACTAAGGTAGTCAGAGCATAGGAACTAACTCAAGGGAACAATAACAGGTGATTAAAACCCCCAACTAACTAATCATCAACACATGATCAAAGCACAAAATAGAAACATGGGGAAAAAAAGAAGGCAGGGAATATGACTCCACAAAGACTATCAATGACACAATAGAGGATTTAGTGAAAAGTTAAGGGGATGAATTCTCAGTGGCTGGCATAAGAAGAATGAAGAAAAAAATGTTCAATAAGCTTAAAGTAACTTGGATAAAAACTCAAGAAGACATAGAAGCAAGTAAACTCACAGAGGATTTCAACAATCTCTGAAAATAAACTAAGGAGATTATAAAAACAGAGATAAAGGAAGTAAAGAAGACAGTCAAATATGAGAAAGAGGAGCTTTACAAAGATACGAACATCTCAAAAAATGAAAAGAAATCCTGGAAATAAAAAGTTTCTTAAGTAAAATAAAAAATACAGTTGAAAGTTACTCCAGCAGACTAGACGAAGGGGAAGACAGAAATTGAGGGCTTGAGAAAAAGTAAGTATTAAAGAAAAAATACAGAATAATTCTTAGACAAATGATTTGAGAGCTGCAAAAGGAATATGCAAGTACACTGCAATGCCATCAAAAGACTAAACCTGTGAATCATGAACATTATAAAAGGGGAAGAGGAGCAAATCAAAGGTATACATAATATAATTCAAGAACATAATAACAGAAAAACTCCCATATCTTGAGAAAGACGTTCCTGTTCAGGTGCAGGAAGCCACCCAGACACCAAACAGACATGATCAAAATACAACATTTCCATGGAATATTTTTAAACAACTAGCACAAGGAAAGAATATTGAAAGCTGTAAGAAAGAGAAATCAAATAACATATAAATGTAAACACATCAAAGTAACAGCAGATTTTTCAACAGAAATCTTAAAAGCAAGAAAGGCATGGAATGAGGTATTTTGAGAACTGAAAGGAAACAATTTCAGTCCTAGAATACTCTAACCTGCAAAACTATTATTGAAAATTGAACAGGAAACAAAAACCTTCCATATTAAGCAGAAACTGAAACAATATATGACCACTAAATCACATGTATAGATATTTCTGAAATGAATTCATCTAAAGAAGATGAAAACAAGAATAGCCATGAAAGGATGAGAATTATCATTATATTTGTTTTAGATAAATTATTGTTGTTTATTGTTGTCCTGTGGGTACATTGTGGCATTTACAAAAGTTCTTACAGTATATCAAATATATAATACTTGAATTTTCCCTCTCCATCATTCTCCTTTTTCCTTTTCTGCCCCATTCTTAGAATAGGGCAGAAAATGGTATCATTTTACCAATCACACTTGTGTACCTAGTATTTGCAGTATATTCACCCTCCTATATCATTTCCCCACATCCTCATCTCACCCACTGGTACCACCCCGCCCCCATATTGGACCTGTCTGCCCTCTTGTTCTCTGATTTTGTAAAAGAAAAGCAAAATGAGAATAAAATCATCCAAGATGGCGACTGGGACACAGTTGCAGGCTGTGTGAGCTCCATGAACCAGGTAGTGTACTGAGACACTGGAACCATACTTGGCTGAAGTAAGGTACCAGGGAGAGCTGAAACATCAGTATTCTGAACCCCTAGCTTGTGGAAGGCTTCTCCATGCCATGATTTACTAAAAGAGCAGCTGGCACTGCTCTGCAGGCTGTGGGATCTCCGATCCTTAGGCCCACTCCTCAGCCCTGTCAGGGCTGTGCTCCCTCAAACTCCCACTCCTCAGACCCACACAATCTCTGCCAGACTGAGCCCCTAAGGCCTGACAATCCAGCGATCCACAGGCAGGCATGATTTCTGCGCTGCCAGGACAGCACCCCTAAGGCCTGCCAAGCTGGTGATCCACAGACATTCACAATCTCTGCTGGGCCTAGCCCATCAGGGCTGCACAGGACAGTGATCCACAGGCATGGCACAATCTCTGCTGGGACAATGGTCCCCCTGGGGCAGGGGTAGCAATACTTATCTCAGATAAAGTAGACTTCAAACTTAAATTGATCAAATGAGATAAAGAATGACACTCTATATGAATAAAAGGTGAAATACACCAAAAGGAAATAACAATTATCAACCTATATGCACACAATGTCAACGCATCCAATTTCATCAAACATACTCCGAAGGACATAAAAACATATAAACTCCAGCACAGTAATATTGGGAGACCTTAATACCCCCCTATCACCAATAGATAGGTCATCCAAACAAAAAATCAAAAAAGAAATTCTAGAACTAAATAACACCATAGACCAAATGGACCTTGCTGACATCTACAGAATATTTCACCCAACTGTGGCACAATATACATTCTTCTCAGCAGCTCATGCAACCTTCTCCAAAACTGATCACATCTTAGGGCACAAAGCAAGCCTCAGCAGATATAAGAAAATAGAAATAATCCCATGCATTCTATCAGACCACAATGCATTACAATTAAAAATCGACAACAAAAACAGCAGTAAAAAACATGCAAACAATTGAAACAGAACAACACATTGCTCAATGATCAATGGGTCACTGATGAAATAAAAAAGGAAATTAAATGTTTCTTGGAAGTTAATGAAAATGAAAACGACCTACCAGAACCTATGGGACACGGCAAAGGCTGTCCTCAGAGGAAAGTTTATAGCTATGAATGACTATATTAAAAGATCAGAAAGATCTCAAATCAATGATCTAACACTACAGCTCAAACTCCTAGAAAAACAAGAACAAGCAAACCCCAAAACAAGTAGAAGGAGAGAAATAATGAAAATAAGGGCTGAAATCAATGAAATAGAAACAAACACACTAAAAAAAACCATATAAGGAATTAATGAAATAAAAAGCTGGTTCTTTGAAAAAATAAATAAGATTGACAAACACCTGGCAAACCTGACTAAAATGAGGAGAGAAAAAACTCTAATCAGTAAAATCAGAACTGCAAAAGGAGTGATGACAACAAATATAACAGAAATCCCCAAATCATCAGACTACTTTGAGAGCCAATATTGTAATAAATTTGAAAATTTTGAAGAAATGGACAGATTTCTAGATACTTACCACCATCCAAAAATGAACCAAGATGACATTAATCACCTGCATAGATCTATAACACAAAACAAAATTGAAGCAGCAATTAAGAGTCTATCAAAAAAGAAAAGTCCAGGACCTCATGGGTTCACTGCTGAATTCTATCAGACATTTAAAGAAGAACTAATACCAACCCTCCTTAAACTGTTCCATGAAGTAGAAAGGGAAGGAACACTGCCTAATTCATTTTATGAAGCCAAAATTACTCTCATCCCAAAACCAGACAAAGATCCCTCCAAAAAGGAGAACTATAGGCCAATTTCCTTAATGAATATTGATGCAAAGTTCCTCAATAAAATATGGCAAACCAAATCCAACAACACATCAGAAAGATCATACACCATGACCAAGTTAGCTTCATCCCAGGAATGCAGGGTTGTTTCAACATATGAAAATCATAAACGTAATAAACCACATCAACAGAAGCAAAGACAAAAACCACATGATCATCTCAACAGATGCAGAAAAAAACCTTTGATAAGATCCAACACCATTTCATGATAAAAGCTCTAAGAAAACTAGGCATAGAAGGAAAGTACCTCAACATTATAAAACCTATATATGCAAACCTACAGCCAACATCATATTAATGGTGAAAAACTGAAACAATTTCCCCTAAAATCAGGAACAAGACAAGAGTGCCCACTCTCCCCACTCCTATTCAACATAGTACTGGAATTCCTAGCCAGAGCAATTAGGCAAGAAGAAGAAATAAAAGGAATACAAATAGGTAAAGAAACTGTCAAAATATCCTATTTGCAGATGATATGATCCTATACCTTAAAGACCCAAAAAACTCTACTGAAAAACTCTTAGACAACATAAATAGGTATAGCAAGGTGGCAGGATACAAAATCAACTTACAAAAATCATTAGCTTTTCTATACACCAACAATGAACAAACTGAAACAGAATGTATGGAAACAAGTCCATTCACGATAGCCTGAAAAAAATCAAATACCTAGGTGTAAACTTAACAAAAGATGTGAATGACTTCTACAAGGAGAATTAGAAACTCATGAAGAAAGAGAGCAAGGAAGACTACAAAAGATGGAAAGATCTCCCGTGCTCATGGATTGGTAGACTCAACATAGTAAAAATGGCTATACTACCAAAAACAATCTACATGTTTAATGCAATTCCCAACAACCTCTCAGTGACTTTCATCACAGAGATTGAAAAATCTACACTAAAGTTCATTTGGAGACATAAGACACTGTAAATAGCCAAGGCAATACTCAGCAATAAAGAGCAATGCTGGAGGCATCATAATACCTGACTTCAAACTATATTACAAAGCAATACCAATAAAAACAGCATGGTACTGGCACAAAAGCAGACATGAAGGCCGGTGGAACAGAATAGAGGACCCAGATAGGAATCCACACAATTGTACCCACCTTATTTTCGACAAAGGGGCCAAAAATATACGATGGAGAAAAGATACCATCTTCAACAAATGTTGCTGGGAAAAGTGATTACCCATCTGCAAGAAACTGAAACTAGATCCATGCTTATCACCCTGTATTAGCAATAACTCAAAATGGATCAAGGACTTAAATATCAGACCTGAAACTCTGAAGTTACTATAGGAAGGAGCAGGAAACACTCTGGAACTAAGAGGTATAGGCAACAACTTCCTTAATAGAACCCCACCAGCCCAGCAACCAAGATAAAGAATGGACAAATAGGACTTCATAAAATTAAAAAACTTCTGCACAACAAAAGAAATGGTCTTTAAATTAAAGAGACCACCCACAGAGTGGGAGAAAATATTTTCTAGCTATACATCAGACACAGGATTGATAACCAGAATATACGGGGAACTTAAGAAACTAAACTCTCCCAAAATCAATGAACCAATTAAGAAATGGGCAGCTCAACTAAATAGAACTTTCTTAAAACAAGAAATTCAAATGGCCAAAAAACACATGAAAAAATGCTCACCATCTCTAGCTATAAAGGAAATGCAAATTAAAACCACACTAAGATTCCACCTCACCCCTGTTAGAATAGCCATCATCAAAAACACCAACAACAACAGGTGTTGGCAAAGATGTGGGGAAAAAGGAACCCTGGTCCACTACTGGTGGGAATGCAAGCTGGTGCAACCACTCTGGAAAAAAAATTGGAGGCTTTTTAAAATCTGAACATGGATCTGCCTTATGATCCAGCAATCCCACTCCTGGGGAAATACCCAAAGGTGTGCAACACAGGTTACTCCAGAGGCACCTACATATCAGTGTTTATTGCAGTGCTATTCACAATAGCCAAGTATGGAAACAACCAAGATGCCCCACTACTGATGATTGAATCAAGAAAATGTTGTATTTATTCACCATGGAATTTTACTCAGCCATGAAGAAACATGAAATCTTATCATTTGCAAGTAAATGGATGGAACTGGAGAACATCATTCTAGTGAGGTTAGCCAGACTCAGAAGACCAAAAATTGTATGTTCTCCCTCATATGTGGTCTTTATATCTAGGGCAAATACAGCAATGTTGTAGGACTTGGGTTACATGACAAGGGGAGAACATATATGGGAGGTATGGGGTTAGATAGAAAACCCAAAACATGAAAGCATTTGATGTCCCTACTCCAGAGGAACTAATACAGAAACCTTAAAATGACAGAGGTGAATATGAGAAGGTGATCAGGAACCAGTGTAAAGAACAGTTAGAGAGGAATCAATCTGGGTTGTAATACATTTGTACATGAAAGCAATGCTAGGAATCTCTCTGTATAGCTGTCCTTATCTCAACTAGCGAAAATGCTATGTGTTTCTTATTATTGCTTATTTCTATTCTTCAATTGAAGTGGAGAAATTGCAGAACAGGTTCTGTGTGGAAGGGAGGGGGAACGGGGGAAGAAGTTGGGGGCAGGGGCAGAAGTTAGAAATGACCCAAACAATGTATGCACATGTGAATAAATGAATAATAAAAAAAGAAAAAAAAAAAGAAAAGCAAAATGATATTTTTATTTGTTTAAGATAGCTATACAGTGAGTTTCCTTTTGACATTTCCATGTATATATGTATTATAACCTGAATTTGATCATCTCATTTATTTTTCTTCTTTCTACCTTAAGTCATCTATTTATGGTGATTGCAATAGGTTTAAGTGTTCTATATAAAATTTTCTTTTACCCTCCTTCTCTCATTTGTGACCCCCTTATCATGGCCGGTTTTTCATAATATTGCCACTGTATTCATATTATTTCTATATTCTACATGTGAGAGAAAAGATGTGGCTATTGGTCTTCTGAACCTGATTAAATTCACTTAAGTTGATGCTACCCAGTTCCATCCATTTACATTAAATGATGAAATTTCATTCTTGTTTGTGGCTGAATAAAATTCCATTGTATATAAATACCACATTTTCTTAATCCTTTTAAGAATGTTCTTCTCAAGAGAACAACAGAGAAATAATTAGAATAGCATAGAATTAGTTACATATACACATACTCTTACACAACAAAAATAGCTAAATGGCAGTAATCACCACATATTTCTGAATATTAACACTGAATGTTCATGTCCTCAACTCACCCATCAAAAGTCATCAATTGGCAAACTACATTAAAAAGGAAGATCTGACAATTTGTTATTTATAAGAAACCCACCTTACATACAGAAACAAACTGGGTTAGGGTGAAAGAATTGAAAAACATTTGCCAAGCTAATGGCTCCAGAAAACAAGCAGAGTAACAATACTTGCATCAGATAAAGTGGACTTCAAACCTAAATTAATTAGAAGAGACAAAAAGGTTATTTCATCCTAATAAATGGAGAAATACATCAAAAGGCATAACAATTATAACTTATATGTGTCCAATGTTGGTGTACCCAACTTCATTAAACATATACAACTTGACTTTAAAACACAGATAGACCCCAATGAAGTGGTAGTAGAGACTTCAATATTCCTCTATTACCAACAGATTGGTTGTACAGACAAAATGTCAACAAGGAAACTCTAGAATTGAATGACACCATAGATCAAATGGACCTGACAGATGTCTGCAAAGAATTCCATTCTGCAACAGCACAATATCTACTTTTCTCAACAGCTCAAGGAACTTTCTCCAAAATAGACAATATTTTAGGTCACAAAGCTAGTCTTAACAAATATGATATGAAATACACTCCTGCATACTAGCTGATCATAATGTAACAAAACAAGAACTGAACAACAAAAGAAATAGTAGAAAATACTCAAACACCTAGAGACTGAGCAACACATTGCTCCACGATCAGTGGGTATTGCAAGAAATGAGGAAAAATAAAAAACTTTCTGGAATTTAATGAGAATGAAAGCACAACTTATCAAAACCTCTGGGACAAATCAAAGGTATCCTAAGGTGAAAGTTTATAACCATGAGTGTATGTGCTAAAAACATAGAAAGATCTCAAAAATGTGACCTAATGCTGCACTTCAAACTCCAAGGAAAATAAGAACAAGCTAAACCCAAAACTAGCAGAAGGAAAGAAATAATAAAAATAAGGGCTAAATTCAACGAAATAGAGACCAAAAAATACCATAGAAAGAATAAGCTGGTTCTTTGAAAATATAAGATTGACAAGCCCCCGGCAAATGAGTAAAATGGGAAGGGAAAAGATCCAAATGAATAAAATTAGCAATGAAAAGGGAGAGATCACAACAAACCCCAAAGAAATCCATGGAATCATTAGTGACTACTTTGAAAATCTCTATTTGAAATACATCGGAAAATATAGAAGAAATGAACAAATTTATAGACACATATGACCATCCAAACTCGAACCAAGTGGATATAAATCACCTAAATATATCTATAACAAGCAATGAAATTTAAGCACTAAAGAGTCTTCCCCCAAAAAATCCATTACCTGACAGATTCACTGCTGAATTCTACCAGACATTTAAAGAAAAACTAACACAAACACTCCTCAATCTTTTCTATAAAGTTTAAAGGGAAGAAACATGGTCAAACTCATTCTATAAGGCCAGTATAACACTCATCCCAAAACTGGACAATGACAGAACAACAAATAAAGAATTATTGGCCAATCTTTAATGAACTTAGATATCAAAATCATCAGTAAAACATTGGCAAAAATAAGTTTGACAGCATATCAAAAAGATCATACACCATGATCAAGTTGGTCTCATCCTAGGGATTCAGGGATCACTTTATATATGAAAATCATTAAATGTAACACAGAATATTAACAGAAGCAAAGACAAAAACCACATGAGCTTCTCAATAGATACAGAAAAAGTCTTAAACAAAATGCAACATCCTTCCATGTTAAAAGCTCTGATGAACCTAGTAATAGAAGTAATGTACCTCAATATAATAAAGGTTATATATGACAAACCTGTAGCTAACATCATACTAAATGGGAAGAAACTGAAACAATTTCCTCTAAAGTCATGAATGAGATATGGTGTCCACTCTATCCATTCTTATTCAGTATAGTATTAGATTTCCTAGCCAGAGCAGCAAGACATGAAGCAGAAATAACAGAATACAAATTAGAAAGGAAGATGTTAAAGTATCTTTATTTTTAGATGACATATTCTTATACTTAAAAGACCCAAAAAATTCCACCAAAAACTCCTAGATATCATAAACACCTTCAGCAATGTAGCAGGATACAAAATTAATTTATAGAATCAGTAGCCTTTCTATATACCAACAAAGAGGAGACTGAAAGAATATAGGAAAACAATTCTATTTATAATATCCTCAAAAAACCCTAAGGATAAACTTCTTAAAGTAAGTGAAAGACTTCTGCAATGAAAATTATAAACCACTGAAGAAAGAAATTGAAGAAGACATCACAAGATGGAAATATATCCTATGCTCATAGGCTGGCCAAAGCAATATTGTGAAAATGGCTATATTACCAAAAGCAATCTACATGGTCAATAAAATCCCCATCAAAATTCCAATGACAACCATAATGGAGATTGAAAAAGTAACTCTAAAGCTCAGTTAGAAGGACAAAAGACTGTAAATAGCCAAGGCAATATTGAGCAAAAAGATCAACACTGGTACAAAAACAGACATGAAGAACAGTGGAATTGAAGACCCAGATATGAATCCACACAGCTACACCCACCTGCTTTTTGACAAAATATATTTCATCACATTTGCTCTCCTTCACACTTTCCTCATGTCCTTCTCCCTCCCACTGGAACACATTCCTGGGCAGAACCTGTTTAACTTTATTGTCCTTCATAAAAAAATACTATTTATTTATTTTATTATTCATTTATTCACATGTGCTTACATTGTTTGGTTCATTTCTCCCCCTTGCCCCTTGCCACCACCCACACTTTTATTAGTATATGATAGTTATACAGGGAGTTACATTGTGACATTTTCATATACACATGTTTTATACTCTGAATTGTTTCATCCTCTCCATTATTCTCCCTTCAACACCATTCTGCTTCTTAATGAGACTTTAACAGCATTCAATGTTCCATTTACATACTTGTTTAGAAAGTACATCAACTATATTCACCACTTTATTCTCTTATTTTGCCCTCCTCCTCCCACTAGTGCTGTCCCCTTAATATGACATATTTTAAATTCCTGTGCTACATTGTTTAGGTGTCTGTTTATTTTTTGGTGGAGATTTTGCCTTGGTATTTATTTATTTTTCTTTTATTTTGTCAATTTTACGTTTACTTACATGTGTATACCATTGTTTTGGTCACATGTCCCCTACCCGCCCCCCCCAACCACTTCTGGGCAGAACCTGTTATGCCTACTTGTTTTCTGATTTTGTTGAAGAGAAAACATAAAAGATAATAAGAAAGACAGTGTTTTTGCTAGTTTGAAATAAAGACAGCTATTTAGAGAGATTCCAGCATTGCTTCCATGCACTGTGTATTTGCAACGCACATTGTTTCATCTCTGCCAGACCTCTTCACTACTTCCTAGTCCCCTTCCCCTAGTGGCCTCTGTCAGTTTAAGAGTACTTTATTTGCTCCTCTACAGTGAGCACATCAACCACATTCAAGTTTTAAGTTTCCTTCCCTTTCTCTATTCCTCCCATGCATGTTCTCCTCTTAATGTGTGACTCATATCCAATAATATTACTGTATTTGTTTTAGAGCTACAATCAGCATATGAGGGAGAACATGAGATTTTTGGCTTTCTGTGCCTGGCTAACTTCGCTTAAGATGATGTTCTCCAGTTCTGTCCATTTACATGCAGATGACAAAGTTTCATTCTTCTTTGTTTGCCTTGGTATTTAAATGGTAAGGATATTGCACTTTAATCAGTTCAACCCCTACACTACTCTTCGTCACCTTTATCCTCCTACCCTCCATTGTTTAACAGTTTTCAGTGCGTTTTTGTTGGGTCTTGTTCCTACACAGATGTAATATATTTCATCATGCTTCACTCCCTATAATTCTTTCCTTCTTTTCTTCCTTTGGTCCTCTCTAACAGTTCCAATTTGGAAACATGTTCTATATGTATTTGTATGTATATATGATAATGCTTGTATTTGTACTGGATCTATCTTCCACATGTGAGAGAAAACATGTGACTTTTGTCTTTATGTATCTGGTTAACTTCACTTAAGGTGATATTCTCCAGTTCCATCCATTTGCCTGCAAATGACAAAACTTCATTCTTAATGGATGAATAAAATTCCATTGTATATAAATTCCACATTTTCTTTCTTTATTGTTGTGCCACAGGTACACTGTGGCATTTTCAAAAGTTGTTACAATATATCATACTTGAATTCTCCCCCTCCATCATTCTCCTTTATCCACCCTTCCACCTATTCCTGCAATAGTTTAACAGGTTGCATTCTTCCATTTACATATATGTGTACACAGAAATACCACATTTTCTTAATCCATTTATCAGCTGTAGGGAATCTTGGCTGTTTCCATAACTTGGCTATTATGAATAATGCTGCAATAAACATGGGTGTGCAGGAGTCTTTATTGTAACCTACTTTCATTCCTTTGAGTATATCCCTAGGAGTGGCATTGCTAAATCATATGGATGTTCAATTTCTAGTTTTTTTGTGGAGTGGTTGTACTAATTTACATTCTCACCAACAGTGTACGAGGGTTCCTTTTTCCTTGAAACTTCAACAACATTTGCTGTTGTTTGTGTTCCCAATGACAGCCATTCTAACATATGAGGTGAAATATTAATGTGGGTTTGATTTGCATTTCCTGCATGGCAAGGAATGTTGAGCAATTCTTTATGTGATTCTTGGTCATTTATATTTCTTCCTTTAAAATTTTATGTTCAATTCATTTGTCCATTTCTTCACTGGGTCATTTATTCCTTGGGAGTTTAGTTTTTTTGATTTCCCTACAAATTTTGATTATTAATCCCTTCCCAGATACAAGTATAGCTGGCAAAGAATTTCTCCTATTCTGTGGTTGTTTCTTCAATCTGGAGACTGTTTCCTTTGCTGTGCAGGAGCATTTTAGTTTCATGTGACCTTATTTTTTATCCTTTCTCTAGTTGCTGAGCTATTAATGTTCTATTTACAAAGTTTTATCTATGCCCATACATTCTACTGACTTCCCTACTTTTTTTCTGTATTAGTTTCAAGTTTCAGGCCTTGTGTGAAGGTAATTGATCCATATAGAATTGATATTGGACAAGGATATACTTTCAGTTTTCTACTTGTAGATATACAGTTTTCCCAGCAACATTTATTGCAGAAGCTTTCTTTTCTCCATCATAAGTTTTGGGCACCTTTGACAAAAAATATAAGAATCTTTAAAAAAAGAATTAAAAATACAAATCAGTGATCAGCATTGTGAAATTCCCTATGAATAGAGGAAATTTCTAAAAGTTTGGGCATTGATTTCCTCCTCATCTTGTACTTCCACTAATATTAAGAAGCCCATAGAGACAGGGATAACACAGAATAATTTGCCTAACATGATCTCTGTGCATTTGGTCCCCATAGTTATAATTAGCCTGTATCTCCAGAGGTTCAGTCTGAAGTTTCCATTCCAGTGGACTACATAGCAGTGTTTGCTCCTCCCATGGTTGTTTGCATCAGGAAGCTCCCATCTCACACTGTATTCATATCAACTGTAAGCAAGGATTGGGGAATGAGACTAGTGAGATGCTTTGGATTCCCAACCTGTGGTCATGAGCCAGGAGGGAAGAAATTTAAACCAGTAAGTGCTGAGGTATATGTTGGAAGGTGAAAACACCATTTCTGATGGAACACTTGTCTCATTGGGTAGCCAGATGGTAACTTATGACATGTGTACTTACTGCTGAGATGTGTGTGTTAATTATGTTTTTGGTTGCTGAGGGTCCAAGATAATTCATTCAAAGCTTTGCTTTCCTCTCCACATGAATTTTATTACCCATAATCTTCTTACCCATGAAAGCATAAAATGGGTCCCTCAAAACTGTTTCCTAGACATTACTGAATTATTATGAAGGTGAGGAGGCAGAGGAAGAGAAGGATGACATGAACCATAACACAATGAACCATTATTGAAGAATTCCTGAGTGCCAGCCTCTGCACTGTGTGTTCTACAATGTTTGATAACATTCTTCTGATTAGCTATCACTTAAGTCATAAGTGCTCACTTCAGTTTCCAGAAAACAAATGAGTACAGAATTTGAAACATAAATGCCTTAAGTGGAGACTTAAAGTTAGATTTACATTGCATTCCTGTTTAGGAAATTGGGTATACTTCAATAAAAATTACCTCAAAAGAAGAGAGTGAAGCATGCTTGAAGTAGACTGTCTGTTTATGAATATAGGATATTTTGTCAGAAGAATCCTGCTATGGTGCTCAATTAACAACTCAACATCCATTTCTCTTTCTTCTCAATAGAAAGAGATACTTTGTTTGCAGGGCTCTTCCCATTGTGGGTTCCTGTTAGATTACAGGGAAGACCAGTGGGTGGCACCAACTATGGGTAGGAGAGTCAACTGTGGGTAGGAGAGTCAATGATCACAGGCAAAGGTCACAGAAAGTGTAGGCACACAGTAAGTCAACACAGAGATCCATTGTCCTCCTTCATTACAGGGTGCCCTTGAAGCTGAACACATCTTCATCTATCTTTTAATTAGGTTGCTTATTTTCCAGAAGAGACAAAGTCAGGTATTCATTGCATTCCTACTTAGAAAAGTGGATATCATTTTAAAACATACCTCTGATGGACCTATGGTAAAGACCTCTGGGTCTTTGCAGCAGTAAAAATTAAGGTGCATTTGATACTGTATGGCACAGTGTAATTTTTTCGCAGTGCATAACATAATACATGACTTCATGGAACATTTTTATATAATACTGATAAGTTTATATCTTATACATAGTAATTTTGATAAATTCTATTCTGGGCAATTCTCCTTAAAATAGAGGGAGGAATTTTATTTTCAAAAACTATCTAATGGTTTGGAAAATGAAAAGATTTGGTGCTTCAGACTCAGAAACAATTTAATGTTGAACTTAGTCTCATTTATTACTTCTGTGAAACACAGAATGTTGTATTAACTCTGTAACTCAGCACATGAGAGTAGTTGATTTCCAGTTGATACAACTGCATTTTGCATAGGAACATCCATAAGTGAACCCTATGTGATTGATACAAGATGTATGTGAAAATGTAAGAGTAAAATTGATATATTATCATCATTACTGATAATGAGGATGATTGTGGGGCAGATCTTCACATCTCTCCATGAAAATGTTCTGTTACCCAAAGGTATAGTTTTTGTACTTCTTATTACTGAGACATACTTGAGACATTCACAACTTTCCATGTTCATGGAACATCATGAGATGTTCACAACTTTCCATGTTTGTTTCCAACAAACAGCCATATGGAACATGCTGTTTCTATAATGACGGGATTCTCTGTACAACAAACACAGAATTGTAGTATTTTACCAATTTCTAAACTGTGTTTAGGCACCAAATATACTGTGGACATGGGGAAGAGGTGCAGAGATTACACAAATTTTTCATATAATAGGTCAAAGACTTGGGATTAAAGATTCACTCCCTAACTACATCCCAGGTCTCCTCTGCATGAGCAAAGTACAAATATTTTTCCAATGCAAATGAAAATTTCTGGGTGAGTTATGATGAAAGCAGTATTACTAAAGGGACTGCAGAGAGACTTTAATGTTATATAGTTAGAATAGCATGTATAAGTGATAATAACTGATATTTTATGTGACAGCATATGGAAGTGTAGAACTGAGCACGTACCAATGTGAGGAATCAGAGAACTATTTTAAATCTTCATATTATATAGAAATTATCACTCTGTGATTTAGAAAGAGGCATAAGAATTTTGAAAGACTATTAAAATAGTAAACTCAGACATTCAATGGTTTCCTTCCCTTGAGCTATGCTGGGCTTCAGCTAAAGCCTTTGAAGTAGCTGCATGCATGTCACAGAGAGACTTTAGCCACTCCCCAATGTAATCTAAGCTATTTCAGGGGAAATGGGTGCTGTGCTGTATACTACTTAGATGAGGTTTTGGTTCTTCTTACTTTATTAAAGAAAATCTTACATGTGCACAAATCAATGCTGGCATGATGACATTGACAGGAAAATGTATTCACCAAATTCCTATAGGATTTGTTTTTCCAGGAGACTAGACTAGTACAGAGATAACTAAGAGTTCAAATTTTGTATCAATTCAATCAATATCAATAGCAGTTTTGAGGGAAGCAATAATATCCTACTTTTTAAATATTGAAAGTGAATATTGTTGATAGTAACAATATTTGTTATTAATAGAACATTGCTAAATGCCAGGAATTTTTCTATAGCAGGGGTTATCATCCCTGTAAGTAGGATGCAGCATGAAAAACTTCACATACAGATATTTTGGTTAAACTTGTTTTGGTGACTGCAGAGAATCTGGATATTTTATGAATATTCAAAGATGAATTATAGATAGATGATACTGAGAAATACTAGCTTATACAAGCTAATAAATCCTTGTAGACTAGGTGAAATGGCTCATTCCTGAAATCACAGCTACTCAGGAAGCATCAATTACAGGATAGTAATTCATGGTAAGCCCGAGCAAAAAAGTCCCCATATCAATCAAGAAACAGGGCATGGGGCCATCTTACACAATGGGTTCATAGTCTGAGGCTGGCCTCTGGTGAAAGCTTTAGACCTACCTGAAAAATAAGTAAAGCCAAGTGATAGAACTCCTGCCTCGTGGCCAAACCCAGTTACCAGTAAAGAAAAGATTTTTAAAAATAATTCTATGTATTACTTAATTATTAATCCTATTTTACTGATGAGGAAACTGCCACTGGGTATTTACAATTTTTCCACTCATTTTGTCATTTGTATTTTCCACACTAAATTACAATGTGAATGGATAAAAATTGAATCAGATTTCTTTCCTGTAATAGAAAGAGATGAAATTCACGTAATAGGAAGTAGTTATGAGAAAACATAAGGATTAGTCATAAGAACATTGCAATTACATCCTGGGCTTTGAAACTTTCTCTGGAGCTAGAATACATCAATGTAATTCAGGAGGATTATCATCAGAAAAACAGGGAAATAGTATTAAAAGTCCACTTGAAAATACAGACCCAAGGGTGGGGAAAAACAAAAGAACTCAGTTACATGCCAAATATTTTAGTAAGACTACGGATTTAAAAATGTTCATTCAAAAGTATCTGTGAATATTACATTATTTTAATCACTAACAGGAACAGAGGACATTGACACCACATTTGTAATCACTGCCTGTGTGTATTTAAGTAATGTATCTGAAATTAGAGTTGATCACAGACAAATATTTCAACAAACGCACTTTATTTTCTCTTATAACTGGCATGAAAAACAATGAATGCTTCATACTAATTAGATTGCAAGTGATGTTTCGATATATGTATATACTTTTGTACATTTAAAATTTACAAATTTGTAAATATAAATATATATATTTAAAATAAGATAAATATATCCATTGCCTTAAATATCTAAATTTGTTAAATGATTTTTAAAAGGCACTGGATGAGTGAGCACTTTCATCTTCGAAGGAGGAAAATCAGAAACCAACGAGTGATGAAACCCTTAAGAGAACAGGAACATAATATTATTTTTGGCTCACATAATGCCATTAAGTATAGATAGAATGCTCATGAATAAACTAAGCTAAGGAAATTTTACATTTTTCTTAGGAAAAATAGGCTATATAGAACTAATGTCTTCCTCTCCTTTAAAGGCAATGATTTTTCATAGGGAAATTATATTTCTTCCCCATGAAATCTTCAGAGTATTGTGTATGTGGTTGTGATCATGGACTTGTTATCAAGAATATTTTTTGTTGTCTACCATTGTTCACCTGAGTGTCTCTAAAATAGGTGTGCACAGGAGGAAGCAGATGGCAACAATCACAGTAAAAGAGATCTAGATTTGGGGGTTTGCCATATCTGAGAAATATGGCTGAAGGGATGTGGTCTTCAAGTGAGAATTAGTTACTTTTTGTGACTTGGATTTAAAACATATAAAGAATTATGAGTTCACATTTCTGTCTCTTTTCTGATTAATTTTCTTTCAAAAAAGGTGTCCTAAAAATGGAGAAGCAAAAAATCTAACACAGATCTCAGAATTCCATCTCACGATGCTCTCAGATGATCCAGAAATGCAGCCCATCCTGTTTGGAGTGTTTCTGTCCATGTACCTGGTGACAGTGCTTGGGAACCTTCTCATCATCCTTGCCATCAGCTGTGACTTCCACCTCCACACCCCCATGTACTATTTCCTCTCCAACCTGTCCTTGGCAGACATCTGTTTCATCTCCACCACAGTCCCAAATATGATTATGAACATCCAGAGTCATACCAGAATCATTTCCTATGTGGGATGCCTGTCACAGATGTCTCTTTTTCTCATTTTTGGAAATACAGATGATATGCTTCTGACTGTGATGGCTTATGACCGGTTTGTGGCCATCTGTCACCCCCTGCATTACACTATTGTTATGAACCCTCGACACTGTAGATTTTTAGTTTGGGTGTCATTGTTAGTTAGCACTTTGGGCTGCCTGGTACACAATGCAATTGTGTTACGATTTAAATACTTCAAGAAGGTGGAAATTTCTAATTTTTATTGTGACCCTTCTCAACTCCTTAATCTTATTTGTTCTGACACCATCTCTACTAATGTGGTCCAGTATTTTCTTGCCACAATATATGGTTTTCTTCCCATCACAGGGATCCTATTTTCGTATTATAAAATTGTTTCTTCCATTCTGAGGATCCCATCAGGTGCAAAGTATAAAGCCTTCTCGACCTGTGGGTCTCACCTTTGTGTTGTTTGCTTATTTTATGGAACAGCCATTGGAGTGTACCTTGGGTCCGCTGTATCACATTCTCCTAGAAACAGTGAAGTGGCCTCACTGATGTACACTCTGATCACGCCTATGCTGAATCCCTTCATCTACAGTCTTAGGAACAGGGACATCAAAAGAGCCCTATTAAAACTCTAAAGCAGAATAATCTAATTTGATTAATTTTTCATTTTTGCAAGGTGATATTTTAGCCTCTTAACTTTATCATCCATATAAATCTCTCCCTTCTAGTTCGTTTGTTTATTCAAAGTCTGTTGGCATTAACTCCTCTAACCCTTTTGAAGTTTCATAGCTTGGTTTGGTGAACCAGTCATCTAGATCATTAAATCTTCCATTTTTGGTCACATTTTTCTGTCAACATGGCATTTACCCACTCTGAATAATAACTGAATATTGATTCCTATTGTCTGTCCTTCATTGCATTTTATGTGTCCTGAATTCACATAATTCTGGATATGAGTATTCCTTTTCATTATAAAAATCAGGTATAAATCAATACACCCAGATAACTTCTGTAATTTTGGAGCAATCACCCTGGCTTTCATGTGAGATATCTCCCTTTTCAAACATCCTGTATACCTTCTTTAAAAATTTCACATACTCCTGGGTGCTTACACCTACAATCCTCACTACTTGGGAGATGATGGTTCCAGACTAGCCCAAGCAAGAAAAGTTTGTCAGACCCCATCTCAATAAAAAAGAAAGCTGTACATTGTGGAACATCTGTCATCCTAGATAAGGCAGAAAGATTAAAAAGAATCGTGATCCAGGCCAGCCCAGACACAAAGTAATACAATATCTTCAAAATAACCAGAGCCAAAAGGCCTGGAGGCATGGCTCAAGCTGTAGAGCACTGGACTAGCAAGTGTGAAGCCTTGAGTTTAAACTCAAGTACTGCAAAAGAACTACCTAAGATAATAGGGTATGTTTTTTCTGGGGACCATATCAGTGGTCATAAAGTATGGCTTTTATTTGAATCACCTGGGGAGCTTGAAAATGCTGATAGCTGCATCTCCTTATCAGAGATTCCAATTTGGATGGAGCTGACTAACTGTGAGATTTTCAAAAATGCTTCTAAGAGGGTTCATACACTGTTCCTATGTGGATCAAGCTTAAATGGGTATGATGGAAATAGGTCTATTGTTCAAGAAAGTGAGGTGGTTTTCTTCAAATTCCTTCAACACCATGCAACTTCTCCTTATGCTAAACTTTAAATGTCAGCATCCTGTCAGTCAACATTGACTGTGAACTGCACAGGACCATGTGAGACAGACAGAGGAATCCAACTCTCCCTGAGGTCCTGGGGCAGAGGTTTGGTACTGTTAAGCAGTGGTCATTGATGTTATGTACTATTAAATGTTGCTGAGAACATTAATTCTGTGTTCCGCTCTGCTCAATGCTTTATTGAAAGTATTCTGTAATGATTTTTCTGTGATTGAGTGAATCCACAGGTATTGGGGCTTTTTATTCCTTTGGATGGCAGTGGATAGACATTTACCATAGGCCTGGCAACATCTAGCAGGGACCAGGAAACTGAGCAACCTCCTCTCAGTCAAATGACCAGACTGTTGACCATGGCCTTCTGTGCTGTTGAACTCTTCTTGATCACTGTGAGAACACTACACTGGCTAAAAGGGAATCCTGGAGCCTCTGTTGGTGCTAAAGACAGAAGGCCTTGCTGCGGTTGTGGCCACTCCAGATAAGTTGCACTTGCAAGATAGAACTCTAGGCAAGAAAATCCCTTGCCTATGCTTATTGCTTCCAGTGTGTTCCCTGCTCTTTCCTGTAGTAGATTCAAGGTTTCATGTCTGATACTAACATCTTTAAATCCAGTTTAAGCTGATACTTGGACTGGACAAGAAACATGGATCTAGTTTCAAGTTTTCTGCAGGCAGATATCAGTTTTTCCAGCAACATATGTTGAAGAGGCCGTTTTTTTCTCTATCATATATTTTTGGCATGTTTGTCAAAAATTAAGTAGGTACAGTTGTGCAGATTCATGTCTGGGTCCTCTATTCTGTTCCACTTGTCTTCATATATGTTTTTGTTCTATTACCATGCTGTTTCTGTTGCTATGAATCTGTAGTATGGCTTGAAGTAAGGTATTGTGATACCTCCAGCATTGCTCTTTTTGGTCAGTATTGCCTTGGCTATTTGTGGTCTCTTGTGTTTCCAAATGAACTTTAGGGTTGAATTTTCAATCTCTGTGATGAATGTCATTGGAATTTTAATGGGAAGTGTGTTGAATATGTAGATTGCTTTTGATAGTAAAGCCATTTATACTATATTGAATATACTAATACATGAGAATGGGAGATTTTTCCACTTTCTGTAGTCTTCTTTGATTTCTTTCCTCAATTATTTGTAGGTTTCCTTGTAGAGCTCATTCATATCTTTTGTTAAGTTTATTCCTAGGTGTTTGAGTTTTTGAGGCTATTGTTAATGGAATTGTTTTCCTATATGCTTTTTCAATCTGCTCATTGTTGGTGTATAGAAAGAATACAGATTTTTGTTCATTGATTTTGTATCCTGCTACTTTGCTGAAGCTGTTTATGGTATCTAGGAGTTTTTGCACGGAGTTTTTCTTTTGTTTTTTAGGCATAAGAACATGTCATCTGCAAATAGGGATAGTTTATATACTTTTTTATGTATTTTTGTTCTTTTTATTTCTTCTTCCTTCCTTATTTCTATGGCTAGGAATTCCAAGACTATGTCGAATAGGAATGGAAGAGAGGACAGTGGGTTTGCTTGTATTATTCCTCAGTAGAACTCCAGCAGATCAGCAACTAAGAGAAAGGATCAACAAATGGGAGTACATGAAGTTAAGTAGCTTCTATACAACAAAAAATGGTCTGTAAATTGAATAGGCCACTCATAGAATGGGTGAAAATCTTTGCTAGCTATATATCAGACAAGGGACTGATAACCAGAATACACAAGGAGCTTACAAAACTAAACTCTTAAAAAAGATCAATGAACCAATAAAGAAATGGACAGCAAAACCAGAGAGATCTTTTTAAAAGGAAGAAGTCTGAATGGCTTAAAATATACATGAGAAAAATGATCACCATCCCTGGTCATAAGGGATGTATAAATCAAAATTACACTAATATTCTACCTAGTCCTGTTAGGACAGTTACTATCAAGAACACCACCACCACCAAATGTTGGTGAGGAGGTTGTGAAAAAAGAACACTCATACTCTGCTGGTAGGAATGTAAACTAGTACAACCACTATGGAAAACAGTATGAAGGCACCTTAAAAAACTAAAAATAGATCTGCTATATGATCAAGAATGTCATTTCTGGAGATATTCCCAAAGGAATATAAGTCAGTTTACTACAAAGGCATCTGCCCACTTATGTTTATTGCAGCAATATTTTCAATAGCTAAGCTACAGAAACAGCCAAGATGCCAAAATTAATGGATGGATTTAGTAAATGTGGTATTTATACACAATGGAAATTTACTCAGCCACAATGAAGAATGAAATTTTGTCATTCCCAGGTAAATGGATGGAACTGTAGAATATAGTCTTAAGTGAAGTTAGTCATGCTCAAAAGAACAAAAGCTGTATGTTCTCCCTCATATGGAGATTATAAACTTAAAACTAATGCAGCAATATTATGTGACATGGGTCACACTAAAAGGAGGCCACGCACTGGGGGGATAGACAATGGAAGAAAACCAAAACCTTGAATCTGGTTGATGTGCTCATGGTACAGGAATGAATATAGAAATCTTAAACTTTCCAGGGCCACCATGGGAAGGGGACTAGGGAAGAGTGAAGGAGTGGCAGAGATAAACCAATTGGTGTTGTAATACATATATGTAAGGAATCAACAAAGGAAACTCCCTGTGTACCTCTTTAACCCAAACTAACAAATATGCATGTTTCTCTTTTATCTTTTTTCTTCTACAAAATCTTAGAATAGGAGAGAAGAACAGGTTCTGCCCTGGGAAGTGGGGTTTCAGCACTGGTGGGAGGGAGGAGGTGTCAGGGAAAGGGGTAGGAGGATGAATATGGTGTAATTAATGTATACATTTGTATGTTAATGCAAAAGTGATACCTGTTGAAACTGTTGCAGGAATCAGGGGAAAAGACATGAAAAGAGCAGTGGAGGGAGTAAATTCAAATATGATATGCTTGATACATTATAAGAACCTTTGCAAATGCTACAATGTAGCCCCACCCAGTGAAACAATAAAAAATAAAAGTAATTAAATAAAAATAAAGTTGTTAAAAGATTGTAAAAAAAAGAAAACCCTCAGTGAACTTTCTGATTGAATAGCCATTCTTACTTAAGATGGAAGAGCACTCAGTAAGAAGTCAGTGGTTGTCTTATGTGGGACTGTTAATTTGTCCATACAGAATGTCTTTTATTGGATCATATGACTGGCCTTCTGTCATTGGTGGAACTGTGAGTTGTACTGTGATTTGTATGAATTCTATTCTTTTTTTTTCATGCCACATGTGTAGAAACTTACCTCTTGCCTGTTATGATCACTTACCAAACCAGTCAGCAGACACCTTCCTTGGCTGCCCCTCCCAACATTGGAGCATTAGCCCCAATAAAGTTTTTCAAAAATGATTCTACAGGGTGGACTTTTGTTTGCCTGCTTGTGGTTTTGTCATGAGTGAGCTGAGCTCATAACATATAGGGGGAGCAACAGAGTGGCAGCAAATTTGGTAGCAGCTGTTACTTTGGCAGAAGCAGCAGGGGTAGCAGAGTGGGGAATGAGGCAATAGTCAGAAGCAGTGGGACTTAAGGTAATAGAGAATAAAAAGGATGATAGAAGTGTACAGAAAATAAGAGAAGGCACAGATCCAAGACAGCAGGAGTCATAAGGAGTCAAGAGCATGTGTGAGAGACTGTTGGCCCATGTCACTAGAAGAGTTCCTGTGAATTATGGGGCCTTAATATCTGAAGGTTCCACAAGTCAAGATTCAAGAGCTCTAACTGTAGTCTCTGCCAATTCCAAAAGTCCATACGCCAATGACTTAGGAGCTGTGACTCTAGTTGCTGCTGTCTGCTGCAGTCACTAGCTATTGCATAGAACAAAGGATTTTAATAGCTGCCACGTGATAGACTACTGTAAATCAAGCTCAGAGCAATAAGCCATGAGCTTACAGCTAAAGACACTGAAGACACTGGGTTCTAAAGACTGGGATCTATAAATTTGTCATTCTCTGGACTTGGAGATATAACTTTCTGAATTTGTAATTCATCCCATTAATTTTCAACACTCAAGTGCCCAGCACTGTCAACACTAGAAGATCCGTTCATTACCTACACAGGATTTCCAGCTGAATAGAGCAAAAGGACCCCAACAATCTGATTGATAACACACATACTTCTTCCTCTATAAACTGTGCGTGACTGAGACCTCCATGTTCACAATTTTCCCAAAGATGGTTGTGGACATCCAAACTAATGAGAGAGTCATATCCTGTGTGAGCATCTGACACAGATGTCTCCTTGACACTCATTTGGGTACATAGATGACATGATTTCAACTACGATGACTTATGACCATTTTATGGCCATCTGCCTCCCAGTGCACAACCAGGTCATTATGAATCCTGGTCTCTGTGGCTTCTTAGTTTTAATATCTTTTTGGATAGTATTTTGGACGCCCTAATGTACAATTTTGTTGCCTTACAACTTACATAATTCAAAGATAAGTGATTTTTTTAAAAAAATTATTGTTATACTGGGTGTACATTGTGACAGTTACAAATATTCTAACAATATGTCATAGCTAAATTCATTCCCTCCATCATTCTCCTTTATCTTCTCTCCCCACATTCATGGAATAGTTTCAGTAGTATTTCTAACACAGTCACCCTCCTACACTTTTTCCTTATATCCCCTCTACTGGTACCTACAGCCAGACAGGACCTGTTCTGCCATACTGTTCTCTGTTATTGTAAAAACAGAAAAATGATGACATTTTTGTTTGTTTAAGATTGCTATGCAGAGTGTTACATTGTGATATTTCTAATATGTTAAGTATTATAGTCTGAATTGTTTCATCCCTTCTGTTTTTCTCTTTTGTGCCTTAATATGGTGACTTCACCCTAATATGGTGACTTCAACAGGTTTGAGAATTCTATACTCATTCTTGTATATGAAGTACATCAACCACATTCACCTTCTTAACTTCCTTTCTTTACACTCCCTCTCTTGTATGCAACTTCCCCTTAGCATGAACCATTTTTCATAACATTGCTTGTATTGGGTGTATATTCCATATATGAGAGAAACCATTTGGCCTGTGGATTTCCGAACCTGGATAACTTTACTTAAGATGATGTTCTCCAGTTTCATCCACTTACTTACAAATGAAAAAATTCATTCTTCTTTGTAGCTGAATAAAATTCAATTGTATATAAATACCACATTTTCTTAATTCATTCATCAGTAGTGGAGTATCTTGGCTCTTTCTACAGTTTACTATTGTGATAAACATGGGTGTGCAGATGCCTTTATTGTAATCTGGCTTACATTCCTTTGTTTATATCCCTAGGAGTTGTATTGCTGGATCATATGGCAGTTCTATTTTTAGTGTTTGAGGAGACTCCATACTGTTTTACATAGTGGTTTTACTAATTTACATTCCTACCAGAAATGTATGGGAGTTTCTATTTCTACTAATTCACATTCCTACCAGAAATGTATGGGAGTTTCTATTTCACCAAGTCCTTGCCAACATTTGTCATTGTTTGTGTTCTTGATGCTAGCCATTCTAACAGGAGTGAGATAGAATCTTAGTGTAGTTTTGATTTGCATTTTATTTATAGACAGGGATATTAAACATTTCTTCATATGTTTTTTTGGTCCTTTGGGCTTCTTCCTTTGAAGAAGCTGTGTTCAGTTCATTTTCCCATTTATTCATTGGGTCATTGATTTTGTTGAGCTCCCTTTATATTCTGGATATTAAACCCTTATCATATGTACTATGGAAGAAGATTTTCTCCCATTCTGTGGGCTGCCTCTTCAATCTGGTGACCATATCTTTTATTGTACAGAAGCTTTTTTATTTCATATAGTCCAATTTGTTAATCATTTCTCTTAGTTGGTGAGCCTTTTGAGTTCTATTGAAGAAGTCATTGCCTATGCCTATTAATTCAATGTATTCCCTGCTCTTTCCTGCAGTAGCTTCATAGTTTCAGGTCTTGTATTAAGGACTTTAACCTATTTTGAGTTGACACTTGTACAGGGTGACAAGACATGGGTCTAATTTCTGTTTTCTGTTGGCAGATATCCTGTCTTCCCAGCAATATTTTTTGAAGAGGGTGTCTTTTTTCCATCATATGTTTTGGGTGCCTTTGTCAAAAATAAGGTGGGCCTAGGTGCATGGATTTATATCTAGGTTTTCAATTCCACTAATTTTAATGTCTATTTTTGTGCCAGTGTCATGTTCTTTTTATTGTTATAGCTCTGTAGTACAGTTTGAAGTCTGGCATTTTGATACCTCAAGTGTTTCTCTTTTTGCTCAATATTGTCTACTTACAGTATTTTTCCTTCCAAATGAGCTTTAGGGTTGATTTTTTCATCTCTGTGATGAATGTCATTGGAATTTTGATGGAGATTTCATTGACCATATGGATTGCTTTTGGTAATAGAGCCATTTTCACAATATTGGTTCTGCCAATCCATGAATATGGGAAATCTTTCTGTCTTCTATAGTCTTTTTCAATTTCTTTCTTCAGTGTTTTATAGTTTTCATTGTAGAGGTCTTTCTCTCCCTTTGTTAAGTTCCCTCCTAAGTATTTTTTGAAGCTACTGTAAATGGAATTGTTTTCCTATGTTCTTTCTCAGTCATTCATTGTGTATATATAGAGATGCTATAAATTGATTTTGTATTCTGTTATTTTGCTGAAGGTGTTTATGATGTTTAAGAGTTCTTTTAGTGGAATTTCAAATCTCCTGTGATCCTTCATAAGTTTATTCTTACGTATTCCGTCATCTTCATCAATGACATGGGAATATATATTATTGTGAACATCTGAATTTCTTTCTATCTCAGGGACTAATATTTTTCTTATTGTAAAATTGTTTTCTTTTTTTAACTTTATTTATTTCTTTTATTCATATGTGCATACAATGTTTGGTTCATTTCCCCCCCTTCCCGTCGCTCCCTCTCTTTCCCTCTTTCCTCTCCCTCTCCCCCCACCCTCTTGCTACCAGGCAAAAACTATTTTGCCCTTATCTCTAATTTTGTTGAAGAGAGAGTATAAGCAATAATAGGAAGGACCAAAGGTTTTTTGCTAGTTGAGATAAGGATAGCTACACAGGGAGTTTACTCACTTTGCTTTCCTGCACATATGTGTTACATTCTAAATTAATTCTTCTAAAACTAACCTTTTCTCTAGTTCCTGGTCCCCTTCTCCTATTGGCCTCTGTTGCTTTAAAGTTTCTGCATTAGTTTCTCTGCATTGAGGGCAACAAATGCTATCTAGTTTTTTGGGTGTCTTACCTATCCTCATACCTCCCTTGTGTGCTCTCACTTTATCACGTGATCAAAGTCCAATCCCCTTGTTGTGTTTACCCTTGAACTAATGTCCGCATATGAGGGAGAACATACGATTTTTGGTCTTTTGGACCAGGCTAACCTCGCTCAGAATGATGTTCTCCAGTTCCATCCACTAAAATTGTTTTCTTAATGCAGAGTCCCATTATCATGTGGGAAGTATAAAGACTTACCTATCTGTGCTTCACAACTGTAAGTTGATAGATTACTGTATGGAACTAACCTCAGAATATATTTGGTACCGAAGTGTGTGTTGCATCACAGATGTACATTCTGGTCACCACCATGATAAATACCTTCATTTCCAGCCTAAAGAATTGCAACATTGAAAGTACCCTGAGAAGGTTCCATAGCACAATAGTCTAAACTTAGGACCTGTTCCTTCCATTTGGAATCCAGTTTGGAAAAAAAACAATTAAAGAAACCATCTGGAACAATACATTGTTCTTCTTTACTCACATTATTTTTGTAGATTGCAGGCTTAAATATTTCATCCTATTATATAGTGTAATGATCATTGTGAAGGCTGGGAAAGTGAGAGTGTATAGTTTTTAAAGTGGATGCAAAGTTTCACTTTGGGAATTTGAAATATTTCTGAAAATGGAAATTGGTGATAGTTGTACAGCAAATTTATGAATTTAATAATACTTAATGTTCACACAAGAAATGGTTAAAATTATAAGTTTGTATATGTATATATATATATATATATATATATATATATATATATATATATATATATATATATCTGTATATGTAGTCACAATAAACAATGGAAAGAAAACACTTAATGGATCTTTTTGTTGCAAAAAAGAAAAAAAAATCTAAAGTAGTGACTGCTTTTGATATATTCCCCATGAGTAGCAAAAGAGCCCAGAACCTTGGTGGACTGTCATTTTTTTGTCTTCCTTTTCTTCTACAAATATTAGGAAACCCTTAGGAATTGTACTAACCTGGAACAATTTTTCTAATGGTGAGCTCTGTGCATTTGATCCCCAGAGTCATAATTAACCATTTCTCCAGACCTTGAATATGATGGTTCCATTTCAGTGGACTACATAGCAGTGTTTTCCCTGCCATGGTTGTCAGCATCAGAAAGCTCTAATCTCATCTTGTATTCATATCAGTCCTGAGAAAGTAGCCTGAGCTTTTTGTGCCACAAGACAGGTGAGATTCTCTGGATTCTCAGCCCTTGGTATGATGCAAGAGAGAAGCTTAAGCCAGTAAGTGCTAAGGGAGGTATTGGAAAGAAAAAGCACCATCAGAAATGTTTTCTCACCATCAGGGTATTCTTTTGGTAGCCAGATGGCAAAATATTCATATGCAATTTATGTTTTGGTTATATTAAGGGTCTTAGACACTTCAGTCAAGGTTTTCTTTCCTCCCCACATGAACTCTTATTCCCATAGTCTTCTCACCCATGAAAGCATAGAATGATTCCCTCAAAACTGTTTTCCAAACATTCCTAAATTATTATGGAAATGAGAAGAGAGAAGAGGACAGTAACCACAACATAGTGAACCATTATTGAAGAATTCCTGAGTGCCAAGTTCTGAACTGTGAGTTATACATCATTTGATTCCATTCTTCTGATGACTTTTCACCAAGTCATAAGTGCCCACTTCAGTTTCCAGAAAAGGGGAGAGAATAGAATTTAAGTGCTCTAGGATTTTAGGAAGAAAATAGTGAAGGCATGCTTGAAGTGGGCTGTCTGATCATGGAGACATGACATTTTGTCAGAAGAATCTTGCCAGGTTGTTCCTTGACAACCCAAATATCCACTTCACTTTCTTCTCACTCCAGTAAAAGACCCCTCATTTATTGGGCTCTTCCCACTGGAGGTTTTCAGTAAATTACAGTGAAAAGTAGTGAGTTGTACCAGTTGTATCTACTATAGGAAGGAGAGTTAAAGATCACAGGCAAAAATCACAGAAAAAGTATGATCACAGAAATTCAACATGGAACTATCAGTTTTCCCCCACCAACCTGCAGACTCCAGGATGACTTTGAAGCTGTTCACTCCTCATCTATCCTTTAGTCAGCCCACTTTATCTCAAGAGAAATTTTAAAATCATGTCTTTGTTGAATTTCTACTAGTAAAATGGGTATAGTTTTGAAACATAGCTCAGATATATGTTTAGATTTCTGGATCTCTGCACTGATAAAATAATAAAATACATTAGATTGGCTAAGACACACTGCAATATTTTGCAATGTGTAACAAAATCTAGTTTCAAAGACAGAATGGTTGTAGTAGTGCTCTATTTGTATTCTACAAATGGTAATTTAAAATTCTATTTAGTGCTATTTTCATTAAATAGGAGGAAGAACTTTAAACTATATGATGGTTAGGAAAACAAAAAAAATTTAGTTTTCATTCTCAGAAATAATTTATTTTTGAATCCAGTCAACTTCATTTATTATTTCTATGACACTGAGTAGATTGTTAGTATCTCTGTAACTCAGCATTGTCATTGGACATGATTTCTCCTAGGTTAACTGTATTATAGGAACAGACTTAGTGTGAGCCCTGTGTCTGTATGACTATTTCAATAACTATGGAATAGTAGCTAGGAAGGAAACATTTTTAAGTTCTTATGTTATTGATTGTGAACTTTATTGATAGTAGTAATAAATAATAATAATGGAACATTTTCTAATAGACAGGAATTATTCTATTGCAGTGATTACAATCCCTGGAAAAAAGGATGGAATTTGAAGAACTTTACATTTATTTGTTAAATTGATTTTGGTGAATGCAAAGTGTCTGGATATTTTATAAATATCCACAAATGAATATATAGATATATGATGCTGAGAAATATGCATTTATGCAAGTTAATAGATTTTTAAAGCTGTGCACCATGTTCATACCTATATTCCCAGCTACTTGGGAAGTGCAGACAAGTAGGGTGGTTGTTCAAGGCTGGATAGAGTTAACAGTGAGACCCTCCATCTCAATACATAAGCCCAGACATGGTGACTCATACCTGTGATCCCATCTGGGTGAGATGTCTTATGTAGGTAGATCCTTAGGAAAAACAAGAGAGTCTACTTGAAAAATAACTAAAACAAAAATAGACTGGATATGTGGATCAGGTGATTTAATGCTTGGCTAGCAAGCATAAAGCCCTAAGACAAATCCCAAGTAGTGCTAAAAGGATATTTTAAACTTTTATTTCTATGGAGTCAGTAATATTTGCCCCCATTTTAAAGATGAAGAATCTGGCCATTTGTGTTCATATTATTTCTTCTCATTTTTCTCTTTTGCATTTTCCCCATTCAATCATGGTGTGAGGTGACAAAATAATGAACCAAATGGTCTTTGTGTAACCTAATAGAATTGTCCATGTATCAGAAAGTATTGAGAAGAAAGCATAATAATTCAACTCAAGAATATTTAGACAAAACCATGGGCTTGGGGCTTTCTCTGGAGATAGAATCCTTCATTGTAAATAAGAGTATTCTCTTCAGAAGAACAGTAAAGCAGTATTAACAAGCTACTTAAGAATACTGAACCAAGGATTGGGAAAAAGCAAAGAGCTGTCTTATACACCAAATATTTTGGTGAGATTGTGTGGTTTCAAACAAACAAGCAAACAAACAAACCTGCAATAATAAAATAATTCAAAAGTTTTTCTGAACATTTCTTATTTTTAAATCATTAACAGGGACAGAGTATACTAATACCATATTTGTAGTTAACAACAGTGTATAATGACGTGTATTTAAATAATGTTTATCAAAATTTGATGTCCATAGACCATAAAACAAGTTATTTTAAGGGGAGGGCACTAGTGCGATGGGGTGGGTAAATGAAGAGGGTAAAGGAGGGTACATATTTTGGAGGTACTTTCTATATATGTGTGAATATGGATCTTTGAAACCTGTTGAGGGCATTTTAAGAAGGGGGAGAGGGAAGAGGGAGAATAATGGATGGGATGAACCAAATAAGGGTACATTATATGTATATATGGAAATGTCACAATGGAACTCCTGCATAACAATCATACACTAATAAAATGTCAAAAAATTTGAAGTCCACCACAGAAAAATCATTTTGAATAAATGTGTTTTACTTTGTGTTTTAAAAGAAAACCTACAAACTATTTATAACTTGGAGCCATATGATGTTTTGTTACATGTATACATTGTGTAATGTTTAAATCAGGTTAAATTGATCTATCTCCTCAGTCATCTTTCCTTTGTTAAATGATTTTTCAAAGACAAACAAAAATTAAATGAGAACTTCCAACCAAGAAAAAGTAAAATCAGAAACCAATAAAGGATGAAGCTCCTGAAAAACAACTGGTGTAAAATAATATTTTCTGATTCTCATCTATGAAGTTTAATACAGTGTTCAAATAATATCATTTAAACTCTGATAGAGTCATTTTAATACATTTTTGAATTAGCATACATTAATACAAATGAGTTCCATTGTGAAAATTCCATACATGCGTATAGTGGACTTTGAATAAGTTCCCACCCACTTTTTTCATTACTGGTTTCATTATGCTACAAAAAAGGATACACTTAAAAAATTTAAAGTCAGTGTTTCCTCCTTGAGAAGAGTGTATGCCTGCTTGTCAGTATCACTACAAGCTGTGGTCCTCAGTTACTGTCTTCAGTTCTGTTGTGTGTTTTCAATTTTTTTTCGTTTTATTAGGATATATTTGTTATGCAGGGGGATTCTCATTTCTCATTAGACTAATATTGTACATTAGTTATGTTGCCCCCATTTTCTCTCCCCCTCAACCCTGCGCCTCTTAAAGCAGTCAAGAGGGTTTTCTTTGTTCTATTTCACATAAATATATGAAGTCCATCAACAATATACCCTCCTCTTAATCTACTTGATTCACACTTCCCCTCCCATTTGTACCCTACCCCCCACATTGTATTTATTTTACAGTCCTCTCTTTCATTATTAGTATTTAAGTTGATGTTCAAAGGGGTGTTTCACTGTATGCCCACTGTGGGTATACTTTACTTTCTTCCATTTAACCCAGTCAATTACTCTCCTTTACCCCTTTACCTCCCAATCCCCATTTTCAACAGCTTTCAATACACATCCTCATGTGTCCTCCCAGGCCTAGGATTGACCAGCTGGAAGGAATGATCTTGATTACACACAGCTGCTTGAAGTAAGGCAGGTCCTGTGTGGTAATAGAAACTTTTAGTTTTTGAGCTACTCTGCTGGGGCTCAGAGGGGTGGTTCCAGGCATGTGAGGTGGCAACTAGGGGTCTCGGTGGGGTTCTTGAGCGCAGAGGCTGAATGAGAAAGCACTATGCTACTCTTGAAGCCTGTGCTTTTCCTTGCTCAGAGAGTGCAGTGGTAGCTCTTACTTGTTCACAATGATATTTTCCCCTTTCCCACCTTGTGAGTAGCTCCTGTCACTTATGTATATGCATATCCTGCTGGCCAGCTTGCTTCTATGCCCTTCCTTGTCTTGGGATTCTTGGACGCTGAGCTCAATCCTGCCAGTTTACTTGCTTCCATGTCTTTCCTTTGGATTGAGAAACTGACCCAGAAAATTCATTCCCTCCCTTGGTCCAGGGCCATGCATGGAGGCTTTTCTCATACTGCTTACTCAAAGGTTTTCTCAGGGGTCAAATGTATTTGTATCTGCACACTGAGATTAGCTGGGTGGTAGTCCTCAGTAGAGGCTGCATAAATAATAATGTCAAGGAAATTTGTACCTTTGTCTTAGATTAAAATACGACATATTAAACTACTTCTAAATTTCCTTTAATTAGAAGGATATTTTCATAGGAAAGGATATTCCTTTCTATATCATGTTAAGAATATTCTGGAGCAAGGTACAATGGCTCAAGTCTATAATACTAGCAATTTGTGAGGTGGCAATCAGGTGATTATGGTTAGAGGCCAGCCAGGGTAGAAAGTTCAATGTCTGGGTGCAGAGTCATGCAAATGTCATTCCCAGTTATAAGGAGAAGCACAAATAGGAGGATGTCACAGTCATAAAGAAAAACCCTATCTCAAAATTAGCTAAAGCCAAAAGGATGGGGGGTGGGTCACCTGTCAAGTGGTCCATGGCCTGCCTAGCAAGCATGAAGCACTGACTTCAACTCCAGCATTGCCAAAAAGAGTATTCTGTATTTTCCTGTTACCATGGACTTCTTTTTGATATTCTAACATTGTTGAGCTTAGTGTCTGTACGTAAGTGTGCATAGAAAGTGGTGGATATTGATGAAACTAATGATGAAAGGGTTCTAGATTATTGGGTGTGTCACAAGTGTGAACTATGGTTGAAAGTGTGTGGACCTCCAGTGAGAACATTTTACTTTTGGTGGTAATTTAGGTTTAAAATATATACAAAGTGGTGAGTGCCTCTCTTTCTTTTTTCAATTAATTTTCTTTTTCAAAAGGTGTCCAGACAATATAGAATCAAGAAATCTAACACAGGTATCAGAATTCTATCTCATGATGCCCTTAGAGGATTCAGAACTGCAGCCTGTGCTTTTTGGACTCTTCCTGTCTATGTACCTGGTCACAGTGCTTGGAAACCTGCTCATCATCATGGCCATTACCACTGACTCTCACCTGCACACCCCTATGTACTTCTTCCTCTCTGTCCTGTCCTTGGATGACATCGTTTTTGTCTCCACCACAGTCCTGAAAATGATTGTGAACATCCAAACTAGCAGCACAGTCATTTCCAATGTGGGGTGTCTGACACAGATGTCTCTTTTTATAATTTTTGCAGATATGGATGGTATGCTACTGTCTGTGATGGCCTATGACCGGTTTGTGGCCATCTGTCACCCCTTAAACTATCCAGTCATTATGAACCCCCAACTCTGTGGATTCTTAGTTTTGGTGCCTTTTTTGGTTAGCATTTTGGGTTGCCAGGTACACATTTTGTTTGTGTTACAAGTTACATATTTCAAAGATGTGAAAATTTCTAGTTTTTATTGTGACCCTTCTCAAATTCTTGATCTTACTTGTTCTGACAACTTCTCTCATAATATTTTCAAGTATTTTGTTGCCACCATATATGGTTTTTCCCCATCTCAGGAATTCTCTTCTCTTATTATAAAATTCTCTCCTCCATTCAGAGAATCCCATTAGGTGGGAAGTATAAAGCCTTCTCAACTTGTGGGTCTCACCTTTCTGTGGTTTGCTTATTTTATGGAACAGCCATTGGTGTGTACCTTGAGACAGCTGTATCAAATGCCCCTAAAAAGAGTGGGGTGGCCTCAGTGATGTATGCTCTGGTCACCCCTATGCTAAATCCTTTCATCTACAGCCTGAGGAACAGGGACATGAAAAGTGCTCTGTGGAAGCTTCAGAGCAGAATTACCTAATATCATTCTTGAGTTCTCACTCTTGTTACAAGATAAGCAAGATACTTACTTTTGTCATCTTAACCTTACCATCCTGTGTAGACTTCTACCTCCCCAGTCCTTTTTATTAGTGAAAGTCTAATCTCATTTTTTTCTTCCATTTTTTTTGTAGTTTGGATTGTGCAACCAATCCCCTTGACCTGGAAATTCTGCTTTCTTAGTCACATTATCTTTATGGCTTCATGGTGTTCCTTTCACTCTGTTTTATATCTGAGCATTACTTTCCTTAATTTCTCTTTGAGTGAATTGTGTGAGTGTTCCTGAATTCGTACAATTCTTTATATGAATATTCTTTTTTCTTTTTTTAAAGTAAAGTCATTTTGTTAAAATCACAGTGGAGAAACTATGACCTGAAACAATGAATTGTAAAACTCTCAGGTACTACCTTTTTTGGTTCTATAAACAAAAATACATATGCAGGCCCTGCTGTTACAGTAGATCAGTTATAGGCCCTACACTAATATCTATCATTGTCTTTCCAAGAAAAGATATCACAGGCACAGGATAAATCAAACCTAACTGCATCAGATGGTTTTCAATATCAACTGGTCCAGATGATATTGAAGACTTCATTAGAGTTATGACCATTGTTTCCAGAGGGAAAAAAGACCTCACAGATATCTAAAAAAGAAAAGACCTGTGAAAAGAATATTCTACTCTCTTGGTCAAGCAATTGAGATGATAACAAGAATTTTCAGGAGCCATTAATCTTTTGGTCCAAGAGTACTATTCCAAAAGTGAGAGCTAGCATCAACCGACTCCATCTGAGCTCTCCAGCAGCCATAAACTCAGACTAAACAGCTTCTCATGTTTCCTCGCCTGGTGTACAATAACCAGTTGTGAAGATTTTTTACATGGTTTCTATGCTAAGGCTTATCTCTAAGCATAAGTTGATATGCCCTGGGTACATTATTTTTAATGATCTGAGAGTGCTGAAACTCATTTTAATATCAACAATGGCAGTGGTCCTGATGAGCACTGGAACATCTTAGGGTTGTCTCCAATCACTTTTCTGAGAAACTGGAAGTCACTTTCTCATAGGAAGAAGTGTTAATGGCTGGAAGCATATTTGGATTTTGAAACACTCAAATTTTCCCTTCTGCTTACTTAATATGTTATCGTCCTCTATACAATCTGTAGCAGTACTATAATGCCTATATCAAAAATATAATGCAAGACACATATGTATTTTTAAATTTCCAATACCACCTTAAAAGCATACAAGGAAATATTTGAAATTAATTTTAGGTGAATATTCTTTTTACATCATAATCACTGTGTCTAAATCAATATACTCACTCAGTCTGTATAATTTCTGAGCAATAAACCTTACTTCATAGTTTAATGCTAAATAAACTTATTTTTCTCCATTTGTACATGGGTAAAGCAGCATGCTAAATAACTAAGGTCTTATCTGTGTGGGTTTGATTACAGAATCTCATGAAGTATTCTCTGAGTAGTGAAAAAATAAAAGTTTACATCCCAACACCCCTTTTCATAGTTCATATATATTTTCTTCTAAAATTGCACCTAAGACATATATTTAGATAGATTATGTCCATTATATTAGGCCATATAATAGGTCTTCAAGTTTCATTTTTATTTGAATCACCTAGGAAGCTTGAAAATGGTGATGAATTCATCTCATTACCAGAGATTCTGATTTGGATGGATCTGATTAATGTTTCCAAAACTCTTCCAGAAGGTTTCACATGTTGTTCTTACATGGATCAAGCTCACATGGGTAAGATAGAAATGAGCTTATTATATGGGAAAGTGAGATGGTTTTCTTTAAATATCTTCTTTAATTTTACTTTCCTTTAACACCAGATAGTTTGTCCTTATGCTGCTTTTTAAATGATTATATTTCTGTACCAATCTCACCTTTATTAGTTCCCTTTTGATTCTAGGTTGGGACTCTTGAATTCACTGCTGTCTTTCTACCTGTTTTTATTTACACTTTCACATGTAATTACTGAATTTCACTACCAGGAAAATTCAATATATTTCAGTACTCCATTCACAGTCTGAAGCCTTGGTGTTTTAGAATTCCACCTAGTGAGTGTCTATCTCTGTAATCACATTGTTCTCCTTTAGCCTTTGTTTTATAGTGTCCATCAAGTCAATTGTCTATATTCAATTATCTCTCTTAAAATGTTTGTTGACTGAATCTTTAAATTGTAAATCATGACATGTGACTGTGTATGGGGGGATTGTGTTTTCTGTAGTTGGAAACTTTCAAAATGTGCCCAAGGAATGAATCTTGTTTTAAATATATTCCTTTGTTCAAATGTCCAACTGAGAAGTCAGCAGTAGTCTCATGTTTCCAGTTGTATGTCTCTAGTGGTTGAAGATTATTGTCAACAATTTAATTGTACATACATTTAACTTTTTCTTCTTTTATTTTACTCTAATATTGGAATGGTACACGTCACCAGACAAAATCAACTGCTTTCTCACCTAAAATGTAGGAAAAGACCTTGGTATGTGAGACAGTAATATTGTCTTTTACTATCTCATGATAGACTTCCCCATATGTGATGCTTTGATGTTTTTCCAATTTATTTCATGTTTAAAAAAGCCTCACAATATAGTTATAGCTTGCATGAGAAAAGTTTGTAAAATTCATTGTGTCCAACTGAGAATGTTGTATAATCTTCAATTATGGTTGTAAATACAGATAATAGAAAGAATGTGGGATTTGTGGAACTTTGGCACCCTCTTTTTTGTTTATTGGATTTCATAGAATGTTATTTTTTTGAGACTTTGGTATAATTTAAATTTCCTTTTCATTCTTTTTTCAATTATTTATTTTATCATTTTTACATTTACTCTTATGTGTACACATTGTTCCCCCTTCTGGGCAGAACCTGTTCTGCCCTCCTGTTCTCTGATCTTGTTGACAAGAAAACATAAGTGATAATAAGAATGACAAAGCACTTTTGCTAGTTTGAGATAAAGATAGCTATACAGAGAGATGCCTAGTGTTGCTTCCATGCACATGTGTATTACAACCCACCTTGGTTCATCTCTACCAGAGCTCTTCACTACTTCCTACTCCCCTTTCCATAGTGGCCTTAGACAGTTTAAGGTTACTATAGTTTTTCCTCTACAATGAGTACATCAACCACATTCAAATTTTCTTGAATGAGAGTTTTGGCAGCTCATAGGTTTTCTGCGGGCTTCTGTGGGCCTCCTTTCATCTCTGGTGTTTGTCCACACACAGATGAATAGCAACACTTATTTTATGTTTATCTTAATGGGTCATTAGTCAATGACAAAACAATGTCCACATTTGTCAACCAGAGAACTCTCTGCCATGAGGTTTTCATGTATAGACTGTGGAAGGTTGCCAAGGGTCATGATTCCCATGCAACCTAACTTTATTAAATTCAATAAAGACAGGACAAAACAACATTTTATTAAGGACTGTGATGGGGAGATGCACATATGAAACTCTAGAGGTGATTCATTTTGGACTAAGAGGGGTACATTGAAAGCAAAAAGAGAAGCCACTGAGTACATTTGCCGATTTAAGACCCAGAATGACTACAGGTCATTGTAATTTTGTAATGAGACTTAGTATGTGGAAAAAATGCATAGTAGCTTTTTTGATGCTGGTCCAGTATAGTTGAGGCTATACACATTTCCATGACAGAAGAATCATAAAGACAACCATCTGTCAGTTTGTCTGCAGGGAGACTTTGGTGAGAGAATGGTGGTTTATTGGGATGTGGATGTACTGGAAAATAGACAGGTATCCATAGTCTCTGAGAGCTTAATGACTAACATTGAAGGATAGGCCTGGCTCTTTGTTGCTTTGTCACCTATGTGCTTGCACCAACTGAAGCTAACTGCCATGTAGATAGCTATCTGATAAGAGTCCTTTGGGGAAGGATCTGAGAGAGGCCTCTGACTATCACCCTGCTAGCACCAGAATCCTAACAATGAACACATAAATTATCTTGACAACAGTTTCTCTGCACTCAACCAATGAGATGACTGAATTGCTGGCTTATACCTTGGTTGTAGCCCTGTTAAATGTCTTGAAACACTTCAGTGAAATAGAGAGTCATAAAATAATTTCATAAAGATCAATAGTTTTTGTATATGAACACTTATAAATTTGACAGGAGAATGTTTTATTCATGTTACAAAATATGTAAATATCTGCACCATAAAATTATATACCACAGAAAAGTAATATAGAAGGAAAATGAAACTTTCTCCTTAGATATATGTATCTGAACTATGAGAGTGGTAACACCAGACTAGCATAAAAGAAGATCCACTTCTCACTTATTAACATGATTTCAATTATTGATTTTCAAATGTAGAAGACACACATTGAAATTTAAACAATTTTTAAAAGTTGAAGGATTTTGAATGTTTTCAGTACCAAGAAATGATAAATGCTTCAGGACATTTACATACTTACTATGACTTTAACAATACACAATGGATGTATCAAAATATCACTTGATATCCCAATAAACATACAATTTTTATGTATCAGTTACTGAAGAATTGTAATTGTATATTTCAATCCCTGAAATTTGGTAGCAAGAATGCAGAGTACATTCTAGATTCCTGATAAGAAGAGGAAAGTATTCATTCTTCAATGGTGATTCACTTTTATTTTCTTCTATTTACATGAATAAAAATGAATTATATTGCTCAGTTTTTTAAAATATGCAACAGATTTTAGAACAATAAAACCAAGTATATGCTGCCTACATGAAACTCACCTCACTCATGAAGACTTGAAGAAACTGGAAGGAGTAGGGAAGGAAAATAAAAACTATCTTACATAAGTAGATACCAATATTGAACAAGACTAGTCTTAATGATGTTAGGAAAAAGACTTTAAACAAAAAAATGAAATAAAAAGAGACAGGACATTATAGAATAAAAGAAATAAACAAATTATTAAGTTTTTATATATTATGAATATATATACTCAAATATATATTGATGAGTATATATATATATATATATATATATATATGAGTATATATATATATATATACTCATCCCATATTGAGAGAGAGAGAGAGTTAAGTTATAGGCCCATTGCGTTAATGAATATAGACAAAATATTCTCAATGAAATACTTGCATACTTGCAAATTGATTTCAGCAGCTATCTTAAAGATCATAGACCAGCATGTATTCCAGGAATACAAGGGTCTTTCAATATACTCCCCCCAAAATATAATATAGCCTTATAAACAGAGTCAAGGACAAAGCCACATGATCATTTCAATAGATGTAGTAAAAGTCTTTGACAAAATTAACCATCCTTTCAAGTTAAAAGCACTGAAGAAACTAGAAATAGAAGGAACATATTTAAATATAAAAAAGCAATAAAAGCTGTTCTATACAATAAACTTATAGCCACCATCATACCAAATGGTGACAAACTGAAACAGTTTCCACTAAAGTCATGAATAAGCCAAAAGTGTCCACTCTGTCCACTCTTATTCAGTAGGATTTTGAATTTCCTAGCCAGAGCAATAATAAAAGTAATAAAGGAATTACAGGGATTCAAATAAGGAAGAAATAAATTTATCTCTATTTGAAGATGCTGCGATCTTAAACCAAAATAAAAACTGTACCAAAAATGTTTGGACATCATCAACTTTCAGCAAAAGTAGCATAATACAAAATATACAAAAATCAGTTGCTTTTCTGTACACTGCCAATGAACAGGCAGAGAAAGAAATCAAGAAAACAATTCCATTCAAAATAGCCCCTAAAAATCATATATCTAGGAATAAACTTATCTTATTAAAGGTAAAGTAAATTTTGCAAGGTAAAAAGACCTATACGAGAAATTTATTTTTATTAATTTGGGTCTTCTTTCTCCTTTTTTCGTTAGTGTGACTAAGGTTTGTCAATCTTGCTTATTTTTCTAAGAGGCTACATTTTGTTTCATTGATTTTTTTGTATTGTTTTTAGTCACAATTTCTTTAAGTTCTCCTCTGATCTTTATTGTTTCTTTAAACATAGGAATTTGAGTTTTGACTTGTTCTTGTTTTTCTAAGCGCTCAAGGAACATCATTATGTTAGTTAATTGTGAACTCTCTGATTTAATAATATGGGTGCTCATATGTATAGATTTTCCTCTTAACATGCCTTTGTTATGTCCCAAAGTTATGGTATGTTGTGTTTTCATTTTTATTGGAGACTAAGAATTTTTTTGATTTCCTTTGTTAATTTGTAGATGATGCATGATCACTCAGCACTTTATCATTCATTCTCCATGTGTTTGAATATATTTGCTATTCCTTCTGCTGTTGATTTCTACTTTAAGGTTGTTGAGTTCTAAGAAAATACAAGAAGCTATTTTTATTTTCTTATATTTGTTAAGACATGCTCTAAGTCCTAAAATGTGATCTATTTTGGATGAAGTTCCATGGCTGCTGAGAAGAAATTGTATTTTGCACTTGCTGGGTGGCTTAATTTGTAGATGTCTTTTATATCCATTTTAGCTATCATGCTAGTTTCCTTATTGATTGTTGCCTAATGACATTTCTATTTGTTATAATGGGGAATGGAAACCACACATTCATTGTGTTGGGATTTATTTGAGATTTTTATATCTACCAGTATTTGTTTTATGAAATTTGGTGTGTCTACATGTATTTCTAAGTGTTCATAATTATTCTTCTTCTTAATGAATTGTTCCCTTTATTACTATGAGGTGAATTTCTGTCTTTTTGCCTAATTTTGTTTAGAACTCTGCTTTGTCAGATATAAGTGTAGCTACTTTTGCTTTTTTTTGGCTTTGTTTTCTCGTATAAAATCTTTTTCCATCCTATTACTTGCTTTTTTTGTCACAGAGGTGCATTTCCTATAGACAATCAAAAGCTGGGTCTTGTTTATTGAGCCTGTGCCTTTTGATGGAGAATTGAGACCATTAACATTAAGGGTATTGCTGAAATGCATGTCATTTTTTTGTTTTGTAATGTTTGGTTGTTTCCTATTCCTTATTTGCTTTCAACTTATCTTTAGAGATTGATTTTTACTCCTATTTTGCTGGTTGCGTGCATCTTCTTCTTCTGTGTGTAGGATTCCTTTAAGTATCTTTGGCAGTGCAGGTTTAGTGGTCTCAAATACCATTGATTTCAGTTTTCAGTAAATGTGTTCATTATTCTTCATATTGGAAGAAGAGCTTTGCTTAACACAGTAATCTAGGTGGGCTTTTATTTTCTTTCATGGGTTGAAATACATCATTCCATGCCTTCCTTGGGAGTTTCAAAGTTCTGCTGTAATTCTGATGGATTTGCTTTTATAGGTGACTTGTTGCTATTCTCTTGCAGCTTTCAATATTCTTCTTTTGTATATTTAATGTGTTATCTTCTTTAGTCTTGTCTGTTAGGTACTCTAAATGCTGTATGGTTGTGTTCTCTCAAGATTTAAGAAATTTTCTCTATTATGTTTTCTATCCCCTTTAGTTTGTACCTTCTTCTATGCCCATGATTTGTAGGTTTGGGCTTTTGATAGTGTCCCAGAAGTCTTGCATGTTCCACTAATTCTAATTCATTTTTTATCTGACTGTTCTAATACATCTACTTGTTTTCAAGTCCTGATATTCCATCTTCAATGTAGTCCACTCAATTGGAGAGGCATTTCATTAAGTTTCTTATTTGACTTTGTGAGATTTTCACTTCTGGAATTTCAGTTGGATTCTTCATAGGTTTCCTGTAACTTTATTGAAATACCCTTTCACATTCTACAGTGTATTCCTTTTATTTTGAGCTGTTTATTTGCAATTCCTTTGAGTCTTTTCAGCTGTTTATTTATACCAGCTTTGAATTTATTCAGGCTTTCATGTGTGTCCTCTTATAATCAGGTTTTGAGTTTAAGTGTGAGCTTTCTTCCACTTCACTATCCTTATTGTCTATTTTATTGGGGTTGTTGATCTTTGTGGATGCCATGGTGCCTTGATTTTTCATATTACTTGCATCTTTGCACAGAGATTTGCAATTTGAGGTTTAGTTGTTGGAAGTTTTAATCACCTTTAGTATTGCAGTTCAAATATTATCAGTGTTCAAGCAGGACTATGTAGTGGAAGGGTTTTGGTGTAGTAGGGGATAACTGATAGATATTTCAGTAATCAACCTTTTCCCCATGTACTTTGGGTAACCGACCTGATCCCCAGCACCACTTAGATTAAAAACTACATAAACTCTCCTGTATTTTCTTATGTGTGGGTTGTTGTTTTATATAGGTTGAGGATGTGGCTGGTTGAGGGTTAGTTGTCTACTCTGTTGATTCTACCTTAGAAGTTTCCTTTGTCATGTGCTGGAACACACTGCTGGACACATAGAACTTTTTGATCTATTGCCCAGGCAGATTCCCACTTGCTGTATTGACCACCATTGTGTCCCCAGGGGCAGCACACATGCAAACCTTGTGGTGTCCTCTAAATTTGTCTTATAATAGGAGGAACAAACAGAGCAATGAACTCTTTACTGGTGGTGGGGAACTGAGAGATTCAGGTGCTCTGCCTGTAGGTTTTATTTCTTTCAGCTCCATCAGATTATCATCTGTAAAAGGGACAAATCTGGGGAATATCATTTAATCCCCAGATCCCATGTTCAGAGTTCTTAGCCCTGCATAGCAGCAAGTCCCCAGAGATAGCAGATAGCTCCTGGATGCAGAGTATTCTGTTAGCCACTGGCTTGGAGATATTTCTGCAGTGATCCTCAGGCAATGGTACTTGTTCTTATCAGTAAGGGCAGGACACCAATCACCATATGTTTCACTGCCCAAGTTTACTGCTGCTTAATCTTCTCAGAGGGTTCACATCTAACCCTCTCCTCCACAAGCCTATATTATGGCTATTTACCACCCTGATCATGTGGCAGGGTGTCCCAAGACTCCTTTAGATATGCATTTTTCTTAGTTTTTAAGCCCCAGAGTAGCTCATTTTCACACCCTGCTTAGCAGCAAATGCCTGTGGCAGGCAATCAGTTCCTGGAGCCTTTGTTCTCCACCAGCTGGGTACTCAGTGCTCTGTTTCTGCAGTGATTCTGAGGCAATGGGACTTATTATACACAGGAAGGGCACCAGGTCCTTAACTGCCCATGCTGTGGTTGTTTAAGTTTATCAAAGTCCCAGTCAGACCCATTCCTTTTCCACAACCACAATTCATGGATGTCTCCTTGCCAGACATTTGGACCAGGTGTTTCAGGATTTCTGGAGCAGCAATTGTTTGCTGTTTTTCAGGTTCCCAGGATAGTTCTGTCTCAAAATCTACCTGGGTTTAACCCCCCACAGCCAGTTAGCACATAGCACTCTACCAGCTTTGTTCTCAATACTCTGTCTCTGTAATGGTCCTCAGATAATGAAACTTGCTCTCACTGGGTGAGTGGGGTTGCCAACTTCAGTGACTTTGAGCTTTCCAGCACCTGCTTAAACTTCTTTGGTAATAAGCATTAAAATCTATCCCTCTCCATTACCACCTTTCATGGCCATCTGCCTCCAAGACCGTGTTTCTGGGTGCCCCAAGATTCCCTTTGTTGTGATTTCTGTTGGCTTTCAAGTCCCTCACATCTCTCAGTCTCAGACAGGAATCACTCTCTCAAGATTGCACCTTGCCACAGCTCTCTGACCTATGGAGAGTGAGATATACATATATATATATAGATATATATATATCTAGATATATATCTATATATATATAGATATATATCTATACATATATATCTATATATATCTATCTATCTCCATATACTTCCATATATATATATAATAACATCAAGAATATGTGACTCTAGAAATAGTCTCACAATTCAACTAAGGATAAAATAAAGGAAGCAATATTCAGACATGAAACACTGGAGTAAAACCACAATGCTCCCAAAATGTGACCAACAATGCAGGATTTGCTGGTCTAGGTGATTGGTTTTCCAACACAAACTATGTAAATGATGGAAAAAATATAAAATTAAAAAATAAAATTTCAGATTCAAGAAAAAAGAAAATAAATGAAATTAGAATTTGAGTAATAAAAGAAAGTGTGCAGTTAGATGGTTTTACAGCATTGCAAGGTTAAGAGACTAACAATAAATGCCTTCAACAAAAGTGAAAACATATTAGACTATTTTTATCTGCAAATTCATCATTGCACCTTTAATGTCACTGTTCTTTAGAATGTAGTTGAAAGGATTTAGAAAAGGTGTGACTAGAGTGCACATCACTGAGGCCACTACACTGTTTCTAAAAGACTGTGAGACAGCTAACATAAGGTACACTCTAGTGGTTGTTCCATGACATATGCAAAACACATAGAGATGAGACCCACAGGTGGAGAAGGCCTTATACTTCCCACCTGATGGGATTCTCAGAATCAAGGAAATAATTTTATAATAAGAGAAGAGAATCCATGAAATAATGAAAAAACCATATATCATGGTAAGAAAATACCTGGCAATGTTATCAGTGAAGCTGTAAGAATAGATAAGATTAATGACTTGAGCAGGATCACAATAAAAATTAGAAATTTCCACATCTTTGAAGTATGTAAACTGTAACACAATCAAATTGTATAACTGGCAGCCTGAAATGCTAATCACAAAAGACATCCAAACTAAAACTCTACGGAGTCTAGGATTCATAATGATGGGGTAATGCAGGGGGTAACAGAGGGCCACAAACCAATCATAGTCAGAAGCATGTCATCCATATTTCCAAGTGTGATGAGACATCTGTGTCAGGCAGCCCACAAAAGGGATCACTCTGCCCTGAATTTGGATGTTAGCACACATGTTGTTCACAAACAGTGGTAGAGATAAAACAGATGTCACCCAATGTTGGGTTGCAGAGAAAGAAGTACATGGGGGTGTGGAGGTGGGAGTCAGAGCTAATGGCCAGGATGATGAGCACGTTGCCAAGCTCTATGTGATCAGTTACATGTACAGGAACAGCCCAAAGAGAATGCAGTGCACTTCTGGATCATCTGAGAGCATCATGAGATGGAATTGTGAGACATGTTTTAGATTTCCTGCTTTTATATTATTTGGAAACCTTTGGAAAAAGAAAATTCATCAGAAAAATGAAATACAAAGGCACTCATCACTCTGTATATATTTTAAATCCATGTCAAAGATTAAAACATTTTCACTGGAGGTCCACACACCATCAGCAGTATGTCTCATTTGTGACAAAACCAATAATGTAGTACTCTTTCTTCACTTTTTCATTATTATCCACTCTCTTCCATGCACACCGACTTTAGGAACTCTCAGCTGAACAATGTTAGAAGATCAAGACCATTTGAAATAGAAATTCTTGGATCAGTGTAAAATACAGAATACAATTGTAAGGTGACATAGAAAGGCCTAAATATCCTTTCCTATTTAATAATCATTCTAATTAAAGTTAATGAAGAAGTAGTCAAATATGCCTTATTTTATTTTAAGAAAAGGGTCTAAATTTACTTGATCTATATTTTAAATTAAGAGTCTATATGTGAGTGGGTTTGCATTATCTGAACACTAAATTAAACTTGATGGATTATAATAAAAATAGTACGGTATAATAGTTATCTTCTGGGGTTTCATAAGTCTTAGTTTCTTGTTTCCCTTCTTCAAGGATTAAGTGCTCAATTTCCTTTCTCTTTGCTTGAAAGATGATTGAGGAGATAGACATATTTAACCTTATTCAAACATTACACATTGTACATACATACTAAAATATCACGCAGTATCAAATTGTTATGAGCAATATCTAGGTTTTTATATCATTTAGAAGACAAACTAAAATATATTTATTTAGCTGTGGTGGACTTCAAATTGTGAAATAAATTGAAATAGATACAATTGATAAACTGATCACAAATGAGATATTAGTATATACTGTCCCTGTTAATCATTAAAAAATAAAGTTACATAATCAGTTTTAAATGTTTTTGTATGTTTGTTTCAAGTCCATGAAATTGTCTTAAAATTTTGGCATGTAAGAGCTGTTTGCGTTCTTCTGACTCTTGGTTCTGTATTCTCAAGTGTCCTGTAAATTCTGCTTCATTGTTGTCTGGATGAGAACAATCTGTGTTTACAGTGGAGGACTCTAGTTCCAGAGAAAGCCCCATAGCCCAGGGCTCAGTCCCAATATCCTAGGTCTAATCATGATATTTTTCACCAATACTTCCTGATACATGAATCACAATTCTCTTCAGTTACATGAGGCAACTCAGGTTCATTATTTTGTCATCTCACATTATGATTTAAATTGGGGAAAATGTAAAAGAGAAAATGAGAGGAAATAATATGAACACCCATGGGCAGTTTCCTCAGATGTAAATGGGGATGATTACATAGAAAAATAAATAATTGAAAGACAGTTAAAAATTGTTTTGGTGATACTAGTGTTTGATCTCAGGGCCTCATGCTTGTTTGGCAGGAGCTCTATCACTAGATCTATGACCCCAGAATTTTTTGCTTCAGTATTTTCTGGTAGGGTCCCTTGCACTTCCTGAGGACTGAGCTCAGACCCTGATCTTCAAGTCTATGGATTCCTGAAGAGTTGGGATCACCACCTAGACTATTGGTTGCGATGGGTCTTGCAAACTTTTAGGTGTGGCCTCAAACTACTATCAAGGATTATATACTCTGGAGTATCTGAGATTACAGATGTGAGCAACTTCTCATGGCCAAAAGCTCTATTAAATTGCATGCACTCTATCCACACACTCTGCATGCCCAAATAATTTAATAAATGTACCTATATGTAAATTTCTTCACACTTCATCTTACTCCAAGGATATTAACTAGTGTCATAGAATAATTCCTGGCATTTAGAAAATGTTCTATTAATACTAGTTATTACTACTGTTAACAGGATATGAGAATTTAAAAATGTTTCCTTCACTGCTATTATGACATAAATATTGGAATTGTCTTTATAAAATTTGATTTCTTAGTTATTATTGCACTAATCCATTTTTCCTGCACATGTGACCTGAAAAGAACTTGGTGGGTTTAATTTTCTGTTAACATTTTCATGACAGCACTGATTATGTATATGTAAATAGGTTTTTTAAAGAAAATCTTTCCTAAGAATGCAAAAAGGGATGGGGATATGGATTAAAGGATAGAGCACCTGCCTAGCAAATGTGGGCCCTGAGTTCAAACACTACTATTACTAAATAAAAATAATTTTAAAGTTTCTTATAATAATTCCATGGTGTAGGTAATTATTAACCCCATAGTACAGGTGAAGAAACTGCTCCTGGGTGCTTAAATTATTTTCTCTCTTGCATCCCCATTAAATGGTAGTGTGACCTGGTAAACAATGGATCAGATTGCCTTCATGTAAGTGAAGGAGGTGAAATCCATGTAACAGGAAGTGCTATTGAGAATGATTAGTCCTAAGAATATTCCTAATGAATACCCAGATTGGGGTATTCTTTGGGGCTTAAGTTCTTCCCTGTGTTTGAGGAGGATTCTCACCAGAAAAACCAGTAGAGTACTAACAGGCTACATGAGAATACAGAACCAAGTGTGTGTGCAGCCCATCCTCTCCACGTACCTGGTCACAGTGCTTGGGAACCTGCTCATCATCCTGGCTGTCTGACTCCCACCTTCACAGCTGCCATGTACTTCTTCCTTTCCAACTTTTCCTCGACTCACATCTATTTCATCTCCTCCATGGTTCTCAAAGTGATTGTGAACATCCAAACTGACGGCAGAGTCATCTCCTAAAAGGATGCATGCCACAAATATCTCTTTTTTCATATTTGGAAATACAGATGACATACTTCTGACTGTGATGTTTTATGGCCATTTGTCACTCCTTGCACTATGCTGTAGTTATAAACCCTCGACACTGTAGATTCTTAGTTTGTGTGTCATTGTTAGCTAGCACTTTGGGATTTGTGGTACACAATGGGATTGTGTTATAGTTTAAATACTTCAAGAATGGGGACATTTCTAATTTTTATCATGATCCTTCTAAAGTTATTAATCTTAGCTGTTTGACACCATCGCTACTAAAATTTGTCCAGTATTATCTTGCCATTACATATGGTTTTCTTCCTAGCTCAGAGATCCTTTTCTCTTATTATATAATTATTTCTTTCCCCATGCTAAGAATCCCATTAGGTGGGAAGTATAAAGCCTTCTCCACCTGTGGGTCTCACCTCTGTGTGGTTTGCTTATTTTATGAAACAGCCATTGGCTTGTACCTTGGGTCAGCTATATCACATTCTCCTAGAAACAGTGCAGTGGCCTCATTAATGTACACTCTGGTCAAACTTATGCTGAATTCCTTCATCCACAGCCTTATAAACAATGATATCAAAAGTGCTTTGTTTAAACTTCAAAGCAAAACAATCCAATTTGATTAATTTTTCACTCTTGTAAGGTGTTTTTTTTAAAATCTCCTAACTTTATCATTTGTGTCAGTCTCTGCCTCTTAGCCCCTTTGTTTATTCAAAGTCTATTGTCATTAATTCCTCCAAACCCTCTGTAGTTTCTATAGTCTGGGCTGGCAAACCAATTAACTAGAACTGCAAATACTGCCTTCTAGCTTACATTGTTTTTCGTTGCATCATGTTTACCCACTCTGTATAATAACTGAATGTTGATTCCTACTGTTTGTCTTTCATTGATTTCATGAATCCTAAATTCACAAAATTCCTGATGTGAGTGTTCCTTTTCATCATAAAATCATGTCTAAGTCAATAGACTCAGACAATCTCTGTAATTTTGGAGCAATGACCCTTGTTTCCAGGTAAGATGCTAGGCTCTCTTTCATTTATTTAATTTTTACATGTGTTTTCAAATTCCATGTATTTTTTTTAAAAGTTGTTAGATCTTAGCTACTTGGGAGATTGAGATTGTGGCCTCCCAAGAGGAGGAGAGCACCAGCCTAGCAGGTTTGAAGCCCTGGTTTAAACTCAAGTACTGCAAAATTGTAGCTATTAGTACTGGGCAGATTCTATCCAGGGGCCATATCACTGGTTGTAATATTTGGCTTTAATTTGAATCACCTGGGGAGACTGAAAACGCTGAAGTCTGCATCTTATCACCAGAGATTCTGATTTTGATGGAGCTGACTAATTATGAGGTTTTCAAAAAGCTTCTGGGAGGATTCAGATACTGTTCCTAAGTGAATCAAGCTTAAATTGGTATGCTTGAAATGAGCCTATTATACAAGTGGTGGTTTCCTTCATATTCCTTCTTTAATTGCATTTGCCTTCAACATCAAACAACTGCTCCTTATTCCACATTTTAAATGTCAGCATCCTGTCTGTAAACACAGACTGTGAACTTCACAGGACCATGTGAGACAGACACAGGGATGCAACTCTCCCTGGGATACTGGGCAGGGGTTTGGCACTGTTAAGCAGTGGTCAATGCTGTTATGCACTACTAAATTCTGCTGAGAATATTAATTCTGTGTTGAGCTCTGCTGAAGTCTTTATTGTAAGCTCCCCATAATGATTTTCCTGTGATTTAGTAGATACATTGGAAATGAGGTCTTTCAGTCTTTTGCATGGCAGTGGATAGACCTTTACTATAGGCCTGGAAGCTTGTACCAGGGAACAGAAAGCTGAGCAACCTTTTCTTAGTCAAATGTCCAGACTCTTGTTCATAGCATCCCATGTTTTCAGGTCCTTCCTGATAATTCTGAGAACAGTACACTAGCTAAAAGATAACATAGCAGCCTCTATTGGTGCTAAACTCACAAGTCCTTCTTCAGGAGACCTTGCTCTAGTTATGGTCATTCCAGACAAGCTGAACTTTCCTTGCAAGACAGAACTCTAGGCAAGAAAATCCCCAGTGACCTTTATGACCAAACCAATGTTCTTACTCAAAATGGAAAGTACAGCATTCGGCAAGAAGGCAGGTTGTTATATGTGGGACTTTTGATTTGTTTTTATGGAGTGCCTTTTATTGGAGCATATCACCAGCCTGTCTGAGATTAGAGGAACTGTGAGCTGTGCTGTGACTTGTGCAAATTCAATTCTTTATTTTCATGCTATATATGTGGACATCTACCTCTCCCTATAAGATCAGGCTGTTCTGGTAACTTATCAAGCCATCACCAGACACCTTCCTGGGGTCCTCCCTCTCCCATGCTGGTGCAATAGTTCCAATAAATGCTTTTACAAAGATGATTATACTGGGTGGTCTTTTGCTTGCCTGCTTGTGTTTTAATCATAAGTAGGTTGGACTAAGCTGATAATACACACAGCAGCTGCAGCAGAACAGCAGAGCAACAAAAATTTGGTAGCAGGGGTAGCAGAGTGGCAGTAGCAGTAACAGGGCAATTTAAGAGTTCCATTAGAGCTGGATTTGTGGTGTTGCTCAAAGGGTAGAGTGCCTGATTTGCAAGCACAAAGCCCTGATATCAAACCCCAGTCCTATAGAAAAAAAGCAATAAAATTTTGTTTAAAAATAGGTACAATAAGTGTGGGGATGTTTGTGGGAGGGGCAAGGTTGAATAAAAGTGATTAAGGTGAGGGTATAGGGTTGATGGATTTTATATATGAAATACAACAATGAAACTTCTTGTGATAGCTTTTAGTGAGGTGGGGAGGTGGTCGAGGGTGAGAAACGGTGGGGATGATCTAAGCAATGTACAATGAAAGCCTATTTGGAATTGTCATAATGAATTTTCCCCGTACAACAAGTATATCTTAAAAATTTAAAACAGAAGGGGATGTAAATGATAATTATTGATATTTTATGGGGATAACAAATGTAAGTTGTAAAACTGAACATGAATCAATTTTGGCAATTGAACAACTGTCTTTCACCCTCCCTCATAATATATACAAATAAAGGCTCTACAATTTATAAAGAGATGTAAGAATTTTGAAGACTTTTTCAATAGTAAACTCAGTCCTGCAGTGATAGCCCTCCTTTAGGAAATAAAGTTTGGCTTTAGCTAAGGCCTTTAAGTAGATGGTTGTATACTACCTAGAAGAATTTTAGGACCCACTTTTATTGGCACATATTCATTGTACAAGGAGACATTTGTTGTAACAATTCTGAAGAGCCTTACATTGTATGTTGGTTAGTTCACCCTCCTGCATTTCTCCCCTCCACCCCCTTCACTCTTGCAATAAAAGCAGTTACAAGAGGTTTCATAATTCTATTGCCTTTGTGTGTATGAATCCCATCAACCCTATTCCTTCATCTTTATCTCTTCTGTTTATCCCTCTTCTCACAAGTACCCACCCTCACACACTGCTTCTATTTTACAGTCTTGTCTTTCATTATTAATTCCAGAGTCAATTTTCAAAGGGTTTCTCAATGTAGCTCAGCTGTGAATATGCATTAATTTGGTCAATTAAACCCCCTCTCTTGATCTCTCTTACCCCTTTCCTCACACGCCCCAATTGTATGGTAACTTTCAGTACAATATGTTCTTTACCTACACAGATGTGAAGCATTTCAATATAGTTGGAAATCATTCTCTTTTCCTTTCCCTCCTCCTCCAAATCCCATAGCGTAGTTCTAGGAAAGTTTTTTAAAGAAAATTTTATATTTACATAAACAATACAGATATGAAGACATTGTCAGAAATTCTTATAGGGTTTGTCTTTGAAAGACAGGTTTGCAGTATGGATCAGTGCAGCTATAACTAAGAGCTCAGATTGTATAAAGACAATTCCAATATCTATGAAATAGTAGCTCTGAAGGAAACACTTTTAAGTTCTCATATGCTATTGATAGTGAACGTTGTTCTAGTACAATTAAGTATCATTAACGGAACATTTTCTGTAAGCTTGAATTATTCTATGGCAGTGATTACCATCACTGGAGTAACATGAGGCATGAAGAACTACTTCACATTTATTGGTTAAATTGGTTTTTGTAAATGTAGAGTGTTTGGATATTTTATAAATATCTGCAGATGAACGTATCGATAGATGATATTGAGAAACATGAGTTTGTGCAATTTAGTAGATATTTTAGGCTGGGCACAATTGCTCAGATGTGTAATGCTAGTGATTTGGGAGGTGGATACCAGGAGGATGGTTGTTCAAGGCCAGCCAGGGCAAAAACTTAGTGAGACCCTGCATCTCAATAAATAAGGCAGGCATGATGGCTTATGCCTGTGATCACATCTGACTTGGATGGCTTATGTAAGGGAATCACAATCTGAGGCAGATCTTTAGCAAAAACATGAGACTGTACCTGAAAAATAACTAAACCAAAAACTGACTTGGCATAAGGCTCAAATGTAGAGTGCCTGCTTAGCAGGAATGAAGCCCTGAAGTCAAATGCCAGTACTGTTTTGAGAAACAAAAGTATATTTTAAACTTTCTTGCAATATTTTATGGCATAGGTAATTATTATTCCCATAATGAAGAAACTGCCCAGGGGTGTTCATATTATTTCCTCTCATTTTCTCTTGCATTTTCCCTATTTAAATCATAGTGTGAGATGAAAAAAATAATGCATCAACTTGCCTTCATGTAACTGAAGATAATTGCAACCCATAGACTAGAAAGTACTGATAAAAAACCATAATGATTAGACATAAGAATATTCAGATGAAATCCTGGGCTTCAGGTTTTCTCTGGAGCTAGAGTCCTCTTCAGTAACGGAGGACATTTCTCATCAGAAAAATAATGAATTGATATTAACAGACCAGTTGCAAATACAGAACCAAAGGTGAGGAAAAACAAACCACTCTTACATGCCAAATTTTTAAGTAATATTTATAGAAAAAAGACATACAAACTGGTAAACATAAAAATTTTCAAATATATTTCAGAATATCTTATTTTTTAATCATTAACAGGGCAGAGGATATTAATGCCACATTTGTGGTCAATGACAATGTGTTATGTGCATTTAAAGAATGGTTATAAAAATTTGAAGTGCACCATATAAAATATTCTAAATAATTACATTTTACTTTGTATTTTAACTATTATAAAGGAAAGTTACAAGTTATTCATAAAACTAGGAACCATGTGAGGTTTTGTTACATATATACATTGTAAAATGTTTAAATCAGGTTAAACTTCTCTATGTTCTCAATCACCTTTCATTTGTTAAATCATTTCTGAAAGACACAATTTCCATGAACACTTCCATCTATGAAGGAGTGAAATTAGAAAGCAAAGAATGATGAAACCCCTGAAAGACAACTGGTGTAAAATAAAGTTTCCTGATTCTCATCAAGGACATTTAATTTAGTGTTTAGATAATACAATCCAGGCCTTTATAGAGTCTTTTTAATAGTTCTGTTATATTTTTGAATTAGTGTACATTAATAAATACAAGGGAGTTTTATTGGGATGATTTCATACATTCATACAGTGTACTTTGACCAAGTTCCATTTCCCAGCTCATGATGGGTTTTATATTGTTATAAAAAGATAAATTCAAAAAATTTTTAAAGTCAATATATCTTCCTTGTTAAGATGAATATACATCTGCTGGGCTCTGCCAGTACAATGGATGCCTTCCTCCAATCTCATTCTCAGCTGTGTATGTAGTTCACCTGTTGTGTGTACATGTCCTACCAGGGCTCTGGATTGACCAGGTTCAGCTTGGAAGGGAGGCTCTGGATTATGCATAGTTGATGGGGTGAAGTGAGGCAGGTCATGTGGGGTAGTAGAACTTTTGAAGGTTTGGGTTGTTCTGCTGAGTAGCTCCTGTCACTTGTGTGTATGCATACAATTATGGCCAGTTCACCTCTATACCCTTCCTCATCTTGGGATAGAGACCCTGATGCTCAGAGCTGGTAGAGCACCTGCCTACCACTTGATCCATGAGTTCAAACCTCAGTAGAAATAATTGAGACCCAGATGCTAGCTAACTAATGCAGACCCAGATGCTGAGCTCTATCCAGCCATCCTGCTCACTTCTGTACCTTTCCTTTGGATAGAGATCCTCTCAAACAGTGCAGATTCACCCCACTCCCACTGGTTCTGTGGAGGATTTTAATTAGCCTGCTTATGCAAAAACCTTAAAAGGTAAAGTTTTCTCTATGTAATCCTAAGAGTATTTTGAAGATAGGTGCAATGGTTCATGCATTAATCCTAGGTATTGTGAGGCAGAGATTGGAAGCCAGACAGAGCAAAACTATTACAGGATCCCACCTCAACCAATGACTGGGCACAGTGTCATGCATCTGTCATCCCAAGCCACACAGGGGAGCAAAAATAGGAAGGATCATGGAACAGCCTGGTCCAGACATAAATCAAGACCAATCTCAAAATTAAATAAAGCAGAAAGGACTGGGGCATGTCTCAAGTTGTACAGTGCCTTTCTAAAAAGTGTGAGGCACTGAATTCAAAGTCAATATTATAAGAAAAAGAGAGTATTCTGTATGTTACTGTTACTGTAAACTTGTAATTTCTAATATCCTTAGACTTTTAACATTTTTCAGGTGTGTGTCTCTAAGGTAGGTGTGTGTAGAAGGAGGTAGAGAGCAAAAGAGGTAAGAATAAAAGAATCCTAGTTTATTAGATTTGTTGTGATTGAAAATACTGCTGAAGGTGTGTGGAACTCAAGTGAGAACATCTTACTTTTTGTGATTAGGATTTAAAATATGTACAGAGTATTGAATACTGCTGTGTTTCTTTTTTCCAATGAGTTCTCTTTTTCAAAAGGTGTCCAAATAATGTAGAATCAGAAAATCTAACATGTGTCCCAGAATTCCATCTCATGAAGCTCTCAGAGGTTCTAGAACTGGAACCCATTTTCTCTGGACTGTTCCTGTCCATGTACCTGCTCACAGTACTTGAGAACCTGCTCATATCTTGCCCGTTAGCTCTAACTCTCAATTTCACACTCCCATGTACTTCTTTCTCTCCATTCTGTTCTTGCCTGACATCTGCTTTGTCTCCACCACCGTCCCAAAAATGATTGTGAACAACCAAACTCACAGCAGAGTGATCTCCTATGTGGGCTTCCTGACACAGATGTCTCTTTTTATCACTTTCTCAGATATGGATGACATGCTTCTGAATATGATAGCCTATGATTAGTTTGTGGCCTTGCAGTCTATGATCATTTTGAACCCTCAACTCTGTGGGTTCTTAGTTTTGGTGTCTTTTTTGGTCAGCATGTTGGGCTGCCAGGTACACATTTTGTTTATGGTACAAACTACATATTTCAAATATGTAGAAATTTTTAATTTTTATTGTGACCATTCTCAACTTCTTGATCTTAACTGTTTGGACAGCTTCTCTAATAACATTTTCAAATATTTGGCTGTCATCATATACGATTTTTCCCCCTTTCAAGGATATTCAGTTCTTATCAAATTATTTCCTTCATTCTCAGAATCTCATCAGGTTGGAAATAAAAAGCCTTCTCCACCTATGCGTCTCACCTCTTTGTTGTTTATTTAGCTTATGGAAGAGCCATTGGAGTGTACCTTGGGACAGCTGTCTCACATTCTCCTAGAAAGAGTGTAGTGGCCCCACTGATGTACAATTTGGTCACCTCTGTGCTGAATCCCTTCTTCTACAGTCTGAGGAACTGGGACGTGAAAAATGCTCTATGGAAGCTTCAGAGCAGAATTATCTAATATCATTATCTTTTTCTCACTCTTGTTGCAAGACACTTACTTTTAGCCTCTTAAACTTACTATTCTGTGCAGACCTCTAACTCCCCAGTCCCTTTTATCACTGAAAGTCAAATCTCATTATTTCTTCCGTCCTTTCTGTAGTTTGGATTGGTAAGCCAATCACCTAGACCTAGAAATTCTGTGCTCTTGGTAACATTATTTTGTGTCTTCATGGCTTTTATTTACTCTGTTTCATATCTGAATACTGCTTCCTTTAATACGTCTTTGAGTTACGTATTTTTGATATCAGACAATTCTTGATGTGAGTATTCCTTCGCCATCATAATCATCTGGTCTAAATCAATATACCCAGGCAGCCTTTATCATTTCTAAACAATAAGCAACCCTTACCTCTAGGTTAAATCTGAACTCTCTTTTATATATTAAAATTTTACATCCTGCATCTGTTTCTACAGTACACGTATATTTTCTTCTGAAATTGAATCTAATACAGCTATTTAGCAAGATTATGTCCAGGGACCATATCACAGGTCCTCAAATTTGGCTTTCATTGGGATCACCTGGGGAGCTTGAAAATGATGATGACTTTACTTCATCACTAGAGTTCTGATTTGAATGGGACTGACTACTTATAAGGTTTCAAAAGACCTTCCAAGAGGTTTTCAGATGCTGTCCTTAAGTGGGTTAAGCTGAAATAGGTAAGATAGAAATGAGCTTATTGTAGGAGAAAGTGAGTTGATTTCTTCAAATATATTCCTTAAATTCACTTTCCTGCAACACCATACAGCTTGTACTTACGCTGCTTTTTTAGTGATTGTCTTTCTGTATCAATCTCATCCTTCCATAGTTCTGTTTTGCTGCCAGGTGAGTACTCTTGAAATCACTTCCCTCATTTCTACCAGCTTTTGTTATTATATACTTTCACTCATGGTCACTAAATTTCACTAACTGGAAAATTCAGTATATTTCAGTTCTCCCTTCATAGCCTGAAGCCCTTATGTTTTAGGGCTTAGTTCCTGTCTCTGCAACCACATTTTTCCCTTTGGCCTTTGTCCTATAGTCATCATCCAGCCATTTGTCTATATTCAGGTATATTTGTTAAAATAATGAGATTGTTTCTATTTATTGACTGAATCTTAACCGGTTAATTATAACATGGGGGGAATGTGTACTCTGAGTTTTCTTCAGCTGAAAATTTTTAACATGTGCCCAAGAAATAAATCTTGCTTAAAATATTTTACTTTGTTCATGTGTTCAACTGAGATGTCAGTAGTAGTCTCATATATCCAGTTACTGTACATCTGAGGATTATTTTCAATAAATGAATTGTATGTTGTGAAACTGGCTATGTTACCAAAAACAATCTATATATATTCAATGCAATTCTCATCAAAATTCCAATTACATTCATCACAGAGATTGAATAATCAACCCTAACCTTCATTTAGAAGCACAAAAAGCCATAAATACCCAAGGCAATACTGACCAAAAAGAACAATGCTGGAGATACCAATACCCAACTTCAAACTATACTACAGAGCCAGTAATAAAACAGTATGGTATTGGTACAAAAACAGACATGAAGACAGTGGAAAAGAATAGAAGAACCATATATGAATCCATGCAGGTATACCCACCTTAGTTTTGACAAAGGCTTCAAAAACATACAGTGGAGAAAATACAGCTTCTTCACCAAATGTTATAGGGGAAATTGCATATCTGCATGCAGAACACTGATACTAGATCCATGTCTTTCACCCTATGCAATTTTCAATTCACAGTGGATTAAGGATCTTAATATAAGATCTGAAACTTTGAAGGTAGTGCATGAAAGTGCAGTGAATACACTGGAATTAATAGTCATAGAAAATGACTTCCTAAAGAGAACTCAAATGGCTCAGCAACTAAGATAAAGGATTGACAAAAGGGACTGCATGAAATTAAAAATCTTTTGCACAACAAAAGTAAGGGTCACCAAATTGAAGAGGCTACCCACAGAAAGGAAGAAAAATTTGTGCCACTTATGCAACTGGCAAGTGTTTTTTAGCCACAATATATAGGAAGCACAAAAAAGTGAACCCTCAAAAATCAAAGACTCAATGAAGAAATAGGTAAATGAAATGAACAGAGCCTTTTCAAAGGAAGAAGTCTAAATGGCTAAAAAACACATGAAGAAACGCTCACAATCCCCAGCCATAAAGGAAATGCAAATCAAAACCGCGTTAAGATTCCACCTCACTCCTTTAGAATGGCTATTATGAAGAACATAAACAACAGCAAATGTTGGCAGGGATCTGGGGAGGGAGGAACCCTCACACACTGTTGGTGGGAATGTAAGTTAGTACAGCCACTATGGAAAACAGTATGGGGCCTCATCAAAAAACGGAAAATAGAACTGCCATATGATCAAGGAATATCACTCCTAGGAATATACCTGAAAGAATGTAAGTCAGGTTACAACAAAAACGCCTGCACTCACTACTTATTACAGCATTTTACACAATAGCCAAGCTATGGAACAGCCAAGATGTCCCACAACTGATGAATGGATTAACCAAGTGTGGTATTTATTTACAATGGAATGTTATTCAGCCAAAAAGGAAAATGAAATTTTGTCATTTGCAGATAAATGGATGGAACTGGAGAACATCATCTTATGTGAAGATAGTCATGTTCCTAAAGCCAAAGATTGCATGTTTTCTGTCATATATCGAATACAGGCACAATACAAATGCAAGTAATTTTATATAGACATAGAAATATATACAGAACCTGTATAAAAACGTGGGACTCATAGAGGAGATCAAGCGAGGAGGAAAAGAAAGAAAGAAAGTTAGCTAATAATGATGAAACATATCACATTTGTGTAGGAAAAAGAGACAAGACACATGCTGAAAACTATTAACACAAGATAGGGGAAAATCATGATGAAGAACAGTGGAGGGGGTTTACATTGATTTAAGTAATGTAACTTAATGCTACAATGTAACTTAATTGTGCTTACTGCCTTAAGCACAATTCCACTGACCAATGAACAAACACCTAATAACAAAGGACAAGAATGAAAAATAAGTCACATTAAGGGGAGGATATTAATGGGAGGGGGAGAGTAAAAGAAAAAAGTAAAGAAGGTGATATACTTTCTATACAAAAATGAATATAGAATTTTTAAACCTGCTGAACTCACCAAAGTAAGTCCTCCAAAGAGGACTAAGGTATAAAGGAGACAAATGAAGAGGATGAACCAATTTGGAACACAATACATATATACATGGAAATGTCATAATGAAACTCTCTGTATAGAAATTCTAAAAAAATTTAACATTTTTATTAGGATATATTCATTATGTAGGGGGAGATTCATAGTGGCAATTCTGATTAGACTTATGTTATACATTAGTTACATTGCCCCCATTGTTTCTCTCCCTCAACGCCCTCCCCACCCCACTTAAAGCAATTGCAAGAGTTTTCTTTATTCTCTTTCATATAGGTGTATGAAGTCCACCAACCATATACTCTCACTTTAGTCTCCTTCATTCATCATTCCCCTCCCACTAGTGACCCCCCACTGTATCTATTTTACAGTCCTGTCTTTTGTTATTAATATTTAAGCTGATGTTAAAAGGGGTTTCTTAATGTATGTATATCCAGAGCATGCTGAACCCTCTGCATTACTCTCCCTTACCCCTTTACCTCCCACTCCCCATTTTTCAACAGCTTTCAATACACATCTTTATATCCTCTACCCTCACAGATCATATGTTTTATGATATTACTGATGCTCTATCATTCTCTTTTCCTTTCCCTCTTTTCCAGAGCTCCATATAGTAGCTCCACTATTTCAAACATGTTCTACATCTGAGTTTGAATATGATCATGCTTGTTTTTGTGTATATGTTTATTTCTTGAATCTATCTTTCACAAATGAGCAAAAACATGTAGTTTTTGTATTTCTGAGCCTGGCTTACTTCCCTTAACATAATGTCCTTCAGTTGCAGCCATTTACCTACAAACTACATGTTGTCATTATTCTTATGGCTGAGTAATTATCCATTGTGTATATGTATCAAATTTTCTTGAGCCATTCATTAGTTGTAGGGTATGTAGGTTGTTTCCATAGCTTGGCTGTTGTGAATAGTGCTGCAATGAATATCAGTGTAGAAGTGTCACTATTGTATCTTGTCTTATGCTGCTTTGGGTAGATGCCCAGGAGCAGTATCACTGGATCACACAGCAGTCTACTTTTAGCTTTTTGAGGAATCTCCATATTGCTTTCCATAGTGGTAGTACTAATGTGCATTCCCACCAACAGTGTATAAGGGTTCCTGTTTCTTTGCATTTTCATCAGCAGTTATTGTTCTTATTGCCCTTGGATATGGCCATTCTAAGTAGGGTGAGAAGAAATCTAAGCGTTTTGGTTGCATCTGTTCTTTAACAAGAGAAGTTGAACAGTTTTTAACATACTTGCCATTTGTAACTCTTCCTTTGAGAATTTCCTGTTTAATTCATATGTCCATATCTTCATTGGAAAGTTGATTCTTTGGGGGTTGAGTGTTTTGTGTTCCCTATCAATTATGAATATTAGTCCCTTATTGAATGAGTAGTTGTCAACAATTTCCCCCATTCTGTGGGCTGTCTCTTGAGCCTGGTGACTGTTTCTTTTGCTGTGCAGAATCTCTTGAGTTTGATGCAGTCCCATTTGTTCCTTCTTTCCTTTAGATGCTGTCTTTTGTCTTCTACTTAGGAAGTTGTTCCCTATACCTACATGTTCCAGTGTATTTCCTACTACTTCCTGTAGTTGTTTCAAAGTTTTAGGCCTTACACTAAGATCTCTGATCCACTTGGAGTTGATTTTGGTACTGGGTGAAAGACAGGAATCTAGTTTTAGTCTTCTACATGTGGATATCCTGTTTTCCCAGCAACATTTGTTCAAGAGAATGTCTTTTCTCCATCTTATGTATTGAGCTCCTTTGTGAAAGATCAGTTGGCTCTACGTGTGTGGGTTTATGTCTCCATCTTCTATTGTGATCCATTGTTCTTTCTGTCTGTTTGTGTGCCAATACCATGCTGCTTTTATTTTTATGGATTTGTATAGTAGTTTGAAGTTGGGTATTGTGATGGCTCCAGAATGGATGTTTTGCTCAGGATTGCTTTGGCGATTTGAGGTCTTTTCTTTTGTGCTTCCATATGTATTTTAAGATTAATTTTTTCTATTTCTGTGCAGAATGTTATTGTAATTTTTGATAGGGACTGTGTTGAACAAGCAGATTACTTTTATAGTATGGCCATTATCACAATATTGATTCCATCAATCTACAAGCATGGAAGGTCTTTTCATCTTCTGATGTCTTCTTTGATTTCTCTCTTCAGTGGTTTATAGCTTACATTTAAAAGATCTTTGTTTTCTTTTGTTAAATTTATTCCAAGGTACTTTATTGTTTTGAGGATATTGTAAATGGGATTCATTCCTTGATTTCTTCCTTAGTCTGTTTGTTGCTGATATATTGGAAGGCTACTTATATCTATATGTTAATTTTGTATCCTGCTACTTTGCTGAAAGAATTTATAATTTCTAATTTTTTGGTAGAATGTTTAGGGTCTTTTAGGTATAGGATCATGTCATTTGCACATAAGGATAGTTTGACTTCTTCCTTCCCTATTTGAATACCTTTTATTTCTTGCTCTTGCCTTATTGCTCTGGCTAGGAATTCCAAAACTACATTGAATAGGAGTGGAGAAAGTGGACAACTGTGTCTCTTTCCTGACTTTAAGGGGAACAGCTTCAGTTGTTCTCCATTTAGTATAAAGTTGGCTATAGGCTTGTTGTATATGGCTTGTATTATGTTGAGGAACATTCCTTCAATTCCTAGTTTCTTCAGAGCTTTTATCATGAAAGGGTGTTGAATTTTGTCAAAGGCTTTTTTTGGCATCTATTGACAGGATCATGTGGGTTTTGTCCTTCCTTCTGATTACATACTGTATTATGTTTATGGATTTAAGTATGTTGAACCACTGTTGCATCCCTGGAATGAAACCAACTTGGTCATGGCATATGATCTTTCTGATGTGTTGTTGAATTCTATATGTCAGTATTTTGTTGAGAATCTTTGTGTGTACATTAATTAAAGATATTGGCCTATAATTCTCTTTTTTAGTCACATCTTTATTAGGTTTGAGAACAAGTGTAATGCTGACTTCATAGAATGAGTTTGGTAGCATTCCTTCCCTTTCTGTTTCCTGGAACAGTTTGAGAAATATTAGTATTAGTTCTTTAAAATATTGGTAAAATTCAGCTGTGAATCCACCAGGTCATGGGCTCTTCTTTGTAGGGAGACTCTTTATGACTACTTTTAAAATGTCTTCTTTTCCCTCAAAACAGAGGACAGGAAGGTAAATCAGATTCTGTGTAGGGGTTGGTAACATTAAAAGTAGGGGAGGATATATGGAAAGTGTGTAGGGACTGAATATGGTGGAAATTCTATGTATTCATCCATGAAAATGAAAAAATGAGACCTTTTGAAACTTCTAAGAATGGGGGTAGAGGGGATAAAAGAGAATGATGGAGGGGTGAATTTAATTAAGATATTATAAACACTTTTGCAAATGTTACAATGTACCCCCAGTATAACAATAATATGATAATAATTTTTTTAAAAAAGATGTCAGAACAGTTAAGATTAAGAAGTTGAGAAGGGTAATAGGAGACTTTAAAATTACTCATCTTTGAGGTATGTATGTTGGAAGCAATGCAATTGTGCATCTAGGAGCTCAGAACACTAACCAAAAAGATATTAAAACTAAGAAACCATGGAGACCAGGGTTCATAATGACCTCGTAGGCAGTAGGAGGCAGAAGGCCATGAAATAATCCTAACTCATCACAGTTAGTATCATATTATCTATATATGAAAATGATTGTCAGGGAGACATCTGTGTCAGGTGCTCACATAGGAGATGATTCTCTTGTGAGTTTAGATGTCCACACCATCTTTGGGAGAATTGTAGAGATGCAGATGTCAGCCAAGGCCAAGTTGTAGCGGAAAAAGTATATTGGTTACAAATCAGCTTGTTGGGGTCCTTTTCCTCTTCTCAGATGGAAGTCATGAGTAGGTGATGAGCAGTTCTTCTAGTGCTTTGAGCCCTTGAGTGCTGAAGATATATGGGATGAACTACAAATTCAAAACTTATAGCTACAAGCCTTGCAAATGAGTGATTTGTGGATCCAGTTTTTACAAGTTGGTGTCTTCAGATATAGGTGGTCAGACTAGAGACTTAGTTTAGTTTAGTACTCTGAGCTCTGACATACAGTAGTCCAGCCCTGGACAAGTAGTAAAATCCTCAGCTCTAAGCATTGACTAGTGACAGAACCCATTAGTATCACAGCTCTTAAATCCTGAATGTTTGTCTGCACTCTTGGAATTGGCAGAGTCTAGTGTTAGAGCTCTCGAGCTTTGGCTGTTTGGACTCTCAGCCGTTAAGCCTCCATAATTCACAGGAACTCTTCCAGTGACCTGGGCCTGCCATATCTCGTATCTCACAATTTACTCTTCACTGCCTTATGAATTCTGCCATATTAGATCTCCAGCTTTTTCTTCTGTACACTTCTGCTATCCTTCTTATTTTCCACTGTATTAAGTTCCACTGCTTCTGATCATTGCCCTTGTGCCCACTCTGGAACACTTAAATTTCCCTCTTCCTGCTGTATCACTCTGCTATGCCTGCTGCCACTGCCAGAGTAACAGGTGTTACCAAATTTGCTCTTGCATCAGACCAGCTCAATCCTCTCTACTTATGATAAAACCATAGCTGGCAAACAAAAGACCACCCTGTAGAACCATTTTTGTAGATGCAGTTTATTGGGACTAATGCTCCAACAAAGGGAAAGAAGGCACTCTTGAAAGGTGAATTAATAAGTGAGCTGAACAGCCTCATCATATAGGCAGTGTGTGTCCACAGATATGGAATGCAAATAAAGAATTGAAATTGCTCGTATCACAGCACAGCTCACAGCACCACCAATCACAATCAAAGGCATTCCATAGGAGTGAATCAAAAGTCCCACACTGCATCAGAAATGACTCTTGTTGAGTGTGCCCCCTCATCTTGAGTAAGAATGGCTGTTTGGTCATAACATTCACCATGGATTACCTTATTTTGACTCCTGTCTTACAATGTAAGTTCAGGTTGTTTGGAGTGGTCATAACTTGAGGAAGCTTCCTGATGTAGGAATTATGTCTTCAGCAGCAACAGGGGTTGTGCTGTTCCCCTTTACTTGTTGTAGTGTCCCATGACACTGGGATGCCGTGAAAACAGTCTGGTCATTTGTCTGAGAAGAGGGTACTTTGTTTCCTGTTCCCTGTTAGAGGCTGCCAGAAATAAAGTAAAGGTTTGTCCACTGCCATCCAAATGCCTGAAAGGCACCATTCCCTGTGTTTCACTTATTTATAGAAAGTTCATTACAACACGACCTACCAGAACCTATGGGACACAGCAAAGGCAGTCCTAAGAGGAAAGTTTATAGCCATGAGTGCGTATATCAAAGGGACAGAAAGATCTCAAATCAATGACCTAACACTACAGATGAAATTCCTAGAATAACAAGAAAAAACAAATTCCAAAACAAGAAGAAGGAAAGAAATAATTAAGATAAGGGCTAAAATTAGTGAAATAGAAACAAACAAAAAAACCCATACAAACAATCAATGAAACAAAAAGATGGTTCTTTCGAAAGACAGACCCCTGGAAAACCTGACTAAAATGAGAAGAGAAAAAAACACAAATCAGTAAAATCAGAAATTCAAAAGGAGAGATAAAAACAAACACCACGGAAATCCAGGAAATCATCAGAGACTACTTTGAGAGCCTATACTCTAATAAATTTCAAAATCTCAAAGAAATGGACAGATTTCTAGAAACTTACAACTACCCAAAACTGAACCAAGAGGATATTAATCACCTGAATAGATCTATAACACAAAAAGAAATTGAAGCTGCCATCAAGAGCCTCCCAAAAAAGAAAAGTTCAGGACCTGACAGATTCACTGCTGAATTCTAACAGACATTTAAAAAAGGACTAATACCAACTCTCCTTAAACTGTTCCATGAAATAGAAAGGGAATGAACACTGCCTAACTCATTTTATGAAGTCCATATTACTCTCATCCCAAAACCAGACAAAGACACCTCCAAAAGTGGAACTACAGGCCAATTTCCCTATTGAATATTGATGCAAAAAATCCTCAATAAAATAATGGCAAACTGAATCCAACAACACATCAGAAAGATCATTCACCATGACCAAGTTGGCTTCATCCCAGGGATGCAGGGGTGGTTCAACATACACAAGTCTATAAATGTAATACAGCACATCAATTGAAACAAAGAAAAAACCACTTGATCATCTCAATAGATGCAGAAAAAGCATTCAACAAGATCCAACACCACTTCATAATAAAAGCTCTAAGAAAACTACGAATAGAAGGAATGTACCTCAACATTGTAAAGGCCATAAATGACAAACCTACAGCCAACATATACTTAACTGTGAAAAACTGAAACCATTCCTCCTAAAATCAGGAACAACACAAGGGTGCCCACTACCCTCACTAATATTCAACATAGTACTGGAATTTCTAGCCAGAGAAATTAGGCAAAAAGAAGAAATAAAAGGAATACAAATAGGTAAAGAAACTGTCAAAATATCCTTATCTGCAGATGATATGATCCTATACCTTAAAGACCCAAAAAATTCTACCCAAAAACTCTTAGACACCATAAACAGCTAGAGTAACGTGGCAGGATACAGAATCAACCTACAAAAACATTAGCTTTTCTATACACCAACAATGAACAAACTGAGAAGGAATACATGGAAACAATTCCATTCACAATAGCCTCAAAAAAAAAGATCTAATACCTAGAAGTAAATTTAACAAAGGATGTGAATGACCTCTACAAGGAGAATTACAAGCCCCTGAAGAAAGAGATCGAAGAAGACTACAAAAGATGGAAAGATCTCCTGTGCTCACAGATTGGTAGAGGTAGAATCAACATAGTAAAAATGGCTGTACTACCGAAAGCAATCTACATGTATAATGCAATGCCCATCAAAATCCCAATGAATTTCATCACAGAGATTGAAAAATCTACCTTAAATTTCATTTGGAAACACAAGAGCCTGTGAATAGCTAAGGCAATATTCAGCAGAAAGAGCAATGCTGGAGGTATCACAATACTTGACTTCAAACTATATTACAAAGCAATAGCAATAAAAACAGCATGGTACAGGCATAAAAACAGAGATGAAGACCAGTTGAACAGAATAGAGGACCCGGATATGAATCCACACAACTATACACATCATTTTTTTCTTTTATTATTCATATGTGCATACAAGGCTTGGGTCATTTCTCCCCCCTGCCCCACCCCCTCCCTTACCACCCACTCCGCCCCATCCCTCTCCTCCTCCACTCCCTCAATACCCAGCAGAAACTATTTTGCCCTTATTTCTAATTTTGTTGTAGAGAGAGTAGAAGCAATAATAGGAAAGAACAAGGGTTTTTGCTGGTTGAGATAAGGATAGCTATACAGGGCATTGACTCACATTGATTTCCTGTGCGTGTGTGTTACCTTCTAGGTTAATTCTTTTTGATCTCACCTTTTCTCTAGTTCCTGGTCCCCTTCTCCTATTGGCCTCAGTTGCTTTTAAGGTATCTGCTTTAGTTTCTCTGTGTTAAGGGCAACAAATGCTGGCTATTATTTTAGGTGTCTTACCTATCCTCACCCCTCCCTTGTGTGCTCAAAGTTCAATCCCATTGTTGTGTTTGCCCTTGATCTAATATCCACATATGAGGGAGAACATACAATTTTTGGTCTTTTGGGCCAGGCTAACCTCACTCAGAGTGATGTTCTCCAATTCCATCCATTTACCAGCGAATGATAACATTTCGTTCTTCTTCATGGCTGCATAAAATTCCATTGTATACACCTCATTTTTGACAAAGGGGCCAAAAATATATGATGGAGAACAGAAGGCCTCTTCAACAAATGTTGCTGGGAAAAGTGGTTACCCGTCTGCAATAAACTGAAATTAGATCCATGTCTATCACCCTGTACTAGTATCAACTCAAAATGGATCAAGGACCTAAATATCAGACCTGAAACTCTGAAGTTACTACAGGAAGGAGCAGGAAACATTCTGGAGAAAATAGGTATAGGCAAAGACTTCCTCAATAGAACCCCAGCTGCCCAACAACTAAGAGAAAGGATGAATAAATGGGACTTCACAAAATTAAAAAGCTTCTGTACAACAAAGGAAATGGTTTCTAAACTAAAAAGACCACCCATAGAGTGGGAGAAAATATTTGCCAGCTATACATCAGACAAGGGACTGATAACCAGAATATACAGGGAACTTAAGAAACTAAACTCTCCTACAATCAATGAACCAATTAAGATAAGGGCAACTGAACTAAACAGAACTTTTTCAAAAGAAGAAATTCAAATGGCCAAAAAAGCACATGAGAAAATGCTCACCATCTCTAGCCATAAAGGAAATGCAAATCAAAACCACACTAAGATTCCTTCTTACCCCTGTTAGAATAGCCATCACCAAAAACACTGCCACAACAAGTATTGGTGAGGATGTGGGGAAAAAGGAACCCTAATCCACTGCTGGTGGGAATGTAAGCTGGTGCAACCACTCTGAAAAAAGATTTGGAGACTTCTTAAAGATCTAAACATAGACCTGCCATATGATCCAGCAATCCCACTCCTGGGAATATACCCAAAGGAATGCAACACAGGTTACTCCAGAGGCACTTGCACAACCATGTTTGTTGCAGCACTATTCACAATAGCCAAGTTAAGGAAACAACCAAGATGCCACACTACTGATGAATGGATCAAGAAAATGTTGTACTTGTACACAATGGAATTTTACTCAGCCATGAAGTAAAATGAAATGTTATTATTTGCATATATGTTTATATTGTCATTATAAAAATCGAATTCTGCACTAGTACATTCTCCTGCATGCCTGTTTTATAAAGGCAAATCCTATAAGAACTTGGTGGGTATGTTTTCCTGTCACTTTCTTCATGTCATTATTGGTTTATGTATGTGCAACATTTTCATTAGAGCACATAAGAAGTATCTAAAACTCCTATAAGCAGTATAAAACACAATATAACACCCATTTCTCCTGAAATGATTTAGATTGCATTGGGAAGAGGATTAAGTCTCTCTGTGGCTTGTGTGCATCTATTTCAAAGGCTTTAGCTGAAGCCCAGCACTGCCCAAGGGAGGGACATCATTGAAAGTCTGAGTTTGTGATTTAAAAAGTCTTTCAACATTCTTTTGCTTCTTTCTGGATCACAGAGTGATAATTTCTATTTAATATGAGGATGGAGAATAGTTGTTTGATGCCTCAAATTGATACATGTTCAGTTTTACAACCTAATTTATTTTCCCATTAAAATATCAGAAATTATCACTAACATCCTCTATTCTAACTACGTAGCATCAAAGTATTGCTACAGTCCTTATAGTAATATTGCTTTCATGACAACTTACATAGAAATTTCCAGTTGCCTGGGAATAAATCTTTGCAGTTTGCTCCTGTAGAGGAGACAGTGAGCTGGGATGAGAGTCAGGAAATGAATCTTTTAGTCCCCTGTTATTTACTCTCACATGCCAAATGTAAATCTTTCCACCTCGTTCCCATGTCCACAGTGCATTTGGCATGAAACATAGTTTAGAAATTGGTAAAATATCACCATTGGGTGTTTGTTGTACAGAGAATTCCATCATCATAGAAACAGCACATTTGTTGATGAATACATTTTTCAAACGGCATTGGAACATGGAATGATGTGAACCACTAAAATATGGCTCAGTAATATGAAATAGGAAAACAGTAAGTTTGGGTCACAGAATATTTTCATTGAGTGGTATGAAAGCTAAACATCATCTTCATTATTAATAATGATGATAATATTTAAAATTTACTCTTACAAAATTTTGTGCGTACATTTCATATCAACCACACAGAGGTCACTTACGGATGCTCCTATGCAATGCAGTTGTATCAACTGGAAATCAACTATCATGTGCTGAGTTACAGAGATCATAACAACATTCCCTGTTTCACAGAAATAATAAATGAATCTGATTGTATTCAAAATTAAATTGTTTCTGATTCTGAAGCACTAAACCTTTTCATTTTCCAAGCCATTAGTTTTTTTTAAAAAAGTTCTTGCCACTGTTTTAATGAGGATTGCACAGAATAAAATTTATCAAAATTATTGTGTGTAGGATATAAACTTAGCAGTATTACATAAAATTATCCTATGAAGTCATGTATTATGTTATGCATTACAAAGTATTGCAGTGTGCCTTAGCATATCTAATGCATCTCAATTTTTATTAGTACAGAGATCCAGAGGTCTTTACCATAGTCCATCAGAGATAAGTTTTAGAACTTTATTCAGTTTCCTAAGTAGGAAAGCAATGAAGGCCTGACTTTGTATCTTCTGGGGATTAAGCAGATTAATTTAAACATTGGTGAGGATGTGGGCAGCTTCTAGGGTACCCTGGAATGAACTGAAGTAAGAAAACTCTGTGTTGGCTTACTGTGTGCCTAATTTCTGTGACCTTAACCTGTGATCTTTGGCTCTGCCACCTATAGTGGATGCAGCTGGTGTCACCCACAGGTCTGCCCTATAGTTTATCACCCCCTGTAGTTTTCGAGGAGCATTAGGAAGAGTATGAAGAGGAAAAGAAGGAGGAGGAAGGGGAGGAGTAGGGAGGAATACCCAATGGGAATAGCCCAGTAAATAAGGGGTCTTCTTCCATTGAGAATGTTTGAGGATGTTTGTGTTGTTAGTTGGGCAACCTGGAGGGTTCTTTTGGCAAAATATCCTGTGTCCATAAGTAGACAGCCCAATTCAAGCATGGCTTCACTCTTTTCTTCCAAGATAATGTTTAAGAGTATATCCAGTTTTCTAAGTAGTAATGCAGTGAAAACCTGACATTAATTATTCTCTTAAAACATTTATGTTTCAAACTCTGTACTCTTTTCTTTTCTGGAAATGAAGTGGACACTTTTGGCTTGGTAATACCTAGTCATAAGAATGTTATCAAACTATGTATAACTCAGCTCAGAGCCTGGAACTCTGGAATCCTTAAATAATAGCTCATTATGTTGAGGTTCTTGTCATCCTTCTGCTCCACCTTTATAACAATTAGGGAATATTTAGGAAGCAGTTTTGAGGGATCCATTACATGTTTTCTCATTTTATGAGATGACTTTGAGAAGTATAATACATGTAGGGAGGAAAGGAAAGCTCTAAATGAATTATCTAGGACCATCAACACAATCCAAAACATAAATTTCATACTCACCATAGCAGTGAGTATGTAAAGTATGTATGTAAAGAAACTTCCCATGTGGCTACCAAAACAGTTATGTATTTCCTAATGATGAGAAAATAACATTTCTGATGATGTTTCTTGCTTCCACAACCTCCCTCAACACTTACTGGTTTAAGCTGCTTCTCTCCTGGTTCATGACCATCGGCTGGGAATGCAAAGCATCTCACCAGTCTTGTGCTTAAAGAAATCTCAGGCTCCTTGCTTAGGATTGATATGAAAATACAGTCTAAGATGGGAGCTTCTGGATGCAGACAACCATGTGAGGATCACATGCTGTTATGTAGTCCTCTGGAATGGAAGCTTCAGATTGAAGGTCTGGATACACAGTTTATTAATGACCTTGGGGACCAAATGCACAGAGCTCATAATAGGCAACTTGTGGCATATTATCCCTGTCTCTAAGTGATTCTTAACATTAGGAGATGAAAAAGAAGAGGAGGAAATGAATGTCCATTACAGTTTTGGAATCTTTTTCTACTCATGGGCAATTTCTCAATGCTGTTCCCAGGATTTTAAAATTCTTTTTTATTGTTTTAAAAAAGGATCCATACAGTTTTTCTTCCCATTGTTTATTGTATTTATATATCTTATATATGTATATATCTTATATATCATTATTATATATCAATATGCCAATTATATTATAGGTATGTAAACTTACCATTTAAACCTTTTTTTATTTCATTTTTATGTTATTGTTGTGCGGAGTAGGGTACAATGTGGCATTTATGAAAGTTCTTACAATTTATCATACTTGAATTCACCCCCTACACTATACTCCTTTTTCCCCCCATCCCCACTCCAGGAAAAGTTTCAACATGCATCTTTTTTCTATTTACATACAAGTGTGCACAGTATCTGCACTATATTCACCCTTCTATCCCTTTCCACACGTCCTCTTCCTCCCACTGGTACCAATGCCCCTAGGCAGGACTTGTAGTGCTTTCCTATTCTCTGATTTTGTAAAAGGAAAATAAATGACATGGTAGCTTGTTTAGCTACACAGGGAGTTTCCTTGTGAACTTCCATGTATTTATGTATTATAGCCCAATTAGGTTCTCTTCCATTTTTCTTCTTTCTATCTTAGTTCCTTTGTTATGGTGGTTTCAACAGGTTTAGAAATTCTACATTAATCCTTCTTTCTTTGTTTTTTCTTTCATTCATACGTGCATACAACGTTTGGGTCATTTCTCCCCCCTTCCCCCAACCCCTCCCTAACCCCCTGCCTCCTCCCTCTCCCCCCCCCACTCCCTCGCTACCAGGATGAAACTATTTTGCCCTTATCTCTAGTTTTGTTGAAGAGAGAGTATAAGCAATAATAGGAAGAACTAAGGGTTTTTGCTAGTTGAGATAAGGATAGCTATACAGGGAGTTGACTCGCATTGCTTTCCTGTACATGTATGTTACCTTCTAAATTAATTTTTCTCAAACTGACCTTTTCTCTAGTTCCTGGTCACCTTCTCCTATTGGCCTCTGTCACTTTAAAGTATCTGCATTAGTTTCTCTGCATTGAGGGCAACAAATGCTACCTAGATTTTAGGTGTCTTACCTATCCTCATACCTCCCTTGTGTGCTCTCGCTTTATCCTGTGATCAAAGTCCAATCCCCTTGTTGTGTTTACCCTTGATCTAATGTCCGCATGTGAGGGAGAACATACAATTTTTGTCCCTCTGAGCCTGGCTGACCTTGCTCAGAATGATGTTCTCCAGTTCCATCCATTTATTGTGAATGATAAGATTTCATTCTTCTTCATGGCTGCATAAAATTCCACTGTGTATAAATACCACATTTTCTTGATTCATTCATCACTAGTGGTTGGTATCTTGGCTGTTTCCATAACTTGGCTATTGTGACTAGTGCTGCACTAAGCACAGGTGTGCAAGTGCCTCTGGAGTAACATGTGTCACATTTTTTTGGGTATATCCCCAAGAGAGGTATTGCTGTATCATATGGTAGGTCTATGTTTAGATTTTTAAGAAGCCTCCAAATTTTTTTCCAGAGTGATTGTATTAGTTTGCATTCCCACTAGCAGTGTAAGAGGCTTCCTTTTTCCCCACATCCTCGCCAACACCTGTTGTTAATGGTGTTGCTAATGATGGCTATTCTAACAGGGGTTTTGATTTGCATTTCCTTTATGGTTAGAGATGGTGAGCATTTTTTTCATGTGTTTTTTGGCCATTTGAATTTCTTCTTTTGAGAAAGTTCTGTTTAGTTTACTTGCCCATTTCTTTATTGGTTCATTAATTTTGGGAGAATTTACTTTTTTAAGTTCCTTATATATTCTGGTTATTGGTTCTTTGTCTGATGTGTAGCTGACAAATATTTTCTCCCACTCTGTGGGTGTTCTCTTCAGTTTAGAGACCATTTCTTTTGTTGAGCAGAAGCTTTTTAATTTTATGAAGTTCCATTTATCTATGCTATCTCTTAGTTGCTGTGCTGCTGGGGTTCCATTGAGAAAGTCCTTGCCTATACCTATTAGTTCCAAAGTATTTCCTACTCTTTCCTCTATCAGCTTTAGAGTTTAGGATCTGATGTTAAGATCCTTGATCCATTTTGAGATAATATTGGTATAGGGTGATAAACATGGATCTAGTTTCAGTTTTGTGCAGACTGCTAACCAGTTTTCCCAGCAGTTTTTGTTGAAGAGACTGCTTTTTCTCCATCATATATTTTTAGCGACTTTGTCAAAGATATGTTGGTTATAGTTCTTTTGCTTCATATCCGGGTCCTCTAGTCTGTTCCACTGGTCTCCATGTCTGTTTTTATGACTGTATCATGCTGTTTTTATTGCTATTACTTTATAATATAGTTTGAAATCAGGTATTGTGATACCTCCAGCATTGTTCTTTTTACTGAGTATTGCCTTGGCTATTCGTGGCCTCTTATGTTTCCAAATAAATTTAATGGTAGATTTTTCAATCTCTTTGATGAATGTCATTGGTATTTTGATAGGAATTGCATTAAACATGTAGATTGCTTTTTGGAGTATAGACATTTTTACTATGTTGATTCTACCAAACCAAGAACATGGGAGATCTCTCCACTTTCTAAAGTCTTCCTCGATCTCTTTTTTCAGATGTTTATAGTTTTCCTTATAGAGGTTGTTCACATCCTTTGTTAAGTTTACACCTGGGTATTTGATTTCTTTGAGGCTATTGTAAATGGAATTGTTTTTATATATTCTTAATAAGTTTGTTCATTATAAGTGTGTGGAAATGCTAATAATTTTTCTATGTTGATTTTATATCCTGCTACCTTGTTATAGCTGTTGATGTTGTCTAGAAGCTTTTGAGTAGAAATTTTTGGGACTTTAATATATGGAGTCATATCATCTGCAAATAGGGATATTTTGACAGTTTCTTTACCCATTTGTATTCCTTTTATTCCTTCTTCTTGTCTAATTGCTCTGGCTAGGAATTCCAGTCTTATGTTGATAGGAGTGGAGATAATGGGCATCCTTATCCCATTCCTGATTTTGGAGGGAATGGTTTCATTTTTTCACCATTAAGTATAATGCTAGCTGTAGGTTTGTCATATATAGCTTTTATATGTTGAGGTACTTTCCTACTATTCCTAGTTTTCTTAGAGCTTTTATCATGAAATGGTGTTGGATCTTATCAAAGGCTTTTTCTGCATCTATTGAGATGATCAAGTGGTTTTTATCTTTGCTTCTGTTAATGTGGTGTATTATATTTATTGATTTTCATATGTTGAACCACCCTTGTTTCCTGGGATGAAGCCTACTTGGTTGTGGTGAATGATTTTTTTGATGTGTTGTGGAATTCGGCTTGCCAACATTTTATTGAGGATTTTTGCATCAGTGTTCATTAAAGAGATTGGCCTATAGTTCCCCTTTTTGGAGGTCTCTTTGCCTGGTTTTGGGATAAGTGTATTACTGGCTTCATAAAATGTGTTAGGCTGTTTTCCTTTCCTTTCTATTTCATGGACCAGTTTAAGAAGGGTTGGAATCAGTTCTTTTTTAAAGGTCTGATAAAATTCAGCAGAGAATCCATCAGGTCCTGGACTTTTCCTTTTTGGGAGACTCTTAATTGCTGCTTCAATTTCATTTTGCGTTATAGATCTATTCAGGTGATTAATTTCCTCTTGGTTCTGTTTTGGATGATCACAAGTATCTAGAAATCTGTCCATTTCTTCAAGATTTTCAAATTTATTTGAATATAGGGTTTTATAGTAGTCTCTGATGATTTCCTGGACTTCCATGGTGTTTGTTGTTATCTACCCTTTTGCATTCTTGATTTTACTGATTTGGGTTTTTTTCTCTCCTCATTTTAGTCAGGTTTGCCAGGGGCCTATTGATCTTGTTTATTTTTTCAAAGAACCAACTTTTTGTTTCATTAATTCTTTGTTTGGTTTTTTCATTTTTATTTCATTGATTTCACCTCTTATTTTTATTATTTCTTTCCTTCTATTTGTTTTGGGATTCACTTGTTCATGTTTTTCTAGGAGTTTGAGATGTATCTTTAGGTCATTGATTTGAGATCTTTCAGCCTTTTTAATATATGCACTCATGGCTATAAACTTTCCTCTCAGAACTGCCTTTGTTGTGTCCCATAGGTTCTGGTGTTTTGTGTTTTCATTTTCATTGACTTCTAGGAACCTTGTAATTTCCTCTTTTATTTCATCAATGGCCCATTGTTCATTAAGGAATGAGTTATTCAGTTTCCAGCTGTTTGCATGTTTTTGGTCCTTATTTTTGTTGTTGAGTTCTGGTTTTATTGCATTGTGATCAGATAGACTGCATGGTATAATTTCTATATTCTTTTATTTGCTGAGGCTTGCTTTGTGCCCTAGGATATGATCTATTTTGGAGAAGGTTCTGTGGGTTGCTGAGAAGAATGTATATTGTGTAGAAGTTGTAGACATCAAGTAGGTCCATTTGATCTATTGTATACTTTAGATCTTGGATTTCTTTATTGATTTTTTGTTTGAATGATCTATCTATTGATTATAATGGGGTGTTAAAGTCTCCCACGACCACTGTGTTAGAGTTAATATATGCTTTTAGGTCCTTCCGGGTATGTTTGATGAAATTGTGTGCATTGACATTGGGTGCATATAGTTGATAATTGTTATTTCCTTTTGGACTATTTCCCCTTTTATTAATATGGAATGTCCTTCTTTATCTTGTTTGATCAATGTAGGTTTGAAGTCTACTTTGTCCAAGATAAGTATTGCTACTCCTCCCTGTTTTGGGGGGCCATTGGCTTGGTAAACCTTCTTCCCGCCTTTCATCCTAAGCCTATGCTTATTTCTACTGATGAGATGGGTCTCTTGTAAGCAAAAAATTGTTGGATCTTCCTTTTTAATCCAGTTTGTCAAATGTTGCCGTTTGATGGGGGAATTAAGTCTGTTAACATTAAGTGTTAGTAGTGATTGGTATGTGGTGATTCCTGTCATTTAGTTGTCTTAGTTGTTTGAAGGTTTGATTGTGTGTAGCTAAATCGATGTTACTCTCTACTTTCTTGCTTTTTCTTTTCCTGTAGTTTGGTACTGCCTGCCCTTTCATCTTTATGTTGGGTTTCACTGTAAGTGTGCAGAATCTCTTGAAGAATCTTTTGTAGTAGTGGCTTTGTGGTCATATATAGTTTAGTTTCTGCTTATCATGGAAGACTTTTTTGCTCCATCTATTTTGAATGATAGTTTTGCTGGGTAGAGTATCCTAGGGTTGAAGGTATTTTCATTCAGTGCCTAGAAGACCTCACCCCAAGCTCTTTTTGCTTTTAATGTTTCTGTTGAGAAGTCTGCTATGATTTTGGTGGGTTTACCTTTGTATGTTATTTGTTTTTTCTGTCTTACAGCCTTCAATATTCTTTCTCCAGTCTCTGAACTTGTTGTTTTAATGATAATATGTTGTGGGGTAGTTCTAGATTTGGTCAGGTCTTTTTGGTGTCTGGAGGCCTCCTGTACCTGAATGGTACATAGTTTTCTCTAGATTTGGGAAATTTTCTGTTTTTATTTTGTTGAATATATTATGCATTCCTTTTGCTTGCACCTCTTCTCCTTCTTCAATGCCCATGATTCTCAGGTTTGGTCTTTTGATGGAGTTGGTGAGTTCTTGCATTTTCTTTTCACAGGTCTTGAGTTGTTTAACTAATAGTTCTTTGGTTTTTCCTTTAATTACCATTTCGTCTTTGAGTTCTGAGATTCTGTCTTTTGCTTATTCTGCTCTGCTGGATTGGCCTTTCATTTTGTTTTGCAATTCTGTTTCATTCTTTTTTCTGAGGTTTTCCATATCCTGAGGCGCTTCCTCTTTAGTATTGTCTATTTGCGTCCTGAGTTCATTTATCTCTTTATTAATCATGTTCTTTGTTTCACTTTGGTGTTTATACAATGCTTCTATGGTTTCTTTTATTCCTTCTTGTGCTTCTCGAATTCTCTATTTTTGTTGTCTTGGAATTTCTTGAGTGTCTCCTTACATTTTGCTTCACCATATCCAGTATCATCTCTATAAAATTGTCATTGATTACTTGCAGGATTTCTTCTTTCAGAGTGTTCTTATGGGCTTCATTGGGTTCTTTGGCACAGTTTATCTTCGTTTTGTTGGAGTCTGGTTCTGGGTATGTTTTCTTCATTTCCCTCTGGTTCTTATACTAATTTATCATTGGGGGAAAAATGGTTTTCCTCTTTTTCCGTCTTCCCATCATTGCCCTTGTTATTGTTAAGGTCCCTGTACTGTGTGTAATTCCATATTTTCTAGCTTGTAATAATAACAATGATGATATGTAGAATGGAAGGGTGAGAGGAGAGGGAAAGCAAAGAAGGTAAAGAAAAAGGGAGAAAACAAAACAAACAAACAAAACAAACAAACACACAGAAAAAAATAGCCAAAGAAATAAGCATGGAGAGATAGTGTACTAATCAATGGTAAGCTAAATAGGCATGAGAGAGACAGAGAGAGTATAATAAAAAAAAGAGAAAAAACCAAACTGAATAATAAACAAGCAGCTGAAAAAAAGACACACAGCAAAGAGGGTGGGGCATCCTGATCTCTGGAAAGTGGGGGAGGGTCACTCCTTCACTCAAAATGTAAAGAAACAAGCCTGCCAGAGAAGGCAGGAATAGCACCACCTCCCCCAGTGTGCTTGGAGAGGGGAAGGCTAAAGTGTGGCATGCTCCCCTGGAGGCGGGGAGGAGCACCTCCCCACGTGAATTCTGAATAAAAAAAGACTGCAATTGCAACAGGTGTGTAGAGCTGTATACTGGAGAAAACAAAAGGGGCATGTGTCCAGGAGAAGTCTAAATAAACAAACCCTGTGGGGCTAGGTGAGTGTAAAGCTCATTCCTGTGGTCTTCAATAAATAAAGCCTGCAGCAGCAGATGGCTGACAGTAGGTGGCAGGTGATCTACAGCCTCAGATAGATATTCTCAAAGCTATCGCCAGACTCTTTTTTTTTTCTTTTCCTTTGATGAGACAATGACAGAATTAGGACTGGATGCTGAAGGACTAACTGAATTGAATTGCATTTGAACTTGGGATATTTTTTGTTTTGTTTTATTTTGTTTTTTCTTTTTTGATGTTGGGATTGAACCCAAGGCCTTGCATATGCTAGGCAAGTGCTCCACCACTGAGCTATATCCCAGCCCCTATATTCATTCTTGTATAAAGTGTACATCAACTGTATTTACCTTTTTAACTTCCTTCTTTTACTCTCCTTCTTGCTTTTGGTAATATAGCCATTTTTACATTGGTAATTCTGCTAATCTGTTAGCATGTGAGATCTTTCAATGTTCTGTAATCTTCTTCAATTTCTTAAAAAAGAAGTTTGCCTATATTCTTTCTCAATCTGTTCATTATTGGTGTGTAGAAAGGCTACTGAGTTTTTAAATTTTGATTTTTTGTGTTCTGATACTTTGCTGAAGCTGTTCATGGTGTCTAGGAGGTTTTGATGCAGACTTATGGTATTTTTGGTATAAGATCATATCATCTGCAAATAGGGATAGCTTGTCCACTTCCTTTCCAATTTAGTTTCCTTTTATTTCTTCTTCCTGTCTTATTGCTCTGTCTAGGAATTCCAAGACTATGTTGAATAAGAATGGAGAAGGGTGTCCTTGTCTTGTTCCTGATTTTAGAGGAAATGTTTTCAGTTTTTCCTCATTTAGTATGATGTTGGCTATAGGTTTGTCATAGATAGCCTTTGTTATGTTGAGATACATTCTTTCTATTCCTAGTATCATCAAAGGTTTTATGATGAAAGGATCTTGAATTTCATTGAAATTTTTCTATGCATCTGTTGCGATGTTCATGTGTTTTTTTAAAACTTGCTTGTCATAATATGCTGTATTGCATATGTTAAACTATCCCTGTACCCCTGGGATGAAACAAACTTGGTCTTGTTGTATGATCTTTTTGATATGTTGTTGAATTTAGTTTGCTAATATTTTATTGAGGAGTTTTGCATCTAAACTCAATAATTACATTATCCTGGAATTTTTTATTTTTGTTTTGTATTTTTCTGGTTTGGGGATGAGTGCAATACTGGCTTCATAAAAAGAGTTTGGCAGTGTTCCTTCCCTCTCTAGCTAGTGAAAAATTTGAGGAATATTGGTATTAGTTCTTCTTTAATGTTTTGGCAGAATTTAGCAGTCAATCCATCAGGTCCTGTACTTTCATTTTTGAGAGCCTCTTTACTGTTGCTTTAATTTCATTACATTTAATAGATCTGTGTAAGTGATTTATATTCCTTTGGTTCAATTTTGGGTGATCATATGTGTCTGGAAATTTATTGATTTCCTCTAGATTTTTCAATTTATTTGAATACAGTTTTTGAAAATATTCTCTAATTACCCTCTAGAATTTGTCAGAGTTTGTTGTGATACTCCCTTTTTATTTCTAGTTTTATGAACTCCCCCTCACTTTAGTCAGATTTCCAAGTGGTTATTGATCTTATTTATCTTTTCAAAGAACCAATGTTTTTGTGTTAATATGTTCTGTTACATTTAATTATTTGCATATGTTGAACAATCCCTGCCTCCCTGGTTTGAATCTGACTTGATCATAGTATATGGTCTTTTGGAAATGCTATTGAATTTGGTTTGCCAAAATTTTAGTGAGGGTTTTTGCATCTATGTTCATTTAGGAGAATCCTATTTGCCACTATTTTGTTGAGAATCTTTACTTTTCTTGGTGTTTATTGTTATTTCCACTTTTTCATTGATTTCATCTCTTTTAAATTATCTCTGCTGGTTTTGGGTTTAGCTTGTTCAAGTTTTTCTAAGAGTTTGAGATGCAACATTAAGTAATATATTTGTCCTGTACTTCCTTTTTATTTGATATGTTCTTGACCAGTTTTGGGATGAGTGTAATACTGGCTTCACAGAATGAGCTTGGCAGTGTTCCTTCCCTTTCTATTTCATGGAAAAGTTTGAGTGGTTGTATTTATTCTACTTTAAAGATTGGGCAGAATTCAGCACTGAATCTGTCAGGTCCTGAACTTGTCTTTTTTGGGAAACTCTTTATTGCTGCTCCCATTTGATTGCATATTATAGATCTGTTAATGTAATTGATGCACTCTTGGTTCAATTTTGAATAGTCACATGTATCTAGAAATTTTTTCAATTCTAGGTTTTCCAATTTTTTGAATATAGATTTTCAAAATAGTCCCTTATGATTCCCTGGATTTTCTTGGTGTTCATTGTTATTTCCACTTTTTCATTGATTTCATCTCTTTTTAAATTATCTCTGCTGGTTTTGGGTTTAGCTTGTTCAAGTTTTTCTAAGAGTTTGAGATGCAGCATTAAGTAATATATTTGAAGTATATCCATGTTTTTAATAGTTGCATTTAGGTTATAAATTTTACCGTTAACACTGACTTTGCTAACACCATCATTTCTGGTAGGTTGTGTTTCATTTTATTAGATTCTAGGAACTGTTTTCCTTTCTCATTTCTTTGATGATACACCCTCCTTGTGCCTGGCATCCTTTATCAGATAGCTAGTAGCTGAGATGCACTTTCATTTAGTTGTTCACATGGTTGTCATGGTTTCTTGGTGTTTTGTGTACTTTATGATGACTCTAAGAACACTACAGCAGCCGAAGGAGCCAGTACAAGCCCTACTCTTGCAGAAGACATGATTTTTGCTTCATGAGGCTTTCTCCCATTCATTGCAAATCTAGACAAATTGCATCTGCATTACAAGGAAGAACTCTAACAAGAAAATTCTTGGTGATTCTATATAGAATGAATATAGGATTTTTAAAACTGTTAAAATCATCACAAGAAGAGGATTAAGGTAGAAAGAGAAAATATAGGGGATGAACCAGTTTGTGTTATAATACATATACATGGAGATGTCACAATGAAACTTCTTATATATCTATCTTAAACAAACAAAAATGTCTTTTTCAAAAATGGAGAACAAGAATGTAAAACAGTCCTGTCTTGAGGTTGGCACCAGTCAGAGAAGAGAGGATATAAGGAAGTGTAAGAGGGTGAATATGGTGAAAATATGCACTCATATGAAAATGGAAAAACGAGACCTTTTAAAACAATTCTAGGAATGAAGTGAGGGGGATAAGGGAGAATGATGGAGGGGGTGAATTCAACTATTGTAAGGACTTTTGTAAATGTCACCATGTAACGCTGGTACAGCAATAATGAAAAAGAAATTTCTGGGTGAATTTTATGACCCTCCAATGACTCTTCTTTAATATTTGTGGGAGACACAGCTCAGTAACTCAGAAAAAAGCAAGTGGTAATTTCATTGTGGGCCTTTTGATTTGTCCTTAAGGAATGCATTTGACTGGATCCTATGTCTGACCAGTGATTGGTGGAGCTGTGAGCTATGCTGTGATCTTTACAAATGCATGTACATATGGATATATGTATTATAACACAAATTGGTTCATCCCTTCTATTTTCTCCAACCAAAATTGAAGCAAGAAGATGTTAAACACATTACTAGTCCTATTAGAAGCAATGAAATTGAAGCAGTAATACAGAGTCTCCCTACAAAAATGAGCCTAGGACTTAGTGGATTCATGGCTGAATTTTGCCAGACATTTAAAGAAGAATTACACCAATAATCCTCAGACTTTTCTATGAAATAGAAAGGCAAATTCATTCTATGAAGCCAGCATTGCACTGGTTCCAAAACCCAATAAAGACACAACCAGAAAAGACAACTATAGACCAATATCTTTAATGAATATAAATGTAAAGATTCTCAACAAAATAGTGGCAAATAGGATTCAACAACATGTCAAAAGGTCATACAACATGACGACGTTCATTTCATTCTATGGATGCAAGATGGTTTAACATTTGAAAATCCATAAATGTAACAGCATATAAACAGAAACCAGGAAAAAACCCACATGATCTTCTCAGCTTACACAGAAAAAGTCTTTTGAAAAAGTTCAACACACTTTCATGATAAAAGCTCTGAAGAAACTATGAACAGAAGGAATGTTCCTCAACATAATAAAGGCTATATATGACAAACAGAGCCAACATCAAACTAAATAGAGAACAACTGAAACTGTTCCTGTTAAAGTCAGGAATGAGATAAGGATGTCTGCAAAAGAAATCAGGGAAACAATCCATTGCTGCAAAAACAATAGAGTACCATGGAGTAAATTTTACAAAACAAACCAAAGACCTTTTTAATGAAAACTATAAATCACCGAAATGAGAAATTGAAGAAGACGTCAGAAGGTAGAAACAATCCATCCTTGTGGATTGGTAGAATCGACATTGTGATAATGGTCATACTATAAAAGCAATCTGCCTGTTCAACACAATCCATATCAAAATTCCAATGACCTTCTTTACAGAAATAGAAAAATCAATCTTGAAGTACATATGGAAACACAGAAGACCTAGAATGGAGAAAGCAGTTCTGAGCAAAAAGTCCAATAATGCAGGTATCACAAATCTCAACTTCAAACTATACTAAAGAGCCATAACCATGAAAACAGAATGATATTGGCACAAAAATGACAGGAAGACCAATGGATCCAAATAGAAGGCCCAGACATAAATCCACACATCTACATTTAACCGATCTTTGACAAAGGAGCCCAAAGAAGACAGCCACTTCAACAATTGTTGCTGGGATAACTGGATTTCCATACGTATAAGGCTGATACTAGGTCCCTATCTTTCATGCTGTACAAAAATCAATTCAAAGTGGATCAAAGACCTTAGTGTAAGGCCTGAAACTTTGAAACAAATAGAACTCAAAAGTCTCAATGTCTAAGAGAAGGAATGAACAATGGGACTGCTTCAATCTAAAGAGCTTCTGCCCAGCAAAGGAAACAGCCACTAGACTCAAGAGAATGCCCACAGAATGTGAGAAAATCTTTGCCAGCCATTCATCCAGTAAGTTACTAATATCCAGAATATATAGGGAATTAAAAAATTTCAACCTCCAAAGATCCAACATCCAATGAAGAAATGGACACAAGAATTAAATAGGCAATTCTCAAAGAAAGAGGTACAAATAACCACAGAATACCTGAAGAATTGTTCAACTTTCCTGGTTATAAAAGAGATGCAAATCAAAACTACACTTAGATTTCATCTAATCCCAGTTAGAATGGCCATATTCAAAGGCAATAAAACAAATGCTTGTGAGGATCTGGCATAAAAAGAACCCTTATACACTGTTGGTGGGAGGCAAATTAGTACAGTCATTATGGAAAGCAGTATGGACATTCCTCAAAATGTTAAAGAAACAACTACCATATGATCCAGTGATACTGCTCCTGGGCATCTAACCAAAGGAACTTAAGTCAGAATACAGTAGAGACACTTGTACACCAATAGTCATTGCAGCATTATTCACAATGGCCAAGATTTGGAAACATCTCAGGTACCCTACAACTGATAAACTTACCAAGAAAATGTTGTATATATACATAATATAGTATTGCTTAGCCATAAGGAATAACTACATGTAACTTGAAGTTAAATGGATGCAATTGGATGTCATCATGTTAAGTGAAGTATGCCTGGCTCAGAAAGACAAAGGCTGCATGTTTTCTTGCATACATGGAAGAAAATATAGGATTATATAACATATAGATGTATATATACATATATATGTATGTACATATATAACATATATATATATGTATGTATATATATATATATACATACACACACATAAACAAGCATGATCATATACAAGCTCATATGTAGAACATGTTGGTAAAATATGTAGAATTGTTCTATGGAACCAGAGGAAAGAGGAAAATGTAAAGAGAATGATAGAGTATCAGTAAAATTATAGGACATATGATCTGTGAAGGTAGAGGATATAAGGGTCTGTATTGAATGCTGTTGAAAAATGGGGTTTGGGAAGTAAAGGGGTAAGGGAGAGTAATGGAAGGATTTGAATGGACCAAAATAAAATATAACCACAGTAGGTGTACATTGAGGCACCCCTTTGAACATCAACTTAAATATTAATGAAATCAGGACTGTAAAAATAGGGGTACTAGTGGAGGGGGAAGGATGGATGAAGGAAATAAAGGTGATGGTATATGGTTGATGGACTTCATATAGCTATGTGAAACAACTAGGAAAATTCTTGCAATTGCTTTAAATGGGGTGGTGAGGGGATTTAGGAGTGGGAAGATGGGGGCAATGTAAGTTATAATTAGCCTGTACCTCCAGAGTTTCAGTCTGAAGATTCCATTCCAGTGAACTACACAGCAGTGTTTGATCCTCCCATGGTTTTCAGCATCAGGAAGTTTCCAACACATACTGTATTCATATCAATCCTCAGCAAGGAGCCTGAGCTTCCTTTGGGCATGAAACTGTTGAGATATTTTGGATCCCTAGCCCATGGTCACGGAAGGAGGGAAGAAACTTAAGCCAGTAGGTGCTGAGGGCAATGTTGGAAGGAGAACACCCCATCAAAAATGTTTTTTCATCATCAGGGAACACATGATTCTTTGGGTAGCCAGATGGGAAGATACTGATGTGCACATTCTTCTATGATGCATGTGAAATTTATGTTTTGGGTTGTGTAGAGGGTCCCAGATAATTCATTCAAAGCTTTGCTTTCCTCCCCATATGAATTTTATTTCTTTTTGTTTTGTTTTTCATCATTCACTATTTAAAAAATTTTCCAAGTATTATTTGGTCAAAATTTTATTTATTTTTTATTTTATTTTATTTGTTCATTTATTCACATGTGCATACATTGTTTGGGTCATTTCTCCACCCTGCCCCCCTCCCCCACCCTTCCCTTGTTCCCCTCCTCAGTTTCAGGCAGGTCCTGTTCTGCCCTTGTGACTGATTTTGTTGAAGAAAAGACATAAGAATAATAAGAAAGACAAAGCGTTTTTGCTAGTTGAGTTAAGGAGAGCTATACAGAAAGATTCCTACTATCGCTGTCACGTACCCATGTGTTATGACCCATGTTGATTCAACTCTAACTGATGTCTTTCACATAGTTTAAATCCATTCCTTTGACTAGTTAGCACCAAGTCATAAGTTCTTAATTCAGTTTCCAGACAAGAAAAGAGTATGGAATTTGAAACATAAATGCTTTAAGTGGAAACTGAAAGGCAGGTTTTCACTACGTTCTTACTCAGGAAACTGGATATACTTTTAAACATTAACTCAGAAGAGGTAAAGCCTTTGAAATAGATGCACACATTCACAGTGACACGTCAAACCACTTCCCAATGTAATATGGGCCTTTTCAACAGAAATGGCTGCTCCTGTGCTTTATGCTATTTTTTTGGTTTATTTACTCATTTATTCATATGTGCATATGTTATTTAAATGAGATTTAGGTACTTCTTAGGTACTTAATTTAAAGAAAATTTTACATATGAATAAATCAATACTGACATGAAGATATTGACAGGAAAACATACTCACAAAATTCCAGTAGGTTTTGCCTTTGTAGGTCTGGTATGCAGTAGATTGGATTAGTGCAGAGATAACTAAGAGCTCAAATTTTATGAGAATTCACCGATATATGAATAGTAGTTTCAAAGGAAACATTACTGTCTAATATTTTAGTCCTATAAGCAAATATTATTGTTAGTCATAATATTTATTTTAATGAAACATTTGCTAAATACTAGGAATTATTTTACAACAGTGGTAATCATCCCTGGGTGGAGGATGTAGTATGAAAAACTTCACAGACAGATATTTTGGTTAAATTGTCTTTGGTTAATTTAGAGTATCTGAGTATTTTATGAATATTCAAAGATGAATTGTTGATAGATCATACTGAGAAACAGTACTTAATACAATTTAATAGATCTTGGAGGCCAGGTGAAGTGGCTCATGCCTGAAATACCAGCTACTTGGGAGGCAGAAATTAGGAGGATAACAGTTCATGGGAAGTCCAGGTAAAAAAGACCCCCTATCAATCAGTAAGCTGGGCATGGGGGTATACCTTTAACGAAGCTATACGGGACATTTTACAAGTTGGGGTCACAGTCTGAGGCAACTTGAGACCAATCTGAAAAATAAGTAAAGCCAAATGGTAAGCTCCTGCCTAGCAAAGGTGGGTCCTGAGTTCAAACGCCATTACCACTAAAGAAAAATAATTTTTAAACTTTCTTGCAATAATTCTGTGGCTTAGGTAATTATTAATCACACATTATAGGTGAGGAAACTGTCACTGGGTCTTTATATTATTTCCTCTTTTGCATTTCCTCCATTAAATCATACTGTGAGATGATGAACAATGAACCAGATTGCCTTCATGTAAGTGAAAGAGGTGAAATTCATGTAACAGGAAGAACTGACGAGAAAACCTATTGATTAGTCATAAGAATATTGTGACTGCATTCTGGGCTTTGAAACTTTCTCTGGACCTAGAGTTCTTCACTGTAATTAAGGAGAGGATTGTCATCAGAAAACAGGAAAATAGTATTAACAGACCATGTGAGAATACAGAACCAAAGGTGGGGAATAAATAAAAGAAATGCATTATATGCCAAATCTTCCAGGGAAATTGTATGGACATAAAACAAACTTTGCTCAAAATTGTCTGTGAATTTTTCATTATTTTCAGGCACTAATGGAAGAAAGCATCAATACTACATTTGTAATCAATGACTATATTACTGTGTATTTAAGTGACGTTTATCAAAATTTGGAGTTGACTATGGAAAGATATTTCAAAAAAACACATTTCATTTTCTATTATAACTGCATGAAAAACATACAAACTATTCATAATCATTATATAGCAAGTGATATTTTGATATATGTACGTATCTGTAGTATTTACAAGATAAAATTTATCTCCTTAAGTATCTTAAATTTGTTAAATGATTTTTGAAAGGTAACTGTTGTGTAAGCACTTTCACATTTGAAGAAGAGAAGTCAAAGCAATGAATGATGAAAGCTTCAAGAAAATAGGATAATATCAGCATTTTCTGTTTATATAATGCAGTCCAAGGATACATGTAATCTTTATACATAAACTTAACCAAGAAAATTTTACATTTTTCTTAGGAAAAGTAAGACTATATTGAACTGCTTTTTCATTTCCTTTAATGAAAATGGTTTTCACAGGGAAAGTACGCTTCTAATTTATGTCAACTTCAGACTGTGTTGTATGTGATTGTGACCATGGACTCGTTATGTCTAATGTTCTCTGTGTTCTAGCATTGTTCTCCTGAGTGTCTCTAAAGTAGGTGTGCATAGAAGGAAGTGGATAGCCAAAGGGGAACACCACATCCCCTGTTGCTGCTGAAGACACTACTCATACTTCAGGAGGCCTTCCTCCAGTTATGGCCATTCCAGAAAGCTGAATTTGTCTTTTAAGACAGACCTTTTGGCAAGAAAATCCCCAGTGAACTTTATGACCCTCAGTCATTCTTACTCAAGATGTGAGGGGGAGCAGTCAGCAAGAACCAGTAGTTGTTGCCATGTGGGACTTTTGGGTTGTCCTTATGGAATGTCTTAATTGAACCATAAGACCGGCCTATGATTGGTGGAGCTGTGAGCTGTGCTATGTGAACACTTGACACAGATGTCTCCCTGACAATCATTTTGTGTAGATGACATGATTCTTACTGTGATGAGTTACTGTGATTTCATGGCCATCTGCCTCCTTGTGCACTATGTGGTCACTATGAACCCTGATCTCTGTGGTTTCTTAATTTTAATATCTTTTTGGGTAGTGTTTTGGGCTCCCTGATGTATAATTTCATTGCCTTCCAACACATATACTTGAAAGACATGGCATTTTTGAGTCTTCTGTGACCCGTCTCAATTTCTTAATTTAATCTTAGGTATTGTGGTATTTTTATTAATAACATAGTAATTTACTTTCTTGTTGTGATCTGAATTTCTTTCACAGGGATCAATATTTTTCTTATCATAAAATTGTTTCTCTGTGTAGAGTACCATCATCATTTTGGAAGTATAAAACCTTTGCTACCTGTAAGTTGATTGATTACTATATGGAACTAGCCTTGGAGTATATTTGGCTCCTAATGTGTATACTCTGGTGATGTGCTGAATACCTACATTACAGCCTAAGTAACAGGGACATTACAAGCCCCCTGAAGAGTTTCCACAGCATAATAGTCTGAACTCAGAACCTGTGCCTACCATTTGGATTCCAGTTTGGAAAAATCAACTAAAGAAACATCTGGAGCAGTAAATTATGCCTCCTTTTCACATTATTTTTGTAGATTTCAGGCTTTAATATTTGATCCTATTTCATGGCATAGTGATCATTGCAAATTTACGAGAGTTATGACTGTAGGTTTTACAATTGGCACAGTTTCAGTTTTGGAATTTGAAATAGTTCTAAAAGTGACACTTATGATAGTTGTACAATAAGGTTAATGAATGTAATATCACTGAATGGTACACATAAAATTGTTAAAATGATGTTTGTTTATGTACATATATGTGTATTGTATGTATAGCAACAGCAAACAATGGAAAGAAAACAGATATGGACCTTTAAAAAAAGAGAATGAAAAAAATTTAATGTAGTGACCAGTTTTTAGACGTTCCTCATGAGTAGAGAATGAGCCCAAAACCTGGGTAGACATTCATTTCTTTGCTTTCCATCTCTTCTACTGATATTAGGAAACCCTTAGGAACTGGGATGACATGGACTAATTTGGCTGATTAGGTGTTCTGTGAGTTTGGTCCCCAAGGTCATACTTAGCCTGTTTCCTCCAGTCCTTTCATTTGATGGTTCTGTTTCAGTGAACTGCATAGCTGTGTTTCCCCCTGCCCTGGTTGTCAGCATCAGAAAGTTCCTGTCTCATGCTGTATTTATATTACTCCTGAGAAAGAAGGCTTTGTTTTCTGTGGCTTAAAACAGATGAGAAGCTTTGGATTCTCAGCACTTGGTCATGACCCAGGAGAGAAGAAGCTTAAACAGATATGTCCTAAGAGATGCTGGCAGGAGAAAGCACTGTCAGAAATGTTTTGGCATCATTAGGGAACATATAACTCTTTGGGTAGACAGATGGGAAGATACTGACATGCACGCTTACTGCTTGCTGTAAATGTGAAATTTATGTTTTGGGTTATATAGAGGGTCCTAGAAAATTCATCCAATGTTTTCTTTCCTTCCCACATGAATTCTACTTCCCACAGTCTTAAGAAGACCCATGGAAGTAGGAAATGATTCCCTTAAAGCTGTTTTCCAACATTCCTAAATTGATATGACAGTGAGGAGATAGAGGAGAGTGGCAAAATCTCAGTAACCACATCATAATGAATAATTACTGACAAATTCCTGAGTGACAGACTCTGAGATTTGTTTTTCTACATACTTTTTTTATTCCATTCTTATGACTAGTTTCCACTACTTAAGTTTCCAGAAAAGGTATTAATGCAGAATTTGAAATGCTGCAGGGCTTTAGGAAGAATGAAGTGAAGGCATGTTTGAAGTGGGTCTGTCTGATTATGGAATCAAGGCATTTTGTCAGAAGAATCTTGCCAGGTGCTCCTTGATAACTGAAACAACCATTTCACTTTCTTCTCACTCCAGAAGAAGACTCATCATTTATTGGACAATTCCCTTTGGGGGTTTCCAGTAGGTTATAGTGTAGAACAGTGAGCGGCATCAGCTATCATTATGATAGGAAGGAGAGTCAAAGATCACAGGCAAAAATTACAAAATAAGTAGGAACATGGTAATTCAACATAGAATCTCTTCTGCTCCCCATCCCTGACTACAGGATACCACTGAAGCTGTTCACATGCTCATCTATCTCTTCATCATCCCCCTTTCTCAAGACGAAGCTTAAAGTCAACTCTTTAGTGAACTTCTATTCAGGAAAATAGATATAGTTTTAAATAATAACTCAGATATATATATATACCTGTGGATCTCTGTACTAATAAAATGATAAAATGCATTGATAGTCTAAGACATGCTGCAGTATTTTGCAATATGTAATGAAACCTGTGGCTTCAAAGCAGAGTGGATGTAGTAATGGTCCATTTGTAGTAATTTGGATAAATTCAATTCTGTGCTGTTATCAATAAAAAAGAGGGAAGAACTTTAAAATAAACTATCTGATGGATAGTACCACAAAAAGTTTAGTATTTCAACCTCAGAAATAATTTAATTTTGAATCCAGTCAGCTTCATTTATTATTTCTATGACATAGGACAGGTTGTTACTATCTCTTAACTCAGCATTGTTGTTGGACTTGAATTCTACTTCATATAACTATATTACATAGGAACAGACATAATGTTAGCTTTGTGTCTGTGTAAAAGAATGTCAAAGTAAAACTTTGATAATATTATCATTATTATCAATGATGATGATAAGGTTAATCTTCATGTCACTCAACTGAATTATTCTGTGACTTGAAGTCACTGTTTTTGTACTTTCTACTGCTAAGACACGTTTTAGATATTCACATCATTCTGGGTTCCAATGGTATTTGAAAAATGTGCTCATAAATTAAATGTATATGGCCACAATGTATACTTTTCTACACAAATAAAACCTATTATGATGACATCTTTACTAATTTCCAAATGACATTTAGGTACCACCCATACTGTGTAGTTTGGCCATACTCTCCATAATTCCTTTAGGCAGTATTAGCAGAGAGGTGGAGTGATTTACACACATTCTGCACACAGTAGCAGGTAAATGACATACGACTAACAGGTTCATTTCTTGACTCTGACTCCTAACCAGCAGGTTTATTTCTAGGGCATTGTCTCCTCTCCTGGGGAAAACAGGAAGTTTTATTCCCATTCAATTGTATTTTTTTGTGAGTTATGGAAGCATTATTATCAAAGGGACTCTAGCTGTAGTTTGATGGTATGTAGTTAGAATATGAGGATGTAAGTAATAATTATTCATATTTTATTAGAAAATCAAATGCAATAGCTGAACAAGTACCAATTTCGGGAATCAAACAACTATCTTTCACCTTATTATTATATAAAAATTATGGGTCTCTGATTTAGATAGAGGCATAAGGGTTTTGAATAACGTTTAAAATAGTAAGCACAGGCCTTCCATGAGATCCCTCTTATGGCAATGCTGGGCTTCAGCTAAGACCTTTGAAGTAGCTGCACACATGTCACAGAGAGACTTAAACCACTTTCTGATGTAATGTATGATATTTCATAGGAAAATGCATTATGTTGTATACTACATAGAATAAACTTAGACACTTTAAAGGAAATTTTTTAAAGGACAGCTTTACATATACATAAATCAATATAGACATGAAGACAGTAACAGGAAAGCATATGCCCCAAATTTCAATAGGATTTGTCTTTGTTGGACAAGTGGCAGAAGAATGGATTAATACAGAGAAAACTAAGAACTCAAATTTTACAAAAATAATTCCAATATCTATGAAGTATTAGCACTGAAAGAAACATTTCTAAATTCTCATGTTATTGATGGTGAATGTAATTGATAGTAGTAATAAGTACTAATTCTTGAAGCCAAGAATTATTCTATGGCAATGATCATCATCCCTGGAGTAAGGATGGAACATCAAGAAATTCACATTTATTGGTTAAAATGATTTTTGGTGAATGCAGAGTGTCTGGATATTTTATAAATATCTACATATGAACATATTGATAGATGATACTGAGAAACTTGTGTTTATGCAATTCAGTACATGTTTTAGGATGGGCACAATGACTCACACCTGTAATCCCATCTATTTACAAGGTGGAAATCAGGATAATGGTGGTTCAAGACAACCCAGGGTAAAAATTGAAGCTCTCCATCTAAATAAATATGCCAGGCATGGTGGCTCACACCTGTGATCCCCTCTGGATGAAAAATCTTATGCATGAGAATAACAGTCTGAGGTAGACCCTAAGCAAAAACATGACGCCCTACCTGAAATATAACCAAAACAAAAAAGGGTTAGGCTCAAATGATAGAGTGCTTGGCCAGCAAGCATGAAGCCCTGAGGTCAAACCCAAGTACTGCTGAAAAAGGTATTTTAAATTTTCTTGCAGTATTTCTATGGGGTAGCTAATTATTATCCCCTATTTTACAGGTGAAGAAACTGACCATATGTGTTCACATTATTTCTTCTCATTTTTCTCTTTTGTATCTTCCCCATTTAGTCATGGCATGAGATGACAAAATAATGAACTAAATTGTCTTTGTGTAACTGAAGAGAATTGTCCATGTATCAGAAAGTATTCAGAAGAAAATACAATCATTAGACACAAGAATATTGGGACTGAATCTTGGTCTTGGGGCTTTCTCTGGAGAAAGAATCTTCCATTGTAAATGAGGATGATTTTCATCAGAAGAACAATGAAGCAGTATTAACAGGACAATTAAGATTACAGAACCAAGGATGGGGAAAAAGCAAACAGCTGTATTATCTGCCATATATTTTAGTAAGATTGTATAGATTTAAAGAAGCAAATCTGCAATAACAAAAGAATTCAAAAATGTTTCTGAACATTTGTTATTTTTAATCATGAGCAGGGATAGAGTATACTAATGCCACATTTGTAGTCAACAACAGTGTATAAATGTGTGTATTTAAATAATGTTTATCAAAACTTGATGTCCATAGAATGTAAAACAGATCATTTTAAGGGGAGGCAACTAGTGGGATAGGGAGGGTAAATAATGAGAGTAAAGGGGGTAAATATGGTGAAAGTACTTTCTATACATGTATGAATATGGAACATTGAAACCTCTTGAGGTCATTTTAAGAAAGGGAAAGGGAAGATGGAGAATAACTGATGGGGTGAGCCAAACTGGGTACAATATATGTATATATGGAAATAACACAATGAAACACCTATGTAACTATTATATACTAATAAAATTGTTAAAAAATTGGAAGTTCATCACCCAAAAATCATGTTAAATAAGTACATATTTACTTTGTATTTTGACTGATATAAAGAAAACCTACAAGTTCATTATAATAACTAGGAATCATGTGATGTTTTGTTATGTGTATACATTGTACAATGTTTTAATCAGGTTAAATTTATCTATTTCCTCAATCATCTTTCATTTGTTAAATGATTTTTCAAGGACAAAATTTGAAGGAGTGAAATTTGAATTAAATTAGTGATAAAACCCCTGAAATAAAACTAATGTGAAATAGTGTTTACTCATTCTCATCTATTTTTTTCTGCCTTTTCAGTACAAGCTGTATTTCAGTGTTATTAAATATTTCTGTTTATTTTTTTCTCTCTTTTTACATTTACTCAGATGCCTATACATTGTTTGGGCCAGTTCCCCCCTCCCCTGCCCAGCTTACGGGCACAACTTGTTCTGCCCTTTTGTTCTCTGATTTTGCTGAAGAGAAAACATAAGAGATAAGGAAGAAATAGCAATTTTTGCTAGTTTGAGATAAGGATAGCTATACAGAGAGATTTCTACTGTTGCTGTCATGTACATGTGTATTACAGTCCACATTGGCTCATCTCTACCAGACCTCTTCACTACTTCCTAGTCCCCTTCCCATAGTGGTCTCTGCCAATTTAAAATTACTATATTCACTCCTCTACAGTGAGCACTTAAACCACATTCAAGTTTCAGGTTTCCTTCCCTTTCTCTATTCCTCCCATGCACATCTTCCCTTAGTGTGTGACCCTTGTCCAATAATATTACTGCTTTTGTTTTGGGTCTATAATCCACATATGAGGGAGACCATTTGATTTTTGACCTTCTCAGTATGGCTAACTTCACGTAAGATGATGTTTTCCAGTTCCATTCATTTACTTGCAAATGACAAAATTTCCTTCTTCTTTTTTGCTGAATAAAGTTCCCTTGTGTATAAATACCACATGTTCTTAATCCATTCGTCGGTAGTGGGGCATCTTGGCTGTTTTCATAGTTTGGGTATTGTAAATAGTGCTGCAATAAACATGGGTGTGCAGGTGACTTTGAAATAATCTGAGTCTCATTCCTTCAGGTATATCTCTAGGAGTGGTATTGCTGGATCATAAGGCAGTTCTATGTTTAGTTTTCTGAGAAGCCTCTATATTATTTTCCAAAGTGGTTGTACTAGCTTATATTCCCACCAGAAGTGTATGTGGGTTTCTTCCCCCACCCTGAAACCTTGCCAACACTTGTTGTTGGTGGTGTTCTTGATGTTAGCTATTCTAACAGGAGTGAGGTGGTATCTTAGTGTGGTTTTGATTTGCATTTCCTTTATGAACAGGGATGGTGAGCATTTTTTCATGTGTTTTTAGCCATTTGGACATCTTCTTTTCAAAAAGTTCTATTTAGTTCAGCTGCCCACTTCTTGGTTCATTAATTTTAGAGACATTTCATTTTTTGAGCTCCCTGTATGTTCTGGTTATCAGTCCTTTTACTGATATATAGCTAGCAAATATTTTCTCCTACTCTCTGTGTGGTGTCTCCAAATAGAGACCATTTCTTTTGTTGGGCAGAAGTTTTTAATTTCATGTAGTCTCATTTGTCCATCTTTTCTCTTAGTTGTTGGGCTGCTGGGGTTCTACTGAGGGAGTCCTTACCTACACATATGGCTTCCAGAGTAGTCTCTGCTCTTTTGTGTACTAACTGCAGGGTTTCAGGTTTGATGTTAAGGTCCTTAATCCACTTTGAGTTGTTATTAGTACAGGGAGACAGGCAGGGATCTAGTTTCAGTTTTCTGCAGGTCTACCTGCAACATTTGTTGAAGAGGCTATATTTTATCCATTGTATGTTTTTTGTGCCTTTGTCAAAAATAAGGTGGGTGTAGCTTTGTGGATTCATATCCAGGACCTCTATTCTGTTCCACTGATCTGCATATCTGTTTTTGTGTCACTAATATGCTGTTTTTATTGCTATGGCTCTGTATTATAGTTTGAAGTTGGGTATTGTCATACCTCCAGCATTAATCTTTTTACTCAGTATGGCCTTGGCTGTTTATGGTCTTCTGTCTTATTCTTATCTATGATGTTGAGTCAGCGTTCAGATAATAGAATTCAAGCCCTTATTGATTCTTTTTATTATACTATCACTGTATTGGTTATATTTTCATTGTACTGGGGGTATATTGTGACATTTACAAATGTTCTTGCAATATATCATAGTTGAATTCACCACTTCCATCATTCTGCTTTATACCTCTTATCCCCATTTCTGGAGTACTTTCAACTTGTTCATTTTTCCATTTTGATACACAAGTATATAGTATTTCCCCTGCATTTGCCCTCCTTCACCTTTCTGCTACATCTTCCCCCATCCTAATGGTATCTACCCCCAGAAAGAATACGTTTTACCTTTCAATACTGTTATTACATTTTTGAATTTGTGTACATTAACAATATAAAGTGATTTCATGTGATAATTCCATAAATGCATACAGTGTACTTTGAAAAAATTCCCACTTCCCTTTTTCATTGTGGGTTTCATTATGCAATAAAAAGATAATTAAAATTTTTTTAGTCACTATTTCTCCCTTGTTGAAGAGAAGAGTATGTGCCTGTTGGGTTTTACCAGTACACCGAATTCTCCCCTACAATCTTTGGGCCTTAGTTTTGTCTGCAGTTCTCCTGTTGTGTTTACTCACCTGATACCTCAGGGCCTTGGATTTACCAGGTATAGCCTGGGAGGGAGGTTCTGTGGGGTAGTGAGGTAGGTCCTGTGGGGTACTAGAAATTTCCAGCCTTTGGACTCCTCTACTGGGGTTCGGTTCCAGGCATGGGCAGTGGCAATTAAGGGTTTGTGGTGAGGTTCCTGAGCATAGTGACTGGGTGAGAAAGCGCTGTGCTACTCTTGAAGCCTGTGCTTTTCCCTGCTCAGGGAGTTCAATGGCAGTGCTGGCTTCTGCACAATGAAATTTCCCCCTCTTTCCCATATAGTGAGTAGCTGCTGTCACTTATGCAGATGCATAAAGTGCTATCTAACGTGCTTCTATGTCCTTCTTTGTCTTGGGATAGAAACTCAGAAGCTGAGCTCCAGTCAGCCAGAGTACTTACTTCTAAGCACTTCCTTTGGATAGAGACCCTGATGCCTAGTGAAGTCACCCTTCTTGGGTCCAGGGCCACATGTGGAGGCCTTAATCAGCCTGCTTAGACAAAAAGTTTCCCTGGGCTTAGTTAGGTGGTGGCCCTCAGTAGAGGTTTTATAAATAATTATGTCAAAGAAATTTGTCCCTTTGTCTTAGAATAAAGTAAGGCATATTTCACTGTTCCTTAATCTCCTTTAGTTAGAGTGATATTTTAAGGAAAAAGATATTTATTCCTCTGAATATAACGTTAAGGGTATTCTGAAGCCAAGTGCAGTGGTTCAACTCTGTAACCCTTGCTACTTTATGTGGAGATCAGGTGATCATGGTTGGAGGCCAGCCTGGGCAAAAAGTTCTTGAGATCCCATTTCAACCAGTGGCAGGATGTAGTGTCATATCTCTGTCACCTTAAATTGCAAGGATGTCCACAAATAGGTGGACTGCACAAGGCTTGCCCAGGCATAAAGCAAGAACCTATGTCAAAATTATCTAAGTAAAAAGGACTGTGGGTAGGAATGGCTCAAGTGGTACATGGCCTGCATAAGAAGCATGAGGTCCTGACTTCAACACTAGGACAGCCAAAAAAGAGTATTCTGTACTTTACTGTTATGATGGACTTGTTTCTGATGTTCTTGATATTCTAACATTGTTTGCCTGAATGTCAGTAAAGTGTGTGTGCATAGAAGAAGGTGGTTATTGGTGAAACTAATGATGAAAGAGCTTTAGATGATTTGGCTTGTCATAAGTGAGAAATATGGCTGAAGGTGTGTGGAACTCGAGTGAGAACATTTTACTTTCAGTGATTTAGATTTAAAATATATGCACAGTGGTGAGTACCTCTTTGTTTCTTTTTTCAATGAATTTTATTTTTCAATAGGGATCAAAACCATATAGAAGCAAGAAATCTAACACAGACATCAGAATTCCATCTCATGATGTCTTCAGAAGATCCAGGAATGCAGTCTTTGGACTGTTACCCTGCATGTATCTGATATTGGTGCTTGGAAACCTGCTCATTATCACAGCCATTACCACTGATTCTCACCTCCACACTCCCATTTATTTCTTCCTCTCCATCCTGTCCTTGGATGACATTGGTTTCATCTCCAACACAGTCCTGAAAATGATTGTAAGCATCCAAACTCACAGCAGAGTCATCTCCTATGTGGGCTGTCTGATATACAGATGTCTTTTTAATATCATTTTTGGAAATTGTGGATGGTATGCTTCTGTCTGTGATGGCCTATGACTGGTTTGTGGCCATCTGTCACCCCTTGAGCCATTCAGTCATTATTAACCCTCAATTCTGTGGATTCTTAGTTTTGGTGTCTTTTTTGGTTAGCATTGTGCCAGGTACACATTTTGTTTGTGTTACAAATTACATATTTCAAAGATGTGGAAATTTCTAATTTTTATTGTGAACCTTCTCAAATTCTTGATCTTACCTGTTCTGACAACTTTTCTAATAACATTTTCAAGTATTTTGTTGCCACCATATATAGCTTTTGTCGAATGTCAGGAATTCTCCTCTATTATTATAAAATTATTTATTGTAATCTGAGTGCCTGTGGATCATACCTGTAATCCTAGCTACTCAGGATGCAGAGATCAGGAGGATGGCTGTTCAAAGTCAGCCTGAGCAAACAGTTTGCAAAACCCTATCTTGAAAATACCTAACACAAATAAAGGGCTGGTGGAGTAATTCAAGATGAAGGCCCTGAGTTCAAGCCCCAGTACTGCAAAAAACAAAAATTATTTCCTGTATTCTGAGAATCCCATCAGGTGACAAGTATAACGCCTTCTCCACCTTTTGGGTCTCACCTTTCTGTGATTTGTTTATTTTGTGGAACAGCCATTGGGGTGTATCTTGAGTTAGCTGTATCAAATTCTTCTACAAAGAGTGCAGTGGCCTGCATCAGTTATGTATGCTGGTCACCCATATGCTAAATCCTTTCATCTACAGCCTGAGGAACAGGGCCATTAAAAGTGCTCTGTAGAAGCTTCAGAGCAGAATTATCCAATTTCATTATTTTGTTTTCACTCTTTTTATTTTTTTTATTGTTTTATTATTCATATGTGCATACAATGCTTGGGTCATTTCTCCACCCTTCCCCCACCCCCTCCCTTACCACCCACTCCACCTGCTCCCTCTTGTTCTCACTCTTGTTGCAAGATACTTACTTTTAAGTTCGTATTTTAGCCACTTACCCATCCTATATAAATCTCTACCTCCCCAGTCCCTTTTATTATTAAAATTCTATCTCATTATTTCTTCCAAACTTTCTGTATTTTGGGTTGGTAAACAAATCACCTACACCCAGAAATACTGCCTTCTTGTTCACATTATTTTTGTTGCCTCTTTGTGTTTCTTTTACTGTTTTATACATGTATATTGCTTTGCTTATTTTGTGTTTAATTCAATTGTATGAGTATTCCTGAATTCATAAAAGTCCAGATATGAATGTTCCCTTTACTTTTTCTTTTCTTTTTAACAGTAAAGTCATTTTATTAAAATCACAGTAGAGGAACTATGATTTGAAACAATGAAATCTGAAACTCTCAGACCTTACCTTTACAGCTTCTATAAACAAAAATACATATGCCACTATGTATTTAATAAATTAGGTTAGACACTGATCCTACACTAACGTTTGTTATTGTCCTTCCAAGAAAAGATATCAGAGGTAAAGGATAAATCAAACCTAACAGCATCACCAGATGATATTTGAAGACTTCATTAGATTTATGACTATTGTTTTTATAGGGAAAAAAAGAACCTCAGAGACATCTAAAAAGAATAGACCTTGTGAAAAGAAGATATGACAAGAATTTTCTAATGTCTTAGGCAAACAACTGAGATTAGAGCAAGAAATTTTGGGCACCACTAATTCTTTGTTCCAGCAGTACTCTTCCAAGAAGAGGGCTAGCCTCAACTGACTCCATGTGAATTCTCCAGCCATCATAAACATGGACTAAACAGCCTCCCATGGTTTCCGGGTCTGCCATTCAATAATTAGTTGTGAAGATTTTTAATAAGTTATGCTTTGATATGGTTTCCATGCTAAGGCTTATCTCTGTGCTGGTTACATTATTTTTTTAATGCTTGAGAAAGCCCTTAGAGTATATTTCAATACTCCCTTCACATCCTGAAGTCCTGGTGTTTTAGAAGTCCACATTAACACCAGAGGGGAATGTGTATTGTGAGTTGTCAGTAGTTGAAATTTTTCAAAATGTGCCCAATAAATGATAAAATATACAGACATTTAAAATTAACATTATGAGCCCCCTAAAAACTATTTGAAATGTGGGAGGAAAGAGGGGACTTATGAAAGAGTAATAAAGCATGTGAATTTCACCAAAGTACATTATATACATGTATAGAAATATCACAATGAAACAACTTATGCTAATAGAAAAGAAATTCAGAGAAATAAATTAATCATAAATTATTTTAAATAATTTTTATATAATAAATTATAATAAAAATTTATATAAGAAATAATTATTAAACTAATAATTTTATCATTAATTAATAAAACAAAGGAACATATCAAAAGCAATGGGATACAGCAAAAAAATACTCTTAGTAGTAGTTATGAAACAGCAATCAATGTCAACATCAAAGAAGTAAACAACCTGAAAATAACAGCTCAAGGAACAAGAGAAGCAGTAAAACAAGCCCAAAATTAGTAGAGGATATGAACCATCTAATCTAAATAAACCTATAACAAACAATGAGATCAAAGGTTTAATAGAATATCCCAACAAACGAATGTCCAAGATCCCCTGGAATTAAGTGCTGAATTCTACCAGACCTTTAAAGAAGAACTAATGTCAATAACCTTAAACTTTTACATTAATTAAAAAGGGAAGGAACACTTCCAATTCTATAAAGCCCATATTACACTGATTCTAAAATGGGACAAGGATATAGCAAAAAAATGAAAGGAAAAGGAAAGAATTGTAGGTCAATCTCTTTAATGAACATAGAAATAAAGTTCTTAATAAAATACTTGAAAACTGAATTCAACAACATAACAAAAAGATCATTGAAGAAAGTCTATTGTTAAATCAGGTCTTCCCCCTCTTTTTGTTTAGTGTGGCAAAGGTTTGTTCATATTGCTTATCTTTTCAGAAAACCAAGTTTTTGTTTCATTGATTTTTTTGTATTGCTTTTAAATCTCCATTTCATTAAGTTCTCCTCTGATCTTTATTGTTTCTTTAAACATACTAATTTGAGTTTTGACTTTTTTTGTTTTTCTAAGAGCTTGATGTGTATCATTAAGTTATTTATTTGAGATTTCTTAATTTAGGTGCTTGTAGATATAAATGTTACTCTCATTGCTACCTTTGCTGTGTCCCAAAGGTTCTGGTACATTGTGTTTCCATTTTCATTTGGTTCTAAGAATTTTTTATTTCCTCTGTTATTTCTTGGATAACCCAGTGATCATTCAGCAGTGTATTGTTCAGTCTCCATGTGTTTGAAGATTTTCTGTATTGTCTTTTGTTGTTGAGTTCTAGTTCTATTCAGTTGAGGTCTAATAAAATATAGGAGGTTGTTTTTATTTTCTTATATTTGTCCTAAAATGTGATCTATTTTGTATAAAATTCATAGCTGATGAGAAGAATGTGTATTTTGTACCCATGGAACAGCTTATTCTGTAGATGTCTTTTATGTCTATTTTAGCTACAACGTTATTTTCCTTATTGATTATTGTCTGATGAGCTATTTAAGAGAGTGGGGTACTGACACAATCCACTATTATTGCATTGGGATTTATTTGCAGTAGTGTTTGTTTTATGAAATTAGGTGTGTCAACATTTGTTTGGTTCATAAATGTTTACAATTATTATATCATCCTCATTGATTGTTCTCTTTATCATTGTTAAATGACTATATGTCTTCTTCTACTAATTTTGTTTTGAAGTCTTCTTTGTCAGATATTAGTGTAGCTGCTCCTGCTTGCTTTTAGGGTTTATTTGTTTGGAAATGCTTTTTCTATCATTTCATTTTAGCCTGTTTTTGTCTTTGTCAGTGAGTTGCATTTCTGATAGGTAACAAAAGGAGTGTGCAATGCGAGTGTTTTAATGTATTTGGTATAACTGATGACTACTTCAGTAGTCAACCTTTTCCCTGTGTTCTCAAGGCACCAAAAATGATCCTCAGACCACTCACAGAAAAACTAGCTGAAGTCTGTTGTATTCACTTGTGTATGGGTTGGTGATTTATGTGAGTTGAGGGTGTGGCTGGACAACGGTCAGTTGTCCACTCTGCTGCTTTCACCTTAGAAGCTTCCTCTTTTGTATACTGGAAGCTACTGATGACCACAAAGAGCTTTATAGTCTATGGTCCAGGCAGGTTTCCTCTTGTTGCAATGACCTCCATTGGTGCTCCGAGGTGCAACACACATACAAACCTTGGAGTGTTCCCCAAGTTTGTCTTATAGCAGGAGAAGCAAACAGAGCAATGAATTCTTTACTGGTGTTAGGGAATTGAGGGACTCAGGTGCCCTGCCTACAGGTCTTAGTTCTTTCAAACTGTTAGTTCATCACTGTAGAAAGGAGGACGCAGGTCCCATACTCAGAGTTCTCAACCCTTCCTGACAGAAAGCAAGTTTCTACAGGTGGCAGATAGCTCCTGAATGCAAATCACTTTGACAACTACAAGCTTGGTACAGTTTCTACAGTGATCCTTGGGCACTGGTGTCCTAGTATGGCAGGGACACCAATCATCACACCCTGCATTGCTAGGGCTCCCAACTGCTTAAATTTCTCACTGAGCCCTCATTTAGCCCTCTCCTCCTCAACCCTTTCTCATGGCTGTATACCATGCTGACCCTGTGATGGTGTGTTTCAAGACTCCTGGAGACATGGGTTATTCCTTGGTTAACAAGCTGCCACAAATGTCTGTGGCTGGCAGGCAATTCCTAGAGCCATTGCACTTCATCAGCTGTGGGCTTAGTGTTTTGTTTTTACAGTGATCCTCAGACAATATGATAGGATCTATCCAGGGAGAGCAACCAGCCCCTCCACTGCTCAAGCTTTTAGTTGCTTAAATTTCTCATAGTCAATGCCAGACCCATTCCTTCTCCACAGCCAATTCTCATGGTTGTCTCCCCCAAGACACTTTGGCTAAGTATCCCAAGACTTCCTTAGCTGCAATTGTTTATTGTTTACACATCCCTAGGTTATCTCAGTCTCAAACCTTCCTGGGTGCAACCAACTGCAGCCAGTCAGCAGCTCTTGGAACTTGAGCACTCTGCCAGATGGGCTCAGTGCTCTGTCTCTCTAATGGTTCTTAGGCAAAAGAACTTGCTCTCACTGGGTGGGATGGTATTGCTGAGCACTGTATCTTTGAGCTCACCCAAAGCTGCTTAAACTTTTCTGCTCATGACCATCCAAATCTCTCCTTCTCCATGAGTACCTTTTGTGACCAACTCCCTCCAGACATTGTTTGTGTGTCCCCAGACTTCATGGTTGTGATTACCACTTGTTTTCAAGTACTACAAGTACCTCAGTCTCAAACAGTAGTCCCTCTCTCAAGATTGCACCTTGCCACAGCTCTCCAAGCTATGGAGGGTGAAAGATTGACTTGTCCTGTCATGCTGGGGGATAGTCACTGTTCCAAGTCCTCCTCACACTGGGTTTATGGCATATATGAAATCAGGGTCATTTCTGGGTACACTGACTTAGTCATGAATTTATGATGGAAAAGGACTACAAACCACAATGTCATGTGAATTCAGGAATAGTCTCATAAATTCAATTAAGGATGAAGTAAAGGAAGCAATATTCAGACATGAAACACAGTGGAATAAAACCACAATGCCACAGAAAATGTGACCCACAATCAGGATTTTCTGGTCTAGATGATTGATTTAACAACACAAATTATGGAAAGGATGGAAAATATAATGAGATTAAAAATTAAAGTTCAAATTAAAGTAGAAAAAAGAAAATATAATGAGATTAGAATTTGAGTTATAAAATGGAATGGGGAGTTAGACATGTTCACAGCATTGCAAGGTTAAGAGACGAACAATAAATACCTTAAATAAAAGTGAAAAGGATATTAGATTATTTTTCTCTGCAGCTTAAACAAGGCACCTTTAATATCTCTGTTCCTTAGGCTATAGATGAAGGGATTCAGGAAAGGTGTTACAAGAGTGTACATCACTGAGACAAGTGCACTGTTTCTAGGAGAATGTGACACAGCTGACCCAAGGTACACCCCAGTGGTTGTTCCATAAAACAAGCAAACTACAGAGAGGTGAGATCCACAGGTGGAGAAGGCTTTATACTTGCCACCTGATGGGATTTTCATAATGGAGGAAATTATTTTATAATAAGAGAGGAGAATCCCTGAGATGGGAAAAAATCCATATATGATGGCAAGAAAATACTTGGGAATGTCATTAGAGAAGCGGTCAGAACAGGTAAGATTAATGACTTGAGTAGGATCACAATAAAAATTAGAAATTTCCACATCTTTGAAGTTTGTAAACTGTAACACAATCAAATTGTGTATCTGGCATCCCAAAATGCTAATCAAGAAAGAAATCCAAACCAAAAATCTGCAGAGTCTAGGGTTCATAACAATGGGGTAGTGCAGAGGATGACAGATGGCCACAAACCGGTCATAAGCCATCACAGTCAGGAGCATGTCATCCATATTTCCAAATATGATAAGAAGAGACATCTGTGTCAGGCAGCCCACATAGGAGATGATTCTGCTGTGAGTTTGGATGTTCACAATCATTTTTGGGACAGTGGTGGAGATGAAACAGATGTCAGCCAAGGACAGGTTGGCGAGGAAGAAGTACATGGGGGTGTGGAGGTGGGAGTCACAGCTGATGGCCAGAATTATGAGCAGGTTCCCAAGTACAGTGACCAGATACATGGACAGGAACAGTCCAAATAGAAAGTGCTGCACTTCTGGATCCTCTGAGAGCATCATGAGATGGAATTCATAAATCTGTGTTAGATTTCCTGCTTCTACATTGTTTGGACACCTTTTGAAAAAGAAGATTCATTGGAAAAAAGAAACAGAAAGGCACTCACCACTCTGCATATATTTTAAATTCATGTCAAAAAAGTAAAATATGCTCACTTGAGGTCCACACACCTTCAGCAATATTTCTCATTTGTGACAAATGCAGTAATCTAGAATTCTTTCACTATTTAGCTTAATTGTTATCCACTCCCTTCTATGCACACCTCCTTTAGGACAATGCTAGAAAAACAAAACCTTATAAATAGACAGTATTCCATCAGTGTAGAATATAGAATGCTCTTTTAAGGTGCCATGGAAAGGACAAAATATTGTCTCCCATTTAATAATCACTCTAATTAAAGTTAATGACTAAGTTGTAGAATATGCCTTATTTTACAAAAAAAGGTCTAAATTTCCTTGATTTCAATTATTTATAAAGACTGTATAAGTGTGTGGCTTGCATTGTCTGAATATTAAATTCAGGTTGATGGATGAGAATCAGAAATTATTATGATATAGGGTTATTTTCCAGGGATTCTTATTTCCCTTCTTCGAGAATGAAGTGCTCAGTCAATTATTTTTGTCTTTCAAAAATCATTTTACAAATGAAAGATGATTGAGGAGATAGATATGTTTAATTTGATTTAAACATTACCCAATGTGTACATATGCCAAAACATCATATGATATCTAATTATTATGAACAATATCTAGATTTCTATATCATTTAGAAAACAAAGTAAAATATATTTATTTAACTGTGGTGGAATAAAAATTGTGATAGAAATATAAATAGATACAATTGATAAATTGATCACAATGAGCCATTAGTATACACTGCTCATGTTAATCATTAAAAAATAAAGTTTCATAAAAAATTTTGAATTTTCAAATTTTTATATGTGTATTTCAAGTCCATGAAATTTTATTAAAATTTTGTTATGTAAGAGCTGTTTCCTTTTTTCCCACTCTTGGTTCTGTATTTTCAAGTGTCCTGTAAATATTGTTTCATTGTTGTCTGGATGAGAACCATCTATATTTACAGTGAAGGACCTTGGATGAGAGTCAGAAAATGAACCTGCTTAGTCCCATGTCACTTGTCAGCTGCTACATTCAGAATGTGTGCAAATTCCACTACTTCTTGCATATGTACACAATTTATGTGGTACCTACACATATTTTGGTAATTACTAAAATATCATTGTTGCATGTTTTTTTGATAGGGAATTCCTTAATTATGGAAATAGCAAGTTCATTATGAATACACTTTTCAAATAGCATTGGAACTCAGAATGATGTAAAATTCCTAAAATTGTCTCAATTGAAGAAAGTAGGAAAACAGTAACATCAGGTCACTAAATCATTTAGTGGAGTGACATGAAAATTATCATTATCATCATAATCTATAATAATAACATGCAATTTTTGCTTTGACAATATTTTGTATGCACATTGTGTTTCAATCACAAAGAAAGTTCATATTATGCCTGTTCCTATTCAACGCAGTTGTATCAACTGAACATCACTACCTTGCCAATTTGAGATGCACAGAACTAACTTACAGAAATAGAAATAATAAATGAAGCTGACTGGATTCAAAATGAAATAGTTTCTTTTAAAATTTTATTTAATTTTTACCTTTCATTAATCTATGTAACTTGTACAAAGGGGTACAACAATACAGCTGACTGCTATGTTGTGGTCCCTGTACTCCTCCTCCTCTTAATCCTCACCTTGACAATAACTTAGAAATGTTTAGAAACGTTTTGAGGGTCTCATCTTATGCTTTCATGGGGACTAGAGTTCATGTGGGGAGGAAAGCAAAACTTGGATAAATTATCTAGGATCCTGAATACAATCCAAAACATAAATTTCACACCATCTAACTACATCTTCCCATCTAACTACACACAGTTATGTCTTCCCTGATGAGAAAAAGTCTCTGATGATGCGCCCTCCTTCCAGTATCTCCCTCAGTACTTACCAGTTTAAGCTTCTCTCCAGGGTCATGACAAGGGGCTGGAGATCCAGTCTTTCATCTGTGTCATACCCACAGTGAGCTATGGATCCTTCCTGTGGCTCCATATGAATACAATGTGAGATGGAAGCTTCCTGATACTGACAAACAAGGGAAGGAGAAACACTGCTCTGTAGCCCAGTGGAATGGAACCATCAAGGTCTGGAGGTACAGGCTAATTATGACCTTGGGAATCAAATGCAAGAGATTATAATTAGTCAAATTATTCCATGTTTCCCCAGTCACTAAGGGCTTCTTAATATTCATAGAAGAAAAGGAAATGAAAGTTCACCGAAGTTTTGGGCTCTTCCTCTTCTCATGGAGGACTTCTGAATGTTTTTTATTGAATATGTTTGTTTTTATTCATTTTAAGATTTCCAAGTCGTGTTTCACTTTTATTTTTATTGCTTATTAATATGCTTATTTAAAAATTACTATTTTTATGTATACTATAAACAGACTTGGAGGCTTACAGCTTCAAGCTCTGAGAATGTGAGATTTATGCATCTGGGCCTTAGAAGCCAGAGTCTGTAGCAATAGTTGTTCTTTCTGTGGCCTCTGACTTTTGGTGGTCAAACACTTGACACAGCATGAGAACCTCAACTCTAAAGCAATAGCTAGTGCTACAGCAACTAAGTCTTGAGTGTCTGGACACTCATCCTTTTCAGTAGCTAGTGTTGTAGCTCTTGAATTTTGGTGGTTGGGACACACAGACTAAAGATTTGCAATTCATAGGAACCCTTCTAGTGATCTGGGCTCACTGTGTTCCACACTTGGAACTTCATATCTTTCTACTTTCTGCAGTCTTGACCTTCTGCCTCATCTCATCTTTCATATAGTTCCACTGACTTAATTTTCTACACTGCCTTTACATACCACCACTTCTGGCTACGGTGTTCTGCCCTCTCTGGAACTCTTCACTTCTGTTATTACTTCTGCCACTTTGGTATTACTGTTTCCACTGTCAAGTTCACAACTGTTGTCCTTTGCTGCAACACTGCAGCTTCTCCTGTGCATGTTACCCATCACAGTTCAAGCTGAGAGTCCAATCAAAGGCATTCCATGTGGTCAAATCAAAATTCCCAAATTGCCACAACCACTGCTTCTTGCTGAGTTACTGAGGATCTGATCCTACACCCATGTTTAGTAAGAGTGGTTGTAGGGTCATGAAATTCCATGTGGATTTGCTTGCCTAGAGTACTGCCTTGAAAGGAAGATACAGGTTGTCTGTAGTGGCCATGGCTGGAGCAAGGTCTCCTAAGGAGGAGTTGTTGGTGTTCAGCAGCAGCGGTTGTAGTGGCCTCTAAAGCTGCTGTAGTGTTCTCAGAGTAATCAGGAAGTATCAAAAGCACCAGGATTGAGAAGAGACTGCTCAGCTTCCTGTTCTCTTCTAGAGGCTGCTGGGCATAGGGTAAAAGTCTATCTATTGCGGTTCAAATGCTTGAAAGGCATTCTCCATGGTTTCACTCATTCACAGAAAAAACTATCATGTAGGTTGCTTACAATAAAGACTTCAGGAAAGTTCAATACAGAGTTAGCATTCTCAACATCATTTAACAGTACATAGTTACATTTATAATGCTATATATAACAACATTTATAATTGCTATAATAACATAATAGCAATGCATAACAGTGCCAAAAACCCTCTTCCATGCCTGGAGGAGGGGAGTAGTTGGGTCCTTCCAGCTGTCTCCTATGGTGCTATGGTGGTGGGAGTCAGACCTGACTGTCAGGAGAATGAGCACTTTTCTAAGCACCATAACAAGGTGTTTGATCAGGAATATATGAAAGATTCTCTGAGTGTTTTGAGGGATGAAATTCTGAGACATATGAAGGATTTTTTTGTTCCTGTACTGCTTGGAAAACTTTTGAAAAATAGAAGATAAGGCAAAATGGATTCCAATATACAAGCACCCACTGCTGTCTATATATTTTGAGTATTGGAAAAGTAACATAACCACACTTGAGGTCTATAACCTTTAGCAATATTTCTCAGCTGAGACAACGATGTTTTAAATCAGTGTGAGATCCTGAGTTCAACCGCTTTCAGAATTGGCTTCTGTGTAATTCACTTCCTTTTATACACACAGCTTTTGATACACTCAAGTAAATATAATAGAAGACCAAGAACATTACACATAATAATGTCACAATCAGCAGTGGTGGGGGGGAAGGAGGAAGCAGGGGGCAGAGGGGAGAAATAGCCCAAAGTATGCACATATGAATAAATGAATAAAGAAAAAAAAGAAGGGGGGGCGGGGTGGGGGGCGGGGGTGGGTGCAGCCGCTGCGGAGCTGCTGCTCGGCGCGTTTTGCATGAAGATGGCGGCTCCCACCGCCAGCAAGTCAGCCTCCCTGGTCTGTAACAACAAGCCTGCTTTCCCGGAGCTGGATTTCAGGTCCGGAGCTCGGGTGGAGGAATTGAACAAACTCATCCAAGAATTTACGAAGCACGACCAGCGGGAATATGATGATCAGAGAGCGCTGGAGATTCACACCGCCAAGGATTTTATCTTTTCCATGCTGGGAATGGTGCAAAAGCTGGACCAAAAACTTCCGGTGGCTAATGAGTACCTGTTGCTCTCTGGAGGAGTCCGGGAAGGTGTGGTGGACCTGGACTTAGATGAGTTGAACGTCTATGCCCGGGGCACTGACTATGACATGGACTTTACCCTTTTGGTGCCAGCCCTAAAGCTGCATGACCGTAATCAGCCTGTGACACTCGATATGCGCCACTCAGCCTTGTGCCCCTCCTGGCTGAGCCTTCGGCTTTTTGATGAGGGGACAATCAGTAAATGGAAAGACTGCTGCACCATTGTAGACCACATCAACGGTGCCACCAACTACTTCTTCTCCCCCACCAAAGTGGCCGACCTGTTCTATGACTCCATCAGCATTGTCCTATCAGAGATACAGAAGAAGCTCCAGCGAGGGATGCCAAAGGTGGAAAAAGTAGAAAAAAATGGGACCATCATCTCCATCATTCTGGGCGTGGGGAGCAGTCTCATGTTGTATACATGTCCCTGTTGTATCTTTCAAAGGTTGGCCTGCAGTGGCCCAAAGCTGGCTTATGGAGAACCATTTTTGGGATGGGAAGATTACCGAGGAAGAGGTCATCAGTGGGTTTTATTTGGTGCCTGCTTGCTCCTACAAGGGTAAGAAGGACAATGAATGGCGGCTCTCTTTTGCCAGGAGTCAGGTGCAATTGAAGAAGTGCATCTCTAGCAGTCTCATGCAGGCTTACCAGGCCTGCAAAGCCATCATCATTAAACTCCTGTCCCGGCCCAAGGCTACAAGTCCCTATCATCTGCGGAGCATGATGCTCTGGGTGTGCGACAGACTTCCTGTCAACTACTTGGCTCAAGAAGACTATGCAGCCCACTTTTTGCTGGGCCTCATTGATGACCTGCAGCACTGTCTGGTCTACAAGATGTGCTCCAATTATTTCATCCCTCAGTGCAACATGCTGGAGCACCTGTCGGAGGAGACGGTCATGCTCTATGCCCGAAAGCTCTCCTCTGTCCACTCGGGTCTGGCAGAACACTTGCGCACCGCCATCGAGCACGTCAAGGCAGCCAACCGACTGACGCTGGAGCTCCAGCGGCAAGGCAGCACCACCAGCATCCCCTCCCCGCAGTCTGACGGAGGGGACCCCAACCAGCCTGATGACCGACTGGCTAAAAAACTGCAGCACCTAGTGACTGAGAATCCGGGGAAGTCCATCTCGGTCTTTATTAACCCTGATGATGTCACAAGGCCCCATTTCAGAATTGATGATAAATTTTTCTGAGTCTTTTGCTGACACACACCTATCCCCCACCCTCTTCTAAAACCTCTCATAACATATAGTGTGGCTTGTGATTCTGTCCTGTTTTTTACATATTCAGTGTAGATTGGTTTTGTCAAGAACAAATTTTATGTTTCCTGGTTCTGCAGGATGGTGCAGGCTCTGAAACAGTATCTTACTATTTCATATTCTGCCTCTGAATTTGCTGTTTACGTTTTGTAGTTATTGTTACATAGTTTTGTTTAATAATTTGTTAATGTTATTTTTAAGGAGAACTTGAGCCATAGATGAAAATGCCCACAAATCCTTTGCTTTTTTTCTGTTTCATACTTGGTACAAATTTGTTAATGGGTCTTGGGAAACAAATCTCTTTCTGACACTTCAGAATTCTCTGTTTTTTGTTTTGTTTTTCTCTTAATTTTTCTAATAAGTCTTCACCACTGTGGATATTTGAGAATCTGAACCTGGGAACTACTTGGCATGTTGGCTGGCTTTCTTTCTTCAGCCAGAGTACCTTCCCGCTTTTCCACCAAACAATGTAAACTTTGAAAGTAATAATGCCACAAATTGTGTTTTGGAGCAACTTCTTTGAATGTAATTGTTCTCAAATAAGTGAACATTGGATGGTTTGGAGAGTGTGTTTGATAGCTTTCCAAGCAGAATTAAGGTTTCCAAATGTTATTTTTAGAGTGTGTAATTATTTGAAGCCTTATTTAAATCCTATAAAAGAACATACCATTATAATTGTTATTTGCACTAATGAATTCTTTGCCATTGTCAGTTGAAATGTGTGTTTCAGTATAAATTAACATCCACTCTTGAAATGCTGTCATATTTTCATTTAGCCCATTTCTCTCGGTCAATAGAATGATTCTTTGCATTTGTTTAGTTCTCCTTTGATTGTGGGGTCCTGTTTTGCCCTCTTTGATATTCCTAGTTCCTGTCTTACTCAGAGAAATTTTTAAAGCTTTATATCTGTTCATTGACTCTCTCTAAAGCTGGGGAGGATACATACTTGATTAAGTAGGAGTCTTTGTATTTATTTCTTTTTGGAATTCCAGAGGTAAAGTTTTTTTTTTGATTTGTTTTGTTTTGTTTTAATAAACTTCCTTTACTTCTCATGAGATTTTTGAGGAAAACAAGCAGGAAGAATTTATTACCCCCCAATTGAAGATACCAGATCTGTCCAAAAGCAGGAACCAGGAAGTACCTGTGGGTAGTGGCATTGGAATGGAGGTGTCATTTCTTCATGAATGAAATTTCTTGCCAGGTTTAGGTACTGCAAGGCATTGGCTCCCTATTTTGATATGGACTCATGGCAAACTGGTGTTCAAGGGCTCAGAGAGCCTGCTAATCTCCCAAAGGACATTCATGATTTTTACTATTGGAAAAGTCAAGCAACATACTGGTTTTGGTCTTGAATGCCCAGATTTATAGGTTGGATTTTGGCCATTGGAATTAGGCATATATGGTCTTGGGTATTTGCATGGGAATTAATGTAATGCTTATAAATGAAAATGAAATTATTCAGCAATCTTAAGACAAATGCAAAGGTAATAATAAAAAAAGAAACATTAAAAAAAAAGAAAAAAAGAAGCAGTCAAATTACCTTTGTATATTATAAGACAAATGGACAAATTCCTTTTATTTAGAGTAAAGGAAATGATTTTATGCAGCCATGAAGAAGAACGAAATGTTATCATTCGCTGGTAAATGGATAGAATTGGAGAACATCATTCTGAGTGAGGTTAGCCTGGCCCAAATGACCAAAAATTGTATGTTCTCCCTCATATGCGGTCATTAGATCAAGGGCAAACACATAAGGTGATTGAACTTTGATCACAAGATAAAAGCGGGAGCACACAAGGGAGGTATGAGGATAGGTAAGACACCTAAAAAATGAGCTAGCATTTGTTGCCCTCAATGCAGAGAAACTAAAGCAGATACCTTAAAAGCAACTGAGGCCAATAGGGGAAGGGGACCAGGAACTAGAGAAAAGGTTAGATCAAAAAGAATTAACCTAGAAGGTAACACACATGCACAGGAAATTAATGTGAGTCAACTCCCTGTATAGCTATCCTTATCTCAACTAACAAAAACCCTTGTTTCTTCCTATTATTGCTTATATTCTCTCTTCAACAAAATTAGAGATAAGGGCAAAATAGTTTCTGCTGGGTATCGAGAGGGTGGCAGGGAGAGGATGGGGTCTGAGTGGGTGGTAAGGGAGGGTGTGGGGGCAGGGGGAAGAAATGACCCAAGCATTGTATGCACATATGAATAATCAAAAGAATAAAAATTTAAAAAAAAGAAATGAAAGTGTGTAACAATAAAAGCAGTTGGAAAAAAGAGTAGCAAATTCAAAAGTCCCTAGCCAGCTTCAAAAAAGAACTACAGAAGGAAAATATTACAGCAGAAAAGTAGTGTGAGGAGCAGCCATATGGTATTAAAGGAAAACATATTTAAAGAAGACATTTGAAGGCAACCACATAATTTGCTCCTATGATAGGCTTATTACTGTCTTCCCAATTGAGCTTGATCTGATAAGAACCAGCATCTGAACCTTCTCTGAAACTTTTTTTTTTGCAGTACTGGGGCTTGAACTCAGGGCCTACACCTTGAGCCACTCCACCCGCCCTTTTTGGTGAAGGCTTTTTCAAGATAAGCTATTGGCCAGGGCTGGATTCAAACCATGACCCTCCTGATCTCTGCCTCCTGAGTAGCTAGGATTATAGGCATGAGCCACCAGTGCCTGGCAATTTGAAACTTTTTGAAGAGCTCATTATTAGTCTGACCCATCAAAATCAAAATTCTGGTAGTGAGATGCAGTCATCAATATTTTTAGATTCTTTACATGTTTCAAGTGAAAACCAAACCTGAGAAGCAGTGATATGTACCCTGGTTATAATGTCATTAACTAGATAACTTTGGTGAGATTGTTAATGAATATATGCACATACTTTGATAAAGGCTAAAAAAGTAAGATAAAGAGAGTTTAACATTTCACTTGGAAATCAGGGTAATTGCTCAGAAAATAGAGATTGTCTAGGTATAATAAAATAGTTATGATGCTTACAAGGAAAAAGGAATAGTAATATTAGGGATTGTGTGAATTCAGGAAGTCTCATATAATTTCATTAAGGAAAAATTAAAGGAGACAGTATTCATACATGAAACAGAGTGGAGTAAAAGCCATACGTCATAAAATGTGTAACCAAGACGGAGGATAGGAAGGTCTAGATGACTGGCTTAAAACCAAACTGTAGAAAGGATGGAAAAGGTAGTGAGATTAGAGTTTCAGTAAGAAGATAATGAGATTTCAATTGTTCTGCTTTGAAGTTTAAATAAGGTACGTTTGATGTCCCTATTCCTAAAGCTGTGGATGAAAGGATTCAACATGGGGTCATGAGAATGTTCATCAGTGAGGCCTCTGCACTGTTTCTAGAAGAATGTGACACAAGGTACACTCCAATGGCTGTTGCATAAAATAAGCAAACCACAGAGAAGTGAAATCCACAGGTGGAGAAGGCTTTATACATCCCAACTGATGGTATTTTCATAAGAGAGGAAATAATTTAATAATTTCCCCTGAGATGGGGAAAACTCCACAGACAGTAGCAAGAAAATACTGGCCAATGTTAGTAGAGATGATGGCAGAACAGGTAAGATTAAGGAGTTGAGAAGAACCACAATAAAAATTAGAAATCTCCACACCTTTGAAGTATTTAAATTGTAACAGAATCACATTGTGTATTGGGCATCCCAAAATGCTAACCAAATAAGACAACAAAGCTAAGAGTCCACAGAGTTGAAGGTTAATAACAATGAGGTAGTGCAGGGGGTGACACATGGCCACAGACTGGTCATAAGACATCACATTCAGAAGCATGTCATCCATATTTCCAAATATGATGAGAAGAGACATCTGTGTCAGGCAGCACGCATAGGAAATAACCCTGCTGTGAGTTTGGATGCTTGCAATCATTCTGGGATTGTGGTGAAGGTCAAGCAGATGTCAGTCAAAGATAGATTAAAGAGGAAGAAGTACATGGATGACTGGCGATGGGAGTCCCAGCTGATAATCAGGATGATGAGCAGGTTCCCAAGCACTGGGACCAGGTACATGGACAGGAATCGGCCAAAGAGTATGGGCTGAAGTTCTGGATCTTCTGAGAGCACCGTGAGATGGAATTCTATGACCTGTGTTAGATTTTGTGCCTCTTTACTGTTTGAAACTTTTGAAAAAGGAATTTCATTGGAAATGTAGCTACAAAGAGACAGGCATTCACTACTCTGTGTATGTTTTAAATCCATGTCACAAAAAATAAAACATTCTCTTTTTATTTCCACACACCTTCAGCAATATTTCTGACTTGTGACAAACTCAATAATTTAGAACTGTTTCATTACTGGTTTCTTTTCTATCCATCCCCTTCTATGCACATTTACTTTAGGATCTCTCAGGTGAGCAGCATCAGAAAACCAAGCCCATGATCTTGATAAAATACAGACTACTTTTAAGATGACATGGAGAGGGAAAACTATCCTTTACCTGTAAAAATAATTATTTTTCAGGAATGCATATATAAGTTTTTCTCTATGTATTTTATTTGTATGCTAATAAAATACATAATATAATACAAACCATATATTATATAACATATATAATATATAATAATACATGCATTATTTATACAAATAGGTTTTGTTGTGATACTTTCACACTTGCATACAATGTATCTGGAGGAAATTCACCACATTTACCCTCCACCTTTCCCTATTCTCCCCCTTCTTAAAACAATTTCAACAGGTTTCGCAGTTCTATTTTTATAAAAGGTATAAAGTACGCTAATCATATTGCACCCCCTTCACCATCTACTTTTACCCCCACACTCCCTCTGCTACCTATTCCCAAACATGACCTGTTTTGCATTCATGTGGTTTATTTTTTAAAGACTAGGTTCTACATTTGAGAGAGAACAATTGATATTTGTCTTTCTCATCCTGCCTTATTTCACTTAGCATGATGCTTTCTAATTCCATCTATTTTCCTGAAAATGACATAATTTCTTTCTTCTTTATGACTGAATAACACTCCATTGTGTATATGGAGTACTTACCACATATGCATGTAATGTATTTTCTTTATTCATTCTTTGGTTGATGGGAACCTAGGCTGATTCGACATTTCTGCCACTGTGAATAGTGCTGGTATAAACATGCGTGTGTAGGTATCTAAACCTGACTGTTGATTTAAATTCATTTGGATATATGCCAAGGAGTGGTATAGCAGGATCATATGGCAGCACTATCTTTACTGTTTAAGGAACCTCCGTACTGATTTTCAGAGTGGCTTCACTAATTTATATTTGCACCAACAGTGCGTAAGTTCCCTTTCCCCCTACATCCCACTAGCACTTGTTGTTTGTTTTCTTGATAATAGCCATACTGAGTGGTATAAAGTGTAATCTCAGTATTGTTTTATTGGCATTTCCATTAGGGATAAGGACGTTGAACGGTTCTTAATGTATTTATCAACTTTTTAATAATTTCTTCTTTTTAAGAACTGTCAGTTCAAGTCATTTAATTGGACTTATTAATTAGATTGTTTATTCTTTTGCTGTTAAATGTTTAGAATCCTTTATATACTCTATATATTAATCTTTTATCCAGTGAATAGCTGGTAAATGTTTTCTCCCATTCTGTAGGGCTTTTGATTCGGCAATTGTTTCCTTGCTTTGCAGAAGCTTTTTTACTTTGACTTGATGCTATTCTCTTTTTTAATTTTCATTTTTAGTTTCTGAGCAACTGGTGTTCTAGGAATTACCTATGCCTATATCTTCAAAGGTTTTACTTAAATTTTTAATCTAGTAGCTTCAAAGTTTCAGATCTTACAGTAAGATTTCTGATCCATTTATAATTGATGTTTGTGCAAGGTAAGATATAGGGGCCTAGCGTTTGTCTTCTACATGTGTATATACAGTTTTCCCAGTATTGTAGAGACTTTCTTTTCTGCAATGTAGTTTTTAGGGGCCTTTACCAAAAATCAGATGGCTGTAACTGTGTAGGATTATTTATGGATTGTCTACTTCATCAGTCTTCATCTCTGTTTTTGTGTCAGTACTGTGCTGTGTTTGTTACTATGGTTCTCTAGTACAATTTGAAGTTAGGTTTTGTGTGACCTCCAGCATTGCTCACTTGCTCAGGATTTATTTGGTTGTTTGGGATATTTTGTGCTTTTGAATAAATTTTAGAATTGATTTTTCTATTTCTGTGAAGAATATTATAAGAATTTTGATGTCTCATTAGAAATGTTAGAAGCAAGGAGGGTATGGAATGATGTTTTTTAAGCTGTGAAAGGAAATAACTGTGAAAGTAAATTTCCTTACCCATCAAAGCTGTCATTCACAATTGAAAAAGAAATAAAAACTTAGCATGATTTTAAGAAGTACAGCAATTTATGGCCACTAAACCAACACTGCAGAAGACACTAAAAGGAATTCAATACAGAAGTAGAACATAAACACAAACATGAAAATATGGAACAAATAAATCTCATCAGAGTAGTAGATAAGCAAATGAAGAGTAAGGGAGAATCAAACATTACAAAAAAAATCACAAAATTGCAAGAACTACTATATACCTTTTTATAATAAACCTGAATGTTAATGGTCTCCATCCTTCAATCAAAGGTACAGTGTGGTAGAATGGATCTTTTGTCTACTAGAAGCGCACTTCCCTGGCAAAGACAAATACATGCTTAAAGTGAAAGGATGGAAAAAGGTCTTCCAAGCAAATGCACCTTGAAACCAATCAGGAATAGCCATACTCACATCTGACAGAGAAGATTTAAAACAAGAGTTATTCAGAAGAGACAAAGAAGTCACATCATATTGATAAAGATAGCAATCCATCAGAAGGATTTTACTATTACTGGAAATATATATGCACTGAATTTTGGCACACCCAATTTCATAAAGAAAACTCTACTTGGCACAGAAGCTCAGATAACTCACATCACAATAGTAGTAGATGACTTAAATATTCCACTTTTACCAATACATAGGTCATCCAGACAAAAAAAATCAACAAAGGGATATCAGAAATAATGGAAACTACAGATCAAAGGGGCTTAGTAGATACCTATAGAATATTTCACCCAAGAGTCACAGAATATACATTCTTCTAAGCACCCTTTGAACTTTCTCCAAAACTGAAGTTTTAGGACATAAAGCAAGTCTTAATAAATATAAGAAAATTGAAAGAACTTCCTGTATTTTATTAGACAACCACAGCCTAAAACCAGATATCAATAATAAAAGAGAGTATAGAAAATATTTTAACATATTGAGATGAACTATTTGCTACTTGACTAGCTATTTGATTAGTGGGTCACTGAAGAAATAAGGGAGGGAATAAAAATTTCTAGAAACAAATAAAAATGCAAACAAAACTTAACAGAACCTATGGGACACAGAAAAGGCAGTGCAAGTGGAAAATTTATAGCCATGAGTGCCTATATTAAAAATCAGAGAAATTTCAGATAGATAACCTAATAATGCATCTTAAGCTCTTAGAGAAACAAGAACAAGCCAAATCTAAAAGTAGTAGATAGAGTGAAAGATAAGGGAAGAAATGTAAACTACAGGAATAGTACAAAGAACTGATGAAAAAAAATTTGGTTTTTTGAAAAGATAATATTGATAAACCTTTAGGCAAATTAAACAAAAATAATTCTAATTAAAAGAAATTTAGAAGCAGTCAAATACACCTTATTTTATTCTAAGGCAAAAGGTCAAATTTCCTTAATTTATATTATTTATAAAGACTATTTAAGTGTTTGGCTTGCATTATATGAACACTAATAAAACTTACTTGCTTTGCTGTTGAAAATAATGCTAAATTCCCATTTTGTTCCAGGGTTTTTTTAACTTATTCATTTCTGATTTCTCTCTTTCAAGGATGAAAGTGTTCACTCAAATTTTGTCTTTCCAAATCATTTAACAAATGAAAAATTATTGAAGTTATATATATATTTAACCTGATTTAAATATTACACAATGTATATGTATGTCAAAATATTATTACTATATTTAATATTTCTATGTATCTGTTAAGATACAAAATAAAACATATTTATTGAACTTACATCATTTTCTTTGGTGGACTTCAAATTTTGATGAACATTAAATACATGTAACCATTCACTGTTTAGAAAACCCTTTGAAATTTTTAATTTTTTCACAGATTTGTTTGTTTTAAATCCATATAATCTCCCTAGAAGATATGTTATGTAAGGCAGTCCTTTGATTTTCCACCCATCCTTGATTTGGTGTTCTTGAGTGACCTGTTAATACCACTTGTTCGTTTTTCTGATGAGAATTCTCCTTATTTATAGTTGAGGAATATTCCTTGAGAGAAAGCCTCAAAGTCCAGGATGCAGTCCCAAAATTCTTATGTCTAATTTTTATATTTTCTTATCAGTACTTCCTGACACTTGAATTGCAATTCTCTTCAGATAGATTAAGGCAACTCTGCTTCATTATTTTGTTAGAACACACTATGATTAAATGTGGGATAAGGAAAAAGAGAAAATGAGAAAGAAACCAACACACAGTCTGTTTGCTCACTGTAAAAAGGGGTTAATAATTACCCCCTACAATTATTGTAAGTTAAAAATCCTTTTAAATACAAAGATGAGTGTTTGTAAGTATCACAAATATACTCATCTGTGGATATTTATTAAATATTCAGGTACCCTGCATTCACTGAAATCAATTTTATAAAAACATCTTTTTTTGTTGTACTGGGGGCTGAACCCAGTGCCTCTCACATACTAGTCAAGTGCTCTACCATTTGAGTCATGCCAACATACCTAACCAAAATATCTGTGTGTGAATTTTTTCATGATCCACTAGTTAGAGAAGATAACTACTGCCCTAGAATAATCCCTCACATCTGGAAAATGATTCTTTAATATTACTTATTACTACTTTCAGTGAGATTCACTGCTAATATTAGAACATGGGATTTAAGTAATGAATTCTTCAGAACTGCCATCTCAGAGATACTAGAATTATCCCTATAAGATGTCAGTTCTTAGGGATCCGTGTATTAATCCATTCTTCTGCACACTTGTCTTGCAAAAAATAAATACTACAGAATTTTTGGGTATTATTCCTATCAGTCTTTGTGTCAGTATTAATTTATGTATCCATAAACAGTTTTCCTTAAAAATTGTCCCCAAAGTACATCAAATTCACCCAAGTAAAGTACAAGTAAATACTTATTTACCATGAAATGTACTTGATTATATTGGCAAATATTTTCCAATCTCCCTGTGACCTGCATGAATCTAATTCAAAGGTTTTTAGTTGATGTACAGCCTTACCTTAAGGAGGGACATCATTTAATCTTTGAGTTCAGTATTTTAAAAATCTTTCAAAAGTACTTGTGCCTTTTGTATATCATACTTTGATGACTTCTATGTAAAGTGAATGTGGAAGATACTTATTTGATATCCAAAAGTGAGGAAAGTTCAGTTTTACTATTGATTATGCAATTTGTTGTCCCCCAAAATACCAGCAGTTATCATTATTTACACCTTCTTACCATATAGCCCTACAATGTCTTTTGTAATAATCCTTCCATGATAATTCACCAAGAAATTTCAAATTGTATGGGAATAATATTTCATCTTTGCTCCAGTATTGTTAGTAGACAGTGGATGAGATGTGAGTCAGGGATAAGCATCTAAACCCCATGCCACTGACTTGCTATTATTTGCAGAATGTGTGTAAATCTCTTCAACTTGTGCTCCTACTGCTTAATGGAAATATGGAGATTATTGCACATTTACACAGTATGTGTGGCACCAAAGTTAGCTTGGAAACTAGTTATATATCATCATTGTGTGTTTTGTAAAAAGGGAATTATATCATTATGGAAACAGCAAGTTTATTGATGGATACACTTTCAAGGGGAATTGGATCCAATACTAATGTGAACTTCTGCCTTAGTCCAATTCACAAACTTTATCTAACCATTGTCTTTCTGCCTCTTTTTTCTATCCATGAAAATCACTGACATGATATTATTTGTAGATACTGTTAAATGGAATTGTAGTTCCATGCATCCAGTACATAGACACAACCAAGAACTATTTTATATCATCTCTAGTCTTAATGGGTATTCCTGAAAGGGATGAGGGTATAGCAAGAAGATACAAGGTATGTTAAGATAAACTGATTACATCCACCATTTGTGAGTCAAGTAAGAATCTACTCAATGCTTAACAGAGAATTCTCTGATGCTTGACCTGTAACAAGCTCAGTACACGCTCTGATGACTCAGAAATGAAATAGACTTAGTGAAATACATAGCACATAGTTGTATAAGGAAAGTAAAATATCGCATTATAGAAACAGGAAAACAGTAACCTCAACTCAGAATATTTCAGTTGAGTGGCATGAAGATTAATCTGATCATGAATAGTAATAATGATGTTTAATTTTTTTGTTACCAATACTTAACACACCAATAGCATATTAGTCACACATTTGTTTCTACTCAATGTTGTTATATCAATTAGTAATCAACTCTGATAACCACCCTGAGTTACAGAGATACTAATAGCCTGCTTAGTGTACAGAAATAATAAATGAAGCTGACTAGATTAAAGATTAAGTTGTTTCTGGGCCTGAGGGATTGACATTTTTCATTTTTCCCAGGCATCAGAATTTATCAGATTTACTTTTTGTAGGGTACTAACTTAGCAATACTACAATAAATCTATGAAGCCATATCTTATGTTATGAATTGTAAAGTACTACATTGTGTCAGACTATCAGATCTATATTATTTTTATTAGTCTAGCGATCCAGAGGTCTTAACCATAGATACATCTGAGGTATGTTTTAAAAGTATATGCTGTTTCCTAAATAGGAATGAAGTGAATACTTTACTTATGTCTTCTCTTGTGATTAAATGAGTGAGCTGATTTAAAATAGATGAAGGTATGGACAACTTCAAGAGTGGTGGGCAAGCCAACAAAGAGTTATGTGCTGAATTATTATGTGCCTACTGTTTTAGTGATCTATGGCTCTCCTTCCCATTGTGGATGGAACTTGTGTCGCCCATTGTTCTGCAGTGAAATCTCCCAGGAACCCATAGTAGGAAGAACCCAGTAAACAAGGGACTTTTTCTGGAGTGAGAGAAGCTAGTGTCCTTTATCAGAGAGCTCACTTCAAGCATGGCTTCACTTTTTGCTACTGACCATCTTGGGGGATCTTTTCACTCAAATTCTGTACTCCTTCCTTTCTCTGGGGAAATGGAGGTGGCATTTGTGACTTGGACAAAACTAGTTAGAAAAACGGAATCAATCTGCATTCAACACACAGCTCAGAAACATGCACTCAGGAATTCTGCAATAATTGTTCGATATGTTATGGCTGCTGTTTTTATTCTCTTCACCTTTATAATTTAGGAAGGTATAGGAAAGTTTTGAGGAAATCATTCTATGCTTTCATGGGTGAAGTGGGTATAGGGAGTATCACCCATGCTGGGAAGAAAACAAAACTATGAGTAAGTTATCTGGGACCCCCAAAACAACCCCAAACATAAATTCACATTCATACAGCACTAATTTAGCATGCCATTATTTTCCCATCTGACAACACAAACAGTCATGTGTTTCCTGATGAGGAGAAAACAATGTTTCAGGTGACCTTTCCTCTATCCAACTACTCCCTCAGCATTTACTGGTTTAAGTTTCTTCTGTCCTGGGTTATGATCAAGGGCTGTTGGTGCAAAGCAACTGTCCTGCCTTGTGGCCATAGAAGACTCTGGCTCCTTCCTCAGGCTTGATATAAATACAATGTGAGATGGAGGATTTGTGATGGTGACAACCATAAGAAGGGAAACAGTGATGTGTAGCTCACTGGAATGGATCAATCAAATTGATGATCTGGAGGCAGATGCTAATTATTGACAATAGAAAGTGGAGGCACAGAACTACATAATTAGTGAAATTTGTCCATATTATCTCATTCTCTCAGGACTTCTTAATATTAGTAGAAGCAAAAAAGAAGAGAAATGAATACTCAGTTTTTAGTCCTTCTTCGACTGGGGGAAGCTTGGAATAGTTTTCACTGAATTCATTCTTGTTCATTCTTTTTAAATAGATGCACATGTGTTTTATTCCCATTTTTATATATTAGAGATGTACACTAAAAACCCTATCATTTTCACATTTTTATATGTACCACTATCACCAACATCCATTGTTTCAGAAATATTCAAATTTATAAACTAAAACTTTGTTTTTTTAACAATGAAAAGTATGTTTTATTTATTTATTTTTAAGAATTCCCAATGATTTATTTATTTATCTTCTTATTGTTGTACTGGGGACACATTGTGACACTTACAAAAGTCTTACATTACATCTTAGTTAAACTTACCCTTTTTATCATTATTTATTCACCCTCTCCCCATTCTTAGAACAGTTTCAACATTTTCATACATGAGTAAATCATATTTGTACCATATTCACTATATTATATCCTTTCCTTCAGTCCTCCCCCTCAAAACTGAAACTTTATATCCATTAAACAAACCTCCCATTCCTCATTCTGCCATCTGTGGCAATGATCATTGTAGTAGGAAACAGGATGAAGAATTAAACCTTAAAATTTACAAAGATAATGTTAAACAAGTCCAGATGTTTTCTTCACCATACCCAATCATCCTCTCTTTTCCCCTCCTTCTGCAGTTGATTGTCCACAATCAAGCCTTCCATTTATGTTCAGATCACTGATTATTTTAGGTCTAGATTCTCCATATGAGAGAAAACACATGACAGTTGTCTTTTTCAACTTGACTTAGTTTGCTTAACAAGATGATCTCCTTTTCCATCAATTTTCCTGCAAATGACATATTCTTATTTTTATTTATGGCTGATAATACTCTATTGTGTTTTATATAGCACATAGTCTTTTTTCTCAGCATGTAACAGTTGTACAGCAGTGATATGTTGTGATATATACTTATGTTCTTACAATATATCTTACTTTGATTTACCGCATACTTCATTCTCCTTCTTCTCCTCCTTCTTAGAACAATTCAACAGTTTCATTCTTCCTCTCTCATATATTAATACAAAATACATACACAATATTCACCCTCATTCACCCTTTCCTTATGCTCAGCCCTTTCCACTGGTATTCACCCTTGGAAAATACCTGTGTTACCCTTCTGTCTTTTGTTTTTGTAAAGTGTATATTGATTGTACAAAGGGGCTTTACCTTGGTACTTCAGGCTTAGATATATCATGATTTAATAAAATTAACTCCCCATTACTTACTCTTTCTCAATTACCCTCCTCCCCTAATATTCAGCAGCATTTGGTGCTATATATTATGTTGTATTCATATATAGATGGGTTATTTCAAGATTTTTCATTATCTAACATTTTCTTCCCCTCTATCACCCTCACAGTCCCCTCAGACATACCCACTAATACAATCTTGTTCTCTCTTTCTCTATACATATTTAATTTATAGGCCTATATTCACATATAAGTGAAAACATGTGATCTTTGACTTTTTGAGCCTTGTTCACTTTATTTAATATTAGGTTCTCCAATTCCATCCATTTACCTGCAAAGAAGATAATTTAATTCTTCTTAATGGCTGAATAAAACTCCATTGTGTATATATGCCACATTTTCTTAAATACATTCATTAATCATGGGGCATCTGGGTTGTTTCCAAAGCTTGGCTCTTGTGTATAGTGCTGTGATAAGCATGGATGAACTTAGCACATGTTCTTTACTATTGATTGATGGGAACCTAGGCTGATTCCATAACTTGCAAATTGCAAATAGTGTTGCAATAAACATGTATGTGTTCCTACTGTATGCTGAGTTACATTCCTTCAGGTATACGAAGGAGTGGTTTAGCAGTGTCATGCTGCTTTTATAGTTGTAGTGTTCTGAGGAAACTCCATACCAATTTGCATACAGTGGTTTCATAATTTACATTCCCACCAATAGCATGTATGAGTTCCTTTTCCACAACACCCTAGCCAGCATTTGTTGCTTCCTTGATGATAACCATTCTCAGTAGGGTGATATGGAATCTCAATATAGTTTTGATTTTCCTTCCCTTTACAGTGAAAGCTATTGAGCATTACTTGAAGTATTTTAAGACATGTTCTTTTGAAAACTACCCTGTTCAAATCATACCTCCACACATTAGATTATTTTTTTCATATAGTATGGAATGTTCTTTCATCATATTCTTCCCTTCTATTATTCTTTTATTAACCTTTAAAAATTTTAACGGACTTCATTATGCTATTTTCATACACATAATATACTTCAATCATATTCACTTCTTCAGTGTTCTCTTCTTTTGCTTTCCCACTTTTTGACCCCAAACTGTTCTGGTTTTATGTTCATGCCACATTTTTAAGCTTAGGTCTGGATTCTGAGTGTGATTAAAAACATTTGATATTTTTGATTGTCTGGCTTGTTTCACTTACTATGACAATCTACATATAGTTCCATCCATTTTATGCAAATGGGATAACTTCATTCTCACTTATGGCTGAATAATATTGTATGCTAACTTACAGTCTCTCTGATATATGCCCATGTGTAGCACAGCCAGGTCCTATGGAAATTCTATTTTTAGTTTTTTGAGGACTTTTTCATACATTATTTCCCTCAATTGTGTTTAAGGGTTCCCTTTTCTCTGCAATCCTGACTAACGTTTGTTGGTGTTTGTTTCCTTGATGATAGCCATTCTGATCTTTTTGATTTGCCTTTTACTTATGCCTAAGGATGTTAAATACTTCTTCATGGACTTATTGTTTTGAGAATTCAATGCTCAATTTATTTGCACATGGGTACATTTGATTATTTCAACTTTAGATGTTTAAATTCTGGAAATTAATCCTTTGTCAGATGAATAATTGGCAAAAGATTTCTCTCATGCAATAAGCTCTGTCTTCATTTTGATGGTTGTTTCCTGTGATATTGAGAACTCTTAAAGCTGAGGAAATCCCGATGTCAATTCTTTGTCTTTGTGGAGTTCTATTCAGAAAGTCTTTGATTATGCTTGTGTCTTTCATTGTTTTATTCTCATAGTTTCAAAGTTTCAGAGCTTACATTAACGTGTTGATGCACTTTGAATTATAATCTTTGCATGGAGTTAGAGACAGGCATTCAGTTTCAATCTTATACATGCAACTATTTAGTTATCCCTATACTAATTGTTGAAGTGGCTGTCTTTTCTTCAACATATGTTACTGGTACATTTGTCAAAAATTAGATGGCTGTATCTTTGTGTTCTTATTTCTGGGACTTCTATTCTATTCCATTCATCTACATGTCTGTTTTCTACCAGTACCATGCTGTTTTTGTTACTCTGTCTTTGTAGTATAATTTGAAGTCAGATATTTTGATACTGCCAACATTGCTCTTTTTGCTCAGGTTTGCTTTGGGCACTCTGGGACTTCCTTGTGAATTTTTATTTTTTTCTATTATAATTAAGAATGTTGTTGGGATTTTGATTGGCATTTCATAGAATCTGTAGATCACTTTTGGTAATACAGACATGTTTACAATATTATTTCCTCTGGTTCAGCAATATGAGAGAACTTTATACATTCTAGGGCTTCATCAGTTTCTTTCTTCAGTGTTTTATAGTTTTCATTGTAGAGCCCTTTCCCTTCCTTAGTTAATATTTTCCTAGTCTATTGAAACTATTGTGAATGGAATTAGTTACCTGATTTCTTTCTCAGTATGTTCAATTTTGGTATACACAAAAGCTGCTGATTTTCATGTTAACTTTGTATCTTGATCCTTTGTTAGAGTTTGCAGATCTATGTGTTTTCTGGTGGACACTTTGTATCTTTTAAGTATAGGATCATATTATCTGCTCACACGGATACTTTGATTTCTCCTTTTCCTAGTTGTATCATTTTAAAATTTCTTATCATTGGCTTATTGCTCTAAGAATTCAAACATTGTATTGAATACGAGTGTAGAGAGTGGATACCTTTGTATCATAGCAATTTATAGAAAATGACATCAGCTTTTCCCCAGTTTCTACAATATTGGCTATAAATTTGTTTTACATAGCCTTTATTATGTTGATATACGTTCCTTCTATTCAATTTATTCAGAGCTTTTATTATGAAGGGAAGTTTGTAGAGGTTTTTCTATATCAATTGATATGATTATGTGAGTTTTGTCTCTGATTCTACTTATGTGCTGTATTACATTTATGGATTTGTATACTTTGAACCATTCTTTCTTCCCTGAAGTGAAAAACTTGATCATGGTGCTTGATCTTTTTAGTGTGTTATTACAAGGATTTTTTGAGAATTTTTTCCATGAATTTTCATTAAGGAAATTGTTCTATGATTTTATTTTGTGTGTGTGTCCTTATCTGGTTTTGGTGTCAGGCTTCATAAGAAGAGTTCAGTAGCATTCTTTCCCTTTGTATTTTGTAGACTAGTTTGAGGATCATTCTTTAAAGGTCTGGATGGAATTCATCAGTGAATCTGTCTGGTCCTGGCCTGTTATTTTTGGGGGGTCTCATTACTATTGTTTTTTTTTAATTTTTATTTTATTCATATGTGCATACAATGTTTGGGTCATTTCTCTCCCCTTCCCTCACCCTCAACTCTACCCCCCGCCCCCTCATTATTCATTATAGATCTGTTTAAGAGGTTTTTACTTCTTGGTTCATTTTGGAATGTCATCTGTGTCTATGCTGTCTTGTAGAGAACAAAGAGTTGGATTTCATACCTTGTTTTATAATTCTGTAAGCCAGTCTATCTTTTTGCACATATTAAGGGTACAAAGTAAGGAGTATCAATACATCCATGTAATGAAGTTGGAACTGTTCAACCTCTCTATTACTTTTTCTAATTTCTCCTTCTCCCCTGTTGCCCTTCTTTTTTCAGCTTGCTCCCCAGTAGTCCCCATTTTACTTTTATGGTCTATTTTTTATTCTTGTTTTTATTTCTCCTCCTGGCTTCTTAAGATGAGAGAAAACTTGTGATATTTATTTTTTCATGACTGGCTTATTTTACTTAATGTGATTAACTCCAGTTCCAAGTGTTTTTTAGCAAATAATGCAATTTCATCCTTCTTTATGACTGAGTAAAACTCCATTGTGTGTGTGTATGTGTGTATTACATTTTCCTTGTCCATTCATTAACTGTTGGGCACCTAAGCTGGTTCCATAATCTCCTTTCAATCAGGAAATAAAATAAATTATTGTCAAATGCAATTGTATCAAATTTTCTATGCAGGAAAAAAACCAACCAGTGGTAAAGAGACAATCTACAGAATGGCAGAAAATCTTTGTCAGATGTTCATCTGATAGAGTATTTACATCAAGGATAATGAACTTGGTTTATATGTATTTTTAATTGTTGTATTGGTGAAGGTACATTGTGGCATATAGAAAAGTTCTCACAATGTATCAAATATAGCATAAGTATTGAAATGAATTTGCCACTTCATGTAATTTTGTTTGGTTTTTCCTCATTAATTTGAATACTATTGTTTTCTTTCTCCTTTGTTCTTCTGAGGGGTTTCTGGTTTACTGAGTTGTGCATGTTTGATTCCTTCCTTCTCATTTGTTGTGTATTTCTTTCTTGAAATTTATTTTTCTTATCTCTCATATTTATTACTGTATTTCATCTTCATCTCTGTGTAGGATTCCTTTAATTTCCTTAGGCAATGCTGGCAAAGAGGTCATGAATTGTGCCTAAACAGAAAGTCTTTATTTCTCCTTCAATTTTAAAGAATACCTTTGCTGGATATAGTATTAGTGTTTGGCACTTATTTACTTTCAGAACTTGAAGGTGTCATTCCATGCTTTCCTGACATTTATGGTTTATGCTGATAGCTCTGATATAATTTGCATGGATTTGATTCAGTAATTCAACTTGCACTTTTATTGTATTGCAGCATTCAATACTGTTTTCCCTTACTGTCTTGGCATTTTGATTGTAATGTCATGTGTAAAGTTTCTTTTCCCATCTTATCTGTTTGGAATTCTAAATAATTCCTCTATTTGTAGGTCCATATTTTTCCTTAGACTTGGGAAATTTTGGGCTTTAATTTCATCATAGATTTTCTGTGTGTTTAGTTTGTTTTCCAACTCCTTCTTCTAGCACATAGGTTCTTTGCTTTGGAATCTTGATCATGTTCCAGAGATCTCAAAAGCTGTAGTCATTCTTGTCTACCATTTTATTTGCTTCTCTCTGAATGTAATGCTTTCTCAAATTTGTCTCCAATCCCTGATATTCTTTATTATACTTGGTATACTCTATTTGTGATGCTTTCTGTGTGCTTTTTATTTGATGTTTTCAAGTTTTTAAAATTTCCAACACTTATGTTTTATTTCTCAATTTCCCTGTGAATTACTCTTTATTTTTTTAAGATTCATCAAGGATTTATTTTAGTGTAACAGAATGAATTAGGGAGAAATGGAGGAAGGAAAAGGAATATTTTCTGCTCCCAACATATAAAATGGGAGTAAAGACCCTTTCCTGTGAATTTCTTATCCGTGTTGCTGACTTTCTTATTCACATCTTGAATTGGCTTCCTCATTTCATGCAGCTGCTTGTTTGAGGCATCACTGATGTCATTAATCATCTAAAAATTAGTCTTTTGAATGCTTTCATTCTTTTAACATCTGTAGATTCATTTGTTAGGAGGAATTATATTACATTTTACTTATGCATATTGCATAGATACAGATTTTATATGTTGTGACTTTCATATCTGTTAGAATGGATAGCTCTTCTGGTTTTATTCAGAGGACTTCTCTTAAACCCCCAACACCTGGTGTCAATCCAAGAGGAGATAACAAACTGTGTCTGCAACAACACTGTTCAGGCTGTTGCTGTATGTGGGCTGAGGGGCAGGCTAGCCAAGGGTCAGTTGTCAGCTTCAGGGCTGTATTCACTTTAGAAACTTTACTTCTTGCATACGCAGGTCCATTACTAGCCCCAATGAGCTTGCACTGTGGGCTGGGTGACTTTTATCCTGTTCCATGCCCTCTGTTTTATATACCTCAGGGCAGCAAACATCCAAACCTGTGGTGTCTCCCGAATGTTGTTGGCACATGACTGGGAACAAATATAGCCCTGATATCTATACTCAAAGGGGAGAGCCAAGGATGTCAAGCAGCAGTCTGTAGGTTTTAAGACTTTCATATGCCACCCAGAAGTAAATCACACAGTGGAGTGAGGAGGCTGGGGAAATTCGGTGATCACAACTTCCCACTTGTTTTTGTGTACTCTTCTCCTCCACAGAATTGACTATCATGGCTGTGTTCTACCCATATCCTGTAGGAGGGTGTCCAGGAGCCCTACCTTGTGATTATCTCTAATTTTCAGGTCCCCAGAATATCTCTGGCTAAAAAACAGGCCCCTTTCAAGATGGCATCTAACTGGATATCTGTGGTATAGGGATAACTAAGTGGGATTTTTCTTCAATGCTTGCCTGCCACACAGGAGGAGCCATTGAGATACCAGATTCCCACATTGGCTTCAAGGGTTTTGAGAGCTGGTGGGACTATCTTGTGCTAGGACTGCCAGTCTGTTGTCACCAGGACTGTATGCCTTAACTTTGAGTTGTGGCTTTAGCTCTCTGGGGAACTGGGCTGGAACTTCAGGCTATTTCCTATTTTTATCTGCATACCCTTTCTGTTTTTTGTGGATTTCAACTATCCTGAACCTTTATCATGATTCCCAATATTCTTCCTTCCTTCCTTTCCTTCTTTCTCTCTTTTCTTTCTTTCTGTCTCTCTCTCTCTCTTCTTTTCTTTCTCTCTCTGTAAAATTGTTTGTCCTTTGTTACCTTGACTCTTCTTATTCAAAAAGTGACACTTCTATACCTCAGTCATACTGTGGAACTTCTTGTTTGCTTTTCAAAGGCAAACCTGCTAGAATAAAAGGGGATTTCTCAAAAGAAATGTTAAAGACCTTCATATTATTAAGGCATTATAAATGAAATAAGAAATAACAAAGGCCATGTCCCCACTCCAGAGGAACTAATTCAGAAACCTTAAAGTGACAGAGGTTAACATGAGAAGGGAATCAGTAACCATTGTAAAGATCAGTTAGAGATGAATCAACATGGTTTGTAACACATGTGTACACGAAAGTAATGCTAGGAATCTCTCTGTATAGCTATCCTTAACTCAACTAGCAAAAATGCTTTGTCTTCCTTATTATGCTTATGTGTTCTCTTCAACAAAATTAGAGATAAAGGCTGAACAGATTCTGCCTGGAAGTGAGAGAGGAGGGGGAGAAGAGTGTGGGGGAGAAATGACCCAAAAATGTATGCATATGTGAATAGATGAATAATTAAAAAAAAGAAATAACAAAGGCCAAGAGAGCAGGGACTGATATGTTTCAAACAGCTAAATAAAATAACTGCCAAGTAAGTTATTTTATTTTACTGTAGTAAGCACAATTTTCTTTATAATCAAAGTATAAAGAAAGATTTTCCATCTTAAGCATAAAGTAAAGCAATTCATGATCACTAAGACAGCATTACACCACACACTTAAAGGAAAACTTCACCCAGAAGGGGGAGAAATGTATACACAGCATGAAAGTTAAGGAAAGAATAAATCTCATTAAGAGAATTTATCAACAGATGAGAATTATGAATCAAACTTTATTAATGTAGCACACCATAAAGCTTCTAAAATAAATAAGGAAGAAATTAGTATATATTTTAAAATAAACACCATAAATGTAATTGATCTTAACACTCCAATTAAAAGACTGACAGATTTAAAAAATAAGACCTAGCTTTTTGCTGTGTATAAAAACCTCATCTCACTGGCAAGGACACACACAGACTGGAGGTGAAACTTCAGGTCCATATAGCTTTAACAGTGTTTCTCATTTATGACAAACCCAAACTTTTTAAGACCAGTCCAAGCATAAGTGACAAGACCCTTTCTGAAAAACAAAAACAAAAACTAGTGGTCTAGGGATTGTTATACAAGGGGTAGTGTTCTTGTTTAGTATTCACAAGAATCTGAATTCTATCCTCTGAACTGCAAAAAAGAAGTAAGGAAAATCATTCCATTCAAAATAGTCTCAGAAATATAAAATATGCAGACATAAACTATAAAGCACTTTAGAACAAAATGGTAGGCAACATGACAAGTTGGAAACTGCTCCTTTTTTCATGGATCAGAAGAATAATTATTTAAATGGTCATATCATATTGCCATGAACTATATATGAATTTAATATAATTCTCATCAAAATTCCACTGACCTTCTTAACAGAAAGTGAAAAATATCCTAAACTTATTATGCAAAAGTAAAAGATCTTAAATAGTCAAAGAAATCCTGAGAAAAAATAGTAATGTTGAAAGTATCACAATGCCTTACTTCAAACCATGTTAACCAAAATTGCATGGTACACATACAAAAAAAGAACCCATAGATAAGTGGAATAGAATATAATGTATAGAAATAACCTCAAGCAACTACAGTCATCTGATTCTTGACAAAGATGTCAAAAACACATATTAGAAGAAGAACTTCTTTAAAAAATGATGGTAGCCTTTGAATATTGACTTTGGAATTAATGATGAAAGAAAGGACTATAAAATAGGTACAGCATGTCCAGGGGTACTTGTGGGAGGGTGAGGGTGAATGGAGGAGATGAAAGTGAGATAATATGGTTGAGGGGCTTCATATACATATGCAAAGTAGAATGATGAAATCTCTTGTGATTGCTTTAAGTGGATTAGGGAGAGGGTTGCAGGGTAGGGGGAGATGCTAGGGGTGATCCATCCAATGTACAATGTAAACTTATTCAGAATTGTCACAATGAACTCCCCCATACAATGAATATATTCCAATAAAAATGGGAAAATGGTGGTAGTAAAACTGGATGTGCACATGTAGAACATATAAACTAGATCCATATATCTCTTCCCATGCAAAAATAAACTAAAATGTATCAAAGTTTTAAGGTAAGTCATGAAACTTTGAAACTACTAGAGGAAAATAAAGGAGAAACATTTCATGATGTAGGCATAGGTAATGACTTTATGGTTAGGATTCCAAAAGCCTAGGAAACAAGAACAAGAATTGATATATGGGATTTCATCAAATTGAAAAGTTTCTGCACTGCAAAAGAAACAACAGAGCGAAGACAGAACTTATAAAATGGGAGAATATCTTTTTTCAGTTATTCTTCTATCAGAGCATTAATATCCAGAAATATAAAGAGCTCAAAATTTAAACAACAAAATAGCAAGTAGTCCAATCAATAAGTGGGCAATGGAATTGAAAAGACAGTTTTCATGTGGAGAAATACAAATGGCCAATAACTTCATGAAGAAAAATCTTCAACATCCTTAATAATCTGGAAATAAAAATCAAATATATATCAAGATTCCATCTCACCCAACTAACGTTGTTATAATAAAGAAAAAACTCAATAAGTGTTGACGAATATGTGAGGAAAAATGAACTCTTATTCACTGTTGGTAAGAATGTAAGTTAGTTCTGACACTATGGAAATCATTGTGGAAGTTCTTCCAAAATTAAAAAAAAAACTTCCATATGATTCAGCCATACCCCTCTGGGTATGTATATCCAAAGGTATTAAACTCATTTTACTATCAAGATACTTACATACCCATGTTTATTGCAGCACTATTCAGAATATCCAAGGTATGGGATCAACTTAGGTACCCATAAAGAGATGAATGGATATAGAAAATGTGGTTAATATACACAATGGAGATTTTCTCACCCAAAAAAGAACAAAATTATGTCATTTGCAGGAGAATGGGTTGGAACTGGAGATTACCATATTAAGTGACACAAGTCAGTCTCATGAAGATAAGTATGGCATATTCTCTCATATATGTAATCTAGGAAAATAATGAACATGGAAGTAAAAAGGGCCTGCTAGAATGTGGAAGAGGATGATTAGAGAAGGTAAGAAAGATTTATTAAGGTCTGAATATGATCAACATACATTATAGGCACATATGGAAATACCATAATAAAACCTTTTAGTTGTACAATCAATCTATGCTAATTAAAAAGATATTCCTGAAAATTTTCATGTGTATACTCTCTGTGGCATTTCCCTGTGATCTATGGCTACATCTTATACAGTAGATGAAACAGGGATCACCTATATCTCTCCCCTGTGATGTATATCCCCCAGTGAAAGAGGAAAATGACTGGGCCAGTGAACATCAATGACAGAATATTGATAGCATCAATTTAATATATTCTAGTATATGCTAAAACTGGTTATCTTAGACTTTACTGTTGTGACTCCTGCTCAGATCATTTTAAATATCTGTGATACTCAAGATATTGAAGGGATTCAGCATAGGGGGACAATAGCCTACATCTCAGGGGACACCATACCCTTTCTGGGAGAAGGTGATTAAGCTGATCCAAGGTATACTCAAACACTTTTCTCACAAAATAAGCAAACAACTGATAGGTGACCTGTGGAAAATGTTTTATATTTCCCACCAATGATGAATAGAATAGAGGAAACAATTTTATAATATGAGAAGGCTATAAATTATAAAAACAAAACAACAAAAGAAAATACCCTGTCACAGAAATAGAAAAATGGCAAATTCACATTATGGGGTATTTTTCTAGAATGTTATGAAGACTCATCTTATCATTACTACTCTTAACACTATCTAATTTTTATTTTGTCTTTCTTTTATTCATTCACCACATATTAATTACATAGGAAGGACTCATCTATTTAATCGTTACTCAATTCACTCTTTATTTTTTGGTTGGGCTCTGTTTTGAACTCAGGGCCTCATGCTTGTTAGGCAGGACCTCTATCACTTGAGCCACTTCACCAGCCCTCAGTGTAGTTTCTTCCACTGGAAGTCAACTCAGATGACAATATCATCTAAGTTGATAATATCAAGTCTCAGAGACATTTAGCAATCTGCTCTTTTTCACAGAAGTAAAAAGTTGACATAACAAGATTCAGATTCAATTCTCAGTCTCTGGATAAGACGCATTAACCTTTTTCATCATTTGCCAATAATCAGAAAGTTTTAAGCACAGATACAGATGTACTAACCATGTGTCCAACTTGGGGCCTTTGAAAACACTTCCCAGTTTCCTGAGTGGTAAAGAATCAACACCTGACTTCCAATATTCTGTAGAGTTTGAGAGGGCTGATTACAAGTATGTAAGAGGAGGTGGACATCTGCAAGAATACCCAGGAGTGGTAAAGGACAGAGGTCAGTGCTAAGTCATCATGTGCCTTTCCTTTCTGTGCTATTTTCTTTCCTACAAGCTCAGCTATCCCTCTAATTGTTTCAGCAGGGCCACACATGCATCTGTCCTGTTGTGTATCATAAATGCCCAAAGAGAAGAGGACAGTGAGGAAGGGTCTCATCATGGAGTGACAGAGATGTGAAATGACTAGTTAGTTGAGTGTTCAAGAAGAAAACATGCCAGAATTAGTCTGTGTCTATAATAAGAGTTTGATTAATACCATACTTTGGAGTTTTAAGTATAAACTAAAACACAAGTTACATTAAAATGGTACTCTTTTCTTTTTCTATTAGTGAAATTCATTGTACACAGGGATTTCACTGTGTGCTCTTTTCTTTTCTAGAAATAAAATAATGTGTCCTGTCTAACCTGGGGAAAACTATACAGATGAGTTGAAATGGTCTACATAGACCCATAACTCAGAGTTAGGATCTCAGTCTCTCAATAGTGGTTTACAATGCAGTGGGTACAATCCTTATTCTAATTTTCATCCTCATCCTCATCTTCATGTACCATCTGTAGTAAACAGTTTAGTGAGACTTGTTTTCTGCTTTTGTGGATGACATGCTTTTGGGAAGTAGAATCAGTATCCAAAGAAAGCAAAATTTACATAAGCCTTGCTGGGGTGTCCAATCAATAAACTTAAATATAAAGTTCACATTCCTCACATTGGAATTTTGTGCATCAACCTGTCATCTGCTTACCAGAAGAGCATTACATACTGCTGATGAGGCAAAATACTCTGACAGTCATTCTGCCATTTTCTCTCAGAGCTTACTAATTTGCAGTGCATCTGTGGTGGCTCATGGCCAAGAAGCACAGACCCAATGCCCATCTGCTGCCTGATGCCCAATAGAGACCAAGGTTTTTAACATCAGAATTTATATGATCACAGTCTGAGATAGAAACTTCCTTATGCAGACAACCATGGGAGGAGGAGGCACACATAAGATGTCTACTGGAAAGAAGCCATCAAACAGAAAGTTTGGAAGCACAGGCTGATTGTTGACAACTTTATGACCTCAGGGTCTAAATGTACAGAACTCAAAATCAGCCAAATTAGTCCAGGTTTCTCACCCTCTAAAGACTTCATGATATTAATGGCTGAAGGTGATAAAAAATTGTCCATAAATGATATGGGAATTTTCCTCTACATAGGAGGTAGCAAATATGTGCCACTCATTTCTTTTTCGTTAAGATTCATTTGCTTTTTATTTCCATTTCTATTATGGTAAAATTTAAGTTTCAAAAACGTGCAATATTGACCATTTTAAATGAAAATTTACTATTGCAAATTCACAGTGCAGTGTCTCTTACTCACATTGTACTTTGTCCATTGCCAACATGCATTTCCAGAAAATTTTCATCTTCCCAAACCCATCCCCTGTCATAAAAATCTCCCCATTCCTACCACACTTGTACTGCCCCCTTTCTACTGTGAAACATGGTGACAAATTACAGCTGTTAAACTTGATATGTAGTGAGACAGACGAGGTAGAATTTACAGGTCTAGATGTTTGCATTGCTATCTTTTCTATTAGATATTTAACCTGGGTGCCACAGTTCCTGAGACTAGCGTGTTCTGCTGTGGAGCAGCCTAAAGTCACTTTTAATGTCCATGATCCTCAGGCTGTAGATAAGGGGATTCAGCATAGGAGTGATCGCAGTGGAAACGGCTGAATCCACTTTACCTTATCTGGGAGATTGTGATATACCCAAACCAAGTATGTGCCAGTGTTTGTTCCATAAAATAAGCAAACTACTGACAGGAGAGACCCCCACATGGAGTAAGATATATATTTTCCACTCAATGCAGAGATTCTCAGAATGGAGGAAACAATTTTATTTTTTATGCTTTGTGTTTTATTTTCATTTTATACATTTGTATAAGTTGTTGACTGCTCTGCCAGCCTAGTTGTAACCACGTGTGGATATCCAGGAAGACCTGACCTTCCTCTAGGATATGCTGGTGAATACAGCCTGCCTCCACTAGTAAAGGTAAAACACGCTAATTTTAGATTTTCTTTGTGAAAAACATGGAAAAATAAACCAGAGATCATTAGTGAACCAGAGATCAAATCATTGCTCCCTGAAAATATAACCACCTTGTTCAATTTCACTGATGGGCGTGGAACTAGTTAAAGGTTCTATGAAAAATACAAAGATAAATTCACTTAAAGGGGGTGCAAACTAGTGTAGGAAGCATGTGCTTGTCCTTGTTAAAAAAGAATTTGAAATAATAACAAGAAGGTTTAGAAACATTTATTTAAGTCTAACTTAAATAAATCAATGTTCTCAGCACAAATTAGAAGGAATGTATTTTTTGAGTTCAAGAATGGTAGTAGTGCAATAGCCACATTAATTAAAATAATTTCCTTTAACAAAGTCTACCGAAATTTTAATAAGCTGTTTCTTTTATTGGCCCAACCTCATTGAAATATCTTGAAGATAAATATGCTGGAACTAAATATGACTAGAAAAAGTTTCTGGAGACAGTTTTAGTAAAGCATCATGCTGTGAAATTATCAGCCACCAGGAACCAGATCTTGCCTCATGAAAACACTAGGGGTGATCACAACACTTAAAATAGTAAAATGAAAACAAGGAACTTACTGGAAAAATGCCACTCTTGCTTCTGGAAATATGAATAGCAGCTTCTCTCATTTAACTCAAGGTGAAAGAAATTTGGAGTCTGAAAGATGTTGAATCTTATGTCTCCATGAACCCTAGACCAATGCTTAATTCAACTAAATTTGTCATGTTAGTCTTCCGTGATAGTAGGCTTTTAATTGATGTATAACATTTGAAAATGAGGCACTTCTGAGTTGCAGTTACTTAACAAAAGGAAAGAATTATTCTAATTGGTTCTCATTGTCCATTTTACCATAATTTGGATGGTTTGAACAGTAACAATTATCAATAAGTGAAAATCAGTATGTGCATATCCCTGTCAATACATTTAAAAGACTAGAATTAACTTGTACTTTTATTTACTTTTTCATAGTGTTTTAATGGACAAGGCTTCATTGTGTTCTAAATAATCTTAACAGATTTGTTGAAATCTTGAGGGTTTATTAGAAATGGCTTTGGGATGGAATGGATGAAGTTCATGACTGGATGAGGAAACCATAAATGTTGTGTGTGTTAAATAGAAGAAAGTTGAATAGCCATGGGTTTACTTATTGATTTGATCATTTGATAATGGAATGAAATGTATTTGAATTGGAGTCATCATTCCCTCAGTCATCAAACATTCCACCAAATAATGGATGCATTTTAATTTGCCTTTATTTATAATATGGCTATGTTTTCCTTACCTACAAAGATAGACTATCTGTTAGCAATGTGGTGGGTTTCAGATGACAGCCAGGTATTGTGGTTGTAATCCAAGGTACTCTGGAGGTACAGGAAGGAGAATCATGGATTGAGCACAACCTGGAAAAAGTTAGTTAGACCCTAGCACTCGTCCGGCAAACATAATGCCTTGCATTCAATTAGTACGTTAAAAAAGAGAGAAAAACAAAAAGGTAACTATCTCCAGGATGTGAGGAGCATAAAATATGGCAGCAGCAAAATACTTGACAAGGCTAATCAAAGGTCTCAGAACAGGAAAGGTTAAGGAGCTGAGAAGAAACAAAAGCTAAGGCATAGAAGAAATGGGAAATTTCCACAGCCTTTAAGCAGTTAAATTATAATGTAATCAAATCATAATTTAACAAAAGCTATGAGCACAAAAGGCAAAATGAAAATGACATGAAAATAAGAAAATGTAGAGGCTATTGTCATGATGATCTGGTAATGCAGTGGGTGACAGGACAAATGGCCACACACTAGCCATAGGTTATCACAGTCAGAAGCATATCATCCATATGTCTAGGAATTAGAAAAAAAGCCACCTATATGTTTTTCAGATATGACTGTATTGTGACATTAGATATTCACAATCATCTTTGGGATTTTGGTGGAGATAAAACTGATGAAACCTGCAAAGGGCAATGTGGGGAGGAAGAAGTACACGAGGATGTTGAGGTAGGAGTCATAAATGGTGGTTCAGATCATGATGAGGTTTCCATACACCATGACCAGGCACATGGACTGCAACACACAAAAAATGAATAGGCTGATGCTCTAGATTGTTTTAGAAGCTCATGAGCTGTAATTATGAAACTTTTATTAGTTTTTTGTTCTAAACTTATTGGACATTATTTGCAGGAGAAACAAGGATGGAAAAGAGTAAACAGGTTTCCAGAACTTTTAAATTTAAGTATTCAGAAATAATGTGTTCACACATGAGGTCTATAGATTTTTAACAACATTTCTCAGTTGCATGAAACCCACTCTTCTAGAAATCTTGCTCTGTTAGTATATGTGTTATTCACCTCCATCTGTACACACCTATCATAGAGACACTGAAATGACCTGTGTTAGAAGATCAAGAATATTGCAGTTAGGAAAGCCATGGTTGTGGTAAACTTTAGTCTATGCTTTTAAGAAAGTTTAAACTAGACTCAAAAGCCTTTTAAGAAAAAATCATTTTAATTAACAGATATTAAGAAACATTCAAATATCCCTTATTTTATTTATTTTTACTGGATTTTATGTTTTTTCTTTTCATTAACATATATTAATTGCAGAAAGTAAACCTTATTTTGTTCTAAGAAAATGGAACCAATGCTAACAATATTTAAAATACTTATTGAGGGCTAATTCCATGATCTGGACATTCAGTCAGATCTGATAGCTCATGATCTGAAAACATTCTTATGTTCTAGGTGTTTCTTCATTCACTGAATTTCTGATCTTCCCCTTGAGAATTAAACTTCTCATGTACAATTCTTTGTTTTTAAAAGTTATGTGATATATCCATCCACCTTTTGTTTTGGTAACTTTCAAATTTTGATAAATAGGGGCTCATCAGATGCAAATAGTGACATCACTGATCACTAATGTTGCATGAGTGCATTTTATTCATTTGAAAGGTTAAAAATAATTAATGACAAGAAACACCTTTGGTATCTATACAGGTTTGATTTTGTCAATTGTAGTCAGTCATATAAAATATCTAGCATGAAAGACAGTTCTATCTCTGATTTTATTCTGTAATACCCAGTGACTTACAAATACTGTTTCATCATTTTTCTGATAATAAACTTTTATATCTAGTCGAGAATTTTACATCCTGGGGAGCTCCAATCCTACTTGTGACTAGTTAACATATTTTTGCATGAATCTTTTCAGATACATAGATTGCAATTCCTTTACTTCAGCTGAAGGCATTTTTTGATTTATTAGCAAGATCACACTATGCTTTACTTAGGAAAAGTACACTAAGGATGCAGCTCAGTATTACAGAACTTGCCTAGCATGTGTAATGCCCTGGGTTCAATCTCAGTACTGATGGTGACTTAATGTTTGGGGAAAATGCCAAATGCAAACATACCTGGGTAGTATCCTCACCATAAAATGGAGGTAATAATTACATAGTTTATAGGGTTGTTGCAAAAAGTCCTTCCTTCATCAATCCTCTTCCTCTGCTTCATCTCATACAGGTTGTGATCAAGACTACACCTTCATCTCTTTCAGGCCCAGTGAAGGCACAGTCTCTGTCTCCAGAATTGATCTGAACAGTATCAGAGAGGAGTTTCATGACATGGACAACACACAGGAGAAGAATGCAAAGGTATTCTTCTACAATTAAGTAGAATTAAAGGTAATTCTACTACAATTAAGTTTGACTTAATTGTAACCATCAAAATGAAGGGCTGATTGATTATTGACTACTGTATAATTTAGTGCTTGAATACACTGAGATCATAATTAACCAAATTGGCTCATATTATGCCAAACTGCCAGGAATGTCTAATAATGGAGGAAGAAGAAGTTAGGAGAAAAGGAATGTCTACAAAAGGTTTTTAGATCTTTCACTAGTCAGGATAAAGTACATGTATATTAGTCATTCTGTTCATTTATTCCTTTTCCTTAAAGTTCCATCAACTTTTCATTTCCATCTATTGTGGTAAAATTTACATAGTAGCAATGTACCAAATCAATCATTTTGAGTGCATAGTTACTTTCATAATTAAAACTTCAAACCCATTGAGAAAAATTCCAATTCTCTACCCATTATCCCTGTCAATTTATATTCATGAAAAATAAAAATGATGAGGAATTACATCCTTAAATTTCAAAAATAATGTGCCCAATGAGGCAGTTATTGTACCATTTGTACTTATTCCCTAAATGGATGCCATAGTACCTGAGATTAGACTGTCCTACTCTTCAGTCTTTTCAGGGCACTACTGATGTCCCTGTTCCTCAGGCTGTAGATGAAGGGATTCAGCATGGGGGTGACCACTGTGTACATCAGTGAGGCCACTGCATTGTTTCTTGGAGAATGTGACACAACAGAACCAAAGTACTCCCCAAGCCCTGTTCCATAATATAAGCAAACAACAGACAGATGAGACCCACAGGTAGAGAAGGCTTTATACCTTCCATGAGATGATGGAATTTTCAAAACAGATGAAACAATTTTACAGTAAGAGAAACTGATCCCAGAGATGGGGAAAACACCACATATGACACCAATCACATACATGACTATGTTGTTGCTGAAACTGTAAGTACAGGCAAGGTTAAGGAGTTGAGAAGGATGACAGAAGAAATGAGCAATTTCTACACCTTTGAAGCAGGTCAGTTGTAATACAATCAAATTGTGCAGCTGGGATTCAAAAGCACTAACTGAAAAAGACATCAGAGCTAAGAAGACACAAAGGCGAGGGCTCATGATGACTGAGTAATGCAAAGGGTGACAGATGGCCACGAAGCGGTCATAGGCCATCGCAGTGAGAAGCAGACTATCCATACATGCAAAAAGTGACAAAAAAGACATCTGAGTTAAGCAGCCCACATAGGAGATGACTCTGATGTGAATATGGATGCCTGCGATCATCTTTGGGACTGTGGTGGAGATGAAACACATGTCAGCCAAGGACAGGTTGGAGAGGAAGAAGTACATGGGGGTGTGGAGGTGGGAGTCAAAGCTGACAATTAGGATAATGAGCAGGTTTCCAAGCAAGGTGACCAGGTACATGGACAGGAATCCTCCAAACAGGATGCGCTGGAAGTCTGGATCCTCTGAGAGTCCCAGGAGATGGAATTCTGAGATATATGTTAGATTTTTTGCTTCATCTTTGGCACTGTGTTGGATATAAAACAGATGTCAGCCAAGAGCAATGTGTGGAGATTGGAGTCAGAATGGGTAGCCAGGATGATATGGATAGTATTATCTAAAAAGGATGGGCTGCAGATCCAGGTAATTTAAGACAGTCATGATTTGTAACTGCGAGACGCATGTTAAATTTATTTTGTCTCCATATTGCTCAGAAACTTTAGGAAAATGAATCTAATGACAATGCACCCAGCACTCATATTTTTTGGATGTATGCAGTAAATAATTCACATTTGCTTCCACGTACCTTCAGCAATATTTTTCAATTGTGAAGCACCCAATTTTCTTATAACTTTTTGATTGTTGTTCACCTCCTTCTACACACAATTTATTGAGAGTAATCTGAATCATATTAGAGAATCAAGAACATTAGAGATAAGGAATCAATGACCATGATAAAATAAATACGACTCTTTCAGAAAAAATAATTTCATTTCCTTTAATAAAATATTCTAATAGAAGGAAATTAAGAAGTATAAAAATGTATTTTATTTTTCTAAGAATATGTTAAGATTATTTATAAACAGTCCACATAAGCTCGGGCTTCATTTTATTAACACCTAAAGTTGATGTTTTATAATCAGAAATTGTTGTGTGGTGATACCTCCTAGTATTTTTGTAATCATTCTTGTTTTTTCTGATTACCTCCTGTGTTCATCCAAATATTGCTCATGTTTTAAACGTTAATATGTAACTCCTCTCCTTGGCCTTCCTCAACTACAAGTATTCATAAATGTGGTTTAATTAACTGCCTATAATCATATGGAGGCTCTGATCACCAATGTGGCATTAGTCTTCACTGTATCTGTGATTAAAAATAATAAATGAGAAGCACCCTTGGAGTTTTAAAAGTTTATGCAGGTTTATTTGCATTGACTCCATATACTATCTGTGAAATACAGACTATGTGTGACAGCTCTTCATTTTTTCTCATGATTCTGTATTCTCTACTAGAATGGTCATATGTCTTCTTGATTTCCTGGACACAAGCAGTCCTTTTCGTTAGCATATAATAGTTGTACAGGGGAGTTTCATTGTGACATTTACCTGCATACTTAAAATATATCTTAATTAGATTCACCCCTCATTCTTTCTCCTTCCTTCCTCCTACCACCTTCTTGAAACAATTTTAAGTTTTCAATATTCTATTTTCATACATGAATACAAAAATCCATCCAATGCATTCACCCTCCTTCACCCTTTCCTTATGCCCTCCCCTCCCTTTGGTACGTACTCACAGCCAGGACCTGCTTTACCTTCTTGTGCTTCATTTTTTAAGGCATATATTAATCTTTTAAGGGGGTTTTGAATTGGTATTTCAAACATGTATAAATAGTGCTTTTGTAGCAGGTATACTCCTGCTACTCTTTTTTACTACCCTGCTCTCTTATTATTCAATAGTTTATAGAGAATTGCATTATATTATCTTCATACACAGATGCAATGTTTCAGTATTTTTCACTAACGTTCTCCTTCCCACTCCCACCTCCCTATAGTCCCCACAGATGGACCCATTAATATACTCATGCTCTCTCTCTCTCTCTCTCTCTCTGTTTATATGTTTTTTGTGTACATTTATTTTATAGATCTAGCTCCTACATACGAGGGAAAACAGCAATTACAGTTGAAGACTTTAACACCAAGACAATCTCCAAGAGGAGGTTTAACTACAAGCCTTCTTATTTCTAATTAATAAATGTGCACATAGTATTTTTTAAAATCTGTGGTTGCAATTCTTTTACTTTGTCTGTGTGAAGGAAACCTGGGGTGAATTTTTTGTCAGGCCACACTATGATTTAATAGGTACAATTGCAAAAAAAGAAAAGTACCTAAAACAAGTTAAACACATCTTAGAATACACCTTAAAGAAAATATTATTGCACAAGCAAATTATGTAAGTCCACTCAAAAGTAAAATAGGTATAACAAATATTTACCATGTATAGTTGTTTAAAGAAAGAGCATTTAAAATATTTCAATTACATAATGAGTTGTTTCATTTATTAATGTGCTTAATGATTAGTATTTTAAAATATCTAGATATATCTAATATCTGACCTCACACCCAAACCAATAACATCTGAATATTTGCATTTGAAGTTCTTGTAATACTGGAACTTTGGAAACTGAAGTAGGAAGGTTTCCCAATCAAGAGCAGACTAGGAAATACTCAGATCCTGTCTCTAAGAAATTAAAACAATTATTACCTATATCTTAAGATTTCTGATGAATTTTTTCTCAGCAGTCAGCCTGACAAATTATCTCTTTGTAATAACATACTAAGAAATTTAATTAGGATAAGGAACAATGTGTTAATTCATTTGTCTCCAGTAGATAACATCGTTTCATGGGATGGGAGTCAGAAAATGAACATCTTTCCCAATGTCATTGAGCTGCCAAAATATGCACAATATATGTGATTACATCTGCATCATTGTGCTTTTACTGCTTAGTGTAGATAGGAAGAATAACCCCATGCATACAGGTATGACCTAAGTGAGGTCTGGAACTTAAAAAAATGATGATCATGCTGTAAAACAAAGTATTAGGGTTGGCAGAGTGACTCAATGGTGGAGTGTCTGCTTATCAAGCATGAAGTTTGAGTTCAGATAGCAGTACTGTGAAAAAATAATTATCATGGAAATTGTAAGCTCATTGGTGGATAGAGTTTTCAAATGGCATTGGAGACTGGATTGTGGGAGGCTCTATAATGAGAGGCACTATGTTTACCTGCGCCTTTCATCTTTGTTCTTTTTCTTTCTATATCAATGAAAATCTCTTCCATATATTTCAATAATTGATTGATGTAGGTATCATATAATGGAAGTTTGGGGCCCATACGTGCATGACAAAGCACACAAACAAGAGTTATTTTATCTTTTCTCTAGGTCGATGGTACATACCTTAAAAGATTGAAAGTACAGACAGAAAATCATCAACTGTCTTGTAGCCACAGTAATTATGGCTAATTTAAGGAAAATAAGGAAAAGTCTATTTCATGTTCAATATATGTCTTATTTTGATTCCCCTTCTGTGACCAATAAGTTATATGAGCTCTGAATAATCTGAAATAAAAGAGGGCATTTCATGTCTTTATGCATATAATTGTACAAAGACAGATTCCTCACAATCAATACTATAATTATTTTGTGGAGATTAAGGAACAGTTTAGAGACACATACATTTTCTGCTTTTGAGGGTGAGATGTCTACACAAAGTAGAAACAGAGTCATTGTAAAGCAAGTTTTGAATGTGCTCTCTGGTCTCCTCACTAAAACCATAAACTGTAAAGTCCTCATAACTAAAAAAAATTATATTGCTATCCTCCCAGATGACTACCCAAACTGTTAAGTGTGACCTCATGATGAGGAAACTAAACTTCCAATGCTCCTTGTTGTACCTACCATCTTTGTAAGTACTTACTGAGTAAAGTCACTTCTCTGTTGGCTCATCACCAAAGAGTGCAGATCTATACACCTTTTAAAGCCTTGAGCCCAGTGAAGTCTCAGTCTCTGTCCTCAGGATTGATATGAACAGTGTCAGATGGGAGCTTCATGATGCATACAACCATGGGTGAAGGAGACAAAGGTATGGTCTTACAGGACTGGAGCCATCAACATAAAGGGTGGGAAGGACATGAAAGTTTTTGACTATTACATGATCTTAGAGACTCAATGCACACAGCTCATAAATACCCAAATTCGTCCATGTTTTCTCAGTCTCTAAGGACTTCCTGATACAAATGGTGGGAGAAGAGACGATGAATATCCACAATAGGTTTGGGATTTTTCTCTACTTGATTAAGCTCATATGTACTAATCACTTCCTTCACATAATATATTTTCAAGACCGATTTGCTTTTTATTTCCATGTGCATTGAAGTAAAGTACACATAAAAACTTTACAAGATAGCTGGGCATGGTCTTTCACACATTCAGTTCCATTACTGGGGAGGTGGAGGAAAGGAGGATGTTGAACTGGAGGTCGGGCTGGATCACATACTGACTTGGGAACCAACCTGAACTACAAAGTGTCAACCAATCTCAGAAAAAGCAAAAAAGCCTCATCATTATAAACATATTATGCAAATACTTCAGTGGTATTAATTTCATTTGCATTGTTGCAAAACTCATCATTCAGAACTTTTCCTTTACCCACACTGAAATTCTAATCAAAATTTCTTACTCATACCAGCACCTAACCCTGGCAATGACCTTTCCACTGTGAAAAGTTTTGCCAAAATTCATAAAATTATAAAAATAATGTGATCATAGTGACAGGATTTATAATTCTATAAGTTAAGTGTTGCTTTTTCTAAACTATATATTAAATGGCCCTGAGAGTAGACTGTGCTACTTGGGATTCTTTTAAGGAATATTTTTATTGTTGTGCTGGGGATACATTGTGGCATTTAGAAAAATTTTTACAATATATTAAATATATCATCATTGAATTCTCCTTTATCCCTCCTCCCTCCATTCCTGGATTATTTACAATCTCATTTTTTCATTTATATATATGTGTACACAGTATTTGCACCATAATAACCCTCCTACACCTTAAGGACACTTTTAATGTCCTTGTTTCTTAAGTAACAGATAAAGGGATTCAGCCAAGTGTACATGATGGTGGCACCATAATATTTTGAGGAGAATGTGATACACTTGAGATAAGGTACATGCTAATGTTTATTATACAAAATAAGCAAAAAGGAGACAGGTGTGATGTATAGGTGGAGAAGACTTCCTACTTCCAACTGGTGATGGGATTCTCAGAACAGAAGAAACAAATTTATTTTAACAGGATAGGATCACTGAATTAGGGGTATAAAAGTATGGTACAGACAATGAACTTCATTATGTTATTAGTGAAGTTGTCCAAATGGGCAAGAATAAGTAATTGGACAAGGTAACAGAAGAAATTGGAAGTTTCCAAATTCTTGGTAATTTGCAAGGCAATCAAATTGTGTCCCTGGAGTCCAGAAGAATGACTGAAAGAGACAGGAAAACAAAGAAGCTACAAAGGAGAAAGTTCACAATGAATACATCATGGGGATTATAGATAGCCACAAATCCATCATAGGCCATGCTAGTCAGAAACATAACATTCATACATCCAAAAGTGATAAAAAGAGACATCTCTGTGAGACCTAGGAGATGGATGTGCTGTGAATTTGGATGTCCAGGGTCATCTTTGGGACTGTGATGGAGATAAAAAAACACACCATTAATGGAAAATTTGGAAAGGAAATAAAGTTTTTGGGTAGGTGTGAATCAGAGCAGACAATCAAGAATATCATCAGATTTCCACGATGATGACTGAGTATATATACATGAAGAGTCCAATGGGGACAGCTTGCAGTGTTGATCGTCTGAGATCACCAGCAAGGGGAATTCTGAGACACATTAAATTTCATTGTCCTATACTGCTCAGACTCCTTTTCAAAAGAAGAGGATGAGAAAAGGGAAACAAACAGGTACCCAGCACTATGTGGTTTCTGAGTTTTTCTCATTCTCCATACAGAGGCTTAAGTGACACTCAACTGAAAAAAATTATTCCTTGAAGCCCATGATCACAGTAAAATACAACTCACTCTTTAAAATATAGGCTAAGAAATATAAATACAGAATAAGAGATATCCTTACATCATTGAGAAAAATGCTTATTATTGAAAGAAATTAAAAAGCAGTGATAGCAGGATACAAAATTAACTTACAAGAATAATTAGCTTTGCTGTACATCAATAACGAACAGACTGAGAAACAATATATGGAAACAATTCCATTACAATACCCTCAAAAAATGAAATATCTAGGAGTAAACTTAACAAAGGTTGTGAATGACCTCTACAAGAAGAACTACAAACCCCTGAAGAAAGAGATCAAGGAAGACTACAGAAGGTGGAAAGATCTCCCGTGCTCATGGATTGGTAAAATCCACATAGTAAAAAGGGCTATACTATCAAATGCAACCTACATGTTTAATGCAATTCCCATCAAAATCCCAATGAAATTCATTACAGACATTGAAAAATGTACCCTAAAGTTCATTTGGAAACACAAGAGACTGTGAATAGACAAGGCAATACTCATCAAAAAGAGCAATGTGGAGGTATCACAATACCTGACTTCAAACTATATTACAAAGCCATAGCAATAAAAACAGCAAGGTACTGGCACAAAACAGACATGAAAACAAATGCAACAGAATAGAGAACCCAAATATGAATCCATGCAGCTATGCCCACCTTATTTTTGACAAAGGTGCCAAAAATATAAGATGGAGGAAAGACAGCCTTTTTAACAAATGTTGCTGGGAAAAATGGTTATCCATTTGCCAAAAACTGAAACTAGATCCATGTTTATCACCCTATACTAGGATCAACTCAAAATGCATCAAGGACACTAATATCAGACCCAAAACTCTCAAGTTAGTACAGGAAAGAGCACGGAATACTCTGGAAGTAATAGGTGTAGGCAAGGACTTCCTCAATTGAACCCCAGTAGCTCAGCAACAAAGAGAAAGGATGAACAAATGGGACTTCATAAAATTAAAAAGCTTCTGCACAATAAAAGAAATGGTCTGTAAACTAAAGAGACCATGCACAGAGTGGGAGAAAATATTTGCCAGCTATATATCAGACAAGGGACTGATAACCAGAATATACAGGGAACTTAAGAAACTAAACTCTCCTAAATTCAATGAACCAATAAAGAAATGGGCAACTGAAATAACCAGAACTTTCTCAAAAGAAGAAATTCAAATTGCCAAAAAACACATGAAAAATGCTAACTATCTCTGGCCATAAAGGAAATGCAAATCAAAACCACACTAAGATTCCATCTCACCCCGTTACAATAACCATCATCAAAAACACCACCAAGAACTGGTGTTGGTGAGTGTGTGGGGAAAAGGGAACCCTTGTACGCTGCTGGCACAACCACTCTGGAAAAAAATTTGGAGGCTTCTTAAGAACCTAAACATATATTTGCCATATGATCCAGCAATCCCACTCCCGGGAATGTATCCAAAGGAATGTGACACAGTTTACTCCAGAGGCACCTGCACATCCTTTTTTATTGTAGCACTATTCACAATAACCAAGTTATGGAAGCAGCCAAAATGCTCCACTACTGACAAATGGATTAAAAAAATGTTTTACTGATGTACAATGGAGTTTTACTCAGCCATGAAGAAGAATGAAATCTTTTCATTCTCAAGTAAATGGATGGAACTGGAGAACATCATTCTGAGTGAGGTTAGGCAGTCTCAGAAGACCAAAATCCATGTTCTCCCTCATATGCGGACTTTGGATCTAGGGAAAATACAGAAATGTTGTGGGAATTGAGTCAAATGCTAAGGGAAGAGCACATACAGGAGGCATGGGGATAGGTAGGAAACCCAAAACATGAAAGTGTCTGATGTCCCCACTGAAGAGGAGCTAATACAGAAACCTTAAAGTGACAGAGGTCAGTATGGGAAAGGGATCAGGAACTAGTGAAAAGGTCAGGTAAGAGATGAATCAACTTGGGTTGTAACACACTTGTGCATGGAAACAATGCTAGGAATCTCTCTGTATAGCTATCCTTATCTCAACTAGCAAAAATGCTTTGTCTTTCTTATTATTGTTTATGTCTTCTCTTCAACAAAATTTGAGAAAAGGGCAGAACAGGTTCTGCCTGGAAGTGAGGGTTGTGGGAGAGAGAGGGAAGGGGCGGGGGCAGGGAGGAGAAGTGACCCAACAATGTATGTACATGTGAATAAATTAATACACATTTAAAAAAATCAGTAGTAGATTTTTTTTACTTTTAAGAAAACACACATATTCCTTTGTCTCAGAATATTTGTAAACAGTCTCTAATAGTTATGCCCACTTTGTCTAAGTAATGAATGAAGCTCTGGGTAAGTAACCAGGAACAATTGGAGTAGTTACCCTTTCAGGTTGGTAATGGTAGTAAGCTGCTGAGATTTCAATAGAATCATATTTAGAAAAGAAAAGATTGGGAGGGATGAACTTGTTAAATGTACACTGTATGCATGTATGGAATTACTACAATAAAATTTTAAAAAATGAAGGTTGGCAAGGGGTGTGACACAAGTGGTAGAGCATCTGCCTAGCAAACATGAAGCCCTGAGTTCAAGCCCTGCTACTGAAAAAAAAAACAGATAAATAAATAAAAGGAAGGTAAGTTTCTGAAAGTAGAAAAAAAAAGAGAGAAACTCCATTGTGCTGGGCTGAGGATCCAGTAAGAAACGTGGATTGCATATAGCTGTAGTGGTAAGACACTACAGCAAAACCAAGAAAAATGAATGAAAGGTGAAGAAAACATGCATTGTGGATCCAGTTGTAACTGGATATATGCTTCTCTAAAAATAAAAGGAACAGAGAGTCATGAAGAGTTGAACAGAGAAAATAAAAATTTCAGAGTGGTCTGGGCAAAAGCTGCACAGAAAGGGAAAAGCATGAGGATGAAAAAAAAAAGAATCCCATAAAACAAAATTTTGGACAGAACAGGGAATACACTGGAAACAATAGGTATAGTCAAGGACTTCCTAAGTAGAACTCAAGTGGCTCAGCAACTAAGAGAAAGGGTGGACAAATGGGACTACATGAAATTAAAAAAAAAAAAACTTTTGCACAACTAAAGAAATGGTCTCTAAATTGAAGAGGCCACCACAGAATGGGAGAAAATCTTTGCTAGCTACACATCAGGCAAGGGACTGATAACTAGAATATAGTGGAGCTGAAAAAACTAAACTTCTCCAAAATCAATGACCTAATAAATATATGGGTAGCTGAACTAAACAGAACTTTTCCAAAGGAAGAAGTCCAAATGGCCAGAAAACAAATGAAAAAATACTCACCATCTCTGGCCATAAAAGAAATGCAAATGAAAACCACACTAAGATTCCACCTCACTCCTGTTAGCATTGCTACCATTAAGAACACCACCAACAACAAAGGTTGGCAAGGATGCAGGGAAAAAGGAACCTTCATATATATTGCTGATAGGAATGTAAGCTAATATAACCACTATGGAAAATAATATGGAGGTTTCTTAAAAAAACTAAATATATATCCGCCATATAATCCAGCAATACCACTCCTAGGAATTTACCCAAAGGAAAATGACTCAGGTTACTACAAAGGGATCTGCTCACCTTTGTTTATTGCAGCACTATTCACAATAGCCAAGCTATGGAAACAGCCAAGATGCCCCAATACTAATGAATGGATTAAGAAAATGTGGTATTTATACACAATGGACTTTTACTCAGCCATAAAGAAGAAAGAAATTTTGTCACTTGCAGGTAAATGAATGGAACTAGAGAACATCTTAAGCAAAGTTAGTCAGGCTTAGAAGACCAAAAATTGCATGTTTTCCCACATATGCAGATTATAGACTGAAAACAAATGCAGGAATATTATTGGACATGGGTCACACAATAAGGGGAGACCATGCAGGAGAGGGATAGGGAAAGGTAAGGAAACCTAATGTTGGAATGTGATTGATATGCTCACAGTATAGGAGTGAATATAGTACTCTTTAACAGTCAGAGGCCACTATGGGAAGGGGACTAGGAAGTAGTGAAGACATCTGATAGAGATGAACCAATATGGGCTGTAATACACAAATGGATGGAAACAACACTAAGAATCTCTCTGTATAGCTGTCTTCAACTCAAACTAGCAAAAACACTGTTTTTCTTATTATCTCTTATGTTTTCTCTTCAACAAAATCAGAGAAGAGGAGGGTGTAACAGTTTCTGCCCAGAAGTGGGGGTGATGAGGAATGTGGCCCAAATAATGTATACACATGTAAATAAATGTAAAAATGATAAACTAAAATTAAAAAATTACAGCTATAATAAAGAAATAAGGAAATCAACTTGTTTTCCTAAATTGGGTGGTTTATCTTTATAAGCACCAAGGTATCTTTCCATATCTTGTGAATTCTGCAGAGACTGTCAGAGAGGGTGAAGAGTTGTTATCCAATATGTTAACTTTATCTCCAGAGCAATTTAAACAATGATCACTAATGCCCCAGGTCCTGGAGGAAATAGGTGATCATGTGTCCAATCCTATAACTCTCTACGCTGCCACTGGAGTGGTCCCTCCTCTGTGTGTGAGGAGATGTGGGATGCACACACACACACACACACACACACACACCCCACAAGTGATACTGGACTGAGTACCAAACAGATGTGCAATCTTACCAAACACAGGTCCTGCAATCTGGATAAGGCATGGACACTGGGAAAGTTTTCTCTTTTTCCCAGCCCACTGGTGGAAACTATTTTATAATGATTATGAGCTGGTGGAGGTGGGAGCCTGATACCATATATAAGCTGGTCTTTGGGAAAATGAGGACAGACCTGGCATCCATTGAGCGCTAGCTAGAAAAGCCGAAGGAACAAGGGTTTTTGCTGGCTGAGATAAGGATAGCTATACAGGGAGTTGACCCACATTAATTTCCTGTGCGTGTGTGTTACCTTCTAGGTTAATTCTTTTTGATCTTACCTTTTTCTCTAGTTCCTGGTCCCCTTTTCCTATTGGCCTCAGTTGCTTTTAAGGTATCTGCTTTAGTTTCTCTGTGGTAAAGGCAACAAATGCTGGGTAATTTTTTAGGTGTCTTACCTTGATCTAATGTCCCCGTATGAGGGAGAACATACGATTTTTGGTCTTTTGGGCCAGGCTAACCTCATTCAGAATGATGTTCTCTAATTCCATCCATTTACCAGTGAATGATAACATTTTGTTCTTCTTCATGGCTGCATAGAATTCCATTGTGTATAGATACCACATTTTCTTAATCCATTCGTCAGTGGTGGGGCATCTTGGCTGTTTCCATAACTTGGCTATTGTGAATAGTGCTGCAATAAACATGGGTATGCAGGTGCCTCTGGAGTAACCTGTGTCACAGTCTTTTGGGTATATCCCCAAGAGTGGTATTGCTGGATCAAATGGTAGATCAATGTTTAGCTTTTATGTAGCCTCCAAATTTTTTTCCAGAGTGGTTGTACTAGTTTACATTCCCACCAACAGTGTAAGAGGGTTCCTTTTTCACTGCATCCTTGCCAACACCTGTTGTTGGTGGTGTTGCTAATGATGGCTACTCTAACAGGGGTGAGGTGGAATCTTAGTGTGGTTTTAATTTGCATTTCCTTTATTGCTAGAGATGGTGTGCATTTTCTCATGTGTTTTTTGGCCATTTGAATTTCTTCTTTTGAGAAAGTTCTATTTAGTTCACTTGCCCATTTCTTTATTGGTTCATTCGTTTTGGGAGAATTTAGTTTTTTAAGTTCCCTATATATTCTGATTATCAGTCCTTTGTCTGATGTATAGCTGGCAAATATTTTCTCCCACTCTGTGGGTGTTCTCTTCAGTTTAGAGATCATTTCTTTTGATGAAAAGAAGCTTTTAGTTTTATGAGGTCCCATTTATCTATGCTATCTCTTAGTTGCTGTGCTGCTGGGATTTCATTGAGAAAGTTCTTACCTATACCTACTAACTCCAGAGTATTTCCTACTCTTTCCTGTATCAACTTTAGAGTTTGGGGTCTGATATTAATATCCTTGATCCATTTTGAGTTAATCTTGGTATAGGGTGATATACATGGATCTAGTTTCAGTTTTTTGCAGACTGCTAACCAGTTTTCCCAGAAGTTTTTCTTGAAGAGGCTGCTATTTCTCCATCGTATATTTTTAGCTCCTTTGTCAAAGATAAGTTGCTCATAGTTGTGTGGCTTCATATCTGGATCCTCTATTCTGTTCCACTGGTCTTCATGTCTGTTTTTGTGCCAGTACCATGCTGTTTTTATTGTTATTGCTTTGTAATATAGTTTGAATTCAGGTATTGTGAACCTCGTGCATTGTTCTTTTGACTGAGTATTGCCTTGACTATTCATGGCTTCCTGTGTTTCCAGATAAATTTTACGGTAGATTTTTTCATTCTCTTTAATAAATGTCATTGGAATTTTGATGGGAATTGCATTAAACATGTAGATTATTTTTCAGAGTATAGACATTTTTACTATGTTGATTCTATCAATCCATGAGCATGGGAGATCTCTCCACTTTCTATAGTCTTCCTCAATCTCTTTCTTCAGAAGTGTATAATTTTCCTTGCAGAGGTCTTTCACATCTTTTGTTAGGTTTACACCTAGGTATTTGATTTTTTTGAGGCTATTGTAAATGGAATTGTTTTCATACATTCTTTTTCAGTTTGCTCATTGTTAGTGTATAGAAATGCTAATGATTTTTCTATGTTGATTTTATATCCTGCTACCTTGCTATAGCTATTGATGATGTCTAGAAGCTTCTGAGTAGAGTTTTTTTGGGTCTTTAAGGTATAGGATCATGTCGTCTGCAAATAGGGATATTTTTACAGTTTCCTTACCTATTTGTATTCCTTTTATTCCTTCTTCTTGCCTAATTACTCTGGCTAGGAATTCCAGTACTATGTTGAATAGGAGTGGGGATAGTGGGCATCCTTGTCTGGTTCTTTATTTTAGAGGGAAAGGTTTCAGTTTTTCTCCATTAAGAATAATGCTGGCTGTAGGTTTGTCATATATAGCTTTTATAATGTTGAGGTACTTTCCTTCTATTCCAAGTTTTCTTAGAGCTTTTATCGTGAAATGGTGTTGGATCAAAGGCTTTTTCTGCATCTATTGAGATGATCAAGTGGTTTTTGTCTTTGCTTCTGTTAATGTGGTTTATTACGTTTATTGATTTTTGTATGTTGAACCACCCCTGCATCCCTGGGATGAAGCCTACTTGGTTGTGGTGAATAATCTTTTTGATGTGTTGTTGAATTCGGTTTGCCATTATTTTGTTGAGGATTTTTGCATCAATGTTCATTAAGGAGATTGGCCTATAGTTCTCCTTTTTGGAGGTGTCTTTGCTTGGTTTTGGGATAAGTGTAATACTGGCTTCATAAAATGTGTTTGGCAGTTTTCCTTCCCTTTCTATTTTGTGGAACAGTTTAAAGAGGGTTGGTATCAGTTCTTCTTTAAAGGTCTGATAGAATTCAGCAGAGAATCCATCAGGTCCTGAACTTTTCTTTTTGGGGAGAGTCATGATTTCTGCTTCAATTTCATTTTGTGTTATAGATCTATTCAGGTGATTAATTTCCTCTTGGTTCAGTTTTGGATGGTCATATGTATCTAGAAATCTGTCCATTTCTTTAAGATTTTGAAATTTATTTGAATATAGGTTCTCAAAGTAGTCTCTGATGATTTCCTGGACTTCCATGGTGTTTGTTGTTATCTCCCCTTTTGCATTCCTGATTCTACTAATTTGGGCTTTTTCTCTCCTCATTTTAGTCAGGTTTGCCAGTGGTTTTTTTGGTTTCTATTTCATTGATTTCAGCTCTTATTTTTATTATTTCTCTCCTTCTGTTTGTTTTGGGATTTACATGTTCTTGTTTTTCTTGGAGTTAGAGATGTATCATTAGGTCATTGATTTGGGATCTTTCAGTCTTTTTAATATATGCACTCAAGGCTATAAACTTTCCTCTCAGGACTGCCTTAGCTGTGTCCCATAGGTTCCGGTAGGTTGTGTTTTCATTTTCATTGACTTCCAGGAACTTTTTAATTTCTTGTTTTATTTCATCAATGATCCATTCTTCATGATGTAATGAATTACTTAGTTTCCAGCTGTTTGCATATTTTTTGTCTTTACTTTTGTTGTTGAGTTCTACTTTTACTGTATTGTGATCAGATAGTATGCATGGCATAATTTCTATTTTCTTATATTTGCTGAGACTTGCTTTGTGCCCTAGGATATGATCTATTTTGGAGAAGGTTCCATGGGCTTCTGAGAAGAATGTATATTGTGTAGAATTTGGATGAAATGTTTTGTAGACATCAACTAGGTCCATTTGATCTACTGCATATTTTAGATCTTGGATTTCTTTATTGATTTTTTGTTTGGATGATCTATCTATTAATGATAATGGGGTGTTAAAGTCTCCCACAACCACTGTGTTGGCGTTTATATATGCTTTTAGGTCTTTCAGGGTATGTTTGATGAAATTGGGTGTGTTGACATTGGGTGCATACAGGTTAATAATTATTATTTCCTTTTGGTCTATTTCCCCTTTTATTATTATGGAATGTCCTTCTTTATCTTGTTTGATCAATGTAGGTTTGAAGTCTACTTTGTCAGAGATAAGTATTGCTACTCCTGCCTGTTTTCGAGGGCCATTGGCTTGGTAAATCTTCCAGCCTTTCATCCTTAGCCTATGCTTATTTCTGTTGGTGAGATGTGTCTCCTGTAAGCAACAAATTGTTGGATCTTACTTTTTAATCCATTTAATCAAGCGGTGCCTTTTGATGGGTGAATTAAGTCCGTTAACATTAAGCATTAGTACTGATAGGTATGTGGTGATCCCTGTCATTTCGTTGTCTTAGTTGTTTGAAGGTTTGATTGTGTGTACCTAAGTTGAGGTTACTCTCTACTGTTTTGCTTTTTCTTTTCCTGTGGTTTGGTGATGGCTGTCTTTTCATGGTTAAGTTGGGTTTCACTTTCTGTGTGCAGAATCCCTTGAAGAATCCTTTGTAGTGGTGGCTTTCTGGTCACATATTGTTTTAGTTTCTGCTTATCATGGAAGACTTTTATTTCTCCACCTATTTTGAATGATAGTTTTGCTGGGTAGAGTATCCTGGGGTTGATGTTATTTTCTTTCAGTGCCCAGAAGATCTCACTCCACACTTTTCTTGCTTTTAATGTTTCTGTTGAGAAGTCTGCTGTGATTTTGATGGGTTTACCTTTGTATGTTACTTGTTTTTTCTCTCTTACAGCCTTCAATATTCTTTCTTCAGTTTCTGAACTTGTTGTTTTAATGATGATGTGTTGTGGGGTAGTTGTATTTTGATCTGGTCTGTTTGGTGTCCTGGAGGCCTCTTGCATCTGTATGGGAATATCTTTCTCTAGATTTGGGAAATTTTCCGTTATTATTTTGTTGAATATATTATGCATTCCCTTTGCTTGCACCTCTTCTCCTTCTTCGATGCCCATGATTCTCAAGTTTGGTCTTTTGATGGAGTCAGTGAGTTCTTGCATTTTCTTTTCACAGGTCTTGAGTTGTTTAATTAATAGTTCTTTGGTTTTTCCTTTAATTACCATTTCATCTTCAAGTTCTGAGATTCTGTCTTCTGTTTGTTCTATTCTGCTGGATTGGCCTTCCATTTTGTTTTGCAGTCTGTTCATTCTTTTTTCTGAAGTTTTCCATAACCTAGCTGGTTTCCTCTCTAATGTTGTCTATTTTTGTCCTGAGTTCATTTATCTATCTATTCATCGTGTTCTTTCTTTCATTTTGGTGTTTATACAGTGCTTCTATGGTTTCCTTTATTTCTTCTTTTGCTTTTTCAAATTCTCTATTTTTGTTGTCTTAGAATTTCTTGAGTGTCTTCTGTACATTTTTGTTGACCCTATCCAGTATCATCTCTATAAAATTCTCATTGAGTACCTGTAGTATGTCTTCTTTTAAATTATTCTTGTGGGCTTCATTGGGTCCTTTGGCATAGTTTATCTTCATTTTGTTGGAGTCTGGATCTGAGTACCTGTTTTCCTCATTCCCCTTTGGTTCCTGTAGTAATTTTCTGCTGTGGAGAAACTGGTTTCCCTGTTTTTTCTGTCTTCCTGTCATTGTCTTTGGTGTTGTTACTCCCTGTACTGTGTGCAATTAAGTATTTTCTAGCTTGTAATAATAACAATGTTAACATTTAGAATGGAAGGTTGAGCTGAGATGGAAAGTAAGAAGTTAAAGAAATGGGAAAAACAAATACACAGACTGGAGGTAGAAAACAGAACAAGGTATCAGACAAGAAAGTTTCAAAGGTATAAGCAGGGAGTTTAAGTGTACTAATCGACAGCAAGCTGAACAGACATTAGAGAGACAGAGAGAGGATTGAAAATCAAAAATAAAAAAATAAGGATAAGAATAAAAATAAAAAATAAGTAAATGAAAGAAAAATGTATATATAAAAGTGTATTAAAATAAAATGAAAAAATAGAAAATTAAAAAACCCCAAAAAACCAAAAAACCAAAATACCTCCAAGTTCAAATGCAATGAAGTTTCAGTCTTAATAATTTGGGTGTCCATCTCAGTCTCCAATCCTGGAGATGGTGCCTCAGATGTTGTTCTGTAGTTGTCTCATCAAAGGAGATGCATAAAGTAGAACAAAACTGCACACACACGCACAAAAAAACCCCCACCAAGTGTCCCAAGTTCATATGCAATACAGTTTCAGTAAGTTTTTCAGCTTGAAGGTGTAATTTGGTTGTTCTCTCATCAAAGGTAGGGAGACAAAGAAAAAAAAAGAGTCTGGAGACACTTCTGAGAATGGTACCTTCAACTGTCACTTGCCTGCCTCCTGCTGTCAGCCTGCTGTTGCTGGAGGCGTTATTTATGCAGATCTCAGGGGTGAGCTTAACACTCACCTGGCCCTGCAGGCTTTGTTTGCTCAGATTTCTCCTGTGTGTGAACCTCTGCTAAAAGCTTTCCCCTTTCCATACACTGGGAAAGGTGACACTGCACCCAAGTTCTCAGGCCTGTGTGTTTATTTACAGTTCATGTGATAGGTGGGTCTTCCCCCCTCTCCTGTGGAGTTCTTCTCCCACCTCTGCTTTCAGAAGCTTTCCTGCACCTGATTACTGGGCGGTGCTGCTGCTCCTGCCAGCCGCCATGTTTGTTTACAGCTCACGTGGGAAGTGGGTCTTCCCTTCTCTCCTGTGGAGTTTTCCTCCCTCCACCACTCTCACAAGCTTTCCCACTCCTGGTTGCTGGGTGTGCACCCCCGCTCCCCCCAGAGTCTCTCTGGCTAGACTTGCTTGTTTATTTACAGTCCCTGGAAGGATTCTCTTCCCCCAATCTTCAGCACTCGGTGTGCCCCACCCTCTTTCTCGCATGTCTTTATTGTTCTTATTGCTTATTAGTCAATTTCTCTTTTTTCTCTGGGTGAAGGTCAGTCTGTCCAGGGGGCTATGCTGCTCTGGGCCAGGCTTGTCTGTGGGAGTACTGTGGTACCACAAAGCTCACCTGGTCCGCATCTTCCCAAGCCATCTGGGCACCGGTGACTGGCGGCCTGGGGGCCCTCCTGGTTTCTCCATTTAACGTGAAGTGGAGATTCTCTCTGCTGGTTGGAGGTGTGGAGGGGTCAAAGTTATGCCTCTTCTCAGTGATTATGCCTGCAAAGTGTGTATCCAGTGTCTGTCCAAGATTTCACTATAGGAGGCTCGCTTTCTGCTTCCTCCCTCTAGCCACCATCTTGGAATCTGTATCTTCTTATATATTCATTATTTCTTGGCCTCCCCATTCTATTTAGCTCTTTCTTCTCTCCTTTAATTTTTGTCTATATTTCTCATGCTTTTAATTAGCATTATTCTTGCTATCTTAATTCTATTACTACCTTTATTAACTAATATTTTCTTAGTTCACATGTTTATTAACTTTGCCCCTTTATTCCTATAAAGTTATTGGAATTGTGATGGCATTGGCTTTTAATCACTTATTATTGTATTGTCACAGTGGGTGTGTCTATCCATTGTTGTTGTTTCAGAAGCCTGTTTTCTCTTTTCTGAGTGGCTGATGGGGTCATTCCTGGTGTCTTTAGCACATTGTACAATTATCTGACCATTGACCTTTATGCTATTCCAGTGCACCTCAACTCTGCCACAGACCAGTATAGTCTGAACTTCGTGAATAATTCAACTGACAGAACACAAGAAATTAAAAAACTCCAACCAACAACTTGGCTACAGGTTTGAAAATCCAATGCATAAACACAAGAAATAAGACCAACAAGACAACATCACTCTTCCAAAAGTCAACAATTCCTCAAAAAAGACTCTCTTGTTAATTAAGTGATGAATACAAAACCTGATCGTAAGAATGGTCAACAAAATCAAAGAGGATATGAATTAAAATCAGAATAAATTGAAATTAATACAAGTAAACAGTTGAATGAAATAAGAAAAATAATGCAGAGTATCAAAAATTTAAAAAGGATATAGAGATTCTGAGAAATAGTCAAATTAAAATTTGCAAAAGAATAGAAAATTTAAAAAATCAGCTGAAACCTCACAATGAGACAGAATCAAGTAGAGACTAGGGCTTGAAGTCAACATAAACAATCCATACAATGAAAAATCTTGAAATGAAAAGTAGATAAAAATTGAGTAGCAAGGAAGGATCAAAAATTACAAAACCAAAAGTGTGGCGGGATTTACATACATTTGGATAACAACCCTGAATGTGAATGGCATCAGTTCTCCAATTAAAAGACATACACTGGTATATTTCCTTAAAAATCAAGACCCAACTATCTGTTGATATAAGATGTCTATAATAACAATGTTTATAAGATGTACATTGGCAAAGAAAACTGAACCTTAAAGTGGAAGGATGGAAAGAGATATTCTATGAAAGTAGAGTCTGAGAGCAAACAGGCTGACCTGTTTGACCATGCAAACTTTAAGCCAAATTAGTCAGAGAAGACAAAGAAGGTCACTTCATATTGATAAAGGGAATAATCCATCAAGAAAATATAACATTTGTAAATACATATGCACTGAATTTCAGTGCATAAGACAAATACTACAAAATATAGACAAAAAGACACTAATAAAAGAGTAGTGAATGACTTCAACATTCAACTCTCACCACAAGACAGATCATCTAGTCGGAAAATCAACAAAAATAAATAAAAAACTAAAAGATAAACAAAAAGTTCAATTTTCCCCTTCTTATATTTTATCATTTCTACATTTACTATTTACCTATGTGTGTATACATTGTTTGGGCCACCTCTGCCCACTTCTGGGCAGAACCTGTTCCACCCTCTTGTTCTCTGATTTTGTTGAAGAGAAAACATAGGAGATAATAAAAAAGACATAGCATTCTTGCTAGTTTGAGATAAAGATAGCTATACAGACAGATTCCGATCACTGCTTCCATGCACTTGTGTATTACAACCCACATTGGTTCATCTCTACCAAACCTCTTTTCTACTTCCTGATCACCTTTCCATAGTGGCCTCTGCCAGTTTAAGATTACTTTATTCACTCCTCTACCGTGAGCACATTGACCACACTCAAGTTTTAAGTTTCCTTCCCTTTCCCTAATTCCTCCCTTGTATGTTCTCCCCTTAGTGTGTGACCTATGTCCAATAATATTACTGCATTTGTTTTGGGTCTATAGTTGGCATATGCAGGAGAACGTGGAAATTTTTTGCCATCTGATCCTGACAAAGGAATCAAAGATCCACACTGGAGAAAAAGCAGTCTCTTCTACAAAAGATGTTGGGAAAATGGCTATCTATATACAGAAGACTCAATCTTGGATCCAAACTCTTACACTGTATACAAATAAAGTCTAAATGGATCAAAGATCCTAATGTAAGACCTAAAATATTGAAATTCCTCCATGGAAAATAGAGAAAACTCTGGAAGATACAGGCATAGGTAATTTTTTCTGAATAAGACACTAATTGCCCAGGAAATAACAAGAAGAGTTAACAAATGTGACTGTATCAAATTGAAAACTTTTATATCACTTCTTGGCCTTTGGCTAAGATCAAGTATAAAAACTCTCTGCATATCAAAGGAAACAGTTACCAGAATCATCCAGAAACATAATATCTGCGTGTCAGTGACCCTTGCCTATAAACCTAGCTACTTGGGATGCTGAGATCAGGATGATCATGGTTCCAGGCCAGCCATGGAAAAAGCAAGGTTCTATCTGCAAAAGAGCCAGAACAAAAGGGGCTGAAGGCATGGATGAAGTGGTAGAGTGCCTGTGTATCAAGTGCAAAGACCTGAGTTCAAACCATAGGATCACCAAAAAACCCTAAAAATAGACCTACCTTATGACCCTGCAATACCACACTTGAATCTATATTTCCAAATGAGTGTAAATCAACATATAAGAGAGAAATTGTTCACAGCAATATGCACAATAGCCAAGATATGAAATCAGAATAGGTGACCAATAACTTTTGAATGGGTAAAGAAAATGTGGTATTATACATAATGGAGTATGATTCAGCCATAAAGAAGAAATTATATCATTTGCAGAAAAATGAATAGAACTGGAAATCATTATGTTGAGCAAGATAAGGCAAGCTCAAAATATCAAATATCATAAGTTTTTGCTCATATAAAGAATTACCTAAAATGACAATAATGGTAATAATAGTGGGACATGAATGCAATTAGGACTATCCAGGGGTAATCAGTGAAGTGAGGAACAGGAAATAAAATGGCACTCACACCACACACACGTATGTGAAGACAACATCATGTAAACTTGCCACATACTGTTTGAGAAAGAAGGGCCTGAGGGAATACAATACAGAGGGTGAACTTATTTAATGTGCACTGTATGTGTCTATGAGTTATCACAATGAACATCCCTTATGACATTAATGTATGCTAATAAAAACTTAGGCAAAATTAAACTTTGATTTATCATACATGTGAGGGGATTTCTTTGTTGATAACTCAATGCATGCATACAGTGTACCTTGAACAAATTCACACACTCTATTATATTCCCATTCTACCTGTCTGTCTTTCCCCCTCTTTCAGCATATGGTGGGTTTCATTATGCTGTCTTCATAAGTATGTACGTAGCATACTTCTATCCTCTTCACCTCTTAATATTCTTTCCTTACTTCCTCCCCATTCCACTGATCTCCACACTCTTCATTCATGTTCTATCAGCATCATCATCTCCACCACCACCACCATCATCATTTTAAGTCTGGGTTCTACAATGAGTGAGAACAAACAAGCAATGCTTGGCTTAGCATGATGATCTCCAGTTCCATCCATTTTTCTGCAAATGTCATAATTTCATTTTTTCTTTATGGCTAAATAATATTCCATTATAACACACACATATATATTCTAGGCAGGTATAGATATAAATCATATTTTTATCCATACTTGGTTGTTGAACACATCAGCTGCTTCTATACTTTGGCTGTTATAAAGACAGCTGCAATAAACATGGGTATGCAGGTATCATTCTTGCATATTGATTTACACTCCTTTGGATATATGCACAGGAGTGGTATGCTGGGGTGATAAGGTAGGTCTATTTTTAGTTTTTTGAGGAACCCCCATACTGATTTCCATAGTGGTTTCGGTAGTTTACATTCCAACCAACATTGCATGAGGGTTCCTGTTTCCTTGCATCCTCACCAGCATTTGTTTTTGCTTGTTTTCCCGAGGATGGGCCATTGTGACTGTGGTGAGATGGATTCCTATTGTAGTTTTGATTTGCATTTACTTTATGGCTAAGTATGTTGAATGTTGATTCATGGATTTATTAGCCTTTTTTACTTTTTCTGAGAACTGTCTGCTGTTCATTTTGTTTGCCCATTTATGAACTGGACGATTTGGTCTTTTGGTTTTGAATTTTTAAAGCTCTTAGTATATTTTGGATATTAATCCTTTATCTGTTGAGTATGAGGTGAAGATTTTCTCCCATTCTGTGATATGTGTGTCTGTTGATTATGCTAGTTGTTTCTTTTGATGTGAAGAAACTTAATTTGATGCAGTCCCACTTGTCAATTCTTGTTCTTCTTTACTAGGCAATTGATATCCTATTCAGAATCTAATTACCTATACCTATACCTTCCAGATTTGTCCTATTTTTTCTTATTGTACTGTTAATATTTTTGATCTTAAGGTCATTGATCCACTCAGAGCTGAATTTTATACAGGGTAAGAGATAGGGGTATAGTTTCAGTCCTCTGCTTGTAGATAACCAGTTTTTCCAGCACCATTGTTAAAGAGGCTGTTTTTCCTCCACTGTATGACAAAGATAAGATGACAATAGCAGTGTGCTTGTATTTCTTTGTCTTCACGTCTGTTTTTGTGCCAGTACCATGATGTTTTTGTTACTATGGCTCTGAAATATAAAATGAAACCTGGCATTGTGATACCTTTAGATTTTCTCTTTTTCCTCAGAATAGATTTTGCTATTTGTGATCTTTTAATTTTCTGTATGAATTTATGGATTGATTTTTCTGCTTCTGTGAAGAATGACATTGGGATTTTGATGGACATTGCATTGCATCTGCAGATTTCAATAGTAGAGTCATTTTCACAATATTATTTCTGCCAATTCGTCAACATGGAAGGTATTTCCATCTTCTGGTTGTTTCTTTCTTCAAGGTTTCATAGCTTTCATGGTACAGGTCTTTCACTTCATTAGCTAAGTGTATACCTAAGTTTATAACTATAAACCCTACTTATATCTAGTTTTTGTGGCTGTTGTGAATGAAATTGTTTTCTTGATTTTTTTTTTAGTCTGTTCATTGTTGGTATGTAGAAAAGGTACTGATTTTTAAAACATTTTTATTATCATACATTAGTTGTACAGGGAAGGTTTCCCTGTGATATTTTGTTATATGCTTGCCATGTACCTTCATTAGATTCACTCTCACCTCCTACCCTTACTTAAAATGATACTAACAGGTTTCATTGTTCTATTATCATAGAAACATAAAGTACATCAGCCACATTGACCTTCCTTCATCATCTCCATCCTTCTTCTCCCTCCCATTAGTGCCCACCCCCTAACAGGTCCTCTTTTACATTCTTATCCCTCATTTTTAAAGTGTATATTTAAAAATATACATGGGTTTCATCATGGTGCTTCATCCAGTAGTATATTGTACTTTAACCAGATTAACCCCCTCTTTTAATCCTTACTGATTTTCTTTTGTTGATTTTATATTCTGATATATTTCCAAAATGTTCATGAGGTCTGGGAGTTTTTTGGTGGAATGTTTATGGTCTTTAATGTAGAGAGTCCTGTCATCTGCAAATATGGATAATTTGGCCTTTTCCTTCCCTATCTGGATCCTTTTATTCCCTTCTCTTGCCTTGTTGGTCTTGCTAGGAATTGCAGTGCCACTACTATTACTACTGTACTAAGAATGGGGAAAGTGGACATTATTGCTTCATTCCTGACTTTAGATAAAATGATTAATATATGAAAAAAGTTAAACAAAAAATTTAAAAGTTTTTCTTCCTTGTTGAGGATAACAGTGTATATCTGCTGGGGTCTTTTAGTGCAATGTATGCTTTTCTCACCTCTATGGACCTCAGCTTTCTTTCTGCAGTTTTCATGTTGAGTTTACTCCTTTATTTTCCCTCTGGGCCATGGGAAGAAGGCTCTGGATTAGAGGAAACTCCTGGAGTGAGGCAGTAGAGGTCCTGTGTAGTAGCAGCAATTTCCAGGAGTTGGGCTGTTCTGGTGGGGCTCAGTGGGGGCAGTTCTAGGTTTGTGAGGTAGCAATTTGGGTTGTGCAGCAGAGCCCATGAGAACAGATAGTGAGTCAGAAAGTAGCCTTTCACTCTCAAATCTCATGCTTCCCCCTGCTCAGAGAATCAAGGTGCTGCTCTAGCTTGTGACAATGAGCTATTTCCCGCTTTCTACCAGGGTCTCCAGTTTAGTGCTTCATTTGGAGAGAGAGTGGTGAATTTCTGTCACTTGTGTATATATGCATATGCTGCTGGTGTGGGCAGTGGCTTAAGGGCTTTGGCCAGCTAGTCTTGAGACAGAGACATAGATGCTGAGCTCTACCCTTCTAGCCTGCTTGCTTTCAAGCCCTTTCTTTGGTGCTGAATGGTTTAACCCCCTGCCATTCTGGGGCCACATTGTGGGGGCCTTTAGGCATCTTGCTTTGTCAAAAATTTTCTAAGGGGCCAGATATATTTGTGTCCACTCACTGCACTTAGTTGGATGGCAGTCCTCAGGGACATAGTAATGTTTGCACAGCTTCATTCCCCTGCCAGTCCACACCATGTGTGAAAGCATTCAATCAGCTCACCTAGCCAAGTTTCTTGGTGGTCATATGTATTTGCTACTGCATGCTGGGCTCAGCTGTCTGGCAATCTTCAGGGGTAAGACTGGTTATAGTAATATTTGCATGGCTTCAATTTTTCTACTAGTCCAGGGCCAAGAGTGGGGGTCTTTAATCATCCCAGGTAGCCAAATATTTTCTTGGTCGTCAGATGTATTTGGACTATGCACTAGGCTAGCCAGTACAGCAGCCATCAGGTATGATACTGGTTTGCCCTGCTGGTTCATTTCTGTACTAGTCTTTTTTGCACAGGAAGTGGGGTACAAATATCAGTCAGTTTCCATCTGTTGCCCAGGCAATGCTTCTGCTGTTCTATTAACCGAGTATGCAGCTGTTTCCCCCCACACACAGGGCATCCCACATGTGTTGCTCAGGCCAGAAGCAAATTAAACAAGAACAGTAAAACAAACAGGTTTTGAGGATTATAGGATGGAGTAGAACCAAGAGGACATTAGTCACCTGAATAGATCTATAACACAAAATGAAATTGAAGCAGCATAGAGCCTCCCAAAAAAGAAAAGTGCAGGACCAGATGGATTCTCTGCAGAATTCTATCAGACCTTGGAAGAAGAACTAATACCAACCCTCCTTAAACTGTTTCATGAAATAGAAAGGGAAGGAACACAGCTTAACTCATTTTATGAGGTCAGTATTACACTCATACAAAAACCAGTAAAAACATTTCCAAAAAAGGAGAACTGCAGACCAATCTCCTTAATGAGCATTGATGCAAAAATCTTCAATAAAATAATGGGAAACTGAATCCAACAACACATCAGAAAGATCATTCACCATGAGCAAGTTGGCTTCATCCCAGGGATGTAGAAGTAGTTCAACATATGCAAATCTATAAATGCAATACAGAATATTAACAGAAGCAAAGACAAAAACCACTTGGTCATCTACACAGATGCAGAAAAAGCTGTCCACAAGATCCAACGCCACTTCATGATAAAAGCTCTAAGAAAACTAGGAATAGAAGGAAAGTACCTCAACATTGTAAAGGCTATATATGAAAAACCTACAGCCAGCATTTTATTTAATGGTGAAATACTGAAACCATTTCCCCTAAATTCAGGAATGAGACCAGGGTGCCCACTATCCCTATCCTATTTAACATAGTACTGGAATTTCTAGCCAGATCAATTAGGCAAGAAGAAGAAATAAAAGGAATACAAATAGTTAAAGAAACTGCCAAAATATCCCTGTTTGCAGAAAATATGATCTTATATCTTAAAGACCCAAAAAACTCTACCCAAAATCTCCTAGACACAGTAAATAGCTATAGCAAGGTGGCAGGATATGAAACCAACTTACAACAATAATTAGCTTTTCTATACACCAATAATGAACAAACTGAGAAAGAATATATGGAAACAATTGCATATACAATAGCTGCCCCCCCAAATCAAATATCTAGAATTAAACTGAACAAAGGATATGAATGACCTCCATAAGGAGAACTATAAACCCCTGAAGAAAGAGATCGAGGAAGACTACAGAAGATAGAAAGATCTCCCATGCTCATGGGAATCATGTAGAACCAACATAGTAAAAATGGCTATACTACCAAAAGCAATCTACATTTTCAATGCAATTCCCATCAAAATCCTAGTGACTTTCATCACAGAGATTGAGAAAGCTCAACTAAAGTTCATTTGGACACACAAGAGACAGCAAATAGCCAAGGCAATACTCAGCAAAAAGAGCAATTATGGAGGTATCACAATACCCAACTTCAAATGAAAATACAGAGACATAGCAATAAAACCAGCATAGTACTGGCACAAAAACAGACATGAGGACCAGTGGAACAGAATAGAGGACCCAGATATGAATCCATACAGCTATGCCCACCTTATTTTTGACAAAGGTGCCAAAAATTACGATGGACAAAAGATAGCCTTTTCAACAAAAGTTGCTGGGGAAAAATGGTTATCCACCTGCAAAAGTCTGAAAGTAGATCCATGTTTATCACCCTATATCAGGATCAATTATAAATGGATCAAGGACCTTAATATCAGCCCCCAAACTCTAAAGTTAGTACAGGAAATGGAAGGGAATAATCTGGAAGCAATAGGTGTAAGCAAGGACTTCCTCAATAGAACCCCAGTAGCTCAGCAACAAAGAGAAATGATGGAGAAATGGGACCTCATAAAATTAAAAAGCTTCCACACAACAAAAGAAATGATCTCTGAACAGACCACCCACAGAGTGGGAGAAAATATTTGCCAGCTCTACATCAGACAAAGGACTGATAACCAGAATATACTGGGAACTTAAAAAAACTAAACTCTCCCAAAACCAATAAAGAAATAGGCAACTGAACTAAACAGAACTTTCTCAAAAGAAGAAATTCAAATGGCCAAAAAACACATGAAAAAATTCTCACCATCTCAAGCCATAAAGGAAATGCAAATCAAAACCACACTAAGATTCCACCTCATCCTTGTTAGAATAGCCATCTTGAAAAATATCACCAACAACAGGTGTTGGCGATTATGTGGGGAAAAGGAACCCTTGTACACTGCTTGTGGGAATGCAAGCTAGTGCAATAACTCTGGAAAAAATTTGGAGGCTTCTTATAAACCTAAACATAGATCTGCCATATGATCCAGCACTCCCATTCCTGGGGATATACCCAAAGTAACGTGACACAGGTTACTCCATAGGCACCTGCACACCCATGTTTATTGCAGCACTATTCACAATAGCCAAGTTATAGAAACAACCAAGATACCCCACTACTGATGAATGGATTAAGAAAATGTGGTACTTATACACAATGGAATTTTATTCAGCCATGAAGAAGAATGAAATCTTATTCTGCTCAAGTAAATGATGGAACTAGAGAACATCATTCTGAGCGAGGTTAGCCAGTCTCAGAAGACCAAAAATCATATGTTCTCCCTCATATGTGGACTTTGGATCTAGGGCAAATACAGCAATGTTGTTGGACTTGGGTCATATGCTAAGGGGAGAGCACATTCAGGAGGTATGGGGATAGGTAGGAAACCCAAAACATAAAAGTGTCTGATGTCCCCACTGCGGAGGAGCTAATACAGAAACCTTAGAGCAACAGAGGTCAGTATGGGAAGGGGATCTGGAACTAGTGAAAGGTCAGGTAGAGATTAATCAACTTGGGTTGTACACACTTACACATGAAAGCAATGCTAGGAATCTCTCTGCATAGCTATCCTTATCTCAACTAGCAAAAATGCTTTGTCTTTCTTATTATTGCTTATGTCTTCTATCAACTAAATTGGAGAAAAAGGCAAAACAGGTTCCTCTTGCAAGAGAGGGAGGTAGGGCAGGGGGGAGAAATGTCCCAAACCATGTATGCACATGTGAATAAATGAATAAAATTTTTTAAAAAAGTCTGAAGCAACAATTAGAATAGTATTATAAGGAGTCATTGGGGACTTTCTTGAAGAATGAAAAAGTAACTTTTTAAATACCAAGGCAATTAGGTTAACTAGGTTGGCTAAACTTAGCAGATAAAGAAAAATAATTAGTGAAAACAAATTTGCCTTTCAGCACAGTTATCCTTAGGGAAACAAAGCTGACAAAGTTTCTCTACCTATCATATTGGAGCGTGACTGCTTAAAGACAAGAATGATGACAGAATAATTTATTGAGTGAGGTTGCCTGAGAATTCAGTCCTTAAAATCCTGGAAAATTTAACTAAGCTCCCAAGATGCAGAAAGACATCTTGCAACCTGTAGAGGTAAAAGTTAGGAATTTCCTGATGGAATATCTTCCTGAGCTTTTTCAGAGAAAGTCAATGTAGGAGAAAGAGTAAGAGTAAAGAAGATTTCATGATGCCATCTGAAGGAGGTGTATCCTGTAAGTGCAGGAATTAGGTGGGGTTGAGCATAAGTGAACAGTGGAGGGGAACCTTTTATTAGATGAAGCACTAGGGACACAAAAACCACAATGGTTCTTAAATGTTGTCTTCAGATAAGCATCCCCTGGGAGCTTGTTAAACATACAAATTCTTGGCCTCTATCCAGAACTACCTAAATCAGAAAGTTTACAGTTTGGAGCCAGATATTTGTGTCTACTAAACCTACCAGGAAAATCTTATTTATTCATAGCTAAGGTTTGGGAACACCTGCCCTCTGAAGTTTCTTACATTGAATGATGAAAGACCATGGAGAGCTGTATCTTCCAAGGTTTCAGGGCTCTTCGGCTCCAAATGCTTATGTATGCATCTAAAGAAATAATGATACATTCATTTTCAAATTCACAATGAATATATTACCTTTCTTTTTAAGTGTTATGCATTAATTTAAAAGGTACTTGGCAACAATTCCTTGCATGTTTATTAACTGTCATTTCTTAATGAGTTCATGTTTATGTTATCTCTCATTTTAAAATCAACATTATTATTGATTTTAAAGCTATGTCCTTATTTTTCTAGTTTGAGAGTTTGCATCCTTTTCCCTCCACCAGCATTAACAACTGGCATGAAAAATTATGATGCATTTTGATTTCTATTTGACTTAATTAGATATATTTAAATGATAAGTTAATGTAAATTTATATCCTAAAATTGAATGACATTTAAATTTCTGGGCAAGCAATAATGATTTGTAATGTATTAATCCATAGTGTATTGCTCAAGATCACCTGAACATTCCAATAAGCTTGACTAAACTTTATTTTTAATATTCATGTCTCACTTTGCCGTCACTATTTGAATTATTTAATCATAAGTACTATCAAGGACTTGTGAGATATTTGTAGTTGCCTCACTTTATGGCAAACAATTGAAACCATTTTGACTCTCTAGGCTGTGTGTATTTTAGCATTTTCTGGTTATTTTGTTCTAGTTCAGGTCAAGGTGACTTTCCCTTCTCATTGTCATCACAGCTGCATGTAGCAGGTCTCCTGCCTCATGTTTTTGCACTGCAATCTTTTTTGGTTAGAAAATTAGATGCTAAGTTTGATGGAATGTAAATCAAAAGAACGAGAAAGTGACAAGCAGCTTCTTAATGGCATGAATTCTTTCAAGTTTAACATAGTAAGTTTTATATTCGACATTGTCTTTAACAAATATGATATTTTATTCTGGATTCAGAGCTGGATTATGAAAAGATCAGTCTGTGTATTTGCATTTTAGAGTAGGTGAACTATTGCTAAAAACATGTTACAAAAATAAAAATTTAAAGATCTCCTAGCATCTTCAAACAGGGGTAATTTGACTTCTTTCTTTCCTATTTGTATCCTTTGTATTTCTTTCTGTTTCTTTACTTGCTTTGGCTGACATTTCAAGTACTGTGTTGAAGGAGAGTGGTGAGAATAGACAACCTTCTCATGTTTTTTATTTGTGGTGCCTTGATATTGTTTGAGTACATCCTGTACATTCTGTTTAACCTTCTCTTGTAGCTTTTCCATGAGGATCTTAATGAGGTCATTCATGATTTCCTCTTTGAGAGAATTTTTATGGATATCATTGGTCATATGTATGATTGTTCTGTTAGGGTCAGGAACTGGGTATTCATTTTCTGCATTTCTCACTAAGTCTTCTACTGGATTGTTGCTATTTTGATGGGTGGAATTTACTTACCTTCTTCTTCTTTCCATGCTTCCATTTTGTGCTGTGCTCTTGTGATTGATTGGCTACTTGGGTGTTTTAATCACCTGTTATCTTTCCCTTGACTTAACTATGTGTTGTGACTGGCTTAGTCATTAGCTAGGTTGATGTGCTATTTCTGTTCTTGACCTGGAAGTGTAAATTAGCAATAACAAATTCACAAGTTCAGTGCCACACCAGTTGTTTACATATTCCATGAACAAACCCTTGGTGATAATATCTATAACAGTGGCAATTGGAGGGGTAACAGTTGTTTGGATAGAGATAGATACTTTGGTGATTTGAAAAGGTGGCACTAAAGGGGGGACAGGATGGGGGAATGAGGTAGGAGGAAGAGTTGTGGGGCTATATGGTTTTAGGGGCCTTGTGTGTGCTAGGGTGTAGTTCAGTTGTAGTGGAGGGTGTTTGTCTAAGAAATTGCAGAGGGACAGGTGTGTGTAGGATTGGTATAGTAGACTAATTAGTGAGTGTTAAGTGTGGAGAATGGAGCGGCAGTGGTGTGAAAGGTAAGGGAAGTCAAGCAGGGGGAGGTGAAATCAGGGGTATAGAGAGGATGAAAAGGGGCAGAAGAAATTGTTGGGAGAAAAATAGTGGCTTGTAGCACAAAAAAGGAGAGAAAGTACAGGGAATAAGAACAGAGATAAGAAAATAGTAATAGTAAAATTAAAAATACTGAATGAAAAGGCAAAAAGCTAAGAAAAAATTAAAATAAAGAAAAATAAGAGTAAAAATAGAATAAAGTAAAAAGAAAAAGAGCAATAGCAAAGTAAAACTGAATGGTTAACGTTCTGGACTTATTCTATTGGCATCAAATCCAGGTACTAGTGCTTATGACTGGAGGTTTCATAGTGTCCCTGTCTCTTCTTGGTGTTGGTATTCTGGGCTCTGTGGAGGGTGCTGCCCCGCTTGTCCAGCAGCTTAGGGGAGAGTTGGCTAGGGTTTGTTTTAGACCTGTTTTCCTTGGTCTGATGGTCCACCTGGTGTTGGTGGGACCTCTGAAGTGGAATTTCCAGAAGGCAGGCTTGTGAGCCATACTTGGCTCCTTCTGCCTACAAGGCATGTTGCAACAAAGGTCTGTGATTGCTCACTATCAGATTGTTCAAGGTGGCCAGACATGCTGCTATAAAACAGCTAAGCAGCACCTGAGTGACTGCACAGACACAACTCTGGCTGGTTAGCTCCTCTCTCAACATGGTGGGCCAATTCAGTTTTGTGCACCGACCACAGTACCAAAAGATTAACTCAGTGACTTGCCATTCCCCAGTTCTCAGAGTGTGGCTCTTTGCCCCACCCCCAGTCTCCAAGGTTGGTTCAGCATTCCAACCTGTCCCCACTGTCAGAGGTAAGTTATATTCACTGTCTCTGTAGTGCAGTTTTGTTCAGGGGGGAATGAAATCTGCCTATGAGCTGGACTGGAATATGTTGCTAGGGGCGTGTGTAGTATACAGTGTTCACCTGTTGGGTTTGCAGATTCACACAGACAGATTTAGAACCAGGCCACCAAGGAGAAATAGCTGGTGGCTTTTCCCAAGACCGATGCTCTTGCTGGGACTGGTTCCAGGCTGGGTAGGGAATCTGTAGTCTTTCCATGGGTTAGGGGTCCAATACAGGGCTGAGTTCACATCTATTTTATCCTTTGTCTTCTGCTTTTTGCAAAAAAATAAAAAAAGGTGGTGGGGGTTGGGGGGAGAATCGGCCAGAGGCTTTTCCCAAGGCAGGTATACCCTAGTGGCTGTGTCCTGTTGGGATTTCCATGGCTGTTATATGCAGTTAAAATCTGTTTTAAAGGTCAGTCCATGAATTTTATAGGCACCCCATTTGCTGGCAGTTATTTAGTTAGCTAAAAAGTTTCAAAATTACCCAAATGTAGCTAAAGTGGTTTCTGAAGTCATGGTGTTCAGGAATTCTGATTCCCTCTCCTGTTTATAATCTTGGATCTCTCTAATTTTTCTCCTTAATTGATGACTGTTGGGTTATTTGAAAATTATTTATTTATGCACTTTATTTATAACTTGCTACTTCCTTTTAATGACTCAAAGGATTTCACCATGCTAAAATCAGGATGTTAGGACTGCATTCACCTCAAGGCTTTAATGTTGGAGCAGGGCCCATCAGGTACCTTGCCTGTTTCTATGCTTACTCATATAGCTGTTTGTAAGATTCACTTCCTCTTATGCTTTGGCCAGATGTCTATCTCAGCCCTTGCCAACTGACCTTCTCATGGGCAAACTCACAAAATGGCAATCAGCTTACAGCAGAGCTAGCAATCAAGTACCAAACAGCAATAAAGTTAAAAGGGAGGGTTTTTCTATACCCTGATCTCAGAAATGCTATCCCATCATTTTTGCTATATTGTAGTAGTTGGAAGCAAGGCACTGAGTCCAGTATATACTCCAACGGATGTGTCTGTGTAATGGTATGAACACCAGAGTTAGGGGTCATAAGGAGCATATTAAAGCTTCCCTTTACTCAAGTCTCATGTTAATCATGAGTTCCAAGCCTAACAATATTCTAGAGGAAGAGGCAAAATGATGGATTAGAGGCACCTACTACCTTCCTACATCTCAAAATATCTGAAACGAAACCTTCAGGTACATAGTACTAGGGAGAGTTTGGTACTGTGAAAAAGCAATGGAGGGAACTAGTAAATAGTGGACAGCTAGAATATAAGGGAAATTTAGAAATATCATACTTTAGATTTATAACAGAAACAAAGCACCCTAACCTAGGGTGTCAGGCAAAATTGCAGGGAATGTGGAGAGCCTTCTCAATGGGGCTGCAGGGAAAAGAGAAAAGGAAACCCTCCTTGGGTAGACCCCCACATGCACATGAACTGAATACAAAGAAATGGCATTCTGCAAAAAGTGAACTTTAAGAAAGCCGATTACATGCCCTACAGCAAGGAGACTCCAGAGAAGGGGCCAGCACTCTCCAACACACTCAGTGGTAATCATTGCAAGAGAGGTCTTAAATGAAAATGTCTCAGCTGGGGAGAGCTGAAGACCCTACAGTTTTATATATTCAATTCCTAACTCCTCTATTGGTTAAGCAAGCAAGAACCTCTGTGGACCACAAGACTCACTGGGATTCAGACTCTGCTTGGGCAGAGTAAAAATAGCAATCTAGGAGGACTTCCCTATGAGAAATTACCTGTGTGCTGCCATGGTTGTTGTGTGTGTGACCTAGTGCATGCTAAGTGAGGAAAGAGTTGGCAGGCAGTGTGAACCTAAATGGCTGGGAATCACATTAATTGAAAGCAAGAGCTGCCATTCATTCCCTGTGTGGCACAGGGGCACTACCTCCTTGAGACCTGGGTGCCATTTGACATGAGTTGAGTGAAGAGTGAATTAGGAATTTGCCTTCCCCACTGCCAAAGTAAGAATCACAGAAGTACAGTGACGAGTGAACTAGAGATGGAGCCTGACTGATATAGGAATTTCCATGAATCAAGTAAAGAGTGATTCTGGAGTCAACACGAATAAAGAACTAGTCCTGGGCTGGAAGGTCAGGTGTCACCAACAGCAGAACCAAGATGGAGACAACTGTTTGATGTTTGTCCAAATTACAGCTTTTCTATATACCTCCTGTGCTGGGGATTACCTCCTCAATAAAGAAGAAATATGTTTATTTTTTTCTTTTTGCAGCTGTTATTGTTGATGTGCTTTTATTTTATTTTCTATTTTGTCTTTTTCTGTACATATCTAAGTGTGTTATCTTTCATTATTATTTTTAATACCTTCACACCATATACTTCCCCACTCTTTCTTACCCTGTTTCTACCCTTTTCTTCTCCCAATTCCTCCTTTTTGTTAGTGTATTTATCCTTATAACTTAAAAAGTATAAACTCCTAGTTTATACTATAATACGCTATTTAATTTCCTTTAAAATCTTATCAGGGGAGCAGGTATTTTATGCAATTTATTTTTGCAACTAAATAACTGGCTTGTTTTTTATTTGTTGGTTAAATTATTGCTGTCTGATTTCTCCTCTCTGAGTTTTCATGAAAAAGATATACAGCTTAACAGTTGTGTTAGTTGCAATACAGAAACACAATAATATGAAAAATAAAGGCAATACAACTCCTCAAAAAGTTCACAATACCTCAATAACTGAATTCAAAGATAACAGAAATGGTTGAAGTGCCAGACAAAGAATCCAAAACTGTTTGTTTATTTATTTATTTGGTGGAACTTGGATTTGAACTCATGGCTTCAGCTTGCAAGGCAGGCACTCTTACCATTTGAGCCACCCCGAGTCCTTTTCTTTGTTTTAGTTATTTTTCAGGTACAGTCTCACAATTTTGTCTGGTCTGATTTATGGCCTTTAGTGCAGCTGGGATCACAGGCATGCACCGCTATGTCTGGCTTACTGGTTAAAAGAGGGTCTCACTAACATTTGCCAAGGATGAACCTTCCAATATCTGTCTCTAGAGCAGCTGGGCTAATAGACATGTTTCACACTGCCTGGCCTAACTTTTGGTGCCTACAGGAAGAGCACCTTACAGCAAAGATGCACATAGACTGAAATCAAAAGTGTAGAAAATGATTTAATTAGCAGACAGAAGTCACAAGCAAGCAGGAGTAGCTATAGTCATATCTGCTCAAGTAGCCTTTGATTCAAAATTCATCAAAAGAGGGAGAAGGGTATAAACTATTAATAAAGTTTACAATCCATTAAGAAAATATAATTCTATTTAGAAATCAATTGACTATGGCTGTATCTTCACTTGTTTTCCCTGTGTTTGAATGTAACAGTTTCAGGTGAGATCCTTAATACATTTTAAACTGACTTTATGCAGAATGAGAGAGATTTGGTTACAGTCTTCTACATATGGACATCCAGTTTTCACCACATCATTTGTTGTTGAGATTCTCTTTTCTCCAACATATTTTTGGTTCCTTTGTCAAAAATAGATGGCTGTAGGTGTGAGGACTTATTTTTAAAACTTCTATTTTATTCTGTTGGTCTATATGTCTGTTTTTCTGCAAGTTCCATGCTGATTTTGTTACTACGGCTCTGTAGTATAATTTGAAGTATGATATTGTGGTACCCTTCAGCATTTTTTTTCCCTCAGGATTGCTTTAGCTATTAGGAAACTTTTATGCTTCCCTATGAATTTTTGGATTGTTTTTTCTATTTCTGAGAAGAATTTGATATTGGGATTTTGATGGGAATTGCATTGAATCTCCAGATTGCTTTTAGTAGCATAGACATTTTCACACTCAAAGATGTGTTCCAAAAAAACAAGAAAACTACTGAAATATGACATTCAGATGTGGACAAAGCTTTATATTTCCCCCCGTTGATGGGACACTCAAAATGCATTGAACAGTATTACAGTGAGTAAAGGATACTATGTATTGGAAAACACCAGTGATACATTTACAAAATACAGCATTGTATTAATTTAAAGGGATCAGAAGATGTTCACAATTTTAAGGTATTTAAATTGTGCAGCTTGGAGTACAAACAGGCAAACAGAAAAGGCACCAAAACTCAGAAGACAGAGGAGCAATACGGCTTTGTGATGACCTGGTAATGCAGGGGGTGACAGATGGCCACAAACTTGTCCTAAGCCATCACAACCAGAGGAACATCACTACATATCCAAAAATGCAGAATAGACATGTGTGCTTGGCAACTCACATAGGAGATGACTTACATGATTTTAGATATTTACAATTATCTTTGGGATATAGTAGAGAAAAGCAGATGTTAGCAAAAGAGAGATTGGAGAGAAAGAAGTACATAGATGTTTGGAAGTGAGATTATAAACCAAAATCCAGGATGATGAACAGGATCCCAAGCTCTGTGATGAGGTATATACACAGCAATAGTCCAAAGAGGATGGATGCAGTTATAGACCACCTGTGAGGCTGATTAGAATTCTCAGCATGAGTTACATTTCGAGGTTTTGTATTGCTTGGACACTTTTTGAAAAAGAAAAGAGGTTTTGGAACAAGGAAACAGGTGACCCAATATGTAGCACTGTGTTTATATTTGAATGCAAGCAGTTCACTAGTAAAGTCCTCACATTTGTAGACCATCTGTCTAAATATTTCTTAATTTTGGCACTCTCTTGTATGAATTGTTGTGACTAATTATTGTGTTACTTACTTGTTTCTAAACACACTTACATTAGAACTACCTATGTAAGTTCGGTTGTTGCATGTTGCCCAAAGACCAATGTGTTCAATATTTTGATTCCCAGTGTGATGCTGATGGGAAATGATGGCAAATTTAGGTGGTGATATGTACAGGTTGGTCTACATGTCATGGTGGGCATGCCCTCAAAAGTGTAGTAAGGTACCAACTTCTTCTCTATTTCTTCTCTATCAATGTGGTAAGCAGTTTTGTTTCACCACATTCCCTCTTGATATGTTACCTCACCATAGTCTTAAAGGAAATGTATCAATTACTAATGAATTGGAACCTTCAAACTGTTAACCATTAAATGTACTCATAAATACACATATGATTATATGTATTATATATATGTATTATATATATATGTATTATATATAGTGAGAGAGAGAATAAGATTCTATCAGTGGGTCTGGCTGATGGAAATAGGAGAGGTAGGAGAGAGAAAAAGAAGGTTGGGGAATTAAAAATATTTAAGCATCTCATCTTTATATTAATATGACATAACACAATGCACTGCAAGTTGTTGAATAATATGGGAGCATGATGATAGAGAAAGAGTAAGTAATGGGGAAGTTAATCTGACATATATATATATATATATATATATATATATATGTATAATATATACATATGTCTGAAATGCCAAGGCAAAACCCCATTGGACTACCAATATACACTTTAAAATAAAGAACAGGACAGTATAACAGGTCTTTTCCAGGAGTGGGCACTAGTGGGAGCGGAGAAGGCATAGGGAAAAGGTAAGTTAGGGTGAACATGTATTTTGCATTCATGTAGTAAAATAGAAGAAGGAAACTTGTTGAAATTGTTCTAAGGAGTAGAGATGAGGGAGAATGTTGGAGTGGGTAAATGTAACTAAAATATACTGTAAGAATATATGTAAATCTCACCACTGTATAACTATTAAGTGGAAATGATATGAAAATGAAAACAAAACACAAAAAACCTGTGAGCCACAAAACATTTCTTTCTTTAAGTTACTTATAGAAAGTATTTGTTATAGTAAAATAAGCAACCCAGTGCAAAGAATCTCCAATAAATAATGTTGCAAGACTAAGAACATTACAAAAAACAAATCCATGTTCATAGTAACATAGAGTCTGTTCTTTAAAGAAAATATAGCATAAGAAGTATTCCTTCCCACTTAAAGAAATGCCATTCTAATTGAAGTAAATTCTGAAATTATAAAATATACTTAATTATGTTGTAAAATAGTACTGCCTAAGATCTAAAATCTTAGAGACATAAGAGTTAAGATCATGTTACCATGAATTGAAATATATTGAAAACATTGTAATAAAAAAGAATGTTTATTTGTCAGTTAAATTTGGGAATTTTCATAATTCATTGACTTTATGACTTTGCTACTTTGTGAAAATAAGTGCTCACTAAAATATATGGAATGTGTTTTAGAAGTCATTATATAACTCCTAACTTTGGTTTAGTGAACTTAAAATTTTGAGAAATATGTACATAATCGTAGGTATTATCAGGAAGCACTTGTGCCCACAGTGATGGCGTCAGTGTACAATGCCCCTACCCATAATTACAAAATAAAATTAAAATTTTCAGTTTTTGTTGGCTATGGAATAATTGAATAATGCTGTGATAAACATGGGTTATAATGTAAGTATGCTGTATACAGAATTTGATTTTTTCAGGTATATGCCCAGAAGCTGTTCAAATGGATAATATGGTAGTTCTATTTTTACTTTTTTGAAGAAGCTCCATACTGATTTCTAATCTAGATGGAAATTCACAATCCCATGAACACCTTATAGTGGTTAACTGCATTTTCAAACTACATTTGTTACTTGTTTTCTTGGTGATAGCCATTCTGATGGTGTTAGAGATGGACTCTCAATGCAGTTTCATTTGTATGTCAGATTCTACAGATGCTAAGGATGCTAAGCATTTTTCATGTGTCTTCAGGCCACTTTTACTTCTTTTGAGAAATGTCTGTTCACTTTGTTTGCTTTATTAGTTTTGGGTTATTTGTATTTTTTTGGTGTTTAATTTTTGTGGTTCTTTATTCTGAATGTTAGTCCAGTGTGAGATGAATAGCTGGAAAAGATTTTTTCCCATTTAGGCTGTCTCTTCACTCTGCCAATTTTTTTCCACTGAGTTGTGGAAAGTTTTTAAGTTGATGTAATACTATTTGTCAATTCTTTTTTTGGGAGTACTATGGATTGAACTAAGGGCCTCATTGTTGCCAGGCAGATGCTCTATTACTTGAGCCACTCAATCAAATCTTTTTGTGTCATGAATTTTAAACATAGAGTCTTGTGAGCTATTTGCCCAGGCTGACTTTGAACTGCAGTTCTTCTGATCCCTGCCTCCTGAGTATCTTGGATTACAGGTGTGAGTCACTGACACCTGTCAATTTGTCAATTCGTGTTCTTATTTTCTGAGCTACTGGAGTTATAAATGTCTAGATCTTTAAGTGTTTCCTCTAAGTTTTTCTGCAGTAGTTTCAAAGTATCAGGTCTTACATTAAGGTATGTGATCCATTTTGAATTTGTTTTTGTATACTGTGAGATACAGGGTTCTAGTTTCAGGCTTCTGCATGTAAATACCCAGTTTTTCCAGTACCATTTGTTAAAGGAGATGTGTTTTCACCAACATGTTTTTGTCCCTTTTTCAAAAAAAACCCTGAGGGTAATACCTTTGTGGGATTATTTCTGGATCCTTTATTTTGTCACAATGTTCTACCTTTGTCTTTATGTACATGTTACCATGCTATTTTTATTGCTATGGTTCTGCAGTATAATTAGAAATCAGGTATTGTGATACCTCCAGTATTTATCTTTATGCTCAGTGTTGCTTTGGTTATTCAGTATTTTGTATTTCCATATGAATTTTAGGATTTTTTAAATTACATTTTTATAAAGAATGACATGGGGATTTTATTGGGAATTGTATTTAATCTGTAGATGACTTGATAATATAGTCATTTTCATAATATTAATTTTTCTGATTCATGAAAATAGAGGGTCTTTCCATCTTCTAGTGTGTTTTTCAATTTCTTTCTTCAGTGTCATAGAGTTTTTTATTGTAGAGCGTTTTCATCTCCTTAGTTTAGTTTATTTCTAGGTATTTTACTTTATCCAGGCTACTGTAAATTGGTGTGTTTCCCTTATTTATTTCTTATCACGTGTGTTATTGGTATAAAGAAATGCTAATGATTTTATGTTGATTTTACACCCTTTTATTTTCTGGAATTGTTTATCAGATCTAAGAGTTTTCTAGCAGTCTTAGGGTTTTAAAATTATACGGTCATATCATTCACAAATAGGAATAATTTGATGTCTTTTCTTTTTAATATGCTTTTTGCATCTTTGCCCTACCTTAGTGATCTGGCTAAGGATACCAATACTGTATTAATGAACAGTAGAGAGAGTGAACACACTTGGCTTATTCTGATTTTAGATTAAACGATTTCATTTCCCCCCCACATAGTATAAATATAGGTTTGTCATGATTTTTCCCTTCCTAGATTCTTTAGGCCTTTTATCATGAAAGGATACTGAATTTCTTAATGGTTTGTTCTGCATCTATTTAGATGATCATGTGATTTTCAGCCTTGATTCTATTTATGTGCTGTATTTTGTTTGCTGTCCTGCATGTGTTCAACCATCCTTGCATCTCTGTAATGAAACCAACTTAATCATAGTTTGTGACCTTTTTAATATGTTATTGAACTCAGTTTGCAAATACATTATTAATCATTTTTACATGTATGTTTGTCAAGGAAATTGTTTTATAGTCTTCCTTTTTGTTGTGTCCTTATCTAGTTTTGGTTTCAGCATAATACTAGCTTTATAGAATGAGTTTGGAAGTGATGCTTCCATTCCTATTATATGGAATAGTTGGTGAATATTGTTCCCTTAATTAACATGCAGTGATGTCTTGACTAATTTTGGATTGAAATATGATTATAACATTCAAGACCTCTCAGAAATGATAAAAAATCAAATCTATAAATCTGTGGTGTAGAGAAGTGAACTAACATGCAGACTAAATGCATAGAAAACATATTAAATAAGGTCATAGTAAAAATCTTTTTCAGATGTGATTATAACTACTAATTTCTTTGGATTCCATATGTTTAGAACATCTTTTTCCATTATTTCACTTTCAGTCTGTGTGCCTCTTCTAGTGAAATGAGTTTCTTGTTTCTTGTAGCAAACAGTGAGATCTTTAAAAGTAGTCCATTCAGCCGTTCTGAATATTTTAATTGGAGAGTAAGACCATTTAGATTTACAATTATTACTAAAAGAATAATTTATTACTGAAAGTACTAAGTTTTCTTCCTTTTGTGTTTGAAGGCCTAGTGAGTTAATGATGTTTGTTTCTCTCTAAATCTCATTTATGTATGTATTCTATTAATGATATTTATTTTTTCTTTGTTCTATGTTTTCATGTTTGTGTATACCTTTCTTCCTCTTCTGTGTATAGAATTCCCATAGTATCTTCTGCAATGCTGGCTTAGCAGTTATGAGTTGCTTTTGCTTATGGTTGCCATGAAAGGTCATTACCTCTCCTTTGATTTTAAAGGATAATCATGTTGAGTATGGCAATATTGGTACCCAATTATTTTGCATCAGTGTTTGAAATACAAGAGTCCATGATCTTCTGGCATTTAGAGTTAATGATGTAGGGTCTGTTTTTTTCTGATGGACTTGTGTTCTACATAATACTGCACTTTTCCTTGAAAATTTCAGGATTCTTTCTTTGTTCTGCCATCTTTGCTGTGTAAGTCTAATATGACATGGGGAAATTCTTTTCTGGTTCAATGGGTTCTAAATGACTAGTCTACTTGGAGATCCATATCTTACTCTAGTTTGGAGATTTTTGCTATAATCTCATTTAAAACATTTTATATGCCTTTAATTTGCACTTCTCTACTCTGCACATTTATAGATTTGATTTCTTAATCATCTCCCAGAGATATTGAATATTGTGGCCATGATTGCTTACATCTTTTCTTTACTGCAGTATGAATGCAGTAATTCTTCAATTTTGTCTTCAATCTCTAATACTCTTTCTTTAGTTCTAGGTTATTTGTGTGCCAGTACAAGATATGGACCTCCAAATCCTGAAATTTTCAATTGAGCTTTTAAATTTGCTTTATTGAAAGTCTCATTTCTAAGATTTTTTTTTCAGAACCTCTGGATCTTTGCTGAATTTCTCATCCAAGTTGTTAAATTTCTCATCTAAATCTGGAATTGACTTCTTTATTTCATTCTTTTGTTCTATGAATCCTATTTGATGACAAAACTAGGCTTTTAAATTCATTGTTTGGCATTCATTTCCATAGTTGTGGATTCAGTTATTGAAAAGTCATAAAATGTTGGAGGAGTTAGATTGCCTTGCTTTGTCATATTTCTATGTTGTAATTTTTGTATTGTTTAGGATGGGTATCTCTTTCAACTTTATATGGGGGCTTTCTTTTTTGATCAACCCCCAGTACCACTCACAGAGAGAAGACAAACCACCATAACACGTCCACCATCACCACCATCACCAAAGGAACCCAGATATAGAAATACAAGAAAAACTAAATACAGCTGTGAAGCCACCAACAATCATGGAGAAAGATAGTGGTAAATATAATGTAGAATATACTATGTAGCTAAAAATTAACAAATGTAAAAATAATAATAATAAAAGGATAAAATAATTAAGGGGCAGTGAAAAGGAAAAGGAAGAAGCAAGTTTAAATCAAAGAAAATAAAAAGAAGATAAAAGGGAAAAAGTACAAGGAAGATATAAGAGCAAGAGATGAATTTGATCACACCATAAAGAAAAATATGTAAATAAAATTCAGTAAAGGTCAGAAGAGGAATTAAAAATAAAACATAAAACATTAAAAAAGAAAGCAAAAAATCCCTAAATATTTTTAAAATATTAAAATGAAAAGAAAAACAGAGAATCTTCTTTACTGGTCCTCAAATATTTTAATTTGCTGGTTTTTGGGGGTGGAGATATAATGGATCATAGCTGGAGTTTGTTGAATTTCTCACTGTTCCCACTTTACAGTTTGATGATGCATGCTGATTGAAGGTCAGGCCAGTCAAGTTGTTAGCAGTAAAGATGCATTCACTTTAGAAATTTCCCGATTTTGTGTACCAAGATCCACCATTGGTTTCAATGAGCTTTGCAGCATATAGACTGAGAAATTTCCCATTCACTCTGGAGGTTTCCCCATTTGTACTTCCAGGGATGGCAAGTGTCTAAGCCATGCAGTATATCTCTAGTGCATCATCACAGAGTATGACAAACAAACATGACATTGAGTTCTTCCTGGGTGGGAGATGCTTGAGGAACCCCAGCACTCAGCCTGCCAGTCCCAGTGATTTCATATTCTTCCCAGTAATAAACCAACCTACAGGAGAGAGGAGGTTGCAGAAATCCAGAAATCCCCTTGATCTAGGTTCAACTCTAATAGTCCCATGGTACAGCAAACCATGTGCAACAATGAGGCAGTTCTAGAGGATGAGACTTGGAGCTGTCAGCCTCCTCAGCAATTCCCAGGTGATGGGGATTGATACTTGTCATAGAGGGTGAAGCCACACACCACTCTCCCTTCCACAGTCTGAGCCCCTATTGCCTAAATTTCTCAGCCTGTCCATGTCCAATCCTCCTCATATCCATGAGTGTCTCTCAAGGCTTTCTCTCATTTCAGATACTGTAGCAGGATGTTTCCAGGTTCCAGGTTCCATGACTTATTGCTTTTTTCAGTCTCCCAAATACCTCATTCTCACTCAATAGCCCCTCTCAACATGGTATATCTATCTATCTATCACACACACATATATACCAATATATTATTAATATATTAATATATATTATTAATAAATATATGAACATATATGTAATGATATATAGCATTACATTGTACATATACAATTCCATGACTATATTACAATTCCATGACTATAGTCCAATATAGTCATGTAGTTGATTTCTTCTATAGAGCTAGGCTGCCACACTGAGCCACAGTCACACCAATACCCACATTGGATTTAAGACTTGAAAGAACTAGGTTTCTCTGTGGTTAGAACTGCAAGTACATTGTCACCAAGACTGCCTGGCATACCTTGTGTTTGTTACTTCAATTCTCCCTCCCATTAGGGAAGTATAAACTGTTTCCTACTTTTCTTTCTGTGTTGTCATTCTGTTTCTCTGTGCTTTCCAGCAATTCTGTCACCTCTTTCTTGTTTCCTTATGCTCTTCCAATTTTTCTCACTTCAGAATATAGTTTCTCCTTTGTTTTCTTGACCCTTCTCATTCACATAACCACACAGAGGAAATTTCTAGTTGGCTGCAAGTTGCTAGTTTTATCAAAGAATTCAATATTCATGGGAATAGCCCCATTGTTGAGGAATGCAATCATAATCACTTGACTAAGATCATTAAAAGAATAGAATGACTTGAAACCCTGTAATATGTCTGAAACCAAGCAATGTGGTTTACCTGCCCTATCTCTTTCTACCCTTTATTTTTCATATTTATGGTATTTTCTTACATGGTTTTTGAAAAGTTTAGTGTCTTAGGTGATGTGCTTTTTCAACAACGGCCTGTCCCATGCCATGGACATAACCACTACTTTATATTGTCTCTGGTCCTTTGGTGTATCCATAGAAAGAAGGAAAACTCAGAAAAGCATGGTCTCAGGGCAGTTAAGCCATACCCACACTCTGTTTCTGTGAATCAAAGAAGGGTTTGACAGTGTTTATCAGATTTTCAAATGTTATGTATTCTCTATGCCAAGTAAGATATAGGATCTGAGGAAACTGAAATGAAAATTCTGTTATTCCTCTTGGAATATTCAGTATTGACATACATAAGGACAAAAAAAAAAGAAATAACCTACTAGGGAAGTAAGGAAGCCAAACTTCAGGTCATAGACAATTAAATTTAATGACAAAGGGATTAGATGTATCTTTATTAATTATAATGTCTTTTCTCTTACCATATTCTTTTATCACAGATCAATCACACTAAATGGAAAAAGGAGACATGTTGAAAATATTCCAGGAATGAGATAGGGTGGATAAAGGAGAATGATGATGTGGGTGAATTCAGCTATAATATATTGTAAGAACTTTTGTGAATATCACAATGTATTCCCAGTACAACATCAATTTAAAAAGTAAAAAAAAGCAAAAGAACATGTTAATCACACAAGAGCATCATTATTTGTTTAATTTTTATTCAGTACAGTTGTATAAATTTGAAATCTAAACAAATGACAATGATGGTTCTCAGAGGTAATAACAACCTGATCTATATTGCAAAAACAGAAGACAGAGTTGGCAAGATTCAATATTAAATTGTCACTCTGAATCTGATACAAGAAACATATTGATTGTTTTACAACCACCAGAAGATTTAAGGAGAGACCCAGATGAGTTACCCACTGGGATATCTGAGGAACAATATGTATCTATTTCTGGGATCCTAGGGAGGAATGAAATTGAGATCTGATTTTATATCACCTTTTGAGACTTAGTGGTATGTTTACAAAAATAGAAGAGGATGTGGAGAGCTGCAAGAGTATCCTGGAATGGGGGCAGGAGTGAGGTTTGTGATGAAGTATTATGGAGCTACCTTGTCTGTTGATTTTTCCTATTGACTGTGGTCATTTTTCCTACAGAAGACACATCAAATGATAACTCGAGTTCACTGTGATCTACTACAACTTCAAAAGAGAATACCACAGTAATGTATGGGTCACTTCCAAGAGTTACAAGAAAGATGAATAGATGGCTGATTTGTTAAGGGGACAACCTTCTGGGGTTCTCCTGATTGACTGCCCATGTGTCTGAGAACACAGCAAAATCTAAACACAGCTACACTCCATTCTACCTAACAATCTAGTATATTTCACATAAAACATGTATTTCTTTTTTCTAGAAAATGATTATAAGTTGGCAATTATAGATGGAAGGCCACTATGCAGGTGAAATGATGCAAACTACATAGAACACATGGCACAGAATCTAGCATTTGGAAACCGTTAGTAATACTCAAGGATGTGATAGTTTCTGTAATCCTTCCTCATCTTTATCATCATGCTCATGAGCATTTTAGAGTGCTTAGAAAACACTCTATTTTCTGCTTTCATGGACAAGATGTCTATGGGAAGTACAGCCAATGTGGGAAAAAAGGAAAAAAATTCTGTAAGATTTATGGACTCCCATCACAGTCAATATCAAAAGCTTCACATTACACATAGCTTACATTTCATATATTTGGATATGCTCCTCAGGCCACCTAGAGTATGTTTCCCTGTTGATGAAGAAATGGCACTTTTGATAGTCCTTCTTGCAATCATCTCTTCCTCAGCACTTTATCAGTGTGTTGAAAATTCCTAAGTCATGATCAAGGACTCAGGATTCATGCCCCTCCTTTGGTGACTAATTAAACCTCAGGTTCCTTCCTCAGGCATTTCATGAATACAGTGTCACATACCAGCTTCCTTATACAGACAACAATGGAAGGATGTAACATAAGTATGGTGCCCACTACACTTGGAATTATCAAGCGGGAGGGCTGAAGGTTCTGGATGAATATTCATTATCATGTGGCCTTGGAGGGTCAATGCAAAGACAGAAAGCAAAATCATCCAAATTAGCCCAGGTTATCCAAATCTGCACCAATTCCTTATGTTAGTATAGGAAGAATAAAAGAGAATGAATGGCCATAAATATATTCAGCTCTTCTACTACTGATAGGAAACATACTTGTGATAGTCACTTCTCTTTCATTTGTTTAATTTGTAGAGAGTCATCTGGATTTTAATTTCAGTTTAATTTCGTTAAAATGTACATAACACAATTATCATTTTAATCATTAAAGTGCACAGAACAGTGGAATTAGATTCACATTGTCATGTAATCATCACCATCAATCATGTTATGAAACATTTCTTATTCCCAAGGTGAATATAAATTTTTTAAATGTCCCCAGACTTACCCCTCCCTCGTGTCTCACATCATTTTACCATGAGAAATTAAATTAATCAAAATGCAAAAGTAATGTATGCAAGATGATAGCACTTACAAGTCTAGATGTTTAATGCTGATGTGAGTTCCAGCATGCATTACAAGTGAATAGTACAGTCCTGAGATTACTATTCTACTTTGGATCCTCCTCAAGGCACCTTTCATGTTCCTGTTCCTCAGACTGTAGATGAAGGGATTCAGCATAGGAGTGACTACCGTGTACATCACTGAGGCTATTGTACCTTTCTGGGAGGAAGATAACATATCTGCAAAAAAGTATACACCAATGCCTGTTCCAAAAAATAAGCAAACAACTGACAGATGTGAGCTACAAGTGGAGAAGGCTTTATACCTCCCACCAGAGGAGGGGATTCTCAGAATGGAGGCAATGATTTTATAGTATGAGTAAATGATCCCTGACATAGGAACAACACCAAATATGGAACCAAGAAGACAAATGATTATGTTATTGGTTGAAGTGTCAGAAAAGCCAAGATGAACAACTTGAGAAGGGTGACAGAAGAAATTAGCAATTTTCACATCTTTGAAATAGGTAAATTGTAAGACAATCAAACTATGCACCTGGGAATCCAAAATGCCAAACAAAAAACACATCAAAACTAAAAGGACACAGAGGTGAGGGTTCATGATGGTCGAATAATGCAAGGGGTGACAGATGGCCAAAAACCGGTCATAGGACATCACAGTTAGGAGCATGTCATCCATACATCCAAAAATGGCAAAAAGAGACATCTGTGTTAGGCAACCTGCATAGGAAATGACTCTACTGTTAGTTTGGATGTCCAAAATCATCTTTGGGATTGTGGTGGAAATGAAACAGATGTCAGCCAAGGCCAGGTTGGAGAGGAAGAAGTACATGGGGGTGTGGAGGTGGGAGTCAGAGATTACAGCCAGGATGATGAGTAGATTCCCAAGCACTGTGACCAGGTACATGGACAGGAAGAGCCCAAAGAGAATGGGCTGCAGTTCTGGATCGTCTGAGAGCCCCAGGAGGTGGAATTCTGAGACCTGTGTTATATTTTGTGCTTCTATATTACTAGGACACCTTTGAAGTGGAAAAGAAGGTTGGAAAAATGAAACAAACAGATACCCAGAAATCTGTGTGTGCATATCTATGTATGAGTGTACATACTTAGGTATACATATATGTTTTCAAAAACATTTAAATGGCATCTCGATTATGTTGCCCAGGCTGGTTTGAATTACTGGGCTCAAATTATCTTCCTGTCTTAACCTCTCAAGTTCTGGCACTACTGGTGTACTCCACTGCACCTAACTTTCTGTTCTTATTTTTAACTCAAGAACTCACAAGTGAGGTATGAACATTAGAGGGCCAGACACCTTCAACAATATTTCTTGGTTGTGACAAGCTTGAACTCCTTGGAATACTTCATTATTGGTCAACGTTATTCACTTTTTATTCACTTAATTTGGGGACTCTTAACTGACAGTGTTAGAAGATGACAAGTCATCCATAAGCAGTTCAAAACAGTTCAGTTTTATGAGAATGAGAGTAAGAAATATCTGAACGGAAAGGAAAAAGAAATCTTCCCTACAATAAGAAAAAAATGCCATTAGAGTATTTTAAGGAGTAGTCAAATATACTTTATTTTTGAAAAACTTTTATTCATTAAAATTTTATAAATAGTATATTAACTCTAGGACTATTTGTATCCTACATTTAATTTGATGCTTCCTAATCAGAAAACATTTTTATAACAGTTATCTCTCAGCTTTATTTTATCAGCTTTGTTGTCTGGTTACTATCTCTCATCGTGTTAAGTGCTCACTCAACTTTGATTTGTCTTTTAAAGTTGTTTAATATATAATTACTATTCCTGGATTTGGTGAACTTCAAATTGTGATAAATATGGTTCAATTAAATGCATATAATCATGTCATCTCTAGCTAGAAATATAGTATTATTGACATTGCACTGTCAATGCATAAAGAATAATGACATATCAAGAAACTATTTAGAAAATTTAAAAATGTTAGGCAAGGTTTTTGTTTAGCCTCATACTATATCACTAAGGTATCTCCTATTAGACTGGTATTTGTTTTCTTTTTCTCTGATTACATATTCTACAATGCCACATTAATAAAATTTCATTGTTATCTGATCATAATTTTCAATTTTCATTTGAGGATTTTAGTGCCAAGGATAGGTATCCAAAATGCAAATGCAATTTGGAAGGGTGTAATCTTCTTATGCCTGGTGAATAGGGTTTCTTTGATGTTAATCCTGTTTTAGACGTTAACTGGAATTCCTTTACTTGTACTTGCAGAGATTACTTAAGTTCATTATTTTGTCATACTTTGATTTAATTGCAAAAATATGAGAAATAAAATAACCATAGATGAACAGATGCCTCAACTATAAAATTGGGAGAGTAATTATATTATCTAATATGGATTATGCAGCAGAGATTTAAAGAAATCTTGAAAATTGTGTAGATTTGTGGTACTCAGTTGGATTTATCAAAATCTGTACCTGTGGGTACTTAATACTTATTGATACTTTAAGCAAATTTAATCAGAATCTCTGCGTTTGACAAATTTGATTGTTATTTTCTACACCAAGATTGAGAATCTCAATCATAGAATATCTTGGCACTTAGAAAAAATTGTATTAATATTACCTATTTGAATTGTCAACAATATCCATTACATGTATTAAAATATATCACATAACAATATGTGATTCAAAGTTAGCATAAGATACTAATTTCAATTATGAGTTATGAAACATGAGTTTATGTTTTATCTGCCTGATTCCATTCTCCTTCATAACTATCCCCCAGTGCCATGGACTGGGGGCAGAGTTTACTGTCTGTTTCCATGAAAATTTTTAACTTGTATATCTACATTTTCCCAAAGTAGCTAAAATACTTAAAGTTCATATAAGCAATATATATCATAACACAGTTTCCCTGAAATGTATTACTTTACATTGACATATGATTTTCTGATTTTCTGTGACTTATGTACATCAACTTCAAATGCTTTAACCGAATAAAAGAATTATCAGAGGGTGGGATGTCATTTAAACTGTCAATTTATATTTAGGGCAACCCTTTCAAAATGTGGGTGCCTCTCTCCATATCACTCAAGTGAAAATTTCTATGCAGCCTTAGAGTAGATGATAATTCTTTGACTTCCAACAGATGATGCATATTCAGTTTTAATACTACATTGTTGTTCAAGTAAAAGTCAGTCATTATTCTTAATATATAACTATCAAAACATCCTAACATTGCATCTATTAACAATCCTTCAATGAAAAATCACCAGTAAATTTCATATACTATGGGAAAGGATATCTCCGTTTTGCTCTAATAGAGGAGACAGTCCCTAGGATGGGAATCAAGAAATGAATATTTTAATCCCAAGTCACTGACTTGCTATATATGCAGAATATTGTAAACCTCTCTGTCTGTTTTAACTTACATATTTTATTGATAGGAAGAATAAGACACATCTCTACAACATAGATAGCACATTACGTGGAGTTTGGGATGTGAGAATATTTGGTCATTGTGGTTTCTTTTTTTGATCATTTGTCTGTTTCTTTTTGTTTATGTTGAGAAAGGGTTTCACTAAATACCCCAGGCTGGCTTCCAATTGCTATGTAGCCCAAGTTGGCTTCAAATTCATGATCCTCTTATTGCCTCAGCCTCCTATGTACTAGGATTAAAGGTACACACAACCACACTCAGCTTGTGGTCCCTTTAAAAGCCATACCAAATTCAACAACATGGAAATAGTGAGTTGTTTATAATTACAATTGTTAAAGGCCTTTGGAGGCTGGAATTATATAAATCTAAAAATCTGTCTCATACCAGGCCTCCTTCTTTTCGTCTCCTTCTTGTGTTTATACCCATGAAAATCTACAGTTTGTTTTTTTACAGAATACCAATTTACATACTTATTGCCTAATAAGAAAACAATATGAGACATCATCTATCACATTGTGATCAGAAAGTAGAAAACTCAATACAGAACTAGAAAAACTGTACAGTTTAAATGTGCTGTTTTCTAGGGATCTTCTTATGAAAATATTGGAGTAAATTTGCCCTATGAAGTTTTAAAGTGATGTTTGTATAAATAATCAGGTGAATTGCTTTTTCTCTGTCTTCATTATTGGTGTATATTAATTGTACAAAGAGTTTCATTTTATTTCCATATGTGCATATAATATACTTTGATAAAATTCATCTCCTCTATTGCTTATTTTTTATGGTACTTGGGTTTGAACTCAGGGCTTCATGCTTGCTAGGCAGATGCTCTACCATCTGAAAGGTGTCTATAGTCCATTTTGCTAAGGTTATTTGGTGTATTAAAGTCACACTGATTATGGGCAGTAATTGTGAACTACGAAGGATTCTCTTCAGTATTTAATGGGATGTCCCCATTGTGTCAAATTAGATATTTGCTCTGGAAGAATCACAAATGCCTGTTACAGAAAATGGAAAATTTGAAACTTTGGGTATTTTTGAAAGATATGAAGATTAGCCTTAAATTATCACTAATAATATCTTAAATTTATTTTGATTTAATTTTATTCATACAAAACAAATCAAGCCCAGACAAAGCACTCATTATCTGTTTTGTCCTTATGTGGGCAGTTTTCTCTCGGTCTGAAATAGTAAAATTTTCATTGCTTCCTACAGACATCTGACATACATTTTTAACGCTTCTAGTTTTGTGAGTATGAATTAAAGTCAATACCTGATTGTATGTCTCTTTTTGCAATTGAGTGGGCAGATTAAAAAAATAAGGATTTTTGTTGGCAGTTGAAATGATATCTGGATTAGGAGCAAGAAAGAGATTTGTGCTGAATGATCATGTGACTACTCTTTCTGTGACCATTGCCTGTGATCTCAGCCATCTGTCCTACAGAAGATGGAGCAGGTGGAACACCTTATTCTTTCCTGTATTCTATCAGGAAACCCCAAAGAACACAGTGAACAAAGTGTTTCACTGTCAGGGAAGTGAAATTCCTGTTCAAAAATTTTTGCAGTACTGGGTTTGAACTGAGGGCCTTGTTTTTGATAGGAAAATGTTGTACTACTTGAGCCATGGCTCCAGCTCCTGTTTGGGTTTCTAATGAGATACATTGCCGGAATTTCCATAGCAATATGTTTCTGTTTATAATATGACAGCCTAGTTAAAGCATAGTTCACTTTTTTCCTACCTGGAAATTCTAGTCTTTTATGTAAAATGAAACAAGGTGGGCATAAAGACAAAGACAAACAGTATACCTATGTAATAAAACAAGCTACATAGAAAACATAACTCTGTGCTTGGCATTTAAGAACTCTCAATGATGATTTGTGATGTTATGCTTAATGTCATCTTCCTCACCTGCATTATCATTTTCTTAAAGCTTTTTGAATGCTTCCAAATCAATTTGGTTAAACCCATTTTCTCCTACTTGGCTGAAATGGCTAAGGGAAGAAGAATAAGTGTGTGAGGAGAGAAAATTTTTGGATGGTATCTGGGGACTCAGCATCACAACCAAGAACACAAACTTTACAGTATTCATAATTGAAAATTTACATACTATTATCCTTCCATCTCTTTTGATAACCAAATATTCATATTTATCTTAATGATGAGGAAATCATAGTTCTGGTATTCTTCCCTTCATCCATACTCTCCCCCAGCTCTTACTGAGTAAGGATGCATGTCTGCTGCATCATAACCACAGGCTGAGGATCCAATCCCCCTTCTGTAGTTAAGTCTTGGCCTCTGTCTTCAGGATCGATATGAAAATGGTTTGAGATTGGAGCTCGCTGACACAAGGGAAGAGGAATGACACAGATATGGTGCTGACTAGACTGGAAAAATCAAGAAAATGTCCAGAAGGCACAGGACTGATTATTGACTATTTTATGATCTTGAGGTCCTGTGCTGAGAGCATATAATTAGCTAAATTGCTCTGTGTTATCCAAGTCTCCAAGGACTTCCTATTATTGGTGGTTGCAGAAGAAGAAAAACATCCCTTAAAGGTTGTGGTCTTTTCTTTTACCTAGAAGAAAGATTATGTGTAATATGCACCTTTTCCATGTCTTTCCTTACTAACACAAATTGATTATACAAGTTAATGAGATTCAGTGTGACATTTTCATGTGTGCATTCATCATGTTACATACTCTTGACCTCTAAGCACCAATGCCTGTCCCCAGTACTTAAAATTCTTCTTTCATGTCCACTCTGTTTACTTTCCTCAGATGAGAGAGAACATATGGTTCTATTCTTTCTGGGGCTGTGTTATTTATTCAGAAATCCATTTTCATTTTTCATCCATTGCTTTTTGTGGTAAAATATATATAACATATAAGAATTTCTTGATTTTTTTCTAGACACAATTCACTGACTTTGATGATTTACACATGGGTATGTCACCATTAATACTATCTACCATCAGAAAACACTTTATCTTCCTTTTTTTGTCAGCACTAGGGTTTGAGCTCAGAGCCTCATACTTGCTGGGCAGATACTTTTACTGCTTGAGCCACTTCACAAGCCCTTATATGTGATAGGTTTTTTTAAAAATAGGGTCTCTTGAACAATTTGCCCAGGGTGGAGATCAGGAGGATCTGATCTCCTGAGTGCTAGGATTACAGGTATGATCAACCAGCAGTAGGCCTATATTTTATATTCTTAAACAGAAAATCCATACCCATTTAAATGTATTCTAATTCTTCTTTAAGCCCAACCCTGGATCTCTCCATTCTGCTCTAAAACAAGATAAAGAATTTAAATGCAAAACTTGAAAAGTATTATGACTAAGGAGGTTTGATTTACATATGTAGATGTTTACTTTTCTCATGTTCCAAATTTTCTTTCCAATGGATGCCACAGTTTCTGAGATTAAACTCTTCTGCTATAGATCCTTCTAAGGGGGCTTTAAAGATCTCATTCCTCAGGCTGTAGATAAAGATTTAAGCATATGGGTGAATACTTTGCATACAACTGAGGCTACTTCCCTATTTCTGGTGAGTATGGTGTAACTATTATAAGATATATTCCACAGCCTTTTTTCCCATTAATTGATTTTTAAATTTTAGACCAGTATATTTGCTTTTTAAACCCTTTAGCCCTATGTCTTTCATTTGTATACAAATTGTGGATTTTTTCATTTTCTTTTGTTTGATTCTTTTATGAACTTACTAGCATATTATAGTTGTACCAGTGGTACATTGTGACATTTACAAAAGTGCTTACAATGTATCTTAGTTAGATTCATCTTTTCCACCTTTCTTTTTATCCACCTCTCCCATCTTAGAGTAGTTTCAGCAGTCCTTATTGTTCTATTTTCATATATGAACACCTAGTTCTTCCACCATATTCACCCTCTTTCACCCTTTCATTATGCCTTCTCTCCTGCTACTGGTACTAACCCCCTGACAGGACATGTTTTACCTTCCTATTCTTTATTTTCTAAAAAGGATAGATATTTTTTGTTTGTTTATGATGGTTATACTGGGAGTTTCAATGTGACATTTCCATATATACATACATATGTTTATGTTTATATGTTTATATATGTATCATACATTGAATTGTTTCATCCCCTCCATTATTCCCCTTGTTAGCTTAATCCTCTTCTTATGGTCATTTCAACAAAAATTGTGGATGTTTTCAAGTGTCATATATTAGTTTCTTTGTCAGTAGCTCATATTCATAACTCAGTGAGTTTTTTTTGTGATAGTTCCATACATATATATGGTGTTTTTATGGTACTCACCCACTGTATTACTTTCTTAAACCCCTCACCACATTTTTTACAATTTCCTTATTTTATTTTCATATATTCATATAACATACTATGATTGTCTTCACCCTCATCTTCCTCTTCCAGAAAATATGTAAAGTTCAGAGTTATGTAGACAGAAAAGGCTTTGTAATTCTCATCTGATGAAGTGATTTTCAAAACCAAGGCAATTATTTTATAATATGAGAAAAATATTCCTGAAATATGTAGAAATATGTAGAGATGGAAACAGAAAATTCATATTATATTACTGGTAAAAATGTTAGAATAGGCAGTATTAAGAAGTTGAGAAGGGAAACAGAAATTAGCAATTTCCACTGTCTTGAGTTTGGTAAACTATAATCCAGTCATTTTTGTAGCAGCTATTACAAAAAAGCTAACAAAATATGACAAAACTAAGAAGTAACAGAGGATAGGGCTCATGATAATTGGGTAAGGAAGGGGATGAAGATGGCCAGAAAAAGGTAATGGGCCAAAATAGTTAGAAAAATATTATCTATATATCCAGAAAGATAAAAGGGACATCTGCATCTAGAAGCTCTGGTAGTTCACATAAGAGATGGGTCTTCTATCCAGATGCCAGTGGTTCACACTTGTAATCCTGGCCACTTGGGAGGCCAAGACTGGGAGAGTCACAAGGAAAATAGTTCGCAAGACCCCATCTCCAAAACAACCAGAGCAAATTGACTGGAAGCATGGTTCCAGTGAAAGAGCTCCTGCTTTGTAAGTGTGAAGCCCTGTGTTCGAATCCTGGTCTCACCAAAAATGAGAAAAAAAGGATGGCTCTTTTGTGAGATCGGATAGTCACAAGCATTCATATTTGGAACTGTGGTGCAGATGAAAGAGATGTCAGTCAAAGATAATTCACAGAAGAAGACATGTAGATGTGGAGTTGGGAGTCAAAACTTACAGGATCATGAGCAAGTTCAAAAGCATCATCACTAGGTACATTGTCTGAAACAATCCAAAGAGGTCAGCCTGCCAGTCTTGATAGTTCAAGAGTTTCATGAAATGGAATTCTTTAAATATTTGTTTCTATATTGTTGGGGCATACTTTAAAAGAGCAAACTGCCTTTTATTAATTAGAATGCTCATTATTTGTGTGTAAATCATAAGATCTTAGAAACACAAATATCAAGAAAAACAGCTTTACTGGAAGACTTAGAGACAATTCTGTCTTTCACAGACATGATTAACAAAAGTATGACCACTTATTATTTGATAATTTGATGAATAATTTTAAATATCTATATTCCTTACCAGGAGACTAAATATCTTCTTATAAAACATTAAGAGTTTTTAAAGATCATAATATACAAAGCTTTTTTTGAACTTATTTTTGTCACTTTGACAAAATTCTTTAGATGAAGAACTTAAGGAATGAAGGATTTATTTTGGATCACAGTTTCAGTCAATGTTCCTTGGTTCCATTGATTCTGAATCCTCTGTGAGGCCAAACATTACGTCAGTCGAAGTGTGGGGAAGATGCTAATCAGCTCATTGCTGACAGGAAGCAGATACACAGAACTAGATACAGTACACAAGGGACTGTCCCCACTAACCTCCAGCGAGGACCCACTTCCTCAAGTTTCTAGAACCTTCTAAAGCTGTGCCAGCAGGTGGACACTAAGCCTTCAATGAGTGAGCCTTTTTTGAGAACTCTTCATTTTCAAAGCATGATATTTCATCTCTAACATCAAGAGGCTCAAGCCCATTTCACAATACAAAATGCATTTATTTCATCTCCAAGATCTAGGATACTTTTGAAACAGAGCAAAGGTGGAACAAACGAAGCAAAGATGTCTCTTTGTATGTGCAGTCCTCTGTATATAACTTTTATTCTGTTTTTTGTAAGTGCATTAGTTGTGTAAAGGGGTTCCACTGTGACATTTCCACACATGCATGTAAGATACTTTGACCCTCATTACTCTTTCTTCTCCCCTTTCATTTTGTACAATATTTAATGGACTTCATTATTCTATTTTCATACATGCACATAATGTCATTTGATCATATTTTGAATTCAGGCATTCTCAAATTAAGCATTTACCTCTGTGTTCCAAGTCTTTGAGTACCAGTACTGATTTGTGACAAACTATTTTGCTTAGAACGCTTTCTATAATGGTTTCTGTGTTATTTGCATCCTTCTACTCACACCTACTTGAGTCTAGAGACACTACACTGAGCAAAGAACACTCAACATAGCATTTCAATAATCACAGTTAAATATTTCCCACTCATTCAAGACAGTACAAAGAATATGTAATATCCTTCCCTGTTTAAGGAAAAATATTCTTAAAGAAAATTAAGAAATTTATGTACATGTTTCTTTATTTTATTCAAATGCAGTGGTGTTAATTTAAATACACTAAAATATTTATAAATACTCAGAACTAGAACAGAGGTATCTGCATATTAAATTAAGGCTGAGAGTCCATGGGCAGAGCTTGTTTTCATGTGCCAGTTACCTCCTAGGGGAGCCTTTTGTTTTCCTCTGTCAAGAATATACATGAGAGGGAGATGGGGCAAGATGGCAGATTGTTGACAGTACTAACCCCCAGTGGCAAATAACTACCCCAAAGAAGGAAGACACTGAGGACCCCAAAAGACACCCAGGAGGTCCCATAACCAGGAAGAAGCAGAGCTGCCTTTGAATTCACAAAGAAGCAACTAACTTCAGGAAGAATGACTAGCAGATTAGAACTCCCGATCCCCTGCCACTGAAGCCTTTCTGTGGCTCCACTCCACTGTGCTCCTTGCTCTGCAGTAAGGCTTTCCAAACACAAAGGGAATCTGAGCAACATGTTCAGCCCACACCTACTGACTTTGTTGTCTGGTGCCTGCAGCAGCTGCCTGATGGGCTCTTGGAAGCCTGTGCCACTGCACATGCAGAGACTGGGCACCCACAGGTGCCAGAAAGCACATGTCCACTGGCTTTGTTCTCCTATGCTGGCAGAGGCTGCTAGAAAGCCTGCACCACTGCACAAGTTGACACAGGGTTCCACCACTCCATGAGTGCCAAAAAACACAAGCCCACCAGTTTTGTTCTCCAGTTCTAGCAGAGGCTACTAGAAAGCCTATGCCATTGCACAAGTGGACACTGGACCCCACTGCTCCATGGGTGCCAGAAAGTACAAATACATTGGCTTTGTTCAGCCACGCTGGCAGAGGCCGGTATACAGGGCTCTAGGAAGAACATACCACTGCCTAGTGGCCACTGGATCCTGCTGCTGTGCAGAAGCCAAGCTGCTATACAGGCCTCCTGGAATCCTGTGCCTTTGCATAAGCAGGCCCCAGAATCCTTGCTACCTTGCAGGCAGCAGAAGGCAAAATGCACTGGCTTTGCTACCTCACAGACACCATTAACTTGCTACTCAGCACTGGGAACCCACTGCAACTGTTGTGGGAAATGATGAGGGAAACAAAGTCACCTACACCATTTTCACGGGAAGCAGGAAGTTTATTATGCTAGCAGACTCAGGAGAGATAATTTCTCAAAACCCCGATCTCCAATCTGTGTTAGGGGCTGGGTTAAATACTTACAAATTTTGTCCCCCAACCCCCTACAGAATGTGGTCACAGTTATAAGAAACACTGCAGAGCTAGCTGGAGGCTTGGAACTTTGTAGAGCTAGAAGAAAGTTGCCTGTAGATTCAGAGTGGGGTGAATACCAGATGCAGTAAATCCCAGAAAAATAACCAAGCTGGCCCCAACATTCCCCTTTTTTATGCTTTGACATTTTATTTGTCAAAATGCATCATCGCTTTCTTTTTAGGTATGGAATTTACTCTTTGGTAACCTTGTACCAGATAAAATTGTGCGGCTGTTTTCTGTTCCACTATGGCTTCTATTAGGGTCCATATGGACAATATAACCAGTGGCAGCAAGCATGGGAGTATAAGACAGCCCAACCCCATAATTTATATAGCCCCTAACATTGTTTTAAATCCTCTATTGTAGAGAACCATCCCCCAGGTAAATCATCAGGGTTTCATTCTTTTTAAGTCTGAACTGGGACATGGGCAATATTTCTCATTTTATCTGTAATTTTTTAAAATTATCTTTCCCATATAATGGAATTTTTAAGTAAGCACAACTCATAGGATGAGGGGTTCAGGTTTGCAAAAGGAACCCAGAATATTAGCAACCAAAAGCAACACCACATCCTGCTAGCAGGAGAAGAAAAAAACTGTCAAGAGAAAGCCTTTTGATCTACTCGGGCAGTTACTGCTATTTCTACTGACCAAAGCAAAGCAAGGTTACAATACCAAGAATAGATATAGGTAGAGGGATGGCAGAACTTGAGAATCACTACAGAACACTAACTATGAGAAACACTAGTCAATTAATTGTCTGTTTAGTTGATTTGTTAAGCTTCTGCCATGCATTGACTAGTCAGCTTCCAGTTTGTGACTAGAGCAAGGCTGAAGGTCCCCTCCTTAGGGTTAGTTTGAGCTGATTGTTAGAGTCTAGTTGTCTCTTTCACTCAGGAGCTGTTTTCTTTACTTGAGTGTGATGGAAACACAGGGTGATCTCTGCCACCTTGACTGCTGTGGGGATCACTGAATAGGGCCCTCCACTGAGACTGGAGAGGCTGAAGATTTTACCTTTTTATCTAAACCTGGTCACCTGGCTTAAAAGGATGCACATCAGTGGTTGAGCTGATAGGGAGTTTTTCTCAAACATGGTGGTGTTAGACATAGAGCACTTTTCTCAAACTGTGCATCTATTACCACTGGAGGAATGTTGATGGCTAGCTCCAGAGGATTGTATTCTGCCCATACTCCCAGGACATCAAAAGGCATCTCTGGCCTTTTTAAGGCAGTCTCTTTTGAATGTAATCTCCATTCTTTTTCCTGGGGATTGATGAGGGCTAAGACCCTAGGGGACACTGAACCAAAGCTCAAAGCCGCTTGTCCATCCTCCTGAAAACTGGTTTGGACCTGCAACTTACTTAGCAGTCTCAGCACATCAGTGCCACTGGACATTCTGGTATATAGAGAAACTCATGAGTCACAAGACACCCTCTTAGAGTACATTTTCAGGGCTGGAGAAAAGGGCCATGGGTCTGGGTCCTCATAGCCCCCACAATTGTCTGGTGTCTTTTTGAAATTGATGTCACCTGTTGGGTCACCCCTGAATGTCCAGCACAGTGTCCACCATGAAATCTACAGGTTGGCCCTTTACTAACATATGGGCCATGGGCTCTTGGAGGCAGAGGAAGAAAGAGCCCAGTAGGCCCTAAGCATAGGCCCATTCAATGCCTGTGAGCCCCACAAAGTCCTCTTTCTCTTTTGTATCTCTGTGTCTGGGCTGGAGCTGTGGGCACTCACTTGTCCCATGTCCCTTTTGGTGACAGAAGGCACGTTGAGTTTTCTTTAGGGGCTCTGATCCCTGGGGCCGTGCTTGTGGGGAATTTCCTGGGGGCCCCCCTTTGCCTCTTCTCTGGCTTCTACCCTGACTGGAACTGTGTCCTCCCTGTCCATTCAATGCTGCTGCCAGGAGATCTACCTTTTAAAAATTTCCTTTTGGACCTCCTGGTCTCTGTTGACAAACACCTTAGTTCCCATTTCCAGGAGCTGGGATGCACTTATGCCTGCAAATCCTTTTAATTTTTGTAACTTTTTTTAATGTCCTCCTGGGCTTGCACACAAATGCAGCATTGATCATTCGTTCATTTTCAGGGGCCTCAGAATTGAAGGGAGACTATAGATGATATGCTTCACATAGTCTCTCATAGAACTGTGCTGGGCTCTCATCAGACTTCTGTAAGATCTCTGAGACTTTGTTCATGTTTATGGCCTTTCTTCTTCCTTCTCTTAGACCTGCCATCAGAGCCTTTCTATAGCTATGTAAGTTGTCTCAGCCTTCTATTTCATTTGGGTCCTGTGCAGGTTCAGCTTCAGGAAAAGCCATCTGAGTATAGGCTCACACATCATTTGTTCCATTGGGAGCATGAACCTCAAGCCAATGTAGAGCTGCTTGAATTACTTGTCTCCATTCCTCCATGCTGAGGAGCAACTTGAGCACTGGGGGAAAAGCCTATTTTCTCTTTTTTAATAGTAGCAGTATTTGTTGTCCTTGCCATCATAATCTTACAATTGTCTTCAAAGCATTTCTTAAGCTAAGGAAGAGGATGAGCTGCCAATGTCTGGCATATGACTGTGTAGGGGAACTGGTCAGGATGATGTGGCATCTTTGTCACTACCTGATAGGCTAAATGAATGGTTTCTAAATCTAGAGATCCCTCAGAAGGCCATCCAACCTTAAAGGATATGCAATCTATTTGACAGAATTTCCAATGTTTCTAGGGTGTGAGCTCCACACTGTAATCACCTGTGTACCCTCTCTTGAATTTGTCAAGCATATATTGTAAAGGAGTCTTTTTATTTTAGCTCCCACCCATACTGAGACAAGGTACAAGATGATCAGAGAGTTTGGAAATGAGTTACGGGGTCCTCAGTTTCCAACCCAAAGGGAAGACAGACAACTTTCACTTCATCCTTCCTTTCATTCTCCTTGTGGAGATATTTCAGACATCTCATAGCCATAGTGAGTCTATATAAACTCCAGACCGGTGCCCCAAGGGGAAATGACCAAATGAGAGCATCTCTGGCTTCTGGAAATGGATTCTACACACCATGTAATGACCAAAGTCACTCCTTTCATGCTCTTGATTGCACATCACACATTCATCCAAGACAAAAACCTAGTCTGGAAGGTATCCCAGGTCAACTTGAATAATCACAAAAACCAAAAAAAAAAAAAAAGATTCAAGGGTACTGGTGGTGTCCGTCTGCAGTCCTCTCATGGATGGGCTTATTCTGGTGGACCTGGATCCTACCAAATTTTCCTGGTTCCTGAGGTCTTTACTCAGGTTCCATTGGTGTGCACATACCTGAGGCCTCAGTCTCCATGTGAGGCTTCCCTATCTGTCTGGACTAAGAATCCATTGGTGCCTCAGCTGGGTTGGATCCCCAGGAGTTGGACCACATCTGGACAGCCAGGGAGGCAAAATGGAAACTTTGGTCTCTCCTGTTTCTGGCCAATTCATCAGAAATGTTGTGGGAAGTGATGAGGGAAACAAAGTCAACAAGACCATTTTCACAGGAAGCAGGGAGTTTATTATGCTAGTGGACTCAGGGGAGATAATTTCTCAAAGCCATGAGCCCCAATTTGTGTCAGGAACTGAGTTAAATACATACAGAGTTTGTCCCTCAACCCCCTACAGAATGTGGTCACAGTTACAGGAAACAGTGCAGAGCTAGCTGGAGGCTTGCAACTTTGTAGAACTAGCAAAAAGCTGCCTGAAGACTCAGAGTCAGGAAACCAAGGTGAGTACCAGATACAATAAATGCCAGGAAAATAGCCAAACTGGCCCCAACACCACATCCACAAGTAGATCCCAGGCACCATGTTTTGCTATTCTGCCAATACCAGGAGCCTGCCTCCCCACAGTGTGCAGAGGCCCAGCCCTCTGGACTGTGCCCACACAGTACTGCCTCTACCTGCAAGAGTGCACCCTCTTCCCCATCAGAGAGTAGGAACGTCAAGTCCCCCGGGGAAGAAGGAAAGCAGGCATACTATGAATGCAGCAAGGTCCATGGGCCCAGTGCTGCAGACTGTGCCCACACAAACTACTTCACCTGCCCTCAGAAGAGTCCCCAGTATCCTGTCAAAGAGTGGGAACCATAGCTCCCTCACTGAGGTGAGGTATGTGCCACTATCCATAATAAGCACCACAAGAACCCTTCCCAAGTGCTCCACTTGGTGTAAGGTTTCCAGCATGCCTCTCTCTGTGAAAAACTGCTGGAAACCCAGGAGAAAAATTTCAAAACCCCAAGAACAAGGGCATAAAAGATTGAAACCCAAAACCAAAATGAAGTTCAGATATGTAAATCTCAACATAGAGTAAAATAACAAGATGATCATTCTCTCTCAAAAGCCAACTCCAACAAGAAGGCCCTAAACAACTGTGTAGAGGAAGAAATATAAAATATTGAATTCCAAAAAAAATAGTAAGAATGGTTAACAAGCTCAAAGAAGAGACACAAAAACTAGTGTCTGATTTCAAAGAGGATGTGAATAAACAATTACATGTGCTCAAAGGGAATACATCTAAGAGATGAATGAATTAAGAAGACTATGCAGGATCTAAAAGAGGAAATCAATAAAGATATGGAAAACCTGAAAAATAATTAATCTGAAATAAACAGCTCAACATCCCAACTGAAAATCTAAATCAAAAGCTTGGTGAACAGATTGGAGAAAGTTGATGGTAGAGTATAAGGAACAGAAAACATAGGGGAAGAATTAGATCAAACAGTGAAATATCATGAAACATGTCTATGAAAGAGTGAATGGAACATGCAAGACACCAGACACACCATAAAAACGTCAAATCCATTAATCATGGGTGTAGAAGAGATAAAAACTAAAGGGATAGACAACATGTTAAATAGAATTATAGCTGAAAAACGTCTCTCCCTTGATAAAGAGTCATCTAGGTTCAGGAAGCTTACAAACATCAACCATCAGTACCAAAAAAGAAAAAAAGCACCAGATACATCATAATCAAAACACACAGTATACAGAACAAAAAGAGAATACGGAAAGCTACAAAAGAGAAAAGATAAGTTACTCATTAAATGTAACCAATTAGAATAGCAGCAGATTTCTCAAAACAAACTTTTTTTATTCATTTATTCACATATGCATACATTGTTTGGGTCATTTCTCCCTCCTGTGCCCCCACCCCCACCCTCTACAACCACCCCTTCTCTCTTCCAGGCAGAACCTGTTCTGCCTTTACCTCTAACTTTGTTGAAAAGAAGACATAAGCATAATAAGGGAGACAAAGTGTTTTTGCTAGTTGAGTTAAGGATAGCTATACAGAGAGATTCCTAGCATTGTTTTCATGTACAAATGTGTTACAACTCAAGGTGATTCATCACTAACTGATCTTTACACTGGGTCCTGACCCCCTTCTCACATTGACATCTGTTGCTTTAAGGTTTCGGTATTAGTTCCTCTGGAGTGGGGACATCAAACACTTTCATGTTTTGGGTTTTCTACCTATTCCTATATCTCCCGTATGTGCTCTCCCCTTGTCATATGATCCAAGTCCAACCACATTGCTGTATTTGCCCTAGATCTGAAGTCCACATATGAGGGAGAACATACGAGTTTTGGTCTTCTGAGCCTGGCTTACCTAGCTCAGAATCATGTTCTTCAGTTCCATCTATTTACTTGTAAATGATAAGATTTCATTCTTGTTCATGGCTGAGTAAAATTTCATTGTGTATAAATATCACATTTTCTTGATCCATTCATCAGTACTGGGGCATGTTTGTTGTTTCAATAACATGGTATTGTGAATAGTGCTGCAATAAACATGGATATGCAGATGCCTTTGGAGTAACTTGTGTTGCATACCTTTGGGTATATCCTCAGGAGTGGGATTGCTGGATCACATGGCAGATCCATGTTTAAATTTTTAAGAAGCTTCCAAGTTTTTTTTTTCAGAGTGGTTGTAGCAGCTTGAATTCCCACCAGCAATGTATGAGGGTTCCTTTTCCCCCACATCCTCACCAACATCTGTTGTTGGTGGTGTTTTTGATGATGACTATTCCAACAGGGGTGAGGTGGAATCTTAGTGTGGTTTTGATTTGCATTTCCTTTATGGTCAGAGATGGTGAGCATTTTTTCATGTGTTTTTTTGGCCATTTGAGGTTCTTCTTTTGAGAAAGTTCTGTTTAGTTCACTTGCCCATTTCTTAATTGGTTTATTGATTTAGGAGAGTTTAGTTTCTAAAGTTCCCTGTATATTCTGGTTATCAGTCCTTTGTCTGGTGTATAGCTGGCAAATATTTTCTCCCACTCTGTGGGTGGTCTCCTCAGTTTAGAGACTATTTCTTTTGTTGTGCAGAAGAGTTTTAATTTTATGAAGTCCCATTTGTCCATCCTTTCTCTTAGTTGCTGAGCTGCCAGAGTTCTATTGAGGAAGTCCTTGCCTATACCTATTAGTTCCAGAGTGTTTCCTGCTCCTTCCAGTACTAACTTCAGAGTTTCAGATCTGATATTAATGTCCTTGATCTATTTTGAGTTGATACTAGTACAGGGTGGTAGACATTGATTTAGTTTCAGTTTCTTGCAGACAGATAACCACTTTTTCCAGCAACATTTGTTGAAGAGGCTGTATTTTCTCTATCATTTATTTTTTTTCTCCTTTGTCAAAAATGAGGTGGGTATAGTTGTGTGGATTAATATCCAGGTCCTCTATTCTGTTCAACTGGTCTTCATGTCTGTTTTTATGCAAGTGCCATGCTGTTTTTATTGCTATTGCTTTGTAATGTAGTTTGAAGTCAGGTATTCTGATACCTCTTGCATTGCTCTTTTTGCTGAATATTGCCTTGGCTATTAACAGTCTCTTGTGTTTCCAAATGAACTTTAGGGTAGATTTTTCAATCTCTGTGATGAAAGTCATTGGGATTTTGATGGGAATTGCATTAAACATGTAGATTGCTTTTGGTAGTATATCCATTTTTAATATGTTTATTCTACCAATCCACAAGCACAGGAGATCTTTCCATCTTCTGTAGCCTTCCTTGATCTCTTTCTTAGGGGTTTGTAATTCTCCTTGTAGATGTCATTCACATCCTTTGTTAAGTTTACTCCTAGGTATTTGTTTTCTTAGAGGCTATTGTAAATGGAATTGTTTCTGTATATTCCTTCTCAGTTTTCAACACAAACTCTTAATGCAAGAAGGTAATGGAAAGACATAATTCAGGCCCTGAGAGAAAACAGCTGTCAATCCAGACAGGTCTACCCAGCAAAACTATCCTTCCTAATTGAAGGAGAAATTAACATCTTCCACAATAAGGAAAAACTAAAGGAATACATGACTACCAAGCAAGCATTGCAGAAGATACTTAAAGGTTATTTACACATAGAAGAAGCTAGAGTGAGACCGGAAGATTCAATAAATAATAAAGCAGACCAATAAACAAGGTTTAGGTAAAAGTAAAAACTATGGGAATAAAAATGTCTGGGAACAACATGTCCCTCTCAATATTAACACTTACTATCACTGAATATAAATAGTCTTCATGCCCTAACCCAAAGTCACAGAATAGCAAACTGTATTAAAATACAAGATCCAACCTTATGTTGTTTACAAGGTACTCTTCTCAATGAATAAAATAAATACTGGCTTAGATTCAAAAGATGGAAAAAATTTTCCAAACAAGTGGACCCCCCAAAACAGGTAGGAGTAGCTATCCTCATATCTGACAAAGTAGACTTCAGAATAAAATCAGTCAGAAGAAACAATGAAGTTCACTTCATATTAGTTAAAAAAGGGCAAAGAGTAAATATCAATTCTTCACATATACACATCAAACACAGGGATATCCACTTACATTTAAATAAAACAACCTCTATTGGACCTAAGAGCACAGCTAGATCCTAGCACAGTGAAAGTGGGATGCTTGAATACCACACTGTCAACAATAGCTAGGTTATCCAGGAAAAATAATCAACAAAGAAACTTCAGAACTACTTCATATATTAGACCAAATGGACATAATATACCTCTACAGATTATTTCACCCAATAACCAACCATTATACATTCTTTTCTGCAGCTCATCAAGATTTCTACAAAATAGATATCTTAAGACACAAAGCAAATCTCAATAATTTCAAGAAAATTGAAATTATATCCTGTCTCATATAAGTTCATAGCAGAATAAAACTAGACCTCAATAACAAAAAAAAACACAGAATATTTTCAAACACATGGAAACTGAACAACACATTACTGAAAGAGTAGGGGTGACAGAAGAAATAAGGGGCAAAATCAAAAAGCTCCTAGGATCCAGTGAAAATGAAAATATAACCTACCATAATCTGTGAGACACAGCTAAGGCTATGCTAAGGAGAACATTCATAGCTATAAGTGCATACATCAAAAAAGCAGAGACCTCACAAATAAACAACCTAATGATGCACCTTACCTTCCTAGAAAAACAAGCATACAGGGAGAAATAATAAAGATCAGGTCCAAGATCAATGACTTTGAGACCAAAAAAACTACACCAAGAATCAATGAAACAAAAAGCTGGTCTTTGAAAAGGTTAACGAGTGTTGCAACCCCTTAGACAACATGTCAAAATGGAGGAGGGAAAAGATCCAAATAATAAAATCAGAAATGAAAAGGGGACATAACCAAAAGTACTAATGAATTCCAGAGAATCTTAGAGAATACTTTGAAAACCTGCATTCAAGTAAAGTGGAAAACCTAGAACTAGATAAGTTCCTAGATGTATATAACCAACCAAAATGGAACCAGGAAAATATTAACCACCTAAATAGAGCTATCACAAGCCATGAAACTGAAACAATAGAAAGAGTAAAGAAGAACCCAGGATCTGAGGGATTCATAGCCAAACTTTACCACACCGCTAAAGAAGATCTAATACCATAACTCCTCAAACTTTTCCAGGAAATAGAAAGGGAAGGAAAACCACCAAACTCATTCTATAAAGCCAATATTATCCCAATAAAGATCCCAAACCCAATAAAGATGCATCCACAAAATATAATTATAGACCAATATCTTTAATGAATATAGATGCAAAGATTCTCAACAAAATACTTACAAACAGAATTCAAAAACACATCAAAAAGATCATACACCATGATCAAGTTGACTTCATTCCAGGAATGCAAGGATGGTTCAACATACATAAATCTATAAATGTAATACAACATATAAACAGAAGCAAGGCCCCAAAACTGCATTATCTTCTCAATAGATGCAGAAAAATTCTTTGACAAAATTCAATACTCTTTCATTATAAAAGCTATGAAGAAACAAGGACTAGAAGGACTGTTCCTCCACATAATAAAGGGTACATTTGACAAACCTAATGCCAACATCATACTAACTGGAGAACAACTGAAACAGTTCCCAATAAAGTCAGGAATGAGACAGGAATGCCCATTTTCCTCACTCCTATTCAATATAGTTTTGGAATTCCAAGCTAGAGCAAAAATACAGGGGAGAAATAAAAGTTTGAAGAGGGAAGGAAGAAATCAAACTATCCTTATTGGCAGATGACATGATCTCAGCCCTAAAAGAACCTGAAAACTCTACCAAAAATTTTCAGAAATTACAAATTCTTTTGTCAAAATAGCAGGATGCAAAATTAACATAAAGAAATCAGGGAAACAATCCCATTTATGATAGCCTCAAAAACAGTTTGAACCTTTGAATAAATTTAATGAAGGAAAACAGGGCACGTTTTAAGGAAAACTATAAACCACTGAAGAGAGAAATACTGGAAGATATCAGCAGATGGAGAGAAATTCCATGCTCATGGACTGATAGAATCAACCTTGTGAAAATCACCATACAACCAAAAGTGATCTACATGTTTGACACAATCCCTATCAAATTCCAATGACATTCTGCACTGAAACAAACAAAAATCAATCTTGAAATACATATGGAAATACAAAAGACCTCAAATAGCAAAAACAATTCTGAACTAAAAGTCCAATGCTGAAGACATCATAATACCCAACTTCAAATTTTGCTACAGATCCCTAACAATAAAAAGAGCATGATACTAGTACAAAAGCAGACAAGAACACCAATGGATCAAAATCCAAGACCCAGACATAAACCCATACAACTACAGCCAACTGATCTTTGACAAAGGAGCCCAAAGCACATGATCAAGGACAGACAGCTTCTTAAACAAATTGCTGCTGGGAACACTGGATTTCTACATGTGGAAGATTGAAACTGGATCCCTTTCTTTCACCCTTTTTCAAAGCCAATTCAAAGTAAATCAATGATTTGAAACTTTGAAACAACTACAGGAAGTAGAAGAAATACAAGGTAGCATATAGTTATAGGGAGCAACTTCCTAAGTAGAACTCAAAGGCTCTACATCTAAGAAGAAGAATGAACAAATGGAACTGCATTAAAATAAAAAGCTTCTGTACAGGAAGAGAAATAGTCACTAGACTCAAGAGGCAGCCCACAGAATGGGAGAAAATCTCCACTAACAACTCATCCCATAAAGGAATAATATTCAGAATCTATAGGGAACTCCAAAAACTCAACCCCCAAAGAATCAACTTCCCAATGAAGAAATGGTTACATGAATTAAACAGGGAATTCTCAAAGGAAGACGTACCAATGGCCAGTAAATACATGAAGAAGTGTTCAATTTCCCTGGTTATAACAGAGATGCATATCAAAACAACACTTACATTTCATCTCATCCAAGTTTGAATGGCCATATTCAAGGGCAGTAACAACGACACAATACATTATTGTGTAAATGCAAATTAGTTCAATCACTATGGAAAGCAGTATGGAGAGTCCTCAAAAAGCTAAAGATAGAACTGCTGTATGATCCAATGATACTGCTCCTGGAGATCTACCCAAAGGAACATAAGTCAGGATACAAGAGACACCTGTACACCAACGTTTGTCATAGCACTGTTCACAATAGCCAAGCTTTGGAAACAACCCAGATGCTCTACAACTGATAAATTCACCAAGAAAATGTGGCATGAATACAGAATGGAGTCTTACTAAGTTATTAGGAATAACGACATGTGATTTGAAAGTAAATGAATGCAATTGGAGGACAACATGTTAAGTGGAGTGAGCCAGGCTCAGAAAGACAAAGGACAAATGTTTTCCCTCATGCATGGAAGATAGATCCAAAAGATAAACATATTTATAAAATCAAGCATGACTACATACAAAGTCGTATGTAGAATATATCTGTAATAGAGGAATTCCTCTAGGGAACTTTGGCGCAGAGGGAAAGGAAAAGAGAATGATAGAGCATCAGTTAATAACATAAAACATAAGATCTGTGTAAGAATATGTACTGAAAGCTGTTCAAAGTGGGGATAGGGATGGGAGATAAAGGGGTCAGGGAGAGTAATGGAAGGGATGAAATGGACCAAAGTAAAGTACACCCACAGTGGACATGCACTGACAAATCACTTTGAACATCAACTTAAATATTAGTAATGAAATACAGGACTGTAAAATAGGTACAGTGTGTATTTGTGGGGGGATACTAGTGGGAGGGTGGAGGGTGAATTAAGGAAATTAATGTGAGGATATGTGGCTGATTGACTTCATATATTTATATGAAATACAGTAAAGAAACCCCTCATACTTGCTGTATGTGGGGAGGGAAGTTGATGATGAGAAATGATGGGGGCAATATAATTAATGTACAATATAAGCCTAATCACAAATGTCATTATGAATCCCTCCTGTATAAACATCCTAATAAAAATAAAAATGACACACTTGATCAAAAATCATTTTAATTTTAAAAATAATTTAACACTAACTCCTATCCTTGGTCTTGGTGAACTTTAAAATTTGGTAAATATGGTTTAGTTACATTGGCATAATGATACAATATCTGTGAATAACATAATACTATCACTTGTATGCTTTACCTCTCAATGATGAAACTATAATGAAACACTGATAAACATTTTCTACTTTTTAAATTTAGTGTGTGTTTATTGCTCTCACCCCATTAAGTATCAGAAAAATTTTACTGAGTGACACACCTTAGCTTCTCACTCCTTGATTATCTTTTTATAGCACCTGGTAATTGTGCTGTACTTTTTTCTGCTTAAAAACTTTTTTGTATAGTTGATGATTTTAGCAACAGGAAAATTCCCAAATCCCAGATTTGTCTGCTAATCTTCTTGTGCCAAGTTAATAGATTTTTGTGCCAATTTTTCCTTCAACATGTATTTCAAGTATTTTATTTCAGCTACTGGGAAGCAACTCTAGCTCACTGTTTGGTCAGATCACACTACTATTTAGCTGAGAAAATGCAAAAGTTAAAAGTACAAGAAATAAACCATGTGCAATCATTCACACCTATAATATTAGCTACTTGAGAGGTTGAGCTCAGGAGTATTGTGGTGCAAGGCCAGCCTGGGCAAAAGTTTTATCCATCTCAATAAACAATCTGGGTGTGGTGTTGCACACATGCAATCCAAGGTGGAGGATATTTGACTTTCAATAATTGATGAATCCTCTATTACTATGAAAAGGCTACAATTTTTTGTGCAAATAAAAATATTTTAATCGACTATAATATTATATTCTGAATGTATGCACTTGAAATACTCTGTATTACATTCAGTAATGATCCTGCCATGATAAATCACCAAAAATTTCCTCTTGTATTGAGTGTAATATTTCTGTTTGACTCCAATAGAAAAGACAGTGGACTGGGATGAGAATCAAGAATCAAGCATTTTTATCTTCAAGTGGACAAAATAGGCCAGAATGGCTGAGTAGAAGCATAAATAGTTTTTACTGTGTGAATGAAAAGAGTCAGTTAACACAGGAAAATCTATATTTTGAAGAGAGAGAGAGAGAGGAAGAACATCAGAAATCAAAAAAGAGGTAGCCAGATAACAGAAAATCATGGGGAAAAAGAGACAACAGGAAAAGGAGCAAACAGTTCCCAACCCCATCCCTGGCTCACTGAGAGTTGAAAGAAGCTAAAAGTAGAGTAACAAGGTAAGCCAATGACCCTGGTGACAGACTGGCCATTCTAGTTACATGATAAACACACATCTCACACAAGACTTAAACCCAGTGTGGGTATTTATTGAGACAGTGACTGCTCTGCTGTGTAAGGGCAGCCTAAATGAAGAAAGACATTCTGTCATTCTACTTATTTCTGAAAACTATCAAGAGTCCGTTTTGAGATAAATCCTACTAAAACAGATAATCTCAAAGTTTGAACACAAGGAACATGACTCAGGGAGATCTCGGACACCTGGCAAGTGTGGAATCAGTATAGTTGACTACCAAAAGATGAATGGGTAAAGAAAATGTGGTATATATACACAATGGAGCATTATTCAGCAATAAAAAGGAAGGAAAATATATCACTTACAGAAGTAAAGAAGGAAACGGAGATCATCAGGTTAAGCAAAATTAGCTAGAACTAGAAAACAAATATCACATGCTTTCTTTACTATGAAGAATCTAGACATCAAAAAGGAAATAAAGATAAAAGAAGAAATATTTAAGGGAGAATTGGTGGAAGGGGAAAATGAGAGGATGGGGAATATATGATCAAAGAACATTGCATTAATGAAAGAAAAGATCGTATGAAACCCATTTATAAATTTTTCAAGAATGTTACCCAGGAGATATTTGCAGGGAAGATGACAAAAAATATATGGTCAAAGTACATTATATACATATTTGGGAATATGATATTAAACTATGTACTTTGTACAATTAATACATGGTAACAAAATAATTTTAAAAGGCGAATATGGAGATCACATGAGCTAAAAGCCACAGATCCAGTGCAGGGAGTGAATGTGAGGAATTGTTGTTGGGAAGTGATAGCTGAAATGGAGCTGCCTGCCTGAACCCCCAGTGCCATCTGCCATGAGTCAAGAGGAGAAGGAATTGGGAGTTTGCTCACAATACAGTAATGTGGGAATCCTGTGAGTGGAGTAGAGAGGTTGCTAGGAGTTAATGGGAACATGGCTGATGTCATAATTTCCATGAATCAAGTGGGGAGAGAACCTGGAGTTGACAAAACTAAGGAATTAATCTATAGCAACTGGCACTTCAAGTGTTGCTGGTGACTTGGAGCCAAGAGGGGAACAGCTATTTATCCAACTAACAAACAGCATTTTCTTTTCTTTTGTTGTGGCACTGGGGTTTGAACCTGGGGCTTCACACATGATAAGCAAGTGTTCTACCTCTTGAGCCACAATGCCAGCCCTTTTTGCTCTGGTTGTGCAGATAGTATTGCTTTTTGCTGAGATCTGCCAGAGCTGCATCTCTCCTATTTCATGTTTCCCATCATAGCTAGGACGACAGACTTGTACCACCAATGCCCAGCCTTTTTTCTGTTGAGATGTGGGTCTTATTAACTTTTATGCTTGGGCTAGTCTGGACCTGCCATCCTTCTGATCTCAGTCTCCCACGTAGCTGGAATAAAAGGTGTGTGCCATCACACTCAGCTATTAGTTGAAAAGGGATCTTGTGAACTTTTTGCCCGAACTGTCCCTGAACCCTGATCCTTCCAATATCAGCCTCTCAAGAAGCAAAGATCACAAATATGAGCCACTAGCAGTCAACTGAAGCAGTGTTTTCTGTCTAACTGCTGTGCTGGAAAGCTAGCTCAGAGTTTTGAAAGTGCTGGGTAAGAGGTCTGTCAGTGTCCTAAATCCCCAACCCAGACAATCCTATATACTCTAACCTGTTTGGACTTCAGAGAAAAAAGAATGCCTCTGGTGGGTATGGAGAATCCACACAGCTCCTCAATAAGGAAGAGCTACAGGGTTTTTTTTTCATTTTTTAAATGTATTTTCTTTTTTTTTGTAGCTGTTACTGTTGATGTGTTTCTACCATTCTTTCTGACTCTTGTCTTTCTCTGCATGTATCTTACTCATTTTATTTAAAACACCTTTACACCATACCTTTACCATCTTTGGGGGAGGCAGAAAGCAAAAGAGGTATGAATTTGATCAATGTACATTTATGTATGGAAATATCACAATGAAACATTTGAGTACAAGTAATATATACTAATGAAAATAATTGATATTTACAAAAATTATATTTGACTGTTTCTTAAGCCCATTTAATTGTAGTGATATTGTATAATTTTCTTTAAAGTGTTGGCTTTGCTTTGCTATGACCCTAGAGTTGCTTTGTGTAAGTTCCTTGGTCTCTGCCATTATTGATTTGAGCATTTCTAAACCCAGTGAGAATAGAAGGAGGTGAATGATACAGAAGCCAATATTGAAAAAAAGGTCTAAAAAGATTGAGTTTATCACAACTGAGAAGTACTGATGAAGGGAAAGGACCTTGAGGATAATTATGTTTCTTCTGAATATTCAAAGTCAAAATATATATAGAGGACTTGGTGCTCTTTTCCTATTTATTTTTTTTCCAAAAGTTGTACAAGCAATATAGGATCATTAAGTCATTCTTATATCTCAGACTTTCATCTCATGGACTGTCAGAGAATCAAAAACTGCTGCTTATTTGCCTGACGCCATTCCTGACCATGTGCTTGGTTGTGGTGCATGTAAACATGCTTGTACTGTCTGTCTGCTCTGACTCCTACTTCCACACCACCATGTGAGACAGACAGTGGGAACCAACTGTTTGTATGACATTAGGGAAATGGTTAATACTGATAAGTATTGTTAAATGCTGTTATGTACTACTAAATGTGCTTGTGAATGTCAATTCTGTGTTGAGCTTTCACTAAGCATTTATTATAATCACACTGTAATGATATTTTTGGTAAATAAGGGAAGCTGCAGGGAACAGGGCCATTCAGGACTTTGAATGGCGGTAGGTAGACCTTTCCGTTATGCCTGGCAACCCTGAATAGGGAATAGTCAGCCAAATCTCCCTTTCTCAGTCAACTGGCCAGATTGTTTCCATGGCATCTTGAATACTTTATGAATACTTTGAATACTTTATGATAACTCTGAGAACACTTCAGCAGCAGTTGGGGACCACTACAACTCCTGCTGCTGCTTAAGACACAACTTCTGATTCAGATGATCTTGATCCAGTCATGGCCACTCCAGAAAACCTCAACCTGCCTTGCAAGGTACTTCTCTGGAAAAAACAATCCTGCAGAGAACTCTTTGACCCTGCAGCTATTTGGAGAGGAGAGCAACTTCTCAGTAACTCAGCAAGAGCCAGTGATGGGTGCAATGTGGAGATTTTGATTTTTCCTTATGTAATCCTTGTGATTAGATACTAGGCTGAGCCTGTGATGGATGGATTTAACTTCATGTTGTGCTGTGGTATGTCAAATAAACTAGTTATATAAATGTCATATCCTCTGCTGGTTACAAACCAGATTCATTGGTTTCCTTATCAAGTCAGGCAAGAGGCACCTTCCTGGAGTTGAAACATTAGTCCCAATAAAATGCCTCTCCAGAGTTGGCTTTTCTTTGTCTACTTGTTATTTTATTATAAGTGAGATGTTCTGGTAATATGCCAGGCAGCAGATGTGGGAGCAGTTGTGAACTTGGCAATGGCAGCAGTGGTACCAGAAGTGGAAGTAGCATTGAGAAGGCAATTGAAAATTCCATAAAAGGTACACAGACAGTGGCCAGAAGTGGTGGGATGCAAAGGCAGTGTGGAATATCAAGGGTATTGGGAGTATATAAAAGCTGAGAGGAGGCAGAAGGTGGAAGGGTGTGAAGAATCAAGTGTGAAACGCTGTAAGCCCAGGTTGCTAGAAGAGTTTCTGTGAGTTGCAAAGCCTTAAAGTCTGAGGATCCTAACAACCAAAGGTCAGGATATATAAGGCTCTCCATGTGTATGAATATGTCAATATTTTTTGCTCGTTGACATGGGCGGAATAAACTAATATCACATGTGTGGTCAATGACAGTGTATGATTATGTATATTTAAACAATATTTATAAAAATTTGAAGTTGACCAAAGACAAATATGTAAGTTAAAAAGTATGTTTTATCTTGTTTTTTAATTTGTGTTAAAAAACACCCTAAACATTGTGTGTAAAAATTAAGTAACTTGCAATGTTTTGATATGTGTATATATTTTGTAATATATAAGTAAGGTTAAACATTTATATTTTCTCAATTATCCTTTATTTGAAATACTAAAATTAAGTTAGCACTTTCATGTATGAAATAGGCAAACAAGAAACAATGAATGATGAATCCCATGGAAGATAAAAGGAATATTACAAATCTTTCTGGTTTTAAACAGCTAAGTTTAATTTAGTGTTCAAATCTTCTAATCCATGGATTTATGGAGACTATAAATAATCTAAATAAAGGAATTCATGTCTTTGTCTTAGGATTGCTTTAATATCCTTTTTTGTTTTACAAAAAAAAGTTTCTTTATGATATTTTATAGGTGTATAGTATACTTCAATTATATTTGCCCCACATCACCCTCTATGATCCCTTCCACCATTCACTGGTTCCTCCCCTCAAATAGCAAATCATATCCTTTGTATGTTCATGTCATTTTGTTTGTTTGTTTGCTTGTTTTTAGGTTTAGATTATGCATGTGTAAGAAAACGTGATGTGTGTCTTTCTGAGTATGGATTATTTCACTTAAGATGATAATCTCCCCTGCCATACATTTCCTACAAATGGCATAATTTCATATTTCTTTATGGCTGAGTCATACTCCATGATGTATGCTCCATAACTTATTTATCCATTTATCCATTTTGGAGACATGGGCTGATTCCATGACTTGGATTTTATAAATTGTGTCACAGTAAACATCGGTTTTCCAGTATCCCTATTGTATGCTAACTTTGATTCCTTTGTGTATACACCTAGCAGTGATACTGAAGGACCATACAGTAGTTTTATTTGTATTTTTTGAGGAACCAACATACTGATTTACAAAGTAGCTGCAGTAATTTTTCAAATGGCAGATTAGAAACACCTTGCACTTTACTGGGTCTTCATGAATCTCAATCCAAAGTGCAAGATTCACAGTTCAGTGAGAGTTGGTGTCAAGGAAAAACAAGGGAAGGTGATATTAAACAGTGAATAAAAACTGCAGGGAAACCAGAGATATTGAACTTAATTTCCAATAATTATAATGATTTTGTCACAGGAAAGGCTATTTCTTCATGCTCATATCATGTTAAGACATTATTACGTATTTTGCTGTGATCATGGATTTATTTCTAATGTTCTTAGTGTTCTAGCAGTTGAGTGTTTCTAAAACAGGTGTAGACGGAGATGGATAGCAAAAGAAACTAGTTTCAACAAGTTGTGACAAGTTGTGGGCTTGTCACAACTCTATTAGAAATAGAGCTAATGTGTTTGGACCTCAAGTGAGAAACTTTACTTTTAATAACTTGAATTTAATATATAGACAAAGTGGCAATGCCTATTTGTTTCTTTTTCATAATCATAGGTGTCAAAGCAATATCAAAGCACAAAATATAACACATTTCAGAATTTCATCTCATGGGACTCTGAGAAGATTCAGAATTGCAGCCTATCCTCTTTGGACTGTTCCTGTTTATATACCTGGTCACAGTGATTAAGAACATGCTCAGCATCCTGGCCATCAACTGTGACTTCAATTTTTACACTGCCTTGTACTTTTTCCTCTCCAACTTGCCATTGCCTGATATCTGATCATCAAAGTCCTAAAGATGATTGTGAACATATGAACTCATACCAGAGTCCTCTCCTATGTGGGCTGGCTGTCACAGATCATTTTTGGAAATATGTATGATGTGCTTCTAACTGTGATGGCCTATGACCAGTTTGGGGACTGCATGTCATCTCCTGCATTATCAAATCATTACAAACACTCTCCTCTGTGTATTCTTATATTTGGTGTCTTGAATGGTTGGCATTTTTGAGTCCTGGTTGCACAATTTGATTGTCTTGCAATTTACATACTACAAGGATGGGGAAATTTCTAATTCTTTTTTTGGCAGTACTGGAATTTGAACTCAGGGCCTCACACTTGCTAAGCAGGAACTTTACCATCTAAGACACAAAACCAGTCCTGTTTTGTGTTAGATATTTTTGAGAAAAAGTCTCAAGAATTATTTGCCCAGGCTGGCCTTGAACCGTGATCCTACTGATCTCTGCCTCGCAAGTAGCTAGGGTCACAGGCATGAGTCATTTGTACCAGGTTCTATTTTTTTTGTGATCCTTCTCAACAGTTTAATATTAACTGCTCTGAATCATTCACCAAAAACATAGTCACATATTTTGTGGGTATTTTTTGTGGAATTTTATGCAGCCATGAAGAAGAATGAAATGTTATCATTCACTGGTAAATGGATGGAATTGGAGAACATCATTCTGAGTGAGGTTAGCCTGGCCCAAATGACCAAAAATCGTATGTTCTCCCTCATATGGGGACATTAGATCAAGGGCAAACATAACAAGGGGATTGGACTTTGAGTACATGATAGAAGCTTTAGCACACAAGGGAGGGGTGAGGATAGGTAAGACACCTAAAAAACTAGCTAGCATTTGTTGCCCTTAACGCAGAGAAACTAAAGCAGATACCTTAAAAGCAACTGAGGCCAATAGGAAAAGGGGACCATGAAGTAGAGAAAAGGTTAGATCAAAAAGAATTAACCTAGAAGGTTACACAAACGCACAGGAAATCAATGTGAGTCAATGCCCTGTATAGCTATCCTTATCTCAACCAGCAAAAACCCTTGTTCCTTCCTATTATTGCTTATACTCTCTCTACAACAAAATTAGAAATAAGGGCAAAATAGTTTGTGCTGGGTATTGAGGGGGTGGGGGCAGGGGGGAGAAATGACCCAAGCCTTGTATGCTCATATGATTAATAAAAAAAATTATTTTCAATGATTTAAAAAAAACAATATCCTCTTTTTACCTGAATTTATTGTTATACACTTTCACTTGTGTTCATTGTATTTTATTTCCTGGTAAACATAGTATATTTTAGTACTCCTTTTGTACCCTTAAACCATATGTGTTTTGAGGCTTGATTTAGTTAAGATATTTGTGATCACAATCTTCTTATTGTTCTTTTGTCTTGAAGTCATCATCTAATCAATTGCTTCTATGCAATTCTCCCTGTTAAAATAACAAATTTGTTTCTATTTTTGACCCTAAGTGATACATCTTAACATATGGAAAAAGCATATATTATGAATTGTCTGGAAATGAAATTCTTCAAAATTTTCTCAAGAAATAAAGCTGTTTTAAATATGTACCTGTGCTCAGATGTTCAATTAAACAGTCAGTGGTGTTCTCATATTTCCAGGTTGTTGTATGACTGTAGTAGTGCTGGAGGATTATTGTCGACAATTTCATTGTATATATATTAAACTTTTTCTTCTTTAAATTTACTTAAGATTGCAAAGATCCATGTCATCAGCCACAGGAAGCTATTTTTTCATCTAATGAGATCATAAGAGTTGAAACCATGTTAATTTTGGGTGATTTTGAAAAGCAATTGTGGACTGCAAAGCATATATGTTGAGTCTCCCATGGGAAATAATTTGTTGGAAATGTCAGTTTTTCCTATATATCCATTACTGTGGAGTAATACTTATCACAATATTTGATCATTTCTCCTGATGCAGGTTTTTAATTAAGTCCCCTACTATCATAACACTGTAGATGTGGAATTTAAATATAACATGTTTTTATCATGCTAAAGATCACACATTCTTTAAAATCAGGTTACTTATGAATTCCTAGGATGCACACACCTTGATAAGTGGGGCAGCAATGCTGCCTTCTCATGTTACATTGTAGATTTTTCTAAGTAATGATTTGTTTTACCTCTTTTATTTGATGATTTAAAAGAGTTTCGTGATGTATTAATTACTACAATGCATGGAAAGAGTGAAGTTCACAGTAGCCAACAAATATTGTTGTGGAAACCTCTGCTTGTGACAGGTAATACAGATAACAGAAAGAATGTGGGATTCGTGGACTGCTCATTACCCATTTATTGGTTCCTGTTTATGTTAACAGGACCTATTTTTCATTCCAGTCTTTCTTTAAGTGTGTATTCATTGTTCAGTGGAATTTCTATAGATGGTCCATGTATTGGATCTTAAACTTGAGAACTTGGAAAACTCACAATTCCTCTGTGAGCTTCAGAGTTCTCAAGAACTCCGAAATAAAGTGCACTAATGTATTTCTCTAACATCATTCAATGATACATGTAATTTGTGATGAACTATTCAAATGATAGCTTTCTGTCAATGGTCCCACCTGTAATTACACTAAGCAACCTGCTTTTAAGTGTGCATTCCAGAAATTCATAAGTAACTGATATTAAAGAATGTGTCATTATTACCATGACAGAAAACATGTTGCATTTAACTTTAACATCTATGGTGTTATGATATCATAATTGAAAACCTGTATTAGGAGATATAATCAAATATAGTGATCAGTATTTAGTCCATTGCAATGGATATGTAGGAAAAAGTGACATTACCAACAAATTATTGCCCATGGGTGACCCAACATATAGGCTTTGTAGTACAAAATTGCTTTTCAAAATCAGGTAAAAATTACAATGTTTTGAACTCTTATGGCCTCACATTCTTCATTTTTAATGGTACTTATGTTGAGAAAAAATAACACAGAACAGATAATATACACATCTGATAAAAATTTAGTAAATCTGAATATAATGAACGTCGTCATATACTGAATTATTGAGGCATCTCAGTTAATTATTTAAACTTGAATAATGCTTTATTCTTAAGAGGTGAGAGGTCATCATATTTTTGTCCTTACATAATGAGTCCTTGATGAGATTAAGAGGAGACAATCAATATCGAAAGAGAAAAAATTAAAAAATTCCTCAGTGACTAGATTAATAAATGAAATAATCTATCCGATGATTTAAAGTGATTCTGAGTATATATGTTCCAAATGTTGATTCACACATTCGCATGAAAATGCTATTTATAATAAAAGGAAAGATAGGTCCACAAACAATAACAGTGGGTGACATTAACACGAAGTTTTATCATTAGATAGATCACCCAGACAAAAGTCAAAATGAGAAAACATTGATTAAATGAACTTAAGTGATACCACCAGAATATTCCATTCAGCATCAGTAGAATTCTCCACTGCAGTACATTAACTTTCTCAGAAATAGATCATATTTTATACTGCATACAAAAATTAGGCATGGATCAAGTGGTAGAGTGTCTACCTAGACAAAGGAGGCACTTACAACTGTGCTCCACCAGGTCTAGCTGGCTTGTTAAGATGGGGAGCCACTAAATTTTTGGACTGACCTTGAACCATAATCCTCCTGATCTCTACCTCCGAAGTAGCTGGGATTACAGACATGAGCCATTGTGCCTGGCCTTGTTATTGTTGTTATTATAATTGTTTTTAAATATAACCCTTCTAAGGTAGAGTATACAACCATAGTAAAAATTGGATTCCTTGCTTCATGTAGATGCTTAAGCCTGTAATCCTGCCCATATCAGCAGTATGATTCTGGTGTGAGGACTTGTATAATGGATGGTTCACACACACCTTATTTGGCAAAGACACATACAAACTGAGAGAAAAGTTATAGCAATAATATTCAAAGCAAATGGAAGAACAAATCAAGCAGGAGAATATCTACATTCACATCTGAGAAAGCAGATGTCAATAGAAAATTAGTCATTTGGTGCCATCAAGAAGATAGTACCAAATGTTAGGGCTTCCAACTTCTTTTTTATTAGCATATGTTCATTATACAGGGGGGATTCATAGTGACAATTTTGATTAGACTTATATTGTACATTAGTTACATTGCCCCCTTTGTTTCTCCCCCAACCTCCCCCACCCTGTCCCACTTAAAGCAATTGTGAGAGGTTTTTTTGTTTTACTTCATATAGGTATACAAAGTTCATCAACCAAATACCCTCACCTCAATCTCCTTCATTCACCCTTTCTCCTCCCACACACATTGTGCCTTTTTGAAAGACTTGTTTTTCATTTTTAATATTTAAGTTGATGTTCAAAGGTGTGTCTCAATGTATACCCACTATTGGTATTGTTTACTTTGGTCATTTAACCCCTTTCATTGCTCTCCCTTACCCCTTTACCTCCCATTTCCCATTTTTGAACAGCTTCAATACATATCCTTATAGCCTTTATCTTCACATATTATGTTTTATGCTATTGATACTCTATCACTCTTTTTCTTCCCCTCTTTCCCCAAGTTCCATATAGTAATTCCACATTTACAAATGAGATTGTAAATTATCATGTGTTTTTTTCATATATATGTTTATCTTTTGGATCTATTCTCCATGAATGAGAGAAAAGCAGGCTTTATGTTTCTGAACCTGGCTTACTTCAATTAACACGCTGTCCTCCAACTGCATCCATTTACCTTCAAATCACATATCACTATTCTTTATGGCTGAGTAATACTCTATTTTGTATATATATCACACTTTCTTGATCCATTCTTCAGTTGCAGTATACTTGGGTCTTTTCCAAAGGTTGGTTATTGTGAACAGTGCTCTGTGAAAATCAGTACACAGGTGTCTATATTGTATCCTGTCTTATATTTCTTTGGGTAGATATCCAGGAGTAGTATCTAGATACCCAGGAGCAGTATCTCTGGATCATATGGCAATTCTATCTTTACCTTTTTGAGGAATCTCCATACTGCATTCCATAGTGATTGTACTAATTTGTATTCCCACCAACAGTGTGTAAGGTTTCCTGTTTAAAGGCATCATTGCCAGCAATTGTTGTTATTGCCCTTGAGTATGGCTATACTAAGTGGGATGAGATGAAATCTGGGTTCAGTTTTGATTTGCATCTCTTTTATAACCAGGAAAGGTGAATATTTCTTCATGTATTTATTGGCCATTTGTACTTTTTCCTTTGATAATTCCCTGTTTAATCCATTTCTTTATTGGGATATTGATTCTTAGGGGTGAATTTTTTGAGTTCCCTGTAGATTCTGGATATTAGTCCCTTATAGGCTGAATAGCTGGCGAAGATTTTCTCCCATTCTTTTGGCAGTCTCTTGAGTCTAGTAACTGTTTCCTTTGCTGTGCAGGAGCTCTTTAATTTGATGTAGTCCCATTTTTTCATTCTTTCTCTTAGATGTTGAGATTTTTGAGTTCTACTTAAGAAGTAGTTTCTTATATCTACATGTTCCAGTATATTTCCTACTACTTCTTATAGTTGTTTCAAAGTTTCAGGGCATTATATTTAGGTCTTTGATACACTTTGAGTTGATTTTGATGCAGGGTGAGAGACAGGGATCTAGTTTCAGTCTTCTACAGATGGATATCCAGTTTTCCCAACAATATTTGTTGAAGAGGCTGTCTTCTCTCCATGGTGTATTTTGGGTTCCTGTGTCAATGATCAGTTGAATGTAGATGTGTGGATTTATGTCTGGGTATTCTATTCTAATCCATTGTTCCTCCTGTCTGTTTTTGTACCAATATCATGCTGTTTTTATTATTATAGTTCAGTAATATAGTTTGATGTCAGAAATTGTGATACCTCCAGCATTGGATGTTTTGCTTTGAATTGCTTTGTCTATTTGAGGTCCTTTGTGTTTCCACATGTGTTATAGAATTAATTTTTCTGTTGCTTTGCAATTTTGATAGGTATTGTGTGGAACATTACAAAGTAATAAAAGGAACAAACTATCAAGGACATAGCACAAAATGTTAGTGAAGGCAATTTCACAAACTAAACACTATTGGAAATAAAAGGATCAATTTGTCCAGGTATAATAATAATGGAAATTTCAATAACTTTTCTCATGAATAGATTTTCCAGAAAAAAAATTTAATACAGACACTTCAAATTAAGAAGCACATTATATCAAATTGATTTAACATATACCTAGTAAATTTCTATTCAACTGCTGCAAAATACACATACTTCACTGGAGTCACTGGAACTGTTATGTCATAAATAATTGTTTCCATATACAAAATTGAAATAAATTATTGTATCTTATCAGCTTATACTGGTGTAAAACTAGAAATTAATAGCAAAAGAAAATGCAGAAAAGATAAAAATGAATATTGGGTCTTTGGAAAATTCCAGTGGAATTAAAAACATCACATAATTAAATTTAAATGAAAGCAGTAGCTACCAGAACATGTAGGATATAATATTGATAGTTTTAAAAAGGGAATTTTAGATTTATAGGTACCCACATTTAAAAAAAAACTCATGGATCTAAAACAAGTAACAACTTGGGTCACATGACAAGGGGAGAGCACATATAGGAGGTATGGGAATAGGTAGAAAACTCTTCATTCTGGGGGGTGAATTAAGCTATGACACATTGTAAGGACTTTTGTAAATGTCATAATGTATCCCCAATATAATAATATAATAAGAAAGAAAAAACACATATTGATAAAGAATAGTAAACATGATTTCAGAGGAATTACATAGGGTATAAACATATTAGTGAAATTTAAAAATCTGACATTAACAATTAGATCTAAACAAACAATTGAATTTTGTGATTGTGTAGCTAGGTTAGGGGTATATGAACCCAATAACATTCTCTATCCCACCAGTAATATATTCAATCATATAACATTTCAGCTCACTTTCTTAGGAGATTTTTTAAACTCTTGCTGCTGATCTCTACTTAATAGTAGCCTTCACCTTTTTGGTTATTTAACTTCCCTCTTATGGTTTCCTTGAGCTTTCATATAACTTTCTACAGGATTGATCACATACACACATGTGCAGAAGAAAGCCCGTGTTACAGAGTACTCCTGCAGAATGTGAGTAACAGGGGCGAGGGTCTTTTAGCTCCTATATTGTCTTCTTTTTTGTGGATAAAGCAGGAGAGTTTAAGCTTCTATATTTTTAATGGTTCTCCAAGCCACACAGATAGATACTGTTCAGTTATTTCCAATATTATCAAGCATCATAATCACTTGCAGTGCTCTATAAGTGTCTAATACGTGAACTTTCAAGAAGGGTCTGAATAGCTTTCACTAATCCCACCAAAAATTCTGATATGAAGCTGGTGTTGGAAGCTTAAAGTCAAGGTATAAATATGGTTGGTTATATTCATAAACTGAGAAGTTGAAGAGAGAGAATATTTTGAGGAGGCAGGTCTGAAACAGAGAATGTCCTGACTATTACCGTCATAGAACTCTATGTTTCCTACTTGGTAGCCAAGTCAATTTGTTAAAAGAATGATCAAGTGAAATAATGTATATTAGGTTCTGAGTAAATATTAGTTTAGGTCCTCAACACAAGAAAACTGTCCATTATGCAATATCTTTGTGCCTCAAGGGAGCAAACATATTTGGGGACTAGAAAGACTATAGAATAATTTCTTTAATTAGGAGCTCTGCTAATTCAACTGTTGAAACTTTAAACCTGTCTCTATTGCCCCTCATCTGTCATTCTCTGATTCCAGCTTTGGTGAAAAAACTTAAGTGGGCTTCCTGAGGAAGGATTGTGGAGAAGAAGAAGCATTGCTTACAACCACTAGAGAGAATCGGTGGTCCTGGTGAAGGTAGGTTGAGTAAGGTAAAAAGAGAGAAAAAGCACATGCGGGCTTTATCTCTAAAATAATGAGAATGATAATGTTCTAAGGTTTTTAACTCTTTGGAAGTGAAGTCTCTATACTATGGGAGAACTCTATACTGAGTCCATTCTTTCTCATACGTTATTCTGTTTCCTTCTCTCACACTTTGGAACCTAGAACAGCTTTCCAGTAAGAAATGTTTATTAGTGAGTATCCACCTCATATTCACTCTTACCTAAGAATTGTAATTTCTTTCTATTCAAATGTTTATTCAGCAATTACTTAACAAAAATCCATTATGCAGCAGAAATTGACTATTTTACTCTATTTGCTTGTATTTTTCTGTTCTATTCCCTAAGTATTTTACTGGATTATTTGATTTACAGATAACCCTTATTACTTCTATATTGTTTTAATTACCATTTCACTTTAGTGCACATAAATACCACGTGCCAATGAAATACTTATGAAGTTCAATGCAGACCGATTTTCTTTTTTCATATTAATAATCCCTGTAGATGTTCAGAAAAAATACCATTTGATTGAAGTTGGAAAACATTGCATTGGCATGTTATGGGTTTAACAAAAATACCCTGTTCTTTTAATCTCCTATTGGCAGTGCTTGGAAACAATCATTCTTTTTGGTGTTTGGAAATTGTTGGTTTCTTTTCTTACTAATAGGTCAGTCATGGCAACTCTAACCACAGAAATGTCAGTAACATTTTCTCAAATGCATTTTTCTATTGTGATCATCATTATGTGTTAGATTCAGTGACCTATTTTTGTGGTGAGTTATGTTAGCCACTATCTTTGTGAAGCAGGCTTCCATTCCTAGATTTGACATTACTAGCTCTTCATGGGTTATAGTTTCAAAATAGATATGATGTGTTTTTTTTTAAACTTTATTATTCAGTTTTATGTCGATGTTTAGGGATACACTATGATGGATGATTACTTTTATTATAGTGTTGGTATGTTAGTCTTGAATTTTTATACATCCATCACTTGTATTTTTTGAACACTTGCACTGTGATAGGATGCATGTAAGCCTCTGAGAAGTCAAAGGATGAGATGTAACTATTAGAAGCACAGAGGCACAAATAAACATGTATTTAACAGTGTTAAAGGGACATTAAGGAGAGTAAGGAAGCTTGTACTTTGGGCTTCACATATTGTGTCCTTCCTGGCCCTCATTTTCAGATCTTTATTACAGTGGCCTCTCTGATTCCCTTCTAAACTAGGTCTCCTTCTGACAGAACAAATGCACATTACGTTCACTCAGTCTAGAATGTTTTCCTTCCTTCCCTCCTCTGATTGCCAATGACAAATTCCTCCTCTCTTGGATAAACATTTCTATTCTAAAGAAGCCTCTCCCACCCAATTCCCCATGATGAAATGACACTCAATGAAACTTTTCTGACTTTTATCAGTTTCCATTCAATAGACATTAATAACACTGACACTTTTTGCATGGAGACTCTAAATATTTTTTTTAAAACTTACATTTGTCTTTACAAAATTTTAAGTGATTTGCTGTATAGAAATCTCAAATATTTTAATCAGATCTAGCAAATACATTTTTTCGTTAACACTTCTGGTTTTAATACAATACATACCCATTCAAAACCATGGACATTAGAGCAGGTGCTCTCACACATGCATTGCTCTTAGTGGTAGTGTGATACTGCTTCTCCTCTTATCTATGTCACCCACATTCTTTTTTCTCATCTTTGAAGAATTCGCTGGAAGGAATTCTCTGAAAGAAAAACCCATAAGTGGCCCCAAATTCTTTCTATCACTCAAAAGTGGTTTATAGATCCATTCTATTTAGAGTGATCAGGGTTCCATCCTTGATGGCTGCTATAGTTAAAGGGGATATTACTAAATTGCAGCCATGTGAGATGGATTTTTTTTGTAGTGATAAGGAGTTAACACTTATGAAATGCCCATTGTATGTGTCAGGATCTCCATTATAGTAAATACATCATCATGTTATTTAATTTTCCATTCAATCATGTATCAAATATGTACTTCTACTCAAGAGGACAAATATTTATAGCTAAGATAATTTAAATAACATTTTTGGGGTCACAAAAATTATGAGCTGGTGACTAAATTTTATTCTGGGAAGTTTGGCCCAAGAACCCAATTACAAAAATCAAGCTCCATTCTGTGATTTGGGAAATTTATATACTAAATATATTCATCAAAAAGGATGATAATAATAATAATAGATACCAGTTATTGAGGCTTCTACTGAAAGCTATTTTACACCTCAAATCAGGATAGCATTAATAATAAAATTTACCAGAAAAGAATGAGATACTGTGAATTAACTGTTACATTGCTAGCATGTGTAAAGTTAGGAAATAAAGACTGAGTCATAAACTCATATTTTATCAATATTGTGGAGCTATTATAAGGAAATTGGGAATTATCAAGGATAACTCATGAAATGTCTACTAATATTCTGCAAGGCTCAAGAAGAGAATAAATTTATGCCCATGAATTAAAAAAGGGGACTAAAAAATGTAAGTGGATGTGAAGCAAGGGAGATTTATGCTAAATTAAAAGAAGATTGAAAACTAATTTCAAATTGAAAGGAACTGTCTCTGGCCACATGAATCATTGTCAAGGGAAATAATCTTGGAGCATGAAGGAAATCCATCCCACAGTGACAGTGTGAGGGGATAACTACCTGAGTGTCAGTTGAATGTTTCTAAACTTTTGCTTGTTTCTCAAGGAGAAAAGCCAGTGAAATGAAAATGGAAAATCACACATCAGTGTCACAATTCCTTCTCCTGGGGCTCTCAGATGATCCTGAACTACAGCCCCTTCTCTTTGGGCTGTTCCTGTCCATGTACCTGGTGACAGTGCTTGGGAACCTGCTCATTATCCTGGCCATCACTTCTGATTCTCACCTCCATACCCCCATGTATTTCTTCCTCTCTAACTTGTCTTTTGTTGACATCTGCTTCACCTCCACCACAGTTCCAAAGATTTTGGTGAATATTCAGGAACAGAATAAAGAAATCTCCTATTGTGGGTGCCTCACTCAGGTGTATTTTTTAATCATTTTTTCTGGAATGGATAATTTCCTACTGTCTGTGATGGCCTTTGATCGCTTTGTGGCCATATGTCACCCCCTAAATTACATGGTCATAATGAACCCACACTTCTGTGGCCTTCTGGTTCTTCTGTCTTGGCTTATTATTTTTTGTGTCGCTCTGCTTCATATTTTACTAATGAAACGACTGACATTCATGGTACACACTGAAATCCCACATTTCTTTTGTGAACTTGCTCAGGTTGTCAAAGCAGCCAGTTCTGATACCTTCATCAGTAACATCTGCCTCTATGTGTCAGTTGTTCTGATAGTTGTGTTTCCTGTGGCTGGGATTCTCTACTCCTACTCTTATATTGTCTCATCCCTATTGAGGATGTCCTCCACGGTGAGCAAGTGCAAGGCATTTTCCACCTGTGGGTCTCACCTCTGCGTGGTCTGCTTGTTCTATGGAACAGCACTTGGGGTTTACATGAGTTCTGCTGTGACACATTCTTCTCAGAGAAACATGATCGCTTCACTGATGTACACAGTGGTCACCCCCATGCTGAACCCATTCATCTACAGCCTGAGGAACAAGGAAGTGAAGGGGGCCCTGGGAAGACTCCTCAGCAGAGCAGTCTCTTGGATTTGATGGACCGCTGACCTCAGAACTAAACTCATATTATGGCCACTAAGACAAATTCTGTGAATTTCAATATCTTGGTTCTTTATAGCCTTCAAAAGACATGGTACTTCATTTTCTTTTCATGTTATTTATTATTTTGTGACATTTTGAGTTGACATATATTAATAGTATGTAATGTTTTGTTGTGGTGATTCCTTATATGTGTATGGTGTACTTTGAACAGCTGTCTCATATTCTATTCCCAAAGCTCATATGGATTTGCTTGTATATTTGTATTTCTCTCCTCAAAAACTTCTCCCATTATTCCTTTTAATTTTTTGTTTTCAGTAGCTGCCCCTTAATGATTCAATTTGGATCAATTTTGTAGGATTTCCTGATTTTATTTTATGACATTTGAAGCATTTATTTAAAAAATTTCATATAATTGCCTCAAAAATTATCCTCTTGAATATTAGCTTTTCACTTTAATGTGGATAACCTCTTGTTTTTCCCTGGAAAAGCCAGAATGAAATATTTCAAGGCAAAGGAAAACGCTTATTACATCAAAGCTGTTTGATTTTATTTAATATTGAAAATATTTTGAGGTGTTTCATTTTACTCACCCCATTTCTGAAAGGAAGAGAGTGAGAATGAGATTCCCAATAGCCTGGAACATGTCATTGCAAAATCCTGCTTTTGTAAGAACAATGGTTGTAACATCAACAAGAAATCCAGAACTTATAATGAATGTTTGTTTGTTCATGAGTTATAGTGATATAATATGGAGGAAGATTCCAAATCATTGCTTCATTCTGACCATTACTTCTTCCCCTTTGCTACTTTCCTTCAATATTTTCTGTTTTCTCTCACTCCTTACTTCGCTCCTTCACTTATTCTTTCTTTTCAGCTATTTTATTGGTTAATGTCAATTATGTCTGTTCTTTTCTATGACTCAGGAATATTTTATGGTACGTAGGCACCACATGTTTTTTATCTAGTTAACAATTAGATTGATGTTTGGGTAATTTCCATATTTTGCCTGTCCTTCATAGGGATGCTATGGATATGCAGCTATATTTATTTGAATATATTTTCATGGTACTGTTTGATGTTTCAAATGTGACAGATGAAATATATAGTGGTGACCCTATCCTCTTAACATTACACTGCCTAGCAATGTAGCCATTTTAGTTTTCAAAGCCCAAACTCTGAGGATTGCACAATGATGAAATTGTTCAGCGATGCATTTCTCAAGTCCATTTCCTCATCATTAAGCAGCACATAACTATATTGCTTTATTTATTTGGATAAAAAACTAACAGTAGAAAAGTGAATTGCTTATTTATTGTATATTTAATGTTTTGATGAATTGCCAAACAATTTTAATAATATATAACCCACTTTAATTTCTAATGTATGAGGTTTTGATAACTTCACAATCTTACCAATGTTTCTCATTTTCAATTTTATAAAATATGTAGTATCTCATTGTGCTTTGACTTGAGTTTTTCTGTGGCTAATTGATAATCTTTTTAGGTCCTTGTGGGCATTTAACATATCTTGTTGAGATAAGTTATTTCTTTTTTTCATTTTGTAATTATGTAGCTTATACTTCTGTTTCTGATCTATAAAATTTTGGATATGTTCTGTATAGTTGACCTTTAACAGATAAATATTTTGCTAATATTTTCATATTCTTTGTGATGGCTCTCATTTTTTTAAATATATAATTTACCATTGTTAAGTACACTCATCAGGCTATGCAGTAGATCTCTTGATGTTATTCCTTCTTCCCTCAGAGTGTACGCTTTGACCCATATGTACCTAATCCTCACTCCACAGCCTCTGAAAGTCACAATTTTATTCTCTGACTCTTTGAGTTCTACATTTGTTAATCAACTTAAGTGACTTTGTGAACTGTTTTTATATCTATACTTGGCTCATATTACCTAACATAAGTTTGTGTAAGTTCACATATGTAGTTGGAAATGGCAGAATTCCTTTTCTAATGCCTGAATATATATGAATATTTATATATATATATGTATATATATATTTATATATATCTATATACATAGATCTATGTATATATATTTATATTATATATACATAGATCTATGTATATATATTTATATAGATCTATATATATCTATCTATCTATCTATCTATATGTATATATGTTTATAAGCCAATCATTTGCTTGACTCCTCCATTTGCTTATTTTGAATAAGACTGTCACAATAACAAGGTCAGACACATATTGATTTTAATTCCTTTGGATTTCATGCAGTTGTAAGATTTCTGGATCATATCACACTTATATTTTAAATTTTTAGAGGGACCCATATGCTGTTGCTGACAATAACATTCCTACCAAAAGTATTCTAAGGTCACTTTTCTCACATCTTCATTAAAGCTTCTATTAGGTTTTTAGTAATAGTCACCCTAACAGGTGTAAGGTATTGTGTTATCATATTGTGATTAGAATAACAATTACTCTCATAATTACAGATGATCAGCATTTTTTCATAACTAATGAGCCATGTTTTTCTTCTTTTGAGAAAAGTCAAGGGCTGGAAGAGTGTTGCAAGTGGTAAAGTGCCTGCCTAGCATGCATAAGGCCCTGAGTTCAAACTCCAGTACCAACAAAAAACAAGAAAAAAGAGAAATATCTATTTAGGTCTGCAGAGAAAATAGTCTTCCAAATTCTAGCAAATTAGGTCATTTTTCAGCAGACCATCTTTCCCATGGTCTGACAGTGTTTACTAAAACCTTCAATGTTTCTTGTAAAGACAAGGACCTTGTATATTCACACACTAATTCTTCTTTTCCATGTGTGGCATGCTTCTGCCCTCTATTGGGGAGTGCATGAACGTAGAGCTCTGTACAATCAGACTGTGGTAGTCAAGGTGGGGTAGGAGTTGGGGTGTTGTGACTTTAGTGAGTGTAACTGCTCTGTTTGTAACCCTTAATAAACACATTTACTCATCAACATAAACTTGTTCAAGTCATTCTTTGGTCAGCACCATCTCAGTCTAGAAGGAGGTGTTTCTTTAATGTCTTCCCAGAACATTCACACAGTCTCTTCATGTACTTTGAGTTGACTGTTTTATGTTGTGAAATGAGGGCTTAAATTCATTCTTCTGATGTGGATATTCATTTTAAATAAGCAACATTTTCTGAAAAAATTCTCCTTCTGTACTATGCATTCTTGGCATCTTTGTCCAAATTTAATTAGCAAGCAAACAATAGTATGAAAAAAGAGTATGAGATTCTTCTTAGATTCCATGGAGACTGTAACTCTCAAAGAGTGATCTAAAGTTAATTCACCCCATGGACACAAGGACTGCAGCCTCCCAGATCTGTGAATCTGCTACAGTGTCTTTCAAAGGCTCATGCTTTTCTGTTTACTTGTGGTCTGACAATGCTGTAGTCTTGCTTGCTCTGCCATCAAATTCAGGACCAATTCTCTATGACCTTTCCAAGGTAAATACCATCATCCTGTAGATTCACTTGCATCGTTCCTCAGAAGCCTCCCAAATCCTCAAGACAGAGAATTGCATTGACCCTGACTATGTCACTGGCTTTTTGTTTGTGGATTGGCCCATGGGTATCAAAGTGGCAGGTGCCATACAGCATCCCTTTTGTGGAGTGAGTATGGTGGATGGGGAGGTGAGACTGGCATGCATACTATGGTGAAATTGTTCATCTGAACTCTCTGGAAGTCTGAAAAATCTGTTATAAAAATATGGGAAATCTGTAAATATCATGGATGGATTGTAAACTTAGTTCCTTCTCTGTGTTTCCATTTTCCTGAGTACAACCCTTTGGGTTAACTCCAAATATGTTACAATAAAAGTAATATCCATGTGAATCTCTCCTTCATCAGAATTGAAATCCTAAAATAGAGGTAAAATATTTAATCATATGGATCATTATTATTTTTGAAAGCAGTATAGCATCTCTTACATGTAAGGCTTAAAAAACTGTTTTTTTTTTTGTTTTGTGACATATACCTTTAAATATATTTTACTTAGCATAACATAAATTGAATGAAGGAAAGGACTTTATCTTGACATTTTCATATATGCAAGGTACTTTGATCTCAGTAATGTCTTCATTGTTCTTCTTATACTCCTCTTCCCTTCACACTTCCTGTTCTACCCCTACAGTACTTTCAAGACACTGGCTTTTATGTTTTGTTTTCCCATGTCTTTAAGTACAAGGTTATACCGAATGCTTCCTTGTGAATTGCCATTCTGTCACAAATGAGAAAAGCATGTGATATTTGTCTTTGTGGTACTGGTTTGTTTTACTTTACATGATGATATCTAGTTCTATCTATTTTCTAGAAAATAACATAATTTAAATCTTCTTAATGACTGAGTATGTATACCACATTTTCTTAATACAGTCATCCATTGATGAAAAATAAGCTAATTTCATATTCTGGCTATTGTGAAGTGTCACAATAAGTATGGGGAAGTGGCTATCTCTGTAGGAATCTGACTGATTCTTTTGGTATATACCTAGAAGTGGTATAAGTGGATCACATAGGAAGTCTATTTTAAAAAGTCAGTATGGAACAGCCATACTGACTTTCAAAGTGGCTGGATTAACTTACATTCCAACCTGCAGTGAATAAGTGTTCCTTTTCACCCGAGCTCTTGCCAGCCCTTATCGTTTGTTTCCTTGCTGATAGCCATTCTGACAGGGTAAAATGGAATCTGTTTATTTTTGCTTTGCATTTCCTTGATGGCCAAAGATGCTGAACATTTTTCCATGTGTTTATTCATCATTAGTTCTGGTTGAGGTAAAAGATATTTGTTCAGTTCCACTGCCCATTTATTGATTAGATTATTTGCTTCTTTATTTAATATTTTGAGCAATTTATATGTTCTAGAAAATAATTACCAATAAGAAGAATATCTGGAAAGAGATTTTATCCCAGTCTTCAGGCTGTCTTTTCAGTCTGTTGACTATTTCTTTTGTTGTGGAGAAGTTTTTAAATTTGATATAATCACATTTGTCAATTCCTGCAGATATTTCTCAAGGGATCAGAGTCCTATTCAGAAAGTCCTCACCTATGCCTATTATCTTGCTGTGTTTCCCCTAAATTTTCTTCTAGTAATTTCAGAATTTCAGATCTTACTCAAAGGTCTTTGAGCCATTTGAGTTGATCATACAGGGTATGATAGGGATCTATTATCAGTCTTTTGAATTTACTACCACCATTTCATAAAAAGGCTATGCTTTATCCTATGTGTGTTTTTGGCATCTTTATAAATAATTAGATGGCAACCTAGTTGGGATTATTTCTCAAACTTCTATTCTATTTCTTTTGTGTGCATACATGTTTTTGTACCAGTATCATGTTGGTTGTGTTACTATAGCTTTCTAGTGCAAGTTTAATTCAGTTATTATTATATCTCCAGTATTTCTGTTTTTGCTAAGGATATTATGGCTATTTGTTTTCTGTGTTTCCATATGAAATTTTTAGAATGTTTTTCTCTTTCTGTGAAGATGGTCATTGGAATTTTAGAGAGGTTTGCACTGAATTTTTATATTGATTTTGGTAGTATAGACATTTTAACAATATTTATTTTGCCAATCCATGACCATAGGAGATATTTCCATCCTCTTGTGTCATAAAATTTCTTATTTAAGTGCTTCATAGTTTTTATTGTACAGGTCTTTAGCATCTTTGGCTACATTTATGCCCAGTCTTGTGAGGCTATTGTTCATGGAATTCCTTTCCTAACTTCTTTTTTGGAAAGAGTTCACTGTTGTATATATAAAAGCTACTCTTTTTGTATGTTGATTTTATATTATGATACTTTGCTGTAATGTATATTAGATACTAGATTTTTCTGATGAAGTATTTGGACCTTTTAAGTACAAGATAATATCATTTGTAAACAGATAATTTTAATTCTTCTCTTCCTATTTGCATTCTTTTTATTCCTTTGCCTTGACTAATTGTTCTGGGTAAGTATTCAAGAACTACATTGAGTAAGATTCATGATATTTGATACCCTTGTCTCAGTCCTCACTTTGGAGGGAACACTTTCTGTTTTTTCCCCATGCCATATAATGTTACCTATAAATCTTTCATCTATATCTTATATTATATTGAAATACGTGGTTTCTATTCCTAGTTTCTTCAGGGTATTATCAGGAATGGGTTATGGATTTTTTCAAAAGTTCTTCCTACACCTATTGGGATGGTTATGTGATTCTTTAAAAATGGTATTTCATTGTGGTTTTATATTTTTATAATTTTATAGCTTAAATTAATTGCACAAGTTCAATAAGGTTTCAGTATGTATATAATGTACTTTGACAAAATTCATCCCATGTATATTACTTTTTATTAACCTCCTTATTCCTTTTAAAAGGTTTCAGTGTGTTTCATTATGCTATACAATAAATATACAATATAATTTGATTATATTCATCCCCATCATCCTCTCTACTCTCCCTCCATACTTCAGGTAGTTTTTTCCCACAAAAGTCCCACATTTATAATCATATGGTATTATTATAATAATTACTATCATTGTTAATATCACCATTATTTTTAGGTCTAGATTCCACACCTGAGTAAAAATGTGCTACATTTGTCCTTCTGAACTTGTCATATATCACTCTATGTGATGATTTTCAGTTCCATCCATTTTTATGCAAAATACATAATTTCATTCCTTTTTTGTTAAATAATTGTCCATTGTACATACACATCATATTTTCTTTATCTATTCATTGCTTTTGTTAGATAACTGGACTGATTCATTACATAAGCTATTGTATATAGTGCTGGTATAAAGCAAGGGTTTGCAGATTTCTCTCTTGTATGTTGATCTACATTTCTTTGGATATATGACCAAACTTTGTGTAGTGAGATCATATGGTTGTTCTACCTTTACTTTCTTGAGGAACCTTCATATTAATTTCCATAGTGGCTACACTAGGTGACACTCCCATCAACCGGCTATAAGGGTCCCTTTTTCCTACATTCTCACTCTTTTATTGTTTGTTTATGACAGCTATTTTGACTGGGGTGAGATGGAATCACAGTACGATTTCTGCATGTATCTATTAGTCATTTCTATTTCTTCTTTTGAAAAATGTCTGTTTGATTCTTTGGTCAATTTGTTAATTGAATCATTTATTCCTTTGGTGTTTAATTTTTTGAGCACTTTTTAGATAATCTGGAAATTATTCCTTTGTCTAATGAATAGCTTTGGAAGGTTTTTCCCATTTTGTGGGTTTTCTTTCATTATGGTATTGTTTAATTTGATGTATTGAAGCTATTCAATTTGATGTGTTCTCATTTATCAATCCATTCTCTTACTTCATGAGTAATTGAAGTCTTATTCAGAAGGTCCTTGTCGACATCTATGTCTTCATGTGTTTTCCTATAGGAGTTTCAAAGCTTCAGGTCTTATATTAAAATTTTTGATCCATTTTTAATTGGTTTTGGAACACGGTGAATGACAGAGATCTGGGTTCAGTCTTCTACATGTGGCTATCAAGTTTTGAAATACCTTTTGTTGAAAAGGCTGTTTTTTCTCTGATGTATGTCTCAGACACCTATGTCAAACATTAAAGAACTGCAATTGTGTGGGTTCTTGGTCTTTTATTCTATTGGTCTACATGACTGCTTTTGTGCCTATACGATGCTGTTTTCATTATTACAGTTCTGTAGTATAATTTAAAATCAGGTATTATGATACCTCCAGTATTGTTCTTTTTTGCTCAGGACTGCTTTGGCTATTTAGGGTCTTTTATGTTTCCATATGAATTTTTGTAATTGATTTTCCTATTTCTTTGAATAATGACATTGAAATGTAGATGGGGATTCCTTTGAATCTATAGATTGCTTTTGGCAATATAGCCATTTTCACAATATTATTTCTGCTGATTCATGAATATGGGTGGTCTTTCCATTTTGTAGTGTCTCTTCAATTTCTTTCTTCAATGTTTTGGAGTTTTCATTGTAGAAGTCTTTCATCTCCTTAGTTATGAATGGGATTGTTTTCATGATTTCCTTATCAATCAGCTCATTATTGGTGTATAGAACTAATACTGATTTTTTGTATGCTAATTTTAAATCCTGGTACATGGCCAAAGTGTTTATCAGAGGAATAAAAAGGAAAATATAATATTTTATGAGTTAGGATGAAAGTAGTTAAAAATGAGTGGAGAAAAACAGGATAAATAATACTAGTGAATAACCAGGACATATGGCAAAATTTTCCTGGATGAAGAAAAATGACAAGAAAATAGAAGGAGGAACAAGAAAGAATAAGGGGATAAAGGAGATCCCACTAATTTATAGTGAGAAAGAAAAACCATCATTATCATTATAATCATAATAACACCTAGGGGAATAACCATCAGCTAAAAACCATGACAATCAAAAAGATATTGTGAAAGGGAAAATGGAGAAAAGAGAAAAAATGAGAGTGCATGTGGGCTCATGAGCAAGAGAGATTGGCCACTTGCAGACAGAAAGAATCAAGTTGGAAACAGAGAAAGGAGGGCATATTGAAATTTTTTTAAGTAGCAGATTTTTTATTTGGATATATTCATTATACAGGGGAGAGTCATAGTGACAATTCTGATTAGGCTCATATTGTACATGGGTTAGATCACCACCATCATCTCGCTCCATCAATCCCCTACCTGCCACACTTAAAACAATTGCAAGATGTTTGTGTGTTCTATTTAATATAAGTATATGAAGTCCATCAACCATATACCTTCACCTTAATCACCTTCACCTTAATCACCTTCACTTACCGTCCTCCCTCCCACTAGTACCACCCCCAACACTGTCTTTCATTATTAATATTTAAGTTTATGCTGAAGTGGGTTTCTCAAAGTATACCCACTGTGGGTGTACTTAACTTTGGTCTGTTCAACACATTCAATTATACTACCTTACCCCTTTATCTCCCATCCCTCATTTTACAACAACTTTCAATATACATCCTTATATCCTCTACCTTCACAGATATTATGTTTTATATTACTGATGCTCTATCATTCTTTTTTACTTTCCCTCTTTCCCCATGTTCCATAGAGTAGTTCCACTATTACAAATATGTTCTACATATGAGTTTGTATATGATCATGCTTATTTTTGCATATGTTTATCTTTTGGATCTATCTTCCACATATGATAGTAAACATATGGCCTTTGTCTTTCAGAGCCTGTCTTATTTCACTTAACATGATGTACTTGAATTGCATTCATTTATCTTCAAACCACATATCATTCCTTATGGCTGAGTAAAACACCATGCTCTATGTGTATTACATTTTCTTCATCACTGGTAGGGCACCTGGGTTATTTGCAAAGCTTGGCCATTGTGAATAATGCTGTAAAGAACATTGGTGTTCAGGTGTCTCTATTATATCTTGACTTAAGTTCTTTTGGTTAGATGCCCAGGAGCAGTATCACTGGATCATATGGAAGTTCTATCTTTAACTTTTTAAAGAATCTCTATACTGCTTTCCATAGGGGTTGTACTAGTTTTATTTCCACCAGCAGTATAAAAGTGTTTTGTTAGATCCACACAAGCATTTGTTGTTATTGCCCTTGAATGTGGCCATTCTAACTGGGATGAGATGAAATCTAAGTTTAGTTTTGATTTGCTTATCTACTGTAACCAGGGAAGTTGAATAATTCTTCAGGCACTCACTGGCTATTTGTACCTCTTTCTTTGAGAATTCCCTGTATAATTTATGTGTCCATTTCTTCATTGGGATGTGGAGTCTTTGGGGGTTGAATTTTTTGAATTTCCTGTAGATTATGGATATTAGTCCCTTATTGGATGAATAGCTGACAAAGATTTTCTCCCATTCTGTGGGCATTCTCTTGGGTCTAGTGAAAGTTTCCTTTGCTGTGCAGGAGCTCTTTAGTTTGATGCAGTCACATTTATTCATTATTTCTCTTAGATGTTGAGATTTTGAGTTTTATGTAGGAAGTTGTTCCCCATGTCTATATGTCCCAGTGTATTTCCTCCTACTTCCTGTAGTTGTTTCAAAGTTTCAGGGCCTTATATTTAATTCTTTAATACACTTTGAGTTTATTTTAATACAGGGTGAGAGACAGGGATCTAGTTTCAGTCTTCTGATAGATATCCAGTTTTCCCAGGAACATTTGTTGAAGAGGTTGTCTTCTCTCTATGGTGTGTTTAGGGCTCCTTTGTAGATGTGTGGATTTATGTCTGGGTCTTCTATTCTGATCCATTGATCTTCCTGTCTTTTTTGTGTCAATATCATTCTGTTTTTATGGTTATGACTCTTTAATATAGTTTGAAGTTGGGAATTGTAATATTTGCATTATTGGAAATTTTGCTCAGAATTGTTTTCTCCATTCAATTTTTTTTTGTGTTTCCATATGTATTTCAGGATTGATTTTACTATTTCTGTGAACAATGATGTTGGAATTTTGATAGGATTTCTACTAAACATTTAGATTGCTTTTGGTAGTATAGTCATTTTCACAATGTTGATTCTACCAATCCACAAGCATGGGAGAGCTTTCTATCTTCTGATGTCTTCTTCAGTTTCTCTCTTCAGCATTTTATAGTTCATTGAAAATATCTGGTTTCCTTCATTAAATTTATTTCAAGGTTTTTAAGGCTATTGTAAATAGGATTTTCCCCTAATTTCTTTCTCATTCTGTTCATTGTTGGGGTATAAGAAGGCTACTGATTTTTGCATGATAATTTTGTACCTTGGTACTTTGCCAAAAGAGTTTATGTTTTGTAATAGTTTTTATTAGCATTTTAGGTTCTTTTAAGTATTTGATTACTTCATCTGCAAATGGGGATGGTTTGACTTCTTCTTCTTTCCCTATCTGAATTCCTTTTATTTCTTCCTCTTTTCTTAGTGCTCTGGCTAGGAATCCCATAACTATATTGAATAAGAGAGAGGAAAGTGGACATTCCTGTCTTGTTCCTGACTTTAGTGGGAATGGTTTCTGTTGTTTTACATTTGGTATAATGTTGGCTATAGGTTTTTCATATACAGCCCTTATTATTTTGATGTACATTCCTTTTATTCCTACTTTCTTCAGAGCACTTATCGGGAGTGTTTAATTTTGTCAAAGGCTTTTTCTACATCTATTGATTTGATTATGTGGTTTTGGCTTTGCTTCTGTTTATATGCTGTATTACATTTATAGATTTACATATGTTGAACCATCCTTGCATCCCTGGTCATGATGTATGATCTTTTTGATGTGTTTTTTAATTCTGCTTGACAGCATTTTGTTGAGAATATTTGCAAGTATATACATTTAAGATATTGTTGTATAATTCTTTTTTTTGGTTGCATCTTTATTGGGTTTTGGAATGAGTGTTGTGCTGGTTTCATATAATGAGTGTGGTAGTGTTCATTGTCCTTCTATTTCCTGGAAAAGATTGAGGAGTACTGGTATTAGTTCTTCTTTATAGGTTTGGTAAAATTCAGTCATTAATTCTTCAGGTCCTGAAACTTGTGGTGGCTCATATCTGCAATTCTAGTATTTGGGAGGATACAGGCGGGAGATCACAATCCTTAAGCCAATATCCATACTGTTGAGGGAGTCTTTCTTGAAAACTGAACAACAGCAACAACAAAAGCAAAGTGGTACCAGACAGGTCAAAGGGTTTAGTCTTTAATGGAGAAGTTATGTAAAGGAAATGTAAAAGCAAAAAATAGAGAAAAAAGAAACTGTATGAAAATTTATATGATTATGTATACTGATTACTCTAATTTAAGAAGTCTCTATTGGAACTTACAATTCAAGATGACAGATAGGAGAGGGAATCAGAATTTCTGAGCGCCATGAGTCCAGAAACCATTTGGATAGGTGGTAGCTACATTTGTGTAGTTCTGATTCTTTTTAGCCAATTAAATAACTGCCAACACACAGAGTGCACATAATATTCAAAGATTGACCCTTAAAACAACTCTTGCACATAACAGCCAGGAAAATCCAGTGCAGCTGAGCCACTAGGGTGTGACTTCCTTGGGAAAAGCCCCCTGGTTGTTTCTTCCTTTTTTGTTGCAAAAAAGCAGAACATAGAAGACCAAACAGAACTGAAACCTGTGACACACTAGATCAGTTACTGGGTGGAAAGCCTACCTATGCCTCACTGGCCTGGATCTAGTCAAAGTGAGCATCTGCCTTGGGAAAAGTTGCTACCATTTCTCCCTGCTGGCAAGGTTCCAAAGCTGCCTGCATAAATCTGCAAACACAACAGGTGGGTGCAGTGCACCCAGATGCACACCTGGGAACACAATCCAGAAGAACCTGTGGGGTGGCCACCCCAAAAAAAACTGAATATTAAATATAATCTGACACTTGGCAGACTGTTGATATTCCCATCAGCAACAAAATACCCCCAAAAAAGGAAGATCAGAAGACCCCCAAAAGGCAATCATGGAGTCCCATAACCAGTGAGAAGCAAAACCCTCTCTGAATCCACATATAGAGAAACAACTAACCATGAGAAGAATGGGAAGAACATCCCATAGCTCAACACTCCCGATCCCCTACCCCTGAAGTTGCTGTGCAACTCCAGGCTCCATTACTCAACATTAAAACTCACACAAACTAGGAGTTCCATGTTCTCCTCTAATACATGACCTGCTACCTTCATCCTGAAATGCCAGAGAAAGTAATGCCTCTGTGTAAGCAGGTCCCACAGTAACAGAAAGAAAGAAAACAGGAACTGAAGATAGAGTAGAGGAATTAGAACTAACAGTAAAAGATCATAAAAAAATGCTAAGAAAATATGAATGGAGCATGCAAGGTATATGGGACACCACAAAAAGACCAAACCTATGAATCATGGGTGAAGAAGAAGGAAAGGAGATACAAACTAAAGGCATTGACAACCTATTCAATTGAATAACACCAGAAAACTTCCCTAACCTTGAGAAAGAGTCACCCAGGTTCAGGAAGCTTATAGAGCATCAAGCCAGTAGGACCAAAAGAGGAACACCCCCAGAAATATCATAACCCAAAACAGTCAACACACATAACAAAGACAGAATTCCAAAAGCTGCAAAAGTGAAAAGACAGGTCATATATAATGGAAAACCTGTTAGAATGACAGCAGATTTCTCAACTCAAACACTACATGCAAGAAGGTCATGGAAAGACATAATCCAGATTGTGAAAGAAAACAACTGTTAACCCAGACTAGACTACCCAGTAAAAGTATCCTTCCTAATTAAAGGAAAAACTAAAACCTTTCACAATAAGGAAAAACTAAAGGAATTCACGACCATCAAGCCAGCTCTACAGAAGATAATTAAAGGACTTTTACATATAGAAGAAGAAACTAGAGTGAGACAAGTAGACTCAAGAAAGAATAAACCCTTTTGAGCAGGCAGACCAGTAAACAAGGAATCAGTAAAACTAAACAACTAGGAAACGAAAATGACTGAAACAACTGGCACTTCTTAATACTAATACTGAATGTAAATGGCCTCAATGCACCAATCAAGAGACATAGAATAGCAAATTAGATTTAAAAAAAGACAAAACCATATGTTGCTTACAAGAGACTTGTCCAACTGAAAAAAAAACCACTGGCTCAGAGTCAAAGAGTTGAAAAAGAAGTTTTCCAAACAAATGGACTCATAATTAAGCAGAAATAGCTATATGTAATATCTGACAAAGTAGACTTTGAACTAAAATCAATCAGAAGAGACAAAGAATGTCACTTCATATTAATGAAAGGAATAATTCATATTATGCATACATGCATCAAACACAGGGCACCCATCTACATCAAAAAGCTAATACCTCACATTCTGCTCCCCCATTTTAGTGACACTTTTTCAAATTACCCAAATATCTATCTCTACCCAAATAATCATAATCCCCTAATTCCCACTGTTTCTAGATATTATCACCAAAAGTTTTCTTACATAATATGTAAAAATCTGGTCTGGTATTGAACTTGTTAATTTCCTATTGCCAATTTAAACTTCTAGGCCAGGGAAAGACATAGCACATCAACTAAACTGATGGACTAAGTCAGTCACAAAACAATAATTAAGTCAGGGGAAAGAAAGCAGTCAATTAAAATAGCCAAGTAGCCAATCAATGACATAGGAGTACAGCACAAAATAGAAGCATGAGGAGAAAAAGAAGGCAAGGAAATTCTACCCCTGCAAAGACCAATAGAGGATTTAGTGGGAAATGAAGAAAATGAATACTCACTTCCTTACCCCAACAAAATGATGATAAATATGACAAATGAGCTCAGTTATGTCCATAAAAATGGCTCAAAGAAGAAATCATGAATAAGCTCATTGAGATACTCATGGAGAAGCCATAAGAGACAGTTAAATGGAATGCACATGATGCAACCAAATAATTTCAAGACACCACAAATCAAAAACTTAAGACATAGAGACAACTAAATGAACTCAGATAGAACTTCAGCAAACTTCAAACTGAAACAAAGGAGACTATAAAGAAGAGAAATATTAAATACAGAAGACAGCACAAGATATAAAAGAGAAGTTGAACAAAGGTATTGAAGACCTCAAAAAAAAAAAAGAATCAGACAGGAATCCTGGAAATAAAAGTACCCTTAAACCAAATGAAAAATACAGAAGAATTCTTAGACAAAGACTCAAGAGCTGTAAAAGGAATATGCAAGAACTCAATGACTCCATCAAAAGATTAAACCTGAGAATCATGGTCATTGAAGCAGAAAAGGTGCAAGTCAAAGGGATAGATAATGTACTAAACAAAATTATAGCAGAAACTTTCCCAAGTCATGAGAAAGAGTTATTCAGGTACAGTAAACCTCCAGGACACCAAACAGACCTGACCAAAATAGAATCACTCCACAGCATATTTTCAGTAAAACAACTGGCACAGAGAATGGAGAAAGAATATTGAAGACTGTAAGAGAGAAAAACAAATAACATATGAAGGAAATCCCACCAAAATAACAGCTGATTTCTCAACAGAAACCTTAAAAGCAAGAAGTGTATGGAGTGAGGTATTTCAAGCACTGAAATAAAACAGTTTCAGCCTGGGACACTCTAACTAGCAATACTATCATTGAAAATTGATGGAGGAATAAAAATCAGAAACAACAATATATGACCTCAAGCCACCACTACAGAAGATTTTTGAAAGAAATCATACACACATAAGAAGAAAACAAACATATCCATGAAAATATGAGGGTATTAAACCACATGAGAAGAACAGACAAGCTCTCAGAGAGAAGCACTGAATCAGCTATAACACTCATATCCATAAACAAAAAGAAAAACAAAAAAAACCCCAACAAAATGGCAGGAATCACCACATACCTTCAATATTAACACTGAATATTAATGGACTCAACTCCCCCATCAAAGCAAACCTTTTGTCAAACTAGATAAAAAAGGAAGGCCTGAACATCTGATGTTACAAGAGACCCACCTTATTGACAGAAATAAACACTGGTTTAGGCTGAAAGGCTAGAAGAAAGTTTACCAAGCTAATGGCCTTCAAAATCAGGCAGGAGTACACATATCAGACAAAGTGGACTTCTATTTAAAATAGTCAAAAGAGCCAAAGAAGTTCACTTTGTACTAATAAAAGGAACAATAAAAGAGTAAACAACAATTCTTAACTTATATGCATCCAATGTCAGTGCACCCAACTTCAATAAACATATACTAAGGGACTTAAAAATCATAAGTGAGACCAACACAATGATAGTGGGAGACTTTAATACACCTCTGTCACCAATAGATAGGTCATCAAGACAAAAATATCAAAAAAGAAATCCTGTAAGTAAATGACATCATATAGCTAATGGTCTGACAGATGTCTACAGAATATTCCACCCTGCATCACACAATATGTAAATTAATAAAATAAGAAAAAAGGGTAGATAACAACAAGCACCAAGGAGACCCAGGAATCATCAGGGACAATTTTGAAAACCTATATTCAAATAAGCTGAAAATCTAGAAGAAATGGACAAATTTCTTAATACATATGACCATCCAAAACTGAAATAAGAGGATATTAACCACCTAAAGAGATCTATAACACACAATGAAATTAAGGCAGCAATAAAGAGTCTCTTAGAAAAAAAAAGTCCAGGACCTGATGGATTCTCCACTGAATTCTACTAGACTTTTAAAAAATTAATACCAGCACTCCTTAAACTTTTCCACGAATCAGAAAGGAAATTAATTAACCTTATTAATTTTATGGAGCCAGTATTATACTCATCCCCAAACTAGACAAGGACACATCCAAAAAAGAGAACTGCAGGCCAATCTCCTTAATGAACATTGATGCAAAAATCCTCAATAAAATAATGGCAAACAGAATATAACAACATGCAAGAAAGATCAAACACCATGACCAAGTCGGATTCAGACAAGGGATGCAGGGATAGTTCAACATACACAAATCATTAAAAGAAATACAACACATTAATAGAAACAGAGACAAAAATCACTTGATCATCTCAATAGATGCAGAAAAAGCATTCAATATATTCAACATCCTTTCACAATAAAAGCTCTGATGAAATTGGGAATAAAAGGAATGTATCTTAACATAATAGAGGCTATACATGAGAAACCTACAATGAACATCATACTAATGAGTAAAAGCTGAAAGCATGTCCTCTAAAGTCAGGAACAAGACAAGTATATCCACTCTTTTTCAAAAGAGTGTTGTAATTCCTTCCCAGAGAAATAAGACAGGAAGAAGAAATGAAATGAAGACAATTTGGAAAGGAAGTAGTGAAATGATCCCTTTTTGCAGAGGACATGACCTTATACCTAAAAGATCCAAAAATTTATACCAAAAAACTCCCAAACACCATAAATATCTTCAGCAAACTTGTAAGATACAAAATTAATCTACAAAAATAAGCAGACTTTCATACATTAACAATGCACAGATTTAGAAAGAATATAGGAAAACAATTCCATTTACCATAGCCTTAAAAAATGAAAATCCCAGGAATAAACTTAAGGATGTGAGTGAACTCTACAAGGAAAACAACAAACCACTGAAGAAAGAAATCAAGGAAGTCTACAGAAGGTGGAAAGATTTCCCATGCTTATGGATTGGCAGAATCACCATACTAAAAATAGATATTCTACCAAAACCAATCTACATGTTCAATGCAATTTCCGTGAAAATTCCAGTGACATTCATCCCAGAGTTTGAAAATCAACCCTATAGTTCACTTGGAAACACAAAAGACCATGAATATCAAAGGCAATACTGACGAAAAGGAGGAATGCTGGAGGTATCACAATACCTAACTTCAAACTATACTCCAAACTATACTCCAGAGCCATAGCAATAAAAATACCAGGGTACTGGCATTAAGACAGATAAGAATATCAGTGGAACCATGTAGAGGACCCAGATGTGAATCCACGCAGCTATGCCTACCTAATTTTTGACAAAGGTGCCAAAAACATGTGATGAGGGAATGACAGCCTCTTCAACAAATGTTGCTGGTAAAAGTGGATATCTGCCAGTAGATAACTGAAACTAGATACATGCCTGTCACTCTGTATAAGTATCAACTCAATGTGGATTAAAGACCTTAATAAAAAACCTGAAACTTTGAAGCTAGTACAGGGAAGAGTAGAGAATACACTGGAAGCAATAGACATATGCAATGACTTCCTCAGTAGAACTCAAGTGGCTCAGTAACTAGGAGAAAAGATTGACAAGTGGGACTACATGAAATTAAGAAGCTTCTGAACAACAAAAGAAATGGTCTCTAAATTGATGAGGCTACCCACACAATGGGAGAAAATCTTTCCTAGCTGTGCATCAGACAAGGGACAAATAAACAGAATATATAGGTAGCTCTAAAAACTAAAGTTCCAAAAAATCAGGGACCTTATAAAGAAATGGGCAACTGAACTGAACATAACTTTTTCAAAGTTAGTAGTCCAAATGGTCAAAATCACATGAAAGAATGCTCACCATCTCTGGCCATAAAGAAAATGCACATTAAAACTGAATTAGGATTCCACTTTACTCCTGGTAGATTTGTTACCATCAAGAACACTTCAAACACCAAAAGTTTGCGATGAGGAAAAATGGAACCTCAAACATTTTGGTAGGAATATAAGGTAGTCAAACCAGCATGGAAAAAATATGGAGGCTCCTTAAAAAACCAAAAATAGATTTGCCATATGATCCTGTAATACCAGTCCAAGGGATATTAGTTAGGTTTCAACAAAGGCAACTGTACCCCCATGTTTATTGCAGCACTTGTCACAATAGCTAAGCTACAGAAGCAGCTAAGATGCCCCGCTACTGACAAATGGATTTAGAAAATGTAGTATTTATACAGAATGGAATTTTACTCACAAAGAAGAATGAAATTTTGTCATTTGCAGGTACATGGATGGAACTGGAGAACATCATCTTAAGTAAAGTTAGTCAGACTCAGAAGGGCAAAAGCCCTCCTCCCTCATATGCAGAATAGAGACAAATGCAGCAATTTTATGGGACATGTGTCACATTAAGGGGAGGCCCTTCATGGGATGGCAAGGGCAAGGGAAGGAAACTAAAAACTTGAATGTGGTTGATGTGCTCACTGTGCAGGAATGAATATAGAAATCTTAAACTGGCCAGGGCCACAAAGGGAAGGGGACTAGGGGGGAGTGAAGAGGACTGGAAGAGATGAACCAGTTGGGGTTGTAATACATATGTACATGGAAACAACAGAAGAAAATTACCTGTGTTTCCATATTTATCTCATAGTAGAAAAACATTGTTTCTCTTTTTAGCTTTTAGGATTTTTCTTCTATGAAATTGGAGAACAGAAGGACCAAACAGGTGCTACCTGAGGGGAGGGGTTGGTACTGGTGAGTGGGGAGAGGCAGCAGGGAAAAGGGTAGGAGGACGAATGTGGTCCAAATAATGTATACACATGTATGTAAATGCAAAAATGATACCTGTGGAAACTGTTCCATGAATTTGGGGAGGGCTGATGAAGGAGAGCAGTTGAGGGGGTAAATTCAAGTACGATGTATCTGATACATTTTAAGAGCCTTTGTAAATGCCAGAATTTACTCTCACCCAGCATAGCAATAAAAAACAATCAAATAGAAGTCTCTATAGAAAAGTGAATATGAAGAAAGATTAATAAATTGAGGGAGGAAAAAAGAATTAAAATTAATTAAGATTAATTAAAAACCTACAAGAATAGGTTTCCATTCCTCTGAGGATTCCAACTCCAGATCGGTGTCTACAGGATTTTCTTTACCCATTTTGGCCACCTGTTAGCAGTCTGTGGGTTGTTTCAGCTTCCTCTGTATTCCTTTGTGTACATCTACCCTGTGACACCTCAAAGCATGGTTAGGACATTCCTCTGGTGTCTGTCTTCAGTGTTCTCACCTCTCAGAACTCAGCCATTAAAAAATAACTTGCTCTCTCCTTTGTATCTATTGCCTCCTTATGAAGCTCTTCCTGTTTCTGATTCAGTCTTTCCTCTGTAGTTAAATCACCTCTGGTGGCCAGCACTCAGTTAGCAAATGCATGCTCAATACTTGCTGTGTGTTCCCATAGACTAAACTATATAGGTACTTCTGACCATAAGGCTTCAGTCTCAGCAGATTTTTTTCCTGCTGTGTGGCATGGCTGTTGAAAAGAGGAGAGAGCTTTTCTGGTGTTCACACAATATACAAACTCCAGGACTGATATCTGGTGAGACTGCAAATTTGTTTGCTATTGAGTCCAGGATTAATTATGTTTTCTTAACAGGACCTATCTGTGGGTGGCACCAGTGGAAGGGGTAAGGATATAAGTAAAATATGTAGGAGGGTGAATATGGTGGAAATTTTTTATATGCATGCACGAAAATGGAAAAATGAGAACTGTTGAAACTATTCTAAGAATGGGGGAGGATAAAGAAGAATGATGGAAGGGATAATACGATTCACTTAGTTAAATCTGAGATATATTGTAAGCACTTTTATAAATGTCACAATGTACCCCAGTACAATAATGTAATAACAAAAATTTGTGTTTTCTCAATCTCTCATTCCTTCACCTCCACTTCCTCTCTCTTTGTCCTGAGTATTCATTGAATCTTTCATGCTCCAAGACACTCTGGTTCTCTTTATATGATTTAAAAAGTCAGATTTCATGTCTTCACAGTGGAAACCAAGTGCATATTTACTGTATTTTTTGTTCATTTTTAATCCTTTCTCCTTAATCCTCACCCTCTGCAGCTGCCTGTGTTCCTCACTCAGCACTTGTGCTACTGGAGGGGAATTTCTCTCCTTTTATTAAATTTCCTCAAACAGCACATCTTTCTTTTAAAAATATGCTTCTATCTCTACAATACTTAAATCTCTTTGCCTTCTTTCCATCTATGGATGGAGTTGGTTTCCAGTTACTATTGATTTCTTCTTTTGAGATGTTAGGGGAATGTGGGCACTATTAGCTCACTATCTACTGACACCTGAATAAACATTGATTATCTTTATTCAAAAATAATTTGAACAATATGATCCATAAAGTTTAGAATTTAATTGTGGGATTTCTATCTTGCTGCATTTGTGCAAGTTTTATGCCTGTATTCTACTCTATCGCATTAGCAATATTTTGATGCATAGGTTTTCAATTTGATAAAGGGCAACATAACCTATTTTTGCTTTTGTTGTTCACTATTTTTGTGCCTGGGAATCTCACCATTAATAAGGACAGGAAGGGAAAACAGGTCCTGTCCGTGGATGGGTACCAGTGGGAGGTAGAGGGCATAAGAAAAAGGTGAAGGAAGGTGAATATGGTGAAAGAGTTTTGGAATTATTTATGAAAATAGTACAATGAAACTTGTTCAAATTGTTCTGTGAAGGGAGAAAGGATAAAGGAGAAAGATGGGGTTGAGTCTAATTAAGATATATTGTAAATATCACAAGGTACCCCCTGTACAGCTATAATATGCTAATAAAAATATAATCCACTTGCCAGTAAAGTGTGGTTGTCTCTTGCTTTTGTGTTCAAGGGACCAAGGAGAGACAAATTGTTTTATAGAGAAATAGGGATAAAAAGGAAGATTATCAGTAACTGGGTCTTGTACATGATATTTCAATTTTCAATTTTGCCTCTCACTTCTTAAGAATGTCTTTCCCAAGTCCTGTTCCCCATGCATGAATAGTAAGCTCAAATGAATCATTGCATGTGTTGCCAGTTATGCTCCCTGGGAAGCAGATTCTGAGACTAGGTCATATTTTCTGGAAGTTTCTTGGGGGACATATTTGGAATAAATATGTGGAGAAGTTGAACAACTTGAACAAATTAAATAAGTGTTTACAAAAGAAAATACCTCCATAATATCTAAGGAAATCAGAGGAGAGACCACAGTACCTGGTTACCACAAAAATGAGAAAAGATCAATTGAAAATGGTAGAAAGAAATGTACATTATTACATCATCTCTACTCAAATCTTGGAAATACAGGTCATGGGAAAATGAACCATCCACTTTTAGAAAGCAGTGGGAATAAGAATAGCACTTAGCTATGCCTGCCACATTAAGCTGCAGCACTGGGCAAAACCTCTGTGGTCCACAATTACAAGCTAATATCCACAGTTTTAAGGTCCAGATGAGCCCTATTAACAGATGGGAAAATTCGAGTACTGTAACCAGGTTTGATTTGCAGTCTTCTTTGACACCAGTTAATTACGTTGCCTTTCTGAGACACACAGCCTCAGCAAGCTGCAGGAACAGGTCATGCCCTAGTCCTATATCAAATGCATTAAAAAGTTTGTGCATATATTCGTATTTTGACAGCCAAGAAACCATGGAATTCCATTTGGAACGTTCCCGGCATCAGTCTTAGAGTGACTCTAGTGTTGCAATGGCTGCAGTGGTATCAGATACAGGGATTGCACTATAATATCTGCACATTTGTGGAAAAGGATATTTTGAGGTGCCTTCATAAGGAAAGACAGTCCACAGTGACTGAAATAGCTTTCAATTTTTTTTGTGATGGTAATGAGGTTTGAATTCTTGGCTTTGCATCTGGGAAGGAGGAGCTCTACTGTTTGAGCCACATTCCCAGTCTTTTTTGCTGTAGTTGTGTTCAAGATACTGTCTTGCTTTTTGCCTGGGGCTCTCTGGTCACAGATCCTCTTATTTGTGCTTCTCACTGTAACTGGGATGACAGGCATGTGCCACCATACCTAACTTTCTGCTGAGATGGGGTGACATAAAATTTTTTGTCTGAGCTAACCTGGTACCACAGTCCTCCTAATGTCAAATCTCATGAATAGCTGTAATGACAGGGACACACCTCCATACCCAGCTATTGGTTGAGATGAGATTTTGTGAACTTTTTGCCTTGGCTGGCCTCAAACCATGATCTCAGTCTCCTGTTGTCTAGGATGACAGGCATAAGACACCATGCCTGGTTAACTTTCCACTTCTTGAAATGCTCAGGCATTGGTTTATGTCAAGGCAGATTAATAATCTCCAGGGAAACATGACATCACCAGAGTGACTATATACTGTTATATATACACATGTAAGTATTTGTGTGTAGAGGTAAATAACATAATAAAGAAATGCAAAATGAAATAGGGTCATCGACTCTAGAACTGGTTATGGAGTGGGAAGGATCTGTGAAATTGAACATAGGGTGGTAGAAATATACTATCAAGAAGAATACAGGAAAAAGTAAAGATTAATCTAGAAAGATCATGGGATTTATGGGATGACACCAAAAGAGCATATATGTTCAAGTCACTGAAGTGAAAGATGAAGGATAGAAAGATAAAAGGATGAAAAATAATTTGAATAAATAATAGAAAAAATTAGAAATGTGGAAAGTATTCTCAGGGAAATATATATCACATGTCTATGTGAAAAAGAAAAATAATTTCAAAAAAATCCCCAATTTAACACTTTAACAAATTGGAAAAGTAAGAATGAATTGTGGCCCCAAATTAATAGAGCAAGGGAAACAATGAAATAGAGTATTTTAACATGGTGAATGAAAGACACGTAGCAATTTTTTGTATATGCATGAATTGGAAACAAAACTCACCAGATTCATATTTAAAGGGAAGCTGCCTGGTAGAGAAAGGTGACAATAAACAGTAGACAGAAACTAGAAGAAAAACAGAAATACTGAACTTTATTTTTATAAAAAACATGAACCTTAACATAGATTACTGATCAAAATAGTAGGAAGGGAGTTAGATTTCCCCCAGTAGGGCAACAAGCAAAGGAGAAAAAGCAAACCATAGAAGATCAACAGGCACTCACTAACTGGCACTCTATAATAATAAAATTTAACATGGGAAATCTACCTACATAGCAAGTAGATGCTATCAAAGGGCCCCAACACATCCCAGCATTTTTACTGGTGATGTGGCAGGGAGCCATTGGAGGAGACATCTCAGTCTAACCTCTCAGCTGGAGACAGCATAAAATTCTGCATTTTTATATTTTTAAATACCAGATACATCCCTGTTTCCAGAGGCCACATACTAAGAATTTGTGTGCACCCAGTAGCAGACCCAAAAATGAAAGCACTGGGCAGCAGCATGGAACTCCGATAACTCTCTTGTCTCTGAGCATGAGTTGTGGTGCTAAGCTAGAGAAGGATGAGGCTTGGATATTAAGATTAAACAGCATCCATTGTGCCTTCCCCAGCCAGGACAAACTTCTTTGATTTGATGCTTTTGTACACTCGCAGGGGCCAGTAAGTTTCACAAAGAGGAGATGAGGCTTGGAAAATTTCCCATACTAAAGCAGCACATAGTGTAACTCTCTTGCTGCAATTCAAACTGGGGACTCCTCAGGCTCAGCTGGTGGAAGTAGTTTGAGGGACACTCCTGCACTAACATGGTGAGATTCACTACCACCAGGGAAGGGAAGATAGCACTCATCCTACAAACAGACATTTCTGGTTGAAATATTTCAGTAAGCTGCTCACCCACAAAGTTGACTGCAGGGACACACCTGGGGAGAATTCACTCTCTTATCTTTACCAAGAAAGAAACATTGTCTAAATGGGTTTTGTTTATTGCCTTGTTTGGGCACTTTGTTTATATTGTACTTAGTTTATTGTGTATGTTCTTTCTTAACATTGTTCTATTCATTTCTACACCTTCATCAAATGCGTTTTCCCTCTAATTCCTATCTAGCTTCTTTATTCTTTGCTTTCCTTATCCACCTTTTTTATTTCTTAATTATTAATACATCTAGCTTTAATAATATTTAAACTCTTAGATTCTATATTTATCACAGTTCCTTTTCTATTTAAACTTATGGGGGTGCAATTGATATTACATTTTTTAGTACTACAATTAAATACCTGATGTGTTGAATTGTTGTTTTGTTGCTTTTGCCTGCACTCTCTCCATTGATTGGAAGTAATGGTCTTGTCCCTAAGAGAAGACCTCCAAGCACAACAGGCATTAAGAAGCCCAAATAGAAATGACCAGAAAGGAACCTCTCCATGTCACATTATTGTTAAAATGCAAAGAGTACAGAATAAAGAAAAATTTAAAAATGTCTATAACATGTCTACAAAGACAAAACCATTATAATCATATCATACCTCTCAGCAGAAACCCCCAAACCTAGGAAAGTACTGAAAGATGTATTTTAAGACCTGAAAGTAAACACCTGCCAAGCAAGATTACTATATCCAGGAAAGATGTCATTTAAATAAAAATCTTCCAAGACAGTAAAAACCTAAACTAAACCAGCACTGCAAAACATACTTAAAAGAATTAAACACAAAAAAGAGGAAGACAGTAACAGACATGATAACTCAGGAAAAAAATCAATTTTATGAGAGGAATGGTTAAACAAATGACAAGTAGGAAAGAATCTTACATGGCCAACTTAATAATCTAGCAGACTTTGAAAATGAAAAAGAAGAGAATAGGTAGAATGAACAGTGCTGAAATCAACCTGAAACCAAAACCCCTTAACATTACAGAATGAGCAAATACCACTTGGTAATAACCCTAAATGTAAATGGCCTCAACTTTCCAATTAAAAGACAGTGACTGGCTGTTCATACTGAAAAACAAGATCCAATTATTTTTTTTCAAGAGTCATACCTCACTATCAAGATACACACACACTAAAATTAAAAGGACCAAGAAAGTGAAAAACCAAAAGTAAGCAGGAGTGGCTCTAATGCTATTGGACAAGGTATATTTCAGAACAAAATTACTCAGAAGAGATGATGAAGGTCAGTATATAATGATAAAGGGAACAATCCAGCAAGAAGATATAATGACCTAGGTGTTGTGGTGTATGCCTCTATTCCCAGTTACTTGGGAGGCAGAGGCAGTAGGTTCATGAATTTGAGGACAGCCCAGGTAAAGGTAATGTTTTTTAGACATGTCTAAAAAACAAAATTAAAACAAAGATTTTCTGCAGAGCTCAAGTGGCAGAGTGCTTTCCTAGCAGGTGTAAGGAGGTGGTCTTGATTCCCAGAAGCACATAAAAAGTAATGACAGCTGTAAATTTACATGAACCTCACTTGAGGGTGCTCAGTTTCATAAAACAAACACTAATAGACATAAATAGTCAGTAGATAGATTCATCAAGAAGAAAAATGAAGGATCCAAGATGACAACTAGAGGGCAGAAGCAGACAGCATGAGCTCCATAAATCAAAATTTTGTTGAGACACTGGAGCCATACTTGGCAGAAGAAACACCACCAAGAAGAATAAAAAATCTGGCACCCTGAACCCCCAGCCCATACAAAGCTTCTCCATGCCACATTGCACTGAGAAAACAGGAGGGCTCTTGCACCACCAGATGCCAGCTCTAAACATCCTTGGGAGATGCAGACAAACAGGTGAACAAATAAGTGACATGCAGTATTCCCACAGCTACCCCTAGGGTAAACCAGCATTGACCCCTAGACAGACTGACCCCTGCCCCACAAAAAAAAATCTTGAATAATAAACAAGGAACTGAAAAGGAACATGCAGCAGAGGGGACGGGTGTTCTGAGTACACCAGAAAAGGGAGGAGGGGCAAGTGGCTGATCTCCATGGGAGCTTTCAGTAAATAAAGACTGGAAAGGCAGAAGGGCCAAAATTGGGTGGGTGATAAGCCACTACCTGAAATAGGCAGATAGCAGTTCATAAAAGCTCATGTCCTAAGCCACTGAGCAACTTCCAAAGTCAAACAACATTGTGAAATTGAAAACACTCAGCAAATCAGCATAACATGCTGACAGCAGAGAACCAGCTGATGGACCTCTGATCTTACCCCAGAGAAAGGACACAAGGCAAAGAAATAAGCCCCCAATAAACCAATACTGGGAAAACCCAACCCCAAAGCAGGATAGCGTGAGCCATAGAGCTGATCTCCAGAACCTGAGGACAAGCAACACCTCACTGAGGGAGGAGCTGACTGAGCAGCTGCTGCTGTAAGATAGGAAAAAAAACTGGTGATTCTCCATAACCAACTGGTGAGACTAAGATGGAGCTCTGCTTAAATACCAACACAAGGACTGAATGCTGAAAGAATAACACCAGAACTACTAAGATTAAAATTCTGTTGTTCCTGGACCTGGAATTTTTCTTTTGTGTGTGTGTTTTTTTTGTTCCTTGTTTGTTTGTCCACCACATCTTCCTGTTGATTTCCTTGGTTCTCTCTTTCTTTCATTGTTTTCTTAGTTTTACTACTGTAAGTTAGCTAATACTAAATTACACACAGACCAGGGACAGAAACAGCATCAAGCGATGGGAAGATGAAAACGGGATGGAAATCATTCTCCTCCCAAATAAATTAATGTAGGATTCAGAAGGAGATTAAAAAAAAAGGATACCCAGTTCCAGACTCCAACAAAACAAAGATAAAGTATTTCAAGGAACCCAACAAAGCTCACAAGAAAACTCTGAAAGAAGAAATCTTGCAAGTAATCACTGAGACTTTGATGGAGATGCTACTAGACATGGTCAATCAAAACATACAGGAGGCACTCAAAAATTCTAAGACAACAAAAATAAAGAATATGAGAAGACACAAAAACAAATAAATGATCTTGTAGGAACCCTAAATAAATACCAAAGTGAAACATAGAACACCATAAATAGAGAGATGAATGAAATAAGGATGCAAATTGACAATATTAAAGAGGAAGAGACCCATGATATGGAAAACCACAGAAAAAAGAATGAAACAGAAATACAAACACAATGAAAGGCCACTCCAGCAGATTAGAACAAGCAAAACAGAATCTCACAACATGAAGATGGATTGAAATTAAAGGAAAAACTGAAGAGCTATTAGTCAAACAACTCAAGATCTGTGAAAGTAATATGCAAGAACTCACCACCTCAATAAAAAACCAAACCTGAGAATCATGGGCATCAAAGAAGGAGAAGAGGTGCAAGAAAAGGGAATTTGTAATACATTCAACAAAATAAAAACAGAAAAATTTCCAAATCTAGAGTAAACTATGCCCATTTAGGTACAGGAAGCCTCTAGGACACCAATCAGACAAAATAGAACTACCTCATGACATTATCATTAAAACAACAAGCACAGAGAATAGATAAAGAATATTGAATGTTGTAAGAGAGAAAAACAAATAACATACAAAGGTAAACCCATCAAAATCACAGCAGATTCTCAACAGAAACATTAAAACAAGAAGAGCATGGAGTGAAGTCTTCTGGGCACTAAATGAAAATAACTTCAATCCTAGGATACTCTACCCAGCATAACTATCATTCAAAATAGATGGAGCAATAAAATTCTTCCATGATAAGCAGAAACTAAAACAATGTATCACCACCAAGCCACCACTACAAAAGATTCTTCAAGAAATTCTGCACATTGAAAATGAAAGCAAACAAAACTATGGAAGGACAGGCAGTACCAAAGCACAGGAGAAGAAAAGGCAAGAAAGTAGAGAGTAACATTGATTCAGTTGCAGATAATGAAACCCTTAAACAACAAAAACAACTACATGACAAGAATCACCACATACCTATCAATACTAACACTGAATGTTAACAGACTTAATTCTCTCATCAAAAGACACTGTTTAGAAAACTGGATAGAAAAGGAAGATCCCAACAATCTATTGCCTACAGGAGACACATCTCATCAACAGAAACAAGAACTGGCTTAGGGTGAAAGGCTGGAAGAAGATTTACCAAGCCAATGGTTCCCCAAAACAGGCAGGAGTAGCAATACACATATCAGACAAAGTAGAATTCAAACTTGCATTGACCAAATGAGATAAAGAAGGACACTCCATAATACTACAAGGGGAAATACACCAAAAGGAAATGACAATTATCAACCTACATACATCCAATGTCAATGCACCCTATTTCATCAAACATACTCTGAAGGACCTAAAGCATATATAGACTCTAACACAGAGGTAGTGGGAGACTTTAATACCCCCCTATCACCAATAGATAGGTCATTCAAACAAAAACTCAATAAAGAAATTCTAGAACTAAATCTCACCATAGATTAAACAGACCTAGCTGATATTTACAGAATATTTCATCCAACTTCTGCACATTATGTATTCTTCTCTGCAGCCCATGGAACCTTCTCCAAAATTGATCATATCTTAGGGCACAAAGCAAGTCTCAGCAAATATAAGAAAATAGAAATAATCCCATGCATTTTATCTGACCACAATGCATTAACACTAGAAATCAACAACAAAAACAGCAGTAAAAAACATGCAAACAATTAGATGCTGGACAACACATTGCTCAATGATGAATGGGTCATTGATGAAATAAAGGAGGAAATTAAAAGGTTCCTGGAAGTTAATGAAAATGAAAACACAACCTACTGTAACCTATGGGACACAGCAAAGGCGTCCTAGAGGAAAGTTTTTGGCCATGAGTGCTTATATTAAAAGGACAGAAAGATCTCAAATCAGTGACCTAATGCTACATTTCAAATGCCTAGAAAAACAAGAACAAGCAAATTCTGAAACAAGCACAAAGAGATAAATAAGAAAAATAATGGCCAAAATCAATGAAATAGAAAGAAACAAACAAAAAAATACAAAGAATCAATGAAACAAAAAGCTGGTTCTTTGAAAAAATAAATAAGATTGACAGACCCCTGGCAACCCTGACTAAAATGAGGAGAGACAAAACCTAAATCAGTGAAATCAGAAATGCAAAAGGGGAGATAACAACAAACACCATGGAAGTTCAGGAAATCATCAGATCATCAGAGATTACTTTGAGAGCCTATTCTTTAACAAATTTGAAAAACTTGAAGACATGGACAGATTTCTAGAAACTTACAACCTCCCAAAACTGAACCAAGAGGACATTAATCACCTGAATAGATCTATAACACAAAAAAGAAATTGAAGCTGCCATCAAGAGCCTCCCAAAAAAGAAAAGTCCAAGACCTGATGAATTCACTGCTGAATTCTATCAGACATTTAAAGAAGAACTGATACCAACTCTCCTTAAACTGTTCCAAGAAATAGAAAGGGAAGCAACACTGCCTAACTCATTTTATGAAGCCAATATTATTTTCATTCCCAAACCAGACAAAGTCACCTCCAAAAAAGGAGTACAGGCCAATTTCCTTAATGAAAATCGATGCAAAAATCCTCAATAAAAAAATGGCAAACAGAATCCAACAACACATCAGAAAGATCATACACCATGACCATGTCAGCTTCATCCCAGGGATGCAGGGCTTGTTCAATATACACAAATCTATAAATGTAATAAAGCACATCAATAGAAGCAAAGAAAAAAATCACTTGATCATCTCAATAGATGCAGAAAAAGCCTTTGATAAGCTCTAACACCACTTCCTGATAAAAGCTCTAAGCAAACTAGGAATAGAAGGAAAGTACCTCAACATTGTAAAGGCTATATATGTCAAACCTACAGCCAACATCATACTTAATGGTGAAAAACTGAAACAATTTCCACTAAAATCAGGAACAAGACAAGTGTGTCCACTATCCCCATTCCTATTCAACATAGTACTGGAATTCCTAGCCAGAGCAATTAGGCAAGAAAAAGAAATAGAAGAATACAAATAGGTAAAGAACCTATCAAAAATTCCCTATTTGCAGACTATATGATCCTATACCTTAAAGACCCAAAAACTCTATTCAAAAATGCCCAGACACCATCAACAGGTATAGCAAGGTGGCAGGATAAAAAATCAACTTACAAAAATCCTTATCTTTTCTATACAGCAATAATGAACAAACTGTGAAAGAATATAGAAACAATTCTATTTACAATAGCTTCAAAAAATCAATTACCTAGGAGTAAACTTAACAAAGGATGTGAATGACCAGTACAAGCAGAATTATAAACCCCTAAAGAAAGACATTGAGGAAGACTATAGAAGGTGGAAAGATCTCCCATGGTCATGGATTGGTAGAATCAACATAGTAAAAATGGCTATGCTACCATAAGGAATCAACATATTTAATGCAATTCCCATCAAAATCCCAATGACTTTCATCACAAAGGTTGAAAAATCAACCATAAAGTTCATTTGGAAACACAAGAGACCACGAATAGCCAAGGCAATACTCAGCAAAAGAGCAATGCTGGAGGTGTCACAATACCCGCCTTCAAACTATATTACAAAGCAGTAGCAATAAAAACAGCATGGTATTCACACAAAAACAGACATGAAGACAAGTGGATCCAAATAGAAGACGTGGATATGAATCCACAAAGCTGTGCCCACCTTAATTTTGACAATGGTGTCAAAAATATATGGTGGAGAAAAGAAAGCTTCTTCAAGAAATGTTGTTGGGAAAAGTGGTTATCTGTCTGCAAAAAACTGAAGCTAGATACATGTGTACTAGTATACAGTAGGGTACTAGTATCAATTCAAAATGGATCAAGGACCCAAACCTCTGAAGCTAGTAGAGAAGAGAGCAGCGAATACTCTGGAACTAACAGGTATAGGCAAGGACTTTCTCAATAGAACCCCAGTAGCTCAGGAACTAAGAGAAAGTATGGACAAATGGGATTTCATAAAATTAAAAATCTTCTGCACAAGAAGAGAAATGGTCTCTAAACTGAAGAGTTCACTCACAGAGTGGGAGAAAATATTTGTTAGCTATATATCAGACAAAGGGCAGGTAACCAGAATATACAAGGAAATTTAAAAACTAAACTCTCCCCAAATCAATGAACCAATAAAGAAATGGGCAACTTAACTAAACAGACCTTTCTGAAAAGAAGAAATTCAAGTGGCCAAAAAACACATGAAAACATTCTCACCATCTCTAGATGTAAAGGAAATGCAAATCAAAACAACACTAAGATTACACGTCTCCTGTATTAGAATAGCCACCCTTAAAAGCACCACTAACAACAGGTGTGGGCAAGGATGTGGGGAAAAAGGAACCTTTGTACACTGATGATGGGAATTCAAGCTAGTGCAACCACTCTGGAATAAAATAAAGAGGCTTGTTAAAAATCTGAACATAGATCTGCCATATGATCCAATTCCACTCCTGGGCATATACCCAAAGAATGTGACTCAGGTTACTCCAGAGGCACCTGCACACCCATGTTTATTGTGGCACTATTCAAAATAGCCAAGTTATGGATACAGCCAAGATGCCCCACTACAGGCCTAGTGGGAGGAGTTTAGGTCATTTTTGGCAGACATATTTGGATCCTGGCCTCTTCCTGTTTTTTTCTTCCTGTGCATCCTCAGACTCCTCCACCATACATTCTCTGCCATGATGCTCTGCCTGGATTAAAAACTCTAAAACCTCTGAAACCATGAGAAAAAATTAACCTTTTCTCCTTATAACAACAAAAAAGAAGAAAATCAACAAAGATATCTCAGAGTTAAATTGCACCATAGATCAAATGGAAAAGATAAATGTATACAGGTGTCTATGGAACATTCAGCCCAATAATAGGAGAACACACATTCTTTTCAGCAGCACACAGAACTTCCTCCAAAACAGATCACAATTGAGGCCATAAAGCAAGCCTGAACAAACACAAAAAGGTGATGCAATTTTTTATGTCTTTTCAGGTCATAATGGAATAAAACTGTATACCAATATAGAGATAAACTACAGAATCCATATAAACACATGAGATTGAACAATACACTTTAAAATATATTTTATTAGCATGTATTAATTATGCAAAGGGCTTTCTTTGTGAACTTTCTATATATGCATAGAATGCACTTTGATGAAATTCACCTCCTCTTTGCTCTTTCTTATCCACACTGTCCATCTTTTCATGATTTTTACTGAGTTTCACTATTCTATTGCTATACATGTATGTAAAGTACTTCAATTATAATCACCCTCACCTGATCCTTTCCTTTCTCTCTCCACACTCCTGCTGATTCTCTGGCTCACAAACAGTCCCAGATTTACACTGATGCCTTTGTTTTTAAGGTCTAATTCTACATATAAGAAAGAATGTGATATTTGTTTTTCATAGTCTAGCTTATTTTGCTTACCAATATGTTCTCCAGTTCCATTCATTTTCATGCAAACTACATAATTGCCTTCTTTTTAATGGCTGAATAATATTCCACTGTGTATATTACTTCATACTCTATTCATCGATGATGGGCACCTAGTGTGGTTTCATAGTTTGCTTTTTGGGAATATTGCTACTATAAATATGGATGTGCAGGTAACAATATTTTATTCTGATTTATACTCCTTTGAATATATGCCCATGATCATACAGTAGTTCAAATGTATTTGGCAGTACTGTGGTTTGAAATCAGTGCACTGTATTTGCTAGTCAGGTGCTTTACCACTTGAGCCATGCTCCCACCCATTCTGCTTTGGTTAGTTATGCCCAGGCAGGCTTCGATTATGATTCTCCTATTTATGCCTCTCACAGATCTGGATAGAAGGTGTTTGCCACCACATCTAGCTTTTATTAGTGGTTTTTCTTGAAGTATGATTCTAGTAATTTCTGCCTCCTGAGTAGCTGGAAATACAGGCAGAGTCACTGTGCTCTGCAGTATTTCAATTTTTAGTTTCCTTTTTACCATCAGGGATTAATTTTGCACCCTTGCCAGCATTTTTTATTGTTTGAACAATACACTTCCTTATTGGAGAAATCAAATGAATCTGAAAAAAGCAGAACTTGTGAAATACAGTAAAGACAATACTAAGAGGAACTTTTATAGGTATGAATGCCTACAATAAAAAAAGTGACAGAGCTGGGAGTGAAGGGGCATGCTTGTAATTTCATCTGCTTGAGAGGCAGAGACAGGAGAATGTAGATAAGACCAGCTTAGGTCAAAATGTGAGCAAGAACCTATCTCAAAACAAGGTGCCGTTATAACTTTGGAAGGAGATAGGTCAAAATGACAGACTCCAAGTAGGCTATGATTGGGAGGATCAAAGTTTGTGGACAGGCTGGGCAAAAAGCTCACAAGACCCCATCTCAACAGAGAAAGCTGGGTATGGTGGTGAATGATTGTCATCCCAGTACTGTGGAAAGCATAAATGGGAGGATCACAGTCCATGGTGGCCTGGACAAAAAGCAAAACCCTATCTCAAAAATAACCAGAGCAAAAGGGGCTAGGGGAATGGTGTATGGATGAACCACCTGTACCAGTAGATGAATATTTTGGTGTATTTTGCTTGCAATTATTATAAATAATTATATTATGAACATTTGTACACCTTTTTTGGGCATTAATATGCATTTTCACATATGCAGTCATGCTACAAATGGTCAGTTTATATTTAATTTTAATGAGATAACTATAAAATTTTTCAAAGTACCTCACCATTTTATATTCCCACCAGCTATGAATGGAGGTTGCAGATTTTCTACAACTACACTTGATATTTATCAAAATATTCAAATAGGTGAAAGGTAAATTAACAAGTGGTATTCTTCACTTGGTTGAATCACAAGTTATGAGGAGAAATTTAATTGAAGTGTAGGTTTGGATGGCATGTAAACATTGAAGAGTGAGGCATACATAGAAGATATAAGAAACTTATATGTGAGTTCAAAATAAGGCAGAATATGTAAATGGAGACTACACCACAGAGAATCTACTATGACACAGAAAGTTTAATAAATAATTAAGAGCCATATTGGACTATGAGAATAGGAACATTATAAAAACATAAAAAATATAAAAACTGGGAAGAAGGAAGAGTTTGGAAGCTGTTAAATTGATAAGAGTAGAGGTGATGATGACATGTTCTAAACTGTTCTAATTCTATGTTGAGGAAATAGGTAGATATGGGAAGAGGGATATATTAGTGGGCATTCTATCAGTTTGGAATATTTTCATTTGAGGCTTTTGTGGCCCTTGAAGGACTTCTTCTCTGAATTAAGTATGAACTCCTTGCAGGTTTGAGATTTGAAGAACTCATTCTGTCTAATAAGTTGAGGATGAAGTGCAGGTAGTAAATTCCTTAATGCTGATTGTAGCAATCTAGGTGAGATGTGTAGTAAACATCAGAGTGGGAAGAGCAGACAAAGAGTTGGGAAATGGCAAGTTTGGGCTATTTGGAAAATAAAATCAAGAGAAATACTGCCAGGAAGAATGTGGGTGCTAGAGAAAAAGAGGAGCCCATGATGGTTCCAGTGTTTGGGATGTGAACAATTGCAAGAATGGAATTACATCTATTGAGTCAGGAAAGACCATGGGTATAGATAATTTTGGAAGGAAAGGAGGCATTAGAAATTCAAGGTTTGAATTGTCAGAGTTGATATAGTCAAGTGGAAAAATGTTATATGATTCCACTCATAAGAATTGCCAGCAATATTCAAATTTACAGAGAAACAAAGTAGATTAGTGAGTAACCAGGGTTTGGCAGAAGGTGAAAAGACAAGTTATTTTTAATTCATACAATATTTCATTTGGGATGATGAAAAATTTCAAACCGTACGGTGGCAATTGTTACACAGCAGTGAGAATATGCTTAGTGCTACAGAACTATATGCATAAAATGGACATCTCTCTCTCTATATATATATATCCCTTGAAGAGACTAGGAGGAACATCAGCTAAGTTGAAAACCACTGAAGTAGAACAATTTAATGGGTGACAGGGTTGGTGGTGTTTGATGGTATTTTCTTGCAAAGATATGACAATGATAGAAAGATAGAAAAACAATATTTAGGGAGGATTAAAAAGCCAGGTTGGAAACTTTGAGTAAGGAGCTTATAGAATGCTCTGTAAGATCACTATAGAATGATCGACCTTAGAGTTTGAATGTCTTGATTTGACATTTATTGGCCTGCACTAGTGGTAGCAAACAATCAATCACTTGTGCAGAGGGAAAGAGAAATTCCTGACTGCAGAGTTGGATTTAGAAAGATGAGATATTTCTAGAGTGATTTCTAATTATGATCCTTCTGTTTTTATTTATGGGTACACCATAATGCTCATTGATCCCCATGACTGTAAATAAAAGATCCTGAATACTCTCATTGGACTCTGTACCCATCCAGATCAACATTAAGCATCATTTCCCCACCAAATGTAGTTAAATGAATTTATAATGAAATTAAATGTGTTCTAATATCATTCATTAAAAATTTGCTGGGTGCTAATGACTCACACTTGTAATCATAGGCATGTGAGAAGCTGAGATCATGAGGATTGTGTTTCCAGGCTAGTTTGGGCAAAAAGTTCACATTACCATGTCAACAGAAAAAAACTGGGTGTAGTGGACTGGGATTGTAATCCCACATAAAGAGGGAAGAATAAATAGAAGCATCACAGTCCAGGTCACCCTGGGCAAAAGTAAGAACTTATGTAAAAATAACAAGAGCAGAAAAGCTGGAGGCATGGTTCAAGCATTAAAGTGCCTGTGTAGCAAGTGTGAAGTCCTGAGTTCAAATACCAGTACTGCTAAAGAAAAAAACCTCACACCTGTCCCATACATCCCTTTGTGCATTGCCTCAAATTATTGGAGATTTTTCTCCACTTGGTACTTCTTTTTCCCTACTGCTCACACTCTCCTCAATCTAACCCATGTAAAGCTCCCCTGAGAGTCTGAATCAAGCTTATACACCCCCAAATTATTAGAGATTTTTATTCTTTCATGTAGTTGATTACTCAGTAGCAAAGTCAATAATGGTTGAATTCTCACTTGAGTAGAGAATTTCTCATGCATTTCATTCTTTGAGCCAATGGTATTCCAGAGTCAAGGATGTTGGGAGACATCCTTGTTGCTATATCCCTCAGGGGTGTATTAGGAGAATGCAATGATTGGGGCAGCACTGTAAGGAGGCCAGGAGACAGTAGAAAGATAAAGGAACTTTTAAAATTTCTGGTACAAGGATCTGCAATGCAAATGCTTACAGATTCCAGATAAAGAATAATTAAAGAATACATTTTTGCCTTTCATCACAGCTATCTTAGGGGACACCAAACTGGCAGAAAATTTCACTGTATACTCTAAGGGAGCATAAGTCCTTAAACACTAGAATGTTTACAGAATGATTTATTAAATGAGGTGCTCTGAGTATTTAGTCCCCAAGGTCTGGAAATGTTTCAATAGGTTCCCTGCATCCTCAAGGAAATGTCCCTTGAAATTCCTGGAAAGAGGTTTAGGAATTCCCTGAGTACAATTTCCTCCTGTACTTCCGCGAAAAGCCATTATGGTAGAAAGAGCCAGGGTAAACAGGGCATTCCTTGACGACTTTTCAAGTGAGATTTCCTGTAACTCCAGGGAATATGGTGGAGAGAGGAGAAGTAAACAGTGAAAGGGAAGCTTTCATTAGAAGGAAGCAGTAGGGACACAATGAAGAACAACGACTCTTCAGTGTTGTCTCCAGATCTTCAGGATAAGCTACCTCAGGGAGCATGTTAAATATCCAAATTCTTGGCCTCCAACCTAGATCTACTGCGTCAGAATCCCCACAGTTCAGCTCAGACATATGTGTTTAATAAGACCTCTCAGCAAATCTTTTTTTCTACGTGGTTAAAGTTTGAGAACAACATCTATAAGGAATTGGTTAGAATGGATGATATGGAACACACAGAAAGTGTATCTTTGGAGATTTCAGGGCTTGTCTCCTCCAAAAATTTATGTGTGCATCTAAAGAAATTATGATGAATTCATTTTTAAATTCAGAGTGTTGATGTTTGTTTTCTTTCTTCATTGTATCAATTTTAAGTGGTTCTTGACCACATTCCTATGCATGTTTTTTAACTGTCATATTTTAATCTTTCGTGTTCAATAGAATGCATTCTCTCACTTTAAAATCAACATTTTTTATCATTTTAAAATTGTCTACTTCTTTATATAGTTTGACAATGTACATTTCTTCTCTTCAACCACTTCCCCTAATCCACGAACTACCATTTGCAACTAGAATTAAAAATTCTCAAACTTATTTTTATTTATATTGGACTGAGTTATATATATTCATAAGATAACACAATTTGTATCCTAAAACTGAAATGTATTTAAATTCTTAGGAGAAGCATAAACAATTTGTGGTGCATTATTGTTTAGTGTACTGGTCCAGTGACCTTAACATTCTGTACAGCGTGGCTAAACGTTAACATTCATGACTCACTTTATTTTTCTCTGAGTTATTTGATCAGAAGTATTTGCAAGGTCTTTTGAGACACGTGACATTGTTTTCTCTATGCTAAATGCCTAAGTCTTTGTGCATTTTAGCATTTTCTAGTTGTTTTGCTCTGGTTAAGGTTGGGGTGAATTTCCCTTCTCATTACTATGGTGACCACATGTGACAGATCCCTGTGATTTCATTAAAACATTTTCATTGGATGTTTCTAATCCTGAACTTGAAATTAGACACGAAGTTTGTTGTAATTGTGTATAAAATAAAAGCAATTTCTCTGAGAAAGTATCAAACAGGCTTCCTTGTGGTATGAAATTCTTTATGTTTAGCAAAATGATATTTTATTTAACATTGACTTGTCAGATTGTAGACTTTTCTATTTTCTTCTGGATTCACAAATGGATTATGAAAAATGTAGTTGCATTTTTGTACAGGTGAAGTATTGCTAAAACACTTTACAAATATCATTTCTGTGGTACTAGGGTTTGAATTCAGGGCCTCACACTTGCTATGCAGACACTCTACCACTTGAGCTGCTCTGCTAGCAAATTTTTGTGTTGAGTATTTTTCAGAGAGGGTCTCACTTTTTTTGGTTTGGGCTGGCCTTGAACCATGATTCACCTTATCTCTGCCTCCTGAGTAGCTAGCATTACAGGTGTGAGCCACAGATGTCCATCACAAACATCAAATTTTAGATATTATCTTCAAAGAAGATAATTTGACTTCCTACTTTATTTTGAAACCATTTTATTTCTTGCAATTATCTTGTTGCAGTGGCTAATGTTTCAAGTACGAAATTGAGTGATAGTGTTGATAAGACCTTGTCTTGTTCCTAATTGTAGAAGAAATGCTTTAAGTTTTTTCTCATTCAGTATAATGTTGGTTATATGTATGTCTTATATAACCTTTATTATGTTGAGGTATGATTGTTCATTTTCTAGTTTCTTCAAGGATTTTATAATAAAGGGATAATGGATTTTGTTAAAGTTTTACTCTGCATCTATTGAGATGACTATGTGTTTCCTGTCCTTGGTTCTTTTGCCTGTTGTATGGCATTTATCAATTTGCACAAGGGAAATGATCCTTTCATTCCTTGATCATGATGCATAATATTTTCAATGTGTTTTGAACCTGGTTTGCTAATATACCACTTCTGGGTATATACTCCAAATAATCTAAATCACCTTCCAGTAGTTATCCTTGAAAAAATATATTATTAAATATTATCCTGTGATTACTAAGAATGAAATTGTGACATTATCAGGAAAGTAGATAGAACTGGAGAACATAACATTAAGTAAATAAGTCAGTATCACAAAGATAAATATATGTTCATTCATGTTTATAATCTTAGGAGAAGCACAATGGAAGTAAAAGAGGGACTTTTGATATGTGGAAGAAGAAAGAATGGAGGAGGGGGAAATAAGAAAGAACAACAGAGTGAGTGAATGTGATCAGAGTATATCGTATGTATGGATACAATATAAAAATTCAAAGATTTCAAAATTTCATTTGTGTAGTTTTCATATTCTCTTAAAAGGTAATTTTTACTTTAAATTCATTCATTTTTATTGACAAACAAAAATTTAAATTTGTTATTAAAAATGAGATGATGTCTGGGGATGTACTTTGTGGCAGAGTACCTGCCTTTCATGTTCAGACTTTAGGTCTGATTCCTAGAACTGCCGAAAAAGTGAGTTGATTCTATTTTAGGCATAGATTTGGGCTTTGGTTTTGTTTTCAGACTTAGTTTTGCCATTTTGAATTTATTTGTTCATTGTTCGTCTGTGGATAATTTTTACTTCTTTGCTTTTTTGTTTTGATGGTTTCACATAATGGTGTCCATTGAATTCTTTCTTTTGACATTTTGTGCAATAGTTTCTGTACTATAGTTTTTGCTTTGTGTTTACCATGATACATCTATAAAATATCTAATACTTAAAACATTTTCTTTTAAGACTGTGAAGAAGTCATTTTGATCATGTAAGTCTACATTACTCCCATCCCATGCATATTTATTTTGATGAAAAATTTACATCTTCTCGTAATTTGTATTCCTTCGCAATTTATTTCAGTTATAATTACTTTTAGTAGTTGTTTTTTCCTCCCTTATACCTGAGATAAAGTTCTTTTGTGCACCAATTTTATGGTCCTGGAATACTTTGTGACTCCTTCTTAGCTTTACTTTTGGGTCTTCTGAATTTAGATGCTTTTGTTCTTCTTTAGCAAGCTTTCATTTCAGCTTAATGTACTCTTTTCAGTAATTGCTTCAAGGAAGACCCAATGTTGATGTATGCCTTTAGCTTTTGCTTGCCTGATTTTTTTCTTTCTCATTTATGAAAGAAAGCTTTGCCAGTAAGGAATGTTCAGATGACAGTTTTTTTTTTTGAGAACTTTGAATATATCCTTTCACTTTCTCCTGACTTGCAGGGTTTCACCTGAGTATCTACTGTAGTACTATAGAGAATCTCTTGTATGTAATATGTATTCTATATCTTGCTTCTCCTGGAACTTTTCCTGTTTCTTTGACAAAATTCATGATTTTCTTGTTTTTTGTTTGTATTATTGTTCTGTTCATATCTTGTTTACAAATTTTGTTTAATGTTTATCTGTATATTCACGTATTTTGTTCTTAAGAGCACTATCCTGAATTCTTTCTTCTAGCATTTCACAGATCTCTTTTTCAATGGGTTCCATTATTGGAGTTATATTAGTTTTCTTTAGTGGTGTCATGATTCTCTGATGATTTCTAAACCTTGTATTTTTGATGGTTTATTGCATTTGAGGAGAAAGTCATGACATCCAGACTTTGCAGATGTTCTTTAGCAAGGATAGACCTTAACTGTTTGGTCAATCCTGTGATTATAGATGGGACAGATGGCATCAACCATAGGCAGGCAGATTTTGGTGTTATGATAGTTACTTTCCTCGCTTATTGACTTTGATTTGTGATGTGATAAGTCTGCTGGATGTACTCTGCTGCTTAGGAGAACACTGACTTTCCACTGTAGTCAGTCAGAGTTGGTGCAATGGCACCATGTTCACCTCTGACAACTTAAGAATGCAGAGTGTATTCCTTGGTGATACAGTGCCAATATTCATGTCCTGAAATTGGACAGGGCTGCAAGCTGACTCCAAGGTTAAACCAAAACCTCATGACAGATGGGACAGAGGTGGTATTCTATAGAAAGGCATGGCTGAGTCTTACTTCCTTATGTTGTTCAAGTCTTTGAGTGTGATCTGTGTCTTGGTGGATCTATTGTTTAGACTCTGAAGTTGGGTGGTTGTAGTCCTTAAACTCTTCAGAAATGCACAGCAATATGTATTTCCCTGTGTAGGCTCTGAGTCTTGGCTGACCCACTGTTTGGACACATTGGTTGGGAAGATCTAACTCATATACTCTGCTGTGATAGGTGTCTTCCTACATGTATGGGGCCATGGTGTGGGTTCTGGGGTTGTGTATAGAGGTAGGTCATGAAAGGATGCAAAAATGGAGTTTTTTGAGCAATATAAAAACTACCACTCATGATTAAGAGATGTGTGTGATGGATAATAAAAAAAAAGAATGATATGCTGATATCATGTATCAGTTACTGTACACAAACCTGAGTGAAAATAATATAAATGGAGAGTTTGTAATGATCTTGCCATTAAATTAGACCCAAAATAAGAGAAAAATTGAATAAGCCTAAACCTGTTATAGTACACACACATTGTGCCTGCAGTCTCAGTATTTCTTACTGCCTATGTTTCATTTTCTTGTCTAAGTCCTACAAACAAAATGGGATAGCATATGCATTAAAACCAGGGACGTTCTCGGAATTTTTCAAAGAAAGAAATATGTGAAGAAATGCTCAATGTTCCTGGTCACAAAGGAGATGTAAATAAAAATGAAATTGAAATTTTACTCACTCCAGTCAGAATGGCTGTCATCAATAACACAAACAACAGATTCTAGTGAAGATGCAATGTAAATTAGTACAATCACTGTAGAAAGCAATGTGGAGGTTCCTCAAAAAATTAAAAACTAAACTGCTATCCAATCCAGCAATACCACTCTTGGGAACATATCAGAAGGAATACAGTCAGCATACTATAAAGACCTCTGCACACCCATGTTTATTGCAACACTATTCACAACATCCAAGCTACAGAAACAGCCTAGATGCCTTACAATTGTGAGTGAATTAAGAAAATTGTGACCTCTATACCTATATCTGTATTTATCTAACTGTTTATCATTTATCTATCTACATACAATGGAATGTTACTCACCCATAAAGAAGAATGAAATTATTTTATTTTCAAGCAAAAGGATGGAAGTGGAGATCATCATGTTAAACAAAGTAAGCCAGAATGTTACATGTTTTGTCTCATTTGTGGAAATAGGTCAAAAACAACTGTATACACAAATACAAACATAATCACACATACTTATTTATACATAGACTATGTTTGCAAAAGTGAGCGTGCTTAAGGAAAGTAGAAGGAGAAAGCAGGGGAAAGAGAATAATAGAGAATGAATAAAATTGAAATACATTGGCTCTATATAGGAAGAAGTAATAGTAAAGCACATTGAAAGCTATTGATCGATGGCATGTTGGCGAAAAGGATAGATGAGTGGTAGTGGAATTAGACTAATTATAGCACAATATACTCACATGTGCAATACCATGGACGAATCCCTTTGAACAAAGAATATACACTTCAATAATGAAGGACAGTGACATGAAACAGAACCTAGTAGGGGAAGGGCTCACTTGGGAGTGGGAGGGTGAATGGAAAGGGCAAAGAGGGTGAATATGATGGGTGTACTTTATATATTTGCATAAAAAAGAACATTACCACATGGCACTCCCTGTACAACTAATTTAAGACATGAAAATGTTCAAGATATTAGGTAGTTCTGCTGTAAATCCTCAAAAGGGCATTCCTGATATCCCTGTTCTTCAGGCTATAGATGAAGGGGTTCAGCATGGGGGTGACTATGATGTACATTACCGAGGCCACTGCACCAATCCTGGAGGAATGAGAGACAGCTGAGCTGAGGTACACTCCAAGGCCAGTTCCATAAAATAAGCAAACAACTGACAGGTGAGAGCCACAGGTGGAGAAGGCTTTATTCTTCCCACTTACTGAAGGAACTCTCAGGGAGGAAACAATTTGAGTATAAGAATACAGGATCCCTGTGACTGGAATACCAGCAAAGATGACACCAATAATATAGACTGACACATTATTACTATAGGTGTCTGTATGACCAAGATTGACAAGCATAGGTGTGTCACAAGAGAAATGAGGAATTTCCACAGTTGTGCAAAAAGTGAGCTGTGACAACATTAAACAGTGCACCTGGGAGTCCAGAAGGCTAATGAAAAATGACACCAGAACCAACAAGTCACAGAGGCGGGGGTTCATGATATTAGGGTAGTGTAGAGGGTGACAGATGGCCACCAAGCGGTCATAGGCCATCACAGTCAGCAGTAGACTGTCCAAACACCCAAAAAGAATAAAAAAGAACACCTGAGTTAGGCAACCTGCGTATGTGATGGATTTGCTATGTGTATGGATGACAGATAGTCCCCACTGCTCTTTAGCAGATGATGAATAATTTATTGAATGGCATGCAAGCACAGATGTGCTATTCATTGCTGTATCTGTGGTATGTTTTGGTATATAGATGAATGATAGTCATTTACTGCTCTTGACCTTTTCAAGGACTTATGATACAAACACAATAATATATAATAGTCTGTTAGACATCCAGGGTTACAGCAAACTTGAATTCCAAATAATTTATTGGAATGGTATTGATCTTGGAAAAGATGTTGATGGTGGTTATAATGATGTATATGCTTAGTCAGTGACTACTTTGTGTATACTTTTTATATTTAATCACAGAGTCCTCCAAACAAGTATCATGAAAAATGAAAATTCTGACGGTAACGCAGCTAACTACCAAGTTCTGGACTATAGCTAATAAATTTAGTTGCTAATATTAAAATAATTGACTTTGTCTATAAATACCATTAATTGAATCTAGTAATATGAGAAGGAAATCTTTGAAATGATCCATTACGATGCACTAAAACTATTACAATCAGTGCACTGGATTATGCCTTCTTACACACACCCTTAAGTGCTTTATAATCACAAATAATTAGAGGAAAAACCCCAAATAATCAGCAGAGGAACTTAAACAAATATGTTTTGCATAATATTCCAAGTCACATTGTTTATAATACAAAGTTGTTTTTAAATATGAGGAATGTTCCCATTTAAAAGTGAACTTATTTACAGTGGTAATAGGAATATTTTTTAAAAATAATTTTTATTAGGATATATTCATTATACAGGTGGATTTGTAGTGATAATTCTGATTAATTATATTGTACATTAGTTACATTGCCCCCATTTTGTCTCCCCATCAACCCTTCCCCACTCCACTTAAAGCTATTGCAAAATATTTCTTGGTTCTGTTTCATAGAGGTATAGGAATCCCATCTCCTATACCTATATACCATCACCATTTCCCATAGACCCCGTCACCTTAATCTCTTTCCTTCACCCTCACTGTACCTATTTCACAGTCCTGGTTTTCATTCTTAATAATTAAGTTGAATATCTTTGCTAGGAAACACTTCCCTATTTTTAGTAGATTTTTAAATATTTACTTTTTATTAGCATATGTTAATTATACACATGTATTTCATTGTGATGTTACCATAAATTTGTAAAATAGCTTGGATGATTCACCCCATCTGTTATAATCTCTTACCCTCTTTCTCTTCCTCCCTTTGAAACAGTATTTGGTGAATTTCATTATGCTGTCTTCATATACATATAATGTACTCTGATCATGTTCACCTGTCAGTTCTCTTTTTTCCTCTATCCCACTGAATCTTACCCTAAGTAGTCCCGCTTGACACTTGTATCCCATTATTATTGTTATTATTATCACTTTATTTCTAGAAAATATTGACTATGTGTCTTTTTCAGCTTGGATTATCTCTCTAAACAGAATGACCTCCACTTCTGTCCACTTTTCTATACACATAATGTCATTCTTTATTATGGATAGATAATACTCTTGTGTGTATATATATCACATTTTCTTGATCCAGTCAACATTTTTGGGCATCTCAACTAATTCCACAGCTTAATCTTGTGAACAATGATAAATGTGGGTGAGAAGGTACGTCTTGTATATTGATTTTAAACTCCATTGAATATATGTCCAAGAGTGGTTTAACACAATCACAAGGTAGGTCTATTTTTAGCTTTGTTATGAACTCCCATTCTGATTTCCATAGTGGTCACACTGATTTACATTCTCACCAATAGTGTAAAGGAACCATGTATTTGATAAAATTATTTACAACCATTGCATGGACTTAGAAGAAAACTATAGAGGCACCAAATTTGCTGTTACTGAAGCTGAACGTTAGAGGGGAGCCATGAGAAAATACAGGGAAGTGGATCAAGATGGAAGCTAAGTAAGACCATCCAATGATACACCATCCACAGACCTACCAATTGGAATCGATATTGACACAAAAACTACCTTCACAAGAGCTAAGGAAGGAAAGTGTGAGAACATAGCATTTAATTTTAGAATAATAATTAGTGGAGCTCTCAGTTACTATAGACTTCAAATTTTGAGAAGATATCTGGGTAGATGAGGGTCTTGAAAATCCAACAGTTTTGTACTACTTGTGTTTGCTGGTCCAGGCATGGATTGTCACAGTACTCTTACATACAAAGTGAACTTCCTGCCATATCATCTTCAGTCTTTTCCTCTCTTTATATTTTTCGTGCTTTCAAGTCTTGGACATTTTAATACAGGGGTTGCTGTGATGATCTTAAGAATAATGGATAAATAGGATTTGTTTGAATAGTGATTAGTTACGATCTCTTACATCATTTCCATGGAGTTATCTGGATGAAAGATGTCTGTGCTATGGAAGTGAGATTTATTTGTCCTTAACTGATGTGAAGAACACTTTAACATATACTTAATGGAGTTGAATATGGAGGAAAGGATACTGAGGACCTGTGGGTAAATAAAAGACAGAAGGGATAGGTATAGAGATGTGAGCAGGGAAGGAAGAATCTATCTGGGGAGACATGTTGAATGATTGGATTATAACAAAATGAGTTTTACATTGAAGTCATTTCATATTGGGTGTTAGTAATGACACTAATTTCACCAATCAAGAGGAATTTAATGCATGTGGCATAAAAACCAAAGGTAATTATATTCGTACAAATAAAATATGGTATGTACTTCATGCTTATCCCGTATCTTTCCTATGGGGAATATCCTGAAGAAAACAGAACTTGCATTCTCTATTAGCGATCTAATTGAGAAAATTATATCTTCAACAATTTATACTTTTATTTTTATAAAAATCAAATTAAAAATCAAAATTTGATTAAAAAAATCAAATCAAATAAAGACTTTATATTGTAATCTTTTTCTGGTAGTACTGGGATTTGAAATCATGGTTTCATTCTTGCTAGTCAGGCAATCTACTACTTGAGCCACACTGCACCTAACCCTTTTTGCTTTAGTTTACTTTTCAGATAGATTCTTGTGTATTTTTCAGGGACAGACATGGACCACAATCCTCCTACCTACACCTCCAGAGTAACTGGGATTACAGGGCCTTGCTAACATTTTTACCGAGATAGGATCTTGCCCAGGATGGTCTTGAACTTTGATCGTCCTGAGTAGCTGGTATTATAGGCAAGTAACACCATGACAATCTTATTTTATAATTCTTAATCTTGACGGAAACAATTACATTCTGAATAATAATATAGTTGCACATTTCTTCTCTCAGGGGTTTGAGGAACACATTATAGAATGCCAACTCCATGGAGGAAAGAAATATATATTTATCTGTAAAATATAACTTCAGTATTTTTTGTGAGGTACTTTGATAGCGAATTGTATGTTTAAAATTTCATGGGCTATGGGTGCCCAGGTGTTTGGCAAAACATTATTCTGAGAATGTTTCAGTCCTCATAGAACATTTTAAATTTTGGTTGTGATTAACATTTGAATTGGTATACTGAACAGAGCAGATTGTCTACTTGTATTAGTCCTTGTAACATAGCTATCAAATTACCTGAGGCTGGGAAGGGCATAAAGAAAAGAAGTTTTGGGGAGGTTGAAATCCAAAGTGTATGTGCTGAATATGGCAAGGTTCTCCTGGCAAATGGATTAGGTGTGAACATGTGTGAGAAGGAGAGAACAGAGGATGAATCAGCAAGACATAGATCAGGCAGGGGACTGTCTTGTTCTTTTATAGCAAACCCCAAATAGGATACTGCCAATGAAACCCCACTTGGACACTCTGAAGGAGAACATGTATTTAAAGCCAGTTTTACTTTTTTGAGTAGGTTTTAAATTATTCCAATTGCAGTTGAGTCACAACAGACATTTCCCAATGTTATAGCATTCAGTCAATGCATATAAACAAATATAATTATTCTAACAGAGAGCATTAAATATAGTCAATTGATTGAACAGTAGCCTCACAACAAAGGCTATAGGTATAATAATGAAAAAGGAGCCTCTAGAGCACTGAAGGCTTAGAGAAGTGAAGGGAGTAGTGAAATATACTGAACTTTAAATGTAGGGAAATTTAATGACCATGAGTGAAAGTGTATGATAACAAAAATAGGTGGAAATAGTGATTTCAAATGTGCCTACTCAGCATCAGAAGATAACTGTAAGATGGTAAGGTTGGAAAGTAAACACAAGTTAAAACTGAGCACAATGATAAGGTATTTGGTGTTTCAAGAAAATCTGTTTAAAAAAGATGTATGAAGAAAAACCCCTTCATTTGATGGTGCAATAATAAGCTCATTTGCAACTTACTCATTTCAACTTAAGTCCTTTAGATTAGCATCTGAACCTCTCTGGGGTCTTTTACAATCCCCACACGTAGACAGGTCCATATGAATCCAAATATTGGTACAAAGACACATTCATCATTATTTTCAAACTCTATGTTGATTCTAATAAAAGGTAAACTTGAGGACCAGTGATAACAGCCCATGAACATAGCCTACCGGTATGGATATATTAAAAGAAACCCTTATTTTAAATGAAAATAAAAATGAACTGTGAAAAGGGATATAAAATTTAAATATATAAAATAGTTTTCACTTAACCTAAAAACTAGGATCATTGCCTAGAAACTATAGTAGTGGCCTAAGTATATTGTATTTATCCATGAAGTTTCTGAAGAAAAAAAGCATTTCAGAATACTCATCAAATACAATGAAGTAATAGAAGAAAGAAGATTTGTAACATGTGGTGAAAGACATACAAACACTATATCCAAGAAGACATGAGTTTCAGGTCTAGATGATAGATTTTTCCAACCCACCATAAGTAAAGGATGGAAAAGAAAATAAGATTAGGTTGTCCTGGTGTTCAGTCTCCACAGGGATTTTTTAATGTCTCTGTTCCTCAGACAGTGTATGAAGAGATTCAGCATAGGGGTGATCACACTGTAAATCAATGAGTGCATCACGTCCTTTTTAGGAGAAATTGATACAGATGAGCCAAGGTACACTGCAATGGCTGACTCATAAAATAAGCAAACAATTTACAGGTGGGACTCACAGGTAGAAAAAGCTTTAAACTTCCCACCTGTAGACGAGATTCTAAGAATAGAGCATATAATTTTATAATAAGAGAAAAGGATCCCCAACATGTGAAAAAAGCCAAAGATGACACCAGTAAAATACATGTTACTATATTACTCATGAAGGAGTTAGACTAGGTTAGATTAAGGAGTTGAGAAGGGTCACAGAAGAAATTACCAGTTTCCACATCCATGCAGTACAAAAACTGTAAGGCAATAAATATGTAGCTGTGAGTCCAAAGGCTAAACACAAAGAAATCAACACTAAGAAGACATAGAGAGGAGAACTCATGATGACTGGATAATTTAGGGGGCGACATATGGACACAAACTGATTATAGGCCCTTGCAGTAAAAAGAGACATCTCTGTCAGGCAGGCCATGCAAGAGATGACTGTGCTGTGAGTTTGGATGTCCACAGTCATGTTTGGGACCAAGGTGGAGATGAAACAGATGTCATCCACGGACAAGATAGAGAGGAAGAAGTACATGGGGGTGTGGAGGTGAGAGTCAGAGCTGACAGCCAGGATGATGAGCAGGTTCCCAATCACTGGGACCAGGTATATAAGCAGGAATAGTCCAAAGAGGACAGGATGAAGACCTTGGTCCCCTGAGAAACACATGATATTGAATTTTGAAATATGTGTTATGTTTTGTATCTCTATATTCCTCAGATTCCTTTTGACAAAAAAAATGATTGGAAAATAAAATGAGTAAATGTTCAGGCAGAACTCTATATACTTGCAATTCGAGTATTCAAAAGTAAAATGTTCACACTTGTAGGCCATACATTTTAACACTATTTCCCAGTTGTGGCAAACCCTTTCTTCTTAGAACTTTTTCATTATTGTTTTGTGTGCTCTTCACCTCCTTATAAATCTGGGCCTTAGTGACAGTCAGTGAAACAATGTTACAGACCAAGAAGATTAAAGGTAACAAGTATATGTTGACAGTAAAATACAGCCCTCAGTTTTAAGAAAAATAGATAATCAATATCCATTCACTTAAGAAACAAGTTCATTCTTAAGAAGCAGCTTTAGGTTATTTTTTCATTATTGTGCTGGTTGGGGGTATATTGTGGCATTTACAAAAGCTCTTATAATGCATTGAATATATTATATTTGAAATATGGTATATTCATTCTCTTTAACCCTTCTACCACCCTGATTCCTGGAATGGTTTCAACAGGTATCATTATTTTGCATTTACATACATGTTTACACATTTTATATGGTATTAACCTTCTTACCTCCTCTCCCTGCCACCTCCCCCCTCCCACTGGTTCCTGTTTTAACACAAGGTACACAAGTATTTATAACTACTCTATCAGAGCTATGACTGCACTATCTGAACACCAGGCTAAAGCTTATGGCTAACAATCACAAAACACTGTTACTTTTCGGTTATCATCTAGGTGTTTCATCATGCCTTGTTTTTCTGATTTGTAGACTTCATAAATATAAATGGAATATGTTCACTCGAATTTTGTTTGTCATTAAAAATCACTTAATAAGTGATAGATGATTGAAGATATAGGTATGATTATCTTGAATTAAAATTATAAAATGTACATCTAACACAAAATACCAACAAAACATCACCTAGGAAATTATGTGTACTCTAGGTTTCTTTGAATTTTTCAAAACTTAAGTGAAATAATATATTTATACGTATGTCAACTTTGCAAGGTTGTTTTCAAATTTTAATAAGTATGGTTTGGCTAAATGCATATAGTCATAAAACAGTACTAACTGAAAATGTAAACTGCACATGTAAATAATTAAAAATATCATAGTCTAGGGATTTAGCTCACAAGTAGAATGCTTTGCCTGGCATGTGCAGTCCTCTGGATTTCATGCCCAGTATTACAATAAGTAAATAAATAAATATCACAGAATACTTGCAAATTTTTTAAAGTATATGAAGTTATTTTTATGAAGCCCCACACAATATATTAGTAAAACATCCAGTATAGGTGTCAGCTCTTTTCTTTTTAATTTTTTTTCAGTATTCTATAGTGATTTGCTGAAAATTTTTCATTGTTTTCTGCTCAAAACTCCTCTTATTTGTATTTGAAAAATTTAGGTACAGGGTAAATCCCAAAGACCAGGTTACCACACAATACTTCATGAATGTAAATAACTGATATATCAATATTTACATTCTGGTTTGTGGATTGGAATTCTGCTCCAGCTATCTGAAGACATCTCAAGTTCTATATTTTGTCAGCATACACTATGTTTTGGAGAAAATGCATGATAGAAAAGTGCAGATAATAAAGTCAACACAAAGGGAACTGTCCTTGTTTATAAAACAGGATTACTATATGCCTGAGGGTTATTATAAGAATGGTTCTAAAATTTCTTAGAAATTGTAAAGACTAGTCATTACAAGTCTTATTTATCAAGTATATTTACCTATAGATATTTGAAAGTATCCGAATAACTTTACCCAAAGCCATTTACTCCAAATATCTCTAAGTGAATTACACAGTGGTCTTTTCTATCATCAGGGTTTTGAACCAATGTCTCAGAACACTTCCTGAGATTTAGGAGATCTCCTGTTATCGTTATTTATTGTTATCATCAATAATACATACTACTCTATTAAATGTGAAAATTTAATATTTGCTTCAGAGCTAGCATGCTAACAAATATTAACCAATTACTTCATTTGAAATTTGAGCTCTTGGTATCTCCACATGTCACCCATTTTCTTGAACAACTTGCCCCAAAGGCAACTACTGTCCTGAATTCGTACAGTAGATTTCAGGTCATTTTTTTTCCACATCAGATTTAATTTCTGTTTTTATAAAGAGTTTTAAGAAATTACCTTAAAAGTACTTAAAAGCTCATCAGCAGAACACCAATTGCCCATGAAATGTATTTTAGCTAACATTAACATGATTGTAAGCATCTCTGTGAATTAAATAAATACTTCAAATGCTGTAATTGATGCACAATGTTACTTGAGGAAGGGATATCATTTAATTTGTCAATTTATTATGACAATCCTGTAAAAATTCCTGTGACTCCTATATCACAGAACTGATAAATTTTGCTTGTTTGGTGGTTTCAATTCCAACAATTAATTTACTTACAGTTCTACTGTAAATAATCTACATTCAGTGTGTTATTAAACAATTCAGTCCCCATCAAACTATCCTAGTATTCTTAAGATAAACCATCAAAATACTCTTGCAGCTACCAAGTAACGATTCATCCAGTACAACTCACCAGGAAATTTCCTGTGGTACAGGGAATGATATTTCCATTTGGTTCTAGTGGAATGGGAAGCATACTGGAAAGGCCTCAAGGAATAAATGCTTTTGCTTCTCTCACTGACTTGCAAACACATAGAATGTGTTCAAATCTCTCTAGCTCTCTGTGCTCTTATTGCTTCAAGTAAATATGCAAAATAGCATGCATCACCATAGCTAAGAAATGTCTGTAATTTAGCAAATATTTGTTTATCATGATTTTTAAATAAAAATCTATCATAATGAAAATACTGACTTAATGATGAAAATAACTGCCAAATGGCACAGTGGCAATGATGTGAAACTTAAATGTGTCTGACATCCAAAATATGGTAATCTTATCCCTTTCTCTTTTTGAATCTTTCAGCATTTTGTATGGAATTAAAAAATTGCCATTGTCTTAAAAATTGAATGTCATTGATGATATTAAATGAAAGCACAAGCAAGGGACATGAACATCAACAAGGGGATATTTTAACTATCTCCTGTCTCAATGGGTCATTCCTGACAGGGATATAATGTAGACAGGAAATATCAAGTGTGTTGGGCCAAGTTGATTTTGGCCAGATTTAATAAATTGAGGAATAATGGATTCAGATATTGTGCTGTCTTCTCTGTGTCCAACAAAACATGCTCTGAGGAAACAGAAATGAAAGTGAATGAGACATTCTTTTCCAAATACACAGAATTTATGTTTATAGGAGAAACAATAAAGCATCCCATGTGGAAATCGAAAAACAGTAGCTTCAAGTGACAGGATATTTCCTGTGAATGGTATAATGATTAACTGTATCATTTTAAATAATGTCTACATTTTGTTTTTACTTAATATTACATTTATGTCACAGCTTAACCCCACAGAGGTGACCCAGTATCCATTTCATCTGTTCTTAGGGCAGTTGTCTCAGATAGAGGTCAACTCTGGTGACAATGCTGAGTCTCAGAGATGTGCCTGAAGTCACACATATACTAAGCAGAGGCTCCTAGGTTCAAAATTAAATTGTCTGACTATGATTGCAATGCATGAAGTTTTTATTTACCTTGCCCACAGAAAGACTTAATCAAAGGACTTAATCACAGATACTTTTGAGGTACATTTTTAACTCTCCATTTTCCCAGATAGGAATATAATCATGACCTAATGCTATGTCCCCTTTTGAGTTTGTGTGAGCTAATACAACCATAGAGAAAGATTTGGAATTCCAGTGTAATATCTTGCAGTAGCTAAGAGATGTCTATGCTGAATTATCATATTCATATTCTTTTTTTAGTTGGGACTGGGGTTTAAACTCAAGGCTTTGAACTCACAAAGCAGGTGCCCTATCACTTGAGACATACCTCTAGTCCATATTGTCCTAGTTATTTTTGTGATGGGGTATTGTGAACTATTTGCTCAGGGTGGCCCTGAACTGTGATTCTCCTGATCTCGGCCTCACAAATAGCTAAGATTGCAGGCATTTGCTAACATGCCTGGCACAAATGCATATTTTTTCTGTGAACATTGCCTGTGATCTATGGCTATCTTCCTATGATGTATGCAGTTGGTGCCACTCTTTCTCTACTTTGTGGTCACAAGGATTACCCAAAAGGCTAAGGGAAGTGCAAGGAATGAAAGAAAAGTGAATGACTCTGGGTGGTCAGGGGACAACCTGTAAGAGTTCTATTGTATGATGAGATTTCATTCTTTTTCACAGCTGAGTAAAATTGCAATGCGTATAAATACCACATTTTCTTAATCCATTCATCAGTAGTGGGGCATCTTGGTTGTTTCCATAATTTGGCTATTGTGAATAGTGCTGAAATAAACATGGGTGTGCAGGTGCCTCTGGAGTAACCTAAGTCGCATTCTTTGGGTATATCCCTAGGAGTGGGATTGCTGGATCATATGGCAGATCAATGTTTAGTTTTTTAAGAAGCCTCCATATTGATTTCTAGAGTGGTTTCATTAGCTTGCATTCCCATCAGCAGTGTACGAGGGTTCCTTTCTCCCCACATCCTCACCAACAGATGTTGGTGGTGGTGTTTTTGATGATAGTTATTCTAAGAGAGGTGAGGTGGAATCTTACTGTGGGTTTGATTTGTATTTCCTTTATGGCCAGAGATGGTGAGCTTTTTCATGTGTTTTTTGGTCATGTGAATGTCTTCATTTGAGAAAGTTCTGTTTAGTTTAGTTGCCCTTTTCTTTATTGGTTCATTGATTTTGGGAGAGTTCTTTTTTTTGAGCTCCCTGTATATTCTGGTTACCAGTACTTTGTCTGATGTATAGCTGGCAAATATTTTCTCCCACTCTGTGGGTGGTCTCTTCAGTTGAGAGACCATTTCTTTTGTTGTGCAGAAGCTTTTTAATTTTTTGTACTGCAATCTGTCCATCCTTTCTCTTAGTTGCTGAGCTGCTGGGGTTCTATTGAAGAAGTATTTGCCTATACCTATTGGCTCCAGAGTATTCCCTGCTCTATCCTATACTAACTTCAGAGTTTTGGGTGTGATATTAAGGTGCTTGATCCATTTTGACTTGACTCTAGTACAGGGTGATAAACATGGATTTAGTGTCAGTTTTTGGCAGACAGATAACCATTTTTTCACAGCAACATTTGTTGAAGAGGCTGAGAAGACAAATTTTGAATAAGCCTTCTGGTACCCCATCAAAACCAAGAACATAAATCTTGCTGTCTTAATGCTCAAATTTTAATGCTGGTATCTTAACATCTGCCTACCCAAATTGTCCTTATCTGCATGTTGAGGAAAAAATATTTTTAAGAATCCTTTCTACACCCATTATTGCCCTCTGCACTTGGTGAACGGTGCTGCTTCTCTTCTGGGTCATGATGAAGGACTAAAGATCTGAAGACATCCCCATGCCTGGTGTCTAATGAAGGTACATATTACATCCTCTGGATTAATATGTGTCAGATAAGGGCTTCTTGATGCAGGCACTTGTTAAGGAAGAGACACCTGTGGGGCTCACTGGACATGGAACTATCAAAATGAATGGCTGGGAGAACAGGCTGATTATGGAGTGTAATATGACCTTGGAGGCTCAATGAACAGAGCATATAATTAGCCAGATTGATTAGTATTATTGTTCTTAATTGTTAAGGTTTTCATAACAAATAATGAAGGAAGAACCAGTTCTATGGAGGAACAGCACCATGTACTAGAATAATAGAGAACATTTAATGTCAAGGGTAGGTGTGGTGCTTCCTCTGTGTATGTGAAAATCATGTGCATTATTCATATCATTCACTTGCATATTATTGAGGACCCATCTGTTGTTTATTTCCACTTTTACTGGGGTAAAATATACTTAAGAAAAGATTAAGTTTCAGCCATATGAAGTACACATTGTAGAAAAATTGATTACATCCACACCACTAAGAAACTATTAATATTCATACATCTCCATAAAATGAAAATTTGATAAAATCATCATTTTATCAAATTGAAAATTTATACTTATTAACACATTTTTATTTATCACTCCACTGCATGCTGGGCACCAGCAGCGTACTAAGAAAAATCAGGGAAAATTACACTGAAGGAATTATGAAAATAATGTGACCAAAAAGGCAAGATTTGCAGACCCAGTTTTTCTAAATTGTTTTTTGGTTTTTTCTAATTGCATTCCAGAAAGATGCCATAGAGCTTGAGATTATTTGTCTTCTCAGGAGTCTCTTTATAGGTGCTTTTAATATCCCTGGTTTTCAGGGTGCAGGTGAAGGGATTCAGAATTAGGGTTAGTGCAGATTACCACACCACTTCTGGAAGAATGTGATACAATTCAGTCAAGGTACACGTGAAACCCTGTTCCACAGAATATCCAGATGACAGACATGTAAGACATAAAGGTCTTAAAGGCTCTATAATTCTCACCTGATTATGTAACATCCAGAGTGGAGAAATAATCCCACAGTAAGAAAAATATATGCCTGAGGTGGAAATAAAACCAAATATAATAACAACAAATTACTCAACTGTATGGGGACAGGAACAACAAAGCAGTTGAGATGAGACACAGAAAAAGTTGGAAATTTCCACATGCTTAAAGTAACTAAATTGTAAGGCTGATAAAATTGTGCATCTGGGAGCCCAAAGTACTAAAGAAAAGACAGCAAAAGAAAGCACAAAGAATAAAGTTTGTTAAGTATAAGAAAGATATGCAGTGATAGGTGGCCACAAACAGGTCATAAGCCTTCACAGTCAGAATCATATCATTCAAAATGACAATAAGAGACAATTATGTTAGAAAGTCCACATAGTTAATAACCATATGTGAATTTTGATGTCCAAAATCATCTTTTTATCTGTGGTGGTGACGAAACGGAAGCCACATGAGGACAGGTAAGAGTGGAAGGATTATATAGGTGTGTGTAGATTGGAGTGAACCTGAGGGTCAGAATGATGAGCAGGTGCTCCAGCACCGTGGCCAGGTACACAAACAGAAACCATCCAGTGAGGACAGGCTGGATCCTCTGAGGCTCAATAGTTGGTACCTTGAGATATATGTTAGACTGTGTGGTTTTACTTTGCTTAAACAACTTTCAAATTGAGGAGTGTGGAGTGTGAAACATATGAATGTGTATCCAACATTCTGTATATATGTATATATTTTGAAAGTAAGTATTCAAAAATAATGTATTCAGACTTGTAGTCCATACAGCTTTAACAATATTCCTGGGTTGTAACAAACTCATTCTTAGAACTCGTGCATATTTTAGCTTCTGTGCTATCCACTTCCTTCTATACTCAGCCACTTTGTAAATACTCAACTAAACTCTTCTAGAAGGCCAACATAGCGTCAGCTTCATGACCACAGTTAAATGCAGTTTACTCTTTTTAGATAAAATTGACAATAGGCAATAATCTTTCTTCATCATCAAAATCATTCTAATTAAAGGATATTATGAAGCATTCAAATATTCCTTATTTTATTTGGAGAATGGGACAAATTCTTTGATTTTCAATTTTTAAAACAGGGTAAGCTAGGCTCCAGTGGCTTTTGCCTGTAGTCACAGCTATTCAGGAGGCAGAGATCAGGAGCACAGCAGTTTGAAGCCAAGCCCAGGTAAAAAATCCTTGAAATCCTATTTCTTGCATATTCCATTCATATTTTCTTAGCCTATTTTTCATGGTCCATGATGATTTGATGTAATTCCTCTATCTTTTCTTCTGTTCTTGTGTTCTGTTTTTACCTTGTTCCACTCTGTTCCCCAAACTTTCAATTGACAGTTTTATTTGAGATATAGAGCTCTTCATTTCAGATTGGCTATTTTTTGGTATTTCTATATCTCTATTGATTTCTTCTTTTATATCCTGCACGGTGGTCTTAATTTGCTTTTTGTTTGAATTCTCTTTCAATGATTTATGTATATGATCTTTGAGTTCAGGCACCAGCTTTTGTATCCTTTCTTTGAGGTCATTAATTATTTAATATATGATATTTCTTCCTCATTGCTGCTCTTTAGGTCCTTAGTGGCAGAGTTGGCTTCTGAGGGACAGTTGTCACCTTGCTGCTTTCTGTTTTTGTGTTGAGATTTATGCATCTGGGGCTGTTTTTGGTTAAAGTTTCCAGTCTGTTGTGCCCCTTTACTGGGGTATTATGGAAATTGTGCAGGACTTGGTGGTGGTAGGGCACTGCTGTGTTTTCTTGGATCAATATTAATCTTCTCAGCTTCTTATTCTCAAGATGTTAAATTCTGCCACCCTGTTCCCCTTAGAGCAAGGACTATTTGCTACTAAAGCTGTCACAGTTATTGAACTATAGCCTTGAAGTTACAGTAATTCCTCATAAAGATCAGTTATTGCTACTGTTCCAGAGTCATGGTTGTCTGTTGGAGCAAGGATCAATTTTCTTGGTCCTGGAAGTCTAAAGGTATCAAGGGTTGTGACGGGAGGGAGACAGAGGGAAAGCTCCAGTGAGTAGTATAAAGTGAAAGGTTTATGTAGCATTAAGGAGTATTAACTGAGGAATAGTGGGGATTGATTAAGAAACAGAGTGGGATGTGGTGAAGAGCATCAGTAGATATCGAAATGGGTGAGAAGGGAATAGAACAACAGAGAAAGTTGAACACGTGGATAAAGAGATGTGAACAAAAGAAGATTTCAGAAATGTTCTGGGAATTAGGTTAACCACTAATAGTATCAGTAGTGAAGGAAGATCATGTGTGGGTAGACAGTAAAAGGAGAAATTAAGAGCTAGCGAGAGGTTCTGGTTGCTGTTAGGTGAAAAGTATGAGTTGGGAAGGGTGAGAAAAATAGGGAGAAGAAGTGGTTTAAGGTTAGAGACTAAAGTGCACATTACAGGTCTTTCCTGGAATGATGGCCCAGAATGGGAAGTGTGGAGGATAGGACTTAAGAGAAAACTTGGGAGATAAGAATACTAAGCTGTTGTTGGGGTATGCAGCACAAGAAGATACAGGTAGAGGAGTAGAAAAGTCTGTATCAGTCTTAACAGTGACAAACACAAACTGTACAATAAAAATTAGGAATTTTCTAGTGCTGTTGGGAACAACTTATCCTCCTTCCCTTTCATGACTGAGTTTTTCAGTCCACAAGCTGGCAGTCTATTTGGATGCCTGCATCTGGAGCAGTGTCTGATAATGGAGGAAAGGCAGTGTTTGGAGATCTGAGAAGGTTCTCTAGAGTTTGTCAGTTTGCTAGTCTCTTGACATTACCTGTTGCACCTTTCTGCACTTTAGGCTCTTCAGTATTTGCAGTATTTTATTATACTCAGAGACAGACTTTTGCAAGATGTCCTCACTGACAGAAGTCTTGGGTAACAGCAATTCCATGGAGGCCTCCATTGCCAAGGACTCTGTGTTTGCCCACCCCAGAGAAGGTCATTGTTCATAGACAGCCACATGGTGCACCTCTGTTTTTGCACATAGGTTTCCAGCAGTTTTCCTCAGGGAGAAGCACACTGACCCTCTTGTACTGTGCACAGTTCTTGTGATAAAAATCATAGCTTTCCCTCCCCCACTGGAGGACTTGGCACTCCAGTTCTGTGGGAGGAGAGCTGGCCTTTGTGTTGGGAGAGCTGGCTTCTCTGGTGGGCATGGTAAGGAGTGGGGTGCCTCAGTGCATGTGAGGAAGACTGCCTGCTGGCTCTGCACAGTAGCAGGATGTGGATTTTCTTGCATGGTCAGTGGGATTCCAGGTGCTGATCAGCATTGCAGTGCAGGCAGTTGTGGGACATGGAGCAACAAAGAAGATGATGTGTGTGGCTTCTGGTACCCATGGAGCAGAGGGACCCTGAGCCAGCTTGTGCAGGGCAGCAGGAAGGTGAGATTTATCTGGGAAGAGCAGAGGAGTGGAACTGCAGAGTCTCCATGAGCAGGGGATTATGGGTTGCTGACCTGCCAGTCGATTTTTTCAGTTTGTTGTTCCTCTCTCTGTAGGTTCAAAAAGAGCACTGCTACCTGGCTATGGGAACTTGTGACTGTCCTCTAGGGCCCTCAGTTTTCTTATTCTTTGGGATTGTTTGGTCCCATGAGTCAGGGGATGTCAACAATCCATGATCTCCCCTTGACCTCTGCATTGCACTCTTATCTCCCTTCCTCCCTCCTCACCCTTTTCCCTTTCCCTTCTACATTGCTAGCAGTACCCATTGCATTTTCATGACTGTTTTTGTTTTTTTTTTCATTTTCCTGTTGACTTCCATAAATGAGAGAGAACATATAATACTGTCATTGTGGGGCTGGTTTATTTCACTTAATATGGAGACCTCCAGTTCAATCGATTTTTAAGAAAATAACATAATTTCATTCTTCTTACTGGCTGAGAAAATTCCATTGTGTATATATACCACATTTCCTTAATTTTGCTTATATATTCAGACATAGTATGGCAGGATCATATGGAAATTCCAGTTTTAATTTTTTGAAGAAATTTCAAATAGATTTCCATAGTGACTGGAGTAATTTACACTCCCACCAGCTGTGAATATGAGTTCCTTTTTCCACACATTCTCATCAGCATTTTTTGATATCAGTTTTCTTTTTTTCTGGTATTTTTGTTGGCATATAATAATTGTACAGGGGGATACATTGTGATATTTATATATGTGCTTACAATACAGCTTGGTTAGATTTCCCTCTCCATTATTTTCCCTCTTGTCCTCTACCTCTTTCTGAGAATAATTTCAACAGGATATATTCTTTTATTTTCCTATATAAATACAAAAATGTGCCCACCATGTTCACTCTCATTCACCCTTTCCTTTCACTTCTCCACAGTGGTACCCAGCCCTGAAAAAGATCTGCTCTATCTTCTTTTCTTCCATTTAAAAGAAGTGTATATTGATAATCCCAGGAGATTTTTTTTTGATTCTTCAATCAAATTAAACACTGCATTACTTCCTCTTTCTCTATCACCATGCTCCTCTAATATTCAACAGGTTATGGTACATTACACTATATTATATTCACATATATTGATTGCTTCAGTCAACCTCCTGTTGTTCCCTCAGACAGAACAACTAATACAATCTTGTTTTCTTATGTATGTGTATACATGTATGTATATGGTTATATATATGTATATATAAATATATATATATTTTATATATATATTTATATATACATTTAATTTATAAATCTAGCTTCCACATGTGAGGGAAATCATGCAATTCTTGGCTTTTTGAACCTGGCTTACTTTGCTTAACCTGATGTTCCCCAAATCCATCTATTTCCCTGCAAACAAGAAAATTTTATTCTCATTTATGGATGAGTAAAACTCCATTGTGTGTATATACCACATTTTCTTGATCAGTTTTGGGGCATCTGAGTGGCTTCCAAAGCATGGCCATTGTAAGTAGTGCCGTAATAAACACAGGTGTTCAAGTGGCTCTATCATTTCCTGGAGCACATTACTTTGGAGTGGTATTGCTGGATTGTAGTTCTATTTTTAGTTTTTTGGGGGGAGCTACATACTGTGTTCCATAGTGGTTATATTAACTTACATTCCCACCATAGTGTAAACTTGTTCCTTTTCCCCCACATACTCATCAGCATTTGTAGTTTGTGTTATTGCTGATAGTCATTTTGATGGGGGTGAGCTGGAATCTCAATGTTTGTTATTTCTTTTCTTGGTGATATCTATTTTGACTGGGTTGAGATGGAATGTCCATGTAATTTAGATTTGCATTTTACTGATGACTAATGTTGAGATTTTTTTTCTTGTGTTTACTGGCCAATTTATACTTCTTCATTTGAAAAATATCTGTTCAGTTCACTTCCCTTCTTAGTAATTGGATTGTATGTTATTTTGGTGTGTAATTATTTGAGTTCTTTATTTATTTTGGATATTATCTCCTGTCAGATGAGTATCTGGTGCTTTCTTCTTCCCAATAAGGAGGAAGTATCTTCATTCTCATTATTCTTCTGTCCAGAAGGTTTTTAGCTTTATGCCATCCCATTAGTCTATTCTTCCTATTATTTTCTGAGCTATTGGAGTCCTCTTCAGAAAGTCATTAATTATCCAATATTTTGGTGTGTTTCCTGTATATTTACTTCTAAAAGTTTTAGCATTTCAGATAATACATTAAATTCTTTCACCATTTTGAATTGATTTTTTTCCAGCATGAAAGTTAGAAATCTAGTTTTAGTCTTCTCTATGTGTATATTCAGTTATACCAACACCATCTGTTTAAGAGGCTGTCTTTCCTTCTATGTTTGTTTTTGGTATTTTTGTCAAGGATCAAATGGCTGTAGCGGCATGGGCTAATTTCTGTGCCAGGTGTTTTATCACACTGGTCTCCATGTATGTTTTCCTGACCATAACAGGCCTTTTTTGCTACTATAGTTCTGGGTTATAATTTGAAGTGAAGTATTATGCTATCTCCAGAATGTATTTATTTTCTCAGAATTGCTTTAAATATTTGTGTTACTTATGCTTCCATATGAATCATAGGGTAGTTTCATCTTTTTCTATGAAGAATGTCACTGGGCTCCTGATTAGAACTGCATTGAACCTGTAGATCTCTTTTGGTAACAGAGGCATTTACAAAACATTAAATCTACTGATCCATGAACATGGAAGGTCTTTCCATTTCTCACTGTCTTGTTCAAAATCCTCATTGTATGTTTCAAAATTTTCATTGTAGAGTTTGGTAACTTCTTTAGCCAAGTTTTATGTTTTGTGGATGTTTTGAATGGGCTATTTTCCTTATTTATTTCTTAGCATTTTTATTATTGTTGTATAGTAATACTGCTGGATTTTATATGTTGAATTTTTAATGTGCTATTTTTGTGAATGTGCATATAAAATCTTAGAGCATTTTGTTTGAGTTTTTAGGATCTTTTCATTACAGGAGCATATCACCTGCAAAATAGGGATAAATTGTCTTCTTCCTGTATTACTTGTATCCCTTTTATTTCTTTTTCTTACTTTATTGCTTTGGCTAAGAATTCAAGCACTATATAAAGTTCTTTTCTTATCTATTGGGAAGATCATGTGATTTCCCCCCGACCTCTGGTTGTATTCATGATGCAGCATTACATTTATTGATTTACATATGAGCTATACCCTGTATCATTGAAGTGAAAACAGTTTAATCATGTCTTATGATCTTATTATGTATTGATTAATTCAGTTTGCAAGCATTTAGATCTTGTTTATAATCTAATCACAGAGTCTGAATCTTTTTATTTGAAAGCTATGTCTATTTACTTTTAGGGTTATTGACAAATATTTGCTGATTCCTACAATTTTGTTTATCAGTACTTATTTTTTTGTTTATCTCTATTACTTTTTAAAGCTTCAACCCATTTACTCCTTCCATTTTGTATCTTTTCTTTATTCCTTTAACAAAATCTGTTTTACAGTTTATTACTAATATCTCTAGCTTTAATAAATTTTAAGTACCTAGTTTATCCTGTAGCTCTCTCATTCTCTTTCTTTTCTGTTATTATTGGGGGTGTACTTTATGTTTCCATTTTAACTACATTTGACTATCTTCTCTGTTTTTGAGTCATTGACTTTGTTACTGTTGTCTGATTTTTGCTGCCTGAATGGTAGTGAAAGATGTATCCAACCCAGCAGATGATCAAATTACAACATAAAATCACAATATAAAAATTAGCACATATGAAATAAGTAAGATAATATGAGTTCTACAAAAGTTCATAACTCTTGAATAACCAAATCTAAAGATTCTGAAGTGGATGAAAAGGCAAAATCTACCTTATTTATTTATTTTATTATTTTTAAAAATTCATATGTGCATATAATGTTTGGGTCATTTCTCCCCTCTTCCCCTTCCCCCTCATTTCCCTCCCACCCCCCCTTCTCGCCCCCACCCCCTCGCTACCTGGTAGAAACTATTTTGCCCTTATCTCTAATTTTGTTGAAGAGAGAGTATAAGCAATAATAGGAAGGACAAAGGGTTTTTGCTAGTCGAGATAAGGATAGCTTACAGGGAATTGACTTGCACTGATTTCCTGTGCATGTGTGTTACCTTCTAGGTTAATTCTTCTTGATCTAACCTTTTCTCTAGTTCCTGGTCCCCTTCTCCTATTGGCCTCAGTTGCTTTATGGTATCTGCTTTAGTTTCTCTGCATTGAGGGCAACAAATGCTATCTAGTTTTTTGGTGTCTTACCTATCCTCATACATCCTTTGTGTGTTCTCGCTTTATCATGTGATCAAAGTCCAATCCCCTTGTTGTATTTACTCTTGATTTAATGTCCGCATATGAGGGAGAACATACGATTTTTGGTCTTTTGGGCCAGGCTAACCTCACTCAGAATGATGTTCTCTAATTCCATCCATTTACCAGTGAATGATAACATTTTGTCCTTCTTCATGGCTACATAAAATTCCATTGTGTATAAATAACACATTTTCTTAATCCATTCATCAGTAGTGGGGAATCTTGGTTGTTTCCATAACTTGACTATTGTGAATAGTGCTGCAATAAACATGGGTGTGCAGGTGCCTCTGGAGTAAGCTGTGTCACAGTCTTTTGGGTATATCCCCAAGAGTGGTATTGCTGGATCATATGATCAATGATCACAAGGAAGATTTAAACAAATAGATAAATGAAACAATGATGTAAATTCAAGACTTGGAAGACAGTCAGCAATAATAATAAGAAATTATGTGAGGAAACTGAGATTTTTAAGAAATGAAAAACAAATCAAGTAAAAAACAGTGGAAAACATGAACTGTAGACTCAATGAAGCAGATAAAAGAGAATCAGGGCTTGAAGACAAGGTTGAGGAAATATTACTTTTATTTTTTATTTATTTACTTTTATTATTATTCATTTATTCACATGTGCATACATTGTTTGGGTCATTTCTTTCCCCTGCCCCCCTTCCCCACCCCCTCCCCTCTTACCCCCTCAGTTCCAGGCAGGTCTTGCTCTGCCTCTATCACCAGTTTTATTGAAGAAAAGAGACAAGCATAATAAGGAAGACAAAGTGTTTTTGCTAGTTGTGTTAAGGATAGCTATCCAGAATTCCTAGCATTGCTTTCATGTACATGTGTTATAACCCATGTTGATTCCTCTCTAACTGATCTTTACACTAGTTACTGATCCCCTTCTCTTGATAATCTTTGTTGCTTTAAGGTTTCTGTATTAGCTCCTCTGGAGTGGGGACATCAAACGCTTTCATGTTTTGGGTTTTCTACCTATTTCTGTATCACCTATGTGTGCACTCTTGTCATGTGGTCCCAGTCCAACCACATTACTCCATTTGCCCTATATCTAAAGTCCACATATGAGGGAGAACATATGGTTTTCAGTCTTCTGAGCTTGGCTGACCTCGCTCAGAATGATGTTCTCTGGTTCCATCCATTTACATGCAAATGATAAGATTTCACTCTTCTTCATGTCTGAGTAAAATTCCATTGTGTACAAATACCACATTTTCTTGAGCCATTTACCAATAGTGGGTCATCTTGGTTGTTTCCATAGCTTGGCTATTGTGAATAGCACTGCAATAAACATGGGTGTGCAGGTGCCTCTGGAGTAACCTGTGTTGCATTCCCTTGGGTATATCTCCAGGAGTGGAATTGCTGGATCATATGGCAGGTCTATGTATAGATTTTTAGGAAGTCTCCAAATTGTTTTCCAGAGTGGTTCTACCAGCTTGCATTCCCACCAGCAGTGGATTAGGGTTCCATTTCCCCTACATCCTCACCAACACATGTTGTTGGTGGTGTTTTTGATGATGGCTATTCTAACAGGGGTGAGGTGGAATCTTAGTGTGGTTTTGATTTGCATTTCGTTTATGGCTAGAGATAGTGACCATTTTTTCATGTGCTTTTTTGCCATTTGGATTTCCTCTTTTGAGAAAGTTCTATTAAGTTCAGTTGCCCATTTTTAATTGGTTCATTGATTTTAGGAGAGTTTAATGTCTTAAGTTCCCTGTGCATTTGGGTTATCAGTCCCTTGTCTGATGTACAGCTGGTGAATGTTTTCTCTCACTCTGTGGGTGGTCTCTTGAGTTTAGAGACCATTTCTTTTGTTGTGCAGAAGATTTTTAATTTTATGAAGTCCCATTTGTCCATCCTTTCTTTTCATTGCTGGGCTGCTGGCGTTGTATTGAGGAAATCCTTGCCTATATCTATTATTTCCAGGGTGTTTCCTGCTCCTTTCTGTGGTAACTTCAGAGTTTCCAGTCTGATATTTAGGTCCTTGGTCCATTTTGAATTGATACTAGTACAGGGTGATAGACATGGATATAGTTTCAGTTTCTTGCAGATGGACAACCACTTTCCCAGAAACATTTGTTGGAAATGGAGATTTTTAAGAAATGTAAATGATGGAAATCAAAAAACAAATCAAGCAAAAAACAGTGAAAAACATGAATTGCAGACTCAATGAAGAAGATAAAAGAGTATCAGGGATTAAAGGCAAGGTTAGAGTGCAATAGAGAAAAAGAAGCAAGCATGACCATAAATTTCAAGAACTCTGAGACACTATCAAGAAACAAAAATTTATTAATCCATGGGTTTGGAGCTGAGATCAACAAAAGGCATAGAAACCTATTCAATGAAATGATAACAGAGATTTCCCTAAATCTTGGGAAAGATATGACATCCATGCACAGGAGGCATTAAATAGACATGAAAAGAAAAATATCTTTCCACATCACATCAAAGTTAAGATTCCAAAACTACAGAACAAAGAAAACATATTGAAAATAGTGAGATTAAAAACACCAACTTATTTACAATGAAAAAATTGACCCAAATTACATCAGACCTCTCAACAGAGCACCCAAAGACAGGAAAACATGAAATGATGTATTTCAAGTCCTGAAAGTAGATAACTGCAAACCAAGATTACAGAATCCAGCAGTTAACCTTTAAATCTATGGAGAAATGAAAATCTGCTAAGATAAGTGCAAACTAAGGAAATTCATGACCACTAATCCTGCATTGCAGGAATACTACACATACAAGACAAAGAAAGATGGTCACAAAACATGAGTGCTCAGGAAGGAATTATGTTCATCAGAAGAATGGTTTAACATATGAGCATTAGGAAAGAATCAAGCATGTTCAATTCAGCAAACCACTGCACTTCTAAGAAGAGTGAAAGAGACAGAAAAAAATGTTTGAATCAACCAGTAGTAAGCCCACAATATTTCCCTCAAAAAATTTAAAAGGAAAATAATATTTCATTGAGCATTTATACCCACAAAGGAAGGAAATCATAAAAACAAAAAATGACTAAAAAATCCTGGGTGATATCAGGCACAAAAGAATATTTGCTTATTATGAGCTATAAATGTATTTGTCATTAAGATTATAAATTGAATGTCAACAAAAATTCTAACTCATGGGAATTTGTTCTACTTTCCTAGAATAAGATAAATGAATATCACTGCTGCTCAATTACATTTAGTAAGAAATACTGTATCCTAAAAGATGGAATTGTACTTCTATTTCTCTTTCAGAAAAGAGTAGGCTGTATTTCACAGAGATCATGGACTTTTTATGTGTAATGTTATTGATCTCACATTGCTTAGTTGAGGTATATCTGCAGGAGTTGTGTACAAAAGTTAGTGAATAAATCAGGAATCGATAGTGTAATAGTTTTAACAACAGTGGTATTGTTGTAGCTGAGAAATATGGCTGCAGGCATATGGACCTTAAAGGAAACTGCTTAACTTGTGAATATTTGCATTCAAAGTATATACAGAGTGCTGGGTGTCTGGTTAATTGTTTCATTTTTCCCACCTCTTTTCTTTGTCAAATTGAATCCACACATATTCTGCAGATTCTTACACATCTCAAAATTACATTTCATAAAATTCAGAGGTTCCAGACTGCAGTCCATCATCTTTGGACTATTCCTGTACATACCTCATCATTGTGCTTGAGAAACTTATCATCCTGGCTGTCTGCTCTGACTACATCCTCCATACTCCCATGTACTTCTTCCTCTTCAATCTGACCTTGGCTGACGTCTGTTTCATCTCCACCACCCTCCCAAAGACATGCAAATTCATAGTAGAATCATCTCCTATGTGGGCTGCCTCACACAGAAGTCTTTTTTGCAGTACTGGGATTTGAACTCAGGGCTTACACCTTGAGCCACTCACCAGCCCTTTTCTATATTGGGTATTTTTAAGAGAGGATCTCATGAACTATTTGCCTGGCTGGCTTCAAACTGTGATCCTCCTGATCTGTGACTCCTGAGAAGCTAGGGCTACAAGCATGATCAACCATTGTCCTGATTACAGATGTCTTTTAAAATAATTTTTGCATGGACGTATGACGTGGGCCTGACTGGAATGGGTATAATTGGTGTGGGGCTAGTGATCCAATCCACCCCTGCATTACTCTGTTATCACGAACCCAGCCCTTTGTGACTTTAGTTTTGTTGGCTTCTTAAAAAATATGAACAGACATTTGTACTTCAAGCTGACTTAGAATTTACCTACTTTTAGGATGTTACAATTTAAAATTTCTTCTGTGGCTTGCCCAGTTCTTTAGTCTTGCCTGTTTTGACAATATCAGGAACCACATTGCTGGCATCTTATTTATTTCCCCCATTTCTGAGATCATTGTATTTTATTATAGAATTATTTTCTCTATTCTGACCATCCCATAATTAGATGGGAAATATGCAGGCTTTCCCATCACTGTGTGTTACTCTTCATCCGTTTGCTTGTTTACAAGTAAGCATTGGTATATACCTTTGCTAAGCTCTACCACATTATCCTGGAAAGGGTGTAGCACCCTCAGTATTTTAATCTGTGGTCACGTATATGCTGAATCTGGTCATTTGCAACCTAACTGACAAGGACAATAAAAGCACTCTGTGGAAACTCCATAGAAGAGCAGTCTAATTTCAGGAGAACTGTGTTGTCTATTTGGGATATTGTTTTGAAAAAAACCTATAGTTTAACATCTAGATTTATAGATCATGCCTGGTGTTCAGATTATTTTTCCATTTTAAGGCTTTAATTTTTCATGATTTTATCATGTAATAAATGTTGCCAGGGTTGGGTGGTGAGATGAAAAGAGAATTCTTTGAATAATTTAAAATTTTCAGTTTGGAAAATTTGTAGGATTTTGTAGATGCATAATGCTGATAATTTCAAAACAATGTGAATTTAGTAAATGCTACTCAAGTTTATACTTTATATAGCTAACATAGAAGATTTTGGCAATAAATATTTTAACCCCCAAAATGGAAATTAAAAGCTCATGGTCTTTTAAAAATAAGTAGAAATTAAAGAAGTGAACATTTCAATGGTCTTGGAGTTGAGGAAGAGTCTGAAACCTTTTTTGGATATTCTTATTTTTTTCATTTTCCTCCACTAATGTCTGAACATCCTTAGAGATGTGGCAAAATAATGTCAAGCAATTTGCCTAATTATAAGCTCTATGCACTAAGCTGCCATATAATTGTAAATAGTCAGTCTTTTCTTTAGCTTTTCAATTTGATGCCTCCAGTATTGTTATTTCTATGCCTGTCTCCTCCTCCATGGTTGCCTGCACCAGAAAGCTCCTAACTGACATTGTAATCATATCCATCCTGAGAACAGAACCAGACATTCACTGGGTACCAAGAATGGGAGCATCTTCTCATCTTCATTCATTGGTCATGGCACAGAAGGGAAGAAGCTTAACCCAGTAAGTGCTGAGTTGTGGATATGGGAAGGAATAATAGATGGAGTACATTCAGCATGAGGACACACATGAGACTTTTGGTTGCCATATGGGAGGATATCAATATGAAATATTTAGTTATAAGGGCTGTGAAGTTTATGTTTTTACTAGTGTTGAGGGTAACAAAAAACTTAATCAAAATTTCCCTTCTACCCACACTGGTTCTTCTTTCCATAGGTGCCTTAACCAAAATAGCAGTGCATGGGTCCTTCGAAACTGTTTCCTAAGTACTCCAAAGAATTATGGAAGTTGTGATGAAGATGATGACAGCAATAAGAATGACAGGGACAACATCATGAACCATTATTGGGAGATTTCTCTGTGTCTGGCTCTGAGCTCTGTGTTCTGTGCAGCTATTTTCATTTTATCTGCTTCATCTTACTGTAGTTAAAAGTGCACAGATTATAATCATTTTTCAAAAATGAAAGAGCACATTGTTTAATGTAACCTGTAGTAAGTGCTCAGGTACCAACAATTATAGCCATGTTTCTATTAAGCTGTCTGATTACAGAGGCAGAGCATCATAGAAGGACACTGACAGGATGGCTATTTGACAAACCAATCAGCCATTTCACATTGGGAAGAAAATCTCTCCACTAAAACATTGGAATACATTTTTAGGGACATATCTGCAGGAGAATGTATTCATGCAGAGATAATAAGAACTCATATTTTATTAGCAATTTTCAGAACAGTAACATAATTTTATGTATGCATTATTAAATGGTAATTATTTACTGTTGGTAGTAGGTATTGTTTGCTATAATAATAGCCCATATTTGTGGATCATTTATTTTATATTCTTTTAGCACAACAGGGTATTGAAATCACAGCCTTGTGATTGTTAGGCAGGTGCTCTACAACTTGAGTCACTCCACCACCTCTTTTTGTGTTAGTAATTTTTGAGATACAGTCTCACTTTCTACCTGTGTTTGGACAAATATCCTCCTAAATATGCTTCCTCAAATAACTGGGATGAAAGGTGTGCAATATTGCACCCCACCATTGATTGACATGGGTGGAGCCTTGCAAACTGTTAGCCTGGGCTGGGCTTGAACATTGATCTTTCCAATTTCTGTCTTCCAAGTGGCTAGGATTATACGCTTGAGCCATCATACAGCTTCATGGAAAATTTTCTAAGTGAGATTGGTTTGCATCCCTCCTGAAAGAAAATAACATTGGAACTTTAAATACAGAAAATTTGATGAAATTTGTGCCAGTGTAAGGCCAGGGTATCTGGATGATTTCAATATACCATGCAAATGTATTAATAGAAGAGACTGGATACCAGTAAACATACAGTATAAAATATTTTTAAAACGCTTTCTTATACAACCTTTTAAAGTAGCCAAATATCCACACTTTACTCTTCAGGGGCAAACATGCTCTTTATAATTGTAATTATGTTATCTCTTGTACTTTTCTGATTTTGATTTTCCCAATTGGATAGTAATGTTTCTTGACAAAATTTAAGCCCGTTTTCTTCATGTAGCTGAAGTAATAGAATTGAAATCCATGTATCTAGAATGATTGATGTGAGAACTCATTAATCAGAGATAAGATTGGTTCTCAAACCTGGACATTGGATCATAAATGCGATTGTTTTTGATCAGGAAACAACGAAGTATATTACTTGCTACTATAGAATACTTAATCCAGAAAAGGTGTAGAGAGTTGTATTATAAACCAGCTATTTAACTGATTTTGAATGGGATTGATACAAATAAACTTGAGAGTAAAGTAAATAATTTCAAAAGTGTTTCACTTATCATTTCTATCATTGACAAGCAAAGTGTGTGCTAATGCCACAAGTGTGATCTGTATGCCATGTGACTATGTGCATTTAATTGAGCCATTTTATATTAAAAACCAAGTTACCAAGACCATTGGTAGAGTTAGAAGTTAATGACTTTACACTATGCAAACAGAAATTGAGAGGGTAATTTCATCCTGGCAGGAAGGAAATCACAAAGCCCCCAGATTATGAAAAATCTCTGGGCATTAATTGGTCCTCTACAATGTTTTCTGATTATGGACTGTATCAAATTTACAATTCAGATAACCTAACCCTACCTCATGGTGTGTGAATAAATATTCCAAATCCAGGAAATTTTAAATTTTAAATTTTAAATAAATATAAAAAATAAATATATTAAAATGAGAACATTTTGCTGCTTCTTAGATTCATTCCATTCGAATTATATGTTTTCTTAAAGGGAGATGGATATTACTTACTCCATATCTTTTAAAAGAGTAGGTTTTATTTTACTATGATCATGAGCTTGTTATTTCTTATAATTTTGGCTTTCTAACATTGTTGAGTGTCATTAAAGTACAGATGTATATGAAGAGCCATAGTTAAAGAATTGTAGAGGATTTGAGCTGTCACAATTGAGGAATACTTCTGAATATTTTTGTCTTCAAGAGTGAATTCTAACCTGTGAATACTTGAATTCAAAATATACAGTGTATTTATTTGTGTTTTTTCATTCCTTCTTAAAAATCAATTTTCAATGGTGTCCAAGCAACCCAAAAGCACAAAATCTAACAAGTGTCTCAGAATTCCATCTCATGGAACTCTCAGAAGATCCCAAACTGCAGCCCATTCTCTTTGAATTGCTTCTTTCCATGTATCTGGTCACGACATTTGGCAACCTGCTCATCATCTTGGCCATCATCTCTGATTCCCAACTCCACACCCCTATGTACTTCTTCCTCTTCAACCTTTCCTTAGCTGACATCTGTTTCATCTCTACCACCGTTCCAAAGATGATTGTGCACATCCATATTCAGAATGGAGTCATTTCCTATGTGGCCTGCCTGTCACAGATGTCTCTCATTATTATGTTTCGGTGTATGGATGACATGCTTCTGACTGTGATGGCCTATGACCGGTTTTTGTCCATCTGTCATCCCCTGCATTGTTTAGTCATTATGAACCCTCGCTTCTGTGGCACCTTAGTTTTTGTTTCATTTTTGTTTAGCATTATGGATTCCCAGCTGCAAAATTTGATTGTCTTACAATTTACCTGTTTTAAGAATATGGAAATTTCTAATTTCTTCTGTGACCCTTCTCAACTCCTTAACCTTTCCTGTTCTGAAACCTTTATAGGTAGCATCGTGATATATTTTATTGGTTCAGTGTTTGGTTTTATTCCCATCTCAGGTATCCTTTTCTCTTATTACAAAATTGTTTCTTCCATTCTGAGAATTCCATCATCAACTGGGAGGTATAAAGCATTCACCACCTGTGGATCTCACCTGTCAGTGGTTTGCTTATTTTATGGAACAGGCTTTGGAGTGTACCTTGGTTCAACTGTATCCCATTGTCCCAGCAAAGGTGCAGTGGCATCATTAATGTACACTGTGGTCACCCCTATGCTGAATCCCTTCATCTACATCCTGAGGAACAGAGACATTAGTAGGACCCTGAAGAGGCTCAACTGTAGAAAAAACTTAACTCAGGACATGTTGCATCCATTTGGAATATAGGTTAGAATAGGCAGCAACCAGAAAGCCTATACCTATAAAAACTGCATCCTATCTCTCAAAATTGTTAAGATTTATGACTTTAATTTAATATGTTTCCTAGTAGAATGGTGAGTGACAGAATTGAGAGGGGGAGCATTAATGATTTTTCAAATTGGTGTAATGCCTCTGTCTGGGAACATAAAATGTTACTTTAGGATGATGACAGTGATGGTTACACGAACATATCAGTACAATTTATGCCATCAAATTGTGCACTTAAATGGTTAAAATTGTACTTTTTCTTACATGTTTTACCAAAATGAACAAAAGAAATAAAAAGAAAGAAATGGGAGATTTTAAGAGTTGAAATTAGTGACATACAACACTTTCCTGGATCTCCATGAATCTGAAACAAAATCGCCAGATTTATGGCTCAGAGGGAGTTCAGTGGCATGGAAAGTCAAGGTACAGAAAAAATAAGCAGTAGACAGAAACCGGATGATAACCAGAAAACCTGAACTTTAGGTTTAGGGAAGAAATAATGAACCTTTCTTTACATTGAGCTCTGCGAAAGATTGTAAGGAAAAGTGAGAATCTTGTTGAGGGAGGCTACAAGCAAAAGACAAAAGGTATCCCATGGGAAGACCCACAGGCATACACCAGTGGGTCTATACGCTACAAAAATATAATTTAAAACAAGACATCTACAATACTCTGCAGTAAGCAGATGCTGGCGAAGCAGCCCCTAGCAATTCTTAGCTTGCTTATTGGTGAGGTGAAAAAACCCTAACCTGAGGAGAGAAAAAGATTCTAAATTTTTTATTTGTATGCCCCAAACTCATCCATTCACTGTCTTAGTGAGTGACCACCATGGGAATCAGTGTGAACCCCTCAGTGGACACATGGATGTAAACTCCAGAACTGCAGAACAAACTGGATTCTCACAAGAGGAGAGAAAGCAGATGTCTGTAAATATGAGCCAGGTGCTAAGATGGAAAAGTCCAAGACTAGGACACTTGGCATCAGAGTCCTGGTGCCTTGTCCAGCCAATGTGGCTACTTTGATTTGACTGCCTTGTACAATTCCAAAGTGCCAGAACATTGGTGAATAGCAGCTGTGGCTTAGAAATTTCACATAGTAAACAAGAGTAGACAATGGACCTCTGGTGCTAAGAGGCATCCATTCTGGGGGTTCCTCAGTCTCTGCTAGTTGGTGTAAGCAGTCTGAGGCCAGCTCCTGTGCTTCCTGAATCAGGAAGCCAGCACACATGAAAACACTGGCAGGAATTCAACTCAGCAGGGAAAACAGGTCAAGAAAGGGATCAAATCATTGTTTTCTCATCATGAGGACAAACATGAAATTTGGGTAGGGGTATTAGAGGATACTGATAGGCAAAGTGTCATCCATGAAGCCTGGAAGTTTATGTGATTGCATCTCACAGGAGTCCCAAAACTGCTTCCCTTCCACACTGGTTCTACTTCCCACAGGCGTCTCATTCATGACAGAAGAAACTGGGTGTCTTTAAACTGTTTCCTAAACTCCCCAAAGAATGAGAAATACAGTAACCATAACATTGTGAGCTTATACGGAGGAATTTCTAAATCCCAGGATCTGAGTGATGCATTCTATGCAATTTGTATCCTTTCATTTGCACAATATTTCTCAAGTATAAGCCCCTATATTAATAGTATGTTACAGAACAAAGGGGCACTGCATTTTCATGTAGTTTCTTATAAGTTATTGAGTAAAAAGTATAGAAATTTCTGATTTCAGCACATGGGCATCACCTTTAGAGTTTAAAAACACTGCATGTTTCTAATAATATTATCTGACAGGAAAAACCCAGCACCTGATGTTCTCTTTTGCTTTCCATTTTAATTTTTAAAAATTTTTGTGCTGGGGGTACATAGTGGCATTTACAGAAGTTCTTACATTATATAAAATATATTTCTGTGTTCCTTCTTAATTTACCAGTCTCACTGGGACACACCAACCCTCTGCATTGATTATCAGTGATACTTTCTTTTCTCCACTATGTGTTTTTAGAAAGGCCACATAGGTTTTGATGAAGGTGTGGGTCAGAAAGTTACCAGATAACAGTAACGAAAACATGTTCAAAGTTTCTAGTAACTCAATGGTGGAATATTAAGAGCTAAATTAAATAAAATATTGTCTTTCTTTTCAGTCTCCAAACAATTGAGCTCCCTTGAGGTCCTAAGAAGATTGTAGAATGAAAAATTTCAATTTTATGTCTATGGAGGTAGCACACAGTGGGATATGTTTTAGTTCTTCTAAAGAGAAATTCTTTCTTTTGTTTAATTTATAATTCATAAGGTTTACTCTAAGAGATGTTTAATTTCTACAAGTAAATAATTCCAGGAACTATCTGTCTGCAATATGTTTCCTTAGAAGAACATTTGGTGATTTTGTGGTTCATTTGGTGGCCACAATATATGAAGGAAGTACTTTCTTTCTAATTTTTCTCAACTTTTTTGTTTGTAAATTTATTTCTTAAAAATTCTCAGATAACATTTTGGAGTTTATTGTGCATAAAATGATGCCTATAAGAATCATGCAATGAAACAGTTAAATCATGAAAAATAATGAAGAATTACCTCACAGAGTAGTCATGCTGGTTGGGAAGAAGACTTAACATCCACTTATCATTTTTCAAGAATGCAATGTATGACCGTTAGTGATTATTATCATAGTGTAAAATCTATCTCTTGCTCCTATTCCTCATATCTAACTGTAATTTTGTATTCTTGACTCAACACACCAACATTGTCCCAAACTCTTTGTAGTTACATTTTGGCTCTCTACTTCTATGACATCAACTTCATAAAATCCACATATGAATGGAAAACTGCATTGTTCATCTTTATGTACCTGGTTGATTTCATTTAGTACATGTTCTTCTCTTTCATCAATGTTGATGTGAATGACATGAAGACATGATATATATATCAAGTTTTTAAAAAATCCCTTTCATGGACACTCAGTTTGACCCCATATGTTGTTTGTTGTGAATAGTGCTGCAATAAAAATGATAGCACACATGTCTTTTTGATAGAAAGATTTTATTCTATTTGTACATATCCTCAGTAGTGATATTAGTGGATCATACCCTATAGCTTTGCTGAATTTACTTATTAGTTCTAACATATTTCATAAATCTGTTGGATTATTTGTATGTAAGGTCTGTCATATACACACTGGGACCTATCTAAAAATAACTAAAGTAAAAAGGGGTTGTGGAATATATGGCTAAGTTGTAGAGTACTTGACTAACATGTACAAGACCCTAATTTAAAATCCCATTACTGTCACCCCCCGAGAATAAACTATCCAAGAATCTGGCATAGTGAAAAGCAGCTGGCAATATCTGAAAATACTTTGAAGATACTCATCATGCAACAATTCAAACAAGCTAAGTGTGACTTATTTGTTTAAAATAGAATTCAGTTAAACTGAAGGGAGTGTTAGGTCATCTTGGGCAGTATATTAAACAAAATTATACTGGAAGCCAATAGTATGTCTTCCAAGAATCTAAGTGTGCTTCAAATTTAGAACATCTGTTTACATTAATTTATCACATAGATATAGTTTAAAACTACATTAAAAATCAAAATACATTTTTTAATTTTAATGGCAGTTGAAAATGGTGGTCTTAGATGGCATGTGAAGATGCTTGTATTTCAGAGTGAGAAATGGACACTCTGAAATGAGAAATAAACAGTACATAAATTTAATCATAAATAATGCTGATTTAAATGTGAGCAATAACATTCATTTGACTTTGGGGACATAATAAATTACAGTTAATAAGCAAAGGATTTCTCCCAAGGAATTTTCAAATGAATGCTTAAGTTGGAAAAAAAGAAAGGGGACATATATATTATATTGTAAAAAATTAATGCATCATTATTTCCTTAGATATGCAGATGAACTCTTGGATTCAGAGTCCTGACATCTCTGAAGAAGCAACCCTGAGTAGGTCCTTCATCATCCATGCTAAGAAATCCCCTAAGGAAGTTGTTCTCAAATTTCATACAGGTGGAAATAAGATTCATCTGGAGTTCCTGTTAAACACAATTAGATTGCCTGAACCCTAGAGTTTATGACTTTGTGGTTCTTGGGTTGAGGCCAAAAACTTGAACGTTTAACGAGCTCCCTGTGGATTCTAATTATGCTGGGCTGAAGACAAGACTTTGAGATCCATCATTACATCTGTATTCTTATTTCTTCAATCTGAGGAAAGTTTCCCTTCTTTTGTTTACTTCTCTATCCAGTCCTAATCCCTAGAGTCTCCCATGGAAACTTCTGTTTGCTCTGGCTCTTCTCCCACAATGACTTTTACTCAGAAAGTTCAGGGAGATATTGCAGCCAGGGAATTCTTAGAATGTTTCACTTGTAGTTTCATGTTGGTCTTCCTTAGGGATATTGGGAACTCATTTGAACTTTTCAGGACTTTGGGTGTTGAATTGTCTGAGTATCTCACCAATAAGCCATTCTGTCATCCTTCTAGTCTTTAAAAAACCAAGCTTCCTTAGAGAAGAAAGAGAAACTGTCTGCCACCTTTGTTTGTATGAAGGTAGCTGGGGTGAAGGGAAAATTTATGTTCTCTAATCTTTGCTATATATTATGTACAATAACTTTCAGTAACAAAATAGTTCTCAAAATTAATATGCTCCTTTATTTCCTTTCAGAAAAGTCTCTGTAGGCTCCTTACAATACTGCCCTAATTGTGGAATTATGTTAACATAGTTTAATTTCAGTGGATGGAATTTTTCCCTGAGGGATGTGCTAATGCTACAAGGACTTCCAACACCCTTGACTCTCAGAATATTCCATTATATGAAAAATGAGATACTTTCAAGTCATAGCAAAAAGCCTACAACTCTGGAATTTGTACAGTGAGAGAACTAAATGCTGTCTATGAAGCATATTGAGGAAAATATTCATTTTAATAAACTTTAGCTTGCCTGAAAAATTTTTGATTTGTATAACTCTGTGAACATTTATTCCTATCCTGTAGTGATAACAGAAATCATGAGATGCATGAGAAATGTTCCTACATGAAGAAAGATAACTCAAAATTTGTGACTTTGCTACTGAAAGGTGTTCTTTGAAGAACAGAAAAGTCTTTTATGATTTTTGGGGTACATAGTCTCACTGAAGACATCCAGGGAGAGCTATTATAGTGGAAATAATAACATTTCATGTGAGTTAAGTTGAGGATAGTGTTAACAGTGTGGAAATGGAATTATCAAATAGAAAGAAATTCCCCCCAAATTGGGGCAATACACAAAAGAAAGCATAGGGCTATGAATAAATTTCAGTTTTTATTAAAAATTTGGAAATGCCTCTAATAGCATAGGAAATGGTTTTAATGACATTTAATTTCACTGTGTGCAGACACTAGATAATAGAAAATAAAGGAGGTATAAGTAGTACTGTAAATTCCCTAAAATTCAATCAGGGATTGGATCAAAACTAAGTAGGAGGTTTTAAAGAAGTGATCACCATCAAAATAATTACACAAACAGTTATATAAGTGAAATGGTGCTTAATGATGTGATGGATAGGTACAAATCCCAATGAAAGAATTGGGGCCTTTCATTGAGGCTCTTGAGAACCAATGAGCATTATGAGGTTCTATAAATGAAAATGGAAGGATTACGGATCACGGGTTGGATTCATCTTAGAAACTTCTTGTCTTTCATTAGCTCCTAACTCTCCAAACAGAAACTATTATTTCCTTGTGTATAAGTAAATCATTATTCACTGCCCCTAGTACAAACTATTATGACCTAATTCAGACATTTGTCTGGTAATATAAGAGCACTACTGAGATATTGTGTAAGTTGTTCAACTCACATTTCAAGATTAACATGACTTTTTCTTAATCCTCACTAAAATCAAGTTTTTCATATTGTAGCCATAGTGTTAAAAAATAGCACCATTGATTCTGTCACCCATGGAATTTTTTACTTCACTGTTCCTAAATTGACCTGTCTGTTCCATTTGTCTTCTCCTATTTGCCTAAAGTTCTGTTTCTACCACCAATTTCTCTCCTAATCTGCAGACTACACAGGAATTTTTTGTGGTAAAAATGCATAACATTAAATTTATACATTTATCCATTTTTTATGTGTATAGTTCTATGACAATAGTGCAATCATCACTGTCACGAATTTCCTGAACATTTTCATCATCCCAACTGAAACTCTGCAGTTATTAAAAATAATTTCCCTCTTCGCTTTTCCTCAGGCCTTGGTAACTGCTATTCTATTTTATATCCTGTACTTCTATTAGTGTACTCCAGGTCTTAATATCATTAGAATCCTCTAGCTTTTTACATTTTGAAAAATCAGTTCTTGAACTTCGGATATATCTTTTCTTTTCCATAACTACCATAACTCTGAAGAGTTTTTCTGAAATCATGGAGGTCAGGGTTTCTCTCTGCTATCCACCATCTTGGATCTCCTCATTATTCTATTTTCATATAGACATATAATGTACTTCAATATTATTCACCCTCATCACCCATTCCTCACCCCTTCCATGCTCTTACAGACTGAAGAATAAACTGAAGTAGATTCTACAAAGTACTGGACCCATGTTACATGGACAGAATCTACAAAAATTCCAGTGGCCCAGACTCAACTCTGCCAGAGTGAATCTGCAACCCCAACAAGTCAGTGCCACACATCACCTGCCCTCCAGGGAACCATATTGTCCATCCCAGTTCATGGACAGATTACACTCTCCTCACCATGAACAAAACTGAACACCATAGACAGAGAACATAATTTATTTTGGCTTGGCTGGAGTTTGGTGGAATAAGATCCACCATTCCTGAGTGGAGGCAGGGTGCACCATTGAGCTTTACTCATGGGACTGTGGGTGTTGCACAGCATTGAGTTGCCCTAACTTTTAGGGAAAGGGCAGAATTAACAGAGCCAAAGCAGCTATGGAGCAACACATCTGCCACCTAGTGAAAACAGAAACATGTCATCTGTCTGGAGAATCTGGTAAGAAACTGAAAACTGAGCAATCAAAAAGTTGATTTGCAGCTTGTCCTATGTGCAGAAGTGACAAACAACTCTCCCAAACCAGCCTCCTGGCAAAACCACTTCAGAGATTCTTCCTGCACCAGATGGTCCATTACACCAAGGAAACTCTGGGCTCAACCACTTTGAGCCAAATCCCCCATAAGTGTCCAACAAAAAGGGGCAACATCCATCAACACACAGCCCAGCATGCCAACCTTGAAAAGGGACAAGGACAGTGAGAAAGCCCTTGTAAAATTGTCAGCAACTTGATATGATGCCAAAGGAGTAAGTCCAGAGCTTTCAGTGAGCTGATTTTCTTTTTTTTCTTTTTTATTTAGTATTTTAATTTTATTACTACTGACTTATTTTTTATTTTTACTCTCTTCATTTTCTCTCCTTTGTGTTCTAAAATCCATTGTTACCTATCTCCCTCTTCCTCTTTCCAAATATCAAACTGCTTAGCCCTCTCTTGCCCCAATTTCCTTTTTCTTCCCCCAACTACGTTTTCTGTGCTTTTCTTCCATTCCCTACTCCTGTCTAACCCTTTTCCTCCTTTTATCTCCCAAGCTTTCCCCTAATAGTCCCTACCTCCTCCACACTCACCAATTGATAAATAGTCTAGTACACTAATTCTATACATTAACCTTATACATCCTATCCTTGTGCAATACCTGACACATGCAACTTCCCCCACAACAACTGAAACACACCTGAATACACATTAGGGCTCTGTTAACCTATAGTCCCTACACCTCACAACACATTTCTCTCTCACCCCATAACTTCCTTTCTGCCCACCCACCACAGTGCCATCTTTTAAATTACACACACACACACACACACACACACATATATATATGTATATATACGTATATATATATACGTACGTATATATACATATATATATATGTATATATATATATGATCTCCAGACAATAGTCATCTCCCCCAATTATATAGATAATATCATCAAGGGAATCTCTATATATTATGTAAATAAACTTTCTGGCATTGACTCTGTGAATATATTATTGCTAATTTATACTTCCAGGTCAGGGAACAGAAATAATCCATCAACCTATCTAATGATTAAGTCAGTCACAGGATAGTAATTAAGTCAAGGGAAAGATGATAGGTGATTAAAACCCCTAACTAGCCAATCAATAACAAAGGAGCAATGCAGAAAATAGAAATGACAAGAAAAAGTAGCGGAATACAACTCCTCAAAATTCAAACAATAATTCAATGGAGGATTTCATGGAAATGAAGGAAAAGAAAACCCAACATCTGACCCCAGCAGAATGATCACAAGTAGGTCCAAAGAGGACCCTTAAGAATGCTCAAAGGGGAACTCAAAAATGAGATCACAGAAATACTCATGGAGGAGCTTCAAGAGAATCTTAAAGAGAACATATAAAAATAACACAAAGTATATCAAGACATACAAAGGAAAATCTTGAGAACACACAGAAAATACTAAATGAAATCAGAAAGAACTTCAACCAAACTCCAAAATGAAACTAAGGCGATTGTAAGAAAAGAGATACATGAAATAAAGAAAACAGCACAAAATACAAAATAAGATTTTAATAAAGATATGGAAAACCTCAGAAAAAGAATCAAACAAAAATCCTGGAAATAAAAAGTTTCATAAGTCAAATAAAAAATATAGTTGAAAACCACTCCAGCAGACTAGAACAAGTGGAAAACAGAATTCCAGGGCCCCAAAACAAAATAGATATTAAACAGAAGAATTCTGAGACAAAAGAGTCAAGACCTTCAAAAGGAATCCACAAGAACTCAGTGATTGCATCAAGAGACGAAACCTGTGAATCATGGGCACTGAAGAATAAAAAAGGTGCAAACCATAGGTATATGTAACATAGTCTATGATATAATAGTGGAAAAATTTCCAAATCTCAAGAAAGAGATGCCCATTCAGGTACAGGAATCTTCCACAACACCAAAAAGACATGACCAAAGTAGAAATTTTCTAAGCCATATTTTCATTAAAACAACTAGCATGGAGAACAAAGAAAGAATATTAATGTTTGTAAGAGAGAAAAGTCGCACCAGAAACCTTAAAAGCAAGAAGGGCATGAAGTGATATATTTTGATCACTGAAACAAAACAATTTCAGTTCTAGGATACTCTAACCATAAAGGATGGAAAACATTGCACCTCAAGAGAAGACCACACACATTCTAAGAGAGTAGCATCAAATTGGTTGCACACACAGAAATCCTTGAAAAACAAAACCAACAAAAAGTCAGGAATCACCACCTACCTCTCAATATTAACAGTGAATGCAAATGTACTTGATGTAACCATCAAAATACAGCTCTTGGCAAACTGGCTTAAAAAAGGAAGACCCAACTATCTGTTATTTACTAGAAACTCACCTTGTCAACAGAAACTGTCTAAAGGTGAAAGGGTGGGAAAAGATTTACCAAGTCAATGACCCTCAAAACAGGCAGGAGTAGCAGTATGTATATCAGAAAAAGTGGAATTCAAACCTAAATTAGTTCACAAGCAACAAAGAAGTTTACTTCATACTAATAAAAGGAGCAGTACATCAAGGGGACATAACAATTATCAACTTACATGTGCTCGATGTCAGTCCATACTTCATTAAAATATATCAGATGACTTAAAATTTCAAATAGCTTTCAACATAGTAATAATGGGAGGCTCTAATATCCCTCTATCATCAATATTCTTAACAAAAAATCAACAATGAAATTCTAGAACTAAATGACACCATAGACCTAATGGAACTGACATACGACCATAGAGTATTCCATCATGCAACGGCACAATACACATTCTTCTCAGCAGCCCATGGAACATTCTCAAAATAGACAATATCCTAGGCTACAAAACAAGTCTGAACAAAATAAGAAAATTGAAATAACTACCTGCATACTATTTGATAAAAATGCAATACTCAATAACAAAAGCAGCAGCAGAAAATACACAAACAACTAGAGACTGAACAGCACATTGCTCAATAATCATGAGCCATAGAGGAAATAAAGGGGCAAATCAAAAAGGTCTTGGAATTTAATGAAAATGAAAACACAACTTATCAGATTCTATGGGGCACAACAAAAGCAGTTATTAGAGGACAGTTTATAGCTATGAGTTCATATATTAACAACACAAACATAGCTCAAGTAAATGACTTAATATTTCTCTTAGAAAAATAAGAACAAGCTAAGTCCAAAATAAGCAGAAGTAGAGAAATAATAAAAATAATGTCTGAAATCAACAAAACAGAGATCAAAGAATCAATGAAACAAAAAGCTAGTTGACAAAGTCCTGGCAAATCTGAGTAAAATGTGGAGGGAAAGGACTCAAATTAGTGAAATCAGAAACAAAAAAGGGGAGATAAAAACAAACACAAAGGAAATCCAGGGAATTATCAGGGAATACTTTGAACAACTATATTCAAAGAAATTGGGCAACCAAGAAGAAATAGACAAATTTCTAGGTACATATGAGCATCAAAAATTGAACCAAAATGATATTAATAATCTAAACAAATTTATAACATGCAATGAGATTGAATGATAATTAAAGAGTCTCCCAATGAAGAAATGTTCTTGACCTGACCAATTCACTCCTGAAATCAACCCAACTTTTATCGAAGCACTATTACCAAACTCTTTAAACTTTTCCATGAAATAGAAAGGAAAGAAACACCGCCAACATCATTCTATGAAGATGGTATTACATTAATCTCTAAACCAGAGAAGAACAAAACAAAACAGAGAATTACAGGCCAATCACTTTAATGAACATTGTTGCAAAAATTCTCAAAAACATATCAGCAAACTGAATTCAACATCATATAATGGGTAAAAACTGAATCCATTTCCTCTAAAGTCAGGAATGAGTCAATGTTGTCCACTCTCTCCATTCCTATTCAACTTAGAGTTGGAATTTCTAGCCAGAGCATTAAGACAGGAAGAAGAAATAAAAGGAATATAAATAAGTAAGGAAGAAGTCAAACTATTCCTCTTCTCAGACAACATGATCTTATACTTTAAAGGTGTGAAAAACTCCACCTAAAAACTTCTAGACACCATAAACAGCAGGATACAAAATAAATTTACAAAACCAGTAGCCTTTCTGTACAACAACAATAAACAGATTGAGAAATAATATATTCCAATAATTCTTTTACAATAGCTTCAAAAAATAAAATACCTGAGAAAAAACAAAGATGTGAATAACCACTACTAGAAAATCTTCATACCATTGAAGAAAGAAATCGAAGAAGACTACAGAGGTGGAAAGATCTCTCATTCTTATGGATTGGTAGAATCAACATAGTAAAAATGGTTATACTACCAAAAACAATCTACATTTAACACAATTCCCAGGAAAATCCCAAAAACAGTCATCATAGAGATTGAAAAATGTTGGAGAAAAGACAGCCTCTTCAACAAATATTGCTGCAAAAAATTGGATATCTGACTGTAGAAAACTAAAACTGGATGCATGTCTTTCACCCTGTACAAGTATCAACTCAAAGTGGATTACCAATCTTAATACAAGTTCTTCACTTTTGAAGCTATTACAGGAAACACCAGGGAATACAATGGAAGCAATAGGCATAGGCAATAACTTTCTCAGTACAACTAAAATGGCCCAGCAACTAAAAGAAAGAATGGAAAAATGGGAATGCAAAATTAAAAAGCGTCTGCCCAACAAAAGAAATGGATTCTAAATTGAAGAGCTTGCCCACAGAGTTGGAGGAAAGCTTTGCCAGCTATACATGAGACAAGGGACTGACAACCAGCGTATACAGGGAGCTCACAAAACTAAACTCCCCGCAAATCAACGTACCAACGAAAAAAGGGTGAATGAACTGAACTGAGCCTTGTCAAACGAAGAAATCCAAATAGCTAAAAAACACATGAAGAAATGCTCACCACCCCTGGTCATAAAGAAAATCAGAATCCAAACCATGTTAAGGTTCCACTCCACTCCTGTTATAATGGCTACCATCCAGAACACAAAAACAACAAATGTTAAGGATGCATAGGAAAAAGGAACCTTCATACTGGTGGGAATATAAAATAGTACAACTGCTATGGAAAACAGTATAGAGATTCCTCAAAAAATTAAAAATAGAATTGCCACATTATCCAGAAATACCATTCCTAGGGATATTACCTAAGGAATATGAGAAGTTTACAACAAAGCACCTGCACACCCATGTTTATTGCAGCATTAGTCATAGTAGCTAAGATATGGAAATAACTAAGATGCCCCACCACTGACGAATGTATCAAGAAAATGGGGTATTTTTATGCAATGGAATTTTACACAGCCAAAAAGAAGTATGAAATTTTGTTATTTGCAGATAAATGGATGGAAGTATAGAACATCAACTTAAGTTAATTTTGCCAGCCTCAGGAGGCCAAAAACACATGTTCTCTCTCATATGTGGAATATAGACCTAATAAAAATTCAGCAATATTATGAAACACTGGTCACACTAAGGGTAGGTCATATATGAGAGGGGTAGAGTAAAAGAAGAAAACTAAGAAGTTGAGTGTGGTTGATATTCTATGTATACAAGAATGAATATAGAAATCTTAAACTGGCTGAAACTATCATAATAAAGGGGCTATGGTACAATGAAGAAAACAATAGGAGATAGACTAATTGGGGTTATAATACATATATACATGAAAATACCACAGGGGAGACTCCCTGTGTAGCTATCTTTGTCTCAAACAAGCAAAATATACATTTTTCATTTTTGCCCTTTTCTTATACAAACTCAAAGTGCAAGAGTTCAGAACAGGTTCTCCCTGTGTGTGAGGGGTAGTACCAGTGGGAGGGGGGAGGTGGTAGAGTGAAAACAGTGTAAAAATGTGTAAAAACTACACATGTACGTAAATACAAAAATTTTATCTGTTGAAACTATTCCAGGATTGGGAAGAGAAAAATTTAAAGGGTAGTGGTGGAGGGGGTGAATTCAAGTGTGATATATTTGATACATTGTGAGATCTTTTGTAAATGCAGCAATGTACCCACATCCAGCACAATAAATGGAAAAATTAGAATAATGATGTTCATTGCAACTTACAACATAAAGGGGTGGGTACGCATGATAAGAAAGATAAACAGAGTTGGAGAATTTAATCACAGTACATTATATACATGTATAGAAATATCACAATGTAACCACTTTGTACAATTTGTACATGCTAATAAATTTTTTAAAATTTCTGTTGTTAAAATTGTGCATTTACTATATACATAATATTTGGAAGTATTATACATTGTGAAATGTTTAAGTGTCAAAATTAACATATACATTATTTTATATAATTATCATTTTTGTGTGGAGAATATTTAACATCCACTCAGAATTATTCACGTGTAGTGTGTATCATCATTAACTGTAAACACCATGCTGTGAAAATCCCCTTTTAATCTTATTCCTGCTAGCTACCAGGAATTTTGTATTCTTTGGCAAATGTTATATTTACAACACTGACACTCAACTGTCCCCATCCTGGTAGTAGCCCTGTCCCAACTCACTCTATCACCATGAAATGAAGATTTAAAAATTGTAAATGCTAGTGAGAAAATATAGTATTTATCTCTCTGTGACTGGATTATTTCACAATCTGTTATTTTTCAAATTCATCTGCTTTGGTTTCAATAAGAATATTTCCTAGTTATTTATGTGTGAACATTATCTTATATATATACATCACATTTTCTTTCTTTTGTTGGCCTTAGTACTTGTTGTTGAACTCTGGGCCTGATGCTAGACAGGTGTTCTACCACTTGGGTCACTTGAGTAGTCCTTTCTGTGTTGGTTATTTTTGAAAAATGATTTCTCTTTATGCTCAGACTGGGCTAGACTGCAATCCTATTTGTTCTTCTCCATAAGCTGGGTTGACAGGTGCACACCACCATTTCCAGCTACTGATTGAAATGGGGGTCTCATGAAATTTTTTCTCAGGCTGGTATTGTAACAATTCCCCTCATCTCCACGTCCTGAAAAGCTAGGATTACAGGGTTCAGCCAGTGCACAAAGCAGCACATTTTCTTTATCATTTTGTGGTAGACACTTAGGTGGATTAATTATCTTGCCTATTATGATTAGTTCAAAACATGGGAGTGCAGATAATTTTTAAACATACTAATTTTAATTTCTTAAAATATACTCAGCTTTAGGATTGATGGACCATATGTTAGTTATGTTTTTAAATTTTTTCTATAATGGATTCAATAAATTGCATTCCCACCAATACTATAAAGGAGTCTTCTCCATACACTTCTCCATAATTGCCATTTGTCTTTTAATAATATCCATTACAATGGTTATGATGTCATGTCTCATAGTGAGTTTGATTGGTATTTTCATGAAACTTAGTTAATGCTATATGAATTTTTATATTATATTTATTAGTCATTTGTATACATTTGGGAAGGATCTATTTAGTTCAATTGCCAATTATTAATCAACTCATTTCCTTATAATTGAGTTATTTGTGTTTCTTATGTATTTTATATGTTAATCGCTTTTCATATGTATAGATTTCAAACATCATCTCCTATTCTGCATGTAGACTTTTCACTCTTATTTTTCTTTGAAAGACACAGGCTGTATATTTTCTCTCACATGTGGGAGATAAATGCAATACAAATGTAAGCAATATTATGTAAAATAGGTTATGCCTAAGTGGAGGAATAATGGGAAAGGGAGGGTAATAGAAAAAATTAAAAGGTGAATATGGGTGATATATTTTCTATATAAGAATGAATATAGAATTTTTAAACCTGTTTAAGACAGCAAAAGGAGGGGACTGTGGTAGAAAGGAGAAAAATATAGTTATAATACATATGTATATACATGGAAATATCACAAGGAAACTCACAGTGAAGCTATGCTAAATCAAAATACTTTGTATTTTCAAAAATGCAGAACAGAAAGGTAAAACAGTTCCTGTGTAGGGGTTGTTAACAGAGGGAGCGGGGAGGATATGAGGAAAGGGTTAAGGAGGCTGAATTTAGTGAAAATACTATGTACTAATGTATGAAAATGGAAAAATGAAACTATCCAGGAATGTGGACGGGGGATAAAGGAGAATGATGGACCGAGTGCATTCAACTATAATATATTTTAAGAACTTTTGTAAATGTAACATTGTACCCCAGTACAAAAAGAATATAATCATATTTAAAGAAAACATATACTTTAAGCAAATCAGGAATGAAATTTAAAAGTAGTCCCAGGAACAGTAAAAATGAAAACAGAATTTGCCAGAACATTTGGGATGCACCAAAAGCCATTCTAAGAGTAAGGGTTATAGATACAGAGCTCCTACTTTAAAAAATTAGGGATGAAAAAATTGCCTTATGATGCATCTTCTAGTCACTGAAAACAGGAACATGTCATACCTTAATTTAGTGGATGAAAAAATAATCAATATCAGGACAGAAATTAATAAAAAGGAGATTGAAAGACCAATACAAAAGATCAATAAAACAAATAATTGATTCTTTGAAAAAATAAATAAGATTGACAATTAGCCAAACTAAACAAAAGAGAAAGAATGACAACTCAAATGAGATGAAAAGAGGTAAAAAGACCATATTACACTAGTTATCAGTAAAATTCAGAGCATTATTAGGAAATATTTGAAAACTCATTTTGCAATAAATTGCAATATTTAGAAAAATGATAAAATTCTAGACACATTAGAATTACCAAAATTTTACCAAGAGCATGATAAAATCTCAGATAGATAAGGAGTAATGAGATTGCCACAGCAATAGAGCTTCTTGACAAAGAAAAGCACATGCTCTAACAGATTTACTTCTGAATTGTGTTAAACCTGAAAGAACAATTGACATCAGCAGCCCTGAAAATGTTCCATAAACTAGAAAGGTAAGGAATACTCCTATACTCGTTCTATGAAGCCAGTATTACTCTTATCTCAAAATTGGACAAGGGTTAAATTATAAAAGATAATTACAATGCCATTTCCTTGATGAATATAAGCACAACCATTTTTGCTACAATAAAACATGTCAATTTAATGAGCTAGTTACACATTAAAAAGATTATACCCCATGATAAACTTGGTTTCATTCAAGGGATGCTTCAATGTATGTGGATCAATAATGGTAGTACAGCACATAAATGAATGGAATTGGAGACAAAAATCACATGGTCATCTCAATTGATGCAAAAATGTCTTTGACAAATTTCAGCGTCTTTTCTTTTTTTGTTGAGGTTTTATGTTTTATTTCATACAAGCATATGAAGACCATCAAGCATATACCCTAACCTTAATTGCTTTCATTCTCCCTCTCCCCCCCCATTAGTGACCTCCCCCAGACTGTACCTATTTTACAGATCTTTTACTGTTAATATTTAAGCTGATATTCAAAGGGATTTCTCAATGTATTCCCACTGTGGGCATACATTAGTTTGGTCCATTCAACTACTTCCATTACTCTCCCTTACCCCTTTAACTCCAGCCCCTCAGTTTTCAATACACATCCTTATATCCTCAACTTTCACACATGCTATGATATCACTGATGCTTTGTTATTCTTTTTCCATTTATCTCTTACCACAAATTTCATACAGAGGTTCCACTATTACAAACATGTTCTAAATATGAATTTGTGTATATGATCTTGTTTTTGTTTATGTTTATCTTTTTAGTCTAGCTTCCACGTATGAGAGAAAACATGCCAACTTTTTCTTTCTGAGTCTGGATTATTTCACTTAGCATCCATTTACTTTCAAACCACATGTCATTATTCCTTATGGCTGAGTAAAACTCTATTGTGTATATATATATATATATATATATATATATATATATATATATATATATATATAACACATTTTCTTCATCCATTCATTAATTGTAGGGCACCTGGGTTGTTTGCATAACTTGGCTATTGTGAATAGTGCTGTGATGAACATCAGTGTACAGGTGTCTCTATTGTATCCTGACATACATTCCTGTGGGTAGATTCCCAGGAGCAGTATCAGTGGATCATATGGAAGTTCTATCCTTAGCTTTCTGAGGAATCTTCACACTACTTTCCATAGGGATTTTACTAATTTACATTCCCACCAACAGTGTATAAATCTTTCTGTCTCTCCACATCCTCTCCAGCATTTGTTGTTGTTATTGCCCTTTATAAACAATCTGAAAAATTGTAATAGAAGGAACATACATAAACATAATAAAGGCCATAAATGACAAACCAATAGCCAACATCATACTAGATGCAGAAATCAAAAAGCTTTTCTTTAAAAAAAACAGGAAGGAAACTTATTCAATATAGTACTTGATTTCTTGTCACAATCAATAAGAAAAGAGAAAGAAATATAATACCCAGTCCAAGAAGAATGATATCTATTTGCAGGTAATGCCATTCTATACTTAAAAGAACTTAAAGCCTCCAGTAGACAACTCATAGATCAAAAACTTTTAACAAAATAGAACTTTAAAAAATCACCGTACAAAATAAGTAGACTTTCTGTATATCAATAATAAATATGCTGAGAAACTAGTCAATGAGACAATCCCACTCATAATACTTTCAAGTAGTAAAATACCTAAGAATAAAGCTAATCACAAAGGTGAAAGAATGCTATAACAAAACTGTTAAAATGATGAAGAAAGAAAGTAAAGTATAAACTAGAAGATGGAAAGATATCCTATGTTCATGGATAGGCAGAAATAATATTGTGAAAATGGATTTATTACCCAAAGTGATGTGTGGATTCAAAAAGTCCCATTAAACTTCCAATGACATCCTCCTCAAAAATACAAAAGCAAACAATAATAAAACTTCCATGGATGCACAAAGATCCTGAATGGCCAAACAATCTTAAGTAATGAGAGCGATCATGACTTTAAATTATACGACAGAGCCAAAGAATCATAAACACCCTGGAAGTGGCATAAGACATAGAAAATTGAATATAATGCAACATGCCTCCTTCAAAATTCCACAATTCACAATAATTTAATCTAATGATAATAATGTGTTAAAATCCTGAAGAAAAAAAATGCAAGGAATGACTTTAAGAATGATCAAGAAATCAAGAAGGACATGAATAAACACCAGGATGAATTCAAGAACAGAGTACAAGTAAAAAGCTGAATTAAATAAGGAAAACAATGTAGGATATGAAAGAAGAATGACAGACATAGAAATTATGAAAATATCAAATTTAAACTTTGGAAATGAAAAGTTCAATGAGTGAAGAAAAACTCATTCAAAGGCCCTATCAACACACTGGAGCAAATAGAAGAAAATATCAGGACTTGAAGACAAGGTGGATGAATTAGAATATTCTACTAGTAATAAAGATACAAATAAGAATGTACAAACAAAAAAGAATAATACTGGGATGTCATGAAAAGACCAAACCTATGTATCTTGGGTATAGATGAAGGCAAAGGGGCACAAACTAAAGACATAGTAAGCATATCCAATGAAATAATAGATTTCGCAAAGCCAGCAAAATTAATCATCCAGGTACATCTGGATATTAGAACACCAAACAGATAAGAACATAAACGAACCTGCTCATCTCATGTATTTTACTGTGACCAAGGCCTTTTTGTCTCTAATATTATAGGTCTACCAACATTGTACAATGGAGTGTCTACTTGTGGAATGCATAGAAGGATAAGAATAGCAAACACACCAATAATAAATGACTTATAGTGGACTGGGTTCCCCAAAACTAAGAAATATAGTTGGAGGTTTATGGATGTCAAGGGAAATCATTTTACTTGTAAATGTGAAGGTTCAAAATGTATGTACAGTGTGTATGCATATTTATTTATTTTCAACAAATAGTGTTTTTCAAAGGTAGCCATGCAATGAAGAAACACAAAATCAAACATATATATGAAAATTTCCTCTTCTGGGTGACTCAAAAATCTAGACTTCCAAACATATTCCCTGTACTCTTCCTGTCCATGCACCTGATCACAGAGCTTAGGAACTTGCTCATCATTTTGGCCCTCAACTCTGACTTTCACCTCCTCATTCCCACATACATCTTCCTCTGCAACTTGTCCTTTACTGACATCTGCTTCATCTCCACCACAGGCACAAAGGTGATTATGGACATCCAAATTCACAACAGAGTCATGGGATATCTAGGTGTCTCTTCAAAATAATTTTTGATCTAAAGATGAAATGTTTTTGACTATACTGACTTGTGACTAATATTGGCCATCTGCCACCACCCTACAATGACCCAATCATTATGAACACTCACTTCTATATTAATCTTACTTTTGAAATATTTTTGTCTACCCTACTTACTCTCAGATGCACAATATAATTGACTTATTATTTATCAATCTTGAGGATGTGGAAATTGCTTATTTCCAGTGTCCTTCTCAGGTCCCTAACCATACATGTTATGATTCCTCAGGAATAGCATAGTGAAGTATATTGCTGGTGTCATATTTGTTTTCCCATTATAAGTATCCTTTTCCTTTATAATAAAGTGGTATCCACCATTCTGAAAATCTCATCAGTAGGGAGTCTTACCTATGAGTTTTTTACTTGTTTTATGGACAGGCCTTGGAATTTACATTAGTTCAGCTTTGTCATGTTCTAGCTGAAAGGGGATGTTGGACTCAGTGATGTATATATTAGTCACCCTTATGTTGAATCCTTTCATCTGTACTCTGATGATCATGAGTGTAAGTGATATTTGTCACAATAAACAATGCACAATAGCACAGTATAATCTCAGGACCTGTATCATCCATTTGGAATATAGTTTGCAAACAGTAGTCTAAATTAAAACTTAGATCAGTCAATTATGTGTCCTTGGTCACCTTGTATTTGGAGTTTCCTGACCTTAATTTCTTATCATGTTTTATAGGAGAATCAGGGTTGAAAGTACTAGGAATTGAGGAGTTTTGAGGTTCTCAACTGAATGCAAAGATCCAGTTTAGGAAAATGTGGCCTCAAGTGATTTAAATGGCATCTAACTTTTGTATTATTCCCACAATGAAAAATGGACATGAAAAGTGGCTTGGTCTTAAAATAGAAAGAAACTGAGAAAGTGAATCATATTCATGAATTTTCCTAAGTGGAAGAAGTGACCAAAAACTTTTGTGGACCTTAATTTTCTGTTCTTTTTCATCCTGTATTAGCATTCAGAACTTCTTAGGGATTGGGATTACAGTTCAATTTGAGTAATTTTGAGCTCTGTGACATGAGACTCCAATGTTAGGTAAAAAACAAACTATTCTTCCAGTCCATCATTCTGATTTTTCCAGTCCTGATGTTACTATTCCTTAGCTTTCATAACCATGGTGTCTACATCAGTAAGCTCATATCTGACAATTTTCTTATCATAACTTGTGGTGGGAACCAAACCCTCCTGAAAGTCAGGAAAGGCTTTCAGACTCACATTCCTTTTCAGTTGATTCAGCAGAGAAACAGTTTTCTCAACAAGTTCTGTGGGGAAAGATGAATGGAAAAAAGGTCTATTGGAATCATGTTTTTCCAGTCATGAGGACGAGTGTGGAAGTTGATTAGAAGATGGGAAGATACCAATAGGCAGAATTTCAACTGTGAAGTTTTGAAGTTTCTGTAAGTGCCTGTGAAAGGAGTCCCTAAAAGCTCATTCAAAGTTTTACTGTGCTCCTACATTTGTTCTACTTCCCATATACATATCAAAAACAATAGTGGACCTTGGGTGTCTATAAGCCATTTTCCTAAGAACCCAAAAAGGTTGACAGTAACCAGATTATCATGAATCTATCAGTGAATGATTTCTAAATTTGAGTTATGTATTCTATGTAGTTGCTTCAGTTAGTCAGCACAAAATCCATTATTATTATTATTATTATTATGCAGAAAAAAGGGACATGACACAATATATAATTTAAACATGTTGGAGTTAAGAGTGATGAGTTTTATTTTTTTTCCCCAAACACAATCAGTTTACTTAGGTTTTTAAACCAAGAGATCTAAAGATGCCAATTACAATTTCTAGTTAGCATGAGACAACCAGGTTAAAACTCCATAATGTAAGTAAATACAACTTTTAAAATCTTTAACTTATACATAATTGAGCGATGTATTGGCCTCACATTGGTAATTATAGCTCTAACATGTCAAATATATACACAAGCACAGAAGAATGACCAATGCATCATATAAAAAGATAACTAATACATGATCTCACATATTCAAGGGGAACAATGCCTAATGCTCATGGGGATACATAAATCACTGACCCACAAGGGAGAACTAAAAAAGGGTGGTGGAGGAGTCAAGGGTGATGGAGGAGGCAAGGTAGAAAAGACATTTGGAAGCTTCGCAGACCTAGTAGCATCCAGGCCACTGAATGTCACTGTGTGTGCAGAACGGGCTTCAGGGCTAGAGGGAACAAGGACCAAGACTCTCAGCCACAAACTCACCAACAGTGGAGTGCATATTTTGGGTAAAGAGATATAATCTAGGGGAAGGCTATATAAAACAGGGAAAGGAAAAGTTCATCCAAGAGGTCAAAACACCCTCCCCACACAGAGGCTCCCCATGCTCTCTGCAGAGGTTAAGTAGCTAAGGCCGCCCTGAAGGTCACCCCAACCCTGAGGCTCTCGGAATCAAACCCATGGGCAAGAATCTTCCTTAAGGAAACTATCTCCGCCCCCAAAAGTAAAATACCACACGCAAACAAAACTCAAAACTAAGAGACAAGCAGGGTAAGTAGGCTTTAACCCTTATACTTTGCCGGTACCCCAACTGTCCTGCTACTGAGACAGGGTTGGCTCATTCCTTATACCAACTTGTTACATCATGCCAATACATTCCCCCTCAAAATGAGTAATGACACAAAATATAAACTCGCCCCAAATATAAGCAAACATTAACTTAAGGATCCTCCTATAGTATTACTACACTACCCTAGCATATCTTAACCCTGTTCTCACCCATTTACAGACTCTCTGCACTCTGTATTGCTCTAGAGGCATTACATTGTTGCATTAGATTCCTCTTTTTGAGGTAGTTCAAAGTCTTGAAATACAGCAAATTTGAATATTTTTGTACACTTCCATAGATGAGTAGTTATCATAATCAAACTCTTTTCCCCCTGATTCTCAGACTACTATAATTTTTCCCTTAGATCATAAACTAATGTAACAAATGGAAATAAAAAGTCATACAAAAATAAATTTAAAATCAAGCAAAAACAAAAAATAATAAATAATTAAAACAAAGAATCTGTGTCTTCACACTAGCAGTCTAAATTCTGCCAAAGACAAAACACTTACTCGGCTTATCAGACCTACAGACTTTTTTATAATGTACATTAGAAATCAGTACTTGGTAGACTGAGGCAAGAGCATCCAGAGTTCAAAGCCAGGCTGGGCTACAGAGAAACCCTGTCTCACAGAAAAACACAAGAAATTAATCACTCATAAAAATAGGGGGAAAATTCTAGGTTGCAACGTAAAACTAATATCAACTCATTCACCAACTAAGAGTTCTTCCAAAATGCCATGTCCACCAGAGGGGACGTTTGGCAAAACTGTCCTCATGGGCTGACTTGCAGGCCAGACCAACTGCCCTTAGGTCTGCTTAAGAGGTGCAGGGATATTGGCAGATGCCTGTTCAAGGTAGGCCAGGGAGCCTTGAGGGATGTCAGCTGGCTTCTATACTGCACATTGATGTCCTCCAGCACCTGCTGCCAGTGCCTCAGCTTTGTTAGGTGCTTCTGGACCAGTGCATCTTTCCCCTGCAATTCATTCCTTAGTTCCGAGACATCCTCTTTCACAACTTGCTCTGGTTTCTGGACAGACAACTGCAATCTTTTTTGTAGGAACATTCTGTCTGTCTTGCAATGTCCAGAAACTTCTGGATACACTGATCGACACCAGTTTGAATTTCTTCCTGATCAGTGCCACTGACGTAGTCCTGGCTCACAAGAGAAGCAAAGCAAGCCTCAAATGATGACTCCAATTCATCCACCAAGGTACTGTTGGAACTCCTGTTAGCGCCAGGCGCTGTTTGAAGAAGCTAAGCCTGGCCAGGTAGTCCCTGCGGAGGTGGCGGGGGTCTGAGTGGCTGTCCTGTGAACATTGCACCCAGCGGAGAAGCCATGTCTGCAATGGCGGGAAGGACGCACTGCCGAGTGATGAGTTTTATAATGGGAAGTCTGATACAGAACATTTATCTTCCCTGAATAATCCTGATATGTTTTTCCTTTGACAAGCCAAGCACCCATTTTACTTTGCTCTCTCTCTAGCAAGGGATGCCTTTCTCATTAATTTCTTCCAGTTGGTGGTTACCATTACTTTATAGAGGAGATCAGTGAGGGGCACCTGCTGAAACAACTACAGGAAGTATTCTAGAGAGCTGGGGCAGTGATCAAAGTCAATAATCAATACTGATCTCACTTTTGGCTCAATCTAGGATATACTTACATCTGTACACATCTTCCTCCAATCATAAAGCCATCTTTCCCATTGTCAAAGGACATAGCTCAGGATTTGATTTCATTTTTGCTCAGGAAGCTGAAAGTATTTAATGTTCCTCAGATGTAAGAGTAGATAAGACTTCTGGCATTGTCCTGAAACTACTTGATGCATTGGGGACCATGAAATAGGTACTATATCAAATCCAAATATTGTCAGTTTAATTTTAATCCTATCTCCATCACTTATTTTGTGAAATGGGCACTTTGTTTGTATCTCTCATGCTCAGTATTGTCATTAGAGGTGTGATTCAGTGCACTGAGTCAAAATTAAAATCATAAGTGTGCCACATAGTTTTAATATATAATATATGATATAAGTAAAATATAACTTAGATGTTATTATTGGCACTAATAATAAGATTAACCTTTGTATGACTGAACTGAAATATTTGGGCATCTGAAGTTGTTCCTTTCCTATTTACATAATGGGGTATTACATCTTTGTTCCTGTATGAGCATATAGATATTTGAAGAGGATTTACTAATTCTCTTTCATTTCTGTTTCCACATATCCTATGCCTAGCCTGTCACACAAAGTTTAACCTCTGTTAAACACTTAATAAACTCTTCCTTATTCACAAATATTAGCCACATGCAGTGCTGTTTCAACATTCTTTGTGCTTTTTATCTGTATTTTCATTACTGAATGTCCCCAAGAACAGGAGAAGAGATAAAACAATACTTGTTTGTGTTTATGTCATAACCAACTGGGTCTTGTGACACCATTTAGCAACATGTGCTAAGTGTATAGGTACAGTAAGTTTTTCTTTCATTATCATGGCAAATTTATTTATGAGTATAAAGACATAAAAGTTGCATAAAGAATATGATTGCTAAACTTATGAATTGGGACAGGACACACTTTAAATTTATACATAATTACAGACTATAATATTCTTTGATAATTATATTCTTCAATAAATTCACTATCAGAATGATTAAATTCCTTAAAAATTCTATGTGATGAAATTTAAATTTTTAAAAACCCTTAACTGCATACACTACAGATATGGGTATTATTCTCCCTACTTCCATCAAGCAGTATGAGTACAGGGAGGTGAAGTTTTACACATATTCTGTATATAATTACAGGTAAATTGGACAGTTGGAGTGTTTTCTAAAGTGTTCAATCCATGACTCATGTTCCTTGGGAGTATCTCCTTGGGTATAAATTGAAATATTATTACCTATGCAAGATGTAATTTCTTGGTCAGCAATTATTCCCTGATTATTACTAAACATAACTCAGAGATATTTCCAAAGTATATATTAAGAGCAAGATGACATAGTTGACAAGGAATGGATTTTTCTTGGACTGATTTTTATTGGGACAAAATATAAAAGCTCAGCAGTAAGATTGCTCATTTATCAATGGTTGGAATTCAGACAAGCATTGTATATTCATGAATTATCTAGAAATGCTCCAACGTGTGATATGGATACAGGCAGAATAATATTAAAAAGATTGTCATAATATAAGTTGAAGAATTAAATCATGTCTCTCCCTGAGGTAATGCAATGCTTCAGTTAAAACATTTAAAGTATATGTATGTACTTCACAGAGAGACTTGAATTCACATTTAATTTTAACCACTATATTTCAAGGAAAACAAGTATTGTGGTACAAACTAATTAGATGAACTTTAGGTTCATTTTAGGTAAATTTCAAATAAAAGTATTTATGGGTACATAAATCAATATCACCATGAAAACATTGAGAGAACAATCTATGCACCAATTTCCTGACAGACATTGTCTTTGGGGGACAGGTGTGTTGGAGAATGGAATCTGCTGATAAATACCATTATTAGTTTCATAGGTAATAATTCAAAATATCAGTTTTAAGACAAATACTATTCAATGATTTTAACATAGTTTGTATTGTTGTCAGTAATAACAGATAATAGTAATTGGTTCTTTTGTAAAAGCTAAGCATTAATCAAGTCAGTGGTAGTTAACTCATATATGGGGAAGATAATAAAAGACTTCATATGAAGATGTTCACTCTGTCACTGAGCCACCTCCCAAACATGATTTAATCAACAAGTTACAGTATGAGCTAATTAACAGATCTGAGTTTCCTTTTCAGAACTGAAGTAAGAGTATTGCAATCCATGTATCTGAAATGGTTGGTATGAAGATTTGTTAAGGGGGCATGAGTTTATGGCTGAAACCTGGAGTGTCAAGATTTCCCAGGAGTCAAAGTTCTCAACTATAAATAAAAGAGTTTATGATCAGAAAAACAATAAAGAAATAAAATTCACTGTACTCCTTGCTACCCAAATATCAATTATATCTTCATAATAAGGAAACATGCATGCAACATCTGTCCTCCATCACCTCCATGAATATTTACTGGGATACTCTGCATGTCTTCTTGGTCATATGCAAAGAAATTCAGAACCAATGTGCTTCACCTCCCAGGGCCCCAATGAAGGCTCAAAATCCATCCATAGGATTGGTATGAATACTTATCCAAATAGCAGTTTCTTCTTCCAGAAAACCATGTCAGGGGGACACACAGATAATGGAGCCTACTAGACTGGGTCCATCAAACTGAATGCCTGGAGTGGCAGGCTGTTTGTAGTGTATGATCAGCATACAGAGCCCAGAGTGTTCCAATTATCCTATACTCTCAGGAATCTCCAATAATAATGAGGAAATGTTTAATATTAATAAGGATTTTGGTCAAGACTTTTATTTAGGAGGAAACTTTTGTGTATTATTCACTTTATTCATTTATTTTCTTTCATTAAAATACTAACACACTCTTTATTGCCATTGTTTATTGTGGCAAAGTATGTATATAACAAATGTTACCTTTCCAATCACTTTTCAGTGCATGTTCCGATACCATTGTTTATATTCAAATTTTTAGACCACCATTACCATCATCTATATAAAAAAATTTTCATATTCCCAAAATGAACATTTGTACTCATTTTAAACACATTTTATTTATCTCTATCAATAGCCCTCTAAACTATGTGAAATATGATGAAGAATTAAAGCCATAAAATTATAGAAAATATATGACTGGAAGGGAGTGTCTATGGTTCTTGATACTGATTTTTTGAGGTATTTTATCTCAACTGCATACAGATTGGTTTTCTTAGTACCTGACATTAGCCATTGCTTTTTGGAGCCTCTTCAGGGTGCTGATAATATCGCTGTTCCTGAGACTGTAGATGAATGGATTCAGCATTGGAGTGACAATTGTGTACATTACTGAAGACACCACACTGTGTCTGAAAGAATGTGATACAGATGACTTAAGGTACACACCAATAGCTGTTCCATAAAATAAGCAAACAACTGACAGGTGAGACCCACATGTAGAAAATGCTTTATACCTTCCACTTAATGATGTGATTTTCAGAATAGAGGAAATTATTTTATAGTAAGAGATGAGTATTGTGGAGATTGGAAGAAAACCAAATATTCCACCAACCATATATGTGATTATATGTTTGACAAAGGTATCAGAACAGTTGAGATTAAGGATTTGAGCAGGTTCACAGCAGAAACTTGAAACTTCCACTTTCTTGAAGCAAGTAAACTGTAAGACAATCAAATTATGCAACTGGGAGTCCAAAATACTAATGAAAAATGACGCCAAAACTAGGGAAGCACAGAGGCGAGGGTTCATAAGGACTGGATAATGCAGGGGGTGGCAGATGGCCACAAACCTGTCATACGCCATCACAGTCAGAAGCATGTCCTCCATACATCCAAAAATAGTAACAAGAGACATCTGTGTCAGACAACCCACATAGGAAATGACTCTGCTTTGAGTTTGGATGTCCATAATCATCTTTGGGACTGTAGTGGAGATGAAACAGATGTCAGTTAATGACAAGTTGGACAGGAAGAAGTACATGGGGGTGTGGAGGTCGGAGTCAATAATGACAGCCAGGGTGATGATCAGGTTCCCCAGCACTGTGACCAGGTACATGAACAGGAACAGCACAAAGAGAATGGGCTGTAGATCTGGATCTTCTGAGATTCCCAGTAGGTGGAATTCTGAGACATGTGTGAGATTGAGTTCTCCTACACTTCTTGTACATCTTTAGAAATGGAAAGTTAGGACAGAGATTGTGATTCACATAGTAGACTGTCTCACTAGCAAGTATGAAGCCCTGAGTTTGAAATGGAAGTGTGTGAGGGATAAATAAATAAATAATTAGGAACATTGAAACCTTTATGTGTTTCAGATTCAAGTAGTCACATAAAATAACTTTAAATAAATGATGTAAACCTGGCCAGGTTGATTGGCTCACTCCTGTAATGCTAGCTACTTGGGAAGGAGAGATTGGGAAGATCCTGGTTCAAGATCAGTCATGGAAGAAAGTTCATGAAACCCCTTCTCAATATTTCTCAGTGGTAGCAAAACTAATCTAAAACTGTTGAAATACTGGTTTCTTTGTCATTCACTTTCTTCTATACACACTTAATTTTGGCACTGAACTTAACTATTTTAGAAGACTAAAAACATCAAAGATAATAAATCTTAGATCATAGACAAACACATCGCACTATTTTTTCCTTCAATAGGTATGATTTATTTCTGTATTGTAGTTAAATATTAAATAGATTGAAAAAGCTTCACCACATTATTTCAAGAAAAAGCTAACAGTTCAGTTATTGCCCATATATATATATATATATATATATATATATATTCATTAGATTGAAAATGAACAGAGTTGTATGTGACAGGTAATGGTGATAACATTCTATAGGATAATCAAATGGTTAATATTTTAGATGGATTTTGTGAGGTGGTTTCAGGTATACTGGTTTCTACCAAGACTGAACCCAGCCAAATCTAATGGAATTTACCTTAACATGACATTTATAGGACTAAATTTAAAAAATTATTATTCATTTATTCACATGTGCCTACATGGGGTCATTTCTCCCCCCTGCCCCCTCTCCCACCCTCTCCCCCACTCTCCCCCTCACTTCCAGGCAGAACCTGTTCTGCCCTTATCTCTAATTTTGTTGAAGTGAAGACAGAAGCATAATATGGAAGACAAAGCGTTTTTGCTAGTTGTGTTGAGGATAGCCATGTTTATTGCAGTGCTATTCACAATAGCTAAGTTATGGAAACAACCAAGATGCCCCACAATTGATGAATGGATCAAGAAAATGTGGTATTTATACACATTGGAATTTTACTCAGTCATGAAGTAGAAAGAAATCCTATCATTTGCAAATAAATGGATGGAACTGGAGAACATCATCCTAAGTGAGGTTAGCCAGGCTCAGAAGACCAAAATTCATAAGTTCTTCCTCATATGCAGACTTTATATCTAGGGCAAATGCTGCAATGTGTTTGGACTTGGATCACATGACAAGGGGAGAGCACATATGGGAGAGTTGGGAATAGGTAGAAAACCCAAAACATCACACCATTTTTATGACTAATAGAATCTTCCCATTTTAAGAAAAAATCATTCTATTTAAATCAGGTTATGAAATATTCAAATGTAGTTACTTTTATTGTAAGATACTTATACAAATTCTGTTAACTTAAGATATTTATAAACATTCTTTAACAGCTGAACTTCATTATTGGAGCACTAAATTAAAGTTAAAAATTAGAATCAAATGGACTGCGATGAGAAGGGGACTAGGAAGTAGTGAAGAAGTCTGGTAGAGATGAAACAATTTTGGTTGTAATACACATATGCATGGAAACAATACAAATAATCTCCCTGTATAGCCATTCTTCTCCCAAACCAGCAAAAAATGTCATGTTTTTATTATTATCTTTTATGTTTTTTCTTCAACAAGATCAGAGAACAAGAGGGCAGAACAGGGTCTGTCTAAAGGTAAGCAAAATAATGTATTCACGTGTAAGTAAACATAAAAATGACAAAATGAAATTTAAAAAGAATCAAATGGTATTGTGTGCTATTTATCTCCTAGGAGTTTTTCATCATTCTGGGTTTTATGGTTCTTTTCCTTAAGGATGTAAGTACTTACTAAAATTTGCTTGCTTTTTAAAAACTATTTTGCATATAATTGTTATCCTTGACTAGTGTACTTGAACCTTCACAAGATTTAATGTATACTCAATTGTATCACTCACCGTAAATTTGCAATAGTGCACATTTTACCTGCAATGATTGAAATATATGACAAATTAATTGTGAAGCTAATAATTCTCAACTGCACGTAATATATTCAACTGTGAATATTTAAAAATATGCAGACATCCCGGCCAGACCAAATCCAATTTATCATATTAACTCTACCTAAAGTTCTTACTTTACTGTCCTAAAACAAAATTGGACTGGTTAGCAGTCTGCAAAAAACTGAAACTAGATCCATGTATATCACTCTATACCAAGATTAACTCAAAATGGATCAAGGATCTTAATATCAGAGCCCAAACTCTTAAGTTGATACAAGAAAGAGTAGGAAATACTCTGGAGTTAGTAGGTATAGGGAAGAACTTTCTCAATGAAACCCCAGGAGCACAGCAACTAAGAGATAGCATAGATAAATGGGACCTCATAAAACTAAAAAGCTTCTGTTCATCAAAAGAAATGGTCTCTAAACTGAAGAGAACACCACAGAGTGGGAGAAAATATTTGCCAACTATACATCAGACAAAGGACTGATAACCAGAATATACAGGGAACTTAAAAAACTAAATTCTCCCAAAACTAATGAACCAATAAAGAAATGGGCATGTGAACTAAACAGAACTTTCTCAAAAGAAGAAATTCAAATGGCCAGAAAACACATGAAAAAATGCTCACCATCTCTAGCAATAAAGGAAATGCAAATTAAAACCACACAAAGATTCCATCTCACCCCTGTTAGAATAGCCATCATCAGCAACACCACCAACAACAGGTGTTGGCAGGATGCGGGGAAAAAGGAACCCTCTTACACTGTTGGTGGGAATGTAGACTAGTACAACCACTCTGGAAAAAAATTTGGAAGCTACTTAAAAAGCTGGACATCGATCTACCATTTGATCCAGCAATACCACTCTTGGGGTTATACCCAAAAGACTGTTACTCTAGAGGCACCTACACATCCATGTTTATTGCGGCACTATTCACGATAGCCAAGTTATGGAAACAGCCAAGATGCCCCACCACTGACGAGTGGATTAAGAAAATGTGTTATCTATACACAATGGAATTTTACGCAGCCATGAAGAAGAACGAAATGTCATCATTTGCCCCTAAATGGATGGAATTGGAGAACATCATTCTGAGTGAGGTTAGCCTGGCCCCAAAGACCAAAAATCGTATGTTCTCCCTCATATGTGGACATTAGATCAAGGGCAAACACAACAAGGTGATTGGACTATGAGCACATGACAAAAGTGAGAGCACACAAGGGAGGGGTGAGGATAGGTAAGACACCTAAAAAACTAGCTAGCATTTGTTGCCCTTAACGCAGAGAAACTAAAGCAGATACCTTAAAGCAACTGAGGCCAATAGGAAAAGGGGAACAGGTACTAGAGAAAAGGTTAGATCAAAAAGAATTAACCTAGAAGGTAACACCCACGCACAGGAAATCAATGTGAGTCAATGCCCTGTATAGCTATCCTTATCTCAACCAGCAAAAACCCTTGTTCCTTCCTATTATTGCTTCTACTCTCTCTACAACAAAATTAGAAATAAGGGAAAAATAGTTTCTGCTGGGTATTGGTGGGGGAGAGGGAGGGGGCGGAGTGGGTCATAAGGGAGGGGGTGGGGGCAGGGGGGAGAAATTAACCAAGCCTTGTATGCACATATGAATAATAAAAGAAAAAAAATCAGATATATCAAATAAATTAAAAAAAAACAAAATTGGAAATCACTGTCTTAGAATATTTCCAGGCATTCAGAAAATGCTCCATGACTGTTAACTACTGTTGACATCAAGGATATCCTCTACGTGTATTAAATGTAAGCTTCTCATAGTGTTTGCATCAAAACAAATTTATGTTCTTGGTATTTTTTATTTCATTAACATGCACATACTTTCATAAAGAAATTATTTCCATTAATTTGGTAGGTAGATTTTCTTCTCAAGATTTTCTTGTCAGTATTGTTGTATTTATTCATGAACTGTTTTCCTATAGACACTTACTTGAAAAGTTGTTCATTATCATCAAAGTAGTAAACACAGAACTCTATTACTCCTCCAATGTACCAGTTACATCACCAAATTGTTTTTTAATCTCGCTCTCTTTCTCTCTCCTTCTCTCATCTAATTCACATTTATGTTTCTCAAATAATTAACAGATATTAATTGTATAGATTCATGGAATTTACTATAATATATACATGTACAAATATATTTAATTGATTTTATTCGTCTTCCCTTGTGATTCTTGGCATTACCAGATATGAGGATATCATTGAGCTCGCAACTACAATGATTATAGCAATCTTTTCTAACTTCCTGTATTTTCTCTATGTGACAGAATTGAGAATTTCTATAAAACATGTAGAGGATGTATAGTCTTTTGAACTGCAACAAACAATGCATAATTATTTCTACTATTAATTGCCTATCTTTCTTTTCACCATTAAAAATGAGTTATGACCATCTGTACTATTTTCCTTGAGACACCACATATATTTACATTCTGTTCAGTGGTAATTCCTTTATGACATCACATCAGGGAATTTCATCTGTCTGCCATAGAGTAGATGGTACCTAGAGATGGGAGCCAGAAGCTGAACCTTCCTGTCCACTGTCATTGACCTGGTAATATGTGCAGAATGTATGTGAGTGTGTTCATCTCTCTTTCTTCATACTTCTTAATGGATATTGGTATAATAACCACATCTATGTAACATGTGTGACACATACAAGAATCCTGAAACTAAATATATATTGATAAATACTTTTTCAAAAATAGGAAATTCAGTCATTGTAGAAATTGTAAGGTTATCAATGTGTACAGTTTTCAAGAACACTGGAGAATGGATTGATGTGAAGTTCTTTAGTGTCTTTCTCAGGCATAAGGTTTAACTGTACCCTTCTCTTTTTATCTTTTGTCTCTTTTTCTTTATTTCACCATAAAATACCTGCTGTTTTTTAATTTATAGCTGTAGATATGATTAATTCTATTATAGGGCTTTTTGTCCTGAGTATAGACACAAATCAATTTTCTCTCATTTCTAGTTCTAAGGGACATTCTAGAGAGAGATAAAAGTGAAGATAGAAAAATACCAAGTGTGTTGAGGTCACATTGATAAATACTGTGAATCAGGGAAGGGGCTATTCAAGGTCAACATGGATTTTTATGTTTGATGTGTCTTTTGTGACAAAAAGCTATAAGCTCTTTGGGCACTAGTGGCTTATGCCTGCAATCCTATGTACTCAGGAGGCAGATATCAGGAGGATCATTGTTCCAATGCCTGGGCAAATAGTGTGTGAGACCCTATCTCGAAAAAACCCTTCACAAATAAAGGATTGGTGGAGTGGCTCAATATATAGGTCCTGAGTTCAAACCCCAGTACCACAAAAAACTCTATAGACTCTGAAGAATCAGAAGCAAAACAGAGTTTCTTCTTGAAACATATGCATATAATTATAAAAAGGAGAAAAAACAATCTTACTACAGAAATAGTAAAAATTTAACTTCATGTCACAGGATACTTCAATGATACAGACATTAGTCTTATCAGTATTGATAATAAGATGTAAATTTTATATTGGCCTTAGGTTATGTGCACACCACACATTGACAATTTATGGAGCCCCCATTATCCATTTGATCCTTGCTCAATTCATTTGCCTAAATTCTAAATCAACATAGTAGAGAATGCTGACTTTCAGAGTCATAAACTTCCTTATGTGATAAGTGGGCCTGGAAGGCTCCAAAATAGAATTGTCAGACTCTGTTTTCAATTCACTATACATTTTCATTGTTTTCCAGCCAATAGAATGTCTTAAATAGAAGGCACAATAGTCACAAACACAGATATTTCTGAGGGGCATTTTAAAACTCTTTCCAGGTTCTTGCAAAGGAGTGCAACCATGATCTGACAGAATATCTCCTTTTGAAAATGAATGAGCTGATTAATGGAATGGAAGAGGTTGCCAACAGCAGCAAGAATAGAATGGAATTGTGACAAGAAGTAGAGGTCTGAGCTAACTTATCATGTTCCTTTTCATTCTGTGATCTTTGTCTTTGATCTATTGATCTCCTTCCTACAGTGGACTCAGCTGGTGCCCACTCACTGTTCTGTTCTGCCATGTACCAGGAATCTCAAAAGGAGAACAGTGATCAATATGACTCTTTCTGAATTGGCAGGAAGATGAAGTGGATGTTTAAGTACTCAAGGTCTCCAACCTGCCAACATTCTCCTGATATGATGCTCTGTGTTTGTAGTCAGACAGCCCAGTTCAAATGAAGCTTCTGTTTTATGTTTTTAACCTAACAACATAAAACAAGCTACATAATCATAATTTGTTCCATTATTTTCTAAAAGATAGTATTGTGGGTACTTTTATATTCTTTTATTTTGATTGTTTTGTGATACTGGGATGTGAACTTGTTAGGCTTTCTAGGTAGGTGCTCTCCCAATAGAAACACACTTCCAGGCCTTTTGGCACAGTGTAGGTAGTTTGGAGACAGGATCTCACTTTAAGCTCTGACCACCCTGGACAGAATATTCTTATTTATGCTTCTTGATATGACAGACACATGCCACCATGCCCACATTTTTTCTGTTGAAACTGCATTTCATGAACTTTTGCCTGGACTGGCCTTGAACAACAATTTTCCCGATATCTGACTCTTTAGTGGCCAGGAGTACAGGCATGATCCACTGGTGCCATGATAATGTGGATAATTATAACCAGAGGAAAATGAAGTCTATGAAAGGAGACATGCTACTCTTTTCAAATTAGAAAGCTCCCAGTTCATTGTGTTATGGTTACTCTCACCATCATTATCACTATCAATCTTATCATCACCTTTAAAATCCTTCTGCAGTATTAAGGAGAGAGGTAACAAGGACCCATTTTCTGCTGTGTTGGGTCAGACTATTATGAGACATAGATATTTATAGTATGATTTCTGTTACTCTCACCACAACCAAAAATAAAAGCATTTTGGTCCTCATAACTGATATCTTTGTTATTGGTATCCTTTATTTGAATTCTCAAACTATTATGTTTGTCCTCATGATGAGGAAATGACACCTGAAAATTGTCCCATCTCCATGATCTCACCCATTACTTACTGTGTTGAGCCACTTCTCTGCTGGGTCATGATGAAAAAGTGCACCTCTGAAAATGTACAGTGCCTGAGGTCCAGTGAAATCTCAGATCCTGTCTTCCAGAGTGATATGAATAGTGACAGATAAGGTCTCCCTGATGTGATTAAATGTGGAGGAGACTTATATAGGTCCAACTGGAGGTATCAAATACCAGGTGTACTGGAGGTATTAAATATCAGGGCTGGAAGGATAGACTTATTGAGTCTTTTTTTGACCATGGTGGCTCAATGCACACAGCTCATAATTAGACAATTTGTTCCAAGTGATCCCAATCTCTAAGGAATTCCTAATACTAACAGAAGAAGAGGATAAAATGAATGTCCAAAATAAGATTTGGGTTCTTGTTTGATCAGACAATGATTGTCCCTACTCTAGTTCTTTCTTTCATGTATACATATATATATGTATACTCATACACAATTAACACATATTCCCAAATACAAAACAGAATATATATATTCCATCATGTTTTTACATCCATATTTATTTGGAAAATATATGGAATAAAAACTTATTATTTGAACCACAGGAAGTACATCAGTGACAATTTCATTCACATTTTGGGAAACTATCAACACAATACATTTCCAGAAACTTTTCATTTTTCTAAAATGGAAATATTTATTGGTTTGTTTTTGGAACGTGCTCTTCACTCAACCAAATGTGACCACCATCAATGCACTATGAAACATGAGAATTAAGACCATGAAATTGCAAAAATTATGTGAAAAAATTGGCATGATTTAGAAGTCTATATGTTAAGTTTCATTACTTTTTCCAAACTACATTCTAAATGGATGATGGAGGCCTAATGTTAGAAGTTCTGCCATAGATCAACCTTGGGTCCTTTGAATGTCTATGTTCCCCAAACTGTAGCTACAGGGATGCAGCATAGGGGCAACCACAGTGCAAAACACTGAGTTCATTGTATCTTCTGGGAGAATACAATGCAATTGTGCCAAATACACTCAAAGTGTTCTTTCATAACATACATAAGGAACTGACCAATGTGATAGACACATGCAAAAAGCTTTATATGCCCCTCCTCAGAACAAAGAGAACAATTTCATATTTAAAAAAACTCAGTTGATGGCTCATACTTGTAATCCTACCTCCTTTAGAGGCAGAGATCAGGAAATTGTGTTTTGAAGCCAGACTGGGCATATAGTTCAGAAGACTCTGTCACAAAAATACCTAACACAAAAAAGGGCTGGTGGATAAAACAATATCTTACTATTGTTTTTATTTGTTAATTTATTATTTGTTAATATTTGTTTGATTAATAAATAGAATAAATATTCAATACATTTGTTTATATGTTTTATTTAATATTTTAAATATTGTTTTATTTGTTTTTTTTTTTAATTCATTTATTCATAAGTGCATACATTGTTTGGGCCATTTCTCCTCCTTGACCCCAGCCCTCTCCCTCTCCCCCCTACCCCCCACACTTCCAGGCAGAAACTGTTCTGCGATTTTCTCCAATTTTGTTGACAAGAATACATAAACAGTAAGAAAGACATAGCGTTTTTGCTAGTTGAAATAAGGATAGCTATACAGAAAGATTCCTAGCATTTCTTCCATGCACAAGTGTATTACAACCCGAATTGATTCATCTCTACCTGACCTCTTCACTACTTCCTGGTCTCCTTTCCATTGTGACCTCTATTGTTTTAAGGTTACTATATTATCTCTTCTGAAGTGGGGTCATCAAACACTTTCAAGTTTTGGGTTTCCTACCTATCCCCATTCCTCCCATATGTGCTCTCCTCTTAAATGTGACCCAAGTCTAAAAAAATTACTGCATTTGTCCTAGATCTATACTCTGCATATGATGAAGAACATACAATTTTTGGTCATCAGAGCCTGGTTACCTTACTCAAGTTGATGTTCTCCAGTTCCATTCATTTACTTGTGAATGATAAGATTTCATTCTTCTTCATGGCTGAATAAAACTCCACTGTGTATAAATACCACATTTTCTTAATCCATTTGTCAGTGGTGGGGCATCTTGGCTGTTTCCATAACTTGGCTATTGTGAATAGTGCTGCAATAAACTTGGGTGTGCAGGTGCCTCTGGAGTAACCTGTGCCACATTATTTTGGGTATATCCCTAGGAATGGGATTACTGGATCATATGGCAGATCTATGTTTAGATTTTTAAGAAGCCACCATATTGTTTTCTAGAGTGGTTACACTAGCTTTATTGGTTCATTGATTTTAGGAGACTTTAGTTTCTTAAGTTTCTTGTATATTCTGGTTATCAGTCCCTTGTCTGATGTATAGCTGGCAAATGTTTTCTCCCACACTGTGGGTGGTCTCTTCAGTTTAGAGACCATTTCTTTTGTTGCAAAGAAACTTTTTAATTTTATGAAGTCCCATTTGTCCATCCTTTCTCTTAGTTGCTGTGCTGCTGAGGTTTTATTGAGGAAGTTCTTGCCTACACCTATTACTTCCAGAGTGTTTCCTGCTCTTTCCTGTACTAATTTCAGAGTTTTGTGTCTGATATTAAGGTCCTTGATCCTTTTTGAGTTGATGTTAGTACAGGGTGAAAAAGATGGATCTAGATTAAGTTTTTTGCAGGCAGATAACCACTTTTCAACAAACATTTGTTGAATAGGCTGTCTGTTCTCCATCGTGTATTTTTGGCAACTTTGTCAAAGATAAGTTAGTTATAGTTGTGTGGCTTCATATCTGGGTCCTCTCTTCTGTACCACTTGTCTTCATGTTTGTTTTTGTGCCAGTTCCATGCTGTTTTTTGCTATTGCTTCATAATATAGTTTGAAGTTGGGTATTGTGATACCTCCAAGATTGCTCTTTTTGCTGAGTACTGCGTTGGCTATTCACAGTCTTTTATATTTCCAAATGAATTTTATGGTAGATATTTTAATATCTGTGATGAATGTCATTGGGCTTTTTATGGGAATTGCATTAAACATATAGATTGCTTTTGGTGGTATAGCCATTTTTACTATGTTGATTCTCCCAATCCATGAGCATGGGAGATTTTTCCAACTTCCATAGTCTTCCTCAATATCTTTTTTCAGGGGTTTTTAGTTCTCCTTTTAGAGGTCATTACATCCTTTGTTAAGTATTTGGGTTTTTTTTGAGGCAATTCACCCTAAGCCAGTGCTTGTTTCTATCAATATGATGGGTCTTCTGTAAACAACAGATTGTTAGATCTTCCTTTTTAATCCAGTTTGCCAAATGGTGTCTTTTGATGGGGGAATTAAATCCATTCACATTCATTGTTAATATTGATAGGTATCTGGTAATTCCTGTCATTTAGTTGTTTCTGTTGTTTAAGGGTTTGATCCTGTGCAGGACAAATCAATGTTACTCTCTGTCTGTCCTCTCATGGTTTTGTTTGCTTTCATTTTCTGTGTGCAGAATTCCATAAAGAATCTTTTGTAGTTGTGGCCTGGTGGTCATATATTGTTTTAGTTTCTGTTTATCATGGAAGACTTTTATTGCTCTATCTATTTAATGATAATTTTGCTAGGTAGAGTATCCTATGGTTGAAGTTATTTTCATTAAGTGCCCAGAAGACCTCATTCCATGCCCTTCTTGCTTTGTATGTTATTTGTTTTTTCTCTCTTACAGCCTTCAATATTCTTTCTTTATTCTCTGTGCTTGTTGTTTCAATGATAATATGTCATGGGGTAGTTTTATTTTGGTCACATCTCTTTGGTGTCCTGGAGGTTACTGTACATGAATGGGCATAGCTTTCTCTAGATTTGGGAAATTTTCTGTTATTATTTTGTTAAATATTTTATGAATCCTTTTTGCTTGCACTTCTTCTCCTTCTTCAATGCCAATGATTCTCTGGTTTGGTCTTTTAATGCAGTTGGTGAGTTCTTGATCATTTCTTTCACAGATCTTGAGGTGTTTGAATACTAGCGCTTCAGTTTTTCCTTTAATTTCGATTTTAAGTTCAAGTTCTGAAGTTCTGTCTTCTACTTGTTGTAGTCTGCTGGAGTGGCCTTCCATTGTCTTTTGTGATTTGGTTTCATTCTTTTTTTCTGAAGTTTTCCATATCATGGGTCTCTTCATCTTTAATATTGTCTATTTTCATCTTTAATTCATTTATCTCTCTATTTATAGTGTCCTCTGTTTCACTTTGTTGTGTATTTAGGGCTCCTGTGAGTTATTTATTTGTTTCTGTGTCTTCTCATATTCTTAAGTTTGGTGTCTTGAAATTTCTTGAGTGCCTGTTGTACTTTTATTTTAACCATGTCTAGTAACATCTCCATGAAATTCTCAGTGATTACTTGCAGGATTTCTTCTTTTATGCTGTTCTTTTGGGCATCATTGGGTTCCTTGGTGTTGTTTACCTTTGTTTTCTTTTTTTGAGTTTGGAACTGGGTATCCATTTTCTTCATTTCTCTTTGAATCCTGTATTAAATTACCTTGGTGGGGAGAATAGTTCCCATCCCTTTTTCTTCTTCCCATTGCTCCACACTTGGTACTGTGGGACTATATTCTTGATAGGCTAGTTGGTAGTTTCAGTCACCTGTTTTCTTTCCCTTGGTTTAACTTTGTTTCGTGGCTGTATTGGGTTTTTAGCTAAGAATGTGTGTGCTATTTCTGTCCCTGGTCTGGGTATAATTTAGTGTTAACTAATTCACAATAATAAAACTAACAAAAGAACAACAAAGAAATCAACAGGGAGAGACAAAGAAACAAACACAAACAAACAAGAAACAAAACTAACAAACAAGAAACAAAACTAACAAACAAAGAAACAAAAAAGCTCCAGGTTCAGGAACAATAGAATTTCAGTCTTTAAGTTCTGGTGTTACTTTTCCAGCATCCAGTCCTGGTGTTGGTTTGAAGCTGAAGCTTTGTTGTAGTCTTGCCAGGTGGTTGGGTGGTTTTTCTTTTTTTCTTCTTTCAGAGCAGCTGTTTGGTGAGCTCCTCCCTCTTTGAGGTGTGGTAGTTTAAGTTTGTTTGTTGTTCTCAGGTTCCGTCAATCAGCTCTGTAGCCCACCAGCTTTCTTGTTTTGGAATAGGGTTTTTGCTATGCCTGTTTACTGGGCCTTGTTTCTTTTCCTCACCCAGTTTCTCTGGTGCAAGATCAGTGATCCGTGAGCTAGCCCCCTGCTCTCAGAATGTTGCGATAGTTTTGTTTTTTTTTTTCAATTTTGCAGAGCCATTTGGCTTTGGGTGTTGCTCACTGCCTCAGGAGATGAGCTTTGTTGGACTGCTACCTGGCCTATTTCAGGCAGTGTCTTATCACCTGCCTGCTGTCAGCCTCCTGCCTTTCCAGCATTTGTTTACTGAAGTTTGGTGGAGATTAGCTCCTTGCTCCTCCCCTCTTCCCTGGTGCACTTTCAGAGTTCCTGTCCCCTCTGCTGTGTGCTAGTTTCCAGTTCTTTGAATATTGTTCAGGTTTTTTTTGTGGGGGAGGGGTCAGTCTGTCTAAGGGGCTATGCTGGTTTATCCCAGGTATGGCTGGGGGAAGACCATGTGATGTTTGGCACTCACCTGATTGGTCTGCCGAATGTATCCCAATTAGGTTTGGAGCCAGCATTAGGTGGTAGCAGCCCCCCTATTTTCTCCATGTAACATGGTATGAAGCTTTCTATGGAGTAGGAGTTCAGGTGTGGAAGTTTTGATTCTCCTTGGTGCTTTATTTCCACCAAGTATGGCTCCAGCATCTCAGCAAGGTTTTTGATTCATGGAGCTCATGCTGTTTGCTTCTGTACCCTAGTCACCATCTGGGATCCTCATCAATATTGTTTTACTGTATTTAAAATATTTTGTTTTTTTATTCCTTATCTTTTGTTGATTTTATTAATTTATTTTTATTTTGTCTTGCAACAGATTTTTTATTCTTTCTACTTTATCAACCTCATTTCTTTTCTTATTTATTATTATTATTTTATATAATCTTGTTTCTCCTTTCCTTTACCCTGTCCCCACTTTTATTTCATTCTTCATTATTACTACTCTTTATTAGTTTTTCACTACATGATTAATTCTACATTTTTAAACATTATTTTTGCCACTTTAATTTCCATGGGAATGTTGGTGTAGTTCTTTTTAACATTTATTTTTATTTTGTGCTGTGTGTTGGGACATCATGGCATTTATAAGTGTTTTTACAATATATTCAAATATATCATAATTGAATTCATTCTTCCAACATTATCCTTTGTCACCACCTCCTACCATTCCTGGAATAGTTTCAACATGTCTCATTTCCATTTACACACATGTGACACAGTATTTGTGCTATATTCACTCTCCCACCCCTTTTCCCCACATTCTCCCCCTTCCTACAGGTACCAAACCATATGCGTGACCTGTTACACATTCCCGTTCTGTGATTATGTAAAATTTAAAAAATTTTACTTGTTTAAGATAGTGTTATGTGCCAGTGTGGAGGGACATTGCCTTCACAGGCCAGAGAACTGGCTTGTGAGACAGTTGAATGATGAGCCAAAACTGGTACATAAGGTAGGATTTATTAGAGAAAAAGGAAAGGCTACAGCTAGGGAAATGCAGCAGACCCTGGAAGCCAGTAGCTCGCTGCATAGGTGAAGGCTGAGATTTTTATGGACCTTCTAACTCTGGGTTAGGTGGGTTTTTCTCATTGGCCATAGATTCACGGGCTTTCTCAGGTGAACTGGTTTGGTTTGCACTTTTATTGGGGGAAGGGAAACAATCTTGGGAGCATTTTGCTCATCAGTCCTGTGGCAGATCTGTATCTCCCCTTTAGGATGCAGGAATGCAGGCCTCCATCTTCTCAGGATGTAGGAATGATATTGCCCTCCATGGAGGATGGGATACTCACTCATCTGCCTTAGGTCTCCAGATCCAACAATAGCTACACAGGGAGTTTTCTTGTGACATTTCCATGTATTACAGCCCAAATTGGTTCATCTCTTATTTTTTTCTGTCTACCTGAGTCCACTTTCTACATTAGTCCCCTTCTTAGAGTTTCAACAGGTTTAAAAAATCCGTAGTCATTCTTGTATAGAGAGTACATCAACCATATTCAACTTCTTAACTTCCTTCTTTTACCCTCCCCCAGTAGTGGCACCTGTCCAGCAACTTTGGAGTGGGGAAAGTTTGTAACAGTGGCTGTCATGTGGAAAGCTCCACTGGACAATGGAGGATGGACACTTTCCCATGTGAACTGTAAATAAACAAGCTGGCAGGAGAAGGTGGATGTGGCACCACTGCCCCCAGTGTTCTTGGAGAGGCGAAGGCATCAAACAGCAGATAAAGTATGGCACACTCCAAAAGAGAGTTGGAGAGGGGCACTTCCCTACGTGAACTCTAAATAAAAAAGGACTGCAATTGCAACAGGTGGGTAGGGCTGTATACCGGAGAAAACAAAAGGGGAATATGTCCAGGAGAACTCTAAGTAAACAAAGCCAATGGGGTTAGGTGAGTGTAAAGATCATTCCTGAGATCTGCAATAAATGAAGCTTGCAGTAGCAGCTGGCTGACAGTAGGTGGGAGGTGAGCCGCAGCCTCAGATAGACAATCACAAAGCTGTCTCCAGATTCTTTTTTTTTTCTTTTGATGAGACAATGACAGAAGTACTACTGGATGCTGAAGGATTAACACCAAAACTATTTAGACCTAAACTTTATTGAATTTGAGCTTGGGGATTTTTTTTATACTCTCTCTGTCTCTCTAATGCCTGGGTAGCTCACTGTTGATTACTACACTACCTCTCCCTGTTTATTTCTTTGGGTCTGTTATTTGTTTTTTTTTCTCTTTTCTTTAACATCTTTGCTTTCCCTCTCCTCTCACCCTTCCATTCTGGATATCACCATTTTTACTGTTACAAGCTAGAAAATAATGAATTACACACAGTACAGGGACAGCAACAGCAGCAGGGGTAATGATGGGAAGATGGACAAAAGAGAGAAACCATTTTCACCCCAATAATAAATTAGTACAGGAACCAGAGGGAAATGAAGAAAACAGGTGCCCAGATCCAGACTCCAACAAAACAAAGATCAACTATGCCAAAGAACCCAATGAAGCCCACAAGGACAAGCTGAAAGAAGAAATCCTGCAAGTAATCATGAAAATTTTATAGAGATGATACTGGAAGTGATCAACCAAAATGTACAGGAGACACTCAAGTAATTCCAAACAACAAAAATAGAGAATCTGAGAAAACACAAAAAGAAATAAAAGAAACTATAGAAAACACCAAAGTGAAGCAAAGAGCATGATAAATGAAAATATAAATGAACTGAGGGCAAAAATAGACAATATTAAAGAGGAAGTGACTCAGGATATGGAAAACCTCAGAAAAAAAGAATGAAACAGAAATGCAAAATGAAATGTAAGGCCAATCTAGCAGATTAGAACAAGCAGAAGACAAAATCTCACAACTCGAAGATGAAATGGTAATTAAAGGAAAAATTAAAGATTTATTAGTCGAACAACTCAAGACCTGTGTAAAGAAAATGCAAGAACTTATTGACTCCATCAAAGACCAAATCTGAGAATCACGGGCATTGAAAAAGAAGAAGAGGTGCAAGCAAAAGGAATGCGTAACATATTCAATAAAATAATAACAGAAAATTTCCCAAATCTAGAGAAAACTATGACCATACAGGTACAGGGATCCACCAGAGCACCAAACAGACCTGACCAAAATAGAACTACCCTACAGCATATTATCATTAAAAGAACAAGTACAGACACCCGAGAAAGAATATTGAAGGCTGTAAGAGAGAAAAAACAAATAACATGCCAAGGTAAACCCATCAAAGTCACAGCAGACTTCTCAACAGAAACATTAAAAGCAAGAACAGCTTGGGTTGAGGTCTTCTGGGCACTGAATGAAAATATCTTCAACCCTAGGATACTCTGCCCAGCAAAACTATCATTCAAAATAGATGGAGCAATAAAATCTTCCATGATAAGCAGAAACTAAAACAATATATGACCACCAAGCCACCACTACAAAAGATCCTTCAAGGGATTCTGCACACAGAAAGTGAAACCGAACATAACCATGAAAGGCAGGCATTACCAAACTACAGGAAAAGAAAAAGCAAGAGAGTAGAGAGTAACATCGATTTAGGTACACACAATCAAACCTTCAAACAACTAAGACAAGTAAATGACAGGAATGACCACATACCTATCAATACTAACACTTAATGTTAACTGACTTAATTCCCCCATCAAAAGGAACCGTTCGGCAAACTGGATTAAAAAAGAAGATCCAACAATTTGTTGCTTACAGAAGACCCATCTCACCAACAGAAATAAGCATAGGCTTAGGATGAAAGGCTGGAAGAAGATTTAAAGGCCAATGGCCCCCCAAAACAGACAGGAGTAGCAATATTTATCTATGACAAAGTAGACTTCAAACTTACATTGATCAAATGAGATAAAGAAGGACATTCCATACTAATAAAAGGGGAAATAGACCAAAAGGAAAAAACAATTATCAATCCAAATTCACCCAATGTCAATGCACCCAATTTCATCAAGCATACCCTGAAGGACCTAAAAGCATATATCAACTCCAACACAGTGGTAGTTGGAGACTTTAACACCCGACTATCATCATCCAAACACAAAATAAAGAAATCCTAAATCTAAAACGAACCATAGAGCAAATGGACCTTCGTGATTTCTACAGAACTTTCATCCAACTTTTACACATTCTTCTCAGCAGCCCATGGAACCTTCTCCAAAATAGATCATATCCTAGGGCACAAAGAAAGCCTCAGCAAATATAAGAAAATAGAAATTATACTGTGCATACTATCTGATCACAATGCATTAAAACTAGAACTCAACAACAAAAATAATGACAAAAAAGATGCAAACAGCTGGAAACTGAATAACTCATTGCTTAATGAACAATGGGTCATTGATGAAATAAAAGAGGAAATTAAAAGGTGCCTGGAAGTCAATAAAAATGAAAACACAACCTACAGGAACCTATGCCATAGCTAAGGCAGTCCTGAGAGGAAAGTTTATAGCCATGAGTGCATATATTAAAAAGATTGAAAGATATCAAATCAATGACCTAATGATACATCTCAAACTCCTAGAAAAGCAAGAACAAGCAAATTCCAAAACAAATAGAGAAAAATAATAAAAATAAGAGCTGAAATCAGTGAAATAGAAACCCTCACAAAATATACAAAAAAATTGATGAAACAAAAAGTTGGTTGAAAAAATAAACAAGATTGATTGACCCCTGGCAAAAATGACTAAAAGGAGGAGAGAAAAAACCCAAATCAGTAAAATCAGGAATGCAAAAGGGGAGATAACAAGAAACACCATGGAAATCCAGGAAATCATCAGAGACTACTTTGAGAAACTATATTCAAATTTGAGAATCTTGAAGAAATAGACAGATTTCCTAATACTTATGATCATCCAAAACTGAACCAAGAGGACATTAATCATCTGAACAGATCTATAACACAAAATGAAATTGAGGCAGCAATCAAGAGTCTCCAAAAAAGAAAAGTGTAGGACCTGATGGATTCTCTGCTGAATTCTATCAGATCTTTAAAGAAGAATTAATACCAACCCTCCTTAAACTGTTCCACGAAATAGAAAGGGAAGGAACTTTGCCTAATACATTTTACAAAGCCAGATTTAGAGTTGTCCCAAAACCAGGCAAAGACACCTCCAAAAAGGAGAGATATAGGCCAATCTCCATAATGAACATTGATGCAAAAATCCTCAATAAAATAATGGCAAGCTGAATTCAACAAAACATTAAAAAGATCATTCACCACAACCAAGTAGGCTTCATCCTAGGGATACAGGGGTGTTTCAACGTATGCAAATCTATAAATGCAATACACCACATTAACAGAAGCAAAGACAAAAACCACTTCATCATCTCAACAGAGGCAGAACACGCCTTTGATAAGATCCAACACCATTTCATGATAAAAACTCTAAGAAAACTATGAATATAAGGAAAGTACCTCAACATTATAAAAGCTATATATAACAAACCTACAGCCAGCATTACACTTAAAGATGAAAAAATGAAACCATTCCCTCTAACATCAGGAATGGGACAAGGATGCCCACTATCTCCACTCCTATTCAACATAGTACTAGAATTCCCAGCCAGATTAATTAGGCAAGAAGAAGGAATAAAAGGAATACAAATAGGTAAAGAAACTGTCAAAACATCCTTATTTGCAGATGATTTGATCATATATTTTAAAGACCCAAAAAACTCTACTCAGAAGCTCCTAACACCATCAACAGCTATAGCAAGGTAGCAGGATATAAAATCAACATAGAAAAATCATTAGCATTTCTATACACTAATAATGAACAAACTGAAAAAGAATATATGAAAACAATTCCATTTACAAAAGCTTAAAAAAAATCAAATACCTAGGAGTAAACTTAACAAAGATGTGTATGACCTCTACAAAGAAAACTATAAATTCCTGAAGAAAGAGATTGAGGAAGACCATAGAAAGTGGAGAGATCTCCCATGCTTATGGACTGGTAGAGTCAACATAGTAAAAATATCTATACTCCCAAAAGTAATCTACATGTTTAATGCAATTCCCATCAAAATCCCAATGACATTCATCAAAGAGATTGAAAAATCTGTTAAATTTATTTGGAAATACAAGCGACCATGAATAGCCAAGGCAATATTCAGCAAAAAGAACAATGCTGGAGGTATCACAATACCGGACTTCAAACTACATTATAAAGTAATAGCAATAAAAACAGCACGGTACTGGCATAAAAACAGACATGAAGACCAGTGGAAAAGAATAGAGGACCCGGATATGACGACACACAACTATAACCAACTTATCTTTGTCAAAGGTGCTAAAAATATATGATGGAGAAAAGACAGCCTGTTCAACCAAAACTGCTGGGAAAACTGGTTAGCAGTCTGCAAGAAACTGAAACTAGATCCATGTTTATCACCCTATACCAATATTAAATCAAAGTGGATCAAGGATCTTAATATCAGACCACAAACTCTAAAGTTGATACAGGAAAAAGTAGGAAATACTCTGGAATTAATAGGTATAGGTAAGAACTTTCTCAATGGAACCCCAGCAGCACAGCAACTAAGAGATAGCATAGATAAATGGGACTTTATAAAACGAAAAAGCTTCTGCTCAACAAAAGAAATGATCTCTAAACTGAGGAGACCACCCACAGAGTGGGAGAAAATATTTGCCAGCTACACTTCAGACAAAGGACTGATAACCACAATGTACAGGGAATTCAAAAAACTAAACTCTCCCTAAATTAATGAACCAATAAAGAAATGGGCAAGTGAACAAAACAGAACTTTCTCAAAAGAAGAAATTCAAATGGCCAAAACACTTGAAAAAATGCTCACCATCTCTAGCAATAAAGGAAATGCAAATTAAAACCACACTAAGATTCCACCTCACCCCTGTTAGAATAGCCTTCATCTAAAACACCACCAACAACAAGTGCTAGTTAGGATTTGTGGAAAAAGGAACCCTAATCCACTCCTGGTGGGAATGCAAGCTGGTACAACCACTCTGGAAAAAAATTTGGAGCTTTCTTAAAAATCTAAACATAGACCTGCTATATGAGCAGCAATCCCACTCCTGGGGATATACCCAAAGGAATGCAATACAGGTTACTCCAGAGGCACCTGCACACCCTTGTTTATTGCAGCACTATTCAAAATAGCCAAGTTATGGAAATAGCCAAAATGCCCTACTATTGATGAATGGATTAAGAAAATGTGGTATTTATACACAGTGGAATACTACTCAGCCACCAAGAAGAATTAAATCTTACCATTTGCAGTAAATGGATGAAACTGGAGAACATTATCTTAAGCGAGGTTAGCCAGGCCCACAAACCAAAAATTGTATGTTCTCCCTGATATGTGGGCTTTAGATCAAGGTCAAACACAACAAGGAGATTGGATTTTGATCACTTGATAAAGCAAGAGCACACAAAGGAGGTATGAGGATAGGCAAGAAACCCACCCACCAAAATAAGATAACATTTGATTTCCTCAGTGCAAAGAACTAATGCTGATAGATACTTTAAAGTGACAGAGGCCAAGGAGAAGGGAACCAGGAACTAGAGAAAAGGTTAGTTCGAGAAGAATTAACTTAGAAGGTAACACACATGCACAGGAAAGCAATGTGAGTCAACTTACCTGTATAGCTATCCTTATCTAAATTAGAAAAAACCCTTGGTCCCTCCTATTATTGCTTATACTCTCTCTTCAATAAAATTAAAGATAAGGGCAAAATAGTTTCTGCCTGGTAGTGAGGGGTTAGTGGGGGAGAGGATGGGGAGGAGGGAATGGGAGGGCACAGGGGGCAGTGGGATGAAATGACCCAAACATTGTATGCACATATGAATAAAAGAAATAAAGAAAGAAGAAGAAAAAAATAAAAATAAAGAAAATGATCAAATATTTGACAAATGGGAGTACATGATAAAAAGCTTCTGCACAAGAAAAGAAATGGTCATTGACTGAGGAGAAAACCCACAGAATGGGAGAAAATCCTTTTCATCTATAAATCTCACAAGGTTTTAAAACCCAGAATATATATGGAACTCAAAAAAATAACTTGCCAAAAATCAATGACTCAGTGAAGAAAGGGGCACATGAACTGAATATAACTTTTTCAAAGAAGAAGTTTAAGTGGCCAAAAACACATGAAGAAATGCTCAACGTGCTTGGCCATCAAAAAATGCAAATCAAAATCATGTTAAGATTCTACCTCACTCCTGTTAGAATGAATATTATCAAGAGAACCACCACCAACAATGTTGGTGAGCTTGTGAAGAAAATGAAATCTCATTCACTGCTGGTGGGAATGTAAGCTAGTAAACCATTATGGAAAACAGTATGGAGGCTCCTCAAAAAACAAAAAATAAAACTGCCATATGGTCCAGCAATACTCCTCCTAGGGATATACCCAAAACATTAAGTTAAGATACAATAAAAATACCTGCATATTGATGCTTAACACAGCATTGTTCACAATCACCAAACTATGGAAACAACACAGATGCTATAATTAAGAAAATGTGGTATAGAGTGGAGTTTCACTCAACCAAAAGGAAGAATGAAACCATGTGGTCTGATGGTAAAAGGATGCAATTGTAGGGCATCATGTTAAGTGAAGTAAGCCAGGCTCAGAAATACAAAGACTACATGTTTTTTCTCTTATGTGGGAGATAGACAATATAAATATAAATAATATTATGAAAAACAGGTTACTCTAAGGGGAGGTCACTAAGAAGGATGTTAAGAAGGTGAATATGGTTGATGTACATTTTTTACAAGAATGAATATAGTATTTTTAAACTTGTTGAAATCACAACACCAAGGGGCCTAATGAGACTAAGGTAGAAAAGAGAAAAATAGAGGGGATGAACCAATTTGAGCAATAATAAATATGTACATGGAAACATAACAGGGAAACTTCCTGTAGAGTTATATTAATCAAACAAAAGTACTTTTGTTCAAAAACAGAGAACAGGAAGGCAAAACAGTCTTATGTGGATTTGGTACCAGTGGGAGGGGGAGGATATAAGGAAAGGGTGAAAGAGGCTGAATGTAGTGGAAATATTATGTACTCATGCATGACAATGGAAAAAATGAGACATGTTGAAATTACCAAAATTACATCAGGAGAATTAAAAATCTCATATCTATATGAAGAAATGAGATTGGATCAACAATAAATCCTGCCAACAAAGAAAAGCACAGGACCTGACAGATTTACTTCTGAATTTTGTTAGATCTTGATAGAACAGTTAACATTAATGGCCCTCAAACTGTTCCATAAACTCTAAAGGGAAGGAATACTCCTATACTTACTCTATGAATCCAAAATTACTCTTATCTCAAAATAGGACAAGGACAAAAGTTTAAAAACATTACAATGTCATTTCCTTAATGAATATAGACACAAAAACTTTTATTATAATAAAACATATTAATTTGTTGTGTTGCCAACACATTAAAATGATCATACTCTACATAAACTTTATTTCAATCAATGGACACAGGGATGCTTCAAAATATGTGATTCAATAATGGTTGTACAGCACATAAGTAAGTAGAATTGGTCATCTCTGTTGATGCACAAATATCTGCAGAATCCAACATCTTTTCATAATAAAATTCTAAAAACATAAGAGTAGAGGGAACCTACCTTAACATAATAAAGCCTACATCTGACAAACCTGTAGGCATCATCATACTAAATGGAGAAAATCTGAAAGTCTTTCATCTACATTATGTAGGATATTCAGTACCATGTTTGAGTTCTTTTCAGGGATAATAAGACAAGAGGAAGAAAAAATTATAATACAAATAGAAAGGAACAGGTAGAACTATATCTATTTGCAGATAATATCATTCTATAGGTCCTGCCTGGGGAGTTGGTAACAATAAGAAGAGAGAGGTGGTGTGGTAAGGATGTGGAAGAGTGAACACCATGCTAATACTTTGTACACATGTATTTAATTAGAAAATGAAACCTGTTGAAACTATTCCAGGAATGAGGGATGGGAGGAATGAAGGAGAATGATGGAGGGGATGAATTGAATTATGATATGTTTGATATTTTGTAAGAACACTTGTAAATGCCACAATACACTTTTACCAAGCACAAGAAAAAAAGAAATGTCAAAAAAGTACCTTAAAACCTCCACTAGAAGACTCTGAGATCTGACAACACTTTCAACAAAATAGGAGGTTACAATTCAACATGCCAAGTAAGCAGATTTTCTGTATATCAATAACAAATATGCTAAGAAACTAATCAATGAGACAATCCCATTCATAATAGTTTAAAATAATAAATTACCTAGGAATAAACCTAAGCACAAAGGTGAAATAACTCTACAATAAACATGGCAAAACACTGAAGAAAGAAAGTGAAGATAAAACTAGAAGATGGAAAGACAGCCCATGTTCATGGATTGGCAAAATTAATATTGTGAAAATGTGTTTCCTAAAGCAATATATGGATTCAATCCCCATTAAACTTCCAATGGCATCCTTCTCAAAAGTTAAAAAACAAACAATAATAAAATTTATATGAAGACACAAAGACACTGAATAGTCAAAACATTCCTGAGTAATAAGAGCAATGATGGGGGTATCAGAATACTTGACTTCAAATTTCACTACAGAGCCAAAGAGGCAAAAACAGGCTGGAACTGGCACAAGACATACCAAAAAACCCTAAGGCAACATGACTCCTTCAAAATTCTACAATAATTTAATTTAATGATAGCAATGTGGATAAAATGCTGGAGAAAAAATTGAAAGGAATGATTTTAAGAACGGTCAACAAGGTCAAGCAGGAAATGAACAAACACTAGAATGAGTTCAAAGACAGTACAAGTAAAAATCTCATTAAATAAGGGAAAAAATGTTGGACATGAAAGGAGAATTACAGACATAGAAATTCGGAAAATATCAAATTAAATTTTTGGAAAGGAAACAATGAGTCAAATAAAATTCATTTGAAGGCCTTACCAATACTCTGGATCAACTAGAATAAAATATCAAGGCTTGAGGACAATGTAGATGAAATAGAACATTCTAACAATAATAAAGATAAAAACAAGGAAGTACAGAAGACACAGAATACAACTGGTATGTAATTAAAAGACCAAACATATTAATCATGTGCATAGAAGGAGAAAAGCAACAAGCTAAAGACAAAGTAAACATTCAATAAAATAATAGACAATGATTCCCCAAACCCAGCAAAAATGAACATCCAGGTATATCCGGCTGTTAGAACACCAAACATCAGGAACAGAAACGAACCTTCCCCTCTCATGTATTTTACTGTGATCATAGCCTTGTCTCTAATATTCTAAATCTTCTAGCACTGTCCAATGGAGTGTCTACAGGAGGTATGTATAGAAGGAGATGGATAGTAAGAGCATCAATAAAAAGGAGTTCTAGTGAACTGCATTTCCCAAAACTAAGAAGTATAGTTGAAGGTTTACCAATCTCAAGAGAAAATATTTTACTTGTAAATATGAGGATTCAAAAAATGTATACAGGGTGATGCATATTTATTTCATTTTTCAACAAATACTGTTTTCCAATGGTATTCAACTAATGAAGAGCTGCAAAATCAAACATTTGTATGAGATTGTCTTTTCCTAGGTCACTCAGAGGCTCTAGAATGTCAGACTGGACTCTGTATTGTTTCTGTCCATGTATCCCTGTTCAGAGTTCTTTGGGAATCACCTCATCATTGTGGCATTCCCTCTGCATGAAAACATTGAGAGGACAATCTATGCACAAATTTCATGATAGTCACTGCCTTTGGGGAACAGGTCTGTGGAGAATGGTATCTTGTAAGGAGTACAATTATTAGTAAAGACACTTCAAAATACAGTTTTAAGACAAGCATTATTAATGACATTAATATAGATAGTTGGTATTATTGTCATTGATTATAAGTATTGTTAATTAGTTATTTTGTAAAAGCCATGAATTATTAAAAGTCAATGGATTTTAACTTTTACATATGGGGAAAATAATAACAGTCTTCATATGAAGATATTCATTCTATCCTTGAGCTACCTTCCTAGCACCATTTCCTGAATAGGTCATAAGATGAGCTATTAGATTTGAGTTTACTTTGCAGAGCTGAAGTAAGAGTATTGCAATCCATGAAAGACTAGCATGAAAATTATTTTTTTTATTTTATCATTTTTATATTTATTTATATGTGTATACATTGTCATTCCCCTGCCCCCCGCTTCTGGGCAGAACCTATTCTGCCTTTCTGTTGTCTGATTTTGTTGAAGAGAAAATTAAGAGATAATAATAAAGACAGCGTTTTGCTAGTTTGAGGTAAAGATAGCTATTCAGAGAGATTCCTAGTATTGCTTCCATGCACATGTGCATTTCAACACACATTGGTTCATCTCTATCAGACCACTTCACTAATTCCTGGTCCCCTTCCCATAGTGGCCTCAGTCAGTTTAAGATAACTATATTCCCTCCTCTACAGTAAGCACATCAAAAACATTGAAGTTTTAGCTTTCCTTCTCTTATTTCTCCCTTGCGTATTCTTCCCTTAGTGTGTGACACATGTCCAATAATACTACTGCATTCATTTAGGTCTATAATCCACATATTGGGGCGAACATGTGATTTTTTTCCCTTCTGAGCCTGACTAACATTGCTTAAGATGATGTTCTCCAGTTCCATCCATTTACCTGCGAATGACAAAATTTCATTCTTCTTTGTGACTGAGTAAAATTCCATTGTGCATAAATACCACATTTTCTTAATCCATTCTCTGGTGGTAGGTCATCTGGGCTGTTGTATTAAATTTTTTAAGGAGGTATACAGTTCTGACTGAGTTCTGGAGTGTCAAGATTCCCAATAGTTGAAGTGCTTAACCATCAATAAGAGAGTTTATGGTCAGAACAAAATGAAGAAGTCTTTGCTCATAGGCAGTCATTTTGAAAGCTCTGAGAAATAGTTCACAATATAAATATTTTCTTGTGTTCATCCTCATCATTCTCACCTTTCAACTTCATAATCTTATAGGACCACTAAGTTAATATGCTAGTGGTCTCCAATTTCCAGTATCATGGCTAAGTTGCTTCTGGAAAGTAGAACCTGGGTCAAAGGAAATCTGACTGAAATAAGGCTATTAAAACCCCAAGCACAAAAATGAAAATTCCAATGTGATCTTTGATAAAACCAATTGTTAATTTTATGTTCATGTTAAAGAAACATGTACTTCCACATTATTGTTGCACTGGAGGTACATTGTGACATTTACCAAAGTTATTACAACATACCATAGTTGAATTCACCTCCTCCATCATTCTCCTTTATCCCCACTTCCCCATTCCTGGAATAGTTACCACATGTCTCATTTTTTATTCTGATGCATCAGTATAAAATAACCAACATATTCACCCTCCTACTTTACATTGTTTATGGTGGCAAATTATGGGTGTAACAAATGTTAGATTTCAAATCACTTTTCATTGCATTTTTCCATTGCCATTAATTACATTGAAATTGTTGGGCAACCATTAACATTGTCCATATACAAAAAGGTTCATATTACCAAATTGAATTTTTGTACCGTTTTGAACACATTTCATTTCTCTATACCCACAATTCTTCTGTGAAACATGGTGAATATTCGAAGCCATAAAATTACAAGAATTATATGGATGGGAGGCATGATTTACAGTTCTAGATATTGATTTTTGTGATATTTTTGCCATCTGCATACGCCAATTGAATTTCTTAGCACCTGACGTTAGCCTTTCCTGTGTGGAGCCTCCTCAAGGTGTTGATAATATCCCTATTTCTTAGACTATAGATGAATGGATTCAGCATTGGAGTGACAATTGTGTACATCACTGAGGATGCCATATTCTGTCTGAAAGACTGTGATACAGATGACTCAAGATATACACCAATGGCTGTTCCATAAAATAAGCAAACAACTGACAGGTGAGACCCACAGGTAGAAAATGCTTTATACCTGCCACCCAATGATGTGATTTTCAGAATAGAGGAAATTATTTTATAGTAAGAGATGAGTATTATCGAGATGGGGAGAAAGCCAAATATACCATCAACCAAACATGTGATTATGGTTTTAGCAAAGGTATCAGAGCAGTCAAGATTAAGGATTTGAGCGGGTTCACAGCAGAAACTTGAAATTTCCACTTTCTTGAAGAACATAAACTGTAAGACAATCAAATTATGCAACTGGGAGTCTAACATACTAATGAAAAATGATGCCAAAACCAGAGAGGCACAGAGGCGAGGGTTCATAATGACTGGATAATGCAGGGGGTGGCAGATGGCCACAAACCTGTCATATGCCATCACAGTCAGAAGCATGTCCTCCATACATCCAAAAACAATAACAAGAGACATTTGTGTTAGGCAGCCCAAGTAAGAGATGACTCTGTTGTGAGTTTGGATGTCCGTAATCATCTTTGGGACTGTGGTGGAGATGAAACAGATGTCAGTTAATGACAAGTTGGACAGGAAGAAGTACATGGGGGTGTGGAGGTTGGAGTCAATAATGACAGCCAGAATGATGATCAGGTTCCCAACCACTGTGACCAGGTACATGAACAGGAACAGCACAAAGAGAAAGGGCTGCAGATCTGGATCTTCTGAGATTCCCAGGAGGTGGAATTCTGAGACATGTGTGAGATTGAGTTCTCCTACACTTCTCGCACACCTGGAGAAATGGAAAGTTAGGACTAAGATTGTGATTTAAGTGGTAAAATGTCTGCCTAGCAGGTATGAATTCCTGAGTTCAAAATGAAAAGGGACAGTTAAAGAAATAAGAAGGACCATGGAACTCTGTATGTGTTTCAAATTCAAGTTATTAACACACAATAACTTTTTAAAAAGGTGAATCTGGCCAAGTTGATTAGGTCAAATCTGTAACGCTAGCTACTTGGGAAACAGAGACTGGGAAGATTCCACTATAAGGCCAGCCATAGAAGAAAGTTCTTGAGACCCCATCTCAATATTTTTGAGTTGTAACAAAATCAGTTTCCTAGAAGTGTTGAGCTCTTGGTGTCTGTCATTATTTTCTTCTATACACTCCTAATTTAGGCACTTACTGAATTGTTACAAGACTAGGAACATTGGAGATCATAAATCTTAGATCATAACACACACTCTCTTATGAAAACAGAGTCTTTTCCATTAAAGAAGAAGTCATTGTAATTAAATGATGTTACAAAGCATTTAGTTGAACCTATTTTTATCATAAGACACTAGAACTAATTTTGTTAACTTAGGATACTTATAAACATTCTTTAAGAGCTGGACTTCATTATCAGAGCCCTAAATTAAAATTTGACAGTTAATAATCAAATGGTGTTGTGTGCCATTTATGTACTAGGTGTTTTTCATCATTCTGTGTTTTCTGATTCTTTTCCGTCAAGGATTTAAGAGCTTACTAAAATTTTGTTTTTTAAACCTACTTTATATATAATTCCTATCCTTAACTTTAGTAAACTTGAACCTTCACAACTTTTATAAATTATGGCTTAATTTAACATACACTATACTATACACTCACCACTAATATGCAATGGTACACATTGTAACTATTAGTTATTTAAAAACTATAAAATACAAGAAGCATCTTTAAAGTTTCTTCAATTTTTTTCAGATTTATTTGCATCAGGAACACAATGTCAGTAATATATCTCACATGTTACATAGCTCTTTTATTCTTTTTTCTTGATTATTCTATTATAGCACAAAAACATTGCTCAGTTTTTTTTCTTATTATCACACTTCAATATTACAGTTTATGTTTTGAGAGCTGGGGTGTAGTTCAAGTGGTGGAGTACCTGTCTAGGAAGTGCAGGACTCTGAGTTCAAACCCAGTTTCACAAAAAGATTTCAGAACCAAGGAAATCCTCTAACTCTAGTTTTCAGTGCAATCTTTAGTATAATTTGTATTTAATAATATTTCATGCCAATCTTTCCTTATACACACATTTCAGTAGTGTACTTTGGCTGTATAAAGGAAACTGTCACAAATTGTTTAGTCAGGGTACAGTAAGATCTAAGTAATCAAGAATGCAAGACAGAAAATTATATGAAATAATGTCAACACACCTATAAATAATGTAATTACTCCTTATCTGTTTATGGGAATATTAATTTCCTTCTTTACCTGGTGGTGGTAAGAGGTTGTAAGAATATATTAAACTGTGTAACTAGCAGTTCTCAATTGCACTTTTTAAAATACTCAACTGTGGGTATTTCAAATTATATTGATACTTTGGCCAGAAAAAAACATTTTATCATATTAACTGTATTTGAAGTTCTTGTTTTACTAGCCCACAGGTGGAAATCACTGTCTTAGAATATTTCTGAACATGTAGAAAATGCTTCATGAATGTAAACTAATATTGTTGTCAATATTACATACTATTTGTATTAAATATAAGCCTTTCATAGCATTTGCATTACAACTAATTTTCTATAGACCTGATAAATTACCCATGAAATTTATGTTCTTGGTATTTTTGTATTACTTTATTAAACCTCACAAATTTTCATAAGGGAATTATTTCCATTAATTTGGTGGATAGATTTTCTTCTCAATATTTCCATGTCAGCATTTATTAATTTGTTCATGAACAATTTTTCTACAAAAAACTTGCCTGAAAAGAAGTTCATATTTATGAAAGTAGTAAAGAAAGAACATCCATTACCCATCAATTTTCTTGTTAAATCACCAAATTGTTTTAAGTCTCTGTGGAGAACATATATCTGTGTGTCATATCCTGTTTCTCAAAAATCATTGACAGGTATTTATAGAGATTAATAGAATTTATTATAATTTGTACATGTACAAAATACATCATGTATTTCTCATATTCATCTCCTTGTGATACTTTACATTACCAGATATTAAGATATCATTGAACTTGTAACTTCATGATTATAACAATCTTTTGAAACTTTCTGTGTTTTCTTTAGGTAAAAGAATGGAAAATTTCTATGCAACATATCCAGGAGGTACAGTTCTTTTAGCTCCACCAAATAATACATATTAAAATTTACTATTACTTGTCTAGTTTTCTTTTCAGAATTCAAAATGAGTCAGAGTCATCTGTACTATTTTTCTTGAGATATACCATCACAAACATTTACATTTTATTCAATGATAATCACTTTATGACATCACAATAGGAAATTTCATCTGGTATGGGGAATCGTATTTTCATTTGTCTGCCAGAGAGTAGATGGTTCCTACCGATGAGAATCAGAAGCTGATTTCTTACCAACATTGATCTGGTAGTACCTGCAGAATGTATGAGAGTGTCTCTATCTCTCTTTCTTCGAGCAGCCTAAGGGAGAAGAACCCCATTTATGCAACATGTATGACACATAAGGGAAGCATGACACTAAATATATATTGATATATATTTCCTAAAAAATAGTGCATTCAGTCATTATACAAATAGCAAGATTATTGATGAATACAGTTTTAAAGAGCACTGCAGAATGGATTGATGTGAAGCTCTTTAGTGTTTCACCCAAAGGCATAAGGTTTAACTGTACCCTTCTCTTTTGTTGATTTTTCTTTATTTCACCATAAAATATTTGCTGTGTTTTAAATTTTATTGTGTAGACATTATCAAATCTATTGTAAGATGTTTTGTCCATGGTATAGACAACATCCAAATCTATTTTATCTTGTCTCTAATTCTAAGAGAAATTTCAGAGAGAGATCAAAGTGAGGACAGAAAAATGCCAAGTATGTTGAGGTCACATTGATATATATTGTGCACCAAGGAAAGGTCTATTCAAGGAGTAACACAGATTCTTATTTTCCTGGCTCTTTTGTGACAAAAGATTCTACACTATAGGTTGTGGAGAATCAGAACTAAATGAAAGTTTGCTCTTGAAATATGTGCATATAATTATACAAAGACAAAAACAATCTTGTTGTACAGATAGGAAAATTATAACTTCAAGTCAAAGGATATTTTTCTTGAATGTTATAGATATTAATCTTATCGGTATTGATAATATCTGCATTTTATGTAGCCCTTAGGTTAAATACACATCACACATTAACAATACAAGGTTCACTCACTGTCTGTTTAATCCTTGCTCAATACATTTGTCTAAGTTCTAACTCAACCTGTGGGAAAATTCTGACTTTCAGAGTAATAGACAAACTTCCCCATGCAATAATAAGTGGGGCTGGAAGGCTCCAAAATAGATTATCATACTCTGCTTCTGAGCCAACAGAAAGTTTTAAGAGATCCAGAAGTCACAACCACAGGTACAAATGAGGTGCATTTAAAAATTCTTTCCAGGTTCTTGCAAGGGAATGAAGCGATGATATGACATTATATCTCCTTTTGAGAATAAATGAACTGATTGAAGAGATGGTGGGGGATGTTGACAGTAGCAAAAGTATCCTGGGGTAGTTTGTCATGTTTTCTCATTCTGTGATCTTGGTCTGTGATCTATGGTTGTCCTTTCTATAGTGGACTCAGGTGGTGCCACCCACTGTTCTGTTATGTCATCTACCAGGAATCTCAAAAGGAGAACAGGGAGCAAGGGGACTCTTCCTGAACTGGCAGGGAGAAGAAATGGATGCTGGAGTACTCCAGGTCTTCAACCTGCCAATATTTTCCTGATATGAGGCTCTCTGTTTTAAATCAGACAGCTCAGTTTAAACAAGGCTTCTGTTTTATTTTTTAACCTAACAATGTAAAACAAGCTATATAATAATTTGCACCATCATTTTCTCTACAATAATCACTTAATTATTCTTTTACTTATTATAAGAATCATTTAATCATTCTTTTAATTTTTGTGATACTTGGGTATGAACTTGTGAGGCTTTCTAGGCACATGTTATCCCACTAAAGCAACACATCCAGCTCTGTTGGCTCTGGGTATTTTTGAGATAGGATCTCACTTTACTTTGGCCAGCCTGCTTGCATACTTCTATTTAGGCTTCTTGCATTAGGAATGACAAGCACATGCCACCATTCATAGCTTTTTATGTCAAAACTGTATCTCATGAACTTTTTGCCTGGGTTGCCCTTAATCCACAATACTCCCAGTCTCTGCTTCCTTATTAACCAGGAATACAGGCATGAAGGACTGGTCCCTGCATAATATGGGTAATTATAACAAGAGGAAAATGAAGCATATGAAAGTTGACAAGCTACTTAGAACACATTTTCAGTGCCTGTAACTTAGAAAGCCCCAAGTTTATTATGATATGGTTACTGTCATCTTCATTATCTTCATCAATATCACTCTTATCTTCTTTAAAATCTTTTTGCAGCGTTAAGGAAAGAGATAAAAGGACCCATTTTCTGCTTTTTGGGGTCTGACTATAGAATCTTATGGGGAGAAATCACACTGAGAGTAGGATTTCTGCTAGTGTCACCACACCAAGTATAAAAACTTCACGGTATTAGTTCCTCTATTTGTGTACCCAGACTGTCATGTTTGTCCTCATGATGAGGATGTGATACTTTTAAATGGTCTTTTAGCTCAGTACTCACTGTGTTGAGCCAGTTCTCTTCTGGGCCATAATGAAGAAGTGCAAGTCTGAAGACCTTACCATGGTGGAGGTCCTAGGACATCTCAGATTTTGTCTTCAGGACTGATACATATAGTGATAGTTAGGTCTCCCTGATGCAGACAAATATGGAGGAGGATACTTACATAGGTCCACATGTACTGGAGGTATCAGTCCTCAAGGCTGGAAGGACAGGATCGTTATGGTCTTTTTTGACCTTGGAGGCTCAATGCACAGGGGCCATAATTAGTCAAATTGGTCCAAGTTCCAGCAATCTCTAAGGAATTCCTAACACTAATATAAGAAGAGAGAAGAAAATGAATGTCCACAATAAGATTGGGCTTTTCTAATCAGGTAAAGATTGTGTGTACTCCTACCTTCTTTCCTTCATATAAATATTCATATATATTTATATTATATATAAACATATATTCATGATATACATATATAATATGAATACAGATATGATTCATTTTCTTTTTATATCCATATTTATTTGGGAAATACCGGTAATAAACTTACTGTTTTAACCATATTAAGTTCACATATCAGTGACATTAATTCCATTCACAATTTGGGGAAAACTATCAACATAATACATCTTTAGAAACTTTTAATTTTTCCATACTGAAAATGTATACTCTTGGTTTTTAGAACTTACTCTTCACCAATCAAATCCGACCATGATGAATGTACTGTGAAACATGGTGGAATTAAGACCCTGCAATTGCAAAAATGATGTGAAAAATTGGCATGCTTTATAAGACCATATAGTAAGTTTCATTGTTTTTCCCAACTATATTCTAAATGGATGATGGAGGCTTAAGAGAAGTTCTGCTATTGATCCTCCTCAGGGCAGTTTGAATATCTGTTTTCTGCAGACTATAGCTGCAGGTATACAGCATAAGATGATCACAATGGGAAACGTTGAGACTGCCACATTTTCTGGGAGAATATGATACAACTGAGTCAAAGTACATTCAAAGTCTTCTTTCATAAAGTATGTAAGAAACTGAGTAATGCAATTGACACATGGAAAAGGCTTTATACTTCCCTCCTCAGAAAGGAGAGAATGATTTTATATTAAAAGGAAAGAGTTGGGTACTGGTGGCTCACACCTGTAGTCCTAGCTACTTCAAAGGCAGAGATAAGTAGGATTGCTTTATGAGGACAACCTATGCAAATAGTCTGACAGACACTATCTCAAAAATACCCAACACCAAAAAGGGCTGGTGGAGTGGCTGTAGTGGTAAAGCATCTACCTTATACCTTGAGTTCAAATCCCAGTACTACCAGAAAATATCCCTGAGATAGGTAAACCATTGAATCAGCAACATAATTCACTGTTATTTTTGAAGTTTTTAAAACCGGTAAGATCAATAAATTGGGAAGTTTGACAAAAATAAACGTAACTTTCCATGACTTTGAAGTAGATAAATTGTAAGAGAATCAAAACTTGTGTGGCTGAGCATCTGAAAGTCTAAACAATAAATACAGTACATGTAGTAAGGCATGGAATGAGAGATGGCAAAAATGATCAGAGTAACAAGCATGATATCCATACATACAAAAACCAGAAAAAGAGACATCTGTGTCCGGCAACTGACATAAGAGATGATTCTGCTATGTCAATGATTATCTTTGGCACAGTGGTGAAGTTGAAACTGATGTCTTCCAAAGATGGTTTTAGAGGAAGAAGTACATGAGGGTGTGGAGGTAGGCATAGAACTGATGGCCAGGATGATGTGCACGTTCCCAAGAACTGTGATCAGATACATGCAAAGGAATGGTTGTTTAAAGTCTGGGTCCTCTGTGAGGCTCATGAATTGGAATTCTGAGGCATTCGTTTAATGGACATATGTTGAAATACAACATAGATTAGGGAAAAGGAAGAAAACAAACTGGCAGTTGGCACTTTTTATATATTCTGTATCTGTCTATCCAACAAGTAAATTTTTCACTTTTGATTCCATTTACCCTCAACAGTATTTCTAAGTTGTGACAAACCCAACCCTCACAGAATGTATGCATTATTGGTTTCTGTGGTTTTCATCTTCTTTTATAGATGCCTAGTTAGGTACACTCAACTGAACCATGTTAGAAGATGAGAAACATTACAAAGAACAAGTCTATGATTACAGTACATTATAGCATGCTCTTTTCAGAAAAAAAGAAAGAATTGTAACAGCCTTCCATTTGTAAGAAAAATAGTTATAATTAAAGGATATTAAGAGCAGTTATGTGAGTTTTAACTGGGGAGACTATGTGTGGAAAGCAGTTGGAATGCAAGGGTGAAAGCAGTTGGAGCGCAAGGGTGAAAGGAGTTGCTAAATGGGTGTGAATGTGACGGAAGTGCTTCCTGTTGCATGCATGCAAATAGAATAATGAAACCAATTAAAATTTAAATGAGGAGAGGTAAGAAAGGATAAAGGAGGAGTGAATTTTTAGAAATTATATTATCATAAATTAATTGTATAAAGGGATTTTATCTTTACATCATATTATGTACTTTGTTAAATCCTCCTCATGTATATTACTTTCTTAACCACCCCCTCTCCTCTCAACTGTTTTTTTCAAAAACAGTTTTGGTGGTTTTCCTTGTCCTATTTTCATGGATGTATGTAATGTGCTTGCATAATATTCACCCCCAACCAAGTCACCTGCTCCTTTTCCCATCTTCCCACCTTTTGGTTCCCCCACAATCATTCCATTATTGAAATCATGTCATATTGTTTTTTGGTCTAGATTTCACATATGAGTGAAAACATGTAATATTCATGCACATTATGTGGGTATGGAAATATCACAATGAAATCACTATGTGTAAAGTAATAACTGCTAATAAAATAGTACACTGGCATTGCTTTGTTGTTTGTAAAATGATACGATCAAAAGTAAACCCATAGAACCCGATACTATTTTATATAGATTAAAAAATATCAGTATCTTAGAATAAAATATGCAAGTATTTAAAAATTATCCTATTTTTGTTGTTCTGAGTGTACATTGTGACTTTTACAAAAGTGCTTACAATGTGTCATAGGTGAATTCATCCCCTCCATTATTCTCCTTTATCTCTCCCTCCCCCATTCCTGGATTAGTTTCAACACGTCTCATTTTTTCATTTTCATACATAGGTGCATAACATTTACTTATATCCACTCTCCTAAACCATTTCCTTATACCCCCTCCTCGCCTGGTACCAATCCCCAGACAGGACCTGCGCTACCTTTCTGTTGTCTGGTTTTGAAAAAAAGGCATTCTGTTTAAGATAGCTATATTTCATTTTGACAATTTCTTACATGTGTATGATAACACAAATTGTCATATATTATTATCCCCTCAATTTTTCTCCTTTCTCCCTTCGTTTCCTTCTTATAGTGATTTCAACAGGTTTAAAAATTCTACAATTTTTCTTGTATAAAAAGTACATTAACCATATTCCCTTTCTTAACTTCCTTGTTTTACCCTTCCTCTTCCATTAATAACTTCTCCTTAGTGTAACCTGATTTCATAATATTGCTTATATTTGTATGGAGTCTATCTGCCACATATGAGAGAAAACATGTGACCTTGGTCTCTCTGAGCCTGGCTTACTTCACTTAACATGATGTATTCCATTTACCTTCAAATCCCATGGTTTCAATCTTATGCATGGTTGAATTAAACTCTATTATATATATATATATATATATATATATATATATATATACTATACTACATATATGATATATATATAGTATAGATATGATTTATTTGTATATCATATAAATATATATGATTTTTATATGTACAAATTTATATGATACATATTTCACATATTACATATTTGTAATCTATTCATCAGCTGTAGGGCATTTGGGTTACTTCCATAGCTTGGCTGTTGTGAGTTGTGCTGCAAAATACATTGGTGTGTCAGTATCTCTGTTGTCTCCTGACTTAACACTCCTTTGGATAGATGGAAGGAGTGGTATTGCTAGATCATATGGCAGTTCGATTTTTGGCTTTTTGAGGAGTCTCTATACTGTTTTCCGTAGTGGTATCACTAATTTAAATTCCCACCAATAGTATATGAAGTTTCCTTTTTCCTACATCCTCACCAAAAAATATGCAAGTCTCAAATGAAGCAGCCCTATAGATATTATTTTATTGTAAAAAAAGAGGCAAACAATTTTGACTCAACAATATTTTAAAAACTGTGTAACAGTGAGTACTGCATTATCTGAGCTGTAAGTAAGTTTTATGGTTCAGAGTAAGAAGGTATATGTGCCTTGTACCTACTGTAGGTTTTGTCTTCCTAGGAATTTATGATTTTCTTCTTTTGCAATATGAAAACCTTGCCTAAAAGTTATTTGTCATTTAAAATTTTGCAATGACATCACTAATATTTGGATTTAATGGGCTTTAAATTTGATGGTTTTGTTAAATGCACATAATCAATAACATCACTGACCACAAATATGGCAATAGTACACATTGCAACTGTTGATTATTTTTTAAAAATTAATCCTAAAAATATATTTAAATGTTTAAATTTATACAGCATTGTTTATGTCAATGTAATAAAACCTCAGTAAAACATTTGGTGTGAGACATAGCACTTGCTTTTTAATTCTTCTTTGGTGTGCTTTGGTGGCCTACAATTAGTTCTCCATTTTTTTTCTGATCATAAACTCTCATTTATGGTTGACAACTTTGGCAACTAGAAATTTTCGAACTCCAGTTTTTCTCCATAGTTGCCTTTAGATACAAGAGTTTTTCACCTCAATCCCTTCAGATGCATGGGTTGCAATACTTTTACTTCAGCTCTATGGAAATTCAGGTTTATTATTTATTTATTGGGGGAAGGTTTCTGGGATTCAGCTCTGTGACAGAACACTACCTAGCATGTGCAAGTTCATGGATTCAATTTCCAGTTCAGTGGGGTGGGCAGAAGAATATAATTGAAAATGAAAAAGATAAGATTGCAGGAAATACATAAAGGTAGTCTACTCATTTATAAAATGTGGATAATAATTACTTCACTTACAGGGTTGTTATAAAAGGCATATATGGAACTCTTTAAAATGCATACTCTAGTGGTTCATAACCTCACTTATAAATATATTTGCCTGTGACTATTTATAGTATATATCTAGTCAATAATGCCAGCTCCGTATATTAAAATCATTTAACAGTGTTTGCTTTACAACTGATATTTTACAGAAATTTAAATTATTATTCATGGAACTCTACTAATGGTATTCTACAAGATTCTTTTATCCTGAACATGTGTTCTCCAAATGCAATGACTGTCACAAATTTGTGGATAGATTTTCCTCTCAATGTTCCCATGCCAATATTGATTGCTTTTCTAAAAAACTTGCTTAAATGAACTTGATGCTAATCTAAACAGTTTACACCACAACATTTGTTGTTCCTAAATGTAGTGGTTTACAAGGAATGTGGATTAAGTCTCTCTGTGAGTTACATGCATATACTTCAAATGTTTTGACTGGAGCACTGAATTACCTGAGAAAGGGACATGATTTGGTCTGTAATTTTATGATTGTGATAATCTTTTCAATATTCTTGTGGTTGTGTTCCGATCATACATGTGAGAATTTCCAGATGAAGTATGGATGGAGGATAGATATTTGAGTTCTAACAATTGAGGCATGTACAGTCTCACTATTGATCATTTACGTTTTTGTCCCAATAAAATACCATACCTTATGAAGTGTATCATCCTACTCTTAAGATAAAGATTTATTACAAACACGTATGTAAATGCCAATACAAGTATGATATGCTCATAAAAAAAGGAAAAAAGAGAAATAATAAAATTATCTAGTGTAAACTATAAAAAACATCTCAGCTGCATGTCTGCTGCCTCACACTATATACAGAATGTTCATAAATCTTCCATTCTTTGTTCTCATACTGCTTTACAGATATAGAGAGAATAATGCTCTATAGTGTATACACATAAAGGAGTTTAGTACTTAAATATTTCATCATATGGGATTTTTTCAAAATTATTTTTAAAAACATTTTATCAACATACATTATTTGTACATGGGTTTTATTATGAAATTTCCATACATGAATATGACATACCTTGGTTAGATTCATCCCCACCATTATTCTCCCTCATTCCCACCCACACCCTGTAATACAGGACCTGTATTATGTTCCTACTTTCCATTTTTAAATGGCATACTCATAGTCACCTATGAGTATACTGTGTGTCATAGGTGACTATACAACATTACAAAGAACAAGTCTATGATTACAGTACATTATAGCATGCTCTTTTCAGAAAAAAAAGAAAGAATTGTAACAGCCTTCCATTTGTAAGAAAAATAGTTATAATTAAAGGATATTAAGAGCAGTTATGTGAGTTTTACCAGAACCATTTTTGAAGAGATTATGCTTTGAAAAGGCTGTATGTCTTGTGGTCCTTTGTCAAAAAGGATTTATGTCTGGGTTGCCTATTCCATTTCATTGGTTTTCGTGTCTCCTTTGTGTCAATACCATGATGTTTTTATTTCATTGTAGTATAGTTTGAAGTCAGCTATTGTGATACAATAGTATTGCTCCTTTTGCTCAGGATTTCTCTAGTTAATCAAGGTCCTTTGTGATCCATATTAACTTAAGGAATGTTATTTCTATCTCTGTGAAAACGTCATTGAAATTTTGATGGAGATTCCACTGAAAATATAAATTTCATTTGGTAGGACAGCTATTTTCTCAATATTGATTCTACAGATTCACAAATAATATTGATTCACAAACATGGGAGTCTTTTTCATTTTCTGATGCCTTCTTCAATTTCTTCCTTCAGTGACTCATTGTTGTTTTTGTAGAAGTCTTTCATGTTTTTTGTTAAGTTATTCCTAGGAATTTTATTTTCTGAGACTATATTGATTGGGATTGTTTTCCTTATTTCTATCTCAGTCTGTTCATTGTTATTATATAGAAAAGTTGCTGTTTTTTTGCATATTGATTTTTGTATCCTGATACTTTGCTGTTTATGTTTATTCATTTTTTGTGGTACTGGGGTTTGAACTCAGGACCTACACCTCAAGCCACTCCACAACCCCTTTTTTGTGGTAGGTTTTCTTGAGATAGAGTCCTGTGAACTATTTGCCTGGGCTGGCTTTGAATTGCATTCCTCCTGATATCTGTGTCCTGAGTAGCTAGGATTACAGGAGTGAGCCATGGGCACCTGGTCTTTGCTGTTTATAATGCCAAAGAGACTTCAGTTGACTTTTTAGGGTCCTTTAGGAATAAGATGGTATTATCTACAAATAGGGGTACTATGACCTCATCATTTGTAGTTTGAATCCCTTTTATTTCTTCGTCCTGTCTTATTGCTCTGGCCAGGAATTAATAATATAGTGAGTAAGAGTGACTCTATTGAGATAAGTGTGTGATTTTTGACCTTTTATTTATATGTTGCATTGCATTTATCCATTTGTATATGAGTAGCTATCACTGCATTCCTGGAATGAAGCAGACTTGATTATAGCATGTGATGTTTTTGACGTATTCTTGAAGTTTGTTTGCAGTATGTTATTGAGAATTTTTGTACCTATTTTCATTAAAGGGATTGACTTATAATTCTCTTTTTCATTGCATGTTTGACTAGTTTTTGAATGAATGTAGTATGGCCTTAGTAGAGTAAGTTTGGTAGTGTTCCTTCCCTTTCTGTTTCCTGGAAAAGTTTGGGGAGTGTTGGCATCACATCTTCTTTAAAGGTCTGGCAAATTTTGGCAGTGAATCAATTGTGACCTGGACTTTTCTTTTTTGAGAGAGACTACTGCAGCTTTATTCTCATTGCTTGCCATACATCCATTTATGTGCTTTATATCCTCATCATTCAATTTTTGGTTGGACAAATGCATGAAGAAATTTATCCATTTCTTCTAGACTGTTCAGTTTATTTGAATGTTGATTGTTTTCTTTGTTTATTTTATCATGTTTACATTTACTCACATGTGTACACATTGTTTGGGCCACCTTTCCCCCTACTCCCCCTCATTTTCTGAGTAGAACTGGTTCTGCCCTCTTCTCCAATTTTGTTGAAAAGAAAACATAAGAGATAATGAGAAAGACATACTATATTTCTTAGTTTGAAATAAAGGTCACTATAGAGAGAAATTCCTAGCATTGGTACCATGCACATGTGTATTGCAACCCAGTTGGCTCAGCTTTACCATATCTTTTCACTACTTCCTAGTCACCTTCTCATAGTGGCCGCTACCAGTTTAAAATTACTATATTCACTACTCTACAGTGAGCACATCAACCACATTCAAGTTTTAGGTTTCCTTCCCTTTCCCTACTACTCCTGGTGAATTTCACTTAAAAGGATATTTTCCAGCTTCAACCATTTAGTTGTGAATGACAAGTTTTCATTCTTCTTTGTGGCTGAATATATTTCCATTGTGTATAAATACCACATTTTGTAAATCAATTCATTAGTACTAGGGATCTTAGCTCTTTCCATAGCTTGGCTACTGTGAATAGTGCTGCAATAAACCTGGGAGTGCAGGTGCCTTTGTAATAACCTGAGTAACATTCCTTCAGATATTACTAGATCATATAACAGATCTGTGTTCAATTTTTTAAAGAACATTCCATATTATTTTCCAAAATGGTTGTACTTGCTTGCATTCCCACAAGCAGTGTTGAGGGTTACTTTTTCCCTGCATGCTCACCAACATTTATTGTTAGTGGTATTCTTTTTTTAAACATTTTTATTCATTTATATACATGTGCATACATTGTTTGGGACATTTCTCCCCCTGGCCCCCGCTTCCTACCTCTACACCTCACCCCCTAACTTCCAGGCAGAACCTGTTCTGCCCTTTCCTCCAATTTTGTTAAAGAGAAGACATAAGCAATAATGAGAAAGACAAAGCATTTTTGCTAGTTGAGATAAGGATAGATATACAGAGAGATTCCTAGCATTGCTTCCATGCACAGCTGTGTTACAACCTAAGTTGACCTCTGTAGCTTTAAGGTTATTGTATTAGGTCCTCTGCAGTGGGGACATCAGACACTTTTCACATTTTGGGTTTCCTACCCATCCCTATACCTCCCATATGCTCGCCCCTTAGCATGTGATCCAGTCCAACCACATTTCTGTATGTGCTCTAGATCTAAAGTCCACATATAAGAGAGAACATAAGATTTTTTGTCTTCTGAGCCTGGCTGACCTCATTCAGAATGGTATTTTCCAATTCCATCTATTTACTTGAGAACAATAAGATTTCATTCTTGTTCATGGCTGAGTAAAATCCCATTGTGTATAAATACCACATTTTCTTAATCAATTCATTTGTAATGGGACATCTTTGGCTGACATCAGTTTCATTTCCACCAAGGTCTCAAGGATGATTACAGAAATCAAAATTTGCAATGGAGTTATTTTCTATGTGGTCTCCCTGACATAGGTGTCTATTAAAATCAGCACGTGTGTATGACACGGTTCTGACTGTGATGGCCTGTCACTAGTTTGTCAGCTGTCATCTCCTCTAGCGTTGCACATCATTGAATATCCCCTTTGTGGCTTCTAAAATCTGCTATCTTTTTTAGATAGATTTTTGGACCCTCAACTGCACAGGTAGGATGATTTTAAATACTTCAAGGATGTAAAATTTGCAATTTCTTCTGTGACACTGTTCAATTTTTAATCTTGTATATTTTAACATCATCAGGCACTATTTTGTATGTACACCCTATCTTTTTTTTTCTTTTATTATTCATATGTGCATACAAGGCTTGGTTCATTTCTCCCCCCTGCCCCCACCCCCTCCCTTACCACCCATTCCTCCCCCTCCCTCTCCCCCCCCTCAATACCCAGCAGAAACTATTTTGCCCTTATTTCTAATTTTGATGTAGAGAGAGTATAAGCAATAATAGGAAGGAACAGGGTTTTTGCTGGTTGAGATAAGGATAGCTATACAGGGCATTGACTCACATTGATTTCCTGTGCGTGGGTGTGTACACCCTATCTTGGATGCGTCTTATTTGCTATAAAATTATTTCTTCCATTTTCATAATCTCATCACCAGGGGGAGACATACAGCCTCTACACCTGTGTGTCACACTTTCAGTTACTTGCTCACTTTATGGAGATAGCATTAGACTGCACTTGACTGTGCTGTAAATCATTGTCTCAAAAAGAGTGTGGTGGGCTCAATGTTATCCACTGTTGTCTCCTTGTGCTGTATCCCCTCATATAAAATCTGATGAATGAAGACATCCAAAGTGCTCTGTGGAGGCTCCATAGTGCAATGGTCTAATATCAGGACCTGTGACATTTATTTGACGTGTAGTTTTTAAAAGCAATAAACCTTAACATCTAGACTTAAATCCACGTTTTTGGTCACATTACTCTTTAATGTTTTCACATTATTTGTCATGATTTTTCATAGTGGAATGATAGTTGCTAGGATTGAGTGGTGGGAGTAATATAGGATTTTTTAAATGAAATTTTTGAATTCATAAAATTTGTGTTTCTGGAGATGTAAGATGTTGATAATCTCACAACAATGTGAATTTCATACATGTTACTCCAGTTTGAAATAAATATGCTTAAAATAGAAACATGTTCGAAATATATTTAGTTCTAATAAAATGGAAAGAAGCAACTGACTGTTAAAAAATAACAATTAAAAAACTGAAGAGTACACAATAGTCACCTGAGCAGATGAAGTATCTAAAATCTGTTGTTGATATTCTTTTTTCTTCTTCTTCTCCCATTAATGCTTGAAATTCCTTAGAGACTTGTTCCAATAATATCCACAATTTTGCTAATTATGAAATCTGTGCAGTGATCCTCCTAGGTCATATAACAATCAGTGATCAGCCTGTCATTTCAGACCTTCAGCTTAATGTCTCCAGTGTAGCTGATTCCATCTCTGTCTTCTCATTTCATCATTCTCTACCTCCACAAACTTCCATTTGTCACTATATTCACCTCAATACTGAGAACAAAGTCTGAAGCTTCATTGGTCACCATGCATGGGGGAATCTATGGACCAGCACACCTTAGGCATCACTAAAGTGGGAAATAGCTTAACCCAGTGAGTACTGAGGATGTACTCATCCAGTTCCCACTGCATGAGGGAAGCACTATTTTTGTGTCCTACTAATCATGAAGACAAACATGACAGTTTGGTTAGCTGATGGAAGGACATAAGTTTAAATGTGGCACTTGTAAAAACTGGGGAGCTCAATTTGCCTATGTTTAAGATCTCTGTACCCTATTTCAAACTTTCTGCTATCTTTGAAATATGGAAACAATTTTGTTGCATTGGACACAGAGATTGCCATTTTAATTTGTATTATTCTGACTTCACATATAGTATCTGTCATGTAGGGAAGTTTGTTGGCATCTCTGGGGCTTGGCATTTTATTCACATTAATTACTAGTTGCTGTTATTTCACTGATTAACTATTAAACAGATAATGAATAATAAATTGTTATTAATATGTGATAAATACTTAAAACAAGTGAAAAAAATTTAGACATTAAAATTAAGAGTAATGATATACTATTAAGAAAAATGAGTCTACTACCTGCAGTTACATTTTCCTAATTCTGGAAATGGAAATCTCATTTTTTGTCCTTTTAAAATGTGTTCTGTGTATTTGATGATGAATGTGTCCATTTAATTTCTGATTATCTGCAATATCAGATACTTGGCTCAGAGGATGCATAAAATGTCTTCTACGTATTGAGTAGATGCTTCCTAGATTTGCATTAATAGACAATAGTCACTGTGGTATCAACACATTTGATGCTTTCCTGTGTGCACTTTCATCTTTTTCAAGAATATCACATAGAACTAGAGATAAGATAGAAGAGATTTTGTTTATGTCTATGTCGTGGATACCTTGGCTCTATGTTACAATAGGCAAAATTGCAGTAATCTATTATTCAAAAACATGATCAATATTTATTAAATTCCAGACTCTCCTTACATGCAACATATGTTGAGTAGATGGGGTCATTTTCTCTCTTTATGTTAAGCAGTGAGCACAAAGAATTGGAGCCATTTGCACATATTCTGCAAACGATACCAGGTCAGTGATGGAGACCAACATGGTCATTGTCAAACTCCAATTTCCAGAGCACTGTCTCCTGTATTGGAGCAAAATAGAAATACTACCTACAGGAAATAAAATTTTTGTGTGTTAGGCTAAAGAGATTACTCTTAGATAGATGGAAAGGGTATTTTGACAGTATATAACAAGAATAAGAGAGTGTAGGTGATAATGTACCACTTTTTTTTGAAAATCTATGTAATTAATAGTTAACTTTAATACACATAATTTGTTGGAAATCAGAGAACTATCCACCAACCAATTTATGAACCAGAAATTCTACCTCTGTGAAATGCAGAAGGGTTCAAGAATTTAACTGTCCTCCTAAAAATAAACTTACAAGTTAGATGATGTCACTACAGCTGATAAGTCCATGACATTTCTTGTAGTGGATATTTGCACTTCACAGGGAAACAGACCACTTGCTTATGTAAGCTAGAACATTTCATGAGCAATAGGTATTGTACTGTATACTCCTTAGACAAACTTTAGTTTTTTTTTAAAGCACCCATTCAGGGAAAGTCTTTCTGGATGTATAAATCACTATTGACATAGACCTATTGAGAAGAAAATATGTCTACTAAAACATTAAAATATTTTTCTCTAGGAACCAATGCACAGGAGAATGAAATGATGCAAGGGAACCAAAAAATCATATTTTATAAGTACATTACAACCTCCATAAATATTATTTTTGAGATAAACATTATTAAATCTTAATATGCTAATGTGGGATTTAGTATAGAGTCTGTTAATAATATTCATGGAGCATTTTCTAATTGTCAAGAAATATTGAAGACACTGATTCTCAATTCTGGTGCCAGAAAGTAATATAAAAATTTCAAATGTAGGCATTCTGAAAAAATTGGTTCTCTTTTGTCTGAGGGCAAGTTATCTGGATATTTAAAAATATTCTACTTATATTAATGAAAACTTAAAACCACTTCTTATAAGACAAACTATTTTAAATGTGTTCTTACTGAATGATATAGTGTAGATAATTATAATACCTATTTTATAATTTATAGGGAAAAACACTCTTTCAGGTGTGTTTGCATCATTTCATATCTGTTATGTTTTTCAGTTTTCCTGGTGAAATATGATAGTGTGCCTTGAGAAAACTTGAGTCCATGGTTTTGTTATGTAGCTAAAATAAGAGAATTGGTATTTATGAATCAGGAAGATTAATGTGAAAAGCTATTGATTGGAATTTAGAAGGTTGGGATTCAAACCTGGGCTTGTAACTTTCCTTGGTGCTAAAGTCTTCAGATGCAAGTAGGAGGTCTTATAATTAAGAAAACAATGAAGCATATTACTTTGTACTCTAGAGTACATACTCAAGGAAAAGAGTAAGCAGCTGTATTACATAACAGTTATTTTACTGATATGTATAGAGTTAATAGAAATAAGCATATGCAAAATGAATAAATGCAAGGGTGCTTCCTGATAGGTGCAGTGTGTGCTAATACCTTATCCTTTTGTGTATTTAACTGAGCAAACTTCACAAAAGTGTGAATTTCAGTATGGCACTGATATGAGCTACATATTAAACAATTTTAAAATATGCAAATGAAATGTGAGAAAACAGTAACATCCTTGAAGTAGGGAAATTGAAAGTCTAGGAATAAGAAAAAACTTCTGGGAGAAAAGAGGCATACCGGTAGGTTTTCCGATTACACACTGTCAGTTTTAGTGGTCAGGTAATGTACTGGTACCTCAAGTAGAGTTTATAAATACTCGAAGTAAAGGAAGTCATACAACTTTCTTAAAAGAAAACAAGGTACTAATGACTGTTCCTTAACTTTCTTTCTACTAGGGAAGTGGATATGATTCATTCTTTAAGACTATTTTGTATTTTAAGGTGATCCTCGACTCGTGACTCTTATAATCTTAGCCTCTTACAGGCTTGAGTATCTCTAAAGTTGCTATGTATAGAACTAGGTGGATAGCAAAGCAACCAAGAATAAAAGATTTCTAGAGGATTGCGATTGTCACATTGAAATATATTTGTTGAATATTTCTTTTATCACTAGTGTGAATTCTAATGTGTAAATACTTGGATACAGATATACACAGTCATATCTACCTGAAAAAAAATAATTTTTCTAATGAATTTTCTTTCTTAACAGCTGTCCAAGCATCATAGAAGCAAGAAATCTAGCAGGTGTCTCAGAATTCCACCTCATGGGACTCTCAGAGGATCCAGAACTGCAGCCCATCCTCTTTGGAATATTTCTGATCATGTACCTGATCACAGTGTTTGGGGATCTTCTCATCATTATGGCTGTCAGCTCTGACTCAAATCTCCAAACCCCCATGTAATTTTTCCTCTTCAATCTGTCATTGGCTGACATCTGTTTCATAACCACCACAGTCCCAAAGTTGATTGTGGATATCCAAACTCAGAGCAGAGTCATCTCTATTGTGGGCTGCTTGACACATATGTCACTTTTTCTCCTTTTTGGAAATATGGATGATATGCTTCTGACTGCGATGGCCTATGATTGGTTTGTGGCCATTTGTCAATCCCTGCATTATCCAGTCATCATGAGTCCTTGCTTCTGTTGTGTCTTAGTTGTGGTGTCATTATGGTTTAGCCTTTTGGGATCCCAACTGCAAAATTTTATATCCTTACAATTTACCTGTTTTAAGGATGTGGAAATTTCTAATTATTTCTGTGACCCTTCTAAAATACTTCATCTTTCCTGTTCTGAAACTTTTAGAAATAATGTGATAATGTTTTTTCTTGTTTCTATATTTGGTTTTGTCCCCATCTCAGGAATCCTTTTCTCTTACTACAAAATTGTTTCTTCCATTCTGAGAATCCCATCATCAAGTGGGAGGCATAAAGCATTTTCTACATGTGGGTCTCACCTGTCAGTGGTTTGCTTATTTTATGGAACAGCCATTAGCATGTACTTTGGTTCAACTATATCACATTGTTCTAGCCATGTTGTGCTGGCCTCGCTGATGTACACTGTGGTAACCCCTATGCTGAACCCCTTCATCTACAGTCTGAGGAACAGGGACCTTAGTAAGACCCTGAAGCGTCTGCACAGTAAGACAGTCTTAACTCAAGCTTTGCGACATCCATTTCACCGTTAGGTTGAAGAGATTAGCAAAATTGAAGAACTACATGTCAATACCTTGTCATTAATGTCTTCACTTAGAAGACTGATGGCTTTAAGTTGCCACATTTTATTTCATACTAGAATGGTGACTGAGAAGAGTAAGAGGTGAAAGATTTTATTCAGTTTGTTAAAAAATTTTAACTTGCAAAGATGAAAGTTTTTCTGGAGATGGATAATAGAGATAGTTGCAGAAAAATGTCATTGTAATTTAATGCCCACAAAATGAGCATTAAAATTATTAAGCTGGTACATTTTTATGTGAATTTTGCTACAATGGAATGTAGAAGATTAATGATATCAAGAAAGAAAGAAATCAACTCAAGATTTCTTCTGAGGAGGTGAAGTTTACAAAATCCTTTCTGGAAATTCATTTTCTTTTCCTCTTCCTTCATTTGTGTAACTACGAGCTCTACACCTTGTGACTCCAATTTTTTCAATAGTAAAGAATTGGGCTGTTTTCAACTTTAATGATTCCATTTCTGGTGCCAATGCCTGGGTTTCCTCCACTTTTTGTGTCTGCATCAGGAAGTTGTAACTGAGTGTGCATACCAATATAGGGATGGAGATTGAGCCTTCTTATAATTTTCTATTTTTTATTTTTTTGTCTGTACTGGAGTTTCACCTCAAGACCTCATGCTTGCCAGACAGGCTCTCTAAGACTTAAGCCACTACACCAGCTCAGGACTTAGCCTTCACTGAATCTCAGGCAGTACCATGAATGTCCCCTGTGACCATAGTTCTCACTAATGATACAGTTACTGCTTGGGTGGAGAATGGATTGATCAATTAAAACCATTGTTTCCTCATTAAGAGGACAAATATAGAAATTGGCCAGATAGATAGAGGGATATCAATATGCAATTTCACTTATGAGGGCTGTAAATTTATGATTGTTATATTTTAAATTCCTCACTCAAATTTTGCTTTGCTCTTACAGGTTTTGTTCCTTGACCACTTATCCAGTACATTTACTCTATCATCACTTAGGATGACACCCTATCCTCAATGAGCTTTTCTAGTAGACCACAAGACAGATAAGTTGGTGGTTACTGCAAGAACAATTACATGATATCCGTGATCATAGGGAAAATCAACGAATGGGAATGCACCCATCATTATTAAGCACTCATTTTTCACATTCCTCCACTCCAGGATATCCTTAGAGAATTCCATGTACTCACTAATTCTTGTAATCATCACATCTCAAATGGATTCATTACTGCTCAGAAAACAGGAAAGAGGTTAACAATACTCCTGAGTTGGATGTATTGTTAAAACATCTGTACTTATACATAAAAATTTCTGGTGATTGACAAGCAGTGAAAAAGACCAGTGAATTTTACCCAGAGATTGTCAATATAATTTGGAATGTTGTGGTATCACCCTTTTTGGATGATACTGGGGTTTTTTCCTGAGGGATTAACACTGCTAGGAAAACCATCTACCACCTGAGGCACATCTACAGACTTTTTTGGCTTTAGTTTGGTTTTTCAGATAGGTTCTGGTGATTTTGCCCATTCTGGGCTCAGACCTGTATCTTCTACCACTCAGTTAAGTGGGATTACATTTGCACAACATCATGTTGGTTTTTTTTTTTTTGAAGGAATAAGGTCTTGCTAACTTCTTTGTCTTAGCTAGCTTTGAAACTCCGTTCTCTTGTTTCTGCCACTTAAACACCTGGGATTTCAGGCAGATATCACCATGCCTTGCCTTGATCAATTCCTTATTTCCATGAAAAAGAGCAGGTTATTAGTGTTTCTGACATTCAGCATTGTCATCTGAGTTCAATTCCAGTTGACAGAGACAAAGAAACAAAAATACATTCTAATGTAAATAGCACATTTCAAAGTGAACAGGTGATTCATCAACTATTACTTACATGAAATTTAGGTATTAGGTAAATTCTTAAGGAAACAGTTTATGGATACATATGCCAATGCTGACGTGGAAATATTGGCAGGGAAGTACACCAAATTCTTGACAGTGGGTGCCTTTGGGAATGGGATGTGCAGGAGAATGAAAACACTCAGGGATAACAAGGACTCAAAGTTCACAAATGATAATACAAAACAAATGAACTGTTAGGTCAGAAGCAAATGTTATAGAATCTTCACATTTTAATATAGGCAATATACATTACTGATAGTAAATATAGTTGATATTAGATACCCTGTTCTTAATGCAAGGACACAAAATCTTTACATGCAGTTACTGTGATTAAGTGGGTTTGCAGAGGTCTGGATTGTTAATTTGTTAATTTTTATTTTGACCACCAGGGTGTTTATTGTTATGGTTCTATCACTCCTGTTTATTTTTCTGATCATATTGTTGTTTCTTTTTATGGTTCTGTCACTCCTGTTTATTTTTCTGATCCTATTGTTGTTATACTGGGGATATAATGTGACATTTACAAAAGTGCTTACAATATAGCTTAGTTAAATTCACCCTTGAATCATTCTCCTTTATTCCCCCTCTCCCATTCATAGAATGGGTTCATCATGATTCAGTTTTCTACTTTCATCCCTGAATCCATAATATTTCCACCATATTCACCCTCCCACACCCTTTCCTTATATCCTTCCCCCTCCTTTAATATCCCCCTTATATAAGTGTGTGTATATATGCATATATGTATATATGTACATATACATTTATGTGTGTATCCGTGTGCCTCTTTATTGAATTTTCTTTTCCAATTCTTTTTTCTTTTGCAAAAGGTTTGCAAACAATTCCTGACCACAAAATCAAACCTGTGTCTCAGATATATGCCTCATTGTCATGCAGATGATCCAGAACAGTAGTCTGCATCTTTGGATTGTTTCTGTCCATATTTCAGGCCACTATGCTTGGGAAGCTGCCCATCCTCTTGCTTGTCACTTTGCACTCCCATCTTCAAATATCCATATACTTCTTCTCCAACCTGTCTTTGGCTGACATAACTCATCTTCATCAAGGGCTCAGAGATGATGGTAGAAACTGAAATTCACAGAACACTAATTCCTTAGGAGAGACACATGACGATGTCTTTTAACTCATCTGTGCATGTGTGTATGGTATGCGTCTGCTGTGGAGCTCTATCATCACTGTGCCCATCTGTCGTCCTTTACATTACTCCATGAACATTGACCTTTTTGTCTCTTCCAATTTTGTCTGTTTTTTGGTTTGTTTTGGAATTGCACCTTCAAAATTAAATTGACTTACAATTTTCCTATTTAAAGATGTAAAATATCCAATTTAATTTGTGCCATGTGTAGTTCTTTAATTTTGCCTGCTTTGACAACTCCAGTAATGATATAATGAATTACATTACTGGCACCATGTTTATGTCTGCCCCATATCTTGGATACTTTTCATTTATTATAAAATTATTTCTTCTATTCCAAAAATCCAGTCTTCAGGTGGGAAGGGTTGATCCTCTTCAGCTGCATGTCTTTCTTGTTAATCATTTGCTTATGTTATGGAACAGGCATTAGCGTGCACTTGACTGTGTTGTTTCACATTGTATTAGAGTGTTATGAGTTTCCATGTTATCCAATGTAGACAACCTGTGCTATGTCCCTCATCTAAAACCTGGACAATAGATACATCAAAAGTACTCTATGGAGGCTCCAGAATGAAACAGTTTAATCTCAGGATCATTGGCATTTATTTGAAATGTAGTTTTGAAAACTACAGATCTTTCCATTTAGATTACATATTCTACTTTTTTGATCATATTACTTTTAAGTTTCTTGGCTTTATTTTGTTGAGTTTTTTTGTAGAGAAATGACAGGTGCCAAGTGTGGGTGATGGTAATAACGGAAATTATTAATAAATATGAATTTTGTGTTTGTAAAGTAGATGTTTATGGAGATGTATGATGTTAGTAATTTTGTAACAATCGGAATTTCAGAAACGTTATTTGAGTTTGTAATTAATATGTTTAAAATCATAACATTTTTGCAATGTGTAAATGAGAATAAAATTAGAATTAAAATTAAAACTACTTTAAATAGTAGTTTTAAAATTATTAGTAAAATGAAAAGAAAGCTACTGAATCTTTAAAGAATAAGCAGAAATTAAAGAGTTGAAAAGTAAAAAAACTCTTCATCTGAGTAGTCAAAGAATCTGAAGGCTGTTAATATTCTTTTATCTTTCTCTTCTCCCACTTTAGTGTTTGAAATTCCTTAGAGACTTGGTCCAACAATATCTGCAATTTGGTTAATGACAAGTGCTGTGCATTGATCCTCCAAGGTCACATAATAGTCAGTGATCATCCTGTCCTTTCTGGCCTTCAGCTGAATGCCTCCAGGGTATGTGGCTCAATCCCTGTGTCCTCATTCATAGGTGTCTGCCTCCGAAAACTCCCACTGCGACTGCATTCTTTTCAATCCTGCAGTCAGGAGCTGAACCTTCGTTGGACACCAGGTGTGGGAAGGTCTTTGAACTTACACAGCTTGGCCATGACTAAAGAGGAAAGCGGTTTATCCTAGTAAGTGTTGAGGGGTAGATGAGAGAAAGGCTCTTTGTTTATCCTCCTAATCATGAGAATAAACATGACATTTTGGATAGCTGATGGGTGAATACCAATACAAAAATGTGCACATTTGCAGACTGGAAAGTTTTTGTTCTTAGTTATGTTTAGTATACTGAAATCTTATTCAGAATTCTCTTTGCACCTCTCCTGGATCTCCTAACCATGGATGTCTGTCACAAATAGGAGATGTGGAACCTTCTGCACCATTTCCTAGTTATTCCAAAAAAGATTATGAAGGTGAGATGAAGATGACAGTAATCATAATGTCATGAACCATTATTGTGAGATACACTTGTGGCTGGCTCTGAGCTGTTTATGCCATGTATCTCTTTTCTTTTCATGTATGTACGTTACTGCATTTAAAAAAAAACTCACAATATCATTATCTTGCAAAACTGAAATAGCAAATTATTTTAATGTAACCTGTTGTTGATGTTTAGGCTCTAGCAGTTAAAGTCATGATTGTATTGGGCTGTCTGCTTATAGACACAGAGCATCACACAAGGAGAATCCTGGGAAAATGTGTCCTTAAAAGCCAAACATCCATTTCACTTCTCTGTTACTCCAGTAATAGGCCCTTAGAACTTGAGATTTGGGTAGTTTATATAGTAGAGGAGTGGGTGACAGTCAGCTGCACAAATGGATGACAGTCATAGATTGTAGGGAATGATCACAGAAAGAATAGCAATAGTGTTTACCACATGTGTATCTGTCTGCCATTCAAGTAGATTCTTGAATCTTTCTGCATCCTTCTCTGTAACTGTATTAAGTCACACAATATCCATGAAGACATCATGGCAGATCTTGATGAAATTCTCACTTATCGAACTGGACACAGTAAAAATATATGTCCATCATAGCTGTTGTTAAGACCTCTGTACCCTGTTTCAAACTTTCTGCTTACTAAAAAATAGGAAACAAGCTTAGAAACACAATTTATATCTCCACTTATAATTTCTGCCACATAAGGAAGTTTGCTAGTCTGAGGGTCAGTATTTTCCCCTTCACTGATTTCTAGCTCCTGGAGCTGCATTAGGTAAGAAAAAGAAACAGACATTGAATAATAAACTGTTATTAATGATATTTGAAATGAGTGATCCATAAATTTTAGATATTAAAGTTGGTAGCAATAACAAGGTTAATATTTGTACCACTAAAGAAAATTATTCTTCTCCTTGAAATTTCATTTTCATATTTGCATAAAAGGAAATTTATTTTTGTCCTTATATAAACATGTCCTTTGTGTTTGGTAAGGAATATCTCAGTTTAATTTCTGATTCTCCAAGAATTAGATACTTGGCACAGAAGAGGCATAAAAATACCTCCTTGGTATTATTGTGTCTTCAAGACACACAATGCTTTCATGTCTGCACTTTCATCCTTTTCAGGATTATCATATTCAAGCACAGCCATGATAAAATAGATCTTGTTTGTGCCTATGTCAAGGACATATGGGCCCTAAATTCAATAATCAAATGCACTCAAATCAGTTATGAAAAGCATACAGTGATTTTCGTGTGTGAATTAAAATAAAAAGTGGCACAAACAGAGTAGGACACATATATTTATAGCATGGGGTGAGACACAGTGTATAGATTCATGTCATTCCAGGCTACAGCGCTGTTTTACAACTTTAGTCAACAATAAACTTAATGTTTTCATCAGGATGCAATTATTTATTTACAAACACAAATGATCAATATTTATTAAGTTCCAGATTCTTCTTAGGTGCAACAAATGTTATGTAGATCAGGTTATTTTCCCAGAAAGGTAGATAGATTTACACATACTCTGTATATAGTAGCAGGTCAATGATCAGGAACTAACATGGTTATTGTCTGACTCCAATTCCTACGGCACTGTCTCCTCTACTGGAGCCAAATTGTGATATCCCTTATTTGAATAAAATGTCTTTGTGTGATGGGGTGCAGGGATTATTATTGGACAGACTGCTGGATATTTTGATGGAATATCACAATAATAAGAAGTCACAGCTGATAGTGTATAAAGTATGATTTCATTGGGGAAGAATCTATGTCATGAATAGTCAACTTTAATGCACATGATTTGTTGGTGATCGGATCCACTAATCAGCTTATTCTTCAGATATACTCACAGTATGAAATGCAGAAGCATAATAATTTTCAAAGTGTTTCCCTAATAATAAACTTACAATTCAGATGATGTCCCTCTCAGGTAAAGTGATGTATCTGTTGAAGCTCTTGTAGTCAAAGTTTGAGTTTCATGAGGAGACTTAGACGACTTGCAGATGTAAACTAGTCCATTTCCAAAATGATAGATGTGGTGTTGTATAATACTTTGAAAAACATTAGGTACTTTTAAGGTAACTTTTAGAGAAAGTCTTTCTGGATACTTAAATTAATATCAATATGGAAATATTCAGCAGAAAATCTGTCCACAAATACATTAAAATATTTCCCTTCAGAGGCTGAAGCATAAGGAGAACAGAATCATGCAGAGATACCAAACACTACATCTCATAAGCACTTTTAAGACCTACATAAATATTATTTTTGAGGCAAATATTATCAATTCTTAACATGATAATGTAGATGGTGAGCATTTTGAATGTAAGAGTGCTTAATATTCAGGGAGCATTTTCTGAATGCCAAGAAATATGTAAGATAATGGTTCTCAACTCTGGTGCAAAAAATTAACAAAAGAACTTCAAATGTGAACATAATGATAAAGTAGCTTTTGTTCTGTTCTGTGTGTAGGGTAAGGGTAACTGAATATTAAAAATATTCATACTTATATATGTATAAAAAAACAGATGAAGAATCATCTTTTTATAAGACATGAAACAAACACATCCTTAGATAACCATACACAGTAGATAATTAAAATCCCTCTTTTATAATTTAAGTGGAGACATTATTGTCACATATATTTACATTATTTCATGTACTTATTCTTTGCATTTTTCCCAGTTACATTATAGTTTCCCTTGAAAAAAATTTGAGGCCAGGATTTCTTCATGTATGTGACATAAGCAAATGGAAATTTAAGCGTCCAGAATGAATGCTGTGAAAATCTATTTATTGAAAATATATAATGTGGGACCCAAACTTGGGCCTTGGAACTTTCCTTGGTGTTACTGTCTTTAAATAAAAACAGGAGGTATTTTAATTAAGAAAACAATCAAGCCTATTATTACTCTAGAGTATCTAATCAAAAAAGAGTAGAGTTGTCATATACATGTCAGATATTTTACTGACATATATTGGTGTGGCTCAAATGAACATGTGTAAAATTAATAAATTCAAAGGTGCTTTTGGTCATTTGCTTTTTAAATCATCCAGGGTGCAGTGTGTGCAAATGTCATATGCAGATGTGCATTGAACTAAGGAAACTTTCTAAAAATCGAAGTGCATCAAGGACATTAATCTGAGTTAAATGTTAAATGATTTTAAGATTTAAAAATGAAACATGAGACTAATTGAATCCTTAAAAAGGGAAATTAGAAAACCTAGGAGTGAGGAAAACTTCTGAGAGAAGACTAGCACACTACAGAGTTTTCTCATTGTGAACTGCATATTTTAATGTTCAGATAATGCAGTACTACCTTATGTAGTATTTACAAACACTGTAAATAAAGAAAAGAATACAGTTTTGTTTTTTTAAAATTATTCATTTATTCACATGTGCATACATTGTTTGGGCTATTTCTCCCCCTTGCCCCCCTCGCCCACCTCTCCCTCCTTCCCCCCTCAATTCTAGGCAGGTCCTGTTCTGCCGTTATCACTAATTTTGTTGAAGAAAAGAGACAAGCATAATATGGAAGACAAAGTATTTTTGCTAGTTAAGGATAGCTATCCAGAAATATTCCTATTCCTAGCATTGCTTTCGTGTACACGTGTTATGACCCATGTTGATTTGTCTCTAACTGATCTTTACCCTGGTTACTGATCCCTTTCTCATGATAAACTCTGTCTCTTTAAGGTTTCTGTATTAGTTCCTCTGGAGGGGGGACATCAAATGCTTTCATGTTTTAGGTTTTCTAACTATTCCTGTAACTCCCGTATGTGCTCTCCCCTTGTCATGTGATCCAAGTCCAACAACATTGCTGCATTTGCCCTAGATCTAAAGTCCACATATGAGGGAGAACATAACGACTTTTGGTCTTCTGAGCCTGGCTAACCTCGCTCAGAATGATGTTTTCTAGTTCCATCAGTTTACCTGCAAATGATAAGATTTCATTCTTCTTCATGGCAGAATAAAATTCCAATGTGTACAAGTGCCTCATTTTCTTGATCCATTCATCAGTAGTGAGTCATCTTGGCTGTTTCCTTAACTTGGCTATTGTGAATAGTGCTGCAATAAACATGGGTGTGCAGGTGCCTCAGGAGTAATCTGTGTTGCATTCCTTTGGATATATCCCCAGGAGTGAGATTGCTGGATCATATGTCAGGTCTATGTTTAGATTTTTAAGAAGCCTCCAAATCTTTTTCTAGAGGTTGCAACAGCTTGCATTCCCACCAGCAGTGTACGAGGGGTTCCTTTTTCTGCACATCCTTGCCAACAAATGTTGTTGGTGGTGTTTTTGATGATGGCTATTCTAACAGGGGTGAGGTGCAATCTTAGTATGGTTTTGATTTGCATATCCTTTATGGCCAGAGATGGTGAGCATTTTTTCATGTGTTTTTTGGCCATTTGAATTTCTTCTTTTGAGTAAGTTCTGTTTAATTCAGTTGCCCATTTCTTAATTGGTTCATTGATTTTAGGGGAGTTTAGTTTCTTAAATTTCCTATATATTCTGGTTATCAGTCCCTTGTCTGATGTATAGCTGGCAAATATTTTCTCCTACTCTGTGGGTGGTCTTTTCAGTTTAGAGACCATTTCTTTTGTTGTGCAGAACCTTTTTAATTTTATGAAGTCCCATTTGTCCATCCTTTCTCTTAGTTGCTGGGCTGCTGGGGTTCTATTAAGGAAGTGTTTGTCTATTCCTATTAGTTCCAGAGTGCTTCCTGCTCCTTCCTGTAGTAACTTCAGTGTTTCATGTCTGATCTTTAGGTCCTTGATCCATTTTGAGTTGATACTAGTACAAGGTGACAGACATGGATCTAGCTTCAGTTTCTTGCAGACAGATAACCACTTTTCCCACCAACATTTGTTGAAGAGGCTGTCATTTCTCCATTGTATATTTTTGGCACCTTTGTCAAAATTGAGGTGGGTATAGTTGTGTGGATTCATATCTGCATCTTCTGTTCTGTTCCACTGGTCTTCATGTCTGCTTTTGTGTCAGTACCATGCTGTTTTTACTACTTTTTCTTTGTAATATAGTTTGAAGTCAGGTATTGTGATACCTACAGCATTGCTCTTTTTGCTAGGTATTGTCTTGGTTATTCACAGTCTCTTGTGTTTCCAAATGAACTTTAGGGTAGATTTTTCAATCTCTGTGATGAAAGTTATTGGGATTTTGATGGGAATTGCATTAAACATGTAGATTGCTTTTGGTAGTATAGCCATTTTTATTATGTTTATTCTACCAATCCATGAGCACAGGATCTTTCCATCTTCTGTAGTCTTCCTCGATGTCTTTCTTCAGGAGTTTGTAATTCTCCTTGTAAAGGTCATTCACATCTTTTGTTAAATTTACTTCTATGTATTTGATTTTTTTGAGGCTATTGTGAATGGAATTGATTCCATATATTCCTTCTCTGTTTGTTCATTTCTGGTGCGTTTGACTGCTTCTTAATTCCCATCAAATTGAATATTTCTCAAAAGGCATATGTGTATGATGTATTTTCTATTTTGTACTTTATGGTGATAGTTAACTTGTTGACTCATATTTTCCCTATTCTAACATTGTTGCATGTCTCTAAAATTGATGTGTATGTAAGGAGGCAGATAGTAAAGTAACCAAGAGTGAAAGATTCCTAGAGGATTGCCAGTAGTTACAGTTGAAATACAGTTATGTATTTTTTACCTCAACTGTGAATTCTAATTTATAATTATCAAGAAGTCTTGCATTGGCTGTTTGATTGTTTCACTTTTCCAAAGAGTTTTCTTTCAACAGTTGTGCAAGCAATGTAGAAGCACTCAATCTAACAAGTGTCACTGAATTCCACCTCATGGAAATCTCAACTGATCCCGAATTCCAACCCATCATCCTTGGACTGTTCTTGTCTATGTACCTGGTCACAGTGCTTGGGAACCTACTCATCATCCTGGCTGTTACCTCTGCATCCAACCTCCACAACCCCATGTACTTCTTCCTCTGCAACCTGTCATTGGTTGATATCTGTTTCATCTCCACCACAGTCCCAAAGATGATTGCAGACATCCAAACTAACAACAGGGTCATTTCCTATGTGGACTGCCTGACACAGATGTCTCTTTGTATCATTTTTGCAAATATGGATGACATGCTTCTGACTGTGATGGCCTATGACCGGTTTGTGGCCATCTGCCACCCCCTGCATTATCCAGTCACTATGAACTCTCATTTCTGTTGTGTCTTAGTTTTGATGTCCTTTATGTTCAGTCTTTTGGACTCCCAGCTACACAATTTGATAGCCTTACAATTTACCTGTTTTAAAGATGTGGAAATTTCTAATTACTTCTGTGACCCTTCTCAAATACTTAATCTGTCCTGTTCAGAAACTTTAAAAAATAGTATGGTAAGGTATTTTCTTCTTTCTGTATTTGGTTTTGTTCCTTTCTCAGGAATCCTTTTCTCTTACTACAAAATTGTTTCTTCCATTCTGAGAATGCCATCATCAAGTGGGATGGATAAAGCCTTCTCCACCTGTGGGTCTCACCTGTCAGTGGTTTGCTTATTTTATGGAACAGCCCTTGGTGTGTACTTTGATTCAACTATATCACATTGTTCAAGCCATGTTGTGGTGGCCTCACTGATGTACACTGTGGTCACCCCTATGCTGAATCCCTTCATCTACTGCCTGAGGAACAGAGACATTAGTCAAACCTTGAAGCGCCTACCCAATAAAACAACCTTAACTCAAGCCCTGTGGCATCTATTTGGACTGTAGTTTGAAAAGTTTACCAAAACTGAAGAAGTAGATGTAAATATGCTCTTGTTCATGTCTTTATTTTAAAGATTGCTGGCTCAGGTTTGCACTTTCTTCATGGTAGAATTGTGATTGAATGTTTTATGATTTGAAGGTTTGCAATTTATTTAATTCATTGAAAAATTTCAGTTTGAGATGATAAAAATTTTCTGGACATATTGATGGCAATGGTTGTCCAAAATGTGACTGAATTTCAATGCCAAGAAAATGTGTATTTGCAATGGTTAAAATGATTCTTTTCATTAGGTGAATTTTACCACAAAGGAAACAAGATTAGTAATATTAAAAAAGGAAGAAATGAATAAAATGAGTGATAAATCTCAAATTTGTCTTAAGTAGAAGCAAGACCCAAACTTCTCTCTCTACATTTATTTTCTGTTCTTCTTCTTTCATTAATATGAAGTGTATTTACAGTTTGGAATCAGAAGACATATTTGTGTAGCTATGAGCTCTGTGTCTTTAGACTGCAAGAACAACAATGCTAAATTATTGGCCTGTTCTTAGCTTGATGGTTCCAGTTCTGTTCAGAATGCCTGCATCTCTTCCACCTTTGATGTCTGCATTAGAAAGCTCCTATCCTATTGTGCTCATACCGATACAAAGGTGGGGTTTGAGCCTTCATTTGATTTAATGTGATGTAATGAAAGTTTTCCATGACCACAGTTCTTGGTTATGACGTGGCAGAGACAAAGCTTCAGTCAATAACTGCTTTGTGGATCAATTAAAATCAATTTCCTCATCATGACTGCAAACATGAAAGTTCACTAGGAAGATGGTAGGATAACAATATCCAACCTTACCAATGTGGGCTGAAAGTTTATGCAATGGTTTTCCTGGGAGTCTCAAATTTTGCTTCCCTCCCACACTGGTTGTTCTGTTGGGCACTCATCTATTCATTTGCATTATTAAGTATTTATTTTTCATATTGCCCCACTCCAGAATATCCGTGCAACTTTCTTTGTCCTTCTGAATTGTTATATCGACCAACTCCATATCAAATGGTTTCATTACTGCTAAGGAAACAGGAAAGTGGTTAACAGTGCTACTGAGTTGGCCATGTGGTTAGGACTTGTGTACCTATGCTTAAAATTTTCTGGTTGGTTTTAAATAGTGAAAAAACCCCAATGAGTCTTACTCTTAGATTTATGATGTAATTTGGAATTTTATTCGATAAAATTTTTCTTTTGACATTACTGGGGTTTTTACTGCAGAGCGTCATACTTGCTAGGCTTGTAATATATCACTTGAGTCACCTCTCCAGCTGTTTTTCATTTAGTTCATTATTCAGGTAGGTTCTTGTGCTTTGGACCATTCTGCTATCACACCCTGCAGACTTATATCCTCTTATCTCTACTTATTAGCAATTAATACCTTATTCTTACCTTAGTAGCAATTAGCTGGAATTACATGTGCACACTACCATGTCCCATTATTTGAAAGACAGAGTTTTTCTAACTTTCTAACTGAGTTTCAACATCAAGCCTCCTGTCTGCTTCCAAAATACCTGGGATTGAAAGTATGCATCATCATGCCTGTCATCACTCAGCTCTTTATATCTGTGAAAAAGAAGAGGTTATTAGTTTCTCTAACACTTAGCATTGTTATCTGAGTTCAATCCCAGTTGACACAAACTGAGAAGTAAATATACATTTTGGTGTAATTACCACATTTCAGACATAAGAGGTGTTTTATTGTATAATATTTAGATAAGATTTAGATAAGAATAGTTAAATTCTTGAAGAAACAGTTTATGGATACATAAATCAACACTGACATGGAAACATTGTCAGGGAAGTTCACACACCAAATTCCTGACCTTAGCTGCCTTTGGGAAATAGATATGTAGGAGAATGAAACCATGCAGAGATAACAAGGACTCAAACTTAGAAAGGATATTTCAAAACATTATGAAGTATTAGATGATAAAAAATATATTATCTTCAGATTTGAGTATAGGTTGTATGCAGTACTGACAGTGAGTATAGTTGCTGTTTAGGAACCATCATTTAAAAATGCCAGATCACCAAATTTTCACATCAGATATGTTGATTAAATTAGTCTGCTGAAGTCTGGTATCTGGTCACTTTTAAACTTTCTTATGTACTTTAATAAGAAACTGTAATAAGTTAAAATTAAAGCAATTTTAACTTTAATTGCTTAATTAAACTGAGAAACCCCCAAATGTAAAAAAAAATCCTTCCTTCCCATAAGAGCATATGGTCATAACCATTATGTCAATTTTCTGTAGTAAAATTTCTACATTTTCTGTAGTATACACTTCTGTATTGCCACAGTAAATTACTATGCCAGCAAATGGCCTAATGAACCTAAGCTGCCTTCATTTCTTAAACTAAAAGAAAATGTGTATGGAAATATAGATGGGAAAATTATTATTTATGCATAAGACGTATGGCACTGATTCCTGTGCATTGGAACATTCCCTGGTGCCAGAGCCCTCAACATATATGAGAGGGTTTATGATTAGAAATGTATGAAGTAATACACATGGAATACTAAAATACCAAAAAAACATGATGCTTTCTAAAGCAGACATCAACAAACTTGTGTATTGTAAAGTGTTCTTAGTGGAAATAAATAAACCTGTTCAAAGTGTAAAATTTCAAAACTGTGTGATAACATTTCATTGGGTTTTAGTTTCTGACTGATGCAGTGAACACAAGTGCCATATTTATGGTAGTGATATTACATGACAATGTACATATAACCAAATCATATTTATGAAAATGTGTACTGCACTAAAGACAAGAATAGATGCTACTTGTTAAACAGTTATTAAAAGGCAACCAAAATTTGAATGAGCCCTTAAGAGGGTTATAAGAATATCCAAAAATGTTGAAACTCCTGGATTGTAATTGGAATAAATGAGTATTTTGCCAATATCTACTCAGATTAGTTCAGAAATGCTGTGGAAGCTCTAAGAATTTCATAAACATTCAAAATCAAGAGCATTTTATCATTGCCTCCATCAGAGTATAAAAGTTATATTTTATTTACTTGCTACGTAGAATGATTTTTCTTATATAGAAGAATGAAGACTTTCTAGGACAATATTTTTTCAGGGAAGAATAGGCTGTATATTTTCTGTGACTATTGACTTGTTATCTTTAAAAAGATTTTGGTCTTGTGACCTTGTTTAGTTGAGTCAATGTGCACAGAAGGAGGTGGAAAACATACAATTCAAAATGAAAGAGATGTTTGATGACTGGGATTGTCACAATGGTGGAATTACTTGATGGTGTGTGAAAATATTTATGAATACTAATTCATATATAAATCTGAACATTAATGTACACAGAAAGTTCCAGCTGCCTCTTAAATGAATTCCTTTTCCAATCCATTTTACATTTTAAGTTTTCCAACTAAGTACTAACCACAAAATCTCCCTGGATGTTATAATAACATCTAACTGACCTTCCAAATGATCTAGAACAGCAGTTTTTCCTCCCTCTTTCCACAGTTTCTGTCCATGCATCTGGTCACCATGCTTGGGAACCTGCTCTTACTCCTGGTTCTCATACCTCCTCACCCTTTATACTTCTACTTCCAGTGAAACTTGTCCTTGGCTGACATCATTTCATCTTAACCAAGGGCTCAGAGATGGTTGCTGAACATGAAATGCACAAGACATTAATCACTTTGACGAGACACCTAACACAGATATGTTAATACAGTTTTACACATATGTATGATACCATGCTGTCATGTGGTACCACCATTTTGTGCCTTCCTGTCTTCTTTGCCTTTACTATATTAACATTGATCTTTCCTTTTGTGACTTCTTAGTTCTTTTAGTCTTTTTTTGGTTAGAGTTTTGGACTTAGAGCTGCACAATTAATTAGCTTACAATGTACCTACTTCAAGGATGTAAAGTCTCCAATTTCATTACTACCCTTACACATTTGTTTTTCTCTCGTATCTTGGATGTTTTTACTTATTATAAAATTATCTCCTCCATTTTGAGAATCAAATTATCAGGTGGCAAGGATAAATCCCCTCCACTGTGTGTCTCGTTTGTAAATCATTGGCTTATTTTATGGAGCAAGCATTTGATTGCACTTGGCTCTTCTGTATCTCATTGTCTCAGAAAGAGTGTCATTCTCTGTGGTCACCCAACACTGAGTCTCTTCACCAAAAACCTGAGGATCAGGAACATAAAAAACATCCTGTGGAGGTTCCACAGCAGGAACGTTTAATCTCAGGACCTATGTTATTTATTTGAAATGTGACTTTGAAACAAACAAACTTAACATTGGATTTATAAATATATACTATAGTCACGTTAATTTTGTAATATAAAGGTTTTATTTTCTTGTAATTTATCTCAGTAGAATGATGGTTTCCATGGTTGGAAGGTGGAAAGAATTGGAAATTTTTTGAGTTAATATAAACTTTTCAGATGAGAAAAATGATGTTTCTGAAAATATACAATGTTGATAATTTCACAAGAATGTGAATTTAATAAATGTTACTTATGTTTTTTTAGTAACATTTTTGTGATAAATATTTTACTTTATGGAAATAAATGATATTGAGCTTTACAAACTAGCAGAATAAAGGAGTGAAAATACACATTTTCACCTGATTAGAGTGCAAAACCTATGTGGATATTCTCCTTCCACTCCTCCAATAATGTTTGAAAGTCATTAGAGACTTGATCTCATAATATGCCCAATTTGAATAAGAATGCTGTGTATCAATCCTCCAAGGTCATATGAAAGTCACTGATTCCTCTGTCCTTTCAGATTTTCAGTTGAATGTCTCCAGTGTAGACGGCTCCATCCTTATCTCCTCATTCATAGGTGACTGCCTCAGAAAACTTTGTCAATGTATGCAATTCAACCCTGAGGACAGAGGCTGGAGCTTCTTTGGGCACCAGGCATAGTATGCATTTTGGACCTGTGAAACAAGGCCATTACTAAAAAGAGAAGCCTTTCTGTGGTGTTTGCTGTTAATTACCCTTTTTCATTTCTGATTTTGCTAATTTGGGTCTTTTCCCTCCTCATTTTGCTGGGGGTTTGTCAATCTTGTTTATTTTTTCAAAGAACCAGCTTTTTGGTTCATTGATTCTTTGTATGGAGTTTTTGGTCTCTATTTCATTAATTTTCCCCCTTATTTTTATTATTTCCTTCCACTTGTTTTGGGTTTTGCTTGTGCTTGCTTTTCTAGGAGCTGGAGAAATAGCATTAGGTCATTTATTTGAGATCTTTCTGTCATTTTAATATGTGCATTCATGGCCATAAACTTTGCTGGGATCGAACCCAGGGCCTCACGCATGCTAGGCAAGCGCTGTACCACCGAGCTACATCCCAGCCCGATAGGATTGTCTTTTTGTGTCCCATAGTTTCTGATAGTTTATATTTTGATTTTCATTAGCTTCCAGGAAACTTTTTATTTCCTATCTTATTTGTGCTATGATCCACTGATCACTGAGCAATTTATTATTCAGCTTCCAATTGTTTTCTGCTGTTATTTTTGTTGTTGAGTTCTAGTTTTAATGCATTGTGATTAAATAGAATGCGGGGGTTTATTTCTGTTTTCTTATATTTGCTGAGGCTTGCTTTGTGTCCTAAGATATGATCTATTTTGGAGAAAGTTCCTTGGGCTGCTAAGGAGAATGTATATTGTGTTGTTGTTGGATGAAATATTCTGTAGACATCAGTTAGGTTCTTTGGATTTATGGTGTCATTTAGTTCTAAGATTTCTTTGTTGATTTTTTATTTGGATGACCTCTATCTGTTGGTGATAGAGTGGTATTCAAGTCTCCCACTACCACTGTGTTGGAGTTATATGTGCTCTTAATTCCTTTAGTGTATGCTTGACGTAGTTGGGTGCAGTGAAATAGGTTGCATATAGGTTAAGAGTTATTTCCTTTTGATGTATTTTGCCTTTTATTAGTATGAAGTGTCTGTCCTTCTTTATCTCTCTTGACCAATGTAAGTTTGAAGTCTACTTTGTCTGATATAAGTATTGCTACTCCTGCCACATTATTATCTCAAAAATATGAAAAACAAATTATTTTAATGTAATCTGTGATAAGTTATTAAATGTCAATAATTGAAGTCATATTTGCATTTATTCTGGACACAGAGCATCATACAATGTGGGACGATGTACCCTTGACAACACAACATCCATTTTACTTCCCTATCACTGCAACAGCAGACCCTTGCACCCTGTTGTTTTCCTTTTGGGATTTCTGGTAGATCAAAGAGCAGAACAGTGTCTTGCTCAAGGTGCTCATAGGAGGACAGTGGTAATGATAAGGAATGATCACAGGATGGGTAGCACAGGTCTCTCTTAGTGTTAGCACAGGCCATATCCTTTCTTTTCTTGTGTTAGCCCACACAATCTTCAAATCAGTCATCATGTCAAATCTTAATAATATTACTATTTGGAAAACTGCAGAGAATTTTAAAACATACCTCAGTTGAACCTGTGGTTAAGACCTTTGTGCTGTGCTTAAAACTTTCTGATGAGTGGGAAATATTAAAAAAGTATAATGGCATTGCAAACATAGCCTCACATTTTAATTCTGAGTTCTTCTGAATGTCTTTATAATTTCTGTCATGTGGGGAACCTTGTTAACTTCTCTGTGCCTCAGCATTGTTGTCCACATTGATTTCTTATTCTGCAGCTGCAATGAATAAATGTTAATGAGATAATGATAGTAATGTGTTATTAATATGTGATAAGTGATTGAAATAAGGGTCTTTGAAATTTACATATTATCATTAGTCATAGTGATAAAGTTAATCATTATACTATTAAAGAATTTTATCTTACTATCCAAAATTGTGTTTTTGTACTTCTGGAAAAGTATATGCTATTTTTGTCTTTATATTAGTGTATGCTATGTATTAGGAAAAGGAGTGTCTCTCTTTTACTTCAGATTCTTCACAGCTAATAGTTTGGTTATCATAAGGATATATAAAAATATCTGCTTAACATTGAATACATGCTCCTTTGATTCACATTACTTGACCATAATCAGTGAGGATTCAACACACTTGACACTTTCTTGTCTGTTCTTTTATGTTTTGGGGGAATATTATATGCAACTAGAGACAAGATAAAATTGATTTTGTTTGTGTCTAGGTCAAAGGCATCTGTGCCGTACATTCCAATAACCAAACTTATACCAATAAATTATTCAAAAACCTAATAGTGATTTCAATAAGTTCAAAAAGAAAAAAATAGTGAAAGAAAAGGGGACAGTTTCACCTTATGCCATGGCCTGAGATGCAGTGGAGAGCTTCACATCATTCCAGGCTACAGTGCTATTTTACAACTGTATTCACCAATAAATTCACTTTTTCATAAGGATACAATTCTTTATTTAAAAATCAGTATTTATTAAGGTTTAGTCCCTCCTTCTGTGCAACATATGTTGTATAGATGGGCTGCATGAACACAGAAAGGTGGAAAGATTTGCACACAATCTGCACACATTAGCAGATCAAGGATGTGGGGACAAACGTATACATTGTCTGACTCCCATTCCCAGGGTACTGTCTCATTTACTGGGACTAAACTAAATTATTCCTCATATGAAATGAAATGTATTGATGTGTTATGGTAAAGGGATTATTATCTGGTGGAGTAAAGGTTTACTTACAGTATTAAGAGTGAGAGTGTGTATATGATAAGGTATACTTTCAATTGGAAAAATATATGGTAGTGGGAGTCAGATTGAAAGCACATGATTTGTTGAATACAAGAGAAGTGTTTTCCACACAGCTTACCATCCCGAAATTCTTACTATTTGCAATGCAATGATCCAGAAGAATTTTCAGCATATTCCCTTAATAATAAACTTACCAATTAGATGATACACCTTTCTCAGGTAAAGTGGTGTGTGAGCTACAGCCCTTACAGTAGATGTATGACCTTCACAGGGAAACGAGGACCACTTTCTGATGTTAACTAGTATATTTCATCAGCAATAAGTATTATGTTGTATGTGACTTAAGTTTTAGATACTTTTAGGGAAGTTTTTAGGAATAGTCTTTCTGGATATTTAATTCAATACTGACATGGAAACATTGAGAAGAAAATCTGATCACAAAAACATTAAAATATTTGTCTTTATGGTCCAGTATACAGGACAATGGAATCCTACAGAGATAACAAGTAACCATTATTCATAAAGAGTTTTTAAGATCTTATAAACATTATTTGCTATGTATTCATTAATGGATGTTAACTTTTAATATTAATTAATTAGTAAATATTAGCATGTAAGATAGGTATTGGTTTTATTGATTATAATAACAAGTAACATTCATTGGGCATTTTCCAAAAGCCCTGAAATATTATAAAGCCCTGGTTTTTATTTCTGTTGCAGAAAGTTAACTCCAAATGTGAACATGCTGAGTAAATTGTTTTGTTCTGAATGTAGAGTATCTGGATACTTTTAAGTATTCATATTAATAAAAAGTGAGAGATTACTTAAAATACTTAATTTTAAGTGTTTTAAACCTGTTCTTACATAATCATATAATGTAATTAATTATTATTTTACAACTTATGGAGAAAAACATTATAAGTGTGCTTAAACCATTTATTGTAATTGTTTGATTTGCCATTGACACTAGTCACATATTAAATAATTTAAAAAGATGCAGTCAAAATGTGATGAAGTAATTACATCCTAGAGGAAGGGAAATCAGAAAACCCAGGAATGATTAAACACTGAGACATAACAGGCACATGACACTTTTTTCTGATTAAAGCCTGTAAACCGTAGTGCTCTTTTTTGTGGTACTGGGACTTGAACTGAGGGCCTATGCCTTGAGCCACTCCACCAGCCATTTTTTTGTTGTGAGTTTTTTTGAGATAGGATCTCATGAACTATTTGCCTAGTATGGGTTTGAACTGTTATCTTCCATATTTCTGCCTCCTGAATAGATAGGATTATAGGCATGAACCACCAGTTCCTGGCTTGTAGTGTTCATTTTTAAGGCATAGTTTTATAAATACTGTTGGTAAAAGATATTCACAACATTTTATTAAAAGAAATGACATACATTTGATGCTGCTTAGTGTTCTTCATTAGAATGATAGTTTTCTCCCAAGAGGATGTATCTTATTTATTCTCTAACTTTTAAAGGCAGGTTGTATGTTAGTATGAGTTCAGATTTGTTGACTCTTGTATTCTTTGCCTTCTAATGTAGTCATGTCTCTCTAATGTAGGTGTGCAGAGAAGTTAGTCAGCTCCCAAGAATGAAAAAATTCTGAAGGACAGGGACTGTCACTATTGAGATTTACTTCTGAAGATTTTGTATCTCAAATATGAATTCTCATTTGTAAATACATGAATTCAAAATATTCATAGTTTTTGTGTCTATTTGTTGAATTTTTCTAACTAATTTTCTTTTTTTCAATTCTCCATATACAATAGAAGCACAGAGTCTAACAGGTGTATCAGCATTCCACCTCATGAGATTGTCAGAGGATCGAGAACTCAGTCTGTACTCTTTGAACTGCTTCTGTGCATGTACCTGATCACTGTGCTTGGGAACCAACTCATCAGCCCGGCTGTCAGCTCTCACTCCCACCTTCAAAACCCCATGTACTTCTTTCTCTGCAAACTGTCCTTTGCTGACATCTGTTTCATCTCAAATACAGTCATCAAGACGATTGTAAACATCACAACTCAGAGCAGAGTCACCTCCTAGGTGAGTTGCCTGACATAGATGTTTCTTTTTCTGCTTTTGGATGTATGGATGACATGCTTTTGTCTGTAATAAACTATGACCAGTATGTAGCCATCTGTCACCCCTTGCCTTATACAGTTCTTACAAACCCACATTTCTGTTGTCTTAGCTTTGGTGTTATTTTGTTTAGCCTTTTGAAATCCCAGCTGCACAATTTGATAGCCTTACAATTGACCTTTTTTAAGGGTGTGGAAATTTCTAATTACATCTGTGACCCTTCACAGCTACTTAATCTGTCCTGTTCTGAATCCTTTAGAAATAGTGTTTTAATGTATTTTCTTGTATTTGGTTTTGTCCCCATCTGAGGGATCCTTTTCTCTTACTACAAAATTGGTTATTCCATTCTTAGAATCCCATCATAAGGTGGGGGGTATGAAGCATTCACCTGGGGGTCTTACCTGTCAGTGGTTTGCTTATTTTATGGAACAGCCATTGGTGTGTACTTTGGTTCAATTGTATCACATTCCAGCCATGTTCTGGTGGCCTCATTAACGTGCACTGTCGTCACCCCTATGTTGAATCCATCTATAGCCTGATAAACAGGGAAATAAGTAGGACCCAGAAGCAGATGTATAGTAGGGCAGTCTGAATTCAAAATCCTTGGCATGCATTTGTAATGTAGGTTGGAAAAATTAGCCAACATGGAGAACATGTTTTGAAATTAACATCTTTAATTTGATAACTTGTTTCATAAAAGAATACTGCTTGAGGGGTTCAACATTTGGAAGATTTTTTTTCACTTAGGTGCATAGTTTCAGTTTGGGAAGATGAAAGTTTTCTGGAGTTAGATAATAGTGTTGGTTTCAAAAAAAGTCAGTGCAATTAATGGCAAACAATTGTGCACTTAAAATGGTTAAAATTGTCCATTGTGTATCTTAACACAATCAGAATGGAAATTGAGGACTTAAGAATCTTAAAAAAAAGAAATATAGGAAGAAAATGAATTATACTTTTTAGCTTTCTCCTGAGTGCATAAAGAGCCCCAAATCTTCAGTGGATGTTTGTTTATTGTTCTTCTTTTTCTTCCGTTAATCTTCAGGTATCTTTAGAGATTGGTATAATAAAAAAGACTTGTTTGGGTAGTTATGAAATCTGTGACTTGAGATTTCAAGAGTAATATTCTAATGAATAGGCCTGTTTCTAGAAACCTTAATTTTAATGGTTCCAGTTTTCATCGACCAAAGCCTGTCTCGTCAACCTCTGGTTTCTGTACTGGGAAGCTCCTGTCTGACAGGGTTGATGTCAACCCTGGGGATGGGGAATGAGCTTTCATTGGATCACAAGCATTGGTGGGATTTTAGACCAATAGTTCTTGGTCATAACATGGCAGAGACAGAGCTTCATGACATAAGTTCTGTGGGGAAGGAAGGATAGAGAGGATATTGTTTTGACATAGTTATCTCTTCATCATCAGGAGAAACATGAATGTTGGATGGTGAGATGGATAGATACTAACATGCAGTTTTTCAGCCATGAAAGCTGATAATTTATGTAACTGGTTGTCATGGAAGTCTCAAAAGAAGTGGTTACCAGGTCCCTCCCAGGTCAACTATTCATTGCTGTAACAAAGACTGCTATTCATATATGAAGCCCACCATTGTCATCTAAATTTACTACCCATTGACACTTTGCATTGAGTAAAACTGATAAGATATCAGTGTTTGCTATATGATTAATATATGATGAATGCACAAAAAAGAATTTAGATGGTATTATTAGTCATAGTGACAAAGTGAATATTCATGTAAACTCAAGGTACTGGTTTCCTACATGTGAAACAGCACATACTTTACCAGAGAAATGACCACCTACCTTTCCTTTCTAATTCTCCAGAGCCTGTTCTGTGTTTGACAAAGGGGTAGTAACAAACATCAAAATGGCTGTTAATCATTGACTCATCCTTCGTTCACAAAATATTCACCTTAAATATGTGTTTTCATCACAGGCCATGGTTTTCTGGGTTCACTTTCATCCTGTTAGGAAAGTCCCATGGAACCAGAAACAAGATAATACCACTTGTTTCTGTTCACCTCATGGACGAATGGATCCTGTTATTCCATGTATCAGCATACAAAATATTAATATATCATGACATGAATTTTCATGGGTATAAATATTAAAACAGACACAATGAAAATAATTTCAATTACACTGTGACATAGAGAGGTTCATTTCATGTCATGCTTATTTAGGGTTCTAAGATATTGCCAACAATTAGATTAGAAGAAAATATTATATGATTTTCACATTGTAATATAGGTTGTATTTATTATCAATAGTAAAAATGGTAACTTTGTAGGTTCTGTGTCCTAAATGCCAGGTAATATCATAAAGTACATGTTCCCAACTTTGTTAGAAGATAAGACCACCAAGTCTTCACTTGCAGATAACTTGGTAAAATTAGTTTGGGTCTGGGCCCAAGTTATCTGGATATTTTCAAATATTCACAGGCAAATATATTGATTAATGAGACAGCGAAACCTAGTATTGCAATTGAACAGATTTTCAAAGTAAAACTTGCTTATAATGAATATATAAGGTAGATGATTATTATGCTTATTTTATAAATGATTAACTTGCAGAGGTATGCTTAAAATACTTTCTTCACTTTTTTTCTTTTGCATTTTTCCCAGTCAAATCATTGTCTTAGATAACAGGATAATTTGCCTGCTATGCCTTCAGGCAATAAAGTGAAAGCAAATACCATCTATGTATCTGCAAATATGGATGTTAAGAATCAATTACTTAGGCATAAGAAGGTTGAGGTTGATACTTGTGCATTAGAAAATTAATTTATGCTAATGTCCTCAATCGCAAATAATGGGTTTTAAGATTAGAAAAACAATGACTCAGTATAAACAAGGTATTATAGAAAGAATAATATAGGGAAAGTGAACAGGTAGTTTCTACAGAAAATAATTTACCAAGCTTGTATGGAGGTGAAATAAATAAGCTTATGTAAAATAAAAAACATAAAACATAGAGGAAGGAAATCAGAAAATTGTATAGTGATGAAATGCAGGAACATAGAACACCAAAATACTTTCTTATTATGACATAAATTAATGGTTAGAATTGCCCATGGAGCTCTTATCAAAGCTTATAAATATTCAAAACCAGAAAAACTTTTATCATTGTCTCTTTATTAATTATCTTTATCATTGATTATCTTTATTAATGTCTATGTATAGTTTTTTTCTTAAAGGTGGAAGGATATTTAATATTCTCTGTTTTGTCAGCAAAGCATGGGGTGTATTTATTCGGTGACTAAATTTGCTTTTTCTAATAGTTTTGATCTTCTTCCATTGTTCAATTTAGTGGTTCTAAGTAGATAAACATTTAGAGAAGGAAGTAAATAACAGAATTCTCAGTAATGAAAGAGATCGATGAAAATTGTGTTTGTGCCAGTGTTTATTTATTTTTTATTTTATTTTATTTTATTATTCATATGTGCATACAAGACTTGGGTCATTTCTCCTCCCTGCCCCCACACCCTCCCTTACCACCAACTCTGCCCCCTCCCTCTCCCCTCTACCCCCTCAATACCCAGCAGAAACTATTTTGCCCTTATTTCTAATTTTGTTGTAGAGAGAGTATAAGCAATAATAGGAAGGAACAAGGGTATTTGCTGGTTGAGATAAGGATAGCTATACAGGGCATTGACTCACATTGATTTCCTGTGCGTGGGTGTTACCTTCTAGGTTAATTCTTTTTGATCTCACCTTTTCTCTAGTTCCTGGTCCCCTTTTCCTATTGGCCTCAGTTGCTTTTAAGGTATCTGCTTTAGTTTCTCTGCATTAAGGGCAACAAATGCTATCTAGTTTTTTAGGTGTCTTACCTATCCTCACCCCTCCCTTGTGTGCTCTTGCTTTTATCATGTGCTCAAAGTCCAATCCCATTGTTGTGTTTGCCCTTGATCTAATGTCTACATATGAGGGAGAACATACGATTTTTGGTCTTTTGGGCCAGGCTAACTTCACTCAGAATGATGTTCTCCAATTCCATCCTTTTACCTGCGAATGATAACATTTCCTTCTTCTTCATGGCTGCATAAAATTCCATTGTGTATAGATACCACATTTTCTTAATCCATTCATCAATGGTGGGGCATCTTGGCTGTTTCCATAACTTGGCTATTATGAATAGTGCCGCACAATACCATGTTTACATGGGTGTGCAGGTGCCTCTGGAGTAACCTGTGTCACAGTCTTTTGGGTATATCTCCAAGAGTGGTATTGCTGGATCAAATGGTAGATCAATATCTAGCTTTTTAAATAGCCTCCAAATTTTTTTCCAGAGTGGTTGTGCTAGTTTGCATTCCTACCAGCAGTGTAAGAGGGTTCCTTTTTCCCCGCATCCTCACCAGCACCTGTTGTTGGTGGTGTTGCTGATGATGGCTATTCTAACAGGGGTGAGATGGAATCTAAGTGTGGTTTTAATTTGCATTTCCTTTATTGCTAGAGATGGTCAGCATTTTTTCATATGTTTTTTGGCCATTTGAATTTCTTCTTTTGAGAAAGTTCTGTTTAGTTCACATGCCCATTTCTTTATTGGTTCATTAGTTTTGGGAGAATTTAGTTTTTTAAGTTCCCTATATATTCTTGTTATCAGTCCATTTTCTGATGTATAGCTGGCAAATATTTTCTCCCACTCTGTGGGTGTTCTCTTCAGTTTAGAGACCATTTCTTTTGATGAACAGAAGTTTTTTAGTTTTATGAGGTCCCATTTATCTATGCTATCTCTTAGTTGCTGTGCTGCTGGGGTTTCGTTGAGAAAGTTCTTCCCTATACCTACTAACTCCAGAGTATTTCCTACTCTTTCCTGTATCATCTTTAGAGTTTGTGGTCTGATATTAAGATCCTTGATCCATTTTGAGTTAATATTGGTATAGGGTGATATATATGGATCTAGTTTCAGTTTTTTGCAGACTGCTAACCAGTTTTCCCAGCAGTTTTTGTTGAAGAGGCTGCTATTTCTCCATCGTATATTTTTAGCTCCTTTGTCATAGACAAGTAGGCTATAGTTGTGTGGCTTCATATCTGGGTCTTCTATTCTGTTCCACTGGTCTTCATGTCTGTTTTTGTGCCAGTACCATGATGTTTTTATTGTTATTGCTTTGTAATATAGTTAGAAGTCAGGTATTGTGATACCTCCTGCACTGTTCTTTTGACTGAGTATTGCCTTGGCTATTTGTGGCTTCCTGTGTTTCCATGTAAATTTCACAGTAGATTTTTCAATCTCTTTAATGAATGTCATTGGAATTTTGATGGGAATTGCATTAAACATGTAGATTACTTTTGGGAGTATTGACATTTTTAATATGTTGATTCTACCAATCCATGAGCATGGGAGATCTCTCCACTTTCTATAGTCTTCCTCAATCTCTTTCTTCAGAAGTGTATAGTTTTCCTTATGGAGGTCTTTCACATCTTTTGTTAGGTTTGCACCTAGGTATTTGATTTTTTTGAGGCTATTGTAAATGGAATTGTTTTCATACATTCTTTTTCAGTTTGCTCATTGTTTGTGTATAGAAAGGCTAATGATTTTTCTGTTGATTTTATATCCTGATACCTTGCTATAGCTATTGATGATGTCCAGAAGCTTCTGAGTAGAGTTTTTTGGGTCTTTAAGGTATAGGATCATGTCGTCTGCAAATAGGGATATTTTGACAGTTTCTTTACCTATTTGTATTCCTTTTATTCCTTCTTCTTGCCTAATTGCTCTGGCTAGGAATTCCAGTACTATGTTGAATAGGAGTGGAGATAGTGGGCATCCTTGTCTGGTTCCTGATTTTAGACGGAATGGTTGTAATTTTTCTCCGTTAAGTATAATGCTGGCTGTAGTTTTGTCATCTATAGCTTTTATAATGTTGTACTTTCCTTCTATTCCTAGTTTTCTTAGAGCTTTTATCATGAAATGGTGTTGGATCTTATCAAAGGCTTTTTCTGCATCTATTGAGATGATCAAGTGGTTTTTGTCTTTGCTTCTGTTAATGTGGTTTATTACGTTTATTGATTTTTGTATGTTGAACCACCCCTGCATCCCTTGATGAAGCCTACTTGGTCGTGGTGAATAATCTTTTTGATGTGTTGTTGAATTCGGTTTGCCATTATTTTGTTGAACATTTTTGCATCAATGTTCATTAAGGAGATTGGCCTATAGTTCTCCTTTTTGGAGGTGTGTTTGCCTGGTTTTGGGATAAGTGTAATACTGGCTTCATAAAATGTGTTTGGCAGTTTTCCTTCCCTTTCTATTTCGTGGAACAGTTTAAGGAGGTTTGGTATCTGTTCTTCTTTAAAGGTCTGATACAATTCAGCAGAGAATCCATCAGGTCCTGGACTTTTCTTTTTGGGGAGACTCTTGATTGCTGCTTCAATTTCATTTTGTGCTATAGATCTATTCAGGTGATTAATTTCCACTTGGTTCAGTTTTGGATGATCATATATATCTAGAAATCTGTCCATTTCTTTATGATTTTCAAATTTATTTGAATATAGGTTGTCAAAGTAGTCTCTGATGATTTCCTGGAGTTCCATGGTGTTTGTTGTTATCTCCCCTTTTGCATTCCTGATTCTACTAATTTGGGTTTTTTCTCTCCTCATTTTAGTCAGGTTTGCCAGTGGTCTATCAATCTTGTTAATTTTTTTCAAAGAACCAACTTTTTGTTTCATTAATTCTTTGTATGGTTTTTTTGGTTTCTATTTCGTTGGTTTCAGCTCTTATTTTTATTATTTCTCTCCTTCTATTTGTTTTGGGATTTACTTGTTCTTGTTTTTCTAGGAGTTTGAGATGTATCATTAGGTCATTGATTTGGGATCTTTCAGTCTTTTTAATATATGCACTCATGGCTATAAACTTTCCTCTCAGGACTGCCTTAGCTATGTTCCATAGGTTCCAGTAGGTTGTGTTTTCATTTTCATTGACTTCCAGGAACTTTTTAATTTCTTCTTTTATTTCATCGATGATCCATTCTTCATTAAGTAATGAATTATTTAGTTTCCAGCTGTTTCCATGTTTTTTGTCTTTACTTTTGTGTTGAGCTCTACTTTTACTGCATTGTGATCAGATAGTATGCACGGTATATTTTCTATTTTCTTATATTTGCTGAGGCTTGCTTTGTACCCTAGGATATGATCTATTTTGGAGAAGGTTCCATGGGCTGCAGAGAAGAATGTATATTGTGCAGAAGTTGGATGAAATGTTCTGTAGACATCAACTAGGTCCATTTGATCTATTGTATATTTTAGATCTTAGATTTCTTTATTGATTTTTTTGTTTGGATGACCTATCTATTGATGATAATGGGGTGTTAAAGTCTCCCACAACCAATGTGTTGGCGTTTAGATATGTTTTTAGGTCTTTCAGGGTATGTTTGATGATATTGGGTGCATTGACATTGGGTGCATACAGGTTGATGATTATTATTTCCTTTTGGTGTATTTCCCCTTTTATTAGTATGGAATGTCCTTCTTTACCTCATTTGATCAATGTAAGTTTGAAGTCTACTTTGTCAGAGATAAGTATTGCTACTCCTGCCTGTTTTCAGGGGCAATTGGCTTGGTAAATCTTCTTCCAGCCTTTCATCCTTAGCCTATGCTTATTACTGTCAGTGAGATGGGTCTCTTGTAAGCAACAAATTGTTGGATCTTCCTTTTTAATCCATTTCGTCAAGCAGTGCCTTTTGATGGGTGAATTAAGTCTGTTAACATTAAGCATTAGTACTGATAGGTATGTGGTGATTCCTGTCATTTAGTTCTCTTAGGTGTTTGAAGGTTTAATTGTGTGTACCTAAGTTGAGGTTACTCTCTACTTTCTTGCTTTTTCTTTTCCTGTGGTTTGGTGCTGCCTGTCTTTTCATGGTTAAGTTGGGTTTCACTTTCTGTGTGCAGAATCCCTTGAAGAATCCTTTGTAGTGGTGGCTTTGTGATCACATATTGTTTTAGTTTCTGCTTATCATGGAAGACTTTTATTGCTCCATCTATTTTGAATGATAGTTTTGCTGGGTAGAGTATCCTGGGGTTGAGGTTATTTTCATTCACTGCCCAGAAGATCTCACCCCACACTCTTCTTGCTTTTAATATTTCTGTTGAGAAGTCTGCTGTGATTTTGATGGATTTACCTTTGTATGTTATTTGTTTTTCTCTCTTACAGCCTTCAATATTCCTTCCTTAGTTTCTGAACTTGTTGTTTTAATGATGATATGTCATGGGGTGGTTCTATTTTGATCTGGTCTGTTTGTTGTCTTTGAGGCCTCTTGCATCTGTATGGGAATATCTTTCTCTAGATTTGGGAAATTTTCCGTTATTATTTTGTTAAATATATTACACATTCACTTTGCTTGCACCTCTTCTCCTTCTTTGATGCCCATGATTCTCAAGTTTGGTCTTTTAATGGAGTTGTTGAGTTCTTGCATTTTCTTTTCACAGGTCTTGATTTGTTTAATTTATAGTTCTTAGGTTTTTCCTTTAATTATCATTTCATCTTCAAGTTCTGAGATTCTGTCTTCTGTTTGTTCTATTCTGCTGGATTGGCCTTCCGTTTTGTTTTGAAGTTCTGTTTCATTCTTTTTTCTGAGGTTTTCTATATCCTGGCTAGTTTCCTCTTTAATGTTGTCTATTTTTGTCCTGAGTTCGTTTATCTGTTTATTCATCGTGTTCTCTCTTTCACTTTGGTGTTTATACAGTGCTTCTATGGTTTCCTTTATTTCTTCTTTTGCTTTTTCAAATTCTCTATTTTTGTTGTCTTGGAATTTCTTGAGTGTCTCCTGTACATTTTGGTTGACCCTATCCAGTATCATCTCTATAAAATTCTCATTGAGTACCTGTTGTATGTCTTCTTTTAAATTATTCTTGTGGGCTTCATTGGGTTCTTTGGCATAGTTGATCTTCATTTTGTTGGAGTCTGGATCTGAATATCTGTTTTCTTCATTCCCCTCTGGTTACTGTACTAATTTTTTGTTGTGGGAAAACTCGTTTCTCTGTTTTTTCTGTCTTCCCATCATTGTCTTTGGTGTTGTTACTGTCCCTGTACTGTGTGCAATGAAGTGTTTTCTAGCTTGTAATAATAACAATGGTAATATTTAGAATGGAAGGGTGAGTAGAGATGGAAAGCAAGAAGTTAAAGAAATGGGAAAAACAAATACACAGACTGGAAGGAGAAAACAGAACAAGGTATCAGACAAGAAGGTTTCAAAGGTATTAACAGGGAGCTTTAGTGTACTAATCGACAGTAAGCTGAACAGACATTAGAGAGACAGAGAGAGGATTGAAAATCAAAAATAAAAAAAAGATAAGAATAAAAATAAAAAATAAGTAAATGAAAGAAAAATCTATATAAAAATGTATTAAAATAAAATGAAAAAATAGAAAATTTAAAAAAAACAAAAAACCAAATGTCCTCCAAATTCAAATGCAATGAAATTTCAGTCTTAATAATTTGGGTGTCTGTCTCAGTCTCCAATCCTAGAGATGGTGCCTCAGTTGTTGTTCTGTAGTTGTCTCGACAAAGGGGATGCATAAAGTAGAACAAAACTACACACACACGCACAAAAAAAACCCCACCAAATGTCTGAAGTTCAAATGCAATACAGTTTCAGTAAATTTTTCAGCTTGCAGGTGTAATTCGGTTGTTCTCTCATCAAAGGTAGGGAGACAAAGAAAAAAAAGTGTCTGGAGACAGTTCTGAGAATGGTATCTGCAGCTGTGGCTTGCCTGCCTGCTGCTGTCAGCCTGCTGTTGCTGGAGGCGTTATTTATGCAGATCTCAGGTGAGATTAGCACTTACCTGGCCCTGCAGGCTTTGTTTACTCAGATTTCTCCTGTGCATTAGCCTCTGCTACAAGCTTTCCCCTTTCCAAGCACTGGGAAAGTTGACACTGCACACACGTTCTCAGGCCTGCATGTTTATTTACAGTTCATGTGGGAAGTGGGTCTTCCCTCCTCTCCTGTGGAGTTTTCCTCCTTCCACCACTCTCACAAGCTTTCCCACTCCTGGTTGCTGGGCATGCGCCCCCACTCCCACCAGAGGCTCTCCGGCCAGGCCGGCTTGTTTATTTACAGTCCTGGGAAGGATTCCCTTCCCCCAATCTTTGGCGCTCAGTGCGCCCCACCCTCTTTCCAGTGTGTCTTTATTGCTCTTATTGCTTATTACTCAGTATCTTTTTTCCCCGGGTGGAGGTTGGTCTGTCCAGGGGGCTATGCTGCTCTGTCCCAGGCTTGTCTGTGGGAGTATCACGTACCGTGAAGCTCACCTGGTCCGCGTCTTCCCAAGCCATCTGGGCGCTGGCGACTGGTGGCCTGTGGGCCCTCCTGGTTTCTCTGTTTAACGGGAAGTGGAGATTCTCTGCACCTGCTGGAGGTGTGGAGGGGTCAAAGTTATGCCTCTTCTCAGTGATTATGCCTTCAAAGTGTGTCTCCAGCATCTCTCCAAGATTTCACTATAGGAGACTCGCTTTCTGCTTCCTCCCTCTAGCTGCCATCTTGGAATCCCTGTGCCAGTGTTTAAATATAGCTACTATGTATGATTCCCAAAAGTAAAAACTTCATTAGTTTATATTTAATTTCAAAATATACACAGACTGATGGACACCTATTAATTCTATTTTTCCAACCTGCTTTTCTTTTCCATAGGGATTCCAATCAATTCTGAAACAAAAATCTAATGTAAGTCTGTCAAATGTGATTGCCTTCCAGATGAATCATGACAGTGGTACATCTCCTCTGGACTGTTTTGGTCCATGTATCTGGTCACTGTACTTGGGAACCTGCTCATCCTCTTGCTTGTCACAGTACACTTCCTCATCCCCATGTTCTTCTTCCTCTCCAAACTGTCTTTAATGGCATCAGTTTCATCTCAACCAATGTCTCAAACTGATTGTAGAAATTGAGATTCACAGAGGATTTGTGTCTTATGTGGGCTCACTGACACAGATATCTTTGAATATAAGCTTTGCACTCATGTGTGATACAATTTAGACTGTGATGGCTTGTCATCAACTTGTGACCAGCTGTTATCTCCTACATCACTCCACTGTTCATTAACCCTAACCTCTGTGTCTTCTTAGTTTTGCTGTCTTTATATTTAGGGTTTTGGATAATTAGATCAAATTACAATTTGCCTAGTTCAAAGATGTAAAATTTACAATTTCTTTGGTAATTCTGAGCACTTCTTCAAGTTTGCCTGCTTTGGCAACTTCGGTAATAGCAAGATGAATTACATTAGTGGTATCATATTTGTATTTCTTTCATCAATGGATTGGTTCACACATATTATAAAATTATTTCCTCCATTCTGAGAATCCCATCACCAGGTAGGAAGTGCAAACCCTCTCCACCTGTGTGTCTGCATTGTCAGTCGCTTGCTTATTTTGTGGGGAAAGCATCAGAGAGCACCTTGGCTCTGCTGTCTCTGATCATGGTTGATCCAGTTTTGTCCACTGTGGTCCCACTGTGTTGAATCCCTTCATCTCAAACCTGAGCAGTGGGGATATTGAAAGCACTCTTGGAAGATTCACAGCTGAGCAGTTTAATTGCAGGGCCTCTGGCATTTATTTGATATGTAGGTTTGAAACCAAGAAAACTGCATCTAGATTTTAAAATGACACCTTTTAGACAAATTATATTTGGAATTTCATGGAATTAATAATTTATGGTATTTCATAATGGAATAATGTTTATGGGGTAGGTGGTGGAAAGAATAGGGAATTTTCTAAATGAATATGAATTTTAAGTTTGCAAAAATGATGTTCTTAGTAACCCATGATGTTGATAATTTCACAACAATGAATTTAATAAATGTTACTCAAGGTTGTATATAGTTTGTTCAAAAGGGTAACCTTTTGCGATGTATGTATGACTTAAAAAATGGAAATTAACTGCTACTAGTGTTTACAAATCATCAGAAATAAGAAGAGGGAAAAGTCTCCACATCTTTACCAGAGAAGATGAAGAATATACCACCTGTTGTGGATATTCCTTTTCTCTCCTTCTTCTACCATTGATGTTTGAAGGCTTCAGAGACTTGGCTCAAGAATATCCACAACATGGCTAATTGTAAGCTCTGTGCATCGACTCTCGCAGGTCATGGAACAGTTACTGATCAGTGTGTACTTTTAGAACTTTAGCTTAATGTCTCCAGGTTAATTGGCTCCATGTCTGTCTCCTCATTCAAAGTGCTTGCCTCTGCCGGCTCCTGTCTGTCATAGACTTAATCTCAATCCTGAGGATGGAGGCTGAAACTTCACTGGGCACAGGATGGAAGAGTTTTGGGACCTGCACACTTGGGCCAGGAATAAAGGGGGAAGCAGCTTAACCCAGTAAATGCTGATGGGTGGATGTGGGAAAGGTTCTTGTAAATACTCTCATCTAATCATGAGGACAAACTTGACACCTTAGCTCACCAGATGAAAGAATACCAATAAATAATTTGACTTCTGTGAAGTTTATGTACTTAGTGACTTTGGCACATCAAGGGACATTACAGAATCAAGAGAAAACCTACAGAATGGGAGAAAATACTTGACAGGAATTTGTTGGATAAAGGATTAATATCCAGAATATGCACAAAGAATTAAAAAATATAAGCACTATAGAACTAATAATTCAATTAACAAATGAACAAATTATTCTAACAGATAGTTCTCAGAAGTAGAAATTGTCTCATTTTTCTAAAAAAATTTATTTTGTCCAAGCACTATAGAGGTGAAAAATCTAACAGGTGCCTCAGAATTCCATTTCATGGGACTCTGCAGAGATCCAGAACTGCAGCCTATCCTCCTTGGGGTTGTTTCTGTTCGTGTACCTGGTCACAGTGTTTGGGAACCTGCTCTGACCCCATCTGCACAGCCACATATACTTCTTCCTCTCCAATCTGTTCTTGACTGACATGTTTCATCTCAAACACAGTTCCCAATATAATTATGGCCATTCATAATCTCTTTTGTGGGATGCCTGATACAAATGTCTTTGTTCCTGATTTTTGGATGTATGGATAACATGCTTTTGTGTATGATGCCTTATAATGGGTTTGTGGCCATCTGTCACCTCCTGCACTATCCAATTATTATGAACCACTGCTTCTGTGTGTGTTAATTTTGTTGTCTTTGTTTTTTAGCCTTTTGGACTCCCAGCTTCAAAATCTGATTGCATCACAAATTGCTTGCCTCAAGTATGTGGCTATATCTAATTTCTTCTGTGACCCTTCTGTTGTACTTAATCGTTCCTATTTTGAAACATTTCAAAACAGTGTAGTAATATATTTTATCAGTACTATTTTTGGTTTGGTCACCATCTTAAGGATCTTTTCTTCATACTACAAAATTATTTCTTTCATTCTGAGAATCCCCTCATCGAGTGGGAAGCATAAAGCAGTCTCCATCTTTGGGTCTCATCTCACTGTTGTTTGCTTATTGTGTATTTCAGTTCAACAATATCACATTGTCAAAGTCATATTTTGGTGGCCTCGATAATGTGCACACTTGTCATATTTATGCTGAATCCCTTCATCTACAGCATGAGGAACAGAGATTACTAGGATGCTGAAGCAGTTGCACAGTTGGATAATCTGAACTCAGAACTGTCAACACCCATTTGGACTGTAGGTTGAAAAAGTCAGAAATACTGTAGAGCTACATTTGTAAATGCTTCCTTTTTCATGTTATAACTTTGAAAATTGATGATTTCATTTGCCATTTGGTTTCATAGTGGAAGAATGGTAGAGAGGTACAAGAGGCCTGTGATTGAGTTTTTTTGCAATTATTTGTAAAGTTTCAGTTTCAGAAGATAATTTTGTGCAGATTGCTTATAATGATGGCTGCTCAAAAATGTAAATGTAATTGATTCCAAAAAATGCACACTAAAATTATTACAATGATAGTATTTTTATGTGAATGTTACCACAATGAAAAATGGATATACTGGGATAAGTATTTTTAAAAAGGAATAATTGAACAAAATGAATTGTACATGTGAGTAACCTCTTCAGTAGGTGAAGTGCCAAAAATCTGTGCAGACAAGCAATAATAAATAATGGGTCTATTCCTCCAGTCTTTTATTTTAATTGTTTGAGTTCTGTTGACCTCATGTCTGTGGCTGCCTGAGAATGCTCCTATGTGAGTGCTCACATTAATCCTGGGGATGGATACCGAGATTTTATTTGCTTTCAGACAAGAGAGTTGCTTTGTATCCATCATTCTTGATCATGACATGGCAGAGGCAGAGCATCACCAGTAGGTGTTATGGTTGAAGATGGATGGAGGAGGTATGGATACTCTTGCAACTGTATCTGACCTGTTCCCATTTGAAACCCAATCATCTCACTCTCAAAAAGACACCTAAATTCAGGGTTTTATTTCATTTTTCTTCAAGAAGCTGGAAGAATAACATTCCACAGGCATAATGGATCTTTTATACTTCTGGACCTATGCTCGAGCTTCCTGAAGGATGGTAATCAATGAATTACCATCCTACCCAGTGACTGACAGCTGAATTATGATTTCTGTCTGTATCATTTAATATTTCTGTGACATATGGGATGTTATTAGTATTTCTGATACTGAGCATTGCCATATGAGGCAAGGTTTAATTTTAAGAATAGTTTGGTGTTTGTATTAGCTAGATAATGATTTCTTCCTATGATAATAATATATGATTAAATTATAATATGAGAAAACAATAATTTAGATGTTGTTAATAGCATCAATTATAAGGTTAAACTTTGTATAATTCTAATAAAAATCCTGTGATTTGAAGTTTCCATGTTCTCACCTTTGGTTTACTTTTGTCTTTGTAAAATGCATTGAGGGAACTGTGAGTAAAGCTAATTTTCTCTTTCTCCATATTGTGTACATACCTGGCACATGGTATTCATTAAATAAACACATGTGTAAAACAATAAATATGCTGTTCTTTGATTAAGAATAATTGGCTATCTTCAGTATGTCAGATTATTTTGTGCCTACTGTATGTACTTTCATCCCTTCTGGGAATGAACCACAGAAATAGAGACAGCATGAAATACTTCATGTTTGTGTCTATATCATGCATCCCTGTGCACTTTAACTCTATCTAGCCAAATCTAAAAGATTTAATTATTTTGCATATTCAATATAAAATATTCAATATATTTTGCATATATATATATATATATATACATCTTGTTTTTTTGTGTTTCGATGATGTTTTGGTCAGTCTTTTGGGCCCATGACTTCAAAATAGGTTACCTTTCTTATACCATAACATGTTTGTTTGGGGATAGATTTAGATTGCTTAGAAATCTCAGTAAAACAAAGCACACTACAAATGATTCCTTAATTATTATTTAGACACACTACATAGCTCTCTATATCCTTTATGGCATTATTATTTTTCCCTGATATCATGCTTCAAATAAACTCTGATTTCTCCAGAAAGCACTGCCTTGTTGACTGGTGGGCAAGCTTTATAGTGAAAGCTGATGGTTTTCCAAGACAGACAATACTCCATTGTCATTTGAAGAGGGAGAATAATAGAGAAGATAAAAGAAACCAGGATACCATGTATGTATATAGGAAAACATCACAATGAAGCCTGTGTACAACTGTCATATATTAATGAAAGTGTTAAAAATCAAAACAAATTAGGTTGCCTAGTTCAAGGATATGAAAATTTAAAATTTCTTCTGTGATCATTCTGAATTGCTTAATCTTTCTTGTTCTCTATCTTCTCAAAAAAATTGTCAAAAATTTTATGAGACATTTCCCCTATCTCATGAATCCTTTGATGTTTCTCTGGAATTATTTCCTCTATTATTTGAATCCCATCATCTGAAGAGATGTATAAAGCCTTTTCAATTTATGGGTTTTATCTATCAGGTGTTTTATTATTGTATGGAACAAATATTGACATTTCCCTCAATTTAGCACTATTAAAATCTCCCAGAAATGTTTTTCTGGCATCATTGTTTATCACTGGTCAACCTTACACTGAATCCTTTCATTTACAGCTCTTGAATGGAAACAAAAATGTGCCTGGGCTTTAAAAATAAATATATATTCACACCCATGATTATGTGTCACTACTCACAATAGACAAGCTAATGAATCAGCCTACTTGACATCTATAGATCAATGGTTAAAGCAAATGTGGTATTAATACACAATCAAGGTTTATCCATTAGAAAGAATTGAATGGTGTGGTTTTCATTCAAATGGATGGAAATGGAGTTTGTCATGTTAGTTAAACTAAGCCAGACTCAGAAAGACAGAAACAAATTTTCCACTCACATGTTGAATCTAGATTTTTTTAAAAAGCCATTAATGCAGAAGGGAGACTGTAAGACAGAACAGCAGGAAATCTCTGAAATGATGTGTGAATTAAAATGTCTTTTTATAGACACAGGGCATCTGTCAAGGACAATCCTGGCATGTTGTCCACTTGACCACTCAAATAGTCATTTCATTGAGCACTTTCATTTGGGGGTTTCTGATAGAAAACTGGACAGGTAGTTGGGTGATACCTGCTGCAACAATTATAGAATAGCTGAACTCAGAGAAACCACTTCAGAATCAAAGGCACCTGATCACTAAGCACTGATTTCTCACCTTCTTCAAATAGAGCATATCCTTGTTGCTCTTTATGTATTCCTGAGTTCTTATAATCAGCTCACTCAATTTCAAAATAATTAAGTACTGCTGAGGAAAAAGGAAACTGTTTTAAATTGCTCCTGAGGTAGGTATGTGGTTTAAAACATCTGTTTTTGCTTAATTTTTTCTGGTAGTTGGTAAACATTGAAAAAAAATTCAGTCTAGCCTAAGATTAACTACATCATTTGGAATCTTGTTAAGTCAAATCTTTCTCTTATTTTTTATGGCATTGGGTTTTTACCTCAGGGTTTCAGACTTGTTAGGAAAGTGATATATCACTTGAACCATGTATCCAACAGTTTTTGCTTTCATTTGTTTTGTTTTATCTTCAGTTAAGGTTAGGGACTTTTTCCCAGGTTGGCCCCAGACTGAAATCCTCTTATCTAGTCCACTCCAGTAGCTAGGATTACATGGATATACCACTATGTCCTGTTTTTTTCTGAGACATAGGGTTTTGCTCATTTATTTGTTTGAGTTGGATTTGAGCCTCATTTCTCTAGTCTCTGCCTCCCAAGTTATTGGATTACGGTCATGAAACACCATGTCTGGCCCATGCCCACTTTTAATTTCTGTAAAAATGAGCAGTCTATTAGTTTCTGACATTCAGCACTGGCATCTGATTTAAATTCCAGTTGACATGAACAGAGAGACTAAAGATACATGTTGATGTGAATTAGCACATTTTATGGTAAATAGGTATTTGGTTGTATATTACTTAGGTAACATTTAGGTAGGTTATATGAAAGTTCTTAAGGGAACAGATTATTACATGAATGCTGACATAGGAACATTCACAAGGAATTCACCATTCCTAATGTAGTTGCCTTTGGGGATGAGGTGTACAGGACGGTGGAAATATGCCTAGATAACAAGGACTCAAATTTTACAAATCATAATTCAATGAAGTATTATATCAGAAACAAATATCAAACAATCTTCACATTTTAATATCGGTAGTATATATTGTTGATAGTTAAACTGTATTTTTAAAGTACCTTGTACTAAATGCCAGATGATATCCTAAGGTTGTTGTTTACAGCATTTGTGTAAGAGGGAACAACCAATCATCACATGCAGATACTCTGATTCAATTAGTTTTTGAATGTGGTCATGGTATCTGGATATTTAAAAGTACCTGCAGTTTAATGGGACTGAAACCTTAATATATGACAGATTTCTAAAACAACTTTGTTACAATGAGTATATAATGTAGATAATCATTATGCCCATTATTAAGACAAGAAAACTGTCTAGGTGTGTTTTAATTATATCCCTCTCTGTATTCTTTTGCATTTTCCATGCTGAGACACTCTTTTGGCTAACATAATAGTGAGACTGCATTGCCTTCATTTCTCAAAGAGAAAATGTGATGCATGTAAACTGAAATATCAATGAGAATAACCTATTGTTTCAGCATAAGAAGATTGGAACTGATACTCTGGTGCTAATGTCCTCAAACATATATAAGCTAAGGGGGCTTATATTTAGAAAAACAATGAGGCAATGTGTGTAGGATAATGTAGAAAGCAGAAATAGCAGAGTTGCTTCTAGAGCAGACATAATTCAGCCTCTGTATTTTGTACAGCTGACATAAAGAAACATGTAAAAGAAAAAATTTCAAAACTGGTTGCTAATATTGCATTAACATTTATACTTCTTATTAGCATATATCAGATGTATGGGGGGATTTCATGGAGACAGTTACATATGTTCTTATAATTTATCTTAATTACATTCACTCTCTCCATTATTCTCCCAACCCCCCCTTCCTAGAACAATTTCAACAGGTTTCATTGTTCTGTTTTCATACACATATACAAAGCACATTAACCATATTTGCCCTACATCACCATTTCCATTCTGATCCACCTTCCCATTGTTATGCAAGTCTGCACAGGACCTAATTTTACCTTCCTTTCCTTCATTTTTAAAAAGTATATATTGATTGTTTAAGGGCTTTCACCTTGATATTTCATATATTGTAAGTTATACTTTAACCAGATTGACTCCCCCATACACTCTTCTCCCCTATTACTCAACAGCTTTTAGTGCATTTCATTATACCATCTTCATACGCAGGTGTGATATAGTTTGATAATATTCACTCTCGATATGCTAGTTGGTGGTATCGTCACCTGTTTTCTTTCCCTTTGTTTAATTTTGTTTTGTGGCTGTATTGGGTTTGTAGCTAAGTGTACGTGTGTTATTTCTGTCTGTGTTCTGGGTGTAATTTAGTATTTGCTAATTCACAATAGTAAAACTAACAAAAAAACCCCCCAAAGAAATCAATGTGGTGAGATGAACAGACACAAACAAACAAGAAACAGAACAAACAAACAAACAAAAATTCGAGGTGCAAGAACAATAGAATTTCAGTCTTATTTTAAATTCTGGTGTTACTCCAATCCTGGTGTTGGTATTTAAGCAGAAGCTCTGTCATAGTCTTGGGTAGTGTTTTCATTTTTCCCTTCTGTCTTTCAGGGGCAGCTGCTTGGTCAGCTCTTCACTCAGGGAGGTGTGGCAGTTTAAGCTTGTACATTGTCCTCAGGTTCCAGAATCAGCTCTGTAGCCCACCAGCTGTCCTGCTTTGGAGTTGGGTTTTCATTGTGCTTGATTACTGGGGGCTTGTTTCTTTGTCTCACCTCCTTTCTCTGAGGCAAGGTCAGTGGTCCTTCAGCCAGCCCCTGGCTGTCAGTGTGTTGTGATGATTTATTGATTATTTTTCAATTTTGCAGTGTTGTTTGACTTTGAATGTTGATCACTGCCTCAGGAGATGAGCTTTGTGGACAGCTACCTGCCCTATTTCAGGCAGAAGCTTATCACCTGTCCACTGTCAGCCCTTCTGCCTTTCCAGTCTTTGTTTACTGAAAGTTAATGTGGAGATCAGCATCTTGCTTCTCGCCCTTTCTCTGGTGTGCTTTCAGCAACTCTGTCCCTCTGTTGTGTGTTAGTTTTCAGTTCCTTGTTTACTGTTCAGTTTTTTTCTTGTGGGGCAAGGAGTCAGTCTGTCCAGGGGGCTATGCTGGCTTATCCTAGGGGTGGCTGGCAGAATATCACGTGATGCTTGCTGCATCACGTTGGTATTATGAATGGTTGGTATTCTGAATTCTGTTGGTCTGCTGAATGCCTCTCAAGCAGATTTGGAGCCATCATCTGGAGGCATTGCAGCCCTCCTGTTTTCTCAGTGTAAGGTGGCATGGAGAACATTTCCACAGGCTAGGGGTTCCAGGTGTTGAGGTTTTGATTTCCTTGCAGCTTTATTTCTGCCAACTGTGGCTCCAGCATCTCAGCAAGGTTTTGGGATCACAGAGATCCTGATGTCTGCTTCTGCACCCTAGTTGCCATCTTGGATCTCTAATACTATTCACTTTCTATCATTCTCTTCTTCCCTCTTACCAGCAACTAGTCAGACAGACCTACATAAAGATAAGTGTATACATAAATATATATATGATCACAGACATATAAACAAACACATACACATATATGTGTATATTTCATACATGTATATATACATATAGATAGATAGATATGCATATAAATATAATTTCTGTATAACTAAATCACATTTAAGAAAATGTGTACTGTACCAGAATGAAAAGTTGCTGTTACATAGAAAATGTTTGTTAAAACACAGCCAAAATATGAGTGAACTCTTACTCTGAGGGAAATCAGAAAATCCATATAAGTTGAAACACTGGAAATATAATGGGGATGAAATATTGTATAATTATCAAATCTCAATTAATTTATTGGTCTAAAATACAGTTGAAGCTCATATAAATTGTTTATTCATATTCCAAATCAAGAGAATTATATCATTTTGTAAGAATAAAATAAGTTTTATTTCACTGCTTCTTTTTTGGCAGTATTGGGATCTGAATTCAGGACTATGTGCTTGCCAGACAAGACTATAATCACTGGAGTCACATCAGGCACTTTGACTGCTTCCTTTTTATGTTATTTTATTTTTATTAGCATTTGATAGTTAATACATTATGATATTTACATAAGTGATTGCAATATATCTTACATTTACTTTGTCCATCTTTTGCTTCTCCTCCTCTCCCACGTTCTTTCAGCAGTTTCAACAGGTGATTCTTAATACCCATGTAGAATGATTTTTGTATATGTTTAAGGCTAATATTTTTGTCTGTTTGTCAGAAAGGAGAAGACTGTAATCTTGTAACCAAAGACTGTTTACCTTCAGTGTTTTTGGTCTTCTAACATTATTCCATTGAGTTGATATGCAAAGAAGGAGCTAAAAACAAATCAATTATGAAAGTGTTGTATAAAGAATGGGTTTGTCACAAGGGTGAATAAAGCTAGAGGTGTTCAACCTGTGAAAACTTTGTAATGAACATTTGAATTCAATATAGAGAGAAATATGTGTGCTGCTTAATATAGTTCCTTTTTCAACCTTTGTTTCATTATCAAAAGTTGAGTACAATTTCCAAACCACAACAACTACCCTTTGTCTTAGGATTGCATCAAATTGACTTCCCAGATGGTCCAGCTCTGCTGTTCATCCTCTTGTGACTATTTATGACCTTGTGTCTGGTCACTGGGCTTTGCCTGGCTCATCAAACTGGCTGTCACATTGGTCTCCCAGCTCTACATTAACTCTAATCTGTACTATGTTGACCTCAGTTTCATTTCCACAAAGGTTTCAAAAATTATTGTAGAAAGAAAAATTCACAGTGGGACCATCTTCTTGGCTCAGATACCTTTTAAAATCAGCTTTGCCTGTGTATTGAAATGATTCTGACTGTGAAGTCTATCACCATTTTGTAGCTGGCTGTCCTCCCCTCCATTACTCCATTACCAGGATCACAGAGGTCCTTGACCCAAAAGGGCTCAGGGAAGAAATGAACAGACAAGACACATATCAAGGGGCCAGATGGCTGATGACCAACTGGCAAAATTTAATTTTTCTCATCAAGTTTATACAAAAGAGGAAGAGAGTTAAACATCAAAAACACTCTGACCTAGTTACAACCTTTCTGTTTTTGCCACCCTGCATTCTTACTGCCAGTGTACTTGACTAAGTATAAACTTCTTTTGAGTCAAGGGAAACAATTTAGTGTTCCTTCCCAACATGATAGAAACACGGTGCACCTGCAGATTCTGACCTTGTTGGAAGGCTGCTAAGCCACAGTGACCTTGTCAGGCTGTGGGTTTTGGCTCCCGACACTTCATTATCATGTGACTTCTTAGTTTGCCATCTTTCTTGGTTAGAGTTTTGGAATACCAGATGCACAATCATATTGATTTCAAATATATCTACTTAAAGGATGTGAAATTTCCAATGACAAATTCAGCAATAGCACAAAGAAGGACATTTTGGCATAATATTTATATTTCTCCCCTATATTGGATATTTTTTACTTATTATAAAATGATTTTCTCCATTTTGAGAATCCCAACCTCAGGTGGGAAATACAAATTTTCTCCATCTGTGTGTCTCTCTGGCCAGTCATTTGCTCACTTTATGGTGCAGAAATTAGAGTGCACTTGGCCTGTTGTATCATACGGTCCCAGAAAGAGAGTAGTAGGCTCAGTGTTGTTCACTGTGGTCACACTGTGGGAATCCCTTCATCTAAAACAAGAGGAATAGAGATGTCAAAAGCACTCCCTGGAGGCTAATCTGAGTACCGTGGGATTTATTTGACATGCAGTTTTGGAAACAATGGAACTTAATATCTCAATTTAAAAATCTCAGTTTGGTCACATATTTTTAAATTCCTGGATTTAGTTTGTCATGATTTTTCATAGACTTATGGTGGTTACCAGGGTTGGTTTGTGGAAAGAGTATGGAAATTATTGAATTAGTATGAAACTTCAGTTTGGAAGAAATAAAGTTTCTGGTGATGTATGGTATAAACAATTTCACAACAATGTGAATTTAATAAATGTTGCTCAGGGTTGAACTTAGTATGTTTAACTGGTAGCATTTAATGTGATGTAAATTTTAGTCTAGAAAATAGAAATATAAAGCTACTGAAATTTAAAAATAAGCAGAAATTCATGTAATGAAAATTACACAAATCTCTGCCTGAGTAGTCAAATGCTAAAACCTCTTGATATTTTTTCTCCTCTTCCCCAATCATTAATGCTTGAAAGTCCTTTGAGACTTGGTCCAAGAATATTCACAATTTGGCTAATTATGGATTCCATGCATTGATCCTCCAAGGTAATGTAATCGTTAATGCTCAGTTTAATGTCTCCAGTGTTCTTGATTCTATCCCTGTCTCCTTATTTACAGTTGTCTGCCTCAGCAAACTCATGTCTATCACTGGATTCACCTCAATCCTGAAGAATCAGCCTGAAGCTCCATTGGGTACAAGGCCAGGAGGGGGTCTTTGGGCCTCCGTGCCTTGGGCATAACCATGAAGAGAAGCAGCACAACTTAGTAAGTGCAGAGGGATGGATGTAGGAAAGGCTTTGACACCTTCTCTACTAATCATGAGGACTATCTTGACTGTTTCGGTAGCTAGATGGGAGGATATCAATATGAAAATATGCACTTGGGAGGACTATGAAGTATATGTTCTTTGCTGTGTTAGGGCATCAGAAAACATAATAAAATTTTTCTTTTAGTTTATATCAATTCTACTTCTGATAGGTGGCTTACCTACAATAGCATCAATAGATTCTTCTAAACCTTCTAAACTGTTCCCTAGGTACTTCAATAGGACAAATTTTCTTTGATCATATTCACAAATCCCAGTGGCCCTCTCTTGACCCCCTGTCCTTGGTCACTTGTCCCTTTCCTCTTTTTTTGGATAAAAAATAAGGTTTATTTGGTTCACAGTTCTGGTGGCTGAAAAGTTCAAGAGCATGATTCTGACATCTGACAAGGGTCTTCTTATATCTTAGAATGGTAGAGGATTCCTGTGATGAGACAGAGCTGGCAAGCCTCAGTGCTCTCTTGTAACAAAACCACTCCCATTATAACTCATTAATCCATTCACCTTCATCAGTCCCTCCTCCAAATACCAGTAACATGAATTTGAGGGAGACATTCAAACCCCTTTCCTCTTAAGAAGGGCAATTCATGAACTGAAATCATGAGAACACAAGGAGAAACTTCTCCTTTCTTACTTTTTTTCTTTTTTCCTTTCATTTTACCATTTTACATTAACTTACATGTGTATATATTGTTTGGGCCACCTCCCTCCTACTTCTGGGTAGAACCTATTCCATCCTTTTCTTCTCTGATTTTGTTGAAGAGAAAACATAAGATATATGAAAAAGACATGTCAATTTTGCTAGTTTGGGATAAAAAGAGATTCCTAGTGTTGCTTCCATGCATTTGTGTAATGCAACCCACATTGGCTTGTTTCTATCAGATCTCTTTGCTACTCCCTGGTCCCCTTCCCATAGTGGCCTTATAACTTGGATGAGGATGACTGCAGCCAAAGTGTCATTAACTTTTAATGTCAGATTCCTGTGCATCTGGCTCTGAACTGTTTCTGCTATGTTGTTTTATCCATTTGGTGATATTTTTTCATAATGTAGTTCAATGTGCCCACATTGCTATCATCATTCAAAAATCAAAGACCAAGTAGTCTTAATGTCCCCTTTTGTAGGTGATTGGGTACCAAAATGCAGCTATTTTACATTTGGTTTATTGTCAGTTTATGGACACAGTGTATTATACCAGTAACTGGCTGCCAAGTCATCACCTTGAAGACCCAAACCAGCATTTCACTACCCTGTCACTCCAGCAACATACTTGCCCTCTTTCTTTTGGTATTCCTGGAAAATCACATTTAAGTGGAGTGGATGGATCAAGCTGTATACAGCGAGGGCAGCCATATATGACAGAGAGTGATCATATATTATTCAGCTCATGTCTTTCTCCTGATGCCACTCAAATATATCCTTGTAGCTTTCATATCCTTTAAATACTTGAGTCAGTCTACTCCAATACCAAAGAAGTGTAATGTCAGAGCTTGATTTCATTCCTTTTTAAGAAAGTGGATAGCACCAAAATCTTACTTTAATTGTACCCATGGTTAAGAGTTCTGGACCTGGATTAAAAACTATGTTTCCAGGGTAATATTTTTAAAAAGTTTTATATTTTGGTTGTGGAGTCTGATAATTTAGTTTTGAATTCTTCTGTTTGTATCTATAATTTACTTCATGTAGGTAAGTTTGTTATTACATTTGCATTAATTTATTAGTTGGTTTTTCTGCATTGAGTAAATATTACACACATAATGAATGATAAATATGTGACAAATGCATGATATAAGTGAGCAAACATTGAGATATTATTGAGTACTAATGATAATGGTTATTTCACAGCATTAAAGAAAGTTATCCTACTCCCTGAAGTTACATTGTCTTATTTCTATAAATGAATATTTCATTGTTTGCCTGAATGTAGGTGTACACTGTGAATTTGGTGAGGAATGTGAGGAATGTCTCTGCTTAGTTTTTGATTCTCCACAGTGATAGACACTTGCCACAGCAGAGACACAAAAATATTTCTTACATATTGAAAAGATGCTTGCTTGGTTCACATTAACTGGAGAAATTCAGGGTGGGTTCAATACACTTGATGCTTTCCTCTCTGCACTTTCACTTTTTCTATGAATACCTCATATAATTAGAGTTGAGATAAAATAGATCTTATTTTTGTCTATGTCAAGGATAGCTGAGCTTTATGTTACAACACTCAAAATTACATGAATAAATTACTCAAAAACATAACAGTGGCTTTGATAACAAAGAAGTGGCACAGAGAGAAGGAGACAGAAAAACCTTATGAAATGGAGTGAGACACTGTGTAGAGTTTCACATCTTTCCAGCCTGCAGAGCTGTTTTACAACTGCATTTACCAATAAATTCACAGTCTCCAAAGGTATGAAATTTATTTAAAAATACAAATAATGAATATTCATTAATTTCTGGACTCTCCTTAGGTACAACATGTATTGGATAGATAGGCAGCTTGTGCACAGAAGGGTGGAGAGATTTTCACACATACTGAATATGGTATCAGGTCAATGATGCAGGACTAACATATTCATTGTCTAGCTCCCATTTCCAGAGCACTGTCTCCTCTACTGGAGAAAAACTGTATTATTTCCCACATGAAATAAATTTCTTGTGGATTCTTTTAAAGGGCATACTTGAGGACACACTGAAGAGATATATTAAGGTGTACCACAAGAATAAGAATGTGTATATGACAAGATATCAATTTTATTTGGAAAAATATTATTAATAGTAAACTTGAATATACAGAGTTTACTGGAAATCAGAGAATTATTGCCCAGTGAGCATATTTTTTAGTAATTCTCACTGTGTGAACATGAAAAGAGGCAGAATTCTTATCAATGTATTCTCTTAATAAACTTACACGTTAGATGACATTCTTTTTCCAGGTATGCAATGTGTCAGCTATGGCTCTTGTAGTAGACATACATATTTAGCAGGAGGACTTTGACCATTTGCTGATGTAAAGAAGTACATTTCATGAACAATAGGTACCCTGTTGTATATTACTTAGGAATACTTTACATACTTTTAATGCAAGTAGACAATATCTTTCTGATATTTAAATCAATATTGACAAGAGAATATTTCTTAAAATATTAAGATATTTTTCTTTAGGGCCAAGTAACTAAGAGAATGGGATCATGCTGAGACACAAAGAAGCCATATTTCAAAAGAAATTTTAAGACCTTTGGAAACATTATTTCTCTTACAAATATTGTTAAATCTTAATATTTTATTTAGTTATTGGACATTATTGGTTGTAATAATAGTTAATATTTCTAAATTATGTGAAATATTCTAAGACATTGGTTCTCATGTCTGGTGCAAAATATAGTACAAAATGTCAACTGTGAAGAATCTGAGAAAATTGGTTTTGTTCTGTTCTGAGGACAGAGTAAGTATTTAAATACATTAAAGTATTCATATGTAAATTTATTCATAACAGAACCTGGGAATCATTAGTTACAAAATTTGAAATATTTTAAAGAATTTAATCATCAATATGAGCTAATTTTAATCACCATTTTCCCATTTATGGGGAAACATATTCTTTACTGGTATGTTTGCAATATTTCATTTAATTTTCTGATTTGAACTTTCTTCAATTAAATGTTACTGTGGCCTCACAATACCTGAGTGCAGGTTTTTTATCAGCTTAAGTTAAAATTAGAAATTTATGTATCTGGAAGAATAATTAGCAATAAGGAGGTTGGGAATCAAACATGGGTTTTGGTACTTTCTGTTGTCCTAGTCTTCAAATGGAAATAGGTGTATTATCATGAAACAATGAAGCATTCTATTTTGACACTATAGAGTGCATAATGAAGAAAAAGAATAAGGATCTGTCTTATATTCCTTATATTTTAGTAATATGTATAGAACTGATACAAATAAACATGTATAAAATAAATAATTTCAAAATGCTTCCTACCACTTACTTTTAAATCACTTCCTCTTACAGATATGCCTATGCCATGTTTTTAATCAGTGTGACATGTGATTATTGTCATTTAACTGAGCCACCTTTATAAAAATTTGAAGTTCTATATTAGCCACTGATATTAGTTGTATTTTCAGTATTTTAATTCCCATCAAGTTTGAGGGAGGATAGCAATTAGAATAGCCAAGGATGATGAAAACTCTTGGGATTTATTTCTCTTAATAGCATGTAATTTGATTATGAACTGTCAGCATTAGCACTCATATAATAAAGCATTACAGTGTGTAGAGTTATAAATAGTACAAGTCAACAAATTTTGTACAATTTGCTTAAAAGAAAATGAGATATGTTTGACTGATGCTTAATATCCTTCAATTCCAAAGATATTTTACTTCCAATGGGTTTGATATTACTTATTGTCTATTTTGAAATACTACACTGTATTTTAATATAATTATGATCTTTCTATTTTTAAGTTACTGTCTACAAGAGTTGTGTGTCACTGAAGTAGATATGTAGGGTATGAGATTGATAGCAAAGAAATAAGGTCAAATATTACACTATTTAGATTGTCACAAATGAGAAATATATCTGAATATTTTATATCTCATGAATGAATTCTAACTAGTCTTTACATAAATTCAAAACATGCACAGAATTGGTTGAATGTTTCATTTTTATGACAAATTTATTTAATCAGGAGTTGTCCAAAAATTTAGAAGCATTGAAAGCAGTCTTGGGTGAATGTTCTTTTTATTTTCATAACAAAATTCCTTTGTCAACAGTTGTCCAAAGAATGCTGAATCACAAAATCTTACACTTGTCTCAGAATTCCAACTTGTGGCCCTCTCTGATGATCCAGAATTGCAATACATTCTCTTTGGACTGTTCCTGCTCATGTATCTGTTGACAGTGTTTGGGAACCTGCTCATCATCTTGGCTGTCAGCTCTGACTCTCACCTCCACACACCCATGTATTTCTTCCTCTCCATACTGTCCTTGGATGACATCTGTTTCATCTCCACTACTGTCCCAAATTTGATTGCAGACATTCAAGCAAATAATAGAGTTATCTCTTATGTGAGTTGCCTGACTCAGATGTCTCTCTATATATTTTTTCTATGTATGGATGATATGCTTCTGACTGTGATGGCCTATGACCGTTATGTGGCCATCTGTAACCCACTGCATTATCCAGTCATTATGAACCCCTTCTCCTGCTGTGTCTTAGTTTTGGTGTCTTGTTTGTTTAGCTTTTTGGACTCCCAGTTGCACAGTTTGATTGCCTTGCAATTTACCTGCTTTAAGAGTGTAGAAATTTCTAATTACTTCTGTGACCCTTCTCAACTACTTTATCTGTCCTGTTCTGAAACCTTTAGAAATACTGTGATAATGTATTGTATTGGAGCTACATTGGGTGTTATCCCTGTTTTAGGAATACTTTTCTCTTACTACAAAATTGTTTCTTCCATTCTGCGAATCCCAACATCAAGTGGAAGGTACAAAGCATTCTCTACCTGTGGGTCTCACCTGTCAGTGGTTTGCTTATTTTTTGGGACATGCATTGGTGTATATTTTGGATCAACTGTATCACATTGCCCAAGTCAAGTTGTGCTGGCCTCATTAATGTACACTCTTGTTACCCCTATGCTAAATCCCTTCATCTACAGCATGAGGAACAGGGACATTAGTAGGACCTTGAAGAAGATGTACAGTCAGACAATCTGTGGTAGCCTTTTGGACTGTAGTTTGGACATGTTAGCAAAACTGAAGAACTAGATGTGTGAATTCTTCCCACTAAATTTCAGAGTTCTATAGATGCATTTATTTTTTATCTTGTTTCCTAGTGGATGGTGATTGAGATGTTAGAGTTGGTGGATTGAAATTTATTCAATTAGTTGCTAAATTTCAATTGGGAAGATATAAATTTTTTGAGGAAAGATGATAGTGTAGGTTGCAGAAAAATGTTAATGAAATTGACTGCCAGTCAATGTGCACATATATGGCTAAATGACAAAATGTGCACTTAAATGTATTGATCATTTTATCACAATTAACAAAGTAAATAGAAGATAATGATCTTAAGAAGTGGAAGACATGTGCTTGATGAATTGTGTGTTATAGGCTTCTCCAGAGTAGTTGAAAAGCTCATTAATAGTCTGTTCTTCAGTTAATATTCATATACTCTTAGAGACTGGAATCACAAAGACCTATTATATAGGTATTTGCTCTGTGACTTGAGATATCAGAATCTATATAGTAAGTATTTGCACTGTTCCTACAGACATTCGTCTTAATAGCTTCAGTTCTGTTGACCACACACCCTGTCTCAACCCCCTTTCATGTATACAGAAGAAAGCTCCTATCTGACTCTGTTCATATCAGTCCTGGGAATGGGGTTTGAGGTCTCATTACACCTCCAACAGGAGAAGGGATTTGAGTCCGTAATTCATGGTCATTACATGTCAAGAACAGTTTAACATATTAAGTACAGTTTAATAAGATGGATGGAGGAAAGTCTAATGTAATCATTGCTTTATCATCATGATTACCAGCACGAAAGTTGGTTGAGACATGAGAAGTTACCAATTTGTAGTTTGAGATATAAGACCAGGAAGATTATGTTATTGCTTTTCATGGAAGTCACCAAACACCTATTCAAATTTTAGCTTCCTTCCAACTGCTTCTTCCTCTCATAGCTATCTCCCTACAATAGCAGAAATGATTGACTGTAAACTGTTTCATAAACACTCCAAAGGGATTATGCTCATCATGATGAAGATGGTAAAGGTTACAATCTTACAGTTCCAAGAAAAGATATTGAGGAATCTCAAAATTTATGTTCTGCACAATCTTTCCCACATGAAAAAGTGTATGTAACTATTAATTTTCAAAGAAAGAGGAACCAAACATTCATATAATCAATACCTTATCATTGGGCCAAAAAAGTGAAGATATGATTGAATTGCACTGCCTTATATCATATATAGTGCACCTTTCTAGGATAATTCTTGCATTTTCTGCCATTGACAACCCAAGCACCATGCATGCTTCCCTGTCTCTCCCAGAAGTGACTAGATTTCATTTTCTTCTTCCAAGTAAGGATAGCAAGTAGATCACAGAGTTGGATGGAATCTCCTGCCTCAAATAAAGGAATGATGTCTTAGCAATCAGAAACAAAGTTTACGGAAAGAATAGTTGGTATGGGTCTCTTTCTTGCCATACTCCAGGATATATTTGGAGCTGTCCATTCCTCGTCCCATGTAACAACCTCTTTTACCAAAATTAAAATTATATTTGAATTCAGGATTTAACTTCCTTCTTGCTCAAGAAAGAGGAAAAAGGTAATGTTTATAAAGCAACAATGTGGGTTAGAATTCTGGACCTGTGCTGGCATTCCATATGGTTAGTATACAACGAAATAGTGAAACAGACCCAGAAACTAACAAATTAAGTTTTACCTCCATCATTATCATGTCATTTCTGTGACATATGGAGGTCATTAGTATCTCTGATACTCAGCATTACCATATGAGGTGAGTTCTGCTTCATGCAATGGTAGTGGCGTTGTGTTAGAGGTAATAGTTTCTTTGTATGATATTCTTAGTTGATGGATGCATACTATAAGCACAATCTGTAATTTATATGCAATTATTAGCATAGTGCCATTAAAGATAAGGTTATACTTCATTAATTTCAAATAAAATATTCTGCAATCTGAAGTCTGCATGTTCCTATTTCAGTAATGTGGGTGGATATTTTTTAATTGTGAAATTTATGCATTTATTGATGATGCTTGACTAACTCTGATTTCTGATTCTTCAGAAATTGTATGAATATTTTCTACACAAGAGACACTACTATAAATGTGAAATGTTACCACAAAAACAGAGCATGCTTTTATTGATTCAAAATAAATGGCCATGTTAAATGCTGCTTCCATACACTTTGGGCTTAACTGTAATCATTTTCATCCCTTCCAATTATTCAAGGAATGAGTGACAACTTTAAATGTTCCTTGTTTGTGTTTATGTCATGCTCGGGCCTTGAAAGTACTTAATAACACCTGCAACATTGTCTTGTTTCACGTATTCCATATAAAAAGACAAGGGTAGTGTTGCTTCTTTATGGTTTCTTTGTGCTGCTGTGCTTTTTGGTAGGGTTTAGACTTTGTACATTATAATTTGCTTGACTTCCAATTTTTTTATTTCAAGAATATGAACATTTTCCGTTTCTTCTGCAATGCATCTGAATTGCTGAATTATTCCTGTTCTTATACCTTTTCAGATAATATTTTCACTGATTTTGTCTAAGCCACATATGGTGTTTCCCCATCTCCTGGATCTTTTTATACTATAAAAGTATTTCCTCCCTTCTGGGAATCCAATCATCTGGAGAGAAGTAGTAAGCCTGCTACATTTATGGGTTTTATGTCAATTGTGCTGTTAATTTATGTGAGAAGCATTGGAGTTTGCTTCATTTTGGTTCTATCACAATCTCCCAGGAATGCTGTTCTAGCTTCACTTATATAATCCTTAATCTAGAGCTTAAGAACTGCAATTTCAAAAAAGATCCTGAGGAGCACACAATAGAGATAGCCACACAATAATTATTATGAAACACTGTTCACAGTGGACGAGGTTCTAAGTCAATGTAGGTGCCCATCAATCGATCAGTGGGTAAAGGAAATGTATTAACACACAATCAAATGATATCAATTATAAAGAATAGAATTGTGTCAATTCCTAGAGTTCACCATGCTAAGCAAAATAAGCCAGTTTTGTCAGAATGACAATAACTAATATATTTTCTCTCATATGCAGATTCCAGATGTAAAAAAAGGACACGAACCAAAAGGTAGACTTTTGGCGACAATAGCAAAAAAGCTCTGAAGTTATGTATGAATTGAACTGTCTTAAAACAGATACAGGTCATCTGACCTGGACAAGTCTATATTGTCTTCTTGAAAACTTAACTAGTCATTTCACTTCCAATCACCTCAACATGAGATAGATTCCTCACTTCACTGTGGCTTGCATTTGGGGATGTCTGGTATACCACAGTAAGTATCATTGCGTGTCTGTTGCTGCAAAAATGAGAGAATAGCTGACTGCCTATGATCAGATCACTCAATGGGAAGGCACATGATTATTAAGCACTGATATTTCTCATGCTTGCAGGCTCTCCTTGCAGCTCTCCACATCCTTGTGTATTTTTGTAATCAGCCACTCAATCTCAAAGGACCCATTCCTGCTCAGGAAACAGGGCAGGAATTTAAATGTTTCTAAAGCAGACAACTGGTTAGGATATAGAGCTTATGTTTAAAATGTTCTTCTATTTGGTAACCAATAAAAATACTAGTTAAATTTACCCACAAATTGACAGATAGTTTGGATTCTTCTTGGGTAAACTCTTTCATTTTTTGGCAGCATTGGAGTCTTTAACTGAGATTCTCACACTTGCTAGAAAATTAGCCTACCACTTGAGCCATGACTCCAACCCATTTTTCTTTAGTTTGTTTTATTCAGAAAAGGTCTTGGACTTTTTCCTAGACCGGCTTCAGATTGCAGTCTTCTTACCTGGACCACCTAGATTTAAAGCTGTACACCACAAAGCCTATCTTGTTTTGAGAACTAGGAACTTGTTATTTGGGTTGTGCTGACTTTGATCTCTGATTCTCACTGCCTCCCAAATATCTGGGATTACAGTTATTCTCCATTAAGCCTGGCTGATATCAAATCATTATTTCTGTGCAAAAGATCAGGCTATATGGCTTTTTCATATTCAGCATTGTCATCTGTCATCACTTCCAATTGTCACAAAAGAGAAACTTGAAAGTATACCTTGATGTAAATTATCACATTCTGTCAGTAACAGGTAATTTTGTTACTTATGTAAGATTTAGGTAAGCATTAGGCAATTTCTTTTCAATTTATGGATTCATATAGTACTACTGTAATGGAAATATTGAGAGGGAATACAAATTCCTGACCATAGTTTTCTTTGTGGAAGAAGTGTGCTGGACAATGGAAATGTGCAGAGATAATATGGACACAAATTTCATGAATGATAAATTCAAACACTGTAACATATTATGTCAGAAAAATGTTGTAGAATCTTAAAATTTCAATATAGGTGATATGTATTCTTAGTAGTTACAAAATTTGCATTTTGGGTAGCACGTTTTAAATTCCAGGTAATATTCCAATGTAGTTGTTCACAACCCTGATATAAGATAGGACAACCAAATCTTCACGTGGAGCGACTATGATTAAATTAGATTTGTTCTGAGATGAGTTTATGTATATATTTCAAAACCAATATATCTTTGCATTATATATGTGTTATGTATGTATTATGTACAGATATATTGGTTTTGAGACTAATAAATTCTAATCTGTGACAGTTTTCTAAAAAATCTTTCTTACAATAAGTGCATAATATAAGTAATTATTATGCTTATTTTATAGATGAGGAAATTATCTAGGTGTGCTTTGCAATTTCCCAGCTAAATCACCCTGTTAAGTCAACAGAGTTATGAAATTGTGCTGCCTTCATTTTTTGAAGTAATTGAAAATGTGATACATCTATATGGAAATATGGAAGGAAATAATTTGTTATTTGGGGAACTTTGAGAATAATATGTGTGTTTTGGACTTATCTGTGTTACCAATGTCCTCCACCATGTATAAAGGGGATTAGAAAAGAAACACAATGAAGCATTATATGGAAAATGCTACAGAAAGCATGAAGAAACCGAGTTCCCTTCTAAAGAGGTCATAAATAAACCTGTTCATCATGTACAGATCTCATAAAAAACAGGTATAAAATACAAAATTAAAAACTGTTAGAATTTCACTAGTTTTATTATTGACTGGTGCAGTGAAGGCACATCAATGCCACTGATGTCTCATGATTACGCCCTGGTATCTAACCCATACGTATGAAACCTTTTAGTCAAAGTGAAGAGTTGAAGATACATTTTAAATGGTTGTTAAAAGACAACTATTCAAAATTTGAGTGAGCTCATATATCTTCAAAAGAGGATACTAGGAAAATTCCCCCAAAATGAATGCTTGAAATGTAATTGGAACCAACAGTAGTTTATAATTATGAAATCTCAATTGAATGGTTCAAAATGCAGCGGTAGCTCCTAGGAAGAGTTTAGGGGGTGTTCAAAATCAAGATAGTTTGTATCATTGTAAGAAATTAAAATGGATTTTCAGGATGCTAGAAATTCTTTCCCAACTATACATCTGACAATAGATTAATGACCAGAATATAAAACCAAACTCCAAAAACTAAACTCCCCAGAACTCAATGTACCCAAAGAAGAAATGGGCAAGTGAACTGAAAAGACCTTTTTCAAAGGAAGAAGTCCAAATGGCTAAAAAAATCACATGAGGAAATACTTAATAGCTCTGATCATAACAGAAACCACATTAAGATTCTACTTCACTCTTCTTAGAATGGCTACCATCAAGAATACAAACAAAACCAAATGTTGGCAAGGATGTGGGGAGAATGGAATCTACATACACTATTTGTGGGAATGTAAATTAGTACAACCACTATGTAAAACAATAGGGAGGTTTCTCACAAAACTAAAAACAGAACTCCCATATGATCCTGCAATTCAACTCTTAGGTATACACATGGAGGAATGTAAATGAGGTTACAGTAAAGGCACCTGCACAGCCCTGTTTATTGAAGCATTATTCATAATATCTAAACTGTGGAAACAGACAATATTCAATATTCTCCCTGCTGATGAATGGATTATGAAAATGTGGTATTTATATACTATGGAATTTTATTTACACAAAGAAGAATTAAATTTTGTCAATTGCAGATAAACAAGTGGAACTGGAGATCATTCTAATTGAAATTAGCCAGGAACACAAGGTCAATAGTCAATTTTTTCCTCACATATGGAATATAGACCTAATACAAATACAGCAATATTATGACAAACAAGTCACAGTAACAGGAGGTCACATATGGGAAGAGGATGGTAAAAGAGGTAAGTTAAGAAAGTGAATATGGTTGATGTACTTCCTATAAAAGAACGAATATAGAATCTTTAAGCCTGGTTAAACCACCATAAAAAAGGGAAATAAGGCAAAAAGAAGAAAAATAGGGCAGATGAACTTAATTAGGTCATGATACATATATACATAGAAATGTCATAAGGAAACTTTCAGTGTAGCAATCCTAAAGAAAAATGATGTTTTTTCATTTGCAAAATTAGAGAACAGGAGGGTCAACAGGTCCTGCTTGGAGAGGTTCTTACCAGAGGGAGGGGTAGGAGGTGGGGAAAGGGTATGAGTGGGTGAATATAATGCAAATCCTGTGTTTACATGTATGTAAATGGAAAAATGATACCTGCTGAAACTGTTCCTGGAATGGGGGGTAGGAAGGGATAAAGAATGATGGAGGGGGAAAATACATGTATGACATATTTGATACATTGTAAGAGGATTTGTAAATGCTATAATGTATCCTTAGCCAGCACACAATAAAAAATATAAAATATAAAATAGGTTTTATTTTACTGATTCTTCATAGCTTTATAAAATATGATTCTTTTCTTGTATGGGGAAAGTGTTCTTCTTCTGTCTTTTGTCAGAAAAGAGAAGACTGTATTTTTTGCCAAACAAACATTGCTACTAGTTCTAATATTCTTGGTCTTTTAACATTATTCAGTCGAGTTGATGTGAAAAGAAGGGGGTCAAAATCTTAACATTCATTTATGGAAGAGTTGTGTAAATATTAGTTTTTCACAAGGCTCTATAATGCTAAAGTGCAGACCTGTGAAAATATTACTCGTGCATATTTGAATTTGAAATATACACAGAATTCTGTGTTCCTATAAATCTAGTTCCTTTTTTCAAAGTACCTCTCATATTTAAAAGTGGATCAAAAATTTTGAGACACAAAAACTGTACTGTGTCTCTCAGATACATCTAATTGGCTTAACATAGGATTCAGAAGAGCAGTCCTTCATCTCACTGTTTCTGTTTGTGCACTTAGTCACTGTGTTTGGGAACCTACTCATCTTCCTGGCTCTCAAATTGCTCTCTCTCCTTTATACTCCCATATGTTTCTTCCTCTCTAAGCTGTCCTAGGCTGGGCCATTTCATCTATAAGGTCTCAAAGATGAATGTGGAAATCAAACATCATATAGAATCATTTTCTATGGGTGCTCCCTGACATAGATGACTTTAAAATCAGCTTTGCATGTGTCTGTGGAACAATTTTAACTGTACTTTATATTCCTAATTTGTAGCCAGCTCTTCTCCACTCTATTACTGCATTATCACTGACCTTCCATTTTATGGCTTCTTAGATTCACTGTATATTTTATGGTAATTTTTTTAAGATTCTCAGATGCACAATTAGATTGACTGCCAATTTGTTTGAAGGATAATATATTCCTAATTTCTTGTGTATGATGCACCCTTTTCAAAATCGTGCCTGTTTTTACAATTTCAGCAATAAAATAATGCAGTACATCACTGGTACCACATTTGTTTTTCACACCTGTAGTGAAATTATGGTTGCCAGGGTTGGATTGTTGGCAAAATGGGGAACATTTTGAATTAGTATTAATTTTCTATTTGGGAAAATAATGTTTCTGGATATATATGAGGTTGACAATTTCAAAATAATGTGAATTTAAAAAATGCAACTCATCCTTTTGCTTATTGTGTTTTAAATAGTAACATTTTGAAGTACATATTTTACTGCAAAGAAAGTGGAAATAATCAACAGAAATTAAAGGAGTGAAATGTCCACAAATATTTGCCAAAGTAAATTAGTAGTTTACAACTTGTCATTGATATTCCCTTTGTCCTCCTCTTTTTACATTATTGTTTGAAATTCCTTAGAGATTAAATTCAATAATACCCACAATCTGGCTAATGATGAACACTGTTCATTGGTCCTCAAAGGTCATATAACAGTCAGCAATCGGCCTGTCCTTACAGACCTTCAGTTTTATGTCTTAAGTGTAGTTGACTCCATCCTTGTCTCTTCATTCACAAGTTCCTGTTTTATCAAGTTGCTATCTGTCACTGTTTGCACCACAGTCCCGAGGACTGGGGCAGAAGCTTCGTTGGGCTCCAAGCATGGTAGGATCTTTGGACCTGCACACCTTGGTCATGACTAAAGAGAGAAGCAGCTTAAATCAGTAAGTGCAGAGGGATGGGTGCAGGACTCGCTCATGCTGTGTCCTCCTAATAATGAGGACCAGCCAACAGTTTATGTAGCTGCTGGAAGGACACTGATATAAAACCTTGCCCTTGGGAAGACCATGAAGTTTATGTTCTTAGCTTTGTTGTAGTATCATAAAAGCTAATCATAATTTTCATTTCACATACATGTGTTACCCAGAATGGTTCAAATGGATCCTTCTTAACTTTTACTCAGGTGTGCCAATGGATTATGAAGGTGAGATGATGATGGCACTAACCACAGCATTACAAACCTGCGTGTCTGGCTCTGAGCTCTTTTTGCTAGTTATTTTTATCCTTTAATACCTTTATCGTTATCCAGTTAAAAGTGCCCACATTGCTATCAGCTTCCAAAAATCAAGCAGAAAATTATTTTGAATGTGTCCTGTTTTAGGTGTTTAGGTACAAACAAATTTAACCACCTTTGTAGTACCTTAAGTACACAGGACATTATCCCAGGCACTGCCTGCTTGCACAATCCAAATCTGCATGTCACTTCTGAGTCACTTCCTGACCATGCCCTTTTAATCCTGTCTTCTTCTATTTGAGATTACTGGAAGAGTGCAGATAAGTAATGTACAGGATTCAAATTCCATACAAGAGGGCAGCCAAAGATCATAGAAAAACATCACAGAAAGTGTAGTCACATTATTCATCTAAACTTGCTCCTCCTGCCAGCCAAGGATGTTCTTGTAGACTTCTCAGTCTTTTCCATGTTTCAATCAGTCCACTCACACTTCAAAGGAAAATAAATGTCAGAACTTGATTCTAATCATATTTAGGAAACTGTAAAGAATAAAAAATATACTTCAGTTGTACCTGTGGTTAAGGCCTCTGTACCCTGCTTAAACCTTTATGTGGCCAGGGAAATATTTTTTAAAATTGTGTTTTGGATGTAGAGTCTGACAATTTAATTGTGAATTTTCTGTTTCCACTTTTAATTTCTTTCATGTAGGTTAGTTTGTTAGTATATCTGAATTTCATCTTCTCCAATTCCACTATTTTCTAGTTTGTGCTTCTGCATTAAGTATTTCATATAATGAGCAATTACTTGGTATGAAGATGTAATAAATACTTGAAATAGGTGATTAAACACTGAAATATTCTCATTAGTCATTATGATTAGGTCAATTCATAGCATTAAAAGAAGGATATCTTACTCTCTGAAATTATGTTTTCCTATTTTTTGTAAAAGAATGTTTCATTGTTTGTCCTAATGTAAGTTCATACTGGCAATTTTGTGAGGCGTGTCTCCGCTTTTGTTTTTGATTCTCCACAGTGATAGACATTTGGTACAAAGAAGGCACAAAAAGTATTTCCTAATTATTTAAAAGATGCTTGCTTGATTCACAGGAACTGGTTAAATTCATGGTGTGTTTAAAACACTTAATGCATTCCTGTCTGCACTTTCACCATCCCAGGCATACCAAGTAGAATTAGAGTCAAGGTATAATAGATTTTTTTTGTGTATATGTCATGATACTTGGACTCTATGTTACAGTATTCAAAATTTCATGCGTCAATGATTCAAAAACATATCAGTGATTTTGATAGGCAAAAAGTGACACAGAAACAAGGGAATACATAAACCTTATCACATGGAGTGAGGCACACTATAGAGTCAAATATCATCCACCTGCAATGCTGCTATACAACTGATCACCAATAAATTCACTGTTTCAACAAGGATGTAATTCTTCATTATATAAGCACAAATGATAAATATCAATTAAATTCAAATTCTTATGTGCAATATTTGTTGGGTAGATGGGTAGCATGTGCACAGAGAAGTGGAGAGATTTTCACACATCCTGAATATGTTATCAGGTCAAAGATGGAATATGAAATTCTTCATTGATTGACTCCCACTCCCAAGGCACTATCTCCTCTAAAGGAGCCAAATTGGATTATTTGACACAGAAAAAAATTTCCTACTGTTTCATGGTAAAGGAGTTATTACTGGATATTTTTATGATATGCCACAAGAATAAGAGGGAATATGTGACGAGGTATACATTTTATTTAGAAAAATGTGATTTACACTCAAACTGGATAAATAAGACTTTTTGGAAATCAGAGAAGTATCCAGCAACCAATGTAGTATTGTCACTGTATGAAAATTCGGTCAGGCACAAGAATTTTCAAAGCATTGTCTTATTAAAAAACATACAATTTAGAAGATACACTTCTTTTTTTAGGTAATGCAATGTGTCAGCTGCAGCCATTGTAGTAGATATATGTATTTTACATGGGTACATTGACCCCGTGCTGATGTAAATTAGCACATTTCACGAGCAACAAATATTTTTTTGGATATTACGTAGGAAACATTAAGTACTTTTTAGGTAACTAGGAAATGTCTTTCTGGTATTTAAATAAATATTGAATGGACATATTAAAAAGAAATTCATCCTGAAAACATTAAAATATTTCTCTTTAGGGCCATATATGTAGAAGAATGGCATCATGCCCAGACACAAAGAAATCATATTTCATGTGAAGTGTTAAGATCTCTATTAATATGTCTAATACAAATATCACTAAATCTTAATATATATACATATATTGGGTAATATTGATTGCAATAATAGTTAATATTTCTAAGCTCTATGAAATAATATAAGACATTGGTTCTCTGGTCTGGTGTAAAACATAGCATAAAATTTCAAAGATGAACATTCTGGGAAAATTGGATCTGTTCTGTTCTGATGACAGTGTATTTGGGTATATTAGAATATTCATAATGTGTATATATTAATTAAGGAGCCTGAGAATCACGAGTTACTCAATTTAATCCTGCTCTTACATAACCTCCTAGAGTAGTCAAGTATAATCTACATTTTTCAATTTGTGGGGAAACATATGCTTTATAGGTAACTTTGCAAAAAAGTTCATAAACATAAAGTTTCATATAATTTTCTGATTTGAATTTTTTCCAATTAAATGACAGTGTGGACTGAGAAAATCAGAACCTGTGTTTTCTTTATGTATCTTGGGTTACAGAATTGAAATTTATGTATCTGTAAAGGTTGCTGTGATGAACTGACAATTGGAAATAAGAAGGTTGGGACTCATACCTATCCTTTAAAATTTCCTTCATGCTAGTCTTCAAATTGAAATAGAAGGTTTTGGAGATCAGGAAGCAATGAAACAGTTTTTTGGTACTGTACAGTAAATAATGAAGAGAAACAATAAAGAGGCTTCTTACATTCATGATGTTTTAGTAAAATGCATAGCATTGATACAAACAAACTTGCATAAAATAAATAAATTCAAAAGTGCTTCCTGACATTTATTTTAAATAAGTGTTACAAGTGCTGTCATACTACATTTTTATCAGTGATGTGTGATTATTAACATATAACAGACACATTTTATAAAAAATTTGAAATACAACAAACCCACTTATATAATTTATATTTTCAATAATTTACATCCAATCAAGTTTGAGGGAAAAATAAACATGTTGAAAGGTGGAAATCAGAATAGCTAAGGATGATGAAAACTCTTTGGATATAATTAGCACAACACCATGTTTTCTGATTAAAATTGATCAACTTTAGCATTCATGTAATAAAGTAGTACGTCATTTAGTGCTTATGAAAATTCTAAGTCAAGTAATTTTGTATGATTTTCTTAATTGAAAAGGAAATACCTTTGACTACGGCTTTATTTCTGTCAAATAAAATGATATTTTATTTCAAATGGGTTTGATATTACTTATTCTGTATTTTAAATACAAATTTGTAGTTTATATGCTTATGGACTTGTTATCTCTTAAATTCCTCCCTTTCTGTCAGTCCCTAAAGTTGATATTTATGGAATGAGTTGGATAGCAACACAACCAAAATCAAAGCATTCCAGTATTGGGGCTGCCACAATTAAGAAATATTTCCAAGTATTCTATAACTTAAGTATGAATTTAGCTACAACTTATTTAAATTAAAAATATGCACAGTCTTGTTTGAATATTTGTTTCATTTTCTGTTTACTTTATCAACAGTTGTCCAAACAATTTAGAAGCACAAAATCTTACACGTGTTTCACAGTTCCAACTTGTGGGACTCTCCAATGATCCAGAATTGCAACCCTTTCTCTTTGGACTGTTCCTGTTCATGTATCTGTTGACAGTGTTTGGGAACCTGCTCATCATCCTGGCTGTCAGCTCTGACTCTCACCTCCACACCCCCATGTATTTCTTCCTCTCCATCCTGTCCTTGGATGACATCTGTTTTGTCTCCACTACTGTCCCAAAGTTGATTGCAGACATGCAAACAAGAAATAGAGTTATCTCTTATATGTGCTGCCTGACCCAGATGTCTCTTTATATATTTTTTCTGTGTATGGATGATCTGTTGCTAACTGTGATGGCCTATGACCGATATGTGGCCATCTGTCACCCCCTGAACTATCCAGTTATTATGAATCCTTGCTCCTGTTGTGTCTTAGTTTTGGTGTCTTTTTTGTTCAGTTTTTTGGACTCCCTGTTTCACAGATTGATTGCCTTGCAATTTACTTGCTTTAAAGGTGTAGAAATTTCTAATTACTTCTGTGACCCTTCTCAAGTACTTAATCTGTCCTGTTCTGACACCTTTAGAAATAGTGTGGTAATGTATTTTCTTGGTGGTATATATGGTTTTGTCCCCATCTCAGGAATCATTTTTTCTTACTACAAAATTGTTTCTTCCATTCTGAGAATCCCATCATCAAGTGGGAGGTATAAAGCATTCTCCACCTGTGGTTCTCACCTGTCAGTGGTTTTCCTATTTTATGGAACAGCCATTGGTGTGTACTTTGGTTCAGCTGCATCACTTTGTGCAGGTAAAGTTGTGGCAGCCTCATTAATGTACACTGTTGTCACCCCTATGCTGAATCCCTTCATCTACAGCCTGAGGAACAGAGACATTAGTAGGACCCTGAAGAGATTGCATCGTTGGACAATCTGTGGCATCCATTTGAACTGTAATTTGGAAATGTTAGGAAAACTGAAGAACTAAATGAGTGAATCCTTCCTTCTTCATTTCATAGATTTGGGGATTCATTTATTTACCATCCTAGTTAATGGTGACTGTGATATTTAAGAGTTGGAGGATTCAGATTTACACAACAGGCTGCTGTGCTTCAGTTTGATATGATGAACAATTTCTGGAGATAGACATTAGTGTAGTTTGCAGAAAAATGTCAACGTGATTTAATGCCAATCAAATGTGCACATAAATCTGAACTTAAATATTTTGTTAATTTTAACACAATGTACAATGGAAATAGAAGATAATGATCTTCACAAGTAGAATAAATGATCTAGATGAATTATACATCAGAATTTCTCCAGAGTAACAAAGAGCTCTAAATTTTCTATACACATTTACTGTCTGTTCTTCCATTCATAGTCATATATACTTAGAGACTGGGATCACAGAGAACTATTTTTGCAGCTTTGTCTCTGTGTCTTGAGACTCCAGGAGTAATATAGTAGTCAATTAATGGCCTGTTCCTAAAGACTTTGTTTTAATTGTTTCCAGTTCTGTTGGCAACATATCCTGTCTCAAGGAGCTTTGTGTCTGCATGTGGAAGCTCCTTTATGACAGGGTTCATATCAGTGCTGGAGATGGGCTATGACCTATCATTGAACCTCAGGCAATGGAAGAGCTTTAAATCCATAGTTCTTGGTCATGACGAGGCCAGAAATGATTTTCACCCACTAAGTGCTGTGTGAGAGGATGGATGAAGGAAAATTTATTGAAGTTACTGTTTTATCATCATGAGTACAAACATGAAAGTTATTTAGGTACATAGGAAGACACCAATATGTAGTTTCAGCAATGAGGCCTGGAAGTTTACATAATTATTTTCAAGAAGTTTCCAAACTTCCATTCAAATTGCAGTTCCCTCCCCCAGTAAATCTTCGTCCTTTAGCTAGTTCCCTAAAACTGCAGATACATTCATTTCACAAGTATTCCAAAGGGACTATATTCATCATGATGAGAAAAAATAAAATGATAATTTCACAGTTCTGAAAAATGATATTGAGGACTATCATGTTTTAAGTATGTGCCCTACACAATCCCATGTATAAAAAATATGTAATTATTATTTCAATAAACAATACCCACCAAACATTTATGCAATTAACATCCGAATGTTGGGCTGAAAAGTGAAGATATGATTGGATTAAATCACCTTATCTCAGAAATAGGGCACTTTGCCAGGATAGTTCCTGCATTCTGTCACGTTAATTTCTTTCTTTTTTTAATAATTCATTTATTCATATGTGCATACATTGGGTCAATTCTCCCCCCTCCCCCAACCCCACTCCCCCTTTTTCCCTCAGTTCCAAGTAGGTCCTGTTCTGCCTTTATCATTAATTTTGTTGAAAAAAAGAGAGAAGCATAACAAGGAAGACAAAGTATTTTTTGCTAGTTCAGTTAAGGATAGCTATCCAGAAATATTTCTAGCATTGTTTTCGTGTAAACATGTTATGACACATGTTGATTCATCTCTAACAGATCTTTACCCTGATTACTGATCCCCATCTCATGATAACCTCTGTAGATTAAAGGTTTCTGTATTAGCTCTTCTGGAGTAGGGACACCAAACACTTTCATGTTTTGGGTTTTTTACCTATTTATGTATCACCCATATGTGCTCTCCCCTTGTCATGTGACCCAAGTCCAACCACATTGCTGAATTTTCCCTAGATCTAAAGTCTTCATATGAGGGAGAACATATTATTTTTGGACTTCTGAGCCTGGCTGACCTTGTTCGAGTTCCACCCATTTACCTGCAAATGATAAGATTTCATTCTTCTTCATGGCTGAGTAAAATTCCATTGTATACAAGTACCATATTTTCTTGATCCATTCATCAGTAGTGGGGAATCTTGGTTGTTTCCATAACTTGGCTATTGTGAATAGTGCTGCAATAAACATGGGTGTGCAGGTGCCTCTGGAGTAACCTGTGTTGCATTCCTTTGGGTATATCCCCAGGAGTGGGATTACTGGATTATATGGCAGGTCTATGTTTACATTTTTAAGAAGTCTCAAAATTTTTTCCAGAGTGGTTGTACCAGCTTGCATTCCCACCAGCAGTGTATGAGGGTTCCTTTTTCCCCACATCCTCACCAACATCTGGTGTCAGTGGAGTTTTTGATGACAGCTCTTCTAACAGGGGTAAGGTGGAATTTTAGTGTGGTTTTGATTTGCATTTCCTTTATGGCTAGAGATGGTGTGCATTTTTTCACGTGCTTTTTTGCCATTTGAATTTCTTCTTTTGAGAAAGTTCTGTTAAGTTCAGTTTCCCATTTTTTAATTGGTTCATTGACTTTAGGAGAGCTTAGTTTCTTATGATCCCTGTATATTCCGGTTATTAGTCCCTTGGCTGATGTACAGCTGGTGAATATTTTCTCCCACTTTGTGGGTGGTCTTTCAGTTTGGAGACCATTTCTTGTGTTGTGCAGAACCTTTTTAATTTTATGAAGTCCCATTTGTCCATCCTTTCTCTTAGTTGCTGGGCTGCTGGGGTTCTATTGAGGACGTCCTTGCCAATACCTATTAGTTACAGAGTGTTTCCTGCTCCTTCCTTTAGTAACTTCACAGGTTCAGGTATGATATTTAGGTCCATGATCCATTTTGAGTTGATAGTAGTACAGGGTGATAGATATGGATCTAGTTTCACTTTCTTGCAGATGGGTAACCACTTTTCCCAGTAACATTTGTTGAAGAAGCTGTCTTTTCTACATTGTATGTTTTGGCACTTTTGTCAAAAATGAGGTGGGTATAGTTTTCTGGATTCACATCCACATCCTCCATTCTGTTCCACTGGTCTTCATGTCTGTTTTTATGCCAGTACCATGATGTTTTTATTGCTATTGTTTTGTAATATAGTTTGAAGTTGGGTATTGTAATACCTCCAGCATTGCTTTTTTTGCTGAGCATTGCCTTGTCTATTTGCGATATCTTGGGTTTCCAAAAACTTTAGAGTAGATTTTTCAATCTCTATGATGAAAGTCATTCGGATTTTGATGGGAATTGCATTAAACATGTACATTGCTTTCAGTAGTATATCCATTTTTACTACATTGATTCTACTGATCCATGAGCACCGGAGCTCTTTCCATCTTCTGTAGTCTTCCTTGATCTCTTTCTTCAGGAGTTTTAATTCTCCTTGTAGAGTTCATTCACATCATTTGTTAAATTTACTTCTAGGTATTGGATTATTTACATCTGTTGAGATGATCAAGTGGTTTTTGTCTTTCCTTCTATTGATGTTCTGTATTGCATTTATAGATTTGCATATGCTGAACCACCCCTGCAACCCTTGGATGAAGCCGACTTGGTCATGGTGTATGACTTTTCTGATGTGTTGTTGGATTCGGTTTGCCATTATTTTATTAAGGATTTTTGCATTGATATTCATTGAGGAAATTGGCTTATAGTACTCCTTTTTGAAGGTGGCTGTCTGTTTTTGGGATGAGAGTAATATTGGCTTCATAAAATGATTAGGTAGTGTTCTTTCCCTTTCTGTTTCTTGGAATAGTTTAAGGAGAGTTGGTATTAATTTTTCTTTAAATGTCTGATAGAATTCAGCAGTAAATCCATCAGGTCCTGGACTTTTCTTTTTTGGGAGGCTCTTGATGGCAGCTTCAATATCTTTTTGTGTTTTATTTCCTTTCAGGTGATTAATATCTTCTTGGTTCAATTTTGGTTGGTTGTAAGTTTCTAGAAATCTGTCCATTTCCTCAAGATTTTCAAATTTATTTAAGTATAGGCTCTGAAAGTAGTCTCTGATGATTTCCATGGTGTTTGTTGTTATCTCTCCTTTTGCATTTTTGATTTTACTGATTTGGGTTTTTTCTCTCCTCATTTTAGTCAGGTTTGTCAGGGGTAGGTCAATCCTATTTATTTTTTTCAAAGAACCAGCTTTTTGTTTCATTGATTTTTTGTATTTTTTTGTTTCTATTTCATTGATTTTAGCCCTTAATTATTATTGGGATTTGCTTGTTCTTGTTTTTCTAGGAGTTTGAGCTGTAGTATTAGGTCATTGATTTAGGATCTTTCTGTCCTTTTAATACATGAACTCATGGATATAAACTTTCCTCTGAGGACTGCCTATGCTGTGTCCCATTGGTTCTGGTAGGTAGTGTTTTCATTTTCATTAACTTCCAGGAACATTTTAATTTCCTCTTTTATTTCATCAATGACCCATTTGTCATTGAGCAATGGGTTGTTCAGCTTCCAAATGTTTGCATGTTTTTTACTGCTGTTTTTGTTGTTGATTTCTAGTTTTAATGCATTGTGGTCAGATAGAATGCATGGGATTATTTCTATTTCCTTATATTTGCTGAGGCTTGCTTTTTGCCTAAGATATGATCAATTTTGGAGAATGTTCCATGGGCTGCTGAGAAGAATGTGTATTGTGTAGAAGTTGCATGAAATATTCTGTAGACCCCAGCTAGGTTCATTTGATCTATGGTGTTATTTAGTTCCAAGATTTCTTTATTAGATTTTTTGTTTGAATATTTTTTTGGAGCCCCTATTGGTCATAGGGGGGGTATGATGACACTGGGTGCATTGACATTGGATGCATATAGGTTGATAATTTTTATTTCCTTTTGGTGTATTTCCCCTTTTATTAGTATGCAGTGTCCATCTTTATCTCACTTGATCAATGTAGGTTTGAAATATACTTTGTCCGAGATAAGTATTGCTACCTCTGCCTATTTTTGGGGAACCATTGGTTTGGTAAATCTTCTTCCAGCCTTTCACTTTCAGCCACTGCTTATTTCTTTCATTGAGGTGGGTCTCTTGTAGGCAGCAGATTGTTGGATCTTCCTTTTTAATTCAGTTTGCCAGTCAGTGTATTTTGATGGGGGAATTTTGTCCATTAACATTCAGTGTTAGTATTGATAAGTACGTGGTGATTCTTGTCATGTAGTTGTCTTTGTTGATTAAGGGTTTGATTGTGTGTAGCTGAATCAGTGTTCCTCTTTACTTTCTTGCCTTTTCTTCTCCTGTGGTTTGGTATTGCCTGCCCTTTCATTTTTTTGTTTGCTTTTATTATCTGTGTGCAAAATTCCTTGGAGATTCTTTTGTAGTGGTCGCTTGGTGGTCACATATTGTTTTAATTTCTGCTTATCAAGGAAAATTTTATTGTTCCATCTATTTTGAATGATAGTTTTGCTGGGTAGAGTATCCTAAGATTGAATTTATTTTCATTCAGTGCTTGGAAGATTTCACTCCATGTTCTTCTTGCTTTTAATTTTTCTATTGAGAAGTCTGCTGTGATTTTGATGGGTTTACTTTTGTATGTTATTTGTTTTTTCTCTTTTACAGCCTCAATATTCTTTCTCTAGTCTCTGTGCTTGTTGTTTTACTGATAACATGTCCTGGGATAGTTCTATTTTGGTCAGGTCTGTTTGGTGTTCTGAAGGCTTCTTGTACCTGAATGGGCATACTTTTCTCTAAATTTGAGATATTTTTTGTTATTATTTTGTTGAATATATTATGCATTTCTTTTGCTTGCACCTCTTCTCCTTCTTCAATGCCCATGATTCTCAGGTTTGGTCTTTTATGGAGTCAGTGAGTTCTTGCATTTTCTTTTCACAGATCTTGAGTTTTTTAACTAATTTTTCTTCACTTTTTCCTTTAAGTGCCATTTCATCTTCAAGTTGTAAGATTGTGTCTTCTGCTTGTTCTGTTCTGCTAGAATGGCCTTCCATTTTGCTTTGTATTTCTGTTTCATTCTTTTTTCTGAGGTTTTCCATGTAGTGGGTTATTTCCTCTTTAATATTGTCAATTTTTGCTCTTAATTCATTTATCTCTCTGTTTATGGTGATCTCTGTTTCAGTTTGGTGTTTATTTAGGGATCCTATGATTTCATTTATTTGTTTCTGTGCTTTCTCATATTCTTTTGTTTTGTTGTCTTGGAATTTCTTAGGGCTTCCTGTACATTTTGGTTGACCACGTCTAGTAACATCTCTATGAAATTTTCATTAATTACTTATAGAATTTCTTCTTTCAGAGTGCTCTTGTGGTCTTTGTTGGGTTCTTTGGTGTAGTTTATCTTTGTTTTGTTGGAGTCTTTATCTGGGTATCCATTTTCTTCATGTCACTCTAAATCCTGTACTACTTAATTTGTTGGAGGGAGAATGGTTTCCATTCCTTTTTCTTTTTCCCATACTTCCACTAGGTAACGTTTCTATCACTTGACTATGGGTAATTTAGTGTTAGCTCGGTTACAATATTAATACTAACAAAATCATGAGAGACAGATTAAAAAGAGAAATAGAAGGAAAGGTAAAAGGAAGAGAGAAGTGAGGAAAAAATTTTTTTAAATGGGAGAGATGGTGGGTGATCAAACAGCAAACCAGGCAGGCAAAACCTTAAGGAAGGGATAAAAAGAAAAAACAGTCACCAGTTCTGGAACAGTAGAATTCCAGGTTTAGTTCTTCTGTTACTCCTTTAGTGTTCATTTCTGTTTGCTTGTGTCTCTTAGGCATGCTTGGAGCAACCTAGTGGCAGCCCGATGGGAGCCTGGAGGAGTGGTTATAGGGAAAGCCTGTAAAGCTGGGGCTGGCTTTGCCCAAGGAGCGGGGATCTTGGCAGGCTGGTGGATGCAGATGTCTCATGCCAAGCTGGTACCTGTCCCAGCACGGTGGGCCTCCAGTTGTTCCACACAGAGCTGGAGCCTGGCAGGGCCTGAGGTGCAGTGTTCTGGTCACCCCACACACCGTTGTGGCTCAGCAGGGCCTGAAGGATGGTGGGCTGAGGGGCAGGTATCCCAGTGGGCTGTGAGACCAGCTCAAAGCTGTTGCATGGTGCAGCTGAGGGCAGGGTATCCCAGAGTGTTGTGGGTCTGTCTTGGGGCTGGGGTCTGTCACAGATGAGAGGTGGGTGGGCTGGGGTCTGTCACAGATGAGAGGTGGGTATCCCGGTGGTTTGTGGATCCAGCGCAGCTGGAGAGGTGGGAATCCCACTGTGCATGGGTCCGGTGCAGGGCTGTGGCCTGGAGCAATCCTAGGGACAGAGAGCCCTGCAGAACAGAGCAGTGGCTCTGCAGGCCTACAGTATGGGGATTTGGCAGGCCAGCTGTTCTTTTATTATATCATGGCATGGGGAAGCCTTCCATTATCTAAGGGTTTAGAGTGTCATATTTTTGGATATCCCTGGTGCTTTACCTCAGCCAGGTGTGTCTCCAGCTTCTCGGCAGGGTCTCTGGTTCAGGAGCTCATGAGGTCTGCATCTCTGTCTCCATCTCCATCTTGCATCTGCTCACATTTGTTTCTATGTCTGTATAAGAAGTGACCCATTTCACAGTCCTCTTCCATTTTGAGATTCAAAGTAAATCACAGACTTTGATGGCACCTGCTGCTTCAATACAGGAAAGATGTATTAAATCAGAAACAAAGCTTGTAGAAAGAGAAGTTACACAATAATCAGCAGGGGTCTCAATATTGCCATACTCTGGTTATATCTCTGTAGCAGTCAAATCCTCCTCCAATGTGATAACCTGTCTATGAAAACCCAAAAATATATTGGAATTCAGTATTTATTTTCACTCTGTCTCAGGAAAGAGGAACAAGAGAATGTTCACAAGGCCAAAATGTTCTTTAGAACTGTGGACCTATGCTCAACCTTCTAGTTGGATAGTAATCAATGAAATAGTGAAACAGACCCAGAACCTGGCAAATTACTGTTTACATCTGTATCACACCTTACTCCTGTCACATATGGAGGTCGCTAGTATCTCTGATACTCAGAATTACAGTATGAGGTGAATTCTAGTTGATGCAATGGTATTGGTTGTATTAGACTGATAATAGCTTCTTCCTATGATATTAATAGGTGATGAATGCATAAAATAAGCACAATCTACAATTTATATATCATTATTAGCAATCATGATAAGGTTACACTTCACAAATTTCTATTAAAATATTCTGGGATATGAACTCTTTTTGTTTCTTTTTCAGTCACGTTGGTGGTTTGTTTTTATGGTTGTGAAATTTATGCATATATTAGTGATAGTTAACCAATGCTTATTTCTGATTCTTCAGATTGTATACAAAGCTGATACCTAGGAGCCATTACTATAAACATGAAACATGTTACCATAAAAACATGGAACTTGCTCTTATTGATTCAAAGTAAATGGCCATAATCAATGTTGATTCCAAACACTTTGGGCCTAACTGTAGTCACTTTCATCCCTTCCAGTAAAGTTTTGAAGAGTGAGAGACAACATCAAATATCCATGTTCATGTCTATGTCATGCTCATCAGGACTTTTAGCTCTATTTAGCAACATAGACATTTTCTTGTCCAGTGTATTCCATACATAAAGACAAGGGTAGAGATAATTCTATGTGATTTTTATGTGGTGCTCAGCTTTTTGGTTAAGCTTTAGACTTTTGACATTATAATTCAGTTGCCTTACAATTTTACTGTTTCAATAATATGAAAATTTCCCATTTCTTCTTCAACTGTTCTGAATTGCTCAATTATTCCTGTTCTTAAACCTTTTCAGATAATAGTTTCATTTATTTTGTCTGAGTGATATTTGGTGTTTCCCCATCAGATGGATAATTTTATGTTATTAAAATGTTATTTCCTCCCTTCTGAGAATCCAATCATCTGGAGAGAAGTATTAAGCCTGCTGCATATTTGGGTTTTATCTATCAGTTGCTTTTTACCTTATGTAAGAAGCATTAGAATTTGTTACCATTTGGTTCTATCACAATTTCCCAGAAATGCTTTCTCTGTCCTCAGTTATTTATTCCTGCATCACCAGCTAAAGTAACTGGAAATCAAAAAGTGTCTTGAAGAGCATACAATAGGATATCTACACAACAATGATTATGTAACACTACTCACAGTGAGCAAGTTATGAAATCAGCATAGGTGCCCATCAATAAGGATAAAGGATGTGTGGTACTAACATACAACCAAGTATTATCCATTATAAAGAATGGAATTGTGTCATTTACTAGAGTTCTCCATGTTGAGGGAAATAAGCCAGACTCAGAATGACAAAAACTAATATATTTTCTCATATGCAGAATCCAGATTCTTACAATGACATGAAACAGAAGGGAGATTATTGGTGAGCACAGCAGGAAATCTTGGAAGTCATGTGTGAATTGACCTGTAATGTGTGACTTGTCACAGGGCATCTGAGTAGGACATTTCTAGTTTTTCCTCTTGACTCTTGACTAATCATTTCACTTCCCCATAACTTCAAGAAAAGAAAGATTCCTTCCTGTGGCATTCAATTGGGGATATCTGGCATACCACAAGATAGACCATTCGGTGTCAACTGCTGCAACATTTATAGAATAACGGACTTGCTAGGATCACATCATCCAGTGAGAAGACACATGATAATTAAGTACTGATTTCTCACACTGCAGGACTCCAGGATGTCCTTGCAGCTCTCCATGCATTCTTGTAATCAGCCACTCAACCTCAAGGGCATTCATTCCTGCTCAAGAGACAGGAGAAGGATTAAAATGTTGCTGAGTTGGACACATGGCTAGGACATAGGTGCTTCTGCTTAAAACTTTCTTTTGTTTAGAAGCAAATGAAAAAGATTAGTCAGCGTTACTCACAGATTGACAAGTAGTTAGGATTCTTGTTGAATCAACTCTTACTTTTTTGGTAGCACTAGAGTTTTTATCTGAGGGCCTCATGTTTGCTAGGTAATCAACCTTCTACTTGAGCCATGACTTCAGCCCTTTCTATTTATTTGGAGTTTTTTTTTCATATAAGCTCTGGGGCTTCACTCAAGGCTGGCATCAGATTGTAATCTTCTTACCTGGACCACATGAGAAGGTATAATTAAAGATGTACACAAGAATGTCTGTCTTCTTTTGAGAGATAGAGTCTTATTATTTTGACTGTGCTGACTTTGAAACCATGATTCTCTGTCTACAAATTAGCTGGGATTACAGTTGCTCTCCACTATTCTGGGCTGAGATAAACTCATTATTTCTGTGCAAAAGAGCAGGCTATTAGTCTTTCTCATATTCAGAATTGTCATCTAAATTGGCTTCCAACTGACACAAAAGAGATACTTAAAAAATACACCTTGGGGTAAATTATCATCTTCTATAGGTAACAGGTAATTTCCTTGTACAAGACTTATGTGAGATTTACCTAAGCATTAGGTAAATTCTTCAAGAAAGTACTTATGGATTCATATATCATTACTGTTGTGGAACTATTGAGAGGGAAATACACACACTGACCAATTCCTGGCCATAGTTTCCTTTTAAGAAGAAGTGTGCCAGACAATGGAAAGATGCAGCGATAACATGGCTTCAAATTTCACAACTGATAACACAAAACAATGTAATATATTAGATCAGAAATGAATGTTATGGTATGTTCAAATTTTAATATAGGTAGTATATATTATTGATAGTCAAAACAGTTGCTTTTTAGGTAGGATGTTCTAAATGCCTACTAATATTCTAATGTGCTGTTCACAACCCTGCTATAAGAGGGGAAAACCATAATGTCACATGCAGATATTCTGATTAAATTAGATTTGTTCTGAGATCAGGACATCTACATGTTTTATTTGATTTTGATTCTTTTTTATTGTTCTTGGTAGGGGTACATTTTGAAATTTACAATGCTCTCAATTCTCCTTTACTCGTAATCCCACATTTCCTGGAATAGTTTTAAAAGGTGTCATTTTTCCATTTACATATATGTGTACACAGTATTTCCATCATATTCACACTCCTACACACATTCTCCACTTCCTCTCCCATCCACTGGTATCATCTCATTCAGGCAGGACTTGTTCCACACTCCTGTTCTCTAATTTTACAAACTTAAGGAAAAAATGATATTTTTTAGTGTTTAAGACAGCTACACAAGTAGTTTCATTATAGCACTTCAAAATATATATATGCATGTATGTATTGTATATTAGCCTGATTTGGTTCATCTGCTCTATTTTTCTTCTTTCCCCCTCAGTCCCCTTCTTATAGTTGTTTCAACTAGTTTAAAAATTATATATTAATCATTATGTTGAATAAATCAACCATATTCTCCTTCTTTACTTGCTTCTTTTACCTTCCCCCTCTCCTGTGAGACCTCCTTTAGCATGACCTGTTTTTTATAACATGGCTGTTATTTGTATTAGGTCTATATTCCACATGAGAGAAAGCATGTAGCTTTTGCCCTTCTGAATGAAGCTAACTTCACATAAAATGATGTTCTCCAGTTCCATTCACTTACCGGCAAGCAATAAAATTTCATTCTTCCTTGAGGCTGAAAATTCCTTTGTATATAAGTAACGCATTTTCTTAATCCAGTCATTGCTATTGGGGCATCTTGGCTGTTTCCATAGCTTAACTATTATGAATGATTCTGCAATAAACATGGTAGTGCAAGTGCCTTTGTTGTAACCTGACTTACATCCTTTGGTTGTATCCCTAATTGTGGAATTGCTGAATCATATGGCAGTTCTATTTACAGTTTTGTGAGGAGTCTCCATACTGTTTTCAATAGTGGTTGTACTAATTTACATTCCCAATAACAGTGTATGAAGGTTCCTTTTCCCCATATTCTCACCAACATTTGTTGGTTTTGTTCTTGATGGCAGCCATTCTAACAAGAATGATGTTGAATTTTAACATGAATGTCCAGGGATGTTGAGCATTTCTTCATGTATTATTTAGCCATTTGGACTTCTTCCTTTAAGAAAGCTCTGTTCATTTCCTATTCCCATTTCTTCACTGGATCACTGAATTTTGGGAAGTTCAGTTTTTTGAGCTCCCTGAATATTCTCGTTAACAAACTCTTGTCAGATGTACAGCTGGCAAGGATTTTCTTTCATTTTGTGGGTAACATCTTCAATTTAGAGACTATTTCTTTTGTTGTGTAGAAGTTTGTAATTTCATGGAATCCCATTTGTAAATCCGTTCTCTTAGTTGCTGAGCCATGTGAGTTCTATTTAGGACGTTACTGCCTGTTAATTCTAGTGTATTCCCTGCTCTTTCTTGTAGTAGCTTCAAGTTTCATGTCCTATATTAAGGTCCTTAATTGACTTGATTCTTGCACAGGGTGATGGACTTGGATCTTGATTCAATTTTCTGCATGCAGATATCCAGTTTTCACAGCAACAGTTATTGAAGAGATTATTTGCTCTCCATAATTTGGCACCTTTGTCAAAAGTTATGTGGGCATATGGTGTGGATTCATATCTGTGACCTCTATTCTGTTCCACTGGTCTTCATGTCTGATTTTTGTGCCAATACTCTGTTCTTTTCATTGCTATGGCTCTGTAATATAGTTTGAATTGGATATTGTGATTCTTCTAGTGTTGCTGTTTTTCCTAAGTCTTGGCTTGGCATATCTTGGTCTTTTGTGCTTCCAAGTGAAATTTAGTACTGATATTTCCAACTCTGAGATGAATGTAATTGAAATTTTGATGGGATTCATATTGAATATATAAATTGCTTTTGGTAATACAGCTGTTTTCACTATGTTGATTCTACCAATCCAGGAGCATGGGACATCTTTCCACCTTCTCTAGTCTTCTCACTTTCTTTCTTCAGTAATTTGCAGTTTTCCTTGGAGATAATTTTCACATCCTTTGTTAGTTTATTCCTAGGTATTTTTTAATGCTATTGTAAATAGAATTATTTTCCTATGTCCTTATTCAATCTGTTCATTGTTGGTGTATAAAAACTACTGATTTTTGTACATGGATTCTGTTTCCTTTTGAATTTCCATTCCTTTTATTTCTTCTAACTATATTGGTGTTTGAGCTAAGAATTCCAAGATTATGCTGAATAGATTGGAAAAGTCAACACACTTATCTTGCTCTTGACTTTAGAGGAAATGTTTTTGTTTTATTTTTTTCTTCATTTCGTATGACATTGGCCATGGACTTTCCAAATACAGCCTTTATTATGTTGAGGAATATTTCTTCTATTTCTAGTTTCATCAGAACGTTTTTCATGAAAAAATGTTGTATTTTATCAAAGGATTTTCCTACATCTATTGAGATGATCATGTGGATTTGTCTTTGCTTCTATTAGTAAGCTGCATTGTATATTATTTATTTTATGTGTATATATTGATTATGCATATATAATGTATATTGGAAATGAGTCACACTATAGGGAGGCTGCACAAAGGAGGAATACGGCAAGGGAAGGAAACTAAAATTTTAATGTAGTTTATGTGCTCATTGTACAGGTATGAATATAGAAATCTTAAACTGGCCAGGGCCACCATGGGTGGGGGATTAGGGAGGAGTGAAGAGAACTAGAAGAGGTGAACCAATTGAAATTCTAATAATTATATGTAAGGGATTAACACAAGGTAACTCCATGTGTATCTTTATCTCAAACTAGCAAAATGTCATGCTTCTCTTTTTATCTTTTAGGTTTTTATATGTAACAGGTTCAGTGGGGGGAGGAGGAAGATGTGTTGGCACCAGTGGGAGTGGGAATGTAGCAGAGAAAGGAGTAGGAGGATGAATATGTTGCATATTATGTACACATGTATGCAAATGGAAAAAATAATACCTGTTGAAACTATTCTAGGAATCATGGGTGGGAGAATAAAGGAGAGCAGTAGAGAGGGTGAATTCAAGTATGATATATTTGATACATTGTAAGAACCTTTGAAAATACCAAAATGTACCACCACCCAAAACAATAAAGGAAAAAATATAAAGGTCCATTATAATTCATCAGTGAATCCATCAGGTCCTGGACTTTTATTTCTTGGGAGAATCCTGCTTCTTCAATTTTATTTTGTCTTATAGATCTGTTTAGGGTATTAATACTCTCTTGTTTCAATTTTTTCATGTCTTAGCTAATCTTTTTTATTAAGCAACCTCTGCATGAACATAGTATATCTGTCAAGATAGTAAGTTAAGCTGATGTAAGGGGAAAAATCACAATGTGTGGATCTAATAAAAATGCATTACTTGCTCACAAATAGCTTGGATCACCTTGGACTTTTGATCATCACAGTTGCTCCAGAATCTAGGATATCAGAGGCTACTTATTGAAATACATTTCTAGTACAATTCAATAAACAGTAGGAAAGTATGTAGAGAAATTCATTCCAGCTCCTAGATCTTCCATTCAAGAATGAGATGACCTACTTTTATTGGCCAAGGCAAGTCATATGGACATGGCTACCTACAAAGAGGGCAGGGAAGTCAGATTTTTCAGGGGTTTGTTGATCATGTTTATCTTTTCAAAGAGCCACCTTATGGTGTTGTTGGTTCCTTGTGTGGTTTTTTTGGTCTCTATTTCAATGATATTTGGTTCTTATTTTTTATTATTTCTCTCCTTTTGCTAGTTTTGGGTTTAGCTTGTTCCTCTTTTTCTAGGAGTTTTAGAAACAGCATTAGGTCATCTATTTGAGAGCTTTCTGTGTTTTTCATATGTGCATTCACGGATATAAACTTCACAGTAAGATTTATGCCCCATGGTTTCTGTAAGTTTTGCTTTCATTTTCATTAAGTTCCAGGAACTTAATTCCTTATTTCTTCTATGACCCACTCCTCATGGTACAATTTATTAGTCAGCCTGCCATTCTCTGAGTATTTTCTGTTGTTTCTTTTGTTGTTGAATTTTAGTATTGTTTTGTTGAGTTCAGACAGTATGAAAGGGTGAGGCTATTTTCTTGTGTTTGTTCAGACTTGCTTTGTGACCAAAAGTCTAGTCTACTTTGGAGAAGTTTCCATGGGCTGCTGTGAAGAATGTATATTGTGCTGTTGTAGGATGGAGTACTTTATGGATGTCTGTCTGGTCTATGAGATCTAGTGTGTCATTCATTTCTGAAGTTTGTTGATTTTTTGATCAGATGACCTATCTATTGGTGATAGAGGAGTATTCGATTCTCTCACCACCACTGTGTTGGGTCTATCTGGAAGTCCAGTAATGTATACTTAATGAATTTGTGTGCACTGATGTTGGGTGCATATAAATTAGTTGTTATTTCCTCTTGATGTGCTGGTACTTTTATTAGTGTGATGTGAACTTCATTTTTTTCTTACTATTGTAGGCTTGAAGTTTACATTATTTGACATAAGTATTGCTTCCCCTGCCTATAATCAGGGCTATTAGCTAGGTAAATCTTTTTCCTCCTTTCATTGTCATGCAATATTTGTTTCTTTCTGTATGTTAAGTTTTTTGAAAACAGCAACCTGTTGAGTCTTCCTTTATAAACCAGTTTGTCAAATGGTGTATTTTGATGGGGGAGTTGAGTCCATTAGAATTCAGTGCTAATAATGCATGGCATGTAGTGATTCCTGCCATTTAATTGTTTTTGTTGTATAAGACTTTGTGTGTGTGTGTGTGTGTGTGTGTGTGTGTGTATTTGCATGCATGTGTGTATGTGTGTAACTAATTCTGTGGTTCTTTCTAATTACCTGTCTGCTGTTCTTTTCAAGTTTAAAAATTCCCATCTTTTCATGACTATGTTTGTTTCACCTTTTGTGTGTAGGATTCCTTTAAGGATCTTCAGTACTGATGGATTTGTCATCAGTATTTGTATAGCTTCTGTTTTTCATGGGAGATGTTTATTCCTCTTTCAATTTTGAATGATAGCTTTGCTGTGGCTGAAATTGTTTTTTTCAGTTCTCAAAATACTTCACTCCATGCCTGTCAGAGACACAAGTGGGACAATGCCTGTGTGATTTGACATCTGGCCTTATGAGAAAGATCTAAGGAACTGAGGCCAGATTGTGCTTGTGTGATCTGGTATCCAGAAAGCCAGACATCCAGAAAAACAGTATTCAAGGTTCCCAGATGGCTTTGTGTCCTTCGATGTAGAAAGAAGGTTATGCATACTGTGTGCTTCTCCTTCTTCTCTATTCCCATTTTAAAGGAGACATAACAAAGAGTTAATTTTAACTGTGCTTCCCTGTACTAATGTAACCTTGATATGTAATACTTGGCATGATTTTTCTGATCAAATGTTCTCTGTGTAAAAGGAGTAGTATGCTTCATTAAAGTAGCTATTGAGCAAGACTCAGTAGTCCCCTCATCTTTTATGTCTCTGGTCACTCAGGTCCAGACCACAAACGGCAACAGTTAGCACATAAAACAGGGACCTGAAGGATAATTTTGAAAGTGACATGGAGACCCTCACAGAAGGAGGTAAGTGAGAAAAGATGAGGCAAAATCAGTGCAGAGTCCAACCTTTTCTTTCATTTGTGCATCATTTTTTATTATGAGGAGGAGCTTGAGTTTACAAACAGCAGTTAAAGGACTGTTTAGAAGTAATTTGTGAGTATAATGCCTGGTTTCCTGATGAAGAAGTTAGGGAGTGAGCATGTAAAAATGTTGAAAAGGCATATAGACAGGGAGAAAAGAAACCTTTTCATTTTTGGAGAACATGGGCTGTGGTTAAATCTGTAATTCTTATACTTGGGGGAGAAAGAAGGGAAGAAAATTTAGAAAAAGAGACTGTTGCATCACTTTGTGAGTATAAATTAGATGCAGGAGATATGAAAAAAATCACTATGGAAACTAAACGGTGCTTTAGTCATGCTTTTACTGTGCCGGAAGAAACTGAAAGTAAACTACCACTGATTGCAGTGCCAACAATTGCAAGGGCTCCTCTGAGAGAAATTGATGATCTTTAACCTCCTCCTCCAGAGGATGAGGATTGGAATGAACATCCTGAAACAGGAACCATTAAAGAGGAAATGCATTATTTACTTATTTGCCCCAACAAGGGCTTGGAAAGAAAGAATGACCCTCCATTAGCAGCTCACATTCCTATTCCCCCACAACCACATGAATTGTGACTACTGTTTCCTGTTATGTTTAATATGAATGGCAATAACACTTATAATGGATTGGCTATGAATCTTATAAGAGACTTTAAAAAGGCTCGTGCAGCTTATGGTCCTGCTTCTCCTTTTTGTACAGAATATTTGGCAAGATGGAGCAATGATGCTGGGTGGATTCCCTATGATTTTCATATTGTGGCAAAAATGACATTATCATCAGCAGAGTTTTTGCAATGGAAAATGTGCTTATCTGATGAAGCCCATGAAAGAGTTAGAGCTTTAGAGCAACAAGACTATGTTGGGGCTGTTTCATATGAGATATTGACTGGTACAGGTGCTTGGCTGTCACAAGCACCATTACTCCAGAGAATCTTTTCTTGGCCATGGTTGCTATCCTTACCTGTGCATCTGTGGTAAGTAGACAAGAGTATTGGGCATTTATACCCCATCCTCCTCTATTGAGATTAGTGGAATGGTCTGAAAGGGGACCTATTGTTTTTACTAATTATTCTACACACGTCCCTTCTCCTTGGAAAAGTCCTGTCCCTTTGGAGGAAGGGACTGCTATGAATATATCCTTAGGATATGAGATTCTGCCTTTGTGCATTGGTCATCCAACTCCTTGTCTTCCCGTAAGCATTCAAACATGGTATAACATACTGCCTCCTATACAGGAAAGCCATACTGGAATTAGACTACTTGAGACATTGTCCTTAAACTTTACAGAAATTAAAATACTAACATGGGAAAACCCAATCTCCCAATATGCGAGACTATCTCTTATAAGCATTGGAAATATTTCCATCCTCATTGGAGTAATTGCCATGCCAGAGCTGGAAAGTTAGTTGTATCCACTCATAATTTCTCTTTTATTGATTGGGGCCCTCATGGATGCTCTGTAAAGAGTTGTCTTGAAGATTGGAATAAGATGGTCTGTGATTATATTGACAAAATTGTTTGGCAAAATAGTCCATTACTTAGAGAACATCATATGAAAGGACTAATAGCATGGCATGATGGAGGAATGCCATTCCCAAGGTCACGATTACAAATAGAAAATATTACTTATCCAGAGAAAGTTGAGATCTTTAAATTGGTTGCTGCCTCTGCATTAATGAACTATTGGAAAGGAAACTTTTCCAGAAGCAATATTCCTGGTATGACTATGTCTTTGATTATAATGCATCCTTTTATGAGCAAGCATGTGTCAGTTTACCATATGTATTGTTCTTGGAACTTCTAGTTTTCATTTTACTCTAAAAAGTGGTGAATGCTTTGATTGTAAATTATACACCTGTGTTAACAATTCTTTGTTTATTAATTGGTCCTCTCAAGCATTGTTTATATTAAGGGCAAGAAGGAATGTCTGGTTATCTGTAAACTTAACAAGAGGATGGCAACACTCTCCCTTAGAAGGTTTAATGACTAAAGTACTGTCTAAGTTATTAACACAATCAAAAAGATTTATCGAATGGGTTATTCTTGCTATAGCTGGTCTGATTGCCATTGCTGCAATGGCTTCCATGGCAGGATTAGCATTACAGACTTTCATTCAAACACATAAGTTTGTTGCACAATGGCAAAATCAATCACATATGTTATGGACTACCCAATCTCAAATCAATGGAGAGGTAGAAAGCAAAATAGGGGATCTACAACAAGCTGTAACTTGGCTAGGGAATCAGACAGTTAGCATACAACACCAACTAATGCTTTCTTGTGATTGGAATGTTACTATGTATTGTGTTACTCCAGCAAAACATAATGCTTCCGGATATAGTTGGGAACAAATAAAATATCATTTACAAGATCTTAGAGGTAATATCACCTTAGATGTGGAAAAATTAAAAAGGGACATTTTTAACACATTTAAAAGTAAATTCCCTGGCATTTCTTATGAAGGTTTGGCAAAAGGCATTGCAGACACTTTTACAAGGTATGGATCCTAGGTCTTGGCTTCAAAGCACTATGCATAGTCTATTAGGAGCCAGCATTACGTTTATTATTTGTCTTGTCATTTTTTGTATAAGATACTCCTGTCTCTGACAACAATTAAAATCTCAGAAAAACTTCTGAAACCACGGTCATGCTGGGATTGCTATGTTTAAAAAATTAAAAAAAGGGGAATTGTCGGGGCCAGCAGTGGGACTGTGCCTGTGTGATTTGGGATCTGGCCTTATGAGAAAGCTCAAAGGAACTGAGGCAAAGGTCTCAGGCCAGACATTGCCTGTGTGACTTGGTATCTGGCCTTGTGAGAAAGCCAGCCATCCAGAAAAACAGTATTCAAGGTTCCCAGATGGCTTTGTGTCCCTCAATGTAAATAACAAAGTTATGCTTACTGTGTGCTTCTCCTGCTTCTCTGTTCCTGTTTTAAAGGAGACATAATAAAGAGTTAATTTTAACTGTGCTTCCCTGTACTAATGTAACCTTGACACGTAATACTAGGCATGGTTTTTCTGACCAAATGCTCTCTGTGAAAAAAGGAGTTTATAAAAGCAGTAGTATGCTTCATTAAAGTGGCTATTGAGCAAGACTCAGTAGTCCCCTCATCTTTATGGCTCCGGTCACCCAGGTCCAGCCAATAAACAGCAACACATGCCCATCTTTTTGTTGAGAAATCTGCTGTTATTTTGATGGGTTTAATCTTTATATTCTATTTGATTTTTCTCTTTAACAGGCTTAAATATTCTTTCCTTGTTCTTTGTGCTAATTCTTTTATGTATTATATTCTGTTGAGTGGTTCTAATTTTGTCACCTGCCTAGTGACCTGGGGGATTCCTATACCTGAATGGGTATCTCTTTCTCAAGATTTGGAAAACTTTCTAATATTATTTTCTTGAATATATTATGTATTAACTTTGACTTGGACCTCTTCTCCTTTTTCAATGCCCATGATTCACAGGTTTGATCTTTTGATGCATTCACAAATTCTGAGTATTCTTTTCATAGTTCTTGAGTCTGGTCTAAGGATTCTTCTGTTTTTTTTTTATTTATATCTACTTTGTGTTTGAGCCCTGAAATTCTGTCTTGCATGTTGTAATCCACTGGAGTGGCTTTCAACTGTGTATTTCACTTGATTTAAGGGACTTTTTTATTTCCAGGATTTCTGTTTCATTTTCTTTTGGCTTTCCATATCTTTGTTATACACTTTTTTATACCATATATTGTCTCCTTTATTGCCTATACATTTTTTATAGTTTCCTTGTGGAGTTTGGTGAAATTCTCTATGAGTTCATTTAGTTATTTATGGATCTTCTCAAGTTTTAATCTTGGTTCTCTTGATATTCATTGAGTTGTGTGTGCATTTTTTCTTTAATCTCCTCATTATGTTTTTTGAACATTCTTATCATCATTCTTCTGAGGTTAACAACTGGGGATTCATGCCTTCATTCTCCCTCATTTCTTTTATTATGTCATTGTTAGCCTTCTGAGGAGTCACATTCCCTTTTTATTCTCCCATGTTTTGATTTTGTGCTTTCCTCATGTACTAACTAATTACCTGTTTTCCTTTCCTTCACTTAATTTCTATCTTTGACTAGCTTAGTTGTTAGCTAGGTCTTTATAATATTTCTGTTCCCTGACTTGGAGGTCCTCTTCCTTTTGAGATTACTGGAAAATTGCAGATAAGGCTGTAGATTGTTCAAATTCCATAAAAGAGGGCAGCCAAGGATCATAGACAATGATCACAGAAAGTGTAGTTACATTACTTATTTTAGAGTTCTCTCCTAGACCTCATGTACTAGACATCTGTATCTCACTTGGAGACCTTGACCACTTTCTGATGTAAACAAGTACATTTCATGAACATTAGATATATATTAGTGATATTTTAAGTAAGTAGGGAATGTCTGAGATTTACATAAACATTGAAAAGAAATAGTTCACAAAATACAAAAACATCTCTAGTTAGAGCTATGTATGCAGGAGAATGGCATCATGCTGAGTCACAAAGAAATCATACTTCCTTAGCAGTTTTTAATAACTCAACATTATTTCTCTTACAAATATTATTAAATATTAATATCATAGAGTTATGTGGTATTATTGATTGCAATAATAAATATTTCTAAATTCTATGAAATAACATAAGACATTGGTTCTCATGTCTGTGCAAAATGTAACACAAAACTTCAATTGTGAAAATTCTGAGAAAATTTTTTCTATTCTGTTCTGAGGGCAGAGAATTTGTATATAACAATGTATTCATATGTAAATATATAAAATAACCAATGTGAGAGTCATTAGTTACCCAATTTAAAATATTTTAATCCTGTTCAGTTATAGTAGATAATTACAATCCCCATTTAAAAATTTATGATGGCAATATTACATGAAATATTCTGATTTGCATTTTTTATTTAAATGATAGTGTGGCCTGACAAACCTCAGCCTATTTTTCCTCCATGGAGTATGAGTTTGAAAACTGAAATTTAGGTATATGGAAAGCTTGCTGTGGAAATATGATAATAGGAAATATGAAGGTTGGGATTCAAATATAGGCTCCAGGATTTCCTTTGTGTTAGTCTTCAAATGGAAGTGGAAGTGTATATGACAAGGAAACAATGAAAACATTGTTTGGGTACTATAGGTTATGTAATGAAGAAAAAGGAAAAAGAGCTACCTTGCATTCTTGATATTTTAATAATATGTACATGACTGATACAAACAAACACACATAAAATACTTTCAAAAGTACTTCCTGCCATTTACTTTTAAATCATTGACAATTACAGGTGTGTTCATTCCTCATTTATTATCAGTGTGACATGTGATCATTAGGATTTAATTGGAGCATTCTTTATAAAAATTTGAAGTTGAACAAAGCCAGTTATGTGTGCTATATTTTAAATAACTGAATTCCAACCAAATTGAGGAAGCAATAAAATGGTTGACACTCATATATTAAATACCTCATGCAGTGTTACTGAATATTCTAAGCCTAGTAATTGTGAATGATTTTCTTAAATGAGGCTGAGCTTCATTTCCTTCAAGTACAATGATATTTTATTTCAAATGGGTTAGATATTACTTACTCTCTATTTGTTAGAACTAAGTTGCAGTTTATTATGATTGTGGATAGCTTTTAAATTACTGTCTGGCATTGTTGTATGTCCTTAAACAGTTATGTACAGACTGAGATTGATTGCAAAGGAACCAAGATCAAAACATTACAGTATTTGGACTGTCAGAATTGAGAAATATTTCCGAATATTTTGTACCTCTAGTGTGAATTCTAACCACTCTTTATTTTTTTAAATTCAAAGCATGCACAGTATTGATTGAATGTTCATTTCATTTTCCTAATTATTTTTTATCAAGTGTGTCAAAATAATTTAGAAGCACCAACTCTTTCACATGTCTTAGATTTCCAACTTGTGGGATTCTCCAGTGATCCAGAATTGCAATCCATTCTCTTTCAACTGTTTCTGCTCATGTCCCTGGTGACAGTGCTTAGGAACCTGCTTGCCATCTTGACTATTAGCTCTGACTCCCACCTCCACAACCCCACATACATGTTCCTCTCTATTTTGTCCTTGGATGACATCTATTTCATATCCACCAGTCTCAAAGATGATTGTAGACATTGAAACAAATAATGGAGTTATCTCTTATTTGGGTTGCAGACACAGGTTTCTCTTTGTATACTTTTCGTGTGTATTGATGATATGCTTCTGAATTTGACAGCCTATGACTGGTTTGTGGCCATCTGTCACCCACTGCATTATCCCATCTTTAGGAAATTCTGTTCTCATTGTGTCTAAGTTTTGGTGTCTTCTTTGTTGAGTCTTTTGGACTCACAGTTGCAGAGTTTGATTGCCTTGCAACTTACTAATTTCTTCTGGTACCCTTTCCATGTACTTAATGTGTCCTGTTCTGAAACCTGTAGAAATAGTGTGGTAATGTATTTTCTTGTTTCTATATTTGGTTTTATTCTTGTCTCAAGAATTCTTTTCTATTACTACAAAATCAATTCTTCCATTCTGAGAATCCTCTCATCAAGTGGGAGGTATAAACCATTCTCCACATGTAGGTCTCACCTATCAGTGGTTCGCTTATTTTATGGCACAGCCATTGGTATGGAGTTTGTTTCAGCTGTATCTCATTGTCCAGGTCATGTTATGCTGGCCTCATTAATGTACACTATGGTCACTCTTCGGCTGAATCCATTCATCTACAGTCTGAGGAACAAGGACATTTGTAGGACCCTGAAGAAGTTGCACTGTTGGAACATCTGAACTTAGGACATTTGGGATCTATTTGGATTATCATTTGGAAATGTTAGAAAAACCGAAGAACTAGATATGTGAATAATTCTTTCTTCATTTCATTCTTTTGTAAATTTATTTATTTGCCATCTTGTTTTCTAGTGAATGATGTCTGACATATTTAAGAGTTGGAAGATTGAGTTTTTGTGTATTGGTTGGTACGATTAACATTTTCTGAAGATAGATGATAGTGCATTTTGGAGAAAAATGTCAATGCAATTTACCTCCCAACAAATGTGCACATAAGTAGTTGAATGACAAAATGTTTCCTTAAATATTTTGATAATGTTAACACAAGAAACAATATAAATAAAATGATCTTAAGGAATGGAAGAAAAGGGGTAGTTAAATTTTACATTAGATGTTTCTCCTGAGTAGATAAAAAGCTCAAAGTCTTCTTTGGACATTCTTCATCTGTTCTTCCATTAATATTCATATACCCTTAGAATTTGGGATCACAATGACCTACTTGTGTAGCTACATGCTCTGTACCTTGAGAGTTCAGCAGCTGTTTAGTATATACTTTCCTTGTTCTTACAAACTTTAGTTTTAATAGTTCCAGTTCTGTTGAGAACATATCCTGTCTCAACCACTTTGCTTTCTGCATCACAAAGCTCCTATCCCACAATATTAATACCATTACTGGGGATGGGGGTGAGCTTTAACTGGACTTCACACAGGGGAATAATTTTAGATCCATAGTTCATGGTCATGATTTGGCAAAAATGCTTCAACTACTAAATGCAGTGTGAGAGGATGAATGGAGGAAGGACTATTGAAATCACTGCTTTTTTATCATGATTACTAACATGAAAATTTGCAAAGGACATGGGAAGGTACCAATATGCAGTGTGAGCTTTGAGGTTTGGAAGTTTATGTAATTGAAATTTCAGCTTTCTCCCATACTGGCTATTCTTCTTATATAATCTTGTATTACATTTATTCCCTACCATGCCTGGTAGAAAACAACTCATTACTTATGTGCAAAGGTGCAGGATATTAGTCCTTATACTATTCAGCATGGTCATATGAGTTCACTACCAATTGACAAAAAGAGAAACTTAAAAGTACACCTTGTTTTAAATGATCACATTCTGTCAGAAACAGGTAATTTTCTTGTACATTACTTGTGTGAGATTTAGGTAAGAATTAGGTAAGTTCTTAATTAGGTTATGAATTCACATGTCACTACCATCATGGAAATACTGAGAGGGAAATTAAAAACCAAATTCCTGACCATAATTTCCTTTGGAGGAAGAAGTGTGCCAACAATGGAAGCATGATGAGATAACATGGACTCAAATTTCACAAATGAAAATTCAAAACGGTGTATTACATCAGAAATAAATGTTATAGACTCTTCAAATTTTAATAAAGGTAGTATGTATTCTTTGTAGCTAAAACAGTTGGTTTTTAGGTAACATATTCCAAATGCAGGCTAATATTCTAATGTAGCTATGCACAACACTGACATGAGACAGAAAAACAAAATCTCCACATGCAGATATCATGATTAAATTAGATTTATTCTGAGATCAGAGTATCAATATATTTTTAAACATCCTTGGTATATGTATTGGTTTTTGAGACTAAGGAACTTTAATACATAACAGTTTTCTAAAAAATTTTTTTTCTTAAAATGGGCATATAATAATTATGCAACTTTACAGATGCAGAAACTATCTAGGTGTGTTTTTCAGTTTCCCAGCCAAGTTACTCTGTTATTCAACAGAGGAATGAACCTGTGTTGCTTTAATTTTTTGACGTGACAGAAAATGTGATGCACGTATATGGGTATATGAATGGAAGTAATTTGTTATTTGGGGAAATTTAAGTCTAATATCTATGCATTAGCAATTTCCCTGTTCTCAATGTCCTTAACCATGTATAAAAGGGCTTAGAATAGAAAAATAATAAAGCAGTATATGCAAAATACCATTAAAGTAGGAAGAAATAGAGGTGCTTTCTACAAAAGTAATAAATAGGCCTGTATATCATGTACAGAATTTTTTAAAAACAGGGGCAAAATATAAAATTTTAAAATTGGTTATTAACAATTCATTAGTTTTTATCATTGACCTGTGAAGTGATCCTTACAGGCACGTCAAGAACACTAATGTCGCATGATTATGTGTATGTGTCTAAATAACAGTAATTAAAAGTTTTAGCCCGTGAAAGTCAAGAGAGTTGAAGATACATATTAAACAGTTTCATATTAAACAATCCAAGTGAACCCATCCACAAAGAGGGTAATAAGAAAAAGTATGAAATGTCAATTGAATAGTACAAAATGTAGTGATAGCTCATATAAAGAGTTTAGAAGTATTGAAAATCATGATAGTCTATGTCATTGTCAGAAAATAATAGGTATTACAGATATGAAGAACAGTAGAACAGAATAGAGAACAAGATGTGAATCCATGCAGCTATGCCCACCTGAATTTTGACAAAGATGCCAAAAACATATGATGGAGAAAAGACTGTGTCTTTAACACATGTTGCTGGGAAACCTGAATATGTGCATGCAGAAAACTGAAAGTGGGTCCATGTCTTGCACTCTGTGCAAGTATCAACTCAGAGTGAATTAGGGACCTTAATATAAGACCTGAAAGCTTGAAACCAGTGGAGGAAGCCAGAAAATAAATTGGAATTAACAGGCCTAGACAATGACTTCAAAAGTAGAACTCTAATGAATGGCTCAACAACTAAAAGAAAGGATTGAAAATGGGACTAGATGAAATTTAAAAGCTTCTGCACAAAAAAGAAATGGTCTTTAAACTGAGGAGGTTGCCCAAAGAATAGGAGAACATCTATGCCAGCTATGCATCTGACAAGCAATAAATAAACAGAATATACAGGGAGTTCAAAAAACTATACTCCCCCAAAATAAATGACCTAATGAAGAAATGGACAAATGAACTGAACAGAGCGTTTTCAAAAGAAGAAGTCCAAGTAGCTAAAAAACACATGAAGAAATGTTCAACATTAAGTACATGCAAATCAAAACCACTTGAAGATTTCTCCTCATTCTTGTTAGAATGGCTATGATCAAGACACAAACAACAACAAATGTTGGCAAGGATTTGGGGAAATAGAACCTCATACACTGCTGGTCTGCATGTAGTACAATCACTATTGAAAACAGTATGGAGGCTCGTCAAAATCTGCAAATAGAGCTGCTATATTATCCAGAAATACTAATCCTACATGTATACCTGAAGAAATGTAAGTCATGTTATAATAAAGGCACCTTCCAACCCAATATTTAGCATTGTTCACAATAGCTAATCTATGGAAACAGCCAAGATGCCCCACCACTGGTGAATGGATTCATAAAATATTGTATTTATAAATAATGCAATTTCATTCAGTCATAAAGAAGCATAAAATTTTGTAATTTACAGTTAAATGGATGGAACTAGAGAGCATGAAGTTAGTCAGATACAGAAGATCTGATCAAAATCCACGTTTTCTCTCATATGTGGAATATAGACCTAATATAAATACATCACTATTATGAAAAGCAGGTCATGCTAATGGGAGGTCACATTTGAGCAGGGGAGTGTAAAGGAAGGAAATTAAGAAGGTGAATATAGCTGATGTACTCTCTATATAGTAATTAATATAGAATTTTTAAACCTGTCAAAACCACCATAAACAGTGAAATAAGGTATGTATATATACATAGACATTTCACAAGGAAACTCCCTGTGTAAGCTACCTTATAGAAATGAAAATGTAATTTTCTTTCATTTTCAAAATCAAAGAACAGGGGGTGTGATGGTTCCTGCTGGGGAAGGATGGTGCCATTGGGAGGTTGGGAGGAGTTGTGCAAAGGTCATTGGAGAGTGAATATAGTAAAATACTGTGTATACATGTATGTAAATGGAAAAATCATACAGATTAAAAGTATTACAGGAATGGAGGGAGGGAGGGATAAAGGAGAGTGATGAAGGGGGTGAATTCAAGTATGATACATTTGATATATTGTAAGAACATTTTAACTGCCATATGTACTCCTCCCAGCACAACAATAGAAGAGAAAGAATACAGGTTTTATTTTAGTTTTTCTTAATATGTACATAGAATGATTTTTTTCCTTGCATGGGGAATACTGTTTTCTTTTGTCTTTTGTCAGAAAAAGAACACTGTGTATTTTTTGGCAAAAAATAGACTTGTTATTTCTAATGTTCCTAGTCATCTTACCTTATTCTGTTGAGATGATGTATATAGAAGGTGTTCAAATACTTAAAATTCAATTATGGAAGAGTTGTGTCAGGAACAGATTTTCACAAGTGTAAACAATGTTAAAGGTGTACAGACCTGTGAAAAGATTACTCATGAATATTTGAATTCAAAACATACAGAATTCTAGATTCATTTAAACCTAGTTCATTTTCTAATCCAACTCTCAGTTTTAAATATTTTTCAAGACATTCTGAGCCACAGAAACTGTACTGTGTCACTCAGTTACATCTAATTACCCTTCTACATGACCCAGAAGAGCAGTCCATCCTCTTTGGACTGTTACTGTCTGTGCATTTGGTCATTGTGCATGTTAATCTGCTTCTCGTGTCCTGCACGAGCTTGTTCTAGGAACCTAACTGAGGGTGATGGGAGATGCAGAAAATGACAATCAACAGAAGACCAATCATGCATAAATCTGGAGCCAGGTAGGTTGGGAGCTCGGATGGAGACACACCAACCCCTGTACCTCCAGTGAGTTTATTATACACAGTGGCACCACGAGGTGGAGAGGCATTTCTCAGGGGAGGAAGCATGACATTGTAATCCCTGGGAAGAGGAGGAACCTGTGACAGCTTCTCTCTGAACATAAACATTAAAGGAAAAACAGCTGTACTGCATCTTGTCCATTTCTGCAGCTGAGGATGTGCCAATTCACGTGTGCAATTTGTTGGGCATATCTGTGCTTGCTCCCTTCTGTGGTTTGGGGCTGTGCCAAACTCAAACCCACAGATTATTTAATAGACTTTTTGGCTCCCCACACCTGCTCATTATCTTCACTCTCAAATTGGTCTCTCCACTTTATACTTCCATGTATTTCTTTGTCTCCAAACTGTCATAGGCTGCCCTGTTTTATCTCTAAGATCTCAAAGATGATTGTGGAAATCAAAATTCATATGGAATCATTTCCATGTGTGCTCCCTGACACAGATGACTTTTCAATCAGCTTTGCATGTACATATGAAATGATTTTCACTGTAAATTACATCCCCAGTTTGTAGTCGCTATCATCCACACTGTTACACCATTATCACTGATCTTCCATTTCCAGATTTCTTAGATTCACTCTGTAGTTTAAGATTATTTTTGAAGATTCTCAGTTGTACAATTAGATTGACAGATAATTTACTTGGATGATTAAAATATTGTGATTTCTTCTGTAGGTTGCCCCATTATGAAAATCTTGCTTCTTTTGACAAATGCAGCAGAACCACAATGAAAGTACACTGCTGGCACTTCATTTGTATTTCTCCTCTGTATTTGATTGCTTTAATTTTTTGTGATTTTTAATAGTGAAATGATGTTTTCCAACATTAATCTACACTCAATTGGTAGACCAGGGAACATTTTGAATGAATATCAATTTTCAGTTTGTAAAAATGATGTTTTTGGTGACATTTGATATTGATAACTTTAAAATAATGTGAATTTAATAAACAGTACTCATGATTGTACTTACCATGTTTAAACTAGTAAAATTTTGAAATGAAAATCTTGTTCCAAATCAAGTGGAAATAGTCAGCAGAAATTAATGGACTGAAATTTTCACAAACATTTACCAGAATACATGAATAGACTAAAACCTGTTGTTGATATTCATTTTCTCCTCTTGTTTTACCGTTATTGTTTGAAGTTCCTTAGGGAATTGGTACAATAATGGGCAGCACTGTGTCTTGATTCTCCAAGGTCATATAACAGTGATCAGCCTGTCTTTTCAAACCTTCAGTTGTATGTCTCCAATTTAGTTGGTTCCCTGTCTCCTCATTCACAGGTGTCTCCCTCAGCAAGTTCCTATCTGTAACTTTGTTCAACCCAATCCTGAGTACACAGACTGAAGATATTATGGGCACCTTGCACAGGAGGGTTCTTGGCCATGACTAAAGAGAGAAACAGCTTAACCCAGTGCTCATCCTCTGTTCTCTTAATTAAGAGGACTGTCCTGAGAGTTTTTGTATTGGATGGGAGAACTTTGATATAAAACATTGCATTGGGAAGACCATGGAGTTTTTGTTCTTAGTTGTTGTGGTAGTACTACAACAACCAATCAAAAAATTCTTTCCACCTGTATCAGTTTATTTCACAGAATGGTTCAAATAGATCTTTGTTAACTTTTTCATAGATATTCCAATGGATTATGAAGATGACATGAAGAAGACAGTAACCACAGTTGTTATTAGTATGTGATGAATTCTTGAAATGAGTGATCAAATACTGAGATTAGTAGTAATGATAAGGTTAATTTCATAGCATTAAATAAAGTTGTCCAAATTCATGTAGTTACATTTTCCAATTTCTATAAAAGGATGTTGCATTGTTTGTCCTAATGTAAGTATATACTGGGAAATTGGTGAGGAATGTCTCTGCTTAGTGTTTGGTTCTTCATAGTGATAGACAATGAGGTCAAGGATGGAGGACTAGCATGTTCATTTTCCCTGGGAATTCAGACAAACTGAATTATTTTCCACACAAAGTAAATTTCTTGGAAGTAAAGTGGTTATTTATTGAAAACAATGAAGAGATACAAAAGTGTATATGTGTATGATAAGTTATCACTTTTGGTTCAGACAAATGTGATTAGTAGTCAAATAGGATACCCAAGATATATTGGAAATCAGAGAAGCATCCACCATTGAGCATATTTTTAAAGAAATTTTCACTGTGTGAAAAGTCAAAGAGGCAGAAGAATTATCAAAGTATTCTCTTAATAATAAGCTTACAAGTTAGATGATATTCTTTTTTAAGGTAATGCAATGTGTCAGCAATGGCTCTTGTAGTAGACATATGTATTTAACATGGGGACTTTGACCTGTTGCTGATGTAAACAAGCACATTTCATGAGCAAGAGGTATTTTGTTGTATATTATTTAGGTAAACTTTAGGTAGTGTTTGTGTAACTAGGGAATGTCTTTCTGATATTTAAAACAATACTGAAAAGAGTATAGTACACAAAACATTAAAATATTTCTCTTAGGGCCATGTATGCAGGAGAATGGTATCATGCTGAGTCACAAAGAAGTCACATATCATAAGAAGTTTTTTAAATGTCTATAAACTATTTCTGTTATAAATATTATTAAGTCTTTTATATAGTTATTTGTTATAATTAATTGTAATAATAAAGGTTTCTAAAATCTGTGAAATATTATAAGACATTATTTCACAGATACAAAATATAACAGAAAACTTCAAATGTGAGAACTCTGAGAAAATTGGTTCTATTCTGTTGTGAGGGCAGAGAATTTGGATACATTAAATTATTCATACATATATTAATAAAAGAACCCAAATCATTGGTTAATTAATTTAAAATATGTATTCCTATTCTTACATAATCATCTATTTGTAGTTCATTATATTCTCTATTTTGCATTTATGGAAAAACATTCTCTTTACAGGTATTTTTGGAATATTTCACCTAATTTTCTAATTTGCATTTTTTCTAATTAAATGATAATTTGGCCTGACAAATTTGAGGCTATGTTTCCATCATTGAACTGAGCTAATGAATTAAAATTTATGTACATAGAAGGATTTCTTTGAAAATATGTTTATTGCTAATAATTACTCAGTAACTAAAACTTAGGCTTTGGGACTTTCATTCATGCTAGTGTCTTCAAATGGGTTTATGATCAGGAAGCAATGAAAGATATTGCTATGGTGCTATATAGTACATGGCAAGGAAAAAGAATGTAGAGTTATCCTATATTCCTGATATTTTAGTAGTATGTATACCATAGATGCAAATAAGCATGCATAACTGTATAGCAAGCATGAGGCCCTGAGTTCAAACCCTAGTACCTCCAAAAAAGAATTAAAGGCTATATATAACAAACCTATAGCCAATATCATACTTAATGGGCAAAAACTGAAGCCATTTCTCCTAATGTCAGGTAGATAGAAGGGTGCCACTCTCCCCACTCCTATTCAACATAGTCTTGGAATTCCTAGCCAGAGCAATAAGGCAGGGAAAAGAAGTAAAAGGAATAAAAAATAGGTAAAGATGTAGTCAAACTATCCCTATTTGCAGATGACATGATCTTATACCTAAAAGACCTGAAAAACTTCAGACAAAACCTCCTAGACATCATTAACAGCTTCAGTAAAGTATTAAGATACAAAATCAACTTAAAAAATAGTAGACTTTCTATATACCAACAATGAACAGATGGAGAAAAGAATTTAAGAAATTGATTCTACTTATAATGGCCTCAAAAGCAACAGAGGTCAATAGGAAAAGGGGAATAGGAACTAGAGAAAAGGTGAGATCAAAAAGAATTAACCTAGAAGGTAACACACACGCACAGGAAATCAATGTGTGTCAATGCCCTGTATAGCTATCCTTATCTCAACCAGCAAAACCCCTTGTTCCTTCCTATTATTGCTTATACTCTCTCTACAACAAAATTAGAGATAAGGGCAAAATAGTTTCTGCTGGGTATTGAGGGGGTGGGGGGAGCGGGAGGGGGTGGAGTGGGTGGTAAGGGAGGGGGTGGGGGCAGGGGGGAGAAATGACCCAAGCCTTGTATGCACATATGAATAATAAAAGAAAAAAAATAATGTTACAGGAATAACTGTAACAAAGGGTTTGAAGGGCCTCTACAAGGAAAACTACAAACTGCTGAAGAAAGATACTAGAGAAGACTTCAGCAGGTGGAAAGATCTCCCATGCTCATGGATTGGCAGAATCAACATAGTAAAAATGTCTATACTCCCAAAAGCAATCAACATGTTCAACGCAATTCCCATAAAAACCCCAGTGACATTCATCACAGAGATTGGAAAATCAAAACTAAAGTTTATTTGGAAACACACAACACCGCGGACAGCCAAGACAACATGAGCAACACTGGAAGTATCATGACACTGAATTCTAACTACACTACAGTCATAGCAGTAAAAGGAGCATGGTATTGGCACAAAAGCAGAGAAAAAGACCAGTGGAATAGAGTAGAGGACTTGGATATGAAGCCACACAGCTATGCCCACCTAAGTTTTTGACTAATGTACCAAAAAGCATATGATGGAGAGAAGACACCTTCTTCAACAGACGTTGCTTGTAAACTGGATATGTGCTTGTAGAAAACTGAAACTAGATCCATGTTCATTACGCTTTACAAGTATCAAGTCAAAGTGTATTAAGGACTTTAGTTTCAAACTTGAAACCTTGAAGCTAGTACAGGAAAGAGCAGGGAATACACTGGAAGCAATAGGCAAAGGCAAGGACTTCCTCAGATGTCAAGAGGCTTGGCAACTAAAGAAAAGTGATTCACAAATGGGGACTACATAAAATTAAAAAGCTTCTGGACAAAAAGGAAATGGTTTCAAAATTGAAGAGTCCATCCACAGAATGGGAGAAAATTTTTATTAGCTATACATCAGACAAGGGACTGATAACCAGAATATAAAGGGAGCTCAAGAAAACTAAACTCCCCAAAAATCAATGACTCAGTAAAGACATGGGCAACTGAACTGAACAGAGCTTTTTCAAAGGAAGAAGTCCAAATTGCTAAAAAACACATAAAATGCTCATCATTCTATCCAAAAACAAATTTGGTTGCTCATACACTCCTGGTGGTAATGTAAGCTAGTACATCCACTGTGGAAAACAATATGGACGCTTCTTAAAAAACTAAAAATAGATCTTACATCTGATTCAGCAATACCACTCCTAGGGATATAACTGAAAGAATGTGAGTCAGGTTACCACAAAGGCACCTGCACAGCAATGTTTATTGCAGCCCTATTCACAATAGCTAAGCTACAGAAATAGCTAACATGCTCAACTACTAATGAATGTATTAAGAAATGTGGTATTTATACAAAGTGGAATTTTACTCAGCCCCCAAGAAGAATGAAATTTTTCCATATACAGGTAAATAGATGGAACTGGGAAATGTCATCTTAAGTGAAGTTAGTCAGGCTCAGAAGATGAAAAACCGCATTTTCTCCCTTATATACAGATTATAGACCTACAACAAATGTAGCAATATTATGCAACATCTGTCAACTAAGGGGAGGCCATGCACAGGAGGGACAGGGCAAGGGAAGGAAACCAAAAACTTGAATGTGGTTGATATGTTTACTGTGTAGAAATGAATGCAGAAATCTTAAACTGGCTGGAGCCACCTTGGGAATACGACTAGGGAGGAGCAAAGAGGTCTGGTAGAGTAGAACCTATTGTATTTGTAATACATATACACATGAAGCCATGCAAGTAATCTTCTTGTGTAGCTCTCTTTATCTCAAATTAGCAAAAATGTCATTTTTCCCTTTTTGTCTTTTATGATTTTACTTCTACAAAATCGGAGAACAGGAGGACTGAACAGGTTCTGTCTGGGGTGGGGGAATTGACCCCATTTGCAGGGGAAGTAGCAGGGAAAATGCTATGAGGATGAATAGAGTGCAAGTAATGTATACACATATATGTAAATAAAAAATCTGGTATGTGTTGAAATTATTCCATGAATCAGGGAGTGGGAATGAAAGAGAGCAGTGGAGGAGTTGATTTCAACTATGATGTATTTGTTACATTGTACCAACCTGTGTAAATGCTGCAATGTATCTGCACCCAGCACAACAATAAAAAATAAGATAAAAAAACTCAAGTGTTGCTGTTATTTATTTTTTAAATATCTGACTGTTGACTGCTAAACATATGTTCATGCCTTGTTTGTTATCAGTGTGATATGTGATTATAAGCATTTAACTGAGTCACCTTTATAAAAAGTTGAAGGTCAACAAAGACACTGATATTAGTTATACTTTAAATTACTTTAATTCTAATCAAATTTGAGGGAAAAGAATCTTGCTAAAATAATGGAATTCAGAACATAGTCCCCTTGGGATATAATTAGCACACCAACATGTTTTCTTATAATGAACTGTCATCTTCAATGAAGTGGTGTGTCATGTAGTATGTATGAATATTCTACATCAGGGAATTTTATATAATTTTATTTTAAGAAATTGCGATATATTTGATCCTAAATTTCCTTCAATTACAGTGACATTTTTCTTCAAATGAGATAGATATTATTTATTCTCTACTTTCCTTTTTATGTTTTTTAATTTTTTATTATTCTTTTATTCACATGTGCATACATTGTTTGGGTCATTTCTCCCCTTTGCCCCCATCCTCAATCCTCTCCCTCCTCCCCTCCTCACTTCCAGGCAGAGTCTGTTCTGCCCTAATCTCTAATTTTGTTAAAGAGAAGAAATAAGCATAATAAAGAAGACAAAGCGCTTTTGCTAGTTGAGTTAAAGATAGCTATACAGAAAGATTCCTAGCACTGCTTTCATGTACAAATGTGTTACAACCCAAGTTGATTCATCTCTAACTGATCTTTACACTGGTTCCTGATCACCTTCTCATGTCAACCTCTATCTCTTTAAGGTTTCTGTATTAGTTCCTCTGAAGTGGGCATATCAAAAGCTTCTTTTGGGTTTTTTTTTATCTATTCCCATATCTCCCATATGTGATCTCCTCTTGTCATGTGATCCAAGTCCAACCACATTGCTGCATTTGCCCTAGGTCGAAAGTCCACATGAGGGAGAACTTACAGTTTTTGGTCTTCTGAGCCTGGCTGACCTTGCTCAGAATGATGTGCTCCAGTTCCATATATTTACTTGCAAATGATAGGATTTCATTCTTCTTCATGGCTGAGCAAAATTCCATTGTGTATAAATACCACATTTTCTTGATCCATTCATCAGTACTGGGGCATCTTGATTGTTTCCATAACTTGGCTATTGTGAATAGTGCTGCAATAAACATGATGTGCAGGTGTCTTTGCAGTAACGTTTTAATTTTCTTTGGGTATATACACAGGAGTGGGATTGCTGGATCATATGGCAGGTTTATGTTTAGATTTTCAAGAAGCCTCCAAATTTTTTTCCAGAGAGGTTGCAACAGCTTGCATTCCCACCAGCAGTGTAAGAGGGTTCCTCTTTCCACACATCTTTGCCAACACCTGTTGTTTGTGGTGTTTTTGATTATGGCTATTCTAGAGGGGTGAGGTGGAATCTTACTGTGGTTTTGATTTGCATTTCCTTTATGGCTAGAGATGGTGAGCATTTTTCATGTGTTTTTTGGTCATTTGAATTTCTTCTTTTGAGAAAGTTCTATCTAGTTCAGATGTTCATTTCTTAATTGGTTCATTTCTTTAGGACAGCTTAGTTTCTTAAGTTCCCTGAATATTCTGGTTGTCAGTCTTTTGTCTGATGTATAGCTGGCCAATATTTTCTCCTACTCTGTGGGTGGTCTCTTCAATTTAGAGACCATTTCTTTTGTTGTGCAGAAGTTTTTTAATTTTATGAAGTCCCATTTCTCCATCATTTCTCTTAGTTGAAGAGCTGTTGGGGCTCAATTGAGGAAGTCCTTTCCTATACCTATTATTTCCTGAGTATTCCCTGCATTTTCCTCTACTAACTTCAGAGTTTGAGGTCTGATATTAATGTCTTTGATCCATTTTGAGTTGATTTTAGTACAGGGTGATAGACATGGAACTAGTTTCAGTTTCTTGCAGATGGGTAACCACTTTTCCCAGCAGCATGTCTTGAAGAGGCTGTCTTTTCTCCATCATATAATTTTGGCCCCTTTGTCAAAAATGAGATGGGTAAAGTTGTGTGGATTCATTCCAGGTCCTCTATTCTATTCCACTGGTCTTCATGTCTGTTTTTGAGTCACTACCATGCTGTCATTTATTGCTATTGCATTGTAATTTAGTTTGAAGTCAGGTATTATGATAACTCCAGCATTGCTCTTTTTGTTGGTTATTGCCTTGGCTATTCTCAGTCTCTTGAAATTTAGTGTAGATTTTTCAATCTCTGTGATGAATGTCATTGGTATTTTGATGGGAATTGCATTAAAAATGTAGATTGCTTTTGGTGGTATAGCCATTTTTACTATGTTGATTCTACCACTCCATCAGCACAGGCATTCTCTACCTCTTCTGTAGTCTTCCTCCATCTCTTTCTTCAGGAGTTTGGAATTCTCCTTGTAGAGGTCATTCATGTACTTTGTTAAGTTTATTCCTAGGTATTAGATTTTTTGAGTTTATTGTAAATGGAATATTTACAATATTTACATATTCCTTCTCAGTTTGTTTGTTGTTGGTGTATAGAAAAGTTAATGATTTTTGTAAGTTGATTTTGTATCCTGCCACCTTGCTAGAGTTGTGTATGGTGTCTAAGACTTTTTGAGTAGGATTTATTTGGTCTTTAAGGTATAAGATCATATCATCTGGAAGCAAGGATATTTTGACAGTTTCTTTACCTATTTGTATTCCTTTTATTGCTTCTTCTTGCCTATTTGCTCTGGCTAGAAATTTCAGTACTATGTTGAATAGGAGTGGGGCTCGTGGGCACCCTTGTCTCATTCTGGATTTTAGAGGAAATGATTTCAATTTTTCACCATTACGTATGGTGCTAGCTGTAGGTTTGTCATATACAACCTTTATAATGTTGAGGTACATTCCTTCTATTCCTAGTTTCTTAGGGCTTTTATCATGAAGTGGTGTTGGATCTTGTCAAAGGCTTTTTCTGCATCTATTTAGATGATCAAGTGGTTTTGTTTTTGCTTCAATTAATGTTCTGTATTACATTTATAGATTTGCATATGTTGAACCACCCCAGCATCCGTGGGATGAAGCTGACTTGGTCATGGTGTATAGTATTTTTGATGTGTTTTTGGATTCAGTTTGCCATTATTTTATTGAGGATTTTTGCACCGATGTTCATTAAGGAAATTGGCCTATAGTTCTCTTTTTTGGGGTGTTTTTGTCTGGTTTTGGGATGAGAGTCATATTGGTTTCATAAAATGAGTTAGGCAGTGTTCCTTCCCTTTCTATTTTGTGGAACAGCTTAAGAAGAGTTGGTATTAGTTCTTCTTTAAACGTCTGAGAGAACTCACCTATGAATCCATCAGGTCCTGGACTTTTGGTTTTTGGGAGACTCTTGGTACTGCTTCAATTTCTTTTTGTGTTATTGATCTATTCAGGTGATTAATATCCTCTAGGTTCACTTTTGGGTGGTTGTAAGTTTCTACAAATCTGCACATTTCTTCAAGATTTTCACATTTATTAGAGTATCGGCTCTCAAAGTAGTCTCTGATGATTTCCTTGGTGTTTTTTGTTATCTCCCCTTTTGCATTCCTGATTTTACTGATTTCAGTTTTTTCTCTCTCATTTTAGTCAGGTTAGCCAGGGTTCTGTCAATCTTATTTATTTTTTCAGAGAACTAGCTTTTTGTTTCACTGATTCTTTGTATGTATTTTTTGTTTCTATTTCATTGATTTCAGCCTTCATTTTAATTATTTCTTTCTTTCTGCATGTTTTGTAATTTGTTTGTTCTTGTTTTTCTAGGAGCTTGAATATGGCCTTAGATCACTGGTTTGAGATTATTTCGGACTTTTTAATATATGAACTTATGGCTGTCAACTTTCTTCTTCGGACTGCCTTTGCTGTGTCCCATAAGTTCTAGTAGGTGGTGTTTTGATTTTCATTATCTTCCAGGGATCTTTTAATTTCATCTTTTATTTCATTGATGAAATAAAAAACATATTTGCGTGTTTTTTACTGCTGTTTTTGTTGTTGAGTTCTTGTTTTAATGCATTGTGGTCAGATAGAATGCATGGGATTATTTGTATTTTCTTATATTTGCTGAGGCTTGCTTTGTGCCCGAAAATATGATCAGTTTTTGAGAATGTTCCATGGCTGCTGAGAAGAATGTATATTTTGTAGAAGTTGATGAAATATTCTTTAGACATCAGCTAGGCCCATTTGATCTATGGTGTGATTTACTTCTAGAATTTCTTTATTGACTTTTTGTTTGGATGACATATATACTGCTGCAAAGTGGGTATTAAAGTCTCCCAGTACCACTGTGTTGGAGTCTATATATGTTTTTAGGTCCTTCAGAATATATTTAATGAAATTGTGTGCATTGATGTTTGGTGCATGTAAGTTGATAATTGTTATTCCTTTTGTTGTATTTCCCCTTTTATTAATATGGAGTGACCTTCTTTATCCCCTTTGATCAATGTACGTTTGAAGTCTACTTTGTCCAAGATAAGTTTTGCTACCCCTACCTGTTCTGGGGGGCCACTGGCTTGGTAAATCTTCTTCCAGCCTTTCACTCTCAGTCAGTGCTTATTTTTTTTGATCAGGTGGGTCTCCTGTAAGCAGCAGATTGTTGGATCTTCCTTTTTAATTCAGTTTGCCAAGTGGTTTCTTTTGATGGGGGAATTAAGTCTGTTAACATTCAGTGTTTTTTATGGATAGTTATGTGATTATCCTTGTCATTTAGTTGTCTTTGTTGATTAAGGGTTTGATTGTGTGCAGCTGAATCAATATTACTCTCTACTTTCTTGCCTGTTCTTCTCCTGTGTTTTGGTATTGTCTGCTCTTTCATAGTTTTGTTTGCTTTCACTTTCTGTGTGCAGAATTCCTTGGAGAATCTTTTGTAGTGGTGGCTTGGTAGTTAAATATTGTTTTAATTTATGATTATCATGGAATACTTTTATTGCTCCATGTATTTTGAATGATAGTTTTGCTGGGTAGAGTATCCTAGGATTGAAGTTATTTTCATTCAGTGCCTGCAAGACTTCACTCCATGCTCTTCTTGCTTTTAAGTTTTCCATTGAGAAATGTGCTGGATTTTGATGTGTTTAGCTTTGTATGTTATTTGTTTTTTCTCTTTTACAGCCTTCAATATTCTTTCTCTAGTCTCTGTGCTTGTTGTTTTAATTATAATGAAGTTCTGTTTTGGTCAGGTCTGTTCGGTGTTCTGGAGGCTGCTTGTACCTGAATGGGCAAAGTTTCCTCTAGATTTCGGAAATTTTCTGTAATTATTTTGTTGAATATATTGTACATTCCTTTTGCTTGCATCTCTTCTCCTTCTTCAATGCCCATGACTCTTAAGTTTGGTCTTTTGATGGAGTCAGTGAGGTCTTGCATTTTCTTTTCACAGTTCTTGAGCTGTTTAACTTCAAGTTTTCCTTTATTTGCCATTTCATCTCAAGTTCTGAGATTCTGTCTTCTGTTTGTTCTATTCTGCTGGAATGGCCTTCCATTTTGTTTTGTATTTCTGTTTTATTGTTTTTTTGAAGTTTTCCCTATTGTGGGTCACTTCCTTTTTAATATTGTCAATTTTATTCCTTAGTTCATTTATCTCTCTATTTATGGTGCTCTCTCAGTTTATTATTTATTTAGGGCTCCTATGATTTCATTTATTTGTTTTTGGGTTTTCTCATATTATTTATTTTTGTTGTCTTGGAATTTCTTGAGTGACTCCTGTGTGTTTTGGGTGACCATGTCTAGTAACATGTCTATGAAATTCTCAACTACTTGCAGGATTTCAGAATGTATCTCAGCATATCAAGCCTATATATTCATACCTACAACAATATCATACTAAATGGGGAATTAAGCAAAAGCATGTCCTCTGAAGTCAGGAAAGAGACAAGGTTTGCAGTTTTTCTCCACTGATGCTGAGGGAAAATGGAGGATAGGGTCAATCTAATTGTTACATTATCGGTATAATTATCAGTATATATTGAACAATAAATATATGCTAATAAATAAGAAGTTCAAAATATAAGAGTAAACTTAAATAAGCAGGTGAGAGACCTTCACCATGCTAAGTATAGAACATTGAAGAATGTTACTGAAGTAGTCCCTAGAAAATGGAAAGATGTCCATATTCATGTATGAAGATAATCAATATTGTGAATATGGCCATATTAGCAAAAGCAATCTACAGATTCAGCAAAATCTACACCAAAATTCCACCATCATTTTAAACATAAATAGAAACTTGATAATAAAAACTGTACTGAAGCATAAAAGATCTTGAATAGTCAAAACAATCCTGACCACAAAAAGGAATGTTAAAGCCATCATAGTACTGTGATTCAAAAGATCCCATAAAGCTGTATTAACAAAAACAGCATGGTAATGGCACAAAAATAGACAAGTACACCAACAGAATAGAATAAAGAAGAACCAACAATCCACACAGCTACAGCCATCAGATTTTTGGCCACAGGACCAAAAATAAATCATGGAGATAAAACAGCCTCTTCATCAAATTGTGTTGGACAGAATGCTAACATTAGATTCCTATCTTTCACTTTATACCAAATCAATTCAAAAATTAGTCAAGCATTTTTATAGAATATCTGAAAATTTGAAACTACATAGGAAAATGTAAAGGACAGGCAAAGAAATTCTTATTAGAATTCTAATAGCCAAGGAAATTGGAGTAGAAAATGACAAATGGGATGGGATTGTGTTTAAAAGCTTCTGCAAATCAATCTAAACAATCGTAGAGATGATGTGGCAGCCAATAGAGTGGGAGAAAATCTTTTCCAATGATACTTCAGAAAAAAAGGATTAATATCCAGAATATATGAAGAGAGTCAAAAATGTAAGCACTGAAAGAATAATCCAATTAGTAAATGGGGAATTGAATTGAAAAGAGAATTCTCAAAAAAGAAGCAAAATATGGCCAATAAATTCAGGAAGAATTTTTCAACAACTTTAACCATAAAGGAAATGAAAAATGACATTGCCATTCTATCTAACCAGAGTTAGAATGGCTTTTATCAAGTAAGCAAACAATGGCAAATGCTCTTGTGGATCCATGGAAAAATGAACACTCATGCACTGTAGAAAAGTAAATTTGTGCTGCAAGTATGGAATTTCATACTAAACTAAAAATCGAATTGTCATAAGACTCTGCCCTATCACTTGTGTATATATAACTGAATGAATGTAGGTTCTCATACAATCTGTATACTCATGTTTATTGTGTATTCACAATAAACAAGCTATGGCATGAGCCTAAAGTGTGGTGTGTATACAAACGATGGGATATTTTCTGGCTTTAAGTAAGGACAAAATTAAGTTATTTCCAGGGAAATGGATAGAAGTGGAGGTCATTGTGTTAAGCAACTTATGCAACACTTAGAAAAAGAAGTATCATTTTATATCCCATGTAGACAATCTATACCTAAGAAAAAATTCACACAATTAAAAAAGGCAGACTATTTTGTGGTGGTGCCCTGTGAGAAGGTTAAAGAAACTGTTGACAAATATGATCATTGTACATTATGTACATGTGTAGAAATTAAGATAATGAAATCTATTATAAATACAAAAAAGGAGGGAGAAAGGAATGAAAAAGTAATAGAGGGGGTGCAAACAGCCAAAGTATATTATATTAATGCATGGAAATACCACACGCAAGCCCCATTTTCAATTAATATGCAAAATTGCAATTTAAAAATTAAAAGCCCAAAAACCTTGCATGTAATCCATGCTAGCCATGAATTATCAATCCTCACGTCTCTGCCACATACATGATGGGATTACAGGTATGTGTCATCACACCCACCTAAAATTGTTAAATTTCATTCCAGTATAGAAAATCAGATGAGTATATAAAATCCATAGAAGTAAGGGAATGGATTAGTACATATGAATGTCCCCTGAGTAGAGAAGAATTCCAAATCTATTTTGGACATTCATTTTCAGTTCTTACACCATTAATATCAGAAAATCCATTGGGATTGAGAAACTTGGAACAATTTGGCTAACTATGAGCTATGTGCATTGAACCTCCAAAGTTGTATACAGTCCATAATTAGCATATCAATCCACTTCATTTTTATGACTCCAGTGATGGGGACTATGTCTTTACCTCCTCCACTATGGTTGTCCTGATAAGGAAGTTCCTAGCTAACACTGTTCCCATCACTTGTGGGGAAAAAGGTTGAGCCTTCACCAAGTCACAGACAAGTGGAGGTTTTCAGATATTCACTCCTTAGTCATGAAACAGCAGAGAAGCAGCTTAACACAGTAAGTGCTAAGAGAGATGCTGAATGTGGGGAGGACCACTAGAAGTTATGTTTCTTCTTTATGAAGATGAACCTTATTGATTAGATAGCCATAAAATTTCAGTTTTAAAAAGTGTTAAATTTATGATGTTAGTTCTGGTGGTATTGTCTTATTCAAAGCTTATTTTCCACTGACCATGGTACTACTTTGCATATAAATGTCATTCACAGAAACTGAAAATTGGTCCCATTAAACTGTTTCCTAAGAACCACAAAATGATAAGGATGTTGATGCTGAGGAAGAGGTGGAGAATGGTAACTAACATCTGGAAATGTTTTGAGGGATATCTAAATTGCAGGTGCTGAGCCAAATCTTCTATGTGGGTTGTTTCATTTAAGATGCCTCATCTTCCTGTAGCTATAAGTGCCCACAGAATTGTATTACAGAAAATGAAGGAGTATATTGATCTTAAGTAACATGGATCAGGTTGATATGTAGAAAAGAGTGCATTCATATATGAATTGGGTTACTGGATTACAGTCACAGGACATCATACCTGGAGAACTCTGACATGATGCCCCTTGAAAACCCAACCTGCCACTCCACTCCAGGAAAAGATGCTTTCTCCCTATACTTTTCTATTTGTATTTATGGTAGATCAAAAGTAAGAGGAGTTATGTCCAATATTAGTGCAAAAAATATTAAGATATTATTGTTAATAATAAAACTAAAATATGTCATCTGATGTTACTGCTTTATATTTCAAATGGGACACTTTTTATCTTCATAGAGTATATGCATATATTCAGAGAAGCATGAATATTCTTTAATTTCTGATTCTGAAGAGCCTATAATATAACTGGCACATATTTGGCATAAAAAATAAACTGTTGAACATTAAATAGATGCTTCCAGTGTCCATAACTGGCTGTAATTCTGTGACCTCAAAACAGCCGCCAGTGCTTATCTGTTTCTGGTTTCTTCCATTTCAAGAATCTCCCACTGAACTAGAGAAAAGAAAAAATATTACTTTCTTGTTTGTTTTCCTTAGAAACATGTGCCCTATACTCCCATTACATCATGTCTATGTCAGTAAATTAAAAACAGGTGGAGGTTTTCATGGGTATAAAAGGAGAATAGTGTACAGAAGACAGACACATGTAAACCTCATACCTCAGGCTGTGAGACATTTTAGATCTTCATGTAACCCATGTTCCAATACCATTTGAGAATTTTATTCAGTAGTGAGTCCACTATTTCCATTTTGGAGATATTTGCACATATTCTGCACATTTTTCCATTTTAATGACTAGTGACATGAGATCAAAAATGGTAATTTTCTGGCTCCCATATCTCCCCACTGAGAAGGATGTGCAAATGTATTATTGTTCCCCATCAATTTGAAATTTCAAACTGCCAGGATAAAGTTGATGAGAGATCGAAAGAATAAGAGCATATAGATGATAATGAATGATTTGCTTTAAGACAAGGTCTGGGGAGAAGCCCATGTTTTCCCCTAACTGGAAACCCCTCTCCTTCAATGTCAGTGAGTGCTAGGATTACAGGCTTGTGGGATCACACCTGCTCCTAATTTTAAAGTGTTAATTGTAGGCACTGAAGAGTAAAATTGGTCATATATTATTCATTTGAAATGAGAGAACTATCCCTCAACAACCCTTTTTATAGATTTTTTCACTTATTTGTCATGTAGAGGCACAAGTATTATATGAGGACTGTCATAATAAGAAACTTACAATTTAAAAGGATCACTCTCTCAGTTAACATTGTTTATCTTTTAAAGCATTTGAAATAGATCCGTGTACTTCACAGGGACACTTAAAACCCTCTGCAAATGTAAACTCACAAAGTTTAAGGGCAACAGATGTCATGTTCTGTACTAGACAAATGAGCTTAAATAAGGATTTTAGGGAATGTATTTATTGAAACAAAAATCAATAATAAAATGGAAATATCCATAGGAATATTTACTCCAATATTCAGGACAATAGTACCAATTATGGAAGGTGATCAAAAGAATGCCATCATAGGGAGATGCCTAGAATCCAAATTTTATAGGAATTTTTCAGATTTCTAAACTATACTGGATATGATGTAAATATTATTAAAAGTTTATATGTTATATAAACAAGTCTTATTACTGACAGCAACAGTAGTTACTATTCATGTGACATTTTCTAAATGCCAGAAAGTATTCAAAGACTATGATTTTCAACACTGGTCAAACAGAACACAACAACTTCAAATGCATATTCTCCTTATGTTACTAGGTTTGGTTTGAGGCCAGATTACCTGAATATTTTCAAATATCCAAAGTTAAATATGTTAATAAGTGTACTGAGTGTCGCCAGTTCCATATAGCATGTTAAAGCAGTTCCTTACAATAATCATACAAGGTAATTTTTTATTACACCCATTTTACAGTTAATGGGAATGACATTATTTCCTGGTGTGTTTACATTATTTTCTGTACTCTTCACTTTCATAACTGTGCTTGAGATGTGTTTAAGTTATTTCATGTAATTTTCTGATTTTTGCATTTTCCCCCCAAAGTTAATCATACAATAGCCAGATAAAACAAAAAGCCCAATTTTTCTCCTAGTAGCTGAAGTAAGAAAATTGAAACCCATGTATCAGGAAATATTTATAAAAAGAAACATATTAACTAGTAATAATAAGCTTTGGAATCAGATCTGGTCTTTAAGGATTTTCTTGAGTGCTAAATGCCACAAGTGCAAATACATGTTTGTGATCAGGTAAACAATGTATCACATGAGTATGCTGATCTAGAATGGAGAATCAATATAAAGAAAAAAATGAGGAACTCTCTTACATACCAGATAGTTTACAGATACTTTATGGGTTGATAAAAATAAACCTGCATAAAATTTTAAAATTACTTATTCATTTTTTTCAAATTATTTTGCATTACATGCAAAATAAATTTTAAAATATAAACAATATTTGGGTGAGCACAGACATCCACAGGGAGGGAAATCTGAAATCCCAAGAATACCAAAAAATTCCTGGGATATGATATACATGCAAAAATATCTGTTGGAATATGAACTACCTGTTTCATATCATGCAGTCATAGTCCTTATAAAGTGTTTATAAATACTCTGAAGACAAGGGTAATTGCTTCTTTTTCTTAGAAAAAGATGGTCAATTTGCACACTTTTTAATTTCCTCAAATTAGATATTGTGCTTAAAAATTAAGGCATTACTAAATAATTAATTTTTAAAAAGAATACACTGTATTTCACAGGGATCCTGTGATTGTTACAACTAATATTCTTGCTTTTCTACAGTAGTTAAGAAGAATGTCGATAAAGTAGATGTGTTCAGAAGGAGGTAATTAACCTACAATGAAAAAGTACAAAGAATGGGTTTGGCATAATTGATAAATATTGGAAAAAGATATGTGAAATTCAAGTGTGAATTCTTGTGAGTTCATTCAAAATATGTACAGTGAGGAGGTGTTTTATTTGTTTCACATTCCAACAAATTTTCTTTTTTCAAAAGGGTACTGAACAATATACAAACAAAAAATGTTACACTTGTCTCAGAATTCCATCTGAAGGAACTCTCAGAGGATCCAGATCTGCAGCCCCTTCTCTTTGGACTGTTCCTGTCCATGTACCTGGTCACAGTGCTTGGGAACCTGTTTATCATCCTGGCTGTCAGCTCTGACTTCCATCTCCACACCCCCATGTATTTCTTCCTCTCCATCCTCTCCTTGGCTGATATCTGTTTCATCTCCACCACGGTCCCAAAGATGATTGTAAATATACAAACTCACAGCAGAGTCATCTCTTACATGGGCTGCCTGACACAGATGTCTCTGTTTATCATCTTTGCATGTATGGATAGTATGATTCTGGCTGTGATGGCCTATGATAGGTTCGTGGCCATCTGTCACCCTCTGCATTACTCTGTGATTATGAACCCTCGATTCTGTGTCTTCTTAGTTTTGGGGTCTTTTTCCCTCAGCCTGTTTGAATCCCAGTTGCATGATCTGATTTTCTTACAGCTTACATGCTTTAAAGATGTGGAGATTGGTAATTTCTTCTGTCATCCTTCCCAGCTCTTAAACCTCACTTGTACTGATGGCTTTAGCAATAGCATAATTATGTATGTTATTGGTGTCATACTTGGTGTTTTTCCCATATCCGGGATCCTTTTCTCATACTATAGAATTATTTCTTCAATTCTGAAAATTCCATCATCAGGTGGGAGGTATAAAGCCTTCTCCACATGTGGATCTCACCTGTTAGTTGTTTGCTTATTTTATGGGACAGGACTTGGGGAATATTTTGGATCTGTTGTTTCCTGTTCTTCCAGAAATAATTCAGTGGCTTCATTGATGTACACTGTGGTCACCCCTATGCTGAATCCATTTATCTACAGCCTGAGGAATAGGGAAATTATTAGTGCTCTGAAGAAGCTTCAGAATAGAATAGTCTACCCTCGGGTTGTTTGGCATCCATTTAGAATGTAGGTATGATGGTCTCAATTCCACTGGTTTCCATACTTGTGCCTGTACCTAATGTGCATTTTGAATTAAGAAGCTGCTGTTTATCTCTGTTCAAATCTTCTGTAAAACCTGAGACTTTCCTGACAACCATTCAGTAAATGGTCTTTGGATCTGAACTCATTGATCATGACCCAATAGATTCAGTCAGTTTGGAGAGAGATGAAGGACACAGGATGGAGTGCCTGAAACACTGTGGGCTCCTCATTAGTACAAACATGTAGCTTTGGTAGGCCCATGGGTAGATCATAATATGGAGAATATAAGCTGTGGGGATTTTGATGTTTATATGTTTTGGTGTTTAGTTGTGTGTAACCCAGAGATTTCATTCAATGATTGCTTTTCTCCTCACTTCTTCTTCCCTGAACATCTCATCCAATATGGAAGCAAGTGAGTCCCAACAATTTCTCCCCTAAGCATTACATGTGGTTTATGAAGATATTGATGAGGATAGGAATGGGAATAAGTTAATGCCATAGCATTAAGAACTTAAAAGGAGTGATTATTGAGTTCTAGGCTCTCACTTATGTGCTTTATGTAAATTATTTTTAATTGATCAGTAGTCTACCCTTGCTTATAAGTTCAACAGTATGTTTATTATTACACTGAATTAGGCAAATATTTTTATGTAAGTTATACAAATACTTAGACCAAAAACTCTTATGTCTTTTGTGAATTGAGATTCCTAGTTAGAGATACAGAAGCCCTGGACCAAAAACCACGGCATCCTGTCGTTCTACCAGTCAATTCACTTCCTTGTCTCTGCAGTATGAGACTTCTCCCTCCTACACACACGCACTGGTGAGTTTCTGCCAGACTTTAAGGCAAATGAGTGCTTGGCTGAGAAAATTGGGAAAAGCCAGGGAAAGACAAGATACACAACCATTGAACACAAACCTGTCTCTTTTCACACTCAGAATCTTACCAGCTATATAAATAGTCCTGAAATATTGTGTCCATCTCACTCATTCTCAAAAGAAGTGTTAAAGTCTGGCCTTGATTTACTTCCCATTCAGGCAACTGACAAGCATGCAAAAAGGATATATACCTGAGATTTACCTGCAGTACATACCACTGCCATTTTATGAAACTTTGTCCTGCTTTTCAAACAGTGGAAAAGATCAATGACTCTGATTAAGAGATTTAATATTTTTTTTCTTTATTCCTTTGTAATCTTTTCTTGTTCCCCTCCCTCAGTCATTGGTTGTTCCTCACCACAGTAGTTCCTTTTTTTGCTTTCAAGTTTATTAAGTCTCAATTTTTCATATGAAGGAAAACATATGATACTTGTCTTTGTGATTCCAGCTTATTTCATTTAAAATGACAGTTTCTAGTCCCATTCATTTTCCTGTGGCATAGTCTCATTCTTCTTTATGGTTGAATACTACTCTTTGTGTACCTGCAGCACATTTTCTTTATCCATTCGTTGATGGGCATCTTGGCTGATTCCATGAATTGATGCTTATAAATTGTGCTACAATACACATGGATGTGCAGTTAACCCCACTTATTATACCTTAAATTTAGGGCAGTTACATAATATCTCTGAGCCAGCATTCTTTTCTGGGTTGATTTATTGTGGATACACTTGCAATTAGATTGGATTAAGCAAGTAAAGGGGCTAATAATTCAAGAATACACAAAATTTTGGTATTAAAGTGATATATTGTTCTTAGTAAATTGCACTTAATCTTCATACTCTTTAAGATATATTTTGACACACAAAAAATTTTTTACTATTTGTGTAATGTTGCATTTTAATTTTGGCTTTGTATAAGTATATGCTGTGTAACTGGAGCAGAATGACTAATTTTCCTTCATTTCTGCCTTCTCCAGAATCACAGAGGAAGCACCAAAAATAAAACAAAATGAAATAGACCCTGTCTCTTTCATTCCCTTCTGTAGTGTCCCATCAAACTTGAGACATAGTAAAATTACTATTTTTGTATGTATGTCATGGACACATGACAAATGGGCCTTATAATTTCTTATAACAGCATTATCAATACTTGATTCATTTGTACAAAACCCCAAAAGATCAGAAACAAAATGGACAGGAAATTTTACTGTTTGGTCACAAACACATTTTAGATGTTCACATAATTTCAAGGCTTCAGTGTCAGTATCACTATTTACTTAATAAATGATTTCTTTTATTTTAAATACAACCACAATATTCAAGTGTTTATTAGGTTCCAAATTTTGATTACTGACAATACAAGTTTTGGTTATACATGTTATATTCCCTATTTCTATTAAAAATATGAGCACAGAGAGGTACAGTGATTTACACATATTTTGCATGTGTAGCAAATCAATAAATAGGAATAAAATGTGGATTGTCTAATACCCATTTCAAGGCATGTTCTCTTTTACAGGAGCCAAATATCAATATTTCATGCAATAAAACTTTCTGGATTAGTTATCTTGGAATTAATCTTACTGAGTATTTTTAGTGGTACATAATAAGTGGATACAGGTGATATCAAATCATTTTTTTGTGGTACGCTGCCTTTCATGCTGGCTAGGCAGGCATTCTACCACTTGAGCCAAGAAATTAACCCTCTTTTGCTTTGTTTATTTTGGACATAGATTGTTAGCTTTTGCCCTAGCAGGCCTGGACCAGGATCCTCTTATTTATGCTTTCTGCAGTAGCATGGACAGCAGGTGCTTGCCACCACACCCAGTATTTTCTATTGAGATGATGTCTTGAAATCAGGCCTGGAACCTTCATCCTCCTAATCTCAGCCTCCATCACAGATGGTATCAAAGTGTGTTCTTCTGTGCCCAGATATTGTTGGAGATACAATATCACAACCTTTTTGCCTAGACTGGCTTTGAGTTGCTATCCTTCCAATTTCAGCCTCTTAAGTATTAGGAGTACAGGTATGAGCCACTTATGCCCAGCTTGACTGACTTTTATTGGAACAGTAAATATAAGTGATTAACAGTAATATTGACTGTGCACCAATTTTGGGAAGTCAAAAACTATCTTCCAACCACATATTGTATAGCACTTGTCAGTTGTATGTCTTGGAGAAAGGCATAAGTATTTCAAAGGATTTAATAAAGTTACAAGCTAAATGATGTGTCTCCATCAGGCAATTTTCATATCCATTAAAAAATTAGAAACTTGTACAAACTTCACAGAGATATTTAAATATATTTCAACATAAAGTAGTGAGATTCATGGCAATAGTCGTCTAGTATTCTAATTCAATTAGATACTTATGCATATATAAATCAATACTTGTTTGGTAACAATGAGAGGAAAAACATCCCTTCAAATTCATGAAAATAGTTGCATTTGCAGGTTATGTGTACAGAATGGAATCATGTATGAATACTAAAAGAAATCTAAATAAAATGTTATTAAACAAATATTATCACAATGCTTTAAATATGAAATTCACTTCAAGTCATGTGTTGAATGCTTCCTCCTCAACTGTTGCTAATATTTTGGAAGTGTTTAAAACTTTGGGAAATGGGGCCAGGCTGGAGTGTGTCACTGGGTTTGTCTCTTTGAAGGTTATACTTGAACCGGGGTTCTTTCCTTTCTCTCTGCTTCCTTCCTGTCATGAGGTAAGGAGCTTTTCATTATTCATTATCACTGCTCATGTTCCCAACTATAAATAAAAGGGTTTATGAAAGATTAACACTGAAAGATTGTCAATGGGACAATATAGGATATTATATCACTAAAAACCTAAATATCATTTGCTAGCTACCTCCAAAGATGTGTATGGAGTTGCTATAACTATAGTTGCATAAAGTAATAAATAAAAAAATTACAAAATTCTTACAATGTATCAAATACATCATAGTTGAATTCATCCCTTCCACTGTACTCCACCTATTCCTGTAATGGTTTCAACAGTTACCATTAGTGTTATATTGTAAGAAGTTTTGTAAATGCCACAATGCACCATCATATAGAATAGCAATGAAAAAAATTAAAATAAAAAGACAAATTAGTGCAATTAATACCACTGAAGTATCTGCTAAATATTTTTAAATTCATAAGCTCTTAATATATCTGTCACTAATATGGAACTAGAAATAACACAGAAAGAACTTTGAACATATATAGATGTGTTTGTTTTCAGATCATATAAATATTTCAAATGTTACTAAATGCATAGATGTGAAGGAGGGATTAGGACACAGGAAATTGCCTGAAAAAGAAAGATTGCAAAATCTACTGTGGACATTCATTTCTCTTTTTCCTATGTTAATAACAGTAAATCCTTAAAGGATGAGTTTTTTGGGCAAGTATGATTACTTAGGAATTCTGCACACTGAAACACCAAGGTCATGTAATCCACAATTAGCCTATTTCTCCAGCCCTTCATTTGGATAATCCCAGACAATTTGGACCATATATTTTTCTCTTTCAACCATTGCTTGAATCCAGAATCTTCTTAGTGACACAATTCCTGTACACCCAAGGGACATGGGTCTTAGCTTTCCTCATATGCTAATCATGGGAGGATGCTCTGATCTGGTCTCCTTGGTCATCACTCAGCAGAGAAGCATTTTCACTTAGTAAGTGCTGTGAAATGTTGGATGTGGGAAGGAATACTGGAAGTTTTGTTTCCTCATCCCAAGGACAAACCTGACAACTTGGGTATTCAGGTAGGAGGATACTAATATATAATTTCAATTATGAAAACTATGAAGTATGTATTCCTGGTTTTGGTGGGGTTAACAGGAAATTTTATTCAGAATTTCTTTTCTGCTTTCAGTGCTGCTAAAGTGTAGATACCACACTCATAGCAGCAGGTATAGTTTCTCTAAACTGTTTCCTTAGTAAAGAATGGTGAAGAAGAAAGGAGGACAGTAAAAATATCATCTTTACTTGTTTTACAGTTCTTTCCCATTTGCAGGGGCTTAGCAATGATTTTTCTGTATCTTGTTTTATTTAAGATTTTCATGTTCCTCTAGACAAAAGTACCCCATTATTATTGTCTCAAAGAAAAAGGATGAGCACATTGCTCCTGCGTAACCTGCACGAAGTTGGTGGGTACAAATGAGGGAATCTGTGACGGCATAGCACTCTGATTATGGACACAGGACATCATCATATGGGAATACTGGCAGATTGTCCCCCCCAACAACACAACCAAACATGTTACTTTCTTCTTACCCAAGGAAAAGGCACTTATTTTGAGGATTCATTGTATATCACAAGACAAAGCATTATATGCAACTAGTTATTTTCTATAGGAAGAATAGTCAAATAACACAGGCAAAGGTAGCAGAGTATGCACATCACAGTTCAGAACACATCTCTCTCTTGTATCTACTCCAGGATATTCTTTTTTATCATCATATTTTTTCAGTCCTAGGAGAGCATTGTGAATTTACAAAAATGCTTACAATTTATCTCTGCTAAATTCACCTTCTCTATCATTCTCCTCAATCCCTATTGATACCTTCCTTGAACAGTTTAAACAGGTTTCATTTTTTCAATTTCATACATGAGAATATAATATTTCTGCCATCTTCACAATCCTTCCCCTGCCTTTATATTCTCCTCCTCTCCCGGGAACCAACCTCTGGACAGGATTGTTTAACCCTCCTGTTCTTCATTTTTGGTAAAAGATATTTTTGTTTGTATGTTTATAGTTGTTATATGGGAGTTTATAACATTTCCCTTTATTTATGATTAGTTTCCCACATCATTCCCTATGCTTGTATTAGTTCATAATCTCAAAAAATACATAATGTCCACTTTTGGTATCCTACTCAGGAAACTGGACAGAGGTTGAAAATCTGCATTTAGTATACCTGTGGTAAGACATTGGCTCATTTATATTGATTGCAAACAATAAAAAATTAATGCATTAGATGCAGAGTCTGAAAATGTAAGTTATTTTCTTTGGAACATGGTTTCCAAAACCATGGTAGCCAGGATGACCTCAATTTGCAATCCTCCTGCCTAAGCCACCCAAATTCTGGAATTACTTGTGTATTTCACCACACCAGGATCTTGCAATTTAATTTTTAATTATATTCGCTCCACTTACTTCACTAATGTTAGGTTGTTAGTATCTTCGAGATTCATCATGGATACCTGAGTTCATTTCCAGTTGAGATGGCTGCACTCAGTACATTGTTTCAAGAATATGTGTGCACCATATGGGGTTACTATGTGATATGTACCTAAACTTGACCAAAATAAAATTCAGATATTATTTATAATAGCAAAGTTAATTTCCATAACATTAAGTCATACTGTTGAAATTAAATATCTTGTGATTTAATTTTACTTTTTGCTTATTTATTTAGCAAGAAATTTTATTTTGGTCTGTATTTTATTATATGCATGTATTTGGAAAGACATGTTAGTGTGTTTTATTTCTGATTTTACCTGTAGATATTTCTGATAATACCAGGAAAGGAATGAGTTAAAACAGAGGTACTCTCTATAGAAGGATGAATACATAAATTTTAAACTTTTTGAAGCCACCGTACAAAGGGAACTAAGGCAGAAAAAAAGAGATGAAATGAACCAATTGGGGTTATAAAACACATATACATGGAAATGTCACAAGAGGACTCCTTATGTCACTCTCTTAAACAAAAAATTCTTTTTTTTCCTTTTACAAATCAGTGAATATGAAAGCAGAACAGGTCATGTCTGGGGATTGGTAGCAGTGGGAGGGGATAGGATGTAGTGAAAAGGTGTGGGATAGTGAATATTGTCCAAATACCGTGTGCACAGGAATATAAATGAAAAAACTACACCTATTGAAACTATTCCAGGAATGGAAGTGTATGGGAGGAAACAGGAGCATGTTAGAGGAGGTGAAGTTAAAGTATGATATATTTCACACATTGTTAGAACTTTTGTGATTGCCACAATGTACCCCACCCACAGCATCACCATAAAAGTTAAAAATAAAATACAACAAAACAGCAACAACAACAAAATCTCTGTTAAATGAAACATGATCTTCCTTGGTTTTCAAATCTTGGCCATAAACAGTGTGGCTTCATCTCATCTGGTGATTTCCCACCCACCATGACATTCTTTTCAGGAATGTTCCATCAATTAGAAAGAAGATGAAGTATATCTTGTTTGTAGGAATGTCATGGAATAATGATCACTGTAACCCTGTTTAATCACAACTTCATTAATTACTGAAAGAGACAGTCTCTGGATAAAAAGGGGACCTAATCAAGTTGCTATTAAACTTCATGCTGAGGCCAAGACAAATTATAGTGACTCACATAATTGCAGTCTCCAATGCCATTTGAGAACTTTGTCAGTGAGCCCAATATTTCCATCACTATGGAGCTCATTATTTTTAAACACATCACAATCAGCGGTTTTGCCATTCTTCCCTTGGGTGCCACATGTATAAGTGCAGTCATTGTCCATGTTTCCATTAACAAGTATAAGCACAGAAGGGTTTACATTTATTATGCATATTTATGTATATAAATAACATGGGACAACAATGTTAATTTTGTGAATCCCATTCCCCGGCAGTGTCTCCTTTCCTGGATCCAAATGGACATATTATTTCTTATCCAAGTTGAAATTTTATGGTGTGTTGTCATAAAAGGATAATGGCAGGATAGGTTTCAGGGATAAAATTCACAGGAAACCTTAATATGAATATGTAGGTGACCATGACTGATTTTTATAGGTAAAACAAATGCAAGTAACTAAGAGTGCAATTGATTATGCATTATCAATGGCAATTCAGAGAACTACCCCATTCAAAAAATTTTATTAAATCTCTCCCTTTTGTTACATTGAGTGATGAACACAGATTTTGAAAGAATCATCAGAACCATGAGTTTACAAGTTAAATGCTATCCCTTTGTCAGTTAATTCCATTTGTAAGCATTTGAAGTAGTATGAATTTCACATGTTGACTTGATGGTGAAATAATGTATTTTACTTCAACAGGTGTTGTGGTCTGTATTAAATAAATTGGCTTTAGGCAATTTTAAAATCATTTTAGGAAAACTATTTGTCAATACACAAATCAATACTGACAGGGACATTGGCAGGAAAATCTACTCACCATAGTCTTGAAAATATTTTTTTTCATGGATAGGTATGTAAGAAAAAGGAATCATGCAGAGATAACAAGAGCTCTAAATCTGTATGTATAATTTCAACACTCTATGAAATGTCAGCTCTGAATCAAGTATTATAAAATGTTCACATGCTAATACTGGCAGATGTGCATATTAATTTTAATGGTAATTTCATTAAGTATTTTCTAAATATAAATTAGCACTCTAAGACAGTGGTCGCTGGTCTTGTTGAGAAAATGACAAATAACATATGCTGTTATTTGCATGATACAGGTTTTGATCTTTGGTCAGGGTATCTGGTCATTTAAAAATACTCATAGCTAAGTACATTTCCAATGGGATTCAAACTGCTGGTTAGCTAGTTAAAATTTAAAGCACTTTTTTAAAGTGGACAAACATTACCCCCATTTTACAAAAGAGGGGGAAAATGTTATATTCATATGTGAATACATAATTTATTTCCTTTTTCCCATTTCAATCACTGCAGTGCTTGGCAAAATAATGAGTTCCAGTATCCTTCATATAGTGTAAGTAAAAGAATTTCATCCATGTCAGGAAAAAAGTGATATGCAAATCTATTGATTAGAAATCAGAAGTTTGGCTCTCAGTCTTGAGGTTTGGTTCTTCGCTGGATGCTTTCTTCTTCAATGGCATTTAAAAGGAATTTTGATTGGGGAAAAATGAAGCATATGATCAATTCTGTAATATAATATAGGATCTAGAAAAACAGGAAGTGGAAATCTGTTTTAAAAAACAGATATTTTACTTTTTATATGGAGTCAATACGAATAAGCCTCTATTCATTTTTCAAATTCAAAAGTACTTCTTAATCCATTAGTGTTTAACTATTGATGGGTACAATGAATAAAATGCTACATTGGTATTCACTGATATCATATGATTATGCACATTTAACTAGAAAACCTTGTAAAGGTTTAAGTTCACTAAGGCTAAGGATAGTTAGGACTATGAAATAAACACATTAATACAATATTTAGGTCAACACCTTTTGAGGAGGGATATCAAAAAAGAAAAGAATGATGAAAAATTCCTGGGAGTTAAGTGGCATATAGCAATTTATTCTGATTTGAAACTATATCAACTGTAATTTGTGTTTCCATAATGGAGTCCTTACTCTTACAGAGCCAGGCTAAATATTCTAAGTCTGTGGAAGTTGTATCACTGAGTTACAATGACACAAACCATAATTTTGTTCCTCTTAATTTCCTTCAATTAGAATGATATTTTTCTTAAGTGAATCTGAGATTATTTTTATAAATTTTTTTCTTAGATGAGTGGGTTATATTTTATTTTGTGGACTTGTGATTGTTAATGCTTTTAGTCTTCCAACATGGCTTACTTGAGTGCCATTAAATTAGGTGTTTTAGAAAGAGGTGAATAAGACATAAACCATTAATGAAAGCATGCTAAGAAGATTGGATTTGTCCCCAATGAGAAATGTTGCTACTGTTATGTGAAACTCAGATGTGACTTATTTACTTGTGAATACATTGGTTCAAAATATATAGACTCCGAGATGAATTTTTATTCATCTAACATTTCAATAATGTTTCTTTTTAAAAAGGAAACTGAACAGCAAAGAAGCAAAGAACTTAACACTTTTAGAAGTCCAATTCATGGGCTTCTCAGAAGACCCTGACCTGCCTATCCTTTTTGGACCATTCCTGTCCATTATACCTGGTCACAGTGGTTGAGAACCTGACTCCAACCTCCACATCCCATGTACTTCTTCCTCTCCAACCTGTCCTTGACTGATATCTGTTTCATTTCTACTACAGTCCAAAGATGATTGTGAACATCAAAACTCGCACCAGATCCATCTCATACATGGGCTGTCTGACACAGATGTCTCTTTTTACTACTTTTGATTGTATGGATAATATGATTCTGACTGTGATGGCCTATGATCTGTTGATGGCCATCTGTCAGCTTCTTCATTATACAGGTCTTATGAACTCTTGCTTCTGTGTCTTCTTAGTTTTGGTGTTTTTAACTCAGTCCTTTTGAATCCCAGCTCCACAATTTGATTGCATTACAGGTTTCCTGTTTCAAGGATTTGTAAATTGCTAATTTCTTTTGTCATCCTTCTGAACCATAACCTTGCCTGTATTTGGAGCTTTATACCATTGTTAGGTATATTTTGGTGTCATACTTGGTGTTTTCCCTATTTCAGGGGTCATTTTCTCATACTGTAAAATTATTTCCTCTATTTCAAAAACTCCAACCTCCAGTGGAATAAAGCCTCCTCCACAAGTGGGCCTCACCTGTCAGTTGTTTGCTTATTTTATGGAATAATCCTTGCAGAATACTTTGGTTCAGCATTTTCCCAGTCTCCTAGAAATAATGTGGTAGTCTAATTTATGTACACTGTATCACCCCTCTGCTGAAACCTTTCATCTATACTCTGAGGAACAAGGATATTAGTATGCCCCAAAGATGCTCCAGAGACAGCTCTTGTAACCTCCAGTCCTATGTATATCTTTGGCAAAGTTAGAAAAACTGGACATCTAGATCTGTTAATATTGTCTATGGGGACACAGTACTTTGTAGTTTATGGCTTTAATTCCTTATCTTTTTTACAGTCAAAGGGATTCCACAGGTCAGGTGGGGATGAAATTTGGAGTTTTATAATGGGTCCACATTTAAATTTATGAAGTTTGTTTATAAAGTTGATAATGCTGACGTTTGTCCCAAAATGTGAGTATAAATAATGTCACTAAACTGCAATGAAAATGTTTGATATGTCATAAGTGTTGATGTGTATAATTTATCATAAGTAGTGTAAATGAAAAGTTGTTGAATAATAAAAAGTAACTTTCAATCTTAACTCTGTATATTCATGGTCTCTAGTCTCCAATCATATGATTCAGAATAGCTACTTGGATTAAAAAGCAATACTTGAAAATTTCTGACCTGCAATAAATGCATCTCACAGACAAAGGAAAAACTTTGACTAGAGTGAAGTGATGTCACAACATTTTCAAGGAAAAGGACCCTTGGTGTGTGAAAGATTAGCACTACTCATATGCCAAACAGAATTCAAACCAAAATTAGTCAGAAGAGACAAAATCACCTCACATTAATAAAGGGAATAATCCCACAAAAGGAGAAAAAATTTGTTAACATATGCACCAAACAATTGCACATCCAAATTCATTTAAAAAATACTATTGTATTTAAAATCTTTCCAACACAATGAGAATAGAGAATATAATACTCGTCTTTCACCAATAGATATGTCATCCAGACTAAAAAACAAGGCCAAAAAAGAAACTTCATAATTAAATGAAAATTATTAAATGGACTTATCGGGGAGCTACAGAATATTTCACCCAGCAACTGAATAATACTCATTCTTCTCAGTCACCCATGGAACTTGCTCTAAAATAGATCATATTTTATGACATAAACCAAGTTTTAAAAACATATAGGAAAATTGAAATAATCACCTGCATTGTATCAGACCACACTGGAAAAAAAGTAGAAATTATCATCAAAAGCATGTACAGTGAAAGTACTGACACATGAAGAATGAGCAATACATTGTTGGTCAACCAGTGGGTCATCAAAGAAATAAATGGGAGACAAAAATGTTCCCAAATCAAATAAACACAAAAACTAACTTATCAGAACCTTTGAAACCCAGGAAAGGTAGCACAAGAAATGTTTATAGTTATGGGCAAAAAAACCCCAAAATACTAATAATGAAATTAGTAAGGGTCAAATGAAAATGAATTACAAATGGCTAATAAACACATGAAGAAATGCCCAACACACTTTACCATAAAGGAAATGTAAAGAAAAACTACATTGATAAACTATTTCATCCCATAAGAATGGCTATCATCAAGAAAATGAAAACCCCTGACAAATTCTAGTGAGATGTGATAAAAAGAAAACTTCATAAACAGTTTTGTTAATGGAAACTGGTATCTCCTCTATGAATATCAGTACCAAGTTTCATCAATAAATTGCAAATAGACTTTCCTTGTGATCCTATTGTATCACCCTTGGATGTACATCCAGAGCAGTGTAAACCAACATACAAGGGAGATACCTGTACACATATGTCAAAACACAGTAAACCGTGGCCAAGCTGTGGAATCAGCCTTGGTCCCTAAAAATAGTTGAATGGATAAAGAAAAAAATTTGTCTACAAATTGTAGAATTATTCACTCATAAAATATAATGAAATCATGTCATTTGAAGGAATGGAAATGGATCTAGAGGTCATAATAATGAGCTAGGTAAGTCAAGCTCCAAGAGAAAAATACTGAATGTCTTTGGTCATTTACTAAATTTATGCCTAAAATTATGATAATAACTATTATAATGAAACATGAGTATAAAATGGGGACTGCTGGTGAATTACTCAGCAGGAGGAATAACATGGTATTGGGGGGAGAAGAGCATTAAAATAAGTTGCACACACATGTATATAAAGATAGCATAATGAAATTCATCAAATATATTTTGGAAAGTGGAGGAACAGGGACCTAAGAGAATATACTAGAGGGGATGAATTGTATGCATCTAAGGAATGATCAAAATAAAATCACCTTTTTAAATGTGTAGCATTAATGATTCCTACTAAAATAAGAGTTAGCAAATATGGGACGGTAAAGTTTGTTGGACTATCTAAGGTACATTTTAGGTTTTCAAATTCTCCCAGGCTCTCAAGACTCTTGGTAATTTTGTTCATTAATACATTCAGGATTGCCTTAGTGATTGAATACTTTAAAAACTCACAATAACGAAATATTGATTAGCTTCCAATATAACTTGCATGCCCTGTACATTGTGGAGTTGTTTCTTTTCTCTTTATTTCTATTAAGCAGTATGATCAGAGAGAGGTGGAGAGATTTACACAAATTCTGCATACAGGAAACACTTCATTGATATAGGAAGATAATTTCCTGACACCATCCCTGGGTTCTGTCTTCTGTACGGTAGCAAATGGAAATAGCCTATATGCAAGATGAAAGTTTTAAAGAATCTATCACAGCAGGATTATTGCTAAATAGATTTTAGAGACTTTTTAATGGTATCTTTTAAGAAAAAAGAAGATAAAAGGTGAGGCTGTGGCACAAGTACATGGACTTGTATTCAAACCCCACTACCACCAAAAAAATATGGATGAGAAAGAATAGAAAAGTTTTCCAGGCACAATGGGTCCTCAGGGAGGCAAAGACAGGGAAGATTATGATTCAAGACCATCCTGAGCAAAATGTTAGCAAGAGCTTTGTCTAAATATGTTAGCTGGGCATCTTGCATGCACTTGTGATCTCAGTTAAGTGAGAATCACTTATAGGAGGATTATGGTCTGACACTAGCCTTGGGGCAAAACAAAGAGCTTACCTGAAAAAAAAGTAAAAATGAAAGAAATGGATAGGGCCTAGTTCAAGTGGTAGTGTGTCCTTTTAGCAAGCACAAGGCCCTGAGTTCAATAACCCAGTACCACCGCCAAAATTCATAATGCCTTTTTGTGGGGATAACAAATGGAGGTGATTAATAGTGAAATTGAATGATCACTAATTTGGAAATCAAATAACTATTTATAATCTGAACTTGTGTATAGAGAGAGGGGCAGAAGAAAATATAAATCTTTGTGCTCAAAGTGATCATTTAATAATATCTCTCTTTCAGGTCATATTGTTAGTCATCTATTCTATTTTAAGTTTTTGTGTGTATTTCACAAAGAGATTTAATTCCACCTGCATATGTGAATTTGTACACTTCATGAACAATAGGTGCTTTGTTGAATATTGTGTTTTAGCAACACATGTCATTTCTTTAAAAAACTTCTTATAGGCATTTAAGTCAATAATGATATGAAAAAACTCTTAAAAGATCAAAATTGTAGGGCTGGCTCAAACAGTAGCATGTGCAAAGACTTGAGTTCAAATCACAGTTCTGCAAAAAAGAAAGAAAGAAAGAAAGAAAAGAAAAAATCAAAATTGTGACAAAAGTTGCTTTTGAGGAAAGCATATGTAAGTAAATGTTGTCATGTGGAGATTCCAAGAACTTAAATTTCATAGAAAAATTTTCATATCTCATTAAATTTCAGTAATGCAGAAAACAATATTAGATGTTTAAATTATCCATTTGGTATGCAGTTTTATTGTCACTAAGAGTTAATGTTAATGAACCATTTACAAATACCAGGAAATATTCAATTTCACTGCTTCTCAATCTTTGTATAAATAAGTCACCAAGAACATAATTTATGGATAAGCTAATTAAAACAATTAAACACTTTTAAATGCTAGTGAATATTTAAGTTTAAGGTTCTCAAATTTGTTGTAAGAAATAGACACCATTCCTGGTGTTTATCTGCAGATTGCCTGATTAAACTGGATTTTTGGGGGGACATAAAATCAGGATACATTAAAATACCCCAGACAAATATATAGATAGATGTGGATAAAAAATATGGGTCTACAAAATTAAATAATTTGTTTTTCCTGAGCTATGAATCCAAGTCAAGGTCTTACCCATGCCAGGCAAGTTCTCTACCACTGAGCCATACCCTAAGTCACAGAAGGTTTTTTAAAGGTTCTTAAAATAATCTGTACAGGTAGAGAATTATTGATGCCATCTTTCAAATGAGGAACTTCCAGGAGTGCTTACATAATCTCCTGTGTTTCCCTCTTTTTCTTTCTTTCCCAATGATATTATTGTGAGAAATGATGAAATTGAGAGCCCCATTGTCTTCACATAGCCAAAATCAGAGAATTTAAATCAATGTTTCAGGAAGGGTTTTCATAAAAAACAAAAACAAAAATGTATTACCTAAGGCAAAGAGCTGTGAGACTCAAACTTGGGTTTTGGGGTTGTCCATGCTGCTGACATCCTCTTCTGTAACTGAAATGGTTTGTGATCAACTAAACATCCTGACAGCATTATCATGTTACTACATAATACAAAATCAAAAAAGGACAAAGAGTATGCTTTCTTGTTCACAATACAGAGATTATTGGTTTATATGAGACTGGCACAATAAACCAGTATATCTTAAAACATTTCAAAAAGTATGATTTTGTTATCTATTTAAATTTTTATTTTATGATTGGATTAGCAAACTTTAATAATATGAGAGGATTTCCTTGTGATAGCTCCATATATGATTTTATTAATTTTTAATCAATGACTTTTTCAGCTTGCATTACTGCCACATTTTGATAGTGATATACCTGATGCACATAAGATTATGTGCATTTAACTAAGCAATATTTATAAAAAATTAAATCTCACCAAGGCCACGGATAGGAGTTATGTATTAGATATTTATTTAATAACAAATGAAAGCGGTCAGTTGATACATGCTGTGATTAAGGATGATAACTAAGAAAATGTGAGCAGAGGACCTGAGTCTAATGTAACTTACTTCAGGTGTTGAAAGGGGGAGCAAAAACTGTAGTCTCAAAACCATCATTGCATTAATTTTGTAAGATTATGGTAATAAAGACACAAAGATTTTTTTCTGGTTCACAAAAGATTTTTTTTCTGATTCTAACACTTGAAAGCAACATCAAAAACCAGATTAAGTGAATCAAATATGAAAAATTGATGGATTTATTGGTATTTTAATACATTATTCATTGATTTAATGATGTTTAATATTCTTAACGAAAATTTTTACTACAACAACAAGAGCAACAAAAGAGAACCAGAATTTGAGCAACAATGTATTTGTATAAAGGAATTGAGAAAACCAAGAATGATGAAAATCTCCTTGGAGAAAAATTGCACAAATGTATATTTCAAATGTCTACTTTAGTGCTCATAAAATGCTGTCCTAACTTTGCAGAGGTTTTGTGAATATTCTACCCTAGAGATAACAGAACTCTATTAACTCACACAATCTCAAACCATAAACTTAAAAGTTACATGTTTCCCTCTTTCAGTTCACATCATTTGTCAATGAAAGCATCTGAACTAGATGTATGTGTTTAGAGACATAAAACCACTTGATGATGTAAACTAATTCATTTGGAGGACAATTAGTATTGTGTTTTCTAGAAATTAAATGAACTGCAGATGCTTTTTAGGTAAGTTATTTTGGGTAAACTATTTTTGATACATAAATCAATACTGACAGCAAAAGGTACCGATCAAATTCATGAAAATATTTCTCTTCAGGGACAGGTGTGCAAGAGAATGGAATCATGTACAGAGTTCAAGAACTCAAATTCTTTAGGCAAAATTTGAGATCTCTATCATTAATTATTTCTGAAGCAAATATTATCAAATGTTTATCTGCTAAAGTTGGATGTTGCCATTATTGAGTGTAATAATGGTTAATACCCTCAGAGAATTTTCTAAATTTAAAGAAATATTGTAAGACTATGGCTATGAACTCTGGTTGAAAGGGGGATAAAATCTTCAATTTCTGTAGTTCTGATGATACTGAGGTCAGGGTTTCTGGAGTTTTTCAAGTATACATAGGTAAATATATTTATTAATGAGATTGAAACCACTGGTTACCTTTTTAAAATATTTAATGTACTTACTTAAATCAAATATATAAGGTGGATAGTTATAGTGCTTATTTTACAGATGAGTGTGAATAACATTACTTAAAACTGGGTATAAATTATTTATTTTTCTTCTGTTGCATTTCTTCTAATGTAGTTATTGCAAGACAAGGAAATAATGAGTGCCAGTATCCTTATCATGAAAGTAAGACATGTATACATACTCCTTGTAAGGTAAGATGGATGTGAAAATCTATTGATTAGACATAAGAAAGTTGGGTCACTGTCCTGAGGTTTGGGTCTTTCTAGGAGTTTAATGTCTTCAACTGTAAATAAGTGGAATTTTGAGCAGGGAAACATTGAATCCTATGCTGGTATAATACATGAGATCAAGACAAAGAAAAAAAGTGAGAATCTGTCTTACATAGCAGATATTTTACTGATATTACATGGAGTCAGTGCAAATAAGCCTATACATTTTTCAAAAAATCAGAAGTATTTCTATTCATTGATTAGTTTTAGTTTTTGAAAGGTACTGTGAACAATCATGCTACATTTGTGTTCAGTGATATCATATGATTGCATTATTTCACTATAAAACCATCTACAAACTTGAGGTTCATTACAAATAAGGATAGTTGTGTCAAAACAATGCTTGGGTCAGCACCTACATCTTTTAAGGAGAGCTATGAGAAAAATCTAAGAATTGTGAAAAATTCATGAGACATAAGTGTTACATGCAATGAATTCAGATTAGAAAACATATCAATTTTAATTTGGTATATAGACACTGTAGTACTTTCTCTTATGTAATGTTGGTAACTATTCTATGCTAGAGAAACATTTTTTTCTTAGGATGAAATATGGCATAATGGTGAACTTCTTAATTTCCTTTAATTAGATTGATATTTTTCCTGAATGGGTATGGGTTTGTTTATTCTACATTTTGTCTTAAAGGAGCAAGCTTGTTTTACTGTAATCATAAACTTTATATGTCCAATGGACTTATTCTTCCAACATAGCTCAGTTCAGTGTTTCTAAATTAGGTGTTTATAGAGGGAGGCAAATAACACGGAAATTATTAATGAAAGAGTTTTAAGATTGGGTTTTTACCAACTGAGAATTACTGCTATAAGTAAATCAAATGTGACTACTTGTGTTCAAAATATGTTGTCCTGGATGCATTTTTGTTTTATTTCCCTATTTTTTTCTTCTTCAAAAGGAGACTAAGTAATATGAAAGGAAAAAATTCTAACGCCTGTCTCAGAATTCCATCTCTTCTGACTCTCAGAGAATCCCAACCTTCACCCTGTCTCTTTGGAGGGTCCTGTCCATGTACCTGGTCACTGTCCTTGGGAACCTGTTCATCATCCTAACCATCATCTATTACTTCCACCTCCACATCGTCCTTACTTCTTCCTCTGCAACCTGTCATTGGATGACATCTGTTCTGTCTACACCCAAGTCCCAAGTATGATTGCAAACAGCAAAACTCACAGCAGAGTCATATGCTATGTGAGCTGCCTAACACAGATGTCTCTTTTTCACCTTTTTGTATGTATGGTTCTGACTGTGATGGTCAATGCCTGGTCCAGGCCATCTGTTTCACTCTGCATTATCCCCGCATTATAAACCCTCATCTCTGCGTTTCTTAGTATTTGTGCCTTTTTTACTGAGCCTGTTTGAATCTCAGCTGCACAATTTAATTATCTTCCAATTTCCCCACTAAAAGGGCATGGAAATTGCTAATTTTATTGTCATCTTTCCCAACTCGATTATTTTGTCCTACTGTAAAATTATTTCCTCTACCATGAAAACCTCATCTAGTGGGATGTATAAAAACTTTTCCACCTGTAGGTTGCACCTGTTAGTTGTTTGCTTATTCTTTGGAACTGCCCTGGGAGAGTCCTTTGATTCAGCTGTTTTCATTCTCCTAGAAACCATGTGGTAGCCTCTTTAGGTATTTTGTTGTCTCCCTTATGCTGAATTCCTTCATATATAACCTGAGAAACAGGGACATAAATATTGTCCTGAAGAGGTTCCATAGTAGGATATTTTTGTCTCAGGTCTTGTGGCTTCTATTAGGACATAAGTTGGAAAATTTAGAAAAATCAAACACTTTTATCTACAAATACTTTCCTTTTTGTCACATTAATTTTGAGGTAATTTATTATTTTCAGAGCAAAAGAGTATTTTATTACCAAATTAGTGACAGGAGCATTGGGAATTTCTAAAATAGGTTCAAATTTCAGTTCACAAAGTTTCACAATTGCTAGATTGATGCTAGTGGTAGTTGTCCCAATATGTGAATGTATTTTACCAAACTGTAACTGAAAGTGTTTGATATCATACATGTGTTATGCTGTGTAATTTACAATCATGAATGGAAATAAAAAGATGAGAGAACTGTAAGACAAACATAATAAATTAAAAAAGTGATTAGTAGTATATTACTTTCCTCCTGAGTAGAGGACAAACAGAAAATCTTTTGTGTAATGTTCTTTTATTCTGTTTCTATTAATATTAGAATGGTCCCATGTTTAGGATTACATGAATAAATTTCATTATGACCTTGTTGCATTCCAGGCACCTATAATAATCAATAATTAGGCTTTCTTCCAGCTGTTCATTTTCATCATTCCAGTCCACATGAAACACATTTTTGTTCTGCCTTCATGGATGTCTCTATCCAGAAGCTCTTATGTGACATTGTACATAACAATCCTCGGTATGGACACTAAGACTTCAGCCTGACCTAGTTGAGGGCTGTTCTACCCATAGCTTGATCATGACCTAGAAGAGATAAAGCATAAGCCAGCAAATGCATGAAGAAGGAAATATGGAACCAGTACAATTTAAAGCTTTTTTCCTTATCATAAAGACATGGGAGTTTTGGTCCTGAGATAGGAGGATGCCAGTATGAAACTTTCAGAGATTACAGCTATGAAGTGTCTGAAATTGGTTGTCACAATTTCCCAGAAAGACTCATTCAAAGTTTTGTCTTCCTTTCATAGTTTTATACCATACTATAGACATCACATTCACAATGGAAGAACACGGAGGTCAGAAATCTCTGCCCTAAGCAGTCAAAGGACTATTATGCTGATTATGAGGTTGGGAGTAACCAGAACATCCTGGTTCCTGATTTTGAGGATGTTTTCAATGCCAGTATGTGAGTTCACTGTTCAATATAATTTACATCATTTCTTCCACACAATGTTTCAAAGTATAAGTTCTTATACTATTAGTCCTTTCTAGAAAATGGGCTCATTTTTTTCTGTAATTAATAACAATTATATAGAAGAGTGAATAGGTATTTCAATTAGTCTGTCTTATTTTTCACACAGAGGATCTGGCCAGGAAAATTATGTCAGATAGTCCCTTTGGAAACTCCAGAAAACAATGGGGTCCATTGTCTTTCCAGGAATAGTTCCCTTTCACTAGGCTCCTGCATTTAATCGTTCAAGTAGATCAGAGGAAAGCAGTGGGTGACATCTGCTATATAAACTGTAGGAAGGATATCTTAGATTAAAGGCAAAGTTCACCAAAAGATGTGGTGTACTGTGAAGAACAATGGTCTCTTTTTTCTCAAATTGCAATTACAATTTTTTTCTTTTAAACATTTTATTAACATATATTAGTCCTACAGGGGCTTACACTGAAATATTTCCAACTATGTTTACAATATACCTTGATTAGATTTACCCCTTTTATCATTATCCCTCATCTCCCTCACCCTCTTGTTATATTTTCATACAAATATACAAAGGAATTCAATTATATTTATCATCTGTCACCCTTTTTAGTCTCCTCCTCTCTCCACCCAATGGTACCCATCCCAAACCAGACCCTGTTTAACTTTCCTGTTCTTTCAAGTAAGTTCTACCTTTTTATTTCATCCATGCTTATTTCATGTTTTAATGAGATTAATCCCCTGTATTATTCTCCTTCTGTGTCCCCCTGCCTTCTTACTATTCAACAACTTCCAGTGTATTGGATAAGGCAGATTTATACACAGATCTAATACATTTCAGTATTATTCACTCTATAATTTTCTTTTCATCTCTTGCCTCCTACTAGTTCCCTCAAACAGACCCAATATTTCAGACATGTTCTATCTGTATTTATGAATGTGTGATCGTTTGTGTATTTATGTATATGTCTGTGTTTTATATCTAGCATCCACATATGAGGGAAGACACGTAAACATTTTTCTTGTGGACCTGGCTTCCTTCAGTTAACATTATGATCTCAGTTCTATCCATTTACCTGTAAATAACATAATTCCATTCTTTTTTGTGGTTGAATAATATTCCATTGTTTATATATATTACATATATTTTATCCATTCATCTCTTGATGGAAACCTAGGCTGAACCCATAACTTGGCTGAATAAACATGTTTGTACATGCATCCTTATATTATTGTGACTCATGTCTCTTCAGGTTTAAGCCCAAGAGTGGTATAGTAGGATAGTATGATGGTTCACTTTTAGTTAATTTTTTAGGGTCATCCATACTGATTTCCATAGTGGTTACAATAATTTAGATTCCAACCAAGAGTGTATAGTGTTTTCTTTTTCCTTATACCTTTCCAATATTGTTGGAGTTTATTACCTTGATCATAACCATTCTGATGGATATAAGAGGAAATCTTAATGTCATTTTGATTTTGGGTACATTTGGGCTAAGGATGTTAGCCAATTGTTCTTTTACTTCTTGGACATTTGGAAGTCTCTTGAGAATGTTTGCACATTCAATTCATCCATTACTTACTGTATTATTAGTTTTTGTGATTGAATTTTTTGTGCTCCATATATACTATGAGTATTATTTGCTTAACTGATAAGAAGCTGGCAATTAGTTTGTCCCATTTTGTAAGCTGTGTATTCCTATTAGTAATTGTTTCCTTTAACATGCAGAATTTTCTGAATTTGATACAATCCCATTTGTCATTTCTTTCTCTTATTTTCAGAGTCCTATTCAGAAAAGCATTATCTTTGCCTATCACATGAAGAGTTTTTCCAATGTTTTTGTGTAGTGGGTTGAAAGTATCATGTCTTACATTAAGATCTTTGACCCATTTTGAATTGCATTTTGAACAGGGTGAGACATAGGGGTGTGGCTCCAGTTTTCTACATGTGGCTACCCAATTTTACTAGTACCATTTATTGAAGAGACTGTCTTTTCTCCAATATCTGCTTTGACATCTTTGTTGAAAATCAGATTAGTGTAACTCTTGGGCTTGTTTTTGTGTCCTCTATTCTTAATGTTTGTGCATGTACCATGGTGTTCTTGTTACTATGGCTCTGTAGAATTAGTTGATACTGGATATTTTATCTTGCTCTTTTTGCTCAGGTGCACTTTGACTATTTGGGACATTAAACATGGTTGTTTAAGATATTTAATATGTAAAGATGCTCAGTTAGTCATGGGCAAATGTTAGCAAAAGCCACAAAGATACACGACTTCACAACCTGTAGAGAATTATATTTTTGTTGAAATTTAAGTTGATAAGTATCGACAGTGATGTAAATAATAAGACAACTTTATGAATTACAGTGTAACATGTCTTTGTATGCTTAAAAAAAACAGACAATGACAATGTGTTCCAGCAGTTCAGTTCCTACATAGATTACTACAACAATTAAAAAAATTGTACATATTTGATGTTAAGAACCATGATAGGTAAAGACATTCTGACAAGAGTACATATTTTTCCCTCTTATGAATATTTTTGACTATCTAATATCTTTAATTCCAAATTCTTTCTTTTCACAAAATATCCAATTATAACCATTTTCCATGTGTTTTAAACTCTGTAATAACTGGTTTTAAAGAAAATAATGATTCTTTGAAACATCCAGTAAGACTAAAGATTGCAGGTCACATATGTTTGATTTAAATTCCAGTATGGAGATTAACCAGGAATTTAATGTTCTCATGTCTTTTATATCATAATTTACTTCTCACATTCATTTAGGAAAGATAATTCCTAGACACTGATAAGTACTTAAGTTTGACTTCACCTATCTCCTCATTATCTAAAAAGAATTATATCTTTCTGCATGATTAATAAAAACATTAAAATATTTAATATAATTAGCCTCTGAAACATTTTCTAAACTTTCATTTTTTGTGTTTTATTTGTTATCCTCCCAAATAGTAAATATATAAATTACAAATATATATTAGGCATATGCATTTAAAAGTTTCCTACTGGTTCTTGATTCTCAACCATTTCCATTCTTTCTAGAAATTTCTCCTGTCAGAGTAAACTCTTTCTCCTTCCCTCCCTTTTTCCTACGTGCTTTTTTCCATATTGTTTGTATCGAAATGTTTTTGTCCTCGTCTCCAAAATATCCAAGAAAAGAAATCTTTCTCTGACTCCTAGGCTTACCTTTTTCTGGCTCTGTACATTTCCTTTTCATATGGATAAAGCTTCTTGATAGAAAAGATTTTATCTCCCACACTCTTCTTCCCATTCATTCCCGTCAGTACACAGGACTTCTGGTCTTTTCCCCTACCACTCACTAGTTTTTCTACAGCAAATGTCCCCAGGTTGTTTGTTACTATAAAATTAAATACACTTCTTTTCTTCATTTTGCATGCAGACCACACTCTGCTTGAAGTGTCAAAGACAAGTTTCTGTATTCCATGAGATGCTCGAGAAATATCTCACAGAATTTCTTTATTGATATGTCTTTCTTAGTCTATAAATTACAAGTATATCTTACCTTCCTTCACTTTTCATTTATTTATTTTTCCTTTATTGTTGTGATGGGTGGGTGTACAACAAAGAAAAAGGCATTAAAGAATGATAGTAGTTTGCTTGGAGGGTGTTATGCATTAGTGTTTTTCCAATGTTTGATTTCTGTAATATATTAATTGTATGATTTTTAAGAAGTGTAAAAGAAAAGAAAAGCAGATCTGAGAACAAGTGTTTTAAAAGGAAAACCCTTTGAAAGTTTAAAGGGACCTAAGTAAAAGTAGAAAAATGGTAGGCAAACTTGCAGTGACTGATCTCTGTGGAATTGATGGGTATGGCTGGGTTCTCTGTAAGCAGTATCTAGAGAGTCATAGTCACTATTGTATGTGTTCACTGTCTATATTTTCATTCTGATATTTTTTAATCTTTTTACTTACAGCTTTTAAATTTCTCATAAATAGAATCAGATTGCCTGAAACTTTTAAAAAGTATTTTAGTATTTTAAAAGACTTTTCTCTTTTGGGCGGGGGAAGTGTAGCAAAGTGGCAGAGCATTTGCCTAGCATGGGCAAGTTCCTTAGTTCAGTCCCTAGCACACACACACAAATCTTTTTTCTTTTCTTTCATTTGTATATCTCACTATCAGCTTCCCCTCAAATAATCTGTGTTAACAACTGGGTAAAGTTGTGAGAATAGTGTGTGAAGATGTGTTCATGTACCCATGAACCTTTGTATAGATATAGCTATGCAATCACATATATATAGGAGCTATTTTGGTCACAAAACAGAATTATAATCATATAACATTATTCCTCTTGGCTTTTGCTTTAATTATATTTTGGGGAGCTCTGTCCTCATCAAATTGAACTATTTCTTTTAAATTCATTCTTTTTTGATTGGTACATAACTTAGTGTCCATCTGCCTAGTTTGGGGCATGAAGTTTACTTTTTTTCTGTCTTTCCTTTTTCTGACACAATGAATAATCCTCAAATAATTTGATTTGATATAAACAATACTATAGTAAATATCAAAATACAGAATCATTACATATAATTAAGAATATTTCTATAAGACAGACTCATATGTGTAGGATACTGGTGTGAAGGATAAATTCATATAATTCAACATTCTAAAATTTCAAAAGGATATTATAAATTTTTGTGGATTTTGTCAGGTTGCCTACTAAAATTGCTATTTATACATTCACAAGCAGTATATATCATTTCTCCTTAAACCCTACTAGCAGTCACCTACAAGTGTATCACCTTTTGACTTTGTCAGATGGTAAAATTTTAATTTTGAGGCTGATACATGCAAATGTGTTTGTATTCACTTTTATTTTAGATTGAACTCTGATTACTTACTAATGACTTAACTCATTTTACTTTTTCTTAGGCTATTTATCTCTTTCTTAACCATGAACAAAAATGCTTTATATAAAAAAGATAACACATTAGAACAACTTCTGCTTGACTCCATGAATGAGAAGAGTAAGGGTAACAAACAAGAGACTATACTGTGAACATAGAATATATTGTGAAAAATCAAAACAGAAGAAGAGCATCAAGAATCACAAAAGTGCTGGCAGGACAGCTGAAGGCATGGACACACAAAAAGCTTACAGAAAATAATAGAAAAAAGTCTGCAACTCTGTCTACACTCTTTAAGAATGGGGTGAGCAGAGGAAACAACAAAGGAACTCCATTTGGTTCTTGTGACAGACTGGCAATTGTAGTTACAAGATAAGCCCACATTTTCTGCATGCTTTAAACCCACTTGAGAATTTGGTGTACAGATTGTAGGCTATCTTTGGAGAAGAACAAAATTTGGTCACTGACCTTATTTTGGAGCATTTGAGCAAGGCACCATCATGATTAAGGGCCTAATTTTTGAGAACGAGCTACTCTGAGGAATGACAACAAGGAAGGAACAAGTATCATTGTGTCTTGCAACACCCTAACTTAGTGCCTGGGTGAGACATGGCCACAAAAGGTGATCATGGAAGGAGACAGTTCTTACATTGATGTGCTGAAATGTCTGAGCACAAAGAAAGTCAATGAGTGACTTTGTATTTAGAGGCACTGCCATCTGCTATGAGGAAAAAGTCCAATTGGCTAGGGATCATTGGAAAACTGAGTACTAAACACCACACTGCTCAATCTCTGTTAGCTACCTTCCTGGTACACATGTGTGCTGGGCACATGTCTGTTGAAGCACATGATTTCCCCATCCGTGTCCCTCAAGAGTGTGGGGAACTGCTGGTCAGGGTCTGGTCAGCAAGCTCAGAAACTGGGCTCCAGGAACTGCTTCCCACTTGCATGTGTTTGAAACTGGATAGCACTGAGACAAGGTCTGATGAAGCACCTGCTTTATCCAGCTCCAGTGCTCCCACATGTGGTGAGGCAGGGTCTAAATGCACTGAGATCATCCTCCAGGCACTGCCTCGTGGTTGCATGTGTTTGCTGCCAAGTGGGACTGGGAATTCTGAGCCCATAACCCATGGATCATGTGATTTCCATCTGTCTCCACACTCCCACAAGGTGATGATCTGCTGGGAGGGGACTGAAAGCATTTAGTATGGCAGACAAAGAACTCCCTCAGTTCTCCCCCTTCTTTTCAGAGCTCAGTTATTTGTTTGCTTGTCCCACTCACTGACACATTCATGGATTGCCTAGACTTTGATAGTTTATGCCACTTGAAGCATACACTGGATGGGTTGTAGAGCAAGTGGAAACCTGCTAGACCCCCAGGTTGTAAATCACCATGTGTAGCAGCTCCTGGTACACAAGGAAGGCAACATCCAAAAGTGAAAGCAATCTGAAGTGAAAACTAACCATTGGTCAGACCTGTGATTAGGACACATATAGCAACAACCTGTACCACAGAAACAATGAGAGACTCCAGCTAGTTTTCCTCTATAAAAGTGGAGCTGGGATCAATCCCAGTGACCAGAAATGTGGGTAAATGTTTTGCTGCTGAACTGTAACCATATGGTGACTTTCCCTGACACTACACAGTTGTGCCTGAATATCAAGAATACCTCAACTAAAAGAATACAGGTTAAATTTATTGATGCTATTGTTAATGGGATTATTTTCCTGAATTCTACATTAGCCAGTTCATCATTATGTTTTATAACAGCTACTGATTTTTCGTTGTAAGTTTTAATTCCTGCTACTTTGCCAAAAGTTTTTAATCAGATCTAAGATAGATTATTTTAATGTAATCTTTAAAGTACTTTAAGTATAGGCTCCTATCGTCTGCAGCAGCAGTAATGTGATTTCTTCATTTCTTGTTTTTTGTTATTTTTTATTTTTCTTGTTCATTTATTCACATGTGCTTACATTGTTTTGGTCATTTCTCCCTCCTTCCCCCTCACACCACCCTTCTCCTTCTCTCCCCCTTAGTTCCAGGCAGGTCCTTTTCTGCCCTTATCACTAATTTTGTTGAAGAGAAGACATAAGCATAATAAGGAAGACAAAGCATTTTTGCTTGTTGAGTTAAGGATAGCTATACAGAGAGATTCATACTATTGGTTTCATGTACCCATGTGTTACTACCCATGTTGATTCAACTCTAACTGATCTTTACATTGGTTCCTGATCCCCTGCTCATGATAACCTCTGTTTTTTTAAGGTTTCTTTATTAGTTCTTCTGGAGTGGGGAAATCAAATGCTTTCAAGTTTTGGGTTTTCTATCTATTCTTATATCTCCCGCATGTGCTCTCCTCTTGTCATGTGATCCAAGTCCAACCACATTGCTACATTTGCCCTAGATCTAAAGTCCACATATGAGGAAGAACATACATTCTGGCTAACCTCGCTCAGAATGATGTTCTCCAGTTCATCCATTTACCTGCAAATGATGAGATTTCATTCTTCTTTATGGCTGAGTAAAATTTCATTGTGTACAAGTACCACATTTTATTGATCCATTCATCAGTGGTGGGACATCTTGGTTGTTTCCATAACTTGGCTATTGTGAATAGCACTTCAATAAACATGGGTGTGCAGGTGCCTCTGGAGTAACCTGTGTCACATGCCTTTGGGTATATCCCCAGGAGTGGGATTGTTGGATCTTATGGCAGGTCTATGTTTAGATTTTTTAAGAAGTCTCCAATTTTTTTCCAGAGTGGTTGTATCAGCTTGCATTTCCCACCAGCAGTGGATTAGGGTTCCTTTTTCCCCACATCTTCTCCAACACATGTTGTTGGTGATGTTTTTGATGATGGCTATTCGAACAGGGGTGAGGTGGTTTTAATTTGCATTTCCTTTATGGCTAGAGATGGTGAGCATTTTTTCATGTGTTTTTTGGCCATTTGAATTTCTTTTGAGAAAGTTCTGTTTAATTCAGTTGCCCATTTCTTAATTGGTTCATTGATTTTAGGAGGGTTTAGTTTCTTAAGTTCCTTGTATATCCTGGTTATCAGTTCCCTTGTCTGATATATAGATGGCCAATATTTTCTCCCACTCTTTGGTGGTATTTTCAGTATAGAGACCATTTCTTTTGTTGTGCAGAAGCTTTTTACTTTTATGAAGTCCTATTTGTCCATCCTTTCTCTTACTTGCTGAGCTGCTGGGGTTCTATTGAGGAAATCTTTGACTATGTCTATTAGTTCCAGAGTGTTTCCTGATCCTTCCTTCAGTAACTTCAGAGTTTCAGGTCTGATATTTAGGTGCTTGATCCATTTTGAGTTGATACTAGTACAGGGTGATAGACATGGATCTAGTTTCAGTTTCTTTACAGATGGATAACCACTTTTCCCAGCAATATTTGTTGAAGAGGCTGTCTTTTCTCCATCGCATGTTTTTGGTGTCTTTGTCAAACATAATGTGGGTATAGTTAACCATATTCTAGTTAATTCTACATTACCATTTTTAATAGTGTGAAAAATGAGTACTTTTCTGGGCACTGGTGCTCATACATGTAATTCTAGCTATATGGGAGATTGAAATCTGGAATATCATGTTTCCAGGACAGTCTTTGCAAAAATGTTCACAGGAATACATCTCTATGGAAAAAATGGGTGTGGTGGCTGGTGTTTTTCATCCCAACATCAATGGCAAACATAAGGTAGGAGTATTGTGGTCTAGGCAAGTCTCAGGAAAATAAGAACCTATCTCCCAAATAACTAAAGCACAAAGGCTAGAGGCATGGCTTAAGAGATAGAGCGCCTGCCTATCAAGCATGAAACCAATAGTTCAAACCCTAGTACTGCCAAAGTAAAAAGAAAGAAAGGAAAGAACTTGAAACAGTTCAGACATGGTACTGAGTTCTGGACCACCCATGTAATAAATTTAAGAGATTATACTGAAAATCCAACTTTTTGCCTTTAATTTCCATTAAGAAATGGATTAAGTTCAGAATTCAAATTTAAAAAATTTAATTCATTACAATACATCAGTCTATGTCTTTCTTTTTTTTATTCATATGTGCATACAATGTTTGGGTCATTTCTCCCCTCTTCCCCTACCCCTTCTCTCCACCCCACCCCATTGCTACTCAGCAGAAACTATTTAGCCCTTATCTCTAATTTTGTTGTAGAGAGAGTATAAGCAATAATAGGAATGACCAAGGGTTTTTGCTAGTCCAGATAAGGATAGCTATAAAGGGAGTTGACTCACATTGATTTCCTGTGCATGTGTGCTACCCTCTAGGATAATTCTTCTTGATCAAACCATTTCTCTTGTTCCTAGTCCCCTTCTCCTATTGGCCTCAATTGCTTTAAAGTATCTGCTTTAGTTTCTCTGTGTTGAGGGCAACAAATGCTATCTGGTTTTTTAGCAGTCTTACCTATCCTCATACTTCCCTTGTTTGCTCTCCCTTTATCATGTGATCAAAGTCCAATCCCCGTGTTGTGTTTGCCCTTGATCTAATGTCCGTATATGAGGGAGAACATACGATTTTTAGTCTTTGGGGCCAGGCTACCCTCACTCAGAATGATGTTCTCCAATTCCATCCATTTACCAGTAAATGATAACATTTTCTTCTTCTTCATGGCTGCATAAAATTCCATTGTGTATAAATACCACATTTTCTTAATCCATTCATCAGTAGTGGGGCATCTTGGCTGTTTCCATAACATGGCTATTGTGAATAGTGCTGCAATAAATATGGGTGTGCAGGTGCCTCTGGAGTAACCTGTGTCATAGTCTTTTGGGTATATCCCCAAGAGTGGTAATGCGGGATCATATGGTAGATCAATGTTTAGCTTTTTAAGTAGCCTCGAAATTTTTTCCAGAGTGGTTGTGCTAGTTTACATTCCTACCAGCAGTGTAAGAGGGTTCCTTTTCCCCTGCATCCTCGCCAACACCTGTTGTTAGTGGTGTTGCTAATGATGGCTATTCTAACAGGGGTGAGGTGGAATCTTAGTGTGGTTTTAATTTGCATTTCCTTTATTGCTAGAGATGGTGAGCACATTTTCATGTGTTTTTTGACCATTTGAATTTCTTCTTTTGAGAAATTTCTGTTTAGTTCACTTGCCCATTTCTTTATTGGTTCATTAATTTTGGGAGAATTTAGTTTTTTAAGTTCCCTATGTATTCTGGTTATCAGTCCTTTGTCTGATGTGTAGCTGGCAAATATTTTCTCTCACTCTGTGGGTGTTCCTTCAGTTTAGAGACCATTTATTTTGTTGAGCAGAAGTTTTTTAGTTTTATGAAGTCCCATTTATCTATGCTATCTATTAGTTGCTGTGCTGCTGGGGTTCCGTTGAGAAAGTTCTTACCTATACCTACTAATCCAGAGTCTTTCCTACTCTTTCCTATATCACCTTTAGAGTTTGGGGACTGATATTAAGATCTTTGATTCATTTTGAGTCAATATTGGTATAAGGTGATATACATGGATCAGTTTCAGTTTTTTGCAAACTGCTAACCAGTTTTCCCAGCAGTTTTTGTTTAAAAGGCTGTCTTTTCTCCATCATGTATTTTTAGTGCCTTTGTCAAAGACAAGTTGGTTATAGTTGTGTGGCTTCATATCCGGGTCCTCTATTCTGTTCTACTGGTCTTCATGTCTGTTTTTGTGCCAGAATCATGCTGTTTTTATTGTTATTGCTTTGTAATACAGTTTGACTCAGTATTGCCTTGGCTATTAGTGGCCTCTTGTGTTTCCATATAAATTTAACAGTAGATTTTTCAATCTCTTTAATGAATGTCATTTGAATTTTGATGTGAATTGCAGTAAACATGTAGATTACTTTTGGGAGTATAGATATTTTTACTATGCTGATTCTACCAATCCATGAGCAAGGGAGAACTCTCTACTTTGTATATTCTTCCTCAGTCTCATTCTTCAGTAGTTTATAGTTTTCCTTGTAGGGGTTGTTCACATCCTTTGTTAAGTTTACACTTAGGTGTATGATTTTTTTGAGGCTATTGTAAATGGAATTGGTTTGACATATCCTTTCTCAGTTGTTCGTTATTAGTGTGAAGAAATGCTAATGATTTTTCTATGTTGATTTTATATCCTGCTACCCTGCTATAGCTATTGATGGTGTCTATGAGCTTTTGAGTAGAGTTTTTTGTGTCTTTAAGGTATAGGATCATGTCATCTGCAAATAGGGATATTTTGACAGTTTCTTTACCTATTTGTACTCCTTTTATTCCTTCGTCTTGCCTAATTGCTCTGACTGGGAATTCCAGTACTATGTTGAATAAGAGTGGAGATAGTGGGCATCGTAGTCTAGTTCCTGATTTTAGAGGGAATGGTTTTAGTTTTTCTCCATCAAGTATAATGCTGGCTGTAGGTTTGTCATATATAGCTTTTATAATGTTAAGATACTTTCCTTCTATTCCTAGTTTTCTTAGAGCTTTTATCATGAAATGGTGTTGGATCTTATCAAAGGCTTTTTCTGCATCTATTGAGATGATCAAGTGGTTTTTGTCTTTGCTTCTGTTAATGTGATTTATTACATTTATTGATTTTCGTATGTTGAACCACCCTTGTATTCCTGGGATGAAGTCTACTTGGTCGTGGTGAATGATCTTTTTGATGTATTGTTGAAGTCGGTTTGCCATAATTTTGTTGAGGATTTTTGCATCAATGTTCATTAAGGAGATTGGCCTATAGTTCTCCTTTTTGGAGGTGTCTTTGCTTGGTTTTGGGATAAGTGTAATACTGGGTTCATAAAATGTGTTAAGCAGTTTTCCTTCCCTTTCTATTTTGTGAAACAGTTTAAGGAGGGTTGGTATCAGTTCTTCTTTAAAGGTCTGATAGAACTCAGCAGAGAATCCATCTGGTCCTGGACTTTTCTTTTTGGAGAGGCTCTTGATTGCTCCTTCAATTTCATTTTGTGTTATAGATCTATTCAGGTGAATAATATCCTCTTGGTTCAGTTTTGGATGATCATATGTATCTAGAAATCTTCCATTTCTTTAAGATTTTCGAGTTTATTTGAATATAGGTTCTCAAAGTAGTTCTGATGATATCCTAGACTTCCGTGTTGTTTGTTGTTATCTCCCCTTTTGCATTCCTGATTCTATTTATTTGGTTTTTTTCTCTCCTCATTTTAGTCAGGTTTGCCAGGGGTCTGTCGATCTTGTTTATTTTTTCAAAGAACCAACTTTTTGTTTCATTGATTCTTTGTATTTTTTTTGGCTTCTATTTCATTGATTTCAGGACTTATTTTTATTATTTCTCTCCTTCTATTTGTTTTGGGATTTGCTTGTTCTTGTTTTTGTAGGAGTTTGAGATGTATCATTAGGTCATTGACTTGGGATCTTTCAGTCTTTTTAATATATGCACTCATGGCTATAAACTTTCCTCTCAGGACTGCCTTTGCTGTGTCCCATAGGTTCCTGTAGGTTTTGTTTCATTTTCATTGACTCCAGGAACTTTTTAATTTTCTCCTTTATTTCATCAATGACCCATTGTTCATGAAGCAATGAATTATTCACTTTCCTGCTGTTTGCATGTTTTTTGTCTTTACTTTTGTTGTTGAGTTCTAGTTTTATTGCATTGTGATCAGATAGAATGCATGGTATGATTTCTATTTTCTTATATTTGCTGAGGCTTGCTTTGTGCCCTAGGATATGATCTATTTTGGAGAAGGTTCCATGGGCTGCTGAGAAGAATATATATTGTGTAGAAGTTGGATGAAATGTTCTGTAGACATCAACTAGGTCCATTTGATCTATGGTACATTTTAGATCTAGAATTTCTTTATTGAGTTTTTGTTTGGATGACCTATCTATTGATGATAATGGGGTGTTAAAGTCTCCCACAACCACTGTGTTGGAGTTAATATATGCTGATAGGTCTTTCAGTGTATGTTTGATGAAATTGGGTGCGTTGACATTGGGTGCATGTAGGTTGATAATTTTTATTTCCTTTTGGTCTATTTCCCCTTTTATTAGTATGGTATGTTCTTCTTTATCTCGTTTGATCAATGTAGGTTTGAAGTCTACTTTGTCAGAGATAAATATGGCTACTGCTGACTGTTTTTGGGGGTCATTGGCTTGGTAAATCTTCTTTCAGCCTTTAATCCTAAGCCTATGCTTATTTGTCAGTGAGATGGGACTCCTGTAAGCAACAAATTATTGCATCTTCCTTTTTAATCCATTTCCTCAAATGGTGCCTTTTAATGGGGGAATTAAGTCCATTAACATTAAGTGTTAGTACTGATAGGTATGTGGTGATTCCTGTCATTTAGTTGTCTTAGTTGTTTGAAGGTTTGATTGTGTGTACCTAAGTTGAGTTTATGCTCTACTTTCTAGCTTTTTCTCTTCATGTAGTTTGGTGCTGCCTGCCCTTTCATGGTTATGTTGGATTTCACTTTCTGTGTGCAGAATCCCTTGAAGAATCTTTTGTAGTGATGGCTTTGTGGTCATATATTGTTTTAGTTTCTGCTTATCATGGAAGACTTTATTGCTACATCTATTTTCAATGATAGTTTTGCTGGGTAGAGTATCCTGGGGTTGAAGTTATTTTTGTTCGGTGCCTGGAAGACCTTACTCCAAGCTCTTCTTGCTTTTAATGTTTCTGTTGAAAAGTCTGCTGTGATTTTGATGGGTGTACCTTTGTATGTTATTTTTTCTCTTACAGCCTTCAATATTCTTTCCCTAGTTTCTGTACTTGTTTTAATGATGATATGTGTGGAGTAGTTCTATTTTGGTCTGCTCTGTTTGGTGTTCTGGAGGCCTCTTGCATCTGTATGGGAATATCTTTCTCTAGATTTGGGAAATTTTCTGTTAGTATTTTGTTGAATATATTACGCATTCCCTTTGCTTGCACCTCTTCTTCTTCAATGCCCGTAATTCTCAAGTTTGGTTTTTTGATGGAGTTGGTGAGTTCTTGCATTTTCTTTTCACAGGTCTTGAGTTGTTTAATTAATAGTTCTTCAGTTTTTCCTTTAATTGCCGTTTCATTTTCGAGTTCTGAAATTCTGTCTTCTGTTTGTTCTATTGTGATGGATTGTCCTTTCATTTTGTTTTTCAATTCTGTTTCGTTCTTTTTTCTGTGGTTTTCCATATCCTGAGTCCCTTCCTCTGTATATTGTCTATTTTTGTCCTGAGTTCATTTATCTCTTTATTAATCGTGTTCTTTATTTCACTTTGGTATTTACACAGTGCTTCTATGGTTTCTTTTATTTCTTCTTGTGCTTTTACAAATTCTCTATTTTTGTTGTCTTGGAATTTCTTGAGTGTCTCTTGTACATTTTGTTTGACCATATCCAGTATCATCTCTATAAAATTCTCATTGATTACCTGTAGTATTTCTTCTTTTAGATTGTTCTTGTGTGCTTCATTGGGTTCTTTGGCATAGTTTATCTTCATTTTTTTGGACTCTGGATCTGAGTATCTGTTTTCTTCATTCCCCTCTGGTTCCTGTACTAATTTTTTGCTGTGGGGAAACTGGTTTCCCTGTTTTTTCTGTCTTCCTGTCATTGCCCTTAGTGTTGTTATTGTCCCTGTACTGTGTACAATTAAGTACTTTCTAGCTTGTAATAATAACAATGTGATATGTAGAATGGAACGGTGAGAGGAGATGGAAAGCAAAGAAGTTAAAGAAAAAGGGAAAAACAAATAAACAAGTAGAAGAAAACAAAACAAACAACAAAAAAGTTTTAAAGATATAAACAGGGAGAGATAGTGTACTAATCAACAAATCAACAGTAAGCTGAACAGGCATTAGAGAGGCAGAGAGAGGACTGAAAAGAAAAAAAAAAGAAAAAAAAAGAAATAAATGAAAAAAGAAAAACATATATTTATATATTAAAAAAATCTCCAAGTTCAAATGCAATAAAGTTTCAGTCTTAATAATTTTGGTGTTCATCTCTCAGCCTCCAGTCCTGGAGATGGTGTCTCAGAAGTAGTTCTATCATTGTCTCATCAAAGGGGAACCAAAACTAAAAGAAAACAAAATAAAACAAAACAGCACAAAACAAAACAAAAAATCCCCCACAAAGTTTCCCAAGTTCAAATGCAATACAGTTTCAATAAGTTTTTCAGCATGCAGGTGTAGTTCTGTTATTGTCTCATCAAAGGGAGAGAGAAAAAAAAAAGAGTCTAGAGACAGTTTTGTGTATGACTATCTGAGGCTGTGGCTCACCTGCCCGCTGCTGTCAGCCTGCTGTTGCTGGAGGCATTATTTATGCATATCTCTGGGGTGAGCTTAGCACTCACCTGGCCCCACAGGATTTGATTACTCAGAGTTCTCCTGGGCATGATGCTACTGCTACAAGCTTTCCCATTTCTAAGCACACTGGGGGAGGTGACACTACACCCACTTTCTCAGGCCAGCATGTTTATTTACAGCTCATGTGGGAAGTGGGTCTAACACCCCTCTCATGTGGCATTTTCCTCCCTCTGCCATTTTGACAAACTTTCCCGCTTCTAATTGCTGGACGTGTGCCACCGCTCCTGTCTTCTCCATCCAGCTTGTTTATTTACAGCTCACGTGGGAAGTGGTCTTCCCCCTCTCCTGTGGAGTTTTCCTCCCACCGCCACTTTTACAAGCTTTCTCAGTCCTGGTTACTGGGCGTGTGCCGCTGCTCCTGCCTTCTCCAGATGGCTTGTGAGGGATTTCCTTCCCCACTCTTTGCTATGCTCAGGGTGCCACACCCTCTTTGCTACATGTCTTTTTTGTTTGTCATTGCTTATTATTCAGTTTCTCTTTTTTTCCCTGGTTGGGGGTTTGTCTGTCCAGGGGCTATGCTGATCTGGCCCAGGGTTGTCAGTGAGAGTACCATGTACCCATGTACCGCTTAGCTCACCTTGTGGTTCACATCTTCCCAAGCCATCTGGGTATTGGCATCTGGTGGTGGCGCAGGAGCCTTCCTGGTTTCTCCGTTTAATGTGAAGTGGAGATGCTATGCGCAGGCTGGTGGTGTGGAGGAGTCAAAGTTTTACCTCTTCTGGGTGGTTTTCCTGTAAGGTGTATCTCCAGCGTCTCTCCAAGATTTTACTTTAGGAGGCATGCTTTCTGCTTCCTCCCTCTAGCCACCATCTTGGAATTCAGTTTATGTCTTTCTAAGCACATTATTAGTTATGTGTGTTTCAATAACATACAATTGTGAAAGTTAAATAAAATGTATTGTTTTCATATTAAAAGTAACACTATCAGATAATCTGAGCTCCAAACCCTCAGCATCCATTTAGACTTTAAGTTGGACAACCTATGGAACTGGATATGTAAGTAGTTCTTTCTGCCCCTTCTAACTTTGAAGATTTATGGCTTTAATTTGCCAACTTGTTTCCTAGTAGGAGAATTGTAGAGATCTGCAAAAGGTCATTGATTGAGTTCTTTTTCAATTGTTTACAAAGTTTCAGCTTCAGAATGTCATTTTATGGAGATTTTTTTGTAATGATGGTTGCTCAAAAATGGCAATGAAAATGTCAACTAAAAAGTGTTAAAATGGTTTTCTTTACAGTTTTTAAAAATTGTTTTTATTGTTGTACTGGATGTGGCAACATTGTGGCATTTACAAAAATACTTATAATCTATCAAATATATCATACTTGAATTCACCCCTCCATGTTTCTCAATTATTTCCATTCTCCCATTCCTGGAATAATGTCAATAGGTATAATTTTCCCATTTACATACATATGTACAATGTACTTACATATATTTACACTTATAAATCTTTTCCACACTTCCTCCCTCCACCCACTGTACCAACCCCCCCCAGACAATATGTCTTCCACCCACCTGTTCCCCAATTTTGTAAAAGCAAAAATGACATTTTTGTTTGTTTATGATAGCTACACAGGGAATTTCCTTGTGAGATTTCCATGCATATATTTATTACAACACTAATTGGTTAATCTCATCTATTTTTCTTCTTTCTACCTTAGTCCCCTTCTTTTGGTACTTTCAACAGGTTTAAATATTCTATTTGATTTTCTAATGGAGGTTGTATTAACCATATTCACCTTCTTACTTTCCTTCTTTACCCTCTCCCTGTCAAATATGATCTCCCATAGCATAACATGTTTTTCATATTATTGTTGTATTTGTATTAGGTTTATATTCCATATGTTAGAGAAAACATGTAGCTTTTCACCTTCTGAACCTGGCTAACTTTACTTAAGATGATGTCTGCAGTTCCATCCATTTTCCTGCAAATGATGAAATTTCACTCTTTGTGGCAGAATGAAATTCCAATGTACATAATTACTACATATTTTAAATCCATTCATCAATATTGGGGCAACTTGGTTGTTTCCATAGCTTAGCTATTGTGAATAAGGCTACATATATTGTGGGTGTGCAGGTGCCTTTATTATAACCTGACTTACATTCCTTAAGGTATATCACTAAGAGTAGACTTGTTGGATTATTTGACAGTTCTAAAATAGTACTATTTTAATCTGAATTTTTACCACAATGAACATTGGAGATACAGGGATTAATGACCTTTAAAAGGGAGTGATTTAGCACAATTAATTGTATACCTGAGAGATGTCTTGAGTAGATGAAGAGACAAAAATCTGTGGACAATCCTTTTTGTTCTCCTTTCTGCATTAATATTCAGATATCCTTAGTGATTGGTGCCAAAAGATCTATTGTTATAACTTTGAGCTCTTCGCCTTGAGACACCAAGGACAAGCATTAATAAATTATAGGTCCATTCTTCCAGTTTTTCATTTTAGTGGTTTCAGTTCTGTTGGCCTCATCTCTGTGTCTGCCTTAGGAAGCACCTAGGTGACAGTGTTCACATAAATCCTAGGGATGGATACTGAGCTTTCACTGGATGCCAGGCAGGAGAGTGGTTTTGGATCCATTGTTCTTGATCAAGTTGTGGATAGAGTTTCACCCCTAAGTGCTGTGGTGGAAAGTGAATGGAAGAAGTCCAGGGTATTCTTGCAACTGTCTCCTACCTCTTCCCATATTGAAAACACTCTTGTCAATCTCAAAAAGGCAGACAAATTCAGGATTTTATTTCATTCTTCCTCAAGAAGGTGGAATGTTAACATTTCTTAGGCATAACTGTTCTTTTATATTTCTGTATCTGTGCTCCACCTTTCTGATTGATGGTAACCAATGAATATTTATTGAATCAGACCCAGAAACTGACAGCTTAATTATGATTTCTATCTGTATCATTCAATATTTCTGTGACATATGGGAAATTATTATTATTATTTCTGATATTCAGCATAGCCATATGAGATGAGTTTTAATTGTGAGAATTATATGGAGTTTATATTAGACAGATAATAATTTCTTGTATGTGATTTATATGTGACTAATAAATAATATGTGAAAACTATAGATATCATTATTAGCATCAATTATAAAGTTAAACTTAATATAGTTTGAATACAAGTCCTGTGATTTGAAATTTCCATATTCCTATTTTGGGATTACAATTCTCTTTCTAAAATGCATTGAGGGAAAGTGAGTAATGCTAATTTTTATTTCTTCAGACTGTTTACATACCTGGTACATAGAATTCTTTGAATAATCACATGTGTAAAACACTGAATATGCTGTTCTTTGACTGACAGTAATTGGCTATATTCAGTATGGCAGGTTATTTGGTGCCTAACTGTAGGTATTTTCATCCCTTCCAGGAATGACCCACAGAAGTAGAGGAAACATAAAATACTTCATGCTGTGTTTATGTCATGCATGCCTTCACATTGTAACTCCATTCAGCCAAAACTTCAAGATTTAATTATCTCATGTATTGTATATAAATAATGGTAGAGTGCATTTTGTCTGTGTGTGTGTCTACATTGTTTTGGTTAGTCTTTTGGACCTATGGCTTCAAATGCGGTTGCTTTAATTATACTATAAGACATTTGTTTGGGGACAGATTTGTATCATTTAGAAAATTCTTTAAGCAAAGCACACTGCAAATAATTCCCTAATTGTTATTTAAACACCCTACACAGTTCCCTGCGGTCTTTATGGTATGACTGACTTTTCTCTAATATTATGCCTCTGCTGAACTCTAGTTTCCCAAGAAAGCATTGCATGACTGGCTTGTGGGCATTGTAGTAAAAGCTGATGGTTTTCCAACAGAGGTAACATCCCATTGTCATGTAAAGAGAGAAAATAACAGAGGAAATGCACCAAACTGGGGTATAATATATGTATATATGAAAATGTCACAATTAAACCTTGTGTATGGCTAAAATATACTAATGAAACTTTTTTTTAAAAAAACTCAAAACAAATTAGATTACTTTACATTTTTGTTTGTTCAAGGATGTGAAAATTGAAACTCACTGAATTGCTTAATTTTTCATGCTCTCCTATCTTTTCAAACAACACTGTCATGTTGTTTATGATGTATGTCTATATTTTCCCCATCTTCTGGGTCCATTGAGATAACTATAGAATTTTCCCCCCATTTTGTGAATCCCATCATCTGGAGAGGTATACAATCCTTATCAATTTATGGGTTTTATCTGGAATGTGTATTCTTATTCTATGGAACAAACATTGAAATTTGCCTTAATTTATTTCTATCATAGTCTCCAACAAATGTTTTACTGGCCAGTTTTTATACCTGGCCAACCTTATGCTGAATCCCTTCATTAAGAGATTTTAGAATGAGGAAAGAAAAGTGAATGGGAAGCATAAAATAGATAAACATTCATGCCCATGATTAAGCATTACTGCTCACAGTAAATAAGATACTGAATCAGCTGCCCATCTATACATCAATGTATAAAGGAAATGTGGCATCAATAGAGAATCAAGTGTTATCCATTATAGAAATTGAGTGGTGTCATTTTTAGGAAAGTGGATGGAAATGGAGATCATTATGTTAAGTGAATTAAGCCAGACTTTGAAAGACAAAAAAACAAATGTATGTTTCCACCCATATGTTTAATCTAGACTTAAAAAAAGATTTACTGCAGAAGGGATGACTGCTAGAAAGGACAGCAGGAAATCTGTGAAATCATGTGTGCATTAATATGTCTTTTTATTGACATTGGGAATCTGACCTGGACAATCCTAGCATATTGTCCTCTTGACCACTCAACCAGTCATTTCACTTACCTCTCATTTCAGCCTGACAGATTCCACACCAAACACATTCATTTGGATGTTTCTGGTAGAAAACAGGACAGATCCTTGAGTGAAACCTGCTCGAACAATTATAGAACAGCTGAACTCATAGAAAAAAGATCACCTAATCACTAAGAATTGATTTCTTACATTCCTCAACTCCAGGATATCCTTCTAACACTTCATATCTTCGTGAGTTCTTATAATCAACTCATTTAATTTCAAAACAATTCATTACTGCTCAGGAGACTGGAATAAGTGGTTTAAGGTATCTGTGCATCAAACTTTGTGATAGTAGGTAATCAAAGAAAAAGATTTAAATTTTACCCACAGATTGACAATGTAGTTTGGAATCATGTTAGGTCAATTCTTTCTTTCTTTTTTTTCCCTTGGTGGCACTGGGGTTTTTACTTCAGAGTCTCATACTTGTTAAGAACATGTTTTATCTTTTGAACCATATATCCAACTCACTTTGCTGTAGTTTGTTTTGTTTTGTTTTTCAGTTAAGATCCAGGCTGACCCCAGACTGCAATCCTCCTACCTAGTCCACAACAGTAGCTAGGATTACATGGGCATGCCAGGATGTTAGGCTTTTTCTGAGAGATAGGGTTTTTCTTGCTTCTTTCTTTGAGCTGGATTTGAATCTCAATTCTTCAATTGCTGCCTCCCAAGTTATTGGAACACAGTCATGAGACACCACGTCTGTCCCATACCAACTCTTTATTTCCATGAAAATGAGCAGGCTATTAATTTCTGAAAATCAACATTGGAATTTGAATTAAATTACAGTTGACACTAACAGAGAGAATTGAAAATACATGTTGATGTGAATTAGAACATTTTATGAGTAATAGGTGTTATGTTGTATGTCACTTAGCTGAGATTTAGTTAAGACTTAGGTAAGTTGTTAAGGGAACTGTTTACGGATTGATACATGGATGCTGACATAGAAACATATACAGGAATTCAACAAATTCCTGAAGTCATTTTATGTGGGAATGAGGTATGCAGGAAAATGGGAACATACGAGATAACAAGCATTCAAATTTCACAAATGACAATTCAATGGAGTATTACATCAGAAACAAATATTGTATAATCTTCACATTTTAATGCAAGTAGAAGGTATTGTTGATAGAACAGTTACTTTTCAAGTGCCTTGTTCTAAATGCCAGGTAAAATCCTAAAGTAGTTGTTCACAACACTCGTGTAAGAAAGGACAACCAATCTTTACATTCAGGTTCTGATTCAACTAGCTTTGTTCTGACGTCAGAGTTTCTGGGTTTAATAGCGTCCATAGGTTAATGAGACCAAGAAACCCTAACACATGACAGATTTCTAAGAAACTTTGTTACAATGAGTAAATAATGCAGACACTTATCATGCTTGTTTATAGAAAAGAAAACTGTCTCAGTGTGTTTTAATCATATCCTTCTCTGTAGTCTTTTGGATATTACAAGATAAGACACTCTATTAGTTAATATATAATAATAACATAGAACCCACATTGAATTTATTTCTTGAAGTAAGAGAAAATATGATTAATGTATATTGAAATATTGATGAGAGTAGGCTATTATTTCAACACAAGAAGATTGGGACTGGTACCCTGCTAGTAATGTCTTCAACCATATATAAAATAAGGGACATATGTTTATAAAAAATGAAGTAATATGTGTAGGATGGTTTATAATATATAAAAAGCTGAGTTGCATCTGTAGCACGTAATTAAGCCTCTGTGTTTTCTACAACTGACAAAATGAAATGTGTAAAATATAAGAGCTTTAAAACTAGTTGCTATTTCACTAATATTATTACATTTTATTAGCATATATTAGTTGAACAGGTGATTTTGTTGATTCATGTACATATTTGATTAAAATTTATCTTAAATAAATTCACCCCCTCCATCATTCTCTCTTGTGAGAACAATTTCAACAGTTTTCATTGTTCTTTTTTGATACCCATATACAAAGTACTTATTTGCCTTCCTTCACTGTCTCCATTTACCTCCTCCTTCCCTTTGTTCCCTAAACCTGGACAGAACCTATTTTACCTTCCCATCCTTCATTTTTTATGAAGTATATATTGATTGGACAAGGGGGTTTCACCTTGGTATTTCACATATATTTATATTGTACTTTAATCAGATTTATTACCACTATATTTATGTTTACTCTATCACTCTGCTCCCCTTATGTGTGTGTATATATATATAATCTCCATGTAACTAAATCATATTTAAGAAAATTTGTAGTCTACCAAAATCCAGAGTAGAAGTTAAGCATATTAAATGTTGGGTAAAATACCATCAAAATTTGTGTGAACTCTTATATTTACAAAGGAGGGAAATCAGAAAATCCAAGTAGGTTGAATCTCTTGAAATATAACAGGAATGAAAAATATTTTGTAATTTTGCAATCTCAACTTATTTAGTTGACCTAAAATATACTTGTGGCTTATATAAAGGGGTTATACATATTCCAGATCAAGAGATTTGTATAGTTTTGTAAGAATAAAATAACTTTTATTTGACTGCTTCTCTTTTGGTAGTAGTGTGGTTTGAACTCAGGGCTTTGTGCTTGCTTGCAGGCACATTATAACTTGAACCCACTTTGCTTCTTTTTTTAAATCTAATTTTGTTTTACTTTTTATTAGCATATTAGAATTGTACAGAGGGATACATTGTGATATTTATATAAGTGTGCACATTATGTCTTAGATTCACCTTCTCCATCTTTTCCTTCACCTCCATCTTCTTAGAAAAATTTCAAAAGATTTTTCTTAATATCTATATAGAATAATTTTTCTTATATGGGGAAAGCTACATATTCTCTCTGTTTTGCAGACAGTAGAAGACTGTGTAATTATGCAACCAAAGACCTGTTATCTCCAGCATTCTTTGTCTTCTAATATTGATCAGTTGGGTAAAGAAGGAGGTAAATACAATCAACTACATTATGAAAGTGTCATATAAAGAATAGGTTTCTCACAAGAGTGAATAAAGCAAAAGATGTACAGACTTGTGAAAATTTTACTTATGAATAATTGAATTCAAAATAGACACATAAATATGGGTGTGTCTTAATGTAGTTCCTTTTCCAAATCTTGTTTCATTATTAAAAGTTGCCTAAGAAATTCCAAACCACAACACCTAACTTATGTCACAGAATTACATCAAAATTGCCTCCCAAATTTTCTAGAACAGTAGTTCATCCTGTTTGGATTATTTCTGTCCATGCACCTAGTCACTGTGCTTGGACCTGGTCAACATTCTGTTTGTCACATTGATTTCCCAACTGTACACTCACTCTAATCTGACCTAAGTTGACCTCAGTTTCATCTCCATATAGGTTTCAAAGATGATTGTAGAAAGAAAAATTCACAATGGGGTTATCCCTTATGTATACTCCCTTGCTCAGAAATCTATTAAGATCAGCTTTGCACATGTGTAAGATATGATTCTAATTGTGAAATTTATCACCATTTTGTAGACAGTTGACCTCCTCTTCATTACTGCATTATCAGTATGATTCTTATTTTTGTTTTCATTTTTGATTTGAGTTTTGGACAACCAGATGCACAATCATATGGTTTACATTGTATCTATTTAAAGGATGTGAAATTTCCAAGGACAGATTCAGCAATAACACAAAGGAGGACATATTTGCAAAATATTTCTATTTTCCCATTTACTTATTAAAAAATCATTTTCTCCATTTTAGAATCCCATCATCAGATGTGAAATATAAATCCTTTCATCCTGTGTGTCTCTCTGGTCAGTCATTTGTTCACTTCATGGTGCAGGCACTTGGACAGTTGTATCACATTGTGCCAGAAAGAAAGTGGAGAGCTCAGTGTTGCCACTGTGGTCACACCTTAGGAATGGGGACAGAAGAAGTAATCTCTGGAGACTTATTAGAAAAGCAATCAAATGCAATTCCCATCAAAATCCCAGTGACTTTCATCACAGAAATTGAAAAATCTACCCTAAAGTTCATTTGGAAACACAAGAGACTGCAAATAGCCAAGGCAATACTCAGCAAAAAGAACAATGCTGGAGGTATCACAATACCTGACTTCAAACTATATTACAGAGCAATAGCAATAAAAACAGCATGGTACCGGCACAACAACAGACATGAAGACCAGTGGTACAGAATAGGGGACCCGGATATGAATCCACACAACTATACCCACATTATTTTTGACAAAGATGCCAAAAATATATGATGGAGAAAAGACAGCCTCTTCAACAAATATTGCTGGGAAAAGTGGTTACCTGTCTGCAAGAAAGTGAAATTAGATCCATGTCTATAACCTTGCACTATTATCAACTCAAAATGGATCAAGGACTTAAATGTCAGACCTGAAATTCTTAAGTTAGTACAGGAAGGAGCAGGAAACACTCTGGAACTAATAGGTATAGGCGAAGACTTCCTCAATAGAACCCCAGCAGTCCAGCAACTAAGAGAAAGGATGGACAAATGGGACTTCATAAAACTAAAAAGTTTCTTCACAATGAAAGAAATGGTCTCTAAACTGAAGAGACCACCCACAGAGTGGGAGAAAATATTTGCCAGCTATACATCAGACAAGGGACTGATAACCAGATTATACAGGGAACTTAAGAAACTAAATGCTAAAATCAATAAACCAATTAAGAAATGGGCAACTGAACTAAACAGAACATTCTCAAAAGAAGAAATTCAGATGGCCAAAAATCACATGAAAAAATGCTCCTCATCTCTAGCCATAAAGGAAATGGAAATCAAAAACTCACTAAGATTCCACTAACACTACTAACAACACCACTAACAACAGGTGTTGGCCAGGATGTGGGGAAAAAGGAACCCTCATACACTAGTGGTAGGAATGCAAACTGGTGTAACTACTCTGGAAAAAAATTTGGAGGCTTCTTAAAAATCTAAACATAGACCTGACATATGATCTAGCAATACCACTCCTGGGGATATACCCAAAGGGATGCAACACAAGTTACTCCAGAGGCACCTGCACACCCATGTTTACTGTAGCGCTATTCACAATAGCCAAGTTATGGAAACAACCAAGATGCCCCACTACTGGTGAATGAATCAAGAAAATGTGGTACTTGTATATAAAGGAATTTTATCAGCCATGAAGAAGAGTGAAATCTTATCATTTGCAGGTAAATGGATGGAACTGGAGAACATTATTTTGAGCGAGATTAGCCAGGCTCAGAAGACCAAAAATCATATGTTCTCCCTCATATGCAGACTTTAGATCTAGGGCAAATGGAGCAAGGTGGTTGGACTTAGATCACATGACAAGGGGAGAGCACATACAGGAGATATAGGAATAGGTAGAAAACCCAAAACATGAAAGCATTTGATGTCCCCATTCCAGAGGAACTAATATAGAAACCTTAAAACAACAGAGGTTAACATGAGAAGGGGATCATTAATCATTGTAAAGATCAATTAGAGATGAATCAACATGAGTTGTAACACATGTGTATACGAAAGCAATGCTAGGAATGTTTTTGTATAGCTATCCTTAACTGAATTAGCAAAAATGCTTTGTCTTCCTTATTATGCTTATGTCTTTTCTTCAAAAAAAAATAGAGATAAGGGCAGAACAGGTTCTGTATGGAAGTGAGGAGGTTGGAGGGGAGAGGATGGTGGAGGGGGGCAGGAAGGAGAAATGACCCAGACAATGTATGCACATGTGAATAAGTGAATAATTTAAAAAAAGGAAAGCAATCGAATCTCAGGAGTGTGGTATTTATTTGATATGCAGTTTTTAAACCAATGGAGCTTAGCATCTAGATTTAAAAACCTCAGTTTGGTCACGTTATATTTGTAGTTTTCTGGATTTAATTTGTCATGAATTTTCATAGAGTTATGATGGATGTCAGGGTAGGGTGGTGTATAGAATATGGAAATGTTTGAATTAATATGAATTTTCAGTTTGGGAAAAGTGAAGTTTCTTGTGATGTATGGTATTAACAATTTCACAACAATGTGAATTTAACAAATGTTACTCAGGGTTGAACTTAGTGTGTTTAAGTGGTAGCAATTATTTGATGTATAATTTAGTCTGGAAAAGTAGAATCATAAAGCTACTGACACTTTAAAAATAAGCAGAAATTGCAGCAGTGAAAATTACCCAAACCTCTACCTGAGTAGTCAATGAGGCTGAAACCTTTTGATAGTTTTCTATCATTCTCTATCCATTTATTCTTGAAAGTCCTTAGAGACTTGGTCCAATCCATACAAAATTTGACTAATTATGAGCCCTGTGTATTGATCCTCCAAGGTCCTATAATAGTCAATGTTTAGTCCATTCTGACATTCAGGTTAATGCCACCAATGTGGTTGATTCTATCCCTGCCTCCTCATTCACGGGTGCTGTTTTAGCAAGCTCCTATCTGTCATTGTATTCACCTCAATCGTGAGGACAGGGGCTGAAGCTTCATTGGGTTGAAGGCATGGGAGGGCCTTTGAACCTTCACACCTTGGGCATGACTACAAAGAGCAGCAGAGAAACCTAGTAAGTGATGAGTGATGGATGTGGAAAGGTTTTCAAACATTCTCTGGTAATCATGAAGACTGTCTTAGTATAGCCAGACAAGAGGAGACCAAAATGAAAACATGCACTTGTGAGGACTATGAAGTTTATGTTCTTTGTTCTGTTAGTGCATCAGAAAACATAACACAAATTTTCTATCCATCTGTATTAATTGGATTTCCCTTAGGTGTGCTACCCAAAATAGCACAAATGAATTCTTCTAAAGTGTTTCCTAGGTAATTCAAAAGGACAGAAATGAGGATGACAGTAACTACATTATCAGCCTTTGTTGAAAGATGTCTATGAGTCTCAGAAATCTTTCTTCTCTCTTGTTTTATTCATTTAGTGATATTTTTCATTATTTAGCTAAATGTGCCCACATTGCTATCATCTTCCAAAAATTAAAGAGCAATTTATCTCAATGTGTTCTATTGTAGGTACCAAGACTGTTGCCATTTTTACATTGTACTGTCAGGTTATGGACACAGGATATCATGCCAAGAATTGCCTGCCAGTTTGTCACATTGAAAACACAAACCAACATTTCAATTCTCTGTCACTTCAGAAACATACATGCCCTCTTTCTTTTTGGATTCCTGGATGAACACAGATAAGTGCAGTGGATGGCTCAAGTTGTATACAGCAAGGGCAGACATTTATGATAGAGAATGATCACAGAAACTGTAGTCAGATTATTCATCTCATGTCTTTCTCTTGATGTCACCCAAGGATATTCTTATAGATTTCACATCCTTTAAATTCTTGAATCATTCTACATTAACACCAAAGAAGAGTTAATGTCAGAGCCTGACTACATTCCTGTTTAGGAAATTGGACAGAACAAAAAAATATAATTCAATTGCAGTTAAGATCTCTGGCCTCTGATTAAAATTATATGTTACCAGGTATATATATTTCTAAAGTTTTATGGTTTGGATGTGGAATCTGCTAATTTAGTTTTGAATTATTCTGTTTGTACTTATGATTTATTTTATGTAGGTAAGTTTGTTATGACATTTGCATTTCAGCCTTGGCATTTTCATTAATTTGTGATTTGATTCTTCTGAATTGAGTAAACATCACACAGATAATGAACAATACCTTATTACTAATATGTGACAAATGCATGAATTGAGTGATCAAACATTGAGATATTATCAAGTAGTAATGATAAGGTGGATTTCATGGCATTAAAGAAAGTTATCTTCCTCCCTGAAGTTACATTTCTCTATTTCTATAAAAGGATATTTCATTGTTTGTATGAATATAGGTGTATGCCATGAATTTGGTGAAGAATGTCTCTTTTTAGATGCTTGAGTGGTACAGATTTACTGGCCAAATTCAAGGTAGGTTCAACACACTTGATGCTTTCATGTCTGAATTTTCACCTTTTCCAGGAATACCACATGGAACTAGAGTCAAGGTAAAGTAGATTTTGCTTTTGTCTATGTTAAGGACACCTGTACTCTATGTTACAATTCTCAAAATTACATGAATCAATTATTCAAAAATATAACAGCAATTTTTGTAGGCAAAGAAAGAAAGCATTGCACAGAGAAAAGGATCAGTAAGCCATATGCTGTGGAGTAAGACAAAGCATACAGCTACAGATCATTTCCGCCTGCAGTGTTGATTTGCACCTGTATTCACCAATAAGTTCACTGTTTCCACGTGGATGAATTTCTTTATTTAGAAATACAAATGATCAATGTTTATAAAATTTCAGTCTCTTATTAGGTGCAACATATATCGGGATGGATGGGCAAGATATGCACAGAGAGGTGGAGAGACTTACACACATCCAGCATCAGAATCAATAAGGTCAATGATGGAGGATTAACATGTTTATTGTCTAACTCCCATTTCTAGGGCACCATTCCCTCTACTGGAGAAAAGCAAATTATTTCCCACACAAAATAAATTTCCTGGTGGATTCTGGTAAAATGTTAAGTAATGTACACACTGAAGAGATATATTATGTTATATCACAAAAATAAAAATATGTATATGACAAGGTATCACTTTTTATTTGGAAAAAGTTGATTAGCAGTCAAATTGGATATACAAAATTTATTGAAAATCAGAGAAATATCTCCTAGTGAGCACATTATTTAGAAATTCTCACTGTGTGAAAGTGCATAGAGGCAGAAGTCTTGTCAATGTATTCTCTTAATAATAAACTTACAAGTTAAAGATATTCCTTTCTCAGGTAATGCAATGTGTCAGCTATGGCTCTTGTAGTAGATATAAATATTTCACATGGGGCTTTGACCACTTGCTGATGTAAAAAAGTACATTTCATGAGCAATAGGTACTCTGTTCTATACTAATTAGGAAAACCTTAGGTACTTTTCAGGTAAGTAAGAAGTATTTTTCTGATATTTACATCAATATTGAAAAGAAAATAGTCCACAACATGTTAAAATATTTCTTTTTAGGGCTAAGTATACAGGAGAAGGGCGTCATGCTGAATAACATGCCATATTTCATAAGAATTTTTAAGACCTTTAAAATAATACTATGTGTATAGATATTATTAAATCTTAATATTTTATGTACTTATTGGTTATTATTGGTTTTAACAAAGTGTAGTACAATATTCTGAGAAATTTGATTCTGTTCTGTTTTGGGGCCAGAGTATTTAAATACATTAAAGTATTCATATGCAAATGTACTCATCAAAGAATGTGGGAATCAATATTATCTAATTTGAAATTTGTTTTAAATATTTAATCCCATATTTACATGGCCATCAATAGTACTTAATTATAATACACACTTTTCCATTTATGTTGAAACATACTCTTTACTGGTCTGTTTGCAATATTTCACTTAATTTTCTGATTCGTAATTTTTCCAATTGAGTGACAGTCTGGCCTTACGAAACCTGAGCCCATATTTTCTTTATGTTGCCAGTGTTAGGAAATTGAAATTTATGTATCTGGAAGGATTGCTGTGAAATTCTGAGCATTGTAAATAAGAATGTTGGGAATCAAAAATGGATTTGGGACTTTCCTACATGCTACTCTTCAAGTGGAAGCAGGAAAGATTATAATTAGGAAATAATGAAGCATACAGTTTTTGTACTATAGAAGATATAATGAAGAAAAAGAATTAAGAGCTATTTTGTATTCCTGATATATTAGTAATGTGTATAGCATTGATACATATAAGCCTGGATAAAATAAACAATTTGAAATGTGCTTCCTTCCATTTACTTTTAAATCACCAACAGTTACAGGTGTGCTCATGCCACATTTGTTATCTATGTGACATGTTAATATCAACATTTAATTGAACAATCGTTACATAATTTGAAGTTATACAAAGCCAACAATATGAGTTATATTTCAAATAATTTAATTCCGATCAAGTTTGAGGGAGAAGAGAAATCAGAATAGCTAAGCAAGATGAAAACTCCTGGGATGATTTTGCTGAGCACATTTTTTTATTCTGTAGAGTCAACTTTAGCAATTATATAATAAAGTAGTTCTTCATATACAGCTTATAAATAGTGTAAGTCAAGAAATTTTAAACAATTTTCTTAAAAGAAAATGAGAGATATTTGACCAATGCTTAATTTCCTTCAATATCAATGACATTTTGCTTCAAATGTGTCAGATATTACTTTTTGTCTATTTTTAAAAACTAAGTTGAATTTTAATATGGTTATGTTTTTTCCCTCCTCAGTTACTAGCTTACACATAATCAGAGTCGTATATCTATAAAGTAGATATGTAGTGAATAAGATAGATAGTAAAACAACCAAAACCAAATATTTCAGCATTCAGATTGTCACAAATGAGAAGTATTTCTGAATATGTTTTTACCTCAAGTGTGAATTCTAACAAGTCTTTACATAAATTCAAAACATGCATAGTATTGGATGAATATTTGTTTCATTTTTCTGACAAATTTCCTTTTCCAACAGTTGCCCAAACAATTTAGAAACACAAAATCTTACACGTGTCTCAGAATTCCAGCTTGTGGGAATCTCCAATGATCCAGAATTGCAACCAGTTCTCTTTGGACTGTTCCTGTTCCTGTACCTGGTCACAGTGTTTGGGAACTTGCTCATCACCCTAGCTGTCAGCTCTGACTCTCAACTCCATACACCCATATACTTCTTCCTCCCCATCCTGTCCTTGAATGACATCTGTTTCATTTCCACCATGGTCCCAAAGATGATTGCAGACATTCAAACAAACAGTCGAGTTATCTCTTATGTAGGTTGCCCGACCCAGATGTCTCTTTACATATTTTTTCTATGTATGGATGATATGCTTCTAACAGTGATGGCCTATGACCGGTTTGTGGCCATCTGTCACCCACTGCATTATACCATCATTATGAACCCATTCTCCTGCTGTGTCTTAGTTTTGGTGTCTGCTTTGTTGAGCCTTTTGGACTCCCAGTTGCATAATTTGATTGCTTTGCAAGCTACTTGCTTTAAGGGTGTGGAAATTTCTAATTACTTCTGTGACCCTTCTCAAGTACTTAATCTGTCCTGTTCTGAACACTTTAGAAACAGTATGGTAATGTACTGTATTGGTGCTACACTGGGTGTTGTTCCTGTTTCAGGAATCCTTTTTTCTTACTACAAAATTGCTTCTTCCATTCTGAGAATCTCATCATCAGGTGGGAGGTATAAAGCATTCTACATCTGTGGGTCTCACTTGTCAGTAGTTGGCTTATTTTATGGAACAGCCATTGGTGTGTACTTAGGTTCAACAGTATCACATTGTTTGGGTAAAGTTGTGGCAGCCTCATTAATGTACACTGTGGTCACCCTTATGCTGAATCCCTTCATCCACAGCCTAAGGAACAGAGACATTAGTAGGACCCTGAAGAGGTTGCACAATCGCACAATCTGTGGTAGCCATTTGGACTGTAATATTGAAATGTCAGTAAAAATCAAGAACTAGAGGTGTGAATATTTCCTTCCTCATTTCATCGTTTACAAAACTATGAAATTTCTTATTTCACTTATTTGACATCTTCTTTCCTAGTGAATGGTGATTGAGATGTATTAGTTAGATTATTGAGATTTACTCAAATGATTGCTAATTTTCAGTTGGAAAGATATCCTTCTTTGGGGAAAGATGATAGTGTAGTTGCAGAAAAATGTCAATGCAATTGGCTGCCAACCAAATGTGCATATAAGTGGCTAAATGACAAAATGTTCACTTAAATTTTTGATAATTTTACCACAATTAACAATGTAAATAGAATATAACTTTAATAACTGGACAAAATGGGCTATAAGAATTGTCTGTTAGAGGTTTCTCCAGAGCAGATGAAAAGTTCACAATCTTCTGTGTTCATTCATTGACTGTTCTTCCATTAATATTCATTCATCCTTAGAGACTGGAATACAATGAACTATGTGTATAGATATGTGCTCTGTGACATGAGACTGCAGGAGATATACAGTAAATAATTTCACTGCTTTTACAGACTTTAGTTTTAATGGTTCTAGTTCTGTTGACCACATACCCTGTTTCAAGAACCTTTGCTGAGTTCATCACAAAGCTCCTATTTGACAGTGTTCATATCAGTCCTAGGTAGGGGTCTGAACTCTCATTGGATTTTAGGCAGGGGAAGGGTTTCAGTTCCATAGTTCATAGTCGTGATATGGCAACAATCAGTACAACCCAGTAAGTGCTGTGTGTGAAGATGGATGGAGGAAGTTCTATCAAAATCATGTTTTATGCTCATAATTACAAACATGAAAAATGGTTGGGGACATGGGGATATTCAGCTTGGGCTATAAGGCTCAAAATCCTACATTTCAAAAAATGAGATTGAGGGGTTTCATGATATCGAGTTTATTTTCTGCACAATCTTTCCCACATGAAAAAGTCTATGTATTATTTTTCAAAGAAAGAGGCACCAAACATTTATGTAATCAATAACAGATGGTTGGACCCAAAAGTGAAGAAATTATTGATTTGTACTGTCTTATATCACACACAGTGCATCTACCATGATAATTCTTGCTTTTTGTCCCATTAGCAACAAAACCACCATGCATACATCCATGTCTCTCCCAGAATTGAGTAAATTTCATTATCCTTTTCCAAATAGGAGTTCCAAGTACATCAGAGTTGGATGGCACCTGCTGCCTCAAACATAGGGATGATGTCTTAGATCAGAAACAAAGCTAACAAAAATAATAATCAGCTTGAGGCTCTGTCTAGCCATACACCAGGATATATTTGGAGCTATCCAATCTTCTTCCCATATAACAACCTCTGTTTTAAAACTTAAAATTATATTTGATTTCAGGATTTAATAACTTTCTTGCTGAGGAAAGAGGATAAAGATAAAGTTCATAAAGCATAAATGTGGTTGAGAAATCTGGAACTATGGATGGTAAACAATGAAATAGTTGATCAGACTCAGAAACTGACAATTTTTATCTTCATCTTTATCATGTTTTATTTCTGTGACATATGGAGGTCTTTAGTATCTCTTATCTCAGCATTACCATATAAGGTAAGTTGTATTTCATGCAATGGTATTAGGGTTGTATTAGACAGATAATAATTTCTTCTTATGACATTCATAGGTCATGAATATATAACATAAACACAGTCTGTAAATTTTATATCATTATTTGATTATTGTTAATGTTAAGGTTAAACTACATAAACTTTCAATAAAATATACCGGGATCTGAAGTCTGCATGTTCCTATTTGAGTAATGTGGGGGGATCATTTTTTTAAATGTGAAATTTATTCATATATTTGTGATGGATGACCAACTCTTATTTCTGATTCTTTAGAGTGTATACATATGCTCTACACAGGAGCCATTATGTTATCATAAAAACATGGAACTGCTCTTATTGAATCAAAATAAATGGCCATATTCACTGCTTTTTCCATACACTTTAGGCCTAACTGTAGGCACTTTCATCCCTTGCAGTAATGATTGGAAGAGTGAGAGACATTACATGCTCCATGTGTGTGTCTATGCCATGCTCTCTTGGACCTGTGACTATTTAGCAATATCTGCAACCTTCTTGTTTCATGTATTCCATACATAAAGACAAGTGTCTTTGTGGTTTCTTTGTGCTGCTGTGCTTTTTCTTAAGCTTTGGGCTCCTGACATTATAATTTTGTTGCCTTACAATTTCCCTATTTGAAAAATATGAAAAATTCCCATTTCTTCTGCAACCCTTCTGAATTCCTCAATTTTTCCTGTTCTTAAACCCTTCAGATAACATTTTCAATTATTTTCTTCAAGCCATATATGCTGATCCCTATCTCATGGATCTTTTATGTTACTATAAAATTATTTCCTCCCTTCTGAAAATCCAATCATCTGAAGAGAAGTATTTAGCCTGCTCCATACTTGGGTTTTATGTCAGTTGCATTGTTACTTCATGTAAGAAGCACTGGAGTTTTCGTCAGTGAAATCCCCCAGAAATCCTTTACTGGCCTCAGTTATATATTCCTTCATCTATAACTTAAGTAATGGGATGTCAAAAAGTATCCTGAGGAGCATTCAATAGGGGTATCTATATAATTTTCATTCAAAACTGTTCAAAATGTATGTGCTACTAAATCAGTATAGGTACCCATCAATAGATCAGTGGGTAAAGGAAATATTCCATTAACACACAATCCAGTATTATCAATCATGAAGAATAGAACTGTGAACCTGTTGCCTGTGGCTCACCACAAAAAAGGGCTGGTGGAGTGGTTCAAGGTAGGGCCTTGAGTTCAAGCCCCAACATATAAAAAAAAAGAGACAAGAATTCACCATGTTAAGTGAAATAAGCCAGACTCAAAAAGTAAAAATAATGTATTTCTCTCATATGCACAATCCAGATTTTAAAAACAGGAAAAGAAACAGAAGGGAGATTATTGGGTAGGATAGTAGGAAATCTCTGAAATCATGTGTGAATTGAAATGTGTTAAAACAGACACAGGTTATCTGTGTCTGTATCTGACTGACCTGGACAATCCTATATTGTCTTCTTGAAAACATAAGTAATCATTTCCCTTCCCTATCACCTCAAGATGAAACAGACTCTTCACTGTGAATTGCACTTGAATATATCTGGAAGATAACATGACAAATCATTGGGTGACACCTTATGCAACAGTTATAGAATATTTGACCTCTTAGGATTGCATCAACCAGTGGGAAGACACATAGTCATTAAGCACTGATTTCTGACATTGCCCAAGTCGAGGATATCTTCGAAGCTCTCCATGTCCTTCTTCATTCTAGTTATCACATCCCAATTTCAACAGGATTCATGCCTTCTCAGGAAACAAGAGAAGCTATAAAATGGTCCTGAGTTGGACACGTGGTTAGGACCTATGTGCCTAAGCTTAAAACTTTCTTCTATTTGTTAAACAATAAAAAATTTTAGCTAAATTTATCCATAGTTTGATAGGTAGTTTGTATTCTTGATGGATCAACCCTTTCATTTTTTTGGTAGCACTGGAGTTGAAGGCCTCACACTTGCTAGAAAATTCACCTACCACTTGATCCATGACTCCAACTCATTTTTCTTTAGTTTTCTTTTCAGAAAATGTTTTATGCTTTTGCCCAAGCTAGCCTCAGATTGCAATTTTCATACTTCAACCAGGTAAGTAGGCAGAATTTAAAGCTGCACACCATTTAACCTATCTTGTTTTGAGAGATCGGGTTTTACTATTTTGGCTATGCTCACATTGAACCCTGTTTTCTTCCTGTCTCCCAATTATCTGGCTAAGATGAACTCATTATTTCTGTTAAAACAAAACAGGGTATTAGTCCTTATCACGTCAGTATTTTCATCTGAGTACACTTCCTATTAACACAAAAGAGAAACTTAAAAATACACCTTGATGTAAATTATCACATTCTTTCAGTAACAGGTAATTTTCTTGTATATTACTTATGTGAGATTTAAGTAAGCATTTGGTAAGTTCTTAAAGAATCTCTTCATGAATTAATATATCATTACTGTCATGGAAATATTGAGAGGTGAAATACACACACGAAATTCCCAACCATATTTTCCTTTTGAGAAAAAGTATGCTGGTTAATGGCAACATGCAGAGATAATATGGAGTCAAATTTTCTGATTGATAGATAAAAACAATATAAAATGATAGACCAGAAACCAATTTAATAGAACCTTCAAATTTTAAGATAGGCACTGTGCCCTCTTAATAGGTAACAACAGTTGCATTTAATGCAGCAGGTTCTGAATGCTGGGAATGTTCGAAACCCTGATAGAATATAGAACAACCAAATCTTTATTGCAGATAGTCTAATTAAATTAGAATTGTTCTAAGATCCCAGTAGAAATATATTTGGGGATATCTATAGGGATATATATGTGTGTGTGTGTGTGTGTGTGTGTGTGTGTGTGTGTTATTGAGACTAACAAAGTCAAATTATTAGTTTTCTAAAAACATCTTTCTTATAATAAACTCATAATGTATGTAATTATCCTGCCTATTTTATAGACAAGGAAATTATCTAGATGTGTTTTACAATTTCCCATCTAAATCAGTTAGTCAACAAAGTAATGAACCTGTGTTGCCTTCACTTTTTGAATTAACAGAAATTGGGACACATGTATGTGGAAATATGGGTGGGAAAAATTTGTTATTTGGGAACTTTGACACTAGTATCTGTGTGTTGGAACTTCCCCTGTTGCCAAAGTCCTCAACTATGTATTAAGGGGTTTAGGAAAGAAAAACCTTGAAGCACTATATGCAAAATACCATAGACAGGAGGAAGCAACTGAGGTACATCTGCAGAATAAGTAAACCTGTGTAACTTGTACAGATCTCATTAAAAAGGTGTAAATACAAACCTGATTGTTAGAATTTCATTGATTTTTACCATTGACTTGTATAGTCAGTGAAGGCACATCAATGCCATTGATGTAATATGATTATGTCCATGTATCTAAATCATAGTTGTCAAAAGGTTTAGAACACTAACATGAAGAGTTGAAAATACATATTAAATGGTTGTTAAAAGACAAGTAAAGTTTGAGTGATCTCATACATACACAATGGAGTATAATAAGAAAATCCAGAAAAGAGAAAATCCAAAAAAATTCTTGAAAAGTAATTGAAACGAAACAGTACTTTATAATTATGAAATCTCAACTTGGTGGTAGCTCATGGGTAGAGTTTAGAAGTGTTGAAATCAAGATCATTTGTATCATTGTCTGAAATTAAATAGTTTTCTCTGACATGAAAACCAGTGGAACAGAATAGCAACCCAGATCTGAATCTATGCTACTTTGTTCAGCTGATTTTAACAAAGGCACCAAAAACATAAGATGGAGGAAAGACACAACAAATGCTGCTGTGGGAAAACTGGGTATCTTCCTACATAAGACTGAAACTAGACCCATGTCTGTAACCCTATACAAGTATTGACTCAAAGTGGACTAAGGACCTTAATGTAAGACCTAAAACTTTGAAGCTAGTGAAAGAAAAATCTTGGGATACAATGGAAGAAATAAGCATAGGCAATTTGTTCTTAAATAGAACACAAATGGATGAGCAACTAAGAGAAAGGATTGACATATAGGACTACAGGATATTAAAAAATTTCCACACAATATAAAATATGGTCTTCACATGGAAGATGCTGCTTACTGAAGGTAGAAAATTTTGCCAGCTGTGCATCTGACAAGAGATTAATAAGCAAAGTGTACAAAAAACTACGCTCCCCCAAAATCAATGACCTAATGAAGAAATGGCCAAATGAACTGAAAGGAACCTTTCAAAGGAAGAATTCCAAATGGCTAAAAAGCATATGAAGAAATGCTTAACATCTCTGGTCATAAAGGAAATGCAAATCAAAAACACATTCAGATTCCCACCTTACTCTTGTTATAATAACTACCAGCAAGAATACCACCAACAACAAATATTGGCAAGGATGCTGACAGAAAGGAACTCTCATACACTATTGTTGGGTATGTAAATTAATACAACCACTAAGTGCAGAAACTCCTCAAAAAACTAAAAATAGAACTGCCATATGATCCAGAAATACTACTCTTGGGAATATACCCAAAGCAATGTAAGTCAAGTAAAATAAAGGCTTCTCCACACCATGTTGATTGCAGCATTATTCACAATATCTAAACTACCATATCTGTGAAGATTTTCCACTGATGATTAAAGTAGTAAGAAAATGTGGTATTTAAATGCAATGCAATTTTATTTAGCCACAAAGTAGAATGAAATTTTGTCATTTGCAGGTAAATGGACAGAACTGGAAAACATCATTCTAAGTGAAGTTAGCCAGGAAAACAAGGTCAAGAGTCTGTTGTTTTTTCTCATATGTGGCATTTAGACATAATACAAATATAACATTATCATGAAAAATGCTAACAGGAAGTCAAATATGAGAAGGGGATGTGGAAAGACAGAAGTTAAGAAGGTAAATATATTTTATGTACTTCCTATACTAGAATGAATTTAGAAATTTTAAACCTTTTGAAGCCACCAAAATTAAGGAACTAAGGCAGAAAGAAGAAAAACAAATAAGATGAACTAATTCATGTTACAATGCATATATACATGGAAAGGTCACAAGTAATCTCCCTGTGTAGCTATCCTAAACAAAAATGACTTTTGTCATTTGCAATCTGGAAGAACAGGAGGATGGAACAGGTCCTGCCCAGAGGAGTTGGTACTAGTAGGGCAGGGTAGGAAGTGGGGAAAGGGCATAAGAAGGTGAATATAGTGCAAATTCTGTGTACACATGTTTGTAAATGGAAAAATGATATCTGTTGTAGTTATTTCAGGTAGGGTGGAAGGAGAGAGGAATAAAAGAGAATGATATTGTAAGAACATTTATAAATGCCACAATGTATCCCTCCTAGCCAGTACAATAATAAAAAATAGGTTTTATTTTACTGCTTCTTTAAGGTATATATATATATATATATATATATATATATATATATATATATAATATGATATATATTATACATCATATATAAAGTTATATTATGTATGATGACTCCTTTTTTTCTTAATTCATTTATTCACATGTGCATTCATTGTTTGGGTCATTTCTCCCCCCTGCCCCCTTCCCTACCCTCTTCATCCTTCCCCCCTCAGTTCCAGGCAGGTTCTGTTCTATCCTTGTCACTAATTTTGTTGAAGAAAAGAGATAAGCATAATAAGGAAAACAAAGTGTTTTTGCTAGTTGAGTTAAGGATAGCTATACAGAAATATTCCTAGCATTGCTTTCATGTACATGTGTTATGACCCATGTTGATTTCATCTCTAACTTATCTTTACACTGGCATTTATCTTCTGTATTCTGTCAGAAAAGATTAAACTCTAGTTTCTGCCAAACATGGACTGTTATTTCTAATATTCCTGGTCATTTAACATTGTTCAGTTGAGTTGATGTAATATAGAAGATGGTCTAAACTTAAAATTCGGTTATGGATGAATTGTGTAAATTATGGTTATTCACAAGACTGAATAATGCTAAAGTATAGACCTGTGCAAATTTTACTCATCAGTATTTGAATTCAAAATATACACAGAATTTTGGGTTCATCTAAATCTAGTTCCTTTGGCAAACTGCCTCTCACTTTTAAAGGTGGTTTAAGAAATTCTGAACCATTGTACTATGTCACTCAATTACATATAATTGTCTTGAAATATGATCCAGAAGTGCAGTCCATCCTCTTTGGATTGTAACTTTCTGTGCCCTTGGTCGCTCAATATTCTGAATCTCAAATTTGTCTCCCTAGTATATATTCCCATGTATTTCTTCATACATCTGTTCTGTATTGACCTCAAAACTGAAGATAGGGGATGAAGCTTCGTTAAGCAAAGCTTAACCCATACATAGTTGTACGTGACTTTATTGGCTATTTTACTCCCTCAGTGGTATGTGACCTTCTTCATGTTTCAGTTCTTTAAGATTTACCTCTCTGCTATGCTGTCCCTTCCTCCTGCCTCATTATAATAACACAAACTTGTCTTCTGGTCCTTCTCCTTGCTACAGTCCAGCAAGCTTTCTTCTCCTTGAATGATACTGGGAATCAGGGCCATGGTCCTGATCATGGAAGTGAAGGTTTGTCAACAGAATTATAACCAATTCCAGTAGAAAGAAACTGTATCAGCCATACTGCTACCCATCCTGCCTGAACGTTAAAAACACATTATCTGAATGACTACAGTTGATTAAAACCTACAACCATTGCCATGGACATAGCTGTACAAACCCAACACAAAAACACAAGAACTATGATTAAATAAACAGCTTCGTTCTTACAAAAGCCAACAGTTCCACAACAGATGCTAGTAATGGAGTAGGAGATTAAATCTCAGACTAACAATACAAATGAATGACTATAAAAATGATAAGTGAATTTGAATAGGGGACAAATAACTGAACAAATTAAAAGAAAGAGAACAGAAAATCACTTGAGTTAATTCAAACGAGTAGAAATAAACAAGTGAATGAAATAAGGAAGATAATACAGGATATGAAAGTGTAATTTGAAAAATATAGAGAAATCCTTAAAAATCAAATTGAAATTCAGGAAATGAAAAACTCAGTAAGTGAAATCAGAAAGTCAGTTGAAAGCCTTCCTAAGAGAATGGATGAAATTGAATAGAGAGCATAAGGGCTTCAAGAGGAGGTAGAGAATGTAAAATTTCAATGATACCAACAAAAATCCTAGTATTTATGGAATATAGAAGAGCTCTTGGACACAATTCACAGATAAAACATAATCATGGGCATAGGAGGGGAAGTGTAATCTAAAGGCATAGACAACATATTCAAGAAAATAATAGCAGGAATTTCCCCTAAATTTGAGAAAGATGTTCATTCTGCCACAGGAGTATTTTAGAACATTAAACATAAAAGGATTCTATTCAGAGAATATAATAGTGTATATTATTGAATTAGTGTACAAATAATTATATAATATTGAAAGAATATTGAAAGCCACCAAATAGACCTTCCTAGTCATATTCAAAGTAAAAAATCAGAATAATGTCAGATCTCTCAACAGCAATTCTTAAAGAAAAGAAGACATGGAATGATATATTTACAACTCTAAAAGTATATAACTGGTAATCTATTGTATCTACCAACTTAGCCTTTATAACAGGAGTAATAAAATTATTTCCAAGAAAAACCAAAGAAATTCCTGACCAGTAAGCCACCACCACAGAAAAACTTCCAAGAATCCTACACAAAAAGAAGATCATTACGGCCATGTTAGTATGGGAAAGAAAAAACCTCACGAGGTGAGTAGATAGGCAAATGAGGACTAAGAAAGAGCCAAAAATTACAAAAACAACAAAATGACAGGAATTAATACATTCCTTTCTATAACAAATTTGAATGTCAATGGTCTTAACTCTTTAATCATTAGACACATTGGCAGATTGGATTAAAAGCAAGAGCCAGGCCAGGCACAGTGGCACAGGCAAAATGTTTGTGAGACTTCATCTTATCCACATCTTGTGGAATGGCTAAAGTAGTACAGTGCTTGTTAGGGAGTGCAAGGCCTTGAATTCAACACCCCATTACTGCCAAAAAATAGGTTCAAGTATCTGTTGTCTACAGGAAATGCACATTGTTGGCAATGACAAGTGCCCAAGGTTAATATGAACATATGGAAAAAGATATCCCTAGCAATCTGAAGTCAAAATTGAGCAAGAGTAGCTATACTAATATCTCAGAAAGTAGAGTTCAAAAAAGTTATTCAGAAGAGAAAAAGAACATAACTTTTTATTGATAAAATGAACAATTTGTGAAGAGGACATAAGATTTCTAGCCATATATGTGCCAAACATTTGTTCACCCATTTATTAACCTAACACTATTGGATGCAAAACACAGATAAACATCTAGTACATTACTATGGGGGTTTTAATACCCTGGCCTCATGAATAGTTAGGTCATCAGACCAAAAAATCAGCAAAGAGATTTGAGAAGTATCTGTGTAGACCAAATGTACTTGACAATTATGTACAGAATATTCCAGACAATAGCCACAGAATAAATTATTTTCCCCACAACCAATGGGATTGTTTAAAAAGTAGATCCTATTTTAGGACATAAAACAAGTCTTAATGAATATAAGAAAATTGATATAATTTCCTTTGTATTATCAGACCAGAATGGAATAAAAGTAGAAATCAACAAAAGAGAACTACAGAAAATATAAAAACACATGGAGAGTGGAAAATATACTTTGATGATGAGTGGCTCATCAATAAAGTAAGGAGATGGGGAAATCAGTGAATTCCTAGAATCAAATGAAAGCAAAAATACACTTACCAGAAACTTCTGGGCATAGCAAAAGCTGTGCTAAGAGAAAAGTATTTAGTTGAGAGAGTACCGACATTAAAAAAATCAAGGAGACTTAAAATAACATATTGATGTATCTTGAATTCTTAGAAACACAAAAAATAAGCCACCCTCAAAATCAGCAGATAAAATAAAGTAATAAAAATCAGGGCAGATATTAATGAAATGGGGACTAAAGGAACAACACAAAGAATCAATGAAATGAAATTTGGGCCCTAAAAGATACTTTTTATAAAGAAAAGATAAACAACATTGACAAACTCTTAGTCAAAGTAATGAAAAGAAAGAGGGAGAAAACCCAAATTAATAATAGTGGACATGAAAAGTGGGATAGCACAAAATACCAATGGAATTTAGAAAATCACTAGAGAAAAGTTTGAAAAGTTAGATTGCAACAAACTGGAAAACCTAGAAGACATTGACAAATTTCTAGATGCTTATGACCTCCAAAAATTGAAGCAAAAGCACATAAACATCATGCACAGGCTTATAAGGAGCAATGACATTGAACCGGCGACAAGCAGTCTCCCAACAAAGAAAAGTACAGGACCAGATGAATTCACTGCTGAATTCTACCAGATCTTCCATGAAGAACTGACACCAGTGCTCCTCATGGTGTTCTATGAACCCTACAGAGAATGAACACTGTCAAATTCATTCCGTGAAGCACTTATTAATCTGATCCCAAACGCAGAGATGGACATTACAAAAAAAGAAATCTATTGACTAATTTCCTTTATGAACATAGGCACAAAAATTCTCAATAAAATAAATTCAAAACAAATATAAAAGAAAACCTGTAAAAAAGATAATGTGCCATGATTAAGTTGGTTTCATTCCAGGAATGCAAGGATGGTTAAACATACACAAATAAATAAATGTTATTTATTAATAACATTAATGTTATTAATGTTATTAATAAATAACATTAATGTTATTAATGTTATTAATATTATTAATATATTAATGTTATTAATGTTATTAATAACATTAATCAGTTAATAAGCAAAGCACAGGACAAAAAGAAAAATGTCATCTCAATACAGGCAAAAACTTAGAAGGTAACATATAGGCACAGGAAAACAATGCAAGTCAACTCCCTGTATAGCTATCCTTATCTCAACTAGCAAAAACGCTTGTTCCTTCCTATTATTGCTTATACGCTCTCTTCAACAAAACTGGAGATAAGGGCAAAATAGTTTCTGCCTGATAGTGAGGGGTTGGGGGGGATAAGGGAGGGAGCGGGGCAGGGGGAAGAGAGGGAGTGGGGGGAAGGGGGGGAGAAATGACCCAAACATTGTATGTGCATATGAATATAAGAAAAAAAATGAAATGTTTTCCTATGTGACAAAAACAGGATCTTTTTGATAAAATATCTGGTGATAACAGGAATAGAAGGAATGTATCTCAGAATAATAAAGCCTGTATATTCATATATACAGACTACATCATACAAAATGGGGAAAAATGAAAGCATGTCCTCTTAAATCAGGAAACAGTCAAGGTATTCAGTCTCTCCACCCTTATTCAGTATTGATTTGAATTCTTAGCCAGTGCAATAAGGTAAAACAAAGAAATAAAATGATGCAAATAGGGATGTAAGAAGTCATGTTTTCCCTATTTGCAGATGATATGATCTAGATGTGAAACTCCTTAAAGATTCCACTAAAAAAATCCTAGACTTGGTAAACACTTTTTGGATAGATAGGAAGATATAAAATCAACATAGAAAAAATCAGTAGCCTTTTTACCCAGTAGTAAAAAGCAAGGTAAAAAATCAGCAGAAAAACAATTTATATCATAATAGCCTCAAAAAATTAAATATATGTGTTCATGTTCTCCCTCTCTATCTTCCATATATGTATGTGTGTGTGTGCATCTATATATAAATATATATATAATAAAATGATGAAACTTTCTAAAATTGTTTCAAAATGGGGTGGGAGTGATGAAAGAGAAAGATGGAGGTGGTTAATCTAATTTTTATATTATAAGCATGTATGTAAATATAATATATTCTCCTCTACAGCTACTATATGCTAATAAAAATTTTAAAAGTACCTAGAAATACAGTTATCTAAGCAGGTTAAAATCATCATCATGAAAAGTATAAAACATTGAAGAATGTAGTTGAAGAAGTCACAAGAAAATGGAAAGAGCTCCATATTCACGTATGAAGTTAATTACTATCATAAACATGGCCATACTAGCAAAAGCAATTTACATATTTGACAAAAGATGGCCAACAATACAGTATCATTTATAACAGAAATAGAAACTTGATCATAAAAGTCATACGAAAGTATAAAATATACTGAATATTCACAGTAATCCTGACCATAAAGAACAATGTTACCAGAATAAGTGATCCCACAAAGCCATATTAACAAAACCAACATAGTAATGGTACAAAAATAGACAAGAATACCAATTGAATAAAGAACACCCAACTGCAAGTCCACACAGCTACAGCCATCTGATTTTTGACAAAAATGCCAAGAATATATGATGGAGGAAACACAGCCTATTCATCCAATTATGTTTGGTGGAAGGTTGAAATTAGACTCCTGTCTTTTACCTTCTAACAAGTCAATTCAAAATGTAATCATGTAGTTTCATAGAGTATCTGATATTTTGAAACTTCTACTGGAAAATATAAGGGACAGACAAAGAATTTCTTAATAGAATTCTATTAGCCAAGGAAATTGAAGCAGAAAATGACAAATGGAGTTGTGTCACATTTAGAAGCTTCTGCAAACCAATGGAAAGAATTGCAGGAATGACGTGACAGCCAATAGAATGGGGAAAGTCTTTGCCAGTGAAACATTGGACAATACATTAATACCCTCAATATATGAAGAGATTCAAAAATATAATCATTGGAAGACTAATCCAATTAGTAAATGGGCAAATTAATTGAAATGAGAATTCTCAAAAGAAGTAAAAATGGCCAATAAATTCATGACTAATTGTTCAACATCTTTAGCCATAAAGGAAATGGAAATACAAATGACATTTTCATTTCCTCTAAGCACAGTTAAAATGGCTTTCATTAAGAAAGCAAACAATACCAAATGCTCCTGTGGATCAGTGAAAAAGGAACCCTCTTGTGGTAATGTAAATGTGTACAGCAACTAGGGAATTCAGTATGGATTCCATACTAAACTAAAAATAGAATCATATGATCCTCCTATATCACTTGTGTGTATCTAGTTGAATTAATATTAGTCATACAATAGAGACATCTGCATACCCAGGTTTACTGTGTATTCACAATAGAAAAGTGATGGAATGAGCATAATTTCCAATAGTGTAGTGAATGGACAAAGTGGTATATACAAATTATGGGATATTTTCTGGCTTTAAATGAGGACAGTATTAAGTTATTTGCAGGGAAATGGATATAAATGGAGGTCATAATGTTAAGCAAATTATGCAACACTTAGAAAAAGAAGTATTATATTATGTCACATGTAGATAATCTATACCTAAGAAAAATTGGCACAAATAAAAAAGGCATACTGTTTAGTGATGAAGGGTTAAAGAAATATGTTGACAGATATAATCAGTGTACATTATATATGTATAGAAATTAAAATAATGAAATCTGTTATAAATAGAAAAAAGGAATGAGAGGGGAATGAAGTAGTAATAGAGGGGGTGAATACGGCCAAAGTGTGTTATGTGCAAGCATGGAAATATCATACTGAGGCCCCTCTTTTCAGTTAATATAAACTAATTATAATTTTAATAAGTAAAAAACACAAAAAACCTATATGCAATCCGTCCTAGCCGTGAATCATCAATCCTCATGTCTCTGCCACATACATGATGGGATTATAATTGTTGCATTTTGTGCACATTTTATCTCCATATAGAAAAGCAGATGGATATACAAAGTATATAGATGTAACAGAAGGGGTTAACACATATGAGTGTCCCCTGAGTAGAGAAGAATCCCAAATCTATTGTGGACATTCATTTTCACTTCTTACACCATTAAAATTAGAAAATCCTTTGGGACTGAGAATTTTGGATCAATTTGGCTAACTATGAGCTATGTGCATTGAACCACCAAAGTCATATATAGTCCATAATTAGCATGTCACTTCAGCTTCATTTTGATGGCTCTGGTGACAGGGAACCATACATTTACCTCCTCCACTATGGTTGTCTGGATCAGGAAGTTCCTAGCTAACTCTGCTCCCATCACTCCTGGGGACAGAGGCTGCACCTTCCCCATTTCCCAGGCATGTGAAGGTGTTCAGATATTCACTCCTTGGTCATGAAACAGCAGGAAAGCAGCTTAACACAGTAAGTGCTATGAGAGATGCTGGAGGTGGGAAGAACCAAGGATGTTAAGTTTTCTCATTATGAAGATGACTGTTATATATTGTTATACAATATGGGAGAATACAGCATAAAGGAATTCAGTTTCAAGAACTGTTAAATTTATGATGTTTGTTGTGGTGGTATGGTTTTATTCAAAGCTTGCTTTCCACTGCCCATGGTATTCCCTTGCATATAACCTTCACCCACAAAAACTGAAATTTGGTCCCACTAAACTGTTTCCTAAGAACCACAAAATGATTAGGATGTTGATGCTGAGGAAGAGGTGGAGAATGGTAACTAACATCTGGAAATGTTTTGAGGGCTAAGTTGCAGGTGTTGACCCAAGTTTTCTATGGGATTGTTTCATTTAAGATGCCTTAGTTTCCTGTAGTTATAAGTGCCCACAGTATTGTATTATAGAAAATGAAGGAGCACATTGATCTTAAGTAACATGGATCAGGTTGATATGGAGAAAAGAGTACAGACATATATGAACTGGACTACTGGATTATAGTCACAAAATGTCATGATTATGATGTTTTCATCCTTTCTGTATAGTATTCCTTTCAAAATCTTCTGTAATGGTGGCTTGGAGGTCATATATTGTTTTAATTTCTATTTATCATGGAAGACTTTTATTCCTTTATCAATTTTAAATGATAGTTGTACTGGGTAGAGTACCCTAGTACTGAAATTGTTTTCATTTTCCCCTCAAAATACATCACTCCATGCCCTTCTTGCTTTTAAAGTTTCAGTTGAGAAGTCTGTTCTTATCTTGATGGGGTTACCTTTATATGTTATTTGGTTTTTATCTCATACAGCCTTCACTATTCTTTCTCTGTTCTCTGTGCTAATATGCTGAGAAGAGGTTCTATTTTGGTCAAACCAGTTTTGGTGTACTGGAGCCTTCCTGTACCTGAATGGACAACACTTTCTCAAGACTTGGGAAATTTTCTGCTGTTATTTTGTTGAATATATTACATATCCCTTTGGCTTGGATCAGTTATTCTTCTTCAATGCCCATGAGTCTCAGGTTTGGTCTTTTGATGGAGTTTCTGTGTTCTTGCATATTCCTTTCACAACTTTTGCGTCAGCTGTCTAAGAGTTCTGTTTTTCTTTAATATGTATTTTGTCTTCAAGTCCTGGGTTTCTGTCTTCCACTTATTCTACTCTGTTTGAGTGGGTTTCACCTGTATTTTTAATTTGATTTAAGGAAATTTTTATTTCCAGGGTCTCTATTTGATTCTTTTTTCTGAGATTTTCTATATCTTTGTTAAGTTCCTCTTTCATATATTCTGTTGTCTTCTTTATTTCATTTATTTCTTTTTTTATAGTCTCCTTTGTTTCACTTTGGACTTTTTAGAAGTCCTCCCTGAGTTCATTTAGCTGTTTCTCTGTCTTCTCAAGTTTTTATTTGTGGTGTCTTGGTATTAAGTGCATCTGTACTTTCTGGTTAACCATGTTTTGTAGATTCTCCATGAGTTTCTCACTGATATCTTCTATAATTTCCTCTTTGAGAGATTTTTTTTGTGGGCATCACTGAGCTTATTGGTGTTACCATTTTGTTGGAGTCAGGAACTGGGTATTCATTTTCTTCATTTCCCACTGAATCCTCCATTGAATTGTTGGTCTTTTGGGAGGTAGGATTTCCTGGCACCCTTCTTCCCATGCTTCTATGATGTGCTGTGCTTCTATGTTGTTGAGTGACTAACTGGGAATTTTAATCACCTGTTATCTTCCCCTTGACTCAACTATTGTGCTATGACTGGCTTAGTCATTATCTATGCTGATGTGCTATTTCTGTTCCCTGACTAGACAGTATAAATTATCAATAACAAATTCACTGATTCAATCCTAGTCCAGTTATTTACACAATATTTAGTAAGCCCCTTTGTGATATTATTATAAGCTGTGGATATTGGGGGATAATGGTTGTTTGGATAGAGGTGGATATTTAGGTATTAAAAGAGCTGGCACTGGAGGATGGGGAAGAAGAAGGGATGACATGGAAGGGGAGGGGTGAGAGGCATGGGAGTTCTAGGGTACTAAGTCTCTAGTGTGTGTTGAGGTGTAGTTCAGTTATTGTGGAAGGGGGTGCTATTGTCAGGGTTGCCAAGAGATAGGAGAGGATGGGGTAATGTGCACAGTTGGTATAGTAGGCTATTCAGTGGGTGGTGTGCTTTGAGGAGGTTGAGGTAGTGGGGGGATAGGAAGGTGGATGAGAAGAAGGTGAAGGGGGAGAAAGGAAGGTGAGAAAAAGATGGAAGGAGATGAGAAAGAAAAAATTGGGGTAGAGAAATGAAAATGGGGCAATAGAGGACTGAGCCAGTTACTATTAGGACAGAATGGAGAAGGGAGTTAGTAACAGTAAAATGGAAGAAAAAAATGAAGAAAATAAAAGTTAAAATTAAAAATTGAGAGGAACATAAAAGAAAAATAATTTTTAAAAATTAGAATAAAAGTAAAGTAAAATAGAAATAATATATAACATCTACATGTATGTAGATGTTATATATTATAAATATAATAATATATAACTCATTCCTTGAACTCATTATATATAAATATATATATATATATATATATATATATATATATAATGTATTCAGTTAATGAGTGTTCTGGACTCCTTCCTCTGAATTCAGTAGAGGTGGTAATGCTTTTATTTTTCACAGGGGATTTGGCAAAGACTGTCCTGTCCCTTCTTAAGGTTAGTACATTGGGTTGCATGGCAATGAGTGTTGCTCTTCCCAATCAGACAGCTTTGGGGGGGATGCTCACTCTGGATGTTTAAGCCCAGGCTTCCTTAGTGGGGTGGGGCCTTTGGAGCAGGCAGGTTCTCAGAAGTGGTCCCATGATGCAGTCACCAGGTCCTTCCACTTACAGAGCAAGTCTGTGAGTTAGAAATGAGCTTTTCTTTTGGTAAGACTGTCAGCTTCAGCTTGTTCCTGGTTTCTCCAAGGCAGTGCAATGACTGACTTTCTTCACAGAAAGTTGCCCCACCCCCACATGGGCTTTTTCACCTCTGCATTCTGCTGAGTTGCCCCACTCCCACATGGGCTTTTTCACCTCTGCATTCTGCTTTTCCCCAGGCAGAAGAGAAATATCCTCTCCATGTTTTTGGCCACCAGTTTTGTCCAGAGGGAATGCAATCAGCTCCCCTGTTGTGCTAAAATATGAGGTTCCCTCCAACACAAAATGTGTTGTGCTCATCTGGTGAGATAGAAGATTCCCTTGGTTGAAAATGGATCAACTCTATCCCCCTTTACCCCTTCCCTCTTTTCTGAAATATTTTAAACAGGCCTCATTTTTCTATTTACTTACATGTGTATCGCTTGTATTTGAATTAGGTCTATATTCCACATATGAGAGAAAATATGCAACCTTTGGCTTTCTGAACCTGGCTAACTTCACTAAGGATGGTGTTATCAAATTCTGTCTATTTGCTTGCAAATGACAAAATTTCATTCCTCCTCATGGCTAAATAAAATTCCATTGTATATAAATATCATTTTCTTAATTCATTCATATGAAGTGAATAATCTTGGCTGTTCCCATAGTTTAGCTATTGTGAATAATTCTGTAATAAACATGGGTGTACAGGTACCTTTATTGTAGCCTAACTTACATTCCTTCAAGTATGTCCCTAGAAGTAGTAGTCCCTGGAAGATCTATTTTTAGTTTTTTGAGGAGCCTCCATACTGTTTTCCATAGTGATTGTACTAATTTACATTTCCACCAACAGTGTATGAGGGCATCTTTTTCCCCACATCCTTGCCAATATTTGTTGTTCTTTGTGCCCTTCAAGATAGCCATTTTAACAGAAGCAAGAGGCAATCTTTATGTGATTTTGATTTATATTTCCTTTATGGTCAGAGATGTTAAGCATTTCTTTGTGCTTTTTGGCTATTTGAACTTCTTCCTTTGAAAAGGGTATGTTTAGTTTATTTGCCTATTTCTTTATTAGGTAATTGACATTTAGGGACTTCAGTCTTTTGAGCTCCCTGTATGTTTGGTTTATTAATCCCTTGTCAGATATATAGCTGAGAAGATTTTCTCCAGTTCTGTGGGCTGCCTCTTCAATCTGGTAACCATTTCTTTTTTTGCTCAGAAACTTTTTAATTTCAAGTACTCCAATTTGTCAATCATTTCTCTTAGTTGTTGAGCCATTTGAGTTTTATTTAGGAATTAATTGCCTATGCCTATTAATTCCAATGTATTTCTTGCTCTTTCCTTCAGTAGCTTCAATGTTTCACATCTAATATTAAGGTCCTTCATCAGAATATAATATCAGACCCAAAATCTTACAGTCAGTACAGGAAGGAGCAAGAAATACTCTGGCCATAAAGGAAACGCAAATCAAATCCACACTAAGATTCCACCTCACTTCTGTTAGAATAGGTATCATCAAGAGCACCACCAATAACAAATGTGGGGAAAAAGGAACCCTCATATACTGGTAGTGGGAATGTAATCTAGTACAACCACTTTGGAAAACAATATGGAGGTTTCCTTAAAAAAAAAGTTAACATAGGTCTGCTATATGATCCAGCAATACCACTCCTGGGGATATACCTGAAGGAATGTGACTCAGGTTTTTACAAAGGTACCCATAAATCCATGTGTTTTGCAACACTATTCACAATAGCCAAGCTATGGGAACAGCCAAGATGCCCCACTACTGAAGAATGGATTAAGTTAATATGGTGTTTATACACAATGAAATTTTATTTAGCCACAAAGACAGAATTTTTTTCATTTGCATGTAAATGGATGGAACCAGAGAACATCATCTTAAGCAAAGTTAGCCAGGCTCAGAAGGCCAAAATTTACATGTTCTCCCTTATATACAGATTATGGAGCTAAAAAATGCAGTACTATTATAGGACTTGGGTCACACACAAAGGGGAGAACATGCTTGGAGAATGGAGAAAGGAAAGGAAATTAAAACTTGAATGTAGTTTATGTGCTCACTAAAGAGGAGCAAATATAGTAATCTTATACTGGCAGAGGCCACTATGGGAAAAGGAGTAGGAAGTAGTGGAGAGGTCTGGTAGAGATGAACCAATGGTGGATTGTAATATGCATGTGCATGGAAGCAACGTTAGGTGCCTCTCTGTATAGCTATCTTATCCCAAATTAGCAAAAATGCTGTCTTTCTTATTATGTCTTATGTTTTCTCTTCAACAAAATCTGAGACCAAGAGAGCAGAACAGGTTGTGCCTGGAAGTAGGGATTGAGAGAGAAGGAAGGTGACTCAAATAATGTATACACATGTGAGTAAATGTAAAAATGATAAAGTAAGGGAATTCCAAGATGGCGGCTAGAGGTAGGAAGCAGAAAGCGACCCTCCTATAGTGAAATCTTGGAGAGATGCTGGAGACACACTTTGCAGGCATAATCACTGAGAAAAGGCATAACTTTGACCCTCCACATCTCCAGCCGGTGCAGAGAATCTCCACTCCATGTTAAACGGAGAAACGAGGAGGGCCCCGGGGCCGCCAGTGGCCGGCGCCCATATGGCTTGGGAAGAAGCGGACCAGGTGAGCTTCACGGTACCGCAGTAGCCCCACATACAAGCCTGGGCCAGAGCAGCATAGCCCCCTGGACAGACTGACCTCCACCCGGTAAAAAAAAAAAGAGAAACTGAGTAATAAGCAATAAGAAGAGTTAAGACGCTGGAAAGAGGGTGGAGCGCCCTGAGCGCTGAAGATTGGGGGGAAGGGAATCCTTCCCGGGACTGTAAATAAACAAGCCAGGCGGGCCGGAGAGCCTCTGGCGGGAGCGGGGCGTGCGCCCAGCAACCAGGAGCTGGGAAGCTTGTGAGAGGAGGGAAGACCCACTTCCCACGTGAACTGTAAACAAACATGGTGGCCAGCAGGAGCAGCAGCACCACCCAGTAAGCAGGAGCAGGAAAGCTTCTGAAAGTGGCAGTGGGAGGAAAACTTCAGAAGAGAGGGGGGAAGACCCACCTCCCACATGAACTGTAAATAAACACGCAGGCCTGACAACACGGGGGCAGTGTCACCTTTCCCAGTGCTTGGAAAGGGGAAAGCCTGTAGCAGAGGCTCCCACACAGGAGAACTCTGAGCAAACAAAGCCTGTGGGACCAGGTGAGTGCTAGCTCACCCCAGAGATCTGCATAAATAACGCCGCCAGCTACAGGCTGAGAGCAGCAGGCAGGCAAGTCACAGTTGCAGATACCACTCTCAGAACTGTCTCCAGACCCTTTTTTTTCTTTTTCTCCCTACCTTTGATGAGAGAACAACTGAATTAAACCTGCAAGCTGAAAAACTTACTGAAACTGTATTGCATTTGAACTGTGGACACTTGGTGGGGCTTTTGTGTGTGTGTGTGTGTGTGTGTGTGAGTGTGTAGTTTTGTTCTACTTTATGCATCCCCTTTGATGAGACGACTACAGAACAACATCTGAGGCACCAACTCCAGGACTGGAGATTGAGACGGACACCCAAATTATTAAGACTGAAACTGCATTGCATATAAACTTGGAAGTTTTTTTTTTTTTTAATTTTCTATTTTCCATTTTATTTTAATTCATTTTTATATATAGATATTACTTCCATTTACTTATTTTTTATTTTTTTATCTTTGATTTTCAATCCTCTCTCTGTCTCTCTAATGTCTGTTCAGCTTACTGTCGATTAGTACACTAATACTCCCTGTTTATACCTTTGAAACTCTCTTGTCTGATACCTTGTTATACTTTCTCCCTCTTGTCTGTATATTTGTTTTCCCCTTTTCTTTAACTTCTTGCTTTCCATCTCAGCTCACTCTTCCATTCTAAATATTACCAATGTTATTATTACAAGCTAGAAAATACTTAATTACACACAGTACAGGGACAGTAACAACACCAAGGACAATGATGGGAAGACAGAAAAAACAGGGAAACCAGTTTCCCCACAGCAAAAACTTAGTACAGGAACAAGAGGGGAATGAAGAGAACAGAAACTCAGATCCAGACTCCAACAAAATGAAGATAAACTATGCCAAAGGACCCAATGAAGCCCACAAGAATAATTTAAAAGAAGACATACTACAAGCACTCAATGAGAATTTTATAGAGATGATACTGGATAGGGTCAACCAAAATGTACAGGAGACACTCAAGAAATTCCAAGACAACAAAAATAGAGAATTTGAAAAAGCAAAAGAAGAAATAAAGAAAACCATAGAAGCACTGTATAAACACCAAAGTGAAAGAGAGAACACAATGAATAAACGGATAAATGAACTCAGGACAAAAATAGACAACAATAAAGAAGAAAACTGCCAGAATATGGAAAACCTCAGAAAAAAGAACGAAACAGAACTGCAAAACAAAATGGAAGGCCAATCCAGCAGAATAGAACAAACAGAAGACAGAATCTCAGAACTTGAAGATGAAATGGTAATTAAAGGAAAAACCGAAGAACTATTAATTAAACAACTCAAGACATGTGAAAAGAAAATGCAAGAACTCACTGACTCCATCAAAAGACCAAACTTGAGAATCATGGGCATCGAAGAAGGAGAAGAGGTGCAAGTGAAGGGAATGCGTAATATATTCAACAAAATAATAACAGAAAATTTCCCAAATCTAGAGAAAGATATTCCCATACAAATGCAAGAGGCCTCCAGGACACCAAACAGACCAGATCAAAATAGAACTACTCCACGACATATCATCATTAAAACAACAAGTTCAGAAACTAAGGAAAGAATATTGAAGGCTGTAAGAGAGAAAAAACAAGTAACATACAAAGGAAAACCCATCAAAATCACAGCAGACTTCTCAACAGAAACATTAAAAGCAAGAAGAGCGTGGGGTGAGATCTTCCGGGCACTGAATGAAAATAACTTCAACCCCAGGATACTCTACCCAGCAAAGCTATCGTTCAAAATAGATGGAGCAATAAAAGTCTTCCATGATAAGCAGAAACTAAAACAATATGTGACCACAAAGCCACCATTACAAAAGATTCTGCAAGGGATCCTGCACACAGAAAGTGACACCCAACTTAACCATGAAAAGGCAGGCAGCACCAAACCACAGGATAAGAAAAAGCAAGACAGTAGAGAGTAACATCAAGTTAGGTACACACAATCAAACCTTCAAATAACTAAGATAACTAAATGGCAGGAATCACCACATACCTATCAGTACTAACACTTAATGTTAATGGACTTAATTCACCCATCAAGAGACACCGGTTGACAAAATGGATTAAAAAAGAAGATCCAACAATTTGTTGCTTACAGGAGACTCATCTCACCGAAAGAAATAAGCATATGCTTAGGATGAAAGGCTGGAAGATTTACCAAGCCAATGGCCCCCGAAAACAAGCAGGAGTAGCAATAATTATCTCTGACAAAGTAGACTTCAAACCTACATTGATCAAACGAGATAAAGAAGGACATTCCATACTAATAAAAGGGGAAATAGACCAAAAGGAAATAATAATCATCAATCTGTACGCACCCAATGTCAACGCACCCAATTTCATCAAACATACCCTGAAAGACCTAAAAGCATATATAAACGCCAACACAGTGGTTGGGGGAGACTTTAACACTCCATTATCATCAATAGATAGGTCATCCAAACAAAAACTCAATAAAGAAATCCAAGATCTAAAATATGCAATAGATCAAGTGGACCTAGTAGATGTCTACAGAACATTTCATCCAACCTCCACACAATATACATTCTTCTAAGCAGCCCATGGGACCTTCTCCAAAATAGATCATATCCTAGGGCACAAAGCAAGCCTCAGCAAATATAAGAAAATAGAAATAATACCGTGCATACTATCTGACCACAATGCAGTAAAAGTAGAACTCAACAACAAAAGTAAAGACAAAAAACATGCAAACAGCTGGAAACTAAATAACTCATTACTTAATGAAGAGTGGATCATCGATGCAATAAAAGAGGAAATTAAAAAGTTCCTGGAAGTCAATGAAAATGAAAACACAACCTACTGGAACCTATGGGACACAGCTAAGGCAGTCTTGAGAGGAAAGTTTATAGCCATGAGTGCATATATTAAAAAGACTGAAAGATCCCAAATCAATGACCTAATGATACATGTCAAACTCCTAGAAAAACAAGAACAAGCAAATCCCAAAACAAATAGAAGGAGAGAAATAATAAAAATAAGAGCTGAAATCAACAAAATAGAAACCAAAAAAACCATACAAAGAATTAATGAAACAAAAAGTTGGTTCTTTGAAAAAATAAACAAGATCGATAGACCCCTGGCAAACCTGACTAAAATGAGGAGAGAAAAAACCCAAATTAGTAGAATTAGGAATGCAAAAGGGGAGATAACAACAAACACCATGGAAGTCCAGGAAATCATCAGAGACTACTTTGAGAACCTATATTCAAATAAATTTGAAAATCTTAAAGAAATGGACAGATTTCTAGATACATATGATCATCCAAAACTGAACCAAGAGGAAATTAATCACCTGAATAGACCTATAACACAAAATGAAATTGAAGCAGCAATCAAGAGTCTCCCCAAAAAGAAAAGTCCAGGACCTGATGGATTCTCTGCTGAATTCTATCAGACCTTTGAAGAAGAACTGAAACCAACCCTCCTTAAACTGTTCCATGAAATAGAAAGGGAAGGAAAACTGCCAAACACATTTTATGAAGCCAGTATTACACTTATCCCAAAACCAGGCAAAGACACCTCCAAAAAGGAGAACTATAGGCCAATCTCCTTAATGAACATTGATGCAAAAATTCTCAATAAAATAATGGCAAACCGAATTCAGCAACACATCAAAAAGATTATTCACCACGACCAAGTAGGCTTCATCCCAGGGATGCAGGGGTGGTTCAACATACAAAAATCAATAAACGTAATAAACCACTTTAACAGAAGCAAAGACAAAAACCACTTGATCATCTCAATAGATGCAGAAAAAGCCTTTGATAAGATCCAACATCATTTCATGAAAAAAGCTCTAAGAAAACTAGGAATAGAAGGAAAATTCCTCAACATTATAAAAGCTATATATGACAAACCTACAGCCAGCATTATACTTAACGGAGAAAAATTAAAACCATTCCCTCTAAAATCAGGAACCAGACAAGGATGCCCACTATCTCCACTCCTATTCAATATAGTACTGGAATTCCTAGCCAGAGCAATTAGGCAAGAAGAAGGAATAAAAGGAATACAAATAGGTAAAGAAACTGTCAAAATATCCCTATTTGCAGATGACATGACCCTATTCCTTAAAGACCCAAAAAACTCTACTCAGAAGCTTCTAGACATCGTCAATAGCTATAGCAAGGTAGCAGGATATAAAATCAACATAGAAAAATCATTAGCATTTCTATACACTAATAAAGAACAAACTGAAAAAGAATATATGAAAACAATTCCATTTACAATAGCCTCAAAAAAAATCAAATACCTAGGTGTAAACCTAACAAAAGATGTGAAAGACCTCTACAAGGAAAACTATACACTTCTGAAGAAAGAGATTGAGGAAGAGTATAGAAAGTGGAGAGATCTCCCATGCTCATGGATTGGTAGAATCAACATAGTAAAAATGTCGATACTCCCCAAAGTAATCTACACGTTCAATGCAATTCCCATCAAAATTCCAATGACATTCATTACAGAGATTGAAAAATCTACTGTTAAATTTATATGGAAACACAAGAGGCCACAAATAGCCAAGGCAATACTCAGTCAAAAGAACTATGCAGGAGGTATCACAATACCTGACTTCAAACTATATTACAAAGCAATAACAATAAAAACAGGATGGTACTGGCACAAAAACAGACATGAAGACCAGTGGAACAGAATAGAAGATCCAGATATGAAGCCACACAACTATAAGCAACTTATCTTTGACAAAGGAGCTAAAAATATACGATGGAGAAATAGCAGCCTCTTCAACAAAAACTGCTGGGAAAACTGGTTAGCAGTCTGCAAAAAACTGAAACTAGATCCATGTATATCACCCTATACCAAGATTAACTCAAAATGGATCAAGGATCTTAATATCAGACCCCAAACTCTTAAGTTGATACAAGAAAGAGTAGGAAATACTCTGGAGTTAGTAGGTATAGGTAAGAACTTTCTCAATGAAACCCCAGCAGCACAGCAACTAAGAGATAGCATAGATAAATGGGACCTCATAAAACTAAAAAGCTTCTGTTCATCAAAAGAAATGGTCTCTAAACTGAAGAGAACACCCACAGAGTGGGAGAAAATATTTGCCAACTATACATCAGGCAAAGGACTGATAACCAGAATATACAGGGAACTTAAAAAACTAAATTCTCCCAAAACTAATGAACCAATAAAGAAATGGGCACGTGAACTAAACAGAACTTTCTCAAAAGAAGAAATTCAAATGGCCAGAAAACACATGAAAAAATGCTCACCATCTCTAGCAATAAAGGAAATGCAAATTAAAACCACGCTAAGATTCCACCTCACCCCTGTTAGAATAGCCATCATTAGCAACACCACCACCAACAGGTGTTGGTGAGGATGCGGGGAAAAAGGAACCCTCTTACACTGTTGGTGGGAATGTAGACTAGTACAACCACTCTGGAAAAAAATTTGGAGGCTACTTAAAAAGCTGGACATCGATCTACCATTTGATCCAGCAATACCACTCTTGGGGATATACCCAAAAGACTGTTACTCCAGAGGCACCTGCATATCCATGTTTATTGCGGCACTATTCACAATAGCCAAGTTATGGAAACAGACAAGATGCCCCAGCACTGACGAATGGATTAAGAAAATGTAGTATCTATACACAATGGAATTTTATGCAGCCATGAAGAAGAACGAAATGTTATCATTCGCTGGTAAATGGATGGAACTGGAGAACATCATTCTGAGTGAGGTTAGCCTGGCCCAAAAGACCAAAAATCGTATGTTCTCCTTCATATGTGGACATTAGATCAAGGGCAAACACAACAAGGGGATTGGACTATGAGCACAAGATAAAAGCGAGAGCACACAAGGGAGAGATGAGGATAGGTAAGACACCTAAAAAACTAGCTAGCATTTGTTGCCCTTAACGCAGAGAAACTAAAGCAGATACCTTAAAGCAACTGAGGCCAATAGGAAAAGGGGAACAGGTACTAGAGAAAAGGTTAGATCAAAAAGAATTAACCTAGAAGGTAACACCCACGCACAGGAAATCAATGTGAGTCAATGCCCTATATATAGCTATCCTTATCTCAACCAGCAAAAACCCTTGTTCCTTCCTATTATTGCTTATACTCTCTCTACAACAAAATTAGAAATAAGGGCAAAATAGTTTCTGCTGGGTATTGGGGGAGGGAGAGGGAGGGGCAGAGCAGGTGGTAAGGGAGGGGGTGGTGGCAGTGGGGAGAAATGAACCAATCCTTGTATGCACATATGAATAATAAAAGAAAAATGAAAAAAAAACCCAAAAATTCAAACAAAAGGGCTGGGTGAAGGGTGCATGTCTCAAGTGGTGGATGGTTTGCCTAGCATGCAAGAGGCCCTGAGTTCAACCTCCACTGCACCAATAAATAAAAAAATAAATAAATAAATAAATAATCAGTGGGTGGAAGTTCCATGTGCAAAACTCCACAGAGTTTGTTCTGACTGTGGAGGTTAAATAAAAGCCTATTCACCATATAAAAAAAAAAAACAAAATGTCATACCTGGAGAACTCTGACACGATGTCCCTTGATAACCCAACCCAGCACTCCAGGAAAAGATGTTTTCTCTCTATGCTTTTTTATTCATATTCATGATAGATCAAAAGTAACAGAATTTATGTCTAACATTAGTGCAAAATAATATTAAGGTATTATTGTTAATAATAATAAAAGTGAAATATCATGTCCTCTGATGTTACAGTATTATTTTTCAAATGGGACACATTATTTTTATCTTCATAGAAATATATGCCTGTATTCGGAGAAACATGAAATTCACTCTTTTTATTTCTGATTTTGAAGAACCTATGTTCTGACAGATACACATGTGGCATCAAAAATAATCTGTTGAAAATTGAATAGATGCTTCCTTGGTGTCCAACAGTGGCTGTAATCATTGTGGCTTTACAACAGCCTGTAATTATCTGTCTTTGGCTTATTTCATTTCATGAATCTCCCACTGAACTAAAGACAAGATAAAATAATACTTCTTTGTGTGTGTTCCTTCGACACATGGGCCCTATACTTCCATTATATCATGTCTACATCAATCAGTCATTTAAAAACAGGCAGGGTTTTTCATGGTACAAAAGGAGAAAAGTGTACAGATGACAGGCACATGTAAATCTCATACCTAAGCTGAGACACATTTTAGATCTTCACATAATCCAGGCCTCAATAACATTTGAGGTTTTTATTCAACCCTGAGCCCACTATTTCCATTTGTTTGGGTTCTTTTCTAAAATAATCATGATTTTTAAAAGGTGCCATTTTCTGACTTCTCTTAGATGTTACACTTTTGTGTTGGCTGGGCGTTATTCTCCCTAATTCCATGAAGCTCTATGAGCACAGACAGGTGGAGATATTTGCACATATATTCTGCACAATTTGCTATGTTAATAACCAGTGACATGGGACAAAAATGTTGATTTTCTGGCTCCCATATCTCCTCACTCAGAAGGAATGTACAAATGTATTATTGTTCCCAATCAATTTGAAATTTCAAACTGCCAGGTTAAAGTGACAAGAAGTCAAAATAATAAGAGGATATACATGATAATGAATGATTTTTTAAAGATAGAGTCTGCAGAATAGCCCAGACTCTATTCATTAAATGGAAATCTTCCTGGTTCAATGTCACGAGTACTAGGATTACAGGCTTGTGGGATTATACCAGCTCTTGATTTTTTTAAAGTGCTAATTATAAGGATGAAAGAGTAAAATTGGTCATATATTGTGCATTTGAAATCAGATAACTATCTCCCACCAAAATTTTTGTAGAAATTTTCACTTATGTGTCATGCAGAAAGATAAAATTTATTATATAAAGTTTGTTGAAACAAGAAACTTAAAATTTCAAAAATTTTCTCTCTCAGTTAACATTGTTTATCATTTTAAGCATTTGGAATAGCTCTATGTTCTTCACAGGGAGACTTAAAACCACCACAAATGTAAACTCACATGGCATCAATAGATGCCATGATCTGCATTAGACAAATGAACTTAAGTAATGATTTTAGAGAATCTATTTAGTGAAACAGAAATCGATAATGAAAAATAAGTATTCATAGGAATATTTACTCCAATATTCATGATAATAGTTCCATTTATGGACAGCTGTTCAAAAGAATGCAATCATAGAGAGACGCCTGAAAATCCAAATGTTCAGATTTCTAAAATATGTTATATATGATGTAAATATCATTAAATATTTATATGTTATATAGGTAGTGGCTTATTATTGACATCAACACTAGTTAATATTCCTTGGACATTTTTAAATGCCAGAAAGTATTCAAAGTCTATGGTTTTCAATTCCAGTTAAAAGTGAACGCAAAAACTTCGAATGTGTATTCTCTTTATGTTACTGGGATTGATTTGAGGCCAGAATACTTGAATACTTAAGGTTATATATATTAATAAGTGAAACTGAGAATCACCATATATCATGGTAAAGCACTTCCTTACAATAATCATGTAAGGTAATTATTTATAACACCTTCTTTACAGTTGATGGGAATGACATTATTTCCTGGCATGTTTACATTATTTTCTGTACTCTTCACTATTGTAGATGTGCTTTTAGATGTGTTGGTGTGCTTTTAGATAGTAAGTGTGCTTGTAGATGAAGTAATTAACTTGGAAACCTAAATGAGAAAGTGCAAAGAATGGATTTGGCACAGAGATAAATATTGGAGGAAGAGATTTGAAATTCAAGTGTGAATACTTGTGAGCACATGAATTCAAAATACATAGAGTGAGTGGGTGGGTATTTTATTTGTTTCACATTCTAACAATTTTCTTTTCTTTTTCAAAAGGGTACTGAGCAATAAAGAAACAAAAAATGTCACACTTGTCTCAGAATTCCATCTGAAGGAACTCTCAGAGGATCCAGATCTGCAGCCCCTTCTCTTTGGACTGTTCCTGTCCATGTACCTGGTCACAGTGCTTGGGAACCTGCTTATCATCCTGGCTGTCAGCTCTGACTTCCATCTCCACACCCCCATGTACTTGTTCCTCTCCATCCTGTCCCTGGCTGATATCTGTTTCATCTCCACCACAGTCCCAAAGATGATTGTAAATATACAAACTCACAGCAGAGTCATCTCTTACGTGTGCTGCCTGACACAGATGTCTCTATTTATCATCTTTGCATGTATGAATAGTATGTTTCTGACTGTGATGGCCTATGACAGGTTCATGGCCATCTGTCACCCTCTGCATTACTCTGTGATTATGAACCCTCGATTCTGTGTCTTCTTAGTTTTGGGGTCGTTTTCCCTCAGCCTGTTTGAATCCCAGTTGCATGATATAATTTTCTTACAACTTACATGCTTTAAAGATGTGGAGATTGGTAATTTCTTCGGGCATCCTTCTCAGCTCTTAAACCTCGTTTGTACTTATGGCTTTAGCAATAGCATAATCATGTATGTAATAGGTGTCATACTTGGTGTTTTTCCCATATCCGGGATCCTTCTCTCATACTATAGAATTATTTCTTCAATTCTGAAAATTCCATCATCAGGTGGGAGGTATAAAGCCTTCTCTACATGTGGATCTCACCTGTTAGTTGTTTGCTTATTTTATGGGACAGGACTTGGAGAGTATTTTGGATCTGCTGTTTCCCATTCTTGCAGAAATAATTCAGTGGCTTCATTGATGTACACTGTGGTCACCCCTATGCTGAATCCATTTGTCTACAGCCTGAGGAGTAGGGACATTATTAGTGCTCTGAAGAAGCTTCAGAATAGAATAGTCTACCCTCAGGTTGTTTGGCATCCATTTAGAATGTAGGTATGATGGTCCCAATTCCAGTGGTTTCCATACTTGTGCCTGTACCTAATGTGCATTTTGAATTAGGAAGCTGCTGTTTATCTCTGTTCAAATCTATTGTAAAACCTGAGACTTTACTGAGAACCATTCAGTAAATGGATCTGAACTCATTGGTTGTGACTCAATAGAATGTTAGTGGAAATCTGTCAGTTTGGTAGGAGATGAAGGATACAGGATGGTGTGTCTGAAACACTGTGTCCTCCTCGTCAGTATAACCCTGTAGCTTTGGTAACCACGTTATTGGATCATAATATGGAGAACATAAGCTATGAGGATTTTAAAGTTTATGTTTTTACTTGTGGTGGGCACTAGAGATTTAATTATGATTGCTTTTCTCCCCACTGCTTCTACTTCCCTGAAAATCTCATCCAATCTTAGCCAATGTGGAAACAAGTAAGTCTCCCCTAAGCACAACAAGTGGTTTATGAAGGTAATGTTGAAGACAGGAATTGATAAGGAGTCCTAGGCTCTCAGCTATTTGCTCTATATAAATATATAAATTATTTTCAATTAACCTTCAGTAGTTAACCCTTGCTTATAAGTTCAACAATATATTTATTTTTAAACATGAAATCTACCCCAGGCTCATGTGTTAAATTCTTTTCCCAAACTGTGCTAATATTTTGGGAGGTGTTTGAAACTTTGGTAAATAGGACCAATCCGAAGGAAGTGTCTTACTGGGGGTGTTGCTTTAAAGGTTAAATCTGAACCCTGGTTCCTTCCCTTTTCTCTGTTTCCTGCCTATCCTGAGGTAAGAAACTTCTTCACTGTGAACTGTCACTACTTATTTTCACAACTATAAATAAAAGAGTTTGTGTTTTGAAGAATACCAAAATATTGTCAGCAGACTAAAATAGGATACTATATCACTAAAAATCTAAGTATCGCTTGCCATTTATGTCACAAAATGTGTAGAGTTGATATAAATATAGTTGCATGTATCAAATATATCATAGTTGAAGTCACCCCTCCATTGTACTCCTTGATACTCTCCTCTAATCATTCCTTGAATGGATTCATCAGGTATCATTAGTGATATATTGTAAGAAATTTTGTAAATGTCACAATGTGCCCCCACCCAGTATGACAATGAAAGAATTTAAAAATTGAAAAAAAAATAGTGCAATTAATACCATTGAAGTATCTGCTAAATATTTTAAAAATTGCAAGTTTTTAACATATATTTTAGTAATTTAGATTTGCAAATAACACAGAAGGAACTTTAAAAATATATTGATGTGTTTATTTTCAGATCATATAAATATTTCACATTTTGCTAAAATACATAGAAGTGAAGAAGGGATTATTACACAGGAGATTTTCCTGGATGAGGAAAATTGCAGAATCTACTGTGGACATTCATTTCCTCTTGTTATTATGTTAAAAATAATAAGTCCTTAGAGGATGAGCTGGCTAAGACAAGTTTTCTTAATTAGAAGTTCTGCACATTGAAACACCAAGGTCATGTAATCCACAATTAGCCTATTCCTCCAGCCCTTCATTTGGATAGTCCCAGACAATTTGGACCATATATTTGTCTCTTTCCACCTTGCCTGCATCTAGAATTTTCTAAACGATCTATTTCTGTACACCAAGGGGACATGGGACTGAGCCTTCTTCATGCACTAATCATGGAAGGGTGCTCTGATCTGGACTCCTTGGTCATCACTCAGCAGAGAAGCAGTTTCACTTAGTAAGTGTTGAGAAATGTTAGATGTTGGAGGGGATATTGAAAGTTTTTTTCCTTATCCCAAGGACAAACCTGAAAAAACTTATCAAGGTAGGAGGATACTAACATGTATTTTCACTTATGAAAATTGTGAAGTATATATTCCCAGTTTTGGTGGGGTTAACAGTAAATCTTATGGAGAATTTCCTTTCTACTCTCACTGCTTCTAAAGTGTAGATACCACACTCATAGCAGCAGGTAATGTTTCTCTAAAATGGTGAGGAAGAAAGGCAGACAGTAAAAATCTCATCTTTATTTGTTTTACAGATCTTTTCCAGTTCCAGGGGCTTAGCAATGACTTTTCTGTACCTTGTTTTATTTAAGATTTTCATGTCCATTGAGTTAAAAGTACCCCATTATTATTATCTCACAGAGAAAGAATGAGCACATTGCTCCTGTGTAACCTGCACTAAGTTGGTGGGAACAAATGAGGGAGGCCATGACGGCATAGCACTCTGATTATGGACACAGGACATCACCATATGGGAATATTGTCAGGTTTCCCCTTACAACACACCCCGATATTGTACTTTCTTCTTATCCAAGGAAAAGACACTTATTTTGGAGATTCGTTTTATATGGAAAGACAAAGCATTATATGCCACTAGCTATTTTCTATAGGAAGAACAGTCAAGCATCAAAGGCAAAGATAGCAGAGTGTGCACATCATAGTTCAGAACAGGATATTATTGGAACTACTCCAGGATATTCTTTTTTATTATCATATTATTGCAGTCCTAGGAGAACATTGTGAATTTACAAAAGTGTTTAAATATATCTCAGCTAAATTCACCCTCTCATCATTCTCCTCAATCCCCATTGACACCTTCCAAGAACAGTTTAAACAGGCTTCATTTTTTTCATTTTCATACATGAGGATATATTATTTCCACCATTTTCACACTACTTCCCTGTCATTGTATTCTCCCCCTTCCCCTGGTACCAACCTCCTGACAGGACCTATTTTACCCTCCTGCTTTTCATTTCTGAAAAAAAGCTTTTTTTATGTGATTACGGTTGTTTTGGGAGTTTATGACATATCCATGTATTTATGATTAGTTTCCCACATCCTTCCCTACACTTGTATTAGTTCATAATCTCAAAAGTTCTGTTTCTTGTATCCTACTCAGGAAACTGGGTGGAGGTTGAAAATCTGCATCCAATATAACTGTGATTAAGATATCTGCTTGTTTATGTTGATTGCAAACAATAAAAATTAATGCATTAGATGTAAAGTCTGAAAAAATAATTTATTTTCTTTGGAACATGGTTTTTGTACATAGCCCAGGATGACCCCAATTCACAATCTTCCTGCCTGAGCCTCCCAAGTGCTGGAATTACTGGTGTTCTCTACCACACCAGGATCTTGAAATTTAATTTTTAACCATAATGGCTCCACTTATTTCACTTATGTTAGGTTGTTAGTATCTTGGAGATTCATCATGGTTACCTGAGTTCATTTCCAGTTGAGATGGCTGCAGTCAGTACATTGCTAAAAGTATATGGGTGCTCCATATGGGGATAGTATAATGATGTTTATCTAAAACTGACCAAAATAAAATTCAGACATTATTTATAGTAGCAAGGTAAATTTCCATACCATCCAGTTATACTATTCAAGTTAAATGACTTGTGATGTGATTTTACTGTTTTCTTAATTCTTTAGCAAGAAATTTTATTTTGGTCTTTTTTGTTATTCTATGCATATATTTGGAAAGACATGCTAATGTTTTTTATTTATGATTATGCCTGTAGATATTTCTCATAATACCTGTAAAGGAGCTAGTAAAAAGTCAGAGGTAGTCTCTATACAAGGATGAATATATAAATTTTAAACCTTCTGAAACCACCATAAGAAAGGGGACTAAGATAGAAAAAAAAAGAGATGAAATGAACCAATTGGGGTTATAATACACATATACATGGAAATGTCACAAGAAAACTCCTTATGTAACTACCTTAAAAATTCAATTTTTTTCTTTTACAAATAAGAGAATATGAGGACAGAGCAGGTTGTGTCTGGAGATTGGTAGCAGTGGGAGGGGAAACAAAGTAGGGAAAGGGTGTGGGATGGTGAATGTTGTCCAAATACTGTGTACGCAAGAATGTAAATGGAAAAATGATACCTGTTGGAACCATTCCAGCAAAGGAGGTGGGGGAAGCAGGAACATGGTAAAGAAAGTGAAATTAAATTATGGTATATTTGATACATTGTAAGAACATTTGTAAATGCCACAATGTACTCCCACCCAGCACCACCATAAAAAGTTAAAAACAAAATACCACAGAACAGCAACAACAACACATTCTCTGTTAAAGGAAACATATGAACTTCCTTGGTTTTCAATTCTTGGCCATAAACAGTGTGGCTACACCTCATCTGGTGATTTACCACCCACCATTACATTCTTTTTAGGAATGTTCCATCAAATTAGAAAGAAGATGAAGTATATCTTGTTTGTAGGAATGTCATGGAATAATGACCACTGTAGCCCTGTTTAATCACAACTTCATTAATTACTGAAAAGAGACAGACATTCTCTGGATAAAAAGGGGACCCAATAAAGTTGCTATTAACCTTCATGCTGAGGCTGAGACACGGTATAGTGACTCACATAATTGCAGGCTCCAATGCCATTTGAGAACTTTGTCAGTGAGCCCAATATTTCCATCACCATGGAGTTCTTTATTTTTAAACACATCACAATCAGCGGTTTTGCCATTCTTCCCTTGGGGGACCACATGTTGTATAAGTGCAGTTATTGTCCCTATTCCATTAACAGGGGGTTTATATACATTATGCATATTTAGGTAGACGAATAACATGGAACAAAGTGTTCATTTTTTGAATCCCAATTCTGCACAATATCTCCTCTTCTGGAGCCAAAAGGAAATATTACTGTCTATTCAAGTTGAAATTTCATGGTGTGTTGTCATAAAATGATAATTGCAGGACAGGCTTTAGGGATAAAATTCATAGGAAATCTTAATATGAATATGTAGGTGACCATGACTGACTTTTATAGGTAAAACAAATGCAAGTGACTAAGAGTGAAATTGATTATGCCTTATCAATGGGAATACAGAGAACTACCCCATTCAAAATATTTTATGGAATTTCTCCCTTTTTTACATTGAGTGATGAACACAGATTTTGAAATCTTTGTCAGAACGATGAGTTTACAAGTTAAATGATATCCCTTTGTCAGTTAATTCCATTTGTAAGTTAAAGCATATGAAGTAGATGTATGAATTTCACATGTAGACATGATGGTGTAAACTGTGAAATAATATGTTTTACTTCAACAGGTGTTGTGCTCTGTATTACATAAATGAGCATGGGCACTTTTTAAATTATTTTAGGAAAATTATTTATTGATACATAAATCAGTAGTGACATGGACATGTTGACAGGAAAATCTACTCACCATATTCTTGAAAATATTTCTCTTCTTGTACAGGTATGCAAGATAGACGAATCATGCAAAGATACAAAGACCTCTAAGTCCATAAGTAAAGTTTCAGAACTCTATGAAATATTAGTTCTGAAGCAAATATTATAAAATGTTCATAGGCTATTATGGGCAGATGTGCCTATTAATAGTAATAATAGTTACATTAACCATTTTCTAAATGTAAATAAACATTTTAAGACAGTGGTCTCTTCTCTGGTTTAGAAAATGTCAAATAACATCATATACTGTTATTCTCATGATAAAGGTTTTGATCTTTGGTCATTTAAAAATACTCATAGTTAGGTACATTTCCAAATGGAATGCAAACTGCTGGCTAGCTAGTTAAAATTTAAAGCACTTTCTTATAGTAGACAATCATCATCCACATTTTACAAAATAAGGGCAATAATATTATATACATATGTGTACACATAATTTCGTTCTCCTTTTAAACATTTTTCCCATTTCAATCATTGTAATGCTTGGCGAAACATTGAGTTCCAGTATCCTTCATGTAGTGGAAGTGAAAGAATTTCATTCAGGCAGGCCGTGCATGTCCCAGGTTGTCCATCCAGATAGAGAGGCAGGGTGGAAGCACGCTGCTTAGTCTAAGGGGAAAAAAATAAATAAAAAGAAAAAGAAAAAGCGAGACATCCCTTGCATTTTATGCTAACCAAGCTGCAAGCAAATTAAGTCAGCCGGCCCACCACAGGAGTGCCAAAAGAGCCCATTCCTATCAAGCATTGAAGCCATAAGGAACGTTTTTAAAAAATTAATAGCACAACGAGGTTTGCCACATCTGCAAACTTCCTGGGAGAGTGATAGGGACTGGAGTGCTCCATTTCTCTTTGGTGGTCATCCTCCTGTTATTATTGGTAGCAGGGTCATGGACTAACTTACTTCCCAATGCCAGAGAAGACAAAATGCTGGCTTTGCATAGGGAGAGCAAATCCCAGGGCAAGACCTCCCTGGATTCTTTTACTGTCATCATGCAGATGTACAACAGAATGGATCTCTTATTAAGATTTTTGAATTATTATCAGGCAGCACCACAAGTGCACAAGGTGATCGTGGAATGGAACAATGTCAGAGAGAAGGGACCAGATGAGTTATGGAATTCTCTAAGACCACACCCTGTCCCTTTGATCTTTAAACCACAAACAGCAAACAGAATGAGAAATTGCCTCCAGGTCTTTCCTGAACTGGAAACCAGTGCAGTGTTAATGGTAGACGAAGACACACTCATTAGTGCCCAGGACCTTGTTTTTGTATTCTCAGTTTGGCACCAATTCCTTGACCATATTGTAGGAATTGTTCCTACAAAGCATGTTTCTACTTCTTCAGGCATCTATAATTATGGACGTTTTGAACTGCAGACACTGGGGTTTGGAAATGACCAGTACTCCATGGTACTGATCCCAGCCTCGTTCTTCAAGAGCAAACACTTTGAACTCTTTCAAAGACAGCCCACAGCTGTCCACACTTTGATTGATGAGACGCAAAACTGTGATGATTGTGCCATGAATTTTATCATCAACAAGCACACTGGGAAGGATTCAGGGATATTTGTGATACCTCTAAACGTTATCAGTTTGGAAAAAGAAAACAACAGCTATTCTGCGATGTGTGGCACAGAGCCAATCACTTTCTACAGAGATCTTTTTGTCTAAATAAGCTTGCTAATATCTACGATGCCCTTAAAATACTCCAACATTATGATCTCCCAGTTCGGTTTTCCCTATGCCAACCACAAAAGTAAACTGTGAAAGTAAAACAGACACAATCCTAACAGTTGCTAAGTGTTTGAGTGCTTCTCCATGCTATCTGCTTTTATTTTTAAACAATATCATGAACTGTTATCTATTCCAGAAGTCTCTATAATAGAAAAAAATACATGCATGCAGCACTTCTAGAATATAAAGTTCATATTCACTTCAAAAACCCAGATGCTGGTCTTGTGAAGATGCCTTCTTGTGAAGAGTTTGCTTCCAAGGTGACTTGACTCCTTGGTCAGCAGTTTTCCTGTTTGCATTCTGAGCCTCTTCTACAATTTCTTTGATTCCTGGCATTTGCCTTAAGGACCTATGTATAGCAAGCTGTTTCCAGGATCAGATACTCAAGAAAGGCATTTCTCAGCTTTTTCAGTTTCCTGTTGATTGTTCAGTTAAAGACTGCGGTGTAGGGAACAGCCATTCAAGGAGGGAATAGTCTCAATCCCATGTAAAAACCAAGAAAATTCATTGCTGTAATGATTTGCTGATGGCCCTTCTAACCAGAATTAATGCTACTCACCATGGTTTTGATGCAGCCGTCAGTGCTTTTATTTTTGTTGGTAAGCCTGCTGTGACTGGAGGGTAAGCTTTCATAGCTGAATGATGTCTCCTTTGCTTGATTTTTATGAGCATTTTCTGCATGGGTCACCAAAAAATGCAGCCTGTATTTCTTATGTGCAACTTTCATGTGGCAAGGGTAAATGTGTTACAGCATTTCATCACTGAGTCTCACCTTGAGGATGTACATTAATTCTTAATGTTTTGCATAAAGTATGCATTTAAGAAACATGGGTGAAAGAAGTTCTTAAAGAATGACTCTGTGGAAACTAGCAGAAATTAAACCCTGAGTATCAAAAGATCTTTATCGTTTAACATAGGTGATCTCATGGACACCGAACAGCTGTGTGGATTGCACACAGATGCTTGCATTCAGAATTTGGCTGCTTCTTTTTTTCAAAATAGAACCAAGGCACTGATCATCATGATGATATTTCAACTGGGAAAATCAGAACTGAGTAGTATCAGAGGAAGTCACATCAGTTCAAAGTTATGGTTGCCCACTTTATTACGTGAACGAGTATCTATATCCTGCCCAGTGTCTGTACGTAGTTCTTGTTCCTCTTGGCAAGGAACACTTAATTAGGCCTCTCTCTTTTCTCTTCTATTTCTCCTTTTTAAATACTGCCTTTGCATTCTCAAAATTGCAAAACTGTGAGAATAGTAGAAATAGTTATGGTTAATATTCCAAGAATGAGTTCATTATGCACTTAGTTCAGTAAATGTTATCTCTTTTCATTAGAGTGTATATGTTTCTTAATGTAATCAGATTTTAAAAAGGACTTTAAGCTTCAAAAATGACTATTTTCTGCTTTCTCCAATCTTGATAGTTTTTTTTTTGTTTTTTTGCCTCTTGGTATACCACTATCAGATAAATAAAATAAACTTTAACCATCCAGGTGTTCTCTATGTTCAAAAAAAAAAGAATTTCATCCATGTCAGCAAAAAGAGATATGGAAATCTACTTATTATAAATAAGAAAGTTGCATGTAAGTATTCAGGTTTGGGTCTTTCTTTGATGCTTTCATCTTCGACTCTAAATAAAAGGAATGTTGATTGGGTAAAAATGAAGCATATGATCAATGCTGGTATATAATATGGGATCAAGAAAAACAGAAAATGGAAATCTGTTTTACATAAGAATATTTTACTCATTTTATATGGAGTCAATATGAATAAGTCTGTATAAATTTTTAAATCAAATGTACTTCTTATCACTCATTAATTTTTAATTATTGATGGCTTCAATGAATAAAATGTTCAGTGATGGCATATATTATGCACATTTAACTACAAAACCTTGTAAAGGTTGAAATTCATTAATGCTTAGGATAGCTGTGAATATGAAATAAACACATGAATACAATGTTTAGGTCAACACCTACATGCTTTAGGGTGGGATATCAGAAAACAAAAGAATGATGAAAAATTCCTGGAAGACAAGGAGCATGTAGCAATGTGTTCTGATTAGAAATTATATCAACTTTGTGTTTTCATAATATGGTCCTTGCTACCACAGAGCCAGGATAAATAGCAAAGTCTGGAGAAGTTGTATCCTTGTCTTACAATGAAATATGGCATAATTACATACTTCTTAATTTCCTTCAATTACAATGATATTTTTCTTAAATGGGTATGAGATTATTTATTTTACATTTTTTAGATGAGTGAGTTATATATTATTTTTGGTTTATTTATTCATAGGTTCATACATTGTCTGAGTCATCTTTCCCCCTGCCCCTGCCCTCACCCTCTCCCCTTCACCATTCCTCTCTTCCAGGCAGAACCTGTTCTGCCCTCTTCTCCAATTCTGTTGAAGAGAAAACATAAGCAGTAATAAGAAAGATAGAGTTTTTGCTAGTTTGAGACAAGGATAGCTATACAGAGAGATTCCTAGCATTGCTTCCATGCACATGTGTATTACAACCTATATTGTAATACACGTGTTAAAATATGTGTAATTCTACTCTACCAGACGTCTTCATTACTTGCTGGTCACCTTCCCATAGTGACCTCTGTCAGTTTAAGACTACTGTATTAGCTCCTCTACAGTGGCACATCAAGCACTTTCAGGTTTTGGGTTTCCAAACTTTCACTATTCCTCATGTATGTGTTCTTCCCTTAGTGTGGGACCCAAGTCCAATAATATTACTGCATTTGTTTGAGGTCTTAAGTCCACATATGAGCAAGAGCACACAATTTTTGGTCTTCTGAGCCTGGCTCAGTTCCGTCCATTTACCTGCAAATGGTAAGATTTCATTCTTCTTCATGGCTGAGTAAAATTCCATTGTGTATAAATACCACATTTACATAACATTCATCAGTATTGGAGCTTCTTGGCTGTTTCCATACCATGGTTATTGTGAATAGTGCTGCAATATACATGGGTGTGCAGGTGCCTATGCAGTAACCCGAGTCAAATTCTTTTGGGTATATCCACAGGAGTGGGATTGCTGGATCATATGGCAGATCTATGTTCAGTTTTTTTAAGAAGCCTCCATATTGTTTTCCAGAGTGGTTGTACTAGCTTGCATTTACACCAGCAGTGTATGAGGGTTCCTTTTTCCCCACATCCTCTCCAACATTTGTTGGTGATGGTGTTTTTGATGATAGCAGTTCTAAGACCAGTGAGTGGAATCTTAGTGTTGTTTTGATTTGCATTTCTTTTATGGCTAGAGATGGTGAGCTTCAGGTCTGATATTAAGGTCCTTGATCCATTTTGAGTTGATACTAGTACAGGGTGATAAAAATGGATCTAGTTTCAGTTTTCTTCGGGCAGATGACCACTTTTCCCAGCAACATTTGTTGAAGAGGCTTTCTGTTTTCTATCATATGTTTTTGGCACCTTTGTCAAAAATTAGGTGGGCATAGCTGTGTGGATTAATATCTGGGTCTTCTATTTTGTTCCACTGGTCTTCATGTCTGTTTTTGTGCCAGTACCATGCTGTTTTTATTGCTATTGCTTTGTAGTATAGTTTGAAGTCAGGTAGTGTTATACCTCCATCATTGCTCTTTTTACTGAGTACTGCCTTGGCTATTCACAGTCACTTGTGTTTCCAAATGAACTTTAGAATAGGTTTTTCAATCTCTATGAGAATGTCATTGGGATTTTGATGGCAATTGCATTAAATATGTAGATTGCTTTTGGTAGTGCAGGCATTTTTACTATGTGAACTCTACCAATCTATGAGCATGGAAGATCTTTTACACCTTCTATAGTCTTCCTCTATCTCTTTCTTCAGAGGTTTGTAGTTCTCCTTGTAGAGGTCATTCACATCCTTTGTTAAGTTTACTCGTAGGTGTTTGATTTTTTTTTGAGACTATTGTAAATGGTATTGTTTTCCTATATTTTTTCTCAATTTGTTCAATGTTGATGTATAGAAAACCTAATGGTTTTTGCAAGTTGATTTTGTATCCTGCCACTTGCTGAAGTTGTTTATGGTGTGTAGGAGCTTTGGGGTTGAGATTTTGGGTCTTTAAGGTATAGAATCATGTCATCTGCAAATAGGGATATTTTGACAGTTTCTTTACCTTTTTGTATTCCTTTTATTTCTTCTTCTTGCCTAATTGCTCTGGCTAGGAATTCCAGGACTACACTGAATAGAAGTGGGAATAGTGGGCACACTTGTCTCATTCCTGATTTTAAGGGAAATGGTTTCAGTTTTTCACCACTAAGTATGATGTTGGCTGTAGGTTTGTCCTACGTAGACTTTATAATATTGAGGACCATTGTTTCTATTCCTAGTTTTCTTTTATCATGAAGTGGTGCTGAATCTTATCAAAATTTTTTTCCTGCATCTATTGAGATGATGAAGTGGTTTTTATGTTTGCTTCTATTGATGTGCTGTATTACATTTATAGATTTATGTGTGTTGAACCACTTTTGCATCCCTGGGATGAAGCCGAATTGTCATGGCAAATAATCTTTCTGATATGTTGTTGGCTTCGGTTTGCCATTATTTTATTGAGGATATTTACATTCAGGTTCATTAAGGAGATTGGCCTATAGTTCTCCTTTTTGGAGGTGTCTTTTCTGGTTTTGGTATGAGTGTAATACTGGCTTCATAGAATGAGTTAAGCAGTGTTCCTTCCCGTTCTATTTCATAGAAAAGTTTAAGGAGAGTTGGTATTTGTTCTTCTTTAAATGTTTGATAGAATTCAGCAGAGACTCTATCAGGTCCTGGACTTTTCTTTTATGGGAGGCTCTTTATTGCTGTTTCAATTTCATTTTGTGTTATAGATCTACTTAGGTTATTAATATCCTCTTGGTTCACTTTTGGATGGTCTTAAGTATGTAGAAATTTGTTTATTTCTTCAAGATTTTTTTTTTTTGTCTTTTTCTTTTTTGGTGCTGGGATCGAACCCAGGGCCTCAGGCATGCTAGGCAAGCGCTGTACCACCGAGCTACATCCCAGCCCTTCTTCAAGATTTTTAAATTAATTGGAATATAGGTTCTCAAAGTAGTCTCTGATGATTCCTTGGATTTCTGTGTTTTTTGATGTTAACTCCCCTTTTGCATTTCTGATTTTACTGATTTGGGTTTTTTCTCTCCTCATTTTATTCAGATTTGCCAGGGGTCTGTCACTGTTGTTTATTTTTTCAAAGAACCAGCTTTTGTTTACTTGGCTCTTTGTATGGTTTGTTTTTGGTCTCTAATTCATTAATTTTGGCCTTATTTTTATTATTTCTCTCTTTCTGCCAATTTGGATTTTGCTTGTTCTTGTTTTTCTAGGCTTTTTAGATGTATCATTAGGTCCTTGATTAGAAATCTTTCTGTCTTTTTAATATATACACTCATGGCTATAAACTTTCCTCTTAGGACTGCCTTTGCTGTGTCACTTCCTGGGATGTTAAAACTCCCCTTTTATCTAATCCATGACCCACTGATCATTGAACAATGTGGTGTTCAGCTTCCAATCATTTCCATATTTTCTGCTGTTGTTTTTGTTGTTGAGTTCTAGTTTAATGCATTGTGATCAGATAGAATGCATGGGATTATTTCCATTTTCTTATATTTGCTAAGGCTTGCTTTGTGCCCTAAGATATGATCAATTTTGGAGAAGGTTCCATGGACTGCTGAGAAGAATGTATTTTGTGCAGAATTTGGATGAAATATTTTGTACACATCAGCTAGGTCCATTTGAACTATGGTGAGATTTAGTTCTAGAATTACTTTATTGAGTTTTTGTTTGGATGATCTATCTATTGGTGATAGGGAAGTATTAAAGTCTCCCCCTACCAGTGTACTGGAGTCTATATGTGGTTTTAAGTCCTTTAAAGTATGTTTTATCAAATTGGGTGCATTGATGTTGGGTGCGTATAGGTTAATAATTATTATTTTCTTTTGGTGTATTTCTCCTTCTATTAGTATTGATTGTCTTTTTTAATCTCATTTGATCAATGTAAGTTTGAAGTCTACTTTAAGGTAAGTATTGCTACTCCTGCCTGTTTTTGATTTCCATTGGCTTGGTATATCTTCTTCTAGCCTTTCACCCTAAGCCAGTGTTTGTTTCTGTCAATGAGGTGGGTCTCCTATAAAGAACAGTTTATTGAATCTTCTTTTTTAATCCAGTTGGCCAAATGGTATCTTTTGATGAAGGAGTTATGTCTGTTGACATTCAGTGTTAATATTGATAGGTATGAGGTGATTACTGTCATTTAGTTGTTTTTGTTGCTTAAGGGTTTGATTGTGTGCAGCTGTATCAATGCTACTCTCTCATTCCTTGTCTTTTCCTCTCCTGTGGTTTTGTACTGCCTGATCTTTCATGGTTTTGTTTGCTTTCATCTTCTGTGTACAGAATTCCTTTGAGAAACTTTTGTAGTGGTGGCTTGGTAGTCATATATTGTTTTAGTGTCTGTTTATTGTGAAAGACTTTTATTGCTCCATCTATTTTCAATGACAGTTTTGTTGGGTAGAGTATCCTAGAGTTGTAGTTATTTTCATTCAGTACCTGGACAACCTCACTCCATGCCATTCTTGCTTTTAAGGTTTCCATAGAGAAATCTGCTGTGATTTTGGTGGTCTTGTCTTTATAAGTTATTTGTATTTTCCCCATTATAGCCTTCAATATTCTTTCTCAATTCTGTGTGTTTGTTGTTTTAATGATAATATGTTGTGGGCAGATTCTATTTTCTTCAAGTCTGTTTGGTGTCCTGGAGGCTCCCTGTATCTGAATGGGCATAAGTTTCTCGAGTTTTGGGAGATTTTCTGTTATTGTTTTATTGAATATATTATGAATGCCTTTTGCTTGGCCCTCTTCTCCTTCTTCAGTGCTCATGATTCTAAGGTTTGGTTTTTTGATGTAATCAGTGAGTTCTTGCATAATCCTTTCATAGTTCATGAGTTCTTTCACTAACAGTTCTTCAGTTTTTCATTTAATATCTACTTTATCTTCAAGTTCTGAGATTCTGTTTTCCACTTTTTGTAATCTGCTGGAGTGGCCTTCCACTGTGTTTTGTGTTTCTGTTTGATTCTTTTATCTGAGGTTTTCCATATCATGGGTCTCTTCCTCATTAATATTTTCTATTTTCATCTTTAATTCATTTATCTCTCTAATAGTGTCCTCTGGCTCTTATGAGTTCATTTATTTGTATCTCTGTCTTCTTGAATTCTTTATTTTTGTTGTCTTGAAATTTCTTGAGGTGCACATTTTGGTTAACTGCTTCTGGTATTTCTCCATGAAATTCTCAGTGATTAATTCCATGATTTCTTCTTTGAGAGTGTTTTTGTGGGCATTGATGGTTTCCTCGGTGCTGTTTATCTTTGTTTTGTTGGGGTCAGGAACTGGGTATCCATTTTCTTCACTTCTCTCTGAATCCTGTGTTAAATTATTTTTTTGAGAAGAATGGTCTCCACCCCTTTTTCTTCTTCCCATTGCTCCACTTAGTACTGTGCAACCATATTGTTGATAAGACAGTTGGTGGTTTTAGTTACCTGTTTTTTTCCCTTGATTTAATTTTTGTTCTGTGGCTGTCTTGGTTCTTAGCTAGGTTGATGTGCTATTTCTGTCCCAGGTCTCAGAGTAATTTAGTAATAACTAATTCACAGGTTCAATATTCAACCAGTAGTTTATATGCTGTATAAAAGACCCCTTGGTGGTAATATCTATAAGTAGTGGGAGTTGGAGGGTTAATGTTTGTGAGGCTAGCTATAGAAATTTGGGGAGTTGGATAGGTCACACTAAAAGGGGTGGTGGGAAGTGGGGTGTGTGAATGGGAGAAGAAGTTCAGGAGCTTCTGGTTTTTGTGGTCCTGTGTGTGTTTGGATGAATTTATGTTGTTGTAGTGGAGGGTGCTGTGTCAGAGATTGCAGGGGTTTAGGGTTTTATGAAGTTGGTATAGTGGATTGATCATCAGGTAATGAGTGTGAAGGAGGAAGGGGCAATCTGGTGACAGGTTGGGGAGAATGGGAGGGGAAAGGGAGGGCCAGGAAAAAGAGTGGGTGAGAAGGGGCAGAGCAAGTTGTTGTGAAGGAGAACAATGGACTTTAGCACAGGAGAATGAGGGAAAGTGAAGGGGCTGAGAGTGGGGATGTGAAGATGATGATGGTAAAGTTGATAGTATAGACAGAGGAAAAAATAGGAATATAAATCAAAATGGAATCCACACAATAACAAAACAAACAAAAAACTGAGGAAAACAAAGAAAGAAACAAACAGAAAACACCAGGTTAAGGAACTATAGAATTTCAGTCTTAGTTTAAGTTCTGGAGTTACTTTTCCAGCATCCAGTCCTGGAGAAGCTCTGATGTGCTCTCACCAGGCTATTTGCCTGTTTGCAGTGTTTTGTTCTTCTGTCTACCAGTTAAATTTATTTGTGAGGTGAGGTAGGTTTGCCAAATCAAGTAGGGTGGTCACAGCTATTGATTTCCCCATCTGATAGCTGTGTTCCCTTCAGCTGCAGCTGCTTGGTCAGCAACTCACCAAGTGAGGTGGGGCAGTTCAGTTTTGGGTGCAGGTCAGGTTCAGGAGATCATCTCTGTAGTCCACTACTTGCCCTGCTTTGGAGGTGACTTTTTGCTGTGTTTCTTTACTGGGATTTCCACACTGGGGGTTTATTTCTTTGCCTCACCCCTTTTCTCAGGGGCAGGTTCAGTGTTCCATCAGCCCCCTCCCTGTCCATGTGTTATGATGGTTTGCTGTTTGTTTTTTAGTCTTGTGGGGCAGTTTTGTTTTTGGTGTTGCTCACTGGCTCAGGAGATGATCTCTGTGATCCACTTCCTGCCCTGCTTTGCAGAGTAGCTTATCGTCTGCCTGCTCTCATCCTTTCCTGTGTTTGTTTACTGATAGTTTGGCACTGAGACCATCTCCTTGCACTCCCCTTTTCTATAGTGCACTTTCAGCATTTTTTCCTCTCTGCTGTTGTGCTAGATTACAGTTTGCTCTTTGTTACTCAGTTTTGTTAGGTGGGGTCAGTCTGGCCAGGGGCTGTTCTGGTTCATGTTCCCAGGGGTGGCTGGGGAAGTTCCACATGGTGCGTGATACTCACCTATTTGTTCTGTCAAATGGTTTGGAGCTGGCAGTGGTGGTTTTGGCAGGACTGGCGGCAGCAGCAGCAGTGAGAAATGGCTCCAAATTTTCTCAGTGTAATGTGGCTTGGGGAAGAATTCCCCAGGCAAGGAGTTCAGTGTGTCAAAGGTTTGATTCTGGTTGGTGCTTTATTTCCATTTGATGGAGGAAGGAAAAGAGAAGGAAAGGAAAAAGAAAAGAGGAAAGAAAAAAATCCTTGTTGGGAAGGAGGGATTCCCTGGGGCTGGAGTCACCTTAGTGGCTGTGCAGCAGGTCACAACTCTTGGGTGCAATTAGAGGCTGATTTGTGGGTCAGTCTTTGAATTTTTCCTGCACCTAGTGTGATGGGAATTATTATTTTGGCTAGAAGTCTGAGTTACCTAGGTGTGGCTCCAACTTTTCAGGGAGTTTTGGAGTCACAGATGTTAGGCTTTCTGCTTCTGCACCCTAGTTGCCACCTTGGATTCTCCAAGTGGGTTATATTTAGCTTTGATTGTGGACTTGTTATTGCTAATGCTTTTGGTCTTCCAACATGGTTTAGTTGAGTGTAATTAAATTAGGTGTTTTAGAAGGAGGTGAATAACACATAAACCATTAATGAATAAGTGTAATATGATTGGGTTTTTCCCAAATGAGAAATGTTGCTACTGTTATGTGACTCTCCAATATGACTTATTTACTTATAAGTACTTTAGTTAAAAATACATAGCGTCTTTGATGCATTTTTATTCATGTAATTTTTTCAGTAGCATTGATTTTTAGAAGGGGTATCATTAGGAAAGAAGTCAAGAATTTAACCTATATCTCAGAATTAAATTCATGGGCTTCTCAGAAGACTGTGAGAACCTTCAGCCTGTGGAAATCTTTGGCAAAGTTAGAAATGGTACATATAGATCTGCTAATGTTGTCTCTTAGGACACAGTACTTTTGTAGTTTATGGCTTTAATTTCCTTATACTTTTTACAGTAGAAAGGGATTCCAGAGGTGTAATGGGTATAGAATTTGGAGTTTTATAAATAGGTATGAATTTAGTTTATGAAGTTTCTTTATAGAAGTTGATGATACTGATGTTTGTCGCAGTCTGTGAGTATAAATAACATCACTCTGAATGTAAAAACTGTAATTAAAATGTTTGATATGATTCAAGTGTTGCTGTGTACATTTTATCAGAAGGAGTGAAAATAAAGAAATAAATGGGAGACAATAAAGTTCCCAGACTCAAATGAATACAAAATCTAACCTACTAGAACCTTTGAAACATGAGAAAGGCAGCATAAGACATGTTTATAGTTATGGGCAAAAAAATACCAAAATACTAATAATGAAATTATTAAGGGTCAAATGAAAAAGGAGTACAAATGGCTAATAAACACATGAAGAAATGACCAACACACTTAACCATAAAGGAACTGCAAATAAAAACTGAATTGATATTCCATCTCACTCCAGTCAGAATGGCTATCATCAAGTAAACAAAAATATCCCAACAAATTCTAGTGAGAATGTCACAAAAAGTGACATTCATAAACCATTTTGGTAATGGGATCTGGTGCAGCCTCTATGAAAATCAGTATCAAGGTTCATCAAAAAATCAAAAATAGAATTACCTTATGATCCTACTGTATGACCCTTGGACCTACATCCAGAAGAGTGTAAATCAACATACAAGAGAGATATCTTCAACACATATGTAATAGCACTGTAAGTCATGGCCAAGCTGTGGAATCAGCCCAGGTGCTCAAAAACAGCTGATGGATAAAGAAGATGAAGTGTATATATACAAATTGGAGAAATACTCAGTAGTAAAATATCATGAAATCATGTCATTTGTAGGAAAAGAAACAGATCTAGAGGTGATTTAATGAGATAAATAAGTCATGTTCTAAAAAACAAATATTGCATGCTTTTGCTATGTTTTGAAATTTATGACTGAAATTATAATAATAGCTATTATAATGAGACAAGAGTGTGAAACAGAGGTTACTAGGGGATGAATCAGCAGGACGTAGAAAAATGAAAGGAGATTTTATTGGGGGGTTAAAATGATTAAATTAAGTTACACACACATGTATATGAAGATAGTGTAATGAAACCCATCAAATATAATTTGGAAAGTGGAAGAATGCATACCTAAGAGAATACTATAGAGGGTATGAAAATTTTCAAATTTCACTGAATGCATTTATAGAACTATCACAATAAAATCCCCTGTTTATGTGTACTATTAATGATTCATACTAAAATCAGAACTAGCAAATAGTGGGCAAATAAAATATGTTGGATTATCTAAGTACATTTTATATTTTCAAATTCTCCTGGGCTCTCAATACTTGTGACAATTTTGTTCCTCAATACCTTCACTATTTCCTTAGTGACTGAGTGCTTTAAAACTCACAATAGCAAAATATTAATTAGCTTCCAAATATAAATTTCATATCCCATACATTGTGGAGTTGTTTCTTTTTCTGTTTACTTCCATTAAGCAGTATGACCAGAAAGAGCTGGAGAGATTTGCACAAATTCTGCATACAGGAAACACCTCACTGATATAGGAAGATCATTTTCTGAAACCATCCCTGGGTTCTGTCTCCTGTACAGGAGCAAATATAAATATCTCACATGCAAGATAAATTTTTTGCAAAACTATCACTGCTGGATTATTGCTGGATATAGTTTAGAGACATTTTTAGTGGGACATTTTAAGAAAAAGAAGATGGAAGGTGTGCATGTGCCTCCAGTGCGTGGACTTGTATTCAAACCCCACTACCACCAAAAAATACAGATGAGAAAGAATAGAAAAGTTTGCCAGGCACAATGGGTCCTCAGGGAGGCAGCAATAGGGAAGATTATGATTCAAGTCCAACATGGGCAAAACGTTAGCAAGATCTCTGTCTAAATATGTTAGCTGTGCATCTTGACATGCACGTGTGATCTCAGTTATGTAAGAGTCATTCGTTGGAGAATTATATTTTTATTGAGAAAACAAATGGACGTGAATAATAGTGAAATTGAGTGTTCATTACTTTGGAAATCAAGTAACTATCCTCCACTGCTATAATCTGTGGAAATTTGAGCTTGTATATGGATAGAAGGGCAGAAGAAAATATAAAGTCTTGTGCTCATAATGATCATTTAATGATGTCTCTCCTTCAAGTCAAATAGTCATCTATTGCATTTGAAGTTTTTGTGTGTAATTCACAAAGAGACTTAATTCTATACACATACGTGAATTTGTACATTTCACAGACAGTAGGTATTTTGTTGAATATTGTATGTGTTTTAGCCACACAGATCATTTCTTAAAAAAACTACTTGTGGACATATAAGTTAATAATGACATGAAAACTCTTAAAAATCAAAATTGTGACAGCAGTTGATTTTGAGGAAAGAATATGTAGGAAAACATTGTCATGTGGAAATTCTAAGAACTCAAATTTCATAGAATATTTCATATCTCATTAAATATTTATAATGCAAAAAAATAGTATCAGATGCTTATATTATCCATTTCATACGCAGTTTTATTGAAAATGAGAGGTAACATTAATGAACCACTTACAAATACAGGAAATATTCAAAGTCAGTCTTTCTCAATTTGTGTATAAGTAACAGCCACCAAGAACTTCACCTGCAGATAAGCTGATTAAAATTATGAATCATTTTTAAATGCCAGGGAATATTCAAATTTAAGGTTATCAAATTTGTTGTAAGAAAGAGTCACTAAGAAATTTATCTGCAGATCAGCTGATTAAGCTGGATTTGCTCTTAGGCTAGAGTGTCAGAATATTTTAAAATATTCCCTCGATTAATGTTGCTGAAAAATATGGGCTTACAAAAATTAAAGAATTTGTTTTTGCTGTGCTATGAATCCAACTTGAGGCCTTGCCCATGCCAGGCAAGTTCTCTACAACTGAGCCATACCCTAAAGCCCAGAAAAAATTTAAAGCTTCTTAAAATAGCTGTACAAGTGGAGAATTATTGATGCCTTCTTGCAAATGATGAACTTCGAGGAGTGCTTACATTATCTCCTGTGCTTCCCTCTTTTTCTTTCCTTCCCAATGACATCATTGCAAGAAATGATGAAATTAAGAACCCCATTGTTTTCACATAGCCAAAATCAGAGAATTTAAATCAGTGTTTCTGGGAGGGTTTTCATTAAAATCTATTACCTGGGGCAAAGAACAGTGGGAATCAAACCTGGGTTTTGGAGTTGTCCATGATGCTGACATCCTCTTCTGTAACTGAGATGGTTATGATCAACTAAACATCCTGACATTTTGGTACTACAAAATAAAAATCAAGAAAAATAAAAATAGTACACCTATATGTTCACAACACCTAGATTATTGATTTTATATGAGGCTTGCATGATAAACCAGTATATTATAAAACGTGTCAAAAAGTATGATTTCCCTACCTTTTCACAATCTTATTTTAGTTTTGGATGAGCATCTTTTAATAATATGAAGGAATTTCCTTGTGATAGCTCCATACATGACTTTATTTCTTTTTAATCATTGACTTTTGTGATTTGCATTAATGCCACATTTTGATAGTGATGTCACTGATGCACATAAGATTATGTGCATTAGCTAAACAATATTGATAAAATCCTACTAAGGCCAAAAATAAGAATTATGTATTAAATATTTATTTAATAACAAATGAAAGCAGTCAGTTGATACTTTCTGTGATTGAGGATAGTAACTAAGAAAATATAAGCAGAAGAACTGAGTCTAATGGAACTTTCTTCAGCTGTTCAAAGCGGGAGCAGAAACTGTAGACCTCAAACCATCATTACATAAATTTTGTAAGATTATGGAAATAAAGACACAAAAGATTTTCTGTGATTATAACACATGAAAACAACATCAACACCAAGATTAAGTGAATCAAATGTGAAAACATGATGGATTTATGGGTGTTTTAATACATTATTCATGGATTTAATGATGGTTAATATTCTCAATTAAATTATTTACTGTACCAACAAGAGCAACAAAAAGAGAACCAGAACTTGAGCAGCAATTTATTTTTATAAAGGAATTTAGAAAACCAAGAATGAGTAAAAATTCCTTGGAGAAAAATGTCAGAAATGTGTATTCTCTGATCATGAAACGTGTACTTTAGTGCTCAGAAAATGCCATGCTAACTTTGCAGAGGTTCTGTGACTATTCTACACTAGAGATAACAGAACTCTATTAATTCACACAATCTCAAACCATAAACTAAAATGTTACACGTTTCCTTCTCTCAGGTCATGCCATTCGTCAGTAAAAGCGTCTGAACTAGATGCATGTGTTTGGAGACAAAAGACCACTTGATAATGTGAACTAATTTATTTGGAGGTCAATAGATGTTGTGTTTTCTAGAAAATAAATGAACTGTAAGCACTTTTTAAGTAAGTTATTTTGGAAGAAACTGGTTTTGGAGATGGGATCACCTACAGTGTTTGAGAATTCAAATTCTTTAGGTAAAAGTTCAGCTCTCTATAACATTAATTCTGATGCAAATATCAAATGTTCATCTGCTTACATGGGGTGTTGCCATTATTGACTGGGATAATAGTTAATACTTATGGAAAATTATCTAAATGTAAAGAAATATTGTAAGACCATGGTTCTCAAATCTGATTAAAAGGGGGATAAAAACTTCAATTGCTGTTATTCTGTTGATACTTGGGTCAGGGCTTGTGGATATATTCAAATATACATAGGTACATATATTTATTAATGAGATCAAAACCACTGGTTACTTAATTGAAATATTTAATGTACTTTATTGAAACAAAAATATAAGCTAGGTAATCATAAACCCTATTTTACAGATGAGGGGGAATAATGGTACTTACACCTGTGTATAAATTATTTATTCTTCTTCTGTTGCATTTTTACCAATTTAATTATTGTAAGATGACAAAATAATGATTGCCAGTCTCTTGTAGTGGAAGCAAGATATGTGTACTCCTTGTAAGGAAAGATGGATGTAAAAATATTAGAAATAACAAAGTGGGTCACCGTCCTGAGGTTTGTGTCTTTCCAGGAAGTTAAAGTCTTTAACTGCAAATAAGAGGAATTTTGATCAGGGAAACATTGAATCCTATGACAATGCTGACATGAAGCAAGAGATTAAGAGAAAGGAAAAATGAAAATCTGTATTACATATAAGATATTATATTATTTTACTGATATTATATGTAGTCAATGGAAATAAGCCTGTATATATATATGCTTATTAAAAATTAAAAGTATTTGTATTCATTGATTAGTTTTTAGTCTTTGACAGGTGCTGTGAACAATCATGCCACATTTGTGTTTAGTGATATCATACAATTGCATGTACCTAATTACAAAACCTTCTATAAATTTGAGGTTCATTACTAATAAGGATAGTTGTGTCTTACCAAATAAACACATCAAAACAATGCTTGGGTCAGCATCTTTTAAGGAGAGATATTCAGAAAACCTAAATATTTTGAAAAATTCCTGAGACATGTCATAACACAACTAATTCAGATTAAAAGTCATATCAATTTTAGTTTGGTGTATAGACACTGCAACCATTTCTCTTATGTAATGTTGGTAAATATTCTATGCCTAGAAAAATTGTATTATTTTCTTAGGATAAAATATGGCATAATTATGAACTTCTTAATTTCCTTCAGTTAGATTGAAAGAAATGGGTATGGGGCTGTTTATTCTACATTTTGTCTTTAAAAAGCAGTTGTATTTTACTGTGATCATAAACTTGACATGTCCAATGTGCTCATTCTTCCAATGTTGCTCAGTTCAGTGTCTCTTAATTTGGTGTTTATAGATGGAGGTGAATAACACAGAAATCATTAATGAAAGAGTTTTAAGACTGGGTTTTTCCCAACTGAGAAATGATGCTATATGTGTAGCAAATGGAGTACTTGTATTCAAGATATGTAGACTCCTGGATGCATTTTTATTTGTTTTATTTCCTTAATTTTTTCTCTTTCTAAAGGAAACTGAGCAATATAGAAGCAAAAAAAAAATCTAACACATCCCTCAGAATTCCATCTCTTGGGACTCTCAGGGAAGCTGACCTTCTTCCTGTCCTGTATGGGTGGTCCTGTCCATGTACCTGGTCACTATGCTTGGGAATCTGCTCATCATGCCTGGTTTGTGGCTATCTGTCTCCCTCTACATTGTCCTGTCATTATGAACCCCCATATTTGTGTTTTCTAAGTTTTGTGTCTTTTTTACTGAGCCTGTTTGAATCTCAGCTGCACAATTTATCTTCCAATCTCCCTGCTGAAAGTATGTGGAAATTGCTAATTTTCTTGTCATCTTTCCCAGCTCCTTAGCCTTCTTCGTGCTTTTAACTTTGGTAATAATGCTGTTGTGTATTTTGTTGCTGTCATACTTGGTGTTTTTCCCATCTAGCGATTGTTGGGTCATACTACAAAATTATTTCCTGTACTATGAAAATCTTATCATCTAGTGGGATGTATAAAAACTTTTCCACTTGTAGGTCACCCCTGTTGTTTATTTATTCTTTGGAACTGCCCTTAGAGATTACTTTGATTCAGCTGTTTTCCATTCTTCTGGAAACCATGTGGTATTCTCATTTATGTATTGTGTAGTGACCCCCATGTTGAATCTTTTCATCTATATCCTGAGAAATAGGGACATTAGCAGTGCCCTGAAGAAGCTCTATAGGAGGATATTTGTATCTCAGGTCTTGTGACTTCCATAAGTACATCATTTGGAAAAGTTACAAAACCTGAACACCAGTAGCTACAAATACTTTCTCTTTGGTTACATTAATTTTGAAGGTTATGGCTTTCTTCATTATTTTTACAGAAGAAAAGTGTTTTATTACCAGGTTGGTGACTGGAAAATTTGGAAATTTTTAAAGGGGTATATAGTTTTGATTCACAAATTTCAACAATTTCTAGAGATTGATGTTAGCTACAAAATGTGAATGTAAATATTTTCCAAACTGCTATTGAAAGTGTTTGATATCATACATGTGCTATAATTTGTTCTTTACTATAAAAATGTTAATAAAAAGCTGATCAAACTGTAAAAAAAAGTAAGAAATCAGAAGATTGAATAGTAGTATATTACCTTCTTCATGTGTAGAGGACAAACACAAAAAGTTTTGTGTAATTTTCTTTAATTCTTTCTGTATTATTCTTATGTTAAGGATAACATGAATCAGTTTCTCTATGACCTCATTGCATTCCAAGGTCCTATAATAATCAATAATTAGCTTCATTTTCTGCTCTTCACTTTCATCATTACAGTCCACATGAAACAAACTTTTGTTCCACCTCCATGGTTGTCTCTGTCCATAGCTTCTAGGTCACATTTTACATATCAATCTTCAGTATGGACACCCTGAGGTAGTTGATAGGTGTTCTATCCATAGCATTGAACGTGACTCAGAAGAGATAAGGTACCAGCCAGCAAATGCAGAGGGAAGAAAGAATGGAGGCAGGAGAATTGAAATCTTCTCTCCTTATCATGAGACATGGAAGTTTTGGACTTAAAATGAGAAGCTACCAGTATGAAACTCTCTGTGTCTATGAATATGAAGTGTTTCTAGTTGGTTGTCAATGATTCCCAAAACTTTTCATTCAAAATTTTGTCTTTCTTTCATACTTTTACACCATACTATTGACATTACATCCACAATGGTGGAACATGCAGGTTTGAAATCTGTTTCTACTCAGTCAAAGAACATTATACTGATTATGAGGTTGGTAGTAACCAGGTCAATGTGGTTCCTGATGTTGGGGGAGTTTTAAATGCCAGCATGTGATTTCACTGTTCCATACGATTTGCATCATTTCTTCTGCACAATCTTTCCCAAGTTTAAGTTCTTATATTGTCGTTTCTAGAAATTGAGCTCAAATTTTCCTGTAATTAATATCAATTGTGTAGAAGAGTGAATAGGTATTTCAATTAATCTGAATCTAGTCAGGAAAATTCTATCATATAGTCAATTTGGCAACTCCAGGAAACAATTCAATCTGTTGTCTCTACCACTCACTGGGTTCTTGCCTTGGAGAGTTCAAGGTGGATCAGGGAAAGCAATCTCAACTGCCTGAAGGATATCTTAGATTAAAGTCAAAGGTTACAAACAGTGAAGTGTACAGTGATGAAAAATTATTTCATTTTTGTTAAATAATCAATTTCTTTCTTTTTATATTTTCATAGAAATATACAAAGTACCTCAACAATATTTATCATCTGTCACCATTTTCATTCTCCTCCCATCACTCAGTGGTACCCATCACTAATCAGACCCGGTTTAACTTCCTGGTTCTTCATTTTTAATTACATATAAATTGTTTAAAGGGGTTCTGCCTCATTATTTCACACAGGAATATATTACACTTTAATCAGATTAACTCCCTCTATTATTCCCTATCTCTCTGTCTCCCTTGACTCCCTATTATTCAACAGCATGCAGTATATTTTGTTAATACACAGATGTAACATATTTCAATATTATTCACTCTAACATTTTCTATTCCTCTCCTGTCTCCTACTAGTCTCTTCATATATATAGACATGTTTTATCTATATATATGAATATCTGTTCATGTATGTATTTATGTATGTATTAGTCTTTTAAGTCTTATGTCCACATAGGAGGGAAGACATGTAACATTTTTCCTTCTGGAAAAGTGACTTACTTCACTTCGCATAATGATCTTCACTCCTATTTATTTCATTCTTCCTTATGGTTGAATAATACCCCATTGTGTATATACACCGCATTTTCTTTTTCCATTCACCTTTTGATGGGAACCTATGCTGAACCTGTAACTTGGCAAATAAAGAAGAGTGCTATAATAAACATGTTTGTAAAAGTATCTTTATTGTATTGTATCCCTTCAGGTATAAGCCCAAGAGTGGTATAACAGGATAGTATGGTAGTTCGATTTTAGTTTTCTTTTTGAGGAACAGCCATATTGATTTCCATAGAGGCTATATTAATTTTCATTTCAAGCAAAAGTGTATAAGTGTTCCTTTTCTCGCTGCAACTTTTCTGATATTTACTGTTGTTTATTTCTTTATGATAGCCACTCTGACAGGTGCAATATGAAATCTTAGTGTTATTTTGATTTGGTGTACTTTATGGCTAAGAATTTTGACCAATTATTCAAGTATTTATTTGACATTTGCATTTCTTTTGAGAATTGTCTGTACATTCAATTTGTTCATTACTGACTGTATTACTTGTTTTTTGTGGTTTAATTTTTTAAGCTCCTTATATATTATGAGTATTATTCACTCATCAGATTAGAAGATTTCAAATATTTTGTCCCATTCAATCGGTGTATTCCCAATAGTGATTGTTTCTTTAGTATTCTGAATCTTTTGTGTTTGATACAATTCCATTTAGCATTTTTCCCTTATTTCCTGATCCCTATTCAGAAAAACATTACTGAGAGAGCCACAATGGCAATAACAGTACAGAAGCAGATAGCCCGAGCTCTGACTCCAAAACCTCACTGAGATGCTGGAGCCACACTTGGTGGAAATAAAGCACCAACCAGAATCAAACCTTCAATGTCCTGAACTTCTAGTCTGTGAAAGCTACCCCACAACTGATTACACTGAGAAATCCTGAGAGCTGCCTCTGCCACTGCAGCTGCTGCCCTTGGCTTTAAACCTGCCTCCAAGATATTCTACAGACCAAAGAGGTGAGTGCCATGCATCACGCAGAATTCCCTCAGCCACCCCCAGGATAAACCAACACAGCCCCTTGTCAGACTGACCACCCCCCCTGAAAAAAAAACTGAGCAACAGTGAACTGTAATCTAGCATAACAGCAATGAAACAGGAACACTGCAAGTGCACCAGAGAAGGAGGAGCAAGGAGTTTATATCAGCATGAACTATCCGTAAACAACTGCTGGAAAGACAGGAAGGAGAGAGTGGGTGTGTGATAAGCCACTCCCTAAAGCAAGGCAGGTAGTGGATCATAGAGCTCATTTCCTGAGCCAGTGAGCAGCACCCAAAGTCTGACTGCCCCACAAAATTGAAAAACAAACAGTGAACCATCATAACACACTGACAATAGTGGGAGAGCTGATGGGACACTGACCCTGATCCATAGAAATTGGGTGGGGCAAAGAAATAAGCCCCCAGCATGGAAATCCTAGTAAATGAGCACAGTGAAAAGCCACCTCCAGAGCAGGACAACCAGTGTACTACGGAGCTGATTTCCTGAACCTGAGTGCAGCACTCAAAATAAAACTGTCACACCTGGAGGAGGATCTGACCAAGAAGCCTTAGCTGAAAGGTAACACAGTTATCAGATGAGGAAATTAATATCCCTGACCACCCTCCATGATCTGGCAAAGCTACCTCACCTCACAATTTCAACCCATCTAGTAGAGAGAAGAACAAAACATTACTCACAAGCCAACCACCTGGTGAGACCAAATCAGAACTTCTGCTTATATGCCAATACCAGGACTGGATGCTGGAGGAGTAACTCCAGAACTGAAACAAGACTGAAATTCTTTTGTTCCTAAACCTGGTGTTTTTCCTTTTTGTTTGTTTGTTTGTTTTTGTTTTTTTGTTCATTTTTCCCATTCATTTCTTTGTTTGTTCTTGTTTGTTCGAGTATTGTGGGTTTTCTATGTTTGTTTTTATTCCTATTATCTTTTTTTCTTTTTCTATACTATCAACTTTACCATCATCATCTTCTCATCCTTACTCTCATCTCCTTCACTCTCCCTCATTCTCCTGTGCTAAAATCCATTGCTCCCCTCCCCAACAACTCATTCTGCCTCTTCTAAATCACTCTCCTTCCCCAACCCTCACCTTCCCCTCCCATTCATCCCCAGCCTGTCACCAGACTACCCAGACCTCCTACACACTCATAACTCACTGACCAACCTACTTGCACAACCCCAAACCCTTGTAATCCCTAACACAAGCAACCTCTACTACAACAACAGAAATAGACTCAGACACACACAATGACCACAAAAGCAGCAGCCCCCCCACACTGCTTCCCCCACTCACCCAACCACTTCCCACCTCTCCCTTTGGTGCCACCCTATCTAATTCCCCAAATTTCTATAGCTAGCCTTACAAACATTAAACCCCCAACTCCCACTGCTTATAGATATTAGCAACAATGGGTCTTCTATATAACATTTAAACTACTTGTTGGGTATTAAATGTATGAATTAGTTATTACTAAATTACTCCCAGACCAGGGACATAAACAGCACATCAACTTAGCTGAAAAACCAAGACAGCCACAAAACAAATATTAAATAAAGGGAAAGAAAACAGGTGATTGAAAACACAAACTAGCCTATCAAGAACATAGCTGGACAGTACCAAGTGGAGTTATGGGAAGATGAAAAAGCGATGGAACCTATTCTCCCCCCAAAAAATAATTTAATACAGGATTCTGAGGGAAATGAAGAAAACAGATACCCAGTTCTGGACTCCAACAAAACCAAGATAAATGATACCAAGGAACCCAATGAAGTCCACAAAAACGACCTTGAAGAAATCCTGCAAATAATCACTGAGAATTTCATGGAGATGATACTAGACATGGTTAACCAAAACATACAGGAGGCATTCAAGAAATTTCAAGACCCCCCAAAAAAAAAAGAATATGAGAAGTCACAGAAACAAATAAATAAACTCACAGTAACCCTAAATAAACACCAGAGTGCAATAGAAAACAGCATAAATAGAGAGATAAGTGAATTAAAGGTGAAAATAGACAATATTAAAGAGGAAGTGGCTCATGACATGGAAAACCTCAGAAAAAATGTAACAGAAGCACAAAACACAGTGGAAGGCCACTCCAGCTGACTATAACAAGCAGAAGACAGAATCTCAGAACTTGAAGATAAAATAGAATTTAAAGCAAAAACTGAAGAACTGTTAGTCAAACAACTCAAGACCTGTGAAAGGAATATGCAAGTACTTACCGACTCCATCAAAAGACATAATCTGAGAGTTATGGGCATTGAAGAAGGAGAAGAGGTCCATGCAAAAGGGATTAATAATATATTCAATAAAAAAAACAGAAAATTTCCAAATCTAGAGAAAGTCATGCCCATTCACGTACAAGAAGTCTCCAGGGCACCAAACAGAAGTGACCAAAATAGAACTTCCCTAGGTCATATTATCATTAAAACAAAAAGCACAGAGATCAGAGAAAGAATATTGAAGGCTATAAGAGAGAAAAAACAAATAACATATAAAGGTAACCCCATCAAAATCACAGCAGATTTCTCAACAGAAACCCTAAAAGCAAGAAGGGTATGGATAAGGTCTTCTGGGCACTGAATGAAAGTAACTTCAACCTTAGGATACTCTACCCAGCAAAACTATCATTCAAAATTGATGGAGCAGTAAAAGTCTTCCATGATAAACAGAAACTAAAACAGTATATGACCACCAAGCCACCACTACAATAGTTTCTCCAAAGAATTTCTGAACACAGAAGATGAAAGCAAACAAAACCAAAAAAAAAAAGGACAGGCAGTATCAAACCACAGGAGAAGTAAAGACAAGGAATCAGACAGTAACATTGATTCAGCTGCACACAATAAAACACTTAAACAACAAAACCATCTAAGTTTTGTTGTTTAACCTATCAATATTAACACTGAATGTCAATGGACGTAAATCCCGCATAAAAAGACACCATTTGGCAAACTGGATTAAAGATGAAGATCCAACAATCTGTTGTTTACAGGAGACCCACCTCATTGACAGAAACAAACACTGAATTAGGGTAAAAGACTGGAAAATTTACCAAGCCAATGGCCCTTAAAAACAGGCAGGAAGAGCAATACTTATCTCAGACAAAGTAGACTCCAAACTTACATTGATCAAATAAGATAAAGAAGGACAGTCCATAGTAATAAAAGGAGAAATAGACTAACAGAAAATAACAGTTATCAACCTATTTGCACCCAAAGTCATTGTACCCAATTTCATCAAATATACTCCAAAAGTCTTAAAAGCACATATAGACTCCAACACAGTGTAGTTGGAGACATTAATACCCCCCATCACCAATAGATAGGTCATCCAAACAAAAAAAATCAATAAATTCTAGAACTAAATCACACCACAGATTAAAAGGACCTAACTGATATCTAAAGAGTATTTCATTCAATCCAACATCTGCACAATATACATTCTTCTCAGCATCCCATTGAACGTTCTCCAAAATAGAAAATATCTTAGGGCACAAAGCAAACCTCAACAAATGTAAGAAAACAGTAATTATTTTGTGCATTCTATCTGATCACAATGCATTAAAAGTGGAACTCAACTACAAAAACACAGGTGAAAATGCACAAACAATTGGAAACTGAAATCACATTACTCAATGATAAGTGGGTCATTGATAAATAAAAGCAGAAATTAAAAGGTTCCTGGAAGTTAGTGAAAAAGAAAACACAACCTACCAAAACCAATGTGACACAACAAAGGCAGTCCTAAGAGGAAAATTTATAGCCATGAGTGCATATATTAAAAGGTCAGAAAGATCTCAAATAAATGATTTAATGATACATCTCAAAATCCTAGAACATCCTAGACATTTCTCCCTCCTGCCCACCACCCCCACCCCAACCTCCACCCCCTCCAACTCCTTCCCTTTCCCTCCCACCCCCTCAATACCCAGCATAAACTATTTTGCCCTTATCTATAATTTTGTTGAAGAGAGAGTATAGGCAATAATAGGAAGGAACAAGTGTTCCTGGTTGAGATAAGGATAGCTATACAGGGAGTTGACTCACATTAATTTCCTGTACATGTGTGTTGCCTTCTAGGTTAATTCTTTTTGATCTAACCTTTTCTCTAGTTCCTGGTCCCCTTTTCCTATTGGCTCAGTTGCTTTTAAGGTATCTGCTTTAGTTTCTCTGCCTTAAGGGCAACAAATGCTAGCTAGTTTTTTAGGTGTCTTACCTATCCTCACCCCTCCCTTGTGTGCTCTCACTTTTATCATGTGCTCAAAGTCCAATCCCCTTGTTGTGTTTGCCCTTGATCTAATGTCCGCATATGAGGGAGAACATATGATTTTTGGTCTTTTGGGCCAGGCTAACCTTACTCAGAATGATGTTCTCCAATTCCATCCATTTACCAGTAAATGATAACATTTCATTCTTCTTCATGGCTGATATGCAGACTTTAGAACTAAAACAAATGCAGTAATATTATTGGACGTGGGTCACATGCTAAGGGGGGAACACACATGAGGAATAGGGAAAGGTAGGAAACCAAAAAGTTGAGTGTTTGATGTGTCCACTGTAGAGGAGTTAATGTAGTAACCTTAAAACGACAGAGGTCACTATGGGAAGGTGACCAGGAAGTAGTGAAGAGGTATGGTAGAGATGAATCAACTTGGGTTGTAATTCACTTGTGCATGGAAGCAATGCTTAGAATCTGTCTGTATAGCTATCCTTATCTCAGCTAGCAAAAACTCTTGCCTTTCTTATTATTGCTTATGTCTTCTCTTCAACAAAACTGAAGAAAAGGGCAGAACATGTTCTGCCTGGAAGCGAGGTTGGTGGGTGGGAGTTGGAGGGGGTGGGGGTTGGGGTGGTGGGCAGGAGGGAGAAATGTCCCAAACAGTGTAAGCACATATGAATAAATGAATAAAAAATTAAAAAAGAAAAGCATTCCCTATGCCTATCACTTTATTGTTTTTCCTATGTTTTTTGGTAGTAGTTTCAAGTCTTACATTGATCATTGAATCAGTTTGAATTGTATTCTATACAGGGTAGAGATAGGGATCTAGCTTCAGTGTTCCACATGTGTGTACCCAATTTTACCAGTACCATTTATTGAAGAGAGTACCTTTTATCCAATGTATATTTTTCACAGCTTTGTTGAAAATCAAATTAGTATAGCTTCTTGGGCTTGTTTTGGTGTCCTCTATTTGATTTCTTTGATATATATGTCTGTGTTTGTGCAAGTACCATGTTGTTGTTGTTATTATGGCTCTCTACAAGTACTTGATATCAGATCTTTTAATAGCTTCAACACTACTCTTTTTGCTCAGAAATTCTTTAGGTATTTAGGGACCTTAAGCAGCCAATAATACCTGTAAAGATGTTCAGTTAGTCATGCACAGATGTAAAAAATCCTAAAAGGGATACTACTTCACTTCTAATAGAGGATAACGCTTTTACTGAACTCAAGATTGCTAAGTTTTGGCAATGATGTGAACTAGATGAAACTTTATGAGTGAGAGTATAACATGTATTTGCTGTTCTGAAAAAGATAAACATAAAGTGATAATGTGTCACAGTAGTCTCATTCCTACATATATTATGGTAACTATTAAGAATAACTGCAAATTCTCTGCTTGAGAACTGGGTGAGTGTGCCAATATTAGCACATTAGGACAAATTCTGATTCAATGAATGAGAGGAGTTGGTGTAGAAAAGGAGAAACTATATTGTGAAGAAAAGACTACCTTCTGAGAAAAAGAAAGAGATGAGCATTAGGAACCACAGATCAGACAGGTGGACAGCTGAAGGCATGGAAAAACAGAAATCTGACAGAATAAAACAGAAAACAATCTGTAACTCCATCCAGGCTCATTCTCTAGGAATGAGGGGGACCTGAATGCACAACCACGAGGAAATGCATACAGTTCTTGTGACAAATTGGCAACTGTAGTCACAAGATAAGCCCACACTTCCTGCATGTCTTAAATATAGTTTGAAAATTTGTGTGACTGTCACTGCTCCAGTACAGTAGAGTATCCTTGGAAAAGAAAGACATTTGGTTCTTCTCATTATGGGAAGCTTGAGCAAAGCACCATCATGAGTGGGAGCATAATTTTTGAGACTGAGCTACTCTGAGTATTTGACAAGAAACAAACAAGGCTCATGCCATCATAGGACACCCTGCCTCAGTATCTGGGTAGGGGATGGAAGCAAAAGGTAGAGGTGGACAGGTCTGACACTGATGTGTTGAAATGTCTGAGCATCAAGGAAACTCAAGCAGTAATTGACTTTTTGTTTAGTGGCAACATGCTCTAGGGTGAGGAGAAAATCCACTTGCCTAGGTTCTGTGGGGAACTGAATACCAAGCACCAGACTGCTAAGCCTCAAATAGCTGTCTTCCAGATACCTGTGTGTGCTGAGCTTATGTCTGTTGAATGACATTATTTACCAATCCTTGTCCCACAACAGTGTGGAGATTTTCTGATCTGGGTCTTCAAGGTCTGAGACTGGTCTCCAGGAACTGCTTCCAAATTGCATGTGTTTGCATCCTTAGACTGGATAGCACCCAGACTGGGCCTGATGAAGCATTTGCTTTACCAAGCTTCAGCCTTTCTGCATGTGGGGAACTCTCTTTCTGCACTGAGATGAGCCTCTGGGAGCTGCCTGTTGGTTGAATGTGTTTGTGTCCAGGTGTGACTGGTAACTCTGAGCCCAGGACTCGTGGATCATGTGATTCTCACAAGGATCCACACTCCAACAAGATAAAGATCTGCTGGGAGGGTGCTGGTTGCATTTAGTACAGCAGTAAATGTGTCAGAGTTCTTCAGTTCTCCCCCTTCTATTCAGAAGTCAGCGGTATGCTTGCCCATCCCACTCACTGACACATTTGGGAAGTAGTCCTAGACTCTGATACTTGATGCCCCTTGTAGCATAAAATAGAGGGTTTTGAAGCAGGTGGAAACCTGCTAAACCCAAAGGTTTCACACCTACTTGTGTAAGGCAGCAGTTCCTGGTCACAAGGAAGGTTATCTCCAAATGTGAAAGCAGTCTGGAAGTGGACAACCAGACCTGTGACCAGGACACATTTAGCAACAACCTATACAAAACAATAAGTCTCTCTTGTTACTTTTCCTCTATCTAAGTGGTGCAGGGAGTCAAGGTTTGGCCAGACCATGGGAGAACTGTTTTACTACTAAACTGGCCTCAATCTAGTGGTGACACACTGAAATTCTATCCTGGCACTACATGGTCCTGCTAAACCTTAAGAATACTTCAACTAAAAGACAACATGTTAAATTTTTTTGATGTCATTATCAGTAGGATTGTTTTCCTGAATTTTATGTCAGACTGTTTATTGTTGGTTTATAGAACAGCTACTGATTTTTCTATATTGATTTTAATTCCTGCTACTCTGTTGAAAGCATTTATCAGATCTAATAATTTTTTTCATGGAGTCTTTAGGGTCCTTTAAGTATGGGCTCCTATCATCTGTAAAAACCAATAGTTTGACTTTTTCAGTAAGGGTTTACATTCCGGTGACTTTTTTCTCTTGCTTTCTTGTCCTGTTTAGGAATTCAAGTGCTATACTGAGTAAGAGTGGAGAGACTGGATACCCTTTTCTCATTGTTGACTCTGAGTAAATGGTGTCAGTATTGCCACATTTAGTTTGATGGCAGCTATAGAATTTTATATCTAGGCTTTATTATATTCACAGTTTCTTCAAAGTTTTTACCATGAGGGGATGATGAAATTTGCAAACACATTTTCTGCATCTATTGAAATGATCATGTGATTTTTGCTGCTAGTTCTGTCTAAAAGAGGCAGGCTGAATTAGGGACTCAGCACGAAAAATCCTTACATCCTATATTAACCATGCTTCAGCTCAGGAACCACCCTCAGCTGGCTGGGAACTGCATAGTTCCCTCCCTAAACACTAACCATTAGATGGGAATCTTCTTATTCTCCCCTTCCCATAGGTTATCATAGGTTTTAAAATCACTTCAAAGCAGAAACAAACTCTCTTAGCTTCTTGATTCTACCTGGGCCCCACCATGTGGTCTTTGTATTTCCCTTCCCTAACTTTTAATATATTCAATTTACACCCACATGTCTTGCTGTGGATTCTTTCCCAGGGGAAGAATTATAAGTCTTTTGATCTCAGACTGAACCAGCACCTTTAGAATTCTTCGTGAAGCCAGCCAAGGAGTTAAAAAAAGGTAAAAAGCCATATATATTTATTTGTTCTGTTCTAACTGATACCTCCCTGTCCTCTGGCCCTATGCCACTTCCACATCAGCATCTCACCCAGAACATGCTTCTGGGAGATTCTGAAATTACTTTATTAGACTGGGTCTATGTGGCTCAAGGAGTGCAGGCCTACATGCACCCATAAGCCATCACTGTGGCTGTGTCCTGGTAGACACTCAGCTGGGAAGTGTAGCATTAGAGGGGTGGTCAGTGCCACATGTGGACAGGTTGGTCAGGACTTAGTTTTCCAGCTATAGTGGTGGCTGACTTTTCCAGTGGCTGCCACATATCTGCCTCTCCCTCTCTTTCTCCCCTTCTCCCTTCTCTCTGCTCCCTTTCAAATTCCCAGGCCCAGGCAGCCACATGGGGCAGGAAGCATACTAGAAATAGGTGGCCTAGCCATGGTGTCATTTCCTCAGCCCATCCCCCACCTGTGCTATGGGTGTTTCCCCTGTAAGAGGGCATGCCCCACTGGACTGGCCCCAGGTCTTAAACAGCCTTTAGAGGTGTTGCCAGAAAATGGCCTTGGAGGTTTGCCTTGGTTCTTGGCTCAGGCAACAGAGAAGAATCAATGAATCCCTTTGGCTCCTGGGATGGTTTTTTTAATTTTGGCTGATTGTCTTGTTAAGAGAGACATTGAATAATCTACTGGCTCTTGATCCAATTGATGGAAAATTTCTGTTGGAGAGTCCTAGCTTTTACTCTGTGTAATTCCTCTGTTTGGGTCTTTCTTTTGTTAAATTTACTTGTAAAAATACCTCCGTGCACCAAACATAGTTACTTAAGATGTGACTTTCTCTTGGGTGTAAAGTAAATTAGGTTTTAGAATAGTGGGTAATTTCAGAATTTCCTGTGAGGTCCTCTGGGCTCTGGCTAGCTAATCTTGAATAGAAATTAGTGTAGTTGGAAAGTTAAAGTGATTGCTTCTTATGGCCACTATTTGCTGGGACCTACCTGTACCCCAATATCTGGCCGCATCTATCAGCTCTAGCCTGAGAGTATTAGCTTTGAGGTTGAGAGACATGAGAACCTGCACAGGCTTGCCAGAAGCAGAGGCACAGGTCCTTACAAAACTTTAACTGTTCTCTGTTGATATTGTACAAACTGCAACATAAATAACATGCTTTAAAAAATGCTGCATTACCTACAGAGAAAAAAATTAAGCTTATTACAGACAAGAAATTAACAATTGGATAATGATGTGTGGGTCTTTTAAATAGGCAATTTAGTTAGAGGTTTTATTCTTAGCAATTAAATCTATTCCATCATGATGCTTCAATTAGTAAATACACAACAAAAGCCCCTCAAAGGTTAAAGGTTTGTACTATTTTCTCTAGCCCTACTAATCCTAAACTTAAATAAACCTTTAAAACCAAAAGACAGGGCATTAGATTCAGAGCAGAAAAAATTCTACAACCTATGACTACTTCTCTAAAACTATCAAGTGATGTCACATCCAAGGGGGCTAAGAAAACTTTTAAAATCCCTCCTTTATTTGGTTCAATTGCTTGATCTTTTCATTAGGACAACTAACTTATATGGTCACCTGTCTCAGGAGGAGATATCCTTTATTCCTATAAGAGATTGCTATTTTGAGACCATATGTTGAATGTAACATGTCTTTATGTTCCATTTGACATACACTTTGGAAAGATCTGGGGAGTTCTCAGGAAATGCTGCTATCATGATGGAGCCATGATGTGTTCAATGCCATTTTGTTACTTCCTAGGGACAGGATGCCATCTTGCCTCCTCTAGGAAAATTATAGCTAACTTATGACTAAAATTCTGTAAATTAATACAGTCTCTATATATCTTGTTTTTGATACATTGATCTGTTAAGTGTTGAACCAACTCTTTGTGTTAGAGATCTCTTATAAACTATTTGGGAATCTAGCTGACTAATCTACTAAAGGTAATGACAAAATTGATATTAAGAGTGCCCTCTGAATTAATGTGACTTTTTTGTGTGTTATTTTGTGCTTTCTGTGTATGTCTTAGTCTGTCTCCTACTTATGTACTTGTGGTCACTAAATTTTTGAGATCACATGCATGCTTATTTTTGGCATGTCTAGGCCATAACTTCTGTGTGTGTGTGTGTGTGTGTGTGTGTGTGTGTGTGTGTGTGTGTGTGTAGATGTCTTTAGGATGGTTACTAAGCTACTTTAATAAAGTTAATGTGTGAATCTTTCTCAAAAGATATGTAAGTTTTAATCCCAACTAGGCCTAATTATCCTCTGCCTTAAGACTAACAAAAATGTATGGACAATAATCTCAATCTGTTTCATTCTATCATGAGTATAATAACTCCTTTATAATTAGGTTTATTGACTCATGTGTTCTTGTAGGTTGTTGTTATTAAAAAGATGGCTTAATTTAATTTTCTTCCTAAGTCTTTTCTGGTACAAGGTCGATAAGAGTTTTATTAAAAACAGTGTTACCTAAATTCAGGTTCCTACAAAGGTTATTTCAAGATAGTGATTAAAGTCTTAAAGCTTATAAATTTATATATGTGTGTGATTGGGTTGGCTACAGTGTAAAGTTTGTATAGACAGTTGTCTGATGTCAAAATTTAAGGTACTAATATGCATTTAAAATGGGTTTCTATTTTATCAAAATAATTGTTAGGGACTTTTGGTGTAAGGCTGATGCAAAATTTTACCAAAACACGACAAAAGTTGACCCACCAGATGGGATATTGGTGCTTATTTCCTATGAATATCCAAGCCATGAATCTCAGTCTTTGAGTTTCCTAACTTTATGCTTACTCCCTTGTCTCTTTTCTGTATTTAATCCTTTCAGGTGTTAATCTTTTTGGTTTATTATCTTTTTAGAAAATATACTTGCTTCCCAATTTACAATGGTCTAATGTGAGAACTGACCATGAGGGATGGGTTTGTATCAGTAACCTTACCCTGGTGCAATTTGGATTCTGTACTGATTATAAAAGATCATATTAAGATGCATCCTTTTTAACATTCAACAGACTGTCCTCCTTTATTTTGTTTTCTTTTCATTTTACATGTTGTTTTTGGTTTCAGCCTCTTTGCCCAGTATATAATAGTTCTGATGTTTTAATAGTTGTGCTGGCATTCAGGATCCCTCATGCATGGGTGGAAGAGACTGGTCTTGTGGAGAATCATAGGAAGTTGGGGGAGCCCACTGTTGGTTTGTGCAGAGATGTCTTCAGGAAGCCTTTTTAGGCTTGCCAGGTCTAGTGGACCTGCAAAGGAGACTTCCAGGATATAATTTGGATGTCCTGAAGATCTAGAAATCTGTCTTGCTCTCAACCAACAGGTAACTTTCTTCCTTTCCTTTTCCTCTCTTTCACTCTCCAGAAACCATAATTCCACTCATGAGCCCTTGTTCAGGGATGGAGCAACGAATGGATTTTCCCCTATCCCTTTCCCTCTCTTTCCACCAGCCAGAATAGGGGAAGTGAAAATATTCACTTTGCTGTATCCTGAAGTACTGGGAGATACTTTCATCTTGCTATTCAAGGATAAGATAACATAATTAGTTCTCTATATAGTCCTTACTATTCTGAGCATCCTTCTTAAATTAGCCTCTTGCCTAATGCAAAAACCCAAAGGTATTTTACTGATAATACTAAAGAAACTAAGTTTAAGCTAAGTAAAAATTCTTTTAAATGGTTCTAATACTGCTAGTGCCTTGTATTTAAGTGTTACAAAATTCATTTACAGAGTTAAAATGTATACATGTACACAGCTATAGTTCTTTTATCTAAGGAACATTCTACTGAATAAGATCTTTGACATTTCTGCTTTTTGTCAAATACTAAAAGTTCTGCCATTTAGACTTGACATCTGTTTGTCAGATAAATATTGGTTTATCTGACATCTGTTCATTGGATAAACATTGGTTTATCGGACATTGGTGAGATAAACATTGTTATATATATATATATTGTACACAATTGAGAATCAAAGCAGTGGTTATTTGAAATTACTGATACTTCCTTAATCATTGGAAAATTGAGGGTCTTAATTGTCAGTACTGTATTGACAGTATTGTCCCTCACTTGTTACTTTACCTAACCAAAATTCAGGGTTTAAACTTTCATACTGCTGCTGACTCCTTTATATGTAAAATGTCTTTGTCTTCTTTAAGTATATTAGCCCTCTAAAATAATGATAAAAAGATACTGTACCAACTTGGTACAGTTAGCATACATGCTATTTTATATAGCTCCATTAGCATATATGCTGTATTATATTTCTTGTTTTGCATATGTTAAAAGTTTTCAGTATGTGGAATGAAAGCAACATGATCATTCTGTATGGTATTCTTTTGTATGTTGCTTAATTTAATTTGTAAGTATTTTATAGAGCATTTTTGTGTCCATGTCCATAAAGAAAAATGGTCTATAATTACTTGTTGTGTTTTATCCCATTTGCACATCAGTGTAATACTTGCTTTATAGAATGAATGAAGTAGTGTTTCTTCCTTTTCTAATTTACAGAATAGTTTGAGGATAATTGATGTCAATTTTTCCTTAAATAACCAGTAAGTTTCAACAGTGTATCCATCTGGTACTGGCCTCTTTTTTGGGGGGAGAATATTATTGCTTCAATCATTTTGCCCATAATAGACCTCTTTTAGTCACTGATAGCCTCTTGTGTCATTTCTTGTAGCTCAAGTATATAAAGAAATGAATTGATTTCTTCTTGATGTTCCAGTTTACCAGAATGAAATTTTCTAGTTATTTCCTGAGGATTCTATGGATTTCAGTGTTATTTGTTGTGATTTCCCCCTTTTCATCTGTAGTTTTGTTAATCTGGGTCTTCTCCCTCCTTCTCTTGGTTAGTTTGTCAATGGATTTTTTTCAATCTTCTCTTATCTTTTCAAAGAATCAATTTTATGTTTCATAGATTTTTAATTGTTTTGTCTAGCTTCCATTGCATTAATTTCTATCTTGACCTTTATTATTTCTTTCCTCTTATAGATTTTGGATATGTCTCCTTTCTTTTTTTCTTGAGGCACATCATATAGTTATTTGTTTCTAAACTGTCTACTTTTTGAAATCTAGGTTCTCATTGCTAAAAACATTCTTCTTATCACTGCTTTTGCTGTATCCCAAAAGTTATGATAAAATTGTGTTTTAATTTTTATTTTATTGAATGAATTTTTTTATATCCTCTTTTGTTACTTCAACAACTCAGTGATTTTTCAGCAATGTTTTGTTCAGTTCTGTGCCTGTGAATAACCTATGTTTCTTTTCCCGCTGATTTCTGGTTTTATTCTCTGGTGGCAATGATCAATGTGCAATAAAATGTAGGCTGAGGGAATAGTTAGGAGTCTACTGAAACAGTCCAGAGGAGAGATGATTCTGAATGTGTCTAACCAGATCTTCATCCTATGCCAGCCCACAGACATATGTATCCATCTCTCTATCTATCATGTACCTATCTATCTCTCTAATCTATCATCTGTTTATCTATCATCTATCATCTATTTATCTCTATCATCTATCTGTCTATCATTTATCATCTATTTATCTCTATCTATCTATCTATCTATCATCTGTTTATCTCTATCTTTCTATTTATCTGTCTGTCTGTCTATCTCTCTATCATGTATCTATCTATCTATCATGTATCTATCTATCTATCTATCTATCTATCTATCTATCTATCTATCTATCTATCTACCTATCAAGATAGGATGTTTGTTTAACATCTGGGAAATAGGGCATAGAGGCATAGATCCATACTACAAAATGAAAATAAGAACAGATGGGTGCTGAATTAGGAAAAATCCATGGATGACACTTTGGTGCCATTTGTTTATTATGGCTATGATGAAAAAAACAATATTTTTGCGAGTCTTAAAATTCAATTTAATCTTGTAACATTTGTATTGGGGAACTTACAGAACATGATATTGGTTCTATTATTTAAGAGTAAAACATTTTGTTTGGCCTTCACAATCTGCATTGGTGGCATTGGAATATTCATAACTTGTACAGAGGAAAAGAAGTTCTTACATGAAAAGCTGGGAGTTGGAAACATAAGATGCATCAAGGCTGATTCTACCCATGATCCTTCTGTTTCCATTTACAATTCCACCATAATGCTCAGTGATACTGATGACTCTCATGACAGACCATAATATTCTTGGTAGACTCTGTACCCATCTCTAACAAGACTAAGCATCATTTCAATTAAGTAACTATATGCATAATTATTTGGGTAGTGATTGCCTGTTTAAAAACCTCCTATATAGGTTTTTTGGCCAAATTTTGTCTTTGATTTCAGGAAACTTACACTTGTAACTTTTTTATTAGAAATATTAAGCTATGCTCATATTGTAATTAAATGTGATTAAAATTATTTCTGATGTAATACAATGGGTTCTCGTATCTTTCACTAAAATATGAAAGAAACTCATAATCCCATACTTCCATTCATTTATTGTACAAAGATTTTAGGAGATTTTGCCTTTACCTGATACTTTCATTTTCTCATTGCACACTATTTGCTAACTTAATTCACATGAGGACATTCTACATCCCTGTCAATAGCTGCTACAGAAATTCCCAAATTTATTGAGGACAATTGTATTCTTTAATTGTTCAAGAGTAAAATCTAAAAATCGTGTTCTCATTCTTGAATTAGGGACTTTTCTCCTGCATGCATTTTTTTCATATTCTGTTTTTTTTCCTTTATTGTTGCACTGGGTGGGGGTACATTGTGGCACTTACAAATTGATACATTATAAGCAATGTGTCAATTGTATTAATTATATCAGACTTCAATTCACCACCTCTACAGCTCTCCTTTATCTTTCTCTCCCCTGAAACCTGGAATAGTTTCAAAAAGTATAATTTTTGCATTTACATACATGTGCACATATGTCTTTGCACTGTATTCACCCTCTTACCCCCTTTCCCTGACACCTCTCCTTCCCACTGGTGCCAACCCTCCCCCTGGGCAGGACCAGTCATGCCCTTCTGCTCTCTAAATTTGTAGAAGGAATAAGAGAAAAGATAAAAAGTAAAGCATGACATTTATGCTTGTTTGAGATACAGGTAGCTACACAGGGAATTTCATTGTGATGTTTTCATGTACAGATGCATTGTATCCCCAATTGATTTATCTCCTCTAATTTTCTTCATTCGACCGTAGCCCCTTTTGTATGGTGGTTTCTGCTGGTTTAAAATGTCTATATTCATTCTTGTGTAGAGAGAATATCAACCAAATTCAAGTTCTAAGTTTCCTTTTTTTACCCTACTCCTCCTGTGTGATTTCCTCTTAGTGTGACCACTATTTAATTTTATTGCTGCTTTTGTATTATTGTTCCACATATGAAAGAGAACATGTGGCTTTTGCCTTCTAAGTCTGGCTAACTTCCCTTAAGACCATTTTCTCCAGTTCCATCCATTCACTGGTGAATGACAAGATTCATTCTTTGTGGCTGAGTAAAATTCCTTTGTATATAAGTACTGCATTTTGTTAATCCATTCTTCAGTCGTGGGGCATCTTGACTATTTACATAGCTTAGCTCTTATGAATATTGCATGCATGCATTTTTGACACAATGAGATAGTGAGAAACAATGCTTTTGGGAGTCTTTGCAGTATTAATACATGCCTTGGGGTAAAGCTATTATCTTTGAAGCTACACTCTATTTATGAAAGGTAAAAATTAAGACAGTATTGTAAGGAATAACTGTGTACTTTTTTTGAATAAGTATAAAAATGAACATTATTAGTCTGTAACTGAAAGATCATATTTACCTGAAAGTGGTTGAGCATATCAAATAAAAAAGAATAAATAGAGAAAATACATTTGCCTTTTACAATGGTTATTTCTGGGGAGATGAAACTGGCAGAAACTTTCTCTACCTACCCTTAAGAGACTATAACCACTTAAAGACTAGAATGAGGACAAAACTATATACTAAACATGTTTATTTGATTCAAGCTATCAATTCTTTGTTATTAATTATAATACTCCTATAAAAGCATCTCTTACAGTAATTTTTCCTTTATAAGTAGAATGTGATACACCCTATTTGCACTTCTGTTTCAGTTAACATAATGTCTTTGAGGTTCATCCACTTTTTAGTACTTGACAGGATTTCCTTATTTTTATGGATGATTACTGTCCTGTTGAGCTATGTGCCATATTTTCTTTACTGATCCATCTGTTAATGAATCCTGGTGTGATTCTGTATCTTGCTAAATGTGAATAGAACTCCTGCAAACATAGCAGTACAAATATCACTTGGACATACTGATTTCATTTCTTTTGGATACAGACATAATAGTGGACTGACTGTATACTATGGTAGTTATATTTCTAGATTTCCAGGAAAATTTATGATATTTCCTGTACTGTTTTACTCATTTACATACCCACCATGAATGTACGAGAGTTTCCTTTTCTCTACATTTTTGTCAATCTTGTTACTTTCATCTCTTTGATAATTAAGTATTCTAACAGGAGCAAGATGATATAGACTCATAATACATGTTTATATTTGTCTTTTGAGTACTCATGTTAAGCCTTAATTCATGCATCTATTAGACACTTGTCTGTCTTTTTTTGAAGAAGCGTTTTTTCATTTTTGCCCACTTGTTTATTTTCTTACCATTGGGTTCCTTGATTTCATTATGTATTGGATTTTAACCCATGTCAGATATATATATTAGAAATATTTTCTCCCATGTTATAAACTCTTCACTCTGTTGATTGTGAACATCATACATTTTATAAGATGTGCTTGCATTTGATTTTTCTAAATATATTTTATTTCCCTTTTGGTTTTATTAACCTTCAGTGTTTCAGCAGTATGTTGTATAATTTCCAGCTATTTGTGAAATTCCAATTTTTTCCCACTGAGTTCTAGTTTTTTGAAATTGTAGTATAAAAAATACTTGGTATGATTTCAATTCTCTTAAATTTCATATGTATTTTGAAAACTAGCACATGGTATTTCCTAGTGGATGTTGTATAATGGCTCTGCCATTGGCTGGTATCTCTGATCCAGTATCATGGCTGTGGAGAAAACAAAGTTACCACACACATGTGTTAATTGGTGTCTGTGAACTCTGCTTCCTTTTGTGTCTGGGCCCAGGTAGACCATACCTAAAGTTAAGCCCCATGTTCCACATAAGGTAAGACAAGTAGGCTTTCTAGATAGCATCTCAAATACTAAGTTAGGTGGTTGACTTCATCAGTTTTTTACCTATTGCAGAAATTCTGGGCCTGGGACAGTGGGAAGGGAATCCTTTCTGTATTACTGTGTTGCCATGTGAAGAATGTGCAAACTATGAATGTGCAAACATTACTGTACCATTCTAATGCAGCCTTTTTCACTTTTTTAGGCCACTAAGCTGTTTCTCTCTCATTGACAGAGTGTTACTTTTTTAAAAATTTTTATTGTTTTATTATTAATATGTGCATACAATGCTTGGGTCATTTCTCCCCTCTGCCCCCAACCCCTCCCTTACCATGCTCTCCACCCCCTCTTTCTCCCCCGCACCCCCTCGATACCCAGCAGAAACTATTTTGCCCTTATCTCTAATTTTGTTGAAGAGAGAGTATAAGCAATAATAGGAAGGAACAAGGGTTTTTGCTAGTTGAGATAAGGATAGCTATACAGGGAGTTGACTCACATTAATTTCCAGTGCATGTGTGTTACCTTTTAGGTTAATTCTTTTTGATCTAACCTTTTCTCTAGTTCCTGGTCCCCTTCTCCTATTGGCCTCAGTTGCTTTTAAGGTATCTGCTTTAGTTTCTCTGTGTTGAGGGCAACAAATGCTAGCTAATATTTTAGGTGTCTTACCTATCCCCACACCTCCCTTGTGTGCTCTCACTTTTATCATGTGCTCAAAGTCCAATCTCCTTGTTGTGTTTGCCCTTGATCTAATGTCCGCATATGAGGGAGAACATACGAGTTTTGGTCTTTTGGGCCAGGCTAACCTCACTCAGAATGATGTTCTCCAATTTAATCCATTTACCAGCGAATGATAACATTTCATTGTTCTTCATGGCTGCATAAAAGTTCGTTGTGTGTAGATACCACATTTTCTTGATCCATTTGTCAGTAGTGGGGCATCTTGGCTGTTTCCATAACTTGGCTATTGTGAATAGTGCTACAATAAACATGGGTGTGCAGGTGCCCCTGGAGTAAGGTGTTCTTAAAAATGGATAGTTGCTTAGTGGACTTTTTGTGGGGAACAATAAAGATTTGTACCTCATATTCATCCATCTTGCTCATGTTGACCTCCTATTGGCCTTAGTAAGTTATGAGATTTAGGATTTTATTTTGGATTGTAACATTTTTCACATCTCGTGTATAATGGGTAATCATAAGATCTTCGTTATTTAATGTATCCAGTCATATATCTCTTGATTTTAATGTCTTTTCAGGAATTTTTAAATCTTATTCACAGTAATGAGATCAGATTATCTTTCTTTATCATATACACTCTTTACTCTTAAAATTTTTCCCTTTTCTGTTATCTATGAATACATACACAAGATTGTATTGACTGATATTTTTAATCATAGGTGGATTTTTGTATGAGAATATTTAGGTTTTATTGTAAAGAAATTCAAGCACAGATTAAAGTGTTTAGTTATAATAAGATGATGTTTTCCATTAAAGAAAAATATGATTTATTTGTACTATATTCAAAATTGTGTGCAATTTTATATGAATTGTTTCAATTAGTTACTAATGTTCTTAATGTATTCACAATATTGAGTCTTTTTCTTATCTATTCCATACTCATACCTCAGTATTTTTTTCATGATATTATTTGTATAATTTCTTATTTTCTTGATCAGTCTTGCAGGAGATTTATTGGCATTGTTAATTCTTATAAAAATCAATTTCTTGACACTGTCTGTTATGAATTTATTTCCTCTTTATGTAGCTTCTTATTTTCACTGGTTTTTCTATAAGGTTTGAATTGATTACAGTGTTTTTATTGTAGCAACTTAGATTGGTTATTAACTTTCTAATTTCTATGCCTTTAAATTTTCTCAAAAATCAATGATATTTTATAAATAAATTGTCATTGTTATAAGTTTGTGCATGTGTACAGGCATATGCCCACACACAGAGTTATATAGGTTATTATGATATTCATTTTTAATGAATTCTTACCACGGTCACTCATTTTCTATTTAAACCTAGATTACTATCTGCAATATCATTAAAAATGAGAACTTTGCTGGGTACTCGTGACTTACACTTGTAATCCTAACTACACAGGAGACTGAGATCTGAAGGATCGTGTTTCTAGGCTGGTCTGTGTAAAAAAGTTTATAGGAATTCATCTCAATTGGAAAAAGCTGGGTATAGTGGCTTGTGCTTATCATCCCAGCATCAGTGAGAGTGTAAGGTAAGACTTCAGAGATAGGTCCTGAGTTCTGGACCACACATATAATTCACTTAAGATTTTATACCTAAAATCCAGTTCTTGACTTTCTGTCAATTATGGAATACATTAAGAATTCAAAATTTAAAATTATAAAAATTATACAAAAGTAAATGTAAATTTAAATTATACATAAGACTACATCTTTTTAAACAACTTCTTAGTTATGTGTGTTTCAATCATATGTGGATGAGAAAGGCAAATATATTTCTCTTTCCTTATTAAATCCACACTATTTATAAAATCATGTTTCCTTTAAATGTATGGATTCTCACTTTTTTACATGAACTGATTACAGCCATAAAGAATCTCTTTTGACAAAAGTCTCTTTGGTCTATAAAAATTTCTCTATAACCATTGCATGACCTTGAAATGTAAGTACTGTGACACATAACTCACTACTGCAGCATCTGAGGGTTAGAGGGAAGACTGAGAGGTGGAGCAATATGTTCTCTGAGTTATGTAGTAAGCTATGGCTTCCTATAGTTACATTAATGTGAGCAGGTATTTGTGCACCAATCTACCTTTATAAGTCCTAAGGAATCTGGGAGATAGAACGAAGGACACAATTTTAGTACAATAACAAGGAGAGCTATAACCTACCAAATGTCTTAGGTTAGTAGTTAATGTCTGGGTAGTTGCGGGTCTTGAAAATCCCACACCTTTTGCTGTGTATGTTTGCTGGTCCAGCCAAAAATTGTCAGAGTATTCTTACAGCTAAAGTAGAGTGAAGGGAAGCAAGGTAAGGTAAGGTAAGGTAAGTTAGGGGAGGGGAGTGTAAGGGAGGGTAGTGTAGTGTAGTGTAGAGTAAGGTAAGGTAAGGTAAGGTAAAGTAAGTAAAAGAAAAATAAAGTGTTCTTCCTGATAACAATGCAAACAATGTATGTACAAATTTCTTTCAGGATTTATGGATAATTCTATGGACAGTGAGCAATTCCTATATCAGGGCCTAAAGGTTATATTAGCTATCCACCTGTAAAATTTAGTTGTTTATTTTTGTGAGCTGGTGTAATAGATTATTTTGTATGAAGTTCACAGGCGACTGGTGCCCAGATATTTGATAAAAACATTATTCTGGAAGTATGACTGTGAAGGTCTACCTTTATCATTTCACTTGAATCATTAAACTGGTGAAACATATTGTTCATCTGCATTAAACCATTTTCCATTGCTACAAAAAAAGAAACCTGGCACTGTGTGGGTTATAGGGAAAGAGATTTATTTAACTTACACTTTTGTAGGCTGAAAATACAAACATCATGTATTCAGCTATAGTGAGGACCTTATGACCAATGGGATTAGAGTAGTGTGAACACATTCCTATAGACAAAGTCAGACACCAAGGACGGGATAGTGTTAGTCTTTTATAGAAAACCCAGAATAAGATACCACCAATGAAACTTTACTTGCACATTCTGAACAAGGGTATATAATGAAACCTGAATTTAAGCACATTTTGAAATATTGCAATATCTGATGAATCATAATTTTATGCATTTTACAGTTTATCACTCAGTGTTGAGTGAATGAGTAGGAACAACCATAACTATTTTGTAGAAATAATTGAGTATGGTCTATCAATTTGATTGTATCTGGAGGACAAATGCAAAATGACAACAATAATATCACAGAGAAGATAATATTCAAAGAGAAGTCTAAAGCACAGATGGCAGTAGTGAAATACACTGAGTTTTCAATGTGGTGAAAGTTAGTGACAGTGAGTAAAAGTGTGTAACAACAAAAACAGATGAAAATAGAATACCCCCACTCAGGGTCAAATTACAATTACAGTGGCTGTATAACTCCATGCTAGAACCCTTGTGTAGTGAGAATGAAGTCCTGGGTTTGATACCAAATAATACCATAAAAGAACAATAATGATAGACAGAGAGATTGGAGAAGAAACACATTAGTTTAAAAGAAGAATAAGTACAAATTGTATGGAGTGCAAGGACAATGTGCTTAAAGAATATATTTGAAGAAATTCATTCCACATGATACCACAATAAAGTGACTCTTATTTACAGATTATGGCTTAAAACTTTTGAAACCTAGCATCTGAATCATCTCTGGAGGACAGTACAATCCTCACACCTAGAAAGGTCCACATAAATCAGAATTTCTAAAAATGAGACCCAGCTATCTATATATTTAACTGCCTAATATGATTCCAATAAAAACCAAATGCCTGGGTAATGCAGGGAGTGATAGGTGATCACAAACTGGTCATATTTCATCACAATCAAAAACATATCATCCACAAATACACAAAAGAGAAAAAGAGACATCTGTATCAGCCATCCTCCATAGGAAATGACTCTGCTATGAGTTTGGATGTGTATTATCATCTTTAGGATGGTGGTAGAGATAAAAGTGATGTCAGCCAAGGACAGATTGGACAGGAAAAATATATGGGGGTGTGGAGTTGGGAGTCAGAACAGACAACCAGGATGCAAAGCAGGTTCCCAAGCACTGTGACAAGACACATAAGCAGGAACAGTCCACAGAGATGGGATTGAAGTTCTGGAACATCTGAGAATTCCATGAGATGAAATTCTGGTAAACTTGTTAAATTTTTTAATTTGCTGTATCATAGACATATTTCTAAAAAAGAATAAATATTGAGAGAATTAAACCAGGATACATTTAGTAATCTGTATGTATTCTGAATTTAAAAATTCAGAAATAATATATTCCTAAAGGAGGCCATACATTTTTAAAATGTTTCTGAAGATAATCTCATTTTTGACAAAGGGTCTAGCTATATAGCCCAAGGTGACCTATACCTCATGAACATTCTTCCCCAGAATACACACTGCAGAGATTAGACATGTACTGTCATTCTTGGCTTCTCAGTTTTGATAAATCCACTCTTCATGGAAGTAGTTTTTTTAATATATGCCACTCAACTGCTTGTATCAATATCTACTTAAGTGATAGTCACAGTGAAACAATATAGAGGTATCAATTGTATGATCTCAATAAAACAGCCTATTTTTTAAGAAAAATTGGAAATAAAGTGTAGCCTTATGCATTAATGAAACATGCATGTTCAATAAACTAAAGTAAAAAAATACATCTTATGTTATTGGAGTACAATGATATAGATTCTTTTGTCTTATGTATTTAAAAATTGTATAATAGCGCTATGATAGTGTTATTTTAATATTAAGCTAAAGTTGATAGATCATAAATAGAAAACATCATCAGTTATGTTCTTCAGGCTTCATCATTCTTTAATTTTCTGTTTTCCAACTTTTGTGGATCTGAGTAAACAGTCAAATTTTGTTATTCTTTTTAAAATCATTAAATTAACAGTGAAGGAGGAAAAGATATACACTTTAACCTGATTTACACGTTACAAAATATATATGTGTCAAAACATCATCAAAACTTGACTTAATATTATTATGACATGTTATATTATTATGTGCCAGTGAAAAATTAAATGAAATTGTACATATATATGTATGTATATATATAATTTGTATATTATTTCATATACACACAAAGTATGTATGTTTATACATGTCCTGTTCCTGTCTTTGGATAAATATGATTTAATTAAATGCGCCTGTTCATACAACACCACTATTTACAAATATAAAATGCACATGTCACTGATTAAAATACAAGAGGTGTGGTGGTATTCCATGTTGGAGCACATGTCTAGCACATGGAGGGACTTGGACTTTATCCCCATAGTTACACAGAAGAAAAGTATTAAGAAATTATGTTTTCAAAGAAGTCCAAATGGCTAAGAAATATAGGAAAAATGCTCACCATCCCTGGCCATAAAGGAAATACAAGTCAAAACCACATTAAGATTCTACCTCACTCCTGTTTGAATGGCTGCCATCAAGAAAAGAAACAACAAATGTTGGTGATGATGCAGAGGAAAAGGAACCCTCATACACTGGTGGTAGGAATGTAAATTAGTACAAACACTATGGAAAACCATATGCAGGCTCCACCAAAAACTAAAAATTGAACTTCCATAAAATCCTGCAATTCTATTCTTCAGGAATATAAGGTTACAATAAAGGCACCTGCACACTCATGTTTATTGCAGCATTATTCAGCATGGCTAAGTTATGGAAAAAGCCAAGATGTCCCACTACTGACAATGGAGTAAGAAAATGTAGTACTTATGTACACAGCCACAAAGAAGAATGAAATTTTGTAATTTGCAGGTAAGTGATTGGAGTGGAGAACATCATCTTCAGTGCAGTTAGCTAAGTTCAGAATGCCAAAGTCACATATTTCCTCTCACATGCATACTATAGAGCTAATACAAATGTACACATGGTAATTAGCTGCACAGGACACACAAAGGGGAGGTCACACACGAGAGGGATAAGGTAAAAGAAGTAAGTTAAATTGAATATGGTTGATGTACTTTTTATGCAAGAATAAATATAGAATTTTTAAACTGGTTTAAAAACCATGAGAAAGGGACTGGAGTAGAAAGAAGAAAAATAGAGGAGATGAACCAAACCGAGCTATAATGCATATATACATGGAAGTGCTGCAAGGAAACTCCCTGTGCAGCTATGTTAAATAATCAAAAATGTCATTTCTTTTTCCTTTCTTTTGCAAAATTGGAGAGCAGGAGGGAGGAATACATCCTGCCTGGGGGGGAGGGGGTGATACCAATGGGAGGAGGAGAGAAGGAGGGGAATGGGTATAAGACCATGAACATGGTGTAAAAACTGTGTACACCTGAATACAAATGGGAAAAAGTTATCTGTGGAAATGATTTCTCCAATGAGGGAAGAGGAGAATAAATGAGAATGGTGGAGGGGTGAATTCAACTCAATATATTTGATATATTATAGGAAATTTTAAATATTTTGATGTACTGCTAATCAAGACAACAAAATAAAAATAAATAAATAAATTTTGTGTCCTGCTAAGATTGATTTGCTATTTTTCTTATCATAAAGCTTCAAGTACATGATTGATAACTTTAGACCCAGGGAAAAATCCCATTGCCTAGTTTTCTAAATCAACCTTTTTCTGCCTAAATAATAGATTTTCAAATCAATCCTTCTTTATGCATGGATTGACATTCTTCTATTTCAGGTACTCAAAAGCAATGCAGGTTCATTGTTTGCCTGATCACTCTACAACTTAGTAGAAGGACATGTGTAAAAGAAAGGTACATAGAAAACATCAAGTGGGAATTGTACTCATTCATAAAATGGGCATAGTAATTAAAAGCTATAAAAGGCTGTTGTTAGAAAGTGTTTAAAATAGTTTTGAAGTTGTGGTAGCTAGATTGTAGATTTCACTTGCCAATATATTCAACTTTGGATATTTTAAATTATCCAGATACCCTGATCTCAGACCCAAACCAATTTAATCCTAATACATCATGTGATGTTCATGGCAGATCTAACACTAGGATGAGAACCAATGCTTAGACTGCTTTCTGCCAGTCAGAAAAAGATTCTGCATTGTTACTTATTATTGCCATCAATATACACAGCACTCATGCTAAATATGAAAATTTAAATACATTTCCCTCACAATTATAGTTTACATAAGAGTAAAATTATTACCTACAAAATTTGAGTTTTTGTATCTTCCTCCACATTGTTCCAATGTCAACTGTGCTCCTTAATTTCTATAGATTTCCTTTTAATGTTTTTGTCAGTAGTAATTTATTTAACAATAAATGGTTTTCTTTTTTTGATGTAAAGTATTTTTATTGAATTGGAAGTAACACAGTTTTCTGCTGTTCTAAATCATGGTAACCTTCATCTAGGTTTTTGTGGAGGGAGGGGTAATTTGACATAAAGTAAGCAACCCCAGTGTAAATCTCAAAAAGTATCTTTTTCTATTGAAATCATAATTTCTTTATAAGTACCACATTTTTACCTTCTTTACTGTTGTGCTGGATTGGGGTACATTGTGGCATTTACAAGGGTTCTTACAATGTATCAAATATATTATATTTGAATTCACTCCCTCCACCGCTCTCCTTATCCCCCGACTCATTCCTGGAACAGTTTCAAAGGGCATCATTTTTCATTTACATACTTGTGTACACATTATTTGCAGTGTATTCATCCACCTACCCACTTTCTCTGACACCTTGCCCTCCCACTGATGCTCCCTCTCTCCTCCAGCAGGCTCTGGGCTCTGTTTTGCCCTCCTGTTCTCTAATTTTTTAGTAGAAAAAAGATAAAAGATAAAAAGAAAAACATGAGGCTTAGGCTAGTTTGAAATAAAGATAGCTACATAGGCACTGTCCTTGCTATGTATCCATACATATCCTGAGTTGGGTCATCTGTTCTAGACCTCTTCACTCCATCCCCCCTCTTCTCATGATGGACTTACCAGTTTAAGATTACCATATTCACTCCTATATATAAACCACATAACCACATTCAAGTGTTTAGTTTTCTTCCCTTGCCCTGTGCGAGACCTCTCCATAGTTTGAGCCATGTCCTATAACATTGCTGCATTTGTTTTAGGTCTATAATCCACACACGAGAGAGAGCATGTATCTATGTATCTTTTGGCCTTCTTAGCCTGGCTAGCTTCGCTTAAGTTGATGTCCTTCAGTTCCATCCATTTACCAATGAATGACAAAATTTCATTTTTCTTTGTGGCTGAGTAAAATTCAATTGCACATAAATACCACATTTTCTTAATACATTTGTCAGCAGTGGGTCATCTTGGCTGTTTCTATAGCTTAGCTATTATGGATAGTGCTGCATAAACATGGGAGTGTAGGTGTCGTTGTTCTAACCTGACGCAAATTCCTTCAGGTAGTTAAGAGTGGCATTGCTAGATCATATGGTAGACCTATTTATAGTTTTTTTTTGAATAAGCCTCAGTACTGTTTTCCATACTGATTGTACTGGCTTACATTCCCACTAGCAGTGTATGAGGTTTCCTTTTTCCCTTTATCCTCACTAACATTTGTTGTTGGTGGTGTTCTTGATGATAGCTATTCTAACAGGAGTGAGGCGGAATCTTAATTGGTTTGATTTGCATTTCTTTATGTCTAGGGATGGTGAACAGTTTTTCATGTGTGTGTTTTTTTAGCCATTTGGACTTCTTTCTTTGAAAATGCTCTGTTCAGTTCATATGCCCATTTCTTCACTGGGTCATTGATTTTGGGGAAGACTTTAGTTCTTTAAGCTCCATGTATATTCTGGTTATCAATCTCTTGTCAGATATATAGCTGGCAAAGATTTTCCTACTCTGTGGGTGGCCTCTGTAAATGAAAGATCATTCCTTCTGTTGTGCAGAAGCTTTGTAATTTAATGTATTCCAATTTTTTGATCCTTTCTCTTGGTTGCTGAGTCACTTCAGTTCTACTAAGGATGTCCATGGCTATACCCATTGCTTCCAGTGTATTCCCTACTCTTTTCTGTACTAGATTCAAGGTTTTAGGTCTGAAATTAAGGTTCTTAATTGACTTTGAGTTGATACTAGTACAGTATGACAAACATGCATCTATTTTCATTATTCTCCAGGCAGATATTCAGTTTTCCCAGCAACATTTTATGAAGAGACATTCTTTTCTTCATCATACATTTTTGTTGCATTTGTCAAATATTACTTGGCCATAGCTACATGTATTTATATCTGGGTCCTCTATTCTGTTCCATTGATCTTCATATTTTTTATTGGATCATGCTATTTTGATTTCTATGGCTCTGTAGTATATTTTGAAGTCAGATATTTGTGATACTTCCAGAGTTTCCCTTTTGGCTCAATATTTCCTTGGCTATTGGTGGTCTTTGGTGCTTCCACATGAACTTTTGTATTGATTTTTCAATCTTTTTGATACATGTCATTTGAATTTTGATGGCAATTGTGTTGAACATGCAGATTGCTTTTGGTAGTGCAGCCATTTTTATTATGTTGCCTCTATCAATCTTTCTATGGGGGATCTTTCCATCTTCTGTAGTCTTCTTTGAATTCTTTCTTCAGTACTTTGTTGTTTTCCATATAGAGGTCATTCACATCTTTTGTTAAGTTTATTTCTTGCAATTTGAATTTTAAAGTGAAATTTTTCTCCAATACTTTCTCAATCTGTTCAGTGTTGGTGTATAGAAAAGCTAATGATTTTTGTAAATTGATTTTGTATCCTGCATCTTTGGTGAAACTCTTTATAATGTCTAGGAGATTTTTGGTGGAATTTTTTAGATTCTTTAGGTATAAGATCCTGAAGTCTGAAAATAGCCTTTATTATTTGATGTACATTCCTTTTATTCCTAGTTTCACCAGTGCTTTTTATCATGAAAGGATGTTTTCTTTATCTATTGAGATGATCAAGTGTTTTTTGTCTTTACCTCTGTCAATATGCTGTATTTTTAATGGTTTGCATATTTTGAACCATACTGCATCCTTGAGATGAAGCTGCCTTGTCTGTGGCTTATGACATTCTCATATGCTATTGAATTTGTTTGCCATTGTTTTATTGAGGGTGTATGCATCTAGTATCATTAAAGAGATTGGTCTGTAATTTTCTTTTGTTGTTTTGTATTTGTCAGGTTTTGAAATGAGTGTAATATTTTCATCATAAGATACATTTGGCAGTGATCCTTCTATTTCTATTTTGTGGAAAAGTTTAAGGGGTGGTAGTAGTTCTTCTTTAAAGGCATGGTAGAATTTAGTAAAGAATCAGTCATGTCCTGGACCTTTTTTGTAGAACTCGTTACTGCTGCTTCAATTTCATTGAGTGTATAGATCTGTTTAGATGATTAATTTCATTTTGTTTCATTTCTAGGTGGTTATATGTATCTAAAAATTGCCCATTTCTTCTATATTTTCTAATTGATTTGAATATAGGTTTTCAAAGTGGTCCCTTATGATTGCTTTTATTTTCTTGATGCTTGTTGTTATCTTCTCCTTTATGTTTCTGATTCATTAATTTAGGTCTTTCCCCTCCTCCCTTAGTCAGATTTGCTGGGGTTTGTCAATCTTGTTTATTTTTTCAAAGAATCAGATTTTCATTTAATTGATTCTTTGTATATTTTTTCTTCTCTATTTCATTGATTTCTGCCCTATTTTTATTATTTCTCTTGTTTTGCTCATTTGGGTGTTTTTCTTGCTCTTGATTTTCTAGGAGTTTGAGATGCATCTTTACATTATTTATTCAAGATTTTTCTGTGTTTTTAATATATGTACTCACGATTATAAACTTTCCCCTTATAACTGCCTTTGCTGGGCCCTGCTCATTCTGATAGTTGTGTTTTAATTTTCATTAAATTCTATGAACTTCTTGACGTTCTCCTTTATTTCTCCTATGGCCCACTGATCAGTGAGCAATGTGTTGTTCAGCCTGGAATTGTTCATTTATTTTCTGCTGCTTCTTTTGTTGCTGAGTTCTAGTTTTATTTCATTGTGGTCAGACAGTATGCAGGGGATTATTAAGATTATCTTATATTTCTTGGGACTTGTTTTATGCCTTATGATGTGGTCTGTTTTGAAGAAAATTTCTTGGGTTCCTGAGAAGAACATATGTTGCACAGTTACAGTATGGAATACTCCGTAGATGTCTCTAAGGTCCATTAGATCTATGACATTTTTCAATTCTATAATTTCATTGTTGATTTTTTGTCTAGGTGATTTATCTATTGGAGATAAAGTACTAAAGTCTCTCACTACCACTATATTGGGATCTGCCTGTGATTTTAAGTCCATTAGTGTGTGTTTAAGTTGAGTACAATGACATTGGGTGCATGTAAGTCAATTATTGTTATTTCCTCTTGATGTATTGCTCCTTTATCAGTATGAAGTAGCCTTCTTTGTCTCTTCTGGCTACTTTAGGGTTGAAGTCCACTGTATCTGATATAAGTATTGCTACTCCTGCCTGTTTTCGAGACACATTATCTTGGTTAATCTTTACCACATTTTGAAAAGTAACTAATGGTCATATAAATACTCTGCAACACAATATGTTTTGTTAATGAAATCTAACAATTGGACATACATACATCTATGACATACATAAATCTACTTAAATGTGTTAAAGGATATATTGCATTAAATTACAGTTATCATTTATTTATTGGCTTATAGTTATGATACCACCTTGAAAAAATATTAGCATCTTTCCATACTGCAAAAAAATTCTGGATAATATCAGAATAAAAGCTAGCATTTGAATTCTAAAATTTTGATGCATTTTGGTTTCACTGTTTTCTTTTGTAATTGTTGTGCTGTGTGGTGGTACATTGTAGCATTTACAAAAGTTCTTACAATGTTTCAAATATATCATATTTGAAATTACCCCCTCCACCACTCTCTTTTATCCCTCCTACCCCCCGTTCTTGGGATGCTTTCAACATTTACATACATATGTAATGTATTTGCACCATATTGATCCTGCTCCACCATTTCCCACCAACTCGCCCTCCCACTGGTACAAACCCTATTCCCTGGACAGCACCCTGTTCTGTCCTCCTGTTTTCCAGTTTTATAGAAATTAAAAGAAAAAGAAAAGACATTTTTGCTTGTTTAAGATAGCTACACAAGGAGATTTCTTATAACATTTCCATATATATATATATATATATATATGTATATAGATACATATATATATATATTTGTGTAATAACCCAATTGTTTCATCTCCTCTATTTTTCTTCATACTACCTTAGTCCATTTGTTTTGGTGGTTTTAACTGATTTAAAAATTCTACATTAATTCTTGTATAGAAAGTACATCAACCATAATTACCTTCTTAGTTTCTTTTTTAACCCTACACATTTCTATGTGACCTCCCCTTAGTGTGACCTGTTTGTCACAATATTGCAGTATTTGTTTAGGTTTATATTCCACACATGAGAGAAAACATGTTGCTTATGGACTTCTGAACTTAGCTAACTCCATTTACATACATTTACCTGAAATTGACAAAATTTCATTCTTTTCAGCAACTGAATAAAATTTCATTGAATATAAATAACATATTTTCTTATCTATTCATCTATTTTTAGTTTTTTGAGGAGCTTCCATACTATTTTCCATTGTGTTTGTAGACCTTAATCACCTATATCTGGTGTACTGATATAATTTTAGAGTCCATGAAGTCCACTCATTATTCTTAAAATATAAAATCAAATCATCCTGCCAGCTGTTCTAGACATTGTCTTCAATATAACAAACCTAGTAATTTAATCTTGTGTAGTGAATGATATTTTCTTTGGGTCCAGTAGATGAAAACGTGCCCTGAAACAGGACTCCTGAAATGAAAAATTTAGTCTCTTATCATTGACCTGCTTAGAATATGTAGTGCACTAGCTAACATTGCACACACTGTTTACTGGAAATGGACAGAAATAACATGAATTTTCAAAACCTGTGTGGCACCATAAAGATAGCTGAAAGTTAATAAGCATTAGCTACAATAGTTCTTTTAAAAATAATTTCATCTTCAAAGAAATATCTACTCTCTTGATGAAATACATTTGCCAAATGGCTCTGGTATAAAATTGAAGTGTGTCTGATAAAAACTAAGGTATTCCTAAGTCATTCTGCTTCTGTCTCTTGCTTTTTCATCCTCATGAAAAACTTTGTCAAGATCTGTAAAGAAATGTATGTTGTAGATCATATTAAAAGAAAATATAGTATCTATGTATCTAAGACACTGACACAAACAAATGGCTATGTTACTTTATTCTTATTTCTACAAGACATTCCTGAAAGGAAAGCACCAAGTAATTTGAGCCAAACTGATTTGGGCCAATTTAGTTGATTGAATCATTGGGTGGTTTAATATATAAGATAATATTACTTATGCTTCCTCTGTGCCAAGCTAAGCAGAACTCTTGGGCCTAAGAAATGGAAAGTAGCCATTCTTCACCAAATTCACAGCATACCCATCAACAGAGTCTAAAATAGAATGCCTTATGCATAGGAATATATTAACTTCAGATTATACAACATGTTCATGTAAGGGTATGAAAGATAAACATATCATTAATAACAATTTAAAAAACTCAACATTTTTACCTCTTCACCATATTGGGAGTTTCCAATTTCTTCTTATTCCTTAATAAGTGCAATAGTATAATCTAGAGAGTTGAGAAAGGTAAGTCTCAGAGACAGTAACAACTTCCCTACATCATAGTAATAGTAAGTGGATTGTCAAGATTCAATGTCAAGATTCAAAGTTAAATAGTCAGACTCTGTCCCTGATTTATAATTTTTTTCTTTGTTTCCCAGTGACTAAAAAGCTTTAACCTGAATACTGGAGATCTTTACTACGTGTATATCGAGTTACATTTTTCAACACTTTCCAGTTTCCTGAGCAGGAATTAAATTAAAACCTGATATTATGTCATTTTTTGAGACTAATTGTGGTGATTACAAGAACAAATAAGATGTGGATAGCTGCAAGGGTATTATTTAGCAGGGACATGGGCAGAAAACATGCTGAATTATAATGTGTTCATCTCTTTCTGTGATCCACAGATGTTCTTCCTTACATGAGGCAGGCAGTTTCATTTACCTCTCTCCATTAAGATCTACCAGGAAGCTGCCAAAGGATGAATATAGTGAGCAAAGGGTCTCTTCATGAGTTGAAAGGGAAAGGAAATGACAGGTTGGGTTGTCAGAGACAATCTGCTAGCATTCTGCTGGTATGATACTCTGTAACCAGACAGACCAATTCAAACATCAGTGCATTCTTTTCTAACAGCCCAGCACAGGCTATAAACATAACTTGCTCTTTTATTTTCCAAAAGTAGTAATAATGTTATTCTTAACAAATAAATAAAGATGGAGCACATGAAATGGGAAAAATGTTATATAAAAAATACTTAACATGTAGGGTGCCCACAGTAACAATTCAGGCTGTTATGGTTACTGTCATCCTTATTCTTACATTCAAACACCTTTTGGAGAACTTAGGTAATGATTTAAAGGAACACAATTTCTGCTATTGTGGGTGAGATGTCTAAAGGGATTTCAATCAGCATGGGTTGAAAGGAAATTTGGAATAAGATTGCTGATACCCTCAGGAAACTAAAAACATAAACTTAACAAGTCTCTAGGTGATATTTTTCATACTGATATCTTCTCATTTGACTATGCAAACTTTCATGCTTCTCCCCATGATAAAGAAACATTATTTTCTAGATTGCTTCTCACATCCTTGGTTTTTCTTTGCATCTACTTGTTGATGTTGTTTTTCTACTAAATCATAACCAAGGACTGTGAATCCAAAAACATCTCCAGGGCTGGTAGCCAATGAAGGCTGTTATTGTTCTCAGTATTCATAGGGATAAAGTGTCATATAGAAGCTGTCTGATGAAGACATACGTGGAGAAGTAGATACACATATGGTGTCCCCAACAATGGAGTCTTCAAACTGAAGGACTGGATACACAGGCTGAAATATCACTTTGGAGGATCAAGGCACAGTCTTGTAATCAGCCAAATTGGTCCATCTTAACCCAATCTCTATGGACTTCCCACCACTAATAAAGGAAGAAGTCAAAGGAAAATTGCAGGTTCATAAATTTTGAATGTTTCTGTACACTGTAGGACAATTCTATGTACCATTTCTTATTTCTGTCTCTTTTAAAAAGAGTCATCTATAATTTACTTTCATTTTTATTTTGATAAAAATATGATCCAGCCAAATAAATACAAAGTTCAATGACATTAATTACATTCACATGTTGTGAAATCGTCACCATCCATCTTTTCAAGCTGAAATTTTCTATGCATTTAAAATATGGTACATTCTCTCCATCCCACAACCCATAGAAATTCTTTGAAGCATGATGATAAATTGAAGCTATTAGACTACTAATGCAACAAAGATAAGAAGGCAGTTTTAAGCATCTAGATATTGTGCTTTGGTGCAATATTCAATATACATTCCAAATGGATGGCACTGGTCCTAAGATGAGACTGTTCTCAAGTGGTACCTCTATGGGCACTTTTAATTCCCTTGTTTCTGACACTGTATACTAAGAGATTCTGCAGATGGGTAAACACCATGTAAATGATTGAGACACTACAACAACATTTGTAAGATCTAAGATTTCACTGAAATACTGGTTGCCTCTCAAAAATAATTTAATTCATAACTATTATTCTTGATGCTTTGGATATCAAATTTTGAAAAATATGCTTTACTTAAATGGAAATAATCAAATGACATCACAGGCCACATGTGTCACTCAGAATACACCAGTCTTGAGAATGTGATATCATCTGGCAGTTCCTTGCTTATTTTCTTGGATCAGCTATTTGAGATTATCTTGATTCAGCTGTATCTTCTTCCTCCAAGAGGGATGTAGAAGCCTCACTGATGCACACTGTGGTTATACTCATGCCAAATCTATAATTTGAAGAGCAAGGAAATTGGAAGAGCGCTGTGGAGACCACAAAAGAAGGGTAATATAATCTCATTTTCTGTTCCATCACTTTCATGCTCCAAATTTATTCAGAGACTTTCTATCTTTTTGGTTACATTATTTACCTAGTGTTGGTTTTCATCTTTGGCCATGTTCCATATGTGAATAATCCTTTCATGGTTATGTCATCTTTGGATTTATTGAGTATTCTGGAACTCTTTTATCTTCTGAAACAATATGATTGAATCCAACATACCTATGTTTCAGGTATATTTTCCATAAAAATATATCTAAGAAAACTATTTATGCAAGAAATGTCCAGAAGTTGTATTCCTGTTCCTGTTTTACTTATTTAGGATCATCTAAAGAGGTTAAAAAATACAGATAGTCACTTGGTTTTCTGCAATGCATGGACCTGTTTGTATTAAGGAGTTTTTAATGCTCTAGATATGGTTTAAATGCTAGTTTCTAAAGGTTTTAAACTGAATCAAGTAACTACAGTTAGTTTATTGTGCATTGAAAGATTGGCTTTCCTCAAATATCTTCTTTTAACACTAAATACCTTGTAATTATGCTGGTTGGTTTTTAAGCAATCTATTCCTGTTCAACCTCACTCTCTATAAATATATTTTCTTCCACGTGGGAATGGGCATCAAACCCAGGAACTTATGCTTACAAGCTAATATTCTCCCACATCATTTGTCCTTAAAATCATTATTTGTGGCTAAGAGGGGATATTTGAAATCACTATTTCCAAATGATCTTGTTGTCACATGCATTTTCCAATGGTTATTAAATTTGACTACTTTTAAATTTCAGTATATTTCACTACTCCTTGTATATCCATAAACCCTCAGTGTTTTAGAGGCTCCCTTTCATTATGCTATGAGTTATCTGAAATTGCAATATTTCAAATTATACTTAATAAATTGATCTTATTTAAATACATGCCCTTGCTTATATCATCCAAACGAAGTTTCATACCTTTTCTGTGAAAGAAAACTGGTGCCTCTTTGATATCAGGCTTGTTGTTTTCATTTCTCCTTTCCCCTTACTCATGTTCACACCACTGCAATCCCATTGGTCATGAGAGCCTCACCATATACAGCACCATTATGTTCCTACTTTCATGTGGCAGTCCAGTTGCATCAAGGGGCTCCGAATCTGGTCTTGGGGGTTTGGGCAGCAAATAACGACACAAACTCAAGGAAGTGCCAGGCAGCAATATTGCAGTTTATTTTCTGATGAGTGTATTTAAGCAGTGCAGAAAAGCGGGAAGGAGTACATGGCAATCCCCAGGTCTCCCTTGACCTCTCTATTAGGATTGGCTGTCACATTGCTATGGCTATGAGACCAAGTATGGAACATCATGTTCTTGGAACTGGGTCTTCCAGGTCCCACACAGAAAGAGAACAAGGGAGTTCAGCAACTGTCCTTTTGGACTGTTGCAATCTCTTTTAGGGCTGTTGCACAAAAGCTACATTGACTCTGCTCTTTTCCAAGAAGCTTTGGGGGTCCTGAGGGTTTCCCATATCTCCCCCTTTTTATTTTGTATGAAAAAGACGTCTAGAAATTTTTCTTTTTTGCAGCATTTGTTTCTCAAGTGATTAGCCTTTTCAGCCATATGGTACTAAGTAGACCCAAAAGCATGAGTCTACCTATGCCTATTAGTCTTTTAAGTCCAAAATTAACCAATGACTAGGATTAAGTTTGTCTAGCCAACTTTTTATGGAGTCCAGGGAGATAGTAGAGAGATGGGCAGCTTGCAGGTTAAGAATACCTTTAGTCAGGTGCTGGATGTGTATGGTTGAATTTTGAGTCCAAGCTCCCTGAATACAATATTATATCAAAGTCCAGTTGTGGTAAGTGTCATTCCATTGAGCAGTGATAATGCAGATGTGATGGTACTGGGAATCACTGGTGAGATGTATTTACTGGACTACTCCAGTGAGAGTTCCTTCCATAAGGTTTAATTCTTCTTGTAGTTTGAGGATCCCTTGTTGAAGGTCCCGGTTAAAGTCATTTTGAGAATGCAACATGTTAGAAACATTTTTGGTGAGAGTATTTACATAATGAGATGGTTGAATTTGCTGGGTTAATGTCACCAAAGCCATGGTCATGCTGGCTATGAGAGTTATAAGAGAGACAATTCCAAAAATGAGAGCACCTAAAAATCTCTTGGGGCAATGAATCTGTTCCAGGGCTAGATGTAGTAATGCCAACCAATTGTCACCAGTCCAAGTATGGTGTAAGGTAAGTGGTAACCAAGCAAAGGGAGGATGGTACACGATTTAAAAAAGAAGTAAGTGAGGAATCAATACAAGCATGTAAGGTACAGATTTTATATTGTATATGTCCTAACATATGGCTTGTAGTAACAGAAAAGTTTAAATTACCGATAAGAAAGGCATGAGGAGGTCTGGCACAGCAAAAAGTTGAGTGAATGACTACAATTAGAGGAATCTCAAGAGAAGGTTATTAGGTAAAACAGTGGCATTGCAAGAGGAAAGGTTATAAGGTTTCAAAGAATCAAGGAGTGTATCCAAGGTGGTGGACACTTGAAACTGATATTGAATAATGGAGTGGCAGAGGGTGGGGACATGTCACATTTTGGGTCTAGATCTCAAGTTAATATTTGAGAACTGAGTAGGGTAAACTGATTCAGAGGGATTAGAATCATTCCAAGTAGGGAGAAAGGTCCAAGATTTAAAAGGCACCCGAGGATGCATAGGTGCAGGGTAAAGTCCTATGGAAGTTGTCCAAAGCATATGATCAATGCCGAGGCCTTGTGCATAAGTCTGTACCTTAGGGAAATGGGGGAGAAAAGGAGGTGGTGTTGGGGGTCTAGTGCAGTTAGCATCAGTACAATTGTTAACAGGGATGACTGTGGAGAGTAGGAGTCCTACTCCAGTAGAATTGTCCCAAGTATATCTATAATTAATTTGAGCCTGCAGACAAAGTATGGGGCAAGTCATGTTAACATCTCTAAGGGGACAGAAGCACATAGGGTGTCCTACAAAGGAACCATCATACTGAGATAATTGTAGTTGTTCAGAGATGTTATAACCATCAGGCAAAGGTCCACCTTCTAAGGCAAGAGAAGCATTATTACAAAATACAGGCAATGGATCTCCCCAAACTTTGGAAAGAAAGATTGGAAGATGAGGCACAAATGACCAATGTGTGTAATTTTCCTCTGCTTTGGCCCCCTGGGAATTAATGGTAAGAACAGCCAACAGACAGATAAGAAGAATGTTAGGTTTAGTAATATCATGTCCGGTAGCAACACCCTAGCGTTTAGCTTGGGTGATCTATCCTTTAAGGGCCGCCCAGGTCAATCGAGGGGGTAGCTCCTTCTTCTTTCTCAGCTGGCAACAAGATCACAGTTGATCATTCAGCCAAAGTGTTTTTTTTTTCATTTTTCTTTTATTATTTATATGTGCATACAAGGCTTGGTTCATTTCTCCCCCCTGCCCCCACCACCTCCCTTACCACCCACTCTGCCCCCTCCCTCTCCCCCCACCTCAATACCCAGCAGAAACTATTTTGCCCTTATTTCTAATTTTGTTGTAGAGAGAGTGTAAGCAATGATAGGAAGGAACAAGGGTTTTTGCTGGTTGAGATAAGGATAGCTATACAGGGCATTGACTCACATTGATTTCCTGTGCGTGGGTGTTACCTTCTAGGTTAATTCTTTTTCGTCTAACCTTTTCTCTAGTACCTGCTCCCCTTTTCCTATTGGCCTCAGTTGCTTTAAGGTATCTGCTTTAGTTTCTCTGTATTAAGGGCAACAAATGCTAGCTAGGTTTTTAGGTGTCTTACCTATCCTCATACCTCCCTTGTGTGCTCTCGCTTTTATCATGTGCTCATAGTCCAATCCCATTGTTGTGTTTGCCCTTGATCTAATGTCCACATATGAGGGAGAACATACAATTTTTGACCGCCCAGGTCAATGGAGGGGGTAGCTCCTTCTTCTTTCTCAGCTGGCAACAAGATCACAGTTGATCATCCAGCCAAAGTGTTTTTATGGGTCTCATCAATGGCTGTGACTGGTTTGATGCATTGGAAAGGCAGCCATCTTGGTCATTGTTCATATTCTAGAAAGACACAAGCATACCCTCAACCTGTAGTAGTAAAGGGTCAGGTCCCTGACATGTGTTTGTCTCTAAATTCTTCCAAAGAACACACACAGGTGGGCAGGTGTTCCATCTATGGAAGTGCTTTTCCATAGGGGTAATGCCTTGATCGTCAAGTGAGAAAAAATTTAAAGTTAAAGGCTGAGATGTAATTGGGTATGTGGAGATTTGGGGGTAAATTTCCCCTTTTTTAGTTTTAAAATTGGTTTTTGATCCTTTGATATTGTTCTACAATGGCCTGGCCTTGAAGATTGTAAGGAATCCCAGTATTGTGAGTAATGTCCCATAATGTACAGAATTCTTGAAATTTTTTACTACTAGTAAAAATTTTTTACTACTAGTATAGCCAGGACCATTGTCCATCTTTATGGACTTTGAAATTCCAAAGTTTGCAAAAGCACCAAGCAGGTGACCAAGGGCAGGTTTGGTAGCTTCCCCTGTGTGGGCTGAGGCAAAGAGGACACCAGAGTATGTGTCCACTGTCACATGAACATATTTTAAGGTACAAAATTGGAGAATATGAGTGACATCAGTTTGCCAGATATGATTTGATATAAGACCAGAGGGTTAATGCCAGTATTAGTGCCCAAAAGTAGACGAGTACTGCAGGTGGGGCAGGCCCTAGTAATATGATTGCATTGGTCTCAGGTCTCGAGTCAAGGCTGGGAATTGTTTGTGTGATATGTTAGCACTCTGGCGTAGTAAAAAGTGGCTTTGTTAGGCCTGTTGAAAAATGGAACAAGAATTTTGAGGGTTCTCAATAGCAGTGAACGAAATGAGATTGTCTACTGCTTGATTTCCCTCATTCATAGGGCCAGGTAGGCCTGTGTGTGAACGCATATAAGTAAAGAAATGGAGAAGTACAAGCCTGAATGACCAATTGACCCTGTGTGAATAACTGAAAAATGGTAGAATTAGGATCTCCTTTTAGTCTAGCTGTTTCAATAGAGTTAACGACTTTAACCACATAGTGGGAGTCTGAAACCAAATTAACTGGACCAAGGGAAGCATGCAGGGCTGCAAGAACCACTAAGATTTTTGCATGTTGTGCAGTTGCTCCTGGGGTTGCAGTGTTTATTTGTTCTGCAAATCCCCAAGGGGGATTAAATGAGGTAAACTGCTCTCCCTTTACTGGTGCCATCAGTATATACCGTGATTGCATTGGTTAGGGGTTTGGTGGCTCTGATGAGAGGTAAAAACCAGGCCTGAGAAGTTAAAAATTTTATGGTAGGGTCTTTGGGATAGTGATTGTGAAATTGTCCTGTGTAATTACTAATTGAAATTTGACATAAATAATTTTGTTGATAAAAATAGTCTATCTGAATATTGGTGAAGGGAGTAACTATGAGTGACAGATCATTGCCAGATAATTGTTTGCATCTTTGCCTTCCCTTCATAATTAGATATATTATCTTTTGTATATAGGAAGTAATAGTACTAGGGGGTGTGTTATGGGTAAAGAGCATCTCTATCATCTTATTTGGCCATTGTATAATAACCCCTGTTGGAGTAGTTGGTGTACCACATATGAGTAGCTGGAGGGGCTGACTGGGGTCTATCCTGTTGATGAAACTATGTTGAAGAGTGTCTTCAATAAGTTGTATAGCCTGTTGTGCTTCTGGAGTTAATTTTCTTAATGAGTTTAATTGTGAGTCTTCTTTTAATAGTTTAAATACAAGTTTTAAATTGTCCAAAGGGATCTTAAGTAAAGGCCTAATCCAATTAATGTTTCCTAACAGTGTCTTTAATTTATTTAATGTCATAACCTCTTTTATGTCTAATTTTAGTTTAGGAGGTTTGACTATATTATCAACTATAGTATGTCCCAAATATTTGAATGGTGGGCAGAGCTGTGTTTTGTCAGGAGCTATAATTAAACTTTCCTTGGCTAGGCATCTTTTTAAGTCTCTGAGGGCCTGCTGTAATAGTGTAAATGAGGGATGAGCAACTAAAAGATCATCCATATAATGAAAATATTTAATTTGTGACCAATTTTTATAGAAGGGTTTAAGAGCAGCATGGACATGGACCTGACATATGGTGGGACTGTTTTTCAAGCCTTGAGGTAATACTTTTCATTGACATCATTGAGTTGGTTTTTCATTAATGGATGGCAATGTAAAGGCAAAATTTTTCCTTGTCATTTTCATGTAATGGGATAGTAAAAAAACAATATTTTAAACCTATAATTACAATTGCATATCCTGCAGAAGTCATGGTAAGAGAAGGGAGGCCAGGTTGTAAAGCTCCCATGGTTTGCATGGCTTTTTTAATGACTCAAAGGTCATGTATTAATCTATATTTTCCTTTGGCCTTTTTTCTATTATAAAATAGGACTATTTCATGGACTATTGGAAGGCTCCACATGTCCAGCTTTTATTTGTCATTATACCAAAATATGAGCCTGTTGTAATTTTTGTCCTGAAAGTGGCCACTGATCAACCCAAACAGGTTCATTGATCAACCATTTAAGTGGTATAGCCATGGGCCAGGACTTCTTGTCAGTGACCCCTGGGGGGGATGGTTACAAGAATAACCAAGGCCACAGCAACAGGAGGAACATTGGGAAAGGGCATCCTCCCCAGGTCTCATGATTTTCTTATCTTGTTGAGCATGGGAAAGGGCCTCCCCCCAAGGCCTCATGACTGTCTTATCTTGTTGAGCCTGGGAAAGAGTCTCCCCCCAAGGTTGAGCTTTGTGTGTGGTGAGAGTCATGCACAATTGCTGTATAATGTCTCTTCCCCATAAGTATAATTATAGTCTTGTAATTATGAAAGGTTGGAAATTTCCCAAATTGCTTTCTTCATCTTCCCATTGGAGTACCTCTGCACTAACTTTGGCTAATTGTGGTCCCCATACTCCTGTACTGTGGTTCCTCTTTTTTCCCCAATGTTTAGGCCATAATGATTGAGGGATAACACTGATCTGCTCCTGTGTCTAGAAGACCTTGAAAAGCTATTCCCCTAATATAGATTGTAGCTAAGGGCCTTTGATCTAAAATGGGTTGAGTCCAATATATTTGAGGAGAGGTCTCAGATGATAAAGCCAAAAATACTGCAATCTTGGTATTCTTCTCTAATCCTAACCATTGCCTAGAGCTAGAAATATAAACCTTTGTTGGAGACTTGGATTGTAACATAGTATAATAAGGATGCACAGTTAGTCCTTGAAGAAGATACTTTTGATTCTCCATGATTATTCCTGTTAATTCTTTTACAGAGTTATGGAAGTGACATGTCACTGGGACTGGTGTATTACCCCAGAGAGATGGTTAATGCCTCAAAGACCAGGAGATCAAATCCTGAACTCTGGAAGTTTTTCCACTGGATACAGGAAGTTGTTCCTTCTTTGGGTGGAGCTGAAGGTTGCCCCCAGCCCTGTTTAAAGGTTTTCCATCAGCATGATATTTGGATTTACAGTCTTTAGCCCAATGATAGCCTTTATTGCATCGTGGGCACATTTTAGAAGGTTTTCCTCCTGGTGGAAAATGCTTTGGGCTGCAGTGACCTTTGCCCACAGGGTTGTTCCTTTTCCAGTGGTGTTTTTGTCCATAACCAATGCACGTAGTATGGAAGAGAGTAGGGCTCCCTTTTGTTGGGGTGGCTGCAAGAGCAGTGGCCATATAGGTTTGGGTGCCAATATCCTGGGTAGCAGAAACCCAAGTAGAAAGATATCCATTTTTTACTGATTTGATAGTTAGTTTACATTCTTTGGTAGCCCCCTCATATGCAATTTGGCAGACCAAGAACCTTTGTGCAACTGCATGTTGAATTTGTAGCTGATAGCACGTTTTACATGGGCCAAGAATTCAGCCCATGGCTCAATGGCCTTTTGTTTTAGTTGTAAGAAACTTTCAGTTGATTCTCTACCAAAGTCAGGGAGGCTACTCCAAGCCCTCTTGGCACAAAGTCTTACCTGATCAAAATATTGAGGCAAGCCTTGCATCTGTTGAAGGGCATTGGCAAATGGGCCAACCTCCTGCAGTAGGTCCTCAGTTAAAGGAACCTCTGAATCCCTAATTTTGAGCCTATTCATCACATTCATCATAATATTTTGCTTTCCATATAAGGAAATCACCAGGGATAAGACAAGCTTGAGCTAATTGCCTGTAGTCCCATGGTGTACAAATTTCTCAACTCAGATTTTCCAACAGAGTTAAGAGTATAGGGACCATTAACCCCATTCTCCCAGCCTGAATCTCTAAATCTTTGAAGTACCTCAAGAGAATTGGGCTCATACTGTCAATGTCCTTGAAGCCCCAGGATGACTGGAAGGGCCAGAGAGTTCTCCGAATATGAAAGAGCCAAAGGCAGAGGAGAAGGGTCTTTATTCTCATCCTCCAATAAAAGTTGCCTGAAAGTTGTTTCTAGGGAAACTTTTTCATTTTCCTCTCTGTTTTGTTCTTGTGTTAGGTATGGCACTTGTCTGAAGATCAATCTGAAATAGGGCCAATGATGGGTAAAGGCCAGCATAAGGTGGTGAAAAATCCTCCATAGAGGAGACCTTAAATTTTACAGGTTTTTGTGGAGGAGGCATTTTTTCCCTCCCTATTGTCCTCTTTATTATCTCCCTTATTGTCCTCTGGAAGACTTAATTCAGGAGCCTCTTTAGAATAATCCGTAAAAGGTCCCATGAAACAGTGAATAGAGGACCACATGCCATACAAATGAATAGGAATATTTTCCCCTCTTTGGTGAGCTCTTTTTACATTTTCTCATATCTGGTTTCAGTTATCAAGATCTAAAGTTCCACGTTCAGGAAAACAAGGATTAAATTGGATAACTGTCTCTATAAAATCTTCAATTTGCCCCAGGGTGTAAGATATACCCTTACTTTTTAGCAAACAGTGAAGCAGCTGTAAGAAATGTCTATGTTCTGAACTCAGTGAGATCCCCATTCCGTCCCCCAACTTATGGTTCACGATGCCTTGGGTTGGGGCTCTGCAGCGAGCCTTCTCCTCCTTGAATTATACTGCCAAGACGTTCAGAGTGGATCTGAGTCACGGCACCACTTGCAGCAGTCCAGCTGCAGTGGGGGCTCTGACTCTGGTCTTGGGGGCTCAAGCAGCAAATAATGACTCAAACTCAAGGAAGTGCTGGGCAGCAATGGCATAGTTTATTTTCTGAAGAGTGTATTTAAGCAGTGCAGAAAAGCAGGAAGGAGTATGTGGCAGTCCCCAGGTTTACCTTGACCTCTGGAGTAGGATTGGCTGTCACGTTGCTATGGCTGTGAGCCCAAGAGCAGAGCATTATGTGCTCAGAACTGGGTCTTCCCGATTCCATGCAGAAAGAGAACAAGGGAGTTCAGCAACTGTCCTCTTGGAGTGTAGCAATTTCTCTTAGGGCTGTTGCACAAAAGCTACAGTGAAACCACTCTGTTCCAAGAGGCTTTGGTGGTCCTCAGAGTTACCCAAACTTTCAGACTCCACATCTATGAATTAAAAAACCCTCTGTTCTTTTTAACCTACCCAACCTCAGGTGTTTTATCACAATGGAAAAATGGTGTAATATAGGAGGACAATTTGCTTTACTCAGTCTCCAGTTCAAATGTTAATTTTCAACCAACAAAATTTAAACCTCACAAACATATACTTCCAGAATAATATTTTTGCTAAGTATCTGTGCAAACATAACCCATTAAATTTGTGCATAAAACTATCTATCATGCCACCTCCAAAAAGTAAAGAGCTAAGTTTTACAGACATATATCCATCTTTTCTTTTCCTCCTAGAATTCTGGACTTTCTCTAGCACAATCCATAAATTCCTGAAAGAAGAACTATGTAGATCATTTGTTGTAGTATTAGGAAGAATGGTATTATTTTCTATGAATTGAAATTATAGAGTAAAATGTAGGCTTTAATCAGTCTTATAAAAACAGAGGAATAAAATAATGAAGACATAATTTTCCCAATTATACACCTAACAGAGAACTGAAATTCTGTTTTAATTATTTGCTTTAGTTTACATTCCATGTGAAGAGGAAGAGTATAAGAACAGAGAACATATCACTCGTTGAGATTTTCATGTGATTTTTGTCCTTAATTCTGTCCAAGTGCCATATTACATTTATTTATTTGCATCTATTGAGCCACACTTGCATCCATGGAAACAAGCCACTTTGGTCATGATATATGATCTTCTACTCTGCTCCAGGAAAGGAAGTTTAGCTGAAGCAACTATCATGGTTGATATACCACTTTCTTAAGATTATAGCAATCCACAATGGAGAATAATTACTTCTACTGTCCTGGTATCTATAGAGAACTTTATTAGCAAATATGATCCTCAGGATCTAGGAAGACCTTAGTTGATAATTGTGGTAATCTGAAGCAGATGGGGGATAATTCTAAGAACAATAAAAGACATGTGGTTTTATGAGACAGCCAAGAGCCATGGGTAGGTTAAAAGATGGGACTAATTAGAAAAAAAGAATGAGATAGGTAGAAAAGAGATAGTTAAATTGTATTGAGGAAGAAAGGAGGAACAGAAATGAAGAAAATTAAACAGACAAGTAAGTAAAAATGGTATTGCAATCTAATTCCTTGTTAAAGGCATAGATATTCAAGAAAGGTTATGGATGGGGGAATATAGATAAAAGAAAATATGTGCAAGAGAGACATTCTAATTGTAAATGGAAGGGATGTATTAATAGGGATAGAAAGGCAACAATGACTGCAAAGAAAAAGAAGGGAGGAAAAGCAGAACTAAAAAGAAAATGTGAGAGTACAAAATTACCAAATTCAAATAAACAAAACCATCACCAGAAACAAACAAACAGAAACTTAAAAGAAAAAGCAGTAAAACAACCTAACAAATTCCAATTTTCAATTGCTTTCCTTTGTTTTCACTCAAAGCCCAAGGATTTAAGACCAATAAGAGGCAGCCTATTTGGAGACTTGGTTGGAATGGTTCCTATACCCAGTATTGGGTGATTTCCCAGCACAGGGAGGTAGGACTTTGATATCTAAATGCAATCTTTAGCTAAGGCCTCTGGGGAATGTGCTCTTAACCATCCAGTCTCACTCATTTCTCACTTGACTTGCAACTTCTTCCTTTCCCAGGTCCTTTCCAACTCATAATCTGTTTTTCCACCAGTGCAGTCATTTCCTTGGTCAGAAGGTGATGTGCTGGGCTACACGTTCCACTGTTTAGGTCCACATTGCTATGATATCCTAGATATATTTATGGCTGGTCACAGTGCTTGGCCATATTTTAGGCCTCTGTCTTTTGTCTGGCAGGGGTTTTTGTGTTGATAGGACAGTTTCTCTCATGACTTTCTTTGCCACCTTTTGAGTCCATTCATGGGACTGCACCATGGCTTGGGCTCCATGGTCTATTGGTCTAAGTTTGTCACAGATGCTGTTAGAAGTGGATAGAATCAAGATTTCTTTGCCACCATCACTGAATTCCCTAGCAGTCCTGCAAAGAACAGCTGTTCAATAAGATGTGTCCATGAGGAAAAGAGGTATCCATGACTCAGTGAGTCACCATATTGCCAGGAGATCTAAAATTTAGCTCAAAATATCTTATTTTTATAAGTCAAACCAAATTTGAAAATAAATGTAAAAAACAACTTTCCAGGAATAAATTAAATATAAAGTAACTAATTTTCATCTCTAGTATACAGCATAAACAAAATTTACAAGACAAAATTGATTAAAGACTTAAAATAATAGCTAAGGCAATAAAACTCTAGGAAAAAAAGCTGACTATATTCACTACTTTGCATTTAAACAATGGCTACTTGGATAGGAAACCAAAAGAATAAGCACAAGCAAAAAATAGCATCCTGGAATTCAACAAAAGTAACAATAATGTCAAAAGACATTGCCAAGATAGTGGATTATGGAATAGGCAGGAAAACAGGTACAATAGCAGTGGAACAGGACATGAAGCCAAAAAAAATGATTTCACAAAATTATGATCAATTAAGTATTGATATAGAAACCAGTCATAAACAGGGTTAAAGGAAAATCTAATTATCAATTGATTTGGGCAAAATTGAACATCCAAATGCTTAAGAACAAAGTTAGATCCTCATGTCACACCATACAAAAAGTCAACTCAAGATAGATTAAAATCTTGCATGTAACACATAAAAGTGTAAGACTAATTGAAGAAAATAAATGATTTATGACTCTGGCATAGGAAATGACTTCTCATATACAAATCAAATAGAAAACGAATGTGTTAAATGTGCTCAATGAAACACTATCAATGCATAACAATGAAATCCCATCATTTGGACTTCTAATATACAAATCCCAAAACACAGACAACAAAACAGAAATAGTAAAATGAAAATTAGGGCCTCTATATAGTAAACAAAGCAATAAGAGAGTCAAGAAAAATCTTATAGAATGGAAGACATATTTTTAAATCATAAATTGTATAAATACTCAAAGTGTTTGCAGCCCAAACAACTCACAAGTAAGACATATGTTATAACACAAACAAGGGACTAAGGTAGAAAAAAGAAAAATAGAGGAGAGGAGATCCAAGGTGGCGACTAGGACACAGCCTCAGACCACATAAGCTCTATGAACCAGGGACTTTGCTGAGATGCTGGAGACACACTTGGCTGAGTTAAAGCACAAGAGAGAGCTGAAACATCAGCACTCTGAACCCCTAGCTCATGGAAGTCTTCTCCACACCACAATTTACTAAAAGAACAGCTTGTGCTGCACTCCAAGCCCTACTCCATAGGCCCCTGGAAATGCTTCTTTGTAGGCTGTGGGATCTCCAATCCTTGGCCCCACTCCTCAGCCACACCAGGGCTGTGCTACCCCAAACTCACACCCCTCAAACCCACATGATTTCAGCCAGACTGAGCCCCTAAGGCCTGCACAGTCCTGCACAATCTCTGCTAGGCTGCGCCCCTAAGGTCTGACAAGCCAGCCATCCATAGGCACTCACGATCTCCACTCCCACTGGGCCCATGCCCCCAAAGCCTGCACAAGCCTGCACAATCCCCACTGTGCCAGGCCATGCCCCTAATGACTGCCAAGCTGGTAATCCACAGACATTCATGATCTTCACTAGGCTGTGCCTCTAAGGCCTGCCAAGCTGGCAATCCACAGGCATTCATGATCTCTGCCCCACTGGGCCCACACCTCGAAGGCTTGCACAAGCCTGCATTATCTCCTCTCTCCCAGGCTGAGCCCCTAAGGATTGCCAAGCCAGTGATCCATAAGCATTCATGATCTCTGCCTGGCCATGCCCCTAAGGCCTGCCAAGCCAGTAATCCACAGGCACTGCACGATCTCTATTCTGCCAGGCTCACACCCTTCAGGCAAGCCAGGCCCATGCTCCAAAGGCCTGCTAGATTGCCTCAATGACAGGTCTCTGCCTGCAAGCCAGTGGGACCCCACCCACCTGCCACCCACTACAGCAGGGCTCCAAACTTGCCTAGGAGACACAGATAGATCTAGATGCTAAAGGTATAACAGCAGAACCACTGATACTGAAATTCCACTGATCCTGAACTGGTGATAATTTTCTATTTTTTTGTATAATTTTTTTATTTTAAAAGTTATTTATTTATTTATTTATTTTTGTTTGCTTTCCTTTAAAGGTTTGGGTGTCTGGTTTGCTCTTTGATTGTCCACCATCTCCCCTGCTGTTTTCTTAGGCACTTTCTTTTTTTCCCTTCTACTTCTCTTGCTTTCTCTATATTCTTCTTCTTCCTTGATTTTGTTAGTTTCACTACTGTAACTCAGATAACACTAAATTACACATAGTCTTGGAACAGAAACAGTACCAAGTGGAAATATGAGAACACAAAAAAGGGACTGAAACCACTCTCCATCCAAAAATAAATTGGTACAGGATTTAGAGGGAAATGAAGAAAACAGATACCCAGATCCAGACTCCAATAAAACAAATATAAACTATGCCAAAAAAACCCAAGGAAGCCCACAAGAACTATCTGAAAGAAAAATCCTGCACGTAATCACTGACAATTTCATTGAAATGTTACTAGACATGGTGAACCAAAACTTACAAGAGGCACTCAAGAAATTCCAAGAAGACAAAAATAAAGAATATGAGAAAACACAAAAACAAATAAATGAACTCATAAGAGCCCTAAATAAACACCAAAATGACATAGAAAATACCATAAATAGAGAGATAAATGAATTAAGAACGAAAATTGAAAACATTAAAGAGGAAGAGACCTATGACATGGAAAATCTCAGAAAAAAGAATGGAACACAAATACAGAACAAAATGAAAGGCCATTCCAGCAGAATAGAACAGTAGACATAATCTCAGAACTTGTAGATGAAATGGTAATTAAAAGAGAAACTGAAGACCTATTAGTCAAGCAACTCAAGACCTGTGAAAGGAATAAGCAAGAACTCACTGACTCCATTGAAATTCCAAATCTGACAATTAAGGCATTGAAGGAGAAGAGGTGCAAGCAAAGGAATGTGTAGAAACTAAAGATCGCGACTGAGACAGAGCCTTAGAACTTTTGAGCTCCTGAACCAGGGATGCTACAGAGACACAAGAGACACACTTGGCTGAGGTAAAGCACCAGAGATAACCAAAAATACAGCACTCTAAACCCTTAGATTGTGGAAGGCTTCTCCATGCCATGATCTAATAAAAGAACAGCTGGCCTGCCAAGTCCCAAACCCATAGGCCTGCAGAGATGCTGCTCCTTGGGCTGCACCAGGCCATGGCTCCATGCTGGATCCAGCATCACCACCACCAGGATCCCCACCCCTCAGGCCATGCCAAGCTCTAACCCCATGCCAGATCCATGCTCTGCCAGGACCCCCGCCTTTTGGGCTGCACCAGATCCACAGCCTTCCAGGATCCCTACCCCTCGACTCCTGCCCCTTAGGCACTGCTGGACCCCAGATCTGCATGGGTTGACCAGATCCATGCTCCCCTGGGACCCCTGCCCCTCAGTCCCTGCTGGGTCACAGCTTGGCATGGGACAACCTGAGCCACACTCCACTGAGATCCCCGCACCTTGGGCTGAGCCAGGCCCCAGCTCTACAGGCTTTCCAGATAAGTGCACCACCAGGCTCCCTCTCAGGCTATCACTAGGGGACTCCCAATGTACATAAGAAACACACAGACAAGACTGGATGCTAAAGGAGTAAGAACTAACACTGCCTGCAGTGCTATTGTTCCAGAACTGGTGATTATTATTCTTTTTTTCCCTCCCTTCTTTAAGGGTTTGGCTGCCTGGATTGCTATTTGAAAACCCACCATCTCTTCCATCTCTTTTTTTTCTTTTTTCCTCTCTTCTCTCTTACATTTACCTTTCCTTCTCCTTCTCTTTTTTATCCTTCCCTCTTGGTTTTGTTAATATTGATATTCCAACCCACCTAATACTAAATTACACATAGTCCAGGGACAGAAACTGTACTTAGTGGAACTCAGGAAATTCCAAGACAACAAAAGAAAAGAATATGAGAAAACCCAGAAATAAATAAATGAACACATAAAAGCCCTAAATAAAAACCAAACTGAAACAGAGATCACCATAAACAGAGAGATAAACGAATTAAAGACAAAAAATTGACAATATTAAAGAGGAAGTAACCCATGGTATGGAAAACCTCAGAATAAAGAATGGTACAGAAATACAAAATACAATGGAAGGCCATTCCAGCAGAATAGAACAAACAGAAGACAGAATCTCAGAACTTGAAGATTAAATGGCAATTAAAGGAAAAACTGAAGAACTATTAGTTAAACAACTCAAGACCTCTGAAAAGAAAATGCAAGAACTCACTGACTCCACCAAAAGACCAAACCTGAGAATCATGGGCATTAAAGAAGGAGAACAGGTGCAAGCAAAAGGAATGTGTAATACTTTCAACCAAATAATAACAGAAAATTTCCCAAATCTAGAGAAAACTATGCCCATTCAGGTACAGGAGGCCTCCAGAACACCAAAAACCCCTGATCAAAAAAGAACTACCCCACAATATATTATTAAAAAAACAAGTACAGAGAACAAAGAAAGAATATTAAAGTCTGTAAGAGAGAAAACACAAATAACATACAAAGATAAACCCATCAAAATCACATCAGACTTCTCAACAGAAACCTTAAAATGAAGAAGAGCATGGAGTGAGGCCTTCCAGGCACTAAATGAAAATAACTTCAATCCTAGGATACTCTACCCAGCAAAACTATCATTCAAAATAGATGGAGCAATAAAAGTCTTTCATGATAAACAGAAACTAAAACAATATATGACCACCATGCTGCCACTACAAAAGATTCTCCAAGGAATTCTGCACACAGAAAATGAAAACAAACAAAACCATGAAAGGGCAGGCAATGCCAAACCATAGGAAAAGAAAAGGGAAGAAAGTAGAAAGTAACACTGATTCAGCTACACACAATCAAATGTTTAAACAATAAAGACAGCTAAATGACAGGAATTACTACATACATATCAATACTAACACTGAATGTTAATGGACTAAATTCCCTCATCGAAATACCCTAATCAGCAAACTGGATTAAAAAGCAAGATCCAACAATCTGATGCCTACAGGAGACCCACCTCATCGACACAAACAAACACTGGTTGAGACTGAAAGGCTAGAAGAAAATCTACCAAGCCAATGGCCCCAGTAAACAGGCAGGGGTAGCAATACTTATCTTATATAAAGTAAACTTCAAATTTACATTGATCAAAGGAGATAAAGAAGGACACACTATACTAATAAAATGGGAGATACACCAAAAGGAAATAACAATCACAACCTATATGCACCCAGTGTCAATGCACCCTATTTCATCAAATATACTCTGAAGGACCTGAAAACATATATAAACTCCAGCACAGTGGTAGTGGGAGTCCTTAATACCCCCGTATCACCAATAGATTAGCCATCCACACAAAAAAATCAACAAAGAAATTCTAGAATTAAATCATACCATAGATCAAATGGATCTAGGTGCCATCTGCTGAATATTTCACCCAAATGCTACCCAATATACATTCTTCTCAGCAGCTCATGGAACCATCTTGAAAATTGGTCACCTCTGAGGGCACAAAGCAAGCCTCAGCAAATTTCAGAAAATAGAAATAATCCCATGCAGTCTATCTGAACACAATGAATTAAAACTAGAAATCAACAACAAAAACAGTAGTAAAAAACATGCAAACAATTGGAAGCTGAAATACACATTACTCAATGATCAATGAGTCATTGATGAAATAAAAGAGGAAATTAAAAGTTTCCTGGAAGTTAATTAAAATGAAAACATGACCTACCAGAACCTATAGAACATAGAAAAGGCAGTCTTAAGAGGAAAGTTTATAGCCATGAGTGCACATATCAAAAGTACAGAAAAATCTCAAATCAATGGCCTAATATTACCTCTCAAACACCTAGAAAAACAAGAACAAGCAAAACAAAAAACATGCAGAAGGAGAGAAATGATAAAAATAAGGGTGAAATTGATGAAATAGAACAAAAAAATCCAAAGAATCAACAAAAAAGCTGGTTTTTGAAAAAATAAACAAGATTGAGAGACCCTTAGCACACCTGATTAATTGAGGACAGAAAAAACCCAAATCAATAAAGTTAGATCTGAAAAAGGGGAGATAACAACAAACACCACAGAAATACAGGAAATCATCAGAGACTATTTTGAGAATCTATGTTCCAACAAATTTGAAAATCTTGAAGAAATGAACAAAATTCTAGATACTTATGACCATCCAAAATTGTACCAAGGATATTATCATCTGAATAGATTTAAAACACAAAATGAAATTGAAGCAGCCATAGTCTCCCAAAAAAGAAAAGTTCAGGAACTGACAGATTCTCAGCTGAGTTCTATCAGACCTTTGAGAAGAACTAAAACCAAGCCTCCTTAAACTTTTCCACAAAATAGAAAAATAAGGAACACTGCCCAACTCATTTATGAAGCCAGTATTACATTCATCCCCAAACTAGGCAAGGACACCTCCAAAAAGGAGAACGATAGGCCAATCTCCTTAATTAACAGCCATGCAAAAATCCTTAATAAAACAATGGCAAACCAAATCCAACAACATATCAGAAAGATAATTCACCATGACCAAGTCAGCTTCATCCCAGGGATGGAGGTTGGTTCAACACATGCAAATCTATAAATGTAATACAGCACATCAATAGAAGCAAAGACAAAAACCACTTGATCATCTCAATAGATGAAGAAAAAGCCTTCGACAAGATCCAACACAACTTCATGATAAAAGCTCTAAGAAAACTAGGAATAGAAGGAATGTACCTCAACATTGTAAAGGCTATATATGACAAACCTATAGCCAACATCATACTTAATGGGGAAAAACTGAAACCATTCCACCTAAAATCAGGAATGAGACAAGGGTGCTCACTATCCCCACACCTATTCAATATAGTACTGAAATTTCTAGCAGAGCAATTAGGAATTAGAAATAAAAGGAATACAAGTAGGTAAAGAAACTGTCAAAATATCCTTATTTCCAGATAATATGATCCTATACCTTAAAGACCCCAAAAACACCACCTAAATACTCTTAGATAACATAAAGAGTTTTAGCACAGTGGCAAGATACAAAATCAACTTACAAAAATTATTAGCTCTTCTACACACCAACAATGAACAATCAGAGAAGGAATATATGGAAACAATTCCATTTACAATAGCCACAATAAATCAAATACCTTGGAATAAACTTAACAAAGGATGTGAATGACCTCTACAAGGAGAACTACAAACCCCTGAAGAAAGAGATCGAGGAAGACTACAGAGGTGAACAAATCTCCTTTGCTCATGGATTGGTAGAATCAACATAGTAAAAATGGCTATAGTACCAAAAGTGATCTACATGTTCAAAGCAATTCTCTTCAAAACCACAATGATATTCATCACAGAGATGGAAAAATCTACTCTATTGTTTATTTGGAAGCACAAGTGACCATGAATATCCAAAGCAATACTCAGCAAAAAGAGCAATGCTGGAGGTATCACAATACCTGACTTCAAACTACATTACAAAGCAATAGCATTAAAAATAGCATTGTACTGGCACAAAAACAGACATGAAGACCAGTGGAACAGAATAGAGGACCCAGATATAAATCCACACAGCTATGCCAACCTTATTTTTGACAAAGGTACCAAAAATATATGATGGGGAGATAGCCTCTTCAAAAAATGTTGCTGGAAAAGTGGTTATCTGCCTGCAAAAAAATGAAATTAGATCCATGTTTATCACCATGTAGTAGTAACAACTTAAAATGGATCAAGGATCTTGATATCAGACCCAAAATTCTGAAGTTAGTACATGAAAGAGAAGGGAAGACTCTGGAAGCAATAAGTTTAGGCAAGGACTTTCTTAATAGAACCCCAGGAACTCAGCATCTAAGAGACAGGATGGATAAATGGAACTACATAAAAGTAAAAATCTTCTACACCAGAGGCTCCTGCACACCCACGTATATTGCAGCACTATTCACAATAGCCAAGTTATGGAACCAGCCAACATGCCCCACTACTGCAAATGAAGAAGAATGAAATCTTATCATTCACAAGTAAATGGATGGAGCTGGCGAACATCATCCTGAGTGAAGTTAGCCAGGCTCAGAAGACCAAAAATTGTATGTTCTCCGTCACATGTGGACTTTAGATCTAGGGAAAAGGCAGCAATGTTGTAGGACTTTGGTTACAAGCTAAGGGTAGAGCACATGCGGGAGTAATGGGGATAAGTAGAAAACCCAAAACCTGAATGTGTCTGATGTCCTCACTGCAGAGGAGCTAATACTGTAACCTGAGTGAGACAGAAGTCAATATAGGAAGGTGACCAGGAAGTAGTGAAGAGGTCAGGTAGGGATGAATCAATTCAGACTGTAATACACTTGTGCATGGAAGCAATGCTAGGAATCTCTCTATATAGCTATCCTTATCTCAACTAGCAAAAACACTGTGTCTTTCTTATTATTGCTATGTCTACTCTTCAACAAAATTGTAGAAAAGGGCAGAACAGATTCTGCCTGGAAGCGAAGGGGGTGGAGGGAAAGGGGGTGGGGGGTCAGGTTGGAGAAATGACCCAAACAATGTATGCATGTATCAATAAATGAATAAACAAAAAAAACAAGTGTATGAATACCTGTTTGGAGGTTCTTTGTGCTGCTATGCTTTTTGTTCGGCTTTGTACTTGTGGTATTGTAATTTGGTTGTCTTACAATTTTGCTATTTCAAGAATGTGAAAATTTCCTGTAGATCTTGTTATAGTACTATAAATTTATTTCCACCTTCTGAGAAATCAGTCATCTGGAGAGAAGTATCTACCCTCTTTCATCTGTGTGTTTTATCTGTCAAGTGCTTTGTTACTTTTTAAAAAAGTACTAGAGTTTACTTTCATATGGCTCAATCACATTCTCTCAGAAATGCTTTGCTAGCATCAGTTATTTATCCTTTCATTTGTAACTGAAATAATGGGATAGCAAAAAAAGCACCCTGAGGAGCATACAATAGAGATATATACCCAAAAGGGATTACACAGCAATTTTCACAGTGGATGAGGAAGTAAATCAGCCTAGGTGCCCATCAATAGATCAGTAGGTAACGAAATGTGATATTAACACACAATCAAGTATTAGCCATTATATAACATGGAATTTTGTCATTTTCAAGAAATTGTGTAAAACAAGAGTTCACTGTGTTATGTGAAATAAGTCAGACTCAGAAAGAAAAACCTAACATGTTTGTTGTCATATGCTGAATCAAGGGGTAGGGAGGTGGAAGGGGTGGGGGAAGAGGTGGCCAAGCAATGTATACAAACATGAATAAATATAAAAAAATAAAAAGTTAGAAAGACATAAAACAGAAGGGAGACTGTTGGAGAGGATAACAGGAAATCTCTGAAGTGATGGGTGAATTGAACTCTCATGTGTGAACTGAACTGTCTCATTATTGATATAGAACATATGACCAGGACAATTCTCTGTCCTCTTGACCACTTAACTACTCATTTCACTTCCCCATCACTTCAAGTTGAGAGAGATTCCTCACTGTGATGTACACTTGGGGATATCTGGTAGACCACAAGATAGAGCTCATTGGCTGTCACCTGCTGCAACAATTATCAAATAACAATTATCAAATAACTGTCCTCCTTGGACAAGACCAAAGAAAGAGAAGACACAAGATCATTAAACATTTATTTCTCACCATTACCCAACTCCAGGAAGTCCTCACAGCTCTCCAGATCCTCTTGCATTATTGTAATCAGCCACTCAATGTCAAAGGGATTCATTCCTCCTGAGGAAACCAAGGAAGGTTTAAAATGCTCCTGAGTTGGACACATGGGTAGAACACAGGTTCCTATAATTTAAATATTCTATTTGGTAACCAATGGAAATGATTAAAAGTAGTTACAAATTGAGTGATAGTATTCTTGTTGACTATACTCTCACATTTTTTGGTATAACTGGAGTTTTTAACTGAGGGCCTCACACTTGCTAGGCAGTTGATCTATCATTAAGCCATGACTCCATCCCTTTTTCTTTAGTGTGTTATTTTCAATAAGATCTGCCACTTTTTCCCAGGATGTAATTAGATTGGAATCTTCTTACCTGGACCATCCAAGTAAGCGTGATTAAAATTGTACAACTTAATGCCTGTGTTTTTTTAGAGATAGCATCTTATTAATTTGAGTGTGCTGACTTTGAAGCATGATTCTCTCTGATTTCCAACACTCTGGGATTACAGGTATTTACCATCATGCCTGCTCCACAATAACTCATTATTTTTATGCAAATGAGAAGGCTATTAATCTTTCTCAAATTCAGCATTGTCATCTGAGTTCACTTCCAATTGACACAAATACAGAAAGTTAAAAATATACTTTAAGGTAAATTAACACATTCTGTAGGTAACAGGTAATTTTTAAAAATATTACTTAGGTGAGATATAGGTAAGCATTAGGAAAGTTCTTAAGAAATAACTTGTGGGTGATATATCAAAACTGTCATGGAAATATTAACAGGGAAATACACACACTGAATTCCTAACCATAGTCAGGGGAAGATGTGTGCAGGAGGATGGAAATATTAAGAGTTAACACAGATTCAAATTTCACAAAAGATATTATATAACAATATAAAATATTAGATAACAAAAATATTATACAATCTTCAAATCTTTTAAAGGTAGTAGGTATTCTTGATAGTAAAAACAGTTGCTTTTTATATTATATTCTAAATGGCAGCTAATCTTCTAATGTACTTGTTCACAGCCCAGATATAAGAAAAGAGAACTAAATCTTCACGTGTATGTAGATACACTGATAAATTTGAGTTTGTTCTGAGATCAGGGCATCTGGATATTTAAAAATATTTATAGGGATATATATATACACACACTATATATATATATATATATACACATCTATATACAATGTATATTCCAATATATATGTATATATGCACCAATGTGTACACATATACCAATATATACATATGTATATATATATATATGCATATCTATTTGGTATTGAGACTTAAAATCCCTCATTTATGACAGATTTCTAAAAAATCTTTCTTAAAATGATATGTAATGCCGAAAATTATTATGCCCATTTTATATGTAAATTAATGATCTAGGTGGGTTTACCATATTTCCCATGGTGTAATCTTTTGCAGTTTCTCAGCTAAGTCACTCTGTCAGTCAACAGAGTAATGAACTTCTGTTGCCTTCCTTTTTTGAAGCAACAGAAAAGGCGATGCATGTATATGGAGATTATGCATGGAAATAATTTGTTATTTGGGGAAGTTTGAGACTAATATCAGTGTATTGGAGTTTTCCCTGCTGCCGATGTCCTCAACCATGTATCCAGGGGATACAGAAAAACAATAAAGGAGTATATGCAAATTATCATGGAAAGCAGGAAGAAATAGAGGTCCTTTCTACAGAAATTATAAATAATCTTTTGTATTGTGTACAGATGTGATACAAACATTTGGAAAATATAAGGTTTCAAAACTCCTTGTTAGCATTTCATTAGTTTTTGTCATTGACAGTGCACAGAACCATAATGAGACACTGATATCCTGACATCACATTATTTTGTGCGTGCATCTAAATCAGCATTATCAAAAGCTGTAGGTCATCAAAGTGAAGAGTTGAAGACGTATATTGAATGTTTGCTAAAAGACAATCAAAATTTGACTGAACTTTTATATCTACAATGTAGCATAATAAGTAAATCCAACAGTTGAATACTTGTAATTGTAACCAAATACGTTTTATAAATGTGAAATCTCAACTCAGTCATCCAAGTTCACTGGTGGAACCTCTTATGTAGTTTACATTTGTTGAAAATTGAAATGGATTGTTTCATTGTCAGAAATAAAATTAGTTTTGACTTCCTGTTAATATCTATAGAAAAAGATTTTTATCTTTAATGGGGAGGGCTATAATCTTCTCTCTTTTGTTAGGAAAAAAGATGATTTTGGTGAACTTGGACTTGCCTTTAATGTTTCTGATCTAATGACATTGTTCAGTTGAGTTGGTGTGACTATAAGGAGGTCAAAAATGACAATCCAACAGTGAAAGAGTCATGTAAAGAATGTTTTTTTCAAGGCTGAATAATACTACAGGTGTACAAGACCTGTGAAAACTTAACTCATGAATATTTGAATCCAAAATATACACAGACTTCTTGGTTTTTCAATCACCATTACAGCTAATTGGCCGTCCACATGATCCAGAAGAGCATTCCATGCACTTTGGACTGTTAGTGTTTGAACACCTCTTCAATGTGCTTGGAAACCTGCTCATCATCCTGGCTCTCAAACTGGTGTCTTTCATCTACATTTCCATATATTGCTTCAGCTCCAAGCTGTCCTGGACTGACCTCATTTTCATCTCCACAAAGGTCTCATTGATGATTGTGCAAATCAAAATTCACTATTCCCTATGTGTGCTCCCTTACAGGTGCCTTTTGAATTAGCTTTGCATGAGTGTAAGAAAAGATTTCAACTGTAATCCTGGCCCTAGTTCATAGCCAGCTGTCCTTCCCTGCATTACTCTGGTATGAATTCTCCACTATTTGGCTTCTTAGTGTCACTGTATATTTTTGGTTATACTTTAAGAATCCCAGTAGCAAAAATAGATTAGCCACAAATTTACTTCAATAGTGAACATATTTTAATTTCTTCTTACACTTTTCCTTTAAAAAAATCCTGCCTGTCTTGACAAATTCAGTAATAACTCAATTTGTATTTCTCCCCTACGTTGGATGTTCTATATTTATAAAATTTTTCTTGAATTCTGAGATTCCCATCATCAGGTGGGAAGTATAAATTTTCTCCACCCATGTGTCTCTCTTGTCAGTCATTTCCTTATTTTATGCATCAAGTGTTAGCACTTGGTTCTGCTGTATCATATTGCCCCAGAGAGAAAGCAACAGGTTTAGTGTCATCCACTGTGGTCAGCCTGTGCTGAATCTCTTCTAAAACCCGAGTCTGAAGAAAGGGGACATTAAAGCACTCCATGGAGAGTACATTGTACAGAGTCTAATCTCAGGACATGTGGCATTGATTTCAAATGTAGTTTTAAAATCAATAGAACAAAATCCAGATTTATCCATCCCACTATTGGAGGTGCATCACTTTTCAAATTTTCTGCTTTAAATTTTTGTGAGTTTTTCACAGTAGAAGGTGACTGCCACAGATGGATTATAAGTAGAATATGGAGTATTTTGCATGAATGAAGACCAATTTTCCATTGGAATATTAGCTTTCTGATAGTACATGGTATAGATAATTTCAAAATCATGTGAATTTAGTAAAAGTTACTCGAGTTTGGACTTATCATGTTTAAAATAGTTTCATTTTGCAATGGGTATTTTAATGTAATAAAATGAAAAGCAGCCAGCTGTACCTTTAAGACATAAGTAGAAGTTAAAGGAGTTAAATGTCCAGAAATATTTGCCTGAGTAATGAAGAGTCTAAAAACTGCTGTTGATATTCTTTCTCTTCTTCTGCTGCTATTAGTGTTTGAAAGCCTTAGAGACTTTTATGGCAAAATTTGGCTAATTATGAACTCTGCGCATTGATCCTCCAAGGTCACATAACACTCAATGCACAGCCTGTCCATTCTGACCTTCAGTTGAATGTCTCCACTGTGGTTGGTTCTATCCTTGTTTCCTCATTCACAGGTATCTGCCTCAGCAAGCCTCTATCTGTCATGTATTCACCTCAACTGTGAGGATGCAGACTGAAGCTCCGCTGGGTACAAACCATGGGTGGCCTTTGGACCTACAAACCTTGGATATAGCTAAAAGGAGAAATAGCACAACCTAGTAAGTGCTGAGGGATAGATGTGGTAAAGGCTTTGAAACATTCTCTCCTAATCATGAGGACTATCTCAACAGTTTGTGTACCCAGATGGGAGGACACCAATATGAAAACGGGTACTTGTGAGGATTGTGAAGTTTATATTCTCTGTTGTGTTAGGGCCTCAGAAAACATAATAAAAACTTTTTTGCCTCTATATTGGTTCTATTTATCATTGGTATGTTACCACAACAGCACCAATGAATTATTCTAAACTGTTTCCTAGGTATTTCAAAAGGATTATGAAAGTGAGATGAGGATGACAGCAACCAAAGCATCATGAACCATTATTGAGAGATGCCTGTGTCTGGCTCTGAGCTCTTTCTGCTATGTTGTCTTTTTCATTTAATGATATTTTTCATTATTTTCTTAAACCTGCCCACATTGTTGTCATCTTCCAAAAAACAAACAGCAAGTTATCTTAATATGACCTATTGTAGATCATTAGGTATCAAGAAGTATAGCCATCTTTGCATTTGACTGCAGTTTGTGGACACAGGATTATACTAGGAATTGCCTAGTGTAAGTGCCACTATTTCACATCCCTGTCACTCCAGAAACATCCCTTGTACACTGTCCTCATTCTTTTGGGATTTCTGGAAGATCAGAGATAAGTGCATTGGATGGTTCAAGCTGCATAAGGTGAGGGAGGCATATATGACAGAGAATTATCACAGAAAATGTAGTCACATTTTTCAGCTCATGTGTTTCTCCTGATGCAACTCAAGTAACTCTTGTAGCTTTCACGTTTTTGTCCATGCTTTAATCAGTCCACACCAACACCAAAGAACACATAATGTCAGACCTTAATTTCATTCCTATTTAGGAAAATGTATTTCAAGAGTACCTCTGTTTAAGATCTCTGTACCCTTCTTAAAACTATATGTTGCCAGGGAAATGCTTTAAAAAGTTTCATGATTTGGATGTGGACTTTGATAATTTAATTTTGAATTCTTCTGTTTACTTATAATTTCTTTCATGCAAGTAAGCTCCTTAGAACCTCTGAGCTTCATTGTAGACATTGGCACTAATTTCTTACTTACTGCTTCTGTACTGAGTACATATTACACATATAATGAACAAGTTGTTTTTAATATGTGATAAGTGCTTGAAATAAATGATCAAAAATTGAGATTTATCATTAGTATTAATGATAGGGTTAATCTTGACAGTATTAAAGAAAGGTATCCTACTTCCTGAAGTAACATTTTCCTTTTGTTGTAAAAGGATCTGTCTTTGTCTGTCCTAATGTAAGTATATACTGGGAATTTGGTGAGGAATGTCTCTGTTTAGTTTTTGATTTTCCACAGTGATACACACTTGGCACAGAGGAGACATAAAAATATTTCCTAAATATTGAAAAGATGCTTGCTTGTTTCACATTGGCAAAATTCGAGGTGGGTTCAACACACTTGATGCTTTCTTGTCTGCAATTTCACTTTTTCCAGGATACCATATTGAACTAGAGTCAAGGTAAAATAGATCTTGTTTTTGTCTGTTTCATTGATACCTGGGCTGTATGTTATAATAATCAAGATTGCATCAATCAATTATTCAAAACCATAGCAGCAGTTTTGATAGGAAAAATAAGAAAAAATTGGCAGAAAATGTAGGAGACAGATAAATCTTATGCCGTGGGCTGAGAGAGATTATCCAGCTTCACATTATTCCAGACTGCAGTGCTGTTTTACAACTGTATTTACCAATAAATTCATTATTTCCACAAGGATGCAATTTTTTATAAAATAGTCACAAAATAGTATTAATTTAGGTCAGATTCTCCTCAAATGCACAATTCATTGTACAGATTGGCAGTATGAGCACAGAAGGGTGGAGAAATTTACACATATATGGTATCAGGACAGTGATGGAGTGCTGAAATTGCAGTCATTGACTGACTTGCCTTGCTAGGGCACTGTCACCTCTACCAGAACCAAATTGAATTATTTATCATACAAAATAAGTTTCAAACTAGACATACTGAGGGGGTATTTTTATGGTATATCACAAGAATAATAAGGTGTACCTTACAAGGTATCACTTTTTACTTGAAAACTATGATTAATAGTCAAATTGGATTTGCAAGATTTATTGGAAATCAGAGAAGTCTCCCTCAAACAATGTATTATTTAGAAATTCTCACTGAATGAAAATGCAGAGGGTACAGAATTTTCAAAGTTTTGTCTTAATAATAAATTTACAAGATAGAACATACCCTTTTGTCAGGTATTGTAATGTGCCAGTTGAAGCTCTTGTAGTAGACTTACTGTACTTCATATGGGGACTTTTGCCAGTTGCTGATGTAAACAACTACATTTCATGAGCAATAGGTATTTTGTTGTATACTATTTAGGTTAACTTTTTAGGTAAGTAGGGAATGTCTTTATGATATATAAATCAATTTTGAAAACTAGATAGTTCCCAAAGCACTAAAAAATTTCTCATTAGGGCTATGTGTTTTAGATGCACAAAGAAATCATATTTCATAAGAAGTTTTTAAGACCTTTGTAAATATTATTCTTTTTTACAAATATTATGAAATGTTAATATTTGCATAGTTATTTAGTATTATTGATTGTAATAATAAATATTTCTCCTGTAGGTTATAAAATGTAAAAAGCTTTAATGTACAAAACTTTAAATGTGAACATTCTGAGAAAATTGGTTCAGTTCGGTTTGGAGGACCAAGTATTTGGATACATTAAAATGTATTTACATGCAAATATATAAATTAAAGAACCTGAGAGTCATTAGTTACTCTATTTAAGGTATTTTAGTCCTGTTATTATATAACTATCTACAGTAACAATTATGTTTCTATTTTTCAATTTATGAAGGAATATACCCCTTACAGGTTTGTTTGCAACACTTCAGATAATTTTCTGACTTTTATTTTCCAATTAAATGATATTTGGCCTGAGAACATCTGAGCCATGTTCTCTTCATGTAGCATGAGTTAGAAAACTGACATTTATAGATCTGGAAGGATTGCTGTGAAAATATGATAATTGGAAATAAGAAGGTTGGACTCAAACCTAGGCTTTAGGATTTCCTTCATGTTAGTCTTCAAACAGAAAAAGAAGTGTTTATGATCAGAAAATAATGAAGTGTATTGTCTTGTTGCTCTATAGTACATAAAGAAGAAAACAACAAAGAACTAGCTTGCATTCCTGGTATTTTGGTAATATGTGTAGCATTGATAAAAATAAGCATACATAAAATAGACAATTTCAAATGTGCATCACACTTTTTACTTTACAACAATGACAGTTACAAGTGTGCTCATGCCACATTTGTTATCTGTGTGATATGTGGTGATTAGCATTTAACTTAATCACCTTTATAAAAAAGTGAAATTCTACAAAGCCACTGATACGTGTTATTTTTAAAATAATTCAATTCCAATCAAGTTTGTAGTAGGAATAAAATAGTTAAAAGATGGAAATCAGAATAGCCAATAGTGATGAAAACTGATGGGATTTAATTAGCACACCACCAAGTTTTCTGATTAGAAGCTATCAACTTTAACATTCATATAATAAAGTAGCACCTGATTTAGTGTTTAAGAATGTTATAAATAATTTTGTATGACTTTCTTAAATGCAAATGAGATATATTTGTTTGATGCTTAATTTCTTTCAAAGGCAATGGTATTTTATTTCAAATGGATTAGGTATCCTCTATGTTGAAATACAGTGTTTAGTATATTATGATTATGGACTTGTTTCCTTTTAAATTACTATCAGCGTTGTGTCCCTAATGCAGTTATGCAGAGAATGAGATTAATACCAAAGCAACCAAGATCAAAACATTTCAATATTTGGATTCTCACATCTGAGAAATATGTCTGAATAAGTGTGAATTCTGTCCACTCATTATTTAAATTTAAAAAATTCACTGTCTTGGAAAAATATTTGTTTCAATATTTTAACTATTTCCCTTATCAACAGTTGTACAATTTAGAAACACAAAATCTAACACATGTCTCAGAATTCCAATTGGATAATTGTACCACAATGATGTAAAGAGAAGACAATGATCTCAAGATATGGGCTAGATGAAGATTTCTCCAGAGTAGATGAAAACCTCAAATCTTCTGTGGACATTCATTGTCTGTTCTTCCATTAATATTCATATATCTTTTGAGACTGGGGTCACAATGACCTGTTTGTGTAGCAATATGCTCTGTGACTTTAGACTTCAGAAGCAATATAGTAAGTAATTGCACTGCTCCTACCAACTTCAGTTTTTTTTGTTGTTTTTTTATGAAAAAAACCAAATTTTATTACATTCCTTTTTAAAGTGGGGCAAAAATTGTACAATTAAGCATTATCCAATCTGTCAGAGCTGGTTAATACTGATCTTTTATTATTGCCTTGACGTCTCTCGAGTAATGTCCGAGAAATAATGTTAAGGTCCATCTGAAGGAATATAGCACTGAAGAGGCAAGAATGGGCTTCAGTAAAAGCTTCAGAGGATTTGTAGGGAGATGGAACTTGCTGCTTAAAAATTATGCTGAGTTCTGTAGCACCTCCATTTCTTAACATACCTTCCAAACGCATTGTTGGGATACTTTTACCCATGTCTCAAAGGCTCATATTATATGCAGTTTGGGGGCTTTTATAAATTCTGAAAACTAAAGGACTATAAAGAGTGATCAGTATTGAAGGCTTGCTTAAAGGTAGGGCTGTATGAGACTCAATATGCTTAAATAAACCCCCAAACAAAAGCATCCAGTTCACCCTACCCAAAATCCCATGTGTAAAAAGAGCAAATGCATAGCTATAAGCATTGAAGAAAAGCACATAGCCTTGAATAAATCATATGCTAAACAGTCTAGAAACAAAGAAAGCAAACACCCACACACAAAAAGTTCTAAAAAACAACTATATTCCTTATGTCTTTAGGTGACTATCTCTACCCCAGTGGAATCTAAGTCATGAAAACAACTCATCTTGTGTTTTAAAGTAAAAAACTGTTTCCCATCATGCTCCATTCTCTAGAATCTATTCTTTTTGTTTGGTTGTGTAAACAAAAAGCAAAACACATACACATGTATGCGTGCACACACATACATATATGCTCCCTTGTAAAATGTGAAAAATGAAATGTATAATGCTGACTTTAGAAAACTACTTCAGCTTTATACTTAAGAACTTAAATGACTTTGATGTGCCTTCTAAATAAGTTTTCCTTGTCTTTATTCTTTAAATGTCCAACCCACCAAAAGAAAAAAAAAGAAAAAGAAAGCTTTTAAATATACATGTTTCAAGTCAGTGTCTTGTTGACAAAAAGGGCAGCACTTTCTTCACTTTGGCCACTACTAAAGATGCAGGCATAGAGCAGGAAATGTTAGACTAGCATGTATTAAAAAAGTTGCAACATAAACAGAGCATAGTTTTCAAAAAAGACTAAAACACTAACAAATACAAGTCAATGCACATATTTTAAACTAGTGTAACTTTATCTACATTAAGTAAATGTTATTTTCTATACCAGACATTGCAATACTGTTCATTTTCCTTCCATCATGCAAACATGCCAATTCTGTCATTAAAAAGCCTTTATTGAGTTATAGTCATTTTGCCCACCCACCCAAATTAAGGGAAAAAAAGACAAAACATAAAAATGAGAAATCCCAATAAAATAGCCCCTTGAGATTTAATAAACTATGAGCTTTAGCTTTAGCTGCTAGCCAACAGGGAAATGGCAGAATTTTCAGATTTGTATATTAAAAAATTTCTGTAATATAGGCAGATGTTTTCCTCTCTTTACAAATTTTACAACACAATGTAAAGTTATGCTATCAGATATCTGAACCAAAATAATTTTGTATAAAAAAAGCAAGGGACCATGAATACAACTGTCATGTTCCTCATGGCCTGAGAGCATAACATTTCTTAGTGATTTAAAAGATTAACTACAAAAGCCTGCCATATTTCTAAATCCCACCTCTTCTGGCTTTCTGTAGGATCTGTAAGTGAAAGTCAGTAACATCTTACTAGCAGATGTCTCATGTGTTTCCCCCTTCTTCTAACCAATCCTACTACTTTTCTCTTTCTCCTGAGCATCCTCCATGAACAGCATTGCAAGTTGGTTAAAAAAGAAAGGGTGGGGGGAAGAGAAAGGAAAGTTTTACAAGAGTTTTGTTGATTAATTACTTACCAGTGGAGTCACTCCACCAGGAGTTTGATTTCATTGGCTAGCATCTGGTTCATGTTGAACAGGCCTCCTGGGAGCTTGGTGAACAGCTCTCTCTCCATGCTTTCAGTGTCACTGTTGACAGAGCTGGAACGTGCACTCATGTTGTCAACAGCAGTGTTGGCTGGGGTACCCAGCTCTGGCTCACTAGTTTCACTGGCCGTGGACACCATGGAGAGCAGGGACATATGCCGGGTGAGCTGGCCAGAGGGCAGAAGGGAGGCGGCATAGTCCGCTATGATACCAGCTACATCTAGATTACAAGCCTTATCAAAGGTGATGAAACCTACATTTGCATTGGCCTCGCAGACACAGAAGGAGCCGTCATCTTTCATCAACAGGTCAATGCCACACACATCCATGCCCAGAATATTAGACACCTGGATGGCTAGCTGCTTCCCTTGTTCACTCAATGAGCACAGCATCTCCACACCACCTAATGAGCAGTTGCTTTGCATCCTCCCGTCTGTTGAGCAACGTAACATGGTTCCAACCACATGGCCTCCCACAACAATGACATGCATGTCCTGCCCATGAGACTCGTTAACATACTTCTGGAACAGGTATGGAGCTTCATGACGAATAAGATGGCTTAGATCAGCCAAATGGTGCTTATCCCATGCCAAAAAGACAGCTTTGCCTCTATGACCCCTTGTATTCTTCACTACCATTGGGAACTCCAGTACTTCTGCTTCATCAATCATTTTAGCAAAATTTTCATAGCCACCATAAGAGAAAGTATCTGGTAGAGGAACTCCATGGCCAGCTAACTCTTGAAATGTCCAGAATTTATTAACACAGTTCAGGATGGCTTGAGGTGGGTTCATCAATCTGCATTCCATCTTCTCTACATGGTGCAAAACAGTGCTGTCACTATCTCTTTGCACCCAAGGGGTTGGAACTCTCACTACCACCACCTGGGGGTAAGCAGAGATTAGTTCTCTATTGATCTGTAGACCCAGGTTTCCTTGCTCAATTGTCAATACCACCTCATCCATCACTACCGCCCTGAAGTCCAGCTCCTCCTCACAACATTTGGCCTTCAAAGCTTGTAAGATCTCTTTTTGGGGATAGTCTTCCCTGATGCAACGATCTGTCAAAAACCACAACCTGACGGCCACAGATCTACACATCTTGATTTGTTTTCCTTTTCTGGATTATTTCCTCTTTCCTTGAATGTAAACTTTATCAGTTTATTAGAGAATGTTATAAAAAATGATTAACCAGATGGAGAAGTAGACAGGGCACGGCCCCACCAAGTCCTGAGTGCAGGAGCTTTGATCCTGGTGGATGTGGGGATTAGAGGTACACCAATGTCCTGGAGCAAAGACACAGCTTCCCAACTTCAGTTTTAATGGTTCCAGTACTGTTGGCAATGTACCCCATTTCAACCACTTTTGTTGTCTGCATCAGAAAGTTCCTATCTGGCAGTGTTCATATCAATTCTGGTGCTGGGGTTGTAGATATCACTGAATCTCAGGCAGAGGAAGGGTTTTGGATCCAAGCTTCATGGTCATTATATGGCAAAAAAAGAGCTTAACCTATTAAGTTCTGTGTGAGAGGATGGATGGAGGAAGGTCTATTGAAATCATTGTTTTATCATCATGATTACCAACAGGAAAGTTGATTAGGAACATGGGAAGATACCAATATTGAGTTTTGACAGTGAGGCTTGGAATTTTATGTAATTGATTTTCATGGAAGTGACAAAACTCCCATTTAAATCTCAGCTTCCCTCTACACTGGCTCTTCCTCTCATAGCTAACATCCCAAAACAGCAGAAATGTTAGTCTGTAAACTATTTCTAAACCCTCCAAAGGAATTATGCTTATCATGATGAGGATAACAAAAATGTGAGTCCCATGTGAGAGCTCTCATGATTTAAGTATGTGTCCCACAAAATTTTTTCATGTAAAAATTCAATGTAACCATTATTTTTCCAAACAAATAGGCCACAAACATTTATGTAATTAACAACAGATTGTAAGTCCAAAATGCAAAGATATGATTGAATTGGGCCATCTCATTTAAGATGTAGGGAACCTTGCATGAATAATTTCTGCATTTTGTTCTCTTGAAACCCAAGTCCCATTTATGCTTCCCTGTCTCTCTTGGGAGTGATCAAATTTCACTATCCTCTTCCAAGTAGGGGTTCTAAGTAGATCACAGAGTTGGTTGGCACCTGTTGCCTGAAATATAGGAATGATATCTTAGATCAGAAACACAGCTTACCAAAGGAATGGTCACCATGGACCTCTGTCTTGCCAAACTCCAGGATATCTTTGGAGCTGTCCAATTCTCCTCCCATCTAGCAACATCTCTTCTTAATCTTAAAAATATATTTGAATTCAGGATTTATTTTCATTATTCCTTAGGAAATAAGAACAAGGTAATATTCATAAAGCAAAAATGTGATCTAGAATTCTGGACCTTTGCTCTACCTTCCAGATGGATAATAATCAATGAAATAGTGAGTCATACCAGGAAACTGACAACTTAATTTTTTCACCTCCACCTTTACTATATCTTGTTTCTGTGAGATATGGTGGTCATTAGTATCTCTGATACTCAGCATTATTATATGAGTTGGATTCTAGTTGATGCAATGGTTTGGGATTTCATTAGAGTGATAATATTCCCTTAAGATGTTAGCAAGTGATGAATTCATAATACAAGACATAATCTATTATTTATATATCATTATTAGCACTAATGATAAGGTTAAACTTCATAAATTTCCAATAAAATATATTGGGATCTGAAGTCTCTATGTCCCCATTACAGACATGTGGGTGGTGTATTTTTATAATTATGACATTTATACATATATCAGGTATGCTTGACTATCTCTTATTTCTGTTTCTTCAGGTTGTATACACACTTGCTACACAGGAGTCATTAGTGTAAACATTAAACATGTTACCATAAAAACATGGAGCATGCTGTTATTGATTCAAAGTAATTAGCCATAATCAATATTGCTTCCTAAAACTTTGGGCCTAACTGTAGGCACATCCATGCCTACCAGTAATGATTCAATGATTGAGAGAAAATATTAGCTGCTCGTTGTTAGCGTCTATGTCATGCTGTTCTGGTTTTGTAACTCTATTTTTGCAACATTGACAACATTTTTTGTTCTATGTGTTCCATACATAAATGCAAGTGTAGAGATACATCCTTGTGGTTTATTGGTGCTGTTGTGATTTTTGGTTAGACTTTGGACTCCTGACATTATAAATTTTTGCCTTATAATTTTCCCACTTTAAGAATATGAATGTTTCCCATTTCTTCTGCAACCCTTTTGAATTGCTCAATTATTCCTGTTCTTTACCTTTTCAGACATCTTCAATTATTTTTTCTGAGACATGTATGGTGTTTTACCATCTCATGAATCTTTTTCTGTTACTACAAAATTATTTCTTTCCTTCTGAGAATCCAATCATCTGGAGAGAAGTGTTTAGCCTGCTTCAGCTTTGGGTTTTATCTGTCAGTTGCTTTGCTACTTTATGTAAAAGCATTAGGGTTTGCTTCCATATGGCTCTATCACCATCTCTCAGAAATTCTTTGCTGGCCTCAGTTATTTATTCCTTCACTTATGGCTTAAGTAAGAGGAAATCAAAATGTGTCTTCAGAAGCATATGATAGAATATCTAGGCAACAATTATTATGCAAAACTGTTCACAATGTAAAGGTTACAAAATCAGTGTAGGTGTCCATTTATGGTTTAGTGGATAAAGGAATGGTATTAACACACAATTAAGTATTATTCATAATAAAGAGTGGAATTGTTTCATCTACAAGAATTCAGCATGTTAAATGAAATAAGCCAGACTAAGAAAGACAAATACTACTTTATATTTTCTTATATGTAGAATACAGATTTAAAAAAACATGACATGAAACAGAATGGAATCCACTAGAGAAAGAAATCTCCAAAGTCACATGTGAATTGAAGTGTCATTACCCAATACAGGATATCTGAGCAGGAAAATCTTATGTTGTCCTCTTCACCCTTAACTAGTCATTTCACTTCCCTATCACTTCAAGATGAGACAGATTTCTCACTGTGATTTACGCTTGGGTGTATCTGGTAGACCACAAGACAGATCATTGAGTGTCTCTTGATGCAACAATTTGAGATTAGCTGACATCCAAGGGTCAGATCACCCAATGGAAAGACACATGGTCATTAAACACTGACTTCTCACATTGCCCAACTCCAGGATGTCCTTGGAGCTCTCCATGTCCTCCTGCATTCTTGTAGTCAGTAACTCATCTCACAGGACCCACTCCTCCTCAGGAAACAGAACAGGAATTAAAATGCTGTGTTTGACGCATGGCGAAGACATAGGTGCCTATGCTTTAAACTTCCTTCTGATTGGTAACCAATGAAAAAGACTAAACTTAGCCACAGACTGGCAGGTAGTTGGGATGATTATTGGATCAATTCTTTCATATTTTTGGTAGCACTGTAGTTTTTAACTGAGTGCCACACATTTGTTAGGCAATTGACCTACCTCTTGAACCATCACTCCAACACTTTTTCTTTAGTTTTTTTTCCCAAAAATCTCTTTTGCTTTTTCCATGGCTAACCTCAGATTGCAATCTTCTTATTTGTCCCACTTGAGCAGGTGGAATTAAAGTTGCACACCACATTGCCTTTCTTGTTTTGAGAGATACAGTCTTACTATGTTGGCTGTGCTGACTTTGAATCTTGATTATAAATTATCCAGGGATTACAGGTACTTCCCACTCTGCAAACTACCATAGACAGCAAGAAGAAACAAAGGTGCTTTCTACAGAAGTCATAAATGAACCTGTGTACTATGCATGGATGTCATAAAAACAGATTTATTTATAAAATTTAAAACTGGTTATCATTTCACTAGTTTTTATCATTTTTCAGTTCACTGAACCCTAAAGGCACATCAAGGACACTGATGCCACATAATTATATGCATGTGTCTAAATCATAGCTATCAGAAGTTTTAGTTCATCAAAGTCAAGGGTTGACAATACATATTGAATGGTTGTTAAAAGACAGATAAAATTTGAGTGAGCTCTTACATTTACAAAGGAGAGTAATAAGAAAATCCAAAAGAATTGAATGCTTTAAATATAATTGGAACCAATAGTAGTTTATAATTATGAAATGTCAAGTGAGTAGTGCAAATGCAGTGGTAGGTCATAGGAAGAGTTTAAAGTGTTGATGATCAAAATTGTATCATTGTCAGAAATTAAATATGTTTTTCATATATGAACACTAATGGACCAGGATAGAGACCCAAATATGAATTTATGCAGCTATGCCCACCTGATATTTGACACCGGAGAAAAGACAGCCTCTTCAACAAGCACTGATGGGAAAACTGGATGTCTGAATGCAGAAAACTGAAATTATACCCTTGTCTGTAACCCTTTACCAATATCAACTCAAAGTCATTAAGGACTTTAAAACAAGACTTAAAACTTTGAAGCTAGTGCAGAAAGAGCAGGGAATAATTTGGATTTCATAGGCATAGGAAATTACTTACTAAAGAGAACCCAAATGGCTCAAAACTAAGAGAAAGGATGGGCAACTGGTACTACATGAAAACAAAGCCTCTGCACAACAAAGAAATGGCTCACAGAATAGGAGGAAATCTTTGCCAGCTATGTATTTGACAAGGGATAAATAACCAGAGTATTCCTAGAGTTCACAAAACTAAACTCCCCGAAATCAAAGCCTCAGTGAAGAAATGGTCAAGAACTCAACAGAGCCTTTCCAAAGGAAGAAATTCAAATGTCAAAAAAGTACATGAAAAAATGCTCAGCAGCTGTGATCATAAAGGAAATTCAAATCAAAACTACACTAAAATTCTGCCTCACTGTTGTTACAATGGCTACCATCAAGAACACAAACAACAATTGTTGGCAAAGATGTCTCACCTCATTCACTGCTGGGAGGAATGTAAATTACTGAAACCACTATGGAAAACAGTATGGAGACTTCACAAAAAACTAAAAATAGAACTGCTATATGATCTAACAATACCACTTCTAGGAATATTCCCAAAGGAATGTAAGTCAGGTTACAATAAAGGGACCTGCACAGCTGTGTTTATTGCAGCATTATTCACAATGGCTAAGCTATGGAAACAACCAAGATTCTCCACTACTTAAGACAATGTGGTATGTATATACAATAGAATTTTATTCAGTCATAAAGAAGAATGAAATTTTGTCATTTGCAAGTAAATGGATGGGGAGGGAGAACATTATCTTAAGTAAAGTTAGGCACAGAATGTCAATAGCCACATGTATTCTTTCATATATGGAATGGAGACCTAATACAAATATAGCAATATTATGGAAACCAGGTCACCCTTATGGGAGGACACATAAAAGAAGGAGAGGGTAAAATAAGGAATTAAGAAGGTGAATATGGTTGATGTACTTCCTATACAATGATGAATACAGAATATTTAAGCCTTTTGAAGCTAACATAAAAAGTGAAATAAAGTAGAAAGATGAAAATTAAAGCCGAAGATCAGTTCATGTTATACTTCAAACATACATGGAAATGTCACAAGGAAATTTTCTGTGTAACTATGTTAAAAAATGCCATTCTTTAAATTTGCAAATTCAGAGTACAGGAAGGAGGAACAGATCCTGCCTAGGGGTTTGGTTCCAGTAGGTTGGTCTAGTATATGGGGAAAGGGAATGGGAGGGTGAATATGGTGCAAATACTGTGTATACCTATATGTGAATGGAAAAAATGATACCTGTTGCAATGGGATAAGGGAAATAAAGGAGAATGGTGGAGGAGTGAATACACCTATGATGTATTTGATATATTGTAGGACTATTTGTTAATGCCAAAATATATATCCACCCATCACAACAGTAATAAAAGAAATAAAGTAGATTTTATGACTGGTTCTTAATATCTACATAGAACAATTTTTTTCTTGTATGAAGAAGGCTGTTTTCTTCTTTATTTTTTGGCAAACATGGAGATATTACGAAGAATGTTCCTGGTCCTCTGATATTGTTAAGCTTGAGTTTACTTATATTGAAGGATGTCAAAAACTTAAAATTCAGCTATGGGAGAATTGTGAAAAGTATAGTTTTTCAAAAGGCTGAATATTGCTAAAGCTGTTCAGACCTGTGATAATTTTACTCATTGTTATTTGGATTCAAAATATTTACAGAATTGAGTGTTCCTCTAAATATAGTTCCTTTTTAAAGCCAACACACAGTGTTAAAGGTTGTTCAAGAAATTCTGTGTTCCTAAATTACATCTCATTGGCTTTACATATGACCCAGAAGGGCAGTCCATCCACTTTGGACTGTTCCTCTCTGTGCACTTGATTACTGTGCTTGGGAATATGCTTGTCATCCTGGCTCTCAAACTGGTCTTCCCCCTTATACATGCTCAAAGACTTCTTCATCTCCAAGGCACACTAGGCTGCCCTGTTTCATCTCTAAGTTTCAAAGATGATTCTGGAGATCAAACTTCACATAGAAGCATCTCCCATGGATGCTCCCTGACACTGATGTCTTTTAAATCAGCTTTACACATGTGTATGAAATGATTTTGACTGTGATTCATATCCCCAGTTTGTAGCCAGTTTTCCTTCACAGCATTGCTCCATTATCATTGACCTTCCAATTTCTGGCTTCTTAGATTCACTGGGTATTTTATGGTTATTTTTTAAGATTCTCAGCTGCACAATTATACTGACTGCAAATTTATTTAAAGGATCAATAATTTCTATTTTTTTGTAATTCTGCTGCCCCCTTTTCAAATATTGCCTCTTTGACATATTCAGCAACAACCAGAATGCAGTACACTACTGCCACCACATTTGTATTTCTCCCCTATCTTGGGTGGCTTGATTTAGTGTGATTATTTTCATAGTAAAATGATGGTTGCCAAAGTTTGATTCTTGGTAGAATAGGAAACATTTTGAATGAATGTTAGTTTTCAGTTTGGGAAAATGAAGTTTCTGGTGATATGTGATGAAGATAATTTCAAAATACTGTGAAATTAATAAATGTTACTCATGTTTGTACTTATCCTGTTTTAAATACTAACATTTTTTGTAATATATATTTCACTCTAAAGAAAGTGGAAGTAATCAGCAGAAATAAAAGGAGTGAAACATCCACAAACATTTGCCCTTGTAACTGAATAGCCTAAACCCTGTTTTTGGTATTCCTTTCCTCCTCTTGTTTTGCTAGTATTGCTAGAAATTCCTTAGAGTCTTGGTCCAATAATATCCACAATTTGGCTAATTGAGAGCACTGTGCATTGATAATCCAAGGTCATAAACAGTCAGTGATCATTCTGTCCTTTCAGACCTCATCTGAATGTCTCCAGTGTAATAGGTTCCATTCTTGTCTCCTCAATCAGAGGTGTCTGCCTCAGCAAGCTCCTCTCTGTAATTGTATTCACTTCAAACCTCAGGATAGGCATTGACGCTTCATTGGGCACCAGGCAAAGGAGGGTCCTTGGACTTGCACACCTTGACCATGACTAAAGAGAGAAGCAGCCTAACCCAGTTAAGTGCTGAGGGATGGATTTAGGAAACACTATTGCTATATCCTCCTAATCATGATGACTAGCCTGACATTTGTTTAGCTGATGGGAGAACACTGATAGAAAATCTTGCACTTGTTAGCTCTGTGAAATGTATCTTCTTAGTTGTGTTGGTGTACAAGAGAACTGAATCAAAATTTTCTTTCCACCTATATCAGTTCCATTTCTCACAGATGTTTTACACACAATGGCACAGATGGATCCTTCCTAACTTTTTCATACATATTCCAAATGAATTATGGAGGTGATATGAAGATGACAATAATTGCAGCATAATGAAACTTATTGAGAGATTTTTGTGTCTGGCTCTGAGCTCTTGCTGCTATGTTGCTTTTATAATTCAATGATCTTTATCATTATGTAATTAAAAGTGTCCACATTGCTATCATCTTTCAAAAATCAAAGAGGCTAATTACTTAATGTGCCCTGTTTTGGGACTTAGATACATACAAATGTTGCCATCTCCACCTTATATACAAAAATGTTATAACAGGAATATGCTCTTCACTTCCAATTCACTCTTGGAGTATGCCCTTTAAATCCTGTCTTCTTCCTCTTAAGATTACTGGAAGATTGCAGATAAAGTGCTATAGAGGGTTCAAGTTGCAGACAGAGAGGTGAGCCAAAGATCATAGAAAATGATCGCACAAAGTGGAGTCACATTATTCATCTCAGATCTCCCTCCTGATTCAGGCCAAGGATGTTCATTCAGCTTTCACATCCTTTTACACATTTGAATCAGTTCACACAAACTTCAGAGAATACATAATGTCAGAACTTGATTATAATTCCACTTAGGAAAGTGGAAAGAATTTTAAAAAATACATCAATTGTACCTGTGGTTAAGACCTCTTAATATTTTTTATGGTTATTTGGTGTTACTGATTGTAATAATAAATATTTCTAAATTCTATAGAATATTGTAGGACAGTATTTCTCATGTCTAGTGAAAAATATAACACACAAGCTCAAATATTAGTATTCTGAGGAAACTGTTTCTATTCTGTTCTGAGGGCAGAGAATTTGGATACATTAAAGCATTCATATATAAATATATTGATAATATATTGATATTTCATTAGTTACCTAATTGAAAGTTTTTTATTCCTGTTCTTATATAATACCTATATTAGTTAATTATAATTAATTTTGCCATTTATGAGGAAACATACTCTTTTTAGATATCTTTACTATTTTTCATGTAATTTTCTCATTTGTATTTTTAAAGTTAAACAATAGGGTGGCTTGACAAAATCCCAACTCTTCACTTATCTGGAGCTAATGAATTGAAATATACGTATCTGGAAGGACTGCTGTAAAAATCTGTTTATTGGAAATAATTAGGTGGTGACTCAAACTGGGCTTTGGGATTTTCCTTTGTGCTAGTGTCTTAAAATAAAATAGAAGGGTTGATAATCAGGAAGCAGAAAACTTTTCTTTGGTCCTATTCAGTACACAATGTGGAAAAAAGATAAAGAGTTATATTACATTCCTTGTATTGTATTAATATGTATAGCATTAATACAAATAGGCATGCATAAAATATATAATTTCAAAAGTGGCTCTGTGATTTACTTTTTATATTGCTAACTGTTGACTTTTAAATGTGTGCTCATGCCACATTTGTTATAAGTCTGACATGTGATTGTAATCATTTAAATGAACCACCATAATGAAAATGTGAAGGTCACCAAAGCCACTGAAATGAGGTATATTTTAAATAATTTTAATTCTAGTCAAATTTGAGGGAGAAGTAAACATGTTAAAGAATAGAAATAAGAATAGCCAAGAATGGTGAAAACCTTTGGTATACAATTAGCTTACTACCATCTTTTCTTATTATGAACTATCTTCAGTGAAGTAGTAAATTACATAGTTTTATAAATATTCTAAGTCAAGGAATTTTGTACAATTTTAAGAAAATGAGATATATTTCACTCCTTTCAAGTACAATGATATTTTTCTACAAAGTGGATGGGTATTACTTATTCTGTAAGTTGTATTTTAATATGATTATGGACTTTTAACTTTTAAATTACTAAGTGTTGTGTGTCTTTAAAGTGAATGTGTATAGAAGGAGTTAATAGCAAAGCAACCAAGATCAAAACATTTAAATATTGGGCCTGTCACATTTGACATATTTCTGAATATATTTTGCCTTAAGTATGATTTTAAAGTAGTTTGTACTCAAATTCAAAATATGCATAGTCTTGTTTGAATGCATATTTTTTCATTTCTATAACAAATTTCCTTTTCAACAAGTGTCCTAGTGATTTAGAGGCACAAAATCTTACACATCTCAGAATTCCGACTTGTGCGACTCTCCGATGATCCAGAATTGCAACCAGTTCTGTTTGCACTGTTCCTGCTCATGTACCTGGTCACAGTGCTGGAAACCTGCTCATCATCCTGGCTGTCAGCTCTGACTCCCATCTCCACACCCCCATGTACTTCTTCCTCTCCATCCTGTCCTTGGATGACATTTGTTTTATTTCTAGCACAGTCCCAAAGATGATTGTAGACATGCAAACAAACAGTAGAGTCATCTCCTATGTCGGTTGCCTGATCCAGATGTCTCTCTATATATTTTTTGTAGTCATGGATGACATGCTTCTGACTGTGATGGCCTATGATAAGTTTGTGGCCATCTGTCTTCCCCTTCATTATCCAGTCATTATGAACCCTTACTCCTGCTGTTTCTTAGTTTTGATGTCTTCTTTGTTTTGTCTTTTGGACTCCCAGTTGGATAATTTGACTGCCTTATAGTTTACTTGCTTTAAGAATATGGTAATATCTAATTACTTCTGTGACCCTTCTCAAATTCTTAATCTGTCCTGTTCTGACACCTTTAGAAATAATGTGGTAATGTACTGTATTGGTGCTACAGTGAGAATTGTTCCCATTTCAGGGATCTTCTTCTCTTACTACAAAATTTTTTCTTCCATTCTGAGAATCCCATCATCAAGTGGGAGGTATAAGGCATTCTCCATCTGTGGGTCTCACCTGTCAGTGGTTTGCTTATTTTAATGAACAGCCATTGGTGTGTACTTTGGTTCCACTGTATCACATTGTCCAGGTCAAGTTGTGGTGGCAACATTAATGTACACTGTGGTCACCCCTATGCTAAACCCCTTCATATACAGCCTAAGTAATAGGGACATTAGTAAGACCCTAAAAAAAAAGAGGATGCGCATTTGGATAATCTGAACTCAGGACCTTGTGGCATCACTTTGGAGTGTAGGTAAATGGTGAAACTGAAGAACTGGATTTCTGAATACTTCCATCTTCATTGCATAATTTCATAGATTCTTTTATTTGCCATCTTGATTCATATTGTATGGTGATTGATATGTTAAGGCTTGGATGATTGAGATTTAGTCATTTGTGTGCTAAGTTTCTGCTGAACATTTTCTGGAGGTGGAGGAGAGTGAAGGCTACACAAAAATATCAATGCAATTTAATGCCAACAAAATGTGAACACGAATTAATGGCAAAATATGCACTTAAATATGTTGTGAATTTTATCCCAATTAAGAAATGAAATACAAATATTAATGATTCTTAACAGGCCTAAATGAACAAGATTAATTTCACACCTGAGTTTTCTATTGAGTGGATGAAGACTTGACAAATCTTCCTTTGACATATTTTTCCATTCTTTTTCTCTTTTCGTTAATACTCAGACATCCTTGTACAATGTGATGAAATATTTGTATATTTATGAATTCTGTGCATTGAGACTCTAGGTGCAATAATAATAAATAAATGGTCTGTTCTCACAGCTCTGTTATTTCTTGGTTCTATTTCTGTTGCCAAATGTTTGTGTCTCCCCACCTTTAGTGTCTACATAAGAATGCTCCTACTGAGTGTTCCTCTCAATCCTGGGGATGGGTTCTGGACCTTCATTAGATCACATGCCATCAAGGGATGTTGGACCTAGAGCCCTTGGTCATGATATGCCAGAGATAGAGCTTCACCCAGTAATTGCTCAGGGGGAGAATGGATGGTGGAATGTCTATTAAGGCCATTGTTTTATCATCATGAGGGCAAACATGAAAGGTGGTTTAGGAAGACTGGGTATACCAATATTCACTTTCCAATTTTGTTTGCATCCTATACTGCTTCTGTCTCTCATAAATATCTCACCCACATCAGTGGAAATTTGTATCTTATCTGTTCCCTAAGCACTGCAAAACAATGGTGATCATGATGGTGAGGCTGATGATGAAGAAGACACTAACATAGCATCATGACCAAATATTGAGGAATTTCTCAATGCCAGGATAAGTTACATTTTATGCATGATTTTTCCCAAGTAGAAGCTCCCACATTACACTGAATACCTATGCCTCATTTGTGGCAGTGTTGCATGATGGTGTGTATTTAAATATAGCCTATTTACTGAGATTAAATGTCTACAAACAGGACAGAGAGAGGAGGAATGTAATCAATAATTTTCAAAAGATAAATAATAATGCTGTGCACTTATTCTACAAGAAGGAAATCAGAAACCCCAAAGTGATGAAAAATTCATGGGAGAATGGATTAGCACATAAGAATATTTTCTGATAATGAGTAAGACTTCTATTCATTGTTCAAAGAAAGCAGACCAACCAATTCCTGGCATTACAAATATTGTAAGTTACTGGAATTTTCTTCCTTTTTTGACAGTAGCAGGGAATAAACTCTTAGATCCTAGTACTTGCTCGGCAAATACTGTGTCATTTAACCCCTTTTTGTAGTCTTTTTTGCTCTAATTCATTTTTCAATAGGGTCTTATACATGTTTTTGAAGGTGCTGGACTTGGAATGAGATCCTTCTACCTATGCCTCCTGTAGAGCTGGGATTAGAGATATGAAACACCATACCTGACATATTATTTGAGATGGGTTTTCATTACCTATTTTTCTGTCCTGACCTCAAATCATGATCCTCCGAATTTCCAACTGTTGAGTATCTGGGATTATAGGTTTATTTCACTACGCTTACCTAATATATTTTCTTAAAATTAAATCATATGTATCACGGCTTTCATATTCCTTTTAATGCATAAGTGGTTTTAAATGAGTATTGTGGAAAAATGTAGTTTCTAGAGATGTGTTGATAGTTTGACAGTGGGAACATAATTAACATCACTGAAATATGTACAAAATATATATTTGATGGTGTACTTTGTATTGTGTTTGTTTTTTGAAACACTCTTCCTTGTTAGCCCAGGATTGCCTAAAAACAGTATTTAGGGGAGGTGGGAAAGATGGAAAATTTGAACCTTTCTGTATTTGATACCCTGGATGAGAGTAATCAGTGGAACAGACGAGAGAATAACTGTGGTGAGAGAAAAGAGAAAGACCATCAGGAATCACAAAACTGGTGACAGGACAGCGAAAAAGCATGGAGAAATAAATAGTAACAGAAAACAGTAGGAAGCACTCTGCAGCTCCAATACCATCTTTCCAGGTGGAGACAAAGCTGAAGATATAACCAAGATATTCCAGATGGCTCTGGAAACAGACTGGGAGACCTAGTGATAGGATAGTCCTACATGTCCTGCAAGACCTAAACTCACTGTGGGAATTTTGTGTGAGGGCGAGCATTCATACATGGCAAAACCTCATTGTAAAAGGAAGACATTCTACATTCCACACAACTTGTATTGCAACAGCCAGCAACCATCTTGAATAGATTATTCATTTTTTGAGATTTAGCTACTCTAGAGACTTGAAATCAAGAAACAACTACATCTCTGGAACCCTGGAGACACCTTGCTACAGTGTCTGAACACCTTACACAGTCACAAGTAGCATCATGGAGATGGGAAGTCTCTGTCATAGACACAATGATAAGTTGAATGGGGGGAGCTGGGGCAATGAAATGTACAATGATCAGTGCCCCCCAATCTATCTAGGAGTTACATTGCTGTGGAGCATCATGAAAATGGAGCTCTGAGCCCACGATTGATGGAGGAATTGGCATTGCTCCCATATATTTATGGGTTATTACTAGGCGGGGCACAGAGTTCTGAGCACTAGTTCAAGCATCAGATGATTTCCCTGGCTTCCTTTTTCCCCCAGGGTGGTTAGCTGCTTTCTGTGGTCTGCATGCACCCAAATCAGCTGGTAGAGTATCTGATACCCTAAACTTTATTCCTCCCGCCCACCATGAAGTGCTCTGGTTTGTTGTCCCCACTCTCCCATGTATTTTGATGACACTTCTTAGGTTTTGATGGTTGCTGCCTGGGGTGTACAAATTAGAGAGCAAGGGGAACAAGTGGGAACATTCCCAGTCCACAGACTAAACAGATTCTTGTGACCAGAAGTAGCTATATAAAGAAGAGAAGCTTCTAAAATAAAATCTGCCCAAGTCAGGCAAATAATTCTTGACTTGCACCACCCTCAGCCCACATATGGCAACAACCTGTGTGCTAGTTGTGCAAGAGACTTCAGCTAGCTTTTTCCTCTTGGAATGGTCAGTTGAAATCCGTAGTATAGAATGGATGAAATTGAATACAAAACATAAGGGCTTGAAGACAAGGTGGATAATTGAAACAGCCAATTATAATAACACAAAAGAAAGTATGAATGGAATATATAAGAGCTCTTGGACAGCATTAACAGAAAAAAAATTATGAACAAATGAAAATAGAAGTAGGAGAAGTGTAAGCTAGTTATAGGCAACATATTCAATAAAATAACAGCAGAAAATTTCCTAAATTTTGAGAAATACATGTTCATCTGGGTATAGAGGGTTTCACAGTATTAAACAGAGAATGTCAGATAAAGATCCTCTTCAGATAATACAAGAGTGTAAATTACCTGAATTAGTGTAAACTAATTATACATAACAAAGAAAGATAATTGAAAGGCACCAAATAGAAGTGCATAAACTCACTTAAATTAAAAACTTCAGAATAACATTAGACCTCTCAACAGAAATTCTAAAAGAAAATAGGGCATGGGATGATGTATTTTAAACCTTGAAGAATATAACTGCCAACTTGCTGTATTCAGCAAATTGATCCTTCATAAACGAAGAACTAATAAAAATATTTTAAACAAATCTAAAGAAATTCATGACCACTAAGCCACCATGCAGAAGATACTTGAAAGAATTCTACACTAAGAAGAAGATAAAAACAACCATGAGAGGGTGGGAAGAAACAAACCTCACCAGGTGACTTGATAAGCAAATGAGGATTTAGAAATAGTCAAACATTGCAAATACAACTAAATGACAGGAATTAACTACATACCTCTCAATAATAATTTGAAGGCTAATGGTCTCAATTTTCCAATCAAAATACACAGTAGCAGATAGGATAATAAAGAAGACCCAGGACAGGCACAGTGGCTTAGACTTATAATTCTAGTTACTTGGCATGCAGAGGTTGGGAAGATCTTGGTTTATGCCAACCCAGGGAAAAAGTTTGTGAGACCGCCTCCCCCCATCTTATCCAGTGACTGTGCAAAGTGGCACATGTTTTTGATGCCAGCTATGTGAAAAAGCACAAATAGGAGACTGTAGCCCAGGTCAGGCATAAAGCAAGACTCTATCTCAGCCTTTGCTCCCCTCCCCCTCCGCCCCTTGCAGCCCTGTGGCTCGCAGCTCACAGTCATCCTGCAGGACCCAGCGCCAAGGCCGTCCGCACCAGCTGCAGGACCGGCCCACCCGCTCCCCCAGGTGCATCCTCCTCGGTCCCGCGCCCTCCAGGCTCTCCAGGACAACCTCCCCACCCCTGGCTCGCGGCCCTGCCCGGCCCAGTCCCCGCTCACCGGCCTGAGCGCGCTGAGGATGTGAGTCCTGCTTGCCACTGCCTGAGCAGCAGCCACTGGCGCGCGAGCCTGAGCGCAGCACAGCTGCGGGCGCCGGTTGGGTCGCTGGCACGGGCAGCGCGCTCCTGCTCTAGCCATGTCCCCCGTCCTCTCGCAGGCGCCAGAGCCAGCGCCGCTGCAACCCGAGGGCCGTCCCTGGCCTGCTGTCCGTCCCCGACCCCAGCGTCGCTGATCCTGTCCGCCGCAGGCGAGGACGCGGGAGGAGTCCAAGGTTCTGCCTTGGAGTCCCTGGACGCGACCATGTCGGAATTGCTGCCCTGTGGGATGAGAAGCTGAGCCCCTAAGGCGACGGTGGGACGTGGGCCAGATCTCATGCCGCCTGCAGGACACCAACAACTTTATTCCATGCCCGGCAGAACAAGCGGCCGCCCAAGCTGGGCCAGATCGGCCAGAACAAGTGGGTTGTTATTGAAGACGATAGATTGATGACCTGCTGAGGAATATGAAAGACAAGGCACCTCCTGGAGTCTGCACCCCCCAAAGACAATGAGTTAAGAGAAAGGGTGAGAACAGCAGAGGGTGATAACGGTTGACATAAACCAAAACCAAAACCAAAACCAAAACAACAAAAAAGCATGGAAAAGAGACAGCGTTTTGAAATTTATTATTAGCTCACTATCCAGGATGAAATCAACAACCTGTATCCCGTGTCAGGCTGGGAGACAGATGAGGCTGGAGGAGGAGGAGAAGGGGAGGGTTCTGGGATCCTCAGGGAAAATTAAAATAAAAAGTACATAAAATTAAAAATTTTAAAAATCACTATGTACACAGAAATAAAAAGTCTCAGTTGCAGCTATTTGTCAAAATTAATATCTGTTTCTTTTTATATCTGGTGAATATTGCACAATTATAGAGCTGGATTTTGAACCACTTTAATGAAGGCAGCACCAAGTGTTTTGAGGTGTCTGCATTCGTTGCTGATTTGGCTGTTCCCAATGTTTACATTAATCTTGCAAAAATGATTCTGTGCAATTGGATGTAAAATACTATCCAGTTTTATTTTTTTATGTTATCCTTGGATGTACAAAAAAATCAGAAAATGCTCTCTATAGATACTGTTTTATTTTGGTCATCTTTTGAAGTTATCAGGAATGTGTTTAAAATAAGAAGATAACTTTTCTAAGGAAAAGATCCTTGTTTTATTTTAAAATGATTTGTAAAGCTTGTGGTTCTTTGTTGCTGCATGTTATTTGCCCAAGTTAATGCTAATGGACCCATTTTATCTGTCAAGGAAAAAAACCCCAAAAAACAAAAAAAATGCTTGAGCTTCTTTTAACCTTGCCCCTGCAGTCTGTTGTGTGAGCTGCCTGTTTTTTCTCTAGTATTGTGTGTTTATTCTCTTTAAAACGACTGTAAAAAAATGTAATCACAAGAGTTCTAAATATGTTGAAATGCCAAAAGGTATTTTGATCTTTTTCCCCTGTGCTCTGAGTCCATGTGAAGGAATGCTTGGAGTTTCTTTTCTGTTATTTGTAGGAATTCTCTTAAGGCACACCAGCTGCCTGTTTTGCATGGAACTTGCAAAAATTCCTCTTGTGTGAGGAATCTTTTACCAGTTTTTGTTTGCAACTTTGAACCTCAAGAGGTTTCCCTTCCCTACCCTTCCCATTTTCCTCCTTTCTCAATTAGATATTCTGTATGTTGCACCTTGAACCAACACACAAGGCTATTTCTCCAATGTACAATAAAGAATTGTTCTTGAAAAAAAAAGAATTTATCTCAAAAATAACAAAAGAAACATGGGCTTGCAGCATACCTGAAGTGGTAGAGTGCAAGGCCTTGAGATCAACCCCAAGTACTGCCAAAAAAATAGATCCAAGTATTTGTTGTCTACAAGAAATGCACTTTGAGGGCAAGTACAAACATGAACTTATAGTGAACATATGGACAGAGATATTCTAAGAAATGGAAGCCAAAAGACTGCAGGAGTAGCTACATTCATATCTTAGAAATTAGAGTTCAAACCAAAATTCAAAGACAAAAAAAGACTGTAACTATCTATTGATAAAATGAGCCACTAAACAAGAGAACATAACACTTATAAACATATATTTACATATGTGTATATGTATATACATATATATATACCAAACATTTGATCACTCATTTATTGAACTAACAGTATTCGATATAAAAGCACAGATAGAACCCAACACTTTGTTATGTGGGTTTTAATACTCTGGACTCACACATAGGTCATCAGACAAAAAAAATCAACAACGGAACTTCATAATTAAACGGCCATGTAGTTCAAATGGACTTAACAATAATGTAAAGAATATTCCATCCATTAGCCACAGAATAAACTAAATTACACATTATCCATAGAAACTTTCTTAACAGTAAATGATATTTTAGGACATAAAGCAAGACCTAATGAATACAAGGAAATAGATATAATTTCCTTTATATCATCAGACCACAATGGAATAAAACTAGACACCAACAATAACAGAACTACAGAAAATATAAAAACACATGGAGACTGAAAAATATACTTTGATGATCAGTGGGTCATTAAAAAAGTCAGGAGGTGGGGAAATCAGTGAATTCCTAGAATCAAATGAAAATAAAATACACTTACCAGAACCTTCAGGACAGAACAAAGTCAGTGCTATGTGGAAAGTATTTAGTCATTAAGTGCCAACATTAAAAAATCAAAGAGATCAAATAAATAACCTAATGATGCACCTTAAGCTCTTAGGAACACAAAATTAAGAAACACTCAAAATTAGCAGATGGAATAAATTAATAAAAATCTGGGCATATATTAGTAAATTGGAGACTAAAGGAACAACACAGAGAAACAAAATAAAAAGTTGCCTTTTGGTAAGGTCTAGTTTAAAAAGAAAAGATAAACAAGAGTGACAAACCCTTCATCAAAGTAATGGAAAAAAGATTTTAAAAACCCAAGTTAATCATTGTAGAGGTGAAAAGTGGGATAATACAAAATACCAGTGAAATTCAGAGGATCATTAGGGAACACTTTGGATAGTTATATTATAGTAAACTGGACAACCTAGAAGACATGGATAAATTTCTAGATGCATATGGCCTACAAAATTTGAAGCAACAGGCTGTAACATCTTACACAGGTCTATAATGAGCAATGACATTGAAGAAGGAGTCTATAGTCTCCCAACAAAGAAAAGTACAGGACCAGATGGATTCACTGCATTAACCAGAACGTTAATGGACAATAAGCAGCAACACTCCTCAAGATATTGTATGAACTATACAGAGAAGTAACCCTACCAGATTCATTCCATGAAGAATTTATTATTTTGATACCAAACCCATATATGGAAACTATAAAAAAAATTTATTGACCAATTTCCTTCATAAACAGAGGCAAAATTTTCAATAAAATAAAAGCAAACAAAATGAATAAAATTCGTATTACAAAGATAATGCACCATCATCAATTTAGTTTCATTCCAAGGATACAAGGATTGTTCAACATACACAAGTAGATAGATGTAATACAGTTTATAAGCATAACAAAGGATAAAAATAAAAATGTCTCAATACAGGCAGAAAGAACTTTTGGCAAAATTAATGAAAATTTTTGATGAAATAGTAATGGAGGAAATGTAGCTCAGCATAATAAAGCCTATATATGCAAACAACAGCCAACATCACTCTAAATGGGAAAAAACTCATAGCATATTCCCTGAAGTCAGAAAAAAGAAAGGGTATTTAGTCTTTCCACTCTTATTCAGTATAGATTTGATTTCTTAGCCAGTTTAATAACGTAAAAAGAAGAAATAAAAATGATACAAATAGGGAAATAAGAAGCCATGTCAACCCTATTTGCAGATGATATGATCTATAATTAAAACACCCAAAAGATTCCCTTAATAAACTTCAAGACTTGAAAAACATTTGTGACTAAATATCAGGATATAAAATCAACACAGAAAAAATATGTAGCCTTTTGACATACCAGTAAAAGATAAGCTGAAAAATAAACAAAAAAACCAATTTCTTTCATAATAGCCTCAAAAATAAAATCCATGTAGGTATCGTGCTTTAATCAGATTAAACCTTTCTATTACTTATTATTTATTCTTTCTATATCGCTCTGCTCCCTATTTTTCAACAGCTTCCAGTGCAGTGTGTTGTATTATCATCATGCACACATAAAATATGTTTCAGTATTATTCACCTCTATCATCCACTTTCCCTCTCCCTCTTCCCTATAGTCGCTTCAGATAAAAGGACTAATACAACCATGTTCTCCATCTATATCAATATCTATCTATCTATCTATCTATCTATCTATCTATCTATGTCTCTCTCTCTCTCTCTCTCTCCCTGAATAAATAGAGTTTAATTTTTTAAGGTAGCTCTACTGGGAGTTTCCTTTGACATTTCCCTGTACTATAACTGTATGGATTATAACTGCAATGGTATGTTCTTATTCAAAGTTGTCTTTCCACCAACACTGGTTCTATTTACATAGTTACGTCACCCACACCACCTGAAAATGGGCCTCTCTAAACTGTTTCCTAAGCATGACAAAATGATTCTGTTGGTGATGTTGAAGAAGGGAAAGTGGAGAATGGTAACTAACATCTTGAAATGTTTTGAGGACTTTCTAAGTTGCAGGTGCCATGAGTACCCATGGTGTTGTAGTATTACAGAAAATGAAGGAGCACATTGATCTTAAGTAACATGGATCAGGTTGATAGGCAGAAAAGAGTGCAGTCGTACATGAGTTGGAGTACCTGATTACAGTCACAGGACATCATACCTGGAGAACCCTGGCACATTGCCCCTTGATATCACAACGTGCCAGTCCAGGAAGAGATCCATTCTTCCTATTCTTTCCTATGTGGATTCATGGTAGATCACAAGACAGAAGACTTATGTATTACATAAAATACTGAAAATAATGTTTCAATATTATTGTTAATAATAATAAAATAAAATATCAGGTCCTTTGATGTTAGTGTTTTATTTTTCATATAAGACACTTTGCTTTTATCTTCATAGAATTATATGCATATATACAGAGAAACATGAAATATTCGCTTTTACTTTTGAGTTTTCAGAGCCTATGATTTGACTAGCACACATGTGGCTTCAAAAGTAATCTGTGGAGCACTGAGTTAGATGCTTCCTTGATGTCCAAAATTGGCCGTAAGCATCATGGCTTCAAAACAGTGATACTTACCTTTCTATGATTTCTTCCATTTCAGGAATCTCCTGCTGAACTAGAGACAAGATAAAAATAACACTTCTTTGTGTGTTTTTTATCAATACATGGACCCTATACTTCCATTGGATCACATCTACATCAATCAGTTATTTAAAAACTGGCAGGTTTTCATGGGTATAAAAGGAGACTAGTGTACAGATGACAGGCACAAGTAACCTTGTACCTTAGGGTGAGACAGATTTTAGATCTTCACTTAATCCAGGCTCTGATACCATTTGAGAATTTTGTTCACCAGTGAGCCGAGTATTTCCATTAGATGGGGTTATTTAACTAAAATAGTCAAGTTTATTAAGAGATTCCATGTCCCGGACATCTCTTAGATGTCACAAATGTTAAGTAGCTGGGCATCATTCTCCCTAATTCCATGAAGCTTTATGAGCACAGATGGCTGGAGATACTTGCACATACTCTGCACATTTTGTCTTGTTAATAACCAGTGGCAGGGGACAAAAATGTTGATTTTCTGACTTATATCTGGGTTCTAGGAGGGATGTAAAAATATATTACTGCCCCCTGTGAATTTGAAATTTCAGACTGCCGGGGTAAAGTTGACAAGAAATGTTCAGAATGAGGCGGTATAGGTGATAATGCCTGGTTTGTTTCAGACAGTGTCTGTAGTGTAGGCCAGGCTTTCCTCCAACTGGAAATTTCCCTGGTTCAGTGTCCTGAGTGCTAGGATTACAGTTTTGTGCCATGATACCAGTTTCTGATTTTTAGAAGTATTAATTATAGTAATTGAAAAGCAAAATTGGATATATATTATTCATTTGAAATTAGAGAATTATCCCCCATCAACACTTTTTGTAGAAATTTTCACTATGTGTCCTGGAGAGACTCACACTCTCAGTTAACATTGTGTATCTTTTAAAGCATTTAAACAAATTATTCATTTATTCACATGTGCATACATTGTTTGGGTCATTTCTGCCCCCCCCCCTTCTACCTCAGTTCTAGGCAGGTCCTGTTCTGCCCTTATCACTAATTTTATTGAAGGAAAGACATAAGCATAATAGAGAAGACAAAGCATTTTTGCTAGTTGAGTTAAGGACAGCTATACAGAAATACCCTTAGCATTGCTTTCATGTACACATGTGTTAGAAAGCATGTTGATTCATCTCTAAGTAATCTTTACATTTGAAGTAGATCAGTGTAGTTCACAGAATATTTAAAACCACCTTCCAATGTAAACTAGTATATTTTGGGGCAATAAGTTTAATAGTCTGTACTACTTAATTGAGCTTAAAAAAGGTTTTTAGGAAATCTATTTTTTGAAACACAAATCAATAATGAAATGGAAATATTCATAGGAATATTTAATAAAATATTCATGAGGGTGACCTGTTACATATAGCATGTTAAACACTTCCTTCCAATAATTGTATGAATTAAATATTTATTACACCCATTTTATACTTGATAGAAATGACATTATTCCTTGGTGTGTTTACATTATTTCCTATATTCTTTTCTTTTGGAGGTGTGCTGTGAGATGTGTTTAAGTTATATCATACTCTTTTCTGATTTTTGTTGTTTATTCCTAATTAAATCATACTGTGGCCAGAGGAAAAAAAAGTCCAATTTTCCTTCATGTACTGGAAGTAAGAAAATTGAAATCCACATATCAGGAAAGAGTTATATAAAGAAATATATTAATTAGAAATAAAAAAGTTTGGGATCAGATCTGGTCTTTAAGAAATCTCTTGGGCACAAAAGTTCATAAGTGCAAATAATCGTTTATTACCAGGAAATCAATGTGACTATGCTAGCATAGAATGCAGAATCAAGACAAAGAAAAAATGAAGCGCTGTCTTGCATACAGATGGTTTCCAGATATCTAATTGGTATGATTAAGACAAACCTGTATAATACTTTAAAATTTCAAATGTTCATTGTATTCATTTTTTTTTCAATCATTGACAGATATAGTGAACAGAAGTGCCAAATGTGGGGCCAGAGATACCATATGATAATTTCTTGTTCCAAAACCACTTTTATGAAAATCTGAAATTCACCAAAGTCAAGGATATTTGTTACATGCCAAAAAAGTTTTAAAATATAAACAGTACTTGGTGAGCAATGACATTCACAAATGAGGGAAATCAGAAAACCGAAGAATGCTGAAAAATTCCTGGAATATGACAGGCACACAAAATTGTCTTTGGTATTATGAACAGCCAATTTCCTAGCTCCTATAAAGTGTTCACAAATACTCTAAACCAATGGTAATTCTTTCATTTTCATAGAAAAATATTGTCAATTTATATATTTCTTAATTTCCTTCAATGTGATGTTTTGCTTAAAAAAGGATGGCATTACTAATTTATTTTTTGGAAACAGTAGATTATATTTTACAATGATTCTATGATTGTTCCAACCAATATTCTTGCTCTTTTAATATGGCTCAGAAGATGTCAATAAAGGAGGTGTGGGCAGAAGGAGGCAATTATCTTAGAAACCTACAATGAAAGGGTGCTAATAATGGGTTTGGCACAATTGGGAAATAATGGAGGAAGATATATGAAATTCAAGTATGATTTCTTGTGAATACTTGCATTGAAAATATGTAGAGTGTTTGGGGCATTTTATTTGTTTCACATTCCAACAAATTTTCTTTTGTCAAAAGGGTACTGAGAATACAGAAAGAAAAAGTATAACATGTATCTCAGAATTCCATCTAAAAGAGCTCTCAGAAGATCCATGACTGCAGCTCATCCTCTTTGGACTGTTTTGGTCTATGTACCTGGTTATAGTTCTTGGGAATGTGCTGATCATCCTGCCTGTTAGTTCTGACTCCCACCTCCACACTACCATGTACTTCTTCTTCTCCAATCTGCCCTTGGCTGACATCTGTTTCATCTCCACCACGATCCCCAAAACGATTGTGGATCTAAAAACTCATAGCAGAGCTACCTCCTATGTGGGCTGCCTGTTGCAGATGTCTCTGTTTATAATTTTTGCATGTATGGATAGTAAGATTCTGACTGTGATGGCCTATGACAGGTTTATAGCCATCTGTCATCCTCTGCATTATCCAGGGATTATGAATCCTAGATTCTGTGTCTTCTTAGGTTTAGTTTTTTTTTATATTACAATTTTTATTCTCACATGTGTACACATTGTTTTAGCAACTTCTCCCCCTTTCCCCGCTTCTGGGCAGAACCTGTTCCATCCTGTTTTTCTCTGATTTTATTGCAAAGGAAACATAAGAGATAATAACAAATACATAGTGTTTTTTATAGTTTGAGGTAAAGATATTTACAGAGATTCCTAGCATTGCTTCCATGTACATGTGTATTGCAACCCCCACTGGTTCATCTCTACCTGATCTCTTCACTACTTCCTAGTTCTCTTCCCATAGTGGCCTCTGACAGTTTAAGATTGCTATATTTACTCCTCTACAGTGAGCACATCAACCACATTCAAGTTTTAGGTTTCCTTCCCTTTTCCTACTCCTCCTATGAGTGTTCTCCCCTTAGTATGTGACCCATATCCATTAATATTTACTGCATTTGTTTTGTTCTATAATCCACTAAATGAGGGAGATCTTGAGATCATGAGAATTTTGACCTTCAGAGCCTGGCTAACTTCGATTAAAATGATGTTCTCTAGTTACATCCATTTATTGAGAATGACAAAGTTTCATTTGTTTTTTGTGGCTGAATAAAATTCCATTGTGTATAAATACCACATTTTCTGAAACCATTTGTCAGCAGTGGGGCATCTTGGCATAGCCTTTTTGAATCCCAGTTGCACAATTTTATTTTCTTATAACTTGCATTCTTTAAGGTTGTAGAGATTGCTATTTTCTTCTGTCATCCTTTTCAGCTCTTAAACCTTGCTTGTATGGCTATCTCTAGCCATAGAATAATCATGTATGTTATAGGTCTCATATTTGGTGTTTTCTCCCAAATACAGGATCCTTCTCTCATAGTACAGAATTATTTCTTCAATTCTGAAGTCTGCATAATCAGGTGTGAGGTATAAAGACTTCGCCACCTGGGGAAATCACAGATAGTTATTTTTTTTTTGTTTTATGGGATGTGTCTTGAATAATATTTTGGATCTGCTGTTTCTCATTCACCTTGAAATTATTCAGTGGCTTCACTGATGTACACCATGGTCACCCCTATGCTGAATCCCTTCATCTACAGGCTGAGGAACAGAGACATTTGCAGTGCATTGAATAAGCTCCAGAATAGGATAGTGTAGTGTCAGGTCCTTTGGCATCCATTTAGAATATAGGTCAGAGAAGAGAAAAAGCAGAAAACTAGACTTAAATTTATTGTTTTTTTTCTGCCGCAGTACTTCTGGCATTTATAGTTTTAATTCATTATCAGTTGTTTTTTAAAGAATGGTTGTTAACATGGTTGTTAAATTGGAGTTTCTCTAAATGTATATAAAGGTTTAGTCTGGGAAGATGAACAATTTCAGAGGTGGATAATAATGATATTTGTCTCCAAATGGTGGCATTATTGGCTATGAAGCTACATGGTCATAAGGTTCAGTTTTTACTATGCATATCTTGTCATATTGAATAATGGTAATAAAAAAACTGATGGAATTTTTAAAAATGGAAAAAATTGACAATGTTAATAATATTACTGAGCTGCTTCCTGAGTAGAGGACTCCAAAATCTTGTCTGAATCTTCATTTATTTTCTCTTTCCACAATTATGGAACACAAACCTGTGTATTCCTCCTCTTCATGATATTCTACCAGTTTCATAAATACTACTGAAATATCATATCTATTTCACTCATTCTCAAAAGCAGAGTTAAAGCCAGGCTTTGATTTAGTTCCTATTTGAGAAACTGCAAAGCATATAAAAAGGAAACATACCTGAGAGGTACCTGAAGTAAATCCCACTACCCATTTTGTGATACTTTCTCCTGCTTGGGAAACAGTTGAAAAGATCAGTGTCTGGCTAGGAGATTTAATATTTTTCTTTTCTCTTATTTATGCCTTTTTTTCTCCTTCTGTTGTTTCCTTTCCTCAGCAATTGGTTGCTCCTCCTTACAATAGTTTCTGTTCTGCTTTCATTTTTTGTTATTGTTATGCTGGGTGGGGTTACACTGTAGTATATACAATTATTCTTATAATGTAGCAAATATATCATACTTGAATTCACCTCCTCTGCTATTCTCTTTCATCCGCCCTCCCCTGATTCTTGGAATAGTTTCTACTGTTATCATTTTTGCATTTACTTACCTGTGTATACATTATTTGCAACACCTTCCCCCTTGCCCTGGTGCCAACTTTCCACCTCCAGGCAGAACCTGGCCTGCTCTCCTGTTCTCTGATTTTGTAAAAGAAAAAACATAGAAGATTTAAGAGTAACACGGCATTTACAATTCTTGTGTTGCTTACATGCATATATGTATTACAACCCAAATTCTTTTATCTCTACCAGTCCTCTTCACTACTCCCTAGTCTCCTTCCCATAATAACCTCTGGCAGTTTAAGATTACTATATTATTTCCTATACAGTGGGCAAATCAGCCACATTCAAGGTTTTTGTTTCCTTCCTTTGCCATAACCTCCTGTGCATGGTCTCCTCTTAGTGTGACTCATGTCCAATAATATTTTTTCATGTAGGTCTATAATCTGCAAATGAGGAAGAGCATATGATTTTCTGGTCATCTGAGCCTGACTAACTTCACGTAAAATGATGTTCTTTAGTTCCATCCATTTACCTGTGAATGACAAAATTTCCTTCATCACTGTGGCTGAGTAAAATTTAATTGTGTATAAATTCCACATTTTCTTAATCCGTTCATCAGTAGAGGGGCATATCAGCTGTTTCCACAGGCTTAGCTATTGTTAATGTTACAATAAACATGGGTGTGCAGGCACCATTATAGTAAACTGATTCTCATTTCTTCGCTCATATCCCCAGCAGTGAGGTGGGATCCTAGTTTGGTTTTGATTTGTATTTCCTTTACGGCCAGGAATTGTGAGTATTTTCTCATTTTTAAAAGGATTTCTTCCTTTTAAAACATTCTGTTTAGTTGGGTTGCCCATTCCTTTATTGGGTAATTAATTTGGGCTAAAATTAGTTTTTGAGCTCCCTGTTTGTTCTGGTTATGTCCCTTGTCTGATGTATAGCCAACAAATATTTTCTTCAAATTTGTGAGCAGCTTGTTCAATTTAGAGACCATTTCTTTTGTTGTGAAGAAGCTTTTTTAATTTCGCATAGTCCCATTTGCCAATCTTTTCTCTTAGTTGCTGTTTTTTTTTTGAGTTCTACTAAGGAAGTCTTTGCCTATACCTGTTGCTTCTAGTGTATTCCCTGCTCTTTCCCGTACTAGCTTCAAGGAGTCAGGTCTGATATTAACGTCCTTAATCCACTTTGAGTAGATATTAGTACAGGTTGACAGGCATGGATCTATTTTCAGTTTTCTGCAGGCAGATAACCATTTTTCCCAGCAAAATTTGTTGAAGAAGCTGTCTTTTCTCTACTGTACATTTTGGTGGCTTTGTCAAAAATTAGGTGAACATTGCTGTGTGGATTCATATTTGGGTCCTATTTCTATTCCACTGGTCTTCATATCTGTTTTTGTGTCAGCACCATGCTGTTTTTATTGCTAAGTCTCTGTAGAATAGTCTGAACTCTGTATTGTGACACCTCCAGCATTGATTGCTCTTTTTGCTCAGTATTGCCTTGGTATTTACTGTCTTTTGTGTTTCCAAATAAAATTTAGGGTAGATTTTTCAATCTCTGTTTTGAATGTCATTGAAATTTAGATGGGAAATGGGTTGAACTTGTTGATTGCTTTTGGTAGTATAGCCATTTTTTACTATGTTGATTCTGACAATCTACTACTTTCTGTAGTCTTCTTCAATTTCTTTCTTAGATGGTTTGTGTCTTGTAGAGGTCATTTACATCCTTTGTTAAGTTTATTCTTAGGTATTTGATTTTTTGAGGCTATTGTAAAAATGGATCGTTTTCCTATATTTTTTCTCAATCTGCTTATTCTTGGTATCTTGAGAGTCTACTGATTTCTGTAACTTGATTCTGTATCTTACTATTTTGCTGAAGCTGTTTATGTTGTCTATGAATTTTTGGGTTTTTATGGTATAAGATCATATCATCTGCAAATAGGGATAGTTTGACTATTTTTGCCTATTAGTATTATTTTTATATCTTCTTGCATTGTTTCTCTGGATAGGATTTCCTAGTGTATGTTGTAAAGGATGGGGATAGTTTGCACCCTTGTCTCATTCCCAAGTTTAGGAGAAATGATGTTGCTTATAAGTTTTTCATATATAGCATTAATAATGTTGAGTTACCTTCCTTCTATTCCTAGTTTCATCAGAGCTTTTTATCATGAAATGGTAAAATATTTGAATATAATGGCTGAATATTATTGAAGGCTTTTTCTGTATCTATTGAATTGATCAAGTGGTTTTTGTCTCTTCTTCTGTTAATATTCTGTATTACATTTAATGGTTTGTGTATTTTGAATCATCCCTGCATCCCTGCAATGAAGTCAACTTATTCATGGATTTTTGCATCAGTGTTCACTAAGGAGACTGGCCTGTAGTTCTCCTTTTTGGATTGGTCCTTGTCCAATTTGGGGATAAATATTGTTCTTTGTTTTCCTCAAAGGATGTGTGTTTGGTATATATATATATATTATATATATATATGACACACACAGATATGTATATATAGTATACATATGCAATTGCATAAATTAATAAAAACAATATGTCTTTACATTTCATCATTTTTATTACATGCTTTATTGGCAAATCACAGTGGCTTTCATGACATTACATATTTAATCATTGATTTATGTACACTAATGCTACATTTGTGGCCAATGATGTCATTTAATGACAACAAAAATTGATGGAGAGGAATTTCATAATTAATTTTTAAAACTGCATGGATATTTGGGTGAGCACTAATATTCATAAAGAGAGACAGCAGAAATCTCAAAATTGATTAAAAACTCCTGGGAGGTATTTAGCACATCAAATTATTTTCTGATCATGAATTGTGAAGCTTATAATTAAGGTACTAGCACTTACTATGTGATCACAAACATCCTAAGTCAAGGGAATTCATATATATTTCATAGAATGTAAATGCATAATGTGTGTATAATGTAATATGTGTGTGTGTGTGTGTACTCTTTTTCAAGTACTGGTGTTTGAACTCAGGGCCTCATGCTTGCAAGGCAGAATATGTACTATTTAAACTAAGCATTCAGCCCAATCACTGCTTCTTAATGTTCTTAAGTGATAAATGTTTTCATCTTAAAAATAGAAATGACATTTTTATTCTCATTTTCATCGTAAAAGAATGTTTTATCTCAGCTACACAAACAATGATAGGTTGATCATGAGTTTTATCATATTTGATGTTCTTGGCCTTCTAACATTTTTCACTTGTGTGTATTAAGGAAGTGTTTGGAGAAAGGATGAATAACTCAGAAAGTTATAGTGTAAGATTTTTATCAAAATTGGGATTGTCATTGCTGAGAAATGTGGCTGAAAACATGTATGGACCTCAAGAAAGAATAGTTTGATTGTAAATAGTTGGAGTCAAAATATATACAGAGGGCTGGTGTCTGTCTATTTCCTTTCTCCCATCCTCTTTCTGTTTTCAAAAAGAGAAGAACAAATAGACCAAAAAGTAACATTTGTTTCAAAATTTCATCTCATAGTGCTCTCAAAGGATCAAAATAAAGCTGCCTCTTCCGATCTACATACCTGGTAACAATTTTGGAAACCTGATTGTCATCCTGGCTACCCCCTCTGACTCCCACCTTCACACCCCCATGTACTTCTTCCTCAAAACTCTACCGTTGGATGACAGCTGTTCATCTCCACCATAGTCTCAATGAAGTCTGTGTACATCCAAACTAATAACAGAGTCATCTCCTATGTGCTCTTCATGACATGGATATCTTTTTATTTCATTTTGATGTATGGATGTACATATGGATACATATGCATGGTCCTGACTGTGATGGCTTATGCTTAGTTGTAGATATATGTCACCCCTTGCAGTACTCAGTTTTCATGGAAACTGGAAATTGTGAATTATTTGCTTTGTTTTTGTTTTGCCTTGTAGATCCCCAGTTGCACAATTTTATTTCCTTATATTTTACCTACTTCAAGGATACAGAAATATATCTTCTGTGATATGCCTATTTCCTTAAACTTATCTGTTATGACAACTCCATAGAATGATGTTCATTCTTGGTAATGTATTTACTTTTTTCACCAACTCTGAGATACTTTTTTATCTTACTATAAAATTGTTTCTTACATTGTGAGTGTTTTATAAGCACGTGGGAAGTATAAAGTCTCTTGCCCCTGATGCCAGACTCTCATTTTGTATAGGACAGGGCTTGCAGTGTACATTGGATTAGCTGTGCCACATTCTCCCAGAAACTGCACTGACATCAATGATCAACATTGTGTACCTCCATTCTAAATCTTTTTATATGCAGACTGAAGCACAGAGATATAAAAAGTGCTATGAAGGGACTCCACAGAAGAACCATCTAATATCAGGCCCTGTGACTTCCATTGGGAGTATAGTTTGGAAAAATTGATGAAATTTAATATCTAGAGTTAATTAATACTGATTTTTGGTGATACCATTTTTGTAACTTTATGGTTTTCTTATGATTTATGACAGTGAAATTGTGGGTACCAGCATTGACATGTGAGAAGAATAGGGAATTTAAAGGATGAGTGAAGACTTTTGGGTTTGAAGATACTAAGTTTTCTTGAGATGCATTTTGTCATTCACTTCACAAGGATGTGAAGATAATATATATATTATTCAACTTTGTACATAATATTGTTAAAATGGTAAGTTTTGTGATGAATATTTTGCCTCAGGAAATATGAAAATTGAAGTATATGCTCCTTTCATGGAAAATAGAAAATGATGTCTTGAAATTACAAAGGGGAAGAAGAAGGCAATAAAGTGATGGAGAGACCTTTTGGTGGTAAATGAATGGAACTGGAGTTCATCAGGTTAAGCAAAGTAAGCCATGTTTAGAAAGATATAGGTCACATGTTTTCTCCCAAATGTGGAAGGTAATCTAAATGATAAACATATGTGCAAATAATGTCATCATATATATATATATATATATATATATGATATAAATAAATAGAACATGTTTGCAATAGTGGGGCTGTTTGATAGGAGTACTGGATGTAGGGAGAGAAAAAGAGAATGATACAGAATGAATAGTATCAAAATACTTTGTATCTGTGTAGGAAGATGGCATAATAAAACACAATGCAAGCTGTTGAATACTAGGGGTAGGAGAGAAAATATATGAGAGTATAATAAAGATGGTTAATCTGATTTCAGTACACACTCTTTGGACTGTCCCTGTCCAGTATGTGAACACAGTTCTTGGGAATCTGCTTATCCTCTTGGCCATAAGCTCTGACCCCCACATCCACACATCCATGTCCTTCCTGCCAACCAATAGTTGGATGACATCTGTTTTATCTCCACTCTTATCCCAAAGATAACTGTGGAGTGGCATCCAATTTCAAGAACAGATATGTGTTATGTTGGCTTTGAAAACCTGATGTGTCTTATAATTTTTGAATTTGTGGATGTCATACTTGTAACTGTGATGCTCTATGAGTAATTTGTGGTAATTCCCCTGTATTACACAGTTGCTGTGATCCTCAAGTCTGTGTCTTTATAGCTTTGGTGTCCATTTGGTTTCACCTTTTGGATTCAAGGCTGCACAACTGATTGACTTAAATGTAAATTTCTAATTTTTCCAATGAATGTGCTCAAATCCATATTTTGATTTTTCTGATTCTTTCACCAGGAATATTCTAACATTTTCTTATTGCCAAATATGTTTTTTCCCATGCACTAACCTTTTCATATTCCAAAAAAGGTTTGTTCATTCTGAGAACCCAATCATAGTATGAAGTATATGAATCCTTTTATGCCTGGGGGTTCACCTGTCGTGTTTTTGCTTAACATATCAGACAAGCATTGACGTGAATCTTGAATTGCCTGTATCATATTCTCCTAAATTTTGTGGTGGCTTCTATGATCCCACCCCATCTGAATCCTTTCATTTTACTCCTGAGGTGCATGGCATTAAAAAGTGAACTGAGAATAATCCACAGCAGAAAAAAGCAATAAAACTTTGCATCTCTACTTGTGAAAGATGCCTCACTGTGAATATTATTTTGGTTAGTTCATGACTTTAATTTGTTGTGATTTTTCAGAGTGGAATGATGGTGCTAGACATTTGATATTAATATATGTAAGAAATTTCCAAACTTTTTGAAAATTAAAATAAAAAGCAAATGAACCTTTGAAAATATATGGAAATATTTCATATTTTACTAAAAATACATAGAAGTGAAGGAAAGGATTAGAAAACAAGAGATCTTCCTGGAAGATGAGGATTGCAGAATCTATTGTGGACGTTCATTTTCTTTTCTTCTTATTCCTATGTTAATACTAATAAATCCTTAGAGGATGAAACAGCTTGGACAAATTTGATTAATTAGGAGTTCTGCACATTGAAACTCCAAGTTGATGCAATGATCCATAATTAGCCTATCCCTCTGGCCCTTCATTTGGATGGTACCAGATCACTTAGACTATGTATTTGTTTCTTTCCACAGTTGCCTGCATCCAGAATCTTCTAAATGACATTATTCCTTTCCATCCAGGAAACATGAGGCTTAGCCTTCCTCATGCACTAATAATGGGAGAGTTATCTGATCCACACTCCTTGGTCTTCACTCAGCAGAGAAGCAGATTCACTCAGTAAGTGATGAGAGATGGTTGATGTGGGAAGGAATATTGGAAGACTTTTCCCTCATCCAGAGAGCAAACCTGGTAATACAGGTAATCAGGTGGGAGGATACAAATATTAATAAGTTCACTTATGAAAACTGTGAAGTATATATTCTTGACTGTGGTGTTGGTAACTAGAAATCTTATTCAGAATTTCCTTTCCACTATCATTGTTTCTAAATTGTAGATATCTCACTCATAGCAGTAGGTAATGTTTGTCTAAAATTCTTTCCTTATCAAAAAATGATGAAGAAGAGAGGAGGACAGTAATAATATGACTTTCAATTGTTTTACAAATCTTTCCCATTTCCAGTGGCTTAGCAATGTCTTTTCTGTATTTTGTCTTATTTCAGATATTTCATCTTCTAGTTAAATGTGCCCATATTATTTTCTTATGGAAAGTGAGTGAGTACATTGCTCCTATGTAACCAGTACTAGGTTTATGAGTACAAATGAGGGAAACCATGAAAGCATTAGACTGACTATAGACATAGGGCTCAATATCACAGGAATAGTGGCAGGTTCCCCTCACAAAACACCCAGAAATTCTATGTTATTCTGACCAAAGGAAAAGATACTTAATTACTGTAATCTTCCTTTTGGCATTCATTGTATACCTCAAGGCAAAATATTATGTGCCATTATCTATTCTCTAGAGGGAGGGTATTCAAATATCACAGGCAAAGATAGCAGAGTATGCATATCATAGTTCAGAACAGATGTCTCTCTTATAGCTACTCCAGGATATTCTCATTCTATTATCATTATATTGTTATACTGGAGGTACATTGTGACATTTCCAAATGTGCTGACAATATATCTTGGCTAAATAAAATTTCTCCATTATTCTGCCCCATTCATTTTCCCCAGAATAGTTTCAAAAAGTCTCATTTTTCCATTTTCATACATGAAAATACAATATTTCCATGAAATTCACCCTTCTTCAACCTTTGCTTATATTCTCCTCCCTCCCACTGATACCAACCCCAGAAAGGAACTGTTTTACCATCCTGTCCTTCATTTTTGAAAAAAGACATTTTTGTTTGTTTAAGATAGTTATATAGGGATTTTCTTTATGAAATTTCCATGTATTTAATGTATTGCTTTCCCACATCCCTCTCTATGCTTGTATTAGTCCAAAATCATCAAAGAAGGCATAATGTCTTCAATCCTACTTAGGAAACGACAAAGCTGGAAAATCTGCATTTGAAGTACCTGTAGTTAAGATCTCTGCTTATTTATATGGATTTTGAACAACAAAAATTAGTGCACTAGATGCAGAGTCTGATAATATAATTTATTTTCTCTAAGTAGCCCAGATGCCCTCAATTCAGAATCTTCCTCCCTCAGCTTCCCAAGTACTGAAATCACAGGCATTGTCTACCACACCAGGATCTTGAAATTTAGTTTTTAATCATGTTGGCCTCACTTATTTCATTTATGGTAATTTGTTAGCATCTTTGAGAGTCATTTTTGATCATTTAAGTCAATATCTAGTTGAGAGGACTACACTCAGTACAGTGTTAAAAGAAAATGAGTGCTGCTTATGGGTATAATGTGTGATGTGTATCTAAAACTGACCAAAATAAAATTCAGATATTATTAATAATAGCAAGGTTGATTTCCATACCATCCAGTCCTACCATTAAAGTTAAATATCTTGTGATGTGATTTTATTGTTTTCTTATTTCTATAGCAGGAAATTTTATTTTGTTCTTTTTATTATTACAAGCATATATTTAGAAAGACATGAAATACTGTCTTTTATTTCCATCAATACCTATAGCTATTTTTGATACTACCTATATATTAACTAGCAAAAATACAGATGAACTCTCTATACAAGAATGAATACATGTTGTTAAACCTGTTGAAAGCACCATAAGAAGGGGAGTAATGTAGAAGGAAGTAAAATAGAGTAGATGAATCAATTCAGGTTATAATACATATATACTTGGAAATCTCACAAGGAAACTCCCTATGTAGCTACCTTAAACAAACAAAACTGTCATTTTTTTCTTTTACAAAATCAGAGAACATGAGGACAGAACATGTTGTGTCTGGGAGTGTAGCTGTTACCAGTGGGAGGGAGCAGGTGGGGAATGGGTGTGAAAGGATGAATATAGTGCAAATACTGTGTACCCATGTATTTAAATGGAAAAATGATACCTTCTAAAACTATTCTAGCAATGGTGGTTGGGAAGTAATAAAGCAGAATGGTGGATATATTTGATACATTGTAAGAAATTTTGTAAATGTCACAACGTACTGCCACCCAGTATAGCAATAAAAATATTAAAACAAAACAGAAACAAAAAAATCTCCATTAAATGTTAAGTGAATTCTTCATTGGTTTTTAAATATTGGCTATAAGCAGTGAGGCTTCAACACGTTTGGTGCTATCTGCCAAATCATCCTTTGCAGGAGTGTTCCTTCAAATTAGAACAAGATAAAATATCTATTGTTTGCAGGAATGTCATGGAACCATGACCACTATAACTACTTAATCACATCTTCATTAATTACTCAAAATCATAACAGAAATTTTCCTAGATAAAAAGGACCAATTAAAGGTGGTAGTAAAAATTATGCCTGAAGCTGAGATACATTATAAAGATACACACAATGGAGTCTACAATGCCATTTGAAAACTTTGTCAGTGAGCTTGCTACTCCATCATGATGGAGTTCCTTTTCCTTTATATCTATCACAGCCAGCACTTTTTGTCATACGTCTCCTGGGGGCCACACATGTTGTGTATGTGCAGTCTCTCTCTCTCTCTCTCTCTCTCTCTCTCTCTCTCTCTCTCTCTCTCTCTCTCTCTATTTCCATTATGTAATATGAACACAGACGGATTGACAAATATTCTGCATATTTAGATAAATCAATGACCTGGCACAAAGATATTCATTTTTGACTCCTGATCCTAGTAATATCTCCTTCTCTGGAGCCGCTTGGAAATGTTACATGTTGAAATTTCATGGCGTATTGTCAAAAATAGGATAATTGCAGGAATGACTTTAGGGTTAAAATTCATAGCAATCATAATAAGAGGATGTAGATGATAATGACTAATTTTTAAAGGTAAAACAAATGCAACTGACTAAGAGTCAAACTGAACATGCATTGAGGATTATAAATCAGAGCACCATCTCATTCAAAAACTTTTTTCAAATTCTCACTTTTGCTACATTAAGTGACAAACACAGATAGTGAAACAACTGTCATAACTATGAACTTACAAGTTAAATGATGTCTCTCTGACACTGGATGATGTAAACTATAAAGTATTATATTGTAAGGTAATAGGTGTTGTGCTTTCTACTATATGAATGGGCTTGAGGCACTTTTTATGTAGATTATTTGATGAAAATTTTCTATAGATACATAAACAAATACTGACATAGACATAGTGACAGGAAAATATACCCACCAAATTCATGAAAATAGTACCTTTCCTGGACAGGTGTGCAAGAAAAAAATCATGCAGTTTCCAAGAGCTCTAAGTCCATATGTAAAATTTTAGAAATGTATGAAATATTACTTCTGAAACAAATATTAGCAAATGTTCATATGCTAATATGGGAATATGTGACAATTATAATAATAGTAATAATAATAGTGGAGCATTTTCTATATGTAAAGAAAAATTCAAAGACAGTGGCCACTTCTCTGGTTAAGGAAGTAACAAATAACTTCAAATGCTGTTATTTTCATGATACAGGTTTTGATATGAAGTCAGGCTATTTGTATTTTTAAAAATGCCCACAAGTTCATTTATAAAAATGTTTATAGATAAGGTGAAAACTGCTGGGTAGCTAATTAAAAATATAAGGTACGTTCTTAAGGTAGGCAAATATTATCCACATTTACCTGCACAAGTGTGTGCAGGCACATAATGATGTGTCCTGATTAGAAACTATACCAACATTAGTTTGGTGTTTACATGAGGCAATCCTTGCTTTTACAGAGGGTCAATCAACATTTTATGCCTGGGGAAATTATGTCAGTGTCTTAGGATGGAATAAGGCATAAATGTGCACTTCTAATTTCCTTCAATCAGAATATTTTTCTTAAATGTGTGTGAGAATATTTATTTTACATTTTTTTGTAAATGAGTGGGATATATTTTATTGTCACCATGGACTTGGTAATACTAATGTTCTGGGTGTTCTAACATGGTTTACTTGAGTGCCACTACATTAGGTGTTTAAGAACTAAGAACAAGGTAAATGATATATAAACTATTAGCATAAGAGTGCTAAGAAGATTTGGTTTGTCCCAAATGAGAAATGCAACAAGTATATGAAACTGAAAAGTGACATTTTTACTTGTCAGTACCTATATTCAAAATATATAATGTCCTGGATGTATTTTGTTTTACCAAATTTTTTCAATAACATTTCTTTTCCAAAAGGGATCTGAGCAATATAGAAGCAATGAATTTAACCCGTGTCTCAGAATTCCAACTCATGGGCTTCTCAGGAGACCCTGGCCTACAGCCTGTCCTCTTTGGACTGTTCCTGTCCATGTATCTGGTCTCAGTGGTTGGGAATCTGCTCATCATACTAACCATCAGCTCTGACCCCCACCTCCACACCCCCATGTACTTCTTCCTCTATAACCTATCCTTGGCTGACATCTGTTTCATCTCCACCACAGTCCCAAAGATGATTATGAATATAAAGACTCACAGCAGAACTATCTCGTATGTGGGGTGCCTGACACAGATGTCTCTTTTTATCATTTTTGTATGTATGGATAATATGCTTCTGACTGTGATGGCCTGTGACAGGTTTGTGGCCATCTGTCACCCTCTGCATTATACAGTAATTATGCACCATCACCTCTGTCTCTTAGTTTTGGTGTCATTTACACTCAGTGTATTTGAATCCCAGATCCACAATTTGATTGCATTACAGATTTCTTGTTTCAAGGATTTAGAAATTGCTAATTTCTTTTGTCATCCTTCTGAACTCCTTAACCTTGCCTGTGCATACAAATTTAGTCATACCATACTTATTTATATTATTGGTGTCATACTTGGTATTTTCCCTGTTTTAGGGATCATTTTCTCATACAGTAAAATTATTTCCTCCATTTCAAATATTTCAACCTCCAGTGGAAGGAAGGAAGCCTTCTCCACATGTGGGTCTCACCTGTCAGTTGTTTGTTTATTTTATGGAACAGCCCTTGGAGAGTACTTTGGTTCAGCTGTTTCCCAGTCTCCCAGAAACAATGTGGTGGCCTCATTTATGTACACAGTGGTCACCCCTATGCTGAATCCCTTCATCTGCAGCCTGAGGAACAGGGACATTAGTAGGACCCTGACGAAGCTCCAGAGAATGACAGTGTAATCTTTAATTGTATGGCATCCATCTTGGACAAATATGTAAAAGTTAGAAAAACTGAACATGTGGACCTGCTACTACTGCTTTTCGGGACAGATTTCTTTTAAAATTCTTGGCTTTAATTTCTTATCATTTAAGGGGATTTAATGGGCAAATGGGTGGAGAATATGGAGTTTTACAAATGAGCACAAATTTCAGTTTAGGAAGTTTGTTACTGGCAGTTGACAATAATGATGTTTGTCCCAAATTGTGAATGTGAAGAATGTCACAAAACTGTGAAACTAAAATATTTGAAATGGTACATGTGTAGCTATTTATAATTTGTCACAATTAGTGGAAATTAAAAGTTGTTGAAACTAAAATAACAAAGGAACTTTCAATTTTAACTCCTAATATTAATCATCTCACTTTTCTAATTGAACAACACAGAATTTCTAGCAGGATTAATAAAGCACAACTGCACCATTTCCATATTTTTAGAAATGTGTCTCACTTACAAAGACAACATTGGCTAGGGTGAAATGATGTTAAAACGTTTTCCACTGAAAATGTGTAAAGGATGAGCAATACTTATATCTCACAAAATAAAATTCAAACCTAGGTGACACAGAAGAGACAAAGAATCAGTTCTTTTTAATAATAGGAAAAATCCATTAATTGGAGTTAAAAGTTGTTAATATATGTATCAAACAACAACCCACCCAAATTCACTAAAAAATACTATGGAACATAAAGTCAATGATCGACCATAACACAATACTAGCAGGAGCCTTCCATAACCAGCTGTCACTAAGAGATAGGTCATCCAGACCCAAAAAAAAAAAAAACAAAAACAAAAACAAAACACTTCAGAATTGAGTGAAAATACAGACCAAATGGTCTTAACTGAGAAACACAGAATATTTCATCCAGCAGCTGCACAATACACCTTCTTCTCAGGTTTCCATGGAACTTTCTCCAAAGTAGACCTAGTAAACCAATGTATAAAGCAAGATTACCCTGATACCAAAACCCAATAAGAGCACAATAAAAATGGAAAAATTACAGAGCAATTATTTGACAAATACAGATGCAAATATTCTTGCAAAATAAATTCAATCACACATTAAAAAGACCTGATAAGCATAAAAAATGTTGTTTTCATTCTAAGGATGCAAAGATGCTTCATCATAAACAAACAAATAAATATAAAAAAGCATATAAAACATCAAGGATAAAAATCACATGATCATCTCACAAGATTCAAAAACGCCTCTAAAAAATTCAAAATCCTTTCAAGATCAAAGCTGCAGAAGCAACTAAGAATAAAAAGAACATGATTCAACATAGTAAAGCATATGTAAGAACAACCTACAATCAACATTGTACTAAATGGGGCAAAATTGAAATCATTTCTTCTAAAGTGAGGAATGACCCCCATTTTTATTTAATAAGAATGTTTCCATTCTTATTTAATATAATACTGGAATTTCTATTCAAAGCAAGAAGGAAGGGAAAGAAATAAAAGGGATTCAAATAGGGAAGGAAGAATTCAAATTATCTTTATTTGGAGACAATTTGATTCTATATTTAAAAACCCTAAGGTTAAACCAAAAAATATTAGATCTAGTAAATACCTTTTGGAAAACAGTAGGAAATTACTTTAACGTACAAAAATCAGTAGTTTTCCATATTCCAACAAGGAACAGGTTAAAGCAGAAATCAGAAAAATGATTACATTCTGAATAGCTTAACACACTGTAGAAATAAACTAAACTAAAGAGAATAAAGACCTTCACAAGGAAAAATATAAAAACATAAAGAGGTTGAAGACATCAGAAGATGGAAAGATCTCCTGTGCTCATGGATATCCAGAATTAATTTGAAAATGACTATACTATGAAATGGAATCAATATATTCAATAAAATCCCCATCAAATTTCCAATGCTGTTCTTCACATAAATAGAAAAATGAATTTTACAATTCATATACTTCACAAAGACTCCAAATAGCAAGGTCAATCATGGGCAAGAACAGTGCTAGAGACATCACAACAACACTCAAATTACACTACAGACCCACAGTAACCCAGACACAGCATGGCACTTACACAAAAGCAGACATGAAGACTAAAGGAATAGGAAGAACCAGAAATAAATCCATACTGCTTCATCCAATTGGAATTTGACTGAAGAGCCAAGAACATCCACTGGAGAAAAAATAGCCTCTTCAAAAATGCTGTTGAGAAAACTGACTATCTGTATATTAGTACTGAAAGTAGGCCTCCATATCTATCACCTTGCAATGGAATTAATTCAGAATGGATCAAAATCCTTAATATAAGGCATGAAACTTTGAAACTCACACAGGACTGTAGGGAAATTCTTGAAGACATATGCATTGCCCATTTACTCCAATCACACAGCTGATAAGAGTAAGAATTGACAAATGGGATTGCATCAAAACCTTCTGCACATTGAAGAAAAAATTACTAGAAACAAGAGACGACCTACAGAATGGGAAAAAAAAATCTTTCACAGCTCTTCGTCAGATACAGAATTAGTATATGTAAGTATAAAAAGAACTCAAGAAATTAAACACCAAAAGAACAAATAATGAAATTATTTAGTGGGCAAATGTAATAAATTGTTTTCAGACAAGGTAGTAAAAGTGGCTAATAAACACAAGAATAAATGTCTGACAAACTTAGCCATATAGGAAATGCCAATAAAAACTATACTGATATTCCATCTCATACAAATCAGAATGAGTAACATTAAGAAAACAAAAATAATAACAAACTTTAGTGAGGATGTGGTAGAAAAGGAACCCTTATAAACTGTTTTAGGAATGTTGACTGATGTATCCTCTATGGAAATCAGCATCAATACTCATCAAAAATTTATAAATAGACTTACCTTACCACCCTGCTCTACCACCTTTGGACATATATCCAGAGGAGTGTAAATGAACATATGAAAGATTCCTGCACACCTATGTTTGAAATAGCACTATATAACATGGCAAAGCTGTTGGATCAGGTAAAGTGCCAAAACAGATTAATGGATAAAAAAAGCCAATATAAGTATAAATGGAGTATTTTTCAGCCATAAAGAATAATGAAATTATGTCATTTACAGAAGAGTAAATGGAAATGAATGCCAATATAATCTGCAAAATAAGCCAAGTTCAAAAAGTCAAATATTCCATGCTTTTGCCCATTTATGAAATTATTCATAAAGTGATGCTAATAACACTAATAATGGGGCATCAGTTTAAAATGGATTGTTGGGGCATGAATCAGTAGGAGGAGAAGAAGGAAAGGAGATGGTACTGGGAGGTGAAGAGAATTGCAACAGACCACACACGTGCACACACACACACACACACACACACATACACAAGCACTGATGTAAAGATACCACAATGAAACCTACCACATATGGTTTGGAAAGGGTGGGGAATGTGACCCTAAGAAAGTATAACAGAGGGTTGAATCTTTGCAAATTACACTGAATGCATCTATGGAATTATAATAAAATGCCCTTATAATATTAATGATTCCTGATTGAAAAAAAGAAAGCAAAAAGTGGATAGGTAAAATTTGTTTGATTTTCTAAGGTTTGTTTTCAATTTTAAAATTGTTCCAAGGCTCCCAACACTTTTGACAATTTTGTTCCTTAATACATTCACTGTTTTCTTAGTGATTGAAGGCTCTTAAAAACCCACAATTGTCAAATATTGATTAGCTCCCAGATATGAATTACATGCCACACACCTCGTGGAGTTGTTTCTTATTTTGCTTATTTCCATTCAGCAATATGAACAGAAACAGGTGGAGAGACTTCCATAAATTCTTCATATAGTAAACTAGTCAATAATAAGGAATGTTCATTTTCTGGCTCATCCCCAGGCTCCGTTTCCTCTACTGAAGTCTAATGAAAATATTCTATATACAAGATCAATTTTTTGATGAGTTTTCATGGTGGGATTATCATTAGATTGAGTTCAGAAAAACTTTAGTGGTGAATATTAAGAATAGGAAAGTGAGGGCTGGGGTGTAGGTCAACAGAAAGAACATGTATTCAAACCCCAGTACCGTCAAAAAATAGAGAAGGAAAAATAGAAATCTATGCCAGGCACCATGGCTTCTCAGGAGGCATAGATTGGGAGGATTATAGTTCGGGGCCAACCGGAGCAAAATGTTGGCAAGATCTCCATTTCAATCAGTTAGGTGGACCTGGTGGCATGCACTTGTGACCTAGCCATATGAGGATGATGATGGTCTGAAGCTGGTTCTAGGCAAAACATCAACCATCTACTTGAAAAATAATCAAAAATGCAAGAACAGGATAGGACATAGCTCAAGGGGAAGAGCGCCTGTCTACCAAGCATGAAGCCCTGAGTTCAAAACTAAAATACCATCCAAAAATTCATATGACTTATTTTTATTGGGACAATAAATATAGGTCACTAATCATAAAATTTAGTGTTTATGAATGGAGAAATACTACTATCCTCCACTTATATAATTTGGGGAAATTTGAACTTGTGTGATAGAAAGGCTTGTGCTAATTAAAACCTGACAAGGATCTGACACACATATGAATACTGTATACTGCAAAAGCACAATAAACATTCATTGTAGAAGGCAATGGAATTTTTCCAAAACAGGTCATATTTTAGGTCACAAGTTTTAACAAATATAAAAAATTGAAATAATCTCCTACATACTGTCTGACCATAACACAATTAAACTAGAACTGAACAACAAAAGAAACAACATAAATATTCAAGTATGTGGAGACTGAACAACTCATTGCAGGGTCACTGAAGAAATAAGTGAAGAAATTAGAGTGTCTGGAACTTTATGAAAACGAAAGCATAACATTCAGAAACTATGGAACACAGCAAAAGCAGTTGTAAGTTGAAAGTTTATAGCCATGGATGCCTATATTAAAAATGCAGAAAAATCTCAAATAAACTACCTAATGCTACATCTCAACCACCTAGGAAAACAAGAACAAGCTAAACCCAAAATAAGCAGGGGAGAAAAAATAAAAATTAGAGCCAAAATATATAAAATAGAGACAAAAAAACAAGCAATGAATCAACAAAACTAAAAGATGGTTCTTCAAAAAAGTAAAGTTGACAAACCCTTGGGAAATGTGACTAAAATGAGAAATGAAAAGACCCAAATTAATAAAATTTGAAATGAAAAAGGGTAGACCACAACAAAATTGAAGGAAATTCAGGGAATCATTAGGGAATATTTTGATAACCTATATTCAAGTAAATTCAAAAATCTAGAAGAAATGGACAGATTTCTAGACACATATGACCAGCCTAACTGAACCAAGAGGATATAAATCAACTAAACAGATCTATAACAAGCAATGAAATTGAACAATCAACAGTTTCCTAAGAGAGAAAATTCTGAGAACTGATGAATTTATTGCTGAATTCTACAATACACTTAAGGAAGAACTAATACCGAGATGCCTACAACTTTTCCATGAAATAGAAAGAGAAAGAAACTTCCAAGCTCATGCTATGGTCAGTATAACATTAATCCCATAACTGGACAAGGATAGAAGAAAAAAGTGAATAACAGGGAAGTCTCTTCCATGAACTTAGATGCAAAACTCCTCAGTAAAATATTGGCAAAAACTGAATTCAATGACATATCAAAAAGATTATACAGCATGATTAAGTTGCTTTCATTCCAGGGTTGCAGGGCTGGTTCAACATAGGCAAATCTTTAAATGTAATGAAGAGTATTAACTGAAGCAAAGAAAAAAAAAACTGCTACATGATCGTCTCAAAAGATGAAGAAAACTCCCTGAAAAAAATTCAAAATACTTTCTGGTGAAAGTAAGAATAATAGGAAGATGCCTCAACATAATAAAGGCTATATACAACAAACCTATAGCCAACATTAAACTAAGTGAGGAAACACTGAAAGAATTTCCCCTAAGTCAGAAATGAGTCAAGTGTGTCCACTCTCTCCAACGTTTTTCAACATAGTATTGGAATTACTAGCTACATCAATAAGGCAAGAAGAGGAAATTAATTTAATTCAAAAGGAAAGGAAGAAATCAAGCTATTCCTATTTGCAGATGACCCAGCCAACTCCATTAAAAACACCTAAACATCACAAATAGCTTCTGTGAAGTAACAACATACAAAATTAACTTACAAAAATCAGTAGCCTTTAAATATACAAATAATGAACAGTCTGAGAAATAATATAGGAAAACAATTCTATTTACAATAGCTTCAAAAAATAACATACCTAGGAATAAGCTTAACAAAGGTAGTAAAACACTTCTACAAAGAAAACTATAAACTACTGAAAAATATTGAAGAAGACTACAGAAGATGGAAAGATCTGTCATGCTCATGGACTGGCAGAATCAATATTTTGATAATGGCTATACTACTGAAAGCAATGCTCATGTTCTATACAATCCCCATTAAAATTCCAATGACGCTGATCTCAGAGATTGAAAATCAACCCTAATGTTCATTTGGAAGCACAAAAGACTGCAAGTAGTCAAGGAAACACTGAGGAAAAGGAGCGATGGCAGAGGGACCACCTGACTTCAAACAATACTATAAAGCCATAACAATAGAGGACATGAAAACATTCAAGTTATAATACATATATACATGAAAAATATCACAAAAAGTCTCCCTGTAGAGCATTCTTAAATTGGCAAAAATGTCTTTTTCAAAAAATCCCCAGAGAACTTAAAATAAAATAGGTCCTGGTGAGGTTTTGTATCACTTGGAAGGGAGAGGATATAAGAAAGTTGAAGGAGGCAGAATGTAGTGTAAATATCATTACACTACATAATGTAATATACTACATTTTCATAATGTTTGAAAATAGAGATGAGTCATGTTGAAACATTTCCAGAATGTGGGGGGGAGTTGAGGATAAAGGAGAACTCAATTATGTTATAAGAACTTTTGTCATTGTCACAATGTACCCCCAATATAACAATAATATAATAAAAGATTTTTTCCCCAGGAAAAAATGGGATAATGACTTCAAATGCTTTTATTCTCATGTTACTGTCTTTGATCTGAGGTCAGGGTATCTGGATATTTTCAAATGTCTACAAGTGAATATATTTATAAACGAGATGGAAACATTGGTCACTTAATTATAAATTTTAATGCACTTTTAAAATACAGTCATGCAGGTATGTACTCATAATCCCTATTTTCTAGTTGTATGGAAGTAACATTACTTATCAATGAATATACAGTATTTTTTCTCTTGTATTATTCCCTATTCAGTTATTGTAAGACTTGCCAAAATAATGAGCCCCAATATCCTTCATGTAGTAGAAGTAAGAGAATGGTACTCCATGCATCAGGAAAGATTGATGTGAAAATATATAAATTACAAATAAGAAGGTTGAGTCACTGTCCTAAAGACTGGATCTTTCCATGATGCTGAAGTCTCCAACTGTACCTGAGATGAATTTTGACCAGGGAACAATGAAACAGATGACCAGGCTGGTATAGAATATGGGATCAGGAAAAACAGTAAAAGGCTGTCTTGTATACCAGATATTTTACTGATACTATGTGAAGCCATTGGACATTTAAGAAAGATCAAAAGAACTTCTATTCATTTATTAGTTTTTAATCTTTGCCAAATACCGTGTATAATGTTGCCATATTTGTGTTCTGTGATATCGTGTGGAGATATTAATTTAAGTACAAAATCTTCTAAAATGTTGAAGTTCACTAAAGGTAAGGGTAGTTGTAACATATATCGGGGTCATCACCAACATCTTTTAAGGAGACATATAAGCAAACATAAGGATGATGAAAAATTCCTGAGAGATAAGTGGCATAGAACAATGTGTTCTGATTAGAAACTATCAACTTTAAGTTGGTATGTAGACAATGCAGTCCTTCATCTTATGTGATGTTGATAAACACGCTAAATGTAGGGCAGCCATGTTACTTTCTTAGGACAAAATTAGGCATAATTGTGTACTCCCTTCAATTATAATAACATTCTTCTTAAGTGGCTATGGGTTTATTTATTTTTCCTAAATGAGTGGGGTGTATTTTACTCCTGGTCAGAGGCTGATATTTCTCATATTCTTGGTCTTTCAACATTGCCCGGTTCAGTGTCTACAGAAGGAAGAGAAAAACACACAAACCATTAATGAGTTATAAGGTTGAGTGTTTTTTTCCAACTGAGACATGCTCCTATAGTTATATCAAATATGAATATTTGTGTTCCAGGTATAGAGTCTGCAAAGAAACTCAGGCAGTTCTTGTAGTCAGTGACACCACAATCCATAGTGAGGATTAAGTCCAGTTGACTAGGAATCTTTGGGAAACTGAGTACCAAGTACCAGAGTACTCAGCCTCAAATACCTGTCTTCCAGGTACATGTGTGTGTTGAGCAAATGTCGGCTGAAGCACATGATTTTATCATCTTTGACCCCTAACAGGGTTCGGACTTTCTGGTCAGGGTTTTCCAGCAAAGACTGGCTTCGAAGATCTGCTTCCCACTTCCATGTGTTTGCACCCAGATTGCACAGATTGTCTGACGAAGCACTTGCTTTACCCAGCCCCAACCCTCCCACATGTGGTGAACTGTTGCATAGTGTCTAAAAGCACCAAGACTAACTGAATGCATAAGATGGAGAGACTGGACACCCTGTACTATATTGAATAAGAGTGGAGAGGGTTGACACACTTTTCTCATTCCTGACTTTAGAGTAAATGGCTTCTGTATTTCCCTATTTAGTTTGATGGTAGTTGTAGTTTTTTATGTATATAGGGTCATTAAATATCAGTGAATATGACTGGATTTGGCCTTTTTCAGGGTGTTTAAAAATCTATTCTCAGTAATTACATGGGATTATCTTTGTTTTCCAGATAGGCTCTATTTAGACTTACTAATTTTTCCCTTCATCTGCTTCCTGTGAACACATATACAAGATTGTATTGATTGGTATTTTGAAGTACAAGTGAGTTTTTGAATGGACATATTTAGATTTTATTTTATTTTATTTTATTTTGGAGAAGATAAAGAACAGATTGAAAGTCTTCAGTTATGAAAAGATGATGTTTCCATTAAAGGACTAATTATGATTTCTCATACTATTGCCAAAATTGGGTATAATTGTAGATGAATCTGAATCTATTGATATTAGTAATCTGCTTAATATGTTTATAATATTAAAACCATAGTCATTTCTCAGTGTTTTTTCATGGTATTATTTGTATATTTTTGTATTTTCTTGATCACTGGAATCAACTTCTGGATACTTTCTACAATGTATTTATTTCCTCTTTATTTACAGAGCTCCTTATTTTTTCTGGTTGGTCCCTTCTATGTTTGAATTGATTGTAGTGTTTTTATACTGCCTTCTTAGATTTGATATTAAGTTCATAACTTCTATGTCTTTAATTTTTTCTCACAAAATAGACAATGATACACCAATAACATGTATAAATAACTTATTGTTATACCTTTTTGTGTGTCCATATATATAATATAACATACATAACAAACATAATATAATATATATTACAAATAATATAACAAATAGTTATATAGATTATGATGATATTCATCCTAAATGAATTCTTACCATGGTCATACATTTTCTTTTTAATCCTAGACTGCCATCTGTAATGCCATTAAAAGTGAAAATTTTGCTGGGCACTGGTGACTCTCACTTGCAATCCTAGCTACATGGGAACCTGAGATATAGGGGATCATGTTTCCAGGCTAGTCTGTGCAAGAAAGTTTGCAAACATCTATAATGCTCTGCCCACCTGAATATTGACAAAGGCACAAAAATCATACAATGGAGAGTAGACAGCTTTTTCAGAAAATGTTGCTGGGAAACTGGATATCTACATGCAGAAAACTGAAATTAACTCCATGTCAGTCACCCTGTACAAGTTTCTACTCAAAATGTATTAAGGATCTAATATAAGACCAGAAACTTTGAAGTTAGTGCAGGAAAGAGCAGCGAATACACTAGAATTAACAGACAGAGGCAATGTCTTCCTTGATGTAATTCAAATGTCTCAGCAACTAAGACAAAGGATGGACAAATTGGACTACATGAAATTAAAACACTTCTGCACAACAAAAGAAATGGTCTGTAAGTGAAAGCAGCAGCCCACAGAATTTGAGAAAAGCTTTTCAGCTATGTATGTGACAAGGAATTGATAACCAGAATATCAAAAAACTAAAGGGAGCTCAAAAAACTAAATTCCGCCCATTCTGTTGTCCATTGAAAGCATGGGCAACAGAACTGAACAGAGCCATTTCTTTCATTTATTTATTGTTTTGCTGGGTGGGAGTACATTGTGGGTTTTACAAAATTCTTAAAATGTATCAAATATACAATACTTGGATTCAATCCCTCCACTGTTCTCCTTTATCTCCTCTCCCTTCATTCCTGGAACAGTTTTAACACTCATCATTTTTACATTTACATATATGCAAACAGTATTTGCACCTACAACCTTTCCCTAGCACCTCCCCGTCCCACTCAAACCAACCCCCCACCCTGCAAGACCTGTTCTGCCCTTCCATTGTGACTTTTTAGAACAAAGAATTAAAATGGCATTTTTTCTTGCTTGATACAGCTACACAGGGAGTTTCCTTGTGGCATTACCATGTCTATATGTATCATAACATGATTTGTTTCATCTTTTCTATTTTTTTTTTCATTAGAACTTAGTCCCTTTCTGATGGTGCTTGTATAGACGGTACATCAAACACATTCACCTTCTTAACTTCCTTCTTTTGCCCTACCTCTGCTATATGTGACCTACCCTAGCATGGTTTGTTCTATATAATACTGCTGTGTTGTATTAGGTCTATATTTCACATATGAGAGAAAACATGAGGATTTTTGGCCTTCTGAACCTGGCTAACTTCACTTAAGATGATGTTCTTGAGTTCCCTTCATTTACCTGCAAATGACAAAATTTTATTCTTCTTTACAGCTGAATAAAATTGTATTCTAAATAAGTTTCACATTTTCTTAATCCAATCACAGTAGTGGGGGATCTTGGCTGTTTCCATATGTTATGTCTTGTGAATATGGTTGCAATAAACATGGATCTGCAGGTGCCTTTGTTTTAATCGACTCACATGCCTTGAAGAATATCCCTAGGAGAAGAATTGTTGTATCATAAGGCAGTTCTATTTTAGTTTTTAGAAGAGACCTCATACTCTTTTTTCATAGTGATTGTACTAATTTACATTCCTACCAGCACTGCATGAAGGTTCAATTTTCCCCACATCATCACCATTTTAGGTTGTTTGTGTCCTTGATGGTAACTATCCTAATAGAGTGAGGTAGAATCACAATGTGGTTTTCATTTTCATTTCCTTTATGACACAGGAGGATAAGCATTTTTTCACATTTTTCAACCATGAGGTCATTTATTTGAGGTCTTTCTGTGTTGTTTATATATTCACTCATGGCTATAAACTTTTCTCTTAGCACTGCCATTGCTGTGTCCCACAGGTTCTGATAGGTTGTCTTTCACTTTCCTTAAATTCCAGGAACTTATTGATTTCCTCTGTTATTTCTTCAATGATCTACTGATTAAGCAGCATAATGCTGTTCCTTTGGGTGTTTGAGTTTTGTGCTATTCATATTGTTATTGTGTTCTAGCTTTTCTGTATCATGCTCAGACAGTATCCATGTGGTAATTCAATTTTCTTACATTAGTTGAGACTTGCATTGTGACCTATGATATGGTCTAATTTGGAGAATGTTCCATAGGATGATGAGAAGAATGGATGCTGTGCTGTTGTAGGTTGGAATACTCTGTTGATTTGTATCAGGTCCCTTAGATTTAGTGTGTCACTCAATTCTAGAATTTCTTTATAATTTTTTTCTAGATGACCTATTTACTGATGATATAGGAGTATTAAATTCTCCCACCACTACTGTGTTTGGTGTATTGTGTTTCTAAGTCCAGTGGTATTTGTTTAATGAAGTTGGCAGCATTGACACCAGACACATATAAGTAAACATTTTTTATTTCCTCTTGATGTGTTGTTCCTTTTGTTAGTAAGAAGTGATGTTCTTTTTCTCTTCTGACTAATTTATATTTGAAGTCCACTTTAACCAATATAAATATTGCTACTCCTGGCTGTTTTGCAGGGCCATTATCTTGCAAAACTTCTTATACCCTTTCACACTAAGGCAACGTATATTTCTGTCTATAAAGTGGGTTTCTAATAAACAGCAGATTGTTGGTTCTTCCTTTATAATCCAGTTTGCCAATTGGTATCTTTTGATGTTGGAGTTGAGTCAATTAACATTCATTGTTAATATTGAGAGGTATATAGTGATTCCTGCCTCTTAGTTATTTTTTTGTTTTTTAAGGATTTGTGTATGTACAGCTAATTCTATGCTACTCTTTGTTCTTCTTTTGAGGCTTAATGTGTCCTGTCATTTCATGGTTATGTTTATTTTCATCCTCTGCATGTAGGATTCCTTTCAGAATCTTCTGTAGTAGCAGTTTGACTGTTGTATATTATTTTAATTTCTGTTTATTATGCAAAACTTTTATTTCTCCATAAAATTTGAATGATACCTTTGCTGGACTGAGTATTCTAGGACTGAACTTGTTCTTTCAGTGCTCAAAATACCTAAGTCAATGCCCATTATGCTTTTAAGGTTTCTGTTGAGAAACTGATGGGTTAACCTTTATATGTTATTTGATTTTTCTCTCTTACAATCTTCAATATTCTTTCCTATTTTTCAATGCTACTTGTTTTAAATATAATATGCCACGAAGAGTTCCTACTTTGATCATGTATTTTTGGTGTCCTGGAGGCTTCCAGTATTGGAATGGGCAACTTTTTCTCAATATTTGAGAAGTTTTCTGCTATTATTTTCTTGTGCATTATGTTTGCATGTCTTGTATCTTTTGTCTAAGTGTTCTGTTTTTTCTTTAATATCTATTTTGTTTCCAATTCCTGTAATTCTGTTTCCAATTGTTGTTGCCTGCTGGAGTGGCTCTCAAGTGTATTTTTATTTAATTTAAGGAAGATTTATTTCCAGGATTTCTATTTCCTTCTTTTTTTCTGAGACTTTCCATGTCTTTGGTAAGTTCCTCTTCATATTCTTGTGCTGTCTTCTTTATTCCTTTTAATTCATTTTTAAATAATATCCTTGATTTTATTTTGGAGTTTATTGAAGTCCTCTTTGAGTTTATTTAGTTGTTCCTGTGTCATTGAGAATTTTATTTTTAATCTATGTTCTCTTGATATTCTTTGAGTTGGTTTTGTATGCTCTGTTTAAGTTTCTCTTTAATCTTCTCATTATATTTCTGTTTAGAATCCTTTTCAAGATCCTCTTTAAGCACCTGAGAATGCTCCTCTTTAAGCCCATTGAACATTTTATCATCATTCTATTGGAAACAGAAAGGGGTATTCATTTCCTTCACTTTACTCTAAATCATCTATTGAGTTATTGTTAGTCTTTTGAGAAGTTGTATCCCCTGAATCCTTCTCCACATCTTCTTCTAGGCTTTGACTGGCTGGTTGTTAGCTAGGCCATTGTACTATTTCTGTTCCTTGACCTCAAGATATAAATTAGCAATAACAAATTCACAAATTCAATGCAAGTCCATTTATATACAAAATAAATAAAAGCCTGTTGTTATTATCTATAAACAATGGGTATTGGGGAGATAACAGTTGTTTGGAAGAGATAGAACTTAGGTAATTAAAATGATGGTGGGGCAGAACGGAGGGGATGGGAGGAGAGGAGGAAGGTGTGTGAGGTGTGTGGGACTATACGTTAATAAGTTCCTAATATGTGTTAAGGTGTAGGGTGGAGGATGGTATTGTTAGGGGTCAGAGAGGGATAGGAAGGATGGGGTAATATGTAAAGTTGGTATAGTGGACTATTCAGTGTGGGGAGAGTTTGGAGGGGGTAGGGGAAATGGGATGAATGATGAGGAGGGGAGAAGGTGAAGAAAGAAGGAGAGAATTGAATAAATATGTGGGAAAAGAGCAAGGAAAGAGGGTCAAAAGTGTAGTAGATTGATATCTGGACAGTGTCTCTGTCCCTGTTTAAGATTGTTACTCTGGGCTGTGTGGCTGTGGATATTGTTCCTCCTTATTGGACAGCTTTTTGGGGAACTGACTTAGGTGTTTGAGCCCAGGTTTTCCTTGGACTGTCTGGTTCTGAAAGGTTCTCTGAAGTGATCCTACCAGTTTGGGAGCAGTGGCTGGTTCCTTTTGCTAACAGGTCAAGCTGCAACTGATGTTTTTGATCACTCACTTTTTTGGAGAAAATCACTGCCAGGTTCTCCAAAGTGGTCAAATATGTTGCTGATTTCACCATGTAGCAGCTGTGTTGCTTTACTGGCTCTTATGCTCTGGCAGCTCAGTTCTGCCCTCAACAAGCTAAGATAGTGCAGCTGTGTTTCCTGCTTCCATTTTTGTGAGTTCAAAAGAGCTTTCTACCCCACCTCCACTCTGGGAGGTCTGCTGAATATTTCACCCCACACTCACCCAGCACAGAAGAATAATGCTCTACACTTATGGCAAAAAATTTTGCCTGAGAGGGGTGCAATCTACCCACCATATGCATTGGACTGTATGATTACCATGAGGGCAGGAAATATGTCATGCTTACCTGGTGGTTTTGCAGATTCAGCTGAATTTGTTCAGGCCCAATGGGGTGAAGAGAAGCTGTGTCTGCAGGTAGGCTGTGTTCCTGTAGTAGCATGGGTCCAGGATGTCACAGAAACTAGCTCAATTTGTTTTGCAGTTTTCTTCTTTTCCAAACCAGAAAAGAGGAAACAAGAAGAGAGAGATTAAAAGGGAGAAAGTGACAGTCCCAGCTGTGTAGGGACTTTCCCAGCTGTTATGTGCACTTAAAAGGTATTTTAAGGGTCAGTCATTGAAATTTACGTGCATTCTCTGTTGGTGGTAATTTAGTTGGCTAAAAAATAAGAATTACCTGATTCTTGCTATCATGACTCTGAAGTATTTTTCTTACAGCTCAGGGTTTCTGCATCTTTTAGCTATCAGCCATTTTGAACTCCCTGAACACAGCATTTTCAAAGGAAGAAGTATAAATCATTAAAAAAAATACAGAGAAATGTTCAACATCATTTGCCATAAAGGAAATGTAAATAAACACCATATTAAGGTTCTGCTCACTCCTGTTAGACTAGATATCATCAAGAATACAAAGAACAACAAATGTTGGTCAGGATGTAGGGAAAAGGGAACACTCAAACACTGCAAACACCATACATAGTGGTTGCAAACTAGTACATCCACTATGGGAAACAGTTTGAAGTTTCTTCAAAAAGCTAAGAATAGAACATCCTTATGATCCAGCAATTCCACTCCTAGGGATATAACCAAAGGAATGTAAGTCAGGTTACAACAAAGCACCTGCACAGCCATGTTTATTACTGCATTATTCACAAGACCTAAGGTGTGGTAACAGCCAAGATGAACCACTAATGATGATTGGATTAAGAAAATGTGGAATTTATTTATGATGAATTTATACTCAGCCATAAAGAAGAATGAAATTTTGTAATTTACAGATAAATGGATGGAATTGGAGAGCATCATCTCAAGTGAAGAAGGCCAAAAGCTGCATATGTTCTCTCATGTGGAATTTAGGACTAATACAACCACAGCAATATTGTGAAAAACAGGTTACACTAAGGGGAGGTTCGCACACAAGACACACAAGAGAAGGAAATAAAGGTGAGTATGGTTGATATACTCTCTACATAAGAATTAATATAGAACTCTTAAACCATTCAAAAGAATGATAAGAAAGGGACTAAGTTAGGATGAAGAAATATAGAGGAGATAAAACAATTTGGGTTATAATGCATATAAGCATTTAAGTGCCACAGAAACTCCTTGTATAGCACTACATTTACATACATATATATGTATATATATATATATATATATATGTGTGTGTGTGTATTACAGTACTGTGTTTTGAACTCAGGTCATACACCTTGAGCCATTCTGTGAGCCCTTTTGTTGAAGGGTTTATCTGAGATAGGATCTTGCAAAGTATTTGCTCAGGCTGGCTTTGAAACCATCCTCCTGATCTCTGCCTTCTGAGTAACTACTATTACAGGCATGAACCATTGGTATCAGGATTCTGTGTAGTTATCTTAAATAAACAAAACTGTCATTTAATGTTTTTTCTTTTACAAAATCTGAGAACAACAAGGCAGAACAAGTTCTGCCTGGGGACAATAAGAGTGAGAGAGGGGAGGAGATGAGGAAAGGGTGTATGAGGTTGAATATGGTGCAAATATGGTGTACACATGTATCTAAATCAAAAAAATGAAAAAAAGGAACAGGGGGAGAGGGGAACAGAGCGAAATAGTGGAAGGGGTAAATTCAAGTATGATATACCTAATATATTTTAAGAATTTTATAAATGTTACAATATATCCCTACACAGTAAAACAATAAAAAAGAACCATCTCAAAGGGAAAGAAAAGCTGGGTTTTGTGGCCTATGCCTGTCATACCAACATCAGTGGAAATTGTAAAGTAGAACTGTGGTCCACATAAGTCTAGGCAAAAATGGTGACCATATCTCTAAAATATCTAGAGCACAAAGGGCTGGAGGCTTGAGTCAAGTGGTAGAGTGTCTGCCTAGCAAGAATGAAGCCCTGAGTTCAAACAGTACTTCTGCCAAAAATAAAGAGAAAAAAAGAGAACTTCCAAGATGTCAGTGATGAGTACTGACTTCTGGCCCTGACACGTATAATAAATTCAAGAGCTTATATTGTAAAGATAGTTTTCTTCCTTTAGTTCCACTGTGGAATATATTAAGTTGAGAATTCAAGTTTTAAATTTTTGGTTCATTATAATGCACTACAGATTGCCTTAGTCAATATATCAGACTACATCTTTCCAAGCACTCTCTTGGATACGTGTGTTGTAGTTGTAAACATACAGTTAAGAAAGTTAAATTGAATGCATTTCTCATATTAAAATTCATACTATTTATAATATGTAGCTGATTTTAAATGTCTTGATTCTCACTTTTTAAAATAAAAATTCTTTTGATAGAATCACTTCACCTGGTCTTTCACAAAATTATCTAAAACTGTATTATGACAATGAAAGGTAAGTTCTCTGGCACCTAACTTACTAGTGTAGCATCCAAGAGTTAAAGAAAAGACTGCTAGTGGAGGAATAGGGTGGCTGAGTTAGATCTTCTAGCAATGGATCCCAAAGGTACATAAATTTGAACAACTGTTTGTGTACCATAAGACTTAAGCAATCTGGAGCAAGAAACAGCACATAATAGCACATAATTTTTGTAGAATAATGTGGAAAGTTATAACCTAGAAAAGGTCTCAAGTTAATTGTTAAGGTCTGGGGAGTTTCAAGTGTTGAAAATCTCACACCTTTGTATTGTCTGTGTTTGCTAGTCCAGCCAGAAATTGTCAGAGTACTTTACAGATAGTAAAGTAAAGTTAAAAGTAAAGTGAAGTAAAAAGTATTCTTTCTGATTTCAAAATGAACAATCCACAAATTTCTTTCAGGAATTGATGGATAATACTACAGATTGTCAAAATCCAGGGAGCAAACACATATGTATTATTGTGAGTCAATATAACTTTATTTTTATGTGTGAAGTTCATAGAACATGGGTACCAGATATCTGGTAAAAATATTATTCTATGAGTATATGTGTGAGGGTCTATGTTTTACTGAGATTTTCATTTGACATAGTGGACTGAGTAAAGCATATTGTGCTCCTGTATCGGGCCATTTCCATTGCTGCACAAAACACCTGATTCTGAGTTCGTTATAAGGAAAAGAGATTTACTTAATTGACACTTTTGCATGCAAAATCCAAACATCATGGTTTCAGCTATGATGAGGACCTAATGGCCAATTAGATTACAGTGGTGTGAACACATGAGAGAGGGAGAACACATGACACAAATGAAAGCCAGATACCAAGGAGGGTGGCAGTGTTAGACTTGTATGGAAAACATAGAATAGGATACCACCAATGAAACTTCACTTAGACACTCTGTACAATAGCATATGTTAAACCTGCTATTAACTACTTTTAAAATACTGCAATATCTAATGACTCACATTTTTCTACATTTTACAGTTTATTACTTAGATTTCTTTCTATGAATAGAAACAAATATAAGTATTTTGCAGACATAGTTGAGTATGAGATGCCGATTTGATTCTTAATTGCAGGATGAACACAAAATGCAGCATATTATCAAAGAGACAGCAACAAAATGGAGGCTTTACAGCACTGAAGATTAGGGATGGGAAGGGATTAGTGAAATATATTCAGATTTAATGTAGTGAAAATTAATGACAATGAATGGAAGTGTGTAACAACAAAACCAGATGGAAAGTAGAGTATCCCCACTCAGCATTAAATTATATTGATAGCAGCTATATGTACAGCTCAGTGGTAGAGGCATTGCATAGTGAGCATGAAGCCGAGTGTTTGATACCCAGTAGTTTAAGAAAAAAGGATAATAACAGAGGGAGAGTTTGGAGGAGAAACACAGTAGCTTAAAAACTAGCATAAGCACAAAGTGTGTGGTGTTGAAGGACAATGTGGTTAAAGCAGATAATTGAAGAAATCATTTCAGCTGATACTACAATAAGGCAACCCTTACTTGCCCACTATGGCTTAAAACTTTTAAAAACTATCATCTGAATTATCTGTGAAGGATTTCTACTCATAAGTAGAAAGGTCCACGTAAATCAGAATTTATGGAAATGAAAACTAGTTATCTGTATTTTACTTCTCAAGGTGATTCCAATAAAAGCCAAATTTAGTAATAGTGATACCCTCGGACATTGCCTAGTTAAATTGGTACTAGATGTGGAATTCTTAAGGAAACTATATTTAAGCTGTGAAAACAGATTCAATTTGAATTTTATAGAAAGAGTTTTGCATTTCACTTGGAGGTCAGGGTCTTTGCTCAGAAACTACAATGGTTCCACAGGTATGTTGGCAGTTGTGATGTTTCTGTTTATGTCCAATGTGGGCATAGAAGAAACAATATTTAGATACATAAAATGGATAAAAATGAAAGTTTTCAAACTAGACATATAATATGGCTAAGGAGAAAATGTGTAGTTTTGGATTATGGGATTTTCCAACATACTCTAGAAAAAGAATGAAAGAGAAAATGAGATTATATTGAACTGCCATGCAGTCTCCAGAGGGCAATTTGAATGTCCCTGTTGCTTGGGCTGTAGATGAAGGGATTTAGCATAGGGGTGACAACAGTGTATATCACCGAGGCCACTGCTGCCTTCCTGGGAGAAGATGATACAACTGAACCAAGGTACTCTCCAGCAGCTGATCCATAAAATAAATAAGCAACTGACAGGTGAGACCCACAGGTGGAAAAGGCTTTGTATTTACCACCTGCTGATGGGTTCCTAAGAATAGATGAAATAATTTTATAGTAAGAGAAAAGGATTCAAGAGATTGGGAGAAAACCAAATATAGCACCAACAAAATACTTGACTATGTAATTTGTGAAGGAATCAGAACAGGTAAGATTACGGAGTTGAGAAGCGTCACAGAAGAAATTACCAATTTCCACATCCTTAAAAAAGGGAAATTGTAACACAATCAAATTGTGTATCTGGGACGCCACAAGGCTAAACAGAAATGACATGAAAACTAAGAAGACACAGAAGTGGGAGTTCATAATAACTGGGTAATGCAGGGGGTGACATATAGCCACAAACCTGTCATAGGCCATCACAGTCAGCAGCATATCATCCATACATACAAAAAAGAGAAAAGGAGACATCTGAGTCTGGCAGCCCACATAGGAGATGACTCTGCTGTGAGATTAGATATCTGTAAGCATCTTTGGGACTGTTGAGGAGATGAAACAGATGTCAGCAAAGGACAGGTTTGAGAGGAAAAAGTGCACGGGTGTGTGGAGGTGAGATTCAGAGCTGACAACCAGGATGATGAGCAAGTTTCCAAGCACTGTGACAAGGTACATAAGGAGGAAAAGTCCATAGAGAATGGGCTGCAGTTCTGGATACTCTGAGAGTCCCAGGAGATGGAATTCTGGGAAAATTGTTAGATTTGTGGATTCTGTATGTCTTGAACACCTTTAAAAAAAAGAAAAAGATTGAGAAACTTAAGAGATATTTAATAATTTATGCATACTCTGAATTTAATAATTTAGAAATGATATATTCACAAGAAGCCATATATTTCAAAATGTTTCTCAGAATTTTTTGCTTGCTTAATTTTGTCACAGCATCTAGCTATGTAGCCCAGAACTAAACATCATGAAATTCCTTCCTCACAGTCAACATGCCTGGCTTCTCCATTTTGACAAATCCACTCTTTCTACTACTGTTTATATTTTAACTTTTTGCATTCACCTGCTTGTATCACTTAATTATAGTGAAAAAACAGTCATAGCAATTCTATGATTTCAATAAATCACAACCTATTGTTTGACAAAGAATTGGAAATATTATGTAGTCTTTCATAGTAATGAACCCTCATTCTCAATAAACTAAGAATTTAATTACCCAAAAATTTGAATTCTTGTATCTCCCTTCAAATGATCCCATTGTGTCAAAGGCAAATATACGCAGGAATTTGTAAGGATTTCCTCTCAATATTTCTGTCAGTACTGATTTATGCAAAAATAAATTGTTTTCTTTAAAAAATTATCTCAAATGTAACTAAAGATCATTAAGTAGTGTGCAATACAGTACCTTTTGCTAATGAAATCTAATAATTTACTTGGACCTACATTTTTAAATGGGATTATGACATTGCATATTCACTTCAAATGCACTAAGTGATATGTAGCAGTGAAAGAAGTAAGGATATCATTTATTTATCAGGTTATTATTATGACAACACTTTGAAAATTTAAGCCTATCTCCATACTCCAAGAATGAGACTTTCTCAGTAATCTGAGATTAAAGCTAACTTTTGATTTCCAAAATTTTAATGCATTTTCAGTTTCACTCTTAGTTAACTATATTTGGTGTACCAATAACACTTTGGAATGTATCAAGTATGTTCTTTATTCTTGAGAAATACAATCAAGTCATCTTCCAGCTGGCCTAGACATATCCTTCAATATAAAACACTGAGTAACTTAATCTTGTAAAGAGAATGGTAGTTCTTTGTGGCTACAGTACATGAGAAAGTGGACTGATAAGGGTCTCATACATTTAACAATTAGTCTCTTAACATTGACATGCTTAGTGTAGACAATGTATGTAAATCTTACCATCTCTCAGTGCTCATACAATTTACAGGAAATGACAGAATAACGTGGATCTCCAATACCTGTTTGATATCTTAGAGATATGTAGAATTTAATTAATGTTTGGCCCAAATAACTCTTCTCAAATAAATAATTTCATCATTATCAAAATATCTACTTTCTTGATGAATACAATTGCCTATGTGCACTGGATCTTGGAGACATAAAATTTAAATGTGTCTGACCTAAAAACTAAGGTAGGTAAACCTATGCCATTTTGCTCTTTCATCCACACAAAAATTTGCCATTGTCTATAAAGAGATTAATGATACAGGTCATATTACGTGAAAATATAGAGTCCAGATATTTAATATATAGACATAAACAAGAGGCTATTATTTAATCCTGATTTCTATGGGGAATTCCTGCAAGGAATGGAAGTTCAGATAGGAAACCACGAATGAGTTGAATGAAACTGATTTTGGTCAGTTTGGTGATTGAATCATTGGGTGATTTCATGTTCAACAGAATATTTTTGATGCTTCTTCTGTGCCATGCAAGAATAGCTCTGGGCATTAGAAATGGAAAGTAGTCATGCTTTACCAAAGAAACATAATATCCATTTATAGTGACTAAAATAGAACATCCAAAGCATGAGTAGGAATACATTAACTTCAGATTACACAATGTGTTAGTTGAAGGGTATGAAAGTTAACCTGTCTTTAATAATCATAAAAATATCTCAGTTCTATTTTACCTTTTCACCACATTGGATGCTTCCATTTTTGTTTATTCCTTAATCAGTGCAGTAGTACAATCAACACAGATGACAAAGTTACGTCTCAGGAATGCTAACAACTTGCCTATATCTTAGAAATAAGAGATACTGCTTACATCATAAAAATAATAAGTGGAGGAGGCAAAATTCAAAAATAAATTGTCATACTCTGTGCCTGATGCATAAAACATTTTGTTATTTCTGTCTTATTGCTCCAGGAATAGGTGGGTTCCTACTAACTACAACAAAAGTATACTATAAAATGAGAAGCTTCGGTAGAAATTGAAGCAGTTTGATTTTCCCTGTTCTCAGCAAATAGGGACTGTTGAGTGTTTTTTCATTGCTTTGCCTGGCTCTGTATATGTTTTATTTTTCCTTTCACTGTGATTTTTCGTTCTTTCTTTGAATATTTTCCTTTCTTATCTATGTTGTTCTTCTCTCACTTGCTTTCCATAGCTCCCATTAATATTAATATTAATATTAATTTCATAATTGATAATTTAATTTTATTTACTTTATTTCCTACTTTCTTATCTATCCTTACTGAGACTGTAGGAATTTATTCACATTTTAGTTTTACTAGGTTGAAATATCTGATTTTGTTTTTGCTCTCATTCTGTTCTGCTTTCTCACCCCAGAGTGATACCTTAGAAGAAAATAGAGGGGGGTTAGACTGATTAAAGTACAAAGCCCCACTTATCAATGAACATACACTTAAACAATGAAGGACAGGAATGAAAAACTGGCTATATTAAGGGGAAGGTACTAGTGTGATGAGGACAGTAATGGAAGGTGAATATGGTTTATGTATTTCTACACATATATGAATATGAAATATTGAAATCTGTTGAAGTCATTTTAAGAAAAGGCAGAGAGAAGAGGGAGAACAATAAAGGGAATGAATCAAACAAGACTATATTATATTCATTTATGGAAATGTCACAGTCCCCCCTACAACAATTATATGCTAATATAAACAATACAAAGAAGATTGTTTGCTAAAGAAGACTCCCGTATAAAACAAGAAGAGATATCCATCCCAACAGATTTGCAAATCACAAAGCTCAAACACAAGGAACAGTACTCTTCCAAAGTCCATAACTCATAGTAACCATTTAATATATTTTGAAATGGTTAAAATGATTGACAAAGAAATCACAAGTTTAATTTTAGATATTGTCAGTTCCTCCCAAAAGAGACAAAGAAACTTATAAATGAATTAAAGATGTCAGTACCAGATTTAGATGAAAAATTCAACAAAATGATATTCGTGTTTCTTTGGCAGAAAGTGTGTTTGCATACAGGGTCTTGCACTTGTTCTTCAGAGCACACTTTGCCACCTGAACTATAAGCCCAGCCCTTTTCACTTTAGTTACTTTTTGAACAAGATCTTATGTTTATACGTGGGTCAACCTGGACTGAGATCTTACTACTTCTGTTTCCCACACTGCTGAGATGACAGGAACACATTAACATGCCAGTTTTTTATTGCTTCAGATAATCTCACTAAGTTTTTGCCTAGGTTGACCTCAAATAATCATCCTCCTGATCTGTGCCTCCAGATTAGATAGGATTACATGTGAGCCACCATACGTGAACAAGAGAGTCCAAAAAAGAAAAAAAAAGAACGAACGAAATGCTTCAAATTAATATATATCTTAGTTGATGTTCAAAGGTGCATCTCAATGTATGCCCACTGTCAGTATACTTTAGGTTGGTCTGTTCGACATCTTCCATTACTATCCCTTACTCCTATATCTCCCATCACCCATTTTTCAATAGCTTACTGCACACATCAGTATATCCCCAACCTTCATTTCTTACGTTTTGTGATATATGGAAAATGTCAGCAGTAGATAAGATTATTCAGAAGAAAGTACTGGGGATTGAAGACAAGGGTGAAGAATTATTACATAGCAAAGTGTTATGACAAAACATCATTAATATGTTACAATAAAATTATTCATGTAAATCCCAAATATGGGTAGGTATATTTAATCATGTGTATCATTGTAATTCCAAAAACTGGCATGACCTTTGTTACATGTATGGTGAATAAACTTGGATTGCCTTTATTTAAAAAAATAATTGAACTACTATTTATCTATAAATTTCTGGAATCATTTTTATGCTTTCTATCTTGTTCCATTGTTCTTTGTTACAGATTTATGTGCCATTTGCTTAACAAAGGCTTCCTTTCACTGAAGAGTACTACAGTGAATTTTGTTTTTCTTGTTAACATGCTTTGTATTTCAGAATACTTTGCAGAATCCAATGAGAACATTCTATTTTCTTCTGAAATTTTTATGATTTTAGTTTTTGTATCTAATCTACTAATCTGTTTTTGAGTTAACTTTAGTATATACTGTAAGATAAGATTTGAACATCTTTGCCTTGTATTGTATGTTCTTGGAATTCTAACTACTTGTGGCTGTCTGCCTTTAATGATATACACTTAAGAGTGAAATGTGTTAATCTGTATGCCCAAGTGTCATTACAAAGATAGAGAATTGGATACATAGAAAAATATATCAAATAGATCATAAGAGGCAAGGAAATCATTGACTGAGTCCAAGCATGATCTTTCAATTTCCTATTTTGCATTCACTTATTAACGAAAGTCCTTCCCAATCCTGCCAACCCCTGGATGATGAATGAGCTCACATTGTCTATGGTTATACAACCTGTATGCGTCTGATCCTGTCTCATGAGTGAGCTTGCATTGTACATGTTGCTGCCATTTCATTCCCTGGGGAAAAGACTGAGACCTGGGTAGACTTGCTGGAAATTTCATGTGAGATACATTTTGGATCCACATCAATGTGATGAAATTGAATAATTTTGAATAACTTAAATAATAATCTGCAAATGAAAAAGACATTCAAAATATCTAAGATAGTAAGGTAACAAATCACAGTACCTGTTGATACTATGAGAAAAGATTAATGGAAAAGAAGAAAAAAGACAATTTTACATTATATATGAAATACTTGCCCAAACATTGGCAGTCTAGGTTCTGGAAGAACAGTGAAAAGTAAGAACAGCACTTCTCTTTGAACACTTAGCCTAGCTTACTTCCATGAACCCCAGCACTGTACATGGCCCTTGGTTGCAGGCTGGTATGCACTGTCTTAAGCTCTAGATCAGCCCCAGCAACATATAGTAACTCTAAACACCTGCAAGCAGACACATTCTGCAGTCTGCATTGGCACCAACCAATTAAATTGTCACATTCAAGCTAAAACTCAATTATGCACTGTCTCAGCAGCAACAGTCACAGAGTGTGCCTTAGTGCTATGCTAATCTCACTAAGAGTTTTCATGCATGCTCCAGTATTATACCAGCCAAGTAGTCATGGAATTACAGCCCAGTAGTGGCAACAATGATGCCAATCTTAAAGTGACTCTTGGTGCTACAATGGCAACAGTGGTCCCAGTTAAAGAGATTGTACATATCTTTTCACAGTGTCCAATGCTTCTAAATATAATCTTGCCATGTTAATCACAAAATCTTGTTGATTTTTAAGAAATATAATGAATAAAATTTTCAATGTGTCTTTAAAGAATCATCACAGAGAGCCATTTCCTTGGATTTGCTTCATGAAGAAGTTAAACTTTCCTTAGGGGACATTTGTTACTCTTAAATCAATCCAAAGGAATAAAAAGAATTTTATCTCTGGAAGAAATAATTCTAGCTCATCCTACTGCTGCCTAAATAAACAGAAAAATGAGAGAAACTTTTCCATTTTTCTTTTAACCCCAGGGAAGACCAACTGTTTGCATATTGTTAAGACAGTAGATCAAGTGATGGAATGAGGAGGTCTGATAATTGAGACAGTAGAAACTTTAAACATGTCCCAGGTGCCAGATAGCTGCTATTCTCTGGCACTGCTCTCTGTGAAAACCCATGTGGATTTTCTGAAGGCAAATAAAATGACGGAGAAGAGAAAGCTTCAGAGGTAGACATCTGAGAGAGCTGGTGCATCCCAGAAAGGCTGGTGGACTAAGAAGAAAAACAGGAAAGATCACAGTCAGCAGATTTCACCTGTAGATTAATGAGTATGGTCAAGAGCCTGTTTGTTTAGCCTATGAAAGTGAATTCCCCATACTTTAAAGGAACTTCAGTTTCTACTGAGATTATTATCACCCAGGTAGTGTAGGATTTCCTTGTCTTACATTTTAGGACCTTGATTTATTTTTACTTCCTTGATTTATTTTCTGTAGTCTTTAATACTTTTTACTTCTTTCCTACAAAAGTTTAGGCTCCTTTTTTGGTACCTTGCAGCCAATTTTATTTTTCTCTAAATACTCACCAAATTTTTGTATTAATGAGATACTGTCTTTTTTGTCCATATTTTTTTTTTAATTTTCTTGTTTTTACTGGTTGATTTCTCTTATTGGTAGTGCTTATGAGTTCTATATTGTAGTTCTCATTTACAGTCCAAAGTAGCATCTAACAGTAATTATTTCTGATATTCAACACCCAAATTTCTTTTCTTCCTATTACCAATCCATTTAAATTTGTAGAAAATATCAAATGATAAAAATTCATTTTCATGAATTTATCACAAATACTCTAATGTTTTAGTATACCATCTCCTGTTTAGTGCAGTTTGGAAGAATTTTTTTGGTGGGTTTGAGCTCAGGGCTTGCTAGGCAGGCACTGTACCATTTGAGTCACTCTGCCAGGTCAATGTTATTTGCAAACAAAAAATTATTTAATGGGTTGTGGTATTGTCCTTGATATCTTTGCTTAATGACAATCTCAAACCTTGCTCAGAGCAGTGATAACTGGATAATTTTTCACAAGTGCATTTTTTTTTGTAATTGTGGATAGGATTTATATTCATTGACCAACTTTGGTAGTGAATTGTTTTAACCAATGTTCCATGTTTATACACAGAAATGATATTACCTGATAACCATTTATTTGTATAAATTACTTATTTAGCACCTTAACTTTACTAAATTTCTCACGCATAGGCAGGCCTGTGTTAATTTTGAAAATTTATTTTTGTGACATGGTTGATTTTACTTTCAATATTTATCATAAATCCAATATGTATTTATTCAACATCTTCAATTAGAAAGGATCCTTCTCATTCAATGAAAAGCAAATGATGAGACTAAGTTGTCAAAGTATCATTCCTACAAATAAATTGTAATTTTGAGAGTGGGGGGAAAATCAAAGAAAAATACAGAAAGGTCTAAGGTAGGCTGTTTCTTTGTCACACAGGCTTCTTAAATCAATTCCTGTATCAACTTCACTGTCCAATATGGTAATCACACATGCTGTTCATTCAGCCTAACGTATTTCATCATTCTTTAATTTCTCTCATTAACATTTGGCCTTCTTTCTTGTTCCTGACCATATATTTAAATTGCAGACAATTCTCTCTTAGCTTATGAGATATGCATGTTCTTCTGTCAATCCTATCTATTTTTAAATAATCACTATTCTCAGACATTCATAATGTTGACCATTTTTAAAAATAGAAAGCATGCATATTTACTTTCCCGTTTTCATTTCCTTTCTACTATTCCAAGATGGATTCAGTTTTTCCAACTTCTGAATAATTGCTTCAATTGTGTGAAATATATGTTTTCCTATTAGCTAAACTAATTTTAATAAAGTACATATTCACTCAAGGACATGAACACATGAGCACACACAATCACACATTCCTTGTATATGATTGTAATGTTGGTGTATCTTTATTTCTTATTCATACCTTTCTAGGACACTTTCTTTTTCACTCTTCTTGGAAAACATCATTGGCCATGCCTTCTCTGGAATTAGGACACAGTTAGTAGTGGTATATGGCAGTCAAAGGAGGCATCAACCTTCTGTATTAACAATGACAATAATTCTACACTTGAAGTCTGCCCCATCATTTACATTGGTAAATGATAGCCATATAAGAGTCATCTGTTGTGATGTTAAGAACAGAATCTGACTTTCACAAAATGCCCAATGTATATCACAGTAATCAGAATAGACAAATTATTAGCATTGTCTCATTAATTTTTCTCTTCAATCCTACTACATAGTGAACATTTTCTACTCCTATGGCAGTGTCTTTTTGGCTAACAGACTTTGAATGATATATTATATTGACACAGATGATAAGGGAACTGGCCAAACTCATTTCTGGAATTTGAATCAAGAATAGAGTTTGTACAGAACTATAGTGTACACTGGGGGAATTATCTTTTCAAAATAATTATCATAGATGTCCTGTGTTGTTAGAATGACATAAGATATTACAATGTAAAAGAAATGAAGTGCCTTTAACTAATTTGAAACATCACAGATTAACATATAGAGTGATAAAAGTGAAGATTGTAGGGCCTGGTAGCTCATACTTGTCAGCTACTTGGGAGGTAAAGATCAGGAGGATCACAATTCAAGACCAGCCCATGCTGAAAAAAGGGAGGTAAAGATCAGACGGATCACAATTCAAGACCAGCCAATGCTGAAAATGGGTGAGACACCAACACAACAATCAAGCCAGGTGTAATAGTACAGGTCTATAATTGCAACTAGAAGGTATTGCATCAAGTGATTAGGGTGCTTTCCTAGCAAATGTGAAGCCCTGAGTTCAAAATACAATTACCATCAATAAAAGGAATAAAAAACAATGAATAGATGATAAAAGAGAGAATTTGATAATTCAATAAAATTGTGAATACTTATGTAACTGTTACATGAAAATTGTCTACAACATGGCTGAGGAAATCTTTATCAGGAGAAAAATCTCATGTATTTCATCTATCATCCATGGGTGAGATTGTAAAATGACTATTTCCTGAGTTTTTCATTTGGCTAAATGTTGAGTTACCTTGTTGCTTCCTTCTAAAGCAGAAAAGTCAGTGAATGGGAATAGAAAAAGACACAGAAACGTCAGAATTTCTCCTCTTGGGTCTCTCAGATGATCTGGGACTGCAGCCCATTCTCTTTGGGCTGTTCCTGACCATGTATGTGGTCACAGTACTTGGGAATATGACCATCACCCTTGCTACTCTCTTTGACTCCCACCTCCACACCCCCATGTACTTCTTTCTCTGTAATCTCTCCTTTGTTGACATCTGTTTCACTTCTACCACAGTCCCAAACATGCTGGTCAACATGAACCCTCATGTCTGTGTCCTGTTTGTTCTTACATCTTGGTTCATCATTTTCTGGGTTGCTCTGCTTCACCTTCTACTGTTAATGCATCTGAAGTTCTCCATTGGCACTGAAATCCCATACTTTGTCTGTTATCTTCCTCACATTCCTCAAGTGGCCCTATCTGATGCCCATATCAATAACATTGTTTTGTATATAGCAACTGCCCTGCTGGGTATGTTTCCTGTCACTGGGATTCTCTTTTCCTACTCTCAGATTGTCTCTTCCTTAATGAGGATGTCCTCAAATACAGGGACGTGTAAGGCATTTTCCACATGTGCATCTCACCTCTGTGTGGTCTCCTTGTTCTATGGAACAGGACTTGGGATGCACCTCAGTTCTGCTGTGACCCATTCTTCCCAGGGAAGTATGATTGTTCACTCATGTACACTGTGATTATACCCATGCTGAACCCCTTCATCTACAGCCTGAGGAACAAGGACGTGAAGGGAGCCCTGGGAAGACTCCTCAGCAGATCAACCTGTTGTACTTGACATATTACTAAACTCAGAGATAAGTGCATGTTGTCTGCTCACAAGGAAAATACTGTTAATTTCAATATCCTGATTCATTTTTTTGGTAAAACACAAACTTATTTTCTTATTGTCACAAAGAACCTATTACTTTGGATTTTATATTTTTGTATTTGTTTCCCCTCCAAACTCTAGAAAGCAATTACTTTTAAATTTTGTTCCCTTTACATGGTTCATGTAGTTTCATGTTTGGAAATGTTATGAACAGGCATTCCTGCGATGTTCTAGTACAACTAAAGTACTCTTATCTGGATCTGATATTGTTCCATCAAAAATCACCAATCTTCATCAAAACTTGAACATTTTTCCATGGAAGAAATGGGCTGAAATTGGTTAAATCAAAATGACTGCATATCACAACTCTGCCTGTCACTTTGTTAGGATGGCATCCTACCACTTGAGCCATGCCTGCAGCTCTGCTTGTTATCTTTATGAATGACTTTATGTAGTCCTGAAAACATTTCTTTGAGATTTTATTGTCTGATTCCCTATACTTCTCAAAAGAAAAGAACCTGGACTCGACACTGTGTCCACATTCCTACTTTTTATCCTATTCTTTCTAAGAACAATGATTGGATTTTCAATATTGAATATGGAAGCTATCTTTGAAAACAGTCCATTCATTTGATTCAGTGAAATAATTCATGTGACAACTCTTGAGATATTTCTCCATCCTTTCTGATTTTGTTTTCTTCCCTTTTTTCTGACTCCCTCCCTTCTTTTCCTTTCCTGTCTGCCCTCTATCCTTTGTCACTCCTTTGCACCTTTCCTTCATTCTTGGCTCCTTCTCACCTTTGTTTCTGTCCTCATTTTCTTTTTATCTCTTAACTTTCAGTTGTTTTATTGATTAATGTTAACTGCCTCCATTTTTTAGGGCTAAATAGTATAATAATATGCAATACATGCACAGCCCAAGCTATTTATCCAGATATTCACTGATGGACATTTTGAAATTTCATCTCTTGTCTATTTTGAATAGTGCTATGATGGGTATGCACACACATTTATTAATCATATTATAATATCCTAATCAATGACAGACTACATATGTGATGACATTCTCCTAGTATTGCAGCACGTGTGATGTATCCAGTTTTGTTTGTGTATGTGCACTCTATCCTAGTTGTCCAGTTATGAAATAACTGAACCATGCATTCCCTAAAGTTGCTGAACACATCATGACTACATTCTTGACAAGAATTTGGGTAATATATACAGGAATTGAACCATGAAAGATTATGTTAAATGTATATTTAACATTCTGAGAAATAGCCAACTTTTTCTTAGTACCTGGTATGTTTTAAATTCTAATGTGTGAGAATTTTTATGTTTGCATCATTGATGATACTTGTCACTTTAAATTTTATTACAAATGTAGCCTCCTGTGGCAAGTTATGTTACTGTGCTTTTGATTTATATTTATCTATGAATAATAGAAGACCTTTTCATGTGTTCTTGGCAAATGATATAACATCTGTGGAGGATGTTTAGGGTTTTGCTCATTTTGTAACTGTGTACATTGTTATACTTTTTCTATAAATGTCTTTAAACAGTAAAAGTACTAAACTCTTCTTCAATATCTGTTTTTCAAATATACCATAGGATGTCTTAATATTTTTCAATTTTGTAACTTACCAATATTTGTTGTAGTCAACATCATGCACACTATGTCAATTTGATGTTTCTCCTCCCATCTAAATGAAATCTAGTGTCCTTTGATCATTCTCTGCCCCATCTCCTGCAACACAGCCTCTAGGAGTCACCATTTTTCTCTTTTCTTCTGTGAATTCTACCCTTTTTTGTAGCCACATATATATTTCTTCATGCAATTTTTGTCTTTCTATGATCGACTCATTTCTCCTAATATAGTGTTACACAGGATCATGTATGCTGTAGAAAATGTCAGAATATACTTTCTTTCCCATGTAAATAATGTTCAAATGTGTGTTTGGATATACACACATACATATACATAGACATGTACATGTATGAATATACATTACATCACATATATTTACCAATTAATTTAATGATAATATTTAAGAGGTTGATTACGTATCTTGAATATTGTGAATAATGTGGCAGTGATAATAAGATTCAACATAAAATTTGATATACCAATTTCAGAGGTTTGGAAATATAAGCAGTAGAAAAATCTTGCATCTTAAGATAGTAATTTTACTATGTTTTTGGAACCCCCATATTATTTTCCTTAATGTGTATACTAATTTATATTTTTATCCAAGTACAGGAATCACATTTCTCTACATTCTCACCAATACTTCTCATCATTCTTCCTTTTAATAGCCATTCTTAGAGACATGCTGTGTTATCATGTTTTTGTTTTAATTAGATTTAACCTTATGGATAGTGATGATTGTCATGGTTCATGGTTATTGTATGCATTGGTGAGTTGGTTTGAAGAAATTCTGCTCTGGTCCCTCACAAATTCTAATCAAAGATTTGCTTTCCTACCATGGAGTGTGTAAGTTCTGGCTAAGTTATCAAACATTATATTGAAATACAATGGAGAGAGTGAAAAACTTGCCTTGATTTTAATTTAGTGAAAATGTTAGTAGTATTTTCACCATTTGTTAATAATATTGGCCTTAGGTTTGTCATATAGGCTTCATTATGTTGAAATGTACCCCTTCTACTCTTTGTTTCTTCCTGGCTTTTATTGTCACTACACTTCTTTGTTTATTGATATGACCGTGTAGTTTTTTTCTCTGATTTTATTTTTGTGATATATTATGTTTATTGACTTGCTTATATTGAAGTATATTTTCATTACTGGAATGAAAGCACCTTGGTCATTGTATGCTACCATTTCAATGTGTTGATTTTACTTTGTGAGGATTTCATTAAGAATTTTTGCATCTATGTTCCTTAGGTTAAATAGCGCATAATATTTTTTGTTGTGTCCTTTTAATGTTTTAGTATCAAGGTAACACTGGCATCATAGAATAAGTTGGGAACATATCTTCTATTTGTTTTTTAAGGATACTTTGATCAGCATTGTTAGATTTTAGCAGTCTGGTAGAATTTAGTTTTGAAATCATAACTGAGTGACTTTTTCTTTATTGGGAGCATTTTTGTTACTGCATGTAGATCTATTAATGTTTATATTTCCTTCATTGAAATTTGCAAATTATATGTACCTAGGAATTTTTCTGTTTCTTCAAGGATTTAAAATTTACTGAAGTATGTTTTCAAAATATTCCACAATGATACTCAGTGTTCTATTTCTATCTGTTGTAATGTTATGATTTTTCCTTTCTAATTTCATAAATTTGTGTCTTCTCACCCTTGTTTTCATTAGTTAGGCTAAGGGTTTGTCAACACTGTTTATCTTTGTAAAGAACCAATAATCGATTTATGTATTTTTTTGTATTGATGCTTTAGTCATTTTTCATTATTTTTTGCCCTGATTTTTTCTATGTTTCATCATTCTTGATTTCTTGAGATTTTGAAATTCATCAGTAGGTATGTATTTGAAATCTCTGTTTTTTAAAACAATTATTTTATCATTTTTACATTTATTTACATGTGTATACATTATTTGGGCCAACTCCTGCCCCCCTCTCACTACTGGGCAGAACCTGTTCCACCCTGTTGTTCTCCAATTTTGTCAAAGAGAAAATATTAAAGACAATAAGACAGAGTATTTGTGTTATTTTGAGATAAAGATATCTAAACAGAGAGATTTCTTATGTTGTTTCCATGTGTATGTGTATTACAACCCACATTGGTTCATCTCTGCCATAGCTCTTCAGTACTACATGTACTAGTATATTGTGCTTTCATTTTAATTTCAGGATAATAATTATTTAATTTCTTTCCATCTTCCTTCAATGACTTTTTGATTATTCAAAAGTGTATTGTTCTTCTCCAGCCTCGTGCTCGTTTTGTAGGCACCAGGCACGGCTCCAACATGCAGAATGACGCAGGCGAGTTTGAGGACCTGTACATGCCGCGGAAGTGCTCCACCAGCAATCGCATCATTGGTACCAAGGACCACGTCTATCCAGATGAATGTGGCTGAGGTTGATAAGGTCACAGGCAGGTTTAACGGCCAGGTTAAGACATATGCTATCTGTGGGACCATTCACAGGATGGGTGAATCAGATGACTCCATTCTCTGATTGGCCAAGGCTGAGGGCATTGTCTCAAAGAACTTCTAACTGTAGGAAATTGTGGGTGTGGAATATTTGTCACAAATAAAGAGTGAGAAGCCAAAAAATGTATTGTTTAAAATTTGTTTCTTTCATTATTTTAAAATATAAGAAATTATTCCATTTTTCCTGTATATTGTAAGGCCAGCTGCTGTTGGATAACATGTTCTATTGATGTCTTGAAGTCTGTTTTTTCAGGGGTGAAGTTTATCTGTGAAGCTTCCTTGTTAACTTTGTGCTTGGATATATTAAATATTAATGACAGTCGAGTACTGAAGATACTCATTATTATTCCACCTGAACCTATTTGTCTCTATATGTACAGTAGTGTTTGTTTTAAGAAACTGTGTGCACAAACAGTATATCCCATTAATTTATTCAATGCATTAATATATTGTGTCATTGTAACCTTTTTTGAAATTTTTGGTTTTGGTGTTTACGTCACTAGATGTGAATATAGCTACACCTGCTTGTTTTCATTTTCCACTTCTTTGGTATATTGTTTTCCATCCTTTAATTTTCAGTATGTGTGTATCTTTGCCAGTAAGGTTTTTCCCTTGTAGACAACAAATATGTCCCAAAGCTTCATACACTCAGTTTTATAAAACATACATTACTGGACATAAACACAGTAATAGTTTGTGATTTCAATAACCCACTCACCTGTAGAGAGGTCATTTAGATAAAACATAACACCAAAAGTTCAGAATGAATTAACACTGTAGAACCAAAGGACATAAAAGACATTACTGAATATTCCAACCAAGTTCTCCTGAACACACATTCTTCCCAACATCCCATGGAACCTCCTACAAAATAGCTAAATTTTAGGATATAAATCAAGTTGTAACCAAACTTGATATTTGAAACGATTTGCATTTTTCTCAGACCATAGTGGAATCCAACCACAAATTAATAGCAAAATAGGCTATATAAAAGATACATATGTAAACTGCACTTTCTAATGATTGGTGGGTCATTAAATAAAGAAGGATTGAATTTTTAAAATTAGCTAAGAGAAAATGAAAATGAAAACCCCACAACCCAGAACCTGTGGGATAAAATGAAAGTGGATCTCTCAGAGTAGTTTCCTGCTGTAAATTTTGAAATTAAGTAATATCCACAGATATAAACAAGAAAAAAATAATGATGTACCTTATATTCTTAGAAAAACAAAGGTAATCTTATCACAAAATTAGTAGAAGGAAACAGTTAGCAATGATTAGAGCTGAAATTATTGAATGGGAACTAAAAGAACACTACAAAGTATCAATAAAATAGTTCTTTCAAAGTGTAAACAAGACTTACAATCTCTTAATCAAATTAATCAAAAGAAAGAAAAAGTATTTGTACTAGTAAAATTATAAATAAGGTTTTGGCAATACAAGAGATCCAATAAAATCCATAGAATCATCAGGACTGTTATGAAAACTATATTACAATAAATTGGATAATATCAGAGAAATGGGTAAATTTCTAGACACATACAACCTATCAAAATTGAGCCTCAAAGATACATGTAACCTAAACAAATAAATAATAAGCAATGAGTCTAAAACAGTAATTAAAAATCACTCAACAGATAAAGCCTCAGAGCAGACAGTTTTACTTCTGAATCTTTCCAAACTTTCAAAAATTTACACAATTGCCTCCTCAAAGTATTTTACAAAATATAAAGGAAATTAACATTTACAAACTTTGAATAAAGTCCCAACAAATTAAAAACACCTACAGGTCATTATTTTTATGTATGCAGATGCAAAATCCTCAATAATGTACTTCAAAACCTAAATGAATGGCATTAAAATTGGTCATGAGTAATGACCAATTTGGTTTAATTACAGGAATGCAAAGATGAATGAATATATAAATAATATATTTAACATATTACATATCAGGGAGGGGGAAGAAAGGAGAATGATGGAGGAAGTCAAATCAACTAGGCTATATTTGATATGTTGAAATAATTTTTATAAATGGCACAATGTACACCCACCCAACACAGCAATAAGAGAAGAAACATATACCATATTAATAAATATCACATATGATTATGGAAATAAGCAGATAAGTACCTCAGTAGCTCCAGAAATTAAAAACTTTGACAAAATCCAACATCTCTCCATAATAAAAGTTCTAAAAACTCATGACAGAACATGGAAGCCTTCTTATATCCATTTCCTGTGTTAGAAACATGAATATGTTCTCCCTATCTATCAAGTTTATCCTGTCATGCTAAAATAATTGCCTGCTTAAAAGAGGAATATATCTCATCCTAATAAAAGCTATGTATGACATTATGTTGAATGAAGAAAATCTGAAAGCATTTTTTCTAAAATAAGGAGTAAGACTAGATATTGCCTACTATCACCACTCTTGTTTAGTAGTGCTTGAACTCTAGAGCTGAGCAATAAGGGAAGAGAAAGAAATAAAAGGGATCAAAATAGGAAAGGAAAAGTGAAATGATCCCTTTTTGTATGTGATGTTATCCTATACTTGAAAGGCCCCAAACAGTCCACTGAAAGAATCCTTGTCTTCTATACACTTTCAACAAAGTCACAGGATAGAAACCAATATACAAACTCAGTAGATTTTCTATGCACCAACAAGAAACTTGAGGAAAAGGTAGTCAATAATACAATCCAATTCACAGTACTGTCAAAATGTATAAAGTACCTATTCAAAAATTTAACTAAATGTGTTAAATACAATGAAAATTGTAAAAAAAGCTTATTTCCCCTTGATTTATTGCTCCTTTTATTGTTATGAAGTGACTTTCTTTGTCTCTTTTGACTGAAGTTAGTTTGATATAAACTTTGTCTGATATATAAGTATTACTACTCTGCCTATTTTGGGGGGTGATTAGCTTGGTAAATCTTTGAGACTTTCACCCTAAGCCATTGTTTATTTCTATCAATAAGGTGTGTCTCTTGTAATCAACAGATGTTTGGATCTTCCTTTTTACTACAGTCTCTTGATGGGGGAGTTGAATTCACTAACATCCACTGTTAGTATTAATAGATATGTAGTGGTTCCTGCCATTTTGTTGTTTTTCTGTTTAAGGATTTGAGTGCCTGCAGCCCATTCAATGCTATTCCCTGAGTACTTGTCTCTTCTCCTGAGGTTAACTTCTGTCCTTTGGTGGTTTTGTTTGTTTTTATCTTTTGTGTGCAGAATTCCTTGCAGAATCTTCTGTAGTGGGGCTTGGTGTTCATATATTGTTTTAATTTTTGTTTATTGTGGAAGACTTATATTCCTCCATCAATTTTGAATGATACTTCTGCTGGGTATAGTATCCTTACAGTGTTCAAAATACCTCACTTCATGTCCTTCTTGCTTCTAAGGTTTCTGTTGATAAGTCTGCTGTTATTTTGATGGATTTACCTTTATACATTTTTTTCTCTCCTACAGCCTTCAATATTCTTTCTCTGTTCTCTGTGCTAGTCGTTTTAATGACAATATGTCACATTGAGATTCTAACTTGGTTAAGTCTCTTTTGTGTCCTGGAGTTTCCTGTACCTGAATGGGCAACTCTTTCCCAAGATTTGGTAAATATTCTGCTATTATTTTGTTAAATACATTGCATATTCCTTTGGCTTGCATCTCTTGAAGTTTTCATTTTTAACATTTCTGGATTTTTTTCTGAATCCCTGTTTGTTGCTGATTTTCTAATTCATGTTATTGACTTCCTTTGTCCAAATCTTGAATCAGTTTCCTTATGGTGTTTATTTGTTTGCTTTATTTCTCATTGAATTCATTAATCATTTTTACAAGTAAAGTTTTAAATTAGTTTTGGTATTTCAGCCACTTCGGTATCTTTAGGCGCCATTATTTGGGTTTGGTAAACATTTGGAGTAATCATATTTCCTGCTTTTTTATACCACTTGAGTTTCTATGCTTTGATTTGTACATCATTTATGTTGGATATCTTTTTCACTACTCCAAAAAGTAGAGGAGAGAAAGAGTATAATATTTACAAAAACAGCAATTAAAAATGAAAGCTATTATGAAGATGCAACAAAACAAATTATAAACATTAACTACTCCCCAAATAAGGATATAAAAAAAAGAACTAGAGTACTTATGGAAGAAATTTAAGTTTAATTTTAAATATATAAATATTAATAAATTAAGTAATAAAAGAAGAGAAAATGGGGAACAAAATAGGAAGAAATGTTATGAAAGAGGGAAATATATGTTCTGGATTTATTAGGAGACATTGTGAGAAAAAACACATTAAGGAATATACAGGGAGAGACAAAATAGTCAGATAATATGACAGAAACACATCAACAATAACAGCTACAGAAAATAAAAAATGCACAATTTAAAAGAAATAAAAAATGAGCAAAAATAAAATAAATGGAAAATGTGAGCAAAAATTTGTTCTTCCTTGCTGAGGAAGTGAAAATATTTCTCTCCCCATATCTAACCCTAAGCAGTCTTTTCTCTTTGTGCTCTCAGCAGATTAGGTGACAGTGGTTTCTCTGCTTTGGAGATTTAGGTCACTGATAGGGCACCCACCCAGCATTTGCAAGATCCTGAGCCACAACCCAAGAGCAGCAAGTGGGCAGAAAATGCTTTTTGCAAGTTGGCCAAATGGAAGCATTTATTCCCCTCCTAACTCCAGGCAGCTGATGACTCCAGACAACCCAAGTTACTTCAGGCTAGTTCCTTACTCCTGTTGATTCAGTGATTGCTCCCCACTCAATTTGTGGAGCTTGCCATGTCAGTAATGCTACCTCCCTCTTCACTCGACATGTATGCTTCACTCACCACCATGGAGTGTGAGAACTCCAAATCTGCTTCTACTTGACTCTTGCCAGATCATACCCAGAGCTCCAGGAGGTGGCACCACTCCAGTAATCACTCCCCATATGCTTGTTGTAATGATTAACTCATCGTTCATGTCCCTGCTTACTCCCAAACTGTCTCCCACTTGACTCAGACCATGTTCCACACTCCCAAGGTTGTGGCTTCTGGCCTCGTGGTTTGCAATAAATCACAGTTTTATGTATGTGATTTTGTGTCAGTACCAACTAGTTTCATATGGTCCACATGAGTTCATGTGCTTAGTCAGTGTGTGTAGGGGCGTTGGGAGGGACAGAGCTTTTTGAATTGAGAAATTTACAACTGCAGGTTCTTTGGTTCTTCAAAGTTGATGTGTTTGTCATCAAGTCCCCTCCTGAGATGACTCCCCATGAGTGAGCTGTGAAGTGCCAGAGACCCTTCTCCAGAATTTGCTTGATGAGTGTAATGTAGACCTCTCATTTTATGGTTTACTTTTTTGCAGAGTTCTAGCTGTTTGTAAAAACTTGTGCACATGTGGGGTATCCAAAGCAGTATTTCCTGTACTCATTTGACTATAGCCCCATTGATGGGACTCTTCTTGACTTTTGTCAATTTTGCTAAGCAGTCTATATTAGTGTACTTTGTTATTTTATGAATTTAAAGTTTAATATTTCTGGATTTCCCCTATTTATCAGCTATCTACTGTTTATTATTTCCCTTCCTTGACTTTGCATGCCACCACCTCTCCTTAGTATGCTTATTTGAGAATTTGTTCTTAAAGATTCGTGGAGTTGTATCAACATGGTCCTATCTCTACTCTGCCATATAGTCCTTCTCCCGTATTTGTTAAAATTTGAAGTCCACAAAAGTCAAATAAATAATTTTATAATAAATTATTTTTAAGGATAAATAATACTTGTATGAACATTTACATCCATAAAGGAGGGAAATCACACAAAAATATAAAAAATGATGAAATATTTGTAAGAGATAACTAGCACATAAGAACATTTTCATTATAAAGTGTAAACTTTATTATTAGAATAATATAATACTTAGCTGTTATTAAGCACTTGAAAGTTCCCAAGTGAAGGGAATTTCTACCATTTTCTTAAAATATTGTAAATGCATATCACTGTTTCTCAATTTCTTTAATGAAAAACATTTTTTAAAAAGAAGAAATGATATTTATTATTCTCTATATTTATACCTTTTTATTCATATATTGTAGTTGTGGAGGGGTTTATGTTGTAACATTTCCATTTTTACATACAATGTGTCCTGGTTAGACTTATCCCCACCATAATTCTCCCTCACCATTATTAAAATGAATTCAACAGGTTTCAATGTTCCATATTCATATATGAATAGAAAGTACATTGACCATAAATCACTCTTCTTTAACTTCTTCATTTACCACACCTCCCACTGGTACCCTACCCTTAACATGATCTGTTTTACATTCTTGTAATTCATTGTTGTTGTGTACACTAAGAAGGATTTTCTCCTGGTATTTCATCTATAATTATATTGTACTTAAATCAATGTAGCTTCATCTATTACCCTATTTGACCCATTCCCTCATCCCATATTTTTCAACAGCTTTCAGTGTAGTTTCTGCCTTGAAACTACGCAAAGGTGATGTGTTCATTCCCTTCCATTCCCTTCTCTTTGCCTTCCTCCCCTAGCCTCCTCTAATAGTTATGCTAGTGAACCATGTTTTGTATATATATTTATATTTGATCATGCTTCTTTTTGTGTGTGAGCTTATCATTTAGATTATCTTTCATATATGAAAGAAAACACGTGACCTTTATCTTTCAGAACCTGTCTAATGTCACTTAACATTGTGCTTTCCTGTTCTATCCAATTATCTGTGAATAACAAATCTCCATTCCTGTTATTGGAAGATAATATATATTCATACTATCTATCTATCTATCCATCTATGTAAATGCATATTTTCTTTATCCATTCATCAGTTGTCGGGCATCTGGTCTGTTTCCATAGCTTGAGTCTTGTGAGAAATTCAACAACGAACATGGGTGTACAGTATTTTTATTGTATCAAGACTTACATTCCTTTGGATATATTCCCAGCAGTGCTACTGCTGGATTGTGTGGTAGTTCTGTTTTCAGTTTTTTGAGGAATATTCATACTGTTCTTCAGAATTATTGTTCTAGTCTACATTCCCATGAAGAGCGTAAAGTGGTACTGTTTTGCTGCATTTTTGCCAACATTTGTTGATGCTTGTGGTCCTGATGATAGTCATTCAAGCAAGAGTGAGGAAAAATTTTAGTGTGGTTAAGATTTGTATTTATTTTATGACCAGGGATGTTGGGCATTTATTCATGTTTTTATCATCCATTTGTACGTCTTCTTTTGAGAATTGTCTGTTCTGTTCATTTGCCCATTTTTTCAGTGGGTTGTTGATTCTTTGAGAGGTTGGTTTCTTAAGTTCCCTCTGTTATCCCTTGTTAGATGTATAGCTGGTCAAGATTTTTCTCCCATTTTGTGGGGTGCCTCTTCAGTAGAGTGAACATTTCTTTTGCTGTGGAGAAGCTTTTCAGTTTCATGTAGTCCCATTTGTTGATCCTTTCTCTTAATGGCTGAACTATAGAAGGTCTATTTAGGAAGTTATTACCTATGTCTAGATGATCCAGAAGATCAACTGCTTTTTCCTATTGTAGTTACAAATATTCAGGTCCTACATTAAGGTCTTTGTTCCATATTGAATTGATATTAGTTCCTGGTGACTTTCCCTTTTTGTTTTAAAATAGTATATCACACTTTGCTGTAATGGAATTATTATGTGTAATACTTTTGGTCTTTCAAGATTGTTCAGTTGATATTATGAAAATGAGTTGTGCATATAGGATATGAATATATCAGAATTGAATAATGTAAGATTTATTTAGCAAGACTGGATTTGTCACAACTGAGAAATATGAAAGGTGCATGCAATTCGGTGAGAATAATATAAGCATTTACATGCAAAATGTATACAGTCCTGGATGTGGCTCTAATACTTTCCATTTCTCACACATTTTTTTCCTTTTCAAACAGTATATGAGCAACATATAATCTAACAAAGGTCTAAAAACTTCATCTAATGAGAGTCTCAGGGGATGCAGAAGGCATCCGTTCTCAATAGAATTATCTATGCAGGCTGCTGGATACAGATATCTGTTAAATAATTTTGCTTATGTGTGTGATAATGTTATGCCTGTGATGCCCTATGAATAGTTCATGGACAGCTGCTACCTCCTGCATTACCATGAACACACATTCGTTGCTTTTTAGGTTTTATGTATTTTTGACTAGGCTTTTTGACTCCAAGTGGCATAATTTGATTGCCTGGCAATTTATCTTCTTGGAAACTGCCAAGTTTTTATGTGACCATGCCTAATTCTTTAATCGTATCTGTTTGGTCAGCTTCAGGAATACTATATTGAAGAACATTGCTACCACCACATGTGTTTCCTTTCCATCTGTAGGATCATTTCCTGTTATTATAAAGCTGCTTCCATCGTTGTGAGAATCCCCTAATTGAGTGGGAGTATAAAGCCTTCTAAACAGGTTATGTGTCTCAGCTTTTAGGCATTGGCTTATTTAATGGAAGAAGCATTGGATTATGACTTGTATAAGTTGTGTCACATTGTCACAGAAAAAGTGAGGTGGCCTCCTTGTTAAAGAGTGTCATCATTCTCACACTGAATTCTTACACCTACACACTGTGGTATAGGTACATTAAAACACTTCAGTGAGTGTCCACTGTAGAACCAGTGTAATATTGGAGTCCACATCATTTACTAGAGGTGTAGTTTTATCAAAACTATAAAACGTATTACCTATATTTATAAATACTTCCTTTCTGTCTGATTATTTTTGTTATTTTAAGGCCTTAATTTCTTGTGATTTTTTTTTACAGTGGAATGATTGACAGAGTTGGGTAGAGGAATGAAAAAGAAAAATTTTAAATGATTATAAATGTTTCAGCTTGTAAAATTGATAATTTCCAAAGATGCATGTAAAAATAGTTTCACAACATGTTAATTTAATAAGTACTACTTAAATTTGTATATAATATGGTTAATGTGATAAAGTTTTGTGACTTATATTTTAACTCAATAACAATGAAAATAAAAAGGTGATGGCCCTTTAAAAATAAATAGGCATTAAAGACGTGAAAAATACATACGATTTTCACCTGAGGCAGAGTCTACAATCTAGTGTGGAAGTTGTTTTACCTCTCATGTCCTTCAATAAGTGGTACAAATTCCTTAGAGTCTTCATATGATAATGTCAAACAATTTGGCTAATTATAAGGTCTGTGTATTGATTCACCAAGTCCATATAACAGTCAATAACCAGCATTTTCTTCCAGGCCTTCAATTTGATGTCTCCAGTATAGGTCTTTTGATACCTGTCTCCTTATCCATGGTTGCCTGACACTGTATTCATATCAATCCTAGGACAGATACTGAATCTTTATTGGGCACCAGGCATAAAAGTGTTTTGGGTCTACACACCTTGATCATGAACAAGCAGAGAGGCAGAATAACTGAGTAAGTTCTATTGGAAATATTGTTTCCTTATCATGAGGACAAACATGATAATTTGGATAGATAGATTTGAGTATACTAATATAAAAATGTGCAAATGATGAATATAAGGAAAATTACCCCATCAAAATTAATATGTTTATCTTTAGAGGCAGGTATAAAGGAGAATGGGAATATTCAAACATAATAGAAATTCATATCTTACAACTAGTTTTCAGACCTTTATAAAATATTAATAATCCTGAGGTAAGTATTATGAAATGCCATTGTGCTGATATAGGTAGCGGCTATTTTTAAATGTAATAATGGTTCATAATCATAGAGTGTTTCATAAATTCCAGGAAGAAAGTAAAATTCTTCAAGACACTAAACTAAGTTCAACTTTGACAAAATTGATTCTACTTGGAGGCCAGGATACCTGGATATTTCAAATACCTCCATGTAAATATATTAATAAATGAGAATGAGAACCACTAGTTACTCAATTTAAAGATGTTTAAACATTTTCTTTCACAAATACATAAAGTAGCTAATTATTCTCCTCATATTCTTCCCTTTCAACTATTTAAGGGGAAACATGGTGTACAGTTTTGCATAAATTATTCATGACCTTTACAATGTTCATTTTCTACAGTTAAGTCAAAGTGTTGCTGAACAAATATGAGCTTGACTTTTCCTCATGTAACAGAAATGAGGGAATTCAAATAAATGTATTTAGAATTATTCATGTTAAAATGTATTAATTAGGAAAAAGAGGCTTGTGACTCAATTGGGCTTTGGAATTTTCCTCAGTGCTAAAATCTTCAATTATAAATAAGAAGGTTTTGAACAGGAGAATGGTGAAGCATATTACTTGCTGCAAAGAATTTGTAATAAAAACAGCAAAATGAGGTCTTCCATATCAGATGTATTGCTGACATTGCACAGGCTTGACACAGACAAACATAGTATGAAGTAAATAATTAAAAACATGCTTCTTATAATTTATTATTTTTAACTACTTTACAGAGCAGGGAAAGCTAATGCCACATTTGTGAGCAGAATACTATGTGATAATGTGCATTAAACTGAGCCAAGCTGATAAAAAGGTGAAGTTTCCCAGAGGCACCGATAGAAGTTACATGTTAAATAATTTTGAAATATATACACATAATGTGAACTGAAAGAAGAAAATCATATAACCCCAAAATAATGGCAAACTTCTGGGATATAAGTTGGAAACCAGTGTTTTTGATTATGATCTATAAACTTTGTTATTAAGATACTGCAGCCCGACCTGATGTAGTATTCACAAACACTTACTGAGACCCTATCTCAAAGAATAAACAGAACATGGTGTTATGTGCCTATAATTCCAACTACAAAGGAGATGGGTGTATAATGACCCATGATACGTAGTTGGATAATGTAAATAGTATGAGACCCTATCTTAAAAACAACTAAGGCAAAAAGAACTGGATATGCAACTTGAGTTGTATAGCACTTGCCTAGCAGACATGAAGTCCTCAATTTAAAGTCCTACCATTGTTATAAAGAAGCACACACTTATTTATCGACCTATCTATTGATCCATCTATCTAATTTATTGCCATCTCTCTATATGTACATGTATATATATATATATATATGCATATTTGTTTTATTTATTTATTTATTTTTTCATTTTTCTTTTATTATTCATATGTGCATACAAGGCTTGGTTCATTTCTCCCCCCTGCCCCCACCCCCTCCTTTACCACCCACTCCACCCCCCTCCCGCTCCCCCCCTCAATACCCAGCAGAAACTATTTTGCCCTTATCTCTAATTTTATTGTAGAGAGAGTATAAGCAATAATAGGAAGGAACAAGGGGTTTTGCTGGTTGAGATAAGGATAGCTATACAGAGCATTGACTCACATTGATTTCCTGTGCATGGGTTTATTTTTAACAATTTTTCCTTTTCAATAGGTGTCCACACAAGACAGAAACACCTAATTTAATGATTGTCACAGAATTTCAACTCATGGGATTCTCAGAGTATACAGAACTGCAGCATGTGCTCTTTGAAATGTTCCTGTCCATGTACCTAGTTGCAATGCTTGGGAACCTGATAATCATCCTGGAAGTCACCACTTGCTCCCACCTCCACACCACTATGTACTTCTTCCTCTGCAACCTGTCATTGGATGACATATGCTTTTTCTCCTCCATAGTCCCAAAGATGACTGTGGACATTCAAACTCACAGCAGAGTCATCTCCTATGTCAGTTGCCTGACACAAATGTCTCTTTTCCTAATTTTTGTATGTATGTATGATATGCTTCTGACTGTGATGGCCTATGACAGGTTTGCGGTCATCTGTCACCACCTGCTTATCCAGTCATATGACCCTTGCTTCTGTGATGCCTTAGTTTAGGTGTCATTTTTGTGTCATTTTTGGATTCCCAGCTGCACAATTTAGCTGCTTTGCCATTTACATGCTATAAGGAAGTAGAAATTTCTAGTTTCTTCTGTGACCCTGCTCAACTGTTTATTTTTTCCTGTTCTCACACCTTTGCAAAGAGCGTAGTAATGTATTTTATTGGTTCTATATTTGGTTTTCTTCCCATCTCAGGGATCCTTTTCTCTTACTATAAAATTGTGTCTTCCATTTTGAAAATCCCATCATCAAGTGGAAGATATAAAGCATTCTCCACCTACAGATCTCACCTACCAGTGGTTTATTTATTTTATGGAACAGGCATTGCTGTGTACCTTGGTTCAACTGTATCACCTTGTCCCAGCAAGTGTATGGTGCCCTCACTGATGTACACTGTGGTCACCCCTATGCTGAATCCCTTGACCTATAGCCTGCGGAACAGCAACATTACTAGAGCTAAGTAAAGTCTCTTAAAGTCTTCATGATTTTACAATGGTATAATCTCAGATCCTGAGGAATGTATGGATTGCAGATTAGAAAACATAGCAAAAGTGACTATATATATACATATATATATGTGTATGTGTATATATATACATATATGTATATATATATATATACATATATATATAAAGTGAATGTATGTATATATACTGCCTTATTGGTCTTATAATTTTTAAAGATTGATACCTAATTTGCCATAATGATTAATAGTGGAATGTTGATTGCCACTATTGAAAGCTGAAGGAATTGGAGTTTTTTCAAATTGATATAAACTTCAGATATGTAAGATGAAAATTTTCTAGAGACAGGTAGTAGTCATGTTTGCACAAAAATGTCAGATTTAGCAATGTCACCCACCTGTGCACATAAAATGGTTTAAATCATACTTTTTTGTATGTATAATTTACCAAAAACATCAATTTGAGATAAAGGTTTATTGATCTTTAAAAAGAAAAAGATGAGCAAAATAGATTATATACCCAAGCTTCCTCTTAAGTAGACAAAGAGTCTAAACATGTGTGGAGATTCATTTTTTGTTCTTATTTTCCATCAATATTCAGATATCTTTAGAGATGGAGATAAAGATGACCTATTGGGTAGCTTTGGGGTCTCTTCTTTAAGGACCTAGTATCTATTAATAGTAAATCAGCCTCTTCCTACAGTCCTCACTTTTGATAATTCCAATTCTGTTGGCATTATACCGGTGCCTATCCTACCTTCAGTCCCTAGATGAGGAAGCTGCTATGTGACTATCCATAAGAATACTATGGATTGTGACTAACTTTTCATTGAACTTCAGTCAAGGGAGGTGTGTTGGACCCATAGTTCTTGTTCATGACCCAGAAGAGCAATAGCTTCATCCAGTAAATACTCTGTGGGTAGATGGAAAGGGAAAGGTCTACCAACATCACTTTTTTCTTATCATGAGGACAAAAATAAAAGTTGGTAGGGAGATGAGAATGCACCAATATAAAGTTTCTATGAAGGCTAGAAGTTTATATAATTGGTTTTTATGGAAGTGTTGAAATTCTTATTAAAAGGTTTCCTTCCCTATCATATTGGTTCTACTTCTTAGCGACATCTCATCCATGAGAGGAGAAAATGGGTGTCTGTAAACTGTTTCCTAAACACTCAAAGTGAAAGAAAGACATATAATGTTAATTAGCATTAATGGTAATTAATGGATATTTTAATGACTAAAATATCCTATGTTTGAAGTTGACATGGTCATAGGCCTGTAATGGTACAGTTCATGTTTATTATTGCAAAATCAAATACATAAATTGGAGAGGGTTGACTAACTTATTTATGTATCAGAAGATCATAGAACGATGAAGACATTTACATGTATTCTGTGTATAATACCCGGACAACCATGTGGAATTTATGAGACCCATGAAAGGGCACTGCTGCCTCTAGTTGAGACAAATCTTCCAAGAACAAGATGAAATTTATTTGTGAGTTATTCTAAAGGCAATATCATTGCCAAACTGTAGGTGTATGTTCATGACATATCTCAAGAATAAGACAAGGTAGGTGACAATGACTGACTTTTTCTTGGGCTAGAAAATACTCAGTAATAAATGGTAGTAGTCATTATTTGTTGAAAATCAGTTTTGTCCACACTAACCTATTGTAAAGACTATCTCACTTCTGTGAAATGATGAATGGCACAATTCTTTTCAATAGATTTTCAAAATAAACTTACAAGTTAAATATCTGGGAAAACAGTATTACTATAATTCAGTAAGTAAGGTAATTGTTATTCCCATTTCCCAAATGAAGAAGCTGTCAATGTGTCTTTACAGTGGTTCCTGTGCTTTTCATTTCTGCCTTTTCTTCATTTAAATTACAATGACAACTGGAAATGCAACCTAATTTGCAATCACATAGCTGAAATAAGGAATTGTAGGTCATATGTCAGTAAGTTTTATGTAAAATTTATTAATTCCTTATGAAAAGATTAAGACTGAAACCTGGGATTGGTGGCTTCCCTAGTTCTAAAATCTTCAACTGGAAATAAAAGAGCTTATACTCAGAGAAACAGTGAAGCAATGTTAACAGTTTATTGCAGAGAACTGCATAAAAATGATAAAGAAAAATGTGTATTTTCCATTTGAGATTTTTTTGTGGATGATAAAGCATTATGAAAATGTCAAGATGTTTCTTATCTATTTTTTAACCTATTGACAGGTGCAGTGACTAATCTCACCATTTTGGTCAATGATGTCATTGATGTTCACTTAACTAACCCATCATTCTCAAAATTGTACTCTAGCAAAACAAAAGATTGGAGTGATATGATGAATGAGTTTTAAATGATAAACAGAATTTCACTGAGTAGTTATATCCACGGAGGAGGACAATCAATGATCTGAGGAATAATGGATACCTGGGTAAAATTTGGAACATAAAATATGTTCTAATTCTGTGGGGTTTAATTTAGAGTCAGATTTTGATGTTCTAGATCTAATGTGTCCATGTATAAATCCCTCTCCACTTGTGGGTCTCACTGGTCAGTTGTTGGCCTGTTTTAAGGAACTTGCCTTGGAGTGTTTGTTGGTTCAGTTGTATCACATTCTCACAGAAACTATCCCTGAACCACTTCATCTACAGCCTGAAGAACAGGAACATTAAAGTTGCCATGAGGTAGTTCCATAGAAGTATAATCTGATATCAACCCCTGAGGGGTCCATTTGGCAAATGGTTTGGGAAAATTATTAAAAGGTGAAATATTGTGCATATGGTGCTCATGTGTGAAACCGAAAATTGAGGCTGGTGAAGCTAATCTGGGAAGGGAGGTTAGCTGTTGAAGGGGAATAGGAGAACGATGGATGGAGTGAATTAAACTAAGATATTTTGCATTCACATTTGGAAATATCACAAAGATCTCCCAGTACATCAATAATATGGTAATAAAAGTAAAATTAAATTTAAAAATAGAACTAAGTAAAATTTTTAAAAGGTAGATGTGTAGTTCTTGCTTGTTTGCTTGCACTGTTTGTAACATTAAGACTTGAATTGCTGATGACGTGCTGAACCTCAAGTGTCAAGACTTTTCAAACAAATATCATGCACCCTAATACTAAGTGAAAGTCTAACTTAAGTGATATGCAGAGGGCACCATAATTGTGAAAGAATTCTTTTAGCAACAAATTCACAAATTTAATCATGTTGCTGAAGTGGATGAAGCTGTATATCTTTAAAAGCATTTGAAGTAGATGCATGACCTGTGTTGAAAACCTCCCAACCATTTTTGAATATAAACAAGTATATTCAGGAGAAATTGGTGTTGCTAGTATACTACTTACAGAACTTAAGAACTAGTTATATAAGTTCTTAAGAAAACAGTATATGGACACATATATTGATGCATACATGAAAACAATGGCAGGAAATTCACCTACTAAATTTCTAACCAGAGTTGCCTTCTTGGGAGACATAAGGAGAAGAAGAGAATCCCGAGATACACAGAACTGAAGTTTCATGAATAGACAATTAGATATCTACAAAATAGCAATTTTAAAGCAACTATGATTGAAATTTCATATTTAATATACATAAATATTTATTTTAATACATAATATGTAATGTTCACTTTCTTTATCAGGATATATAGTGTGACAATTCCAAATAGACTTACATTGTCCAATGGTTAGATTACCCTCACTATCTCTCCTGCTTGACCCCCTCCCTGTCTCACTTAAAACAATTGGAAGAGGTTTCTTTGTTCTAGTTCATAAAAGTATATAAAATTCATCAACCATATAGCCTCACCTTAATCTATTTCATTCACCTTCCCTCTCCCAAAAGTACTTCCTACACACTGTACCTATATAACAGTCCTGTCTTTCATTAGTAATATTTAAGTCAAGGTTCAAAGAGATTTCTCAATGTCTCCCTACTGTGAATATACTAAAAGTATAACATTCATACCAGGCTACTATAAAACAGAGCATCAAGCTAACCAATCAAATAGTCAAGAGGTGTCTTGTATACAAATATTACTGAAATTTTATGCTTTGATAGAAATAAACCTGTATTAATAACTTTCAAATGCTTTTCTAAACATTTCATTATTTTCTAACAGTTGTCTCTTAAAGTGTACACTCATGACACATAAATTTTTAGCAATGTTGTAACATTATCTGGATTTAACTAAATTGTATCAATGTCTGATGTTGTTGTAGGCCAAGGATAAAATTCATTTATTATTGATTGAATAGTTACATTCAGAATGGAAGAAAATTAGAAAATGAAGAAAATGATGGAAAGGTAATAGGATGAGGATCTGAAACAATGTTTTCTGAATAAAAAGTATCAAATTTAATTTGGGATTCCAAGAACTGACTTCCAGTTCTTTCAGAGTGCTACAAATATTCTAAAAATCATTCTACCATTTTTGTAGAATAAAGTGAGGAATATTTGACTATTCCTTAATTTTCTTTAAGAAAATTATTTCAATTAAAGGGGGAAGGTTATTTGTTATTCTCATTTTTTTATCTCAAAAATATGATGTTTATGAGGGTGATCATGGACTTATCTCTTTTTCTGTATAATGTAACATTGAGTGTCTGAGTGGAATATTTGTAAATTCTTGTTTTCTGTATATAAATAACACAGAAATTAATAATGAAAGAGTTCTAAGAGGATTGATTTGATCACAAGAGTGAAATATTTCTGAAGGTTTTGGGGTTTCACATGGGAATGTGTCAGTTGTGAATGAGTTAATTTAGCATACATAAAGTAGATTTCTCCAAATCCTCCTTATTTTTCCAAAAGTTTTTCAAGCAACGTAGAAACACATAATCTAATACAGTCCACAAAATTGCACCACATGGGCTTTCCAGGTGGTCCAGAAATATAGCACATGTTCATTTAATTGTTCCCTTCCAGGAACTTGATGACATTTTGAGAACCTGCTAAGCACTACAATCAGATATGACCCCTCACCACCACATCCCTATCCAATTTTTCTTCCCCATATAATATTTGTGACATCTGTTTCATCTCCACCACAATCATAAGGTGATTTTGCCTAGCTAGGAAAGAATAAAACTCAAGGGAAACTGACAAACCTACAAGAGCTAGGAAAACAGGAAGGATGGTCAACTCAGAACACCAGTAAACTTTAACTTGAAAAAAATCTGAAAGTAGGGAACAATAAGTACATGATTCAATGTGGGGAAAAATTCATAGAAATACAGAAATCAGAAAACACCCCTCAATCATAAATGGACTTAACTGTCCCATCAAATACACATAGTATCTGATTAGATCAAAAGAGCAAGATCCAGCAATCTGTTGTCTAGCATAAACACACCTTACAATCAAGACATATACAAGCTAAAAGAAAAAAATTGGAAAATTATTTACCAGGCATGTGGAATCTAAAAGCAAGCATGAGTATCTATTTGCATGTCAAAAAGCAGGTTTTAAGCAAAATTCAGTCAGAAGATATAATGAAGCCCACCACATATTAATAAAGGGAACTATCAGAAACTAAATGTAACAATTCTGAATATATATATAAAGGACCAGATACAATAATTGTAGGAGATCACAGCACACCACTCTCTTCAATATACAAACCACCCAGACAAAAAAGTCAACAGACATCATAGAACTAAACAATACCTTGGTCAAAATGCACCTAATAGACATTTATAGAGTATTTCATCCTGTGATAGCAGATTGCACGTTCTTCTCAGCTGTCCATGGAACATTTTCCATAATACAACGCATCCTAGGTTACAAAGCAAACCTTAACAACTGCAGAAATTTGAAATAATCCCCTGTGTCCTAAAAGACCATATTGGAAAAAAATAGAAATTAATTGTGAGGAAAACCACAAAATCCATTTAAACTCACAGAGATTAAGCAACACATTTTTGAAAGATGAATGGGTCATTGATGATATTAGGAATGAAATTAAGAAATTCCTAGGATCAAATGAAAATGAGGAAAGTTATCAGAATGTTACCAGCAAAGAGAAAACATATTGCTATGAGCACCCACATGATAAAAGTAGAGATCTCATGTAAATATCTGATGATACATCTTGAACACTAAGAAAAACAAGAGCAAGCCAACTCCAAAAGTAATATACCGAGAGTGATTATAAAAATCAGTGCAGAAATCAATGAATTGGAGACTGAAAAAAGAACACAATGGATCAACAAGGCAAAAATCTGACTCAGAAAAAATAAGCAAGATTGACAAATCTCTGAACAAATTAACCAAAAGAAGAAAAGAGAAAACCTGAATTAATTAATTCAGAGATGAAAAGGGGAATATTACAACAGACAACAATAAAATTCAGACAGTCATACAGGAATCCTTTGAACACCTATACTCCTTGAAAATGGAAATCACATATGATTTTCCAAAATTGAACCATGAGACTATTAAAAACTTAAGCAGACCTATTTCAAGTAATGAAATTGAGAGATTTATAATGAATCTCCCAACAAAGAAAAGCCTGCATCCTGATAGATCCGTTGCTGAATTCTTCCAATTTTCAAAGAACTAACACAATGATCCTCAAATTATTCCATGGAGTACAAAAGAAAGGAATATTGTCAAACACATTTTATGAAGCCAGTATTATCTTAATACCAAAGTCAGGTAAAAGCATATCTGAAAAAGAAAGTTATAGGCCAATATCCACAATGAACATTAATTGAAAAATCCTCAATAAAATACTTGCTATCAGAATCCAGCAACACATTAAGAAGATATACACCATGATCAAGTAGGTTTCAATCCAGGGATGCAAGAAGGGTACAACATTTGCAAAATCAATAAATATAATACTACACATAAACAGAGTGAAGCTGAAAAAACACAAAATTTTTAATAGGCATGAACAACTCTTAGTGGAAAAATAGAAAAGTATTTCCATAGTTTGTTTCAAAGTGTGTTTTGTAGTTTCATTTTATTATTCATTATATTGAAGAATCTTCTCCACTGAGGAAGTTTATAGTATTGTGAGATGAAGTATTATGAAATACAAATTAATTTGCATAGTTTTAAATAGAGCTACTTTACAATTTAGATGATTTGTACTCTGGTGTTATCATCTCCAGAAATTGTATTGTGTTTGAATGTGTTGTTTAGTGAAAATCAATAGTTAGCAGAAGTGAATGTTGCTCAGTATTTATTGAAATGTCTGTGTCCACATGTTAATAATTACTACAGAATCAATTCTGTGATTCACTTATTATAAACACTAAGTCTAAATTCAAAAATAATAAAGAAGAAAAAGGTTTAGGCTTGTTAATCTTGGAACATTTCATTTAAGGAGCTTACAGAACAACTCAAGGGTGACATTACCCTAGATATCAAGTGTTTTACTTAGTCGCAGTTGTTCTGCAACAATCACTTACTTGTACAGAAGCAAAGCGAAGCTACAACTCATATAACTGGGAATTAGAAAAATTATTTCTAGGCTGAATCTTATCCATGCTCTTTCCATTGTCATTTATTTTTCCCCCATAATGCTCATCGATCCTCAAAATTCTCATTGGACCCTACAACCTTCCAGCATAACTTTAATAAAAGTTATTTATTTATTTTTGAATTTACACACATTAAGTATAATAGTGGATCTCACTGGGATAATGCTGTAGATGTAAACAGTGTACATATTCTATTTCTATGTCTCCCCTTTGTCTTTCCCCCCTTTTCGAGAAGTAGTCGATGTGTTTGATCCTCCTTACCTTTCAGTACCATTTCATCTCCCCTATATTTCCACTGGCCGTCCATAAATGTCCCTCCTTTTCATTAATGTTCCATTATTAATGTCATTAGCATTTTAGGTCTAGGGGACACACATTAGTGAGAATACAGGATACTGGCTTTATGAGCTTGGCTTATCATGCTTAACCTTATAATCTCCAGTTCCATTGACTTTCCTGAAAATGACATAACTTCATTTTCTTAATGTCTGAGTAATGTTCATACATGCATACTTTTTTTTATCCAGTCTTTGGTTTGGGGGCAACTCAGCAGACTCCCATTTTGCTCTCATGAATAGAGCTGCTACAAACACAGGTGTTCAGGAATTGCTCTTGTATATTGTGAGAGAGAGAGGTATAGCCAAGATTAGAATAACAGAGTCATAAAGTAAGTCTACTTTTGTTTTTTTGAAAAATCTTCATACCAATTTCCATAGTAATTGTACAGGTTTACATTTCCACCAAAAGTGTGTCAGGGCTAATTTATCCCACATCCTCACTGACTTTTGTGGTTTTTTGTTTGCTTAATGATTGCCATTCTTACTGGTGTGAGATGGAATCTCAGTGCAGTTTGATTTGCATTTATTTTATGACTAAGGATGTAGAACATATCTTCATGTGCTAATTATAATTAGTCTTTTGTATTTCTTCTTCACAGAACTATCTGTTCAATTCATTTCCTCATTTATTAAGTGGACTATTTGTTCTTTTGCTGTTTAGCTATTTGAGCTACTTGTATACTTTGGGCATTAGTGGTTATTTCCTGAATAGGACTCGAGTTGTTCAGGAAATAAGAAAGAATTGACAATTGGGACTACATCAAATTACAGAGTTTCTGCACATCAAAAGAAACAACTACAAGAATCAAGAGATGACACCGAGAATGGGAGAACTATATGCTAGCTGCTCAAAGGACAAGGGAATAATATAAATCTTTAAAATTCATAATTATTTCTATAATTATTCTGTGGGTGCCTGTTCAAACCTCTTACTTACTGGAGGTTTTCCTCCCATTGTCTCTTGCCTTTAATGGAATTTATATCATCATGTATTGATTCATCATAATTTATATTGCAATGTTGGAATATGGTTTATTTAAATGTAGTTGAAGTAATTTCTGATATGATTAAACATTTAATGAATTATCATTCATTAAAAATGAAACTTACAAACTTTTACATGCTACTCTTTCACTTTTGCCCTAAATATGTGATCATTTTTTCTCTACTTGAGGCTTTCTTTTCCACATAGCTAACTCTGTTCTCAACCTAACTCACAGGAAGTACTTGTGACACACTAGCTCAGCCAGAGGTCTGTAGTGAGCTTCTGCACTACCCAAATTATTATTTTTTTCTGTTTTTCAAATCTTCTGTTCAGTAGCAAAGTTTTAATGACTTAATTCTTTTTTTTGATATAAACACTTTTGCTATGCATTTTATTTTTGATGCAATGAGATCCTGTGAGCCGGAACTGTTCAGACTACCCATACATTAACACATCCCACAAGGAGAAACTTGTATATTTAAAATTCAACTCTTTTAATAGGATGTAGGAATTATGTTCACATTGTATCCTGGGAGAATTGTTTTAAGAAAGACAAAGGAAAATTTCTAGTTAAAAGGGCAATGATCCTGTTAACTGAAAATGATTAAACATACCAGATAAAGAAGAATAATTGGAGAAAAAATTGTCTTTCATTAGTTCTCTTAAGGGAAACAAAACTGTTAGGAAGTTTTTCTGTCTACCCTGAGGGAGAATAACGGTTTAAAGACTAAAAGGAAGACAGAACAATCTATTGAAGTAAGAGCACTTATAATTTAGTCTCTAAGGGCCTGGAAAGTTAAAACAAATTCCCAATATACCCAAGGCTAAACATCTTGTAAACCTTGAGACAATGATTAGGAATTCCCTGACTGGAATGTTTCCCTATACTTTCTGAGGAAGATCATTGTGAGGAACAAGCTGGGGTAAACAGGGAATTCCAGGATGTCACCTGAAAGAGAGGTATTTCCAATAAGTGCAGGGATTAGGTTGCCTTAGAACAAAGGTAAACAGTGGAGGGGATTTATGCACTAGGATCACAATGAAAACAATGGTTCTCAGATAATTGTCTCCAGATTGGCAGGCTCAGCCTCACTGGGGAGCTAGTTAAACCTGCACATTCTTGTGTCCATTTCATATTTACTAAATCATAAATTCTAGGGTTCAGGCTTTGCATTTAATAAATCTTCCAGGTAAATGTTAATTCTTTGTGACCAAAGTTTCAGAAAACTTTCCCTAAGGGATTCATTGCCATGAATGCTAAAGGACCAAATGATGCTGTGTCTTCAGAGATTTCAGGATTCACTTACTCGCAAAACTTATGTGTACTTCTTAAGAAATAATGATTCATTCATTTCAAAATTGATACTATTTTTGTCCCTCCCTTTTTTTCTTGTTGTGCTTTTCAAAAATTACTTTCAGCAAAAATCTCTTGCATATTTATTAAATGTCATCTTAAATGTTTCCATGTAATATAATCACTCATTTTTATGTGAACACTCATTATTATTTCAATGGTTTATTCTCATTTTTCTAGTTTGAACATGTGCATATGTCCCTATCAAAACTCATCCATTTTCAGCTGGAACTAAAATGATCAAATGCATTGCATTGTCTAATTGACTGACTCATATTCATCTTCACATTCTTATCCTCAGTTTCATATCTAAGACCCACTAAATGAGAAACTTTACAGATCTGGGTGAGTTATATTTACATACATATATATATACATAAATACATATATATATGTAAATATATATATTCCATAAATATAAATTTTGACTTTCCAGGCTGTGTGGACTTTAGCATTTTCCAGTTATTTTTCTTCTTGGTATTCTATTGGTAAATTTGTTTTCTCATGGCTCTGGAAACAACATGCAGCTGGTCTCTATGCTTTCTTTCATTGACACTGCTTATATTTATGCCCTGATTCTAATCTTTATCCCCTGGGAATTTAGTCATTAAGTTTGAGGGACTGTGTATAAATGAAATGTCTGAGAATAGAGCAAATAAATCTTCTCATCATATGAAGTATTTCAACATTATCACAATGTTTTTTTTATTATATTTATCTTTGGCAGATAATACACTTTGATATTTTCTTTCAGATTCACAACTGGATAATGAAAAGACAAGCCCATTTGTATTTGGATTTTAGGGTAGTAGACATTGCTAAAACACTTTCGAAACATCATATTTTATGACTTCATAATATTCTTTAAAAAGATAATTTGATTTCTTCCTCCCCTCTGTATTTTTTATGTTCTGCTTCCCTCAGAATTTTTTTATATATTTGATTTTGAGTCTTTGCATGTTATCTGACTTGACAAGCTTCTCCTTTGTTTGAAAGTTATCAGAAGGGGTCTGAGCTTCCTGTCCTATATTTTGCTATCTTTCCTCATGTTTGGAAATTTAGTCAGTATTATTTTTAACTGTTTTTTTCTTGGCCTATTTATTTTCCTTGTGAGATGCTTATTGTGGGAATGGTAGTTGTCTTATGTTGTCACCCAATCCTTATAAACATCCTTCATTTATTTCTTCTCCTTTGAACAGATAATTTCTTATGCTTTCACTTCAAGCCCACTGATGATTTCTTCATGATTAAAAATGTTTATGGTTTCTATCAAAAATTTATCACTTAGTCATTATTATCATGGAATATTATGATTGTTATTTTTGTTTACTTGTAACAACCATTATACAATATTTGTGATTACTATTTCTGTATGTTTTATTGTTTTCTTCTTGTCCTGCATATAAATTTAATGGTCACTGTGTATGTACTTGTTGTTTATTGAAATCCTTAAAAGGATATGGAATCTTAGAAAAATACCTAAAAGAATAATTCATTGAATTAAAAAATGACACAAATAAATGTTTAAACAAAACTCAAATAAAGAGCTGAATGAAGTAATAAAAACATTGCATGGCATGAAAAGGAAATTCAATAAAGATACATAAATTCTGGAAAAAACATGAATAGCAATTCTGGAAATCAAAGCTCAAAATAAGTCAAATAGATAACTCAGCCCAAAGAATTTTCAGTAGAATTGAGCAATGAAGACAGAATATTAGGGCTTGAAGAAAAAGTAGATATATTAACACATTCAGATGACAGTAAATAGAAAAGTACAAAAATACAAATGGGATATTCAACAACTCTGGGACACATTTAAAATATCAAATCTATGAGTCAGAGACATAGAAGGAGAAGAAGTGTACGCTAAAGGCATATGATATATAATTGATAAAGTAATGGAAAACTCCAAGCTTAAGCGGGTGTCACCCATATATAGAATGATTTTAGTACTCTAAGAAGGTAAGAGCAGGGAAGACATGATGGCATGTTGAACATAAAACATTATCTATACAGAAAAAGAAGGGAGTTTGGAAACTTCAGCAGAGAATTGCCAACTCACATATAAAAGAAAACCCACCAGCATAGCAGCAGATCTCTCAACAGAAACATAAGAATAAAAAGACCATGTAGTGGTGTGCTTCAAGCCCCAAAATAAGAAAACTGCCAAGCTATATTACTGTATCCATCAAATCTATTCTTCTTAATTGAAGAACAAATAAATATTTATGTAGGATCAAAAACTAAGCTTTCCAAAAGATACTTAAAGGAACCATACACACAGATGATAAAGAAGATAAATGCAATCATGAACTCACAGGATAGAATAAATCTCACCAAATGTGCCAATAAGCATATGAGAACTATGGAAACAATCAAATAATATAAACAAATAAAAACAGCAGGAACTATACATGCCTTTCAATCACAACCTTGTATGAAATTGGCATAATTTTCCCATCAAAAGACAAATACCAGTATTTTGGAGTTACCCAACCCACTTCTTTTTTTGCCTATAAGAAATACAACACACTGGTAAAGGTAAACACAAGATTAAAGTGAAAAGTTAGGAAAAGATTTTTCAAGAACATGGATCCTGAAAGCAAGCAGGAGCAGCAGTACTCCTGTGAATGAATATGTTTTAACTCCTGGTTTAACTAGCTTGTGAAGTCAGAATGATGATCACTTTCAACTTCCTGTCAATGGGCTTCCTGAGACAGAGAACTGGAGGTGAAAAATTCAGAAAAAATTGTCACTGTTTAATTAATATATACTTAACTTAAGCATATACTCATTTTAACTGCATATGAAAGAAAGAATGGCAATTACCATTGTGAGGATAATTTGTGGGAGAACAAATGATCAAATGTTGTGTGTAAAATATAATTTTAGGAGATGTGCTGCACTTTTAGGCATTTTGGAATGCTTGGTGAGGAGCAAAAATGTAACATGGAACTGCAGCAATGTCATAGTAGACAGGAGATATTAGACACCAGTATCACTTTTAAAGATGAAAGTTGAGAACAACTCAGTATCAAACAAGACACTTCTGTCTTTACAAGAAAATGTGATAAGATGTTTTATCAGTCTTTTCTTACATGATATATGTCCTCTAACAAGTAGAACCTGACTTCTCACGTCTCATTTTTAAGACTTGTGATAAGTCTATTGTTCCTGGTTTCCCCATTATTATTTGCAGAAACAATGAGTTTTACCTAGAGTCTACGAATTAATTTTGCTTCAGTGTGAGGAAAGTATGTGCTCTATCAAAAATTTGTGATGATATATAAAACATGTAATGATTTTTGCTTTCCAGACTTTTTTCCTCCCTTTTATTAGCATATATTAATTGTACAATGGATTTTCGTTGTGATTTTCCATATTTGCACATAGGGTATTTTGATCAGCTTCACCCTTCTATTACTCTTTCTTACCCCACTCTCCATTTTGTAAACAATTTTAGTGCATTTCATTATTTTATTTTTATATATGCCTAGGAAGTACCTCAATAACATTCAGCTCCTCCACCACTCTGTACTTTCAGCTTTCCCCTACCCACTGTTTCTCATCCCCAGCTATTTACCTTGTTTTACATTCACACCATTCATTCTACATTTTAGGTCTAAATTTTGAACTGCACAGCCATCTGTATGGAAGATAGGGAGCCCCAAGGAGAAAGAAAAATAATGTTTGCTTGAATGGCAAATTGTCCTTACTTTTTTGTGAGATACTGAATAATTTTTCAATGGTATGCAAATACAGATGTGCTTGACACTGCCATTAAAGTTTATATTTCAATACACAAATGAATGGTATCTCTTTCTGATGTTGACCTAGTCAAGGTTTCCTTGTGTAAACAAAGAAATGTTATAATCATTATGACACACAAGGCTTAAACACACTTTGAATAAAACCGATTTATTAGAATGACATCAACTTTGGAATAGTTGATGATGGTTATGGGGATGATGACTATACCTATTCTTAGTAAGATTTTACCCATGCTCAGACATTTTAAACTTAATCCAAGACTGCCATAAGGAATAATAATCAAAAATGAAAACATTGAGGGCTTCAGACTTCAGTTCCAAGTTCAGACCCAATCAATTCAGGTTCAGATGAATAGCCACTTTTCTGCATATAAAGCCCATTACTTGAATGTATAAATATGAGAAAAAATTTTGCACTATTGATCCATAACAATGTACTAAAATATGCTCTAGTCAATAGATTTCACTACATACTAACAATTGCCCTCTTGGTTCACTACTACTTAGTTACAAATACACAGTTGAGTAAATTAGACTGAGCATATTTTGTATAATGCAGAAATTCAGGCTAATCTTAAATGTCTGGAATGATTATCTTTTAAAAGTACCTTGAATATTGTGGAAATATTGTATGCACATGTATGTAAATGGAAAAATGAGACATGTTGTTGAAACTACTCCAGGAATGGGGAGAGGGAAAATAAAGGAGAATGATGGAGGGGGTAAATTCAACTATGATAAATTATGAGAAATTTTGTAGGGGGGCAGAAAGGGAGGTGGCCTAAACAATATATACATATGAGTAAATGTAAAAATTCTAAAATAAAAAAATAAATAATTTAAAAAGAACTGAATGGGACAAAAAGAAATTTGTATAATGTCACAATTTACCCCATTACTACAATAAGAAAAAAGTTAAAAATGTAAAATGCTAATATGAGCAACTTTTAATGGGAAATATATTTGATTGGTTTTTGACAAAATTAACTACAACCATTTCATAGCATGGAAGAAAACTGTTATCAAACTTGCAATGTAGGAAAATATTTCAGAAAGATAAGATTAAGGAGTTGAGAGGGACCACAGAACATTACCAAATTCCACATCTTTGAATTAAGTAAATGGCAAGGAAATCAAGTTGTTACATCTCTGAGTTATAACCAATATCACTGAAGTTCAGAGGGTCATCAAGGAACATGTCAAATAACTTACACTTTTACCACATGGGAAATCAAGCAAAATGGATAAATTTCTAGAAATTTATGATCTATTGCAATCAAATCAAGAGTTTATAAACACGTAAGCAATGAAATTGAAGCAAGAATAAATTCTCAAAGTATGAGAAGCCCTTGAGTAAATGGGTTGAATTTTACCAGTTATTTAAGGAATTAACACCAATGATTGCAAAATAATTTTTTAACTGCAAAGAGAAAAACTACAAAACTCATTCTATGAATCTTGAATTATGCTGATATCAAAAGTAGATAAGGACCAAAAATAAAAGAGAATTGTAGATTATTTTTGATGAACATAAATGAAAAATTTTCAATAAATGCGGTCAATCCAAATTCAAAGAAACATTACAAGATCTTTCACCATGATCATGTTATTTTCATTCATGGAATGCAAAAGGAGTTTAAAATATTCAAATCAATAAACATGATATAATGCATAAACAGAATAAAGGACAAAATCAAATGATCATCTCAATAGACGAAGAAAAGTTCTGTGACAAATTTAATGTTTGTTCTTCATAAAAGCACTGAGGAAACTAAGAATAGAAGGGACTGTATCTCCACATAGTAAAGGTTATATAAGACTAGCCTATAGCCAACATCATACTAAATAACAGAATGTAATCATTTCCTCTAAAGTCATAAATGAGACAATTTCACCATTGTCTCTACTATCATCCAGTATAGTGTTGAACTCTTAGCCAGAGCAACAAGGCAAAAGAGAAACAAAATTAACACAAATAGGAATGGAACAAGTTGTACTGCACTTAATTGTAGATATGATCCTATAATTAAAAGACTTTTCTGACTCCATAAAATCATCCTTCTATCTGACAATCCCTTTCAGAGAGTACCAGTAAAACAGAAGACAAATTACAGAATTAGCAGCTTTTCTATACAATTAACAAGCTGAGACTGAAAATAAGGAAACTATGTCAATCACTATAGACTTAAAATGCAAAATGCCTCTTTGTCACCATGTCTCAATCCTTCTAACTTTTGAATATAACCAGTTCTTCCCAATTCTCTCATTCATTGTCTTTCAGTTTGCATTATGTTCCTCATATTCAAACATCTTTGCTAATCAATTTTTTCTCCATTTATTCCCTCTCTCAATGTACTTTAGAATGATAGTTCTCCTTAAATCCCAGACTGTTATTTTCCAGGTGTGAGAAGTTTGGATGCTCTCAAGTGTTTTTGTAACTTGGATTATTTTTTTAACACAGGAAACAAATTGAGACAAATTAATAAGACATACTCAGGATCCAAGCAGAAGATGACTACACATTAGTTTAAAATGTACATTTAGTATAAAGAATTACTAAATTGTGAAAAAAAGAGCAATGATGGTTTATAAGAAAACTAAATGTGAAACCCAGTACTGAGCAAGATTACCAAGATTAGGACATGCTTGGAAGAGTTCAAGACCTCATTAGAGAAAGTACGGTCCAGTCCAATGGATAGTGGGAAGCTCAGGTTTATCCAGGTAGGAGCTATTCTATATTTAGTGGGAAAACAGACTGAAAACCTCCAAAGGCAGACAATCCTTGTGTAGGCCTGCAGAGAGAAGGGGGGTCAGCAGGGAGGCTTGGGAATTCTGATGGTGGTGCTGTGGGAAGGATTGGGTGCCTGTAGGATATAGCCTGTCTTGTAAAAATTATGGACATTTAATTAGGTACTTCTTATAACTTCATTATGTATATTTTAGTCCTCTTCAATTAGTATAGAGCCAGAATAATTTTTCATCCCTCTCTTACTCATCAATAACTAGCAGAGTACGTGGCCCAGAATTCTTGCTCAATAAATGTTAATTGAATGAATAACTGAAGGATTGGAAGAACTGAAGGATTCTAGCATTGCACACATCATGGAAAATGGCCACTATTCTTTTAACATTCTTGAACAAATAAAGTCACAATTAATCTCGCTTCTGAACCATTTTTCAACCATTTTGAATATTTACTGCTACCACTTTCAAAGACTTGTCAAATATTGTTCAGTACCAATCTTAATTTCAAAAAATAATGTGACACTCCTTACATTTCTTAAATTCTTTCCTTTCAAATATTTGCAAAGAATGTACTTTAAATCTACTTCATTAGAAGAATATGAAGATTGTTTTATTATCAGACAATTGTGTGAATAATATCAATAAACAATTCCTAGGACTCGATTAATTGAGAAAATATGATATCCCATTTCTCATCATTTTAGTATGTATACAGAGGATATACAGTTTTGGTTGACATGGAAGAAAATCTCACAGTAGACTGCATTTATCTTAATTTTTATGCATTTTTATTAAGATATATTTGTCTTACAGGGGGAAATTCTTAGTGACAATTGTGATTAGACTTATACTGTACATTAGTTAGATTACCCCATCATCTCTCTCCATCAACTCCCTCCTCATGCCACTTAAAACAATGGCAAGAGGTTTCTTAGTTCTATTTCATATAGGTATATAAAGACCATTAACCACATTCAGCAACTTTACAAAGCTGCAATCCCAGAACCAGAAAGCTGGGTCAGGAGAACTACAATTTCCATCTGGGTGACACGAAAGACCCAGTCTCAAAAGTTTAAAATAAAAAATAAATAAAATAAACTACATAGAGAGCAGTGGTGAGAGTAACAGAAGTAAGATGGAGGAGAATAGTAGAGACATTGACTGCTGTCACTGCTATTCCAACTCTGCAGAAAAATCTAGAGATTAGTGCCCTTCAAAGGCCAATGTCATTGGAACCTGAAGGAGGCAGGAAGGAATCCCGTGGCAGAATGACCTTGGGTAACAGATACAATCAGAATAGAAGAGAGACAAAAAAATCTCACATCAGCAAACATAATGATAAATCAAGAAAGCAAATATCAAGATGCCTTAATGGTGTGTGTGGGGAGGTGCAGGGGGAGTGAAAGTCTGAGAATGGGAGATCTGTGTTTAGGTCTTGACTCTGCTTTTGCCAGCCAAGTTTCCTGGAGCTTATACTTAATTTATTCATGACTCAGTTTCCAGCTCTGCAAAATGAGAATGATATTCTCTACTTTTGATTATTGTCCTTTGTATTAAAGAAAAGGTTTATCATAAATCAAAGATCCTGGCCCAATAAACAGTCAGATACGCTTATTAGGAAGTAAATAATTAAAGAAACCTATTCTTCACTACTGTGATGAACATCAAAGTTTCAAACATTTATGTAGGCTGTTCAATTTATATTTTTATGTCATTTATTTGTCATGCTTTCTTTAATATTGTATATGTTTTGATTTCTACTTTATCAAACTGAATATTCAAAAATAAATGATCATCTGAAAATTTCAAAAACAAAATAAAAAACATCTAGGAATACACTTAGCTAAGTGAGAATAATGGAATTGTATAAGGTAATGGATTTCATTATGACATTTTTATACATGCATATAATATAGTTTTATCATTCACCACCGTTACCCTCTTTTATTAAGCTTTTCCCTTCCTCTTTCTATATCATCTCCATTCTACATACATATTCTTTTCTCCTAGATTCTACATATGAAGTAAAAACATCTAACATGTGTCTTTCTGATTCTGTCTTTTTTAGCTTACCGTGATGATCTCCAGTTCCATCTAATTTCCTGCAAAGTACATAGTTTCATTCTCCTTTATGGATGAATATTATTCCACTGTACATATGTACAAGATTTTCTTTACTAATTAATTTATGGAGGACACTGAGGCTGTGTTCAAAACTCATCAATTGTGAATAGTGTCATGATAAACGTGGATATGTAGGTATTACTCTTGCATATTGAAATTAATTCCTTCAGGTGTATACGTAGAACTGAGAAAGCTGAATCAAATTGTGATCTTTTCTTAAAACATGGTTGAAAAAATTTTCTTAGACACATCCTGCCATTTAGAAATGGTGCACAATTAATCCTTGTTATTGCACCCAGTCAAACTCCAAACAGTGATCAAGGGGTTTCATAATGTTAGTGACATGTACCCAGTGGCTGGATGCAGTGTCTCTACGAATAGATCATATAAAACCTGACTTCAATTCCTAAACCAAATTACATAAAATATTGTGTGCTCTTTTTTTCTGGAATATAACTTGGGACAGATTATGTTGAAGATTCAAACAGTCTATATGGAACAAAATTCACTTAGCTCAGAACTTGGAACTAAGGAATCTCTCATTAATCACTCATGGATTTGCAGTTATTGTTATTTTCATATAATCCATAAAATTCATAAATCTTTTTGAGTGTTTCCAGAACAGTTCAAATGAGTCTATTTTCTGCTATTATGGATTAGTTTCTATAGGAAATAGAATCAGTGTTAGAGGAAATCAAACTTTGAATAAGGTTACACTTATGTTCATATATAAACACACAGTCCTCATATTCAAATTTTTCACATTTGTACCCTTCCCGTTTGACTAAATAAATTGCATGTATATCCTGATGATAAAGAACCAGTGCTTCAAATGGATCTTCTTCTATCCAGTGTCTACTGCAGCACTTATAGGGTAATAATGTATCTCTTTTTGCTCATGAGCAAGGAATTCCAACACACTGTCCTTCCCTAATTAGTCCTCAATCAGCTGTCATTCCACATTCATGATTTACAGGAATTCTGACACAGATATGAGGTCACTGATGTAACAACCATGGAACAAGTAGGCACAGGTATGGAGCCCACTATAGTAGAGTCATTAATATGAGGGAATAAATGCACAATCTGCTTATTGACTATTTTAAGACTTTGGTGTATAATGCATATATGTAATAATTTACCAAATTGGTCCACATTATCATCACATTTAGGGGATTCTTTATATTAATGGGGGAAGAGCAAAAAATGAAATTGTATGCAAACTAGTATTTTAAGGCTTTTCTTCTACTGAAGAGGAATTTCATGTATTTGGGACTTTATTTTGTCTCATTTTATTTAGATTCATTTGCTTTTTATTTGCATTTTGATTATGGCACAAGTAAAATTTAAAATTTAATTTCTTCACAATGTCAAGTGAACAGCCCATTGACAACAATTACATATTGTTGAACAACTCTCCCAATTCATCTTCAGATAAATTTCAACTTCCCAAACCAAATATTTGTATACATTAAAAGAACTAAGCTTTCCTCCCTCCCAAAGACTCTTTTGTTGCATTTTGTATTCCAACTGGAGGCACAAGTCATGAGATTAGTGTTCTGTACTACAGGTTCTACAGGGAGCCTTTAAATTCCTTATTCTTCAGACTGTAGAGGAACTGATTCCATACAGGTGTGAAAACAGTATAAATAACTGAGGCCAGAAAGTCTTCTGGAGACATTGTGAAACAGTGATCCAAAGTAAACACCAGTGCTTGTCCACTAAAATAAGCAAACAATTGAGAGGTGAGACTTACATATGCAGAAGACTTTATGGCTCCAATTTGAAAATAGGATCCTCAGAATGGTGGAAATAACATTGCAATAAGACATGTGGATCCGTCAAGTGGGAAATGCATTCCATTTCAAGAAAATAAGGGGTTAAGACATGCAAAATTAAGAAATCCTGAAGGTTCAAAGAAGAATTTGGAAATTTCCATGTCCTTGATTAAGTAAAGTAAAAGACATTGAACTGTGCAGGTAGTCATCTAAGAGTTTAAACAAAAATAGAATAATCAAGACACCACAGAGGTGAAGGTTCATGATGACTTTGTAACTTATGGAGTAACATGGAGTACAAATAGACTATTAGTCAGAAGAATATCACCCATGCCTCTAAAAGTGATATTGTAATGCAATATTTTATATCTGCATGTCAATTTTGGTCTCTGTGTGAAGTTTGTACATCTCTTTTAAAGGATTTAAGTGAATCCTGCCATTAGCCAAAGGAGGTATATCATCTAACTTGTAAGATTATTGTCATGAAAAATCATTTAAAATTTCTTATTTCTACCTGTATACACTGAAAAGTTACAACCTCTATATGATATGTTAGTGGGGGATATGTGTTTGATTGCCAACATTTGATGCATATTTAACTTTACTATTAGCCATATACATTCATATTCCAATTACAAAAACAAGTCATTCTCACTTCATCCTTTATTTCATGAAATATAACAGAAAATATTACTGCAGTCTGTCCAACAATATTTTTTCCATGATAACTCCTGAAGAAATTTTCAGCTGGCTATTGAATAATGTTTCCAATGTAAGTGACAAGAATCTTCAATGGACTCACCAAGCTGATTCTTGGTCTTTTTTCGCTGATTTGCTCCTATATGCAGAAATATATAAATCCTTCCACCTCTTTGTGCTCCACTGCTTAATGGAATTAAGCAGAATAAGATGCATATCTACAACTTGTGTGGCAGTAAGTTCCATCTGGAAATTTTAAAATATTTTCTGTGAGAGAAATATTAATGTTACCAATTAATGAAATTTTCAAAGGACAATGGTACTTAGAATAATGAGATATACAAGCTACCTCCTCATTCAACTTTTTCCCCAATTTAATTCACATTAAATCTCTGCCATGATGTTTTAGTTTTGAATTTTCCAGCTGCTACTATGTAGCAATAATGGTAGTATATGTCCATGAGAGGATCACAAACAGAGTGGTATTTTAGCTTGTCTCCATTTATATGGGAAATCAGTAAAATTATATAGGAAATCACTAAAATACATGAAAGTGGAGGCAGCAAACATCAAATAGATTAACCAAAACTGATTTAGGTGAATTTTGGAGAATGAAACAATGTGTAATTCAATGCCTGAAGATTTTGATACCTTTCTGTCAATTGAAGCATAACTATGGGGACTCAGAAATGATAGTAACTCATTAATCTCTAAGTACTATATATTTTTAAAACCACAAAACTAAAATGTCTCATAAAGAAATAGAAAAAAACATCACTTTAGATCATATTAAAACTTGCTTGAATGATACAAGGAATAGACTCATCTATACAAATAATAATCACATCTAAATTTTATTTTGCCCTTTTAAAATATACACCTCACAAATTAATCTTGCAGAGAGTGACCGTTCTTTACTTAACCTTTACTCAATTCTATTGCCTCAATTAGAAATCAATATGGAGGGCAATGCTGAGTCTCAAACATACTAAAAGCCTGTTCCTATATCTCAGAAACAGTAAGTTTGAGATAGGTTTAAAAATTAAATTATTGGGAGAGAGGATGGGGAAGGGGGGCAGGAGGGAGAAATGAACCAAACAATGTATGTGCATGTGAATAAATGAATAACAGAACAATTAAATTATCATATTTACTAAATTGTCCAGTTTACTAAATTTTTTATTAATTGCAAGCCGTCAGAAAGTTTAAAGGAGAGGTCTGATGGCTTCAACCACAGGTGCATCTCAGGTACATTTTATTACTTTTAGCAATTCCATGAACTATCATGAAGCCAAACACTAACACTCAATCTCCATTGGAGGATAAATGAACTGATGACAAGCATGGTGGAGACAAACTCAGCTACAAGATTATTCTGGAGTAAGAGCAAGAAGGGTCTGTGATGTATTATTATTCCTCTATATTTTCTGTGATTTTTAACTGTCCTCTTATAATGTGTACAACTAGTGCCACACACTGCTGTGTCCTGTGATTCCCAGGAAACATGAAAAGAAAACCACAGTAATCAATGAGTCTTGTGGTTGTTGGAGTAGCTCAAGTAGTAAGAACAACTTTCTGGCAAGCGAGAGGCTGTGAACTCAAACCCTAGTACTACACAAAAAAAACCCCAAAACCCCACAATTGTCTGTTCTTGCAGTGACAAAACTGTTAAGAAGACCACCATCAAGGATTCACCTGGAATGGTACTGGGTGTCTAATCAGACAGTTTAATATAAGTATGTCTTCACTGACTATACCTAAAAAAGTAGGATTGGTTATGTAATAATAATGCAATCTTTCATTTTCTTTTAAATAATAATAATAATTATATTTAGGCATATATAAGTAGCATGAGGTAGGTGATATACATGAAATGAAACAAGGTACACAGAACACTCGGCACAGTGCCTGGCACATAGGCAGTATTCTACATGGGTTCATGATACTATGATGAATTTTATACTCTATTTCCTGATGGAAGCCATGGTGTTGTTTTGGAAATAATGTGATAAAGTAAACCAAGGCACAAACCAGGGCCTGTTCCATAAAACATGCACACGACTTATAAGTAAGACTCATTGTGGAAAATAATTTACATTTTTCAGTTTATGATGGGGTTCTCAGAATGGAAAAATACAATGATAGTAAGAGGACAGAATCCCCAAGAATGGAAGACTTACTAAACTGGCACCAAAAAATACTTGACTATGTTACTGAATAAGTAACACAGGAAAGATTAAGGGCATGAGAAGTGTCACAGAAGAAATTTTCAATTTCTACATTCTTGAAATTAGTAAACTGTAAGATAATAAAATAGCCCTTCTGGGAGACCAAGAGCCTTACAAGAAAGATATCAAAACTCAGAAGTCTTAAGAGGCCTTGGTGTATAATTACTAGGTAATACAGAACTATAAAGAAGGACATAAAAAAGCAGAGTGTATTATAGTCAGAAGAATACCACACATAGCTCCAAAAAAGAATAAAAAGTGATAACTCTACTAGGCACCCAACAAAGGAGACCATACTCCTATGAGGCTGTGTATGCAAACTTTTCATTGGGTTTGTGGTAAAGATGAATAGATCTCAGCCCATAACATGCTTCAGAGGAAGAAAGACATAGGGCCTGGTGGTGAGGGGTCTTCTGATGATTAGCAGGTTCCCAAGCACTCTGACCAGGTACACAGGTGGGACAAGTTCAATGATAATGTGCTAGTGTTCTGGACCATATAAATAGCCCATGAAGAGAAATCTTGTTACCTGTGTTAGATTATGTATTTGCATGTTTCTTGGATGTCTTTTGGAAAATTAAAGAGAATTTGGAAAAGTCTACCAGTATGTAAATGTTAAATTCACATATTCACAAGTGAACCATTCCCACTTAAAATGCTTAACAGTTATAATCAAATCAATCTTCTTAGACTCTTTCACTACTAATTTCCATGTTATTTATTTCCTATGCACAGGAATTTAGAGATACTCCACTAACACACATGATGTTAGAAGACCAAGACTGTAAGAGATAATAAGCCCATGATCATGTCAAATACATATTATTCTATGAAGATAAAAGAGAGAATAATAAATACCCTTCCCTTTTTAACCAAATATATTTAAAGTATTAAGAAACAGTCAAATATTCCTCACTTTATTCTACAATGGGGCAAATCTCCTTGAGTCTTAGCATATTTGAAACAGTACATAGGTGCTTGAAATCAATTGTTGGAATCCTAAATTCAAAATGACACATCTTAGTCAGAAAAATTTCTGGAGGATAGTAATCCCATGATGTTTTCATCAATTTTTGGTTTTCTAATTTTTCTACTTTTTGGAGGAAATTACTCAATCAAATAAAATATTACTCCTATCTTTACCCTATGTGACCACCAAACATTAATAAATATATTTTAATTAAACCCACATAATCTTACAACATTGCTAACAACAAATATGTCATAAGTGTACACCCTACCAGCCAATTGTTAAAATATGATGAAATGTTAAGAACCACTTTTGATATTTATTATTTGATACAGATTTCTTTGTATCAAAGCATAAAATCTCAATAAAATATTTGTATATAAGTCATCTCTTGACTGCTCAATTGATTAGCTCAATACTTTGTTTAATACTAACCTGGTATTAATGATTCCATTTTTGTGGTCATAAACTTTCTTTTTGTAGATGAAAAACGGAGTACCAGGTAAAGTCCCACAACACTGGTTTGAAAGGTAATCTTCTAATGAATACTTGATAGATTTTCCTGTCAAGGCTTCCTGACCATGGACTGAAGCTCTCTTATTTGAGCTATCAGAAAGCAATTCCAGTTCTTCATACTGTCTCAACTGCTACCATTTAATAGGGGCCAAAATGCAAAAGTAAAATTTATAGGAGATGATAAAACCAACTTGAAAATATCAACTGATTAGTATTAACTGATTTTTGTAAGAAAGTTTGTTTTGTTTTACAAAATCTTGAAAATTGGATATATATTTAAAATATATAAATACTATATCTCCAAACATAAAAAATTTAATTTAAAATCTGCAATGTTTATAAAGTTTTATCAACTCAAAAAAAATCTCTTATATGTCCTTACTTTTTTTATACAGCATTCCACAGTGAACTGCTGACAGTGCTTCACTCTTTTGCTGATTATCATTCCTTTCATTTCAAGTTGCAAATTTGAGAACCCAAGAAGCCACAATCCCAGGTTTCAGTCTTAATGTCTTCATGAGGAGTTAATAATTTTTATGTAAATTTTGTTGATGTATGCACTACTATTCCTTACTTCAGTTATGTGAATGCAAATTGGGTTATTTTCTAGGTGTCTCTGTAATTTAAATGGGATAAAAGACAAAAATGAAAAGCACAGCACTACTGTAAATATGCATTGACAGTTTCTTGATTTGGAAAATGGAGATAACAATTACAATACTTATTGGATGGCAGTGATTTTTTCCAAATATTATTAAATTGCTTAATTCATGATTGTTAATCGCATTCATGAATACATTTACTTGGTTAAATGATCAAATTTTCAGTATATGGCATCTGATTAAAAGAAATTTCAACAAAAAAGCTGTGCAAAATTCTTGATGACACATCAGCAAGAGGTTTTACATATCCCTTTGAAATACACACATCAAATTAAAATGCTTTTATGCATAGCATTACCTAAAAAAGGGACAAGTATTTAATATGCAAGTTTGTTTTGAGGATCCATTCAAAACATTGTGCCTTTGTTTATTTCACTGAAGTGAGATTTTCTATATTGTATATGTGTGTTAGATAAAATTTTGATTTCCAACAAATAAGGCATATTTGCTTTTATTATTAATCACCTACATCTGTTCCCCAGCAAAGTGATACATTGTCTCCTATCTCTTCTTATTCTTATATATACCATGAAAATACACATGGAGTCTGCACATTGTGTGTTTATAACAACACACAAATAAATTTCATCTTGTCCTTGGAAGAATATATCCATTTGTCTCAAGTAGAGGGGACGGTGTCTTTGAATGGGTGGCCTAAAATCAGCATGGCAATCCATTATTATTAACTAAGTGCAGAATGCATGCAAATCTCTTCCTCTCTAATCATATTATTTTTTGGAAAAGGTGAAAGTACACTATGTGCATGACATATGTAGCACCAAAAAATGTCTTGAACTTAATATTGATTTTTGTGATTTTTTTAAAGAATTTCTTCATTGTGGAAAGGATGAATTTGTTGAAGAATGCATTTGGGAAACTGCTGTTGAATCTGCAATTGTGTGAATCTCACCATGTACAAAAACCAAATCCAAAGGGATCAAAGACCTAAAACTTGAAACTATTAGAGAAAAACAGGAAACACGTTATTATTGGAATGTAAACAAAGAAGTAGTGAGTATTTCCCTGCTTCTCAGGAAATAAGAGCAAAATTTTATAAGTGGGAAAGTTTCTGTATAGTAAAACAATCACTCAATGGAGTCACAATGTCGCTTACATAATGGGAGAAATTATTTGTCACATAGTGATGTTTATGGGGATTAACATCCAGAATATATAAACACCTCAAAAAAGTGACACTAAAAAAACACATAATCAAGTCAAACATTGGACAAGTGCACTGAACACTTTTCAATTGAAGAACAAATGACCAATAAATGCATGAAAAAATGTTCAATCGCCTTAGCACAGAAATATAAACCAAAACTACATTGTGAACTGAATGTGGCAGTTTACCTTTGTAATGCCCTCTTCTGACATGACAGAGGTAGGGGTTATGAAGTCATAGTCTGGACAGTGCAAAAGTAAGAGAACCTATTTGAAAAATAAATTAAAGAGAAACTAAATTAAAATGGGTCTTTGGTGTGGCTCAGGATTTACAGTGTGTGGCAAGCATGATGTCCTATGATCAAATCCCAATATTGACAATATAAACTACATTGAGATTCCCCCAAATACCAGTCAGAGTGACTATTATTGACAATATAAATATTGATAAATATGGTGAGGATGTGTATAGAAAGGAACTCTTATTCCCTGCTAGTGGGAATATAATTTAGACAGCAACTATGGATGATCCTCAAAATTAAAAACTGAACACCCATATCACTCACCCATATCACATCTGTGTATACCAAAAGAATCAGTCAGCTTATAACAGAAATATCTGTACATCCATGCTTATTACAGTGTATTCACAATAGTCAAATTATCAAATAAGTCTAAGTGCCCTCAATGGATGAATTAATGAATAAAATATGGGATACATACACAGTGGAGTCTTCAGTCACTAGGGACAATTAAATAATTTTTCTTCTGGAAATGGGTGGAACCATAAATCAATAAGTAAATGATCCAGTCCCACAATGACCAATATTGCATGTTTTCTCTCATTTATTGAACTCGTGTGGAAAAATATAAAACAGCAAAATCAAAAAAATAAGAGTGGACTACTAGGGATTTCTTAGAAAAAGGAAAAGAATTAGGAGTGGAGAATAAGGTAAAGAAATGGATAGCAGATGCATGCATGGAAATACAATGAAATTCATCATTATGCACATTAGTAGATAACAATGAAATAGTGTGAATATCTGGAATGTAACTCAGCTCAAGGCATAATATTTACCTGCCTCCCTATCTTTGTGCCAATAACTTTCTTTCACTTTTGAAAATCTGGACTATGTTTATGAGTAATGGATACATGCATATGTGATCAAATTCATTGTAGATCTCATATGTACTTAATATAAACACAAGAAGATTTATTTAATATTGTCTATACTTCAATAGCATATTCCTGAAAACAGAAAAGTGGAGGGAAAAAATCACCAAGTGTGTGAAACCACAGTGATTTGTGCAACATTGTGTGATACAAGGAAAGATTTATTCAATAGTTAAACATATTTTTCTTAATGACCAAATAAGCTACAGTCTGGGAAATCAGATGAAGTTAAAGTAGTTATTCTTCTCCAAATACACATTTATATAAGAAAAAATAAAATTTTCTTTGAGAAATATGAGAAGTGTAGGTACAGAAAAGTTTATGTGAACTGCACATAATTATCATTGAGTATAATCAGTAATATCTAAATATTGCTATTCCCTAGTTATATACTTGCACTATACTGTATACCATATAGAGTACCTATCACATGTTTAATTATTCCTCAATGAAGTAGTTTGTAGTAGAAATTAACTTAAATGTCAATGTTCAGATAAAAACAACCTGCCCTACACAACAGAAATATTAATTACAATTTATAGGATTCAATATTAAATTTTCAAACTCTGAATCTTAACTACCTTGTCCAACACTCTTGAAGTTTAAAATACATGTTGAGAGGTCTTAATAAGAGCTACATCTCAGGTCTGTTTTTAAACTCTGTCCAATTTTCAATATAATCAAGAGCTTACACTTTTTCTTCTTTGGCGATTTGTAGGGTAATAAAAAGTTAGAGAAGGATATCTAAAACTACAAGAACATTTGGTATTGCTGGCAAGAGTAGATATTTGTACTTAATTATCATGTTCCATCATTTTTGTGGTCTTTGCCTGTGTTCTCCACATCTTCCTGTGTGGTGGGAAAAAGTGTGGAAATGGATTATTGTGGTTCTCCTTACAGATGTTAACCATGGAAGTTTTGTTACTTTTCTCTGTTGTTTCTATGTGGTAGTTGTCCAGTAGTAGCTCTTTAATCCCTCTGTATCTGTGCATGCTTCTGGCCTGGTTGTCAGCCAGGAGTTTTTGTCCCTGGTATTTTTTATACTTAGGTATACACCTTAGTTTGCCATGAATTAAGTCTTATATAACTCAAGGTGCACTTTCTATAAAATGGAGTGTGGTAATATATCAGGAGTAAAGCATGCACCCTACATTTTCACGCTCCTTGTCTCAACCCCCAGCACAACATTGGAGGGAAAAATCATTCAGCATTACTAGCAAAAATGTAAAAGCAAACCACATAAGAACGTAAAATAGCAATGTCAAAAATTTTAACTCTTGGAGAAGAAAGACTCAGAGATAGACTAAAAAGTGAAACATTAATGAAAGTAAAACTTATACTAATGGAAAGAAAATGAGAATGAATACATAGTCCAAAGTAATTATTTTAGCAATAGATATGACTTGCCAAATGTTGTAAAAAGCTAGTCAGAAAAAAATACAACAAAAAGAAGTGAAAGAATCAAAAGGACTGTGAAATAGAACATTTACCCAGAGATCCAATTTAAGTGTTGTCTAGCTGGGATGGTTGTAGCTTGTCAAATGTAGTCAATTGGGTTCCTACTCATATCCAGTTTAACAGGCCAAACCACAAATGGCACTACAGAGATTGAGTCTCTCTCCAGCTTGCCTATTGATGTGAGCTAAGACAATGCCCCTGTGTTAATGGTGCTTGTGTAGTCTGTGATCAGAAGGATTAAAAATTCTTTGTATTCCACCAGAAAGAATTCATAGTAGGACACATGGGTGAAAATGGAATTTATTAAAAGATAGGGAAAAGTAATACAAAGGGAACAGTGGTGGGGCCCAGTGGAATCCCAAAGCTGAGAAACCATGATTCTCCTCTCAGTTACTTTTAAAATCTACCATTAACCTAAGGGAAGGGAAGGAGATTCCCAGCCAATAACTGATTACTGGGAAGGGCATGGGTGGTTCCCGGCCAGGTGAGGGTAATTGAGATTCCCACCCAGTAATTATTGAGTAGGCAGCAGCCTGGGTGGTTTCTGAACAGGTGAGGGTAGTTTGGGCCATCCCCAGTCAACCTACATGAGCCCCAAACATTTCTTACTTCTAGTCTGCCTCAAATTCTCCCTGAGAGACAATATTTTAAAAAAAAGTCTCGGGGTGTTATGGAAGTGGTGACTGTACATCTTCAGTATCTGCTTCAAGCTGACAAGGGGCAGAAGACCCTATCTGTAAAGGGAAATGTTCTCTCCTGTTTCTTTCTCTTCGGACTCATTTGGACATGAGGTGTCTGAACTATTGTCCAGCATAGTTAAGGTTTCTCATGGAGATCTGGGTTGTTCACAGAGACCTTGTTTATTTGTAGAGATCAATAGCCTTGTTATCTTATTATTTGTGTCCTAAAGGCTTTCATTCTGGAAGAGATAAATCTTATTAGAAGGCACAAACTGGAAATTAACAATGATTGGAGCATCAGAAGGGGTCCTGCCTGATGTAGCAAGAAGGATAAAGAATCTAATCTTTTATTTTGGAAAATGAGAGTCTTATGGTACTTTGTCTATAGGTATATCTGTATCTATTTTTAACTCTTAGATGGCCCACTACTTTGGACATTCACTATAATGGGCAGTTAATGGCTGACTACATCAGGGGCCAGGTGTACCAGCGAACAGGTGTCAGTCCAATTAGACAATAAACATACAGAGAAAACTCACAGTGTCCTTAAGCAGAAGTTAGATACCATTGAAAGTTATATTGCCTGTGTTTAGAAGGTCTTGGCCAAAGACATGTGTTTGCCTTTTGCCAGAATCCTAGAAAAGGCATAAATATTAGAACACATGTGTATGTGTAAGAGCACCTTTTAAAAAATCTCTCAGCTTTGGATACTTTTAGAGGTCTGGCATAATTGACTCCATCTGAATCTGTGCATTCCTTTTGAACTGTCTTGGGTGGCTGAATGCACTTGTTCCTCTGAGAAGTTTGGGGATCCTGACTTCTCGGCGGTCACATCCTCTTAAACTGTTTTTTTGAACAGTCATTTCTGAAGATTTTGCCAATTTGGCAGTTTTGCCCACTGGTGCAGGAAAAGATTTTCACAGAAAGTCAGATTTTGTCCCAGGAAGAGGGAAACTCCAACAGATCAGAAGACAATGCCAATGAGACCTTTAGTGTCAAATCCAGCAACAAAGACATTTATTTTAAAAAATGGCTCTTAGGCTGGGATTAATTAAATCTGTCTGTCCCATAGCAGATGTTACTGACACCGTTAAGTTGTTGTAAAGTGTCAGAGACAACAGTTATAAAGCTTTACAAGGAAGACACAAAATGATCCCAATATTTAAGTATGTCGGTCCTGGTTGATAGATAAACACTTGTCAGAATCATCTTCCATGGGCTTGTCTATAAATGTCTGAATAGGACTGGAACAATAATGACAAAACTTAAAGTTACTGTGGTTAATAGTTTAGCAATTAATAATATAGTACTACTAAACCTCTTATTACAGTTGGGAACATACACAAAAACTTGTAAAAGAGGCTAAGACACCAACTTGGTATAGTGTATTTTTATAATTACGTTAGAAGGCTTATATATTTGAAGATGACAAAGACACATAGCATGTAAAGGAGCCAGTAGCAGCACCACAGTTTAAACCTTGAATTTTGGTTAGGTAAGTACTGTCAATACAATACTTACAATTAACAACCCTAAAATTTCCAATGGTTAAGGGATGGCAATATCAGTAATGTCAAATAACCTCTATTTTGATGCTCAATTGTATATATCTAGCAAATGTCAGATAAACCAATATTTAGCTGCCAAAGAAATGTCAGGTAAACAAGTGCTTAGCTGACAAACAAATTTCAGACTTAAGTGACAGATCTTTTACATTTGTCATAAAGGCAGAAATGTTAAAGACCTTATTAGAAGGTACCTTATGTAAAAGAACTACAGTTGTTTACATGTATACACTTTTAACTCTATAAATAATTTTATGACATTTAGATACACATATAAGACTCTAGGAGTATTATAACCATTTAAAATTTTTTTATTTAGTTTAACCTTCATTCCTTTGTTGTCATCAGACAAACACCTTAGGGTTTTTGTGTCTGGCAATAGACTAATTTAAACAGGATATAAAGAATAGTAAATGGACTATAGCTATAAAGAGAACTAGTCATCTTATTTTAATTAACAGGATCAAAGCATCTCCCAACATTTAAGGATACAGCCAAATGAATATGTTGGCTTCCCCTGTGCTAGCTGATGGAAAGGAAGAGATGGAAAGGGGAGGAGGAAAATCCATTCACTCCTCCACCCCTGCATGAGGGCTCCTGAATTGAATTCACCATGCTGGATGGTAAAGAATGAGAGGAAAGGGGAGGAGGATAGTTGCCCTTTTGGAGAGAGTGAGATTGATTCTGAGATCATCAGGATCCCTCCCCTTTATATCTTGGAAATCTCAATTGCCTAAAAAGACTTCCTACATATGTCTCTGTGAACAAATTTTAGGATCTCCAACTTCCTACCATTCTTTAAAAAGGCCAGTCTCTTTACTTCCCTGCATGAGGGTTCCTAAATGGGATGCTGATCCTGAATACCAACTGAGCTATTGAGCTGGGGGAGTGGCTCAAGTGGTAGAGCACCTGCCTACCAAGTATGAGGCCCTAGGTTCAAATCCCAGTGCCACCAACTGAGCTATTGAAAACATCAGAACACAAATTGTACCAAGGTGAGCTTGGCTAGTACAACCCCATCACTTGTAGTCAGCTTTCACATCAGGCTATGGGGTAGTTAGCTTGTAAACTGAGAATAATAGGAAAAGAAGTATATTTTAATAAGATAAAAAGATCAATGTTGTAATTGATTAAATACAAAAACAGAGATAAGGGAGTATTCTATGTGGAGGATGAACTTTTGTTTGGTTTTGGTAAAATTTTCAAATCCAAAGACAAATACTAGTGGTTTTGGGCTAAATACCAAAAAAATAGGTTTGAGCTCCTGGTTTTCTAGTTTATAAACTCAGAATGATGATCATTTGCAATTTTATTTGTCCTATTCATGTTGCTACCCTGGCACAGAGGACACTTGGTAAGAAATTCATAATAATTTGTCATTAATTGATATGTAGATAACTCAATCATATACTACATTAAATTTCATATGAAAGAAACTATGGTAATGAGCTTTGTGAGGGCAATATTTGGGAAAAGAAATGACCAAATGATTCATGCAAAGTGCAATTTTAAATATAAATGGTGCATTTTGAGATCTTTTAGAATGCCTGGTGAGGAGCAAAAATTAAATATGTAACTTCAGTAATGCCATAATAGACAGTTGTAGGATTGCTATTACAGATTAATATAGAGGACAACTTAGAATTCACACTTTAGTAAGAGAATGAATTATTGTGTCATTTTCTCAATTCTTTCTTTTTTTGCTGTTTATTATTGTGATGGGTGTCAGAATATTTTGACTTGTATACAGGTTCTTACAATGTATCAAATTCTTTCTTTCATGATATATGTCTTCAACACTGACTTTTTAACTTCAATTTTTAAGACTTACAACAAGTTATGTCTACTGTTCCTAGTTCATCCCTTTATTATTTGGAGAACATTGAAATTTCTCCTTATTGTCTATAAATGGATTTTGGTTCTATTTCAAGAAACTATTCCAAACATTCACGATAATATAAAATATGAAAATATTTCTGCTTTCTAAAATCTTTTTCCCTCTTTTTTTATTGGCATATATTAATTGTACAAAGGCTTAAAGTCTGATTTCCCATACTTGCACATAAGATACTGGGCCAATGTCACCTCCTTGGTTAGTCTTTGTTACACCCTCTCTCCGTTTTGCAAGCAATTTAATGGGTTTCATTATTCTGTTCTTATATATACCTATGAAGTACTTCAATTATATTGATCCCCTTATCACTCCATTCTTTCACCAAAAACCCAACTGGTTCTTACACTCAACTGTTTTGCTTGTTTTGTAATAACACCATTCATATTTATTTAGGTCTTAATCTCAATTTGTTCATCACCTCTGGAAGATAGAGAGCTTCAGGGACACAGGATTATACTGTCTGTTTGGATGACAAATTGTCTTCATTATTTCTTGTGCTATGGTATAATAATTTATATAGTGGTATGCAAACAGAGATGTGCTGACCATTGCCATTAAAAGGCTGTGTTTTGATATGTACATGAATGACATTGATCCTTCTCCTTGACCTAGTAAAGGTCTCTTTGTGTAAACACAAATATGTAACAATCTTTCAGACATCTAAGGTTAAAATACTTAGAATTCAACTAATTTTTTAGAATTTTGTCAACTTTGAAAAGATGATGATGGCTAAAGTGATGATTATATCTATATTTAGTAAGTTCTCATCCATGTTCATAAATTTTGAGATTAATCCTGGAGGACTCTAAGCAATATCATCAAAATGAAAGCATTGAGAGCTTCAGAGATCAGTACCAATTGTGTCCCACAAAACCAATAAACTCAGGAGTAGTGAATATCACCTTCTCTGAATGTAAATCCCATTAATTGAAGATGTAATTATGAGAATGAACATTTTAAATTATTGGTCCATAACAAGGTACTAAACACTGCTCTGATCAGACGTAGTGGACTTTGTACTACATCCTTTCAAGCACCCACTTTGTTAACTACTATTTAGTTAGAAATACACAATTGAAGAAATTAAACAGAGTATATTTTACATCATGGTAAAATTCAGGCTACCTTTAAATGTCTGGAATGATTACTTTCATAAACTTTCTTATTTGAGTGATAATATGAATAAATTTGATGGGAAATCATTTTATTGATCTCTATCAAAATTAACTACATACATTACATGGCCCTGGAGAAAAAGTTTTGTGGCATCAACGTTGTAATATAAGAAAATGTCTCAGAGCATGTAAAATTAAGGAGTTAAATGGGCTCACAGTAGATTATCATTTTCTGCACTCTTGAGTTAGGTAAATGGTAAAGCTATCAAATTGTGCATCTGTGAGTTGCAACAGATATCAATGGAATTCAGAGGATCATCAGGAATTTTTCAGAGGGCAGACCAAATGGGACAAAGACAATGGACCTAAGGAAGCTGAGGTCTCTCAAATCCAAAAGAATACTTGAGATTCATAGTAGCAAAGTTTGAGTAACCTGACATTTTCTACAAGTAAGATACTGGCAATACCTACAGGGAACATGATATACAGTGGACAATAATTAAGTTAGCTTTTTAAGCACATAACTACCTCAGAAACTCTCCTGAACAAAAATAGTGTCTTAATAAAAGGAGGGAAATTTCACCTCTGAATTGTCAAGGTGGGGCAGACTGGTGGGTGATCCAGCCTGTGTAGGGGAGAGATGACCCAGTCGAAGCCTGAAAAAATTAAGAACACATTTGATCACGTTGGAAAAACTATTAATAATCTGACACTAACATGTGTCCCAAAAAAGGAGTTTATTTTTTAAAATTGATTATACATTTATTCATAGGTGTATATTTTGTTTGGGCCATCTCTCCTCCCTGATCCCTTCTCCACTGCCTCATATTCCCTCCCCCTCATTTCCAAACAAAACTTGTTCTGCCCACTTCTCCAATTTTGTTGAAGAGAAAATATAAGACATAATAAGAAAGACTTAACATTTTTGCTAATTTGAGATAAAGATGTGTATACAGAGAGATTCTTAACATTGCTTCCATGCACATGTTTTTTACAACCTAAATTGGTTCTACTCTACCAGACCTCTTCACATTTCCTGGTCCCCTTCCCATAGTGGCCTCAGTCAGTTTAAGAATACTTTATTAGCTCCTCTACAGTAGACACATCAAACACTTTCAAGTTTTATGTTTCCTTCCCTTTTCCTATTCCTTCTGTATGTGTTCACCCCTTAGTGTGTTGTGACCTATGTTCAATAATATTAGTGCATTTGTTTTAGGTTTATAATCCACATATTATAATCCACATATGAGGGAGAACATATGATTTTTGGCCTTCTGAGCCAGTCTAGTTCACTTAAGATGATGTTCTTCAGTTCCATCCACTTACTTGAGAACTACAAAATTTCATTCTTCTTTGTGGCTGAGTAAAATCCAATTGTGTATAAATACCACATTTTCTTAATCCATTCATCAGTAGTGGGACATCTTGGCTACTTCCATAAGTAGCCTCCATAACTTGGCTATTATGAAGAGTGCTGCAACAAACATGGGGGTGCAGGTGCCTTTAGAATAGCCTGAGTTTCATTCCTTTGGGTATATCCCTAGGATTTGTATTGCTGGATCACACGGGAGATCTATGTTTAGTTTTTTAAGAAGCCTCCATATTGTTTCCAAAGTGGTTGTACTAGCTTACATTCCCCACCAGCAGTGTATGAGGTTTTCTTTTTCTCTGCACCCTTGCCAACATTTGTTGTGGACGGTGTTTTTGATGATACCTACTGAACAGGAGTGAGGTGGAATCTTGTAGTGTGGTTTTGATTTGCATTTCCTTTATGGCCAGGGATGGTGAGCATTTTTTCATGTGTTTTTTGGCCATTTGGATTTCATTCTTTGAAAATATTCTGTTTTGTTCAGTTGCCCACTTCCTTATTGGTTCATTGATTTGGGGCAGTTTACTTTTTTGAGCTCCCTGTATATTCTGGTTATCAGTCCTTTGTCTGATATATAGCCAGTGAATATTTTCTCCCACTCTGTGGGTGGCCTCTTCAGCTTAGAGATCATTTCTTTTGTTGTGAAGAAGCTTTTTAATTTCATGTAGTCCCATTTGTCCATCCTTTCTCTTAGTTGCTGGGCTGCTGGAGTTCTACTGAGGAATTCTTTGCCTGTACCTATTACTTCAAGGTTATTTCCTGGTCTTTCCTGTACTAACTTCAGAGTTTTTGGACAGACATTAAGGTCCTTAATCTGTTTTGAGTTGATACTAGTACAGGGTGACAGGCATGGATCTAGTTTCAGTTTTCTGCAGGCAGATAACCACTTTTCCCAGCAACATTTGTTGAAGAGGCTGTATATTCTCCATCATATGATTTTGGCACCTTTGTCAAAAAGAAGGTGTGCATAGCTGTGTGGATCCATGTCCTGGTCTTCTGTTCTGTTCCACTGGTCTTAATATCCATTTTGTGACAGTACCATGCTGTTTTTATTGCTATGGCTGTGTAATGTAGTTTGACGTCAGACATTGTGATATCTCCAGCATTGCTCTTTTTGCTGAACACTGCCTTGGCTATTCGCAATCTCTTATGTTTCCAAATGAACTTTCAGGCAGATTTTTCCATCTCTGTGATAAAAGTCATTGAGGTTGTGATGGGGATTGCATTGAATATATAGATTGTTTTTGGTAGTATAGCCATTTTTACTATGTTAATTCTACCAATCCATGAGCACAGGAGATCTTTCCACCTTTTGTAGCCTTCCTGAATTTCTTTCTTTAGAGGATTTCCCTGTAGAGGTCATTGACATACTTTGTTAAGTTTACTCCTAGGTATTTGATTTTTTTGAGGCTATTGTAAATGGAATTGTTTTCATATATTGTTCTAAATTTGTTTGTTGTTGTTGTACAGAAATGCTATTGATTTTTGTAATTGATTTTGCATACTGCTACATTACTGAAGCTGTTTATGGTGTCTAGGAGTTTTTGGGTAGAGTTTTTTGGGTCTTGGAGATATACGATCATGTCATCTGCAAATAGGGATATTTTGACAGTTTCTTTACCTGTTTGTATTCCTTTTATTACATCTTCTTGCCTTATTGCTCTGGCTAGGAATTTCAGGACTACGTTGAATAGGAGTGGGGAGAGTGGCACTCTTGTCTCATTCCTGATTTTAGAGGAAATGGTTTCAATTTTTCTCCAATAAGAATAATTTTGGCCATAGATTTGTCATATATAGCATTTATAATGTTGAGGCACATTCCTTCTATTCATGGTTTTCTTAAAGCTTTTATCATGAAGTGGTAGAGTGTCCTAGGGTGGAAGTTATTTTCACTCAGTGCTTGAAATACCTCACTCCTTGCCCTTCTAGATTTTAAGGTTTCCATTGAAAATCTGCTGTGATTTTGATTGGTTTACCTTTATATGTTGTTTTTTTTTCTCTCTCAAAGCCTTCAGTATTATTTTTCTGTTCTCTGTGCTTGTTGTCGTAATGATAATATGCCATAGGGAGGTTCTATTTTGGTCAATTCTCAATCACAAGTAGTTAAACTAAAAGCTCAAGTACAGATCCCAGGCTTGGCCACCACTCACATGTAAGTTCCTTGCAGGACCACTTGGGAGAACCTGTCTAAAAAACCACGCTGAACCTAACTGTCCAAACCCCAGGAAGAGGCTGTGCTTAAGCACCATGAGAACATCCCCAAACCTGTCAGGTTCAGAGGGGCACCACCAATTGTCAAACAACCCAGTATGTAAACATTTAGTAGAAGCAGGAACATATGGAAAGCAACTATGAGAAGGGAAAGCCCATGGATTAGGAATCAGAGGGAAGTGCCCAAATGTTTACTCATTCAACTCAGAGAAAACCCAATCCTCCTCATAAAGAGGAAGAAATTATATATTTAAATATATATGCACATATACATAACTTTTTATTTTAAATTTGTTTTTAAAGTTTTCTCTTTTTTGTTATTTATGTCCTTTTTCCATCCCTTTGAAATTTTAACGTGCTTAGTCTTCCCTTGTTCCACTTTTCTATTCTCTGATTTTTTTCTCTTTACTTGTCATCTCTTTTCCTTACTTCTCCTTATCATACTCTCCTCCCTATTATCCCTGCGACATTGTCTCCTTATCTCCTGCAAACTAACCCCTCTCTTTCACACACAATTTTGCAGCACAGTTTGCAATTTGTAATCTATGGAATCAGTGTAATTGTCTACTAACTAATGAAAGATTAAATTTATCTATGTGCACTATGGGCTATTATTCTGCCACAAAGAAGAATATAATTATATTATTTGTAGAAAGATGTATGTAATTGTAGATGATCAAGTTAAGAAAAATAAGCCAGACTCAGAAAGACAAATATTACATGTTTTCTCACACAGGTGGAATCTACCAATAAAGAATTATATGAATGTTAAAGAGCATGTCTTTGGTGAGGAATCAGAGGACTTAGTATGGCAAAAGCAAAGAATGATGGCTGTGAATAAGATTGAAGTATATTTTATCCATGTACGGGGTTAGAATACTTGATCCATAAACTATTGTAACAAAAGAAAGAGATGGGGCAGGGAGTTATGTAAGAGTAATGAAGGTTGCAATATAATCACACTATATTTTATGCAATTATGGTAATATAAAAATGAAATCTCTTTGTACAATTAACATGTGCTAATATAAGTAGGCATAGAAAAAAACAGGCCTTCCCATTTTTGGTAAGATACTAAATATTTGTATACTTTTTTAAAAGAAAAAGGACATGAAATAAAACAATCTACACAGAATGCTTTGTTCAGTAGCAGAAACTTAGACATTCCTCAAGAAAATTCCTGACCATTTTGTAACTGTCATCCTCCTCCTTATTCTCATCATTATTTTTATAAAACTGTGAACTGTTAGGAAATCCTTAGAAGGATACATTTTCTGTTATGATAAATGAGATATCTATGAGAAAAAGAATCAGTGTTAATGATAAGAAATTTGGAATAAGATTAACGTTAACCCCACTACAACCAAGAACATAAGCTACATAGTCCTCCTAAATGATGTTGTTTTAATTGATATTCTCTTATGTGGTTACTTAGTGTCATGAAGAGGAATAAATGCTTCTAAAACTATTTCCCCCCATCTGTGCCCACTGAGCTTACTGCAATATGCTACATCTCTGCTAAACCATGACAAAGGAGAGACGATTAAAAGAATTTCCCATGCTAGGTAACCAATGAAGGCTTAGGCTTGTTCTTCCAGATAGATTAGAACTAAATGTCAGTTTGAAGCCTCTTCATGCAAACAGAGATGACAGTACACCTCTGGAACCAACAATAATGAAGATAATTAACTGAATGGCTGGAATGACAGGATGATTATTTACTATAATATTACCTTGAAGACTCCAGGCAAAGACTTAATAATTAACCAAATCAGTCAATTTTCTTGGTCTTTTTCTCTAAAGATATTGTAACATTGCTGTAGGAAAAAGAAGAAAAAAGTATGTCAAAATAGATTTCACACTCTTGGTCTTACAAAGCGAAGTTGTGTGTACTGATCAATTTGTATCTTTGTATTCACTTTTTTAATTGTCTGACCACAATTTTGTTGCATTTATATTGGGTTAAATACACATCACAAAAACTTACAATTTTAAAATAACCACGTTAATGATCTTGTAACATGTATTACATTTACATTCTTGTAAATAAAATGGTAACATACCTCTCCAGAAACTTTTTGTTTTTCCAAATTGATAATTTATCATCATTAAATGATTTTTGATTCATTCCCTCACCCATTTTTGCTATTAAAATGACCACAGTTTTGCTATAAAAATCATAAGAAATTAACAACATGAAATTACAAAAAGTGATATGATGAAATAGGTCAGATTTACAACTTTTGGAGGAAAGTTTTATTGATTTTTTTGAAGTCATATTCCTAGTTGGTTCCATGGGTCCTAATAATAGGTTGTTCTGCTGTCAATACTCTTAAGTGAACTTTAAGTAAATTTGTTTCTCAGGCTGTATAGTAAAACATTTAGCATACTATATAACTTTGTTTATCTAGATGCCAGGACATTTTCTGGCAGAAATGTGTGATACAGTTGACCGAAGGTACACTCCCATACTTCTTGATAAGCATAGTACTGACAGGAGTGATTTTCAGATGGAAAAAAATTGTACCTACACCTGGTGATAGGTTTTTCTGAATGGAGAGGAATGTTTTCTTTTTAGGAGAAAAGGACCACAAAGGTAGAAGAAGAAAATAAATTGGAAGTAACATAATTTACTATTAGATAAGATGTGAACATTGCCTAAATTAGTCCACATTCTTGGCTCAAGTCTATAAATATGTTCTAACTTTGATGGAGTTAGAAGACTACAAAACAAATGTCTACAGATACTTGAGATTCTACAGAAGTGAACTCGTATGTATTAGTAACTACTTACATTTCAAAATATTTTTTAAATCTCCATTTTAACATAGGAAATATTGATCACAAATAACTTACCATTCTGACCACAGAAGGACCAAGTTGAATAATGTATACTACATTCATGTTGTTCTGAAAAGAATGTCAACATAAATTTTCAGAAACTTTTCAATCTGTACTTCCTAAATTATGCTATTCTCTGATGGATCATGGTTAAGAAGTACAGATCCAAAGACCTAAAAGGCCTTAAATCCAGAACAGTCATCTCAGTGTGGTGTGAAAAGTGTGGAAATGGATTACATTAGCTCTCCTTGCATTTGGTTAATAACAGAAGTTTTGTTATATTTTCTCTGTTGTTTCTATGGTGTGTTGTTCCATAGTAGGTTTTCAGGTCATTCTTATCTGTCACAGATAAGACCTTATTGTCAGCTATGTGCATAGGCTCATATGTGGTATGCTTTATACTGATTTATCTACCTTAGTTGTTGGTGGATTAATTATTTTTTGGCTTAAGGTAAATTTCTGTTTACTAGATTGTGGTTGTATCTCAGCAGTAAAGCATGCACCATACATTTTCAAACTGCTGGGCTCAAGTTCCAGCACAACTTTAAAAAGACAAATCAATAAACATTATCATCAGCAATTTAAAAGCATACCACATAAGGAAACACAATACCAGTGTGTAAAATACCAATGGCCATGCAGAGGACAGGGCAGAAATAAACAAAATTGGTAAACATTAGTAAAAATTAAGTTGTTATTACAAAAGAAAAAAGAAAATGGGAAAGAACACATACAAGGTAATTATTTAAATAATAAATATACTTATCCAAATACACTGAAAAGCTATTGAGGGTAAAAGAAAATAAAACAAAACAAAAAGATGTGAAAAATTCTCAAGTATATTAAGTGAAACTACTTCCCAGAGGTAAGATTTAAGTTTCTTCTAGTTACCATGGTTGTAGTGTATCAATGTTAGTTGGGTTACTTTTGATTTCCAGGAAAACAGGCCTCAAAAACAATTGCACTATGACAGTTGAATCTATTCTCACACTGCCTGTTCACAGGAGCTAAGACACTGTCTGATACAGGGCTTTATTTAGTAGAATATGACAAATTGTCAGAAAGATGTGTCCAGTAACTCAGAGATTCACCACAGCCCCTTTTATAGATAAAGCAGGTGAAATTCCCCTCACTCTGGAAATACTCTCTCAATACCTATGATTCTGGCAAATTTCCTAGGGTGCCAGTACATCCTTTGACTGATTCTGGAACTCTCAGCATGAAAGTGACAAGGCCAATGCAATCTTTCCTGTGACTAAGCTCCAGCTACTGAGGTTTCTAGCAACCTCTGCCAGGGTACATTCAGGCTCTATCTTCAAGAGAACCCTCAGGCAGATGGTCTTGGTCATCCCTGGTCATCTTTGCGGTAGTTAAGCTACCAGTTTTTAAAAAAAATTTATTATTCATTTATTCATATGCGCATACATTGTTTGGGTCATTTCTCTCCCCTGCCCTCCTCCCCCACCCTGTCCCCCTTCCCCGCCTCACTTCTAGGCACTACCTGTTCTGCTCTTATCTCTAATTATGTTGAAGATAAGACATAAGCATAATAAGGAAGACAAAGCATTTTTGCTAGTTGAATTAAGGATAGCTACACAGAGAGATTTCTAGCTTTGCTTTCATGTACAAATGTGTTACAACACAAATAGATTCATCTCTAACTGATCTTTACGCTGGTTCCTGATCCCCTTCTCATGTTAACCTCTGTTGCTGTAAGGATTCTGTATTAGTTCCTCTGGAGTGGGGACATCAAATGTTTTCCTGTTTTGGCTTTTCTACTTATTCCTCTATCTTCCATATGTGCTCTCCCCTTGTCATGTGATCTAAGTCCAACCACATAGCTGCATTTGCCCTAACTCTAAAGTCTGCATATGAGAGCAAAAATAGAATTTTTGGTCTTGTGAACCTGGCTAACCTCGCTCAGAATGATATTCTCCAGTTCCATCCATTTACCTTCAAATGATAAGATTTCATTCTTCTTTATGGCTGAGTAAAATTCCATTGTGTATAAACACCACATTTTCTTGATTCATTCATCAGTAGTGGGGCATCTTGGTTGTTTCCTTAATTTGACTACTGTGAATAGCACTGCAATAAACATGGGTGTGCAGGTGCCTCTGGAGTAATGTGTCATATTCTTTGGGTATATCCCCAGGAGTGGAATTGCTGGATTATATGGCAGGTCTATGTTTAGATTTTTAAGAATTCTCCAAATTTTCTTCCAGAGTAGTTGAACCAGCTTGTGTTCCCCCCAGCAATGGACTAGGGTTCCTTTTTCCCCACATCCTTGCCAACACATGTTGTTGGTGGAGTTTTTGATGATGGCTATTCTAACAGGGGAGAGGTGGAATCTTAGTATGGTTTTGATTTGCATTTTCTTTATGGCTAGAGATGGTGAGCATTTTTTCATGTGCTTTTTGGCCATTTGAATTTCTTCTTTGGAGAAAGTTCTATTTAGTTCAGTTGCCCATTTCTTAATTGGTTCATTGATTTTAGGAGAGTTTAGTTTCTTAAGATCCCTGTATATTCTGGCAATCTGTTACTTGTCTGATGTATAGCTGTATTTTCTCCCACTGTGTGGATGACCTTTTCATTTTAGAGACCATTTCTTTTGTTGGGTAGAAGCTTTTTAAATTTATGAAGCTCCATTTGTCCATCCTTTCTCTTAGTTGCTGGGCTGCTAGGGTTCTATTGAGGAAGTCCTTGCCTACACCTGTTACTTCCAGAGTGTTTCCTGCTCCTTCCTATACTAACTTCAGAGTTTCAGGTCTGATATTAAGGTTCTTGATCCATTTTGACTTGCTACTCCTACAAGGTGATAGACATGGTTCTAGGTTCAGTTTCTTGTGGACAGATAACCACTTTTCCCAGCAACATTTGTTGAAGAGGCTGTCTTTTCTCCATCATATATTTTTGGCACCTTTGTCAAAAATGAGGTGGGTATAGTTTTGTGGATTCATTTCTGGGTCCTCTATTCTGTTCCACTGGCATTCATGTCTGTTTTAGTGCCAGTATCTTGCTGTTTTTATTGCTATTGCGTTGTAATATAATTTGAAGTCAGGTATCGTGATACTTCCAGCATTGCTCTTTTTACTGAGTATTGCCTTGACTATTTGTGGTCTCTTGTGCTTCCAAATGAACTTTAGGGTAAATTTTTCAATCTCTGATGAATGTCTTTGGAATTTTGATGGGAATTTCATTAAACATGTAGATTGCTTTTGGTAGTATAGCCATTTTTACTGTGTTGATTCTACCAATTCACGAGCATGGGAGATCTTTCCATTTTCTGTACTCTTCATCAATCTGTTTTCTACTTCCTTCAGCACTGAAGAATGTACTAGGCAGAACATAGATTTCTCTTACACACATATCAAAATTGAAATCCCATCCTTGGATCTGAACTCTTGAGTTACTGCACTCTGAGCCAGTGAAAAGAAGAGGACATTGGAATGTGGGGATGTAAAATTGAAGGGTTTGGAGCACATATCCAGAAGTGTGTAAATCAATGTATAAGAGAGAAACCTATTCATTCATGTGTTTTTAAGCTCTATTCACAAGAGCCAAAATATGTGATCAATTCAGGTACCCGATAACCAATAAATGGGTAAAGAAAATATGGTAATCACATTTGTACCATGAAATATTACTCAGCCATAGGAAAAATGTAATTATGTCATTTGCAGGGAAATGGATAGAAATATAGACATGTTCAACACGATAAATAAAATTCAAAATCCAAGTTTCAGAAGTTCTTACCTATTTGTGGACCTAAATATGAAATGATGATGATGATGATGATGATGATAGTGTGACATGAATGTAAAACAGGACAGTTTGTGGAAAGGAAGTTGGGGTGTGAAGAAAATTGAAGTGTGCTACAGACAGACAGACACACACACACACACACACACACACACACACATACACAGGAAAACATCATAATGAAACCAAACACTGTTTGAAAAAGTGGGGAATTGGGAAGTTGTCATGGAAATATAATGGAGGGGGTGAACTTCTTAACTTGCTCAATTAACACTTCACAAATATATGGAATTATTGCAATGATACCCATTCATATTATGAAAGCATGCTAATAAGTAAAATAAAATAAAATTTAAAAAATGAAGGACTCAAGAAGTAAACTCAGATGATAGGACCATTATTACATTTGTCCTCAATTATTCTCCATGTAAAGAAATGCAAGGAACCATATTTATAGGGATAGCTCTCCGTGTGAACCACTGGTCACCTGTCTGTTTAGATAATATGTCCCTTTGGTGCTTGATTGTGTGTTTGAGGATATTATGAGGGCTTTGTTCTTTTATATATGGCTCCAATGTGGGTTGAGTGGAACTCCCCCATCTTCTGTTGTGCTGCTTAGCACATGGTGTTAGGGATTGCTGAATGCTTTGCAATACAAAAATCCAGTATTTTTGTGTTTCAAATGGCCATTGACCAGCATTACAGCTATTTGCCCCATCACCCAAGCTCCCTATCTATTTTTTACATACAATACCTTGTAAAGTGCCTTCTGTATGGGCTCATCATATTACAATAACTGCAATTCTCCTTCTCATGATGGAGTCCACTGTATTGTTTATGAAACAATGTTACATAGCTAAACCAAGGCACACCCTATGGCCTGTTCCATAAAATATGCAAATAACTCATAGGTAAGACACATTGGTGGAGAAGGATTTATATTTCATATTTTATGCTGGGTTTATCAGAGTGGAAAAATATAAATATTGTAAGAGGACAGAATTGTAGTAGAAGTCCCAGGTAATATGTGGGTGCACAACAATTGTTTGACAAGTATTCACAGTTGTAGTTCAACAAATTCAGTATCATATTTCACTTGTGCAAACTAGTTTTTTTCTTTAAATGGAAACTTTTACTGCTTTTTGTGAACTCTCAATTTCTTCCCCCTTCAAATGCTAGGTGGCATTATTCAAAGACACATTGTGAGTGATAAAGCATCAAAATTACAAACACACTGTGAACAAACAGGCAAGAACTACACATGTAAATTTTAAATTTTATTAATTTTGTCAAATTGCTTGCCAAATAAACACAACCAGAGCTGATATCAGATTACCCTGCTGTAGAGCTGACTAATGACACTTTTAATATCCTTGTTCCTCAGGCTGTAGATGAAAGGATTCAGCATAGGAATGACCACTGTGTACATCACTGAGGCCACTGAATTATTTCTGTGAGAATGTGGTCCAACTGAACCAACATATACTCCAAGGTAAGTTCCATAAAACAGACCAACAACTGACAAGTGAGACCCACAGATGGAAAAGGCTTTATACATCCCACCTAATGATGGGATTCTTAAAATGGAGGAAATAATTTTGTAGTATGAGAAAAGGACTCCTGAGAGGGGTAATAAACCATATATGATGCCAACAAAATACATGAACATGTTATTGGAAAAGGTGTTTGAACAAGAAAGACTAAGGATTTGAGTAGGATCACAATAGAAATTGGAAATTTCTACATCTTTAAGTTTGGTAATTTGTATTGCAATCAAATTGTGCATCAGGGCTTCCAAAATACTGACTGAAAGTGATGTCAAAACTAAGAAAACACAAAGGTGAGGGTTCATAATGACTGAATAATGTAGATGGTGACATATGGCCATATACTGGTCGTAGGCCATCACGTTCGGAAGCATATCTTCCATACATACAAAAATCAGATAAAAAGACATCTGTGTCAGGCAGCCCACATAGGAGATTACTCCATTCTGAGTTAGAATATCCACAATCATCTTGGGGACAGTAGTTGAGATTGAACTGACATTAGCCAATGACAGATTGGAGAGGAAGAAGTACATTGGAATATGGAGATGGGAATCAGAGCTGACAGCCAGAATCATGAGCAGATTCCCAAGTAGTGTCAATAGGTACATGGACAAAAATAGTCCAAAAAGGGCAGGCTGCTGTTCTGGGTCATCTAAGAGTCCAATGAGATGGAATTCTGAGGTATTTGTTAGATTTTCTTCTTCTAAGTTGGAAGGACACCTATGAAATAGAAAAGTGAATGATAAATGTGAAACACATAGCCAGGGACAAAGTCCTCTGTCTCATTATTTCTCCCAGGCTCTTATCAATCATCTGGATTATGGGGATCATCTTCCCGAAGAAATTTGGGTTGCACATGAGCACAATGTTGCTGTATTTATATACATTTAATTGAATTTTCACAAGTTGAATTCCATACACCTTCACCAATATTTCACATCAGAGAAACAGAATCTTCATAGCTTCTTTTCCTAATTGTTTTGGATTATTCTATATACACCTACTTGGGACTCTGTATGAACAGTATTATAAAATCAAAAATATTAGAGAAAACAAATTCATGTTTACTGTTAAACAGCCTAATCATCAGAGATGAAAGGATATGAAATATCATTCTCATAAGAATAAAAGTAACTCTCTCAAAGAAAAATAATGATGCAAACAAAGACAATGGTGCAAATTCCTTTGAAGTACAATGTGCTTTGAACACATTAGGAGCCAGAACTACAAAACCTGAGAGTAAATTAAAACCTAGAGTTTATAATTGGATCCTATTTTCTACTCATATTTCAACCAAGCATCCATCATTCCTAAGACTATTTCCCTCTTTCAAGATTTTAACTACTCAATGAAATACTATCTATCTTTTAAAACTTTTTCAGCAGTCTGCTTCCAGTAGCTCACACCTGTCATCTTAGCTACTTTGGAGGCAGAGATCAGGAGGGTCCAGTTCAAAGCAAGCCCAGGCAAATAATTCAAAAGAGCCTATATTGAAAACACCAAATACAAAAAAGTGCTGGCAGAGTGTTTCAAGTGTTAGAGTGGTTGCATTGCATGCATGAGTTCCTGAGTTCAAACCTTAGTACTGCAAAAAACAGCAACAAAAAAACCATAACTTCACTCAGCATATTACTCCAGTGCTTGTTTTAAAAAACTACAATTTGAGAATTATGGTTCAGTTAAGTAAACAAAATCAATGATATCAGGTCAGATATATGTCATTAGTGCATATTAATGAAACACATTTAAATTTTTATGAAATTTTACCAACTCTATAAAAAATCTCTGATGGACAAAACAACTCTGCTTAACTACAGTTAATGCTAACAGTGCTTCATTGTTTCTCTAATTGTAAGCACTTTCATTTCCAGTTGAAAATTTTATAACCAAAGAAGTCCCCAGTCTTAGCTTTTAGACTGAGCCTCTTTATAAGAAACTAAGACATTTTTACATAAATCGTTCTGATATATGAACTACAATTCCTTACTTCAGGTATGTGAGTGGAAATTGGGTCATTTTTCAGGGTGTCATTATACTTTAAGTAAGATAAAACGTGAAAATGGAAAGTAACAATGGAACTACAGAACTACACATTAATGTGCTCCTCATTTGGGAAATGGGGATAACAATTATCTGACTTACAGGATTGTAACAAAAGTTTTGTCCAAATATTATTCAATTGCTTAATTTGTATTTGTTGATCTCATTCATGATTATATTCACCTTTGTACATGTTAAAATATTTGTATAACAGAATACCTGCATGCAAAGTTAGTGGTGATGAAATGGGTCATTTTAATGGCAATGACAGTAGTGGGAAGTGGGGGGTTAAAAGAGAGTAAAGGAGGGTAACTATTATTGGTATACTTTCTATAAATGTATGAACATGGAACATTGAAACCTTCTGAAATCAGAAAAAGAATGCGTAGGAGGGAGAATAATGCAGGGGATGAACAATTTGGGATACAAACATGTGTGGCTGGAAATGTTACAGTGAAACTCCTTGTATAACTATCATAAATTGGAAAAATGTACTTGCAATAACAAAAGCAAGGTAAAACATTTCCTGTCTGAGGGTGGGTATCATAAGGAGGGGGGAGGGCATAAGGAAAAATTGAAGGAGGACAAATGTGGTAGAAGTATTATATATTCATTTATGAAAATACAGCAATGAAACCTTTCACATTGTTCTAAAAAGTGGGAGAGGAGAGATAAAGGAGAAAGATGGAGGGGTGAATCCACTGAAGATATATTGCAAGCACATATATAAAGGTCACAATGACCCCCCTTACAACTAAAATATGCTAATAAAAAAGAGAAAAATTCTTGATGGTATTTTATAAACCAGAGTTGAGAATCACTGCTTTAGAACATGTCCTGACTTTGAGAAATAGTGCATTATAATTACAAGTTATTATTTTTAACAAAACTGAACACCATTTTTAACATAAAAATTTGGATATAATTTATAATATATAATGAAGTTTTAAAAAGTAGAATAATAATAGTAATTATTATAGAAGTTGAAATTTGATCAAAGTCCATTACATTCTTTATATAACTAGCACAACAAAACCTTTTGTAATTGATATTTACTTATAAAATTTAAAAATAATCTCAATTATCACCAGTGAAATTCAAGTTATTAGTATCACACTATGATTTTATTCTTGTGCATATTACATCCCCCAAAGGCTGTGTTGTCATAACTGAAGAATAGATTTTTACTGACAATACCCACATGAAGATGGATTTGTGCATCAATAAAGAATTTCTTACGATCTTAGACAAAATTTACCAAAAGATCCTCCAAGTACTACAGAACACAACTGTTATTGTTTTGAAACATACTAGTTTACCTCAGCAACAGTTTTTATATCTCTGTGAGCTATATCCATCCACTTTAAATACTTTTATTCATATCATTACCTAAGAGGGTGACAAGTATTTGTCTTGCAAATTTATAATGAAAATTCATTCAAAAATATTGTGCCTTTCTTCATTTCAAACAAGTGATATTCTCCATATAATATGTTATTATATAGAATTCAAATTTACCAAACATAATGCAAACTTACTTTTATTATTAATCAATAATTAATTTCCCAAGAAGTCAGTCATAATCATCTAACTCCTCTCATTCTTGAGATATGTCATGAAAATATGACTTCATTATATCTAGTAATAATGTGTTTATGTTAAAACAGCATGGTACTGGCACAAAAACAGACATGAAGACCAGTGGAACAGAATAGAGGACCCAGATATGAAGCTACACAACTACAACCAACTTATCTTTGAAAAGGAGCTAAAAATATACGATGGAGAAATAGCAGCCTCTTCAACAAAAACTGCTGGGAAAACTGGTTAGCAGTCTGCAAAAAACTGAAACTAGATCCATGTATATCACCCTATACAAAGATTAAATCAAAATGGATCAAGGATCTTAATATCAGACCCCAAACTCTTAAGTTGATACAGGAAAGAGTAGGAAATACTCTGGAGTTAGTAAGTATAGGTAAGAACTTTCTCAATGAAACCCCAGCAGCACAGCAACTAAGAGATAACATAGATAAATGGGAACTCATGAAGCTAAAAAGCTTCTGTTCATCAAAAGAAATGGTTTCTAAACTGAAGAGAACACCCACAAAGTGGGAGAAAATATTTGCCAACTATACATCAAACAAAGGACTGATAACCAGAATATATAGGGAACTTAAAAAACTAAATTCTCCCAAAATTAATGAACCAATAGAGAAATGGGCACGTGAACTAAACAGAACTTTCTCAAAAGAAGAAATTCAAATGGCCAGAAAACACATGAAAAAATGCTCACCATCTCTAGCAATAAAAGAAATGCAAATTAAAACCACACTAAGATTCCACCTCACCCCTGTTAGACTAGCCATCATCAGCAACACCAGCAACAACAGGTGTTGGTGAGGATGTGGGGAAAAAGGAACCCTCTTACACTGTTGGTGGGAATGTAAACTAGTACAACCACTCTGGAAAAAAATTTGGAGACTACTTAAAAAGCTAGACATCGATCTACCATTTGATCCAGTAATACCACTCTTGGGGATATACCCAAAAGACTGTTACTCCAGAGGCACCTGCACACCCATGTTTACTGTGGCACTATTCACAATAGCCAAGTTATGGAAACAGCCAAGATGCCCCACCACTGACGAATGGATTAAGAAAATGTAGTATCTATACACAATGGAATTCTATGCAGCCATGAAGAAGAACAAAATGTTATCATTCGCTAGTAAATGGATGGAATTGGAGAACATCATTCTGAGTGAGGTTAGCCTGGCCCAAAAGACCAAAAATCGTATGTTCTCCCTCATATGTGGACATCAGATCAAGGGTAAACACAACAAGGGGATTGGACTATGAGCACATGATAAAAGTGAGAGCACACAAAGGAGGGGTGAGGATAGGTAAGACACCTAAAAAATTAGCTAGCATTTGTTGCCCTCAACGCAGAGAAACTAAAGCAGATATCTTAAAAGCAACTGAGGCTAATAGGAAAAGGGGAACAGGTACTAGAGAAAAGGTTAGTTCAAGAAGAATTAACCTAGAAGGTAACACCCATGCACAGGAAATCAATGTGAGTCAATGCCCTGTATAGCTATCCTTACCTCAACCAGCAAAAACCCTTGTTCCTTCCTATTATTGCTTATATTCTCTCTACAACAAAATTAGAAATAAGGGCAAAATAGTTTCTGCTGGGTATTGGGGGGGATGGAGTGGGCGGACTGGGTGGTAAGGGAGGGGGTGGGGGCAGGGGGGAGAAATGAACCAAGCTTTGTATGCACATATGAATAATAAAAGAAAAAGGAAAAAAAATAATGTGTTTATGTTAACACACCAGTAACTTGTACCAGGACAGATATATTCATTCATCTCAACTTGAGGAGACAATACAATTGGATGAATGTCATAAATTCAACAAGGCTGCCCTTTGTCATTAACCTGCTATGATATGCAGATTACATGTAAATCTCTCCAACACTCTATGCTCATGCTACTTTATGGAAATATCTAAATGACAAGTGTATTGCCCAGGGGAAGTCTCAAATTTTGTAAATATCAATAGTGATTGCCTAAAACAATTTCTTAGTTGTGGAAGCAGCAAATTTGTTGGTGAACACAGTTGTCAAACCTCATTGCAATCTGCAATTGTGTGACTCTCACAATGTACAAAAATGAATTTAAGAGTGATTAAAGATCTTATATTAATCCAAAACCATGAAACTATTTGAGGAAAACAAGAAAAACATTTCAACATACAGGTATAGGAAAGGATATATTGAATGGATCCCCAACTTTTCAGAAAATAATAGCAAAGTTTGACAAATTGGACAGTTTCTGTAGAGCAACAGAGGGAAGAAATAGCTCGCAGAGTGAGAGAAAATATTTGTGTGATATTGATTTGAGGGGAGATTAATGTACAGAATATAAAAAAACTCAAAAATTGAACACCATAGATAGAAAATAAGGAAGTTAATAGGCAAGCAAGTGAACTGAATAAGTACTTTTCCAGTGAAGAACAAATAGCTAATAAATACATGGAAAAATTATTCGACATCCTTGACAGCACAGAAAGAAATCAAAAGTACAATGAGGGATTCATGAGGCAGTATACCTGTAATACCCACTATTGTCAGTGAAGGGTTATGGGTTTCAAAGTCTGAGCCTGTCTGGGTAAGAGTATGAGAAATTATCTAAAAATAAATTAAAACAAAACTGGAATAAAAATTGTTTTTGTTGTGGCTTATGGTAGACTTCTTGCCAAGAGAATGCTTGCCAATGAGGCCCCAAGGTCAAACTCCGTATTAGAAAATGCATGGAGAAAGACCTACCAAACCCCAGTCAGAACGGTTATCATCAGGAATATAAATATCAATAAAGTCTGGTGAGGATTTTGGAGAATGAACACTTCTAATTAATATAATATAACATAATAGTATATATATAATTACTAATTTATATAATAATAACAATTATTATTACATATTATGTAATAATTATAATTATTATTATATAATAATTCTTAAATAATAAAAATTAGTATTATTACTATATAATTATTATTAAATAATAATAATACTAATTATTATTATTGTTATATATAATATAAATTAGTACAGGGACTATAGAGATCAGTCTTAAGATTCTTCAAACTTAAACATAGAACTCTTATATCATGTAGGCATCCCAAGTACGTGTATATTCCCAAAAGAACCAGTCAACTTACAGAACATATAGCTTTATATCTACGTTTATCCAAGCAGTATTCACAATACTGAATTATGGAATTATCATTACTGTGCATCAATAGACAAGTACATGAATAAAGCGTTGTTTACATACACAGTGGAGCCTTTATCAGTCACTAAAAACAATGAACTTATGGGTTTTTTTCTGCAAATGCATGGCACTGGGAGGTCATCAAGTTAAGTAAAATAAGCCATCCCAAAAACCAAATTTTGCATGTTTTCACTTCTTGGTTGAATTTGTGGAAAAAATAAAAACAAGGTCATGAAAAAAGAGAGTGTACTACTAGGGAGTTGGAAGGTAAAGGAAAATGAATCAGGAGAAGGGAATAAGAGACAGAAATGAATGGGTGAATATAGTCAAGTACATTGTACAAATGCATGGAAATGTCAGAATGAAACTTCTTACTATGTACATAAATAAACACCAATAACATAGTATGAATATCTGAATTGTGTCTTAGCTCAAGACAAAAGTTTTCTTTGCCTCCTTACTTTAGTGCCAATAACTTGCTTTAATCCATGCAAATCTGGACTACATTAATGAGTAATAGTTATATGAATATTTGATCAAATTTTTTGTGAACTAGAAGCAAAAAGAAAAGATATTTTATCTTGTTTCAACTTCAGTTGGACATTCCTTAAGAGAATGAAAGTGCAGAGAGGAAAGCACCAAGTGTGTGAAACCACACTGATTTAGGAAACATTGTGTGATACAAAGAAGAATTCATTCAATAATTAAACAGATTTTTCTCAGTGTTTCTGACTAAGTGTAAGATAATTTCTAGTCTGGGGAATGAGAGATGAAAGTGATTGTAATTTCTATCCAAATAGTCTTCATGTACTTAAATAAGGAAAAATATAATTTTGTTTTACAGAAACAAGAAAAAGGAATGTTCAGGTGACAGACTATCTTACTTGAGTTGAGTTAATTTTAACATTGTAATTACCAGTAAAATATCTTAATACCACTTTTCTCTAGTTTTATATTCCATCAATTTTTTCCAATAGGGAGCACCTATTACAGGCAAAGTTTTTACTCAGTGAAGTTGTCTCTGGTAGAAATTAGCTCAAATGTCAATGGTCAGATAATAACACACAACCAGCCTTACATCACAAAAACATTAACTAGAACTAACAAAAATCAATACTAAGTGGCTAGATTCTGCATCTGATACATTAAATTTAAATATTTTTTCCAAGTCTTTGAAAGCTTAAAGTACAGGACCAGAGGTCTTAACCTCAGGATCAACTCATATCTATTTTTAAACTGTGTCCAATTTCCCAGTCAAGATCTTAATTATTTTTCTTATTTGTATATGTGTAGGTTAAAAGGAAAGCTTATAGAAGGATGTATTAATCTACAAGACTATTCTGTATTGCTGCCAATAGACATATCTGTGCTTAATTGTCATGCTCTTTCTCTTTCTGTGATCTTTTGTCTGTGATCTATGGATATCCTTCCTATAGTCCATGAAGATGATGTCATGAACTACTATGTGCTGTGATATACTGGGAACTCCAACAGAAGAGAACAGAGTTAGAGTGGCAAGGAAGAGCTCTGGTTGTTTCATTTGTCAAAGAGACAACCTGCTAGGATTTTACTGGTATTGTCCTCTGTGTCTGTAATGAGACTGCCCAATATCTTCACTATTTTCTACCTAATAACCAACTGCAGGTTGCATGGTTTGCTTTTATTTTCCATAAAATGAAGGTAACATGATTACCTTTAACAACATAAACTGCATCTCTGAAGAAAGAAGACATAACAAAATGCACTGAAACCTGTTGCATAGTAAGGGGAGGGGATATTAAAGGATAGTAAAAGGGGGGTTAAACTGATTAAAATAAAACATATTCACAGGTGAAGTACCATGGCTAAATCCCTTTGAACATTCAACATGCACTTAAAATGACAGACAGGAATATAAAACAGATATTTTTAGGGGGTGGAAACTAGGAGGATGGAGAGAGTGAATGGAGAAGTTAAAGGTGTGTGAATATGGTCAATGTACTTCATATATTGGTATGAAAATAGAATAATGAAATCATTTTTAGTAGGGGGAGGTGGATGAGAGAGAATGATGGAAGGGTGAAACTAACCACGCTTTATTGACACCATATGTGGACATATGACAATGACCCCATTTCCAACTAATATAGGTTAATTAATAGGTTAAAATACAAACAAAAGTGCACATATATGTTGGAAAAATCTGCATAAAGAGCATTACTCCATGCCTGGAAATTAGGAAGTCATCAAAACCTTTCATGATGTATTTTCTTACTATCATCTTCCTCATTGTCGTCATGTTCCTAATCCTTGCAGAGGACTTAAGAAACAGATCATAAAGACCCATTTGCTTGCACTTGGTAGGATTTCTAAGGAAAGTGAAGCTGATGTGCATGGAAGTATATTTTCAATAATAGTATTTTTCACTCTACTGAAAACCAAAAATTCAAACTTCACAATTCTCATAAGTGATATGTTTTTCACTATCCTCCCATAAGACTACACTCAATATCAATTTTGTCTCCATGATGAAGGAATATTTACAAGTGTCCTTCATACTTACTGGCTTATTATACTTCTATTCTGGGCTTTGACCAAGGACAGCATATCCAAATACTCTTCCATACCTGAAGTCTGAAATTAAGGTTCTGTACTCAGGTTCAACATGAATACAGTATCAGGTATGGATTTTGTGTTGCAGGCAAACGTGGAGGAAGAGTCATGCATGGAAACAAATGCACTGGAGACATTAAACTGCAAGGTTTGAAGAACTGGCAGATTACTAACGTTTAAATGAACTTTGATGCTCAAAGCAAAGAGCTCATAATTATCCAAACTAGTTTACATTCTTGTTCTAAGACTCTAAGGACTTTCTAACATTAGTGGAAGAAACTAAAGTACACAATATATTTAGTAGGAAACTAAAGTCCACAATATATTTGAGACTCTACTCAGATGAAGGTCACGTGTAGTATTTACTAATTTCAATTCTTATCAATTTTAATTTGCATTTTAATGAAGGAAATATTTATCACAAATATTCAATTGCTAAGGAGTTGAAACTAACAGGCTTCTCAGAGAAAAGAAGTTAACAAAAACTCAATTCCAGGTCCGAGGTTTGGCATCTGCTCACGTACCAGTTCCTCACAGTAATTTAAGAGAACCCACTCCAAAACCAAGCTGACTCTCACTGCTAAATCCTCTAGAAAAGCTGGGCTTGAACACCATGGGCAGATCCTACCTCAAAATTCTCTGGTAGAGAGGGACACTATCAATGTCCACACAACTTAGCATACCAACATTAAGAAGAAGCAGGGACACAAGGGACAGCACCTGAATTAGCAATTGGAGGGAAGGGACAACAACACTCATTGAAGTCAGAGGAAATCAACCCCTCTGCATAATCAGGAAGAAATTTGGAAAATACTTATACATATGTATACGAATATGATTAAATGTATTTATACTGCTTTATTTTTTAAATGAAATTTTAAAAAATTTTCTCTTTGTCTTATTTTTATTAATCTTCTTTTCCATTCTGTTGAAATTTTAATTTGCCTCATCCTCTCTTATTTCACTTTCTTTACTCTACTCTGAGGTTTTCACTTTACTTCTTTTCTTTCTTCCTTCCCTCTTTTTCATCATCATCTCTTTCTCCTCCCCCAAAAACTATCCCCCTATCTCCACCACTCTATCCATTCACTGAGTTGTCTATTATGCCAACTTTACAGATTGCCTCCATCTTTCCCATCCCTTTACAAACCCTGACAATAATACCCCTCCCCATAATTACTGATTTACAACTTTACACTTATTAGGGCCTTATTAGACCAAAGCTCCTGTATCTCATATATTTTCTCCCCCTGAGGCAAACTCCTACCTTGTCTCCTCTTCTCAAACCATCATTTTAGTTACCTAAGTATTAATATCTATGTAAACAACTGTTACCTACAAAATACTCACTGATTACAGATAACATCCTCAGGGGTTTTATATGCTGTGCAAACAACTGGTTCAGCATTGAATCCATGAATTTGTTATTGCTAAGTTATTCCTCCAGGTTAGTGAACAGGAGTGTTACAACCACCTACCTAACAAATACAAAATCCAGAGCATAGAAATTAAGTTAAGGGAAAAATAATAGATGATTAGAATACCCAACCAACTATTAACAACATGTGAGCAAATCTGAAAATAGAAATGGGGAATAAAAGAAGACAAGGGAATCTGACTCCACAAAAGGGTACAAACCACAAAATAAAGATGTGGTGGACAGTGAGAGGATTTAATCCTAGGTGGCTGAGGTTAGAAGAATGATGATTAAAATGTTTAATGAACTTAAAGTGGAGCATAAAGAGAACAAACAAAAGCGAATCAAGCGAATATCAAGTGAATCACATGATATTGTGGACAAAAAATGGAGAAGATACAGAAAGAACAAAATGAAGTCAATTAGGATTTCATTAAACTGAATTGAAACCAAGGAAATCAGTAAAATACAGGTAAATGAAATAAAGAAGGCATCACAAAATGTGAACGAGTTGCTTAACAAGGATATAGAAAGTATCAGGAAAAGGAATCAAACAGATGCCCTAGAAATAAAAAGTTCCTTAAAAGTTAAATTAAAAAAGCCACTCTTTTAGACTCAAATTAGTGGAAGACAGAATTTCAGGGCTCAAAGACAAAAGATATATTAAAGAAAGAAATGGAAAAATACTAGAAAAAGTGAAGTGCTGCAGAAGTAATAAGTAAGAACACTGTGACTCCATTAAAAGACCAAACCTGTAAATCATGGACATTGAAGAGGGAGAAGAGTTGCAAGCCAAAGGTATAGGTAAAATGTTTAACAAAATAATAACATAAACATTCCGAAATTGCAAGAAAGTGATGCCTATCCAGTACAGGAAGCCTCAAGTTCACCAAAAAAGATATTGATAGGAACCACTCCATAACATATGATAGTTAAAATAATTCATACAGAGAACAAGGAATAAATGTTGAAGGCCATAAAAGAGAAAATTCAAATAACATATAAAGGTAAACCCATAAAAATTATAGCAGATTTCACAACAGAAACCTTAAAAGCAAGAATGGAATGGAGTAGGTGATTTGAGCACAGAAAAAAAATAGTATCAATTCTAGGATACCCTATCCAGCAAAGGTATCATTTAAAATTGAAGGAAAAATAAAAAATTTCCATGATCAGCAGAAAATAAAACAAGACATGATCATTAAGCCAGCATTCTGAAAGATTCTGAAAGGAATCCCACACACAGAAAATGAAAATACACATAGTGATAAAAGGATGGGAGTTATTAAATCTCAAGAGAAGGGCAGACAAGTAATTAGGGAGTAGCCTAGAATTAGTTGCAAAATCACTAGTCTTTAAACAATAAAAACAACTAGATGGCAGGAATCACTACATTGAACCAAGATGACATAAATCACCTAAAAAGATCCATTATAAGCAATGAAAATGAAGCAGCAAAAGTCTCCCAAAAAAGAAAAGTCTAGAACATGATAGACTCACTGTTATATTGTAACATACCTTTAAAAAACATGTAATACTAATAGTTTTCAAACTTTTTTGTGAAAAAGAAAGAAATGGAAAATTGCCAAACTCATTCTATAAAGCTAGTATTGCACTCATCCCCAAACCAGACAAGTATGCAACAAAATAAGAGAATTTCAGGCCATCTATCTCTTTAATGAATATAGATTCAAAAATCCTCAATAAAATACTGGCAAAATGAATTCAGCAACATAACAGAAAGATCATGAACAGTGATCATGTTGGTTTCATCCCAGGGGTGTAAGGATAGCTTAATATATACAAACCATTAAACTTAATACATCATATTAATGAAAGCAAAGACAGAGACCACATTATAATCTCAATAGAAGCAGAAAAGCCTTTGACAAAATTTAACATTCTTTTCTGATAAAGACCCTGAAGAAACTAGCAATAGAAGGAATGTACAACAATATAATAAAAGCTATATGTGTAAGCCTATAGCCAACCTCACACTAAGTAAGACAAATGAAAATCCTTTCCCTAAAGTCAGAATCAAGTTCACCACTGTTATTTCTCATAGTGTTTGAATTCTTAGCCAAAACAATAATGCAAAAGAAAGAAAAAAATTAACACAACTGACAATTCAACACATCCTATTATACTTATTTGTAGATATGATCCTCTAATTAAATGCTCCATAAAATAACCCTCTATCTGTGAAAAATTTCTGCAAACTGCAGAATACAAATAACATAAAATAACTTTTCTATATAATAAACAATCTGTGAATGAAAACATGGCTACTACATCAATAAGTATAAACTCAAAAAAAAAAACACCCAGGAATAACTAACTAAGGGAGTGAAATAGCCATGCAATGGAAGCTATAAAACTGAATAAAGAAGGTAAACAAGACACTAGAACATGAAAGGACTTCCCATATACATGAACTGGCCAAGTTAATTGGTGAAATGGAAATACTACAAAAATCACATGTAGATTCAATGCAATGCTCACAATAATTACAATATGATTCTTCAAAAAATAGAAAATATCAATCCTTAAATTCATGTACAATCACAAAAGTCTGCTAATAGTCACAGGATTCCAAAAGTTAAGTGAAATGCTGCAGGTATTACAAAATAAACTTAAAATGTACCAGACACCTTAATGATGTAAGACTTGATGATTTGAAAATAGTGCAGAAGAACATAAGTAAAACTCTGAGGATGTAAGCATCAGCAATTTTTAGTAGAATTTCAACAACTGAGGAAATATGAAGATACCTGAACAATGCAATCGCATGAAACTAAAAAACTTCTGCACACCAAAAGAAAACAGAATGAAAGGTCATGATACAGAATTAGAGAATATCTTTCTCAAGTATTCATTAAGAAGTTATTAATATCAAGAACATATGAACAGCACATAATGTAAAAACTGAATGAACAAATCAAAAATTCATAAGTGGGAAATGAATTAAACTGTTTTGAAAACAAGTACAAATGATCAGTAAACACATAAATAAATTTTCGGGATCCTTAGCCATAAAGGAAATGTAACACAAAAGAATATTGAGATTATATCTCATACAGAATGGCTATCATCAAGGACATTCAACAACAAATGCTCTTAAGGATGCAAGGAAAAAGGACCCTTACACTCTATTTGCCCAACATAAATTAGTGCATCCACCATGGAAATCAAAAATGTTTCCTGAAAAAACTAAAATTCTCACTACAATATTACTGTGTAATACCATTCCATTGCATATTTTGGGAGGGATGTAAATCAGCATTCAATACATATTCTTTCACACACATTTTTAACAACACTATTTGCAATATGCAAGGTATGGAATTAGTGTAATTGCCTGCTAAAAATTGAGTGTGATGTGTGTACACTATGGACCATTATTCTGCCACAAAGTAAAATGAAATTATGTTATTTGTAGGAAGATGGATGGAATCATAGATCATCAAGTTGAGCAAAATAAACCAGACTCAGAAAGATATATAATACATGTGTTTTCTCACATGTGGAATCTAGCTATAAAGAATTAGATGAATGTTAAATCTTAGGTTAGGAATCAGCAGGACTTAGGATCACATCAGCATACAATGATGGCTGTCAATAAGATTGAAGTATATTTTATCCATGTATGAGATTAGAATTATCAATCCCATGGAACAGTGTAAGAAAAGAAAGGGGAGTTATGAATGAGTAAAGAAGGCCACAATATAATCAAAGTATATTGTAAGCAAGCATGGAAATAGCATGTCATGAAATGTTTGGTAAAATTGTTATGTGCTAATAAAAATAGGCATAGAAAAATGTACTTCTCCATCTTCTCTAAGATACAAAAATTTGGACACTTATGTAAAGGAAAAACATACATGAAATGAAACAATCTCTCCCTCTCTCTCTCTCTCTCAAAACTAATATGTCTTTTCCAGAAAAAGAAAAAAACAGTAATTTCAGATATAATAAAGTTTGCTTGAATGTTATAAGGAGTAATCTTATAAATATAAAAATATCTAAATTTTATTTTGCTCTTTAAATTATATACTTCAGAAATTAATAATTGTTCCCATAGTTAGAAAGCATTCCCTATTTATTCTTCACTCAATGCTGTTGCCTCAAATGGAATCACTGTAGATGTCACTGCTGTGGCTCAGACATACTAATAGCAAATTCCGATGTCTGAGAAACAGTAAGTTTCAAACAGGTTTAAAAATTAAATTGTCATGTAATGGATTCAGTTTACTAAAATTCTTATTAATTCCAGCCAATAGAAAGTTTACATGAGAGGTCCAATAGTTTTAACTATAGGTACATCTCAGGTACATTTTAAAATTCTCTCCACTTCCCTGAGCAGGCATGAAGCCAAATGCTGACTTTACATCTTCTTGTAATATGCAGTGGGTTGATTGCATGGATGGTGGAGCTGTGCTAAGCTTCAAGGGTACAATGAACAAGGGGTCTCTTCCTGGTGTAAAAAAATGGACAGCTCTGGTTGGTTTGTTAAGAAGACCATTTCCCAGGTTTCTCCTGCAATGGTGCTATAATCAAAAAGATCAGTTCAGGCTTAGCTTCACTCACTGTGCCTGAAAATCTATAACAGGTTTCGTAATTGTAATGTGCTGTTTCAGAGACCTTAAATTAATAATAATGTAGGCAGTAGAATTAGGTGATGCACATGAAATGACACAAGCTACATAGAGCATCTTGCTCAGTGTTTGATTCATAGGTAGCTTTCTATGTGGGTTCATGATATTTGATAACCATAATCCTCATCCTCATGATGGAGCCCACTTCATTGTTTCTTAAAGAAGGTGATACAGATAAATCAAGGTACATTCTATGGCCTGCACATTCTATGACTTGTTGCATAAAATATTCAGAAAGTTCATAGGTTGAGAACTTATATTTCACAGTTTATATCTTATATTTTAAAACTTTTTATTCTCCTTCTTTATTATTATGCTGGAGGTACATTTTGACAGTTACAAAAGTTCTTACAATATGCCATAGGTGAATGATAGAGGGGGTGATTTCAACTATTTCACAGTTTATGATGGTATTACCAGACTGGAGAAGAAATACAAATATACTAAAAGGATAGGATCCCCAAAAGTGAAGACAACCTTACCTCATTCCAACAAAGTACTCAATGATGTTACTGATTAAGATGTTAAAACATGAATGATTAAGGACCTGAGATGGTCACAATAGGACTTGGCAACTGTCACCTCCTTTGAGTTGGTAAACTGTAAGAAAAATACATTGTGAGACTGGGGTCCAAGAGCTTAACTAGAAAGTCAGCAAACCTCAGAAACTATTGAGATCAGTGTGCATAATTACTAGGCAACGCAGGGGTTAAAAGATGTCTTAGCAAAGAATAGTCCATTAGAGTCAGAAGCATACTTCATATACTTCCAAAAAGGGAAAAAAGTAGAGTTATCTTCATTAGGTAGCCCTCATAGAAGATTACTCTTCTGTTAATTTGGACATGTAGAATTACCTTTGTGACTATGATGGAGATGAAACAGATGTCAGCCAATGACAGGTTGGAAGAGTAGCAAATACATGGTGTGGAGATAGTGATCATATCTGATGAGTGCCATGATGAGTGGAATCCTAAGCACTGTGACCAGTTACTGGACAGAGACAGTCAAATGAGATTGTGCTACAGTTCTGGACCATCTGACAAGACTAGAGGGAGTAATTGTGTGACCAATGTTAGATCATGTGTTTCTATGTTACTTAGATACCTTTTATTTAAGGAAGCAAATAATATCTGACACTGTAAATATGTTAAATTCACATATTCTCAGGTGAAGCATTCACACTTGAAATGCATAAAACTTTTAGCAATATTTCACAGTTGTTATTAAATCAATCTTCTTAAAAACATTGCACTATTACTTCCTGTGTTATTTATCTCCCAACACACAAATTTGCAGAGACTCCATGGAGACATGAAATACATCATATTCTTTGAATAACAGAGAGAAAAAGAAAACTTTTCTTCTTTAATCAAAATGATTTCCTTAAAATAAATTAAGAAATAGTGAAATATTCCTCACTTTACAAGGGTGGTACAAATTTCCTTGATTTTTAGAATATCTGTAGCTCACTGTAGCAGCTTGGTTCAGTTTGTGGCGCTCTACTTTAAAGCTGACACTTCTTAATCAGAAAATCTTGCAGTAAGCCCAGGATGTTTCCATCACTTGTTTTGGATTTCTAATTTTCACCCCTAGTGGATGTAAGTATTCAGTTAAATACTAGATGGCTGATACCATTAGCTTGGTGAACTTTAAACACTGATAAACGTAATTTAGTTAAGTCCAAATAATCTTAAAATATCAGTAGCAGCATATGTTCGTGCACTAATTCCAGCAATCATTAACACATAATGAAATGTTGAGAAATATTTTTGAAACTTATTATTTAATACTGGTTTATTTCTATCAAATGAGAAATTTTCTTGACCTTGTGATTGGTAGTTTGATTGTCTATTTTGCAGTATTCTGGTATTAATGCTTCATTTTCGTGGTCATAAACACTCTGATTTTACAGATGAGGACTTAAGTACCAGGGAAAATCCCACATCTCTGGTTTGGCTGGTATCTTCTTATGACTATTTAATAGATTTTCTTGTGAGACTTTCCTGAAACATGGACTGCAACTCTCATACTTGAGCTATCAGAAAGCAATTCCAATTCATTATTTTGTTTGAAATGGTAAGACTTAAAAGGGGCCACAATGCAAAACAGAAAATTTTTAAAAAAACAAAGTGATAGAAATAATATGAACAATCTGGGCAGGAAATAGATTAGAATTTTCTTTTTATAAGAAATATTTCCACAAAATCTTTTAAATTGAATATGTAGATATTTAAAATATATAAATATCATAGATTCAAACGTAACCAATTTCATCTGACATCTCCAAGTGAAGTTCATGTATGAGGCTTGAGAATGACTACAATAGAATATATATGTCATTTAGAAAATGGCCAAATAACATTACTTATTAAAATGAATAATGTAACTTGCCTATAGCAAATATGAAAGTATAATCATATTTACTTCAGAATTAAGATTTTCTAGATACCTCTTGGGTGTTCTATGAAATTAAAGTTCTCTGTATCTCTGAACAATTCTGTTCTACTGCTTATTCTCCCAACAAGGCAATTTTGATTAGAAATTTAGTAAGTAGACATTTTTCTTAAGAATGTACATAAAGAGTATATAATGTCATGAAGTAGTATAATAGACAATACCCATTACCACTGAAATGTGCTTGTTTGTATTCACAAGTGGTTTTGAGGTATTCTGCATAGTTTGCACATGTATTTTAAATGCCTTCACAGATATTCAGCATTACCTAAGAGACTGACATGAATAATTTGCTAATTTCTTACTATAACAATCTTTTTAAAATGATGTTGTTCTCTGCATATCACTTAAGGGAGCATCCCACTTAATATGTGGGCACACAATAATTGTTTGACAGGTATTCACATTTGTGGTTCCACACATTTGGTAACATTATTTCACTTGTGCAATGTAGTCCTCTATTGAGTAAGAAACTTTTCTCCATTTTTTAACACTTCATTATTCCTCCACTAAATGTGGGGAATCATTATTCTAAGAAACACTGGGAACAATAAAGCATTAACAATACAAACATAGAGTGAAAAAACAAGTAAGGACTACTATGCAGATTTCAAATTTTATTAATTTTCCCAAAATATTGGCCAAATAGACACCTAATGGGCTGATATCAGATGACTCTGCTGTGGAGTCAACTAATGGCAGTTTTAATGTCCGTGTTCCTCAGACTATAGATGAAGGGATTCAGCATAGGAATGACCACTGTGCACATCACTGAGGCCACTGAACTGTTTTGTGAGAATGTGATGCAACTGAACCAACATAAACTCTAAGACAAGTTCCATAAAACAGGCCAACAACTGACAGGTGAGACCAACAGGTGAATAAGGCTTTATGCTTCCCACCTGATGATGAGATCCTGAGAATGGAAGAAATAATTTTATAGTATGAGAAAAGGATTCCTGAAAGGGGTAATAAACCATATATGATGCCAACAAAATACATGAATATTTTAATCGTAAAGGTTTCAGAACAGGAAAGACTAAGTATTTGAGAAGGTTCACAGTAGAAATTAAAATTTTCCACACCTTTAAATTTGGAGATTTGTATTGCAATCAAATTGTATCCGGGATTCCAAAATACTGGCTGACAATGATGCCACAACTAAGAAGACACAGAGGCAAGGGTTCACAATGACTGAGTAATGCAGGGGGTGACATATGGCCATATACCTACCATAGGCCATCACACTGAGAAGAATATCATCCATACATCCAAAAATAAGAAAAAAAGACATCTGAGTCAGGCAACCACATAGGAGATGTCTCTGCTCTGAACTATAATATCCACAATCATCTTGGGGACAGTGGTAGAGATTGAGCCAATGACAGTCAAGGACAGATTGGAGAGGAAGAAGTACATGGGAGTGTGGAGGTGGGAATCAGAGCCCACAACCAGGATGATGAGCAGGTTCCCAAGTACTGTGATTGGATGCATGGACAGGGACATGTATTAGCTTTTCTTCTTCTAAGTTCGCATGACACCTTTGAAATAGAAAAGTGCGTGGAACAATTGAAGCACATAACCAGGCATAAAGTCTTCTTTCTCACCAATTTTCCAGGCTCAGCTTAATCTCCTGGGTTCCAAGGATCATCCTGCCACAAAAATTTCAACTACAGATGTGCACAACTGTATGTGTATGTATATATATTTATATAGTGGCTTTAGTCCACCCTATACCTGTCAATGTTTTAAACATATTGAAACAGTAAAAAATACATTTAAGTTTTATAGAGTTTTTACCGAACCCATAAATCTCTGACAGAGAAAACAACACTGCTTATCTCTTTTTAAGTGTACTATGATGAACTGTTGACAGGGTTTACCACTTTTTCTGATTATAAGCCCTTTCATTTCCAGTTGAAAATTTTACAACCAAATAAGCCCTCAATATCACATTTTTGTCTCAGCCTGTTTATGAGGAATTAATAAATTTTACATAAATCTTTTTGATGCATGAACTACAATTCCTTACTAAGGAAATGTGAGTACATATTGGATTATTTTTCAGGGTATCATGTAATGTGAGATAAAAAATAAAAATGGAAATCATGAGACCTACTGTAAATATACATTGAAGTGTTCCTCATTTGGGAAGCAGGCATGACAATTACCTAATTTATAGGATTGTAATAATACTTTTGTCCAAATATTATTACATTGCTTACTTCAGGGTTGTCAATGTCAATCATGAATATATTCACCTTTGTAATTGTTAAAATATCTGGATAATGGAATTTCTGCACATAACGTTATTAGTGGTAAAAACAGTTCATTTTAAAGGGGAGGACACTAGTTGGAGGATTGAGTAAAGAAGAGTAAAGGAGGGCTAAAATGTTTGCTTTACTTTCTATGGAAGTATGAACATGGATCATTGAAACCTTCTGAATCACTTTAAGAAGGGGAATGAGTAAGAGGGAGAATAATGGGGGGGGTATGAGGAACAAAATGTGCATACATTGAAGTGTTACATTTACCCACCTTGTGTAACTATCATATGTTAGCAAAGTTTTTTTTTTTTTACTGAGGGTCAGGAAGGTAAAAAATTTCATTTTAGTAAGTACCAGAGGGAGGGTGTGGACAGGGAATGACTGTGGGGGGTCAAATACAGTGAATGTATTGTGTATTCATTTATAAAATTGGAACCGTGAAACCTGCTGAAACAGTTCTAAGAAGACAGGGAGAGAGATAAAGGAGAAGGATGGAGGGGGAGAATGTAATTAAGATATATTGTAACTACCTATGTAAATATCACAAGACTCCTGTTTCCAACTAAAATATGCTATTAAAGAAGGAAAAAAATAAAGTCCTTTTTTCCTTTATTGTTGTGCTGGCTTGGTATATTGTGGCATTTACAAAATATTTACAATGTATCAAATATATCAGACTTGTATTCACCCCTTTCACTGTTATCCTTTATCCCCATTTCCCTCTATTCTTGGAAGATACATTTTTGCATTTATATGCAGGTGTACAAATGTTTGTACCTGTTCTCCTACTAACCCCTTTTCTTTGCCACCTCTCCCTTTCTCAACCAATGCTCCCCACCCCCACTGGGCAGGACCTATTCTGCTCTCCTGTTCTCTGCTTTTGTAGAAGGAAAAAGAGAAAAGATAAAATGAAAAACATGACATTTCTGCTTGTTTGAGATAAAGGTAGCTACACAGGGAATTTCCTACTGATATTTCTATGCATATATGTATTATAAATTCAATTGATTTATCTTCTTTAATTTTCTTCATCCTACCTTAGTCCCTTGAAATCTTAAAAACAGTGTTCTTGACAGCATTTTATAAACCAGACTTGAGAAGCAAGGTCTTAGAATGTTTCTTACCATTGAGACCTACTGAATTACAATTACAAGTTATTTTTTAAAAAATTGATTGCCAATTTTAATGTAAGTATTGATGTGTTTCATAGTATTAATGAAGACTTTAAAAAGTAGATTAACAAATAGTCATAGGGGGTGAATTTGATCAAAGTCCACTATATTCTTCATGGAAATAGCACAATGAAAGCTCCTCATGTAATTATATATGCTAATAAAATTATTGAAAATATTTCAATTATTACCTGTGAAATTCAAGTAATTCATATGCTCTCCATGATTTCATTTTTGTGCACATAATCTCCCAAGACAACTATGGTCAGAAATTTGATGGATAGATTTTATTGACAACACCCATATGTGTATGGATTTGTATATGCACGAAGAATATCTTAAAGACATTCCCAAAAAGTACCAACAGATCATCTAAGTACTATACAACACAATACCTATTGTCCTAAAATACAGTACTTTAAATCAGCAAGAACTATGTAGAGTATATCTATCTACTTAAAATTCTTTTGTCATATCATTACCTGAGAGAGAGACAAGAATTTAATTTGCAAGTTTATTATGAAAATTCTTTGAAAAATATTGTGCCTTTCTTCATTTCACACAAGTAAGATGTTTCTATGTAATACACTAATGTCAAATAAACCTGTTTTCCAACACATAATGCATACTCACATTTATTATAAATCATCTACATTTTATTTCCCTATGAAATGCAATCTTTAACATATATCTCCTTATTCTTGAGATATGTCCTGAAAAAATGCCTGCATCGTGTGCAATAGTAATACAATAATCTCACCTTTACCAGGAAGAATATATCCATTTGTGTCAACTGGAAGGGGCAGTGTCCTTAGTTGGTTGTCATAAGTTCAACATGGGCTGTTCTTTGTCATTAACCTGCTATGATATGCAGATTGCATGTACATCATCCCACCTCTGTATGCTCATGCCATTTGTGAAAATAGGTAAAATTATACCTACTACATAACATGTGTAGTGCTCAGGAAAAGCCCAGAACATTATAAATATTGTTAGTGCTTGTCTTAAAGAAATTCTTCATTGCAGAAACAGAAACTTTTTGATAAAAACACTTGTCAAACTTCACTGTTGTCTTCAATTGAGAGAGTGAAGAAATAGCTCAGAGAATGGAAGAAAGTTTTGTAGATATTGATTTTATGGGGATTAATGTGGTGACTCTATGAACAACTCAAAAAATTTAACACTAAAAACAGTTAATAATCCAGTCTTTTCTGTTTATTAACAGACAAGACAATTTAACAGACACTTTATCATCACCTTTTTTTTTCAATACTGGGGTTTGAACTTAGTTCCTAGCACTCACTAGTCTGGTGCCCTATTGCTTGAGCCACAACCCCTAACAGACACTTACAAATGAAAAACAACAAATGGCCAATAAATACATGAAAGAAATATTCAACATCCTTACAGAGCACAGTATTACAAATCAAAATGAAATATATATATAAAACGTGTTATATAACATATATAATATATATTATATAACATATAATATAATACATATTATATCATATAATATAATACATATTATATGATATAATATAATACATACTATATAATATATAATATAATACATATACTATATATACTATATATATAATGTTATGTATACAACTATATATAAACATCTAAAAAAATAAACTCCAAAAGTACTTACTAATCCAGTCAATAAATAGAGAAGTGTACTAAACAGACATTTTCAAATGGAAAAGAACAAATGGCCTTACTGGGCATTTGAAAAAAAATATTAAACATCCTTAGAAAGCACAGTACTAGAAATCACAATTACATTGAAGCCTGCACATGGCAGTGCATTCTTGTAATTCCTGCTATGAACAAAAGAAAGTTTGGGATTTTAAAGTCTGAGTCTGGTCTGGGCAAAAGTATGAGACCCCATATGATAAATGAGCTAAAGGAAACTAAATTAAAAGGGGTCTTTGGTAGTGTGTTTGTCAAACATGAGGCCATGAGATCAAAACCCAGTTTTGAAAAATAACTACATCAAGAAGAACACACTTTATGTTTATGGATATTATCAAGAATATAAATTTCAATAAATTTTGATGAGGATGTGTGGACAGAGGAACTCTTATTGCCAGCTATGGGAGATATAAATTAATTCAGCCAATATGGAGAGCAGAATGATGGTTCCTCAAATTTAAAAGTAGAGCTTCCACAAGATTCAGCCATACACCCCAAAAAACCAGTCAGCTTACAGCAGAAATAGCTGTATATCCATGTTCATTGCACCAGTATTCAAAATACTGAATTATGAAATCATCCTAAGTGCCCATTAATTGACAAAGAAATGAAGCAAAGGCTGTGTAAATACATAGTGAAGTGTCCATCAGCCATCTTGAATTTATGGATTTTTTTCTGCAAATGCCTGACACTGAGAAGTCATCATGTCAAGGAAAATAAGCCAGCCCCACAAAGACAAGTATTGCATATTTTCTCTCATTGGATAAAACAAGTCTATGAAAATAGAGACTAGACTACTTGGCAGTAGAAAGGTAAAGGAAAAATTAGGAGTGGAGAATAAGAGAAAAAAATGAAGGGGTGAATATGACCAAAGTACATTGCAAGCATGCATAGAAATGTCATAATGAAATTCCTTGTATGTACAATTAATAAGCACAATAAAATCCTGTGAATGTCTGAAATGTGTCTTAGCTCAAAACATAAGTTTTTTCTGCCTCCTTAACTTTGTGCCAGTAACTTTCTTTAACTCATGCAAATCTAGATTATATTTATGAATAATACGTACAGGAATATATGTTCAAATAATGTAAATAATATAAACACAAACAAGAACTATTTTATCTTGTCTCTACTTTAGTTGGACACTCCCTAAAAGAATGAAAGTGCAGACAGGAAAGTATCAAGTGTGGGAAACCACATTGATTTGGGCAACATTGCAAGGAAGGATTTATTTAATAATTAAGCACATTTCTTAAATGTTTCCAACTCGGGGTCAGATAAGTTCTAGTCTGACGATTCTGTGATGAAGTGAGTAAGCTATTTCTCTTAAAATATATAGCATACACTTAAATAGGGAAAAATAAAAAATTATTTTACACAAATAGTAAAATGTAATTTGGGGCACAGAATATTTTTGTGAATTGCATAAATTTAACACTATAGTTATCAACAAAAATATCTAAATATCACTTTCCATAGCTTTATATTCCATCCAACTTCATTCCTGAATGGAGCACCCATTAAATGTTTAATCTGTACTCAGTGAAGTTGTCTCTGGTAGAAATTAATTTAAATGTCAATGGTCAGATAGTAACAACCTGTCCTACCTCACAGAAATACTAAGTAGAGCTGAAGAGATTCAATAATACATTGCCAAATTCTGCATCTGCTGCATAAAACTTTCTTATTTAGTCCAACACACAGAAACTTTAAAGCAGAGGACTAGAGGCTTTAACCACAGCTACATCTGAGTTCTATTTTCAAACTCTATCCATACTCCTCATCAAGAGCTTACATATTTGTCTTTCTTTAGACATGTGTAGGTAAGTAAAAACTTGTAGACAGATGTGTAAATCCACAAGAATATCATGTATGGATGGCAAGAGAGATCTGTTCTTAGTTATCATGTTCCTTGTCTGTCTGTGATCTTTACCTGTGCAGTACATTTATCCTTCCTATAGTCCCTGCAGTGATATCTTACACTCCTCTCTTCTGTGATCTACCAGGAACCTCCAAAAGAAGAGGCAATTATTAGAGTGGCAATGAAGGGATGTGGTTGTTTCCATTGTAGAGGAGACACCCTGCTGGGATTTTACTGGCATGATACACTGTGTCTGAAATAAGACATCCCATGGCTTCACACTTTTCTACCTAATAACCACCTAAGGGTTGGATGGTTTGCTTTTATAATCCATAAGATAAAAAATAATATAATCATTTTAACAACATGAATTCCATCTGTGTAGGAAGAATGAATAACAAAAAGCACTGAAACCTGTTATATAACAAGGGGTAGGAGAAATGGTAGGGATAGTAACAGAAAGAGTTAATCTGATTAAAATAAAATATATTCACAGGCAAAGTACCATGGCTAAATCCCACTGAGCACTCAATATGCACTTAAAATGAAGGACAAAAATGTAAAACAGGTCCTTTTAAGGGTGGATATTAGGGAGATGGAGAGAGGGTGAGTGGAGAACTTAAAGGTAGGTGAATATGGTCAATGTATTTATATATTTATATGTACGGGAAGGTGGATGAGAGAGAATGAAATAAGGGTAAATCTAACCAAGCTTCATTGTAAGCATAAGTAGAAATATGACAATGAAACCCTAACTTATATATATATATGCAACTTATTTTTGAGAAGTTTAAACCACACACACAAAAATAAGCACATACGTTGAAAAGTGCTGCATAAAGAGCACCACACCATGCTTGGAACTTAGGAAGTCATGAAATCAGTTCATTATGAATTTGTTCACTGTCATCCTTCTCCTGTTTGTCACAATGTTCCTAATACTTGCAGAGGACTTAGGGAACAGTTTAGAAAGACCCACTTGCATTTATTTGTTGGTGTGATGTCTATGGAAAGTAGAAATGATGTGCATGGAAGTAAACATTTTCAATAAGACTTTTGTTACTCTATTTACAATCAAAAATATGAATTTTGCTATTCTCATAAAGGATTTTTTTTCAGTATCTTCCCATAAGACTACACAGAATATCATTTTTGTCCCCACGATGAAGAGATAATTCCAAGTGTTTTTCACACATACATGTGCTCCATATGCACTTATTGGCTTATGGTTGTCCTCTTCTGGGCTTTGACAAAGGGGAGTAGTTTCAAAGACTCTCCCATACTTGACCTGTACTCGGGTTTCATATATTTCTAGTGTTAGCTAGGCATTTCCTGATGCAGGCAACCATGAAGGAAGAGACATGCATGGAAACAAATATACTGGAGACATAAAACTACAAGGCTGGAAGTTCTGGCAAATTACTGACTTTTGCATGACCTTGGAGACTCAAAGCACAGAGCTCATAATTGTCCACACTATTTCACATTCTTGGATCAAGATTTTTAAGTACCTTCTGACATTAATGGAGGAAAGAGGTTAGAAAACATATGTCCACCATGTGTCTGAGGTTCTATTCAATCTAAGCTTATGTGTACTCTTCACTAATTTGTATATGAATTATTTTTAAATTTTAATCTTAATGGGGGAAGTGTTCATCACAAATCTTTTATTCTTTTAACCACCTATGTACAGAGTTGAGTAATGTACATTACAGTCACATTGTTCTGCAAAGAATGAAAATATACACTTTCAGAAATTTTTCCTCAGGATTTCCTAGGAAATGATACTCTCTGATAGGTCATGTTTAAGAAGTACAGATCTAAAGAACTGTGAGGCCTGAAGTTCAGGATATTCACATCCTTTGTGGTGTGAAAAAGTAAGGAAATGGGTCATTGCAGCTCTCTTTGTAGCTGCTTAACCACACAAGCTGTGTTATTTTTCTCTGTTGTTTCTGTGTGGTAGGTGTTCAGTAATATCTCTTCACATGCTCCCTATCTGCGCATACTTGGGGTTTGGTTGTCAGCTTGATGTTTTTGTCCCTGTTGTTCTGTATATTGAAGTACACACCTGAGTTTGAGATGGATTAAGTCTTGCATGGCATAGGTGTAATTTCTGTCCACTGGAGTGTGGTTACATCTCAGCAATAAAGCACAACTTTCAAAGGACAAATCAATAAACATTATCACCAACAATTTAAAAGTAAACCACATGAAGATACAAAATAACAATGTCTAAAACACTAACTGCCATGCAGAAGAAATAGAAGAAAAAATTTGTGAAAGTAAAAGTGATACAAATAAAGAAAAAAAGAAAATGAGAAAAAAGAGAGAACACATGCAAGATAATTATGTAAGCAATAGTTAAAATTTTAAAAAATGTAGTAACCAGCTAGTTAGAAATAATATAAAACAAAACAAAACAGGCATGTGAAATGGGACATTTATTCCAAGAGCTTCTACTTTGAGGTCTTCTAGCTCTGGTGGTTGTAGTGTGTCAAAGGCACAATCAAACCAGCCTTTCTCATTTCTAATAAAACAGGCCAAACCACAAGTGGCACTATGGAGACTGAATCTCTCCCCTTCTTGTCTACTTCTGTGAGCTAAGATAGTATGTGATACAGGACTTTATTCAGCAGAGTATCTTGTATTGGCAGACTCATGTGTCCAGTGACTCTGAAACTCACCAGATCCCCTGTTACAGGTCAAACAGATGTGTGATTTCTGCAGAGGCTGGCCTATCCCACTTCTTTCTGAGTTGCAAAATATGCTTCCCAGGAAATAGATTTCTTCTTGCACATAAGTCAAGGTCACAATCCCATCCTTAGATCTGGTGCATTCTCTAGTTTCTTCCCATTGAGACAAGAAAAGAGATGAGGTCACTGAGATTTTGAAATTTAAAATGGAAGAGTTGGGTCATATATCTAAAGGAATGTAAATCAAAGTACAAATGAGATGCTTGTATACCCATATTTATTAAAACTCTGTTCACAGTAGCCAATCTGGGAGATCTACTGAGGTGCCCAACAACCAATTAATGGATAAAGAAAATATGGTATATATATATTATATATATATATATATATATATATATATTCAGATTTATGTCAAGGAATATTACTGCATTCAAATGGATGGAACTCTATACCATTATGATGAATAAGTCAAATTCAAAAACCAAGTATGTCAAGATCTCACTCATTTGTGAACCTAACATTAACATAATGATGATGATGATAATTACAATAATGGAACATGGATGCAAAAGAACGTTTGTCTAGGGAAAAACAGGGAGGTATTAGGAAACAGTAATGTGGGGTAAAGAGGTGAGGTGCTCTGCACACACACACACACACACAAACACACATGAAGACAGCACAAATAAACATACTTTAAAAAGGGTACAGTTGGGATGAGGTAATGGGAATATAATGGAGGGGGTGAACCTTCCCTATTTACAAAATCTGAAGGAATTCATGACCACAAGTAGCATCTCCAGAAAATACTTAAAGGAGTTGTACACAAAAAAGAGGAAGATAAATACAATCATGAGACCATTGTATAGATAATTTTCACTAGATTTGTAGATTGTCAAATGAAGACTAGGGAACAATCAAGTAGTATTAAAAAAACAAAATGGTAGGAAATACATGTCATTCAATAGTAACTTTGTATAGTAATGGTCTAAATTTTCCAAGTCAAAGACAAATACTAGTGTTTTTTAATTAAATCCCAACCCAACTCTTTGTTGCTTATTAAAAAAGAAAACAAAGAACAACAACAACAAAATGCTTCACTGTAAGGATAAATACAAAACTAAAGTGAAAGAGTAGGAAAAGTTTTTCAAGAAAAATGGAGCTTGAAAGCAGGCAGGGGTAGCCACAGTCCTATAAACAAATAGATTTGGGCTCCTGATTTTTCTAGTTTGTAAAGCCAGAATGATGATCATTTGCAACTTTCCCTACCTTATCCAGTCCTCATGCACAGAGGACTCAGGATGAGAAACTCAGAATAATTTGTTATAATTAATATATAGGTACCTTAATCATACATTCCATTAAACTGAATATGAAAGAAAGAATGGTAATTAGCTGTCTGAGGGCAATTTGTGGGAACAAAATGATCAAATGTATGCAAAGTACAATTTTTGATCGATATGGTACATTTTGAGATGTTTAGAACGTCTAGTGATGATCAGAAGTATAGAATGTAAGTGCAGTAATGTCATAGTAGACAGGCATGATCAGGTACCAGCATCACTGTCAATGATGAAAGTAGAGGACAGCTTAGAATCAAAACAAGACATTTATGCTTCCATAATAGGATAAACTATTGTGTTAATTTTGTCAATACTTTCTTACATGATTTATGTCTTAGTAATAGTAGGTAGAACACTGACTTCTCACATCCCATTTGTAGGCTTACAATAGGGTAGGTCTAATGTATCTGCTTCATCTTCTTATTATTTAGAGAACATTGAAATCTTACCATATAGTCTATGAAATAATACAGTTTCTATTTGAGGAAATCATACTCTATCAAATATTCATGATATAAAATATGTATAGATTTCTTCTTTCCAAATTTATTCTTCTTACTTTTTATTGCTATATATTAATTGTACAAAGGGTTCCATTGCGAATTTTACATACTTCCAAACAATGTACCTTGATCAACCTCACCCTCTCTCTGAATCTTAGCTCCCTCCCTCTCTTTTGCAGACAATTTTATTGATTTCCATTATTATATTTTTATATATCCCAATGAAGTATCTCAATCATATTCCAGCCCCCCCATCACTTCCTTCACCCTTACCCTTCCCGTTGGTTCTCACCTACAACAAGTTACATTGTTTTTTTTAAAGAGAAACACGACTTTTTGCCAGTTTGAGATAAAAGTATCTATACAGGGAGTTTTCTTTTGTTGTTTCCATGCACGTATGTATTACAACCCCAATGTTACATTGTTTTATATTCACACCAGTCTACATTTTAGCTCTAAATTCTGAACTTGTTATCCATCTATATAGAATGTAGACTGCTTCAAGGAGAAAAAAAAATATTCTCTGTTCGCATGACAAATTGTCCTCACTTTTTCTTGTGAGATAGGGAATAATTTATTCACTATTATGCAAACACAGATGTGCTAATCATTGCCATTACAAAGCTGTGTTTTGATATATACCTGAGTGATATTCATCCCTGTCCTTACCTAGTGAAGGTCTCATTGTGTAAACACAAAAATGTAACAGTCTTTCTATATCCTAGGTTGTAAACACACTTGGAATAAAACTTATTTATTAGAATGTCATCAATTTTGGAATAGTTGATGATGATCATTATGGTGTTGATGATTATATATAATCTTAATAAATTTTTACACATGTTCATGTATCTTAATCTTAATCCTAGAGTACAACAAACAAATATCATCAAAAATGCAAATATTTAAGGATTCAGAGTTCAGTAGCACAGTCTGTCCCACACAATAAATTCAGGAGCAGATGAAGATCCACTTTTGTTCATGTAAAGATATTTGTTGAGTGTACACATCTAAGAATGAAAGATTTAAATAATTGGTTCAGAACAATGTACAAAGTGCTTCTGTGTTCAATAGATTGCACTACATGCTCTGTAGCACACTCTTGGCTAACTACTATTTTGTCACAAATGCATAGTTGAGGAAATTAAACAGATATGTTTTGTGTCATGGTCAATTGAAGCTACTTTTACATGTCTGGAATGATTACTTTTGAAAATTAACATTTTTAGAATGATAATTTAAATAATTTTTAATAGGAAATGCTTTGGCCTTTGAAAAAATTAACTACAACCATTACATGGCCTTGGAAGAAAACTTTTGTGGTCTCAAACTGGCAATATATGAGTCTCAGAACAGGTAAGATTAAGGAGTTGAGAGGGATCACAGACTACTAATTTTCACATCCTTGAAATAAGCAAATGGTAAGGTAATCAAATTGTGTGTCTGTGAGACATGACAATCATCAATGAAATTAAGAGAATAATCAAGTAATATTTCAAAAAGTTACCTTCTTACCACATGGAAAAGCTAGAATGAATGAATAAATTTCAAGAATCATGTGACCTGTTATAATCAAATCAAGAAATTATAAACAATTTAAACATAGCCATAATAAGCAATGGAATTGTAATAAGAATAAAATTTCCAAACTAAGAAAACCCAAGAGCAGATGGGCTGAATTCTACCATGTAGGAATGCTTACCAAATCATTACATACAGATAGACTGTATCATTTTATAAAAACAGTGTTATACTGATATCAAATGTAGATAATAACACAATAATAATGAAATTTTAGAAAATTTAAAAATATCTCCTGGGTTTGCTCTATCCCTTCTATAAATTGTGACAATGCTATGAGGAAGGCAGATTGAGAAAGCCTGCCTCCCCAGTTTTGGCCAAAATTGTAAATAAATCAATTTTTCTGTTTTACATAACATTTTTCATCAGCATAGATGAAAATTTGTCAATAAAATACTGTAAGTTCAAGTTCAACAACATATTTCAATAAATTTCACATGCTCAAGTGCTTTTCATTTATAGAACTCAAATAAAGCTTAAAATATTCAAATCAGTAAACATGGTATACCACAAAACTAAGATAAATGACAAAAGTCAAATAATTATGTCAATAGATGAAAAAAGGGCCTCTGACAAAATTTAGCATTCATTCTTATAAAAGTCCTGAAGAACATAAGAATACAAGGAAAAGTATCTCAATGTAATAAAGTTTATATAAGACTAGTCTATAGCCAACATCATGCTAAACAAGATAGACTAAAATAATTTCCCTTAAAGTCAAAAATAATACAAGTTCACCACTGTCTCCACTATTATTCAGTATAATGCTGAATGTACATCCAGAGCAATAAGAAAAAAGGAAATAGAAATGGAACAAATAGGAATGGAACATGACACATTACACTTATTTATGGATATGATCCTGTAACTTAAAACCCACAAAAAACAATAAAATCACCCTTTTATCTGGCAATCCCTTTCAGCAAATAACAGAATACAAATAACAGAATAGCTAACTTTTTCTATATAATAAACAAGCTAAGAATGCAAAAATGGAAGCTCTGTCAAATCACTGTTATCTCAAAAATTAAACACATAAGAATAAACTCAGTTAAGGAAGAATAATGTAATTGTACAAGATAATGGGTTTCATTGGGACATTTTTGATATCTGTATATAATGTACATTAATCATTTCACCACCATTATCCTCCTTTGTATTCCCTCCCCCTTCTTCTGTGTCCATGTTTACTCTTCTCTCTCTATATCTTTTCTTTCCTAGATAAAAACATCCAACACTTTGTCTTCTTGAATCTGGCTTTTTTCACTATCATGATCTCCAATTCCATCTATTTTCCTATAAAGAATATGGTTTCATTCTTCTCTATGACTGAATATTCCACTGTTCATATATACCACATTCCTTAGTCATTCATTCATGGAGGACACCTAGACTGTGCTAAAAACTGGTGTATTGTGAAGAGTGTTGTGGTAAGTATTGATAAGCAGGTATTACTCTTGTATGTCGTCACTAATTCTTTCAGATGTATATGCAAATAGATACCATTGAAACAAGTGGTGGTCTTTTCTTGAACCACGGTTGAAAAAAAAGCTGTCTTAGATACATCCTGCCATTTAGAAATTGTGCACCAATAATACTTATTACTTTTCTCAAACTCCCTACAAACTTGAATTGTATAGTGGTCAAGGGTCCCATACTATACTAAAATGGATCCCCTGCCCAGACACTGATCCTCTAATAAGATAGCATAATTAAAATTGGCTTTAATGTTTTGACCTCGATGCATAGATCAAATTGCAGAAAATTGTGTGTTCTTTTCTGTAAAATAAAATAATGTGGCAATTACAACTTGGGGAAGTCTGTGTTGATGATAAGGCAAGCTCAGAAACACAAATATTTCATGTTTTCACTCCTATGAAGAATCTAGAACTAAACAAATGTCATGAATATAAAAGGAGGACTGTTGAGAGAAAACAATGAGAGGGTAGGAGAAAGGAGAAGGTGACCTGGAGTGAATATTATAGAATTACATATAAAAATTACATATATATTTATATGCATACTTACATATATGAAAACAGCATAATTAAACACTTCACAAACTGTTCAAAAGGGGCAAAGAATGAAGAGTGGTTAAGAATGAATAAAAGAATTGTATAGGTGGAGTGAATTTTATTAAAGTACAATATACGAGTGTTACAAATATTCCAAGACACCCCTTTGTATGATTAATTTATGCTAACAAAAAATTAATTTCCAAAAAGAAAGAAAATTAATTGAACAACACAAATGAAGTTAGGCAAAAATATACAAGTAAATAACTCTACAACTATAAAGTAGTATACAAAATTGCTTTATACTAGTATAAGTAAAAGATTAAGTTAAAAAAAAGGTAGAAGACATGAAGCTTCTATACAAAGAATATTAAATGACTTACATAGATCCTGTCATTGAAGAAAGTGGGACACAGCTTCCAAACTTTTACATGTGGCCCATGCTTAATGACCTGTTTCTATAGGACAGAAAAGAAAGAGGACATTTTTAATTTAAGAAAAAAGAAAATGTGGTGCATATAAACAATGGAGTTTTACCCATCCACAAAGAGGAATGAAATTATGCCATTTGAAAGAAAAATGATGAAACTAGAGGTCTTCATATTAAATGAAATAAACAAGCTCCACAAATAGACATATCACATGTTTTGCTCATATGTGGAATTGGGGATGGTGGAAAGAAAGGCATAATAGTAACAGGGGGCTACCAGAACTGTGGAAGGGAAATAGGAAATGGGAAGAGAGAGGGAAGATAAGTAAGAGTAATAAAGGGTGAGAATATGAACAATGTATATTATGAGCATGTATAGAAATGTCATAATGAGACCTTTTATTTGTATAATTAATATATGCTAATTTTAAAAACTGAAACTTAAAAGTTTTATTATATGTGTTGATATTTGTGAAACCATTTAGAAGTTTCTTTGATATTTGATTCTTTCATTCTTTTGGGCATCAAAAATGGTTTTTTCCCATATGAGAGCTTTATGCATATTCCTGAATTATAAGAAATAGGTATTTTGACTTGTATGCAAAAAATTGTAGACTTTGCAAAATCTTTATAATTTATCTTCTGGTGCAGAAGAACCATAAACAACAACAACAAAAAGCATTGTGTAAATTAAACCATACTTCTCATGCACACATGCACCACAAATATAAATCTTATCATGAATTTGGTGGGTTTATTTTCCTGTAAATTTTTATGTGTTAGTATTGACTTATGCATCCATAACCATTTATGCTAAAATATATAAAATAACATAAAGCTCACTTAAGTATAATATAATATAATGCCTATTGTTCTTGAAATGTAGTAGTTTATATCTTCACGTGAATTTAAGTCTCTCTGAGAAGTATGTATGGGTCTGTTAAGGAATTCAAAGAAGGGATATCATTTAATTTGTAATTTTATCATCATGAAAATCATTTCATAGTTCTAATGCCTACCTCTGTAAATTGCACAAGTGACAATATCAGTATGATTTGTTAGTGGGGGATAAGTGTTTGATTTACAGCATCAGAGGCATTTTCAATTTTATACTCTTATTCACATGTATTTACATTCCAATTACAAAAATACATAACTATCTCTTCACAGTATATTTCATGACATATACCATAAAATATTTCTGAAGGCTGTTTAACAATATTTTCTCCATAACACCTCTTGGACAAATTTTGCAATGGATGTTGTATAGTGTTTTCATTTGTCTCCAAAAAAAGAACCAGGACCCTGGAATGGGACTCAGGTTGTTGATTGATATTCTCTTATCACTGATATGCTCTTATATGCAGAACGTGTGCAAATCTCTCCACCTCCCTTTGCTCACACTGCTTAATGTAATTAAGCAGAATTACATACATCTCCACAACTTGAATGGCATATAAGAGATGTCTGGCAACTTTAAAATGTTAGTACATATTATTCATTTTTTATTCTGCAGGACCACTATTAGAGAATTATTAATGTTACTGATTAATGCAACTGCCAAAGGACAACAGGGATTAGAGAAATGAGTTATACCTGCTACCCTATAATTCAACAATTTTCTCTTTTTAAATCACAATAATCTTGGCCAAGACACTTAAAATTTTGAATGCTGCATCTGATATTATGGATACAAGGAAGATGCTTTTTTATCTTATCTCCATTTACATGGGAAATTCCTGAAATGAATCAAAGTGCACACAACAAAAACCAAGTGGGTTAATAAAACAGATTAAGTCAATTTTGTAGAATGAAGAAAAGTGTAATTAATAACTAACATATTTTGGTGCCTCCTTTCTGCCAATCAAAGAACACGTCTGGGAAATCAAAAATAACAGTCTCCATTATATATATATTTCACTGAACTAAAATGTGTCATCCATAAATCAAAAAACAACTCAGTTATTTCAGATCATAGTAAAATTTCTTGAATGGATAAAGGAGCAACCTTTTATATATAAACATAATTATATCTAAATTTTATTTGCCTATTAATATATATATTTCATAAATGAATAGTTTCTCCTGTAGTGAAAACCATTCCCTGTCTAATCTTTACTCAATGCTGTTGCCTCAACTAGAATCACTGCAGAGGTTAAAATTGAGGCTCAGATATACTAATAGCTTTTTCCTATGTCTGAGAAATGGTAAACGTGAAACAGATTTAAAAGATTAAATTGTCATAGAATGGGTCTAATTTATTAAACATTTTATTAATTGCCAGAACCTTCAAAGACCAGATCCAATGGTTTCAACTACAGGTCCATGTCATACATTTTAAAACTCTTTCCACTTCCATGAATAGGCATGAAGTCAAACACTGACATTCCATCTCCTTTTGATATTGAGTGGGTTGATTACAAACCTGGTGGAACTGTGCTCAGCTTCTAGGGTATTCTGGAGTGGGAGAAGAAGGATCTGTGCTGTATTATTATTATTTCTCTTCACTTTCTGTTTGCCTGTGATCTCTAGTTATCCTCTTATAGTGTCTGGAAGTGGTGTCACCCACTGCTCTGCCTTGTGACCACCAGGAAACATGAAAAGAAGAGCACAGTAAATAAGATATCTTTTCCTGGAGTGATGAACTTGATAGTTCTGATGGGTTTGTTAAGGAGACAATCTCCTAGGATTCTCTTTCAATGGTGCTGTGTGTCCACAATCAGCCACCTCAGTGCAGGCATGGCTTAACCCACTGTGTTCAAAACCTAGAATGCATTACTAGTTGAATTGCATTCTTTCAGTTCCCTTAAAATAGTAATAATGGGTGATTTCTCTGAGATGGCAGATTGTTGACATCCCTAAACCCCAGCAGGAATTTATCACCCTGAAAAAGGAAGACTGAGGGACCCCACAATATACCCACCATGTCCCATAACCAGCAAGAAGCAAAACTCTCTGAGTCCATAAATAAAGGAGCAACTAACCATGAGAAGAATGGGACAAATGACACTCAGGTCAACATTCTTGATTCCTTCACCCCCCATTGTTTCCACATGGCTCCACTCCTGTGTGCTCTATGGTAAGCCATGCTTTTCAGCACATGTGGGAACTATGAGCTTCATGCTTCCCCTGCTATATGACTCAATATCCCACACCCTAATACACCCAGGACACCTGCACTACTGTACAAGCAGGTCTCAGGGTTCCCATTGCTACACAGGTGTCAGAACACCTAAGTCATCAGGCTTTATTCTCTTGTGCCTGTAGCACTACTCTGCTGTGCTACTGGAAGCCCACACCTAGAAACAGAACTCTCACTGACAAGAGACATTTTTCCATGCCTGCAGCAACTTCTGTGGCTCCTGGAAGCCCACACCCTAGCACAAATAGACCTCAGGGCCTTTGATGCCCAGTGGGTTCCAGAAGGTTCAAGCCTGCCAGCTTTGCTGTCCCCTGGGCATCCTCAGCTTGCTACACAGTGCCAGTTGCATGCCACCACATGGGCAAGTGAACCTAAGGTTCCACACTTTGCTACTCTGTGGGTGCAGAGGGGCTTCCCTCACTACAGAGCATGAAGGCCCAGTCCTCCCTACAACACCCTCCTGCAGTAGAGCCCCTGCTGCCCTGCCAAAGAGCAGGAACCCAGCTCTTCCACTGAGCGGTAATCTGCAACTCTGTAGGTGCCAGGAGACCTGCTTCCTATGGCACACAAAATCCCAGCATTCCACACTATGCCCAACCATGGTAGAGACTCCCCACCCCCATAAAGCCATGAGAATGCCAGATTCCCCACTCAGGGGAGGAAAGCTGTAGCCTAATAGGTCTGTGGTTGCATCAAGAAGACTGCTTCCCCAAAGTGCAAAGAGGCCCAGCACTTCTCATTGTGCCTGCATGCCAGAAAGTTCCATTTCCACTCTCTAAGAGGTGGAATTCCAGCTCCTCCACTGAGTGGTATTCCACTACACTGTGGGCTCTAGGAGGCCTAACTCCCACAGTGCAAAGAGGCCCAGCACTCCACACTGTGCCCAACAGAAGGAGAGCCCTCGTTCTCTCTCATCAAAGAGTAGGAAGGCCAGATTCCACACTGAGAGAGGTAAAGCAGTAACCTGCTACTTGGTGGGTGGCACCAGGAGGCCTACTTCCCCAAAGTGCACTGAAGCTCAACAATTCTCACCACACTTGCCTGCAGGAGAGTTCCATCTCCCCAAAGAGCTGGAATCCCAACTTCTTCACAGACCAGCAATCTGCTACTCTGTAGGTGCCAGGAGGCCTGCAAACTACAGTGCACAGAGGCCCAGTGCTCATCACTGTGCCTGACTATGGGAGAGTCCCTGCTCACTACTATAGAGTGAGAATGACATATTTCCCAGACAGAGTTGGAAAGCAACTTCTTAGTCTGTGGAAGACACCAAGAGACCTGTTTCCACAAAGTACGTAGAGGCCCACCACTTCCCACCACACCTGCCTACAGGAGAGACCTGTCTCACCTATCCAAGCACTGGAAATCAAACTTCTCCATGGAGCAGTATTTTGCTTCTCTTTGTGTGCCGGGAGGGCTGCCTCCCACAGTCCACAGAGGCCAAGCACTCTCCACTGTCCTTAAAAGTGGCAGAGCCTCCTCTCCCCTGTAACAGTGCAAAAATACCAGATTCCTCACTCAGAGAACTGTAACCTGTTTCTTTGTGAGGGGCACCAGAAGGCCTGCTCTTCCAAGTGCACAGAGGCCCAGGACTTCCCATTGTGCATGCCTGTAGGATGTCCCATTTTCCCTGCTTAATAGCTGGAATCCCAGATTTTTCTCTGAGTTGCAATTAGCCACTCTGCAGGTGGCAAGAGGTGTGCTTCCCAAGGTGCACACAGGCACTTCCCACAGTGCCTGCCTGCAGGAGAGTCCTATCTCTGCTGTCAAAGACCTGGAATGCCAAGTCCTCCACTGTGAAGTAATTTGCCATTCTGTGGGTGCTGGTAGGCCTGCCTCCCACAGTGCATGGAGGACCTATGCTTCCCACTTTGACCGCAGAAGAATCCACACAACCTATCAAAGAGTAAAAATCCCAGCACCCTCACTGAGAAAGGAAAGTAGTAATCTGCAAAACAACAAGAACCCAGCAAGGGGTAATGTTTCCATCATATCAATCTCTGCTGTAGCTCCAGGAGCAAGGCTCAAAACACCAAACACTTGGGGACAAAGGATTAAAACTCCTAACAAAAAACCACTGAAGATGGGTAAATCTCAATGCAGAATGAAACACTAAGACAACAGCTCTCCCTCAAAAATCAATTTCACCACTAGGGATCTAAACACCTGTGTAGAGGAAGAGATAACAAATACTGAATTCCAAAAAAAAAGTAGTAAAAGATGATTAACTAGCTAAAAAAGATGATACACAAAAGTTAGTATCTGACCTCAAAAAGGAAGCAGATAAACAGTGAAATGAGCTCAAAAAGAATACAAACAATCAGATGAATGAAATTAAGAAGACTATGCAATATATGAAAGAGGAAATCAATAAAGATGTGGGAACCCTAAAAAATAAACAATCTGAAATAAACAACTCAATGTCCTAAGTAAAAATATCAATCAAATGCTTGGTGACCAATGTGGAGCAAGTTGAAAATAGAGTATCAGGAACAGTAGACAAAGTAGGGGAATTAGACCAAACAGTAAAAGATAAGAAAATATGAATGGAACACAAAAGATATCCTGGAAACCATGAAAAGATCAAACCTATGAATTGTGGTTGTAGAAGAAGGAGAGAAAATACAAACTAAAGAAAATGATAACCTATTGAATAAAATTATAGCTAATAACTTCCCTAACCTCAAGAAAGAGAGAGTCCTCCAGGTGCAGAAAGCTTACAAAGCATCAAATCATAAGGATAAAAGATGGAACACCCCCCCCAAACACATAATCAAAACACTCAGCAGACAGATCAAAGAAAGAACTCTAAAAGCTGTAAAAGATTAAAGACAAGTCACACATAAAGACAAACTCATTAGAATAACAGAAGATATCTAAACTCAAACTCTACTCAAGAAGGTCATGTAAAGACATAATTTCTGCCCTAAATTAAAGCAACTGTTAAACTAGACTAGTCCATCCAGCAAAACTGTCATTCCTAAATGAAGGAGAAATGAAAACCTTCCACAAGAAGGTAAAACTTAAGGAATCCGTGACCTCCAAGTCAGCACTGCAGAAAATTCTTATAGGTATTTTACACACAGAAGAAGGAAATGAACTGAGACAGAATATGCAAGAAAGTATAAACCATTTTTACCAAGCAGACCAATCAACAAAGAATAGAAAAAAATTAAACAACAGGAGCATAAAAATATCTGGAAACATAGCTATAAATGTCTTCATTTAAAAAATGGAGACCTCTCAAATAAACAACCTAATCATGCACGTTAATCTCCTAGAAAAACAAGAGCAAGCCAAACCCCAAATCAACAAGTGAAGGGAAATAATAAAGATCAGGGCCAAAATCATTGAGATTGAGACCAAAAAAACTATACAAAGAATCAATGAAACAAAAAGTAGGTTCTTTAAAAGATTAAAAATATGGACAAATCCTTAGCCAAAACTACAAAATAGAGGAGGGAAAAGACCAAAATTAAAAAAAAAATCTAAGAGGGAAAATGGGAGACATAACCACAATTACTAACAGAATTTAGAGAATCAGTAGAGAACATTTTGAAAACTTATATTCAATAAACTGGAAAATGTGGATGAAATGGATAAAATCCTAGATGCATATAACCACTAAAATTGAACGAAGAAGATATTAAACATCTAAAAATTTTAGAAGCAATGATATTAAAGAAATAATAAGCCTGCTTCCAAAATAGAGCCAAAGATCCTATGGATTTATGTTCAAATTTTGCCAAGCCACGAAAGAAGAACTAACACCAATACTCATAAAACTTGTCCAGGAAATAAAAAGTGAAGGAACACTACCAACCTCATTCATTCTATGAAGCCAACATTACACTCACTCCAAAACCTAATAAAGATGCAACCAAAAAAGAGAATTATAGACCAATATCTTGAACGAATATAGAAGCAAAGATTTTCAACAATACACTGGAGAGCAGAATTCAACAATATATGCAAAAGGTCATATACCATGACCAAGCTGGTTTCAATCAGGGATGCACGAATAGTTCAACACATGTAAATCAATAAATGTAATACAGTATATAAACAGAACCAATGACAAAACCACATGATCCTCTCAATAGATGAAGAAAAAGTCACTGAAAATTTCAACAACCTTACAGAAGGACTGTTACTCATTATAAAAAAGTCTATATAAAACAAACCTACAGCAACATCATACTAAATGGAAAACCAGCTGAAACCTTTCCCATTAAAGTTAGTCGTGAGACAGAGATATCCACTTTCTACACCCTAATCATGTACCTTTGGAATTCTAGTCAAAGCAATAAGACCAGAGCAAGAAATAAGAGGGATTCAAATAGGGAAAGAAGTCAAATTATCCCTACAGATGACATGATCCTGAACCTAAAAGACCCTAAAAACTATACCAAAAAATCCCTTAGAAATCAAAAACTCTTCGGGCAAAATATCTAGTTTCAAAATTAATATACAGTTATCAGTATTCTTGCTATATACTAAAAAAGAACAGACTGAAAAAGAAATCAGGGAAATAATCCCATTTAAAATAGCCTCTAAAACAATAAAGCACCTTGGGATAAACTTAACAAAAGAAACCAAAGATATTTTTAATGAAAACTATAAACTACTGAGGAAAGAAATTGAGGAAGACATCAGAAGATGTAAAGACCTTCCACGATCATGGATCGATAGAATCAACATTGTGAAAATGGCCATACTATCGAAAGCAATATACATGCTCAACACAATCCCTATCAAATTCCAGTGACATTATGCACAGAAATAGAAAAATCAATCTTGAAATAAACATGGAGACACAAAAGACCTCAAATGGCCAAAGCAATTCTGAACAAAATGCCCAATGTTGCAGGCATCACAATACCTGACTTCAAACTATACTACAGAGCCATAACAATAAAACAGCATTGTGTTGGCACAAAAGCAGAGAGGAAGACCAATTTCTTAGAACAGAACACCCAGATACAAACCCACACATCTACAGTGAAATGATCTTCAAAAAAGGAGCCCAAAACACAATGAGGAGAAAAGAAAGCCTATTTAACAAATAATGCTGGGAAAACTGGATAACAATATGTAGAAGATTAAAACTAGATCCTTGTGTTTCACCCTGTACCCAAATCAACTCAAAGTGAAACAAAGACCTTAATATCAGCCCTGAAACTTTGAAACAACTCCAGGAAGCAGTAGGAAATACACTGGAACAGATAGGTATAAGGAACAACTTCCCAAATAGAGCACAAAAGTATCAGAATCTAAGAGAAATAATGAACAAATGGGAGAACATCAAACTAAATAGCTTCTGCACAGAAAAAGAAACAGTCACAAGACTCAAGGGGCAGCCCACAGAATGGGAAGAAAAAGTTTGCCAGCTACTTATCTGATAAGGACTAATATCCAGAATCTAGAGGGAACTCAAAAAAACTGAGTCCCCAAAAGAATCAACACCCCAATGAAGAAATGGGCACATGAGAATTCTCGAAGAAAGAGGTACAAATGGCCAGTAAGTACATAAAAAGTGTTCAACTTCCCTTCATATAAAATAATTGCAAACCAAAACAACACTTAAATGACATTTTACCCCCACTAGAATGGCCACAAGTAAGGGAAATAACAACAATAAACACTGGTGAGGATTTGGTGAAACAGGAACCCTTATACACTGCTGGTGATAATGCAAATTAGTACAACCACTCTGGAAAACAGTATGGAGATTTCTCAAAAACTAGAGATAAAACTGACATATGATCCAGCGATTCTGATACTGGGAATCTCACCAAAGAAATGTAAGACAGGAAACAGTAGTGACACATGTACGTCAATGTTCATTGCAGCACTACTCACAATAGCCAAGCTTTTAAAACAACCAGGGTGCCCTACAGCAGATGAATGGATCAAGAAATGTAGTACATATACACAGTGGACTATTACTCAGCCAAAAGGAATATTGGTATGTGGTTTGAAGGTAAATGGATGTAACTGGAGGACATCATGTTACGTGAAATAAGCCAGGCTCAGAAACAGAAAGGCCACACATTTGTATTGTTAATGTTTTATTTTTCTCAATGTTTCTTAGAATAATGATTCCCAACATTTTAAGGGGCAATAAATGAGACAAAATTTTCTGTCTGGAGATTGGACTTGTTTGCACAAGTGAAGTTTATGACTGAATGTGTTGAGCCTCAAGTGAATACTTGTCAAACAATTGTTGTGGGACTGCCACTTAAGTGATATGCAAAGGATAGCATAATTTTTAGAAGGATAGTTTTAATAATAAATTAACAAATTTAATCATGTCTCTCTCAGGTAATGCTGTATAACTGTAAAAGAATTTGAAGTAAATGTATAGAATATGCAGAAAAACTCAAAACCACTTGTGAATACAAAATAGTGTATTTCAGGGTAATAGGTTTTCTACTTACAGGAACTTAGGTACTCTTTATGTAAATTCATAAGAAAACTGTTCATAGATACATAACCCAATACTTATATGAAAATATTGACAGGAAAATTCACTTACTAAACTTCTAACCACAATCGGAAATAAGCAGTAGAATCAAATAATGCTGACATACACAAAAATTAAGTTCCTAAATGCCCTAAATAATTCATGGCAGTATTTTTCAACTGTGGTACAATAACTTCACCCACAGATTTCAGATGAAACTTTTTATGCTTTGAAGCTATGGTATTTATAGATTGTAAATACCCACCTATGAATTTTAAAAGATAGTATAATATATATTTCTTTCAAAAAGCAGAGAAGGGTAATCAGTTGTCCTGCCCAGATTGTTTATATCATTTGTATAGTTTTCACTTTTGCATTTTGGCCCTTATTACACAGTAGCAGTTCAAAGAAAATGATGAACTGAAATTGCTCTCTGGTAGCTCAAGTAAGAGTGCTGAAGTCTGTATGTCAAGAAGTTCTGCTAAGAAAATTATTTAAGTAGGCATGAGAAGATTACCTTCCAAACCAGAGCTGTGTGGCTTTCTCTGGAGCACAAATCTTCATCAGCAAAGCAACAGAGTTTATGACCACAAACTATAAAGCATTAAGCCTGGTGCTGGAGGCTCACATCTGTAATCCTAACTACTCAGGAGGCAGAGGTCAGGAGGGTCACAGTTTCAAGCCAGCCGAGCAGATAGTTTGTGAAACCCTATATCAAAAAAACCCACCACAAAAAAATGGCTGGTGTAGTGGCTTCAGGGGTAGGCCATTAGTTCAAGCCCCAGTACCACAGAAAATAAAGCATTAACACCCAGGGTACTATAGAGATCATGCTAACCAGTGAAACAGCCTAGATAATTTTTCACCTGATAGAAATAAACCTGTACTAAATAACAAATTTCAAAGGAATTTCTTAACATTCCTTTATGTTTCATCATTGGCAGTATTAGTGTACACTCAAGACACATTTGTTGCTAATGATAGTTTAAGATTATGTGGATAGTTTGAAGTTCACCTAAGCCAAAGCTAGAGTCATTATTTGAATGAGCACTTATATCCATCAAGAAGGAAAATTAGAAAACAGAAAATAATGGAAACATCTTGGGTTGCTGCAAGCAACAAGATTTTCTGATTAATAAGTTTCAGTTTTAATTTAGGGTTCCAAGAACTGACTTCCAGCTGCTACAGATTGTTACAAATATTTTTAAAATCAAGGAGATTTGTACCATTGTTATAAAGGGAGGAATATTTGACTGTTTCTTAATTTGATTTCAGAAAATTATTTTGATTAAAGAAGGAAAGTTATTTATTCTACTCTCATTCTTCAAAGAATACAATGTGTTGTACAGTGATCAGGGGTGAGTAATCTCTAATGTTCTCAGTCTTCTAACATTGAGTGCCTCCTTAGAGTCTCTCGAAATTTGTGTTTTGGGAGATCAATAACACAGAAATTAACAATGCAAGATTTCTAAGAAGACTGATTTGATAACAACTGTGAAATATTGCTACAGGTTTGTGGGTTTGAAGTATGAATGCTTCATTGTGAACATGTGAATTTAACACACACACATATCTATATCTATCTCTGTCTCTCACACTCTCTCTCTTTATATATATATATGTATACATATACAGTGGCAGTTTGCTTCCATAAGCAAAAATCAAAAAGTATCAAAGTAACATAGAAATGTATAATCTAACAATCACAAAATAACTTCTAGGCTTCTCAAGTGGTCCAGAACTGTAGCACAATCTTGTCTGTCTATTTCTGTCCATTCCTGGTCACAGTGCTAAGGAACTTGCTCATCTTGGTGATCATCAGATGTGACTCTCACCTCCACTCTTCTTACTCTCCATCCTGTCATTGGCTGATACCAGTTTCATATCTAACATAGTCACAAAGATGACTTTGCATATCCAAACTCACAGGATAGTCATCTCCTATGTCAGCTGCCTAGTGAATTCTACTGTTTTCTCTTTTTGAAGTATGTGTGGTATGCTTCTGTCCATTGGGCTATGCTTTGCCAAGGTCATCTGTCAACCGCTGCGTGTCGGTAGTTATTGTTCACAACGGCCTCTGTGGCTTCTGCGTTTTGAGGACTTTGGAGACCGTTGGACTCCTAGCTTCACAATTCATTTATTTTACAATTTACCAACTTAAAAGAGGTAGACATTGATGTTTTAATATGACTCTTCTCAGGTCATTAATCTTTTGTTTTGACATCTTAATCAGTATCATAATTGAGTGTTTTTATGACACAATGTAAGGATTTCTTCCCTTTTTGTGGATCTGGTCTTCTTACTATATTTGTATTTCTCCATTCTCATAATTCCATCATAAGCTGTAAAAAAGTTGTATTCACCCCCTTCATCATTCAACTTGATATATGGTAAGAAATTATTTAAATGTCATAATGTGCCATCAGCACAATAATGAAAAGAGAAACAATACAATAAAAAGAATAAATATTTTTAAAAATAAAAAATAAACTGTCTTATATAAATGGTTCACCAATGAGTCTTACCTATAAGTTGTTTCATACTTTTTGAAACAAGCCAGGGAATGTGCCTTGATTTAGCTGTATCACATTCTTTCAGAAACTGGACTCCATCATGAAGATGATGATTATAGTTGTAGTCATAGCATGAACCCTTACAGGAGGCTACCTGTATGTCAGGCAATGAGCACTGTATTCTATATAAATTGCTTCATATTTTATTCATCACCCTTTTAAATACCTCCGTTATTATTTTTTACAAATTTTTATAAGGACATACTTGTTATACAGGGGGGTTTCATAGTGACAATTCCAGTTAGACTTATACTGTACATTAATTCCATGGCCCCCATCATATCTTCTCCTCAACCCCCTCCCTTCCCACTTAAAGGATTTGAAAGAGGTTTCTTAGTCCTGTATCATATAGATATATGAAGTCCATCAACCATATATCTTCACCTTAGTCTCCTTCATTCACCCTTCCCCCTCCCATTACAACCTCCCCACTGTACTTATTTTATAGTATTGTTTTTCATTAATATTTAACTTGATATTGAAAGGGCTTTCTCACTGTATGCCCACTGTGGGTATACTTTACTTTGGTCTGTTCAGATCCTTCCATTACTCTCTCTTACCCCTTTACCTCCCATGCCTTACTTTTCAACAGCTTTCAATACACATCTTTTTTTTTTTCTTTCATTTTTCTTTTATTATTCATATGTGCATACAAGGCTTGGGTCATTTCTCCCCCCTGCCCTCACCCCCTCCCTTACCACCCACTCTGCCCCCTCCCTCTCCCCCCCTCAATACCCAGCAGAAACTATTTTGCCCTTATTTCTAATTTTGTTGTAGAGAGAGTATAAGCAATAATAGGAAGGAACAAGGGTTTTTGCTGGTTGAGATAAGGATAGCTATACAGGGCATTGACTCACATTGATTTCGTGTGCGTGGGTGTTACCTTCTAGGTTAATTCTTTTTGATCTAACCTTTTCTCTAGTACCTGTTCCCCTTTTCCTATTGGCCTCAGTTGCTTTAAGGTATCTGCTTTAGTTTCTCTGCATTAAGGGCAACAAATGCTAGCTAGGTTTTTAGGTGTATACTTCCCACCTGATGATGGGATCCTGAGAATGGAAGAAATAATTTTGTAATATGAGAAAAGAATTCCTGAGGGTGGTAGTAAACCATATATTATGCCTATAAAATACATAAATATCTTATTGGAAAAGGTGTTTGAACAAGAAAGACTAACTAAATGAGAAGGGTCACAGAAGAAATTAGAAATTTCCACATCTTTAAATTTGGTAATTTGTATTGCAACCAAATTGTGCATCAGGGCTTCCAAAATACTGACTGAAAATGATGCCAAAGCTAAGAAGACACAAAGGCGAGGGTTCATAATGACTGAGTAACGTAGGGGGTGACAGATGGCCATATATCTGTCATAGGCCATCACTGTCAGAAGCATATCATCCATACATATAAAAATCAGAAAAAAAGACATCTGTGTCAGGAAGCCCACATAGGAGATGACTCTGCTCTGAGTTAGAATATCCACAATCATCTTGGGGATAGTGGTAGAGATTGAACCAATATCAGCCAATGACAGATTGGAGAGGAAGAAGTACATTGGGGTGTAGAGATGGGAGTCAGAGCTGACAGCCAATATGATGAGAAGGTTCCCAAGCACTGTGATCAGATACATGGACAGGAACAGTCCAAACAGGACAGGCTGCAGTTCTGGATCATCTAAGAGTCCCATGAAATGGAATTCTGAAACACTTGTTTGGTTTTCTTCTCCTAATTGTGTAGGACACCTGTGAAATATAGAAGCAAGTGGTGAAATGGAAACATATAACCAGGGACACTGTCCTCTGTATCACTTCTTTTCCCAGGCTCATCTCAATCTCCTGGTATACAGGGATCTTTCTGGCATAGAAATTTGGACTACAGGTCCACAATTGTGGCTGTCTTCATACATAATGAATTCACATTTCACAAGTGGTGTTCCATGCACCTTCACCAATGTTTCAAATTAGAGAGACACAATCTTGATAAATTCTTTTCATAATTGTTTTGTCTCATTCTATACACACTTACTCAAAGACTCATCACTAAACAATATTATAAAACCAAAAATATTATAGATAACAAGTCCATGTTTACAGTTAAAAAGCTTGCTGTTCAGAGAAATTAGGATAAGAAATATCCTTATATTAACAATAAAAATTAAACTTAAGAAAATCATGAAGCAAGCAGAGAAAATGCTGCAAATTCCTTTGAATCACAAAGTACTTTGAGTATAATAAGATCCAGAACTATATAATCTAAGACTAAACTAACTGCTACAGTTCATAATTGGAATCCGTTTCCTATTCCAGATTTCAATTATTTGTCATCATTCCTGAGATTATTGATTTCCTCCAGCAAGTAATTAACTATACAGGGAAATATTTATATTTGAAAACTTATTCAGTAGCCTGCTGCCAGTGGCTCACACCTGTTATCATAGCTCATTTGTAGGTAGAGATCAGGATGGTATTAATTCAAAGCCAACCCAGGCAAGTAGTTCACAAGATTCTATATTAAAAATATCAACTATAAAAAAGGGCTGGAAGAGTGGCTTAAGTGGTAGAGTGCCTCCCTCGAAAGCGTGATGCCCTAAGTTCAAATCCCAGTAGTGCCAAAAACATTTGAACAAGGAAATAAAAATAAAAAAAATCCTCATTCAACATACTACTCCAATGCTTGGTTTTGATAAACTACAATTCTGAGAATTATGGTTCAGTTAAGAGAACATCACTGATATCAGATCAGAATGGTGGAATTAGTGGACACTAGACCTGTCAATGATTTAAAAATATTGAAATGATAACAAACATTTAAATTTTATAGAATTTTACCAACCCCATAAAAGTCTCTGATGGACAAAACAACTCTTTTTATCTCTTTTTTTTACAATATTCTAAAGTCAACTATTGACAGTGCTTCAATGTTTTTTTGTTAATATAAGCCCATTCATTTCTAGATGAAAATTTTAGAAACAAAGAAGGCCATGATCTCAGGTTTTATTATCAACCACTTTATGAGTAACTAAGAGATTTTTACATAAATCATTCCAACATATGAACTACAGTTCCTTGCTTCAGCTATGTGAATGCAAATTGGGTTATAATTAGGGTGTCATTGTAATTTAAATGAGATAAAATTTGAATCATAGAACATATTTTAAATAAACATTGACAGATTCCTCATTTGAGAAATGGAATATCAATTAACCGACTAACAGGATTATAACAAAACTTTAGTGAAAATACTATTAAATTGCTTAATTTGCATTTGTCAGTCTCATTCATGAATATTCTTATTCATTCATGAATATATCCATCTTTGTAAATATTAACATATTTGGAAAACAGAACATGTGTTCAATTTCTTTGTGGTAACACAGGATGAAGGGGAGGACACTAATGCGAGGGGAGGATAAAAGAGAGAGTAAATGAGGGTGAATATGGTTGATGAATTTTCTAAAGATATATGAACATGGAACATTGAAACCTACTGAAATTACCTCTTTAAGAAGGGGAATAGGTAAGTGGGAGAATAAGGGAGGATATAAATAATTCAGGATACAAAATATGCATATATGGAAAAGTTGAAATGAACCCCCCTTGTATAATTTTCATATATTAGCAAAATATTTTTACAATGAAGGACAGGAAATTAAAACATTTCCAGTCTGAGGGTCAGTACCAGAAGGAGGGTGCAGGGCATTTATGTACAAAAAAAGAGCAATGAAATCTGTTGAAGGAGTTCTAAGAAGAGTGGGAAAGGAGATAAAGGAGAAAGATGGAAAAGGTGAATCTAATTAAGATATATTGTAAGCACAAATTTAAATGTCACAATGACCCACCTTACAACTAAAATATGCTAATAAAAAATTTAAAAAATCAAAATTTATGATGGCATTTAATAAACCTGGATTGAGGACAACTGCCTTAGAATGTATCCTGCCATTGAGTCATAGTGCATTATAATTACAAGTTATTATTGTCAATAAAACTGAACAACAATATTATCAGGTAAATGTTGATATGTTTCATAATATTTAATGAAGATTTTAAAAGTAGAATATAATTGTCATAAAGGTTTGATTTCAGTCATAGTCCATTATATTCTTTATGGCAATAGCACACAGAAACTTTCTTGTACAATTAATAAATGCTTATGAAATTTAGAAAAGATCTTGAATTATCGGTGAAATTCAAGTTACTGGTATCTCACTATAATTTCATCTTGTGCATATACATCCCCCAAAGGTAGCAATTGTCAGATATTTGATGACTATGTTTTCCTGACAAAATGTACATGACTATGGATTTGCATATCCATGTAGAATTTCTTAAGAACTTACCCTAAAAGTACTAAAAGATCATCTAAGTACTACATATCATAATATGTATTACCCTGAAATATACTAGCTTATATTAGCAAGAGGTTTTATACCTCTCTGTGAGGTACATCCATCCACTTAAAATTCTTTTATTCGCATCATTACCGAGAGAGGAACAAGTATTTAGCTTACAAGTTTATTATGAAAATTCTCTCAATAACGTGCCTTTTTTCATGTCACACAAGTGATATTTTCTATATAACATATCAAGTCAAATAAAACTCTATTTTCCAACACATAATGTTATATTAATCACCTACATTTGATTCCCCTACAAAAGTCAATCATTAACCCCAACCTCCTCATATTCTTGAGATATGTCTTTATAATATGCCATATTATAAATTATTGGACATTATTATGTCCAATAATAATGCCTTTATAACAACAAACAAATTTCATCTCATACTGGAGAGGAGAGTGCACTTAGTTGGTTGTCATAAATTCTCCCTGGCTGTGCTTTGTCACTCCCTGCTACAAAATTCAGAATAAATGTACATCTCTCCTCTCTATGCTCATACCACTTTGTGGAAATAGGGAAAATTACACTTACCTACATAACATGTGTAGTGCCCAGGAGAAGTCTAGAACTTTATAAATATTGGTAGTGATTGTCTTAAAGAATTTCTTAGTTGTGGAAACAGTGATTTTGTTTATGAACACAGTTGTCAACCTTCACAGTAATCTGCAATAGTCTGACACCATATAATAAAATAGATTCAAAATGAACTTAGGACATTTATGTAAAACCTAAAACATGAAAATCTTTGAGGAAATATGGGGAAACACTTCAAGAGATGAGTATAGACAAGGACATTTTTGTAATATGCTGAACTTCTCAGGAAATAAGAGCAAAAATTGATAAATTGGAGAGTTTCTGTATAACAAAAGAAACAATCGATAGAGTGAAGACATTGCTTACATATTGGGAAAAATATTTCTGAGATATTGATCTTTATGGAAGGTTAATGTGTAGAATATATAAACAACTTAAATAAATAATAAAAATAGCAAATAATCTAGATAAATGAACAAGTGAACTGAACAAACACTTTTCAGATGAAGAAGAACAAACAACCAATAAATACTCAATGTCCTTAAATGCAGAGAAACAAATCAAAACTACAATGAGGAATACATGTAGCAGTGCACCCTGTGGTCCCTGCTGCTATCAATGGAGAGGTAGAGGTTTCAAGTCTGAAGCCAGACCAAGAAAAAGTATGAAAATGTATATGAAAAATAAATGAAAGGAAAACTAGAACAAAAAAGTTTTTGATGTGTCTCATGGTATAGTGCTTGCCAAGCATGAGGCCCTGAGATCAAACCACAGTACTGCAGTACTGAATAAAAACTGCATTAGAAAAACCCATCGAGAATATAAATATCAATAAATGCTGGTAAGGATGTGTAGAGAAAGAACTCTTATTTCTTGCTAGTGGAGATACAAATTAGTCTAGCCACTATGGAGATCAGAATGCAGATTCCTTAAATTTAAACATAGAACTCCCATATGATTCAGCCACAGCACTTCTGTGTTTATTCCCAAATGAACCAGTCAGCTTACAGTAGAAATAGCTGCACATCCCTGTTTATCCCAGCAGCATTCAGGAAACCGAAATATGGAATCATCCTAAATGCCCACCAGTTGACAAATAAATGAAGAAAATATGGTATACATAACACAGTGGAGTCTTCATCAGCTTTCAGGAGCAATGAAATTGTGACGTTTTTCTGGAAATGCATGAAACTGAAAGGTCATCATGTTAAATAAAAGAAGCCAGTCACACAATGACAAATATTGCATGTTTTCTTCCATTTGTTGGTTTGGAAAAAACAAACAAAGTCATGAAAATAGAGATTGGACTGCTAAGAAGTTTGAAGATAAAGGAAAAAAGAATTAGGATAGGAGAATAAAAAGAAGAAATGGAAGATTGAATATGATCAAAGTACATCTTATGCATACATGGAAATGTAATAATGAAACCCCTTACTAAGTACAGTTAATAGACTCCAATAAGATAGTGTAAATATCTAAAACGTGTCTTAGCTCAAGTCATAGGTTTTATGTGCTTTGTTAAGTTTGTGCCAACAACTTTGTTTCACCCATGCAAATCTGCACTATGTTTAGGAATAATAAGATTCACGAATATGTGATTAAATTAATTGCAAGTCACAAGTGTCCAACATATAAACACACATAATGGCTGTCTTATCTTGTCTGTACTTTAGTTGGACACCCTTGAAATGAATGAAAATATAAACAGGAAAGCATCAAGTATGTGAAACCACACTGATTTGGCCAACATTAATGACACAAGAAAGGATATACTGAATAATTTAACATGATTTTCTTATTGTTGCTGCTTCAGTGTGTCAGATAAGATCTTGTCTGGGGAATCAGAGATGAAAGTTACTTTGTTATTTCTCTCCAAGTAAACAGCATACACTAAATAAGAAAAAAAATGAAATTTTCTTTTACAGAAATATGAAAATGGTAACTTTGGGTCACAGAATGTATTTTACTTGAAGTATGTTACTATTAACATTGCAATTATCAATAATACTATCTAGATATCACATTTCATTAGCTTTTAGTCCGTCATCTTTATTCCCATAGGGAGCACCCATTACATCAGAATCTTTGTCTAGTGAAGTTGTCTTTGGTAGAAGTTAACTTAAATTGCCATGGTCAAATAGTAACAACCCACACCACATCACAGATATATTAAGTAGATCTGACAAGATTCAATATTAAATTGCCAGACTCTGCATCTGCTACATAAAGCTTTCTTATTTTGTCCAAAACTGTGAGAGTTTAAAGCACAGGTCCAGAGGTCTTAACCATAGCTACATCTCAGGTCTATTTTCAAACTCTGTCCAGTTTAGAAATATAATCAAGAGCTTATCTACTTTTCTTCTTTGGATATGTGTAGCTTAATAAAAACTTACAGAAGGATGTGTAAATGTACAAGAATATTCTATATGGCTGGCAAGAGAGGTATCTGTGCTTAATTTTCATGTTCTTTCTCTTTCTGTGACCTTTGCCTGGCCTATGGATATGCTTCCTGTAATCAATGCAGCTGATGCCATGTACTCATCTGTAGTGTGATCTACCCGAAACCTCCAAAAGAAGAGGATAGTCCTTTAGTGGCATGGAGAGGGGTGGTTGTTTGGGTTGTCAAGCAGACAGCCTGCTAGGATTTCCCTGTATGATTCCCTATCTTTGAAATAAGACAGCCCAATATCAACATGACTTAACTTTTTACCTAATAACCTAATGTGGGTTGCATGTTTTTCTCTTTTATTTTGTGTAAAATAATAATAGAATGATCACTTTTAAAAGCATGAATGGAATCTGTGAAGGAAAGCTTAAAAATGCAATGAAATTTGTTGAATAATAAAGGGTGGGGGAAAAGTTAAGGGATAATAATAGAGGGTGTTACTCTAATGAAAGTAAAATATATTCACAAGTGAAGTACCAGTGCAAAATCAGTTTGAATAATCAATATACACTTAAAATGAAGGACACGTCTGTACAAGGTGATCATTTGGGAGTGGATATAAAGGGGAGGGAGAGGGTGAAAGGAGAAGTTAAAAGTGGGTGAAAATGATCAATGAACTTTGTATATTTGTATGAAAATAAAATAGTGAAACCTCTTGTAAATATTATAAGTAGGGGGGGGTGTATGAGAGAGAATGATGGGTGAGTGAATCTAACCAAGTTTCATTGTAAACATATGTACAAATATTACAATGAAATCCCTGTGCAACAAATATATGTTAATAAAATGTTTAAAATAAAATTAAAAAATAAGCACATGTGATGAAACTATCTATGCAAAAAACATTGTCTGTCCTGGAGCTTAGGAAGTCATCCAAAACAGTTCATGATGAATTTGCTTAATATCTCATTCTCCTCATTGTCATCATTTTCTTAATCCTTGTAGAGGACATAAGTAACAGTTTAGAAAGACGAATTTGCTTGTCCTGTTGATTTGATCACTATGGTAATACAGAGCTGATGTACATGGAAGTAATCATTTTCAGTATGATCTTTGCTACTCTATTTACAACCAAAAACATAAACTTCACAATTCTCATAAGTAATATTGTTGATCAGTATTCTCCCATTAGACAACATAGAATGTCAAGTTTATCCCAATGAGGAAGTAATACAGCCAAGTGTCCTTCAAACATGCATTGTGTTCCCTATGCACTTACTGGCTTATGATACTCCTTTGTTGGGCTTTGATCAAGTAGAGCAGATCCAAAGACACTTCCATATCTGAAATTCAAGACTCAGGTTCTGTCCTCAGGTTTGATACTAATATACTGTCAGGTACCAACTTCCTGAAGCAGACAACCATGGAGGAAGAGATGTGCGTGGAAATGAATACAATGGAGACATAAAAGAGCAAGGCTGGAAGGACAGGCTGATTACTAACTTTTACATGACCTAGGAGACTCAAAGCACAGAGCTCATAATTGTCCTAATTATTTCACATTCTTGTCCAAGACTCTAAGGAATTCTAACATTAATGGAGGAAGGAGAGCAGAAAACAAATGTCCACAACATATCTGACACTATACTCAGATGAAGTTCAAGTGTATTATTTACTAATTTCATTTACAATTTTCTAAATTTCCACTTTTATAGGGTAAATGTCCATCACCAATAACTTGCCCTTTTTAACCACCTAAATACAAAGGCGAGTAGTGCATACTACATTCATATTTTTCTGAAAAGATTGTCGATATACTTTTCAGAAATTTTCCCCCTCTGTACTTAGTAGGTTATACTACACTCTGATTGGTCATGATTAAGACGTGCAGGCCAAAATTTCTACGAGATCTGAAATCCAGAACATTTACCTGTGTGTGGTGTGAAAAAGTGTGGAAATGGATAATCCTGACTCTCCTTGCAGATGGTTAACCAAGGAAATTATGTTATTTTTTATGTTGTCTCTATTTGGTAGATGTCATGTAATAGATCTTCAGACCTCTCTGTCTGTGCATACCTGTGGCCTTGTTGTCAGCCAGATTCCTGTGTCACTGGTATTCTCTATATTGAGGTATTCACATTACTCTGTAATGGATTAAATCTTGTATGGCATAAGGTTCGATCTCTGTCTACTGGAGTGTGGTTACATCTCAGCAGTAAAATATGTACCTACATTGTCAAACTGCTGGGCTCAAAGTCAGCACAACTTTACACAGACAAATAACAAACATTGTCACCAACAATTTAAAGAAATCATCAATAGGAATGTCTGCAATACTAACTGCTGGGGAATAGAAAGAAGCACAGACAGAATAAAAAGATAAATATTAGTGTAAGTAAATTTTTTTCTTCTTTTATTTTATCAGTTTTACATTTACTTATATGTGTACACATTGTTTGTGTCACCTTCCCCGAATCCCCACCTCCCAAACCTAGCATCCAGGCAGAACCTGTTCTGCTCTCTTTGATTTTGTTGAAGAGAAAACATAAGAGAATATAAGAAAGACATATTGTTATTGCTAGTTTGGGATAAAGATAGCCATACATAGAGATTCCTAGCATTGCTTCCATGAACTTGTGTAATGCAACCCACATTGATTCATTTCAACCTGACCTCTTTGCTACTTCCTGGTCCCTTTTCCATAGTGGCCTTTGCCAATTTAATTCTACTTTACTTGCTCCTCAGTAGGAAACATATCAACCACATTCAAGTTTTAGGTTTCCTACCTTTCCCTATTCTTCTTGTATGCGTTCTACCTTTACTGTGTGAGCCATAACCAATAATACCACTGCAATTGTTTTATGTCTATAATCCACATATAAGGGAGAGCATGTGATTTTTGGCCTTCTGAGTCTGGCTAATGTCGCTTAAGATGATGTTCTCTAGTTTCATCCATTTACTTGTGAATGACAACTTTTCATTCTTCTTTGTGGCTGAATAAAATTCCATGTGCATAAATACCACGTTTTCTTGATTCATTCATCAGTAGTGGGGCATCTTGGCTGTTTCCATAACTTGGCTATTGTGAATAGCACTGCAATAAACATGGGTGTGCATGTGCTTCTGGAATAATATGAGTCACATTCCTTTGGGTATATCCCTAGGCATGGGATTGCTGCATCATATGGGAGACCTATGTTTTCTTTTTTAAGGAGCCTCATTAATGTTTTCTAAAGTGGTGTGAAAATAAAATTGATATTAAGAAAGAAAATGAGAAAGAAGAGAGAACACATTCATTGTAATTATTATATAATAGATCTAATTAGCCATATGTAGTGTAAAGCTAGTGAGGTGAAAAATGTAAAAAAAAAAAAGAAGGGAAAAATTCACCAGGTATGTGAAATGAAACTTCTCCCCAGAGGTCCTGTTTTCAGGGTTTTCTAAATAGTATGGATGTAGTGTGTCAAAAGTACAATCAGTTAATTGGGTTCCTTATCATTTCTAGAAAAACAGGCCAGAAAACTACAAATATACTTATGGAGGTTGAGTTTCTCTCCACCTTTCATGCTGCTGTTCAATAAGGCAGTGTCTGATATAGGGCCTTATTCAGTAGATTGTGATCTATTGGCAGAACCATATGTCCAGTGACTCTGAGATTCATTGAAGCTGCTATTATAAGTGAGGCAGGTGGATGCCCCCTTGCTCTGGAAGTGCTCTATCATTGCCTGTGGATGTGGCAAATTTCCTAGGATGGCAGTACATCTTTTGATTGACCCTGGCTCTCTCGGCATGGAGAAAGTGACAGGGCCAGTGCAATATGTGCTGGGGCTAAGTTCCAGGCACTATCATTTACAACAAACACTGCCTGGATGCTTTCAGACCCTATCATCAAGAGAACCCACAGGTAGATGGTCTTGATCATCCCTGATCATCTTTGCAGAGTATGAGATACCAGTTTTAAAAGGAAGTCTTTTTGACTACCTCCTGCACTGCCAAATGTGCTTCCCAGGGCATATATTTCTTCTTGCCCATGTCAAAGTCATAGTCCTATACTTGGATCTGCATTATCTAATCACTGCTTTCTGAGCCAGTGAAGAGATGAATTCATTTGGAGATTTATATTTGAAGGGTTTGGGGCATAATTCCAAGGTGTGTAAATCAATGTACAAGAGAAATACCTGCGTAACCATTGTATTAAATCTCTGTTCACAACAGCCAAACTGTGGAATCAGCAGAATAGCTAAAGAAAAAATGAATGATAACGAAAATATGATAACTAAACATTTATCCCATGGAATATTACACACTCACACACACACACACACACACACACACACACACAAATGAAAACAACACAATGAAATTTGCCAAACTATTCGTAAAAGTGGGGTGTTGGGAAGATATAATGAGAATATAATGGAGGGTGAACTTGTTCAAAATACACTTTATTCATATACGGTATTATTGCAAAAAACTCTTCATGTTATGAAAGTATCCTAATAAATAAATAAAATATAATAAAAGTTTTTAAATGAAGGACTTCTATCCCCAAAGTAGCAAACTCAGATAATAGGATTCTTTTAAGATGGTCACCAATTAGAGTCCATGTGGAAAAATGCAAGGAACCTCTTCATAGGGTGAGCAATCTGTGTGGATCCCAGACACCTGTCTGTTTAGATTGTATGTTCCCTTTGGTGTGGATTCTGCATTTGTTGGAATTACTGGGAGTTTCTGTCTTTCACTTATGTATCCTACCTGGGATGGATGGAGGAAATCCCATTTACCTACTGTGCAACTGAGCACATTGTGTTAGGGATTGCTGTTTAATTTGCAATTGAAAAATCCAATATTTTTGTGTTATTTTTGTGTTATTTGGTCATTGACAAGCACTCCAGCTCTTTACCACAACACCCCTTCTTCCCTATGTACTCAACTTCAAATATATTCTGGATTAAAGACAAGAAGGATCTGTGCTGCATTGTTCTTTCTCTATTCTTTCTATAATCTTTGACTATGAACTATAGCTGTCCTCTTACAGTGGCTGCAAATGGTGCCACCCACTTCTCTGCCTTGTGATTGTCCAGAAACCTGAAAAGAAGACCACAGTAGACTATGTGTCCTTTTCTGGAATGACAAGATGGTAATTCTTGTTAGCTTGTTGAGGAGGCCACAACCTAGAATTCTCCTGGAATTGTACTGAGGTATGCAATCAGACAGATCAATGCCAGCATGGTTCCACTCACTGTACCTAAAAATGAGAATAAGTCACATAAAAATAATGTGATATTTCATTATCTAAAATACTAATAATGTTAGCATGTATAAGTGGCATGAGGTAGGTGATACTAAATGAAACAAGCTACACAGAGCACCTTATGCAGTGCCAGATACACAGGAAGCCTTCTGAATGGGTTAATGATATTATGATACCTGTAATCCTCACCCACATTATGGATGCCACTGTATTGTTTCTGATAGAACGTTATATAGTTAAACCAAGGCAATCCCCAAGACCTGCACCATAAAAATGTGCAAACAAAGCATACGTAAGACTCATTTGTCAAAAAAGAAGTGTATCTCATAGTTTATCATCAGAATTAGGAAATAAAATATAGTAAGAAGACAGGATCCTGAACAAAGGAAGAAATCCTAACCTGCTACCAAAAGTACTTGGTTTTGTTACAGAGTAAGGTATCAACACTTAGAAAGATTCAGTACATAGGTTCAGAGTAGAACTTGTGAAATTTTACATCCTTGTAGTTGGTAAACTGTAAGAGAATTAAATAGTGTACCTGGGAGTTCAAAAGCCTAACTAGGAAGACAAATAGAGGCCATGGAGCATAATTGCTAGGAAATACAGGGGTTGACAGATGGCCAGGAATAAGCACAGCCTATTATAGTCAGAAGAATGCCACACATATTTCCAAAACAGATAAAAATAGATATCACTATTAGGCAGTCAACATAGGAGATGATTCCCCTGTGGTACTGAATATGCAAAATCATCTTTATGATTGTGCTGGAGATGAAAGATATATCACTCAACAACTTGTTGTAGAGGAAGAAATATGTGGGGGTCATGGTGGTGAGAGGTCATATCTGTTTTCCGTGAATGAGCATGTTCCCAGAAGTGTGACCAGGTACATGGATGGCCCTGTGCGTTACAGGCCTGAACCATAAGAGAAGCCCTGGGTAGTAGTTGTGTGACTTGTGTGTCAGATTATGTGTTTCTATGTTGCTTGGACACCTTTTGGAAAACAAAAGAGGATTTGGATAAATGTGTCAATTTATATGTATATATTAAATTTATATGATTCCAAGTAAAACTTTCTCATCTGAAACCTGGAAACCTTCAGCAACATTTCACAGTTGTTACAAAGTCAATCTTCTTAGAACTCATGCATTATTAATTTGTGTTATTTATCTCTTATAGACAATAAATTAGAGATGCTCCACTAAGACATTGAATATTAGAAGACCAAGAACATTTGATCACAGTGAAATACATTCTATTCTGTGAAGATAAAAGAGAGAGTAATAAATACCCAACCTTTAATCAAAACAATGTATTAAGAATTAGTAGAATAGTCCTCATTTTATTCTCCAACAATGGAACAAATTTCCTTGAGCTTTACTATATTTGTAACTGTTTGCAGGAGCTGGAAGTTAGTTTTTCGAATCCTAAATTGAAGTTGACACTTGTTTTTCAGAAAATCTTGTTGCATGCAGTAATTCCAGGATGCTTCCATCATTTTTCGATTTTCTAATTTTCCTCCTTTGTGGAGGTAACTCAAGCAAATAATATCTGATTCCTGTCCTTGGCCTATTTGAAATTCAAACATTGATAAATATAGCTTAGTTAAATACATATAATCTTACAACATTGCTAATAACAAATGTTTAATCAGTATATACTTTAACTGACAATGGCTAAAACATAACAAAACGTTAGGAAACACTTTTGAAATTTATTAATACAGGTCTATTTCTAAGCATAAAATCTCAGTAAAATATTTGATGTATAAAACATATCTTTGTTCTTTGAATGGTTTTTATGATTCCTCATTTTATACTACACTGATATCAATGATTTAATTTTGTCATTATAAACCCTGGTTTTTTAGATGAAAATTTGAGTATCAGGGAAAGTCCCACATCTCTGGTTTAAATGGTAACCTGCTTATGCAGTAAGTGTCATCCTGACACTTACTGAAGATCTCTTGCTTGAGCTACCAGAAAGCAATCTCAGTTCATTTTTTTGTTTGAACTTCTACCATTTAATAGGGGCTAAAATGCAAAAGTGAAAATTACAGGAAGTAATAGAAGCAACCTGAGCAGGACAATTGATTAGCATTTTCTGATTTTTGTGAGAAAGTTTTATTGTAAAACCTTTTAAAATGAATACACAGATATCTAAAATATGTAAATATCATAGCTTGAACCTTAATACACTTCATTTAAAATATGGAGGTGAAATTCTTGGACCAGGGTTTAGAAGTGCTGTAGTAGAACATTTTTGGCATTTAGAAAATGGCCAATTAAAATTACTTATTACAATAAACAATGTATCTTACTTATATTAAATATGAAATTTTAATCACATTTTCTTTAGGATTAATAATTTATAGATACCTGATGGGTTAGCTATGAACTTTGAGTTCTGATTATTTCTACATGAGTTTGTTCTTCTACTGACTTTTCCCAATAAAGCAACTATGGTAAGAAGTTTAGAAGGTGAATTTCCTATCAATGTTTTTATGTAAGCATGGATTTACATGTCTGTAAACATTTTTCTTAAGAATTTACATAATGTGTACCTAAACTTCTGTCAATAGTATCTTAGACAGTCTCTATTACCACAGATACGCGTTAATTTATATTCACAAGTAGTTGTAAGATTTTCTGCATAGGCCCTAATCTACTTCAAATGTGTTCACAGATATTCAGCATCACACAAGAGAGTGACATGATTAAATTTGTTAATTTATTTCTCATAAAAATTCTTTAAAAAGTTATGTCCTTTCTGCATATCACTTAAGTGAGATTCCCATGAAATATTGTCAATGTGTGATAATAGTTTGACAAGTATTCATACTTGAGTTTCAACATGTTCTGTAATACTTACCACTTGGGTAACCCAGCCTTATCTCCAGACAGAAATTTTTTCTTTTTTACAAACTCCTTTTTTATTACTCCTTGCAATGCTAGGAACCATTGTTGTAAGAAAAATTGTGAGCAATTAAAGCCTTAACACTGCAAACATAATGTGAACAAATAGGCAAAAACTATACATCTAGAGTTTAAATTTTTTACTTTTCCCAGTATTTGCTGATATCAGATTATTCTCCTGTGGAGCTGAGTAATGGCAGTTTTAATGTCCCTATTCCTCAGACTGGGTGAAGGGGTACAGCATAGAAGTGGCTACTGTGTACATCACTGAGGCCACTGAATTATTTCTGTGAGAATGTGATGCAACTGAACCAACATAAACTCCAAGCTATGTTCCATAAAGTAGGACAACTGACCTGTGAGACCAACAGGTGGAGAAGACTTTATATTTTCCAACTGATGATGAAATCCTCAGAATGGAAGAAACAATTTTGAAAAATGATAAAATGATTCCTGAGAAGAGTAATAAACCATATTGTGATGACATATATGATGACAGCAAAATACATGAATATGTTATCGGTAAAAGTGTCAGAACAGACAAAGGATTTGAGAAGGGTCGCAGAAGAAATTAGAAATTTCCACATTCTTAAATTTGGTCATTTGTACTATAATCAAATTGTGAATCAGAAATTCAGAAAAACTGGCCAAAAGTGACGCCACTTGAATTTTATATATATATAATATATATAAAATAAAAATATATAATATATATAATATATATAAAATATATATATTAAATATATATAATATATATAAAATATATATATTAAATATATATATATTTATATGTATAAATATATTTATATATTTATATATATTATATATATATATATATAATTCAATTTTCACACTGGAATTCCATTCACCATCACCAATATTTCACACAGGACAGATAGAATCTTCATAGATGTATTCTGTAATTGTTCTCTGTCTCATTCTTCACAAACTTGCTTGAGATACTCTATTGAAAAATTGTAAAAAAACCCAAGAATTTTGCGATGGAATTGCGGTAACAATTCCATGTCTATAGTAAAACAGATTACTCTTAAAGAAAATTTTTGTTATTTTTCAATGTTGGTTCTATGTAGAGAAGAATGTTGGTTCTATGAAGACCAGAAGTGGGTCTTCAGGCCCACCCATCTGTGTATACTCAAGGCCTGGTTGTCAGAGAGAGGCTTTTTACTGTGGTATTCTTTATATTGAGTTATCCACCTGAATTTAGGTGGATTGAGTCATTCATGTTGTAAGGTTCAATTTCTGTCAACTGGGATGCAATTATGTTTCAGCAGTAAAGCACACACCTAAAATTTTCAAAGCACCAGGCTCAATCACCACCAAAAGTTCCAAGCTCAATCACCAGCAAAAGTTTCAAAGGACAAATGAGTGAACATTATCACCAACAAATTAGAAGCAAATCATGTAATGTCACAGAATAACAATGTCTACAACACTATCATCCATGATAAAGAGAGAGCAGAGTTATACTGAAAAGATAAACATTTGTGAAAGTAAAATTGATATTAAAAAGAAAGAAGGAAATGAGACAGAAGAAGAGACACATCCAAGATAATTATTTACATAATAGATATAATTAGTCAAATGTTTAAAAAAGCTTATATGGAAAATTTGTAAAATAAAAAAACCACTTAGAGGTTTCATTATGCTGTCTTCATGTATGTGGGGTGTGTGTGTGTATGTGTGTGTGTGTGTGTGTATGTGTATGAGTTTGTGTGCCTTCGTTCCTTGTCACACCACATTGTCTTTCTCCCAAACCCTCCCATGGATTCTTCCCAGTCAGGCCCCCTTTTACACTCATGTCAAATTATTATCAATATCATCATCATCATTTTATCTTCAAGTCCACAAATGAATGAGAACTTGTCATACATGTCTTCTGTGTTTAACTTATTCAAAATTGTTATATACAGTTTCATCTGTTTGCCCAAATTTTTACTTTTCATTTTTCTTTAATTTCACTTTTCTTTATGGGTGAGCATCTTCCATAGTATAAATATGTATAGAGTATATTTTCTTTATCCATTAATATGATGTTGGGCATATTACCTGCCTCCACATTTTGGCTATTATGAACAGAATGTTAATATACATGAGTATACTGGTATCTCTCTTGTGCATTGTTTTACACCCCTTTGGATATATGCCCCAAATACCACAGTTTTAAATTTCAAAATCCCAAAGTCCTCTTCTCTTTACTGACTCAATGGTCAGGAGCTGGACCGTGAAGATCCAAGGATACGATTGTGACTCTGACATGTGTAAAAGGAAATCTATGTTTTGGGAACCACATTCTGCAATGCAAAGGGAAGTGAAAACCTGTCATATAAATGGAGACAGTTGGGAGAAGGTAATGGGAACATAATGGAGTGGTTATCTTGTTCAAAGTATACTGTACACGTGTATTGGATTGCTATAATGAAAACAATTTGTACTATTAATGTATGCTAATTCAAAAATAAAATATTTAAAATACTGAACAGCCTCTCATCCCCAAAGAGTTAGCTCAGATGAAAGGACCTTTATTACAATGCGGCCTAGTTACAGTCCATGTAGGTAAATGCAAGGAACCTCTTCTCTACTTCCAGCTCTCCATAAGATCCCTGGTCACCTGTTTAGATTTAATGCTTTCTTTGGTGGTGGTTGCTGCAAATTTGAAAACACTGGAACTTTTTGCCTTTCAGTTATAGTCTGAAATGGGTTAGGGGACCTCTCAATACCCAAAGAGTGCCATTAAGCACATGGAGTTAGTGATTGCTCTTTGCTTTACAATTCAAAAATTGAAAATTATTTTTGGATTTCACCTGGTCATTAACCAGCACTCCAGTTCTTTCCTAGCTCACCCCAGTTCTCTACAAAGGTATGCTGCTATAACTTTGGGTCAGTCTGATGGAGATGCTGCATGTCTATTGCTTGTTAGCTTTCTTCTCAGAGATATTTTTGATAGTACAGATTGAGAAAAGGGACTACAGAGTATAATGTCCTATTATATTTTGTTGGGACAACAAATGGTGATTAATAGTGAACTTTTATTGCATCAATTTTTTGAAAGTCAAATAATTATTCTGTATCCACATATTGAATAGAATTTTAGTTTTGTGTAATGCAGAGACAGAATTTGAAATTGTCTTAACAATAAAGTTACATTAAATGATGGTAGGTAATACAGCAGTTAAGTTAAACCTTTTGATATAGGTATATTTATTTCATTCCAAGAGTTAAAATCACATGTGAATATACCCCTGTATATTCCAGGGATACTAGATGTTGCATTGTAAGTCAAATGAATTTTAATTACTTTTTAATGTAGCATCTTTTAAAAAAAAATTTGTGTTGAGTGGATGTACATGGTGGCCTTTACAAAAATCCTTACAATGTAACAAATATATCTTAATTGAATTCATCCATCATTCTCCTTTATCCTTTTCTTCCCCTTCTTAGGACAGTTTCACAAGGTATCATTTTTCCATTTACATACAAGTATACACAGGATTTCACACTAATCACCATCCCATGCCCTTCCCCCATCTTCTTCCCCCCTCACTTGTACCAACCCCTGAAATAGAATCTGTATTCTATTCTCTTCTCTTATTCTCCAATCTTGTAAAAGAAAAAAATGACAATTTTGCATATAGCTACACAATGAGTTTACTTGTGACATTTCCATATATATATGTAATATAAATATAATTAGTTTAATCTCTTAAACATCTTAAGACAATTATTTATTTATACATGTCGATACTGATGCAGAAATACAGACAGAAAAATGTTCCAACCAAATTCATGACAGTACTTGCTTTGAGAAATGCATATGCAGGAGAATGCAATTATGCATCCATATCCAGAACACAAGTTTCATAGATAATATTTCATGAAGAACTATCATGTATCTAAGGCAATGTTTTTCAATCATGGTTTAAGAAAAGAAAACCAAGAACATCACATGCAGACATTCTGGTGAGTTTCTTTTTCATCTAAGGCCAGGGTATGTGGTTATTTTGAAAGATCCCCAAGAAAATACAATGATAAATGAGAATAAGATCTACTATTATAGTCAATTAAATTATTTCTTAAAACTTTGAAAAACTATAATGCAAAGAAAGTGATTATTGTCCATACATTGCAAATATAATATACATTATTTTCAGATAAATCATAGTAGGTGCTGACAAAATTATTATTTCAAGACTCCTGAATGTGTTTGACATAAAAGAATTGCAACCCATGCATCAGGAATGATTGAAGAGACAGTTTTTAACCTATGGGCAAGAAGTTTTGGACTCAAGCCTGAGAATTAAAATTCTTCCTTGTGCTAATATTTTTAACTGTTAAAGATGTTTATTTTTAGACAATCAATGAAATAGTTTCAACAGATCACAAGAGAATATAATAAAAAAGAAAAAAACAGACTTCAGGAGATATTTTATGGAGATTGAAAGTTGATAGAAAAAAATTAAGGTCAAAGTGTTTAAGTTTTCATGATTTTGTTCATTAACAAGCAGAATGAATGTCACATTTCTATCATATTTGTAGTCAGGGATGTTGCATTATGGTGTGCTTTTCACTACAATATGTTTATTAAAATTTGAAGCCAACAAAAGCCTTTTTATTATTCAGATAAAACAGTGGTAATTTTTATCCAGCATTTCCAAGTATACACTTATTGCTTCTTAATTTCCTTTAATGGAAACACTTTTATCTAAGAGATGGAGCTATATTTCTTAGATTTTGGTGATATTGATGTTTTAACTCAGGCCTTTGAACTTCCTAAACTGATACTTTTCTACTTGAGCCATTTCTCCAGTCCTTTCTTTTGTGGTTATTTTGGATATAGGGTCTCATTTTTTGTCAAGTCCAGCCTAGACTGTGATCTCCCTATTTTACATTTCTCATCATAGCTGGGATGACAGACATATGACATCATGTCCAGTTTTTTTTTTCACTGTTAGGATGTTCACACACAAGTATATATTTTTTGCTGGAGCTGGCCTGGAACTGCTATAGTTCCATTTAAAACTGGTAACCCAACTTCTGCAAAGATGACCAAGGGTGACAAAACCCACTGATACACATGAATACAATATGCAAGTACACTAAGATGTGATCAAAAGTCCAAACCTAAGAATTTGTAGGGTGAATGAAGGAGCAGAAATACAAACCAAAGGCATAGAAAATCTGTTTAATGAAATCAGAGTACAAAACTTCTCAAATCTACGTGACAATATAGACACCCACAGGCAGGAAGCATTTTAGAGGCCAAATAGATGTGATCATGAAAGAACAACCCCATGACACATCAAAATTAAAATGCCAAATCTAAAAAACAAAGAAAGAATAGTGAATGCTTAAAAGAAGAATGCCATACAAAGGCAAACACATAATAATCACATCAGACTTCTCTGCACAACCCTAAAAGGCAGGAAAGCATGGAACAATGTAATTCAACTTCTAAGAGAGAGTAATTGCCATCCAAGAATACTTTATCCAACATAGTTGACCTTCAACATCAAGGGAGAAATAAAGACATTCCAAGACAAGGACAAGATAAAGCGGTTTGTGTTTATCAAATCTGCATTACAATGAATAGTCAAAGGAGTAATGCACATGGAACAGAATGAAAAACAATTACAAATATGGGAAGCTAGGAAAGAATAAAAGTTAAGGGAAATTGAAGAACCTAAAAGAGCTAGGAAAAGAGCAAGCATGATCAACTAAGAATACCAGCAAAACCCAAATTTGAACAAAGCCAAAAGTAAAGAACATAAGGCTTATTGACATAAGCCTCAGTCTGGAAAAAAAAATAGAAACACAAGAAATCAGTAAATATTTCTCAATCATAGACCTAAATGTAAAAGCTCCAATAATATACTGTCTACAAGAAACACATCTCACAATCAATGACACACCTAAACTAAAAGACTTTCCAGGAGTACAGAAACTGAAAACAAGCAAGACTAGCTATTCTCATATCAGATAAAGAAAATTTTATGCAAAATTCCGTCAGAAGAGTTAAACAAGTCTACTACATATTAATAAAGAAAACAATCAAGAAGATACAACAGCTCTAAAAATATATGCTCCAAACATTGGAGCCCTAACATTCATAAAACAACACTTCTGGACTTAAAGGAACATATAGGACTAGATACAAAATTGTGGGAGATCTCAACATTCCACTCTCTTCCATATACAAAATATTTAAGCAGAAAATCAATAAAGATATCTTAGAAGTAGACAATACCTTTGAGTAAATGGACATAATCAGACATGTACAGAGTATTTCATCCTATGACAGCAGATTAAAATTCTTTTCAGCAGCTTATGGAACATTTTCCAAAATTAACCATATCCTAGTTCATAAAGTAAACCTAAACAAATAGAAAGTAAATTAAAATACTCTCCTGTATCCTAACTGTATCCTAAAAAACCACAATGGAATACAGTTAGAAATCCATTGCAAGGGAAACCACAAAAACCATTCAAAATCATGAAGACTGCACAATGCATTTTTGAATGAGCAATGGATTGTTCAAGACATTAGGAATGAAATTATGAAGTTCCTGGAATCAAATGAAAATGAGGACAAAAGTTATCAGAACCTGTGACACACAGCAAAGGCAGTCTTAACAGGGAAGTTTACAACCATGAGCACCCACTTAAGAAAACTGGAGAGATCTCAGATAAATAATCTGATGATACTTCCCAAACCCCTAGAAAAACAAGAAGAAGATAACCCAAAAAAGTAATATATGGGAAGATTATAAAAATCAAGGCAGAAACAAATAAATTAGAGACCAAAAAAGAATATAATGAGAAATGAACCAAGCCTTGTATGCACATATGAATAATAAAAGAAAAATGAAAAAAAAAGAATATAATGAATCAAGAAGACAAAAAAGCTCATTCTTTGAAAAAAAGATCAACAAACCTCTAATCAAATTAACTAAAAGAACAAAGAAGAAGACCCATGTTAATAACATCAGAGATGAAAAAAGGAATATTACAACACACATCAGTGATATTAACAAAAACCTTATGGAATATATAAAAAATCCACTCTCTTGCAAATTGGAAAATGAAGAAGAAATAGATAATGTTCTTGACACATATGGCTCACCTAAACTGAACCAAGAGAGTATTAAAAACTTAAACAGACATATAACAAGCAATAAGACTAAGACAGTTTTAATGGATCCCCCAACAAAAAGAAGCCAATGTCCTGATGGATTCACTGCTGAATTATACCAAACTTTTAAAAAAAGAACTAACACCAATGCTCCTGAAATTATTCTGTAAAGTACAAAAGGAAGAAATACTACCAAACACATTCTACAAAGTCATTATTACACCTAATGCCAAAATCATGTATAGACTAATCAAAAAAGAAAGTTTTAGATAGATAGATGATAGATAGATGATAGATAGATAGATAGATAGATAGATAGATAGATAGAGATAGGGATATGATAGAGCCACTTACACTCTCATGTTTATTGTGGCATTATTTATAATAGCCAAGCTTTGTAAGCAGCCTAAATGACCCACAACTGATGAATGATTAAGAAAATGTAGTATATATACACAATAGAGTTTTATTCAGCTATAAAGAAAAATGAAATTATGTTGTTTAGAGCTAAATGGATCAAACTGGAGATCTTCATGTTAAGCAAAATGTATCAGAAATCACATTTGCTTTCATATATATGGGTGCTAGACAAATAAGTTAAATGTATATATAGAAACACATATGATCATATATATGCATATACACACACACGCATATATATATATATATATAGTGACAGAGAAAAAATAATTGTGTTAGTGAGTTGGTCTGAGGGTGATACAGGACATAAGAAAGGAAAGAAAATGTTAGATAATGAAATATATTGAAATAACCCACCTATATATGAATATAATATAATGCAGTATACACTAAACTATAGACTATTAGGGGAACATGGTGACAGAGAATGAGTTAATAACAGAGGGGAGGAGGTTAATTTGATAAAAGAATGATATATACATAGTACCAAGGTCAATACTACTTGGACTATCAATATACACCTAATTAAAAAATATCAGGGAGAGGGTAAATCTAAATAAACTATATTGTGACCACATATGTAAATATCAAAATGTATCCCCTGTAGGAGTACTATATGCTAAAAAAGTCACAAAAATGAAACATCCTCATGTACCACTGCCTTAAAATTTGGGGAAATATTTTCATGGGAGAAGGATTTGAACTCAGGGTTTTGTGCTTACAAAGCAAGTGCTCTACCTCTTGAGCCATACTTCTACTTCAGGAAGTTTTCATATATCTAGAAGAGATTAGTTATGATGCCAATATTATTAAGTGTTTTATGTGGCATATTATTGAAAGTAACAGTATTTAATATTCATGGAACATTTTATAAATACCAGAAAATAGTATCACATTGTGTTTCTGAATTCTGGAGTATGAATGTTATGTGAGAACTATAAAAGCAGATATTCTGATTAAGCTGGTTTTGTTTGGAGGCTGAGGTATGTAGTTATTTAAAAATATCCATAAGAAAATATGTTATTACATGGGATTGTGAACCACTGTTTATGAGTGTTAAATTATTTTAAGCACTTTCTTATAATAATCATGTAAATGAAGTAATTATTGTCTACAATTTACAAGTAAGGAGGAAAGGTATCATTTACAATCTTGATTACATTATTTCATGTACTTTTATCTTTTTGGAGTTGTGTGTTTACATTATTTTCTGAACTTTTCTCTTACATAATTTTTAATTAAATGGTAGATTTACTGACAACATAAGGAGAGTCAGTTTACTTCAGGTAGCCTAATTAAGAGAATTGTAATCTATGTGTAAGGAAAGACTGATATGAAAATCTATTGATTAGAAATAAGAAGATAGGAATCAGATCTTTTCTGGTCTAGATTTCACATATGTGAGGAAACATGGTATTTGATTTTCTGAGTCTGGCTTATTTCATTTAACATTATGACCTTCAGTTGAATCTACTTTCCTGAAAATGACATACCAACACGTTTTTACTAAAGGGCATAGACAAATATTCTTCTATTTACTGTTTGTTTTTAAAGAATAATTTATATTTTACTGTGATAATATACTCATTAATTCTAAGATTCTGTAGCCTTCTAACATTGTTCAGTTGGGTATCTCTAAATCAGATGTACATGGATGGAAGTCATAGCAGAATCAAACAGTGGAAGACTTTTAGAGGATTGGGTTTATCACAACTGAGAAATATTGCTGAGTTTTTCAACCTCAACTGTAAAATTTTTACTTATATTAAAAATATCTAGAGTTTTGAATATCTGTTTATTTTCTTTCTTTCATAAAAATTTTTATTTTCAATAGGCATCAAAGCATCAGAAAAGCACAAAATCAAAATGGGACTAACAATTCTGTTACATGGTGTTCATAGAATATCCAGACGTGCAGCCTGTTCTGTTAGGATTTTTCCTGTCCATCTCACTAGCTATGGTGCAACATAACATGCAGAACATCCAGTCTTTTACCTCTAAGTCCCAATTCCACACCCATGTGCTTAATTCTTTCTTTCCAACCTGCCCTTGGCTGACATCTGTTTCATCTCCATCAGAGTCTCCAAGATGATTATAGACATCAAAACTCATACCAGAGTCATTTCCTGTGTGGGTTGACTGACAAAGATATTTCTTTTTTTCTTTTTAGGAAGTATGCTTGATTTGTCCCCATCTGTTATCCCCGAGTTCCCTAGCTACTATAAACTCCCATCTCTCTGATTTTTAGTTTTTGTGTCTGTTTTGTTAGACTTGTTGACTCCCAGATGCATAATTTTATTATGCTGTAACACACTTGCATCAAGAATATTGACATGTCTAAAGAAATGGACATTTTTAATTTCTTCTGCCACCTTTCTTGAGTTCTTAACTATTCCTGTTTTGCTCTCTTAACTGAAATTTAGTCACATATTTTATCTGCACCATAATTATTTTGTTCCCCATCTCAGGAACTCTTTTCTGTTATTACAAACTTGTTGCCTCCAGATACCATGTTAAGTGAAGTAATACAGGTTCAGAAAGACAAAGGCCACATGTATTCTTTCATATGAGGAAGACGGATGCAAAATATAAACATACACAAAAACAGACATGATTATAACATGTTTGTATTCAATTCTATGGAATTTGGAGGAGGAAGGAAAGGAAAAGAGACAGAGCATCAACAATATTGAAATACATAATATTTGTGAGACTGGAAGAGTTAACAATATGTATTGAAAGCTGCTAAATAATGTTGGGTATGAGGGAAGGAGTAAGGATGAGTAATGGAATTGATTGTATGCACTCAAGTAAAATAAATTCGTGTGGGAATACACTGAGAAACTGCTTTTAATATTAAAATGAATAATGAAAGGCAAGACTGTGAAATATGGACATTACAGGGTAGTTGTGGAGGGAGGATGAATAAAGGAGATTAAGTTGAGGAAATATGATGATGGACTTCATATACTTTTAAGAAATAGAACAGTGAAACCTCTTGCTTTAAATAGGATTGGGAGGAGACAAAGAGGGGAAGATGGTGTGGGCAATCTAACCAATGTACAATGTAAGCCTATTCAGAATTGTCACAATGAATCCCTCCTGAACTTGAATGTATCCTAAAAACATGGTGCCTCCTTTATGAAAATGCCATTATCAAGGGGAAGATATAAGCCATTTTCCATGTGTGGATCTCACCTCTCTATGGTTTGCTTATTTTATGGAACATGCATTGGTGTCTACATTGGTTTACATTTTCCCAGACAGAGTATGTTAGCCACATTTATGGACATTGTGGTCACACACATGCTGACTCCCTTCCTGTACACCATAAAGAACATGGATGCTGGTAGCATTCTGAGGAGGCTTCATAATAAGACACTATGATGTAAGAACCTATTTTTAGAACCTATTCCTTCCATTTCTAAGGTACATTAGAATATACAGCAAAACTGAACACCTATATCTGTGAGTACTGTCTCCTTGATTGAACCAATTATGTAGTTTAACAGTTTTGAGTTTTCTTCTAGTTCTATACTAAAATGATGGCTGATGGATTGGTACTGGTGTAATGGTGTTTTTCAAATGGGTACAATGATTCAATTTGAGAACCTGAAATTTTCTAGAAGTGAATGATTATGATGCAAAACAATGTGAAGGTAATCAATGTCAACATAGTGTGTACCTATTATGGCTTAAAAGGTAATTTTTTTGTTATTTTCCACATGACTAAGTTTTGTTTTTTACCACGATAAAAATAGGTACAAAACACAGATGGATCATTAAAAATATAAAAATGAAATAAGAGACTAGTACATAAACTTCTCCCAAGTGAAAGGATGGTCCAATGGTTTTATGGTCATTCATTTTCTCTTCTTTTTCCATTACTGTAATGAAGTCTCTGTGGAACCTTCCTATAGATTTCTAGCATCATGTCAGAACTTCAGGTGTTGGGGCTTATGAGTGAGCCTAGGTGGCTTTCTGGAACCCTCAGCTGCATCCTGTTGTTATAGGGTTGCATTTAATGTATAAGAATCTTTGGCTCTTGATGACACTCTGGAACTATTCATCCACCTTTTTACTTCCTGTGCTGGCACTAATTATGTTACTGCCAAGAATGGAATCCCCAGAGTTTGGTCTGCTATTCACACAACCAGTTCATCCCTACCTCCACATGATAAAGACTACAAGTAAGCAAGTGATCATTCAGAAGAAGCCTTTATTTGGTTTAGCAGTGCAACAATTGTGTTACTTCAAAGAAGAGTCCAAAATTAACCCACAGATAGTAAAAATCTTGTTTAGGAGGAATAAGAAAAGGTAGGAAACCCAAAACTTGAAAGTGTTTGATGTGCACCCTGTAGAGGAGCTAATATAGTAACCTTAAAATGACAGAGGTCAATATGGGAAGGTGATCAGGAAGTAGTTAAGATGTCTGGTAGAGATGAAACAATTTGCGTTGTAATACACATGTGCATGGAGGCAATACTAGGAATCTCTCTGTATAGCTGTCCATATCTCAACTAGCAAAAATGCTATGTCTTTCTTATTATTGCTTATGTCTTTTCTTCACCAAAATTGGAGAAAAGGGCAGAACAGGTTCTGCCTGGAAGGAAGGAGGGTTGGGGGAGAGAAGTAGGGGGCAGGGGGCAGGGGGAAGAGATGTCCCAAACAATGTATGCACATATAAATAAATGAATAAATAATATCCTGTTTCTATAATTAGAAATGGAGTGTGGCATCTTGTACAAGGGATGTAATTCCAACTAGCTCAATCCTGCAAGCCAATGGCTTCCAGTTCTCCCAATCATAACCTATGTATGCACATGGCTCTTCCCAGAACAAACAAGCTGCCCAGGTTGCAGAAGCAGCAGCAGTGATGGTGGCAGCTGTGATAGGAGAGGCAGTAACAGTGACTGCAGTACAAGATCCACTGCAAAATCCCTAATATACCAGAGAAACTGGGAGCTTCCTTGCTGTGCTTCCAATTGTCTGCATAAACTGCTGCCAGAGAGAACAATTGACAAAAGAGTGCCTCCAGAGAATAACAATAGATGTTAAGTAGCCTGAGAGAGGAAAAGCTACATGTTAAGAGGGAAGACTGTGACAGTGGCAAGTTGAGGGCCCAAGTGAAAAGCAATCACTTTCTCAGAAGAGTTTTAGAAAATTCTGTGTTTTTAGGTTAACCTGTTTTTGTCACTGTTAAGTTTGGGATGTCCAAAGTATTTATATGTTTGTTTGTATTTTGGCTTTTGGTACATCTGAACTGAACAATTTTGCATTCTCTCACCTCCATTTTCTCTCTACTTCTGCCATCTCCCTTTTGTTTCCTCTGTAGTCATCAAATGTGATACCTGAAACCTGCCTTTCAGTATTTAGTTCTGTTCCCAACTCCCATTATCCTTCCCAGTTTATACCTTCCCTCAGTCTACAACCAGAATTTCTAACTCATATTTTCTCCCTTTCTGTTTATCCATCTATAATCCTCTTTTGTTAACAACACTTGTAATGGACAACTCAATTCCCAGGTTATTTTTGTACTTTGGTGGTATTCATATTTGTTTGTTTATTCAATTTTCTTCCCCCTCTTTATCTCATCTTAATATCATTTAGGTCTCTTCTACCTGTCACAGTCTGCCTTTTCATTAATACTTTCTATTAGCTCAGCAACCACTCCTTTCTGCTACACAAAACAATACACCTCATATTATTCACTAAAGTTATGCCCTTCTCTCCCTCCTGCTACTATCCTTATTATTGTCAGACTTCCAGGATCACAAAGATTTATTTTGCTCCAATAGACATCTAAAGATACAGGAATAGTAGGTAGCAGTAATGAGCTTCTTAAGGCATTGCTGTAATTTCATGGCTGCAGCTTAACTACTATTATAGGTTCAACTAAGTTTCCTCTCTCTTTGTGGACGAGAGGGTGACACCCAGCACCTTGAGAACAGAAACTGAAGTTTTCAATACTGAAGCACAAAACTCCGTACCAGTAAAAGAAAATGTACCTCATCTTAATTACTACCCCATCCTACATACTCTTTCAGAAATCCTTAATTAAAATGACATAGGAGATTGAAGCCTCCAACCAAAACTGAGTCCAGATGCATAAATCTCAATGTAGAAACATGAAGCAACAAGGCACTAGCTCATCCTCAAAAGACACCACCACAACTAAGGACCTAATCAATCACAAAGAGAAGGCAATATTGATAAATGAATTAAAAAGTAAAACAACAGTAATGATGACAAATGAGCTAAAATTAATTAATGTAAGTTAGTGAATGATTTCCAAGAGGATACAACTAACTGATCTCAAAGAGAATTCAAATAAACAGATGAATAAAATAGATAATGCAAAATATTAAAAAAATCAATAAATACACAAATCCTGAAAAGTATTCCAATTTAAATGAAAAGTTCAATATCCCAAATAAAAACTTGAATTTAATGTTTGGATAATAGAGTGAGCAAGTTGAAAAGAGTATGGGGAATGGAAGACAAAGTAGAGGAACTAAATCAATCAGTAAAAGACCAAGAAAAAATATTAAGAAAACATGGATGGAACATGTGAGACTTCTGTGATGCCCTTAAAGGACCAAACATACAAATCATGGGTATATAAGAAGAAGAAATACAAACTAAACATAATGCATTCAATAAAATTACAGCTGAAAACTCCCAATTTGAAAAAAAATGAGGTACATCCATTTACAGGAAGTTTTCAGAATATCAATGCTAGCAGGATTAGAAAAGAAATACAATTAGACACATTATAATTAATACACAGAACAAAGAAGTAATATTGAAAGCTATAAAAGAGAAGAGACCATTCACATACCAAGTAAAACCAATAAGTTTTAGTAAATAATAAATAATAGTAAATAATAGTAAATTCCTCAACACAAATTCTAAATACAAAGAAGAAACAAAAAAATATGTTTCAGGGTGTAAAGGAAAACAACTGTCAAACTAATCTAGTCTTTCCAGCAAAACTATCCTGCACAATTGAAGGAGAAATGAAAATCTTCCACAACAAATAATAGCTAAAGGAGTTCATTACCACCAAACAACACTGTGCACAATACTTAAAAGTGTTCTAAGCATGGATGAAGAAGTTAGATTCAGCCAGGAAAATGCAAAAAAGAATAACCCACACTAAGTAGGCTAGCACAAAAGGAATAGGGGGAAAGTACACATCAGAAAGAAAATAACAAGAAGCTACATTCTTCTCCATATTAACACTGAATGTTAATGGCTTCAATTCCGTGATCCAAAGACAAAGGGCATCAAGTTTGATAAAAAGTAAGATGAGAACATTTGTTGCTTACAAGAAACATATTTTGCTAACAAAAACAAAAACAAAAATGTTTGAATGAAAGTGGAGGGAAATTGGGGTGGTGTAGAGAGATATTTCTGAAAATTGATACCCAAAACAGACAGGAGTAGCTGTACACATATCTGATAAAAGAGAATTCAGTATAAGATTAGTCAAAAGAGAATGAAGTTCACTTCATATTAATAAATGGAAAAAATCATCAAATGGAAATAATTACTATCATATATGTGCCTAACATTGGTATATCCAACTACATTAAAAAATAACTGATGGACTGAAATGCACAGATAAACAATGCAATGATAGTTTGAGACTGTAATACTCCTAGTTACTGAAAGACAGGTCATTTAGAAAAAAATCAACAAAGAAACTTTAGAAGCAATAGACACAACAGACCAATAGAACGAATGAATTTAAGAGTATTTCATCCAGCCACTGAAAAATACATATTCTTGTTAGCAGTTGTTGAACTTTTTCTAAAATAGATCATATCCTAGGGCAAAAAGCAAGTCTTAACCAGTATAAGAAAGTTGAAATAACTGCATGTATCATATCTGAATGAATAAATAGAATAAAACTAGAACTCAACAACAAAAGAAAATACAAAAGTATTCAAACATATAGAGACTGAACAACACATTGTTGAATGACCAGTGGTCATTGGAGAAATTAGGGAGGAATTCAACAATTTCTGAGAATCTAATGAAAATGAAAGCACAATCTATCAGAATTGATTGGATGCAGTAAAAAGAGTACTAAATGGTATTTTTATAGCTATGAGTAACTGTATTAAAAAGAGAGAGAGAAATCTCAAATAAATAATCTAATAATGCACTTTAAGCTTTTAGAAAAGCAATAATAAGCTAAACCAAAAATTATGATACAAAGAGAAATAATTAAAATTAGGGCTGAGATCAAAGAAATTGAGACAAAAAATGTACAAAGATTCAATTATGAAAACAGTTGTTTCTTCAAACAGTTAGATAACATCGACAAACCCTTAGCCAATCTGACACTGAGGAGAAAAGACCCAAAATAATGAATTTAAAGATAAAAAATGGGATATCACAACAAACACTGATGAAACCCACATGAAAATTTCCAAAATCTATATTAAAGTAAACTGGAAAATGTAGAAGAAATGGATCAAACTCTAGATGCATTTCACCAAGCAAAATTGAACCAGGAGGATATAAACCACCTATATAGATCTATAATAAATAGATTTCAGAAGTAACAAAAAAATCTCCTGAAAAGGAAAAATTCAGGACCTCATGAATTCACTGCTGAATTCAACCAGATCTTTGAAAATAGCTTAGTACCAATATTCTTAAAAATTTTCCACAAACAGAATGAATACTGCCAAACTCATTGATTGAAGTCCTTGTGACATTCACTCCCAAATCCAACAAGAAAGCAGCAAGATTAACAAAAAAGGATTTTATTTATATTTTTTCTTTTGTTATTCATATGTGCATACAAGGCTTGGGTCATTTCTCCCCCTGCCCCCACCCCCTCCCTTACCACCCACTCCACCCCCTCCCTTTCCCTCCCACTCCCTCAATACCCAGCAGAAACTATTTTGCCCTTATTTCTAATTTTGTTGTAGAGAGAGTATAAGCAATAATAGGAACAGGGTTTTTGCTGGTTGAGATAAGGATAGCTATACAGGGCATTGACTCACATTGATTTCCTGTGCGTGTGTGTTACCTTCTAGGTTAATTCTTTTTGATCTAACCTACAAAAAAGGATTTTAACGCAACATCTTAAATAAACATAGACACAAGAATTCTCAATAAAATACTGGCAAACTGAACTAAAAAAAAACATCAAAATACAATATACTATGATCTCATTGGTTTCATTTAAGAGATGCAAACATGGTAAAATATACATAAATTGATAAATGTAATACAGCATATAAGAAAAGCAATGGCAAGACTCATATGATTATCATCATAGATGCAAAAAACATTCTCAAAATTCAACATCCTTTTATGACAAAAGCACTGAAGAAATTAGAAATAGAAGGAATATACCTCAACATAATAAAGATACACATGACAAACCTGTAGCCAACATTATACTAAAAGTTGTACTTAATGGAGAAAAACCAAATCCACCGTCATAAAGGTCAGAATGAGAAAGGGTACCTGTGTCCCTAACTCTTATTCAATAAAGTTTTGGGAATCCTAGCAGAGCAATAAGACCAAAGGAAGAAATAAAAGGGATTCAAACTGGAAAGGAAGAAGTCAAATGAATCCTAATTACAGATGATCTGATCTTATAATTAAAAGACACTAGAATCTCAGTCAAAAATCTAAAAGTCATAAACACTTTCAGCAAAGTAGCAGGTAAAAGAATATACAAAAATTAGTAGTTTTCTATATAACAACAATGAACAGACTGAGAAAGAAATCAGGAAAACAATCCTTTCTACAATCCTCAAAATATCCTAGGAATAAATTGAATGAAGGAAGTGAAAGATCTCTTCAATGAAAGCTACAAATCACTGTAGAAAGAAACTGAAGAAGACATAGGATGAAAAATTTTCCCATGGTAATAGATTGAATGAATCAATACTTTGAAAGTGGGTATACTATCAAAAGCACTCTACTTGTCCAATGCAATCCCCAACAAAATTCCAACAGTGTTCATCACAGAGGTAGAGAAATCAATCTTAATGTTTCTATGAAAGCATAAAATACAACAAATAGCCAAAGCAACTCTGAACACAAAGAGCAAAGCTGGAAGTCTTACAACATCTGACATCAAACTGTACTACAGAGCATAGCAATACAAACAGCATGGTACTAGCACAAAAGCAGAAATGATGACCAACAGAAAAACACCCAGGCATAAATGAATGCACACACAGCCATTAGATTTTTTTAAACGGTGAGGACGGAAGGGAGGAATGGGAAAATTATGGGGGCTGAATTTTTTCAAAGTGCACCAAACAGATTTATGGAATTATCACTTTCCAACCCCTGGAAATTATTAATGTATGCTAATTTAAAAATATAACAAATCTATCAAAAAGGAAAAGATATCTTGGGGAGAAAGAAAACAGGTCTCGTTGTCATCCCTCTGCTACATATTATTTGAATTTTTCCCTATGGATTTGATTGTCAAGGGAGAATGTATAGACCAAGAAAAGCTTGGCTAAATTTTCAGGCTTATAAGCACTTAATGAGTAAGTGGACAAAAAAATCGTGTCTAAAATACAATCTTCCAAGGTGACAACTTAAACAAAGTGAATATTTTTAAGTTTGTCCTTCAGAGTAAGATAATCCCTGTGACCTAATCTTCACAACCTCCTTTTGTATTTTGCTAACCAGTTCTCATGTCATAGAATGAAAAAATTAGTCCCAGGTGATTATCTGCTATAAGATTTCCCTCAGTGTCAGCATGTAGAATACACAACTTGATAACATGTCTATGCAACCAGATGTCAGTAGCTCATGCCTTTAATGTTAACTACTTGGGAAGCAGAGATCAGGAGGATCACAGTTCAAGGGCAGCCAAGCTTAATAGGCCAGGAAACCCAACAGTGGAAATACTCAACATAAAAAAGGTTGACAGAGTGACTTGAGTGGTAGAGTGCCTGCTGAGCAAGAGTAGGGCCCTTAGTTCAAATGCCAGTCCCTTAAGAATAAATAAAAATGAAAAAAACTCTATGTTAAGTAAGGGTCACTCAAGTAGCAGAAACATTCAGCAGACTACTCTGTCTTACAAACCTTTGTAGAAATATGTGAGTCTTTTTTGTACATGAATATTTTGGCTTTTAAAATTAAAGTCTGTCTTATGATTGTAGAAAAGAAAGAGTACAAACACCAAATGTTGGTGAAGATCCAGAAAAACTAGAACTTTTATACAATGGTAGTGGGATTGTAAATTAGTAAAACCATGATGGAAAGTATATGAAATTGCTTAAAAGCTAAAATTAGATTTAGTGTACAATCCGATGATACCAGTCTTGTGCATATAAATGAAAGAACATAAGCTGTGATAAAAATAGAGACATTTGCACTCCTATGATTATTGCAGCAGTATTCACAATAATCAAACTAAGGATGCAGCCCACATGTTGAAGGACTGCTGAATGGATTAATAAAATGTGTTATATGTACACAATGGAGTATTATTTGGCCATAAAGAAGAATCAAATTATGTAGTTTGCAGGTAAATAAGTAGAACTGGAGGTCATCATGCTAAGTGAGGTAAGGAAGTTCTGAAAGACAAGCATGTTTTCTCACAAATGTTTAAAGATAAATGCATACATAAATGCAAGTATGATCATATATATAATATTTTTTGTAATAGTTTGACTGTTTAGGTAGACTCAGGTGGAAGAGGGAGATGCAAAGAGTGAACAATATTGAAATACATTGTTTCTGTGTAGGAAGATGACACAACACATGCATGAAATGGCGTTGAATAATATGTGGTGGGGAGAAAGGGTAAGTGAGAGTAATGAAGGGGTTTAATCTGATTAACATCCAGTATATTCACAGGTGAAATACTATGGTGAAATCCCTTTCAACAGTGAAAATACACTTAAAAAATGAAGGGCAGGACTGTAAAACAGGACCAGTTAGGGGGTAAGTATGAGTGGGAGGGGTCAGTGTAAATAGAAGTTAAAGGAGGGTGAGTGTGGTCAATATACTTTATTCACATATCTGAAAATAGAGCAATGAAACCTGTTGAAATAATTTTAAGTGGGGATGGAGAGGGATGCACGAGAGATGGGGTGGGAGGATTCACCAATCCAAGGTATATTGTAAGAATATTCAGAAATATAATGAACACCCCTGTAAAACTATTATATACTACTCAACTATTTAAATGTGAAAAATAAAATAAACACTGAGCTATTAAAAATGAATACACTCTAGCAATATTTACAAAATTTAATTATTCAATGATCATAGCAAAGATTTTCATGGGTATAAAGCAGCAAAAAATGTGTGAAGACAAGACTGTATTTAAGCTTCTGAATTGGGCTGAGTCACATTTTAAAATTTCACATCACTCCAAGACCCAGTGCTCCAATTGAAATATTTGCATGTACTTACAAGAAAGGTTAAAATCTACAACTTCATGGAATTAGTAGAATTCAGGGGCAAATGTGTTATAGACTATTTAAATGAGCTTTTAGATATATTTTAGGTAAATTTTAAATAAAAGTATATACATATTCATATGTCATGGAGACACTAAAAACAAAATATCAACACAAAATACAACATAGCAATCAACTATGGGAAGAAGATGTTCAGGAAAATTGATTTATGCAGAGGATAATTTGTATTATTTGGATAATAATACAAATATCTACATAATGTCAATACTGGAGCACACATTATTAAATGCTTAAATTTTAATAGAAATACTTACCATTTCTGACAGTAAGAATATGTAATATTAATGGGCTATTTCCTCAATACCAGGAAACATTCTAAGGTAGTTTTTCTCATCCCTGGTTTAAAAAAGGAATTCTAAGTAGTAAATATGAAGATGTTCTGATTACATAGGTTTAAGTTTTAGGCAATGGTATCCACATAATCTTAAAAATTTACAGGTAAGTATATTAGTGAATAAATCTTAGAACCATTAATTTGTATGTTTTTAAGGGGTTTTATTTTGAAATATATAGTTTTGTCTCAACACTATATTCTATGGAATTATTATCTGCATTGTACAGGTGAGGAAACTTCTCAGATGTGTTTAGATTATTTCCTGTACTTTTCTCTTTGCATTTCTTGCAACTGAGTCCTAGTGAGAGAAGATCAATAAACCTAAGTATCCTTCAGGGAGCTGAAGCAGGAAAATGTCAAACTATGTGTTATAAATTGTTCATGTAAAATAACTTAGCAATACATAAGAAGACTGAGACTCAATTGGGGACTATTGAGCCTGCCTTAGAGTAAAATTCTCAGCCATAAACAGGGGTACTTAGTATACAAAGAAACAAACCAGAATTAGCAGCCCAATGGAGCATACAGAAGAAAAATTACAAATAAGAGCTATCTTTTTGCCACATCTTTTAATGAGAATGAATTGGATTGGTAAAAGAAAATAGTTTAGCCACTATGGAAGTCAGTGTGCAAGTGTCTGAAAAAAACATAGAAATTGAACTTCCATGTGATCAGCCATACCATTTCTGGGTATATATCCCAAACAATAAAATCCATTTTATTATAAAAAAATGTGTAGTTGTCACTGCACTGTTCACAATACCAATACATGGAACCAGCCTTGGTGGGATGAATGATATACTGCTGAATTTGATGGCCTATGACCAGTTTGTAGCCATCTGTCACCACCTGCATGCCCTGTCATTGTGAATGCTCATATTTGTGGATTATTTTGATCCCTTTTTTGACTAGTCTTTTGGATACCTAGCTGTACAATTCTATTGCCTTACAATTTACCTTCAAAGAAGTGGAAATTTCTGATTTCTGCTGTGAGACTTTGCAACCACTTATTCTTTCTTTTACAGGCACAATCTCCATTAATATTGTCAAGAATTTTCCAGGTATCTTGTTTTTCCCAATCTCATGGATACAGCCCTCTCAATATAAAAATTTTCCCTCATTTCTTAGAACCTCATTCCAGGGGAGATGTATGAAAACTTCTACATCAGAGGATCTTAACTGTAAGATTTGGCTTTTATTTTGGAATAAAAAAATAAAATGTATCTTCATTCAGTCACCACATTCTGTAAGAAATGATTTGTTGGACTGAAACATGTACATTGTGGTCTTGAAATAAGCTGAATCCTATTATCAGCAGCTTATCAGCAACCTGATAACCAGGGATTTTAGAAATGCCTAGAGAAGAATTATACCAAAACTGTCTAACCAGTAGATCCCCTAGAAATCACTTTAATTTTAAAATGGAGAGATGACTAAATTAAACATGTACACGTATACATTATCCCTCATTGGTTAAATCATTTGTGCAATTTAATGTCTTTAATTTCTCATCCTGTTCCAAAGTCGAATGGTGGTAGACAGTGTTAGAGTAAGATAAATGGGGAGTCTTTTTTATGGTTGATCCGAAATTTTCATATATAAAGAAGAAAATTTTCTGGCAATGGCTATTTTTTATAATTTTTATTAGTATGTATCAATTACATGGGGGGAATTCATGGTGACAGTTCTGATTAGTCTGGCAGTGGCTGTTTGTAATTGGTAAACAAATTGTGAGTTTAATTAATGAGAATGTGTTATATCTGACAAATATGAAAGATATAATGTTTTGAATTTGAATTGTTCCATAAGTAAAATGGTAAAAATGGCAAGGTCATAAGTGAGATAAGCCAGACTCAGAGAGACCTGTACCCCATGTTTTCTCTGTTATGTGACCTGTTGAAATCACCATAAGAAGGGGACAAAGTAGAAAGGAGAAAAATAGAGAGGATGAACCAATTTTGGCTATAATACATATACACATGGAAATGTCATAATGAAGCACCCTATAATGCTATTTTAAACAAACAAAAATGACACATTTTTTACAAAATCAGAGAAGAAGAGGGCAGAGAAGGTCCTGTCTGAGGGGTTGGTAACAGTGAGAAGGGGGAGCATGTGGGGAAAAAGTATAGGAGAGTGAATGTGTTGTAAATATTGTGTACATTGACATGTAATGGAAAAATGAGACTTGTTCAAACTGCCCCAGGAATGGCAGAAGGAGGGAAAAAGAATAATGATGGAGGGGGTGAATTCAACTATGATATTTTGTAAGACCTTTTATAACTGCCACAAGGTACCCCCAGAATAACAATAATAAATAACAAAAATAAAATAAAATGATCAATGATCCCAAAGAAATTTTGTATATGTTGACAATCTCTGTAGATATTTACCATGTTAAAAATTAAAATTTGCAAAATTTTTTAAAACAAGTACCACCAGAACAAAAGAGGAATAGGAAGGGGACCAACAGGAAGGGATGGGGACAGAAAGATTCAAGGGGAGGGGGAAGGTAAATGCTATGAAATTACCTCATATACATGTATTAAAATGTCAATGAAACCAACTGTTTTGTCTAATTAATATACAATATATTTTTATTTTTTGTATTTTTTTGTAATTTTGCTGGGTGTGCATTGTGACATTTACAAATGTTCTTACAATATTTTTAAATACAAATGTTTATTTAAAAAAGAAATGAGTGGAACACATAAGGTTCCTCCTGAGTAGAGGAAGAGGGCAGAATTATTTTGGACATTCATTTCAACCTCTTTTACTTTTTCCATTAATGTTAAGAAATCCTAAGGGAGTGGGATACCCTGGATCAATTTGTGTGATTATAAGCTCGGTGACTTGAGCCTCACAGGTCATAAATAGTTAATACTCAGTCTGTCCCTCAAGCCATTCAGTTCAATGCTTGAGGCACAATTCACTTCATAATTGTGTCTCCTCATCTCTCTAGAGCCTACATCAGGAGAATCCTATCTGACCCTGCTTTCATATCAATCCTGGGGACTAAACCTGTGTCTTTCTTTGGATGCCTGGCAGTCATGACCTGTCAAAGCCACAGTGTAAATAAGTAAGTAGTGAGGGAGATAAAGATGGAGGATGACCAGAAGCATTATTTCCTCATCATTAGAGAAAATTTGTGTAGATGGGAATATATGTCAGGATATTGACTATGAATTTTTTATTACTATTTGTGATTGTTCTCCCAGAAATCTTCAGTGAAATTTTTGCTTTATTCTGACTGTGCCTCCACTTCCCACAAATATTTCAACTAGGATATAAAATGGGTGATGCTGAACTGTGCCCTTATCATTTCAAAAACTTTATGAAGGTGATGAATAAGGTAAGAACAAGGATGAGGATAGTGCCCATAAAATCTTAAACAATTATTGACACTTTACTGTTTGCCAGGGTCTGTTCTATGCTTTCCATGTCCTGTGTTTTAATCCTGCTCTACAGTTACAAGTCAACATCATGTTTATTAAACTGAAAAAAAAAGCACAGCATTTTCATGTAACATATGCTAGATTTTTAGACTAAAAACCATTAAGATAGAATAATGAACTCACTCAGAATTATAAAAAGAAAGGGAGTGGGGAAGAGTGATAGAGGGGGAGTATGATCAAAGTCCATTATATTCATGTAAGGAAATATCAAAATAAAACCTCCTTATACCATTAATATACTAAAAATACAAATTTTGAAGGCACATTTTTAATAAGCAGCCTGATCACATTCACAGGGAAAACTGGACAGGAGCATCCAGTTAGGTTGTCATATGACTAAAGCAACTAGCCATTTCACTGTCTCATCAGTGTCACTCCAGGATAAAAATCCATTGCTCACTGTGGTCTTCCATTTGGGGGGTTCCTGAGAAGCAACATAATAGAGCAGTGTATACCATCTGGTGTAAAACTGATAAGAAGACTGGCTTAGCTCATCAAAAAAGGTCACAAAAATGAAAGAAAATCACTCAGCATAAATCTCTCTCTTTCCCCTACTCCAACATGTCTGTGCAGCTTGGAACATTCTCTACATTTCTTGGAATCAGCTCACTCCATCTCAAAAGGAGTCTTAAGTAAAATTGCGATTTCCTTTCTACTTAAGAAATGGAGAACAGTTTTAATATGTATTTGAGTTGTATCTGTGCTTATGACATTTGTATTTGTGTCTGAAAAATTTCTTATGATTGGGAAACAGTAAAAATAATTAGTACAGTTTACTCAGAAACTGACAAGTTATTTTTAATTTTGCTTGTGAAAATGTCTCTATGAAAAGCACCAGGATTTGCTATTTCAGAGACCCATCATTATCAGCTGAGTTGATATCTTTTTGACACCCCTATATAGGAAGCACAAAACAGTTTTAGAGATTTGCCATGTTACAAATTGGTGATGAATGTATAATACAAGGATAAATACAATGTACCATTATTTTTAACATTGCAGATAAAGTTTAACTTCTGGATTCTACTAAAAGATTCCAGGAGCTGAAGTTATCAATTAGGAGATACTCTATTTTTGTCTTTGCTATATTATATGAATGTTGGTGAAGACTGGCTACTTTTCATTTCAGATTTTCTTAATCCAATAACTTGTTTGGGCTTGGGGGTTGAATGAACACTGAAAAAAATCTATCAGGCAAAAAATAAAACATTTTTGGTTCCCAAATTTCTCCAAATCATTGTGGCTTCACCATATGTGTGTATTGTAGAAATGAAGAGATTAAATATCTCTTTTCTGTTTCTACTTTATTCATGCATGCCCCTTTAATTATTTAAATTGCATCAAAATAATTCAATTAGGAAAGATAAATGTGCAGAAATTTTCATGGTAATAAAAATAAAGAAAAATAGGTGCAAAGACTAGTAGGAAGATAAAACTTACTTAGACCTGAACACTTTTTTCAAATTTTATGTTCCAAGTTTGTAGTGTCCTGTGACTGCTATAATCACAAATAAACTGACCATGTTCTTAATGATTGAGTTATTTATTTTAAGCAACCATAATGACCAAATATTTAAAACTTTCTAAACCTATATTGCATACCATATGTGTTGTGGAGATGGCCGGTATTGTCCTACCTCCATCCCTATCTGTTATGCAGTATGATCACAGAGTCGTGGTGTGATTTACAAGCGTTTTTCTTATGGTAGCATATCCTCTATAGGAGAATAAATTATGGACTTCCTTATCGCTACCCCAGAGAAAGAGAGACAAGTGAAATGCTATCCTATATGTTATTAGAAAGTTTGAAAGGACAATTACCAGAATTATATCCAAGATATTTTTGATGATACATATTAAAAAGTGTACGTAGCTCAAAATGACAGCATTTTTTTGAGATAACAAATTCAGATGATTTATAATTCAACTGAGTATGAATCAATTATTCCTGAGAATCAAATAACCATTTTCCCCTCGCATAATTTGGGGAAATTCTCAATTCATGATGTCAATTGAAGCAACAGTATTTAAAAAAGGTTGGTCTTAATTATACAGAGACAAGTTAAATCATGTTTCTACTTCTGGTAATATGGATTATTATATAAGTCATTTGAAGTAACCATACATACTTTACAAAGACTTAAACCTAAATGCTGGTGTATACTAGTTTATTTCAAGTTGTGTTTAATACTGATTGAGTTTCAGAGGCTCTCTAGGTAATTTCTTAAGGAAACACAAATCAGTATGGATGTGGACAAACTGAGAAAAAAATTTGTTCATGACAGTAGTATCCTATGGGGAATGAATGTGTGGGAGATTAGAATCATGTAGTTACACCAAACACTCAAGTTTCAGAGGTAACAGTTCATGTCTCACTAAAATATTAGTTACATAGCAAATACTACCAATTGTTCATATTTTCATATTGATTTTCATTTTTATTAGCAGTAATATGAAGTCAAATTAATGACCTATTATCTAAATGCCTGATAATACTCAGTGGCAATGGATCTTATCTTGGTGCAAGAACGAACTTCACATACAGACATGTTGATCACACTGGGCCAGAGAGTCTGGACATTTAAAATATCACCAGATAAATATATTAATAAATTATACTAAAAGAACTGATGTGTACAATTATTTTGTAATGCTGGCTATCAGTGCCAGGGTTTCAGACAAGCTATGTAACAGCTCTACCACTGAGTCACACCTCAGTTCTCAATATTTTAAACTTTTGTAAAAATATGTGCATAAATTAGGTATTTTTGTCATATTGAAAATAATGAAACTTCTATGTCTAGTTACACTATACCCTGAGTTTCCTCTTTTGCACTGTTTCTAAATTATAGTGTGAGCAGACAAAAAAATGAGTCCAGATTGCCTTTCCATTGCTGAAATAAGAGAACTGCAATCCTTATACATGGAAAAATTGACATGAAATGAAAAATGGCCAATAATTATATGAAAAATATTCAAGTTTGGTCACTAGGGATATGAATATCACTATTGTATTGAGATTTCATCTGATCTCAGTCTATTTATCAAAAAAAAAGGAGCAGCAGAAACTAAAAAAGTCGTCATTTATGAAAGTAAAAGCAACCCTTAACCAATGCTTTGGAGAATATAAATTAGCCCAGCACTGTGCAAATCAATGTGGAGTGTCCTCAAAAACTATAACTCCAGATTCCATATTCCACTCCTGGGTATACACCGAAAAGAGTCAAAGTTGCTTTTATACTCATGTTTACCACCCCAGAATTCACAAAATACAAGTTATCAAACCAGCCTTGGTACTTACCAACATAAGAATGGTTGAAGAAAAGTGATATACGTATACAATGAGTCTATTGTTATTCATCTACAAAGAAGAACAAAATTATAATATTCTTAGGAAAATGGATGAAACTGGAGATCATCATGTTAAGGTGAAATAAACCAGACTTGGAAAGAAAACATTACAAGTTTTCTCGCACAGGTAAAATTATGACATAAAACTAGAAGGGTGACCCTTAGAGAAGAGAATAATAGGAGTTGTATGGGAAGGGGAAGGGAGAGTAATAGGGTTGGATGTGGTCAAAATATGTTATATTCATGATTCAAAACATCAAAATGGTGTTAGAGCTTGCACCTGTGAAGCCCTGAGTTCAAACTCCAGTGTCATGAAAAAAATCATAATGAAACAAATATTCTATATAATAGATATGCACTAAAATTGGGCAATATATTGACTTGGGCCATGAAATTCAGGGCTCAAACCTTGAGTTTGGAGTTGTGCATGGCGTTAATGTCCACTTGTAAATGATATCATTTGTTAGCAGATAAACATGAAAGAAACTTACAAGGTCACTTCATAATGTAAAATGCAAAAAAAAATAAAAATAATAAAAAATGTAAACAACATTTAAAAATATCTGTGTTTGCAACAGATTTATTAGTGGGTTTCTATGACAACATCAGTAAAAGTTGACAATATCTGTAAAAATGAATAATTCCTATGTTTTTCTTAGCATTACATTAATTTTACTCATTTTCTAGTGAAGTGTACACTAAAGCATACTTGCAATAAATAATGTCATGATTACATACAGTTAGGTGAACAATATTCATAAAGCTTGAAATCTAACAAAGTCAATGAAAAGAATTATATATAAAATACTACTTAAAATTCTCTAATTTTTATGTAGTTTTACACTTGTTTTATTTTTGAGTTAATATCCATTAATAATACATGGGTATTTCACTGTGGTAATTCTATACATGCATACAGGGTATTTTGACCATCTGAACCCTCTCTATTATATTTTCATCCCCCTCTTCCTTCTCCTAAGTTTAGGAATATTGTTTAAAATACTTTTATTGGAGGTTATGGTACTTGAACTCAAGGCAGGTGCTCTATCACTACAGCCTAAACTCCAGCATTCGCACACCCCAAATTCAAATGCATAATTACATGCATAAAGGAAAGAAACCAGGAAGAGTCATGGAAAACCCTTTGGCAATAACTGGCACATAGCATGCTTTTAAATTATCAGCTATAATTTAGTGTTCAGATAATAACACAGCTCTATCTCGTAGGATTTTCAGGAATATTGTAATATTAGAAATATTAAACCTTGCTTTTAATTAAATTCTTTATAATGATTGATTTATGAAATGGGAAATGCTATTATTATTCACATATTTCATATAAGACTAGGCTGTATTTTCTGTGATCAAGGCCTTGTTATCTCTAATTTTGTTGGTTCTCTAGAATTATTCATTTGCGTGTATTCAAAGAAGGTATATGTTGAAGGAACAGAGAAATCAATGATGAAAGAGTTCCAAGAATATTGGATTTATCACAAATGAGAAAATATTGATAAAGTTTATGAAATCTAATAATTTAACTCATTATTATAATTTAATATAATTAAATATATATTTAATTAATATAATTAATATAATTTAATTATATTATTTTCTTTGTTTATTTCACTATTTTTTTCCTATTTTCAAAGATGTCCAAGCAATTTAGAAGGAAAAAATCTAACACATGTATTGGAATTTCAGCTCATGGGTCTTTCAAATGATCCAGAACTGCAGCCATTACTTTTTGGACTATTCCTGACCATGTATCTGATCACTGTGCTTGGGAACCTACTCATTATCCTGATTGTCTGCTTAGACTCCCACCTCCACACCCCCATGTACTATTTCCTCTCCAACCTGTCCTTGGCTGACATCTGTTTCATCTCCACCACATTCCCAAAGATGATTGTGGGCACCCAAATTGACAGTAGGACCACCGCCTATGAAGGCTGCCTGACACAGATGTCATTTTATATGCTGTTTGGAAGTATGGATGATATGCTTCTAACTGTGATGGCTTATGACAGATTTGTGGCCATCTGTCACCCCCTATATTACTCTGTCATTATGAACCATCGCTTATGTGGATTCTTACTTTTAGTGTCTTTTTTGTTTAGCATTTTGGATGCCCAGCTGCACCATTTGTTTGCCTTACATTTTCCCTACTTCAAAGATGTGGAAATTTCTAATTTTTTCTGTGACCCTTCTCATCTCCTAAATCTTGTTTGTTCTGACAACTTCTCCAGTAGCATTGTCAAGTATTTTACTGGTGTTGTATTTGGTTTTGTTCCTATCTCAGGGATACTTTTCTCTTATTATAAAATTATTTACTCTATTCTAAAAATTGCATCATCAGGTGGGAGGTTTAAAGCCCTTTCCACATGTTGTTCTCACCTCTTAGTTGTTTGTTTATTTTATTGGACAAGTATTGGTGTGTACCTTGGATCATCTTTATCAGAATATCCTAGAAATGTTTTGGTGGCCTCAATCACTTACACTGTGGTCACCCCTATGTTGAATCCCTTTATCTATAGTCTGAGGAACAGGGACATTAAAAGTGTTCTTAGTAGAATCCATGTGAGAACCATCAGATCTTAGAACTGTGGCAAAATGTTTAAATGTTGCATGGAAAAGAGAAAAATAAGCATCCAGCCCACTAAATTTCTTCTTGTATCACATTACTTTTGTTGTGTAAATACTTTAATTTCTAAGCATGTTTAATAATAGAATGTGGATAAGTAGGATGGAGGATGTAAGAAATGTGTAGGTTATTTCTTGTAACAGGTGTAAGTTTTATTTGAGAAGATAAAATCTGGAGATTGATGATGATGTATGCACTGCAATGAGTATAATTAATGCCACTGAGCTCTACACTTAAAAACTGTTAAGTATATAAAGATTTTTAAATTTAATTTTACCATGATATGAATGAATACATAAGTCAAATTTATCTTAGAAGAAATGAAATGAAACAAATAAATATTACATATGAACCTTCTTCTCAGTAGTGGAAAAATGCAGAAACTTTTGTGAACCTTTATTTTCACTTTCTCTTCTTCCCACATTAATATGTGAAAGGTTTTCTTTTTCTTTTTTATATTGTAATTCTTGGGGTTCACTGTGGCATTTATAAAAGTTCTTATAATATATCAAATTTATCATACTTGAATTCACCCCCTCTCTCATTCTTCTTTATCCCCTCTCCTGCCATTCCTGGAACAGTCTCAACAGATATCATTTGTCCATTTACATACAGATGTACACAGAATTTATACCATATTAACTCACCTACACCCTCCTTCTCAAACTAGTACCAACATGCTTAGACAGGACCTGTTCTACCCTCCTATTTTTTGAGTTTCTTTTTATGGTGTTGGGGCTTGAACTCAGGGCATACACCTTGAGCCACTCCACCAGCCATTTTGTGAAGGGTGTTTTTTGAGGGTCTCGTGAACTATTTGCCTTGAGCTGGCTTGGAACCATTATCCTCCTGATCTCTGCCTCCTGCATAGCTAGGATTATAGGCATGAGCTACTTTCAACTGGTCTGTTCTCTGATTGTAAAAGAAAAGAAATGACATTTTTGTTTAAGAAATCTAGACAGGGAGTTTCCTTGTGATATTTCCATCTATATATGTATTAGAACCTGAATTGGTTCATCTCCTGTATTTTTCTCCTTTCTACTTTAGTCCCCTTCTTATGTTGATTTCAACATGTTTAAAGATTCTATATTCATTCTTGTATAGGAAGTATATCAACCATATTCACTTTCTTAACTTCCTTATTTTACCCTCCCTTTCTTGTATGTGAACTTGGCTTAGTGTGACCTGTTTGTCATAATATTATTTTCATTCCATTACTTTGTATTACCTGGACTAACCTGGCTAATGATGAGATATGGCAGTTAAGCCTGCATGGGCATACAATTGTAAATAATAAGATACACCTCATACACTTCAGTTTGACTGTTCCATGTCCAGCACACATCATGTAAGTTTCCCTCATTTCACTGGTATCTACTTCCACTGGTATTCAGGAAGCTGTTATCTTAGCCTGCATTCATAATGATCCTGAGAACAGAGTCTGAGTCTTCATTGGGCACTAGGCAGTCATGGGCTTAAGGACCTACATCCTCTGTTCCTTAATATGTACCATGATAATACCTTTGAGGTCCATCTAGTAACAATTCTTCCAAAATAACTCAAAAGAATTCATCTTGAATAGGAAATAATATTTCCATTTGTCCACAGCAGAAGAGATGGTGGTGCCCTGAGATGAGAATGAGAAAATGAACATTTTAAGCTGCTATATGATGTGATGCAGCATACACAAAATGTTTCAATCACTACATCTCTGTGCTGATACTGCTTAATAAAAACAGGTAAAATAACACTTACCTCCACAAGATATATTCCAGATATTATGATTTTAGAAAAAAAAAATTTACTCATTGTAGCTTTTTGTACATCAATAATTCAGCCACTAAGAAAACATTGAGTTTACTGATAAATACAGCTATCACAAAATACTGGAAACTTGGAATGTGGTGAAAGTCTAAAATGGCTTATCCCATATCTAAGGTTCACCTGAACCTTCACCTTGTGTACCATTTTTTATGAGCTTATAAAGTTTCAGCTTTACTTTAATGTTCACATAATTTAATTCCAGATTTTACAGTGTTTACAAATGCCATATGTTAAGGGAAGTCATGCAATTTCTTACAATAAAATAAGTTGTACTTAAATGGTTTTTAATAACCTTTAATATGTGTCAAAACTTTTTTCTTAAATGGATAGGGCAGTTGATTGTTCTCTAATTTTTTAAAAAATTCTGTGACCAGGACTTTTTATTTCTGATATTCTTGTACTTCTACCATACTTCAGTGTCTAAAGGAGGTGTGTATAGAATAACACAGAATCCAAAAATGCAAACATTGAGGAAGATAGTATTTGTGAAAACTGAGAAATATTGCTGATGGTGAATTGTTTTCAAGTGTTAATACTTGAATTCAACATATATGCAGAGAGATGGGGACCAAATTACCTATTTACTTTTCACAACTCTGTTCAAATTCAAATAGTGTCAGAGAAATGTAAGAGTGTACCATTTAGCAAATGTCTCATATCATGGGACTGCTGGAAGATCCAGAATTGCAGCCCATCTACTTGGGAGTGTTGACCATCTACAAGGTCACAGAATCTTATACCACACTGTTATTTTAAATTCCCACATCTATAGCCATCTATACATTTTTCTTTCCAATCTGCCCTAAGAGGACATCTGTTTCACCATCACAGTCCCTGATAGGACAATTTTTAACTTCTTGTACTTTACTTTTTAAAAAGGACATTTTTTTGTTTTCCATGGCTATCAGAAGTAATATAATCACTGTGGAAATCCATGCCATTTAGTAGTACTTTTCAGTAGTCATGAATTCAATCTCTTTTAGACCTTTTTCAATATTGATTCCCAAGATTTTCACTTCTTTCTATGCATCATCAAAGACACTCAAATTATCAATGACCTAAGATCAAGAACATTACACATACCAGGTCCATTACCCCAGCAAAAGAAAGCCAGCAAAATTAAGAAAATAATAGAGAATAGGAAATAGACTTTTATTTTTCAGAAGACTTAAAAATTAGTCAAAGACTCCTTTATTTATTGTAAGATAATAAAACAAACTCCCATTAACTAGAGTAATTAAATGACTATATGATAAGCAGGACTGCATATATGAACACGGTTTCAGAGTTAATAGATTGCAATCAGAAAACATTTATGTGCCAGTCATCTTCCAAATTCTTTTTATTCATTTATTCACACGTGCATACTTTGTTTGGGCCATTTGTCCCTCCTGTCTCCCTCCCCTTCACCATCTCTCCAACAGCCCTCACTTCCAGGCAGAAATTTTTTTGCCCTCATCTCTAATTTTGTTGAAGAGAAAACATAAGCAATAATAAGAAAGAGAAAGCATTTTTGCTAGTTGAGGTAAGGATAGCTATACAGGGATATTCCTAGCATTTCTTCCATGTACAAATGTGTTACAACCCAAGTTGATTCATCTCAAACTGACCTTTTCAGTAGTTCCTTATCCCCTTTTCATATTAACTTCTGTGGCTTTAAGGTTTCTGTACAAGTTCCTTTACACTGGGGACATAAAACACTTTCATGTTTTGGGTTTCTTGCCTATCAACAAATCTCCCCTATGTGCTCTCCCCTTATCCTGTGACCCAAGTCCAACCACATTGCTATATCTGCTGTAGATCTAAAGTCCAATTATGAGGGAGAACATACGATTAATGGTCTTCTGAGCCTAGCTAACTTTGCTCAGAACAGTGTTCTGCAGTTCCATCCTTTTATTTGTCAGTGATAACATTTCATTCTTCTTCAAGTCTGAGTAAAATTCCATTGTGTATAAATACCACATTTTCTTAATCCATTCGTCAGTAGTAGGGCATCTTGCCTGTTTCCAAAATGTGGCTATTGTGAATACCACTGCAATAAACATGGGTGTGCAGGTGCCTTTGGAGTAACTGTGTCACATTCTGTTGGGTAAATCACCAGGAGTGGTATTGCTGGATCATAAGGCAGATCTATGTTACGATTCTTAAGAAGCCTCCACATTTTTTTCCAGAGTGGTTGCACTAACTTGCTTTCTAACCAGTAGTGTGTTAGCATTCCTTTTCTCCACATCCTCACCAACACAAGTTGTTGGTGGTGTTTTTGATGCTGGTTATTCTAACAGGGGTGAGGTGAAATTTTAGTGTGGTTTTGATTTGCATTTCCTTTATGACTAGAGATGGTGAGCATTTTTTGCATTTGTTTTTTGGCCATTTGAATTCCTTCTTTTTAGAAAGTTCTGTTTAGTTCAGTTGCTCATTTCTTTATTGGTTCATTGGTTTTGGAAGACTTTAGTTTTTTAAGTATCCTGTATATTCTGGTTTTCAGTCCTTTCTCTGATGTATAGCTGCAAAATATTTTCTCCCACTCTGTGGGTGGTGTCTTCAGTTTAGAGACCGTTCCTTTTGTTGTGCAGAAGCTTTTAGTTTCATGAAGTCAGATTTGTCCATCCTTTCTCTTATTTACTGAGCTTCTGGAGTTCTATTGAGGAAGTCTTATACCTATTAGTTTCAGAGTGAATCATGCTCTCTCCTGTACCAAGTTCAGAGTTTTGGGTCTGATATTAAGGTCCTTGATTTGTTTGAGTTGACACCAGTAGAGGGTGTTAAACATGAATCTACTTTCAATTTTTTGCAGATCGCATAACCACTTTCCCCAACAACATTTGATGAGGAGGCTCTCTTTTCTCCATCATATATTTTTAGAGCCTGTGTCAAAAATAAGGTGGGCATAGCTTTGTGGACTCATATCTGGGTCCTCCATTTTGTTCCACTGGTATTCATGTCTGTTTTTGTGTTAGTACCATGCTATTGCTTTGTAATATATTTTGAAGACTGTTTTTTTTATCACTGTGAATTGAGTTTGCTGTTTATTTTTTTATTTTTATTTATTTATTTTTTTTTCTGCTGAATTCTATCAGACCTTTATTATTTTTTTTTCATTTTTCTTTTATTATTCATATGTGCATACAAGGCTTGGTTTATTTCTCCCCCCTGCCCCCACCCCCTCCCTTACCACCCACTCCACCCCCTCCCGCTCCCCCCCTCAATACCCAGCAGAAACTATTTTGCCCTTATTTCTAATTTTGCTGTAGAGAGAGTAGAAGCAATAACAGGAAGGGACAGGGTTTTTGCTGGTTGAGACAAGGATAGCTATACAGGGCATTGACTCACATTGATTTCCTGTGCATGGGTGTTACCTTCTAGGTTAATTCTTTTTGATCTAACCTTTTCTCTAGTACCTGTTCCCCTTTTCCTATTGGCCTCAGTTGCATTTAAGGTATCTGCTTTAGTTTCTCTGCGTTAAGGGCAACAAATGCTAGCTAATTTTTTAGGTGTCTTACCTATCCTCACCCCTCCCTTGTGTGCTCTCCCTTTTATCATGTGCTCATAGTCTAATCCCATTGTTGTGTTTGCCCTTGATCTAATGTCCACATATGAGGGAGAACATACGATTTTTGGTCTTTTGGGCCAGGCTAACCTCACTCGGAAAGAGCATTGCTCTTTTTACTGAGTATTGCCTTGGCTATTTGTGGTCTCTCATGTTTCCAAATGAATTTTAGGCTAGATTTTTCATCTCTGTGATGTATATCATTGGGATTTTGATGGGAATTTCTTTAAACATGTAGATTGATTTTGGTAGTATAGCCATTTTTACTATGTTGATTTTACCAATCCATGATCTTCCTCAATCTCTTCCTTCAAGAGTTTGTAATTCTCCTTGTAGAAGTCATTCACATTCATTGTTAAGTTTACTCCTAGGTATTTGATTTTTTGAAGCTATTATAAATGGAATTGTTTCCATATATTCTTTCTCAGTTTGTTCATTATTGGTGTATAGAAAAACTAATGATTTCTGCAAGTTGGTTTTGTATCCTGCCACCTTACTGTAGCTGTGTATGTTGTCTAGGAGTTTTTGGGTAGAGATTTTTGGGTCTTTGAGGTATAAGATAATGTCATCCTCTTATAGGGATATTTTGACAGTTTCTTTGCCTACTTGCATTCATTTTATTTCTTCTTCTTGCCTAATTGCTCTGGCTAGGAATTCCAGCACTATGTTAACTAGAAGTGGGTATGGTGGGCACCCTTGTCTTCTTCCTGATTTTAGGGGAAATGGTTTCATTTTCCACCATTAAGTATGATGTTGGCTGTAGGTTTGTCATATACAGCCTTTACAATGTTGAGGTGCATTCCTTCTATTTCTAGTTTTCTTTGAGCTTTTATCATGAAGTGGTGTTGGATCTTGTCAAAGGCTTTTGCTGCATCTATTGAGATGATCAAGTTGTTTTTGTCTTTGCTTCTACTGATGTGCTGTATTACCTTTATTGATTTGCTTGTGTGGAACCACCCCTGCATCGCTGGGATAAAGCTGACTTGGATGTGTTGTATGATCTTTCTGATGTGTTGTTATACTCAGTTTGCCATTATTTTATTGAGGATGTTTGCATTGATGTTCACTAAGGAGATTGGCCTATAGTTCTCCTTTTTTGAGGTGCCTTTTCTGGTTTGGGGTGAGAGTAATATTGGCTTCATAAAATGAGTTAGGCAGTGTTCTCTCCCTTTATATTTCATGGAGCAGTTTATGGAGGGTTTGTTTTAGTTCTTATTTAAAGGTCTGAGAAAATTCAGCAGAGAATTCATCAGGTCCTTGACTTTCCCTTTTTGGGAGACTCTTTATTACTGCTCAATTTTATTTTGTGTTATAGATCTAGTTAGTTGATTAATATCCTATTGGTTCAGGTTTGGATGGCCATAAGTATATAGGAATTTGTCCATTTCTTCAAGATTTTCAAATTTATTAGAGTATAGGCTCTCAAAGTAGTCTCTGATAATTTCCTGGATTTCTGTGGTGTTTGTTTTTATCTGCCCTTTTGTATTTCTGATTTTACTGATTTGGGTTTTTTCTCTCCTCATTTTAGTCAGGTTTGCCAGGGGTCTATCAATCTTATTTATTGTTTCAAATAACCAGCTTTTAGTTTCATTGATTCTTTGTATTTTTTTTGTTTCTTTTTCATTGATTTCAGCCCCTATTTTTATTATCTCTCTCCTTCTGCTTGTTTTGGGATTGCTTGCTCTTGTTTTTCTTGGAGTTTGAGATGTTGCATTATGTCATTGTTTTGAGATCTTTCTGTCCTTTTAATATATGCAGTCACGACTATAAACTTTTCTCTTAGGAATGCCTTTGTTGTGTCCCAGAGTTTCCAGTAGATTGTGTTTTCATTTTCATTAACTTCCAGGGAACTTTTAATTTCCTCTTTTATTTCATTAATGATCCATTGATCATTAAGCAATGTGTTGTTCAGCTTCCAACTGTTTGCATGTTTTTTACTGCTGTTGTGGTTGTTTACTTCTAGTTTTAATGTGTTGTGATCAGATAGAATGCATTGGATTATTTCTATTTTATATTTTCTGAAGCTTGCTTTGAGTCCTAAGATATGATCAATTTTGGAGAAGTTTCCATGAGCTGCTGAGAAGAATGTACATTGTGCAGAAGTTGGATGAAATATTGTGTAGCCATCAGCTAGGTCCATTTGATCTATGGTGTGATTTAGTTCTAGAATTTCTTTATTGATTTTTTTTGTTTGGATGACCTATTAATTGATTATACAGGGGTATTACAGTCTCCCACTACCACTGTGTCCAGTCTGCATATGTTCTTAGTTCCTTCAGAGTTTGTTTGAGGAAATTGGTTTCATTGACCTTGGGTGCATATAGGTTGATAATTATTTTTTCCTTTTAGTGTATTTCCCCTTTTATTAGTATGGTGTGTCTTTCTTTATTTTGTTTGATCAATGTAAGTTTGAAGTCTACTTTGTCCAAGAGAAATATTGCTCTCCCTGCCTCTTTTGAGTGGTCATTGGCTTGGTAGATCTTCTTCAGCCTTTCACCCTCAGCCAGTGCTTGTTTCTGTCGATGAGATGGGTCTCCTGGCAACAGATTGTTGGATCTTCCTTTTTAATCCAGTTTCAAATGGTGGTTTTTGATGGGTGAATTAAGTCCATTAACATTCAGTGTTAATATTGATAGGTATGTGGTGATTCCTGTCATTAGTTGTCCTTGTTGTTTAAGGGTTTGATTGTGTGCAGCTCAATCAATGTTACTCTCTACTTTCTTGCCTTTTCTTCTTCTATGGTTTGGTGCTGCTTGTCCTTTCATGATTTTGTTTGCTTTCACTTTCTGTGTGCAGAATTCCTTGAAGAATCTTTTGTAGTGGTGGCTTACTGGTCATATGTTGTTTTAGTTTTTGCTTATCATGGAAGACTTTCATTGCTTCATCTATTTTGAATGATAGCTATGCTGGGTAGAGTATCCTAGGGTTGAATTATTTTCATTCAGTGCCCAGAATACCTCACTCCAGGCCCTTTTTGTTTTAAGGTTTCCATTGAGAAATCTGCTGTGATTTTTATGGGTTTACCTTTATATATTATTTGCTTTTTCTCTCTTACAGTCTTCAATATTCTTTCTGTATTCTCTGTGCTTGTTGTTTTAATGATAATATGCTGTGGGGTAGTTCTATTTTGTTCAAGTCTGTTCAGTGTCCAGGAGGCTTCCTGTACCTGAATGGCCATAGTTTTCTTTAGATTTGGGAAATTTTCTGTTATTATTTTGTTGAATATATTACGAATTCCTTTTTCTGGTGTCTCCTCTCCTTCTGCTATGCCCATTATTCTCAGGTTTGGTCTTCTGATGGAGTGAAAAGGATATGATTTCTTGCATATTCCTTTCACAAGTCTTCAGTTGTCTAATAGTTCTTCAGTTTTTCCTTTAATTTCCATTTCATCTTCAAGTTCTGAGATTCTGTAATTTGCTTGGTCTAGTTTGCTTGAGTGGCCTTTCATTGTGTTTTGCATTTCTGTTTCATTCTTTTTCCTGAGTTTTTCCATTTCATGGGTCACTTCCTCTTTAATATTGTTAATTTTCATCCATAATTTGTTTATATCTCTGTTTATGGTATTCTGTTTCAATTTTGTGTTTATTTAGGGCTCCTATGACTTCAGTTTTTTGTTTGTGTTTTCTCATATTCTTTATTTTTTTTTGTCTTGAAATTTCTTGAGTGACTCCTGTATGTTTTGGTTGACCATGTGTAGTAACATCACTATGAAATTCTCATTAATTACTTGTAGGATTTCTTCTTTCAAAGTGTTCTTGTGAGCTTCGTTGGGTTTCTTGGCATAGTTTATCTTTGTTTTGTTGGAGTCCGGATCTGGGTATCCGTTTTCTTCATTTCCCTCTGAATCTTGTACTAATTTATTTTGGGAGGTAAATGGTTTCCATCCCTCTTTCTTCTTCCCATCATTCCACTTGGTGCTTTTTCTGTCTGTGATCTATGTGTAATTTGGTATTAGCTAACTTACAATGGTAAAACTAATGAAACCAAGAAAGATGGAGCAAAAAGAAAAAGAAAAAATAGAGAAACAAAGAAATCAACAGGAAGAGATGGTGGACAAGCAAACAGTGAACAATACAAACACTTGGAGAGAAAGAAAAAAAATTCCAGGTAGAATAACAATAGAATTTCAGTCTTAGTAGTTCTGGTGTTACTACTTCACCAGGAATGGATGGTGTTGGTATTTAAGTAGTAGCTCTCCCCAGGTGGTTGGGTCAGGAGACAAGCTCTGTGGACCACTATCTGCCATGCTTCAGGCAGTTGCTCATTACCTGCCTATGGTCAGGCATGCCTTTCTAGGATTTGTTTACTGAAAGTCCATGTGGAGTTCAGCTCCTTACCCCTCCCCCCTTCTCCAGTGCAGTGACTTGTTGTCCGTCTACTTTTCCAGGGTTTGTTTACTGGAAGTTTGCATAGAGATCAGCTCCTTGTTACTCCCCCTTCTCTGGTGCACATATAGCACCCCCACCCCTTCCTCTGCATGTCCTTTTCAGTTCCTTGTTTATTATCCACTTTTTTTTGTTTTGTTTTGTTTGCAGAGTGAGGGTCAAACTGTCCAGGGGGCTATGCTGGTTTGTCCCAGAGGTAGCTGTGGGAATACCACTTGCCGCTTATTTGCTCACCTGTTGGTATATGTCTCTCAAGCAGATTTTGAGCTGGCATCTGGTGGCACAGGAGCCCTCCTGTTTTCTAAGTATGACATGGCATGGAGTAGCTTTTAAAGGGCTGGGGGTTCAGGGTGTCAGAGTTTTGATTGCTCTTGGTAGTTTTTTTTCTGCCAACTGTGGCTCCAGCGTCTCAGCAAGATTTTTGATTTATGGAGCTCATGCTGTCTGCTTCTTCCCTCCAATTGCCATCTTGGATCCCTAATCCCTAAATTTTATTCATTCCTTGAGTTTCTAACTGCCCACCTTTGTATCCTGAATTCCTTACTGCAAAGTCTTTTCTATGTTTTAATAGTCAAATATTGTATAAAACTTTCCCTTGACATTGGTGGATTTCAAATTTTAATCAATATAGTTTTGTTTAGTGTATATAATCACAAACTACAGATAGATAAGTGCTCATCACTCATCACAAGCGTGGTATTAGTACATGTTGTAACTGTCAATTATTTTAAAAGAATAATTTTATATAAAGCCTAAATATTTTTAATTACAAGATTAATTGCATCAATCCTATGTAGTGTCAACAAATGGTATAGTGTGAAAACTATTTCTTTTTATTTTTTCTTCTGCATGCTCAATGAATGATAATACTGGTTCATTGGTTTTCTGATATTCAACCTTCACATTTACACTTGATGCTTTTTATATCAGAGATGAATCAAAATCTCACTTTGAGTCCCAATCCTCATATGCATTGTTTGTCAATTTTCATATTTATCATTTCTGATCCATAAATTTCAACTCTCTTAGTTCAGCTACCTGAAGGAAAATAATATTTATGATTTTGTTAGCTCACACCATGATTTAATAAGTAAAAAATACAAAAGAGAAAATAATGAAAACACCCCTGGAAAGTTTCCTCCCTTGTAAAAAGTGGAGATAATAATAACTGAGCTTATAAGTTTTTACCAAAAGATATGTTTAAAATTTTTAAACACATAGACACATTTATGAATATATTTACTTGTGAATAGTTAAAATTATCCAACTACTTTGAACAAAACTGAAACCAATTTAATCAGAAAATCTGCATATGAAGAAATTGGTATTTGTTTCTAGAATCAGAGTTGAGAAACCCTGCCTTAGAACATTTCCTGGCATTTAGGAAATGGTCCACTTGTATTACTTATTATTTTGCCTTTTACACTCACTACATATTTTTAAATACAAACCTTTAATAATATATGTGTCAAATCTGATATTTTACAGAGATTTGAATTTTTAACTATGGAATTTAAGGTCTGAGTCTATTTGCAAGATGTCATTCTCCTGCACACTTCTCTCTTAAAAACAAATATCAGAAATTTGTGTTGAGAGTTTCATTTCAATATTTCCCTGCCAGTATTGATTTATGAATCCATAAAGGATGTACTTCCTGGCTCAACTTGTACAGTGCCTGCCAAGCAAGCACAAGGACCTGAGTTCAAACCCCAGTACTGCCAAAAATATAAATAAATAAAAATGCCTAAAATTCATGTAAGTATTATAAAACACAGCATTGTTTTCCCCAGAATTATAATAGTTCACAATGGTGTGTGGTTTTTTTTTTGTCTCTTTGTTAAATGTTACCATTGACAACAAAGTCATTGCCATTTTCACAGTAATATATGAGGCAAGGATATCAATCAGTTTGTCCATTTACTATTACAATAATTCTTTCAAAATTCTTGTCTCTTTCCATCCCATAGGAGTATTTTGATATAAATGTGGGTAAAGAATAGTTGTTAGCCCTCAAACAACTGACTTGTGACCCATTTTCCCACAACTAGTGTACATTTTCCAGTTTATAAAACAGTCACTGTCAATGATATCCTCTGAAGTTTAACATATAGCTTCAAAACTATCTGTGTACTCTATCTGGAAACAAACTTTCATTGGACAAATACTAATAAATTTCATCTTGTTTGAGGAATATTATTTCCATTTGGATCCAGTTAGGCAAACAGTGCACTGGGATGGAAGCCAGGAAGTGAACATTTTACTTTCATATTATTGACCTGATTATGTACAAAGGATGAGTGTTCACTTCTGAAATATTCTGTGTTCACAATGCTTCATAGAAATGTGAAAAGCATCAACCATCTCCCCAACATATATTCGTGGGTATACTGAAAGTTTATTTGAAATTCCATGCATCACCATTGTGGCTTTTTCAAATAAAAATTCCACCATTATGGAAATAACACATTTATTGAATACTGAAATTATACATAAACATTAAAGTCTGGAATGTCGTAAAACTCAAAATTGTGCATAAGCCAAATGTACAAAGTCTTTCTCTTTTTTCTGTTTTTATAACTATGAAAATGTTTGCTATAGTATTTAAGTAATTAAATGTTATATACATTACTAAATGGATTTATAGGCCCAGATGTGTGTGACATGGAAAGAAACAAGAATTGTTTCTTCCCCTTTGAGTTTTATGAGACATTCTGTAAAAGGGATGGAAATGAGGTGAGGAAGAACCATATATTTTGAAATGATATTTATTTAAGACAACTTGTGGGAACCAAAACATGGCATATTTGATATTACTTAATAGAGATTTTTTAAAACTTTTGAGGTCCCTTCTATGCTAAGCAAGGTATCAGTTGGAGAGATCAGAAATAAAAATGTTAGGCATCCCTTTTCAAATACACACCATTTAGTTACACAAAACAAAAATAAAATTGCCTGTTACAGAAATAGGCAAACTGAAACATTAGATATAGATATTTTAGTTGGACAGTATGAAATTTATCCCTATAATTAATGCTAATGATAATATCCAAATGGTGCCTCAATTATGATTTACCCTTCCTTATACATTCACTACCTATTAATTATTGGGTAGCAGTCATTAAGTATTTAATCCTAGCTCAATGCAGTTATTTCAGTTAGAAATGATCTCAGATGACAATACTGACTCAGAGTTACTAACAAGATGTTCCATGTCACAGAAATAGTAAGTGGAACTAGTGCTGCAAAATTAAAATGTCAGTGTCTGAGTCTGAACCATTACATTCTTTCATTCTTTCACCAACATCTGTTAAGTTTTCATCTCCCAAAACTGAAACTTTGCACTGTGTTTAAATACTGTCTACCTCACTCAGACCACAGGTCTCTAAATCACCATTCTGCACTATGATACACGATGGGGATTCAAAATCATCACTACAAAAGGAATTTAAGATTTAAAGTCTAGATGTTCAATGTTAAAGACCTCTCCTACCTATATTCCATTGAGATGCGTTAGATACTGATGTTTTACTTTTTGTTTTGCAGCTTCCTCAAAGCACTTTTAATTTCCCTGTTTCTTAGGCTGTAGATGAAAGGATTCATCATAGGAGTCACCACTGTGTACATCACTGAGGACATCACACCCTTTCTGGGAGAATGTGATACAGCTGATCCAAGGTATATTCCAACACTTGTTCCATAAAATAAGCAAACAACTGACAGGTGAGACCCACATGTGGAGAAGGCCTTATACTTCCCACCAGATGATGGAATTTTCAGAATAGAGGAAATAATTTTGTAATATGATGCGAGTATCAATGAGATGGGACAAAAGCCATATATGACACCAACAAAATAAGTGACTATGATTTTCATGAAAGTTTCAGAACAACCAAGATTAAGTATTATAGCGGGCTCACAGCAGAAATTAGAAATTTCTACATCTATGAAGTAGGTAAACTGCAAGACTATCAAATTGTGCCACTGGGAGTTCAAAACACTAAACAAAATGGATGCTAAAACCAAGAGGGCACAGATATGAAGGTTCATGATGACTTGGTAATGCAGTGGGTGACAGATGGCCACAAACCTATCATAAGCCATCACAGTCAGAAGCATATCATCCATACTTCCAAAGATAATAATAAAAGACATCTGTGTTAGGCAGTCCACATGATTCTACTGTGAGTTTGGATGTTCACAATCATCTTGGGGACTGTGGTGGAGATGAAACAGATGTCAGCCAAGGACAGGTTGGAGAGAAACAAGTGCATGGGTGTTTTGAGGTTTGAATCAAAGATGACAGCCAAGATAATAAGCAGGTTCCCAATTATGGTGACCAGGTACATGGACAGGAACAGTCCAAAGATGGTGGACTGTAGTTCTGGATCCTCTGAGAATCTCAAGAGTTGGAATTCTAACACGTGTTAGATTTTGTTCTTCTATATTGTTTGGACACCTTTGAGGGAAAAAGATGTAAAATTAAACAAATAATTAGGCATCCTGTACTTTGTGTATATTGGTTTACACTGACATGTAGATTTAAGTCTTTCTGTGAGTACATGCAGCTACTACAAATTTCAATGATGAACCCCATTACTTCAGAGAGGTTCATCAAATAATTTACCATTTTATTCCTAGGACAATCCTTTCAAAATTCCTGTGTCTCTGTACATCATACAAGTTAGGATTTCTATAAATTTAGCGAATGAGTAAAGGAGAGTTGCTTGATTTCATTGGTGCTTTTTAAGTTTATATTGATTGACTACATTTGTTATTCTCATTCTTATTCATTCATTCATTCATTCATTCATTGTTATTATCAAAACAATCATTATGAACTATGTCATTTAGTTCTTTATTTTACGTGCTGGAAATTGAACCCAGGCCTCAAGTATGCTAAACAAGTGCTGTGCCATTTGAAGTATGGACAAACTTTTATTTTTATATTTATGGCATATTTTTATCAACATAACTTAATTGTACAATGAGTTTTCATTATGGTATTCCATGCATGTATAAGTGTACATTGAGTGAATTCACCTCATGTATTATTCTTCCATGTTTAACAGCTTTAGAGGGTTTTATTATGGTATTTTCAAAATACATGTGTATAATATTCTTTGATTATATTCACCCCCTCCAATGCCCTATATTTTCTCATCTCCCTGGCAACAAGTTCTTGCCAAACAGTCTTCTACACAGTCATGTCTTATCATTATTTTCTCTACTATTACTTATTTAAATTCTGTATTTGAGAGAAAACTTCTTATGTGTCTGAGCATGACTTGTCTTGCTAAACATGAACTCCAGTACCATTCATTTTCTTGCAAATGTCATAATTCATTCTTCTTTCTGGAGGTAATTGTCTCTCTAACCTCGACTGGGTTTGCTTCAAACTCAAGATTGTCCTGCTTTCATTTCCCTAGTAGGTGGGAGTACAGACACTGCCATCACTTCATTTTCTTAATGTGAATATGGCCTGCAAAAAATATCACTATGGCCCATCTTGGAAAAATCCATTCAAAATAAGTAAATAAGGAATTTCATCTTGCACTTGGAACACTTCGATTTGGCTTCAGTAGAGAACATAGTGCCCTGAGATATGTGTAAGGAAATGAGCATGTATTCTGTGTCATTCATTGGCTGTGACATGCACAATGTGTATAAATTCTTCCACCTCTCTGTGCTCTTACTGCTTCATGGAAATAGGGTGAATAATATCCATCTCAACAACATATATACCATGAAATCTAAGTTTGGGAAATGATTGTTAAGTAAATTACTAAGTATTCGACCATTTTGATTTATGTCAAAAAAATTCAATAGTTAAGAAATTAGAGAATTTATTTATGAATACAATTGTTAAAGAGCTCTGAAAACCTGGAATGATGTGAATGTATAAAATGCATCTCACTTAGGACTTAGCATTATCCCCGCCCTCTCTCATTTTGTCTCTTCTTAAATTTATCCCTGTAAAGACCTTTTACATTAATTTTAAATAATGAATGTTGTTGAATGGAGCTATGTTGCCATCTGTCCTTGACATATCCAACAATAATAGCTGTTTTGTCTTCTCTCCAGTTCTAAGAGACTTTCCTGAAAAGGATAAAAGCTCTTCTCAAAACTATCATGTGTACTAAAGCCACACTGATTAAGACCAAATTTTTGTAAGGCAAAGAAGGCTCAATGATTACCATGCATTTAAAATTCTTGATGTCCCTTACTGCCATACACAATATACATGCTGGAGAATCAGAAATGAAAGATAGCTGGTTATTTCTCTCCAAAAATCATGGCATATATTTATATAAGGCCAGATATAAAATTTGCTGATTCAAAAATAGGAAAATGTTAATTTTGGGTTGCAGGATACTATCTTGAATAGTTTGGTGAATAAATTTACCATGACTGATAATCATAACTAAATTTCACTTTGTATTTTATTTGCCATATGTTTATCACACATGGAGAATGCATATCTGTTCAAGCATTATTCAATGTGGTTGTAACAACCAGAAATCAATTCAGGTGACAATTTTGAACCTCAGGGGTCCTAAAAGCCTTTTGTTGATCCAACAAGATTCCAAGCACTTTTCTTAGTCTCTGGTTAGTAAGATGTACTAATTTCTGTCATTGTTTAGCAAAATTCAAAAAGTTTTAAGTAGAGCTACAAATATTCTATCCACATGTATACCTCAGGTACATTTTAAAAATCTTTCTAGTTCTCTAAGTAAAAATACAATCAACACCTGACTTTATGTCTCCATTTGAGATGGAATGAGCTGATTACAATAATGCAGCTGGATGTGGGCAGCTTTAAGGATATACTGGAGTAGGGGAAAGAACAAGGTCATTGCTTAAGGATGGCTTGCCTTCCTTTTCTGTTATCTTTTCCTATGAGTTCAGCAGTTCTGTTACAATTGATGCAACAAGTGATGCACACTTAACTGCACTACAATCTACCAGAACCCCACAAATGGAATAATATAAACATCCTGGAGTGACAGGGAAGTGAAATGACAGATTGAGTGGTCAAGGGCACAATCTGTGAGGAATAACCTGGTAAAAATGCCTGTGTCTTCAATAAGACAATCTAATTAAAACTGGACTTCAGAGATTTCACCATAAAATATACCACAAATTATATAAAAATATTCCTTTTTCTTTTCTAGAAAATAAAAATGATGTAGTGTAATTTGGGGAAGACATGCTGATGACAGATTGCTCAGAAACCAAAACTCAGGAATTTCTTACTAATGTTTCATGCTGTAAAGGGTACATCCTTATCCTAGTTTTTATCCTCATCATCACCTTCATGAACATTCCTCAAGTTTTAGTAAACAATTTAGTTAACTCATTTTCTGCTATTGTGAGTGAGATATTTATGGATGATCAAGCTAGTATAGGAAAAAAGCAATATTTGAAAGAAATTTATGACACAGTGTCTACAATCAAGAACATAAAATTCACTGTCCTCCTACTGAAATACTGCACTTTTTTATTCCCCCATTTGTCTATCTGAAGTGCTAGTACATGTTGTTAATTAGGTGACAATACTTTTCACAGCTATGCTTCCATATTTATGTCATTCAGGACTTACTGATTTGCACTTCGTCTCTGGTGGCTCATGACAAAGAAGTGCAGATCCAGTGCCCATCTGCTGTGTGATGCTCAATAATGTTTCATGTGTTACCATCAGCACGTATATGAGTGAAGTCTCAGAAAGGAGTTTTCTGATGCAGACAACCACAGAAACAGGAGGCATAGGTATGGAGGCATCCAACTGAAGGCATAGAGGCACTTGCTAATTATTTACAATTAAATGAACTTAGAGGCTCAATGCACAGAGCTCATAATTAGTGAAATTGGCCCAGCATTCACAAACTCTAAGTACTTCTTGATATTAAGGGAAAACAATAGAAAATAATTGTCCACAAATCTTTTGAGCCTGTGAGTTGACAGAAGAGGAAGCATTAGTGTACAACATACTTTATTTTATTTTTACCTCCATTTATATTATGGTTAAATTAAATATCAAAAACTTATTAATTTCACCTTTTTCAAGAGCACATCTCAGTGACATTTATTGCACTCAAATTGTGGTGCCTCCATCACAAACATCCTTCTCCAGAAAATTTTCTCTTTCATGTTCTGAAGACATCTACCCATGATAAAATGTACCATTCATTTCACAGTGCACACTGGCTCCTAACATTCTGCTATGAAACACAGTGAGAAATTAGAGACATCAATCTAAAAAATATAATGAGACTGTGGGAGTTTTTAGCACTGAAGGTTTAGTTCTGTACTTTCCAACTAGATGTTTAAACTGGTTACCACTTGTGCTGTGATTGCTTTGCTGTAGAACTGTAGAAAATACATAGATCACTTTTAAAAACCCTTTTCCTCAGGCTGCACATAACAGAGTTCAGCATTGGTGATCACAGTGTAAATGACTGAAGCCAGCATATCTTTTCTAAGAGATTGTGAACCAAGAAACACAACAGCTCTTGTTTACTAAAACAAAGAAGCAAATCATGGGTGAGACATACATAAGTGATTCTCACTCAATGATGGACAATGAAGGAAATAATTTTAATAAGAAAAAAGTGTACACTACGTGGTAGAAACACAAAATATGGCAACAACAAAATACTTAATGTAATTCCAGTTATCAGAACAGGAAAATTAAGTGCTTGAGGAGGGTCACAGAAAAAACTGGAGTTTTCCACATGCTTATATGAGTAAATTATAATGTAAATGATGGTAACTACAAAAGATGTGACTATAAAAGACTAAACCAAAAAATGGCAAAAGTAAGAACACACAGAAGTGAATGTTCATGTTCACCTGGTAGTACTGTGGGTGACAGATGGCCATATACCAGTTATACATCACAGTAACAAGCAATCACCCACATATCAACAATTAAATGGAAAAATTGTTATCAGGATTAGTACCACATCCTCTTGTGCACCCCAACATCAAGAGTCCCCCTTTTAAGTCCATGTCTTCTTCCCTGTTTGCTCCTGGTGGTATTGGAATTGAACTAAGAGCATGGTGAATACTATGGAAACTTTTCACCCTTGATCTATATAATGAGCCCTTTTCTGTGTGTTTTGTTTTTCAGAAAAGGTTTCCAAACTTTGCATGAACTATCTTCAAACTGATAAGCATCTTGTCTCTGCTTCTCCACCAGTAGTGAGGATTATAGGCATGTTGCAACATGGATGGCTGTTGGTTTGTAAGTTCACATTCTGCATATGAGAGAATACGTGCAATATTTGTTGTTATTCTGAGGCTGACTTTCTAATCCTTAGCATGGTGATTTCTAATTCTTTTTTGTAGCTGAATGATACTCCATTGTGTATATTACATATATGTATTACATATATATTACATGTATTATTATATGTATTATATGTAATATATATTACACGTAATATTATATGTATTACATATATATTACATATATGGCATAATTTATTAATTGACTCACATGTTTGGGACATCTAGGCTGTATGCACAACTTGGCTATTTTGAATTGTGCCACAATAAACATAGAGTGTAGGAATCCTTTTATGTATGTTGACTTTGATTCCTTGGGTTATATGCCTATTAGTGGTATCACAGGACCATATGATTTTTTGAGGAACCTCAATCCTGATTTCCATAAGAACTGGGGTAATTTAAATTCCCACCTACATGGTACAAGGTTTGCTCTCCTGAATCCTCAGCAGCATTTCTTGATATAGATATTTTGACTAGAGTGAGGTAGAATCTCATTTCATTTTGATTTGCATTGGTTTAAATTTTGTTTTTTAATTTTTTAACATTTTTAGGAGTATATAATTGTTGTACAGTGAATTTTGTAGTGACATTTCTATAAAGTCTTACAATGGACTCTAGTTTGTTTTATTCCCTTCATTGTTTCCTTCTTCCCCCTCTCCTTCTTAAAATGACCTTGACAGATTGTCAACATATGCCATGTTCATATATGTGTAGAAAATGAATTTACCATATTTTCTCCTTTTTACCTTCTTGATTTATTCTCCCATCCCACTATTACCTCTTCTTACATGACCAGTTATACATTCTTGTTCTTCATTAAGTGTCCTTTCATTGTTCAGAAGGGTGTTCCTTTTCCTTGATGATTAAGACATCAAACATTTTTCATAGGTTTATTGTACTTCTTCACATTATAAGTATCTGTACCAGGTGTCTGCCCACTTATTGATAGAATGATCTGTTTTTTAAATATTCTTGTGTTAGTTTTAGATTCTGGACATGAATCCCTTCTAGTTATAATAGCTGGAAAATTTTTTCCCCATTCTCTATGTTGTTTCTACATTCTGGTAATTGTTTCTTTTGCTGTGCAGGAAGTTTTAGTTGATTTAATGACACGTGTTAATTCTTTCCCTTATTTCTTTAGTTTTTATCCTATTTAGAAAGTCATTGCCCATGGTAGGTATTGAAGTTTTTCACTAACTTTTATAGAAGCTTACAAATTTCAGGTCACATTAAGTAAGGTTTTTGGTCCATTTTGAATTAAGAAAGTTTCAGTCTTTTCAATATGGTTATTCAGTTTTGCCAACACCATATGTCAAAGAGGCTATCTTTTCTCCAAGGTATGACTTCAATCTTTTATCAAAAATCATATGATCCAGCAGTATCACTCCTAGGGATAAACCTGAAGGAATGTGACTCAGGTCATTACAAAGGCACCTGTACACATATGTTTATTTGCAGCACTATTCACAATAGCCAAACTGTGGAAACAGCCAAGATGCCCCACTACTGACAAATGGGATAAGAAAATGTGGAATTTTATTCAGTTACAAAGAAGAATGAAATTTTGTCATTTGCAAGTAAATGGATGGAACTGGGGAACATCATTTTAAGAGAAGTTAGCCAGGCTCAGAAGGCCAAAAATCGCATGTTTTCCCTCATATGTGGATTATAGACCTGAAAAAAATGCAGTAATATTATTGGACATAGGTCACACACTAAGGGGAGAATGTACATTGGAGAAATAGGCAAAAGAAAGGAAACCTAAAACTTGAATGTGGTTGATGCTCTCACTGTAGGGGAGTGAATATAGTAATCTTAAACTGAAAGAGGCCACTGTGGGAAGGGGACCAGAAAGTAGTGAAGAGGTCTGGTAGAGATGAACAAATGTGGTTTGCAATACACATGTGCATGGAAGCAATGCTAGCAATCTCTCTGTATAGCTATCTTTATCCCAAACTAGAAAAACCACTATGTGTTTCTTATTATCTCCTATGTTCTCTCTTCAACAAAATTGGAGAACAAAGAGGGCAACACAGGTTCTGCCTTGAAGTGGGGGCAGGAGGAGGTGGCCCAAGCAAAGTATACACATGTGAGTAAATGTGAAAACAATAAAATAAAAGAGAAGGAAATTTTTGCCCAGGATGGCATGATACTTTCAGTCTATGCCACTTGAGACTTGAGTGGCTAGGATTATAGACTTAAACCACTGTGCCTAACTAGATAAATCATTAAAATTTTTTACATGTATAGAAATCAGTTCAGGAATGCAAACATGTCCATGAAAATGTACTGTATGTGGTCAGTGATTTCTTTTGAGATTGATGTGTAAAGGATAATGTAACTGTGCAAGTGATCAAAGTCTCAAATTTTACTAATTATACTTCCACAAGATATTAAGTATCTAAGAAAAATGTTAAAATATCATCACTTTAAATATAGGTAGCATTAGTGATCATTATTATTAGGTACTATGTTCTAAATGCAAGGGAATGTAATAAGGTAGTTGTTTAAACCCTGTTTGAAAAGGCCACCTAATGTTTCAGTGCAGGCTCTGACTAAATTAGCTTTTGTCTGAGGCTGGTGTTAGGATCTTGAAAAATACTCACAGGAAAACAGATTGATAATGAGACTGAACACTCTTATCTACACATTTGAAGATATCTAAGAAATAACTTAGAATGAACATACGAAGTAGATAAATATTTTGCCCATTTTACAGATGAGGAAAATGTATGCTGCTTCCTGTATTTTTCTCTTCAATATTTAGTCAGTTAACACATGCTGTCAGTTTACAGAATAAGGAATCCAAGCTTCCATCATGTTTTAAAGAGAAAATGATATGCATGATTCTATAAAGATAGATGGGAATAATATTTTATTTAGTCATAAGATGTTTGGAACTGAATCCGTGCTTTGAAACTTTCTCAGATGCTAAAATCCTCAAACATATATAAGGTGGTTTGTGATTAGAAAAACAATTATGCAGTATGTTCAGGATGCTATAAAAACACTTTCTAAAACAGTTATTTTACTGTGATTGCATAGATCTGTCATAAAAAACTGTGTACAATACAAAATTTCAAAGGTGTAAACAATTCCATTTTGGAAAATCAATTGCCAATGTTATCCTATTGATTAGGTACATTTCACGAAATCATATTGATGAAAATGTGAAGTTCATCAAAGTCAGTGTTAGTAGTAATACATTAAATAACTTCTGTCTCTCCTTTAAATCAACCAAAATTTAAGTATGCACTTACATCTATGAAATAGGAAAAGAAAATAAATAAATAAAATAAAATAACTCAAAAGCAATAATGTTGAAACCATCAGAATATTATTGAAACATACAATTTTGTAATTATGAAATATCATCTTCCAGATAATGTATTGTTGGGTTATATAAAAATTTTATGAATATTGAAATAAAGAAAATTAGTATCACTATCTGATAATAAAAGAAGATAAGATATATTTGGATGCTTCTTAATTTCTATATTGAATGATTATTTTGTCTGAGGGGAAGTGATTTCTAGTTCTCTGAGTTTCTTTTTTGTTTATATGTTTTAGGCAGTACTTGGGTTTAAACTCAGGGCCTCATGCTTGCTAGGAAAGGGCTCTACCCCTTGAGGCACTCCACCAAGTCCTTTTCTATAATACATGGGGATGCCTTCAAATTTCCATCATCCTTAGCTTTCCCTCATGAATAGCTAGGATTACATGCATAAGCCACTTGCAGCCAGCATGATCTGTTTTTCTCTGAAAAGAGTATTCTCTATTGTTTTGAGATCATGAACTTGTTACCTCAAAAGTTTTTATTCTTCTAAGATTGTTCATTTAAGATTCTACAAAGCATAATATATTTAAAAGGAGGTGAATAATCCAAATTGAATAATTGTTCATTTAAGATTCTACAAAGCATAATATATTTAAAAGGAGGTGAATAATCCAAATTGAATAAAAAAGAGTATGAAAACTGGTTTTGTCAGAATAGGGAAATCTTGTTAAAGGGGTAGGGACCTCTGAAAACTTTACTTGTGTATACTTGAATTCAAAAGAAACAATAGTGTTTCTTGCCTTCTCACCTATTTTCTTTTTCCATTCCTTTTTTTTTAAGAGTTTCCTAGCAATCCGGAACTGCAACATTTAACATGCACCTTAGAATTGTACACAATGGGCCTTTGAGATGATCTGGAACTGCAGCCATTTCTTTGGACTGTTCCTTTCATGTACTCAATGATGGTGCTGGAGAATCTGGTCATCATCCTGACTCTCAGCTTGGCCTCTGAACTCTGCACCCAGATTATGCTTCTTTCCTTCCAACCTGTCATCTATTTTATCTCCGTCAAGGTCAAAAGTTGATTGTGGACATCCAAACTCATAACACTGTCATCTCCTATGTGGGCTACCTGAGAGAGATATGTTCTGTTATCATTTTTGGATATACAAATGACATTCTTCTTACTGTAATGACTTAGGACTGGTGTCTGGACATCTGTCACCCATGGCATTTCTAGGTTTTTACGGACATTTACTTGTGTGGCTTTGTAGTTTTGGTGATATGTATCATCTTACTTAACTTTTTGTATGCCCATGTGCAAAGTTTAATTGCTTTACTGTTTACTTGCATCAAAAAAGTACGATTTCTAATTTCTTTTGTGATTACTTCTCAAATCCTTAACTATGCTTGTTTTGACATCTTCATGAATAACATTGTCAAATATTTTGCCAGTGCCATATTTTTTTCCCATTTCTGTGATCCTTTTCTCTTACTCTAAGATTGTCTCTATCATTCTGAGGATTCCATCATCAAGTGGAAAAATACAAAGTGTTCTCCTCCTATAGGTCTCTTGTTAGGCATTTGCATATTTACAATTCAATTCTTGGAGTATACATTAGCTCAAACTACTTCATATTTTCCCACAAGCAAATCATTGGCCTAACTGATGCACACTGAAGTCAATTCAATACAGAATTACTTTATTTACATGTGCTAGAACAGGTATATGAAAAATTCTTGAGAATAGTCTAATCTCAGGACTGGTGGAATCCATTTGGGATGTAGCTGTGAAAAAGCAATAAACCTGGCCTCTAGATTTTTCAGTCCTTCATTTTTGGTCATATTTTGTAATTTTTTTACTATAATCCCTCATGACTTTTCTTAGCATAATGTTGCCCACAAGCAGTAAGGGTGTGATAAAAGGCGAATTTATAAAATAATGATAAATTTTAGTTTGGAGAAATCAAAAGCTTCTGGGATATATGTTGTTACTTATACAAGAATATGAATGTAATATACTTCATTCAAGTGTGTGCTTAATACTCTTAAATTTTTTTAGATTGTACACTTTATCTCAATGAAAATAGAAATGAAAAACTTATGTATCTTTGAAAGTTAAACAGAAAAACTGACATGAATAGTACATTTGAGTTTTACCAGTGCACAGGGAGAGCCTAAAACCTCTTGTTGACATTAATTTTCTTCTCCTCTTCCTCGATTAATGTTTGTTTGTCCTTAGAGACATGGACCAATAACACGAACCAATTTACTAATGATAAGCTCTGTGCATTGAGCCTTCAAGTTCATATAATCACCAATAACCACTCCGCACCTCTATCTCTGCAGTTTGATGTCATAGTGTAGTTAGGTCCATAAGTGCCTCCTCCATTGTTGCATCACAAAGCTCATGTCTGACACTGCATCTTTCAATACCAGCCATTGGGGCTAGTTTTGGCTCATCACTCCTTGTCATGACTCAACAGAGAGGCGGCATAACCCAGTAAGTACATAGGGTGCCCATGGATGTGGGAAGGCTTCTTAGAAAGAATTTCATAATTCTTTCCCTATTATGAAAAGGAACATGACTGTTTGGGTAGCTAGATGAGAGGACAGCAATAAGAGAAATATCAGCTATGTCAAATATGAAGTATATGCTACCAGAAATGGTATTCAAAATTTTCATTCCATCCATAGTTTGTACTCCCATAGACATGTAACCCATAAAAGCCACACTTTCAAACTGCCTCCTGAGCACTCTGCAAGCATTTTGATGGCAACGAGAAGGAAGAGGAGGAAGATGGCAGCTCCAAAAATCATGAACTTACTTCCAGGCCTTTCTACATTATGGGCCTTAAACAATTTGCTCCATGTTGCTTGAATCATTTCATGTGCCCAAGTTTCCAATATTTAGCACTGTCAAGATTATTGTATTACAGAAAATGAAAGAGCAAATATTAGCATGTCACCAGCAGTATATTGTTAGATAGAAATGGATGACAGTGTTTTCATATGATTGCCTAATTAAAGAAGCAGGACAACATATCAAGAGACTCCTGGCAGATGTCCCCTTTATTGCCACAAGTCATTTCACTTCCTGTCATCCCAGGAATAGGCCTCTTTCTCACTATAGTATTTTTGAGGATGATTCCTGATACATCACAGAGTGGAGCTGTGGGTCACACCAACTGACTTCATTATAAGACAGAAAACTTTAGATTATAAGAAAAGGTCACCAAAAATGTTGGAACATGGTAATTAAGCAAATATCTCTTGTACTGCAAATCCATTATATTATTCCAGATTTGTACTCCTTTCTCTGGGCTTATATTAGTGCACACAGTATAAAAAGTGAACATACTACAGTCTTAACTTCATTTCTACTTAGGAAACTGTACAGAGTTTTTTTTTACATTTTTCTGAATTTTTAATGTATCTTTAATATTTATATATATATTTGAATATTCCACCCCAGGCCATAAGCTAAAGGAGAAGTTGCACTTATACAGGGTTAAAATATCTTACAATGACAACATCAAGTATCAGTTGAGGTTCATGTTCCATCTCGCACTCAGCTCTCTCTTTTTTCAACCACTGCACACCCAAACAGGTTATTAGACACTGAAAATTGTCCTTCAAAATCAGTAGTACAAAGGCCTAGCTCTATGTGTGAGTGAAGGGTGAGAAAGGCGAGGGGAGGGGAGGAAATGTTCAACTAGAGCCTCCTTTCCTCTCCCCAGCAGCCTTATGATGAAGTGGGGCTGATGGAGACTTTGGGAAATAGAGTTTTTATCATCTTTTCTAATGGGACGGTCATGGGTTATGACCCTGGAGGCCAGAATGCCAGCCACTCTCCCCCAGCTGGGCCTGATTGCCTCTGTACCTGTGGGCAGAGCCCTCAGAGACTGTATCCCCCCCAGGGATAGCCCCAGAGTGAGTGACTGCTTACAGGGGCACGAGGTGGTTTCCATGGAAACATTCCCTTGTCTATCCAGTAGGGATGATGACAAGTGGAGCATCAGAGCTGAGTCCAGTGTGGGCACAGAAGTATGTACTGGGGTCCCCCTCACTCATGCTCCCTCACCCTCACCCCCAATCACCCTGCTTCTGAAAGCTTGAGGTATGGTCCAGAGAGCGAGAATCAAGTATAGTTAAAAGAATTCAAGGAAAGTCATGAAAGCCTGTGTCCTCCAAGTGCCATCCCAGACATGAAGACAGGCCTATCTGTCCCAGAGTCTCAGTTCCCAGGCCTGGGAGGCAGCATCTTAGTATGGAGTCTTGACATACTGAGCCATGCTCCCTGCGGGCCTGGATCTTGGCTACCCGTTCTGCTGCAAATGCCCACAATGGCATCTTTGAGCAGCTAGGCACATAGCCAAAGAAAATCTTCACCTCTCAGCTTATCCACTTAGCAGTGAGCCACTTAACAGGTAGTCTCTCACCCACCTTCATGAGACCTGGCTTCTGGAAGCCAGACAGCCTGCTAGGCATCCTAGCGGTTGCTGCAGAGGACTGCCTGGGGAGGACCCAGGGCCCCGAGGTTCTCTTCTGGAGAGCTGAGCTGCTGATGGAGGCACAAGGGGAGCTCTGAGCAGCACTGGTCACCCATGTACCAACTGAAACCCAGGTCTTTGGAGCCTGGGCAGCATGGCCTCAGTCCCTTCTCCACTCAGGCCCTGATCACTCTTTTCTGAGGTGAAGGGACTGAACTGACTAAAGGGAATCTTGACTCCTCCCCAACTCCTCCAAGTAACTGTGTGGTCCTTAGCATTAGGCAGGCCCTGGAGGGCAAGGCACAGAAGAGCAGCATGGGGGTAGGTGGCTACCTGTGTAGAGGTGAGTGGCGACATTTTACACCATCATGTTTAATCAGCCATGCTTGGCTGTGTTGGCAGACATGTGGCCATAGCCACAAACCCTTTTTTCTATTAATGGGGACCTTTTCTTCTCAAGCTTTTGAGCTGAAATTTGCCTAACATGGACCTAGTGTGCTCAGAAAACAGACAGAGAATTAAATGTCAGGGGCTCCTTCCAGAAGAGTCTACCAAAAGCTCTCTCCTGTCCTTGTCTTCTGGAGCTGTCCTGGTCCTCTTACTCTTAGTTTTGATTTTTTTCATGTGTGAGAAGCAGCTGTCGTGAAATATCCCCCCACGTGCTTCTGCAGTCACCAGAGCATTTAGGAAGGAACCAGGGAATTCCTAGCCTTATGTCCCCCCTTGCCTTGCTAGTCTCTGGGGACAATGAGCTATTTTGTGAAACTCAGAACTTGGCAAGGACTCCAGGACCCTCAACCATTTGAAGCACCTCTAGCCAAGGCTTCAGGAACACTTCATTCAATGTTGAGGAACCTTTTACCTAAATCCAACTTGGGCTGCGATTCACAAACAGGTCTGACTTTTAATAGAGGAGGCCAAAACCAGATCCATCCAGAGCAGACAGGGTCACTAGATGCGGGGGAGAGGAGACTGTGACACCCCCATGCCTATTAAGACCTTGGGCAGTTCCCAGACAGAGGCTTTCAGTCCTCAATGACATGGTTTCTCTCAGCCCAACCTGAGGCTGTTCTGTATCCCGGACCTTGAGCTCGGGGCTCCAGCTCTCCTCACTGAAAGGAGTCAAGGTAGAAGGCAGAAAAGACCAGTGCTTCTCCCAGGAAGAGCCTAACCCAAGGGTAGGTCTGTTGCTATCAGCTCAGGTGAGGGCTAGAGCCACTGCCACCCCTAGTGTGGGGTCAAGACAGGCTGGCAGGAGCTGTTTCCTGCAGGTGGGAAACTGGCTTTAGGATGGAATCTTGCCACCAAGCAGCTGACCCAGTGGAGCTTGGCCTTGAACCCTTCCAGAGGCAGGAGAGGGGCGCTGACCTTGGCCCCTGGGGATGAAGTGAAATGGCAGCTCTAAGAGGGTGTGGAGGGCTACAGGGGAGCAGTACTGTCCCCTAGGCCTTGAGGGATATGACACCCCCTACCATGCCAGGCTCCAGGCAGATGTGACACTATGCCAGAGGTGTTAGACAGGGGCAGTCACTACAGGCTGTCCTGCCTGGAGGTTGAGCACAGCCATGCATCCTCTGGCAGAGCCTGCCCACAGCTTCTGAGTCCTGCCACCATGGCACAGAGCCCTAGCTTATTTATTCCAAGTTGTAAGTCCTTCCGCTCCAGAATTCTGCTGAGCAGCCCCAGTGAGCAACCCGGGTAGGACAAGGAAGGGACAAGCATCCTAGACTCTCATGGAGGGACCCTGCAGAGGCTGATGCACTGGCTGATGGACAGCCAGATGCCCAGCCCTCCCCACAGCAGCTGTTGCAAGTGGCACCCAGCCCGGCCACCTGGGCCCTCCCTGCAGCCTTCCAGCACCATGGTGGCCTGGGTGTGGGGCAGGGGGTTGACATGCTCTCAGTTCCCCTCATGCCTGGCTCCTCTCCTGCAGTGCACACAGGAACCAGAGTCTCAGAGTGAGAGGTTTGGCTCACAGCTCCCCTGGGGCCTGGACATCCTTCCAGATGATACAGCAGGGTCCTTCAGCTCCAACTCCTCTCCCCACTGCGGCCCACTTCCTGGGTGTGTCCAGCAGAGGGGACACCAGACTGCAGTCGGCAAGGCCCATCAGCCTGGTGGCTGTCCAGATGTCTTGAATTCAGGAGATGAGATTCCACAAACTTTCAGGAAAGGCAGAAACCCACTCTGCAGGGCACTGGTTCCTCAGACACAGAGCCATAGGTCCAGTGACCAGGGACCACACAGAAAAGGGACAAGACCGGACCATTGCTGCTACTGGGTCTAGAGAGGAACCTACCTTTGACTCAAGGTCAAACAGGTAGGGTAGAGGAGCAGGAGGAGAGAAAAGGCCTCAGCTTATAATGATGCAAAGCTGCAGGATGTGGCCACCTGGCTTTTCCACTGCCTTTGGCCAGCAGCAGGGATCTCAGCCTCAGTGCTGGGGAGGGGCAGGGGTCTGCCACTCACTCTGTCCCAGCAATGCACGGGGGTGGGGGGGACCTCAGACTTGGCATGGCTGAAAGTGCTGAGGGCCAGGCCCCTGGGCTAGGCCAGGTTCCAAAGGGGAGAGTTGAGAGAGGCTGGGGGCCTGGGGAGCAGGGGCACGGCCAGGGCCCTGAGGTGGGGAAGGGCACCAGGACAGACAGGAGGGGCTGTGTCATGTGGCCCAGGAGATGGCTGCGCTGTGCTCCTTGGCCTTCATATGCAGCGCAGCAATGCTCGAGGTCTTGCAGTCAGGCTCTCCATTCAGCTCGTAGCTATTGAGGCCTGGGCTGAAGCCAGCTGCTCTGAACAGGCTGCCCATGTGCGTCTGGCCCACGTGGCTGCCAGCCCCAGAGACACTCAGGAAGTCGGTGATACTGCTGTCCCCAGAACCAGGGTGGGTGGGCATGAGGGGACATGCAGGCAGGTACCGGGTCACAGGGGACCACATAGGCCGGCACTGGTGAGGCAGCCCCATTATTGCCAATCCAGGTCGGGTTCTGAATCTGGGCATAGTTCTCAGCTCAGGTGAGGAGGGGCAGCTCATAGGCAGTGGAGAAGTGGGTCTGAACCTGCTGCATCTGCCCAAAGCACTCCCTCATCCTCCACTTGGCTCTGTGGTTCTCCTGTACAGAGTTTTAAAAATGTACCTCAGGTGTTCCTGTGTTTAAGATCTTGGGGACTCTTCTTAACACTTTCTTTTGACTGAAAACAATAAAAATAGTGCATTTGACACAGAGTCGGATTATTTAGTGTGTAATACTCTCAGGTTTATTTATTATTTTTGTGTCATAGAGAAGATTGTTAGTGTCTCTGAGTCTCAACATTGCCATCCTTGTTGATTAATAGTTGAAAAAATTGCATTGTGTAGGATTGGGTGGAATTGGGTGTTACATATAGGGAATGGATCATATTCTTGATATGTGATTTATGTATGAAATTATCAAAAGTTTTTAGATATCATTAGCAGCAATATTCCAATACAAGTTAATATTCCAATAAAATATCCTTAGACTTGAATTTACTATTTTCCTGTTTTTTTAAGAGGACATTTTGGTTTTGTCTTTGTATAGTTATGTGCCTATTATGGGAAGAGGAATTATAAAAGTTGTTTTACTTCTAATGTTTGGCCCTATAGGAAGCACCATAAAAGGTAAAAACTGGGCCAGACATAGTGGTTCATGCATGCAATCCCTGTTACTAGGAGACAGAGATTAGAAGGATATGGTTCAAGGCCAGCCAAGGCAAAAAGTTAGGAAAACACATCTCAATCAACAAGCCAAGCCTGGTAGCTGTGCCAGCTATTCAGGAGGCTGAAAGTAGGAGGATCTTCATCTGAGGCTGGCTCTGGGCAAAAGCAAGTCTCCTTATCTGAAAAATAACTAAAGTATAAAAGCGGAGACTGCTCAAGTGAAGTGCCTGCCTACAAAGCATGAGTCCCTGAGTTCAAATCTTATGCATCCATGAGCTCACAATTTCCATACTAATAGGAAACTTAAATAAAAATAACAATAATCAATGTTTTCTTAAGTTTCAGACTTTAATTGAGTGTCACACATGTTGTATAAATGGGGTTTTCCCCTATTGCAGTAACCACAGAGAGGTAGGCATTAAAACACATTTTGCATACAGAAACAGAACAAGTACATGGAGTGGACTATAATATACATTTTGTGACCCCCATTCCTTGGTACTATCTCCCCTATTGGATCCTACAGGATACTTTATTTACCATGAAGAAGACTGTTATTACTGTGTTATCATAATGGCATTATTACTGAACAGATGGCAGAGATATTTGATGGCATACCACAAAATATTTTGCTGTGTGTGATAATGATTTTAAACCCTAGTACTTCCCAAAAGGTGGCAATGAATACCTGACAAATACAGATCCAAATATATGCAATATTGTGAAAAACAGGTCACACTTAGGGGAGGTCACATACAAGAGAGAGAAGGTGCATGAAAGAAGTTAAGAAAGTGAATATGACTGATACACTTCCTATACAAGAATTAATATAGAATTTTTAAATCTCTTGAAGTCACAATAAAAGAGGAACTAAGGTAAAAAGAAAAATAGAGGGGATAAACCAATTTGGGTTATAATACATATATTCAGGGAAATGTCACAATGAAACACCCTGTATAGCTATCTTAAACAAACAAAAATGTTATCTTTTTACAAAAATGGAGAACAGGAAGGTAAAACAGGTCCTTTTGTGGGAGATGGTACCAGTGAGAAAAGTGGTGCATATAAAGAAATGGGGTCAGAGGGTGAATATGTTGCAAATATTCTGTATACATGTATGTAAATAGAAAAATGAGACCTGCTGAAACTATTCTAGGAATGGTGGAAAAAGGATAAATGAGGATGATGAAGGGGATTAACTCAACTATGATGTATTATAAGAAATGTACCCCCAATAAGCAATAATTAAAAGAAGAAAACAAATGAAAGTTTTTAATAGTAAAATTCAATATGCAAGGTTTGTTTGAAATCATAGAGCCACTCCCACCAACTTGAAAGAACTCTTCATTTGTGTGAAATGGAGAGAGGTTCAAGAATTTTGAGAGATTCCAAGATGGCGGCTAGAGGTTGGAAGCAGAAAGCGACCCTCCTATAGTGAAATCTTGGAGAGACGCTGGAGACATACTTTGCAGGCATAATCACTGAGAAAAGGCATAACTTTGACCCCTCCACATCTCCAGCCGGTGCAGAGAATCTCTACTTCACGTTAAACGGAGAAACGAGGAGGGTCCCCGTGGCCGCCAGTGGCTGGCGCACATATGGTGTGGGAAGACGCGGACCAGGTGAGCTTCGCAGTACCATGGTAGTCCCACAGACAAGCCTGGGCCAGAGCAGCCTAGCCCCCTGGACAGACTGACCTCCAACCGGGAAAAAAAGAGAAACTGAGTAATAAGCAATAAGAACAGTTAAGACATGCTGGAAAGAGGGTGGGGCGCCCTGAGCACTGAAGATTGGGGGAAGAGAATCCTTCCCGGGACTTTAAATAAACAAGCCGGGCGGGCTGGAGAGCCTCTGGCGGGAGCGGGGTGCATGCCCAGCAACCAGGAGTGGGGAAGCTTGTGAGAGGAGGGAAGACCCACTTCCCACATGAACTGTAAACAAACATGGTGGCCAGCAGGAGCAGCAGCACCGCCCAGTAAGCAGGAGCAGGAAAGCTGCTGAAAGTGGCAGTGGGAGGAAGACTTCAGAGGAGAGGGGGGAAGACCCACCTCCCACATGAACTGTAAATAAACACGCAGGCCTGACAACACAGGGGCAGTGTCACCTTTCCAAGTGCTTAGAAAGGGGAAAGCCTGTAGCAGAGGCTCCCGCACAGGAGAACTCTGAGCAAACAAAGCCTGTGGGACCAGGTGAGTGCTAGCTCACCCCAGAGATCTGCATAAATAACACCGCCAGCTACAGGCTGAGAGCAGCAGGCAGGCAAGCCACAGTTGCAGATACCACCCCCAGAACTGTCTCCAGACGCTTTTTTTTCTTTTGCTCCCAACCTTTGATGAGAGAACAACCGAATTACACCTGCAAGCCGAAAAACTTACTGAAACTGTATTGCATTTGAACTGGGGACACTTGGTGGGGCTTTTGTGTGTGTGTGTGTGTGTGTGTGTGAGTGTGTAGTTTTGTTCTACTTTATGCATACCCTTTGATGAGACAACTACAGAACAACATCTGAGGCACCAACTCCACGACTGGAGATTGAGACAGACACCCAAATTATTAAGACTGAAACTGCATTGCATATAAACTTGGAAGATTTTTGGGTTTTTTTTTTTTTTATTTTCTATTTTCCATTTTATTTTAATTCATTTTTATATATAGATATTACTTTCATTTACTTATTTTTTATTTATTTTTTTATCTTTGATTTTCAATCCACTCTCTGTCTCTCTAATGTCTGTTCAGCTTACTGTCGATTAGTACACTAACAATCCCTGTTTATATCTTTGAAACTCTCTTGTCTGATACCTTGTTCTGCTTTCTCCCTCTTGTCTGTATATTTGTTTTCCCCTTTTCTTTAACTTCTTGCTTTCCATCTCAGCTCACTCTTCCATTCTAAATAGTATCATTGTTATTATAACAAGCTAGAAAATACTTAATTACACACAGTACAGGGACAGTAACAACAATAAGGACAATGACGGGAAGACAGAAAAAACAGGGAAACCAGTTTCAACACAGCAAAAAATTAGTTCAGGAACCAGAGGGGAATGAAGAGAACAGAAACTCAGATCCAGACTCCAACAAAATGAAGATAAACTATGCCAAAGGACCCAATGAAGCCCACAAGAATAATTTAAAAGAAGACATACTACAAGTACTCAAAGAGAATTTTATAGAGATGATACTGGATAGGGTCAACCAAAATGTACAGGAGACACACAAGAAATTCCAAGACAATAAAAATAGAGAATTTGAAAAAGCAAAAGAAGAAATAAAGGAAACCATAGAAGCACTGTATAAACACCAAAGTGAAAGAGAGAACACAATGAATAAATGGATAAATGAACTCAGGACAAAAATAGACAACAATAAAGAAGAAAACTGCCAGGATATGGAAAACCTCAGAAAAAAGAACGAAACAGAACTGCAAAACAAAATGGAAGGCCAATCCAGCAGAATAGAACAAACAGAAGACAGAATCTCAGAACTTGAAGATGAAATGGTAATTAAAGGAAAAACAGAAGAACTATTAATTAAACAACTCAAGACCTGTGAAAAGAAAATGCAAGAACTCACTGACTCCATCAAAAGACCAAACTTGAGAATCATGGGCATTGAAGAAGGAGAAGAAGTGCAAGCGAAGGGACTGCATAATATATTCAACAAAATAATAACGGAAAATTTCCCAAATCTAGAGAAAGATATTCCCATACAGATGCAAGAGGCCTCCAGGACACAAAACAGACCAGATCAAAATAGAACTACCCCACGACATATTATCATTAAAACAACAAGTTCAGAAACTAAGGAAAGAATATTGAAGGCTGTAAGAGAGAAAAAACAATTAACATACAAAGGTAAACCCATCAAAATCACAGCAGACTTCTCAAAAGAAACATTAAAAGCAAGAAGAGCACGGGGTGAGATCTTTCGGGCACTGAATGGAAATAACTTCAAACCCAGGATACTCTACCCAGCAAAGCTATCATTCAAAATAGATGGAGCAATAAAAGTCTTCCATGATAAGCAGAAACTAAAACAATATGTGACCACAAAGCCACCATTACAAAAGATTCTGCAAGGGATCCTGCACACAGAAAGTGACACCCAACTTAACCATGAAAAGGCAGGCAGCACCAAACCACAGGATAAGAAAATGCAAGACAGTAGAGAGTAACATCAAGTTAGGTACACACAATCAAACCTTCAAACAACTAAGACAACTAAATGGCAGGAATCACCACATACCTATCAGTACTAACGCTTAATGTTAATGGACTTATTTCACCCATCAAAAGACACCTTTTGACAAAATGGATTAAAAAAGAAGATCCAACAATTTGTTGCTTACAGGAGACTCATCTCACCGACAGAAATAAGCATATGCTTAGGATGAAAGGCTGCAAGAAGATTTACCAAGCCAATGGCCCCCGAAAACAAGCAGGAGTAGCAATAATTATCTCTGACAAAGTAGACTTCAAACCTACATTGATCAAATGAGATAAAGAAGGACATTCCATACTAATAAAAGGGGAAATAGACCAAAAGGAAATAATAATCATCAATCTGTACGCACCCAATGTCAACGCACCCAATTTCATCAAACATACCCTGAAAGACCTAAAAGCATATATAAACGCCAACACAGTGGTTGTGGGAGATTTTAGCACTCCATTATCATCAATAGATAGGTCATCCAAACAAAAACTCAATAAAGAAATCCAAGATCTAAAATATGCAATAGATCAAGTGGACCTAGTAGATGTCTACAGAACATTTCATCCAACCTCTACACAATATACATTCTTCTCAGCAGCCCATGGAACCTTCTCCAAAATAGATCATATCCTAGGGCACAAAGCAAGCCTCAGCAAATATAAGAAAATAGAAATAATACCGTGCATACTATCTGACCACAATGCAGTAAAAGTAGAACTCAACAACAAAAGTAAAGACAAAAAACATGCAAACAGCTGGAAACTAAATAACTCAGTACTTAATGAGTGGATCATCGATGCAATAATAGAGGAAATTTAAAAGTTCCTGGAAGTCAATGAAAATGAAAACACAACCTACCAGAACCTATGGGACACAGCTAAGGCAGTCTTGGGAGGAAAGTTTATAGCCATGAGTGCATATATTAAAAAGATTGAAAGATCCCAAATCAATGACCTAATGATACATCTCAAAATCCTAGAAAAACAAGAACAAGCAAATCCCAAAACAAATAGAAGGAGAGAAATAATAAAAATAAGAGCTGAAATCAATGAAATAGAAACCAAAAAAACCATACAAAGAATTAATGAAACAAAAAGTTGGTTCTTTGAAAAAATAAACAAGATCGATAGACCCCTGGCAAACCTGACTAAAATGAGGATATAAAAAACCCAAATTAGTAGAATTAGGAATGCAAAAGGGGAGATAACAACAAACACCATGGAAGTCCAGGAAATCATCAGAGACTACTTTGAGAAACTATATTCAAATAAATTTGAAAATCTAAAAGAAATGGACAGATTTCCAGATACATATGATCATCCAAAACTGAACCAAGAGGAAATTAATCACCTGTATAGACCTATAATACAAAATGAAATTGAAGCAGCAATTAAGAGTCTCCCCAAAAAGAAAAGTCCAGGACCAGATGGATTCTCTACTGAATTCTATCAGATCTTTAAAGAAGAACTGATACCAACCCTCCTTAAACTGTTCCATGAAATAGAAAGGGAAGGAAAACTGCCAAACACATTTTATGAAGCCAGTATTACACTTATCCCAAAACCAGGCAAAGACACCTCCAAAAAAGGAGAACTATAGGCCAATCTCCTTAATGAACATTGATGCAAAAATCATCAATAAAATAATGGCAAACCGAATTCAAAAAGATTATTCACCACGACCAAGTAGGCTTCATCCCAGGGATGCAGGGGTGGTTCAACATACGAAAATCAATAAACGTAATAAACCACATTAACAGAAGAAAACACAAAAACCACTTGATCATCTCAATAGATGCAGAAAAAGCCTTTGATAAGATCCAACATCATTTCATGATAAAAGCTCTAAGAAAACTAGGAATAGAAGGAAAGTTCCTCATCATTATAAAAGCTATATATGACAAACCTACAGCCAGCATTATACTTAACGGAGAAAAATTACAAACATTCTCTCTAAAATCAGGAACCAGACAAGGATGCCCACTATCTCCACTCCTATTCAACATAGTACTGGAATTCCTAGCCAGAGCAATTAGGCAAGAAGAAGGAATAAAAGGAATACAAATAGGTAAAGAATCTGTCAAAATATCCCTATTTGCAGACGGCATGATCCTATACCTTAAAGACCCAAAAAACTCTACTCAGAAGCTTCTAGACATCATCAATACCTATAGCAAGGTAGCAGGATATAAAATCAACATAGAAAAATCATTAGCATTTCTATACACTAATAATGAACAAACTGAAAAAGAATATATGAAAACAATTCCATTTACAATAGCCTCAAAAAAATCAAATACCTAGGTGTAAACCTACCAAAAGATGTGAAAGACCTCTACAAGGAAAACTATACACTTCTGAAGAAAGAGATTGAGGAAGACTATAGAAAGTGGAGAGATCTCCCATGCTCATGGATTGGTAGAATCAACTTAGTAAAAATGTCAATACTCCCCAAAGTAATCTACATGTTTAATGCAATTCCCATCAAAATTCCAATGACATTCATTAAAGAGATTGAAAAATCTACTGTTAAATTTAAATGGAAACACAAGAGGCCACGAATAGCCAAGGCAATACTCAGTCAAAAGAACAATGCAGGAGGTATCAAAATACCTGACTTCAAACTATATTACAAAGCAATAACAATAAAAACAGCATGGTACTGCCACAAAAACAGACATGAACACCAGTGGAACAGAATAGAAGATCTAAATATGAAGCCACACAACTATAAGCAACTTATCTTTGACAAAGGAGCTAAAAATATACGATGGAGAAATAGCAGCCTCTTCAACAAAAACTGCTGGGAAAACTGGTTAGCAGTCTGCAAAAAACTGAAACTAGATCCATGTATATCACCCTATACCAAGATTAACTCAAAATGGATCAAGGATCTTAATATCAGACCCCAAACTCTTAAGTTGATACAAGAAAGAGTAGGAAATACTCTGGAGTTAGTAGGTATAGGTAAGAACTTTCTCAACGAAACCCCAGCAGCACAGCAACTAAGAGATAGCATAGATAAATGGGACCTCATAAAACTAAAAAGCTTCTGTTCGTCAAAAGAAATGGTCCCTAAACTGAAGAGAACACCCACAGAGTGGGAGAAAATATTTGCCAACTATACATCAGACAAAGGACTGATAACCAGAATATACAGGGAACTTAAAAAACTAAATTCTCCCAAAACTAATGAACCAATAAAGAAATGGACATGTGAACTAAATAGAACTTTCTCAAAAGAAGAAATTCAAGTGGCCAGAAAACACATGAAAAAATGCTCACCATCTCTAGCAATAAAGGAAATGCAAATTAAAACCACGCTAAGATTTCACCTCACCCTTGTTAGAATAGCCATCATCAGCAACACCACCAACAACAGGTGTTGGCAAGGATGCGGGGAAAAAGGAACACTCTTACACTGTTGGTGGGAATTTAGACTAGTACAACCACTCTGGAAAAAAATCTGGAGGCTACTTAAAAAGCTGGACATCGATCTACCATTTGATCCAGGAATACCACTCTTGGGGATATACCCAAAAGACTGTTACTCCAGAGGCACCTGCACATCCATGTTTATTGCGGCACTATTCACAATAGCCAAGTTATGGAAACAGCCAAGATGTCCCACCACTGACGAATGGATTAAGAAAATGTGGTATCTATACACAATGGAATTTTATGCAGCCATGAAGAAGAACGAAATGTTATCATTTGCTGGTAAATGGATGGAATTGGAGAACATCATTCTGAGTGAGGTTAGCCTGGCTCAAAAAACCAAAAATCGTATGTTCTCCCTCATATGTGGACATTAGATCAAGGTCAAACACAACAAGGGGATTGGACTATGAGCACATGATAAAAGCGAGAGCACACAAGGGAGGGATGAGGATAGGTAAGACACCTAAAAAACTAGCTAGCATTTGTTGCCCTTAACGCAGAGAAACTAAAGCAGATACCTTAAAGCAACTGAGGCCAATAGGAAAAGGGGAACAGGTACTAGAGAAAAGGTTAGATCAAAAAGAATTAACCTAGAAGGTAACACCCATGCACAGGAAATCAATGTGAGTCAATGCCTGTATAGCTATCCTTATCTCAACCAGCAAAAACCCTTGTTCCTTCCTATTATTGCTTCTACTCTCTATACAACAAAATTAAAAATAAGGGCAAAATAATTTCTTCTGAGTATTGAGGGTGTGGGGGGGAGAGGGAGTGGGTGGAGTGGGTGGTAAGGGAGGGGGTGGGGGCAGTGTGGAGAAATGAACCAATCCTTGTATGCACATATGAATAATAAAAGAAAAATGAAAATAAATAAATAAATAAATAAATAAAAATACCAAAAAAAAAAGAATTTTGAAAGACGTGTCATAAAAATAAATTTATAGATTAAATATAAAATTAAGATTACAAAGTCTTCTTCCTTTAGGTAATTTTATGCATTAGACAAAGCATTTGTAGTAAATGCAAGCATTTCTCACTGAGACTTAAAACAATTTGCTGATATAAACTCGTACATTTCATGAGAAAATGTGTTGTATGGTATACTACTTAGATGAGTTTTAGATTAATGAGGTTTATGCAAACTGTTTCTGGACAGGTAAGTTAATACTGACATAGAAAAAATTGCAGAAAATCCTAACCACCAAATTCTTGACAATTATTAACTTTGGGCAGTAATTATCAAGGAGAAAGGAATCATACAGAGAGACAAAGAATTCACTTCATTTTAATTTTTCAGATGTTTTAAAAATATTAACTCACATGCAAATATTCTTAGGTATTTCATTTTAATTTACATGGTGGATATTATAAGCAGTAATAATAATTAATACATTTGTAGCATCCTCTAAATGTTATTTAAGACTGTGGTTTTCAGCTTTGATGTAAGAAAGAGATCCAAGAAAGCCAAAAGCAGATATTGTCATTTAATAGGTTTTGATCTCAGGCCAGAGAATCTGAATATTTTAATCATTTTAGCATTCTAGAATTTTCAGTTTTTTTAGGATTTATGCATTACACAGAGAGGATTTCAAATAGCTTTACATTGTACATTGGTTTGATTGCTCCCTCTATCTCCCCCACCACAACCCCAAACTCCACTTAAGGTATTTGGAAGAGGTTTAATCATACTGTTTCATATGTATATGTGGTACACTGGTGAATTTATTGACATATGAGATTAAGAATCAATAGTTAAGCAACCTTTTAATTTTGGGAGTAAATATTCTTAATTTAGGCCTATGAATTAGGTAATCATTATCCAAGTTTTCCATATAAGGAAGCTACTCATGCATATTAACATTAGTTCCTGTAGTTTTTGTTTTTGATTTTGTATCAATTAAAAAATAGTGACAACCAGACAATGTGGCTAACAGCTATAACACTAGGTACAATGTAGTCTGAGATTGGGAGGATCGCTGTTTCAGGCGAGTCTGGGAAAAAGTTTATGAGACCCCCCCATCTCAATGGATAAAAGCTGAGTGTAGTGTCAAGCAACTGTCATTCCAACAATGGCAGGAAGCATAAAATAGGAGAATCACGGTTATAGGAAAAAGGTGAGACCCTATTTCAAAAATAAACAAAGTGACTAGAGGTGCGACTCAAGTGATATAGAGCACCTGCCTCCTACACTGAAACCTGGTTCCAACCTTAATTAATACCATAAATAAATAAAGAGAAAAGACATTTATAGTCATATAAAGGTACAAATTCATTTGAATCAGAATATGTAATATGTATTATATGTGCAAAATAGTTATAACTAATATATATCCTCTGTATGTATATATATTCCTTCTTTCATCCTCTCTATACATATATATGTGTGTATACACATATATATGTGTGTACATATATGCATGTATGTATATATATATGTATATGTATATATATATATATGTGTATATATGTTTCAAATTATTTGGGCTTTGTCTTAGAATATATTTGTTCTTCATTTCCAGTAATTTGCATTTCTTCCTTTTTTTTCATTTGTCAAAATCTAGATTTAAGTTTCCAAATTTGTAAATATTGGCTTAAAAATTAAAAACACAGGTCCAAACTGAACAATCTGTTTACTGATTTTGACCCATAGTATCCACAGTGTAAACTGTGTCATAACATAATTGAATAGGCTCTTCTGCTATAAACCTGAACTTGATATTGCCAATGTTCTTGATTTTTTAATATTGGTATGCTGAGTGTCTCTTGTGTAGGGACGTGTAGAAGAGAGTGAGCAACACTGACAGCACAACTGAGAAGTATCACTGCAGTTGTGTGGAGCTTGAGTGTGAATACTTTACTTATTAATTATGTAGGGGGTGGTGGCGATTGCCTGTATTCCTGGAAATTGGGATATGAAGCAAGAGAAGAGTGAGTTTGAGAATAGTGTAGGCTATAAAGTCAGTTCAAGGTTAGATGGGCTATGAAGTGAGCTAAACTCAAAAGAAAAAAGATCAACAGAATAAATAAAATATGTGCAGATAGCTGGGCATGGTAGAGCAAACCTGCAATCCAAGAACCCAGGGGTCTGAGGAAGGAGGATCATATTAATTTCATTTTTCCCATTTTCCTATTTCAAAGGTGTCCTAGGAAAATAGAAACACAAAATTTAACACCAGTCCCTGAATTCCATCTCATGGGATTCTCAGATGATCCAGAACTGGAGTCTGTACTCTTTGGACTGTTCCTATTCATGTACCTGGTCACAGTGTTTGGTAACCTGTTCATCATCTTGGCTGTCTGGTCCAACTCCCACCTCCACACACCGATGTACTTCTTCCTCTCCAACCTATCCTTCACTGACATTTGTTTCATTTCTACCATGGTCCCAAAGGTGATTATTGATGTTCAAACTCACAGCAGAGTCATCTCCTATGTGGGCTGCCTGACACAGATGTCTCTTTTTATCATGTTTGCCTGTATGGACAGTATGATCTTAACTGTAATGGCTTATGACCGGTTTGTGGCCACATGTCATCTCCTGAATTACCCAGTCATCATGAATTCTCGTCTCTGTGTTTCCTTAGTTCTGTTGTCTTTTTTGGTTAGCTTCTTGGAAGTGCAGCTGCATATTTTGGTTGCAATGCAGATTACCAATTTCAAGAATGTGGAAATTGCTAATTTCTTCTGTGACCCTTCTCAAGTACTTGACCTGCCCTGTACTAACACATTTGTAAATAACATATTTAAATATTTTATTGCTACTGTGTATGGAATTTTCCCAATCTCAGGGATCTTTTTCTCCTACTATAAAATTGTTTACTCCATTCTGAGGATCCCCTCATCAGGAAGGATATATAAGGCTTTCTCTACATGTGAGTCTCACCTATCAGTGGTCTGCTTATATTTTGGAACAGGACTTGGAGTGTATGTTGGATCAGCAGTATCACATTCTCCCAGAAACAGTGCAGTGGCCTCAGCAATGTACACCATGGTCACTCCTCTTCTGAATCCCTTCATCTACAGTCTGAGGAAAAAGGATATCACAAGTGCCCTATGGAGAATTTGCAACAGAATAATTTAATACCAGGATGCATGATAGCTATCTGCAATGTAATTTTTATTATTTTTGCAAGCATACATTTATTGTACAGGGGGTTTCACTAGTATTTCCATACCCACTTACTATGTACCTTGGTTAAGTATACCCCACCATCCTACTTCTTCATTCCCCTCTCCCATACTTAAAATGATTAAAACGGGTTTCATTGGACTATTTTCTTACATACTTTTAAAGTTTAAAAAAGTAATACATATAGATTCTGCCTATTAATTCATGGTATTTTTCTTATGTAAAGTATGTAATTTTTAATGAGATTTCATGTTACAATAGTGGTTGACAAACTTTGGAGATGGATGAAAGTTTTCTAAATGTTTATAACGTTTCAGTTTGCAAACACAAGGAGGTTATGGATATTGAAGACAATAATGAACACACAACACTGTGAATGTAATCAATTCCACTGAGCTGTGAATTTGATATTGATTAAAATGTCACTTTTGCTCTGCATGTTTAACCCAATAAAATATTTACAAAAAGCAAATGGAATTCAATAATACTCACCCCTATCATCCAGTTGCCCCCTCCCTATATATATTTAAATAGTTACTCTTCTACATTCATATCTTTCTTTTTTCAATGTAGATACTGCATCATGGGACAAAACAGGAGATATTTGTTTTTATGAGGATGTCTTATTTCACTTATCACAGAACCACTTTCCAATCTTGTAAATTATAAAAATTAGTTTTTCTTATAGCTGTGTATTGTTCCTTGTTTATATGAAGCACATTTTCTTCATTTGTTCATATGTTAATGGCCATCCTTAATTTCACTATTGTTAAATAGTGAAGCAAAAATCATGGATGAGCAGTTATCTATATTGTATGCTGATGTTAATTCCTTTGTGTATATCCCCAGGAGAGATACAATGGTATCATATGGAAAAGTCCCCTTTCTAGGTACTAGTAAGAACTGCCATATTGAAAATTTGCTATATTGATGTCCATAATATTTGAATTTTGTTCTTAGGGTGTTAATTTTTTTATATATATCATATCTATCTATATTGTGGGTATCTCTCTATCTATCTATCTATATTCTGGGTATCTGTCCCTTGTCAGAAGAATGGCTGGAAATTCTATCTCCCATTCTTTGTGCTAATTTTGTTATATCCCATGTTATACAGAAAGTTTTTCATTTGATTTAATAATATTTGTCAGTAATTGATCTCATTTCCTGTTCTATTTGAGTCCTATTCAAAAAGTCATTGCCTATGCCCATGTGTTGAACTGTTTTCCAATAGTACTTTCAATGTGTCATGTCTTTCATTAATGTTCTTGAAAAAGCCCAGGACCACATGGGCTCACTGCTTAAGTGTAACAGATCTTTGAAGAAGTAATAACACTCATACTCTCCAAAGTGCTTTATACACACTTTGAAAAGGAACACACCAAATTCACTCTATAAAAACAGTTATTTTATACTAAAGCCAGATAAGGATACACCAAAAAATGAAAGCAATAAACCAATACTTTTAATGTTCATAGACACAAAAATATTCAATAAAGTAATTACAAAGTAAATTCAACAACAACTAGAAAACTACATATCCAGGTGAAGTTGGTTTCATCCCAGGAATGCAAGGATGATCCAACATAAACAAAACAATAAACATAATACAACATATAAATTGAATCAAACAGAAAAATCACAAGACCTCAAGAAATGCAGAACAAATTCTTTGACAAATTCAACATCACTTCATGATAAAAACCCCAAAGATTCTAGGAATGTAAGAATCATACCATAGCATAAATAGGCTATATAATCAAACCTATAGCCAACATTAATGAATGGAAGAAAACTGAAAGTATTTAATCTAAAATGAGGGATGAGACTAAGGTCACCACTCTCTCAATTTTTATTCAATATGTGGTTTGTATTCTTATCCAAAGAAACAGGACTAGTGAAAGATATAAAATTGATATTAGTAGCAAAGGAAGAAGACAAATTATTCCTATATTCAGATTAATTTGTCTTATGAAAACGCTTGAAATTCAATCAAAATCACTTAGATCTGATAAATATATTAAAGATAAAAAACCAGCATACAAATAATGGTAGCTTTTGATAGACTAATAATGACCAAGTGGGGAATAAATCACATAAACTGTTCCCATATAGTAGTTTCCAAGAATGCCTAGGAATAAACCCCATCAAACATGTGAAAGACATTTCAAATTTAATAAATGAACCAATTGAAGGAATCACTACAAGATCTACTGATCCCATGTTCAAGGATCAGTAAAACATACATTTTGAGCATATTGCAAAATATGATGGGCAAATCATTTTAAAAATTAAAATACCAATGACATTCTTCACAGAAAGTGGATACATAATCTTAAAATTAATATGGAAGCACAGAAAATCCTTAATAGTTTAAGCAATCCTCAGCAAAATTAGAAATGCTGGAGGTATCACAGTACCTGTTTTCAAATTATACTACAGAATCATAGTTACAAAAACATTATAGTATTTGCACAAAGCCAGACATTTAAACAAAATTATATTTCATTTACAGGAAATTGCAATAACTTAGTAGAAACTCAATAAATATCAGACAGATTATTGTACAACAAAAAAAGGAAAAGGTGGGGAGAGACCAAGAGGGCAAATAGCTGGCAGACCCTGACACCTTGACCTTCACCATTTCAGGCCAATACTCCAGATTTTCATATTTAGAAGGTTCGGGTGACTCTGCCAGCTAAGTCACCACCATTGCATACGGGACATATAATATTCATTGAGTATCCCATACATTAGCTTTTTATAGCACAGAACTCCTAGGTGCTGGCTCAGGAAGACATTAGACCACCAGTCTATCTGCCTGTTGGTTGAGAATCCATTGTTTTTCTTTTTCTTTTCTGTTCTTTTCCTCTCCTCTCCTCTGTTCTCTTTATTCTTTTTCTTTCTCATTTCCTTCTTGCCTTGGTCAGTAAAGCAAAAACGCCACACAGAAAATTGCAGAAAGAGAACTGCAAGCTTCTGGGATGAACTGGACCTGCTATAACATTGATGGACACAGAGCCTTTGATTACCATCTGCCTACACTGCCCTGGAGCTGACCTGTTTCCACCTGAGTGAGTATGCAACACCGCCAACAAAAACACAATGCAGAGAACTGCAAAAAGAAATCAGCAAGCATCTGGGATGAGTTGGACTCACCAAAATACTCATGACAAAGGACCTCTGACTGCTCTGCTTGTGCTGCCCTGGATCTGACCCATTTCCACCCAAGTAAGTCTGCAATTCTGACAGGTTAGCCTGAAATGCCATCTCTTTTGGAGGGAAACATTTATTATACCACATGTGGGGGCAGATAGATCTTTCCCTGGACAAAACAGCTGGCAAATACACAGAAGAAATATTTCTTCTCTGCCAGGAAAGGAAGGAGCAGAATGTAGAGCTGAATTAGCCCATGTAGGGGTGAGGCAACTGACCACAGCTGTGGTGAAATATACACATTGCACTGCCTTGGAGATATTGAGAGTGAACTGATACTGACAGTCTTCCAAGAGAAAACCTCAATTCTATCTTACAGTCTTGCCCTGTGAGAGGAAGTGGCTGGCAAGTGCTTATATACCAGCTGATCATTGGACCACTTGTGAGACCCCTCCGACACCGGAGGGCCCATCCCACTAAGGAAGACTGGGCTGAAATACCATGAGATGATCCCCCTGAAGCTGTCTAATAGGCAGGGTTAAATCTGTTGCCATGCAGTCTAGCATGCCAACCTTAAATTCCTGCAAAAAGTATCTGCACCTGGATTTGAAATCAGAGGAAAGAATCTAGAACATTCATTGAACTAATTATATATGATACGTATTATATATAAAATATATGTACATATACATATATATTGAATTTTCTAATTTTATTTTTTTCCATTTTATTTTTACCTACCCCACTCTTTTATTCTTTCCAAATGCCAATTTGCTCAGCCCTGTACTGCTTCACTTTCGTGTATCTTCCTCAATTTTTTCTCATTTCCCTCCTTCATAGCTCCCTTCCTTTTTTCTTCTTACCTTCTTCCTCTTCTCTCACTTTCTGCCCACTGATTAGTCTGCCCAAACTCCCCAACACCCAAAACCCACAATATAGTCTATTATACCAACTTTACACATTTTTCCAGACTTCTTAGGCCTCAGAAATCCCTTACCATACCACCTTCCCCCAAAATGACAGAACTATACCTTAACACACATTAGGGAATTATTACCATATTGCCCCACACATCACCACACCTTCCCCTTACCCAACTCGCCCTTCTTGCTCCCTCCTCTAGTGCTATCTTTTTAATTATCTAAGTATCTATCGCTATCCAAACAAATGTTATCCCACTAATTCCCACTGCTTATAGATAATACTACCAATTTATATAAATAATAATTTGGTATTGAATCAGTGAGTTTGTTATTGCTAATTTATGCTTCCAGGTCAGGGAACAGAAATATAACTTCAACCTAGCTAATGACTAAACCAGTCACAGGACAGTAATTAAGTAAAGGAAAGATAACAGGGGATTAAAACCCCCAAGTAGACAGTGAATAATATATGACTCTTATGAGCAAAGCGTATTTCAAAAAATGGGAAGAGGAAGAATGTGAGGGAATACAACCCCTTAAGAAACTAACAATTTAGTAGAAGATTGAGTGAAAAATAAAGAAGCTGAACACCCAGCACTTGACCTGAGTAGAATGATGATAATTTTGTCTAATGAGCCAAACGAGGTCTGTAAAGAGATGCTCATGGAAGAGCTCAAAAAGGTTCTCATAGAATACTCATAAAGGAGCTTCAAGATAAATTTAAAGGAAACATACAAAAACAACTCAAAGAATATCAAGACAACACAAATAAAAACCTCAAGAATACACAGAAACAATTGAATGAACTCAGAGAAGACTTCACCAAATTCCAAAAGTGAAATTAATTAGATAATAAAATAGAGATAGATGACATAAAGAAGACAGCACAAGAAACCAAGGAGGAGTTTAACACAGATTTAGAAAATTTCAGAAAAAATAATCAGGTAGAAATCTAGGCTATAAGAAGCTCTTTATATCAAATAAAAAATGCAGTTGAAAGGCATTCTAGCAGACTAGAACAAGTAGAAGACTAAATTTCAAGGCTGAACACAAAACAGATATTAAAGAAAAATAGAAGAATCCTCTAGACCAAAGACTCAAGAGCTGCAAAAGGAATATGCAACAGAAATGACCAAAAGAGAACTTCTCCGTGGTATGTTATCATTAAATCAACTATCAAAGAGAACAAGGAAAGAATATTGAAGGTGGAAAGAGAGAAAAATCCAGGAGACTCTGAATTCAAACCCCAGTATGGCCAAAAAAAAAGGAAAAGAAAAGAAATGGGAAGATGGTGATTAGGTATGGAATCAGAAATCCTAAGCTTTGTGAATCCAGAAACTACCTTGAGATGTTGGAGCTACCCTTGGGTAATTCTGATTGCTTCTAGCCAAAATAATAACATGTCAACAGATTGGATGCATATAAAATTCAAGGACTGACCCTTAAAACCGCTTTCAATTGTACCTAGTAGCTGAGAAAATGCCACCCATCATAGCCGCCAAGGTTTGTTCTGCCCTGGGGATGGAAAAAAAACAAACCTGACTGTTTCTTTTTTTTTATTTTTCAACAAGCAGAAGATAGAGCATCAATCAGAATCAAACTCTGTGACATCCTGGACTGCTAGCCTGTGAAAAGCCTCCCTATCCCACATCATGCTGAGAGAAGTGGCATGCCATTACTCTCCTCAGACACCTCCAAAGCTGCTTGCATGAATCTGTACAACAAACAGGTCAGCACCACACACCTCATGCAACTCCTACCATCCCCCAGAAACAAAATCCAGTGCAGCCACTGGACAGATTGAACCTCCCCAATAAAACTGAAAAGCTTAAACAGCAAATTATAATATAACATCAAGAGGAAGGGAAGAGGTTGAATGCTTAACCTGCCTGGAGAATGGGGTTGGGACAAGGAGATGTGTTCTCATTGCTGAACAATCATTGAACAAACAAAGGAAAAGCAAGAAAAGCTGATAGCAGGGGTGGGGCAACAAGCCAAACTTACAAGGCAGGGCACATGGTGGATCCTGGAGCTAATATCATGGGACGGAAGGCAGTATTCAAAATGACTTGCCCCATCTTGCCAGGGGAGGAGCTGACCACACAGCGTTGCAGCTATAGAGCAATGCAATGCTGCTGTAGCCTGGTGAAAACAACAACTCTGACCAGCCTGCACTAACTGGTAGTGAGTGAGTTACCAGCTCCCAATTGTGACTTGGTCTGTGGAAAGAAGGAACCAGATAATAGTCACAAGTTGTCACCTGGTGAGACCACATCAGATCTCCCACTTGTATACCAATGTCAGGATTGGATGCCAAAGGAATAATTCCAGGAATTTTACCAAACAGACGGATCTTTTAATTGGTTCTATACCTGGTATTTTTTAATTTTTGCTTTCTTCTGTATTATTAACTTTATCATCACTATTTTCTTATCCTTATTCTTATTCCTTTACTTTAACTCATTTTCCTGTTCTATAAGCCATTGTTTCCCTCCCAACCACTCTTTCTGCCCCTTGTCCTCCACTCCTTTCTACTGTCCTCACCTCTCCCTTCTGTCCTGACTCAACCTGTCACCACACTACTCCACTCTCCTACACACTCACCACCTGCTGAATACCCTACTGTTCCAACTGTACACAACCCCAGCCCTCTGCAATCCTTGACAAAATCACCCTGCAATACAACAACACAAATTCACTGAACACACAAGGGCCACAAAACCCAGCAACTCCCATACCTCTTCCCCATACACCCCCCTTTTCCACTTCCCCACTTTTCATGCCACTTTTACCAATTATACAAGAATCCATATCTTGCCTAATAAACATCACCCCAACTCCCACTGAACATAAATATTGTCACCAAGAGGTTTTCTATGTAATATGTAAATAACTGGGCTGTCATTGAAACTCTGAATTTTTTATTGCTAAATTACACCTCCAGGCTAGAGCACATCAACAGAGCTAGCTACCAAGTCAGTCACACCACAAAAATTAAATCAAGGGGAAGCAAACAGGCAATTAAAACTGCCAACTAGTCTGTCAGGAACACAGTTGCACAGCACCAAGTGGAGTGATGGGAAGAAAAAAGAATGGAAAGCACGCTTTTCAAAAAAAAAATTCAATAGAGGATTCAGTAGGAAGTGAAGAGAATGAATACCCAGTTTCTGACCCCCCCACAAAACAATGACAAATGTCACTAAGGAGACCAATGACACTTATAAAAAAATCCCTCATGGAGGAAATCTTAGGAGAAATCACAGAAAAACTCCTGGAGAAGATACTAGACACAGTTAACCCAAATGTATAAGATGCATTCAAGCATCTTATACATTTTCAGGCACCAAAAATAAAGAAAATGAGAAGACACAAAAACAAATAAATGAACTCAGAGAGGACTTCAACAAACACCAAAGTGAAACAAAGGACCCAATAAAAAAAGAGATATATGAATTAAAGAAGACAACACAAAATATAAAAGAAGAGTTGAACAAAGATATGGAGAACCTAAGGAAAAGAATCAAACACAAATCCTGAAAATAAAAATTCCCTTTAGTTAAAACGAAGTCACAGTGGAAGGCAACTACAGCAGACTAGAACAAGTGGAAGACAGAAACTCAGAGCTTGAAGATAAAATAAAAATTAAAGAAAAAGTAGAAGAAATCTTAGTGAAACAATTCAAGAACTTTGTAGGGAATATGCAACAATACAGTGACTCCATCAAAAGACCAAACATGAGAATAATGGGCATTGAAGAAGAGGAGGTGCACACCACAGGATATGTAATATATTTAATAAGATAATAACAGAAAATTTCACAAATCTAAAGAAAGTTATGTCCATTCAAGTACAGGAAGCCTCCAGGATACCAAACATATAAGACCAAAATATAACCTCTCCATGGTACATTATCATTCAAATAGAAATGGAAGAGAACAGAGAAATAATATTGAAGGCTGTAAGAGAGAAAAAACAAATAATGTATGAAGGTAACCCTCTCCCAAAAAACAAGCAGATTTATCAACAGAAAACTTAACAGTAATAAGGGCATGGGGTGAGATTTTTCAGCCACTTATAAAAATAATTTCAACCCTGGGGTATGCTATCTAGCAAAATGATCATTCAATATTAACAGAGAAATAAAAATCTTCCACAATAAGCAGAAACTAAAACAATATATGACCACCAAGCCACCACTATGAAAGATTATACAAGGAATTCTGCACATAGAAGATGAAAGCACACAAAACCACAAGGGGAGAGAAAGTATTAAGTCACAGGAGAAGAAAAGACAAGTAATTGGAGAGTAGTACTGATTTGGCTGCACACAATCAAATCTTTAAAAAACAACAACAAAATAACCCTAAATGGCAGGAATTGCCACAAATCTACCAATAGTAACACTGAGTATCCATGGATGCAATAAACTCCCTCATAAAAATGCAATGTTGGGCAAACTGTAATAAAAAGGAATATCTAACAGTCTGTTGTTTCCAAGAGATCCACCTGATTGACAGAAATAAACACTGGCTTAGGGTGAAAGGCTGGAAGAAGATTTACCAAGTGAATGGCTCCTGAAAACAGGCAGGAGTAGCAATACTTATATTAGAGAAAGTAGACTTCAGTCTTACCTTGGTCAAAGAAGACAAAGAAGGACTCTTCCTTCTAATAAAATTGGCAGTATATCAAAAGGAAATAACAATTATTAACCTGTATTCACCCAATGTAACTGCATCCAATTTCATCAAACATACACTGAAGAACTTAAAAGCACAACACAGTGGTAGCAGGAGAGTTTAATACCTCTCTATCACCAATAGATAAGTCATCCAAACAAAAAGTCAACAAAGAAATACTGTAACTAAATGATACCATAGATCAAATGGACTTAACTGATACCTACAGAATATTTCACCAACAACAGCACAATATAAATTCTTCTCAGCAGCCCATAGAAGTTTCTCAAAAATAGATCATAGCTTAGGGTACAAAGCAAGCATCAATAAACATAATAGAAATAACCCCCTACATTCTATCTGATCACAATGCAATAAAAGTAGAACTCAACAATGAAAGGAACAGCAAAAAATAGACAAATATTTGAAGGCTGAATAACACATTAGTCAACCATGAGTGGGTTGTAGAAGAAATAAGAGAGGAAATCAAAAAGTTCCTGAAAGTTAATAAAAATGAAAACACCACCCTCCAATACCTATGGTGCATATCAAAGGCAGTCTTAGCAGGAAAGTTTGTAGCCATGACTTCATATTTTTAAAGGGTATAAAGAGCTCAAATAAATGACCTAATGCTACATCTCAAACTCCTAGAAAAACAAAAGTAATCAAAACCCAAAAGAAGTAAAAGGAGAGAAATATTAAATTAAGGGCCAAAATTAAAGAAATAGAGATTAAAAACCAAACAAAGTATCAACAAAACAAAAGCTTGTTCTTTGAAAAAACAAAGATTGACAAGCCCCTGGCAAATCTGTCTAAAATAGTGAAAAAAAACGACCCAAGTTAGCAAAATAAGGAAAATAATGGGGAGATAACAGCAAACACAAAGGAAATCATCATAGACTTCTTTGAGAACCTATATTGCAATAAATTGGAAAATCCTGAAGAAATGGGAACATTTGTAGATAATTATGACCATACAAAATTGAACCAAGAGAATATTAACTACCTAACCAGATCTATAACACATACTGAAATTGAAGCAGCAATAAAGAGTCTGCCAAAAAGAAAAGTTCAGGACCTGACAGATTCTCTGCTGAATTCTACCACACCTTTAAAGCAGTACTAATACCAACTCTCCTTAAACTTTTCCACAGAATACAAAGGGAAGGAACACTGCCTACCTCATTTTATGAAGGCAGTATTATATTAATCCCAAAACTGGACCAAGAGACATACAAAAATAGAGAACCATAGACCAATCTCCTTGATGAACTTCAATGCAAAAATTCTCTAATAAAATAATGGCAAACCGAATCCAATGACATATCGGAAAGATCATTCATGTGTCCAAGTCAGTTTCATCCCAAGGATGAAGGGATGGTTCACCATATGCAAATCTATAAATGTCATACAGCACATTAATAGAAGCAAAGACAAAAGCCACTTGATCATCTCAATAGATGCAGAAAAAGCCTTGTATAAGATTCAACAACATTTCATGATAAAGACTCTAAGAAATCTAGGAATAGTTGGAATTTGTCTCTACATTATAAAGGCTATATATGACAAACATATAACCAATATTGTACTTACTGGGGAAAAGCTGAAACTATTTCCCCTAAAGGCAAGAATGAGACAAGGGTGCCCACTCTCCCCACTCCTATTGAACATAGTCCTGGGATTCCTAGCCAGAGCAATAAGGAAAAAGAAGAAATTAAAGGAATACAAATGGGTAAAGAAATGGTCAAACAATCCATATTTACAGATGACATGATACTATGCCTCAAAGATCCATAAAATTCCACCTAACAACATCTAGACACCATAAACATCTTTAGCAATAGAGCAGGATACAAAATTACATTACAAAAATCAGTAGCCTTTCTACAAACCAACAATGAACAAATTGAGAAAGAATATAGGAAAAATAATTTCTTTTACAATAGTTTCAAAAAAACCAAATACCTAGGAATAAACTGAACAAACGGTGTAGATGACCTATACAAGGAGAACTACAAAACTTTGAGGAAAATAATCAAAGAAGACTACAGAAGATAGATCTCCCATGCTCATGGATTGCCAGAATCAACATAGTAAAAATGGCTAAAAGCAATCTACCTGTTCAATATAATTCCCCTCAAAGTCCCAATGACAATCACAGAGATTGAAAAAATCTACCCTAAGTTTATTTGGAGACACAAAGGCTGTAAAATTGTTAAGGCAATACTAAGAAAAAGAGCAACACAGTAGGTATCACAATACCTGACCTCAAACTAAACTATAGAGCCATAGCAATAAAAACAGCATGGTTCTTGCACAAAAACAGATATTAAGACCAGTGAAACAGAACAGAGCATTCAGATATGAATCCAAGCATCTATGCCCACATTATATTGACAATGGCACCAAAAAATATGATGGAGAAAAGACAGTCTCTTCAACAAATGATTCTGGGAAAAGTTCTTATCTGCCTGCAGAAAACTGAAACTACATCCATGTCTATCTCCTTGTACTAGTATGAACTCAAAGTGGATAAAGGACATTAATATCAGACCCTGAACCTTGAAGTGACTATACAAAAGAACAGGAAATAGTCTGGAAGCAATAGGTATAGGAAAAGTTTTCCTCAGTAGAACTCACGTGGCCCAGGAACTAAGATAAATGATGGATAAATGGGAGTACTTGACATTAAACACTACTGCAAAACAAAAGAAAAATTCTCTACATTGAGACCACCAACAGAATGGGAAAAAGTCTTTGCTAGCTATACATCAAACATGGGACTGATAACCAGAATATACAGGGATCTCAAAAAACTAAACTCCCCAAAAATCAATGAAGCAATAAAGAAGTGGGCAACTCACCTAAACTGAACTTTTTCAAAGGAAAAAATCCAAATGGCCAAAAAACAGAAAAAGTGTTATCCTTCCTGCCCATAACAAAAATGCAAATCAAAACCACAATATGATTCCACCTCAAACCTGTTAGAATTGCTACTACCAAGAACACTAACACAACAAATGTTAGTGAGGATGCATGGGAAAAGGAGCCCTCATCCATGGCTGGTAGGAATGTAAGCTAGCAAAACCATTTTGTAAAATAATATAGAGGCTTAAAAAACTGAACATAGACCTGCCATATGATCCAATAATACCACTCCATGTGATATACCCAAAGGAAGGTGACACAGGTTATTACAAAGGCACCTGCACACCCAAGTCTTCCATAGCAAAGCTGTGGAAACAGCCAAGATGCCCCACTACTGAAGAATGGATTAAGAAAATGTGGTATTTATACACGATGGAATTTTACTCAGCATAAAAAGAACAGAATTTTGTCATTAATAAGTAAATGGATGAAACTGGAGAACATCACTTTAAGTGAAGTTAGTCAGGCTTAGAAGGCCAATAATACATATTCTCACTCATAATATTATAGACCTGAAACAAATTCAGTAATATTATTGGACCTGGATCACACATTAAGGAGAGAATGCACACAGGCTCTACAAGTGAAAGAGAAGGAAACCAAAAACTTGAATGTGGTTGATGTGCTCACTGAATAAGAGTGAATATAGTAATCTTAAACTTGCAGAGGCTTCTGTGGGAAGGGAACCAGGAAGCTGTAAAGAGGTCTGGTAGAGATGAACCAATCTGTATTGCAATACACATGTGCATGGATGTAATGCTAGGAATCTCTCTGTATAGCTATCATTATTCCAAACTAGCAATAATGCTAACACTTCCTTTTCATCTATCATGTGTTCTTTCCAACAAAATCAGAGAACAAGAGGGCTGAACAGGTTCTGCCTATAAGCAGGGGTGGGGGTGGGGGAGAGGTTGCTCAAATAATGTATACACATGTAAATAAATGTAAAAATGATAAAATAAAATTTTAAAGTGAGAAAAATCTAATAACATATAAAGGTTAACCCATCAAAATAACAGCAAATTTCTCAATGGAAGACTTAACAGCAAGAGGGCATTGAGTGGGCCATTTTAAGCACTGAAAGAAGACAATCTTAGTCTTAGGGTACTCCACCCAGCAAAGCTTTCATTCAGCATTGATGGAGAAATAAAAGTCTTTCATGATAAACAGATAATAAAACAAAATATGACCACTAAACCACCACTACAGAAGATTCTGAAAGAAATCCTACACACTGAAGATGAAAAAAACATAACCACAAAAGACAACAAATATTAAAACTCAAGAGAAGAACAGACAAGAAATCAGCGAGTCTCATAAAATTGGCTGTACATACACAAATCTTTAAACAACAAAAAGAAATAAATGGCAGGACACATAACATACCTCTCAGTAGTAACACTCAATGTTAATTTTCTCATCTTCCCCATCAACAGACAGTGACAATCTGGATTATAAAAGAAGACCTGACATTCTTTTGTTTGCAGGAATCCTACCTTATTAACAGAAACAAACACTGTCTTAGGTAGCAATATTTATATCAGAAAAAGTGGACTTCAAATCTAAATTAGAAGAGACAAAAAAGGACACCTCACAGTAATAAAGGAGGACTGTATCAAGGGGAAATAATACTTATCAACTTATATGCACCCAATGCTTTTGCACTGAACTTCATTAAATATACAATAGTAAACAGAAAATCGCTGGTAGATTCCAACACAGTAGCAGTTGGAGGCATTAATAACCCTCTATTGCCAATAGATAGTTTATCCAGTCAAAAAAAATCAATAAAGAAATTATTGAATTGAAAGACACTGTAGATCTAATGGACCTGACAGATGTCTACCGAATATTCCACCTGCAACAGCACAATATACATTCTGCTCAGCAGCTCATGGAAATTTCTGCTAAATAGAGCATATCCTACGTCACAAAGAAAGTATCAACAAATATAAAAAAATTGAAATAACACCCTTTCATACTATCTGACAACAATGTAATAAAACTAGATCTTAATAGCAAAAGTCCAGCAAAAAATACACAACCAATTGGAAGATGAACAACACATTACTCAATGATCAGTTGTTCATGGAAGAAATAAGAGAGGAAATAAAAAGTTTCTGCAATTTAATTGATATGAAATCACAAACTCTCAGAACCTATGGGCTACAGAAAAGACAGACCTAAGAGGAAAGTTTGTAACTATACAAGCTTTTATATTTTATTATAAAAGTTATATAATATGATATGTGATATAATATAATATAGATACTATGTAATATCATATACTATATATTAGTATATATTATATACTATATAATATGTTAAAATGTTGTATACCATATATAATATGCATATATTATAAACACAGATCTTAAGCAAATGACCTAATGCTGCATCTCCTACTCACAGAAAAATAAAACAAGTTAAATGCAAAACAAGCAGAAGGAGAGAAATAATAAAAGAAGGGCTGAAATCAACAACAAAAGGACCAAAAAAATTACAAAGGATCAATAAAACAAAAGGCTGATTTTTTGAAAAAATAAACAAGGTTGACAAACCCTAGCAAATCTGAGTAAATGAGGAGGGAAAAGATTCAAATTAATAAAAATAGAACCAAGAAGGGGAAGATAACAACAAACACCAAGGAAATCCAGTCATTAGGGAATAATTTGAAAACCCATATTCAAATAGATTGGAAAATTTAGAAGAAATGGACAATTCTCTAGATGCATATGATCATCGGAAATTGAGAACCAAGAGGATAATAATCACCTAAACACATCAAAAACACGCAATGAAATTGAGACATAAGAGTCTCCCAGAAAAGAAAAGTCCAGGACATGAATGATTCTCTACTGAAATCGACCAGACCTTTAAAGAAGAACTAATACCAATACTCAATAAGCTTTTATATGAAATAGAAAGGGAAAGAATATTACCCATGTCATTCTATGAAAACAGTATTACATTTTTCCCAAAACCAGACAAGGACAGATCACTTAAAAAAAAGAATTACACACCAATCTCTTTAATGAATATAGGTACAAAAATCCTCAATAAAATAATGACAAACCAAATAAAAAAGCATATCAGAAAGATCAATCACCATGGCCAAGTTAGCTTGATCCCAGGGATGCAGGGATGGTTCAACATATGCAAATAATGAATTTTATTACAGGGTATTGACAGAAGCAAAGACAAAAACCATTTGAGTATTTCAATAGACACAGAAAAAGCCTTTGATAAAATCCAACATACTTTCATGATGAAACTAGGAATAGAAGGATTGTACCTCACTATAATAAAGGCTGTATATGGCAAACCTAATCTTGAACAAACCCTTCACAAAAAAGTGGTTGGAGGGGAAGACCCTGAGTTCAAATCCCAGTACCACAAGAAAAAAAAATGTTCTTGGGGTATACTTCAGTTTCACTTCATTTCATTCTTCCAGATATGGTGCACTGGACTCAGTGAAGTATATTTCACTCCTCTACTGAGGCCTTTCCTATATTGCCTGTCTAAGAGAAACATAAAAAGTGCATCTTGAAAATTCACCATCCTAAAAGTCTAATCTTCAGACCAGACATGTGCTACCCATTCAGAGTATGCCTTAGAAGGTTGGAAAATGAACATTCAGATCTCCAAATTCCGCCTCCTGTAAGACATTATTTCAATATTTTGAAATCTTTAACTTCTAATCATGTTACACATTAGGTTTGTGGCTGCCACTTGTGGAGAGGAAAGAATGGGAATTTTTTAAATGAATGCAAATTTAGCTTGTGAAGTTGAAATATGCGTGCAGATGAATGGTGCTAATGGTTGCACAAGTATGTGTATGTAATTAATGCCACAGCTTATGTTTGCAAAATGGTTATACTGGTAAAGAGTTTTATTATGTATATGTGACCATGATTAAATATGCAAATAAAACACAGAGATCAAAGAAATATATTGTGTGTCTCTTAAAAATAAATGAAATAGATGAGTACTACACATGAACTTTCTCTTGAATAGAGGAGTATTCTCAAACCTGTTGAGATTGCTCACTGTTTCTTTTTCTTATTCTTCCTTTAATATTAGGAAATCCTTAGAGACAAGGGCAGTGTGGACCAGTATGATTAATTGTGAGCTCTGTGCATTGAGTCTCCAAGGCCATGTAAGAGAACATCATTAGCCTGTGCCTCAGCTTAATAACTAGTTCCCTGGCTTTATACCTGTGTCTGCTCCTCCCCTGGCTTTCTGCATCAGGGAGCTCCTATCTGTCACTATACTCACATCAGTTGTAAAGAGTGAGCAGAGGTCATCACTGGAAAACATACAAGGGAGATTCATCATATCGTTCATCCTTGGTCATGACCCCGGTGACACACAGTTTATCCAAATAAGTGTGAGGGAAGCAGGGATGAAGAAAAGACTAATATAATCATTAGTTCTTGATCAGTGGGAGAAGTAGGGAGGTTTGGACAGCCTGATGGTAGAATAACTGTTTGCACATTACAGGTCTATAGACTATGAATTTTATGATTTTGCTTATTTTCTCATTCAGTGTTTTTATTTTTGCTTATAGTGGTTATCTCCTCCATAGACTTCTCACCCAAGATAGTGGAAACATGATCCAACTAAACTGTTTCTTAAGCTCTCAAAATTTCTTATGATAGTACAAATAATAAATAGGAATATTAGTAATCAAACCATCATGTGTGGCTATTAATGGCTGTGAGTTATGTCCTCTACATAGATTTGGGTATCTGTGTAGTACTCCCAAAGTCATAAACTCTCATTCTATTATTATCATTATAATTGTTATTATTATCATTCTCTTATGGAAAAGAAAATAGCACTTTGATTCCATGCAACATGTACTAGGTACATAGGTAGAAAAGAGCAAAGCCTTGTCTGAATCTGTCTCCCATGAAAATCCCATCAGGTGGTACTGTTGACATAGGAACCAACCATTCACTTAACTTCCCTTTCCCTCCAGCAGAGACTTCTCACTTATTGCATTTTTTCCTCTTTGGGGTTCCAGGTAGATTATATTGGAGGCCTGTGGTAGACACCTGCTGTGTGAACTATAGTTAGGATAGCTGTGGCTTGAAAGCAAAGAACCCAATGAGTAGGAACAAGATAATTGAACACCCACTCCTCAATTCAGGTTTTCTTTTTTTTAGTTGGAACAAGGTCTTAACATATAAGCCCCAGTGCCCATGAAGGTTGTTGCCTAGCATGCAGATTGCAAGGATCACAGAGATTTCCACCCGGTTCTGCCTTCGAGATTATCTTTGCAGTTGTCTGCTTCCTCCTCCATTCTTGCAATCAGCTAGCTCAGTTTCCTATGGTGAGGTAAAGTCTGGTCCTGATATTATTCCTAGTCTGAGTTCCAGAGAGTCTAAAATGGTCCTGTAGCTAATCCTCTGGAACTCCTTTTAATTTTTTTTCTGACAGAAAGCCATGAGACATTTCATTGCTCCCGACTTAGAGAGTAACAACTTACTTTTGAATGTTGTTGACTCCATTTATTATTTCTGTAATGTAGGGTAGATCATTGGTATTCCCGAGAACCAGTACTATCATCTTAGCAGATTTTTTAGTTGATATAGCTTCATTGAATAAGAGTTTCACATATAAACTACAATCTCTGTGTGTTGAATATATGAAGCTTGCATATAATGTGGGTCAAAATCATTTTATAGTATTATTGTTACTAATATTTGTGCCTTCATCTAAAGTATCCTGTCTTATAAAATATCAAACTTCCTTATTTCTGTAATGGGTCATTTTATTGCTGTCCTTTTACATGTACATTTGTGTATTTGAGGAGGAATTACTGTCTTTCATTTTCTTTTATTTCTCAAAGCCTATGCAATTCTTGTCACAGAGGTGGTATCAACAACGCAATTTGTTTTAAATATTAAATAGACTTTTCTTTAGTTCACAAACATTGGCTACACTCTCTGTGTCCCCACCCATTAGGTATGTAGAGCTAGAGATAAGATCATTCTTCTTTGACTCTATGTCACAGCCTCATGGACCTTACAATGTTATTTAAAATACACAACATATATTTATTTAAAGATCACTGCAGAGATTTTCATGAGTAAATGAAAAAGAACCAAAGGATAGGAAGAGAAGGGATAGGTAAGCCTAGTGACTTGAAATAAGACATAGTTGAGACTTTCCCATCATTTCTGGCTCCTGTAACCTTCAAAAACTAGTCCTCAATAAACTTACTACTCCTATGATGATGGAATTGCTTATTCAATTTAATGTTATTAGACATCTATTTGATTCTGCACATTGGTACAAAAATATATAATATTACTCTATTTCTATTAAGTGGTACAAGAAGAATGATGCAGGGAGATTCACAGGCATTCTGAAAATTTAACAAGTCTAGTATATGGGAATAAATGTGAATTTCCTTATCCACGGATGCTTTTGCCTCTACTGGAAACAAATGGAATCATTATTCCTTATATAAGCTCTAATTTATTATTGAGTTACTTTGGATAGACTTCTGGATATTTTGATGATCTATGCAGAATAAGAGGATTTGGATGATACTGAGTGATTTGTATAGGGACAATAAATCTATGTGATTAATAGTAAAAAGCAACAAACATCTGTTATTGGAAATCAAACAATTGTCCTACAACCATATGTGTCTGCAACTTCTTACTTGTATGGTATGGAGAGAGAAACAATAACTTTAAAAAGATTAATGCAATATTAAACTGAAAATTTAAGTGATGTTGCTCCTTTGGTAATGCTTCAATTAATACCTTTGAAATATATGTGTACTTCAGAAAGACTTAAAACTATTCAACATACTTTCAATATAAAGTGTATGTTTTAAGGTTATTAGGTGTTGTGTTGCATACTACTAAGAGAAGCTTTGTATACATTTAGGTAGGTTTTAAGAGAAATTATTATGTATATGTGATTCAATTACTAGAAACATTTCAAGGAAATGCTACCCTCCAAATCTATGACAGTAGTTGCCTGTATAATGGAATTATGCAGAGATATAAAAAACTTAAATTTCATAAAAGATTTCTGATTATGAACCAATGACTTCGATTTAGTGTCTAGACAATACAGTCCTTGAATTTATACAGACTTTAAAATACTCTATGCAAAATAACTTTTCATCACGATTTTAGAATAAAATCGGATATATTCAATTGCTTTTTAACAACCTTTAAGAAGATATATTTTCTTCTTAAAGAAGAAATCTGCTATGAATTTTATTTTTTTTGAATGTCATTGACTTGATTTACTATGGTAACAGGCTACACTGATTACTTCAGTGTACCTAAAATTTATGCACATAGAAGGAGATGAATAACACAGAAGCCAATAATGAAATTCTTAGTTATAAAATATTTTATTAGGATATACTCATTACACAGTGGGGATTCTTAGTGACAGTTCTGATTAGGTTTATATTGTACATTGGTTAGACCATCCCCATCCTTGCTCCCTTTTGACCAACTCCCCAACCCACTTGAAGCAATTGCAAAAGGTTTCCTTGTTCTATTTCATATAAGTATATGAAGTCTAGGGCTGAGTTTGCCATAAATGAGAAGTATTCCTAGAGAGCATACAATTGGAAGTGTAGATAAATACTCCTGTATACTTGTAGTCAAATTTTATACAGAGGACAAGATACACGTAGCTTTCTTTTTCAAAAGGTGCCCAAGCAATGTAACACTACAAAATCTAACAGTTGTCACAGAATTCCATCTCATGCCACTCTCAGAGGATCAAGAACAACAGACTGTACTTTTTGGACTGTTCCTATCCATGTACCTGTTAACAGTATTTGGGAACCTGCTCATCATCCTGGCTGTCAGTTTGGAGTCCCATTTCCACACTCCCATGTATTTCCTCCTTTTAACCCTATCCTTGGATGATATCTGCTTCATCTCCACCATGGTCCCAAAGATAATTGTGAATGTGCAGGCTCACGGCAGAGTCATCTCCTATGTGGGATGTTTGACACAAATGTCACTTTACATCATTTTTGGAAACATGGATGCTATGCTTCTGGCTGTGATGGCCTATGACCATTTAGTGGCCATTTGTCACCCTCTGCATTACTCAGTCATCATGAACCCTCGCCTCTGTGTCTTCTTAGTGTTCATGTCTTTATTGTTTAGCCTTTTGGACTCCCAGGTGCACGATATCATTGTTTTACAATTTAACCACTTCAAAGCTGTGGAAATTTCTAATTTCTTCTGTGACCCTTCCAAACTTCTTAATCTTGCCTGCTCTGACAATTCCAAAAATAATATAGTCATGTATTTTGTTGTTACCATCATGGGATTTCTGCCTGTATCTGGGATCTTTTTCTCTTATTACAAAATACTTTCCTCCATTCTGAAGGTCAAATCAATAGGAGGGAGGTATAAGGCCTTCTCCACATGTGGGTCTCACCTGACAATAGTTTGTTTGTTTTATGGAACAGGGCTTGGAGTGTAACTTAGTTCAGCTGTACTACATTCTCCCATAAATGGTGCCCTGGCATCAGTGATGTGCACAGTTGTTACCCCTATGCTGAATCCATTCATCTACAGCTTGAGGAACAGGGACATTAAAAGGACACTGAGGAAGATTCTCAGGAGTATATTCTGATCTAAGGAACTGTGACAGCTATTTGAAATGTAGATTACAAAAAAGGAGCAAAAGTAAAATTCTACACATAGAAATTCTGTTTCCTTGTTCATATTATTTTGTACATTGTATTTTCATGATATTGCACAATAACCCTGGTGGTTGTGAGATTTGGGGAAAAGTTGAATTGAGAGTTTTGAAAATGAGTGTGAATTTCAAGCTTGGAAATGAAAAGTTTCTTGGGATGGATGGTGCTGATGGCTGAGCAACAATGTAAATGTAATTTATACTTCATAACATTCACCATGGAAAGAATAAAATGGCAAGTTCTTATATATAGTTTACCACAATAAACAAGTTAAGTAAAATGCAGATGCATTTATTACTAGTCTGTAAACAGAATGATATCCCAGAGTATCCTGCTGAAGTAGGAAATGAGACGATAAATTTTAGGGAATATTGTGTTTCTCTTCTTTATCTTTTTCTAATAATATTGTGAAATTCTTAGAGCTTGGGATAACATGAGCCAAGTTCACTAGTTATGAGCATTGGGCCTCAACAAAATATAATCAATAATCAACATGTACTGTAAATCTGCGTGTTTCTTGTTCCCATTCAGTGGGCCTCACATGTGGGTTTGCTTGTCCAATGGCTGTCTGAATCAGGTCTGTCTGTTTTGACTCTGTTACTAATAACAGTTCTGAGGACCAAGACTGAGCAGTCATTTGTCACTTACTATGGGAGTTGCTTTGGATCTGAATCTTTTGTCATGGATTAATAAAAAAGTAACTTAACTCAGTAAAATAAGAGCGAGACATTGGATGGATGACATATGTCCCTAAAATCTAACATTTCCATCAGAATTTCCTTTCCTAGAACTATCAGCATTTCCAAACATGCAATTCATATAGTTTGGGCTGATCTTCTCCTGGTCACAGTGCATTGGAACCTGCTCATTATCCTGGCCATCAGCTCTGACTCCCACCTCTACACTCTCATATACTTGTTTCTCTCCAATCAGTTCTGGACTGACTTCTAATTCATCTTGACCACAGTTTATTATAAATACCTAAACTCATAGTAGGGTCATCTCCTATGTGGGTCACCTGAGAGGGATATCTGTTTTTATCATTTTTGAACATATGGCTCATAAACATCTGTTACCTCCTGCATTACCCAGACAGTATGAACACCCGTGTATTCTTCTTAATTCTGGTGGTTTTTCTGAAGAGGTCTTTTTTCTTTAATCCTTGATGCAAAATTGGAATGTCTTACATTTTCCTACTTTGAGGATGGTTACTTTTTTCTGAAACTCCTAACAGCAGTTAGAATGTATAAATCTTTCTGTACTTGTTGTTCTTTACATTTTTTGTGTGTATGGATAATATGCTCTCACTGTGATTACCTATAAGTGGTTTGTAGCTAATTCTTATCTCATGCATTAACTAGTCATTATGAATCTTACCATGTATCTTCTTCATCCTGGTGGATCCTTGATTTAACCTCTTGGACTCCTTCTTCAGAATTTCAATGCCCTCAAATTTGCTTTCTTTTAAGATGTGTAAACTGCTTATTTCTTCACTGCTGTGCCTAGGTATAATTATTACATGTTCCAAATGTTACTATGAAAACTGGATATCCACATGTAGAAGACTGAAACTAGTCTGCGTCTCTCACCCCGTACCAATATCAATTTGAAGTGGATCAAAGACTTTATGATTTGGGCTGAAATTTTGAAACAACTACAGAAAGTAGTACACAATACATTGGACCATAAAGGCATAGGCAACACCTACCTAAATAGAGTGCCAGTGGCTCAGTAACTAAGAGAAAAATAAACAAATGGGACATCATCAAACTAAAAGATTTCTGCACAGCAAAAGAAGCAGTCAATAGATTTAAGAGACTGCCCAGATGTTGGGAAAACATCTTTACTAGCTCTTTATCTGGAAAGGGACTAATATCCAGAATCTACAGGAAACTCAAACTCCCAAAGAATCAATATCTCAATGAAGAAATGAGCACACAAATTGAATAAGGGATTTTCAAAGAGGTACAAATGGCCAATAAATTCATGACAAAATGTTCAACTTCCCTGCCTATAAAAGAAATGTAATTCAAAACTACACAAATATTTCATCTCATTCCAGTTGGAGTGTTCATCTTCAAGGGCAAAAACAACAACAAATACTGGCAAAGTGCAACAAAACAGGAACCCTTATACACTGTTGGTGGATATGCAAATCAATACAACCCTTATTGAAAGCAGTATGGGGATTCTTTAAAAAGCTAAAATAGAATTACTATTTGGTCCAGTAATACTATTCTTGGGCATGAAACTGAAGGAATGTAAGTCAGGATACAATAGAGACACTTGTATACCAATGTTTATCCCTGCACTGTTCATAATAGCCAAGATATGGAAACAACACAGACACCCTACAACTGATAATGGATCAAGAGAATGTGGTGTATATACCTACATATATACATATATACACAATGAAGTTTTACTAAGCCATAAGGAAGAATGACACAATGTGATTTGAAGGTAAATGGATGTAATTTGAGTACTGTGTGTTAAGTGAAATAAGCCATATTCAGAAAGACATCTCCTAGGTGGAAGATATATCCAAATAATACACACATACAAAAAAACTGACATGATAATATACAAGCTTATATGTACAACATATTTGTAATAGTTAAACTAATCTATGGAACTCAGGGGATGAGGGAAAGGAAAAGAGAACAAAAGAGCAAAAACACATAACGTTTGTGCAGATAAAGGATAAAATAATATGTATCGAAAGCTGTTGCATAATGGGGAGTCAGAGGGAGGAGATAAGGGGGAGTAATGGAAAGAGTTGAACTGACAAAAATAAGGTATGCTAACGGTGGGGATACATGGAGAAACCCCTTTGAACAGTGAATTTGGAATTGATAACAAAAGACAGGACTATAAAATAAGTACAGTGTGTGGTCAGGTACTTGTGTCTGGGGTGAGGGTGAATAGAGTATATTATGGTGAGACAATACGGTTGATGGGCTTCATGTACACGTGAAATAGAACACGAAACATCTTGCAATTGCTTTAAGTGGGGTGGGGAGGGCACACATGGTGAGATAGTGGTGATGATCTAAGCAATATACAATATAAGTCTAATTGGAATTCTCTCAATGAATCCCCCTTATACAATGAATAATAAAAATGAGAAAACACATTGCCTGTTCTGAAACATTCAATTTACTTGTTGCCATCTCTTGATGTTTTCCTGTGTCAAGAATCTCTTTTCAATATAAAATAGTTTCTTTCATTCTTATGAAACTATATGTGGTGGGTATCATTCAATGGAAAAATTTCCATCAAAAGCATCGTTTCCTCATCATCATATCTAATCTAACAGTTGGTATAACCAAGTAAGTTGTTTTGCTTTCCTTACATAATTTTAAAGGAAAAAATTTGGTTACTATATAGTATTCCCTAACCACTCTGGAAGTACTTTAAAAGTAATGATGAGGACAAGGAGGAAGCAGACATCATTCCTCACATCATGATTTGTATTTGAGTGTCAGAATCTGAATTACATGTTCTTATTTCACATGAATCATCTTGCAAAAGTCATGTTGCCCATTTTATGTTATATAAAAAATTAGGTTAAAAAAAGAGAGAAATGATGTCTCATTTGATGTATCTGTGCAGGGACACAGTGGGCCCTACCAGAAGAATCCAGGCAATTTGTATACTTAATTTGAAAAAAGGAGAAACAATATCTCTTGAGTCAGCCTAAGTGTCCATCAACTGATAAGTGGATAAGGACACAATGTAGAATTATTCAGACATTAAGAAGAATGAAGTTATGTCATTTGCAGGAAAATGAATGACACTGGATATCATCATGTCAAGTAAAATAAGCCAGACATAGAAAGGCAAATGTCACTTGTTCTTATATGTGGAATATAGACAAACATAGCATGAGTATAAAACAATACAATTCGAGGAGGATAAGCACTAAAGGTATAGAGGACAAAAGAAGAGTATGATGGGTTGTGGTTGTCATAAAAGCATTTTGTATGCATATATGAAAAGTGGAATAATGAAGCACATCCAAATTATTTATATAGAGTGGAGGAGGAAAAGAAAGAGCGCTAGAGAGGATGAATTCAATAAAGGGATTGAATGCATGGAAATATCACAATACTGCTTTGTACAATTAACATATAATAATAAATAAACTTTGGTTCTCATTGTTCAGTTCTTCCCCTAAGTTTTGAAACTGTGCATTCAGCAACACCACATTGTTAGAAAAGGGACAATGGGCCCCAGTGATGTGCACTGTGGTAAACTTTATCCAGAATCCTTTCATGGACATTTGAGGACCTGAAACATTAAAAACACCATGTGGAGTCTTTAAAACCAACATAGCAATCTCAATATCTCTGAAATCTACATGGAATATAGTTATGCCTCCTTGTAGATTGCTGCTTTTAATCTTCATGATTTTTCATAGGAGAATAGTCATCACCTGCTTATTAGAAGGATAAATGTGAAGGGTTTTTTTGTCCTTTTTCATTTATTATTCATATGTAAATACAAGGCTTGGTTCATTTCTCCCCCTGCCCCCACCCCCTCCCTTACAACCCACTCTGCCCCCTCCCTCTCCCCCCCACCCCCTCAATACCCAGCAGAAACTATTTTGCCCTTATTTCTAATTTTGTTGTAGAGAGAGTATAAGCAATAACAGGAAGGAACAAGGGGTTTTGCTGGTTGAGATAAGGATAGCTATACAGGGCATTGACTCACATTGATTTCCTGTGCATGGGTGTTACCTTCTAGGTTAATGCTTTTTGATCTAACCTTTTCTCTAGTTCCTTTTCCCCTTTTCCTATTAGCCTCAGTTGCTTTTAAGGTATCTGCTTTAGTTTCTCTGCGTTAAGGGCAACAAATGCTAGCTAACTTTTTAGGTGTCTTATCTATCCTCACCCCTCCCTTGTGTGCTCTTGCTTTTATCATGTGCTCATAGTCTGATCCCATTGTTGTGTTTGCCCTAGATCTAATGTCCACATATGAGGGAGAACATAAGATTTTGGGTCTTTTGGGCCAGGCTAACCTCACTCTGAATGATGTTCTCCAATTGCTTCCATTTACCAGCGAATGATAACATTTCGTTCTTCTTCATGGCTGCATAAAACTCCATTGTGTGTAGATACCACATTTTCTTAATTCATACGTCAGTGGTAGGGCATCTTAGCTGTTTCCATAACTTGGCTATTGTGAATAGTGCCACAATAAACATGGGTGTGCAGGTGCCTCTGGAGTAACCTGTGTCACAGTCTTTTGGGTATATCCCCAAGAGTGGTGATTCTGGATCAAATGGTAGATCGATGTCTAGCTTTTTAAGTAGCCTCCAAATTTTTTTCCAGAGTGGTTGTACTAGTTTACATTCCCACCAAAAGTGTATGAGGGTTCCTTTTTCCCCGCATCCTCACCAACACCTGTTGGTGGTGGTGTTGCTGATGATGGCTATTCTAACAAGGGTGAGGTGGAATCTTAGCGTGGTTTTCATTTGCATTTCTTTTATTGCTAGAGATGGTGAGCATTTGTTCATGTTTTTTTAGCCATTTGAATTTCTTCTTTTGAGAAAGTTCTGTTTAGTTCACTTGCCCATTTCTTTATTGGTTCATTAGTTTTGGGAGAATTTAGTTTTTTAAGTTCCCTATATATTCTGGTTATCAGTCCTTTGATGTATAGTTGGTAAACATTTTCTCCCACTCTCTGGGTGTTTTCTTCAGTTTAGAGTCCATTTTTTTGACGAACAGAAGCTTTTTAGCTTTATGAGGTCCCATTTATCTATGCTATCTCTTAGTTGCTGTGCTGCTGGGGTTTCGTTGAGAAAGTTCTTACCTATAAGTACTAACTCCAGAGTATTTCCTATTCTTCCTGTATCAACTTTAGAGCTTGAGGTCTGATATTAAGATCCTTGACCCATTTTGAGTTAATCTTGGTATAGGATGATATACATGGAAATAGTTTCAGTTTTTTGCTGACTGCTAACCAGTTTTCCCAGCAGTTTTTGTTGAAGAGGCTGCTGTTTCTCCATCATATATTTTTAGCTCCTTTGTCAAAGACAAGTTGGTTATAGTTGTGTGGCTTCATATCTGGGTCCTCTATTCTGTTCCACTGGTCTTCATGTCTGTTTTTGTGCCAGTACCATGCTGTTTTATTGTTATTGCTTTGTAATATAGTTTGAGGTCAGGTATTGTGATACCTCCTGCATTGTTCTTTTGACTGAGTATTGCCTTGGCTATTCATGGCCCTTGTGTTTCCTTATAAATTTAACAGTAGATTTTTCAATCTCTTTAATGAATGTCATTGAAATTTTGATGGGAATTGCATTAAACATGTAGATTACTTTTGGGAGTATCGACATTTTTACTAGGTTGATTCTACCAATCCATGAGCATGGGAGATCTCTCCACTTTCTATAGTCTTCCTCAATCTCTTTCTTCAGAAGTGTATAGTTTTCCTTGTAGAGGTTTTTCACATCTTTTGGTAGGTTTACACCTAGGTATTTGATTTTTTTTTTGAGGCTATTGTAAATGGAATTGTTTTCATATATTCTTTTTCTGTTTTCTCATTGTTAGTTTATAGAAATGCTAATGATTTTTCTATGTTGATTTTATGTCCTCCTACCTTGCTGTAGCTATTGATGATGTCTAGAAGCTTCTGAGTAGAGTTTTTTTGGTCTTTAAGGTATAGGATCATGTCGTCTACAAATAGGGATATTTTGACAGTTTCTTTACCTATTTGTATTCCTTTTATTCCTTCTTCTTGCCTAATTGCTCTGGCTAGGAATTCCAGTACTATGTTGAATAGGAGTGGAAATAGTGCGCATCCTTGTCTGGTTCCTGATTTTAGAGGGAATGGTTTCAGTTTTTCTCTGTTAAGTATAATGCTGGCTGTAGGTTTGTCATATGTAGCTTTTATAATGTTGAGGTACTTTCCTTCTATTCCTAGTTTTCTTAGAGCTTTTATCATGAAATGATGTTGGATCTTATCAAAGGCTTTTTCTGCATCTATTGAGATGATCAAAGTGGTTTTTATATTTGCTTCTGTTAACGTGGTTTATTACGTTTTTTGATTTTTGTATGTTGAACCACCCCTACATCCCTGGGATGAAGCCTACTTGGTCGTGATGAATAATCTTTTTGATGTGTTGCTGAATTCGGTTTGCCATTATTTTGTTGAGGATTTTTGCAACAATGTTCATTAAGGAGATTGGCCTATAGTTCTCCTTTTTGGAGGTGTCTTTGCCTGGTTTTGGGATAAGTGTAATACTGGCTTCATAAAATGTGTTTGGCAATTTTCCTTCCCTTTCTATTTCGTGGAACAGTTTAAGGAGGGTTGGTATCAGTTCTTCTTTAAAGGTCTGATAGAATTCAGCAGAGAATCCATCAGGTCCTGGACTTTTCTTTTTAGGGAGACTCTCAATTGCTGCTTCAATTTCATTTTGTGTTATAGGTCTATTCAGGTGATTAATTACTTCTTGGTTCAGTTTTGGATGATCATATGTATCTAGAAATCTGTCCATTTCTTTTAGATTTTCAAATTTATTTGAATATAGTTTCTCAAAGTAGTCTCTGATGATTTCCTGGACTTCCATGGTGTTTGTTGTTATCTCCCCTTTTGCATTCCTGATTCTACTAATTTGGGTTTTTTCTCTCATCATTTTAGTCAGGTTTGCCAGCGGTCTATCGATCTTGTTTATTTTTTCAAAGAATCAACTTTTTGTTTCATTAATTCTTTGTATGGTTTTTTTGGTTTCTATTTCATTTATTTCAGCTCTTACTTTTAATATTTCTCTCCTTCTATTTGTTTTGGGATTTGCTTGTTCTTGTTTTTCTAGGATTTTGAGATGTATCATTAGGTCATTGATTTGGGATCTTTCAATCTTTTTAATATATGCACTCATGGCTATAAACTTTCCTCTCAAGACTGCCTTAGTTGTGTCCCATAGGTTCCTGTAGGTTGTGTTTTCATTTTCATTGACTTCCAGGAACTTTTTAATTTCCTCTATTATTGCATCGGTGATCCATTCTTCATTAAGTAATGAGTTATTTAGTTTCCAGCTTTTTGCATGTTTTTTGTCTTTACTTTTGTTGTTGAGTTCTACTTTTACTGCATTGTGGTCAAATAGTATGCACAGTATTATTTCTATTTTCTTATATTTGCTGAGGCTTGCTTTGTGCCCTAGGATATGATCTATTTTGGAGAAGGTTTCATGGGCTGCTGAGAATAATGTATATTGTGTAGAGGTTGGATGAAATGTTCTGTAGACATCTATTAGGTCCATTTGATCTATTGCACATTTTAGATCTTGGATTTCTTTATTGAGTTTTTGTTTGGATGACCTATCTATTGATGATAATGGAGTGTTAAAGTCTCCCACAACCACTGTATTGGCGTTTATATATGGTTTTAGGTCTTTTACGGTATGTTTGATGAAATTGGGTGCATTGACATTGGGTGAGTACAGATTGAAGATTATTATTTCCTTTTGGTCTATTTCCCCTTTTATTAGTATGGAATGTCCTTCTTTATCTCGTTTGATCAATGTAGGTTTGAAGTCTACTTTGTCAGAGATAAGTATTGCTACTCCTGCTTGTTTTCGGGGGCCATTGGCTTGGTAAATCTACTTCCAGCCTTTCATCCTAAGCATATGCTTATTTCTGTCGGTGAGATGAGTCTCCTGTAAGCAACAAACTGTTGGATTTTCTTTTTTAATCCATTTTGTCAAAAGGTGTCTTTTGATGGGTGAAATAAGTCCATTAACATTAAGCATTAGTACTGATAGGTATGTGGTGATTCCTGCCATTTAGTTGTCTTAGTTGTTTGAAGGTTTGATTGTGTGTACCTAACTTGATGTTACTCTCTACTGTCTTGCATTTTCTTATCCTGTGGTTTGGTGCTGCCTGCCTTTTCATGGTTAAGTTGGGTGTCACTTTCTGTGTGCAGGATCCCTTGCAGAATCTTTTGTAATGGTGGCTTTGTGGTCACATACTGTTTTAGTTTCTGCTTATCATGGAAGACTTTTATTGCTCCATCTATTTTGAATGATAGCTTTGCTGGCTAGAGTATCCTGGGGTTGAAGTTATTTTCATTCAATGCCCAGAAGATCTTACCCCACGCTCTTCTTGCTGTTAATATTTCTGTTGAGAAGTCTGCTGTGATTTTGATGGGTTTACCTTTGTATGTTACTTGTTTTTTCTCTCTTATAGCCTTCAATATTCTTTCCTTAGTTTCTGAACTTATTGTTTTAATGATGATATGTCGTGGAGTAGTTCTATTTTGATCTGGTCTGTTTAGTGTCCTTGAGGCCTCTTGCATCTGTATGGGAATATCTTTCTCTAGATTTGGGAAATTTTCCGTTATATTTTGTTGAATATATTATGCATTCCCTTTGCTTGCACCTCTTCTCCTTCTTCGATGCCCATGATTCTCAAGTTTGGTCTTTTTATGGACTCAGTGAGTTCTTGCATTTTCTTTTCACAGGTCTTGAGTTGTTTAATTAATAGTTCTTCAGTTTTTCCTTTACCATTTCATCTTCAAGTTCTGAGATTCTGTCTTCTGTTTGTTCTATTCTGTTGGATTGGCCTTCCGTTTTATTTTGCAGTTCTGTTTCGTTCTTTTTTCTGAGGTTTTCCATATCCTGGCAGTTTTCCTCTTTAATGTTGTCTATTTTTGTCCTGAGTTCATTTATCCGTTTATTCATTGTGTTCTCTCTTTCACTTTGGTGTTTATACAGTGCTTCTATGGTTTCCTTTATTTCTTCTTTTGCTTTTTCAAATTCTCTATTTTTGTTGTCTTGGAATTTCTTGAGTGTCTCCTATACATTTTGGTTGACCCTATCCAGTATCATCTCTATAATATTCTCATTGAGTACTTGTAGTATGTCTTCTTTTAAATTATTCTTGTTTGCTTCATTGGGTCCTTTGTCATAGTTTATCTTCATTTTGTTGGAGTCTGCATCTGAGTTTCTGTTCTCTTCATTCCCCACTGGTTCCTGTACTAATTTTTTGTTGTGGGGAAACTGGTTTCCCCATTTTTTCTGTCTTCCTGTCATTGTCTTTGGTTTTGTTACTGTCCCTGTACTGTGTGAAATTAAGTATTTTCTAGCTTGTAATAATAACAATGGTAATATTTGGAATGGAAGGGTGAGCTGACAGGGAAAGCAAGAAGTTAAAGAAAAGGGGAAAACAAATATACAGACGAGAGGGAGAAAGCAGAACAAGGTTTCAGATAAGAAAGTTTCAAAGATATAAACAGGGAGCATTAGTGTACTAATTGACAGTAAGCTGAACAGACATTAGAGAGACAGAAAGAGGATTGAAAATCAAAGATAAAAAAATAAAAAATAAGTAAATGAAAGAAATATCTATATATAAAAATGAATTAAAATAAAATGGAAAATAAAAAATTAAAAAAAAAAAAACCAAAAAACTTCCAAGTTTATATGCAATGCAGTTTCAGTCTTAATAATTTGGGTGTCCGTCTCAGTCTCCAGTCCTGGAGATGGTGCCTCAGATGTTGTTCTGTAGTTGTCGCATCAAAGGGGATGCAAAAAGTAGAACAAAACTACACACACACACACACACACACACACACACACACACACACAAAGCCCCACCAAGTGTCCCACGTTCAAATGCAATACAGTTTCAGTAAGTTTTTCAGCTTGCAGGTGTAATTCAGTTGTTCTCTTATCAAAGGTAGGGAGAAAAAGAAAAAAAAAGAGTCTGGAGACAGTTCTGAGAGTGGTATCTGCAACTGTGGCTTGCCTGCCTGCTGCTCTCAGCCTGCTGTAGCTGGCAGCATTATTTATGCACATCTCTGGAGTGAACTTAGCACTCACCTGGTCCCACAGGCTTTGTTTGTTCAGAGTTCTCCTGTGCAGGAGCCTCTGCTACAGGCTTTCCCCTTTCCAAGCACTGGGAAAGGTGACGCTGCCCCCATGTTGTCAGGCCTGCGTGTTTATTTACAGTTTATGTGGGAGGTGGGTCTTTCCCCCTCTCCTGTGCAGTTTTCCTCCCAGTGCCACTTTCACAAGCTTTCCTGCTCCTGCTTACTGGGCAGTGCTGCTGCTCCTGCTGGCCGCCATGTTTATTTACAGTTCACGTGGGAAGTGGGTCTTCCCTCCTCTCCTGTGGAGTTTTTCTCCCTCCGCCACTCTCACAAGCTTTCCCACTCCTGGTTGCTGGGTGCATGCCCCACTCCTGCCAGAGGCTCTTTGGCTTGGCCAGCTTGTTTATTTACAGTCCCAGGAAGGATTCCCTTCCCCCAATCTTCAGCGCTCAGGGTGCCCCACCCTCTTTCCAATGTGTCTTAATTGTTCGTATTGCTTATTACTCAGTTTCTCTTTTTTTCCCTGGGTGGAGGTCAGTCTGTCCAGGGGGCTATGCTGCTCTGGCCCAGGCTTGTCTGTGGGGTACCATGGTTCTGCAAAGCTCACTTGGTCTGTGTCTTCCCAAGCCATCTGAGTGCCAGCCACTGGCAGTCCCGGGGGCCCTCCTTGCTTCTCTGTTTAACGTGAGGTGGAGATTCTCTGCGCCGGCTGGAGATGTGGAGGGGTCAAAGTTATGCCTTTTCTCAGTGATTATGCCTGCAAAGTGTGTCTCCAGTGTCTCTCCAAGATTTCACTATAGGAGACTCGCTTTCTGCTTCCTACCTCTAGCCGCCATCTTGGAATCCCCCCAATGTGAAGGTTTTTAAATGAGACACCATTTAAGTTAAGAATTTGAAATTTCTTGAAATGGAGGTTTGTGATAATTGCACAACAGAATGAACGCAGTTAGTATTTTTGAGTAGTATACATAAAATGAAGAAATTAATAAATTTCAATATATATTTTACTGCAATAAGCAATGGAAATAAAACAAAGACAGATGTTTAAAAGAAGAAACTAAAACACAGATCCAGTGAATAGAATGAGAGCTTCATCTTGAATAGAGGAACAGCAACAAAACTTTGGTGGCCAATAATGTACTATTTTGACTTCTCCATTAATTTCAGGAATTCCTTAGAGATTGTAATAACATGGTCAGATTTTGCTAATTGTGAGCACAGGGCATTGTATCGAGCCCTAAGGTCATATAATAATCAGCCAGTAACCCTAATTCATCAGTTTGACTCATCCTAATGTGTCTCTATACCAAAGTCTCCTCTTCTTATGGTCGTTGCATCAGGAAGTTCATATCGGACACTGCTCCCATCAAGCCTGAAGAAAGATCCAGGCTTCACCAGGCACAAGGCAAGGGAATTACACTGGATCTGCATTCTTTCCTCATGAATCAGCAGAGGACAAGCCTAAACCAGTACCAGTAAGTGCTGGGAGTGACTTGGATGCTGGAGAGCCCATTGGAAACATTTCCTCATTACTATAACTAACATGACAGTTACAGAAGCCAGATAAGAGAATACGTCCATGGAATATTTCAGTTGTGATGAATGTGAAGCTTATATTGTGTATTATATTAAAGGTTCCAGAGAATAGAAAGTTTTGCTTTCCTCCTCCACTTGTTATATTTGACTGTCATCTTATTCACAAATTTTAAAATTTGTCCCTATCAACTGTTTCTTAAGCTCTCCAAAATGACTTGAAATAAAATGATGTTGAAGGCTGACAGTAACACCATGCCTTATATTTGAGGGCTTCATTAGTCCTGAACTGAGCAATGTGTTCTATATGGCTTGTTTCATTTCATCTGCATAGCATTACACAAGTCATAGTTACCCAGTTTATTTTGAAGAAAATAAAGGATATGATAATATTTTCCCACACCCATTTTCAGGTTGTTAGTAATAAAAAGTGTTGAGATTAGTGATTTTGAATGTAGACATAGGCTATATCCAGGCAAATAATCCCTTAAACAACTCAATGAGACATTTCACTTTCTTGTCACTTCAAGGAGAGTCTCCTGAAGTATCACAGTTGTGACTTCATGGAGATAAGAGAGCAAAAACCTGGGTGGAGCCTGCTAAACCAAACATAGAAATGATGGATATCTATGAAAGGACACAATATCAGAAGGAATATGCATGTGATAATTGAGCACAGATTTCTTCCCCTTCCCTATATAACTGAACACTTTCTTCTTCATGCTTATAATACTTCTGCTTTTCTCAGAAAATTTGAGTTTTAAAATGCACTGCATATATAATTGTGTTTAAGGTGGCAGTTACCTGCTTTAAAATTTCTGATAGCCAGGCACAGTGATGTACTTGGGGGAGGAAGGAGGATCCCAAGTTTGAATCCTGCCCAAGCAGAGCTTTGTGAGACTCTGCCTCAAGCACAAAACAAAACAAAAAATGGGGTTGAGGAATTAACTCAGGAAGTAGAGTCTTGCTGGTGCCAGTCACTCATGCCTATAATCCTAGCTACTCAAAATGCAGAGACCAGTAGGATCATGGTTCAAAGCCAGCCCAGGCAAACAGTTCATGTGACACTATCTTGAAAAAAACCCATCATAAAAAAATGGACTGGTGAGTGGCTCAATGTGTAAGCCCTGAGTTCAAACTCTAGTACTGCAAAAAGAAAGGAAGGTAGAGCCCTTGCATACTAAAGATGGTTAGTCCCTCAGTTAAATGACCGGTAGTGAAAAAAATTAAAGAAATCCTTTCTGACAGTTGAAACACAACTATCAAAGTTTTAGTAAATAATGCCTGAAGGCTGACAACAAAATTTTGATTCTATTGGTTCCATTTGTTCTAATTGCACAGAGCAGATAGTTTGTATTTCTAAGTCTTAGTATTGATGTCAGATGTGATTTCAAGTTGGAACAACTGAACTGAGGAAGGATTGAACAGACATGGGTGCTCACTATGTGATTCTTATGTGTGAATATGTAAAATAAGCATGAAATTATATATACAATTAATAATTATGATGTTAATATTCTTGCCATTCAATTATAATATCCTAGCTCTTGAAGTCATTGCTTAAATATTTCTCCAGTGAGTCATCTTACATTTGTCCTTATATAAATATCTGTTCTATAGTTGAAAATGAATACCTACCTCTCTTTCATTTTGATTCCCAGATCCTTTATCTTGCTTAGCACACAGAGGACATCAAATATAGAATCCTCTGATAAACACTAAAAAGGTACTTCCTTGGTCCACACAAGTTGGGTGTGATAAGAGTGATGATACACTTGGTGCTTTTCTGTCTGTACTTTCACAATTTTCAGTGAGGTACAGCAGAATAAAGACAAGAAATGATAGGTCTTGTCTGTGTCTGGCCCCTAAAATTTCATTTGACAAAATGTATTTTTTGATAGTTCAAAATCATACAAGATATATTCATGAGTATAAAAACCACAGAAGATGCAGAAAGAGAAATAGGCAAAGAGACTTTATGTTTGAGCTGATTCAGTTTTGAATCCCATCAAACTAGACTTTGCTTGCTTTTAGCAATCAGTTTCAGCCATAAACTCACTGTTTTCATGAAAATGGAAATCTTTATCAGATATTAGGTTTCAAAAGAACCTTTTGGGTCACCATATTGTGAAAAATTAGCATTATTTTCCTTGTTCCCATTAAGCCATATGAGAACCTGCCAGTTGAAAAATTTATACACATTTTACAATATGTTGTCTTCCTAATTCTCTACTTGGACTCTCTCTCCTTTGTCAGAGACATATGGAAATATTTGCTATTTAAGTTGAAATTTCATGATCAATAGTCATGCAAAGTTTGTTATTAGATACATATAAACAATGTTTTTTAATTATTCATTTATTCACATGTGTGCACATTGTTTGGGTCATTTCTTCCCCACCCTGCCCCCTTTCCCCACTCACTTCCAGGCAGAACCTGTTCTGTCCTTATCTCTAATTTTGTTGAAGAAAAGACATAAGCATAATGAGGAAGAGAAAGTGTTTTTGCTAGTTGAGTTAAGAATAGATATACAGAAAGACTCATAGCATTGGTTTCAAGTAGAAATGTTAAACAATGTTTTGACAAGATACACTAACAGTAATATTTTTGGTTTATTATAACTGATTTTCTAATTGAAGCATCAAGTGTATCTGAACTATAGTAAAAAATACATGAATTGCTGGAATTCAAATAACTATCTCACACCCACAGATTAGGTGAAAATTTATATATGTGTGATACGGAAGGAGATGAAAGGATATTGAAAATTTGCAGAAACAATAAGTTGTCTATTTAAATGATGATCTTCCTTCAAATAATGCTTTTTTATCACTTAAAGCATTTGAAGTTGATGTATATACTTCACAGAGAAAACATAAACCAATGTTAATGATAATGTTAAGTTATACATTTCTGAAGAATTAGATCTTTAGTTGTAGACTACTTAGACGGTTTTTGCATACATTTTAGATAATCCTTAAAGAAAACACCATATGGCTACATGGATTAGTGCAAGCTTGTACATGTACAAATATACCCATTTCATTCACAACAACAAGTTTCTTTGGAGGAGGGCTGGATTGAGAACAATTATGTGGGAGAATGGAATCATGCAGCAATAACAACAACTCATGTTTCAAAAAATGACAGTTTAAATGTGTCCAAAGTGTAAGTTTTTACTCATCCATTTAAAAATATTTATTTAAAAATATAGGCAGTATATGATCCAGCAATCCCACTCCTGGGGTTATACCCAAAGGAATGAAACACAGGTTACTCCAGAGGCACCTGCACACCCATGTTTATTGCAGCACTATTCACAATAGCCAAGTTATAGGAACAACCAAGATGTCCCACTACTGATGAATGGATCCAAGAAAATGTGGTATTTATACACAATGGAATTTTATTCAGCCATGAAGAAGAAGGAAATCTTATCATTTGCAGGTAAATGGATGAAACTGGAGAACATCACTCTGAGAGAGGTCAGCCAGGCTCAGAAGACCAAAAATAGTATGTTCTCATTCATAGGGCAAATACAGCAATATGGTTGGACTTGGGTCACATGACAAGGGGAGAGTACATATGGGAGATATGGGAATAGGTAGAAAACCTAAAATATGAAAGCATTTGATGTCCGATTCTAGAGGAATTAATAAAGAAAGCTTAAAGCGACAGAGGTTAACATGAGAGGGGGATCAGGAACCATTGTAAAGATCAGTTAGAGATGAATCAACTTGGGTTGTAACACTTTTGTACATGAAAGCAATGCTAGGAATCTTTCTGTATAGCTATCCTTAACTCAACTAGGAAAAAGGTTTTGTCTTCCTTATTATGCTTATGTCTTCTCTTCAACAAAATTAGAGATAAGGGCAGAACAGGTTCTGCCTGGAAGTGAGGGGGGAGGGGAGAAGAAGGTGGGGGTGGGAGGCAGGGAGTAGAAATGGCCCAAACAATGTATGCACATGTCAATAAATGAAGAATAAATTTTTTTAAAATAAAAATACAGGCATAGATATTACTGACTGTATGCACACATAATAATATTGATTGGGTATTGTCTAAATATACAGAAATATTATAAAGCTATGATTATTTATCCTTGATAGGATATAACCACAAAATCATTAGTATACCAATACTCAGACGTGGATGTGGCCCAATGCTACAAAATCTTGTTATTTTAAAATAATCACAGAATAAAATATTTATAAAACAGTCCAAGAACCCTAATACTATGCAATTAAATATTTGAAGCCTTTTTACAATCACTCTGTGAGCTAGGTAATCTTTACCTCCATTTTAGAAATGATGAAACTGCTCTATTGTGTTTACATGGATTCCTCTAATACAAATGGATTTCTCTTTTGTATTTATCCCAAATTATAGTATGAGTTGACTAGTTAATAAACCTCAAACACCTTCAAGTAGGTGAGGTAAGAGAATTGGAATCATATAGACACAAAATGTATTAAATGGTTCAAGAATTATGGAACAGAAATATGTATTTTGCAAGTTTACCTGGTATCAAATTATAGTCATTAAAGATACATAAGAAGGTTTATAATCATAAAAACAATTAAGCATTCTTCCAGATCTACAATCAACATACAGAAGAAAAAAGTGAAGAAATGATTCTATTGGTAGATACTTTACTGAAATTGCCTGGGGTAGATACAAATAAGTTTCTATAAAATAAAAAAAATACTCACATGCTTTTATTTTGCAGTTTCAAACTTTTTAACCAATTTGAAGTAGACTGTATGCTAAATTCACATTTGTGGTTCACAGTGACATTGGTTATGAGCATCTCACCTTAACATATTTATCAAAATTTGAAGTCCATAAAAACTAAAGATACAAGGCTTATATTAAATGGCATGTACTGTTTTCTGACAATATTGTCAGCTATAGTTTTCATATAATACAGACATAGCTCACATGCAGTGTCTTAAATATCTTAACTTAAGTGTATTTCTACCATTGTTTGAGTATTTGCTTTCTCTGTATATGCTTTCCATTCCCAATGCTCTTTGTTTTGAAAAGGTGTCCAAGTAACACAGAAGAACCTAATCTAACAATTATCCCAGAATTCCATCTGATGGGACTCTCAGAGAATCCAGAACTGCAACCCATCCTCTTTGGACTGTTCCTGTTCATGTACCTGATCACTGTGCTTGGAAACCTGATCATCATTGTGGCAACTGGGTTTGACTCTCATCTCCACACCCCCATGTACTTCTTCCTCTCCAACCTGGCCTTGACTGACATCTTTTACTATCTATTACAGTCCCAAAGATGATTGTGGACATTCAGGTTCAGAATAAAATTATCTCATTTGTGGACTGCATGACTCAAATGGCTCTTTGTATAATTTTTTGAATTATGGATGATATGCTTCTGATATGCTTCTGACCATGATAGCCTATGACTGGTTTGAGGCCATCTGTCATCCATTGGATTACTCAGTCATTATGAACCCTCAATTTTGTGTTTTGTTGCTCTTTTTGTGTTTTTTATTTAGTCTTTGTGAATCCCAAATACACAACTTGATTGCCTTATATTTTACCCACTTCAAGGATATGGAAATTTTTAATTTCTTCTGTGAGCCTTCTCAACTACTAAATCTTGGTTGTTATGATACCTTTACCAAATATTTAGTCTTGAGTTTGGTTAGAGCTATTTCTGATTTTCTTCTTCTATTGGGGATCTTCTTATCTTACTATAAAATGTTTTCCTCAACTTTGAGAATTCCATCATCAGATGGGAAGTATAAAGCCTTTTTCACCTGTGGGTCTCATTTGTTAGTGGTTTGCTTATTTTATGGAGCAGCCATAGAAGTGTAGCTTGGATCAGATGTATCCTACACCCCTAGAAACAGTATAGTGGCCTCAGTGAGGTATGCTGTGGTTGTCCCCGTGCTGAACCCATTCATCTACAGCCTAAGGAACAGAGAGATTAAAACTGCCCTGTGTAAGCTGCAGAGCAAAGCAAACTACTCTTTACACATTCTGTACATTATGTAATTCATTTTGGAAACCCAGTTTCTAGACTTGAAATCCTGTCTTGTTATAGTTTTTGTTACTTCATGACTTACATTCTACTCCATATTTAAATATTGCTTAATGTGATTTGCCTTGAATTCTGAGAATATTTTTGAATCTTTCATTATAACCAGTATGACTATAATAATATAACAAGGCAGTTTCTGTAATTCTTGACCAAAGAACCTGGTTTAGGAGGGTAATATTACATCTCTTTTTAAAGATTACATCAATTATCCATTTTTGTAGTGGAAATGAATGTATATATTTTTGAAAATAATAACACTTCTGTAATTGTATTTCTACTACAAAACAATGTTATTCTGCTCTCAAGGATTTACTTTGAAGAATATGTATTGTAATAATTTAGCATGCTTTTTGGGCTGTTCCTACCTCCCCAAAAGTTTAATTTATGAAGACCTCATCCACATGTACTATTCAGTCTGATTGATGCACTTTCTCTCTTCCTTATATCAGTATGTCTACATTATTGTCCCCTCTTTGTACTTTAATAACTAGATCAAAATCTACTTCCTCTGAAGTAGATTAATTGTGGATAAATGCATAAATTCTGAAGGACAGCCAACATGAAACAAAGTCCAGCTTCAAATCAAGCTGTATTATATTAGAAAACAATGAGTAACCTCTTCAAATTGAGATCTCGCATATCTCAAATTGAGTTAGTGATTGCAGAGGGCTCTTGTAAGCATTAAGTTAATACACAAAAGGATATAACATGATGGCTTCAACACACATGCTCAAAAAATGTTCCTGCTCTCCTTATTTGAGTTCATGACTATGACCATTATTCCCTCCTTTCTTTGTCAGTGCGAACCACTAAATTCTCCACAGAAATGGTCATTGTTCTGCAACTTGGTTGAGCATCATCCAGAATTAAGAATAAGATTTTCAAGTTCACATCCAATTCCACATTTGACAGTTACATGGCAAAGTCAAGGTACATAATTTTTAAGCACTAACTTCCCTACCTAACACAAAGCTCTATATATGTCTAGACATTTAGAAATCAAATGATAAGATATCTAACAAACATCCAAACTCACCGCAGTCATCTCCTTTGTAAGCTGCCTGATACAGATGTCTGCTTTTTTAAAAACACTTTTCAACGTAGGGATAATACATTTCTGACTGTGATGGCTGATGACCAGTTTGTGAAGAGCTATCACGTTCTGTATTACTTAGAGAGCAAGAACATTCATCTCATTGTCTATTTAGTTCTGGCACCTATTTTTGGGCAGCCTTTTTGAAATCTGTGATGCACAATTTAATAGCATTATAATATATTTTGAGTGCATTACACTATAATTTAAATTTAATTTTTTTTCAAAATTTCTTTCTCCTTTATTATTGTACAAAATAATGGGCTTCATGATGAAATTTTCATATTTACATACTATGAATATAAATATTGTCTCCAGTATCATCAATTTCCCTTCTCCATCTGGTCACCACTTACTCACAAATTAATCTCCTTGTACTTTCATGTCTATGCTTTTAACCTACATATTGCATCTAATAGAAAATGAGTGATACTTGTGTTTATGAAACTGGCTTACTTTATATTACTGAATTACTAGCAGTTCTGCATATTCTTGCAAATAACAAAGTTTCCCTTATTTTATGGCTGAATAGTATATAGCTAGATAGCTAGCTAGATAGATAGATAATATATATGTATGTGTATGTATATGTGTAAAGTGATAAAGAAAACATTATATATGAAGGATATATAATATATATAAAGAAAACTTTGTACATACATATATATGTATGCCTATATCATCTATATGTATTTATGCATATAATGTTTTCTGACTACTTTCATCTGTTCATGGAAACCTAGGTTCATTCTGTGATTAAGTCTATGTGCCTGTTTGTGTGCCAGTACCAGGTGGTCTTTGTCAATAATTTCAATGCACACATTGTGACACCTCCAGCACTGCTGGTTTTTCTCAGGATTCTACTTCAGAGGAAGCAGAATTCAATCTACTTATTGAGGTGCAAATTGGGGACAATAATATAGATATATTGACATAAGGAAGAAAGAAACTGCTCCAATCAGACTGAATACTACATGTGAGTAAACTCTTTAATAAAAGGAATTTTATAGGAGTCAGAAAATCCTAGGCTGCCCACAGAATTGCTTGGAAATTATTACACATAATCTTCAGAGTAAATCCTTGAGAATATTGTTCTTAAATTACACAGTTAAAATATCTCCAAAATCCTCTGTATTTATAATTCTTCTGAGATAACCTTTCAGTTTGTGGATATAAAAAAATAATTCTGGATATTTATGATTTTGATCATTGCATTACGATGTAAATATAATTAATGCTAAGCCATGCATTTAACCAGACTATATTTATGCATATATAATTGCTCAATATATATTACTATACTTATAATTATTGCAATTATATATATAATTGTGTATAATTACTACATATAATTATCATATAATCAAACTATGTTATATAAGGGAACTGGATATGGATATTTAAAAAGCCACATAATAATTGAATACTAATCGCAAGGTTTCTCCTAAAGAGAAAAGCCAAAGACCTGTTCTTGATTTTATTTTCCATTTTACTTCTTCCTCCATTAACAAGCATAATGTCTTTGAGATTTGATAAATTCAAGAAATTTGGCTTAATGCAATTTCTGTGTATTGAGCCTACAAGTTCCTAAGGTAGTAAATATTCATCCCAGGACTCCAATATTGTAGATATAATTCATAGGACTCCATGTATTTGTCTCCTTCCTAACTTAGTTTTGTGTATCACAGGAAGCTCCTATCTGACCCTGTATTCATATGAATTCTTAGGACAGATGTTGAGTGTTCATTGGGCACTAGTCATGAAAAGGTATTGGAACCACATGTTTTGGCCATGACCTGCAAGACAATCCACAAGACTCATTCATTTTCAATGGAGATGAGGGGTTGTCAAATGTCTATCAGAAACACTGTTTTCTGTCATGGGGATGAACATGAAATTCTTGGGAGCAAAATGAAATCTTCAAATTTTCAAATATGAATTCTGTACACTTTGTGACTTTAATTATTATGGGGTTCCCCAAAAATCTTCCATTCACTGCCTCCTGAATATCTAGGTTATTGGCATGAGCCACTGCACTCAGCCTACCAGATTTTTGGTAAAACAAGAGAGAAATCTTGTTTGCATTGTCTTTATGACTACATAGGGTTTTTCACCAGGAAAATCTTGGAAGTCTTCTGTTTTGACAACTCAACTAGCATTTGCTGACTGTGCTCTGAATTTAGGGGATTCCAGTGAATTATAAAGAGAGACCTGTGCTTGTTATCACCTCCATCATGTATGGGAAGGATAACTGCAGCTCATAAGCAAATGAACCAGAACAAGGAGATACACAATAATCAGCATGAATCTTCCTATTCTCTGCTCTACTCTGTATCCTCCTACAATTCATAAGCATCCTACGAAATACCAAAATGAGAGCTGAAGTCAGAATTTCATATCATTTTATTTAGAATCATGCCAGTTTCACTTACTATTTCTTTTTAACATAGAGGATATTTTTAGTATCTCTGTGTCTTAACTTGTTTATTGCTAGTTCGGGCAACTACAGTGAAGAAGGACTCAACAGATAATGTATACTGTCCATGTAGGATGAATACATAATGTAAAACTAAAATTTATTGATTTACTTTTAAAATTTTTGTGTCTTCCTATTATTGCTTATACTCTCTCTACAACAAAATTAGAGATAAGGGCAAAATAGTTTCTGCTGGGTATTGAGGGGGGGAGTGGGAGGGGGTGGAGTGGGTGGTAAGGGAGGGGGTGGGGGCAGGGGGGAGAAATAAACCAAGCCTTGTATGCACATATGAATAATAATTAAAAAAAAAACCTAAACATCATAACATATAAAAAAAAAATAAAAAAAAAATAAAATTTTTGTTGTGCTGGGCAGGGATACATTGTGGCATTTATGAAGGTTCTTACTGTGGTACAGGAGTTTGAACTCAGGGTCACAGGCTTTCTAGGCAGGTGCTCTACCACTTAAGCCACTCTGCCAGCCTTTTCTTCTGTTGGGTAATTTCCCTGGATTAGCTTTAAACTGGGATCCTCCTGATCTTTGCCTCCCATTTAGCTCCAATTACAGGTGTGAGCCACAGGTATCTGGTATATCACAGCTCTTTCTGTGGAGTCTATTACTCACTCTGTTCCACTTATGTGATGTGTTTGGACAAATCCTTCTGAACCTCATTAACTGTTTCACGGAAAAACCTAGAGATCTCCCCAGGGATACATTCCAACAAGACCTGGATTGTTAAAAGAAAGATTGTCATGATATTTTGAAACTGTGTCTTAAGTATAATAGAATAATTTTTGATAATGACTGATTTTCATGGGAACAAAATTGCAGGTGATTAACAGTAAAATTGTTTTGAGTTGGTTGTTGGAGTTTAAACACTCTTCTACTCACACAGTTTCTGGAAACTCTCAATTCTGAGATATTGATAAAGGTATAAAAAGTTTTAAAAGATGATAATAGGGAATTGTGAAACTAATCACATCTTTCCCTCAGGGTCTGCTGTGCAAAAGAGAAGGCTTTGAGGTTGATGTATGTATTTCACAGAGAGACTTGAAAGTACATACCCCTGCAAACTCATACATTTCTGTTAAAATTGGCATTGTGTGGTAGACACTAAGATGGGATTTAGATATATTTAGTTAAGTTTTTAAGAAAACCATTCTGAATAATAAATTCATATTGACATGAAATATTGATAATAAAATATACATACCAAATGGCTGAGTATTGGAAGGATAGGTGTGTAGGAGAATGAAATCATTTAGAAATACCCAGAACAGAAATTTCATAGATAATAACTCAAATCTCAATAAAATACCAGATGTTAAATGCATGTTATTAAATATACATAATTTATTATTAATTTATTATAGGTAGAGCACACTATTGACAGTAATAGTAGCAATATTGAAGGAGAATTTTTAAATTCCAAGAAAATATAGTTTTCAAAAGTTGCCAAAAGTTTTAATGCAATTGCCACCAACCTGGTAAAGGACAGGAACACAAGAACTTCTGATCTCAACAACTTCAAATGCAATGGTCAATTATCAGAGTAACAAAGTAGTATTACCTAAGCACTAGAATATAAAAAAATAAAATCGAAGAAAAAATCATTCACCCCAGATATTATAGTGAGTTTTCATTGAATTGATACAAATAATCACATACAAAATTTAAAAAATTAAAAGTATTTTTCAAGCTTTCTTTATTTTTAAATTATTTCCCAGTGCATTGTATACTTGATTACCTTGATCTTATATTTTTATAAGCTCAGATGCATCAAAATTGGTAGTATATCAAAGGGAAGAATAACTTTTCTATATTGCATATACTTAAAAGACAGTATTTGAGAGATCAAGATGGTGGATAGCAGAGTGAAGCAGAAACTCTGAGAGTCACAATTTCACACAATACTTCAGAGACATGGTAGCTACATTTGGGGTAATTCTGATTCATTTTAGTGAACTTAATTACCAACAACACTTAGGGTGCACATAAAATTCAAAGACTGACCCTTAAAACAGCTTTATTTGCACATAACACCCAGGGAAGTACTGGCATGTTTTGGAACAGCACAGCCACCAGTGTTTCTCAAAGAAAGCCACCAGCCATTATTTCTCTCCTTTTTTTTCTTTTTCTTTTTGTCGTTCTTTTTTCTTTGAAAAAGCAGAAGACTGAGGATCAAATTGAACTGGATTGTGATGCACTGGACTTGTATCACATGGACACAGCCTACATACACCCCACTGGTCTGGACCCGACTCCACCAGTGAGTCTGAACCCTCAACAGCTGAGGACCACACACCACCTTCCCTTGAGTAAAACCTCCCTTGAGTAAAACACATAATCTAATACAGCTGGTGGGCATATTTTTCTGCCTCCACCTGAACAAAGCCGAATGTCATAAAGAAAGAACATAAGTGATCTCTACCTGGCAGGGACCAGGTGGAACATTGCAACAACCTCTGAGAGTACGGGTAGGGCAAGAAGTCAACCTCCCAGGTTGAGGAGCGGGAGTGGGGTGGATTGCTGTGTTTGCTTCCTTGGACAGAGGGTGGGACACAACTCTGAATTGCCAAATCTTGCTTGGGGAGAGGCTGACCTACCACAGCCAAGGCAGCTATGGAGTAACTCAGCTGCTGCCTGGTAAAAAAAGAAACATATCTGACCATGTTAGAGAAGCAGGGGGTGAGCACACATAGAGATAAATTGCAAACTGTGATGTGGGTAGGAGAGACCAGTGGATGCTAATCTCATGGTGAGATTACTTCAGAGAACCCCCCACACACACACCAGATGACTCACCACACCAAGGAAATACTGAGCTCAAAAACCCCAAACTAATTCATCCCTAAGCTTTCTAACAAAGAGAGGCAATTTCCATTGCCACACAACCCACCATACCAACCTTGACAAGGGACAGGGACACTAAGAATGTCTGAGGCAAAAGCAATAGTACCTGGATTTGATTCCAAAGGATAAGTCCAGAGCTTTTGGTGAACTGCTTTTCTTTCTTTTTATCTCCCTTGTGTAGTTAGTATTTTTAATTTTATTACAACTATTTTCTTATCCTTACTCATACTCTGTTCATTTTCTCTCTTCTTATACTACAAATCATTGATACTTATCTCTCTCTTCTTCTCTTCACAAATATTGACCTGCTTAGCCCTCTCTTGCCCCACTTTCCTTTCTCTCTTCCAACTATTTTTCTGCCTGTTTCTTCCATTATCTCCTCCTATCTTCACCTTTCACTCATCAGCTCTCCCTATTTTTTACACAAAGCCCTTATTTCATCCATACTCACCACTTAACAACTAGTCTGCTGTACCAGCTGTACACAGTTCCCCATCCATCCTGTCCCTCTGCAATCAGTCTCCCCCACAACTAATCTACATTTTAACATTTGTAAGGGTCCTACTACACTACAGCCCCCCCCCACACCTGACACCCCTTCCCACTCAAACCATCCCCCATTTCTATCCTCCTTTAACAACATCTTTTTAATTATCTAAGTGTCTATCTCCATCCAAACAACCATTATCCCCTCAATTCCTACAGTTAATAGATGATATCACCAAGGGGCTCTACATGTATTATGTAAATAATTGAGTGTGCAAATTTGTTATTGATAATTTATACCTCTATGTCAAGGAACAAAATACAGTGGAAAGCCATTCCAGCAGACTAGACAGGTAGACAGAATTTCAGGGTTCAACACAAAATAGATATGAAAGAAAACAACAGAAAACTCTTAGACAAAAGACTCAAGAGCTGTGAGAGGAATATGCAAGAACTCAGTGATTCCATAAAAAGGCCAAACCTGAGAATCATGGGCATTGAAGAAAAGAAGAGGTGCAAGCCAAAGTTATACATAATAGATTCATTAAAACAATAACAAAAAATTTCCCAGATCTCAAGAAATATATCCATTCAGGTACAGGAAGCCTTCAGGATGCCTAATAGACATGACCAAAATAGAGTCTTTCCATAGCACATTATTGTTAAAACAACTAGCTGAGAGAATTAGGAAAGAATACTGAAGTATGTAAGAGAGGAAAGTCAAAGAACATATAAAGGTAAACCCATAAAAATAACAGCAGATTTCTCAACAGAAACCTTAAAACCAAGAAAGGAAAAGAGTGAGGTATTTCAAGCACAGAAAGAAAAAATTTCAGTCCTCTGTTATTCTAGCCAGCAAAGCTATCATTCCAAATTAATGGAGGAATAAAAGTCTTCCATGATAAACTGAGACAATATATTAACACCAAACCACCACTAAACAAGATTCTGAAAAGAATCCTACACAGAGAAGATAAAAATAAACATAACTGTGAAATGATAGGAAATATTAAACCTCAAGAGAAGAAAAGTACTCAGAAAGTGGCATAGAATTTATTGTAAATGCACAAATACTTCAACAACAAAGAATTAAATAGTAAAAATCACCAAACACTTCTCAGTATTAACACTGAATTTTAATGGACTTAACTCCCCCATCAAAAGACACCATTTGGCAAACTGGATTAAAAAAGCAGACACCACAATCTGTCACAAATACACTCACTTTATTGATAGAAAAAAACTCTGTGTTAGGGTGAAAGGGTGGAAGAATATTTACCAAGCTTATGGCCCCCCAAAACAGGCAGGTGAAGCAATACTTATATCAAATAAAGTGGAGTTCAAGCCCAAATTAGTCAGAAGAGACAAAGAAGGTCACTTCATTCTAATAACAGGAGCAATACATCAAGTGGAAATAACAATTATCAACTTGCATGTGCCCAAATCATTGTGCTCATGTTCATGAAACATACATGAGTGAACTTAAAATCACAGAGAGACCACAATACCATGATAGTGGAGAATACACTAGAAGCAATAGGAATAGGCAATGACTTCCTCAGTATAACACATTTGGCTCAGCAACTAAGAGAATCAATCAACAAATGGGACTGCATGAAATTAAAAACTTCTTCACAACAAAAGAAATTATTTGTAAAATAAAGATGATACCCACAGAATGGGAGAAAAATCTTTGCCAGACAACCAGAATATACAGGGAGCTCAACATATAAAATTCCAAAAAATCAATGTCCCAATGAAGAAATGGCAAATGAGTTGAACTGATCCTTTTCAAAGGAAGGAGTCCATGTGTCTAATAAACACATGAAAAAATTCTCATCATCCCTGTTCACAATGCAGTCCACCCCACTCCTTTTAAGATAGGTACCATCAAGAACACAAACAACAGCAAATGCTGGTGAGGATGTTTGCAAAAAGGAACCATCATACACTGTTGGTGGGAATGTAAGATATTACTACCATTATGGAAAACATTATGGAGTCTTCTCAAAATACTAAAAATAGATCTGCCATAAGACCCAGCAATATCACTCCTAGGGATATACCCAAAGTGTTATGAGTCAGGTTACAACAAAGACACCTGCACACAAAAATGCTATGTGTTTCTTATTATTGCTTATTTATACTCTTCAACAGGACTGGAGAAAAGCGTAGAACAGTTTCTGCATGGAAGTGAGCTGGGTGGGGAAGAAAAGGGAGGTGGGGGGACATGGGTGAGAAATGGAATTTTACTCAGCCTTCAAGAAAAATGAAATCTTATCATTTGCAAGTAAATGGATGGAAGTGGAGAACATTATTCTGAGCGAGGTTAGCCAGACTCAGAAGAACAAAAATCATATGTTCTCCCTCATATGTGGTCTTTAAATCTAGGGCTAATCATTCTTAAACCTCTTTAAATATTGCTTTCTGTGTTATTCCTCTCATTCTATATACCATACCTTAGCAGACACTTGAAAGGATGTTAAAAGATCATGAGCATGGCATATAACAAGCCCATTATCACCACAAAATACATCCAGTAATTAAGATAAAAACAGACAATAAATACCAGTGTGCTTTTTAAAGAAAAAAGTGTTCAAATTAAAGGAAGGTAAAAATAAACCAAACCTACCTTATATTATCGTATGCTAATGCAACACATGAGGGAGAGCATGCAGACTTTGGCCTTCTGAGCCTGGCTAATTTCATTTATGATGTTCTCCAAATCCATTCATTTACCTGCACATGCCAAATTTATTCTTAGTTGTGGCTGAATAAAATTCTATTGTGTATAAATGCCACGTTTTCTTAATCCATTCTTCAGTAGTGGGTCATTTTTGCTGTTTCCATAAATTAGCTATTGTGAAAATAGCTATTTTTGCTAGTTGAGATAAGGACAGCTATACAGAGAGATCCCAAGCATTGCTTTCATGGACAAATGTAGTACAACCAAGGTTGATTCATCTCTAACTGATCTTTACACTGGTTCCTGATCCCCTTCTCACGTTGACTCTGTCACTTTAAGGTTTCTGTATTAATTCCTCTGGAGTGGGAACATCAAAGGCTTTCATGTTTTGGGTTTTCTATCTAACCCTGTACCTCCTGTATATGATCTCCCTTTGTCATGTAACTCAAGTCCAACAACATTGTTGTATTTGCCCTAGATCTAAAGGCTGCATGATGTATGCACAAATGAATAAATGAAAATAAAAAAAAATCACATGAAAATAAAATAATGATTAGCACTTTTGAGAAGTACTGTTAAAATGTGCACCTCAATTATATATACACTTATGTGGGAATATTTGAACCAGAAATATGTAGTGGTTATTTCAGAGGACCCATGTAATTACTTCCTTTTTCCCATCATTTTTTCTTTTTTAAACAGGTGTTTAAGCAATATGCAATTAACAAATCACATTTCAGAATTCCACATCATGACAGTCTTCTAGTATAAAGAACTGAAGCCCATCCTCCTTGGACTGTTTCTGTCCATGCACCTGGTTATGAAGCTCAGGAGCATGACTATCATCCAGAACATGGGCTTTCATACCTATCTCTACACACCTAGGTACTTCTCCCTCTGCAATCTGTCTCTGTATGGTATCTGTTTCATCTCCACAATGGTCCAGAAGATGACTGTGAACATCTAAATTTAAAGTAGTCATCTACTATGTGGGGTCCCTGACAAGGTGTATGGATGACATGCCCTATGATTTTCTATAAATGGTTTGTGGTCATCTGTGTTCCCATTTCTCATCCCCTGCACTATTCAGTCATCATGAATCCTAGCCATTTTGTCACCTTCTTTATTCTGGCTTTTATGCTTAGCCTCTTAAACTCCGTCCTGCAGAATTCACTGTAAACTTTGCCCAGTTTTAAAATTTTATTCATAACATTTTTAGCACATAATTGTTGCACAGATCAATATATTGTGATATTTAAATAGGTTCTTATAATATATACTAGTTAGATTTGCCGCTCCATTGTTCTCCCTCATCCCTCTTCTTAGGACAATTTAAACAGATTTTATCCTTCTATTTTCATATAAGAATACAAAATACATGCACCATATTCACCCTTCCCTTATATTCAACCCGAAAAGACCTATTTTACTATCTTGTCCTTCATTTTATTAAATGTATATTGATAGTCCAGGGTTTTTTCCCTGATATTTCAAGCTGGGATATATCATGCTTCAATCAAATTAAACCCTTGTTACTCTTTCTCTATCACCATGCTTCCCTAATATTCAATAGCTTACAGAACAGTACACTATATTATATTCATACATATATAAATATATCTATATTCATATATACATAGATATGTTATTAGAATATTGTTCATTTTCTAATATTTTCTTTCCCTCACTTGTCTCCCATAGTCCCTTCAGACACTCCCTGACACAGTTTTGATCTGTCTTGCTATATATGTGTACATATATACCTCTGTATATGAGTATATATTATACATATATATATATTTAACTTATGTTTCTAATATCCATATGAGAGAAAACACTGACTTTGGATCTTTTGAGATTTGTTTACTTTGCTTACAATGACATTTTCCAGTTCCATCTATTCATCTGCAAACAACATAACTTCCTTCTTACTTATGGCTGAATAAATCTCCATTGTGTCTCTATACCACATCTCCAACAAATGGTGCTGGGAAAACTGAATTTCTACCTGCAGAAAACAAAAACAATATCCCAGTCTCTAACTCTGCACTGGCATCAATTTAAAGTGGATTAAAGATCTTACTGTAAGATCTGAAACAGTGAAATTAATCCAGGAAAAGGTAGAGAACGCACTGGACCACATAGGCATAGGAAAAACTTTATGAATACAACATGTTAGCAATTAAGAGAAAGTAAAAACAAATGAAATCATGTTGCCTCTTCATAGCAAAGGAAACAGTCACCAGACTAAAGAAACAGACTGCAGAATGGGATGATAAAGGATTAATAGCAAGACATCTGACAAGGAATAAATAATCAGAATATACAAGGATCTGAAAAACTAACCTCTCAAAGAATCAACAAACCACTGAATAAATGGGGAAATGAACTGAATAGACAATTATCTAAACAAGAAGTAAAAATGGCAAAAAAAAACACATGATGAAATGCACAACATCTCTGGTCATGAATGAAATACCAATTAAAAGTACATTGAGATTTCACTTTATCTCAGTCAAATGGCTATTATCAATAACACAAACAACAAATGCTAGTGAAGATGGGTGAAAATAGTACACTTTGCCAATTTTAAGACATGTAAATTGATCGTTTATTCTGTTAGGCATCTATAGTCATCAATAGTGTCTGTTCTGAAACCTTCATCAATGTATTTATTTGTTACTATCTCTAGATTTTTTTCCTGTCTTGGAGACTGTTTCTCTTAATGGCAAAAATAATTCCTCCATTCTTAGAAAACCATCTTTGGCTCATTGGATGGATAAATTCCCATGAAAATATTATTTCCTTATCATATAAGTTCTAACCTGACATTTGGCACAACCAGATAGGAGGATATTGATATGCAAAAAGTCAGAAATTGTATGTGTAAATTTCATGGTCTGTCTTCTGTTGCTGCTTCTAGATAATCCACTCCATGTTTTATATTTTTACACAATTGTTATACTGGTCATACATATTTCATCCACAAATGTAAAAAATGGATTTCTTTACAGTGTTCAGAAAGCACTGCACAAGTAAGTACTTGAAAGGGAATGATGAGGACAAGGATGAAAGTCACAGTGTCCTTAATATCGTGAATTGTATGATATCAGATTCCTGAGTTGTAGTCCCTGAGCTAGGTTTTGTACAATTGTTTGTTTCATTTAATTACTTCAGTTGAAAAGTCTTTCACATGCCACAAATCTCCACTTTAGTTTCTAGATGAGGGAGACTTTGTATGTAACTACTGTTTTGTTGTTAGACAAAAAGAATAAACAGCTATTTAATTTTTCATATTTGAATACAGAGTAGGGTGTCCTATGGACAAAGCCAGGCAAGCTGGTCCCTTAATATAAAAGAAAACTTCTCTGGAATCAGTGTAGGTGTCCACCTTCTGATAAATGGACATAAAAATATTGAATATATATACAAGGCAGTATTCTTCAGCCATAAAGAAGAAATAAATCATGTCTTTTACAGAAAAATGAATGGGAATGAAAAAAAATCAACATATTATGTTCTTAAGCAAAATAAGTCAAACTTAGAGACATTCTTTTTCATATGTGGAATATATGCAAAAAAGGGTGGCATGAATTTAGAACAGGAACTGTCTGATGAAGGGAACCAAAGACAAACAGTGAAAGAAAAAGTAAGGCAGGATTATGATCTAAACACTTTATATATATGTATGAAATTAGAATTATGAAATGTGTTAAATTGGCTTAAAGGGAGAATGGGGGTAAGAAAGAACAATAGAAGAGATGAATTTGGTGAAAGTACATTATATACATGCATTGAAATATCACAGTGGAATTAGTATAGATCAATTAGAAAAACAGTCCCTGCTCTTGTTTTCATCTTTCAATTGTTTGCTTAATTTTTACAACCGAACTGGACAGTAACTTGGTTCAGCTTTATTACATTGTTAAAGAAAAGGACTGTTAATTTCACTGATGTACACTAACGTCACTTCTATCCAGAATTCATTCCTCTTTAGGTTGAGAATCAGGGATATTAAACATCCTGTGAAGGTATCACACCAAACAGTGGAATTTCAGGATGTCTACCATTTATTTGAAATGTAGGTTGGCAAAAACAAAAATAAATGGGAGCCTGCAAGCCTCGACTTTTGGCTTGCCTGATATTTGTAGGTTGTGGGATTTAATCATCACCAAGTTGCACAAAAAGTCATTACCCATTTGGGAGGGCAAGAAGGTGAAATTTTAAAAATAGGGACATAATTTAGTTGGGGAAGTTGAAATTTATGGAAATGTATGTTGGTGATAATTGCACGAGATGAATCCCATTAATACTACTGAGTAGTGTGTGTGTCTGTATATTATATACAGCATATACATATATACACATATATATAGCATATACATATATACACATGTATATATATGTATATATGTATATACATATATACACAATCACAATACATGATGGAAATAAAACAGAGATGGAAGTTTAAAAAAAAGTAAAACAGATGCCATGCATAATACACAGAGCTTCCATGTGAATATAGGAAGAGCCAGAAAAACTTTAGTAGACAATGATTTAAATTACTGCTTCATCCATTAGCTTTAGGAAATCCTTAGAGATTTGGATAACATGGATGGGTATTGCTAATTATGAGCACAGTGCATTGAGCCTTAAGTTCATATAATAGTCAATAATTAGCCTGTGAATCCAGCTCATTAGCCTGGTGGCCCCATCCTTGTGGTCTCTCTGCCAGTGTCTTCTCCTTCCACTGTTGTTGCATTAAGAAATTTTTATCTGACCCTGTGTTCCTGTAAGACTTGAGGAAAGATTCAAATTTCACAAGGCACAAGGCAAGGAAATTACGTTGGTTCTGCATTCCTTCCTCATGAATCATCAGAGGAGTAGCCTAAAGCAGTAAGTGTTGAGTGAAAGTTGAATGGAGGAAGGCCCATTGGAAACACTGTTAACTCATCATCATGAGAAACATGAGTGTTAGGGAAGCCAGATATGAGGATAGGGCCAAAAATTTTCAGCTATGATTTTGAAATTTATATTGTTTGTTTTGTTAAGGATTCCAGATAATGCAATTAAAGTTTTGCTTCTTCCTGCACTTGTATACTGTATATAAGCCCTCAAAGTGGACTTTAGACAAGATGATGTTGAAGGATGAGGTTGACAGTAATAACATGACTCATATTTAAGGAATTTATCAGTGCTGGTTTCTGAGCGAAGTGTTCAATGATGCTCGTTTCATTTCAGCATTTCATTTACATAGTATTCCACAAGTCATAAGTGCCCACATTATTTTTTGAAAAAAGAAATCACAGAATTTTCCAAAACTAATATATGGTTGTTATAATCAGTGATGAAATATTGGAATTGGTGTGTCTGAATATATACACAGGTCATCATTTCAGGAGAATCCTGGAGAGTTGTCTACTAAACAACTCTATGAGAATCTTTTCCTTCCTTGAAACTTCAGGAAGCATTCACTTGGTTGCTGCTCTCTTACTATTGGGGATTTCTGATTTATTGCAGCACAAAGCTGTGGATGGAACCTGCTAAATAAAGCATAGAAAGGTAGCTGTATTTCAAAGGATAGGACCATAGAAAGAATATGCATGTGATAATAGAACACAGAATTCCTCCTCTCCCCTCTCAAAAATATCCTTGCATCTTACCACATGCTCCTTCATGGTTATTATCACTCCATTCTACTCAGAAAATGTAATGGAGTTTTAATACACACCACAGGTATAATTGTTTGTACATTTGGCTTAAATACATTTGAGGTATATTCAAGATGTACTCACAAATTTCTGTTAGCTGATCATGGTTGTACATACGTCTAATCCCAGGATTTGTGGAGATGCAGAAATATTACAAATTTGAGGTCTGTCTAGGCAGATCATTGAGGTTCTGTCTCATAAAAACAAACAAGACAAAAAAGTGGGTTGAAGACTTAGCTAAGGTTCTGGAGACCTTGCTTAGTAAGCTTAAGTGTGTGTGTTCAATGCCCAATACTGTAAAATAAAAACCTTTCTGGTATAGGACACAATGAAGTTTCAGTATATCTTACACAGAGCCTGCAAACTTAATGTTAAGTCTATTGGCTTCATTTATTATAGGCCACATATTTACTCTCTCAGGGTCTTAACATTTATATCAGAGGTGACTTCATATTGAGACAACTGCATTGAGGAAGTAATAAACCAATATAGGTGCTTACTATAAGACAAAAATGTGATGAAGATATAAAATAAGCATGAAATAAATTTTATATATTATTAGTTATAATGCTAATCATCTTGCCATTTGATCAAAATGTCTTAGTTTTTGAAATTACTTTACTCCCATTTCTTTAATAGGCCTTTGTATATTTGTTCCTAGATAAGTTTAGGTTGCATATTTGAAAATGAATGCCTACTTCTCTCTCATTTGGGATTTTCCAGAGTCTTTACCTTGCTTGAGGCAGAGGTGGCATCAAATATAGAATCCTCTGTTAAACATTGAAAAGGCACTTTCTCGGGTCCCCAAAATTGACTGTAATTAGTGTGGCTTTGACTCAATTGTTGTATACCTGTCTGTACTTTCCCACATTACAGCAATATATAGCATAAAAGACACAAGAAATGATAGGTCTTGTTTGTGTCTGGCCCCCTGAATTTCATTTAGTAGCATCTACACTAATTAATTCTTGAAAAATTATGGTAAATATTTACATAATTCTTCTTCCAAAAAAGAGGCAGGAAGAGAAGTGCAAAAATAGCCTTTATTGTTGAGTTGATTTCCAGTCTGAGGTCCCATCAACCTATATTTTACTTTCTTTTGACAATTGTTCTCATGAATAAGCTAATTATTTCTATGAAGATGAAATTCTCTATCAATTATTAGGTTCCAAAATTCCCTTTACTAGCACCCATGTTGGGAAGATGGGTGTTAGTTTTCCCTTTCCCCTTAAGCAGTATGTGTACTTAGTGATGGAGAGCTTCATATACATTTTGCATAGAGTCATAAGTCTTATTACATCCTTGGGTAATATCTTCTCTATGGGAGTCAAATAGTAATATTTGCTATGTCAGATGTAAGTTCTTGGTCAATAATCATGCAAAGTGTTTTTATTGGATACATAGAAGCAATATTTTTGACACTGTACACTAACACTAGTAGTTTCACTTTATTGGGACTGATTTTTACTGTGCCAACAAATGTAGATTAATAATAAAACAGAACATGCATCAGTTGTTGAAATTCAAATAAGTATCTCCGACCCACATATTTAGCTGCAAAGGAATGTTTGTATGGTATGGGAAGAGACAAAAGGATTTAAAAATACTGCTGAAAAAACAAATCCTCTAATAAAATGATTTTCCTCCCTCAAATAATGCTGTACATCACTTAAATTTGAAGTTTTTGCATATACCTCATAGTGCAAACATGGCAATATAAACTTTTACATTTCAAGGGAGCTAGATCTTAGGGTGAAGACTACTTAGATGAGTATTAGATATATTTTAAATAAAGCATAATAAAACTTCCATATGAATACACTAACCACTGCTGACACACATACATTAATGTACCCATTGAATTCATGCCAGCAGGACTTTTTTATTGTTTTGCTGGATATGAGTACACTGTAGCATTTACAAAGTTCTCACAATTTATCAGCTATATTATACTTGTGTTAACCCCCTCCACTGTTCTCTTGTATTCCTATCATTCCTGGAATAGTTTCAACAGATATCATTTTTGCACTTGCGTACATGTGTATTGGGGGTAAGAGAGGTAGGTCGTAGAATGGAATCATACAGAGATGCCACATACTTAAGTTATAGAAATGATAAATCAAAATCATCCAAAGCATTCATTTTAATCATCCATTAAGAAATATTTATTTTACAATATAGTGTGTGGGTATTACTGAGTATAGTTACAGTCAATGTTTATTGGTCACTTTCTAAATACCAGGAAATATTCTAAGACTCATGCTATTAATCCTTGTATAAGAACTGACTCCCAGATATACTGAAAGAGATGGATTTAGCCCAATATCACTGTACCTTGGTATTTGAAAATATTCACATGTTAATATACTTACAAATGAGATTGAGAATCACTAAGTTATGCAATTAGAAAAGGAAAGCCCTTTTTCAATATCACAATAAGCTAGATAATCATTATGTCTACTTTAGAGATGATAACACTGTCCTAGTATGATTACATGGGTTCAATTTTTATTTTTTCAAATTAAATTATAGTGAATTAACACCTGAATTAACCTCCAGTAGCTGAGGTGTGAAAATTACAATCAGAGCATAAATATGTAAAATCAATTAAATGGTTCAAGAAATAAGGCAATCAAATATGTATTTAGGTATATTCCTTGCTGACAAATGAAAGCCATCAATGATACAGAGAATATTTATGATTATAAAATCAATAAAGCAGTCTTCCATTATAGATATTCAGAAGAAAAAAAGGTGAAAGATTCTCTTGCTTAGTAGATATCTGGTTGAGATTATATGAAGTTGGTACAAATAAACCTCCATAAAATAATAAAAATATTCAGATGTGCTTCTTTCCATTTTCAGCTGTAGCATGTGCTAATTTCACATTCTTAGTCAGTAATGACATTGGTTATGGGCATTTAACTTAAACATATTTATCAAAATTTGAGGTCCACCAAAACTAATGATACATGTTTTCTGTTAATTAATTTTCAAAAATGAACAAAATTTGGGTGACCACATATCCACAAAGTAGGGAAATGATAATCATATGAAACTGAAAATGTCCTGGGACATAACTGCAACTTAATGTTCAGATAATTCTGTCAAAGCTCTTATGTGATGTTTTAAATATCTTAAGTTAAAGTCATTGCTATCATTGTAGAAGTACTTTGTCCATATTTCTTTTTCCAAAGGTGCCCAAGCAAAACAGAAGCACATAATCTAACTCAGATTTCAGAATTCCATCTCATGGGACTCTCAGAGGATCCAGAACTGGAGCTCTTCCTTTTGGGACTGTTCCCGACCATGTACCTGTTTACAGTGCTTGGAAACCTGCTTATCATCCTGGTTGTCAGCTCTGACTCCCACCTCCACACCCCCATGTACTTCTTCCTCTCCAACCTGTCCTTTGCTGACATCTGTTTCATATCTACCACAGTCCCAAAGATGATTGTGTGCATTAAAAATCAGAGTAGGGTCATATCCTATGTGGGCTGCATGACACAAATGTCTCTATTTTTTGTTTTTGGAAATATGGATGATATGCTTTTGACTGTGATGGCCTATGACCAGTTTGTGGCCATCTGTCACCCCCTGCATTATTCAGTCATCATGAACCGTCACTTCTGTGTTTTGTTGGTGTTTGTGTCTCTTTTATTTTGCCTTTGTGAATCCCAGCTACATAGTCTGATTGCCTTATATTTTACCCACTTCAAGGATGTGGAAATTTCTAATTTCTTCTGTGAGCCTTCTCAAGTCCTAAATCTTGCCTGTTCTGAGTCCTTTACCAAAAATTTAGTCATGTATTTAGTTGGTGCTATTTCTGGTTTTCTTCCTCTCTCAGGGATCTTTTTCTCTTACTATAAAATTCCATCTTCCATTCTGAGAATCCCATCATCAGGTGGGAAATATAAAGCCTTTTCTACCTGTGGGTCTCATTTGTTGGTTGTTTGCTTATTTTATGGCACAGCTATTGGCGTGTACCTTGGATCTGTTGTATCAACGTCTCCTAAAAACAGTGCAGTGACCTCAGTGATGTACACTGTGGTGATCCCCATGCTGAATCCCTTCATCTACAGCTTGAGGAACAGGGACATCAAAAATGCCCTTTTTAAACTTCAGAGCAGAGCAATCTAGTTTCTTTAGATAATGCTTCATTTTCATAATTCACATTGGAAACCAAACTTCTATACCTGATTATTATTATGATTAAATTTTAGTGGTATCAGGACTTGAACTCAGGGTTTCTTCCTTGCTAGGCAGGTATTCTACCATTGAGCCATGCCCCCTTCACTGTTTTGCTGTAGTAATTTTTCAGGTAGCATCATGAGCTTTTTGCTTGTGAATGTTCTGAGACTATGATTCTCCTACCTATGCCTCCCATGTGGCTGGAACCACAGGTGTGAACCACCATACCTGGATTACTTATTGCTTACTTTTGCTCTGAAGGCATAGAATTGCTGTCTGCCTTACCTCCACCTCATCAGTAGCTGGGGTTGTAATTGAGAGTTCTCATACCTGGGTCTGGACATTCCTAAAGAGGATAAAAATATAGACAGAATCATGGTTGTTGAAGCCACACTGCAAGCAGCCTTTTTTTGTGAAACACAAAGACTGGTTTAAAAGAGTTGTGTTTGAAAGAGGATTTTTTCCATTTTTTATAAGTACATATTCCTTGTACAGCATGGGGACTTTCATTATGGTATTTCCACACATGCATATAATATAGTGTGCTTTGATCCTATTCACCCCCATATTACCACACTCCTTTTATATCTTTCTTGCAACTTTTAAGAGATTTCATCATCTTCTTTTGATATTTTCTGGCTCTTTACCCACTCGTATCCCTTTGCCATCTCCCACTGTTCCCAAAACATCCCCCTAATTGTGTCATGACTGTTTTCCTCTTTAGCTCTAGCATCTACTTATGAGAGAAAGAATGCAGTGCTTGGATTTCTGAGGCTAGATTATTCTACTTTACATCTTTTGTCTGTCCATTTTTAAACAAATGGCATAATTTTGTTCTTCTACATGACTCAATAACATCCCATAGTGTACTTCACTTTTCTTCTCCATTTGTATGTTGATAGAAATTCTACACCTTGGCACATTCTGCTAGCATTATTTTTTAGATATTATCTCATATTTTTGTCTGGGCCAGCTACTGACTGTAACCCTGCCATCTTTGAGTCTTCTAGCTGGGATTACAGACATGAACCACCATGCATGACTTCTTCATTGAGATGGGACCTTACTAGCATTTTTCCTGGCTGGCCTTGATTTGTAAGCCTCCCAATTTTAATTTCTAAGGACTAGCATTACAGACATGAACCATTATGCCCAGAACATGAACACGTTTTTAAAGAGAAAACAGCATGAGAAAAAGCAAATAAATACCTGGACTTCTAGCCCTCTGTATATACCTTCAGTTCAAGTAGTCACCTGTAATGCATTCACAATTGATGTTAATACAAATTAGAAATACTTCTCAGTTATCACAAAATCATCTTAAATTTCTTCCAATCCTACTTTCTGCATTATTCATCTCCTGATAAACATATTATTTTGGAGACACTCGAACAATGATAGAAAACCAGGAACATTTATAAATATTAGGTCCATTTTCACACTAAAATAAAATCAACACTTAAATGAAAAATAGAGAACTTATGCATGGTGGCACACACTCCTATCAAACCTACTCACTAGGCAGAGGTTGGGATCATCGTGGATACAGGTCACCCTGGCCAAAGTGTTCAGGTAACCCCATCTCAACAAACAAGCCATGTGTCATGGGGTGTGCCTGTGGTCCAAACTCTGCTTGAATGAGAGGTAGGCAGGTTTGGTCTGATGCCAGCCCTGGAAAAATGTGACATTGTATCTCTGTGTCAAACCCCAGGAATACTGAAAAAATAATGGAATATAAGTATTAGGCTTCTTTCTTTACAAATAAAACAATTCTAATTAAAGGAAGTGGAAAAGCAATTAAATATACCTTATTTTCTTCCAAGTTGTGGGGAAAAATTCTTTTTAATTAACATTTTCAATCACTGTGTAAGGCCAAGGACTGAATTCTCTGATCACCAAATCAGAGTTGAAAGTTTATAATCAGAGAAATTGCTATGTACATTTATCTTGTTATTTCTTGATTCTTTGAATTTTTGATTTCTCTCCTTTGTGTATTTAATTTCTTAATCAACTATTGACTTTTAAAAATATGTAATATATAACATATATTATTGACTTTACTGAACCTCTAATTGTGGTAAAGTTGATTTAGTTAAATATTTATAATTTATCTCATCAAGGATCACAATTGTGACTCCATGAAATCTCACTCTAATATCTGGAGTCAAGGATGCACTTTGGCCTTTTCTCTGTATGTTTTAGTGGACAGGTAATATTGCTTCATTATTTTTCTGGTAATCAAACCTGAATTTGAACTTGTGGAGTTTGGCAACAGGGAAGTTGTCAAAGCCCTGCTTTGAGTCTGAACATTCCTTTGCACTTTTCACAGATTTGAAACCTATCCTTCCTGAGACATGGATTGTAATTCTCTCAATTCAACTACCTGGAGGGTTTTGGGTTTATTATTGTACCAGGACACACTCTGATGTGTTTGTGAAAATTGTGAAAGAGAAAACCATAGAGAATAATGTAAACACATGTGGGCATTTCCCTAATACACAAATGGATATAACAATCACTTAGGTTATAGGGTTATTGCAGAAAGTTATAAAAGAAAGTATTTAACAATGAACAGACTAATGGTATTTAGACTTGTTTATCAATACAATATATAACTGTGTGAATTAAAAAATATCCAGAAACTCTGACCACAGTCCAAAACCTATTTGATCAGAATATCTCAATGTGAAATTCTTGGTGGTCCTGCCTTGTATCAGAGTTCAGGACAAGTACCTTAGACTATATCCTGGTACATAGAAAAGGCCTATTTAATATTTCTATTATTGCTGTTAGTGATGTCCACTACCTCAACTGAAATATATATATTTAGTAATGTGTCATTAAGAGCTAATGTTTGATTGAGAGTTGAATTTCTACCAGCAATATTTGAGTTCTGTGTGTTTATGAATGCCTCAGCACTCCAGTCATTCATTTGTTGGATGCATTTTGATGGCAATGTTTTTGTTCCAGAATGGACTTAGGTATCTAGAATGTATCTTCTTAAAACTTCATTGAAAATATCTAAATCACATCTTAGTAGTCTAAAACAAATGCCCATTATCACTGAAACACACTAGTTTACATGGACATGTGGTTTACAGTCTCTTTGTAAAACACATACATCAATGACAAAAGCTTATTTATGCATACTTACATCTGAGGGAGAGTTGTGACTTAATTTTCACATCATTATTATGTTAATCTTCTCAAAATTCTCTTTCCTCTCTCATTATAAAAGAAATAAGAATTTCCAAAAACTCCTAAGTGGAGGAAACATATTAAACTTCTGACAACTAATCCAAGACCAATTTTACTATTAATCATCAACCTTTGTGTTTCAATAGAAAATTAGTTTTTATCAACTCAATTCTCTTATGCTTTAGATATAATTCAAAAAAATCACTGCAGTCATTATTGTAGCAATCCTTCTGTCACAAATCACCAAGAATTTCATCTTGTGCGGGTTGGAACATTCCATTTGGTTCTAATAAAAGATACTTATTGGGAAATGAGACTTTTTTTAACTGTATAATTTACCTGTATATTAGTTATATTTGCAGCACTGTGATTAAAATAACTCTCAGAAACACTATATGGTTATAATACTTAAGTATTTATTTCTTTTAATTGTTTCAAAAAATTTAGTTCAAGGTTGTCTGATCCTTGCCCTTGGAAAGGATATCACAACTGAGGTTCCATGTGGCAGAGGGTCTTCATCACCTTTTGGCAGACAGGAAGTACATAGTACATAGAGTGAATACAAGAAGAGTGCACATAAGTTAGAGACCCCCAAAGACACACCCTACTGACCAACTTCTTCCAAATAAACCCACATACTGCTTCTTCCTATTTCTCCATAAGGCTGTCATATTATAAACTCATCAAGGGATAAATCCATTCATCATGTTAAAACTACCATAATATAGTTATCTCTGAAAATGCTCTCATACTCACATGCAGATGTGTGATTTCTTAATCTCCTATGTGAATGTCAGTCAAAAAACCTGACAGCTGAAATTAACCACTTGACAATTATTTCCAGAGTATGTGCACCCATCATCAAATTAATTTGCTCAAAATGTTTAATGGAAATAACAAACATAATTCCCAAATCTGGAACATTTGTGCACCTGAAGGAAGTTTGGAACTTAACAATCTTCATTGAATCTTTTACAGCAAGGTAATCACAATTATTTTGGTATTAGTGACTTTATTCATGAATGCAATTTCTAAGGGGCACTTAACCATGTTATGATGTGAAACTAAATTGTGTATGAACTCAATACATAAAATTCACTTGCTTCTATCTCTTTCTGCCTTTACTTTGGTATTTATACCCATTAAAATATATCCTAGGATTGTTGAATAAATTTTGCCAATATTGCTTAATGAATTTGGAAAGCCCAGTTGTGCATCACATAATATAGACTTTATAAAAAGGCAGTTTATCTTGTCTCCAGTTACAAAAGACACTTATTAATGGGACATGAGTTCCAAAAGGAAAGCACCAAAATAGCTAAAATCATGCATACTGAGGGAAATCTTTGTGAACCAAGAGGGGAATATTCCATGTTTAGTGGAGCTTATTTGATGTCACCTCTGTTACAAGCAAGATACTGATTGTGGGGATTCAGAAGTGAAAGTTAGGCATTTCTATGAAATGTATATGTTATCCTTATGGAAGGATAAAAATAAAAGGTACTGTTACTGAACTAGGAAACAGAAATAATAGATTGCAGGATATTTTAGTAGAATGGTACGAAGTTTAACCTTATCATTAATGCTAGTGATATCCAAAATATATGTTAGCCATATATTTTACATTCATCCTAAATGGAGAGCATTATGTTTTAAATCCTTCTTCACTGCAGTTATCTCAACCAGTATTCATCCTAGATGAAAATGTGGAGTCTCAGAGACACTTCAAACCTGCTAGCATGTGGAGCTAGTGGAATTCTAAATTAAATGATATGAAATTCTGATTTATCTGTCATTTGGATGATTAGTAAGATGCTTGTAAAATGGAGGATGGTGGGGACAGGAACAAACACTACCTCTAGTAGGAATAATAGAAATATCCATGCTCATTATTGGGTAGGTAATCTCTGTGATGTTAGCCTGTGATCCATAGTAATATATTCTACATTTAATGTAATTGATAACAAGGTCACCCTGGTATTTCATAGAAATAAACAACATGCAGAGGTCTCTTTCTTGAGAGACAGGAAGTGAACTTGCTGTTTGTGATGTGAAAAGGGAAACCTTCCAGGCTGCTTTTAGCAAAATTCCCTGTGGTTCATCATAGACACAATGCACACACAACTTCTTTGTTTTTTACAAAAAGAAGCTGGTAGGCTGAGTACAGTGGTTCATGCTTATAACCCTGTTACTCAGGAGGCAGAGATTGAGAGAATTTTTTCGGAACCTCATAATAAACAAATACATGAAGTTCATAGAACTCATATTTGAAAATCTGCAGATTGGTATCCTCCCATTTTCCCCAGAGCTTTCATATTTGTCATCTCTTTGGGAAGCAATGTTTCTGATGGTCATTTCTTCATCCTCCATTCAAATCAGAACTTAATGTGTTATGCTGATTTTCTGCCAGGTCATGACTGAGGAATGTGGCTCCAATAACTTTTTCATGACTAGTGTCCAATAAAGTGTCAACATCACTCCTTAGAACTCACATGAACACAACTTTAGCTAGGAACTTGCTGAAATGCAGAAAACCAGATGAGGGGACACAACCATATGGACTGCAGCAACCATATGGACTGAACTGGAACTACCAAATTGGAGGCCTGGCCTGAATATGTATTATTATAGGAACTTGGCAGCTCAAGGCACAGAAATCATAATTAGCTGAATTGACTCATTTTATGACAATATCAAAGAATTATACTTATCAATGGAGAAAGAATTAGAATTGCAAAGAAAATCAATAGCAGGTTTTTCACTTTTCTTCTGATCAGAAAAATTTTGTGTGTAATGTTCACTTATTTTGAGGTTTTCTAAAAAGATCTATTTTCTTTTTATGCAGTAGCATATTGTAAATACTTATACACACATATGTCATAAAAGTTACTGCTATAAACATGGGTAAATGCATAGTTCAATTCACTGATTGTGTTTAAGTTTTTATGCAACAATCAGCATCATCAATTAATTTTTTAAAACATTCACAACCTCAAAATTATACCCATTTAAACATAATTCTTCCTCTTGTCCCAATATTTCTTGCATGAAATATATAGGGGAAATGATATTATTTAATTACAGAAATAATGTGCTAAAGGAGGCAAGATTTATTTTCTGCATGCTTGAAATTACATTCTAAATGGATGCCAAATTTCCTTAGACTAGATTGATCCATTTTGATGTCTCCCTTGGGTAGCTTTTATTGACCTTATTTTTTCAAGCTGAAGGTGAATTAATTCAGTGGCAGAATGACCACAGAGGACATGACTGAGGTCATTCTCTTTCTGGAAAAAGACCCACCATTTTCTCCTGTATTCATTGCATAAAAATTAAAAATGTAAAAAGTAAAGTTTTAAACGTACTAACTGCTTTGACATTGTTATTTTTCCTTTTTGTTAGTGTATGCTAATAAATTGTACAAAGTAAATTGTTTTACTGTGATATTTGCATACATGTATACATTACACTTTGATTCTATTCACATCTTATGTTTCTTGCAACCTTTCTACTTTGTCCCTTTTCCTTATCCCTTTCACAGCTGTAGTATTCCTTCACTTAATGTTGTGTTTCCTTTATTTTGTTATTTTTCATCTATAATTATGAGAGAAAATTGATATTTCTAAAATGAAGAATTCAATCACTAAGATTAGTGAGATAAATACAGTTGTCAAATGGCAGTGGAGCTTTGAAATTTTGCAAGTGTCAAATTTGTGTATCAGCAAAAAGAGTAAGTTCCACAGAATCTCTTGCCATTATGCCACTTTTTTCTGTTTTTTTAACCATGGAATTTATACCCATGGGTTTTTAAGTAACTAATCTTGTTACTGATGTTGAATATAATTACAGGTTATTTATTAATTTCTTGCAATTTCATGGCATCTAATTATATAAGGAAAATATATTACAGAAACAGCAATACTAAGTTAAGGTCACAAGATATTTTTGTTGACTGATGTAAATATTGATCATTAATTTAGAAACTATCCCCCTCATATTTGTCTTTAAATTGCCCTTTTCTTCATTCATAAGATACATTTCATAAATGGCGCACCATTACTTATTTACTCATTATTCATTGCAGTTGGATAAGCTTGAAATCAGCTTTGATCATAATGCTGGGTCCCATAGAAATTTTAAAAATCTATGCCAATTCACAGAAACAGTGACTGGAGTCATAACATTCATAATCAAATCATCACTTTCTGGGTTTTAGTCACTAAGTTCTGTCAGGAAATTTTAACCTCTTACAGATGTCTTTCGTATTCAAAGGGTCACTTGAGGAGTTTTTAAACATTACCCAGGTTCCTGAGTACAAATGATACAAATACTTGATATTATTCCTCTTCTTGAAATCTAATGGGTTGATATATGTATAAAGAGATTGTGGTCAGTTTCAAGAATATTTGACTGGGGCAGGAGAGTGATCTGCACTGAAATATAATACACTTCTTTTCTGTGATCTTTTCTGTAATCTACAGATACACTTCTTATAAATCACATAGCAAGATTTCCTATGTCTCTAATTAGACTATTCAATTTCAATGTAGCATCACTTACCTCTACTTAAGATACTATTTCGAGGGCTTTACAAATACATTATTTCCTTACTGTGGTTTATAACTGTGCAGAATTCTGTACAGATGAAATGAAAGCAGCTTCCTACAGCATATAATTCACAGGCTGGCATTTGTGGAGGACTAAAATAGAACTCATCATGACATTTTGGTGTTGTTCTTCTCATAATAAATCTCATAATCACATACAAAAGCTTATAGGATTTCTATAGGAGAAATTACATGGCTCCAATTTCTGGGATCATGGATTAAATGTATATGGGAAATACATCCAGGGTCAAAGGAAAACAAAAATTTGAATAAGGGCTTTGCTGCCCCATGCACAACCATGAAACTAAATTCGCTATCACTTTAAACTGAAAATTTCTATACTGGTGTATCTCCAATTGGCTACATGAACTATAAATTTTATCTTCATCAAAAAGAAAATGCAAGTGATAGTCTCCCCGGTCACCTCCCAGAGTATTTACTGGATTACTGTGCATGCTGCTGTCTCATGAACAAGAAAATGCAGAAGCAATGCCCTACTCATCCTGGAGCCAAATGAAACTTGAGGTATCATCTACGGGGTTGATGTAAATACCATGTCAGATGGAAGTTTCCATCAGGAGACACAAAGATATGGAGCCCAATGGACTGGAACCCTCAAATTCATTACAACTATATGACTTTCACTGATCAATGTACAGAGGTCATAGTGAGTCTAAGAGTTCCAATTATCCTGAATGTCAAAATCTTTCTAAAAGTAATTACTGAAGAGGAAAGAAAAGAAAATGAATATCCACAATCATCTTGGTCGCTTCCCCTATTCCCTTTGCAATGTTCACTTAATTCACTTCTTTTAGTTTTTTAATGCCAAACTTCTTTATTGCATAGTTTATTGTGATAAAGTATTTAAACAAAAATAGCATTCTACCAACTTTTCAGTGTGCAAGTTAATAGTGTTAACTTTCTCCACTTTGTTGTTCAACTATCGTGGTCATTCATTTCAAAAATTGATATTTCTAAATACATTTTATTCTTCATACCCCACAATACTCTAAACCATCATTTTGTTATGTTCCATGGTGAGAAATTAACAACATACCTCTACAAAAATAGTATCGTCAGGAGAAAGAAGTCACAAACTTAGATATTTAATATTAATCTCTTTGTCCTCAACTACATAGAAATTGGTTTGCTTAGAACCTGACATGAAAATTTTCTGCTGTAGCGCCTCCTCAAGGTATTTATAATGTCTGTGTTTCTCAGGCTGTAGATAAAGGGATTCAGCATAGGTGTGACAATTGCATACATTATTGAGGTCACCACACCCTGTCTGGAAGAATTTGATACAACTGATTCAAGGTACTGTCCAATTGCTGTTCCATAAAATAAACAAACAACAGAGAGGTGTGAGCCACATGTAGAAAATGCTTTATACCTTCCACCTAATGAAGTGATTTTCAGAATACAGGAAACAATTTTATAATAAGAGGACAGTATTATTAAGATGGGGAAAAAGGTAAATACCATAAGACAATATGTGATTATGGTTTTGGCAACTATTTCAGAACAGTCAAGATTAAGGATTACAGTAGGTTCACAGAAGAAACTTGAAATTTCAATGTCCTTCAAGTAAACAAACTCTAAGACAATCAAATTATGCAATTGAGAGTCCAAAAGGCTAACTAAGCAGGATGCAAAAACTAGCATGGCACAAAGGTGAGGGTTCATAATGACTGAGTAATGCAGGGGTTGACAGATGGCCACAAACTGGTCATACGCCATCACAGTCAGTAGCATATAATCCATACATCCAAAGATTATAAGAAAGGACATTTGTGTCAGGCAGCCTACAGAACCTACAGAATCCAGATTCTGTTGGGAGTCTGGATGTCCACAATCATTTTGGGGACTGTAGTGGAGATGAAGCAAATATCAACCAAGGACAGTTTGGAGAGGAAGAAGTACATGGGGGTGTGGAGGTGGGGGTCACAGTTGACAGCTAAGATGATGAGCAGGTTCCCAAGCACTGTGATCAGGTACATGGTCAGGAAGAGTCCAGAAAGGATGGGCTCTAATTCTGTATCTTCTGAGAGTCCCATTAGATAGAATTCTGGGATATGTGTTAAAGTGTGTGGCCCCACATTTCTTTGACACCTTTTGAGATAAAAAGATATAAAATGGAGAGACAAATTATTGGAAACCCAGAGCTCTGCATATATTTTAATTCAATTATTCATATTTGAAGTCTATATTCCATCAGCAATATTTCTTAGTTGTCACAAACCATTGTTTCCAGAATTTTTGCACCAGTGGGTATGTTTTATGCAGTAGTGGATCCTTCTATACATATCTCCTTTAGGCACTCAGCTGAACTATGTCAGAATGCCAAGAATATCACAAGTAGCAAACCCCTTGATAACAGAAAAAATACAGAATATTATCCAAAAGATATTAGAGAAAAATCACCATTTTCTGTTATTATCATTAACATCATTCTAATTAAATATATTGAGAAGAATTTATACATTTTGTTTAATTGTAAGGAACTAGTACAAATTCTTTAGTTTATGTAATATATAATGATTTTGAAACATAGTATTAGGTTATCTGAAGTTCATCTTAAAACTGACAATGCAAATTGTGCTGTGCAAGATTTCTCTCTAGAGATTTTCACCATTCCTGGTTTTTCTGATTTTCCTCCTTTAAGAACGTAAATGTTCACCTAAATTTTTATGGTTTTCAAAAGTTACTGTGGTGCGTGTTGAATTTGGAGAGCTAGTTCACAAGAAGAGAAACTTTCTCATAGTAACAATGAATTCAGGTGAATATTCAGATATTCTCTGCTACTTTCTGCTTTCGTCACTCTTCCTTTTCCCTGTACTCCATTTATTAAAATAATTGTTATTGAGCATCAACTCTGTTTATTCACTGTGCTAAGTGGTAAGAATAAGTGCTGAACAATTTAATCAGAATTATTCCATATCATTAAAAATGATGTGAATGATCTTTTAAAAATCTGACTTTGAAGTAACAGTAATCTAACTTTGGCTTGTGTCATAATCATTTGAAGATGTTTCCAAATTGCAGTTGCATTAACTTTGCCTGTCATCCCACTTACTCATGTGTAATTAAAGGTAATCTGCAGTTACATGATGAGTGTGTGATGCACTATGAGTACCTGGCAAAAACTGGGTTTGAGTTCAAATATCTTTTTTTTCACTTTTAGGTAAAACACACAGTGCAAGTAAAATATATTTATGCTGAAAAGGTTCTCATTTCCTTTAACTTTACAGCTTCACAAACTGTAGCAAATAAAATGCATTTGTACAGATGCTGAGCACATTCAGAGGGGCCACCATGGCTGGGCCCCAGCCTCTACTAAGCAGAAGTGGCGGTGATGGCAATGAATTGTATCCTGGGGAAATTCGAGCAGAGGGGAGGGAGAGGGAAGAAGATAAATAAGTCTAAAAATCAGTTTGCTTTGCCAACTGACTGCTACAAAAATAAAATAAGTAAAATGAGGTCATCGGCTGTAGACACACACCTACACAGAAAGTTGGACTGAACAAAACCAAAAAGCACAAAAAATGTAGGAACTGCTACAAGTTGACACAGGGCAGCTAATTATTTGGTAATGATGCCATCAGTCTTTATATATGGCTTGTTTGGCAGGAAGGCCACTCAATCAAGGATGAGTTCAGGTTCAGCTGTCCTTCGGGAGTATCCACAGGCCTTGTATCTCTCTGCTACAGAGACAGGTTTCTTCCACACTGAAGAGCTGATTTAGAAACAGGAACATAAAACTGTTCCGTTGTAAAGAGGTGGCTGTTTTTAAACAACATTCCATTTGCTTGTTACAAAAAGGCATACTCTGCAAATACATAAAAGCGTCCCCAGGCGTCTCTGTCAAGAGCACCGTGCTCATCCTGTGCTACTTGAGGAATGCTTTGTAGAGCAACAGTGAATGGCTTGTCTCATGCTCATTCTCTAAACAAAATATGAGGTCCTTGAGGTTCACCCGAGTGATTCTTTGCCGTGTGAACTGCCTGGGGGTTCCCACGCCGGAGCTGCCTGGGACCGCTGCGCCTGGGCCCGAGCCCTCTGCTCCTGATTCTGGCCCTGCACAGTCCACTTTCCTCTTTTTCCTGGGCCCAATTGCCGCCAGTGCAGTGAGGTTAGCATCCCGCTGACGCATCTGTGCCAGTTCTTGCTGCTGTATCTCTTTTGCCTTCTGCTTCAGCCTTAATTGCTCTGGATCTTCTTGTCTGGATCACGACTTTGCAGCCCGCATCAGGATTTCCCTCTCCTGCTCATCTTTCCTCTGCTTTTCAATCTGATCAAGCTGTTCAAAAAATTTGAGCTGAGCCCGGACATCACTTGCCTGCTCCTAGCTGTCGTCATCCTTGTAAGAAGTTTCTCTGTTGAGCTGTCTCGGATATTTTTTCCACAAGATTCTGCAGCCATTGCTGTGTGGCATGAGACACACGTAGCTCACTACATCCGGATGCAATTCCGTTATGCCGTGCTTTTTACCTATTTCCAGCATTCTCCTCTGCAAGGGTGCGGGGAGCAGGAAGGTGTCGTCTTTACATGACCGAGTCAGTGTCCCCACCAACTCAGAGTTTGTGGCCAGTATTCTCGCACTTTCTTCTGACAGGTTTACCCCAGCCATGGATGCAACATCATTAATGTCATCATCCCGAAATGAACCTCCCCCAGGCTCCTTGAGCTTGTTTTTCTGTGCAGCAGCTGCTTGTTCTGTGACAGTAGAAAGGGCTTTGGTTCCAGGTAACAGGGCAGGTTTCACCAGTGGGACTGGCTGCAGCTGGTTCAGCTCGATCTGCTGAGGTGTGGTGAGCATGATCGTGTTGTGAGGCTGCTGCAATGCAACCATGGGTGTCTGTTTCAAAGTCACCTGCGGGGGCCCGATCAGAGCTCCAGGCTTTGGGGGCTGCTGGATCACCTGTGTGGGCTGCGTGAGGCTGATGACAGGGGGCTGGAGGGCGCTGGTCACCGAGGCGGCCGTCTTCCCGGTCATGCGCTGCACTGAGCTGCTCAGCACCACAGCCGTGAGTGCGGTGGTGGCCTGTGAGGTAGGCGGCTGCTGCTGCTGGCTCTGCTGGATGAAGGCCACGGAGTCAGGAGTCAGCTGTCTCAAGGCGGGTAAGCTCCTCTTCAGGAAAGGCACAAGGTAAGGTTGAGGTGAAGAATTAAGTTCTCGGTATAACTTGCTAGTGAAATCTTCTGCTTCGATTTTTCCATCCAGTAGGTTTTGTACTAGCTCTTTCACATTAGCTGCTGTCTCTGTAGACTGTTTACCAGATGAGGCCAGTTTTATCAACGTAGACAGAAAATTTTTACATTTCTTCACATTTTCCATAGTTTCCGTGGCAGCTGTGGAGGTGGTGGTGGCCCCTGGGACCGTTCAGTGAGGTGTTCCTGTTTGAACAGCTGTAGCTGTTCCAAGTGAAGCTGTCTGGGCAGAGCCACCCAAAACAAGCTGAGGCTGAACGCCGGGGGAGCGCTGCAGGGTTGTAGTGGGCTGTACCGTTGTCTGGGCCTGAGACACTTGCTTAATTATAGTAGTTGGGGTCACCTGCCGTGCAATAATAGGTGTCCCAGGAACCTGTACAGTGCAAATCTGGACAGGAGAGGCACTTGTGGGGTGGCAGGGCGTGGCGCCATGGTGCTCTGAGGCTGAGCTTGGGCATGGGCCTGAGCCTGCATCTGGGATAAGGCCTGCTGAGGGATCATTAGCAGCTGCCCATTCTCGCTCTGCACAAGGACCATTCCCGGGGGCAGCTGGAAGTTCTGGATGTTGGTAGGGTTCTGCGGAGGCTGCGGCAAGCGAGGAGCCAGCACGATGGGCGTCAGGGTGGCCCGGATCCCGCCGGTGGTGGCCGAGGGCATCCGGGACAGGCTGGGGGTCACGACGCCCGCCGCGCCTTTGGGCAGCCCCGGCCCCGTTCTGCGCGGCGGCTGGCGCGGGGAGCGCGGGCGCGGCGGTCTCGGGCCCAGCGGCGGCGGCCGGGTAGGGCCCCGCGCTGGCCTCGGGCGGCGGCCTGAGCTTGGCGGGTGCCAGCGCGGGCCCTGCGGGGACAAGCGGGCGGCGAGGTGGTGGTGGTGGGCCGCGCTGGCCGCCAGCTGCGACTCGAGCGAGCCCATCAGGTCGCTCACCACTTTCTCGTCCACCTCGCTGTTGAAGAAGACCTCGTCCAGCAGATCCGAGCCCGCCGCCATCTGTCCTCCTCGCCGCCGCCGCCGCCGCTCAGCTGAGCGCCAGTTCAAATATCTTATAGGGCAGAGGAACTATCTTTAAATGGTCAAAAATAGTTCATAATTTACTTTGCAAATTCAGTATTTCTTTCTGAACCACGATCGCTTATCTTTCCCTTACTGAAAAACTATGTCCATTTCTTTCTATGACTTTATTTTCAGCAGATGGACCTAAGCAAAGACTAGAAAATGTTGTCTCTATTTTTGAAGCACATAAGATTATTCCATGGAAATGCAAGTTAGGCATTTAAAAAATTAATCTTAACCTTAAAATTAATCTTAATTTAAAAAATTAATCTTAAAATTAATCTCAATTTAAAAAATTAATCTTAACTCTGACTGTAGGATTTTCTGTCTAATTTGTACAAAAGGGAGACTATCTAGGGGATCAGTGGAAAGAAAGCATAATGGAACCCACCAAATACTGTTTCAAAATGGGATGGAGGAGAGAGCAGGATTAAGTTATAATAGAATGGTGAACTTATTCAAAGTTCAGTGTATACATCTCTGAATCATCACAATGAAACCCATATGTTAATGTATGTGTACTAACAAAAAATTTAGAAAATAAGGTGCTGACACTGCTCATGATCCAATGACATTAGATAATATTATATGAAAGTGTGTTGGGATTAGTTATAAATGTACATTTCAAACTCTACACAACCTCTTAATACAGAAATACCACTTATATAGGAAGAAAGGAGATAAAATGGAATTATATAAAATGCTAACATTTTATATAATACTAATAATACTAACATTAATTAATTCTGAATTATATAGATTGAAATAAGTTTTCTGCCTATAGGATTCTCCATCTCATCTCACAGTGTTATTCCCCTAAGTTGATTTCTGCACATCATTTTTTTTAAATCACCTAATTGATGAAATACATAGACATCTTTGAAAACAAAAATGCTTTCCTGATACAAACTGAAAATCACAAGAAAGCACACATTAAAGTTACTTAAAAGCAATTAGGGCCCTACTAGGACCATACATGGAGACCAAGGGTCTCTGTCTTTATGGGAAGACAGAGAGGCAATGACCACATTTAACATTTGAGGTAATGTGGACTCATGCACCATGAATGTCACCCTAATTCCAATTCATGCTTTGAGAAGAAAAAATCATCAACTGTTAGAGAATCCTGTTGGTACAATGGGAACTACATGATGAATGTGTTCTTATGCTGTATACTCTGACTATACACAAATTTCTTTCTGTTATGCTATGATAAAGATTTAAGTTAATGTTGACAATGCTTCTTGATGAGAAATGAATTTAACAAGAGAAGTTAGCCCAGTGTTCACAATGTGGAACCCTCATACTGATATATTCTATTAGGTTCACTTTTTACTGTCCTGAAACATTACAAGTAGAACTATTAATTCCTTAGTGAGAAATAATGTGTCATGTTAATTAAGGAAAGAGGAAGGAAATAAAACATCCCTAACATGATACAAAGGTCGTGGAAGTATTTCAGTGTTGAATTTACCTTTTGGATTGATGATCAATCAGAACAACAGGGAAAGAAATAACAATGATATGAATGTTCACTTGATATGGATACATAATGAAATATATAGGCACTTAAGTGAATTAAAAGTCAATGAATTAAAATATTTGAATCACACCTGACCTCACTTTCACAATATTAATGGAGAAAATTCATTTACCTGGTTGGCTTCAAGGGAAATGATGTCCAATATCTCAGTTGGCATTGAAGATGGAAGATGTGTCTTCAGGAATTGCAGGAAGACAAACTGAGTCATTGGACTCCTGGTCATGAAGGACCATCTCTGAGAGGAGGTTCAGGTGTTTCTCTCTGACTGGAGCAAGGCTATTGAATGAAATGGTCCCAGTCTGACACCTACAGCCTCAATACTTTGGGGCTCTATATCCAAAGCTCCTCATTACTATCATTCTGGTCCCAGCAGAGCATATCCCTAAAGATCAACTTTGAGGAAGTGAAGAGTTCAGAAGGCTTGCTTCTAGACTCCTGAGACTGTGTTTGCATCATTAAGTCACCTCCAGTTTTCTGCTCATGTTCATTTTATAGGCCTTTCTCACAGAACTAAAACACATGGAACTTCTCTAATAATTGCCTTTTCAGTTGAAAAAAGAAACATCCCCATTTAATCAACATCCATTATTGGAAAGACTGATTCAATTTTACTTGTGAAATGTGTCCTATATGTTGGTAGAAATAAACTTTGTGCATGTTAGATTAGATATCCTGTTAGCTTTCTCTTACTTTCTATAGAAAATATCTGAGATAAATCAAAAAGAGGCAAGGTTTATTTTTCTCGGTTTCAGAGGTTTCATTTTATGCCCCATGACCTAACTTCTTTCCAAAGTGCATGACTGCCTACAGCTTACAGAACATCTGAGTAGCAAGACAGAATAGTAAATCAAAAACAATCTACATCATCAAATGCCCATCAAAATCCCTATGTTATTCTTCACAAAAGAAGAAACATCAATACTAAAATTCACATGGAAGCATACCACACCAAATAATAAAACTAATCCTGAGCAAAATGAGAAATGCTGGAATTACCAAAATACCAGACTTCAAATTATACTGCAGAGCCATAGTTACAAAGACAGCCTGGTACTAGCAAAAAATAGGTATGAAAATTAGTAAAACAGAAAAGAGTATCCAAAATGAAAAAACTACACAGGTACAGCCATCTGATCTTTGACAAACTAGTTAAAAACATACAGTGGAGAAAAGAGAACCTCTTCAACAAACAGTGCCAGGAAAACTGGTTATCTACACACACAAGATTGATACTAGACCTCTATCCTTCACCCTGTAGAAAAATTCACTTCAGATGGATCAAAGATCTTAATGTCAGACATGAAATTTTGAAACTACATCAGGAACAAGTAGAGAAAATTCTGGAAGATAGAAGTATAGGTAATTATACACTGAATAGTACACCAATTGTCTAGGATATTAGAGCAAAAAGTGCATCAAATTAGAAAATATCTGCACATCTAAGGAAACAATTATCAGAATCAAGAGACAACCCACTGGATGGTAGAATATCTTCACCAGCTTTTCAACAGATGAGTGATTAATATCCAGCACACACAAAGATTTCCAAAAGCTAAATGAAATAAAGCAAATAATCCAATTAGCAAATGGGCAAATGAAATGACAGTTTACTGAAGAAGACATACAAATAGTTAATAAATAAATGGAGAAATGTTCAACATCCTTAGTCATAAGTGAAATGCATATCAAAATTACAGAAAGATTCTCACCCAAGTAAGATTACCAATGGTCGAGAAAAAAAAACCACCAACAAATGTGGGAAATAATGCAGGGAAAAGAAACCTCATATACTGTTGGTGGGAGTGTAAACTGTTATAATCACAATTAAGCTCAAAATGTAAATTCCTCAAAAAACTAAAACTAACATTAACTTATGATCTTTCTGTATACTCTGGGGCATTATGTGAAAGAGTGTATGGCAATATTTAGGAGAGATACTTGCACACCAATGTTTGTTGTAGATCTGTTCATAAGAAATAAACTGTGGAATGAGTCAAGGTGTCCAAAAAACAAAAAAAAACAGTGGATATATAAAGAAAATCACATATGCTGTATATGTATATACATATATTATATATATACGTATGTATATATATATATATAGAGAGAGAGAGAGAGAGAGAGAAATATTATTCAGCCATAAAGAAAAATGCAATTAGATCATTTGCAGGAAAATGGATGGAACTGGATATCATCATGCTGTGTGAGATAAATCAAGCTTTAAAAAGTCAAATATCATGTGTTCTCATTCACTCTGGAAACAAGACATAGAAATAAGATGATAGCAGGACAGGATTTTGATGGGGAATGGTCTGCAGGGAGTCAAAGGAAGAGGAGAGGGGGAAAGGAAAGGACACTGAATGGTTAAGAGGACTGACAAATGCTACATATACATATATACATGTATAAGTATATTTACTAAAACAAAAAACTAAAACCCATCAAACACAGTTTGAAAAGGGCAGGAGAAGGGAGCAGGACAATATGAATATAATAGCTGGGATAAACTAGTATGTATGCATGGAACAACCACAATGAAACCCCTTCATATTATTTATGTAAGCACAATAAAATTATAAAACTAATTTTTTAAAAAACACAAACATTAGTATATGGGCCTTTGCAGGGAATACTTATATGATCTATCTATCAATCTGTCAGTCTATCATCTATCTATCTATCTATCCTCTATCTAGCCATCTATCTGTACACACACACATCACACTATAGCATTGTAACAGTGCACACATCCAGAGAGTTCTTCTGCAATTGTTTTTGGATGCTTTCTGAAGTAGGTTTTTTTCTATGTTTTATAAGGAAGATTAGAATATATTCTCTTTGATCACTGAAGACAGCCAAAATATATCCAGGGATGTCATTCCTCACTTAGAGTCTCATGAACAACATTTCAACTCAAAATAGTTCCAATATATTTTTTTGTCACATCAGGGAACTGTGAGGTAAAATCATGAGTTTTTAAAAACATTTTTTATGTTCACTAAAACCAAAAGAATATATAAGTTGTACATATTAAGTTTTGATATATGTATACAATGTAGATTTTAAACTATGTTAAGTGTATTTATGTCCTCAGGCATTTATCATTTATTAGTAGTGAATACTTTCAAAATAGTTCATCTAGATTTTTGAAATATGAAGCACATTTTTAGTATCTACAATGACCATGCTCTGCAGTACAATGCCAGAGCTTCTAGCTTTTATCTAATTGCTAGCATGTTCATATATCAAAATTTCTCATATCCCTCAATGTGCTTCAAGTGTGGTAACCTCCATTCTAGTCTCAATATCTATGAGATAAACTTTTTCAGATTCCAAATATTGTACTAGCCTTTGGTTTTTGCTTTTTCTTTAGCTACCTGATGACCAGACTTTATTATTGTTGTACTGGTGATAAATTGTGATATGTACCAAAGTTCTTACATTATATTATAGTTGAATTCATCTCTTCCAAGACTGTTCTTTGTCTTTCCTCCCCCGATTTCTGTAAGTTTCAACAGGAGTCATTTTAACCGTTACATACATGAGTACATAATATTTCCATCATATTCACCGTCCTATACCTTTATATTCTTTATATCCTTCCCAATCTTACTCGTGACAATTCCAAGACAGGACCTGTTATAGCTTCCTACTGTACATTTTTGAAAAAAGGCATTTTTGGCTGTTTAAGACAGCTATATACAGGGAGCTTCGTTGTGACATCTCAATGTATTCATGAATTATAACACAAACAGATTCATCCCCTCTGTTTTTCTATTTCTACCTGAGTCCCCTTCTTATGCTGATTTCAGCAGGATTAAAACTTGTAATGTACCCTCACCCAGCACAACAATAATAAATAAATATATAAAGAAAATGTTCTTATTCAGAACACATTCTTGGGTATTTATATGTGTATTGCAAATATACTTTAAATTGACTTTAAAATTCTATATTCATTCTTCCATAGATAGTACATCACTCATATTCTCCAACTTAACTTCTTTCTTTTAAACTCCCTATCCCATTAGCAACCTCCCTTTAGTGTGACCAGTTTTTTTCATAAAATTGTTTGTATTAGGTCTGCATTCACATATAAGAGAAAATATGTGGCTTTTGGCTTTCTGAACAGGTAACTTCACTTAAGATTATGTTCTCCAGTTCCATCCATTTACTTGCATATGATAAGATTTTATTCTTCTTCATGGCTGAGTAGACTCCATTGTGTACAAGTACCACATTTTCTTGATCCATTCATTGGTAGTGGGACATCTTGACTGCTTCCATACCTTAGCTATTGAAATAATGCTGCAACAAACATATGTGCTGTTGCCTTTATTGTAACCTGACTTAAATTCTTTGGGGTATATCCCTAGGAGTGGTATTACAGGATCATATTGCAGTTCTATTTTAGTTTTTTGAGAAGCCTCTGTACTATTTTCCATAATGGTTGTACTAATTTACAACCCCACTGAAAGTATGTGTTTATTTTTCTCCACATCCTCAGCAATATTTGTTGTTGTGTTCTTAATGGTAGCCATTCAAAGAAGAGTAAGGTGGAATCCTACCCTAGGTTTGAGTTGCATTTCCTTTATGACCAGGGATGTTGAGCATCTGTTCTTTTACTTGAAATGGTTCCCTTTCATGGACAGCTTTAATTTTTTTCAGATAAATTTTTGCCTTTATTGTTGTGATGGGTAGAGTTACATTGTGGCATTTACATAAGTTCTTACTGTGTATTAAATGTATCATTACATGAATTCACCTCCTCTACCATTCTCCTACATCCCCCTTGGTGTTTGTCATGATCTTTCTCTTTTGTTTATAATTTTCTTGATTTGAGTCTTTTCCCTCCTCATTTTAGTCAATTTGCTAGGTGTTTCTTAATCTTACTTTTATTGGCAAAGAATCAGCTTGTTTGTTCATTGATTCTACAATTTTTTAGTCCCTATTTCATTGATTCAACCCTGAGTTTTATTATTTTTCTCTTCGGCTACATTTGGGTTTAAGTTGTTCTTGTTTTTTGTGGAGATTGACATGCAGCTTTAGGTCCTTTGAGATCTTTTTGTGTTTTAATATGTGCAGTCATGGCTATAAACTTTCTGCTTTGCACTGCCTTTGCTGTTTCCCCATAGCTACTCCTGCCTGTTTGGAGGGACCATTAGCTCACTGAATCATTTTCCACCCTCCACCCTAAGCCAATTTTTGTTTCTGGATGCAAGGTGGGTTTCTTGTGAATAAAAAGTCTTTGGGTCTTCATTTTTAACCCATTTGCCAATCAATGTCTTTGCATGAGGGAGTTGATGCCATTAATATTTAGTGTCAATATTGAAAGGTATGTGGTGATTTCTCTCATGTTTGTTTTTTGTTTAGGGGTTGTATGTGTACAATTAATTCTATGCTACTCTTGAATTATTTGTGTGCCCCTCTACTGAGATTTAACAATTCCCATCATTTCATTACTATATTTATTTTCTTTTATCATTTTTACATTTACTTACATATGTATACATTATCTGGGCCACCTGTGCCCTCCCCACAACCCCCATCTTCAGGGCAGAACATGTTCCACCTTCTTGTTCTCTGATTTTGTTGGAGAGAAGATATAAGAAATAACAAGGACACAATGTTTTTGCTTGTTTGAGATTTTTTTTAAAAAGCTATATGGAGAGATTCCTAGCATTGCTTCCATGCACATGTGAATTACTATATTTATTTTCATCTTCTGTATAGGATTCCTTTGAAAATCTTCTGAAGATTTCTGGTTGTCATGAATTGTTTTACTTTCTGTTATCATGGAAGGATTTTATTTCTCCTTCAATTTTCAATGGTAGCTTTGCTGTGTAAGTATCCTAGGATTGAAATTGTTTTTTTGGTCCTCACAATACTTCTGTCCATGATCTTTCTTATTTTAAGGTTTCTTTTGAAAAATCTCTTGTTATTTTGATGAGTTTACCTTTATGTGTTATTTGATTTTTCCCTCTTAGAGCCATCAATAGTCTTTCCTTGTTCTCTGTACTAATTGTTTTGACAATAATATGCCGTTGAGAGGTTCTATTTTGCTCATGTCTTTTTGGTGTCATGGAGACCTCCTCTACCTGAACAGACATCTGTTTCTCAAGATTTGGACTTTTTCTGCTTTTATTTTGTTGAAGATATTTCTTATGCTTTTGACTTGCACCTATTCTCCTTCAAGCCCTTTGATTTGAAGGTTTGGTCTTTTGATGGTGTTACAGAATTTTTACATAATCATTTCATTCTTCTTCAGTCTTTTCTCTAAGCATTCTTTTGCTTTTCTTTAATATATATATTTTTTTCTTTAATGGCTAAATTTCTGTTTTCCCCTTGTACTAGTCTGCTTTAGTGGCTTTCTTATGTACTTTTTATTTACCTTAAGGAACTTTTTGCTTTCAGGGTTTCTTTTTGACTTTTGTTTGAGAATTTCCATATCTTTGTCAAGCTCCTTTTTCCCATATTGCACTACCTATTTGATTTACATCTTTTTAAAAAAATAATTTCCTTGGTTTCTTTTTGGTGTTTGTTGAAATCCTCTATGAGTTCATTTAGCTTATTCTGTGCCTTCTTGAATTTTTTATACATGTTTTCTTGGGATTCATTGAGTTGTTTTTGTATATCCTCTTTTAACCCCCTTTCTAAGCTCAGTAAACATTCTTATCATCAATCACCTGATGTCAGCAACTAAATGTTCATCCCCTTCACTGGTTATCCAATCCTCTAGTGTGTTATTGTTAAACTTTTGGTGAGTCATAGTCCCCTGCCTTCTTTCCTCCTCCACCCCATGTTTTAGTTTGGAGATTTGCTCATGTGTTGTTGGTTAGTTAAGTTAGGGGTGTTAATCACTTATCATTTTTCCCTTGACTTAATTTCTATGCTCTGGGAACTTATTTGTTATATAGGTTTTTGTAACATTCTGTTCACTGGTCTGGAGGGATAATATAGAATTTATACATCATGGCTTCAATGCCAAACCAGTTATTTGTATTATATATAAAATCCTTGGAAATATTATGTATGAAGAGCAAGTATGGAGGATATCAAGGTTGTTTATAGAGACATTGATACTAGAAATGATAAGGAATAGCAAAGGAGACAGGTTGGTGGTGCAAGGGGGAGAAGAGGTATGAGGTATGGGGCATATGATGTAGTAAGGCCCTAATGTTTATAACATTGTAGTTCATGCATTGTGGGTAAGGGTGCTATGCCAGGGATTGCAGAGGGATAGGAAGGGTGGGAATAATATGTAAAGTTGGTATAATACACTACTCAGTGAGTGGTTAGTAGGGGGAAGAAAGGGACAGTGAGGGGAAAAATGGGGGATAGAGAAAAGAAGGAGATGGATATAGGAAAATAAAGAAGAGAAGGAAAAATAAGTGAAAAAAGAGAGGGCTAAGCTGATTAAAATTTCAACAGAATGGATAAAAGAGATCAATTAAAAATAATACACACACACATACACGCATATGTATTCCAAATTTCTTCTTTGTTATGGAGAAGAGTGTTTTACCTCTGTGTTCAGACACTGCACTGGGCCACTTCCCTCATATTTCTAATCTGGATTCTGTCCCTTCTTAGGGTTGGGAGGCTGGACTGCATGGCAAGTGATGTTGCCCCTCTCTATTGGATAGGTTTGAGGGGCTTCTACTCAGAGTGTTTAAGCCTAGGCTCCTCTAGGGTGTTGAGAAATCAGGGTCAGCTTGTTTGAGTAAGTGAGTTTTCCTAAGCGGCCCTGCAAGGAGCTGTGTTGTAAGCATTGGCAAGCCCTTCTCCACACAGGCAAAGACAGAGAGCTAGAATTCAACTTTTTTGGCTGAAGACTTCTCTCTGGGAAGTTTGCTAGTTCAGCTCACTACCAGTTTCTCGAAGGTGACCAAATGTGTTATTTTCCCCAGGCTGTGGCTAGATCATCCCTCTGATACACAGGATGGATCAACCCAGCACCTTATAAAGAAAGTCACAGCTAGGAAACCCACTCCACCAGGCAGAGCAGGAATTTTCTCTCCATTAATTAGGCCAGTAGCTTTGTTCATGAGAGGGGAAATCTGCCTGCAAGGTGCCCTAGACTTTGTGATTTCCTGCACAGAAGATGGTGCACCACACTCACCTTAGAGGGTAATACTTTCTCTAGGTGGTCTTTGGGGTCAGAAGCCTGGGTTTCAGACAGGCAGCTGATAGAGGTTCCATATCCACAAATTTAGGTGGGTCCAGGAGAACCCAGGAGCTTTCAGAACCTTTTCTGCATTTCTCTGAATTGGGTGTTTGCTATTTGGAGAAAGGAACCAAAGAATAAAAAAGGAGGAAACCATTATTCAGTGGACCTTCACAGCAGTCAGTACCCATAGTGCCTAGGCATCTGGGGCTCTTATGTGCTATAAAAAGCTAATTCAAAGGTTACTTGTTGTAGATTAGTTTGCCTATGAATTGGCATTATTTTATTTGGTCCAGGCACAAACTAGGCAAAGAGAAAGTCCTTATCTGAAAAGTAAATAAAAGCAAAAAGAGCTGGGGCCTTTACTCAAGTGGTAGAGGACTTGACGAGTCAGTGAAAAGACCTGATTCAAACACTGGCACATTAGAAGGAGGAGAAAGAGGATTAGACGGAGAAGAAAACCTATGTTGGAAAGTGGTTTAGACTTTAGCCTCTAGAACTGTGGGAAGATTATGTTTCTAAGCCACATAGTTGGTGGTACTCAGTTACAGGAACTATAGCAACTATTATACTCTACAAATCCCCTGCCCAACATCACCACAAGGATACAGATGTCAGAATATTTTCCAAATGTCATCACGTTTCAGAAGGAGCATGTTTCTGCTCTTAAGGAAATGAGCCCTGTCCTTTTGGAGAGCAAGAAACCAGTAGGTACAGTGCTGGCTGTGTTTCAGAGCAAAGAAACATTAGAATGTTACAAGAGAATGACACAGATTACAGAGTCATGGGACACCTCTGTGTACAATTTTATCCTTAACCATTACTCTTCAGAATTTTGGGAAAATAAATAAATAAATTTCTTTTTTTTCTCAGATGGTATTCATTTATATGATCCATAGCAACTATTATTCTCACCTAATTCCCTGCCCAATCCCACCACAAAAATATATGTAAGTGTCAGAATATTTTGTAATTGTCATGATGTCTGAGAAAGGGCAGGTTTCTGCTCTTAAGCAAATGAACTCTGTCCTTGTGGACAGTATGAAGCCAGCAGTTAAAGTGCTGGATATTTGTATAGTTCTGAAGTTCCATGAGCATGATACAAGAGAATAACACACAACCGACTGAGGTATTAGAGGTATTGGACACTTGTTTCTCATCATTTTAATGCATGTCCTCTATTCACTGCTTCCCAGAATGAAAGTCTAGTAAAAGTCAGTAATGATTCTCTAAACAAATTTTAATTGCCCAGTTTCTACAGAAGCTGAGCATGAAATAGTGGTTCTGATTTTAGCAAATTTGTGTGGTGCACACTCTGAATAATCTAAATTGAGAAGGTAGACAGGTAAGGCTGGAATTTTAACAAAGCTATTGTCTCATGTAAACAATATTATGGTCGTGAGACTTCCATTTTAAATTAACTGCTAATGTGAAGCAAAGAAGTGGGTATTCATAGCCTGTAATGGTATTACTAAGACCTGTTACTGGTAACCCATATACTCAAGAGACAATTACAGCATCCACCATATTCAAGGTCATCATCTGTAAAATTTTCATAACTAGATGATATGAGTGGTTTGAGATGATGGTGTGATATTTGAAATTGATGAGTGAAATCACCTTAAATCTATCTAATGGCTGCTGGAGTGGCTTAAGAGGTAAGAGCACCTGCCTAACAAACACGAAGCCCTGAGTTCAAACCCTAGTGCCACCAAAAACAAACCCAAGTAAGGAAAAGACATTCTAACATTATTCTCAATCAGGAAGACTGTTATCTTTATTACAAGGAATCCTGAGATAAGGAATACTCCAAAATGGAGAGTTGAGCTTTTTCCATATCTCCATGGGTTCCCTTTTGGTGGAACACATTGCCTTCAGTTCTACAGGTGATTGAAGCAATCAAATGATGCTGGAAACAGCAGCCAGAGGGTCCGCTGTCATTTAGCTCTTTCCACAGATTGTCCTGACAATATTTCTGTGGGTGGACTGACTTATGGACCTCAAAATATGTCCAGGTCCTGTTTCATTCTCCTATGGTTTACATTTTAGGGAGAATATCTGAATGATGCTTGTTGGGAGGATATGGGGATTGAAAGAGCAGCAGCTTTGCCTGGTGTATCTGGGTGGACTGTAAATGTAATCACACTTGTTATGAGACAGTACAAAGGAGAGAGAACACAAACAGATAAAACATAACCATTAATCACGTACAGATATGTTAGCCATTGAGGCACAAGGTGGACTGATCCTGGCAGTGTTTGATTCCCAGTACTTGATAATTGTTGCCCTCTAAAACTGTCATTTTTGTAGGATGCTACTCTGTTTTTATCTTCAATGTAGATATATCTACATGACTGACATAACTATGTTTCTTTTATCCTGCTTAAAGACCAAACTTAAAGAATTCCAGTCTTGTTATTCTTATCATGATTTTGTTCTTGGTGATATGGGATCTGACCTCAGAGCCTCGCATTTGCTAGGCAAATGCTCTACCACATGAGCCACTACAACAGCCCCTTATTCTTACCGGTGTAGTGAGGCTTAGTTATGGAGTTTCATGTTTCAGTTATTTTTCCACTACTGTGTATGTTTATAGGGTTTATGCTGACATAAAATTGCACATATGAGCATTTCTGAAACTGATGAAATTTTGATAGTTATTTTTCTGGTAATGTGACTAAAGCTATTTTGTTGTTCTAGTCCATGTTTTCTGAAGGACAGAGAAGATAGCTTTACTCTCTGGGTGGAATTATTGTCTTTAATTTAGTAGCTTATTATGTTTGAATATTTCCAAAGAATTTCCATAAGTGGTTGAAAAACTTTACCTCCCCATTAAATATTCCTTGTCCACCAAATCATTTCTAAAATATGTTTATTCACTGTGAGGAACAAATATATATGAAATAGCATCAAGAATTTTCATTACACTTTTTGTGAGATTGTGAGTCATTTTGCATGATTGATTCCATTTATTTTTCTTTTGTGATCTGTACATTGATGAGGTTTTCATTAAGTTTCTTATTTATTTTTAAAATCAATTCATAATAGTTTTAAATGACATTGGAATAAAAGATTGAATCTATTATATTTAAATTTTATTTTAGGAGTGTGTCATCTTTTTTGTATGTGTTATCATATTTACTGAGGTACTCAAGTGTTTACCTTTAACATGGTTCAATGTGTTGACATTTCCTCTCTTTTGTCTATATTCCTTTGATCTTGTTACTGAAATTTTGACTTGCCTTGATAAGAAAGTTACACTCTTTTGTTTAACAATTGAGTTTGAAACCATATGAAATTTCCTTTTGCCTTTGATGTGAGGCAGGCATCAAATTCATTTTTATTTTTGCATCTATTTTTTAATATCTCACTTTTATACTATTTTTAATGCCAATTCAGAAAAAGAACTGTTCACTTATATTTTTATGTTTTTCTGGACTAATATTCTGATCAATAGCATGGTTGTATTTTCCATTATACTGATTTCATATGTCATCATGCCTAAGGACTTCAGTTGATTAAAACTATTTTTGTTAATAATCAAGCACTGAATATTCTTCTAGTAGAAACCAGAAATGTACCTTGTACTACAAGATAAACTTCAATTTTCTGTAATAATATTCATATCCAAGAACATAATTTCAATATTCAAACTGAGGGAAAGAGACCTTAAAGATGTAAACATAGAAAGATATAAATCTTACTGGTGACATTAATTGTGCAAATTAAAAATGGCCAGATTCTGTAAGGTAAGCAAAGCATTATATCTTCAATGGTTAAACAAAAATCATCCAGGGAAATTAAAACAGTAATAACTACATTAACATGTTAAATTATACACAATATAGAAAGATGAAATTCAGGCCATCACAAATTCAAAATGTGTGTGCAGTGTAAAGACAACTGAAGTTGTCTTGACTACACATTCTCTTGTTTTTCTGTATTTGTTATGAGCATGGCTTATAAGCAAATGATGTATTTCTGTAAAGTCCTGGTGTACACAAAGCAAAAATCTACCACAGACCAACAAAAATAAATAATAAAAATCAAAATACTATACCAATTCACTTGCATATTAGAAAAAATTATGATAGAGAAAGAAAGAAAGAAAAGAACTTCAGTGAATGTAGGAAGCAAGTTGCATAATGTCTGCAGTAAGTCTCTATTTACCAAAAATCACTGTATGCCTAAATAGATTAAATTACACAATTAAAAACACAGAAATAAAGTGGCTGAATAGGTAGAAAAACAGGACCAAATGATATCTTGCATAAAATAAACTCGATTCATTTCTTTGGACACACATAGACTGAAAGCAGAGAGATGCAATAAGGTATTCCATGCAAACAGAAGTCAAAAGAAAGCAAGACTAGCCATATAATACCAGATAAAACAGATGAAATCACAACAGTAAAATAAAGAAGGATAGTCATCAAACAATGATAAAAGAGTTAAGTTAACAAGAGGAAATGACAATTCTAAATGTATGTGCACTTAATATTGATTAAGCACAAATATATAAAGCAAGAGTTAATAGACCTAAGCCAGAGGGATGTTGCATGGCTATATTTTGAGCACATGGGAAGCTGATACAGGAGCACTGTGAGTTCAAGGTCAGTCTGGACTATATAGTGAGCTTGAAGCGAGATTGGACTATGGATTAGTGAGAACTCTAAGCTATACTAGTGAAATCAGTTTAGAAATTCAATCCAATCTCCATCAAAATTCTAATTTAATTCTACACAGAAATAGGAAAATCAATTCTAAAATTCCTATGGAAGCCCAAAAGACCCTGAAGGTCACAATATCTGACTTCAAACAATATTACAGAGAAATATTAGAAAAACAGTATGGTAAGGGGGCAAAAGTAGACAAATGGAATACAACAGAAGAAACGGAAATAAGCTAATATTGTTAAAAACATCTCAGTATTGACAAAGGGAACAAAAACATATATTGAGAAAAAGACAGACTTTTCATCAAATTATGCTGGGCACACTGCATATCCTCATATAAAGGATTCCAAATAGACTTCTGTCTTTCACCCTGTACAAAAATTAGCTTCAAGGAGTACCACAGAATTTATGCAAGACCTGAAACTTTGAAACTACTACAGGAAAATACTGGAAGATAAAGGCATAGTCAATGACATTCTGAATAAGACTCCAGTAGTTCAGGAAATAAGAACAAAGATTGACAAATGGTACTGCATCAAATACAAAGCTTCTGAATGTCAAAGGAAACATACTTTAATGAAGAGACAACCTGTAGAACAGGAGAAGATACTTGCCATCTATTCTTCCGAGAAAGGATTAATAACCAGGACATATAAAGATTTCAAAAAAGTAAAGACCAAAGGAAATAATAATCCAATTAACAGATGATCAAGCAAATTGAAGAAACAATTCCTTTTTAAGATATCAAATGTTTTAATTGTTCTTAATCAATAAAATTCAGTAGTGTTGTTATAATATAGTAGCAAATTAACTGAAATTAAATTAAAAAGCAATGCTATTTACAATAGGTATAAGAGAAAATACCCAAGCATAAATTTAACCAGAAATGAAATGTCTGCAGTTAAAATAACTATATATTAAAAAAAGAAATTAAAAATGGCACAAAACAGAGGGAAGACATCTCTTGTTTATGGATTAGAAGAATCAATGGTGTTAAAATCTTCATACTACCCCAAGTAATTTACAGATTCAGTGCAATTCCCACCAAAATACAAATGGAATTCTTCAGAGAACTAGACAAAAACAGTTCTAGGGGATCACTGGTTTCAGTTTCTGGGTCCCCCTGCATTCTCCAATATGCAGTCTTTCTCTTCTCTTTTCTCCAACTAAATTCTCTACCAATAAAATCTTTCTGACCTCTAAAAAAAAAAACAGTTCTAAAATACATATAAAACCACAATAAAAACCCAAACAGTCAAAGCCATTTAGAATCAAAAGAACATGGTGGAAGGAATTATATTGATAACCTTTAAAATCCACTAAAAAAGTGCCTAACATCACTAATCATCATGGAAATGCAAATCAAAACCACAATACTCTGTAACCTCCCTCCAGTAAGAATATATTATTAAAATCACCAACGATAATAAGTGCTTATAAGATGCACATTGTCAATGGAAAGGTAAATTAATTGTGCTACTATTGAAATCCCTCAAAGGACAAAGTATAAAACTATCACCTACTTAAGCAATCCCACTAGTGTCCATATACGCAAAGGAAATGAAGTCAGGATGTCAAAGAGGCATCCACACTTTCAGATTCATTGCGGCAGTATTTGAAATACTCAAGGAGGGCACTGCGCATGCGCGCCGATATGCCCGCTAAGGAGCGGCGCTGGCGACGTCGGGCGGGCTGCTCGTGATGTCGTGAGGAGCGCTTTAAAGTGCGGACCGGGCGGGCGACCGAAGGTCTGGCCGGGAGTCGGCCGATACTCTGCAGCAGCCCTCCGCGGTATGAGGCGCTGCCAGCGCTCCTGCCCTCCCCCCCGGGACGTGGAGAAGGTGGAGGAGGAGGAAGTCCCGTTGACGCCACCATTGCATGACCCGCCGCCCCTGAAGCCCGACCTCTCCTCAGACCCCTCAACGTCTCTCGCCGGGTTCTCGGGCCACGCATGGGGGCCCGGCACTGAGGACCCCCTCCCCTCCGGGGGCCCCGGGCCCGTCCCCCGAGAGCCATGCTCGCCCGCCCTGGAGGACCCTAGAGCAACGTCGCGGGGGCCATGGCGGCCGCCAGCGGCTACACTGACCTGCGTGAGAAGCTCAAGTCCATGACGTCCCGGGACAACTCTAAGGCTGGCAGTCGGGAGGCTGCGGCCGCCGAGCCTTACCTGGTGTCCGGGACCAAGCACAAGTACCAAGAGGATTCGGACCAGAGCGCAGCGACTACAAGGAGCAGCAGCTGCAGAAGGACAAGGAGGCGCGCAGGGTGAAGAGCGGCATCCGCCAGATGCGCCTCTTCAGCCAGGACGAGTACGCCAAGATCGAGGCCCGCATGGACGAGGTGGTGTCCCTCGCCGAGATGGGCCTGTACAACGAGCACACGGTGGGCCGGGCCCCGCTGCGCAACAAGAATTTCTTCGGCGAAGGCTACACGTACGGTTCCCAGCTGCAGAAGCGCAGGCCGGGCCAGGAGCGCCTCTACCCGCCGGGCTACGTGGACGAGATCCCCGAGTGGGTGCACCAGCTTGTGATCCAGAAGCTGGTGGAGCACCGCGTCATCCCCGAGGGCTTCGTAAACAGCGCCGTCATCAACGACTACCAGCCCGGCGGCTGCATCGTGTCGCACGTGGACCCCATCCACATCTTTGAGCGCCCGATTGTGTCCGTGTCCTTCTTTAGCGACTCGGCGCTGTGCTTTGGCTGCAAGTTCCAGTTCAAGCCGATCCGGGTATCAGAACCTGTGCTTTCCCTGCTGGTGCGCAGGGGGAGTGTGACTGTGCTCAGTGGATATGCTGCTGACGAAATCACTCACTGCATAAGGCCTCAGGACATCAAGGAACGCCGAGCAGTCATCAGCCTCAGGAAGTCAAGAGTAGATGCACCCCGGTTGGAAACAAAGTCCTTGAGCAGCTCCATATTGCCACCCAGCTATGCTTCAGATAGCCTGTCAGGAAACAACAGGGACCCCGCTCTGAAATCCAAGCGCAAGGCAGACCCTGATGCTGCACACAGGCCCCGGATCCTGGAGATGGACAAGGAAGAGAACCGGTGCTCAATGCTGCTGCCCACACACCGGCGGAGGGGTAGCTTCAGCTCTGAGAACTACTGGTGGAAGTCCTAGGAGTCATCGGAGGAGTGCTCAGAGGCAACAGGCAGCCCTGCCGGCAAGGTGAAGATGCGGAGGCACTGAGGCCTGCCCTCACCCTCCGGGAACTCTGGCTAATCCTCACGTAGCTGCCCCTCCTTTTGTTTTGTTTTGAGGGTTTTTGTTTTGTTTTGATCATATATATATATATATATATATATATATATATATATATATATATATTTTTTTTTATTTACCCCCCTGGTTTGTTGCCCATTAAGGCTGAAGAACAGAATTTGCCAAGACCTGGGTTCTTGTGTTTTTGGCTTTCCTCCTGGATGGAAAGGCTGTTGGAGTAGCCAGTAGAGGTGTGGGGGGCAGCTATCTTCAAGTAGAGCTGTGTCCGACTGGATTTATTTAAAAGCAGAAAAATGTTTGGTTAAGGAATTCTTGTTTTTGCTTTAAATGTAAATCTTCGCAGTGTTCTAAACAAAGTTCAGTCTCCTGCCCGCCCCTTTCCTCCACTGATGTTCACGCTCTGTTGATGTTTATTGGAGCATTGTGGGCTTTGCCTGGGGCTGGCTGCCCTCACTTTTCACCTCTGCTCACCAGGTTCTGGAAGCTCATGCAAAAACCCTCTTCCTTCCTCTGCTGTTCAGATTGGCTCTGTGGGGCTTAGGCAGTGCCAGTCCCTGCGACCCCAAAGCAATTGATGAGCCCCCTAGGCTTCCTTCACACCCTCTGGCCTGCTCTGCCCACCATTCCTTGTGGGCTGCCAAGGGGCTAGCACAGTGCTCCTGACCTCTCTTGCCAAGAGCATGCCTCTTTGCTGGGTTGCTCCTTTCAGGCATATGTGTGTGATTGTACGGAAGTTAGACTTGCCATGTGGGGTCAGTTTTAGGAATTGTTTCTAGCTAGGACTGGTGTCCTTCCAAGTCTAGCATTTGGGGTATGGGAAATCATTGTGTGTGGTAGGGTTTTTGTTTTCTTTTGTTTTAAGGGTTTTGGGGGGTGTTCTCCTCTTTGGTCTCTTGGCTTTTTCTTTTTCCTTTCTTTTCCATTGGCCAGCTTAGGCCTCTTCCTCATGTCATCCCTCTAGAAAGGTGCCCACTCTTCTGTCCTCTTGCAGCATGCATCCAGGGCCAGAGCTCAGACCTGCAGATGGGTTGGTGCCTTCTCTGCCTCAGGGGCGTGGGAACTGGGAAAGGGGCTTCTAAAAATAATAAAATAAAATAAAATAAAAAGGTGAAGTCTTTGGCAGTTTCTACCCACTAAGATCCTGGAAAGCTGCAAGGTTTTGCTGATCTAGATTCATTACAAATGTCTTCTTGCTAACCAACCAGGATCTGGGCCTGCCAAAAGCAGAGGCCCTCCCGGAAACCAGGCCACCACCACTCCACGGGGCTTTGTGTATAGAGGCCTGGACCTGAGGCCTCAGAGGCTGCAGAAATCTGGGGCAGCCAACATCAAGAAGCCCCTTTCAGGGGCCAGAACTCCTCTGCCAGGGTGGATTCCTCAAGCCAGAACTGCATAACTAAAGCAGTTGCAGTTTTTTTTACAACTTTTTCTTTTCCCAAAAAATGATTTGTAGTTGTGTGTGCAGCACTTTGCCCTGATATGTGTGCTCTACAATAAAAACCAAATCTAATATATTTTGAAAAAAAAAGAAATACTCAAGGAATGGAAACAACCAAATTGTTCACTACAAAATGTGGTACATATATAAAATAAATACTATTCAACCATAAAAAGAGTGGAATCATCATTTTGACAACATGGATGGAAGTAGAAGTCATTATACTACATGAAATAAATCAGACACATAATGTCAAGTTCCATATGATCTCATTTATATTAGAATCTTTAAAAGGTTATCTAATATTTGTTGAAAGTGGAATGATTATTACTGGATTTTGGGGACATTGAAGGATATGGGAAAAGTTTGATCAATGTGTGCTGGCTAACAATTAGAAGCTAGAAATTCTGGGGTACTAGTGTATACTGTGCTGATGTATGTATTATGGCTTTACATTCCAAAAATGTAGATGAAAGATTTTGAAAATGTTCACCAAGAAATGACAAGTAAGGACATCAATACATTTAACCTGGTTTAATATTCCTAAATGTGTACATATATCAAAATTAATGTGTATAAGTTTATATATTTGGTGGCAGTAAAACCAAAAAATTCACAAAGGTACCATGATTTTACTTCAAAGTCAGTTAATGTGATAAAATGTATATTTGGAACTATTGTGGTAGGATTGCAAATAGTGTTTATGAAACTCTAAGCAAGGAGTAACATCCCTGGCTGTATTTTGGGCAGTCTTCAGTCATCAAATAAAATATATTTGACTCTTTCTTGTAAAATACAGAAAAAGTCTTGGTGCTGAAATCATCCAAATTGATTCGGGAGAAATACTGTAGGTGTGTGCATTTTTATAATGCTAAAGTTTGCATATTTTTCCTGAAAAGGCCCATGTATTAAACTGTTTTGTGTTTTTAACCTTAGTTTTATTTTATTTTTGAATTAGCATAGATAAATAAGAGGTTTCATTGTGATAATTCCATGCATGCATATAGTGTACTTTGAACAAGTTCACCCCCTCCTTTACGTTCTCATTCTCGGGCTCCCTCCTCTTGCCCTTTTCAGTGTTTGATGGGTTTAAACATACATCTATGTACATATGTGTATATATATGTATATATATATACGTATATATATATATATATATATATATACATATATATATATATATATATATATATATATATATATAAGTATATACAACCTAAATCCTTCTCAACATTCAGTAACCTTTCCTTTCCCTCTCCCCTCTCACATTTACTCTTCTCCAGTCAAACCCCTTCTTCATATCCATTTCCCATAATTACTATTATTATCATCATCACAATTTTAGGTCTATGCTGCATAGGGAGTGATAAGGTGATATTTGGTTTCTTAAACTTTGGTTTATCTCACTCAATATTATGATTTCTGGTTCCATCCATTTTCTGCAAATGAGATAATTTCATTTTTCTGAATATTATTCAGCCATAATAGTATATTTTACTACACATACACAGGATATTTTCTATATCCATTAATAGTTGTTTTGTGTCTAGGCTGATCCCACAGTGTCTCCCTTGTGTATTTATATACACTGCTTCAGATATATGCCCAAGAGTGGTAGGGCACTGTCATAAAATAGGTTTATTTTGAGTGCTTTAACAAAGCTCCAGATTGGTTTTCATGGTGGTTATAATGGTTTACATTCACTCCAATAGTGTATGAGGGTTCCTATCCTTTTCCCTGTATATTTCCCAGTATTTGTTGCTACTTGTATTATTAATAATTGCCAGATTGCCCAGGGTGAGAGAAAATCATTGTGTACTTTTGATTTATATTTTCTTAATAGTTAAAGATGTTTAATATTACTTATGTATTTATCAGCAATTTTAATTTCTGAGAACTCTGTTCAATTCATTTGCCCATTTGTTTGCTTTTGGTGATTCACTTTTTGAGATTCTTTGTATATTCTAAATAATAAAACTTTATTCACAGACTATCTGGCTAAGATTTTCTCCCCATTCTGAGCATTATTTCTTGGTTCCAATAACTGTTTTGATGAGCAGAAATTTTTTAGTTTGATGCAATTCCATTTATCAATTCCCATTCTTACTTCCCATGCAATTGGAGTCCTATTCCAAAAATAATTACTTACGCCTCCATCTTCCACAATTTTTCCTATTTTTTCCAGTAGTAGTTTCAAAATTTCATGTCCTTCCATTAAGATCTTTGATCCATTTAGAATTGATTTCTGTTCAGGGTGAAAGGTAGGGATCTAGTTTCAGTGTTCTGTACGTAGACAACCAGTTTTCCTATTACCATTTGCTGAAGAGACTCTTTTCTCCAGTGTAAGATTTTTCTCCTTTGTCAAACATCAGAAGAGTGTACTTGTGTGGGATTTTTTTCTGGGTCTTCTATTCTGTTTCACTGACCTTCATGTCTGTGTTTGTGCTTGTACCAGTCTGTACTTGTTACTATTATTCTGTAGTGTAATTTGAAGTCTGGTATCGTGATATCTCCAGAGTTGCTCTTTTTTTCTCAAGGATATAAATTGTGGTATTTAGTATCTTTTATGTTTCCATGTGAATCATAGTATTGATTTTTCAATTTTTGTGAGGATTAACATTGGAATTTTGTGGACATTTCTTTTAATCTGTAGATTTCTTCTGGTTCACCATGCTGTGGTGCTGTTCAAATGTGGTATAATCTATAAGAGGTTAAGTACATTGGAAGGAAGTAGGTCAACGGGATATGGTCTTGAAAGAGATACTGGAACATCCAGCTCTCCTCTTTCCCTCTTTTCTCTTTCTGTCTGTCAAGAGATGAACGGGCCTCCTCTGACACACACTATTTCCATGAAATGCTGTGTTGTCACATGTCCAAAGCAACAGATCAAGTGACTCTGAAATGAAACTGCTGAAACTATGAGATGAAATAAACCTTTCCTTGTTTTGATTTGTCTCAGGTATTTTGTACAGAAATTAACAAAATATCTTACCTAATATTTACTAATATGTAATTTATACACACATACACACATATATACATATATATACCACATAATTCACAATTAAAAATTATACATAGTTCCAGATAACATTAGTTTATTTGGATGTTTCTGTTTGCAACTTAAAAGGCACTAATTAGAAAAGTGTCACGTGTTGTGGTTATGTAAACAAGGTCTGTGAAATGGAGCTGACCAGAAAAAAATGGAGAGAACTGAGTGATGTAGACATGGCCTCAGAGGTCTAGAAGTCAGACTTCCCAAACTATTTGTTTCTACGGAGTTGGTTTTTAGGGATGTGCACATTGGGTATCAGAATGATAGCAATGAAGATCTCTGGATATAGAACCCCAAGGGATACTGAGACTACAAGTGTCACCTGGGACAATCTTATTCAATAACCCTGCACCAGTCAGAGAAAAACACTTGAACCTCCTCTCCCAAGATGGTCCTTCCTGATCAGTCAATGACTCAGTTAATCTGTCTGCAATTCCTGAAGACACATCTTCCATCTTGAACGTCAATGTGACATATTGGATATCATTTCCTTTTTTAATGTTGTGGTAGGTGGGGGTACATTGTGGCATTTACAGAAGTTATCACGACATGTCAAAATATCATACTTGAATTCATGCCCCCCATTTATTTGAGATCTGTGTTTTTAATATATGAATTCATGGCTATAAAATTTTCCCTAGAACTGCTTTTGCAATGTCCTATAGGTTCTGATAGGCTGTGCTTCCATTCTCATTAAATTGCAGGAACTTGATCCATTCGTCAGTAGTGGGGCATCTTGGTTGTTTCCATAACTTGGCTCTTGTGAATAGCACTGCAATAAAATGGGTGTGCAGGTGCCTTTAGAGTAAGCTGTGTTGCATTCCTTTGGGTATATCACCAGGAATGGGATTACTGGATCATATGGCTGATCTATGTTTAGACTTTTAACAAGCCTCCAAATTTTTTTCCAGAGTGGTTTCACCAGCTTGCATTCCCACCAGCAGTGTACAAGCGTTCCTTTTTTCCCACATCCTCACCAACACTTGTTGGTGGTGGTGTTTTTGATGATGGCTATTCTACCAGGGGTGAGGTGTAATCTTAGTGTGGTTTTGATTTTCATTTCCTTTATGGCTAGAGATGGTAAGCATTTTTTCATGTAGTTTTTGGCCGTTTGAATTTCTTCTTTTGAGAAAGTTCTGTTTAGTTCAGTTGCCTATTTCTTTATTGGTTCATTGCATTTTCTTAAGTTCCCTATATATTCTGGATGGCTATACCTTTATTTGTTATTTTATTTTTCCCTCTAACTACCTTCAATAGTCTTTCCTTGCTCTCTATGCTGATTGAACTATAATATGCTGTGGAGAGGTTCTATTTTGGTTATGTATGTTTGGTGTCCTGGAGGCTTCCTCTACTGGGTGAACATTATTTTCTTGAGAGTTGGGAAATTTTCTGCTATTATTTTGTTGAACATGTTACATATACCTTTGGCTTGAACCTCTTCTCCTTCGTCAATGCACATGGTTCTCAGGTTTGGTCCTTTGACAGAACCACAGAGTTTTTCTTAGTCCTTTCTCAGCTCTTTAGTATTTTTGTCTAAGAATTTTTCTACTTTTTCTTTAATAACTATTTTGTCTTCAAATCCTGTAATTCTGTCTTCAACTTGTTCCAGTCTACTGTAGTGGCTTTCAATTGTATTTTTAATTGACTTAATGGATTTTTTATTTCCAGGATTTCTGTTTAATTCTCTTTTTTTGAAACTTTCCATATTATTATTAAATTCCTTTTTCATATCCTGTGGTGTCTTATTTCATTTATCTCTTTTTTAAAATAATTTTCTTATGTTCATTTTAGAATTTTTAAAATTATCTTGGAGTTCCTTTAGTTGTTTCTATGTCTTATTGAGATTTTTTTATCCATGTTCTCCTGGGATTCATTGAGTTGTTTTCTATGTTCCCTTTAAGTTCCAGTTCAAGTTCATTGAACAACCTTATCATCACTCTCCTGATGTCAGCAACTGGGGATTTACCCTCTTCCACCAAATGCTCTATTATGTTATTGTTAGTCTTTTGCAGAGTCTTATTGCCCTGACTTCTTTTTCTCCCTATGTTTTTGTTTTGTATATTTCCCCTGTGTTGTTGATTAGTTTTGTGGGGTTTTAATCACCTGTTGTCTTTCCCTTGACTTAATTTCTATGCTCTGACTAGTTCTGTTGTTAGCGAGGTTATAGTAATATTTCAGTTACCTAACATAGATGTATAATTTTGCAATAACAAATCCACAGATTATGCCAAACCAGTTATTTATATAATATATAAGGAATCCTTGGTGATATTACTTATAAACAGTGTGTACTGGGAAAATAACAGATGTTTTCAAAGAGATAGCTACTTACATTATAAAAGAGATGGCTCTAGAAGAGGGTGTAGGGATGGGGACGGGACAAGGAGGAGAAGAAATATGAGGTGTGGTGTCTACAGGGTAATAAGGTGGAAATGTGTGTAAAAGAGTGGTTCGGTTGTTGGGGGAGGATGCTATTGTTAGTTATTGCAGATGGACAGGAAGGATCCACATAATGTGTAAAGCTGGTATAATAGACTATTCGATGAGTGGTTAATGTGGAGGGGAAATAGGGGGAAATGAAGGAGCAGTTGAGGAAAATAAGGGGAAGAAAGGAAATGAGAAAGGAAGAAAAATTGGGTGTAAGAGAAAGGAAAGTGGAACAAGACAGGGCTAAGCAAATTGAAATTTGAACATATTGGAAGAGGGAGATAAGTAACAACAAACTTTAAAAATTTAAATGTTGAAATAATAAAAACAGTAAACAAAAGTATATATTTATTATCCAAATTTCTTCCTTGTTATGGAGAGGAATGGGTTTTTCCGCAATTAATTGAGATTTCTGGCTCTTTCCTCTGATTTCTAATCTAGGTGCCAACACTTTTTTATATGGGCTTCCCCTTAATTTTTGTAGGCTGGGTTTTGTGGCAATGTAGGTTGCCCCTCCCAATCAGACAGCTTTAGGTGGGATCTGCTCATGTTGTTTGAGCCCCAGCTCTTCTTAGTGGGAAGGGCTGTCTACTGTAGGCAGAATCTTCAAATTGGTGCCGTTAGGAGCCAATATGGAAGCAGTCACCTGCTCCTACTGCCTATGAGGTCAAGCCTAGGAGCTAGAATTGACCTTTTTGTTTGACTGCTTTTCTGTTGGAAATATGTCAGTTTCAGCTCACTACCAGTTTCTCTAAGGTCATCTAAGACCACCTTAGGGAAGAAACAGGGTGGCCTCAGACTGGCTGGGCCAACCTGACCCCACACAGTCTGAGTCAGCTTGGTGTTCCTTCCCACCCCCCACCAGGTGGAGGTGAAATTTTACCTGCATTTAACTGGCCACCAGTTTTGTTCAAGAGGGGTGCAGTCTGCCCACAACCTGTGCTGGACTATGTGGGTTCCTCCAGAGAAGATGATGTATTGTTCTTACCTGGCAGTTTTACTTGGTAGAATCTGGTCAGCTCCAGGATGGTGCAAGTAGGCAGCCATCAGAGATTCCATGTCCAGGGATTTTGGCAGGTGCAGGATATCCTAGATGCTTGCAGAACTTGTTCTGTAGTTCTCTGCATTGCATTTTTGTTCTTCCAAGGAAGGAGAAAAGAAACCAAAAAAGTAGAGAGAAAAACGCATGTGGGCCGTCCACAGCTTGTCTGCAGTATCTGGGCTTTAGTGGCAGTTATGTAGTATAAAATGCTAATTTAAGAATCAGTCTGTGTACAATATGTGCACCCTATGGATTGTCAGTATCATAGATGGCAAGGAAGCCATGCTACTGGATCTTGCTACCACAAACGTGATGTATGCTTCTGGAATGGTGAGAGCCCAGGGTTCCAGGGTCTCCAGATATTCATCCTCTTGGTTTCCTGACATCATTACTCTTAAATCCAACCAGGTAACTGAAGTCTCTTAGTTAATGATTGGGAAGTGAGGTCAGATGTAGTTGATGAATCTAACTCACTTAATGTCAAATTCATTTAAGCTCTTATGTGTTTCATTATATATATCCATGCCAAGTAAACATTGTTATCACTGATATTTCTTTTCTTGTTGTATTTGACCATGATTTCCAGAGGCATAATCAGTGCCCAAATATTTCCTTTATATTTGAAGTTTTCATGGTAAGGATCTTCTATGTCTTTCTTCTTTCCTAAATTAACCTGACACATTGCTTCTTTCTAAGAAATGAATAGTGTTATATGCAATATTTCATGACAGAAAAAATTAACCTAAAATAGAATGTGTCAGTATGATAGTCTCATATGGTGAGGACTGCACTGGATGTTTTTCTTATATTCATTTTTCATCAAGAAGCATTGCCAAATTTAATGTGTAGCTTCATTGAAGCTTGCTAAAATAAATTTGTATATACAGCATAATGGATTGATGTATGTAATCATTCCAAAGTGACCACATTTGATGTTCATGAACACATTCATCACACAGTTCACACTGCAAAAACAATATATCTAGTCTCACACAGTTAGTGACTTCACCTTCTCAAACTTGTACATGAATCTGAGTGACATTCCTGGTATGTAAGTCCACATTACCTGGAATGCTAAATGTGGTCATGGACCCTGTGTCTTGCCATGAAAACAGAAATCACTGATACTAGTAGGACTCTGATTGTATTATAAGTGTTTTGAAGTGTGTGTTTCCTTGTAATTTATTTTTTGTGAACATCAGGAAATCATTTTTCACTTGTTTCTTAGATGTCTATGCATTTCATTTTGTCTATCAATTAAGTGATTTTTTAAATCATACTCACCAACCAAATAATGGGAATAACTCCTTTAGGATAAGACAGAGAATCCTAAAGACACAATATCTGGTATGTATGTAATTCAGAATTTGACAGTATTTTGTATTATTCCATTTAATCTCCTTTCTTCCCTTTTCAATTATATTTTTAATAGGTTGTGTAGAGTTTGAAATGTACATTTATAATTAACCTAAGCTATTGACAATAATTTATAACTAATCCATTGCTAGAGTCAGCACCTTCAATTTTGAATTTTTTATTAGCATTCATAAAGAGTTTACAATGTTTTCACTGTGATGATTTCATAGTGTATACTTTGAACAAGTTCATTCATTTTATTATCATGTAATTCTCTCTCTTCTCCATACCATTTTCAATAGTGTTTTCTGGGTTCAATTATGGATTTTTGAACTGATCTCTCCATACAGTCCCCAATTTGCACTCATTAGACAAAAAAATCTTGCAATCAGGGTTGTGCAGCTTTTTTTAAAATTAAATTTTGGAGTGCTTCAGTTGCATTTTCCTGGGGTATCATGTGAGTTTCAAATATAAAAACAACATTTTCTAATCTTTGCTCACCTGCTAAAAATAACATTATGGGAAGAGATGGAAATATGTTTTAAGGAAGGGTAAGACTAGAGACTGTGGTCTGAAAGGAAACATTGAAAATGCAAATAAGCTATGAGGTATGAATGATAATTTAGGCATACTTGTTCTGTATTATCAGCATATCTGCGCTGAAACCCAGTTTCTGCCAGGTATTCATGGTGGATCTAACATCCATGCTATAACTACAGCTTACCTTTGGTTCCTCTTGAGCAAGTGGGGTGACAGTAAAACTTATCATAGCTGAAATTTGAAAAGATCTTCAGGTGATTATGAGGCAAACTGAAATTACATAACTGTCATATCACAACTCAGATTTTAAGATATCATTGCTGTCTTTTTAAAATAGCATGGAATACTTCCAATTGCAAATAATACTTTACACCCAGAACTTGTTCTCAGCATTTACAACAATGAATGACACTGAGTTGGCATTCAATGAATATTTATTTCAAATTTTCTTTGGCCATTAGTCAGTAGATGGGCACCTATGCTGATTCCATGAGTTGCCTACCACAATAGGCAACTATAGTGCTGTCCTAAAAAATGGGTGTTTCCAGGATCTTAATTGGAGGCTGACCTCTATTCACTCAGATAAGTGTTCAAGACTCAAAGAGCAGAATCATATGGTAATTCAGCTTTTAGATTTATTGAGGAACCGACATATTGACTTCCATAGTGGCTGTACTAATTTACATTCCCACCAACAGTGTGTAAGTGTGTTCCATTTCCCCTGAATACTTTCCAGCATTTGTTGGTTGACTGTATTTCTGACTGGGGTAAGAAAGAAGCCCAATGTCATTTTGCTTGGCATTTCCTTTGTTATTAAGGATGTTGAACATTTCTTCATGTGTTTAGTAGCCATTTATATTTTATCTTTAGAGAACTATCTGTTTAATCCACTTGTTTATTCATTCACTGAAATGTTTGTTCTTTTTGGTTTAATATTGTGTGTTTCTTGTACCTACTGGATATTGATCTTCAGTCAGATGAGTAGCTGACAAAGATTTTCTCCAATTCTGTAGGCTGTTTCTTGATTCTGATAATTCTTTCCTTTTCTATCATTTTTATTTTTACTTATTTCATCTTTATTAATATTTATTCATTGTAGGGGAGGCATTTGTTGTGAAATATATGAATAGCCTTACAGTGTACATTAGTTAGATTGCCTTCTACATCTTCCCCACAACCACCCCCTCCGAGTCTCACTTAAAGCAATTACAAGAGGTTTCTTCACTCTATTTCCTCTATATGTATGAAGCCATTGATTATATTCCTTCATGTTCATCTCCACTAGTCATCCTCACCCTTCCCACAAGCACACCCCCACACAATGCACCTATTTTACAGTCCTGTCTTTCATTATTAATTCCAAAGTCAATATACAAACATATTTCTCAATGCGTCTCAGCTGTGAATATGCTTTACTTTAGTAAGTTCAAACCCCACTATTACTCTCCCTTACCCCTTCCCTCCTACACTCCATTACTTGGCTGTTTCAGTACATATCAATAGGGCTTCAACCTGCCCAGACATGAAATATTTTAATATTGTTGACTCTCTGTTATTCTCTTTTCCTTTCCTCCTTCCCTGAGCTCCATTGTAGTTCTATTATGGTCAACATATTCTACCTGTAGATACACATATGATCTTGTTTATTTCTGTGGATCTATCTTCCACATATCAGAGATAAAATGCAACCTTTGTCTTTCTGAACCTGGCTAACTTCACTTAATATAATGTCTTCTGATTCCATCCATTTACTTTCAAAACATGTAGTTTCATTCTTGTCTATGGCTGAATAAGACTCCATTGTTCTTGGATCTTATTTGTTGGGACAGTATTTTACTGCTTCAATCTCATGGCTAGTTATAGATCTATTTAGGTGGTGAATATCTTCTTGATTGAATTTCGATTGGTTAAATGCAAGTAGAAATTTATCCATTTCTTCTAGATTTTACAATGTACTTGAATGTGTTTCAAATATTCCCTAAAAATACCTGGATTTCAAAAGTATTTGTAGTTATGTATCCTTTTCCATTTTTTATTTTATTAATTTGGGTCTTTTCCCTTGTCAGGTTGGCTAAGGGTTTATCGATGTTATTAATCTCTTCAAAGGTCCAATTTTTCCTTTTGTTAACATTTTGTTTAAGAGTTTTGGTGTTGATCTCATTGATCTTAGCCCTGATCATTATTATTTCTTTCCTTCTACTCAATTTGGGTTTGGTTTGTTCTTGTTTTTGTACATGCTTAAGGGGTATCATTAGACTGCTTATTTGAGATGCTTCTGTTTTTTTAAGGTAGGCCTGCACAGCAATAATTCTTCCCATTAGCAGTGCCTTTGCTGTGTTCAACAGTTTCGGTCAGGTTGCATTTTCATTTTCATTAGAGTCTATGAACTGTTTTATTTCTTCCCTTATTTCTTCAATTCAGGAGTATGTTGTTCAGTATCCATGCGTTTGAATATTTTCTCCTGTTTATTTTGTTATTTAGTTCTAGTTTTATTCTATTGTGATCTGATATAATACAATGAGTTATTTCAATTTTCTTAAATTTGTTAAGGCCTGCTTCATGAACTATAATATGATCTATTTTGTAAATGGCCCATGAGCTCCTGAAAAGAATATTTTTTTCGTGGTGGCTGGATAAAATACTCTGTACTTTTCTGTCCATTTGTTCTATTCTGTCTATTAGTTCAGAAGTTTCCTTGTTGATTTTTTTGCCTAGATGACCTATCTATTGGTGACAGTGCAGTATTCAGAACTCCGACAATCACTATGTTGGGGTCTATCTCTTCTTTTAAGTCAACTCCTATTTTTTAATGTAATTGGGTGCACTGATTTTGGCACATATATGGTAAGAACTATTATTTACTCTAGATAAATTGCTTCTTTAACTAATATGAAGTGGCCTTCATTGTCTCTTCTGAATATTTTTCATCCGAAGTCTACTTTATCAGCAGTTAGTACAGCTACTCCTGCTTGTTTGGGGGGGTCCATTTGCTTGTAAAAACACTGTCACCCTTTCACTCTTAGGCCGTGTTTCTTTTCTCAGTGAGATATGTTTCTTGTAAGCAACATATAGTTGAGTTTTTTTTTTAAATCTAGTTTGCTGTCCAGTACCTTTGGATTGGGATATTAAGGGCCATTAATGCTCAGTGTCAGTATTGAGTGCTATGTGGTGTTTGGAGTTATTTTTATTACTCTGTTGTTTACTTTCCACCTATTCCTTATTGCTAGTTTGCTTGGTCAAAATGGTTTTCTTGCATTTTCATGGCTGATTCTAATTTCCTGTTCTCTGTGTAAGGATTCTTTAATTATTGGAATCATACAGAGAACATATTTGTCATCAGTTAAATGGTGGCACTCAAAGTGATATTTACATGTTCCACTTTCCCCTCTTGTGAATATGAACACACTTGATGTAAGTGAATGTCACATATCAATAAAAGGATTTTTTTTCAGATAATATTATGTCTGGATACTCAGTGAATCATAAGCATAGTTTTATGTTTTCTATGGAATAGAAAGAAGCATCAACAGATATGGAATTAATTCAACCAGTTTTTGATAGCCCCAATTGTTTAATTTTGTTTTAAAAACATATTTTAGGACTCTATGGTACTTTTACTATCTCATTGTATATGGCTGGATACATATGAATATACTAGTTTTTATCAGTACTGGCCTTTGAAATCATGGCTGTTTGCTTATTAGGCAGGTGCTCTTTCACTTGAGCCATGCCCCCCACCCATGAATTTTTAACATTCATAAAGTATCAAGGCAGTAAATGATTTCTTTGTCTTGGTTGTAATTTTCATCATTGCACTTTGAAGACTCCATGTTGTTGGGGGGTTTAGAAATTATTCATTTAATTCCAGGGTCTTTCTAATATTGATGACATTTGTGTAATCATTTTTCTGTTACAGCCCATAAAGCTAATTGAATATTCTCTTTCATGTCACTTGACAATCTTTAAGCTAGTTTTACCTAGTGGTGAAATTACTGGTTGAAGAATATAATTTTTTCTACTTTGTGTAGCTCCAGTAAGATTTCCAACATGATTGAGGTAATTTACCTCCTTATTTGTTAATTCTGATGTTCAGTCATCACAAAAGTTATTCTTTTACTCATGTAGTCTAGTCAGTATGAAATAATGCTTCCTTAATTTCTATCTCTTTTTTTATGAGATAGAGTGCCTTTTCAAGTATTATATGCATCACTTCTTTCCTTTTGGAAAATATGTGCTTCAGAAATTTCCAGGGATGTGTTTGTATTTTTGTTAATTTATAAAAGTTCTTTATTGAACTAGAAATTCAAACATTTTTAGTTATTTGTAGTGATTATTATTTTTGTGCTTGGCCTATTGTTCATTAGCTTTATAGTGTTCAGTGAATGTAACAAACACTCACTTTTAATATGGCTTCATAGCTCAATATTTTTATGTAGGGGCTCTCAATAAATTCTTGATAATGAAAGCTGTACTTTTAGAGTTTATCCCATTAGTTAAATTCCTGATGTATACCGAATGTATTTTCAACTTTGGAATAAATCAAAACCCCCCATTTGCTTATTCTGCAGTTCTCTAATAAATAAACTATTCACTTATGTGCTGGTGTTTTCCTGAACTCAGTTTTCTGAACAATAATATTGTTACAGCTCCCCCTGTACTAATATCTTATTTCTTCTTTATTACACCACAACAGACCTTTAAAGCTAAGTTACTTGTGGTGACTATTCCTAATGTTTTTTATTATAGTCACAGTTGTCTTATAAGTATACAGATTTTGATTAAATTCCAAATTCCTCCAACAGTATTTATAAGAAAGAACCATAATTTAAATTGGTGACCTGCAGTTTTCAGAAAAAATGTGAATGCTACTATTATGAAATTAAGAAATGTTCATGGTGAATGAAATAAACGCTCCAAGCGCGAGTTTACAGCACAGGACTCAGCCCTCGGGGAGCTCTTTTCCTGCAGTTGCTTCCACTCTTAAATCCCCACCTCGCAGAGTTGAGGAGTTGGCGACATGAATTTCCAGTCTCTAGGAGATCGCCAGGACGCGAGCAGCAATGGGAACCCGCGCATCCCGCACCTCTCCTCGGCCGGGCAGCATCTGTACAGCCCCGCACCGCCTCTCTCCCATCCTGGAGTCGCCGAGTACCAACCACCACCCTATTTTCCACCGCCTACCAGCAGCTGGCTTATTCGCAGTCGGCGGAGCCCTACTCGCACCTGCGAGAAGCTTAAGCCGCCGCCATCAACCCTCTGCACCAGCCGGCGCCCACTGGCAGCCAGCAGCAGGCCTGGCCCGGCCGCCAGAGCCAGGAGGGGACCGGCCTGCCCTCACACCACGGGCACCCGGCCGGCCTGCTGCCGCACCTCTCCGGGCTGGAGCGGGGCGCCGTGAGCTGGCACAGGGATGCCTACTGCCGCTCCGATCTGCTGCTGCCCCATGCGCACGCCCTGGACGCCGCGGGCCTGGCTGAGAACCTGGGGCTGCACGACATTGGGCACCAGATGGAGGAGGTGCAGAATGTCGACGAGCAGCACCTGCTTCTGCACGATCAGACTGTCAATCGCAAAAGTCCCGTTTCCATGACCAAGATCCCCCTGAGCCTTCCATGTCAAAAGGAGCTGGTGGGAGCTGTAATGAATCCCAGCGAGGTCTTCTGCTCCTTCTCTGGAAGACCGTCCCTTCGTAGCTCCACGTCTTAATATAAAGTGACGGTGGCTGCAGTGCAGAGGCGACTGTCACCACCTGAATGCTTAAATGCTTCCTTACTGGGAGGTGTTCTCAGAAGAGTCAAATCCAAAAATGTGACTCAGATCAACAGTAACTTATTTTTTGCAGTGTTAAGATATGGCTAGTTTTTATGTCCACTAAATATTTATCTTAAAAATTAGTATTTATCTAGCTTCTCCAGAGATCACATCCTTCAGTGGGAGGCAAAGGTTGTGTGTGCTTAGCAGTTAGTTCACAGGTGCCGTTGACACCTTCTAGTGTCAACCTTCTGGTTTTAGGAAACTTGTAGAAACAAAGCCTGCTGATTTTCATTTTCCTTGTCTTTTTTTTTTAACTTTGAAAGTTTTAATTCTTTAAATGGGAGTCTCTCTGAAATGACATGTTCCTTTAAGGTACTGAAGCCTTCTTTGCATATTTATCTCAAATCTTGATTTTTTGACTAAACTTGAAAAGGGTAGGCAGGAAGCCATTGTTGCTGCCTGTCACTCCCAAGTCCCTGTGGAGGCTCTGTATTTTGAGAAACTGTGTTGAGTGTACAGATCTTATTTATGAATAATTTGATAGGGTCTGTAAATACTGGTGCACTTCTTACAAGTTTTTGGAGACATGGGATTCAGTTTTAAAATTAACTTTTAATGGTGATGGGGTAATCTATAACACCTTTTCAATTTTATTCCTATGTACACAGGGAATTCAGAATTATGAGGACACTTGGCTTTGTTCTTGGTTTGTCAGGTTCTATTTAATTGGAGTTCTGTTCAGAAGGCAATAATTTTGCATCTCATTTCTTTGGGGCTGAACCCTCAGAGGAGTGTGCTGTATAGTTCCTGTGGGTGAAATTCAGATTTCCAATTGAACTCTGTAGCTGGCAAAGATTTTCTCCCATTCTGTAGACTGTCTCTTGAGTGGGGTGACTGTTTCTTTTGCTGTGCAGAATCTCTTTAGTTTGAGGCAGTCACATTTGTTCACTATATGTCTTAGGTGCTAATCATTTTGAGTTCTGTTTAGGAAACTATTCCCTACACCTATTTGTTCCAGTGTATTTCCTACTGCTCCTTGGAGTTGTTTCAAAGTATTATACCTTATATTAAGGTCTTTGATTCACTTTGAGATGATTTTGGCACAGGGTGAAAGACAGGGATATAGTTTCAGTCTTCTGTATGTGGATATCCAGATTTCTCAACAGCATTTGTGGAAGAGGCTGTCCTTTGTCTCTATTGTGTGTTTTGGGCTCCTTTGTTAAAGACCAGTTGGCTATAGGTGCATGGATTTGTGATGATCCAGATCTTCTAATCTGATCCATTGGTCTTCCTGTCTTTTTTTATGCCAATATGATGCTGTTTTATTGTTATGGCTGTGTAGTATAGCTTGAAGGCAGGTATTGTGATGCATCCAGCAATAGACTTTTTGCTCATAATTGCTTTGACTATTTGAGGTCTTTTGTACTTCCATATGTATTTCATAATTTTTTCTCTATTTCTGTGCAGAATGTCATTGGAATTTTGATAGAGACTGTGTTGAACATGTAGATTGCTTTTGGTAGTATGGCCATTTTCACAAAATTGATTATACAGATTCATGAGCATGGAAGGTCTTTCCATCTTCTGTTGTCTTCTTTGATTTCTCTCTTCAGTAGCTTATAGTTTTCATTGAAAAGGTCATTGTTTTCCTGTCTTAAATTTATTCCAAGTTACTTTATTTCTTTAGGCTTTTGTAAATGGGATTGTTTTCCTGATTTCTTTCTCAGTCTGTGTGTTGTTGGTATATAGAAAAGCTATTGATTTCTGTGTATTATTTTGTATCCTGCTAATTTGCCAAAGAGACTATGAATTCTAATAATTTTTGGTAGAGTTTTTGGGGTCTGTAAGGTATAGGAGCATGTCATCTGCAAACAGGTATAGTTTGACTTCTTCCTTCACTATTTGAATCCCTAGTATTTCTTCCTCTTGTATTATTTCTCTGGCTAGGAATTCCAAAACTACATTGAATTGTAGCGGAGCAAGTGGACAGCCCAGTCTTGTTCCTGACTTTAAGAGAAGCACTTTCAGTTGTTCTCCATTTAGTGTGAGGTTGTCATATATATCCTTTTTCTTGTTGAAGAACATTCCTTGTAGTCATAGTTTCTTCAGAGCTTTTATCATGAAAGGGCGTTGAATTTGTCAAAGGCTTTTTCTGTGTCTCCTGAGAGGATCATGTGATTTTTGTCCTTGTGTCTGATTATATTCTGTATTACATTTATGGATTTATGTGTGTTGAACCTTCCTTGCATCCCTGGAATGAAACCTACATGGTCATGGTATATGATCTGTTTGACTTGTTGAATTCTGTTTGCCAGTATTTTATTGAGAATCTTTCATTTCCATTCATTAAAGTTATTAGTCTATAATTGTCTATTCTGGTTGCCTCTTTATTGTGTTTCAGAATGAGTATAGTGTAGAATGAGTTTGGTAGTGTTCCTTCCCTTCCTATTACCTGAAAAAATTTGAGTAGTTTTGGTATTAGTTCTTTAAAGGTTTGGTAAAATTTGGCTGTGAATCCATCAGGTCCTGGGGTCTTCTTTGTGGGCAGACACTTTATTACTGCTTAAGTTTCATTGCATGTAACAGGACTATTTAAGTGGTGAATATATTCTTAATTGAATTTTGGTTAATTATTTGAATCTAGAATTTTATCCATTTCATCTAGATTTTCCAGTTTACATGAATATAAGTTTTCAATGATTCTCTGGATTACATTAGTATTTGTGGTTATGTCCCTTTTTTCATCTCTGATTTTATTAGTCTGTGTGTCTCTTGTGTATTGATTTCAATGTCTAAGAGTAAATATATGACCAAGAGTGGAATAGCAGGGTCATAAGAAAGGCATGGATTTTTTTTTCAGTAACTTCCATACTGATTTCCATAGAGGTTGCAGCAGACTGAATTTCTACCAATAGTGTATGAGAGTTCTTTTTTCTGCATCCTTACCAACATTTGTTGTTTGTTTTCTTGATGATAGCCATTCTGACTGGGGTGGCATGCAATCTTGGTATTTGCATTTTGATTTGCATTTCCCTTATGGGTAAGGATGTTGAACATTTCTTACTGTACTTATTAGACAGTTTTCCTCTGAAAACTATATGCTCATTTTAACACTTAAAAGTTGCATTGTTTGTTTTGGAGTTTAATTTTTGAGGTCTTTTATATTCTAGATATTATATTCTAGATATTAATCTTTATACACTGAGTTATTGGCAAAGATTTTTCTCCCATTCTGGGCAGCCATCCCCTCATTCCAGTAATTGTTCCCTTTGATGTACAGAAAGATTAAATTTGAAGCAATTCTATTTGTCAATCCTTGCTCTTATTTCCCTGGCTATTTGTGTCCTCTTGAAAAAGTCATTTCATATGCCTCTGCCTTTCAGGTTTTTTCAAATATTTTCCTTTACGAGTTTAGTATTTGAGGTCTTCCATTAACACATTGGATTCATTTTGAATTCAGTTTTGCACACAGTGAGATAGAGGGTCACGTTTCATTACTCTACATGCAAATAACCAGTTTTCCCAGCACCATTTTCTAAGGAGAATGCCTTTCTCCAGTGTATGATTTTGACTCTTAGGTCAAAAAAATAAGTAAGTGTAGCTGTGTGGGTTTATTTCTGGGTTTTCTGTCCTGTTCCATTTCATATTCATGGCTATTTTTGTGCCAGTACCTTCCACATTGTCAAAAAGGGTCTTTTAATTATACTATTATGCCATCTGCAAAAAGGGTTAATTTGATTTCTTACTTCCCTCTTTGAATAGTTTTATATTTCTTTCTCTTACCTTATGGATGCAGATAGAAATTACAGTGTTTTATTGAATTAGAGTGGGGCTCATGAGGATGCTTCTCTTATTTCTTCCTTTACAGAGAATTATTTGGTTTTTTCTCATTTTCTATGATGTGTGTTATACACTTGTCACATAGACTTTATTATGGTGAAGTATATTCCTTCTACTCCTAATTTTTTCAGAGCTTATTCCATGAAAGGAATGCTGCATGTCGTCAAAGAATTTTCTGCATTTCGTGTGTTGATTATGTGGGTTTTTTCCACAGCCAGCTCCACACCTGAGCAGTTCAGCCTCCTGTCTTCACCTCTCTGAAGTTGACCATTTCTCCAAACTGTCTTATGCTGACATGCAGATGAGCAAGAGATACCTAAGGGGATTTAGGGAGTTTGCTTGTGATTGAGTCCATGTTGCCTAGAATGGTATGTTTTCCATCCATCACAGCAGTACAGCACGTGGTGGAATCCCCATTCGTGTGTCTTGGTGGGAGGGAGTTTCCCCTTACCATGACAGAAGCTAGAGAAGCCACATATCACTGGTCTCCACACATCTCCTGCTAGGAATCACACAGATATAGGCCAAACCTTGGGAAATAGGGTGCTCCTTCCCTAGGCTTTGTAGAGTAACCAAGAGATACACAAAGAGTTATTTGAAAATGTTCAAGACTCAAGTACTGACTTCTGTTTTCATGGGAATTTTTTTAACCAGACTGATTCTCAGGACTGACCATGGCTATGAGTCTTGCAGCTATTCTTTCTTACCTCCAGAACTTTTATTCTGGCCTGGTTCTCTATTCTTTTTGTGAATCATCAAATTTACTTCAAAAAATTCCTGTTAAAACTACAACACTCTTTTTTGTAGAGACAGGAGTGAGGGTGAGAAATATAAGAAGGGTAACTAAGGCCAGGGAACCCAGTGGTCATGATGAGTGTTTGATGACATATTACTTGGAAAGACAGTTAATTCAACTCCCCAGCAGGGAGTATCTTAGACTATAAAAGTGCTAACATGTGTGGTACAGAGTGTAAGTAACATAGGTAGCAATCCATCAGGAAAATGCTGTAGCATTTTTTAATTCCTACATTCACCATTCACACATACATATATATGGGTATGTGTGTGTAAACACACAGATTTATTTGTATGTTATATATGGTTATAGTGCACATACATATGTGTTATATATAGTGATACATACATAATATTGAAAAGACATTTGCATGGGCCATCAATTTTAAAGAATAGCTAATATTCAGTCCTAAACTCAGAATAAAAATTACAAGTTAATTTATTTGGCATGTTTTCAGGTCAGATTTATGTAACATAATAAAAATAAGCTATGTTTTGATATTTTGTCAACAAAATTTATTATGCTCATCACATTTCATAGAAACCCTTTAGTATCCCAATGATCCAATTCTGATTAACACATTCCCACTTGCAAACATTCTGACATGCAGTTGTAAAGACATTGACCACAAAAACCATTTGTCAAATAAACAGCATCCCAGAATCATTCTGATGTCCCCTCAGCCAGGCTTACTAAGGCTCCCAGACAGATGTGGGGGTGTTCCAACAGACTACCCAAGAGAACAATGGGATCCTGGGGTATAAGCTTTTCTCATTCACACTTCAGTTACTCACTGGCTTGTCACTGCACACAACTTACACCACTGCTCCTAATTTAACAAAGTAAAGCACTGAGGAATTACAGGGTATGGTCTCTGATATATATTAATAAGATGTGGGTGCCTTGAGCTCTAAGCAACTGCACATCTATCTCCTTTCCTTCTTAGAGGGCTAAAATTCATTCCTTTGAGGAGAAACACAGAGGTATTGAGTAACTATGTATTTTCAACACCGCTGCCTGGTTTATGAGCTGCGGCCCACCCTGGGCTACACTCTTTGCAGCAAAGCTTCCAGCATATTTCTAGATTAGATGATTTATGCAACTTCTGAGAGAGTGGCCAAATAAAATGTGGTATTATTTTACACTAATCTAATCCCAAAATTCTTACATAACAATGCCAATTTACCAAAACTAACAAATCAACATTGATTTAATATTACAAACTAAACTAGACACTTGCTTGGGATTCCATCAATTCTCCACTCATCTTCTTTCTGTTATAGGATCCATTTGAGGATATCAGATTGTGTTTAGTCTTCTTGTTTCCTTAGCTTCCATTAATGTGAGAAGTTTCTGTCTTTCTTTGTTTTTTTTTTAATTTTACTGCCTAGACCTTTTCTTAAGAGCTGTTTTTAAAGTATATATCCATCTGTAGAACTTCCATCAATTTTGGATTGTATGTTCTATCCTAGTTAAATTGAGGTTATAATTTTTTGGAAATAGCACCAGAGAGCTGAAGTGCACTTCTCATTTTATCACATCACAGAGTAAGTAATAGCAGCATAATTTACTGAGGATATTAACTTCCATTGCTTAATTAAGGTGATACCTGATGAATTGACCCTCTGTGAAGTTACTGTTTGCCCACCCCCTTCCAAGACCTGTTAGTTAGATTGATTGACTAAGGACTGTTTTATCTACATTGAAGAATTATGACCCACCTCCTGAAGGCAAGAGTGTCTAAGAAACTGTGGACATGAGCTAAAACCACACACTGATTAACAAGTATCTTTGGGGAGATACTTTCAGGTTGCCAATATCCTGTTTCTCCCTCAACTTTCACCCACTGATTTTGGTGACAAATTTTAACATTTATCATCAGGCTTCACTGTTCTGCTCCAATGGTGACTATTTCCCTATTCCTTTTACATACTTTTTTGGAGATTATCCTTCATTTTCATTCATTCATTTAATTATCTACTTGTATCAGTCTGGATTATGAGATCTTTATTACATTCCTTGGTTAGAATCCAAAGACTTTTGTTTTTATTTTGTTTTGCTTTGCTTAAGTTGTTTTCTGCATGACCACTGGAATTCCTTTCAGATGCCCTCCTGCTTTATTTTTCTATACTTCCTGATGTTATGGGGCTACATCTCTCCTTCCCCACCTCTCAAATCAGACACTTCTGCAAGGCTCTTGTCCCACTGTTGAAGTGAGCTGTTTATAAACCAAGATCCTGTGAGATTATTATTACTAGGCTCTCTATTGCTGCTTCTGGACTCTGAGAGAAAATATGTATCTGTTACTTTGTGACTACATATATGATTATATCTGTTTCTATATGCATTTATGAGAATATTAAACTAAATATGATTTCATAGTAACATTTCACTTTAATCCAACAGCAGAGTTCATTACAGCCTTCCCTTAGATTGTAATTTTTTCTCAACTAGCAGGAACATGGCTCCCATTATCTACAATTTATTTCCTCATTTGTTCAACTCTAGTATGAATATGGTTTCCAGACTGTTAAACATGACCTTGTGGAAAACAAATTTGCCAACTAAAGTTAAGCATTTTTGTGCAGTGCTTTTTATGTCTAGCCTTATGTACTGAGACAAGTTTCTCCCTCCTCTTACTTACTCAGTCCTTTCTTCCATGAAATTATGCCATGCATTTATGGTACAAACAGGGTGACACTCTACACTTCATTCTCCATTTTCCCCTAATGCCTGCTGTTATGCTTTTAAATAAGCACAAAATTAATTTCACCTTTTGCTGTATCTTTCTTTTTTTTTCTTTTTTGGGGACACTATTGGGGGTACCCTACTTGCTAGACAAGCACTTTACCATTTGATCCATATGCCAACCATTTTTGCTTGAGATGTGTTTCAAGTAGGATCTCGAGTTTTGCCCTGGTTGGGGAGTGGACCATGATCCTCTTAGTTAGACCACTCATATAGCTAGGATGACAGGTGTGAGCCACAACACCTAGCTCATTTGTTGAGATGGGATCTCATTAATTTTTTGCTTGGGCTGGTCCCAAACAGCAGTCCTCCTGATATCCACCTCCTGAATGTGCTGTATATATCCACGAGTTTAACAAATGCACCATCATCATCCACCATCACAGTCCCTTATAGAACCACCCATCCTTCTAAAAATTCCCTGTGCAACACTTTGTAGTAAGCATCTCATCTCAAACACATCACTGGCTACCACAGATTTGTTTTCCAAACCTGCAGTCTTGCCTTTTCCCAGAATTTCACAGAACGGAAGTCAAACATTGTATATTCTGTGGATTTGTTTCACCAATGTTGTAAATGAATTGATAATTTGTCTCTATTGGTGGATTGGAAGTATTAATTTAATCCATGGTACACATTTTATTTACGAATTAACTTGGTGATGAACACAGAAATCATTCCTAGCTTTTCAGGAGTGATAATAAAACTGCACCACAGCTTTCATGAGAACACAAAACCTTAAATCTCTTGGATACAGATCTGGGATTGCTGTGTCCTAGGTTAAGGTACTTCTTGCTTTATAAGAAACTGACAAGGTGTTTTCCAAAATGGACAAATTCAGATCAGTCAGTCAACATTGCAGGCAATGTTCTGCTGCCCCACATTTCTCTAGCCCTTTTTGAGAACTTGTTTTATTTTGTTTTGTTTATTTGCTTTAGCCACGTTCACAGCAACGCAGTGATAATCTGATGTGTTATGATTTACATTTCTTCAATGACCAAAGACATTGAGCAGATGTTTCATCTGCTTATTCCATCTGTGCATCAACTTCAGGGAAGTATTTGTTCAGCTCTTTGTACTTTTTTAAAAATTGGAATGTGTTTATTCTTATACTGACCTTAAATTTTTCTTTTTTCATTGTAGATCAAACCCGTTATCAGATATAAGATTTGAAAATACTTTCTCTCATTCCATGGTCTGACTTTCTGCTCTCTTAATAGTGTCTGTCAAAGAACAAAAGTATATAATTGATAAAAACAATTTTACCAAGTTATTTTATGGGTCATGCTTTTTGGTGTAACATGCAAAAACTCATCAACACAAGGTCATAGAAGTCTTTCCTGTAATATTTTACATGTTACACTTTACGTTTACGTCTATGCATTGACCTCCATCTATCCCTAAAAAGACTATTGTTTCCTCCAGGAAAAAGTCCTTTAAATCTCTGTCCAAAAGAATTTTGCTCTATTTGAGTGACTTAAAAATGTCAGTTCAGTGAAGATGGCTGATAATGTTGTCCAGGTCATCTGTATCTTTGCTCATTTGCTATCTGCCTGCTCTATCACTTGCTGATGGAGACATGCTCTGACATCCAGCCTCCAATTTTAATTTGCCTCTTTCCTTCACAGCAATCAGTTTTGCTTTATGTAACTTTGAAATTCTATTGTTGCATGCATGCACATTTGGCATTAATGAAGTTTTAAAAACTATTCATCCATTTGTCATGTCCCTTTTCAGAGGTGATAATATTCTTCGTTCTGATGTTCAGGTTTTCTGAAACTCATACAAATCATCTAGCTTATTTTCATCTAAAATGATTTTTAAATATACATTAAACACATAAAAAATATACAAACTAAGGAATACCATGTGAAGTTTTGATACATGTATGCACTGTGCAATGTTTAAATCAGGTCAAACATTTATCATTTCTTTGTGACATTATTGCCTCTCATCACCCCACACTGCAACAGCACCCAAGAACTTCTCACTTCTCTCTAACCATAACCTAGTGCTCATCCACCAGTCATCCCCATCTTTCCTTCCTGGCTCTACTTTGCCCCTAGTAGCCAGGAGGATCCCATGAAAGAGACTCTGAGGCAAGGGACCTGCGGTTAGTGGCCATGCAACAGGCATTCTTCTGTGTATTTTCTGCAGGTATAAATCAGGTAAAAATTATTATTTTAGCAAGATTATAAATCCAGACCCACAGGATTCCACCCTGTGAACATGTCATGTTCAAAGTACACTAAAATGGAAACATGTTTTGCCAGTGAACTGAACAAACAGATATAATGCAAATTTTATCTCACCAAAGCTAACTAAAGCCCTGTATGGGTTCCTTTAAAAATCAAACTGTTAAATCAAGACTATTCCACTCCTGCCCTTTTCCCCATCTGGCTCCTTTGACCATGACTCTGAATGCTTCAAATGTCACCCTTCTCATCAGCACCTCTGTCACAAGCACAGGCACATGAATTCCTCTTTCAATGTCCCTGCTGTGCAGTTGAAATGCTAGGTCTCAGTTTCATTTTATCTTTTCTTCTTTTTTTTGTTGACTTGTTTCCTTGTTCTCTTTTTCTTCCTCTGTAATTCTAAGGTTCATTGCCCTATATCCTCATTATGTGTTACCACAGTCCAGGCAATAGCTGTCTGAGCTAAAGCAAAAGTAAAAATATGGAGAGAAATTCATGATCTATGAGGAAGTTTACTTATACTAATGGTACATAGGCAATTAAAAGAGCTCATGACTGGTGATGGTAAACAGATACAAAAAAAGGTCTGTGAATTAAATGTTGCTGAGATTCACCAGGAAATAAACATGTTTATTGCTTCCCCACCCCCAAAATTAAACTTCAAAGCTAAACTTCAGGCATTATCCAATTAAAGTATTTAAGTGTCATTTTTAAAAATAAGTTTCCAATAGAAATGGAGAATTATTTTTTCTCAAGGTACTGGGATTTGAACTCAGGGCCTTAGAAAGTGCTTAGAACTTGAGCCACATCCCACTCTTTCATGCTTTCAGTGATTTTCAAGATAGAGTCTTTCACTTTTTGCCTGGACTGCCCTTTGCCAGTCTCCTATCTTCTCCTGAGTAGCTAGGATTACAGGCCTATAGCATCAAGCCTGGCCCTTAAATTGAGAATTTTTTAATTCTTATTCTTAAATTAGAGAATTTTTTTAAAAAATCTAATTTGCTTTAGTCTTGAAATTAAAAAAAAACCTGAAGTAATTAATGATCTGTAAATCTTAAAGTACAAAAAACTAAAATAAAAAATACATGGTCAACTTTGCAAACAAATTCACCCCCACTCTTCTTCCTTAAGTCACCTTTCTTTCCTCCTTTCCCCCACCTTCAACAGTTTTTAATGAGCTATATTGTGCTATGTTCCAGTTTTTTGAGTCACTGGGTGAGGGGGGTCTTCCCTATGTTGCCCAGGGTTGTCTTGAACTCCTAAGTTACAGTGATTCTTCTACCTTAGCCTCCTGAGTGCCAGTAAGACAGGAGAGTCCCACACCATGCCCACCTTGTGTGTCTTTCCTATGTATAAGTGCATTTTTCTTTTTAACATTTATGCAAAAAATGATCAGTGGATTAGAAATATTTTTCATAATAGGTCAACCTATTTAGCAATATTACCTATTCGTAACTGCCCATGTCTTATCAGCTATCCTTTATTGGTGGAACTTGAGTCAGGCTTTCCCTCTCCTCCCATCAGTCCATCAACCCTAGCTCCCCTGAAGTCTGGGCAAACACTGAAAGCACAATGTCCTCACTGAGCTGACCTGAGCAAGACATGTTTCCTGGCAGAATCCTTCCCCACTGCTGCTATGTGCTATTGTCATCCCTTACTTGCCCACATCTTTTCTTTTTTTAAAAAAAATTCCTCAGTCTTTTTTTTTGGTCATTTATTCACATGTGCATACATTGTTTGGGTCATTTCTCCACCTTGCCCCACTCCCCCACCCTTTTCCCTTCCTTCTCAGTTTCAGGCAGGTCCTGTTCTGCCCTTATCACTGATTTTGTTGAAGAAAAGACATATGCATAATAAGGAAGACAAAGCAGTTTTGCTAGTTGAGTTAAGGATAGCTATACAGAAAGATTCCTATTGCTTTTGTGTACCCATGTGTTACAACCCATGTTGATTCAACTCTAATTGATCTTTACATTGGTTCCTGATCCCCTGCTCATGATAACTTGTCATTTTAAGGTTTCTGTATTAGTTCCTCTGGAGTGGGGACATCAAACCCTTTCATGTTTTGAGTTTTCTACCTATTCCTATCTCTCCCGTATGTGCTCTCCCCTTTTCTTGTGATCCATGCCCAACCACATTGCTGCATTTGCCCTATATCTAAAGCCTGCATATGAGGGAGAACATACAATTTTTGGTCTTCTGAGGCTGGCTGACCTCGTTCAGAATGATGTTCTCCAGTTCCATCCATTTACCGCCAAATGATAAGATTTCATTCTTCTTCATGACTGAGTAAAATTCCATTGTGTACAAGTACCACATTTTATTGATCCATTCATCAGTAGTGGGGCATCTTGGTTGCTTCCATAAACTTGGCTATTGTGAATAGTGTTGCAATAAACATGGGAGTGCAGGTGCCTCTAGAGTAACCTATGTTGCATTCCTTTGGGTATATCCCCAGAAGTGGGATTGTGGGATCATATGGCAGGTCTATGCTTAGATTTTAAAGAAGTCTCTCAATTTTTTTCCAGAGTGGTTGCACCAGCTTGCATTCCCACCAGCAGTGGATTAGGGTTCCTTTTTCCCCACATCCTCGCCAACACTTCTTCTTGGTGATGGCTATTCTAACAGAGGTGAAGTGGAATCTTGGTATGGTTTTGATTTGCATTTCCTTTATGGCCAGAGATGGTGAGCATTTTTTTCACGTGTTTTTTGCCCATTTGAATTTCTTCTTTTGAAAAAGTTCTGTTTAGTTCAGTTGCCCATTTCTTAATTGGTTCATTGATTTTATGAGAGTTTACCTTCTTAAGTTCCCTGTATATTCTGGTTATCAGTCCCTTGTCTGATGTATAGCTGGCAAATATTTTCTCCCACTCTCTGGGTGGTCTTTTCAGTTTAGAGACCATTTCTTTTGTTGTGCAGAAGCTTTTTAATTTTGTGAAGTCCCATTTATTCATCCTTTCTCTTAGTTGCTGGGCTGCTGGGGTTCTATTAAGGAAGTCCTTGCCTATACCTATTACTTCCAGAGTGTTTCCTGCTCCTTCCTGTAGTAACTTCAGAGTTTCAGGTCTGATATTTAGGTCCTTGATCCATTTTGAGTTGATACTAGTACAGGGTGATAGACATGGATCTAGTTTCACTTTCTTGCAGACAGATAACCACTTTTCCCAGCAACATTTGTTGAAGAGGCTGTCTTTTCTCCATCATACAGTTTTGGCACCTTTGTCAAAAATGAGGGGGGTATAGTTGTATGGATTCATATCTGGGTCCTCTATTCTGTTCCAGTGGTCTTCATGTCTGTTTTTGTGCCAGTACCATGCTGTTTTTATTGCTATTGCTTTGTAATATAGTTTGACATCTGGTATTGTGATATCTCCAGCATTGCTCTTTTTGCTGAGTATTGCCTTGGCTATTCGCAGTCTCTTGTGTTTCCAAATGAACTTTAGGGTAGATTTTTCAATCTCAGTGATGAAAGTCATTGGGATTTTGATGAGAATTGCATTAAACATGTAGATTGCTTTTGGGACTATAACCATTTTTACTATGTTGATTCTACTGATCCATGAGCACAGGAGATCTTTCCATCTTCTGTAGTCTTCCTCTATCTCTTTCTTCAGGACTTTGTAATTCTCCTTGTAGAGGTCATTCACATCCTTTGTTAAATTTACTCCTAGGTATTTGATTTTTTTTTGAGGCTGTTGTGAATGGAATTGTCTTGAGTATCATTTCCCTTAAAAGACACAATTTGTTTATTTGGCTAGAGGAGCTGCAGATCTGAGATCAACCTGTTCTTCCTATTACAATGTTCTTTTTGAATCTGTAAGGCTGATTTTTTAAAATGTTACTTTCAAGCATTTACTCTTACTTTTCAAAATATGTTCCTATTTGAACTATTTCTCATTATGATTCCAGATAACTATTGACTATAAATAGCCACAACCATAAAGAGTCCTGTTTAAGGACAACAGTGCTCCAGGAAGGCACTCATGCTCAATCTTGCACAGTCACACACACACACTCACACATTTACACTCCTGTGTTTTCAGTCACTCACTCTTGCAGGCATGTTCACCCTGGTACACTGTCACACTCACACATGTAATTGTACTCATGGTCATTCTCACAATCACAAGTTCACTCTAAATCACTGTCACACACATACACACAAGTTCTCTCACACACGCCATGGGCTGGCAGGCACTGACCCCACAGGAAGTCAGTCAACCCAAGGGCACAGAAGCCACACCTGACAACCATTTAAACCCTGTGTCCTCAGTTAGTTAGCAAAGCACCCCAGGAAGATGCCTTGACCTGATTCTGGATTTCCAACCAGTATGTCTTCAGAGGAACAAATGCCTTGCTGCCCACCCCTCCCGCAATCCTTTCCAAAAGCTGCCTTCCACAGCTGAGCTTGACTCCACTTCCCAAGTGTTCCCAGCACAGGATGCTGCCCCACCCACCTCCTTAACCCAGGCCCAAAGCTGCTCCCACAACCCACTTTGTGGCTCCCATCACCTTGTGCATACTCACCCTCCCTCCACCATGTGCACGCAGTGCATTATGCCACCCCACTTCCCTTCCCCAGTACACTACATTGTGCTGCCCCACATTCCCTTCCCCATGCCTAAAGTCTGCTTCCTCCACCACCTGGCTCCCTGCACAGCTGTGCTCCCAGTAGTGCAGGAGAGGCTCCCACCACTGCTCTGCTCCCTCCAGCACACGCACTGTGTCCCTCCCCCTGCCACTCGCCTCACAGGATGCCTCCCCACCCTGAGCTCCCACACAGATCTCCTCCCAACACCTCCTTCCTGTGTGCCCAAAACCTGCTCTCCCCTCCTGGTGGTTCCCACCACTGTGCACAGGACACCATCTCCCACCCATGTGCTCCCAAGCAATATGCCACACTGCACAGGACCCCTACCTCCTAAAGGATATCTACCACACCCCAGCCTCCCTCAGAAAAGACACCTTCCCAGCACCCAAGCCCAGATGAACCCTGCATGTATGTAGGGGTGGTGCACTTCTGAATGGCAGTGTCCTCGTGGAAGGGAGAAGGGAGGGCACCTAGGCATTTTGCATGGAGCAGGTATACCTTCAGAGGGAAGCATCACTAGCTGAGGAGGACAAAGTGTTGAAATGGCTGCCAGGTGTGGCTACTGTGCCCTTGGGTTGCCTGACTTTGAACACCCTTTCTCCTTCCAATTAATCTTTCCTCACCTTCTGTGACCTCTACTTTCTTCCCAGGGACCTCAATGGTGCAATCCCACCTCAGCAGCTGCACAGGTAAGTGACATCTCTCTCCAACTCCTAGGAAGCCAACTTACCCAACCTCAAAGCTAGGAGCCTGGAGTTGTCTTGGGCACCTCCTGCCCTACTTTGAACTCAAGAGCAGGAATGTGTACTTCCCCTGTCTCCTGCAGTGTTGAGCTTGGGCAATTTACTTATCCTCCCGCTGCTCCAGTTTGGGCAATTTACCTAACCTCTTGGTGCTCCAATTTCCTCACATGCCAAGCTACACTGCTAGCATTTCATAAGTTTGATATGAATGGTAAGTGAAAATGCCGTTCAACCTTGACCAAAATGTCACTCTGTGATGAATTCCATACATGATGGTAGTACCATAAGTGTCTATCTCCTAATGGAGTCAGAGCTGTCTTTGTGTAAGTACACTCTACAATGTTTGCACAGCTATGTGATAACCTGGCAGCACTTTTGTCAGAACATATTCCCATCATTAAGTGATGCATAACTATGTATTTAAGAACCTAACACAGGGACTACCAGGAAAATTAGCTCAACAAATATTTATAGGACACCTATTCTATGTTAGGTGTGGTGGCTCTACCCACTGCATCTACACTGTGACAAATGTTACATAAGTCACACGAAGTCCCTCACCAAGTTTATTGTACTAGGTAAGCCTGAAATGGGGACATGCAGTCACAGTTGATAAAAATGTTAAAAGACATACATAACCTTCAGCAGTTACTATACTATACCACATGCTACATTCTTTTTTATTTTTAACTTTTCACTTTGAATAAACAATGATAGATTCAGGAGTTGTTTCAAAAATGGTTCAGGTTTCTCCATTTTCTTCACCCAATTTTCCCCAATAGCTACATCTTGCATAATTCTATGCAAGTATCAGAAGAAGGAACTGACATTATATAGATCTACAAGACCTCCGTTTTATCTGGACTCACTTGTGCATGTGTGTGTGTATGTGTATGTGTGTGTGGTGGTATAGTTCTATACCATTTTGAACATAGGCAGATTTGCTGAAACCACCACCACACTCAAGATACTGTTCCATCTCCCTCATTGTCCCACCCCTGCATAACAACCCCTAGCAACTACTAATCTATCCTCCAACACAATAATTTTATTGTGAGAATGACACATGAGTGGAAATACACAAGATGTAACATTTTAGATTGCCTTTTTTTAAAACCCAGCACAATTCCTTAAAGATGTGCTTACTATATTAACAATCATTTGAGCTTCATAATTTCTCCACAAAGTATGATCCCCCATCTGACTCCATTAGGAGATAGACTCCTATGGTATACCATCATGTGCTCTTTCAGTGGAAGAAACTGAAGAATGGGCAGACAACATGTCTGTGATCATTCACATGACTGTGAAGAGGCAGAGATGAAATTTGAAGCCAGATCAGACCCTATAACATGACACAACCAAAGTAACTACAGCATTGAAATGTGATCTCTTTATTCAGGACAAATTCTGGAAGTTGTAAGGCGGGATGTAGAGAGGTAAGCATGTTAAGTGGTCAGAGACACATCCTTTAAGGCCTGAGGTTTGGTGGGGATTATAAAAAAGAGATGTTAGATGCAACTGAATTGATTTTCCCCATTTTTTCTCCAAACTGTGGTATTTCCCCAATCCTGGTCCTTTTCATCTTTTAAAGGCAGCCTGCCAGTGCCAGACTTCATCTCCTGGTACCCTGCTCAGGTCCACTTAATTATGCACACCTGTCTCCTGCCTCTAGGCTTCTAACCTGCTTTGGCTGTATCTTAATGTCCTGGGTTATTCCTCTTGTGGCTTTAATCTCTTCCTGTCCTGACTAACTTAGCTTGCTTGACTGTTTCAAACCCTGGCATTAAACCCTTGGTCAGGGTCTTCAGAAGATTCCTTAGTACCTAGACCAGAACTGACTCACATGTGACCTCCTTTTCTCCTCCCCTGCTACAGTGGTGTTTCTGTCCTGGTGCTGTTCACCTTCAACCTCACCATCAACAACCTGGAATTTGAGGAAGACATGCATTGCCTGGGCTCCTGGAAGTTCAATACCACAGAGAGAATTCTGTAGTACACACACACACACACACACACAGAGAGAGAGAGAGAGAGAGAGAGAATATAAACCTAATAAGAAATGCATGTATAACCTTTAGAGTATAAGTTTTAACATATTCTTGAAAGACTCAAACTAGACATAATGAAATGACAATACACCAAATGATGACAGATATGAATTCATATAACCAAAAGTTCTCCCTAAAACACCAATTTAAAGGAATGTCTATGCAAATGCCAACATATTTTTTTTTGCTTTGTTGGGTTTCCTGGAGGCAAACAAGTTGATTTAAAGTGTACATGGAAATATTAATGAGCAGCAGTAGCAAAGAAATTCCTGGGAGGAAGAGAAGGCCCAAGAGAAGGGTGTGCACACACACATTTGAAAGCCTGTACATTTAAGGCAGTGTTGAAGTGGGACACAGAGCAACAAAGAGGGAGAGGACAAAATCTCAACATATTGAAGAAGAAAACCTGGAATTAGAACAAAGTATACACAGTGCTTATATTATGAGTCAGCAAATCATTGAAGAAAAGATGGACATTGAAATGAACAAAATTAGGAAACTGGAGAACCATTTGGAAAAAAGGATAAAATTGGAAACTTATCTTAGATCATCACCTTCATTATGTTAAAAAAGTAACAAAGAATTAGCTTTGAAGCTAGGTGCTTTGGCTCAGTTCTATAATCCTTGTTCCTCATAGAAGAGGTGTACTAACCTCTTACTGAAGATGCTAGCGGATTATGAATTATAGAAGAAGGCTACTATATGTTAGAAGATGAACTGTATCACTGCCGACAAATTCACATTGATTTTTTTAACATGCAGTATTAGCAGGTTATTGAAAGAGATATCAGTGCAGAAATACTACTGGATTTAGGCACCTTGAAAATCTCCTTTTCTTTTTTTGGCTTCACCTAAAAGACTGGTTGTTCGGCTAATGCCCAGCCTGGGCTGTCTCACAAAGTGCAGAATTCACACAAGTGCCTCCAACCAGAGAAAAGCACAACATTTGCTGTCTAGCTGCAGGAACTGCCCCAATTTGCCTGGAGCTAACCTGCTACAAGTTGCTATCTAGAGGCCGAAAATCTAACATGCCACATCCATTACTGTGGCCACATTTATGACATAAACTAAGAACCTAGATGCCTTCTTTCTGCATCTTGTTGTCATTTCTTCATCACAAAAGCCTGGGGCTCATTGAATCTGTTACTCTAGTAAATAAGACAATAGTTTCCACACATTTCCCTCAACTTCATAACTAATATAAATTCAGCTAATTGGGTGTTGTTTGGGCCCTTATCTGATTTGTGTACTTTCCCTATAACAAGAAAGGTAAAGAACATCCACAGTCACAGAAAAACACAAGAACAATGAGATCAAATTGAATATGTATAAACCAAGAAAGCTCTCTGGAGAAACCATTCATCTAAAAACTTGATGTTCTGGAACAATGAGGCAAATAAATGTACGCTATGAAATAACAGCCTTCAGAAGCTCATAAAGTCTTTTAGGAAACACTTAGACTTTTTCTGCAACTATATGACAATATGGTTGAAGGTCATGAAATTTCTTTAGCACCTAAAGCCTACACTGCTATAAGAATTGATATTTCTTATTGGAAGATTGCTTCTCCCTTGGACTATGAAAATGAATGAGAACATATCTGTCAATAAATTTGTGAAATAGTTTGATACCTTTCTTTTTGTATCCATTACACCTTGTGATTAAAATGTCTAGTAATACCTTTAATCTGGAAGTCTTTGATAATTTCTGGAAAGGCAGCGCAGGTGGTTGGTACATGCAGTACTTGTGACAGGTAAGTAAGAGCAGTAGCAACATGCAGATTCCATCTGAGTAGTGTAAAGTGAAAATACATGTAAGATCTGAGATTCTGGATTTGTGAAAGTTTGCCAGTGGGTAGCAAAGGAATGAAGATTGTGTTGAAGTCTGTACTGTGGATAATTCAAGTGGTCAAACCAAGGACAGACCCCAGAGACATCCCATATTTGAGTGTCTGTCTGGGTCCCACACCGGTATTATTTTATTTCTGTAGAGGTTATGTATTTTCAAGATAGGTTCTTACAATCTGTCCCTGCTGGATTTGAACTGCAATCCTCCTGTTCTCTGCCTCCTTTGTAGGATGGATTACAGATGTGAGCCATCAGCTCTTAGCCCTTTAAAATATTTAATTATCCTGGCAAGAGCCAAGGTCAATGTGATGAGCAGTCATTTAAAAGGAAGAGTGCAATGCAGAGAAACTAAAGCAGATACTTTAAAACAACTAAGGCCAATAGGAGAAGGGGACCAGGAACTAGACAAAAGGTTAGTTGAAGAAGAATTAATTCAGACGGTAACCCACATGTACAGGAAATCAATGCAAGTCAACTCCCTGTATAGCTATCCTTATCTCAACTAGCAAAAAGCCTTGGTACTTCTATTATTGCATATACTCCCTCTTCAACAAAATTAGATATAAGGGCAGAATAGTTTCTGCCTGGTAGCGAGGGGTAAGGGGGGTAAGCGAGGGAGCAGGGTGAGGGGGAAAGGGAGGGGTGGGGGAAGGGGGGAGAAATGACCCAAACATTGTATGCACATATGAATAAAATGAAAATTAAAAAAATAAAAGGAAGAGCAGTGTTAGTACTCTAATAGTCACTTGTGACAAGTACAGCTTTAAGACAAATATTAAAACCAGGATTGTGATATGACCCAAGATCCACAGAAGTGCACCTATTCTGCTAGTGCCCTTATCAATAATTCATTTCCTCATCTCAGTCAACTTTGAAAAGACATGAATGTAGAGAGAAAGGGCCTGATGACCAAATGAAGGAATGAATGTTTGGAGACAAGAATCTTGGCACCTCTTGTGAATTAAATAAGATATCCTGTTCTGTCTCACTCTTCCTGCTGTGTACATTTTGCACGGTGTCTTAGGAGTCCTTGTCCTTTAAGGATGTGATTGTGAACCTCACACAAAAGTATTTTTAGTTGGTACGTTTGTAACTATTCTTAAGAACTAATAGAAATTCAACACTTTGCATAAATCCCCTCCCCATGCTTGGCTCTTGCAATAGAAATTTCAGTAGCTCCTCAGGCCATCATACTGGTCTAATAATAGCTTTCTGTCCTGCCAGTCTCAGACAACACACTTCAGGACCTTAATATTCAACTAACAGACATATCTACAATGATTACTATGCTGCAACAAATGAAATATGGATTAAATATCTTCATGGGAACATTTCCAGACATGCCATGGAATCACATTAGTATGCCATTGATAGAGCTCAACTCAAAAATCACTGATGTCCAGGTAGAGGGAGAAATTCTGGCTCAAGTGGTAGAGTACTAACCTAGCAAGTATGAACTCATGTTCTAAACATAGTACCAGCTAGAAGGTTAAAAAACTATGTGGAACTGAATATGAATGCAAAACAAAGTCAAGACATTGACCAAAGCTGATATGGAACCAGGAACCCATTGTGACTACACTCAGGTAGCTGACTTAGGAGGATTTCCAGTTTCAGGTGCCTGAGCTACATAGTGTGCTTTCTGATACACAGCAAGGTCCTGTCTCAAAACCAAACAGAATGGCAATGGTTGGTCTGGTCTATAGCCTGAGCTACTCAGGAGGCAGAGTTCAGGACAATCATGGATGGAGGGCAGTCTAGCCAAAAAGTTCAAGATACACCATAATGGAAATTCCCAACTCAAAACAGGCCTGGAGGTGTGGCTCAAGAGGTAGAGCACTGGCTTAGGATGCATGATAAACAAGTAAGTGTGGGGCAAGTGCCAGAGCCCACCGTCACCCGAGGTCTCACATATCCAATATAACATATAGTATTAGCACCAGCTAAGTTTCACATAGTGTCACATGCATGTGGCCATGTTTTGTAAAGGAAAAACTGTGACTTTACAATAATATAAAGTGGACAAAAGCACATAAAAAACTTACATACCTCAGGTATATAGCTAAAACTCACTACAAGTTTTAGTTTTTCCTTAAAATCAGTTCAAATGTGAAGATACATAATTATTAAAAAACAAAAAGCAAATTCTAATATCATGTCAATGTGTGTATTTTTCTGTGTTTATGAAATTAGCCTAGAAACTTCTCAGTTGTAAGAATAGGAGTAGCCATCATTACCTGATACTAATGTACACTATAAGGCATAATACTGAAATAATAAACACCATGGAATCACAATACATACAGTATGAATAGAAGAACACATGTGAACATGTTTCAGATGGTTATCCAGGTGAAAAATAACTTCAAATGTGTCCTGCCTATCTTAGACCACACCCACGAAGACCTCAATATACCGTCAGAATCAGTATACGTGCAGCGACACGAGGAAGCTAACTCCCTTAAGAGCCGTATGACACAGTCCTCCAGTGACTACGCTTTTGTGGTAGTGGGATATCAACTCAATACTTTCACTTTGAGTCATTCCAACTACACTTTCTCCTGATGTTATTTTAGAGTTAGGGTCTCAGAAACTATTTGCCTGGGCTGGCTTCAAAGTGTGATCCTCTGACCTCTGCCTCCTCAGTAGCTAGATTTTCAGGCGTGGACCACGAGTGCATGCCCAGGGCACACTCCAGTCCCAGCTGCCTGCCAGCCCTCTCCTCATAGTCAGAAGAACTGAAGGCTGCCCTCTCCCAATGCCCCACAGCTAGAGGGTCTCGGGACAAAGGTGTCCAGGAAAGAAGACAGAAATGGGAGGCTCGGCTCAACAGCAGAGGCAGGTTTGTGTCGGGACAAACCTGAGCTGACTCTAGGCAGAGGGAGAGAGCAGAGTGCCGCTTCTAACAGGCAAGGTACGGTGACGTCAGAAATGGCACAGGTGGGGGGCAGCGGGTGAGCCTTGAGAGGCTGCAGGTTTTAGGATGACCTTACTCTTGCTGAACAGAGGGGACCCCGGCGCAGCTGCCCTAAAGGAGGCCGGGCCTGCAGACTCGGAGCACGCGGTGGGGAGAAGCACTCCCGCAGTCATGGACGCCCTCCCTTCCCCGTCACCACGCCACACGCACGCACTGTCCTTGCCTTTCGGGTGTTCGCGTCCTCCCTAAGGTTCTCCCTGCGTCCTGCAATTCACAGGGAGAAATCGGATGTGGAAAAACCGCCTGAGCATCCCGGACCCAGGACACACCTGGAGAGGATTCCAAGATAGCTGCAGATGGCGAGCTCCAGTTAAAGACCCGCCCCGATCGCAAAAGCCCGCTCTTTCCTCTCTTTTTCTGTGCCTGATTGGACAGTGCTCATGCAGTTCCTCCAATAGGACAGCGATTGAAGTCTGAGTGACATCAGAGCACACCAATCAATGGCTGAAAGATGTTAGACTGTCAAATTCTCTGCAGCAGCTTCCTGAGGGAGGACCAACCTTCAAAACTGAACAATTGTACGACCTCGTATTGATGACAGCAGGTTATGAATTATAACAGGAGGCTAGTGTATGCTATGAGCCGAATTGTGTCCCTCAGGAAAAAAAATCATGTTGATTTTATAACACACAGTGTCAGGGACTAAGTGAAAATGTCTTCCCAGGGCAATATTTCGAGATTAAGGGACACTTTAATTGGTCTTTTTTTCTAGTTGTTGGGCTAATGCCCGGTCGTTGCGGTGCCCGAAATTCCAGAAGTGGCTCAGAAGCCTCGCAAACCACTCTGCTGTAGGACTGCACTGACTGGCCCAACCTTCCCTGTGCTAACCTGCTACAGGACACCATCTCTATGCCACCAGTCTGATGTGTCACAGTCGTTACCATCGCCAACTTTATGACATAAGCTAAGCATCCAGAGGCCATCATGTCACCATCTTGCTTCCAGACCAGCAATCCCAGAGAGTCTGGGAGACCCCACCTCCAAAATGACCACAGCATCATGATCTGGTGATGTGCCTCAGGAGTAGAGTGACTGCTTTGCAAGAACAATGCCATGCTTTCAAACCAGAGTTCCTGCTAACTCCTGCTTTTCATCCACAATAAGAAATTGAAGGATAACCTGTATAAGATGACATGGGTATAGCAAGAATGGAGCACAAATTGTAACACAGGCATGTTGGAAGACAAACAGAAGATGCTTGTAACACAGGCATGTTGGAAAACAAACCGAAGATGCTTTATAAAACTAAACTTTAAACTTCAAGATGATCCCCAAACCACAATTATAGGTATGCATCCAAAGAAAAAATTTCAGGATGAGAAAGACAGCTGCACTTCGATGTTAAGTTTAGCAGTGATACTCATGGCAGGTAAGAAGCAGAAACAACGTGCCTTTGACATGAGTGGATAGCCTGAGATTCCTCCATCTGCTCTTGGAGGCTCCAAACCCATGCCTCAGACAATTCTACAGGAGAGGTTCCAGGGGCTGCTGTTCATTAGAAATGCCAAGAGATCCAGACACAGGACAGCTATGGGCACCTGACGGCAGTTACTTGTGAAGTCCTGGGTCAGAAACGTCTCCAAATACATCCAGGCAAAGAGTTCACAGAACCCCATCTTGGATATTCCCAACTAAACTAGGGCTGGAAGTTCATAGCAAGAATGAGACCTTAATTCAAACCAAATACCACCAAATTAAAAAAGAAATAAGAGGTACACATGTAAGTGTGGGGAAAATTCTAAAGCCAAGCCTCACACTAGGTCTTATATGTCCCGTACAAGAAATAGAATTAGCTCAACCTAAGTTTCATATTATGTCGCTTGTCTGTGTTGTTTCATATGTGGAAATTTTTTGAAAAGGAACAATTGTCAATTATTATGGGCATAGGCACGTAAGAAAACTGGATTACATACCTCAGATGTATAAAGAAAACTCCCCACAAGTTTAAGTTTTCCCCCAAATCAATCTAAATGTCAACATATTTAATTTTTAACAAAAAACTACACTTAAATTCTAAACTCATCTGAATGTGTGTATATGTGTGTGCATGAAGTTAGTGTACGTATGTGTATGAAATGTGTGTGTATGAAACTTCTCAGTTGTAAGAAGTCATAGCCATCTTAACTGACAATGATGTACATTATCCAAGTAATAATACGAAAATAATAAAAACCAAGGAATCACAATACAAACAATATTCAGAGAAGAACATATGTGAATATTGTTATTCACAATAGGAACGTATATTTCCTATTGTTACACAGGTGAAAAATAACATTGTGTCTTGCCAAGTTCAGACAGCATACATGAGGACCTCAGTATGGGGCCAGTAGCATTTGTATGTGCAGAGACATTTAGGAAGCACAGATCCTTTCTTTGGCTTTTGGCACAGGCCGCCAGTGCCATTTTTTTCAGGGGTACTGGAATTTTAACTCAGGACCTCGTCCTTGAGTCACTCCAAAAACCATTTTTTTGTGATTTTTTTTCCAGTCAGGGTCTCACAAATAATTTGCCTGAGCTGGCTTCAAACTGTAATCCTCCTGATTTCTGCCTCCTGAGAAGTTATTAGGTGTGAGCCACCAGCTCTCAGCCTCCAGTGACTACTTGAAAGCCTGATTATAACAACTTAGCCATGTGGATGTCATGTAAGAAAAAGCAGACTATGTGCCATTGGTACACAGAGGTCAGAATGGCTATTATTATAAAGCTGTGTGGCTAGGCACTGATGGCACACCCTGTAATCCTAGGGCTGTGAAAGGCTGAGCTCTGATATCCAGAGAATTAAGTGTCCAGACCAACCCTTCAAGAGTCTGGGAGACCCCACCTCCAAAATAACCACACAACTGTGGACTGGTGGTGTGTCTCGAGTGGTAGAGTGCCTAGTTTGCAAGCATGAAGTGCTGAGGTCAAACCACAGTCCTCCTACAAAAAGAGAAGCACAATATAAGATCAACAAAAACAAAAAGGGATCAATTGAGTCTTCTCTGCCTTCCTCTCCTGTGAAATGCACACAAAAGGTAAATACTAAGCACCCTTTGAAAAAGGAAAAAGATGCAATACTGTCTTTTAGACATAAGCAATACATAGTTGATAATGCTATGGAAAGGGGAAGTCAGTTTTAGGGAAAGTGGATTGGATGGAGGATATTAGGGATTTATTGTTAGAGTAGTTGGACTGGGGGTGTTGGTGTTTAGATTTAAGACTTCCTTCCAGATATTTGGATAGCTGTGGGCAAAATGGGTGGGCCCATCTTGAAGATGGCAGCTTGGGTGTGCGTGAACCAATGACCCTACCATCTCCACACACCAGCACACCTCCATGTAATCTAGAACTAGGGAGAGCGTTAGGCAGGTGACCTGTACTGACATCCTGATCCCAGAGCGAGAAGATGCTGAAGGTGGCCCCACACCAATCCCCACAGCTAGAGGTGACCCACTGTGCAGGTGTCCTATAGGAGAATACACAAACGAAGAGGGGAGATGCAAACCGCAGATTACGACCTGCCTCCCTTGCCATTCAGGTCACCGGCCTGCAACTCTATCCTTGGTTTTAGGGTGGCCCAGTGTCCTCTCTGTAATCTGTTTGAGTCTGAGAATTCATAGGGAGACAGAAGCTGTGGCAAAGCCACCTAAACCTCCTCAATAGAGGAGAAACCTGGAGATCATTGCAAGAGGATCTCTGACAAGAAGCTTCAATTAAAGACCAGCCTAACATGATTCAAGCCCACCCCTTTCCTTCTCTATATGTGCCTGATTGGGAAGTCCTCATTCCGTGCCTCCAATTGGACAGGTCTTGAGACCCTGAGCGACATTAGAGAAATGTCACAGTGACAAGTTGTATGCTGCAGATTTGGGAGAGAGGACCTAGTTCATCACAGAACTAGTGATGATGACAATGTATTATGAATATTCCAGGATGGTAGTATATGAGCATAAATGTGTCCCCCTGAAAAATTCACATAAAAATTTTCACACACAGTGTTAGTGGCTACATGAATCAAATGTCAAAGGACAAATACTACTGGATTAAGGCACCTTTAATTGTTCCTTTCTTTTTTGACTGCACATCATAGAATGGTTTCTAGGGCAATGCCCAGTCAACACTGCATCCAAAAGTACAGAATTCACACATGTGCCTCCAAAAGCAGCAGAAACCACAGTGTTTGCTGTTCAGCTGCAGGAACTGCCCCACCTGCCGGGCTCTAACCTGTTACACTCGACATCTATAGTCTGAAAGTCTAATGTGCCACACACATTACTATGGCCACATTTATGATGTAAACTCAAGTTCTGGAAGTCTTCTTTCTGCATCTTCTTTCTGTCACCAAGACACAGGCTCAATGCATCCCTTACAATAGTCATTGTAATGACAATAACTTTGTCAGACTCAACAATGATTTTGACATATTTCCATCAAATTCGTAACTGATATAAATTCAATTAATAGGGGTTTGGGCCCTAAACTGAAAGAAGTTGATGATAACTTGTGTTTGAGAGGACATGTACAACAAGAAGGAAGCCCTGGGAAACTGCAGGTGAGAATAAATTTTTATACTACCATTTTGGAAAAGAGCTTGAAGGTTCACCAAAAAGTAAATATTGAACTGCCAGATGATCCAAAAGTCACAATTCTGGTTATGAATCTGTAACAGTGGATATCAGAAAGTACAAGATGGCTGTACTCTGATGTTCATGGTAGCACTATTGACAGTAGCTAAGATATGGAAAAGGCACTTGCCTTTTAAATGAGTGTACAGTCAGATAATCCTCTAGCTGCTCTGATGAACTGCAAACCCACACCTCAGGCTGCTCTACAGAGCCCCCAGTAGCTGCTATTCAATAGAAACTCCAAGGGACCAGACTCAGGCCAGCTGTGGGCACCTGTTGACACTAAATTCTACAGTAATATAAATTATCAGGCTCTAATATTGAAACAATGAACACCAAATATCACAATATAGACATAATTCTTTTTTGAGCATTATTGGAAGTAAGTTTCCTATTATTAAACATGTAACAAATAACATTAAATGTGAATCGACTAAATAACCCAAACAAAAGGCAGATGTTCTGACTGAGGACATAGCATAGTAGAAAGAGTGTATGTACAGAATTTATAAAACCTTGGGCTCAATTCCCAACACCTACTGCACATATAGGTGTTGGGAATTGAGCCAACAATAGATAGGTCCTAACTATCTCTCCACATGTATACCACTAGGTAAATGAAAATCTACTCCCTTTCAAATCACTCTCTAAAGCATAAATAATTAGAGAGATTTCTGTGTACAGGGCAGGACAGAAAATACCCACATCAAATGGGCACGAAAAGGGGTTGGACATGTGGAAATGTGCCCAGGACAGAATGTCAAACACACAGGATCATTCTCAAGTGAGAGATGCTGGGAACATAATTGTGTCACCCTGACTCAAAAATCTTCCGTGTGTGGATTATTCACTGAGCACAAGGAGAGGAAAGCACTATGCATACATGAGTCTCCCCAGACCACAGAACAAAGGGTGGTGTTAAATGGTCATGCATATGCTCTTCCCTAGGATGAGGGCCGAAAAGGAGTTAAAGTTCAATTTCCTCTTCAAAGAGATTTCCACCTTAGTTTGATCACTGTTGCGAGGTTATCCATGAGTTGTAGGAAGTTGATAAGGCAAAAAGCAAGCAAAACAACAACAAAAACACCCAAGAACCCCCTTACCCCAATCCAGTAGACTTCAACCATCCTGGACAGCAGTTCAGTACTTCCTAGGGCCTCCCCCTGCTCACCCCTCTAATGACTCCATGTCCACCAGTTCCTTCCAGAAGGCGTTTGTTCATGCAGTGGGTATTTCAAATGTAACCCATGCCACTGCAGGGAATATATCCTAATTCTCCAAACTCTGCCAGTAAAGCAGAGGGGACAAGTGGTAATTTCCTGGGATTGGAGAGAAACAAATGATTTTAAAGGTGCATGCTAGTATTTGTATGGTCAGAGAAGGTTTTCCAAGAAGAGATCCTCGTGTATTCCCTTAAGTGGTTTATGGTACAAACCACCAGTAACTACTTAACAGCCTGAGTTCTAACAAATTTGTCTCAGAAATGTTCTGTACCAAAGAGCTGACCACCTGCCACATGAGAACAACCATCATAGTGGCTATTATTACTTTTAAAATTATTTCTTATTGTTCTGTTTTTTAATTTTGTGATAACATTTTGAGGTTTACAAAAGTCCTTACAATATGTTAAGCATATCATACTTGAATTCTCCCCTAAAACCATTCTCCTGTATCCCTGCTCCCACCATTCCTGGACTAGTTTATAGGTCTCATTTCTCCATTTACATAGATTGTACACAGTATTTGCACCATATTCACCATCATACACCTTTTCCCCACTACTCCCCCTTCCCACTACTACCTGTGCCACAGGGAGGACCAGTTTTGTCCTCCTGTTCTCCAATTTTATAAAAGAAAAAATTTACAGTTTTGTTTGTTTAAGGAAACAGTGAGTTTCCTTTTGAGATCTATCTGTCTATATATAGATATATAGATATAGATATAGATATAGATAGATAGATATGTATATATTAACTTGGTTATACCCCTGTAATCTGGCTAATTGGTACTCAGTTATAGAGATCAGGATAATCATGGTTGGATGGCAGTCCATGGAAAAAGCTCAGAAGACCATATCTCAGAAATACCCAACACAAAACAGGCCTGGTTAGTTGCTGAAGGTGTAGAGTACGTATCTAGCAAGTGTGAGTCCCTAAGTTCAAACCCAGCACAACAAAAATGATAAGAAAAATGAAGAGGTAAAGAAGAAAGTGTGGGGCACCTTAAGGGCACAGACTCACACAAGGTCATACATATATACGGTAAGGAAAATAGTAGTAGCAACACCTAATGTTCACATAGGTGTCACATTTAAATGTTGTTTCACATGGGGACATGTGTGTAATGGAAAAATTGTGAACTTATCAGTAAATTAAAATGTACAATGGCTCTTAAGTTTTTCTTCCAAAATCAATCCAGTTGTCAACATACATATCAAATTCTAAACTAATCTGAATGTGTGTTTGTGTATCTAAAATAGCCTAGAAACTAATCAAATGTACATTATTAAAGTATAATATTGGAACACTGAACAGGAAAGTTTCCCAATACACACAATAGTCATGATAAAACATTTGTGGATATGAGATTTCTATTGTTATCCACATAAAAATAAAAATTAAATGTGTCCTTCAAATCTCAGACAACACACATGAGGACCTGAATGTGTCACAGTAACATTTACATGCAGAGAATATTAGCAAGCACAGATTCCTTAAGAGAATTATGGTATAGTACTCGATAGACTACTCTATTTTTCCTGTAGTACTGGGTTTTAACTCAGGAGCTCCATCTTGAGTCACTGTAAACTGTACTTTGTGATGGGTTTTTTCAAGTTAACATATCACAAACTTTTTGCCTGGGATATCTTCAAACTATAATCCTGATTTCTGCCTCCTGATTAGCTAGGATCACAAGTGTGATCTCACATCACTTGGTCTCCAGTGACTACTTGACAGCCTGGGTTATAGCATATTTGACTTATGGATGTACTGTACCAAACAGCAGACCACCTGCAGCCTGAACACAGCAGTCAGAATGGCTATTATTAAGAAGTTGAGGGGCCAGGTGCTGCTTGCACATCCTGTAATCCTAGCTACTGGAGAGGCTGAGATCTGAGATCTGGAGGACTAAGCTTACAGACCAGCACTACCAGAGAGTCTGGGAGACCCCACCTCCAAAATAATGATAGCAACTCGGAATGATGGCATTGCTCAACGGGTAGAGTGCCTGCTTTGCAAGAATGAATACCTGAGATCGAACCACAGTCCTACTAATTCCTACTTTCTTTACAATATAAGAATTTAAAGGGTAATATATGTTGGAGAGGACATGGACATAGCAAGAACGGAGCCTAGATAAATGGTTGGTGAGGATAAATTTTAATAAAACCATTTTGGAAAAGGGCTTGTAGGTTCTTCAAAAAGTAAACATTGAATGGTCAGGTGACCCTAACAGCACAATTCTAGGTATTCATCCCAATAGCGGATATCAGAATGTCCAAGATGACAGCACAGTGATGTTATGTATGGCAAGACTCACAGCAAGAAAGGAACAAAAACAAGTAAAGCGACTTTGATGTGAGTGTATAGACTGAGATTCTTCCCAGATGCTTTGAGAGGCTCCAAACCAATACCTCAGTCTGCTTATGAGGAGAGATCCTAGGGGCTTCTATTAACTAGAAATGCCAAGGGACCTGACACAGGGCAGCTATGGCACCTGATGACAATCAGTTCTGAAGCCCTTGGCCAGAACTGAACTGCCAGATGATCAAATGTTCTGATGAGGTGCCAGTGCTAAAATCCTTGCAACACCAGAGGTAGAGATCAGGAGGACCATGGTGGGAGGCCAATCTCAGCAAACAGTTTGAGACACTATCTTGGAAGTACCCAACACAATACAGTGCTGGTGAGGTTGCCTAAGTTGTAGATCAACTGTCTAGAATGTAAGGCCTTGAGATAAAACTCCAGTACCACAGGGAAAAAGGAAGAACAGATAACAGAGAAAGTGTAGGGCATGGTCTAGAGGCAGCCTTCCTCTAGGTCTTATCTATTCAGTACAACAAATAGTATTAAGCACCACTTAAGTTTCTTATAGTTATCACAGGCATGTGTTGTTTCATATGTGTACATATTTTGTAAAGGAAAAACTGTGAATTTATTATAAAATAAAGAATGTACAACTCTGAGCCCCAGGGGATCAGACCTGAAATCCTAGCTTCAGGAGGCAGAGATTAGGTTTGTGGCTTGAAGGCAGTCCAGGCAGATAGTATGTGAGACCCTATCTTTAAAACACCCTTCACAAAAAAGGGCTGTTGGAGTGGGTCAAGGTGTAGTCCCTGGGTTCAAACCCCAGTACTGCCAACAAATGTACAAAGTCAAATGAAAAAGCTGGGTTACAAACCTCATTTGTGCAGATTAAACTTGTCACAAATTTAACCTCTTTAAATATCCTTCTCTGTCTCCCTTTTCTAGGACAAAGAGCACTGTGCTGCATTAGCTGGGTGTAAAGCATGTACCTCACTTTTCCTTAGATGCTCACTTTAATGGATGACTTCCTGGCCCTTACATCTAAGAAAAAGTTACTTTTGCCATCTGTTCCCTTTGCCTTCAAGGATTCATTGCTACTATTTTTTCCTAGGGCCATCTCTGCCATTTTTTTCTGCCATTACCCACCCTCAGGTTTGCTCAACTACCAATGGTATACAATCATACATATTTACTTCCCAGGATGAGGACAGAAAAGGAGTTAAAACTACTTCCTCTTAGTAGAGATTTCCAGCATAGTTTCCCAACTATTGCACTGCTTTCTAGCCAGCTACAGGAAGTTGATAGGGAATAAAACAAGCAAAACCAAGAAAACCCTAACCAACTCCCTTACCCGTAATCCAGTAGTCTTATACACCCTTGGACAGAAGTTCAGCACATCACATTGCCTCCCTCAGCTCACCCCATGGACAACTCCTTGTCTAGCAGTTCCTGCTGGAGGAGTTGTCCATGCAGTGAGTGTCTCAGCTATCTCATTTCATTCCAGGGAATACATCCTCCAATTCTGTCAACAAAGCAGAGTGCATATGTGCTAATTTCCATGGATTGCAGAAAAATAAATGGTTTTAAATGTGTGCACTAGCACACATTTATATGGACAGAGAAGGTTTAAAAAGCACAGATCCCTTTGTACTCAAGAGGTTTATGGCTACTTGACAGTGTGTGTTCTTTTTTTTTTATTATGTATACCCATGGTTGTTGCGGTGGAATTCACAATAGAAATGTTATTGGATTAGCTTAGGTGTGCATCAGTGACTAAATGGATAAAGAAAATGTGTAATGTATACACAATGGAGTTTTCCCCAGCCATAAGGGAGAATGAACAGAACTAGAGATGATGTGTTAAGTGAAATAAGTCAATCCTGGAAAGACAAGTATACATTTTCTCTCATGTGGATCTAAAGGGGGAGGACATGAACACAAAAGAGGGACTATAAGGAATATGACAGTGAAAATGGGGTGGGAAAAGGATAAAGAGAAATAGAGGGACTGAACGTGTTCAAAACATATGCATATATAGATGTATCATAATGAAACCCCTTCTTTTATACAGTTAATACATGACATCCTGGGTTCTAACAAATTTGCCTTGGGGATGTAATGTGCCAAATAGCAGGCCACCTGCAGTCTGAGCACAGCTGTCAGAACAGCTATTATTAGAGAGTTGAGGGGCCAGGTACAATAGACCCATCCCTATAATCACAGCCACTTGAAATGCTGAGCTCAGATATCGGGTGGATCGAGAATCAAGACCAGTCCTGGCATATCCTCTGGAAACCCTTACTCAAAAAACCCACAGAAGTGGGGTGGTGGTTTGACTCAAGGGGTACAGTACCTGATTTGCAAGAATGAATTCCTGAGTTCAAACCCTGGTTCCCTCCTAACCCCTGCTACAACCTATAAATGAAGATATAGGACAACCTGCATTTGAGAGGACATGGATATAGCAAGAAGGGAGGATGGTACACTGCTGGTGAGAATAAATTTTAATACAACCATTTTTAAAAAAAAAATAACTGGAAGTTTACTCAAAAAATGAAACTGTGAACTGCCAGATGATCCCAAAATCATAATTCTAGGTATGATCCAAAACAATGGATATCAGATTATTCAAGAAAGCTGTGGTCTGATTTTCAATGAAACAATACTGACTTCAGCTAAGATATGAAAACATGTAAAGTGTCTTTTACATGAGTGTATAGCATGAGATTCCTCCCAGCTTCTCGGAGACTTGTCAAAGCCACACCTCAGACTTCTTTACTGGAGGAGTTCCAGGGGCTGCTATTCATTAGAAATGGCAAGGGACCAGACACAAGGCAACTGTGGGCACCTGGAGACAGTCAATCTGTAAATTCTGTAGCTCTGAACCAGTAGAGACTCCAGAGTCATTCTCATGAGGAGCCTGTGCAGGGGGAGACAGAGGAGAAGCAAAAAACTAAATAAATTTTAAACACGGGGTCAAGTGATTTTTCTCTGCCTTCTACACAGGTGAAATGTTCAAAAAAATGTTAATCATCCTTTTGAAAATTCTTATCTGCAGTATTTGGAGGAAAAATGATGAAATACTACAGTAGCTATACCATAGGCAAATATGATAATGCTGTTGGAAGGGGAAGTTCATTTAGGGGACTTCGGACTGGAAGGAGGAATTTTAGGAATTTATTGGCATACTGAATATGAGCTGGATAGGTGGTGGGGGTTCTGGGTGGATTTAACAGACAGCTTTCCACATATTTGGGAAGCTGGAGATAAAACAGGTGGGTCCATTAGGAGGAAGGCAGCCTGGGGTGTGAGTGGGCCACAGTTCCTACCATTGCCACACATCCGCACACCTCTACAACATCTGGGGTGAGGGAGCGGTGGGGACAGGCAGCAGGAGGTGGCAAGAACTCTACCACTTGAGTTAGCCCCCCTGCCCTCCACGTGGACATAAAGTGATTTTTCAGGTGTGCCCTATCTGTGGCATACTGATATGATTCCATGGCATTCCTGGAATTGTTCCCATGAAGACATAGAACCCAGAGCTCATTTGTTGCCTGATAGTCATCATTGTATATAGACAAAAACTTACCTGGTTAAAACACACCTTGTGAGGTGCAAAGTCATATCCTTAAAGATCACTGACACACAAAACACCCTGCATAGTATACAGAGCAGGAAGCATGAAACAGCACAGTTTATATTTTTCAATTCATTACAAGTCCCCATGTTTCTGGTCTCCAAACATTTTTCCATGACTTTGTCAACAGGGTCTTTCCCTCTACTTTCATGTATTTGTCCATAGACACTGAGATGAAGAAATGAATTATTGATAAGAGCAACAGCAGATCAGGAGCAACCCTCTGGATGGTGAGTCATGACACAATCCTGGCATTTGTATTTGTCTTAAATCTGTACTCATAAAACAGTAAATATTAGGGGACTGACCCTACTTTTCCTTTTAAATGCCTGCTCATCACATTGACCTTGGCTCCTATCAGGATAATTAAGTATTAGAAGGAGCCAGTCACTGAAATCTTAGACCTGCATTCTTGCTATAGTGAAGGCAGACATCAGAAGGATTGCAATTCAAAGTCAGGGGGACAAATAGTAAGATCCTGTCTCGAAAATACCTAACCTGAAGAGAAATTATAGAGTACCAGTGTGGGACCAAGTCCCACATTTAAATATATGGACGCCTACGGGATCTGTTCCTGGACTTGATTCTTTGAATTACTCACAGTAGAGACTCCAACAGAATTGGCCTTCCTTTACTACCACTGCCAAACTTGCACAAATGCAGAATGTCAGATCATACATTATTTTCATGTTACTCTACTCAGAAGGAATCTGCATGTTGCTCCTGCTCTTACTTACCTGTCCAAAGTACCCCATGTACAAATCAGCTGCATGCTCTTCCAGAAATTATCCAAGACTTACTGGACAGTCTTTTCATGAGGATTGAGGTTTACACTCAAAAGGATATAAAACTATTTCACAAGTTCATTGACAGCTGTGGCCTCATTCTCCCATAGCCCAAGGGAGAAGCAATCTTAAAATAGAAAATACCAATTCTTATAGCAGTGTAGGCTTTCAATGCTAGAGACGTTTCATGTCACTCAACCCTATTGTCATATATTTGCAGCAGAGAAAATCTAAGTGCCTCCTAAAAAGCTGTATGAGCTTCTGAAGGCTGTCATTTAATAGCATACATTGATTTTTCTCATCATTTCAGAATGTCAAGGTTTGGATAGAATGGTTTCTCCTGAGATCTCTCCGTGGTTTCTCGGTTGTTATCTTGTTGTCTCTGTTCTCATGCTTTTCTGTAACTGTCAATGTTCTTTATCTTTCCTGTTATAGGGAAAGTACACGAATCACATTGGGGCACAACACCTAATTAACTGAATTCATATTAGTTATGAATTTGAGGGAAATATGTCAATACCATTGCACAGTCTGACATATTGTTGTAACAAATGCAATGATCACACGTCTTGTTAAACATAAAAGAAGGCTTTCAGAACTTAGCTTGCATCATAATTGTGGCCCTATCAATGGGTTTGGCACCTTAGACTTTTGGCCTATGGAAGGCACCAGGAGGTTGGAGCAGTTCCTGCCCCTGGGCAGGAAGCAGTGTGGTTTGCGCTGCTTTTGGAGGCACTCGTGTGAATTCTGCACTTTGGCCGCAGCACTGGCTTTGCATTAGCTCAACTAGCTGTCTTTGACGTGCAGCCAAGAGAGAAAAGAGCAATTTCAAAGTTCCTTAGTCAAGTAGCATTGCTCCTTTGACACTTGTTTCACTTAGCCACTAAGAGTGTGTACAAAAAGTAAGGTGAATGTTTTGGGGGTGGGGCACAATTCCACTCATAACATATACCAACCTTTATAATTCATATTCTGCTATGATCTTCAAAATGAGATAGTAAACCTGTGCTACTATGACATAGGTTCTCCCCTTCAAAGCTGCAGCAAAAAAATTGTCATTGTGACCTCACGGCGCTATGCAGTTATGGATTGGTGCAACCTAATGTCACTCAGAGCATCCAACCCTGTGCAGTTGAGGCACGGCATGCCGCATGCACAGTCAGTCATGGATACAGAGTGAAAGGGGCAGACTTGAATGTGGGGCAGGTTTTTAACTGAAACTCTTGGTCAGAGAGCATCTGGGAATTCTCTCCATGTTGTTTCCCCTGTTGAGGATGCTTAGGTATCTTTGCCACAACCTAGGGACAGCTGAGAATTCTCAGATTCAAGCAGATTACAGGGAGGAAGCTGGGCACACTAAAACCAAGGTTAGGACATGCAGGTCAGCGTCCTGCTGGCCAGGGGAGGCAGTTCGTAACTGGCTGTGTCCATGAGTCCTCCTGGAGGGCAGCTGACCGGGGTCGCCTCTGGCTTTGGCTCTTGGGGACGCTATCTTCCTGCCTTCTGGCTGTGGGAAGGGCCGTCAACACAGGGTGCGTGCCTAACGCTCTCCCTACTTGAGACGACATGGAGGTGAGCCGGCATGTGGACATGGTAGAATCTGTGTTCATGCCCACCCCAGGTTGCCTTCCTCCTGTTGGGCCCACCTCTTTTGCCCCCTGATCTCCAAATATGTGGAAAGCACTCTTAAATCCGAACACCACCACCCCAAGTCCAGCGCCTCTTTCGTCGAACCAAAAATCCCTAAATATCCCCCTCCCAGCCACCATTCCCCAACACAGACTTCCCCTTTCCACACAGTCATCAACTAATTGTATGCTCGAATCCCCACAGCCAGAGGGGGTCCCCCATTCTTGTTCTAAGGGAGGCCCCTGGCCTGTAGAGTTCTGAGCACATGGTGGGGAGTCGCACTCCTGCCAGTTACAAACAGCCTCCTGTCCTCATCAGGACGCTGACCTGCATGGGCTGTCCTTGTTTTTGGGTGCGGCAGATCATAAATTCAGTTAAAGGACCCACCCCATCTCCATAATATCATAAATCCCGCCCTTTTCTGTGATTGGGCAGTCCTCATAGCATGCCCCTATTGGATTGGTCTTGAGGCCCTGAGTGACATTAGATCACACGAATCCAAAGCTGCATAGCTCAGAGGTCACAATGACAAGTTCTATGCTGCAGCTTCTGGAGGGAGGACCTTGCTCTTTCATACAACAGGTGTACTACCCTGTTATTGAATATGGTAGCAGACTGTGAATTAGAGCAGGAGACTTGTACATGTTATGAGAGGAATTGTGTCTCCTCCGAGAAACAACTTTGATTTTCTAATACATAGTGTTAGCGGTGAAGTAAAACAGGCATCATATGAGCAATACTGACTAAGGCATTGGAGCTGTCATTTTTTTTTGACTGCAAAAGTCTGGCTGTTGGACTGGTGCAGAGTCAGCCATGCGTGAGCGTTGTCCCCTTAGTGTGTGACCCAAGTCCAATAAAATTACTGCTTTTATTTTAGGTCTATAATCTGCAGTTGAGGGAGAACATGTGATTTTGGGCCTTCTGAGGCTGGCTAACTTCACTTAAGATGATGTTTTCCAGCTCCATTCATTTACTTGCAAGTGAGTCTGTAAGAGTCCCAATATTTGAATGTGGGTCCTGGCCCCACCCTAGTCCTTTTGAAGTTCTGCCTGTGGAGACCCTTCTGTATCCACGCTCATCCACACAGATCACAGGTCATGGATGTTAATGTGGTGAAACTTGTACTGGTTTCAGGAAAGTAGGATATCAAATGGACACCACATTGATCTGCATGGAGCTCTGCAAAAGAAAGCTCAGGAGACCTGAGAGCTCTGCATTGTAGTCCCAAATGGACTTGGGCATGCTGGGGAAACCAGGAGACAGTTTCATGACTTCTCAATGGAGTCATGTAGAATGGGTTTAATGTGGCAATTTTGGGACAATGTGAATAAAATGTTTGCAAAGAGTATGTTAGAGATTCATTGATCTGTCCTACAGTATGATTCTGGGGAATCATGGAGGCACTCTGGTTCCAAGATGTAACACAATTTCAAACTTTCAAAGAAAGGTGTGTAACAAGTATTTCATTGTTTGTATAAACTCCAAGGATGGAATAGGGTACTCCTGGCCACATGGTGTGCTGGGATCTCTTTGAAAAAATATTTTGGTGGTGCTGGGGTTAAACTCTTGGCCTCATGCTTGCTTAGCAAGTTCTTTACTGTTTGGGCCACTCTGCCAGCCCTTTTGTGTGCTAGGTACTCTTTTTTATTTTGGGGTTGGAATTCTGGCCCTACTCCTTGAGCCTCTCCACAGCCCTTTTATTCTGTGATGGGTTATTTTGAGATAAGGTCTCATGAACTATTTGCGTGGACTGGCTATGAAAGGTGAACCTCCTGTTCTGTCCTGATTATGTATCTTCACAGCCATGAGGCACTGGTCTCAGGTCTGTGTTAGGTACTTTTGAGATAGGGTCTTCCCATTTGCCTGGGCTGGCTTCAAAATGCAATCTTCATGATATCTGCTTCATGAGTAGCTCACATTACAGGTTGGGGCTACCAGCACCTACTTTCTTCACATATTTCATTTCCCTGTTTGAGCCAAGGTCAATTGTTATGAGCAGACATTTCAAAGGAACAGTAGTGTCTTTCCTGTAATGTTTACTGTTTCCTGAGTACAGCTTTCTTGAGCAAGTTATTTGAAAGAGAAAGAACAGGTAACCTTGCTGTACATCCTATATTTATGACTCACAATCCAGTGTGGTGTTCCTATTCTTTTATTGTCCTAATCAATAAATCTTTTCATCATCTTAGTGACTGTGAATTACCTGAATATAGAAAGAAAAGTGTGATGACAAAGTCACAGAATGAATAATGGCAGGACAGAATCATGGGGACTTCTGATGAAGAAGATATCCTGTGTTGTCTCAACATCTCTGCTCTATACGCCTGCTAGAGCAGTGTTTCTGTCCTGGTGCTGTTCACCTTCAACCTCACCATCAACAACCTAGAATTTGAGGAAGACATGCACTGCCTGGGCTCCTGGAAGTTCAATACCACAGAGAGAATTCTGTAGTACACACACACACACACACACACACACACACACACACACACACAGAGAGAGAGAGAGAGAGAGAGAGAGAGAGAGAGAGAGAGAGAGAGAGAGAGAATATAAACCTAATAAGAAATGCATGTATAACCTTTAGAGTATAAGTTTTAACATATTCTTGAAAGACTCAAACTAGACATAATGAAATGATGATACAGCAAATGATGACAGATATGACTTCATATAAAAAAGTTCTCCCTAAAACACCAATTTAAAGTAATGCCTATGCAAATTCCAACATATGTTATTTTTTTTGCTTTGTTGGGTTTCCTGGAGGTAAACAAGTTGATTTAAAGTTTACATGGAAATACTAATGAGCAGCAGTAGCAAAGAAATTCCTGGAAGAGAAGGCCTGAGAGAAGGGTGTGCACACACACATTTGAAAGCCTGTATATTTAAGACAGTGTTGAAGTGGGACACAGAACAAAGAGGGAGAGGACAAAATCTCAACATATTGAAGAAGAGAACCTAGAATTAGAACCAAAGTATACACAGTGCTTAAATTATGAGTCAGCAAATCATTGAAGAAAAGATGGACATTTAAATGAATAAAATTAGGAAACTGGAGAAGCATTCAGAAAAAAGGAGAAAATTGGCAACTTATCTTAGATCATCACCTGCATTATGTTAAAAAAGTAACGAAGAATTAGCTTTGAAGCTAGGTGCTTTGGCTTAGTTCTATAATCCCACCTAATCATAAAGTGAAGATTGGGAGGATCCCAGGTGAAGGCCAACTGGGTAGTAAGTTAGCAAAATCCCATGTCAACAACAACAACAAAACTTGTTGGGTTGGTGCATTTCGATAATCCAGCTATTTCTAGCTGTGTTGAAATCCTAGGTAGGAGGATCACCATTCAGGGTAGTCTCAGGCAAAAAATAAAAATAAAAAAACCTTAAAAACCAACCAAACAAACAACCCCCTCATGATAGCCTGTCAGGAAAATAGCCAAGACAATAAGAGGGCAAGGCCTCAAGTGTTAGAGCACCTGCCTAGCAAGTGCAAAGCCCTGAGTTCAAACTCCAGTATAACCAGAAAACAAGAACAAAAAGCAGCTCAGAGAAGATTCATTACTTCACACAGAATCTTTCTACTTATGATAAATCAAAATAAAAAGCAATACATAATTTATAATGTCAGCTTTGTAAACTATATATTTCTATTTAGATAAAATAACCATAAGGTCAAGAGGCAAACACACAAGTTGGGAAATAATATGAGAAAAAAAACTAGGCAAAAGATATACTTAGTTCATAAAAAAGCAAATGCAGGCCAGCACCAGTGGGTCACACCACTAATCTTAACTACTTGGGAGGCTGAGATCAGTTTGTGGCCAGCTTAGGGAAACAGAAAGAAGACATGTCTAAAATAACCAGAGCACATGGACTGCAGATGTGGCTCACAGCCCCATTCCCAAAGGGACAAGGTGGGGGAAAATGTTAATGGCCCTGAAACATAAGAAGTGTATTCAATCTCACTCATAATAAAATGAATTGAAACTATATAAATAGAAATAATTCTCACAAATGAGGTAGGGAAAAATCTAAATGTATGACAACGAATTACATTGCTAAGAGTAGAAAAAAATGCACAACTTCTGAAGAGGGCAAATCGGTGATACCAAACAAGGGAATTGGTATAATCCTGGCTTCTTCCATACATGCATGGATAATTAAATCTCACCTTCACCTTCAAAATTAGTGTGTGAGTGAAGCCAGGATATTGGTAGCTCACCAATTTTGATGCTGAATCTTTCTGCCCCTCTTAGTGTGTTACGAGCATCCCTGACCCTGTGTTTTCTTCCTAAACTGTCGTCTTTTCAATAGGTGACATGGGCATAGCTTCTGGGTGAAGTTGAGGTGAACGGCACTATTTATTTAGGATTTTCAGAATTTTACTTGTACGATACTCACTTGAAGAAACATTAGAGAAAATCTTACATTAACAGGGAAGAGAGATCTGCCTTTATTTATTCTGTGTAAGAATGGTCCTGAAAGGGTAGAGAAAGGAAACTGGTTGAGGTCAATTCTTTTTCTTTCCCTATCTGTCTCCCAGAATGAACATTCACTGATTGCTAAGGTAGTAAGTCTATTGTAACTATTATAAAAGTTACTGTAAAACTCACTCCAGAATAATTGAATTGTTTCTTATTTGAAAAACTTCATTTCCTATCAGTGTGCAGGTTAGGACTCACATTTTCATCTTATTCACAAAATTTGTGACTTTGACTTTCACATGAAATAGACCTACTTTAAGGATTATAGTCCTCATTACAAACAATAAAATATAGCTTAGTAAACTCAGTTTGACAATTATACTATTGAAGTACATAAAGTTACATGCATATTCTTCTACTCTGTGTTGACCTATTCTCTAGATATTTCAGAAAAGGCTTTACCAATGCTCACAGAATGGTAAAAAGTAAACTTCCTGGTATAAATCACATGTGCAATGAGGCAGGTTCAGCTATGTTATTCTACAGGATGCTTGGGAAACACACCATCTTATGCCTTGTAGTAAAGGTGAGGCTTGCATTCCTTATGGAATTACATTCACACCTTACTGTAGGGAAGACAAGTCATTTCATTTTTACACCTGAACATGCTTAAGTCATCTCCCCAATCAATCATATCGCATCCACTGAGCTTAACAATACTTTTCCAGTATAAAGTCTATGGACTATAATGCGCTACCCCGTTGGGGAATTTATCATTTCTATTTAAATGAAAGAAATCACCTTATTAAATCTAATCTGCATCAATTAAGGTACATAATGTGACAAACAACAATTAACTCAGTCTAATGGACGTAAAACAAAACTTTATTGAATGTTTAGTGGAGATATTCAGTTAATTAAGGTAACAGTGAAACAGGATTTTCAAAAAGGAGGAATTGAGACAAGACCAGCCTCTGAGGTTCATGGGCCTTAGAGTTGAGCTCACACTAACTCCCACTACCTCTAGCTTGTCTAACTGCCCAAGCTTTCAGTACAGATGTATCCAAGATGCATAAATGTTCACCCCCAAGTGAAGGAAAACCCAAGTTAAGTATGGATCTCATTTGTCTGGTCTGACTCACTTGTCCATGCAGATGGGGAAGACGGTGGCACTCTTATCAGAGAGGGAAGGAAAAACTCCTTCACAGATAAAAGCAAAAGCAATTACTACCCACCTCTTGGCCCTATGAGCTTGTGTGCACACGGGTGCACATGCCCTTTTTACACAAATGTGTACAGAGAGAAGAACAGAATACATAACAAAAATGTTCCAGATAAATATATGTTCCTATACGTGTCCCAGTATCATCAAGCAGTTTTAAGCTTTAATGACTTTAGAAGTTGTAAAAACATTTTATGGAGATCATTATTTGAAAGTTTAATTCTTTCAATTTTCTTCTCCTATATGGTTATTAATTTTCATATTCTTGTTTTGGTCCCTATGATATGAGTGGCAACAGCAAACTGAAATTAAAATTCATCTTTAAAGTACACCAAATTAAGTATGAATCACGTGTAAATAATTAAATGTGCAAATATTTTCCAAAATTGGTCTTTTTTACACTTCTAACATTATTAAGCTTAAAACTACATATGGTTTGGGGAATACCCTTATATACAAGTATTTATCTCAAATGATACATTTGTTTCATGGTCTAGCTTTCCCAGTGTGACTGTGTCAGAGGCATTTGTGCATTCACACATGAACTGTCTCAGAGATGTCAAGGGGTGGGTTTTGGGTTTTTTGTATCCATTACCTTTTCCTTCTCTCAGTAACAAGTCTGTCTTCTGACAAAATAATATACAAATAAGTGTATTAAATGAAGATATGAGGAAAGGTTTGCAATCATTTATAGAAAAAGATGTGTAAAAATACATCAATATCTTGTTCTACTGGTGATATCTTTAGGAATGAAAAGTTTGTATCCCATTGGGCCAAGTTCCTTCTACCTATACTGTTCCCTTCTCCAAAGGCAACCCTGTAGGTATCTTAGTGTGTCCTGACAACCTAGGAGGTCTTAATAGTAACAGGAAAGTCTCTCCACAAGCCTCCAAAGGTGGTGTGATCCCAGTGATCCTGGGGCTCCACAGGGCTCTTGTGGAAACTTTCTTCAGAGCGGCACCACATTTTCCCAAGGCACTGGGAGCAGCTACAGGAGATCTGATCTATCTATCATCAGACCTGCCTTTCCTTGATGTTTTCTGGCTTCTGAGGGTTGTGCTCCTCTAGGCAGACTACAGCAGTGGGCTGGATGCCATCATTTGAAACCTTCGGGACACTGTGTCTCTAAGTTTCTGCAAGAAAACAAAAGCAGAAAGAATCCTTTAGTGAGGAAAGCACCTTTGCTCTTGGTGGAGGCTGATGCTCAGCTCCCATCAGGATTTCCTGCAACACTAGAACACTCAGGACAATTTCCAGGTTCTATTACATGTGAAAGTTTGCCAATTAACTAAAGAAGACATAGTCTCATTTGCTATGGTATGTATGAACGTAGCTTTGTGCAGTCTTTGCAGCTGTGTGTGTAACTGCACTCTTCTGGTCACTTAGAAAACCATACTTTGTGCTATAACAAAAAGAAACAATAAAATGGGAAAGAATAACATATGAAGTTTCTTGAAAGGATATAAAGGTCCTTCAAGAAATGAAACCTGTTAAAACTTGTCAGAAATGGTCAAAGATGAAGAGAAACTTCTACTCCTTTATTTCTCCTTCTTACTTTGAACTCAACACCTTGGAGGTAGTAACCTTCATTCATGGTTTGTAGTACACACACCATGGACAATTTTCCCTAGGGGAGGGAAAAATGTGATACAACTAGCTGTGGACATTTGAGTGTTTGAAGTAGGCATGAGAATCACAAAATGGAAATTAGAATCTTAATACAACCCACTGTGCTGCACATAAACCCTCCCTCAGGGACAAAGGCCTGTCTCTTCCTTGTGCTGTGTCTCTCTAAAGTGATCCAGCAGGCCATCAAATAAAACTAGTGGGGGAGTGGCTCTGATGGCCTATGATTTATCCAGGTACTATGGGCCTCCTCTGCTTTGTGGAATTGCTAGACAGGTCCCGGGTCCTCTCCTATCATACGGCATGGGTAGGATGCATTCTCCTTATTTTGTCATCTCTTAAGCATTCACATCATGCACATATTCTTCTGAAGAAAATTCTCAGTGATTACGGTGAAGTGTTCTACTACTAGTCCCACCTCTTCTCAGAAGCCCAAATCTCAAGTTGTTGGGGGTATTTCTCTATCCTGGGATGCTCACCTCTTCTGAAGTCTACCCACAGCAGTTTCCACACCCAATGAGAGAAGACGCGATGCTGGTGTTAAGAGTTCTGAGGTATGTCTTAGGACATTTTGCTCTTCTACTTGGCATGGACTGCTGTCTTTTTCATCCTGTGCAGAAAGCAGTGAGTATTAATAAAAAGGGCTATTTGATCCTACTGGGGGTGTGTAGGTAGTACTGAAGGTGGTAAGTCTGTATGAACAAGTATGATCATGGCAGTTTGGAGAAGTTCAAGATCTTTCCGTGGAGTCTGGTCTGATTCTGTCATTTAGAGGCTAAAAACAATGCTTATGTTCATATGGATGCGCGCATGTCACAGAGCTTTTCCTTCCTAAGTCTGTCTTTCTTCAAGAAGGTCTTCATCTTCCTCCTCTTCTGCTTCTTCTTCTTCTTGTCCATCAAGCAGGCGAAGGCCTCATGGAAAACGTGACAGCTGAAGCCCTCCTTGATCCCATGCTCCACGTGATACCGAAGGGTCTCCAAGTTGGGGAAGACCCGACAGCAGGCCATGCACCTGTAGCCACGGTCCAGTGCCACAAGCCACTCAGGTGTTCTGGCCCTGGAACTTTCCTTACACACCACTGGTTCTGGGGGGCTGTGCACCTCCTCCTTTTCCTCTTGGGCTTCATTGTCCAAGCTGAATTCGCTGTCATCCAGGAGTGCAATTGTAGGCACATAAGAGCGGTAGGCTTCTGTGTGGGCCTTCTCAGGAAACATTATCTCTTCTATTCTCATTTTCTTTTGGGGGGGCATCAATCCTTCTGTATCTGGTAAGACAGCCACACCCCTTTTCATTTGGACATGCATATAGTAAACTTTCATGACTCTATCCCATTCCATAGGTGCTGAGGATGTACAGGGATGATTATTGAAATACGCAGCAATATAATCTAGTGGAAACGGCAAAGAAGACTCTGGGTCGGTCAAATTTTCTTTTAAAGGCATCCCGTGGGATTCACGAAATGGAGCACCTGGATGTAATCTGTGACTTTCTAGGAGAGAAAAATTGGAAGATCATCATTTTGTGTGGGCATGTAGAATGGAATCACATATACCTGTGATGTTCCAGCTTCTGTATGTGATATGAATTAGGTTAGGTACAGCAATAAGGATGTGAATTTATGGTGTGCCTTGTGGAGTTATAGGTGTGTTCTTCTACATATTGGGCTAATATTTCTGGTACTGGTGAAAGGAGACAGTGATGACTATACGTGTGTGCACCTTAAGGTTAACATAGCACATATGGCCTTAAGGATGTTTGTTAAACAATGTGATAGTAACACTTAAGTGTAAAGAGGACTTACATGTCAGAGCAAGTGTGTATGTGTTTATGAAGGGTTGAAGTCATGACTGATGAAGGGACAAGTGTTTGAGAAGATCTGTGTGTAAAAGTGCTTCCTCTTTAGGGCACCTGAATTTTTGGCAGTTCGGGATAGTGCTGGGGAGTTAAAATACACCATCTAGCTGAGGGGATATTTTTGTGTGATTAGGTGAGATCCAGTGAATCACTGAATGGCTATATGCAGGAATAAGAACTGTAGGCAGGTGGAAGTTTATGCCTATGGAATGTCAATAGTGGACAGTAAAGACAGATGGAGAGGGAAGACATGTTTGTGTGAGACAATAAGCAAAAGGAAGGAGTAATGGGCCCTGTGAAGGGGCACAGTATGTGACTGTGGGAGCTTGAGTTTGTGCCACTCTGATCACCCCTGCCCCCACTCCATCTCAATACTGTCCACTCCCACCCCCTCAGCTGTCTCAATATTCTCACGGAACTGTGAGAAGAGAAACTGTATCTTGTCCTTGAAGGGCATTACCACTATCCTTTTGTAGAGACCTCAGTTTAACTTAGCCCCTCAGCCCCAACACCCTTTCCCATAGATGAGGGAAGGTGATGTGAATAGTGGATGCATGATCAGCTCAGCTGACCCTCCTGCCCAAACTGAAAACCCATCTTTGCATCTGCCTTACCATCCTTCTCAACAGGAGTGATCTTGTTTCCAGAAGAAATGCCACAGAAATAGATGGAGGCAGAGGAATTCTCTCTTGCCTCTGGATTCCATAGTGGGACTGTGACAGATTTCTTAGGAGGATCCTCTTGAGATTTGGAGACACCACAGAAATAGACCGAGGCAGAGGAACTCTCTCCTGCATCTGGATTCCATGATGGCACCACGACAGGTTTCCTAGCAGCGTCTGCTGACTTGAGGACACCACAGAAACAGACTGAGGCAGATGAACTCTCTCCTGCATCTAGACTCCGTGATGGAACCATGAAAGGTTTCCTAGGAGCATCCTCTGCAGACTTGAGGACACCACAGAAGTGGACCGAGGCAGAGGAACTCTCTCCTGCATCTGGATTCCATGATGGCACCACGACAGGTTTCCTAGCAGCATCGTCTGCAGACTTGAGGACACCACAGAAACAGACTGAGGCAGATGAACTCTCTCCTGCATCTAGACTCCGTGATGGAACCATGACAGGTTTCCTAGGAGCATCCTCTGCAGACTTGAGGACACCACAGAAGTAGACTGAGGCAGAGGAACTCTCCTTCATCTAGACTGCATGATGGGACCACGATAGGTTTCTTAGCACCATCCTCTCAAGAGGTGGAGACACCGCAGAAATAGACTGAGGAGGAGGAGTCCTCTCCTGCAGATGGATACCATGCTGGGACCATGACACGTTTCTTAGGACCATCCTCTTGAGACTTGTGAAATTCTGGAGAATGAAACCACACAACAATAACAAAAGAATGGAGAGATGGTATAAACTTGAGTCTGTGACACTCAAAAACAGACATGGTCAGTGGATATTTTGAGACAGTGTTATCACCTGTGGGCTTTCCTCTCACAGAAATTAAGGTGATTTATCCATTCAAACCTCCAAAATAAAAGTAAACACTTGTTAAGTTCCAGGGTGTGGTGGTTCACAGCTGTAAACCCAGTTATGTAAGAGGCAGAGGCAGGAGGATCATGAGTTCAACGTAACCCAGACAATGTTAGTGTATACCTCAACAACAGAATGGTTGGGGTATAGTTTGAGTGATAGAGTGCGTTCTTACCATGCATGACACCAGCGTTCAATCCCCAGTACAACAAGCACCAAAAAAGCTGTTAGATCTGTGTGTGCGGTGAATGTCAGTGGGATACGATAGCTTCCATAGGATGATTTTGGAGATATATACAGACTATTAAGAACATGAACTCCACTTCAATTATGATATATAACTAAAGATTATATATTATTATTATCAACTTAAGTTCCACACGAGAAATTGTGCAAGTAAGGCATATGGAGTATAAGCTTTAAGAAGAATTATTGTGTGTGGACATATTTCTTTTTATACACACAGAGAGGCAGGTGTAGATGTAAATATGAGCAGGCGATAGCTGTTCATATTTACATCATATAGATAAAAATAAGGAACTGGGCATGATACTGTTAGATGTTCCTATGAAGATGTCACAGATTAGCACAGATTCCTCTTCTGGAAATAAGCCTCCAGATTTTTCTTGGATTTCTGAAACCTTCCTATCCATATCCTTTAGGAGCTCTGCCTAAATGCATCTGGTGCACTTCTGGGGACAGAGACTCTGGACAGTCCTAGAGAGAAGGGGTTCTTTGTGTCAGTTGCTGACTAAAGGAGCTTGGTCCCAATTTTAGTCTGTCCTTCTGCCTCACTTTTGCACCTGATCCTTCCTCAGCATCACCTCTCCCTTACCCCATACCTTTGTGAATGAGCTTGTCCTTGGGAATGCATTCTGAGTCTCCTTCTGTCTGTCTGTGGCCTTGGGCCAACCCTGAGGGTCCACACGGTGGAGAGCATCCCTCTAAGATCACTGGAAAAGAGAAAGAAAATCAGATATGTGATTTTTTTTCCATCCAACAAGTGCCATTACAATAATACAAATGGTATCTGTCCTCATGAAAATTATAATCTTAACTGGTGCCTACTATTACCATTTTAAATGTTGAGTAGCATTTATTGTGACAGTACATGTTATGAGTGATACTGTTTGTACAATGAGTCATTTGTAATGGAGCTATCCCCTTTTGACCTGGATATTTTACTATATTATGAGTAGCATGCTTCCTGGTAGGTAACTTTGATCATTTCATTAAGTTGTCTGTAGTAGAAATGAGTGAAAGTCAATACCTGACTTCAAACTATATTACAAAGCAATAACAATAAAAACAGCATGGTACTGCCACAAAAACAGACATGAACACCAGTGGAACAGAATAGAGGACCCCGATATGAAGCCACACAACTATAACCAACTTGTCTTTGACAAAGGAGCTAAAAATATACGATGGAGAAATAGCAGCCTCTTCAACAAAAACTGCTGGGAAAACTGGTTAGCAGTCTGCAAAAAACTGAAACTAGATCCATGTATATCACCCTATACCAAGATTAACTCAAAATGGATCAAGGATCTTACTATCAAACCCCAAACTCTAAAGTTGATACAGGAAAGAGTAGGAAATACTCTGGAGTTAGTAGGTTATAGGTAAGAACTTTCTCAACAAAACCCCAGCAGCACAGCAACTAAGAGATAGCATAGATAAATGGGACCTAATAAAGCTAAAAAGCTTCTGTTCATCAAAAGAAATAGTCTCTAAATTGAAGAGAACACCCACAGAGTGGGAGAAAATATTTGCCAACTATACATCAGACAAAGGACTGATAACCAGAATATATAGGGGACTTAAAAAACTAAATTCTCCCAAAACTAATGAACCAATAAAGAAATGGGCAAGTGAACTAAACAGAACTTTCTCAAAAGAAGAAATTCAAATGGCCAGAAAACACATGAAAAAATGCTCACCATCTCTAGCAATAAAGGAAATGCAAATTAAAACCACGCTAAGATTCCACCTCACCCCTGTTAGAATAGCCATCATCAGCAACACCACCAACAACAGGTGTTGGCGAGGATGTGGGGAAAAAGGAACCCTCTTACACTGTTGGTGGGAATGTAAACTAGTACAACCACTCTGGAAAAAAAATTTGGAGGCTACTTAAAAAGCTAGACATCAATCTACCATTTGATCCAGCAACACCACTCTTGGGGATATACCCAAAAGACTGTGACACAGGTTACTCCAGAGGCACCTGCATACCCATGTTTATTGCAGCACTATTCACAATAGCCAAGTTATGGAAACAGCCAAGATGCCCCACCACTGACAAATGGATTAAGAAAATGTGGTATCTATACACAATGGAGTTTTATGCAGTCATGAAGAACAAAATGTTATCATTCGCTGGTAAATGGATGGAATTGGAGAACATCATTCTGAGTGAGGTTAGCCTGGCCCAAAAGACCAAAAATTGTATGTTCTCCCTTATATGTGGACATTAGATCAAGGGCAAACACAACAATGGTATTGGACTATGAGCACATGATAAAAGCAAGAGCACACAAGGGAGGGGTGAGGATAGGTAAGACACCTAAAAAATTAGCTAGCATTTGTTGCCCTTAACGCAGAGAAACTAAAGCAGATACCTTAAACGCAACTGTGCCCAATAGGAAAAGGGAAAGAGGAACTAGAGAAATGGTTAGATCAAAAAGAATTAACCTAGAAGGTAACACACACGCACAGGAAATCAATGTGAGTCTATGCCCTGTATAGTTATCTTTATCTCAACCAGCAAAAACCCTTGTTCCTTCCTATTATTGCTTGTACTCTTTCTACGACAAAATTAGAAATAAGGGCAAAATAGTTTCTGCTGGGTATTGAGGGGGTGGGGGGGAGAGGGAGGGGCAGAGTGGGTGGTAAGGGAGGGGGTGGGGGCAGAGGGGAGAAATGAACCAATCCTTGTATGCACATATGAATAATAAAAGGAAAAAAAAGAAATGAGTGAAAGTGATCTGTCAGCAAAGTCTATATATTCCTCTATCTCCTCATGCTCTTCTTAACTGATGGGATGTCAGTAAACCAGGAGCTCTTTGAGAGCTCTGTATTAATGATGACAAGATTTCCTTCAGTCCCAGCCCACAAATTATCTCAAGGAGGACACTTGCCACACTGACTTGATGTATCCTCTGAATTGTTACTAAAGCAACAAGTATATTAATCAGTACTCATTACTACAGTCTGGTACACTCTAATGAAGCTGGGGTTTACCAACTTCAAAATCTAATGATTTTGAGAGGCAAATAATCTTATCTGGTATACAGTTAAGTGGACAATTACATTAGCTGTTGATATTTATCTTCCCCTAGCCTACTAAAGTGTTTTCTATGTGAATAAGAATAAGTGCATGCTTTCTAGGTCTCATCATTTACATTCAAGAGCATCTTCGAGTATGTTCTAATTTTATTTAAGGTTGATTGAAGACAATATCATACATAAGCCCCCTCTCCAAAAGGACCATCATAAAATGCACAAGCCCCAGTCGTTGATAGAAATTTTAAGATTATCTTCAGAAATGTAAGCCACTCTCTAATCTTAGGGCTGGCTCGAGTCTGTCCCCATCCCACCTCTTGAGCAATGGGCCAACCTCACAGGAGTTACTTTTTGCTGTTAATCTCCATGGAAACCATAACTGCTAATGTCCCATTTTTCCAGAAGTGGCCAAATCTTATCTCCTTAATTCAGCCACCAGGATTAGATGGTTGGTTTCATTTCACAAAGAAGCCCCATATTTACATCTTCACAGTCTTAAACAAGAAGTTAGGTTTTACTCTTGAGTAAATAAATTCTTTGTTCTTTATACTTACACTCATCTCTTTACAGGTTTAAAATTTTTTCAGCCATTGTCTCAATGTTTCTATGAACCAAACACTCCTTTCTTCTTCTCAGGACCTAGCACTACTTGCTAGGTAAAGTTTTACCTCTTGAGCCAGTGAACCACAGTTTATTCTTCATTAAAACGAAAAAGTACTATTAGAAAGTTTATAACAACATAATTTCCTTCATTGTGTCCTTAAGGCAGAAATCATATGAAAGGAGATGCTTTATATAGAAAATTTTAAAGAAAAATTACTCTACACTAACCATCCACTATGTCTCTGACACAGTAATCTAGAATAACTATGCATAGATAACCTGGGCACTAAGTCACAGTGCTAAGACATAGGTCCTCTGAAACTATTTTTTTCTCTCAGACTATCTGGGTCCTCAGAAAGACCAGTATATACACATTTGTCTCTGTCCCTTCCTTCTTTAATCATTTCTTCTCTCCTTTAAATCTTTCTCTCCTCCCCTCCTCCACCACAAACTAGAAATCTTCCTTATGCCTAAAGAACATTCAAGCACACACCTCTTGACTTCTTTGCTCTTCGTAGAGTTTGAGGAGAGGACCTCTTTTCCAGATACTTCCTCTTTTCTTTTGGATTCATGGTTGAACTCTTTGGAGAGTTCCTTGAATCAGGTTATTGAAACCTCACTTTAAGAAAGGTAGTAAAAAACGACAAATAATGAAATTTGAACACAGAGAACAAATCACATGAGAAATGATCTCTTCACCACTGTCCTGACCAGTGCTCAGGACAAAATAACAGTTATCTCTAAGGCCTCAGCAGTGTTCTATGACCTATTGATGACATCACTACAGTCCAAGGACCAGACCATTGCTCACAGCACTGCGGGTGGGGGGCTAAAACCTGCAGGGGTTGAGAAGCAAAGTGTTATCTTCACTTAATGAATGGGGAAGTGATGAGGAACAGTGACAAGAGAAATCGTTTATCCAAATGAAATTAACGTGAAGTTTTATACCTTGCTTGACAATAAAACTAGAAAATAGATCACACGCACTAAACAGAAGAAACCCCTTTATGTGTCAAGGGATAGTGCATTACTAAATGTCCCCAACAGTGAGGATGTGGAAGTGCTCAGGTGCAGTAGGCTCACAACCATGCTTGTGCCACAGATGATAACACATGTTACATCTTATTAAAAGTGTCTGAATTATGAAGAAACATATGTGAGCTGCATGTTGAAATACAGGAGCAGATTTGAGAATGAATTATAAATCTAAACAACTTGTCTTTATTAGCTTACCCCTACTACTGGGAACACACACATGTATCTTCAAAACCAGACCTGCCTTTTGTCACTCTCCTTCATCACTTCCTCATGGTTGTGAGAAGAGAGTACCCTGAGCTTCATAATGGGCCTTTGTCAGGAATTCTGCTTTTGTCAAGTTTGAAGGTCTCACTTTGAGGGATTATGCTCCAAGTCCAGTCTGCCTTCAGGAAATATCTAGGTGAACTCTCAGATGATTTCATTATGCCTCACACCCAGTACAGCATACACCTCATCTTTTAGGGTTAATATGTGTTTACTCCCAACCTTAGTAGTTATCATTATACCCAAGGCAGGACCTTGCACTCAAAAAGTCTCCTACACCCTCCACTGGTCCTGCTTTTGAATATTCCCATTCATCATGACAATGGCACAATAGGCACATTTATCAAGGAATTCTCAGCTTTGTATGCTACTAGAAAAACTAAAATTAAAACAAAACCAATATTCTATCAACTGGTAAAGATAAAGGGATCAAATTATTCTAATGAATGAAAAGGATACGGGTGAACTGACGACTCTTCATGATCTAAAATGAAGTACTGACTTCTACAGTTGTACTGAAAGACAATGAGCCAACATTTTATAAAGTAAAATATGCAAATAGCCTATCTCTGTAATTTCACTTTATTAAGGACATTTAGTAGGATGATATTCATTATTTTAGGAGAAGATACAATGCATCTCAGAACAGAACATACTACCAAAGAATACTTTTGCTTACACTTACATAGGTCATTTCATTTCTTTTCACAACAGAGTAAATACTAGTCACAATGTGTGAAGAGAAAAGGTTATGGAAAAGCTCAGACTACCGAATCCTATGACTAGAGAGTGTGGAAAGGATCTCCTTACTAAAGTAACATGAAGTGGAACTGGACTTGTCTTGGCCTAGGAAAAGCTGCATCCTCTTTTGAGCACTTCCTTCAATATAACAGTGTATAAACTCACTAGCGTCATTCCTAGCAAATAATATATTAACAGCATGGAAAATTCTTAGCTCAATGAGCCTCCTGTGGGATTTTTAGTAATACTTAGCTTTTTAACGCTCTTGACCAGCTGAATTTGTAGAGGTTGAAGACTGAACAGTTCTTGCTTGAAGCCAGCTCTTGAGGAAGCTTGAATAACCAACTTCACACCCTATTGTAACATCCAATCTGTACAAATGCTCTCTGTTCAATCAAAACTGTCAAAAGAATGTGCAAGACAGAATATGAAGAAAAAAAAAACAGAAGGAGAAAAGAAGACTGAATTTTCCTTTTCCCTATTTGTCTACCTACCCTTTGCCTATGACAACTGGTAAGGGATAGAATAAAGGCCAGAGAACAAGCTAAGCAAGAGAAATATTTAAGAACTAACACCCCAAATCCTCTCTCCAGTCCACACCTAAAATCCCACCATGTCTATTTATTGAATGTATTCAGTATGACAAAGACCAGTGAAGTTAGTTCCTGTTATGACCTGCCTGCGGTGGGAATTACAAATATAAAGGAAATTGGTTGAAGATAATGGGCTTAGGATAAAAAAGTTTGATGTCAAAACTGTTCTTATTGAAGTTTTGGCAACAAGTTGAACTACATCCCATGTTCTTCATCTTAAAGTTGTGGCAGTCCTATGGAGTTGAGGAACAAATAATACAAACCTGAATACACTTCATGAATGATTGTCAAAACTCAGTAACACAAGTAAACACCTGATTGTAAGTATTTTCATAAAAATTATGGGTATAAAATTGCTGTCTAACTTTTACTGAGGTGTCAGAATTTAGCATGGAAAATATGATAAAAACCAAACTGAATACATTCAAAACAGATAATTTAGTTTGAGCAAGTACTCCATGTAGATGTTTCCACATTTGACTCAATTTTAATGGTGAAAGTCATTACATTTGATTTCCTTCCCTTGTTGTCTTTCATAAGCACAAAATTACACGTCTCAATTGCATTTTGCAGTCTTATCAGGAAAACGCTTCTGGAAACTATTCTTGATATTGGCATTGATGGGAAGTGGGAGTTTTAAGTGAATGGGAGAGTGAACGGAGGCTGGTGCAGTAGTGCAAGCCACATGAATAAGAGCAAAGTGCCCCAACTGAATGCTAAGAAGGCTCCAGAACAGACACTGAGGAAAATGGATGTGCACCTACTTCAGCGTACTGAGTCTACATGACACAGGGAAAGCCAAAATCTTCCTGAAAAGAAAAACTGAAAGCATTTTCTATAGGTGAGAGCTAGAAGGAGAGTGTACTCTCTATACTCTTAATGAAGTGCAGTAAGGACACACAAAGAAATGTGTAGGAAAGTGAGAAGTCAAATTATGCTTATTTACAGACGAACTGAGCTAATGCTTAAAAGACCCTGAGTACTCCACCAAAAATCTCTTGGATCTGATAAGAAATGTTGTCAAAGTCACAGGATACAAAAGAAACATATGACAAAAGAAACTGAGGAAACCCTACAAAAGGCAAAGAACTATGACCTTCACTGTTGGGCAAAATAACAACTGTTAAAATGGATATACTAATAAAAGCAATCTACAGAGACAATGATATGGCCATGAAATTCTACTGTCATGTTTCACAGAAATGGAAAAATCAATTATAAAGTTCATCTGTGAAGCACAAAAGATAGTGGGTAGTCAAAAGTATCATAAATGATTAAAGCACTGTTGGTGGTATCGAAATACCTGACTTTAAATTGAACTACAGAGCCACAGTAGCAAAAAAGGGATAGACAGAGAATCTGGCCTTAACAAATATAGAACATGACGATAAATTTGGGTGACTGGAGACAGAGGAGAGGAAGAGGCAAAGATTAGGAGGATCACGTTGCAAAGCAAGCCCAGGCAAGCTGTTTGTGAGAACCTATCTAAAAAAACAATCACAATAAAAGGGCTGGTAAAGTGGATCAACGTGTAGTCCCTGATTTCAAACCCCAGTAGAGCCAAAAAAAAAAAAAAACAAAATAAGGAGAAATTTTGTTCTTTGCTTTCTGTCTGGACCCCAAAAGAGTTCTACCAAACTCATGAACAAATACTGGGTATCTAGAGTCACACGGAAAACGAAAGTTTGAAAAACCAATGCATACCACCATACATCAACTGGCATTGCTAGGTCAGTGAATTTAAAGCAACTGAAAAACATTCAATTCACTTACGTGGACGTAAACTGGTACACACACTAAAGTTTGGCAGGTGATGACAATTGTAAACTTAGGCCTATCTAATCACCAAGGGGTTCTACTTGTATGTATGCATCCAAGAGAAAATGAAAGCATTACTTCCCACAAAGACAGCACTTGTATGTAAAGAAATGCGAACAAACTAAATGTCAACTTACAAGTGAATGGCTAAACTAAGTGTACTATACTCACAACATGGAATTTCACTCAGTAATAAAAAAGAGTAAACAACTAGACACAATGTTACTTCCTACTTCTGCCTTTCCATCAGGAACGTGACACCAAGACACAAACTGTTTGGGCAGCAGTGTTAAAAACCTTTGCCCCAAACCACATTTCACCAGGAATGTCAGCAGGAAGTTCAAGAAATTATGATTTAAACAGTGTGCTTTACTTTCAAAATGCAGTTTTAAACAGCTACTTCAGGGAAAAGGAAAACAAGACCCACCTGTACAACTGAAACTTGTGACTTTTTCTGCAGTTTCCACCTTGCAGCCTTTTCTTCTTGGAGCATCTGCCATCACCTCCATTGAGGTCACTTTCATTGCAGGAAGACAACTACCCTGAAATGGGAAGGATGACATTCATGATGTTGCAGAGACACTTCCTAGCAGGGCTGGAGGGCAATGCGTGTCCATCTATGAGAAGAAAGATCCGTCTTTAAGGTCACGAGCACTTCAGGGAGGCCCTGGCTGGATTCCTGTGATGCATAAATACACGGGTCTGTTTCCTCCTTACTGCGATTAGGAAGCAAGTAAGCAAAAGCAACCAGAGCAGCGGGAGGCCCACACCCATCCACAGCTCCTGGCCACTTTGAGGAGGACCCTGCAGCCTCCTCCAATCGTGGCAGCATCAGGCTGGACCAGCATAGTGCTGACTGGGCAGCCCCCATCCTGTCTGACCTCACAGGAGGCTAAGTACAAAATACACAGGGACCTGCCTTGCCGGGCATGGTCCTGGTCAGCAAGGGTGGGGTATGTGGACCATCTGATGCCCCACTTTGTGGGAGGAGGTGCTCAGTTCCAGAAATGACCTGGCTCCAGGGGCTTGAGGCTGGGGAGGATCCACGACCGTCAGGCTACTTATGGAAGAAAGTATGGCTGCAGAACAGGCCCAGGGACACCCTCACTCTTGTGCACAGTCACAGTCACTCATGTTCACACTCAAGTTATACACACAATTACTCACACTCATAGCCACTGACTCACTCTTTCTGTCACACTTACACATATTTACATGCACACATACTCAATTTTGCACTCACCCTTACTGTGTCACACTTTCACACACGGACACATTGACACTCAGCCACTCTCACATTCTCAGTCTCAAACTCCCCCTCACACATTTTCATACACAATCACACACAGTTACTCTCATACTCACAATCACACAAGCTCCCCTTCAGTCACACACACACACATTGGCAGCTGCACATTTACAATCACACATACTCACACACTCCCTCTCACACACTGTCATACACCAGCAAACACACGCATTTACATGAACACACGCTCACCTACAGTCACACACATTGACAATCGCACATTTACACACTCATGCAAACTCTCCCACTCATGCACCATCCAACACATGCTTACACACTCACACTTTTAATCCACACACATAGCCACACTTCCACTCATGCTCACTCACCACACACTCACATTTACACTCACACAGTAATTCACAAACGTTAAAGCTCACTCTCACGCACTATTACTCAACAAACTCAGACATTTACACTCACAGTCACTCTTACATACTATCACACAGGAACACACACATTTAGTCATACACTGTCTCTCTCCACTCACACTCACTCTTCCATACTGTCAAATGCAAACACACATTATACCCACATTCTCTCTCCCACACTTTCACACACACTCAAACACACACTTTACATCCACTCTCACACTCAGTTACTCACTCTTGCACTCACAGTCACTCTCACACAATCTCTTACACACACTGACACTCATAGTCACACCTATCGCACTCACAGACTCACTCCCAATCACTGCCACGGGTGGGCACACATGTTCTCTCACAGACATGTCCTCAGGCATGCTCTCCCACAGTCAACCACACAGACCCTTCTGTGGGCTAGCAGGAACTGACCTTACAGGATGTCAGCCAACCGAAGGGCACAGGGGCCACACCTGGAAGACATTTAAACACTCTGTCCTCCTCTCCTCCTCAGCTAGGAAGCAAAGAACCCCAGGGAGCTGCCCTTGATCTGATTATGGACCTCCAGTCAGTATGTCTCCAGAGGACAGAATGCTTCCCTGCCCTACAAGCCCCCTACGCCTCCCCGAGGAAGACTCATAGTACACTAATTAATAAAATTAGAGATAAAAGAGGGTACTAACCATCAAAACAATGAAAATTAAAGAACAGTAGGGACTACTTTGTAGACCGAGAAAAAGCAAGAAGTCAAATTATGCTTATTTAGAGATGATTTCATCTAACACTTAAAAGATCATGAATACTCAACCAAAATTTTCTTGGATCTGATAAGTAGTGTTGACAAAGTAGCAGGATACAAAAGAAACATCTAATGAAATAAACGGAGGAAACTCTAGAGTATACAAAGAGCTTTGAAGTTCGTGGATTGGAAAAAAAGTATTTTGAAAATTGCTATACTAGTAAAAGCATTCTACAGATACAATGACATCATCATGAAATGCCATTGTCATGTTTCACAGAAATGGAAAAAATGCAGTCCATATGTGAAGTGCAAAAGATAGCGGATAGCCAAGGGAGTAGTGAGTGGATAAAGCACTGCTGGTGGTATCCAAATACCTGACTTTAAATTGTACTACAGAGCCACAGTAACAAAAAGGGATAGACATAGAATCTGGACCTTAACCAGATTAAGGACATGAGGGCTCAGCTTGGGGACTGTTTGGGGACAGGAACCAGGAGGAGGCAGAGATCAGTAGGATCACAGTTGATAGCAACCCCAGGAAAGCAGTCTATGAGATGCTATCTTGAAAAAAAAAACACTAACATATCCCAAAAAGAGCTGGTCAGTGGTTCAAGGTGTGGGCTCTGATCAAACACCAGTATCACCAAAAATATAATGAGAAATTTTATTCTTGTGTATCTGTCTGGGCCCCAAAAGAGTTCTACCAAATTCATGAACAAAAGCCCCGTATCTATAGTATTAAAGGAAACGAAAATTTGAAAAACCAATGCACACCACCACACATCAACTGGAATTGCTACGACAGTGAATGTAAAGCTTAGGTAGACGTAAACCTGTGCACACACTTAACTGTGGCAGGTGATGCCAACTGTAAGCATGCACCTGTTACATAACCAACAGATACTACTCGTAGGTGTGTACCCAAGAGAAAATGAAAGCAGTATTTCCTAGCAAGTCAGCACCTGTATTGCTAATAAGTGAGAACAAGCTAAATGTCCATTTACAAGAGAATGGCTAAACTAAGTGTAGTATGCCCACACCATGAAATATCACTCAGTAATATAAAGAATAAACAACAAATACACAATGTTCCTTCCTTCTTCTGCATGTCCAGGAGGAACATGACAGCAAGGCACAACCTGTTGGGAAATCAGTGTTAAAAACCTTTGCCCAAAACCACATTTCACCTGGAATGACAATAGAAAGTGCAGTAAATGATTTAAACTGTGTGCTTTATTTTCAACATGCTGTTTTCAATAGCTGCTTCAGCAAAAAGAAAACATGGCCCACATGCACAACTGAAAGGCATGACATGTTCTCCACTTACCACCCTATTGTGTTTTCTCCTCATAGCTTCTGCAGAAACTTCCATTTACATCACTGTCATTGCAGGAACATAACCACCCTGAAATGGAAAAAGGACAGCACACTGGTAAATAGGGTTGACATTAAAGATGCTGAGGACAGTCCTGTTTGGAGAGCTGGAGCACAAGGCATGTCCATCTATTAGAGATGAAAGAGCATTGTTCAAGGTCAATAGTGCTCCAGTGAGGCCATGGTTGTATTTCCATGAGGTACAATCAGGGAGGTGGCCAGACATGTGTCCTCCCTACCGCAGTTAGGAAGCAAACAAAAGCATGCAGAGCAGTGCAATGCCCTGGAGGAAGAAGGGAGAGCACTGGCAGCCCTTCCCACATCCACAGTTTGCACTCACATTCACTCTCCCACACTGTCACACACTCAAACAGACACAGATTTACATACATACACATACTCAGTCACTCTCTAGAAATCAGGCTTACATTCAAAGTAACACTAACACAATTACACTCACACACTCAATCTCTCACTCTTGCACTCACACTCCCTCTCACACACTCTCTTAATCACTGTCACATGCATACCAACACATTCTCACACATTCTCAGGCACGCCCTCACATCATCACCAACCCAGCCCCTCCCTGTGTGGTGGCAGCCATTGGCCTCATAGGAAGTCAGCTGATGCAAGCTCACAGGAGGCACACCTGGAAGTTATTTAAGCCTCGCTGCTCCACAACTAACAAGCACACTACACCAGAGAGCCCCTTGTCCTGATCGTGGACCGCCAGGCAGTAGGTCGACAGAGGACAGAATGCCTCCCTGCCCTACAAGCCTCCCATCTTTCCCCTAGGAAGAGGCAGAATGCACTAAATAATAAAATTAGACATAAGATAAGATAAAAATATCAAACCAACAAAACTTAAAGGAACAGTAGGGACTACTTTGAAAACTAATACTCTTAACATAATGAAATTTAGACCAAATGGATAAATTTCTAAATGCGTGTGACAGGTCAAAATTAAACCAGGATAAAACACACCTACAAATCAGGTAGAAAAAGCAATGACATTAAAGCACTAATAATCTCCCAAGGAAGAATAGCTGAGTACCAGACAGATTCAGTGCTTCATTTTAACAGGCCTTACAAGAAGAACTGACATCGATCTTCCTCATGTTATTCCATAAAATAGAGAAGGAATGCTACTGAACCCATTCTATGAAGCAACTATCATCTTACTACCAAAACCGGCAATGGACATGCATAAATAAAGATGACAGCATGATATTCTTGAAAAACTCTGAAACAGAAATTGTAACTGATTGCTGGCAAAATAAATTCAACCACACAATTAAAAGGTCATACACCAAGATCAAGTTGGTGTCTTTCCATGAACAAAGGATGATTAATCTTGTGCAAATCACTCCATGTGATACATTGCACAGAAAGAGAAAAACAGATAGAATAGCCATCATCAGCAACACCACCAACAACAGGTGTTGGCGAGGATGCGGGGAAAAAGGAACCCTCTTACACTGTTGGTGGGGATGTAGACTAGTACAACCACTCTGGAAAAAAAATTGGAGGCTACTTAAAAAGCTAGACATCGATCTACCATTTGATCCAGCAACACCACTCTTGGGGATATACCCAAAAGACTGTGACACAGGTTACACCAGAGGCACCTGCACACCCATGTTTATTGTGGCACTATTCACAATAGCCAAGTTATGGAAACAGCCAAGATGCCCCACCACTGGCGAATGGATTAAGAAAATCTGGTATCTATACACAATGCACTTTATGCAGCCATGAAGAAGAACGAAATGTTATCATTCGCTGGTAAATGGATGGAATTGGAGAACATCATTCTGAGTGAGGTTAGCCTGGCCCAAAAGACCAAAAATCGTATGTTCTCCCTTATATGTGGACATTAGATCAAGGGCAAACACAACAATGGGATTGGACTATGAGCACATGATAAAAGCGAGAGCACATAAGGGAGGGGTGAGGATAGGTAAGACACCTAAAAAATTAGCTAGCATTTGTTGCCCTTAACGCAGAGAAACTAAAGCAGATACCTTAAAAGCAACTGAGGCCAATAGGAAAAGGGGAACAGGTACTAGAGAAAAGGTTAGATCAAAAAGAATTAACCTAGAAGGTAACACACATGCACAGGAAATCAATGTGAGTCAATGGCCTATATAGCTATCCTTATCTCAACCAGCAAAAACCCTTGTCCCTTCCTGTTATTGCTTATACTCTCTCTACAACAAAATTAGAAGTAAGGGCAAAATAGTTTCTGCTGGGTATTGAGGGGGTGGGGGGGAGAGGGAGGGGTTGGGGGCAGAGGGGAGAAATGAGCCAAGCCTTGTATGCACATATGAATAATAAAAGAAAAAGAAAAAGAAAGAGAAAAACAGAAAAAAAATCACACGTATACGTCAAAGGATATAGCCAAAGCCCTGCTGAAAAGTCAACATCCCTTCATGGTAAAAGCTCTGAAACACCTAGAAATACAAGGAACATAGTCCCGCATAATGAAGGCTTTAAGATAAAGGCAAGGTCAATATCATACTAAATGGGCAAAAACTGAATATGAAACCAAAATCTCTTGGATCTGTTAAGTAGTGCTGACAAAGTAGCAGGATACAAAAGAAACATCCAGTAAGAGAAAGTGAGGAAACCCTAGAAAAGGCAAAGAACTATGACCTTTACTGATGGGCAAAATAACTAACAGGAAAATATCCATAACAGTAAAAGCAATATACAGAGTCAATGACATCACCTCAAAAAGTCCTTGTCATATTTCACTGAAATTGAAAAATCAATCCTAAAATTCAAATGTGAAGCACAAAAGATAGTGTGTAGCCAATGGAATCGTGAGTGAATAAAGAACTGCTGGTGGTATCTAAATACAAGACTTAAAATATACTAGGAAAGCCACAGTAACAAAAATGGATAGGTAGAGAATCTGGACCTTCACCAAAGTAAGGACGTGAGGGTTCAACTGGAGGAAGAAGGGAGTACACTGGCAACCCTTTCCTACACCCACAGCTCCTTGCCACCTGAAGGAAGGCCCAGCAGCCTCCTCCCATCAGTGGTGGCATCAGGCTGGACCAGGACAGTGCTGACAGTGCAGATCCCCTCTTGATTTCTGTTGTCACAGGAGGCTAAGACCGGGGCATACAGAAGCTCACCATCCTGAGCAGGTTCCTGGCCAGCAGGGTGGCATGGGTGGACCTTGTGATGCCCCACTTGTGGGATGATGTGCTCAGCTCCAGATATGGCCTAGCCTCAGTTGCTTGAGGCCGGGGTGATTCACAACTCTCAGGCAACTTGTGGAAGTGAGTATGGCTGCAGGAGTGGCCAAGGAACACCCTCACTCTTGCACACTGTCACACACTGTCAGTCACACTCACACTCAATTGTACACACACTCTCACATTTACACTCACACTCATGTTCAGTCACTCACTCTCCTCCCTACACTAATTCTCCCACACCCTCTCACACATTATCATAAACATTTAAACACACACGTCTGCACTCATACTTACTCTTGCAATCACACTCACTACTGCAGCCAGACACACTCACACATTTACACTCACTTTCACAGTCACACACATTTGCACTCACACATACTCACTCTAACACTCACACTCTGGCACATTGTCTCACACACACATTACATGCACACACTGACGCTCATGCTCATATTCAGTCACTCACTCTAGAACAACACCTGTCTCACAGTCCATCTTGTACACTATCATAACACTCAAGTAAACACATATTTACACTCACACTCACTCTTGATCTGCCCCCTGCGGGCACACACACTCAAGCACACTCTGGCACATGGTCACACACAAACATTTAAACCACACTCGTACAAACTCTTCCACTCATGGATATTCTCGCACATTTGCACATTACCAATCACACACAACCTCAGTCATTCACTCTGTAACAGAAGCTGACCCTCACACACTCTTCCACACTCTAACAACACACCCTTACACTCACACACCGATATGCACCCTCAGTCACTCACACTTGTCTACTAACACACACATTTATGCTCATACTTTATCACTCTTGCACACTGACACATGCAAGAGTGCACACACTTACACTCACATTCACTCTTCCACATGATCATGCAATCAAATGTACACAAATTTATAAACACACCCATACTCAGTCACTCCCTTGCAATCATGCTCACTCTTGCAGTCACACACACTTTTACTCTTACACTCAGTCACTCCTTTGCATTCACGCTCACTCTCATACACTGTCACACACAATTACACTCACACTCATAGTCACTCCCTCTCGCAACCACACTCTCACTCTCACTGTCAAACTTGTACACCCACATTCTCCCACACACACATATTCTCAGGCATGATCTCCCAATAGTGACCCATACTTTACCTCAATCTGTGGTCTGGCTCGCACTGACCTCACAGCAAGTCAACCAACCCCAGGGCACAGGTGCCACAGCTGACAGCCATTTAAACCACTGTCCTCCCTAGCTAGTGAGCAAAGGACCCAAGGGAGCTGCCCTTGACCTGATTCTGGACCTCAGCCAGTATGTCTGAAGACAGAATGCCTCCCTGCCTTAAGCCCCCAAACCCTGCCCTAGGCAGAGTCAGGACACACAACTTCATAAAACAAGAAATGCAAGAGGGTGCTACTATCAAAGCCAGCAAAATTTCAAAGATCATTAGGGACTACTTTGTAAACTGACATTCTAATAGAAACAAAATATAGAAGAAATGGGTGAGTTTCTAAATGCATGTGACATGCAAAAACTGAAACAGGAGGAAACATACCTGCTAGCCAGCTCTACCACGAGCAATCACATCAAAGCAATAATAGTCTCCCCAGAAAGAAAAGCTGAGTGTCAGACAAGTTCACTATTCAATTTTAAGAGACCTTTAAAGAAGAACTAATACCAAGGGTCCTCAAATTATTCCATAAAACACAAAGACAAGGAATGCTACTACACCCATTTTATGAACAAATGTTATCTTAATGCCAAAACCAGCCAAGGACAGGGAAAAAAGAAGCAAGTAACAGTACGATATACTTGATGAACACCCATACAAAAATTATAACTGACTGCTGCAAAATAAATTCAACTACACAACAGAAACATAATACACCATAAACAAGTTGGTTTCTTTCCAGGAAGGAAGGATGATTTAATATATGCCAATCAGTTTATGTGATATATTGTGAATAAAAATCACATGAGCATCTCAACAGATGCAAAAAAATACCTTGTAAAACATCAACATCCCTTTATGATAAAATCCCTGAAACACCTAGACATATAAGGCACATATTTCAACATATAAAGCAACTGCAACACACTCACTCTGCTTAGGTGGATGTAAACGGGCACACCCACTTAGTTTGTCACGTGATGACAAGTGTAAACATAAGCCTATAACATAAAAAACAGATTTTACTGGGAAAAATGTACCCGAGAAAATGAAAGCATTATTGCCCACAAAGACAGCAGCTGTATTTCCAAAAAATGTGAACAAATCAAATGTAAACTTACGAGTGAATGGCAAAACTTAGGGTAGTCTGACCACACTGTGGAATATCACTCAGTAATAAAAAAGAATAAATGACCAATACAATGCCTCTTCCTACTTCTGCATGCCCATCAAGAACATGACAGCAGGAAACAACCTGTTGGGAAATTTAGTGTCACAAACCTTTGCCTATAACCACATTTCACTGGCAATGACACTACAACTTCCAGGAAACATATGCTTTAAACATTTTACCTTATTTTCAAGAGGCAGTTTAAACAGCTGATTCAGGGAAATGGAAAGCAGGCCTCACCTAGACAACTGAAATGCATGCCTTTTCTCCATTCACCACCCTGTGGCCTTTTCTCCTCACAGCATCTGTACTAACTTCCACTGAGGTCACTTTTGCTGCAAGACGACAACAACCCTGAAGTGGCAACAGGACAGCACATGGGTAAAGAAGGATGACATTCAAAATGTTGAGTTGAGTCCTCCTAGCAGAGCAGGAGAGTGACACGTGTCAATAGGTAAGAGAAGAAAGAGCCGGGTTCAAAGTTAACAGTGCTTCATGGAGGCACATGCTCAATCTTGCACAATCACAAACACATTCTCACATTTACACTCACATACTCAGTCATGCTCACCCTGGCACACTCACACATTTACACTATCATTCATAGTCATTCTTGTACTGAAAAGCTCACTCTCAATCACTATCACACATGTACACACACATTCTCTCACACACTCAGTCTCAAGCATACTCTCTCATACTCACCCACAGTTCTGCACACTGGGGTCTGGCATTCATTGACCTCACAGAAAGTCAGGCAACCCAGGGCACAGGAGTCAAACCTGGCTTCTATTTAAACCTTCTGTCCTCCTCAGCTAGTGAGCAGAGCTCCCCAGGAAGCTACCCTTGACCTGATTCCAGACCTCCAGCAAGTATTTCTCCAGAGAGCACAACACCTCCCTGACTTATGTCCACCAGCACATACTTTGGTAACCAAAGCTGTGCACCACAACTGATCACTATTCACCTTCCAAGAGCTCCCAACACAGGATGGTGTCCCAACCGCCTTCCCCCAGGCACAAAAGTGCTCCTATCTCCCACATTGTGCATGCCACCACCCCACCCCAACCCACTCCCATGTGCCCCCCACACAGTATGCCAACCCAGTACCCTTCCCAAGTCTGTTCCCTCCACTACACGGCTCCCCCCACTGGTTCCTGCTGTAGTTGCTGCCCCAGACTCCCTTCCCCATGCTGAAATACTGCTCCCTCCACAACATGGCTCTCCCACACTCACCCAAGCAGGATGTACCACAGTCGCTTCCCCATGCCCAAAGCCCACTGCCTCCAACCCCAGCTAGCACGATCCCAGCCTCCCACCACCATTTTACTCCCTCCAGCACACAAGACGCCACTCCCCCCACCCTTACCCTGGCCACTCGGCTCACTTTCCCTGTATCAGCTCCCTCCACTATGAGGCTTCCTCACAAAAAATGACACTGCTCTCACTGTCCCCCACCCTTCTGAACTCCGGCCCATCCCCACAGGAGCACACCCAGGATGCAGGAGACTGTCCCACAGTCCAGTCCCCATGCCCTAGGCCTGCTCCCTCCACTCCTAGATCCCAGTGCCACAGGACACCATCAAGAGGCATCCTCCAAAACACAGGGAAACACTGCTCCAGAGTGCTCCTATACAGGACATCAACCCTCCCTCTTCCCCTGCGCTCCAAACCAGCTCCCTCATGTGCACGTGTGGCTGCTCTCCCAACAGGTCCACCCCTCCCCATGAATGCTCCAGCAGGCCTCCACCTCCCCTCTCTTCCCCTGTGCCTGAAGCTGGCTTGGACCACTGCAAGCCTCCCTCCACAGTGTGGCTCCCACAACTGCGAGGCTCCCTGTGAGGCCTGACTCCCTACAAGGCATAGGATGCCACTGCCCCCACATACTCCTTTCCTAGGATGCCTACCCCTCCCACGTGCTCCCCCATGTAAATAACCACTACATCCCAACTAGGGCCTGCACAGCACACCTCTCTACCCCCAAGGCCACCCCTGCAGTACTGCTCCTCTCCCACTACCTCTTTGCCCTCAGACGGCTCCCTCCACTGCAAGGTTCCCGCGTGCACATGTGAGGCTGCCCCCATGCACACCTGCAGGACACTGGCCCATCCAACGCACACTTGTGCAAGACCCTGTCCACCCCCCATACCCATTTCCTTCCAGGATGCCGCCCCCACCCCAATCAATGCCCATGCAGGTCTCCACCTCACCTCTCTTCCCAGGTGACGAAAGCTGGTTCTACTACTGTTTGGCTTCCACCTAGGCTAGACTCCCACAAAGGCGAGGCTCCCTCCAGCCCACAGTATAGCACCAGGTGGACATGCTCCCGGCCATAGGATGCTGCTGCTCTTCCCCATGTGCAACCCCATGTAAATAACAGCTGCAACCCAACTAGGGCCCAAGAAGGACACCTCTCCTCAACCAAAGTCCCTGTGGAGGATTGCACCCCTTCCTCTTCCTTTGTGCTCCAAACTGACTTCCTCCAACGTTGAGACTCCCTCATGTGCACATGAGGTTGCTTCACTCACCCTCTCAGGACACTGACCCCCCCACAGGAGCCCAACCAAGAAGCCACTCCATACCCAAGTGTGCCCCAGCAACATGCTGCCCCTACACCATCCATTATGCCAAAATCAGACTCCTTCCTCTAGCATGGCTCCCTCATGTGAACATGATGCTTCCCCTGACCCTAACAGGATACCCTCACGTCCCCAGGTGCACCAGCACAGAATATCACCCCACCCCATCCCTGCTTGGCACTGCCCAGCACAGGACCCCTCCCTCCTAAAGGACACTGTTCAAACATCCTGCCACAGTACAGGAAGCTGCTGCACAGTCCCACCCACATGCCCTCAGCCCACTTCCTCCACCCCCAGCTGCCAGGGCCAAGGGAAGCCAGTCACCACTCAGCTCCCTCCAGCACACAGAATGCCACTGCCCCTGGGTGCTCCTGTACAGGACCGCCCCTCCCTTATCCTTGGTGCCCCAAACCATCTTCCGCTATGTAGCTGCTCTTACAAGTGCATGTGATGCTGACCCTCTTCTCCCCCCACAACACCAGCCCATCTCCAAGCACACCTGAGCTGGATGCCGCCCATCCCCCATTCCCTGTGCCAAACCAACTCCCTCTAAAGCATGGTTCCATATGCACATGAAACTACCCTCCCACCCTCACAGAACACCAGCCCATATTCATGTATGCCCAAGCAGTTCGCAGCCCCACCCTCACGCATGCCCCAGCACCTCCCTGACATGCTCCCTACATAGGACTCTGCCCCACTCCTCCATGTGCTCCCATTCTAAGACACCACCCCTCTAATGAGGACAAGGGTCCTAACTAGGTTGGCCCAATATTGCAGTTTGCACAGGACACTTTGCTGTGTCCCTGAGTTTCTGTTGTTATTAGAGATTGCTCCTATTTCTCCACCGTGAGTGAAGAACTTCTGCCGTAGAGTTACTGGATGCAAGCTGAATTCATGACACCTGAAGTCAGGAATGAGACCTCATCAGGCTCACCTGATGAGACTGACAGTCACATAGACTCACAGTTCAGGAAAGGGAGATGCTGTACACTACATAGTGTCACACACTATGAGAACCCAGGCAGGATTGTGCCCCTCTCCCTGCCCCTGTGCCCTAAACCAATCCCTCCACTGCAAGTGTCCCTCATGGGCACATGAGGCTGCCCCAGGCACCCTAGCAGGACACAGGCACATCCCACACAAACTTGCACAAAACCCTTCCCCACTGCCACAGTGGATCCTTGCTCAGGATGCGCTCCCCCCCATCAATGCCCTCTAAGGTCTCCATTGCACCTCTCTTCCACTGTGTGCAAAGCTGCCTGGGAGCGCTGCATGGCTCCCTCTATAGCTTGCATCCCAGCAGTGTGAGGCCGCCTGCAAGAGCTCAGGAGGACACTGCCTCCACAGCTCCCCACATAGGAAGAACCCCCATGTGTTCTCCACCTAAATAACTGCCCAACACCAATAGAACTTCATGGGAAACTTCCTACCCCAAGGGCACCTGCACAGTATTTGTGCTCCAAACAGCTCCCTCCACATTGAGGCTCCTTCATGCACACATCAGCTTGCCCCATGCACCCTTGCAGGACACAGGCCCATCTTGACAGCACTCTTGCAAGATCCCCCCCTCCACATGCTCCCTATGAAATAACCGCCCCATCCCAGGGAGCCCCTCACAGAACACCTCTCCACCCTCAAGGGCCAAAGCACAGGATTGAGCCCCTCCCCATTCTCCTGCTCCCCAAACTGGCTCCCTCTAGTGTATAGCTCCCTCACCCACACATGATGATCCTCTACCCCACCATCTCAGCAGAACAGGCCCTCAAAAGAAGGAGACCCCCCCTACCCCATTCCCTGTGCTCAAAACCACCCCCCTCTACCTAATGGCTCCCTCACATGAGGCTGACCTGCCCAGGACAAAAGCCCATCCACTTGTGGTGTTGCGAAGGATGCCACCCAACTCCCACCTGTGCCCTGCTCATGAAACTGCCCTCCTCGCACCCATGCCTGCTTAGGTCTCCACCTCACCTCTCTTCCCCTATCCCCAAAGTGCTCTGAGCACTCTTGCACAGGGGGCCTCCCCTCTCCCTACATCTGTGCCCAAAACCATCTCCTTCTATCTTGTGCCTCTCTCATGCCCACATGATACTGTAACCCACCCCTAGGACACCAGCCTATCCCCATGTGTGTCCAACCCCACTGGCATGGGCCAAAAAATGACACCGCCTTCCTAAAGGGCAGTGCTCAAATCCCCTTCCTCAGTACAGGATTCCACCCACACCCCACCCACACACACACCCTTCCCACTCAGGACACCACCTCACTATCTCATCCCCATGCCCTAAGCCTGCTCCTTCCACTCCCCACTCCACGATGACACTTCCTGAGCACACTTGCACAGGATGCCACCCTTCCCCTTCCCTTGCCCCAAACCATCTCCCTCTACCTATTGACTCCCTCACATGCACATGAGCCTGACCACCCATGACACCAGACCATCCCCTTGCCCAACTCCCACGCATGCTCCCTGCTCATGACAACACCCCATGCCCACCCATGCCTGCTTAGGTCTCCACCTCACCTCTCTTCCTCTGTCCTCAAAGCTGGTTCCTACCACTGCATGGTTCCCTCCACAGGGAGTCTCTCACCTGGCTTTGGCTCCCTCCAAGGCTTGCCTTTCACCAGCGAGGCTCCTTTCAAGGCTTACCACCCTCCAGTGCACAGTACACCCCTGCCCACCTGACCTAATGCTCCCCACTTAAAACACTGCAGCCTGCTCAGGAGACCTCCCCACCCCCCAGGGACTCTCATGCAAGACTGCACCCCTCCCATTATTCTGTGTCTTAAACAAGCTCTCTGTTCCCCAAGGCTCCCTCATCTCACATGAGGCTGTCCCTGCCGTTGGCACCTCAGAGGACACCAGCCCGTTGCACAGGCACTCCCGCAAGACCATGCCCCACCCACAGGTAGCTTTCCTGCTAGGGATGCCACCATCCCCCAACAATGCAGGCACAGGTCTCCACTTCACCTCTCTTCCCCACTGTTCAAAGCTGGCTCCCACTACTGGGGATCTCAAACCAGGGTTATGTTCCCTGCAAGGCCTGACTCCCTGCAGTGCATGGGAATCCGCCTCACCAACCCCCACTTCACCAACAAAGACACGGCCCATCCCAATGAGCACCCACGCAGGAAGGCGCCCTTCACCTTTTCCTGTTCCCCAAATCAGCTTCCTCCAACCTGATCTCCCTCAAGCTTAAATGAGGTTTGCCCCTCACACTTGCTGGACACTGTCCTACTGCATGAGCATCTGTGCAATACATGCCTCACCAACAAGTGCTCCCTGAGCAGATGCTACCACTCTCCCACCCAATCCCCAGTAGGTCTCCACCTCACCTCTCTCCCAGTGTCCAAAGCTGGCTCCCACTACTACCAGGCTCCAATCATGACGAGCTCCCTCCAGCACACAGGATACCACCCGCCCCACTTACTCCCTTCTTAGGACACCTCCCCACCCCCATATATGCTCCACAGATAAAAGACTGCCCCATCAGGAAGAGAGCCCTGGAAGGATTGTGTCCCTCCTGCTTCCCCTATGCCCCACTTATCAATGCCCACAAGGTCTCCACTGTACCTTTCTTCCCTGTGAGCAAAGCTGGCTGGGAGTACTGCATGGCTCCCTCTATAGCGAGCCTCCCAGAAGTGTGAAGCTCCCTGCATGGCAGAGGATGCTGTTGCCCCCACACTCTCCCACCTTAGGAAGCCCCTCTCCAAGTGCTCCCCATGCAAACAACCACGCCATCCCAATAGCCCTCACAGGAAACCTCTCCAGTCCAAGGACAACTGAGTAGATTGTGCCCCTGCCACTTCTCCTGTGCCCCAAACAGCTCCCTCCACCATGAGGCTACCTCATGCTCACACGAGGCTGCCCCATGCACCACCACAGGACACAGGACCATACCAACAGCACTTGTGCGGGACCACACGCACCCCAACTCACTTCCTGCTCAGGATCCCACCCTCCCCATCAATGTCCACTCATGCTCTCCCTATGTAAGGAACCACCCCATCCCAAGAAGCCCCACAGAGTACACATCTCCATCCTCCAAGGTTTGGCTTTCACTGGTGAGGCTCCTCTCAAGGCTTAGAACCCTCCAGTGCACAGGATGCTGCCAGCCATCCCTGCCTAGTGCTCCCCACTTAAATCACTGTCCCATCCCACCTAGAGCCTGCTCAGGACACCTCCACACCCACAGAGAACCTCACACAGGTTTGCACTCCTCTGTTATGTTATTCTGTGTCCCAAACCCGATCCATGTTCCCCAAGGCTCCCTCACTGCACATGAGGCTGTCTCCCCCCTTGAACCCTCACAGCACACTTGCCCATCCCACACGCACTTGCCCAATACCACAACCCATGCGTGTTTCCTTCTCAGGACGCCATCCCTGCAACAATGCCCACGCAGGTCTCAACCTCACCTCCTTTCCCCAGTGTCCAAACCTGCCTCCCGCTACTGTGCAGCTCATATCAGCATGAGGTACCCAGCAGGGCCTTACTCCCTGTGGTGCACACAAATCTGCCCCACGCCCTCTCCTTCCCCATCAAAGACACAGCCCCATCCAACGAGCACCCACACAGGAAGATGTCCTCCTCCAGCCCCTGTGCCCCAAACCAGCGCCTCCACCAAGCTCTCCCTCAAGCTCAGGAGGTTCCCCCCACCCCCTTGCTGGACCCTGGCCCATCTCCATGTGCACTCCTGCAAGACCACGCCCCACCCCAATAAGTGCTGCCTCCCCAGGACTCTGCCCCACTCCCACTCATTCCCCAATAGGCCTCCACCTCACCTCTCTTCCTTTATTCAAAGCTGGCTGCCACCACTGCAAGGCTCCCACCAGGGTGAGGCTCCCTCCAGCACACAGGATAGCGCCTCCCCAAAATGCTCCCCACTAAGGACCCATCCCACACACCCTTGTGCTCCCCACGTAAGACACCACCCCATCAGGAAGAGAGCCCGCCCCAGAAAGACTGTGACCATCCCTTTTCCCCAGTGCCCCAAGTCCTTCCCTCACCACAAAGCACCCTCATGGGCACAGGAGGCTCCCCCAAACACCCTCTCAGGACACAGGCACATCCCATGCACACTTGCACAAGACCCCACCCCACCCCCACACTTGATCACTATCTCTGCTCAGGACTACCCCATCCAGTAATGCCCAGGAAGGTCTCCAGTGTACCTCCCTTCCCCTGTGAGCAAAGCTGTCTGGGAGCACTGCAAGACTCTCTCCACAGCTTGCCATCCAGAAGTGTGAGGCACCCTGCGAGGCACAGGATACCTCTGCCCCTACACTCTCCCAGCTTAGGAAGCCCCCCTCCATGTGCTCCCCATGGAAATAACTGTCCCATCCCAATAGCCCCTCATTGGAAACTTCTTCCAGCCCAAGACACCTGCACAGGATGCACACCTCCCCCTTCCCATCACCCAAACAGCTCCCTCCTCCATGGGGATCCCTCATGCACACATGAAGCTACCCCTTGCACCATCACAGGACACAGGACCATGCCAAGAGCACTTGTGCAACACCATGCCCACCCCCAAAAGCATTCCCTCATTAGGAGACTGCCCTCCCTATCAATGCCTGCCTGTGCTCTATGTAAATAACCACCCCATCCCAAGAAGCCCTACATAGAACACCTGTCCACCCTCAAGGGGGCCGGCACAGAATTGAGTCCCTCAGCTTTCCCTTGTTCTCCAAACTGGCTCCCTCTAAAGTATGGCTCTCTCACCCACACATGAGGTTCCCCTCTCCCACCTTCTCAGCACATCAAGCCATCCCAAGCAGGAGGCCGCCCCTTCAGAAAGAGAGCCCTGGCAGGATTGCACCTGTCCTCCTTGTCCTATGCCCCTAACTGATCCCTCCACCAGAAGCCTCCTTCATGGGCACATGAGGCTGCCCCACACACGCTCAGCGGACACAGGCACATCCCATTCACAGTTGTCCAAGACCCTGCCCCCACCTCTACATGCATTCCCTGCTCAGGAAGCCTTCATCCCCATTAATGTCCAGGAAGGTCTCCCCTGCACCTCTCTTCCCTGTGTCCAAAACTGCCTACCTCTGCTGAGTGTGTCCCACCAGGGTGCGGTTCCCTCCAAGGCCTGACTCCTATCAGTACACAAGATGCCACTGCCCTGAACAGCACTACTGAACTCACAGGACACCGGGCAACACAAGCACACTCATGTAAGGACCTCCCACACACATGCATTTCCTTCTCAGGATGCCCCACTCCCCATCAATGCCCTGCCAGGTCTCCACCTCTCCTCTCTTCCCCTGTGCCCACAGCTGCCTCCCACCACTGGATGACTCCCTCAACAGTGAGTCTCTGGCCTAAGTTTGGTCCCCTGCAAGGTTTGGCTCACTCCAGCACATAGGATGTTGCAGGCTGCTGACGAAGGATGCAACCCCACCACCCCAAGTGCTCCCACCAAAAGATGCAGCCCAACCTTCACAGACTCCTAAGCATTATGCCACCCCTCTCCCCTCAGCTGTGACAAACTTACTTCCTGTAAAGCATGGTTCCTTCATGCACATATGAGGTTGCACCTGCCCATCCTCTCAGAACACCAGCCCATCCCAAGCAAGAAGTTGCCCCTTCCTCCTGCCCTGTCCACAAAGCCTGTTCCCACTTTCCCATGGCTCTCTTCTGTGAATATGAGGCTGCTCTCCTGCCAAACACCTGCCCATCCCTATGTGTGTCCACCACTATCCCCGCTGGGCACTGGCTAGCACAGGACACCTCCTTCCTAACGACAGTGCCCTAATCCCCTTCTTCAGCATAGGATGACACTTACCATGCATGCCACTGCCTTACTATCCCATCCCCATGTCCTAATCCTGCCTGCAGTCCGCACTTCCAGGGCCTGGGGACACCAACCACCACTCTGCCCCCTTCTGTACACAGAATTCCACTGCCCTGAGCACTCCTGCACAGGATGCTACTTCTCTCCCTTCTCCTGTGCCCAAAACCAAATACCTCTTCCTACTGGCCCCCTTATGTGCACATGATACTAACCCAAGACACAAGCCAATCCTCATGTGCATCCATGCAGGATACCAACGCACTCTCACTTGTGGACCTTGTTCATGATGCAGCCTCAGTCCCACCCATTCCCTTGTATGTCTCCAACTCACCTCTCTTCCAGTGTCCACACCTGGCTCTCACTACGGCAAGGCTCCCACCAGGGCAAGGATTCCTCCTGCACACAGGATAGCGCATCCTTCCATGTGCCCCGCTTATGGCACTGCCCCGTCCCAACACACTCCCATGTAAAAGACCACCCCATCAAAGGTGCTCCTGTGCCGACTTCCCTCCCCTTCCCCTGTGCCCCAATCTGCTCCCTCCCCCAACAAGGCTCCCTCAAGCTCACACGAGATTTCCCCCCTTACACTCCCTGGACACTGGCCCATCCCCACAAGCACCCGCGCAAGACCAAGCACCACCCACATGTGCTCCCTGCTAAGGACCCTGCCCCAGTCCCACCCATTCCCTAGTAGGTCTCCACCTCACCTCTTCCACTGTCCAAAGCTGGATCCAACTACTGAGAGGCTCCCACCAGGAAGAAGCTCCCTCCAGCACACAGGATACTGTTCCCCCACATGCTCTCTGCTTAGGATGCCACCCCTGACACCCACGTGTTCCACAAGTAAGAGACCGCCTCATCAGAAAGACAACCCAGGCAGGATTGTGAACCTACCCCTTCCCCTGTGCCCTAAACTGCTCCCTCCACCTCAAGGCTCCCTCATGTGCACATGAGGCTGTCCCATGCACTCTCCAGGACACCAGCCCATCCCTTGCACACTTGCCATCAATGCCCATGCAGGTTTCCAGCTCACCTCTCTTCCTCTGTGCCAAAACCTGACTAGGACCACTACATGGCTCCTTCCACAGTGTGGCTCCCACCAGGGTGAGGCTTCCTGCAAGGCTTGGCTCCCTCCAAGGCACAGGATGCCAGTGCCCCCACATGCTCCTCTAGTATGATGCAGCTCTCAGACCCCCATGTGCTCCACATTTAAGATGCTGCACCATTCCAAAGAGTGCCTGCACAGGGCATCTCTCCACCCCCAAAGGTATCCATGCAGGATTGCACCAATCCCCCTTCCTCTGTACCCAAAACCAACTCCCTCCTCCACAAGGCTCACTCATGTGCACATGAGGCTGTTCCATGCACCCTCATAGTACACTGGTCCATCCCACTCACACTCGCCTAAGACCCTGCCCACCCCTACATGCATTTCCTGCTCATGACACAGGAAATTCCATGCCCAAGCCCACCTATTCACCAGTACATCTCCACCTCACCTCTCTTCAGTGTCCTAAGCTGGCTCCCACTCCTGCAATGCTCCCACCAGGGCAAGGCTCCCTCCAGCAAACAGGATACTGCCTCCTGTGTGGCATGTAACATCTTGATAATAGCAAAGATTCTATGAAAACCAGAAAAAAAAACAGTTAAAGACTCAAAAATGTGTGGAAAGAAATGATTATCAGGATCTTGCAAAGGTCAATCTGCACCATGCAGCACAGCTGCACCGGTGAAACCCTTTCTGTTAGACACCATGGTGGCAGCAGCTATAGCCTGATGCCATGGAGTATCCAACACATGTTGGCCAGTAGAATGGGGTCCATTAAAACTGATGGCAGAACAGCATACCAGACAAAAATACTTGGAGTATTTTTTAAGTCCACTTGAGGCATCTTCTGCGACCATAAGTCCACATCCCATAGGAACAATGAGCACAAAAATAGGAAGGGTAGAGATTCCTCACCTTAGGTGGTGAAAGAGCTGTCACATCCTCATCTGACAAGCCTGTGAGCCACCACCCAATTGTCCCTTATCCTGGATTTAATGCCAGCATCAACTCTGGCAGTACAGCATCTTGATGCACAGCTTTGACATGAGGGCTCTGCGGGAAAGAGACAGAGCTCTAAGCTCCAGATAGGTAGCAGGCCCACTAGTTATATGTGTATTTACATGTACTAACATATCTCCAAGACTTCAGTCCAGTTGGCCAAGGGAGGTGCCTACTCTCCTGTCTGAGAAATACATGCAGGCAAACATTTCATAATACATCACATGTGTGGGGCCAATTCTTAGTAGCTTGACCTCCAAAATCGGTTCCCTGCTCATTGTACATACTTTTCAGGTCCCAATAATACATTACATTAGCTCCTCAAGTACTTAGACAGTGCTGGTTTGGTTAGTTCTATTGCCATAGAAACTAAATTCAAAAAACAGCAGCTGCATCTACACAGATCACATCACATTGATGTCCTTCACTGTTAGGCAAAGTGTTAATACAATAAACCTGGCAGTCCTTGGTGTATCTATTCTTGTATGTAAGTCAAAGCTTAGGACTGAATGTAAGAGCAGAACTGCCATTGGGTTGGAGGCCACTAACAATTCACTATGATTTAGGGACAATCCTGTCCCTTTAGATTTTATCCTATTTTATCAGTTTCTGTAAGTACTTCTTATGTACCCACAGGACAGGACTACTGCCTGGGTCTGTGCAAGGGACTGCACTATAGGCAAAGCATCCATCTCTGTATTTCCAAGGATGGAGGGCCTAATGTGTGTGGATACATGACATCAAGTCAGTTGTGCCCCTGGTTCATAAAGCCATTCCCACATTTGCTGGCCCAGTGCAAACCCCAGACATACCTTCCCAGAAGAGAACATTTTTCCACTTACCACTGAGCATCTACAATGTAAGGCCTTGATTAAAAGCCTAGTTGTCAAAAACAAATTTGAGTAGGCCATCCACAAAGCCCTTTATAGGTCTCTTCTTACAATAGCCATTGCACACTGCAAGAAATGATCATTCTCAAGGAGTGTGTCTACTCTCAGCTTCCTTTCAGACCTCTGACCAAAATCATACAGGTATAATTTGGCTTGCTTTCTCTTGGCAGAGAGGTGAGAAATACTACATCCTAACCTTTTATTAAGCTACCTTTACTCTAAACCAAAATCTGACAAAAATATTATAGGAACAGAAAACTATAAGACATTCTCTGTCATGAACACAGATTATGAGCAAACAACAAAATATTAGCAAAAAATAGCCAATAATAAATCCAAGTGGGATTGAGAGCTGGAATGAAAGGCGAATAAAGCACTGAGAAACTACTCGAAATAACAGTCAATAGAACAAAACTTTATGTTGGAGGTGTGGATCAAGTGATAGAGCTCTTGCTTAGCAAGGACAATGTCCTCAGTTGACAATGTCAGTAGTGCCAAAAAGAAAAAAAATCACATGCTCAGGTCAGTAGATGAAGAACAAAATTATGTGAAAACTTCCAACAGTTATTCATGATGTTAAAAATATACTAGTAATAAAGGTGAACAGCCACAATTTGATTAACATCTATAAGACATTGAAAGATAACAATAATCTGAATAAAGAGAAACTCAAAGCTTTCTAGTTTAGCTCATAAACATGGCAAAAAAATTCACTTCTCATCATTTTTTCAATATCACATAGGAAGCCAAAGCTAAGCAACTAAGACACAAAGTGGAAATAAATGTACACAGATTTTGGAGAGGTAAAGCTGTATTTATCTGCAAATGAAAGGACATCTAGATTATCAAGCATTCCATCATGAAGGGAATAAGTCTCAGAAATAAAGGCAAAAAGAGGGAGGAGAATAATATTTGTAGAAATAATGCCTGAAATGTTAACAAATTTCATGGAAAACATTGGTCCCTAGATTCAATGACAGCTCCTAGTAAAACTGGAGTAAATGCATCCATTCCCAATATATTACATTCAAAGTGGGGATAGGTGAAGAAAATCCAAAAAGCAGCGGAGGAAAACATTTCTTTACATACAGGGAAAACAATAAGATCAAAAGCCATACTCCAGTCAGAAAGATGGAAGCAGAATAGTGAGGTTGTGTAAACAGAGAGAGAATAAAGAAGAAAAACCAATATCAATCAAGAATTCTTTGTATAGCAATTCCTTTAAAAGAGAAGGGAAAATACATTCACAGACAAACAGACTGAAAAATTTGCTGTTTGCACAGAGCATGCTACTAAACATATGAGAATGCTTTTGTGCTTTTGCATTGCAAGAACTCGCACATTCTCAGATTTTAAAACAGAGGATTACTCAAAGGTTGTGTGTGTGTGTGTGTGTGTGTGTGTGTGTAGAGCTTCAAAGTTTTTTCTGCATTTTTAATTGATTTTAGCAGCAACATTCTAGAAACATTCAAAAGCATACTCTGAAAGTTTATTTGAAGTTTTACATTTAGCCACATGAATTAAGAATAAAGCATTAACTTTTTTGTAGATCCTACAGTGGAAGATAATAAAATGAAATAAAAATGTTTTTTTAATTTTAAAGAAAATTCACCAAGATAAATAAATGTAAAGGAAATTAATTTTTGATGTCTAAGTTGATGCAAGGAATTAATACATTATCTGGGAGATCGGGAGTTCACACAGAGATCTTGAGAATGCAAAACCATTTAAAACAACAAAAATTGCAGAGACAAGTCAGTGTTAAAAAAGCTACAAAAGAGCTGGATTCCAAGCAGAGATCTCCCAGGAAGCAGCTCATGTCTGGGTTCAAGGAGGAGGGAACAGAAAATGAACTGATGCTCATCTTTGACAGGTTGATCAGGCTGCAGAGAAGTAGAGAAGATGTGCTGGGCTTGAGGCTGGGGGAGGAGCTGTGGTGCAGCCTCTTCCTCACATCATCACATGCCCCTCTCAGGAGCCCTTTGTGATGAGGAAGTCACAGCTCTGTGATGCAGGCCTGTCACCTAGTGAACTCCCAGAGCTCAGTTGCTTGAGAGCAACAGTGCGATTTAGATGATGGAGAATTCTCTCTTTGCTCTGAATAGCATTAGTGACATGTGCCTGAACCCCAGCACCACCATCTAGGCAATGGATATGATCCTTGCCTTAGTGTGTGGACTGGGGCTCTTCTTCCTATCAATGACCTGCTTTAAGAGTTATCCATTCTCACCACCTGCTGGGAAAAAGACCCTGAGGAAGATAAGAAACCTGCATACCAGACCAACAAACAAGGAATCTCTTTTTTGTACTGTCTTCACTTTTCCAAATCAAGAAGTACTTGATTTGAGCACACTTCTGCTGCAATGGCAGGTCAAGGAAGAGCTGGTGTGGGCACTTGGTCGTGTACATGAGCTCACAGACCATATGTGTGGTATGTTTCAGGTGCTAGGGTGAAGTTACCATAGATCAGGAGCCAAGGAAAGGACTCCTCAGAGTTGGGGATCTTGGGGGAAGACCATACCCTGAGAACTGGTTCACCAGTCTCCTTGCCATGGCAGGGGTCTAGGGGTCTTTCCTCTGTGTTGGGCTGATTCTGAGGGCTGTGCTGAGTCCCTCAGAGGCTTCTGGTAGAGGATGGAGAGATCTCTGGCCTCAGGGATTCAACCCCAACTGGAAACTTAGAGGCACCTGCGGGACAAGGTCTGTGGTCTGGAGCAGAGGGACATGAGGAATCCATGGCGTAGCTCACAGAGAAATCTGACTTGTGTTTTCTAAAGAAGACAGACAGAAAACATTTTTTACCCACATTATGATTAAAAGGAAGGGAAAAGGTCATATTATCTAAGACAAGGAATGTCTGAAGTTGTCTAGGGAAACGAGACAGAGAGAGATGCCTCAGCCTTTTACTTTCTTGTCTTTTAGCATCAGGTGATACAGGGTTAGAAGAAAAACATGATGAAGACTGCCATCCTGAAAGGTAGGGTCGGCACATCCTTCCCACTGGTGATGTGATCTCCCTGGTCCTAACCAACCAGAAGCAGGTCTCCTAGGATGGCAGTTACAAAGCTCCGAGAGGGAGTTGCCTGGGAAGGAAATAAGAACCCAAAAGACTTCCTAGGTTCTGTAAATGGCAAAACAGTAATGTGCTAGGGGATGGTTTTGGCCCGGTAGTGGGTGTCATGGGAGGTTGTGTAGCAATACTATCTTGATTTTAAGGTGGGCCCTCCAGGTTCACCAGTGGACGAAAGTTTGTCCACTGGTGAACAAACTTTCTGAAGTGAATGTTTTCTTTCTGAATTGAAAGAGTTTTCTCTTTGAGATGACCCATCCATTCTCACCTCACAGGGAGGTTATGAAGACAATAGCATATGGTGGAAGTAGAACACCACATACATGATAAATGGTGGCCCCTCCGTGTGCCTTGCTAATGTAGTCAATTCTCTGTGGCCTTGGACCCTGTTGTTTGGGATCCAGAGTCTAATACCAGATTCTCTAAGGGAAATTCCACTCATCCTCATGGAATATCCCAACTTACTCTTTTTTCACCATAACCTAATCTCCATTTCTAGTAACTAGACATTGCCTCAGAAAACGAGAGGAAACTCAGAACCTGGCTCTCATTTTGGAAAGGTAAGGAATTTGTCATTTCTTTGTTCCTATCTTCCTACTGAAACCTATGATGTGATCCCAGGCCTAAAGGTTATCTTGCAACAGATTCAAGGTTGCAGTGAGATGTGATCACAGTGCTGGGGTATGGGAAAGGGCTTTCTGAAGTGAATGTGTTGGGCAGTAGAGGGGCTTGGGGAGTTAGGTGCACACCCATGCCTAGCCTGGCTACATCTTGTGCCTCCTGTCTCCTGTAGCTACCTAGAGAAACTCCATGTCAAAGAAGGGTTTGCATGAACTGTTACACAGTGATACCACAAGTGAAGTTTTGAGGACAGGTCCTGCCACAGACCATAAGACACCTAGGCAGAGTGTGGAAAATCCTTCTCCAAACACCTCCTCACCATTGCCTTCCCAGGCTCCTCTGACTCAGGGCCACCTGCATCGGGCCTCACCCCTATCAGTAGAACTTCAAAAAGACCAGTATAACTTGAAAGGAATCCCATGGGGGCTGTCCCCCAGACCTCCCCTCCAGATACCTCATATCTGGCATCTCTTGTCAGGAACATCTCAGGCCTTGACTGCTGCAACTGTCCCATTTCATTCCTCTTCTGGTGGTGGCCAACTGCCAAGGCATTATTTTTTCCTACCTGGGCATGTGAAAAACACTGCCAGGAATATCTGTCACCCTGAACATGGAAAACCTCCACAGGAGACAACTCACCCTGGCACACAGAGGTTGAGGGACCATCCTTCATAAAACAAAATGTACAGGAACATTTGGAGACAATGACCACCAAAAGAGTGGAAATGAAACTGTGGGAAAATAAAGACAAAAAGGGGTCATTTTTCCTGCCAATGTGCACAGATTACCTCCTGGATTTTCCAAGCAACATATTGAGTTCAAAAGGCAGCAAGCGAGACAGTGGGCCAAACCACTTCTAGACCATGAATGGGAAATGATAGAAGATTCCTAGTTCTCAACAGCTCTCTTATTTCACAGATATGGGGAACACAGTGCAGGAGAAGTATGTGAAGCTTTTCTGGGGCCTGCCCCCTCTGCACGGTGAGCCATTGGTGGCTACTGTCTTTGTCCCTGAGAAGCCTTTCACTGCCCAACCTGAAGCTGCTGCTTTCAACACAGTGTCTAACTCCTTCCCAGTTCAACATCAGGCTGAAGGGCCTCCACAGCTTTCACAAGCTTTGCAACTACCCCAGGAAATAGCTCAAACCCAACTTTGGACACAAACCTTGTCAAAATCAGTGGCCCAGGTGCACTGAGGCCACCCTTCCATGTTCGTTCACAAACCAGCAACCTCTGTCTCCATCCCACATTAGGTCCTGTACAATAAATTGCCCTACATCCCAACACATGACACAGCTGTGCCTCCAAAATAAGACAAGAATCTGCAAGGGCACTGAAAAAGACAATTAAAATGGAAGACACCCCTGCACACCCGTGCTGAGCACAGCGATATTCACCAAATCCAAGCTAGGGAAACAACCCCCAAGGCCTCCTACTGAAGAACGGATGAAGAAAACCTGCCATGCTGGAACACAAAGCAGTTTGATCTCGCAAGGAGGAACAACCAAAGTGATGTGCTTGGAGAGGGAATGGCTGCAGTTGGGGCAAACCACAAAGTAGAGATAACTATGCACCCATGTGCATAGCAGAACTGTGGGTAACAGGAGACAGAACACAGAGCCCAACTTCTCCAGCTGCATTCCTGACTTCCGCAGGTGCGGCCCACCAAACACCAAACTTATCCCAGGGTTTTTACATGCAAATCCTCCCAAAATGACAGGAGCATGGAAAGGGAATGGTTGCAGTTGGGGCACACCACGCGAAGACAAGTAAGCCAGGCTCAGAAACACAAAGGCCGCACAGTTTCACTCACATACAGAGCAGAGATAAAGCAGATAAACACACAAGGAAAACACAAATGATGGTGGATCATCTGCTAGGCGAAACAGGTTTGTAAAAGTACAACTGCTCCATGGGCCTCAGAGGAGGAAAAGGAAAAGAAGATGATGGGGCTTCAGCAAACTCCAGAAACTTAAGCACTGGGCAGGCCTGAGGATAGGTGGATTTGTATTTCAGAGCTGTTGAAAAATGGGGGGATGACAGGAGAAAGGGGAAAGGGGGAGCAATGGAAGGGATTGAAGGGACCAAAGGAATCAAGACCGAAAATAGGAACAAGAGTAGAAAACCCTTGAAGCATCCACATAAAAAGGAAACAGGAAAGAAGCTACTATAAATGGTGGACAGGGTGTGTATGGGTGTGGGGTGTGTGTGTGTGTGTGTGAGGGGAAGGTGTGGGCTACTTCTGGGAGGGTGGAGGGTGAAAGGAGACCAAGGTGTGGGGTTGTGGTAGATGGACTTCCCATCCTCCTAGGACAGACAAAAAGGAAACTTATGATTGCTTTGAGACGGGGTGGGTGGTGAGGGAATGGAGGGGGAGAGGCCCTGGGGGTGATCTAAGCAACGTACCCAAGAACCATATTTGGAATTGCCACGACAAATCGCTTCCACCACACCCAAGCACTCAGAGAATACACCTAGCCTATGAATTGTATACGCTGGCAATATCAGTTTACTTGGTACCCAGCCATCCTTAAGAGTCCAAAGTCCTAGCAACCCATGGCTCTCCCCAAGGCCAGGTGAAGGGAGTGGAAAGAGGAGGAAGGCAAGCCTGCCCTTCTGTGTTCAGGATCATTGAGCCTCCTCAAGCCACCACAGTTACCTTTGTCCAGACAGAGGGCCGGAGTTCTGGACACCCTGGCAGGCGGCTGCTTGGGGGCAGACTTGGCCCAGGTCTCCTCGTGGATCACAAGGGGAACTATGCCTAAGGCCTCCTTGCAGGCTGGGTTCTCTAGGTCCATGCTGCACAAGGCTCTAGCCCTCTGCTTCCTAGGCTAGAGCCCTGTGGGACCGGGAGCGATTTGCTGACCAGGTGGGTCAAATGCTGGGCCGAGCACTCTCATGCCCCTGGCCAGGACGAATCCAAAGGGCTCCAGCAGCCTTGAGCCCAACTTTTCCAGCCTCCCTGTTGTCTTCCTCAGCCCCTTTCCACCACGTGCCCAACGGATCCCAGGGCCCTCCCCTGCAACACCTCGACTTGTCGGTCCTGCCTTTCCAGCATCCCAACCGCACACACCCCAGGGACCCCGGAAACTCACCATTGTGATGTCTTCAGAGGCCACCTCCGTCTCCATCTGCGACACCATCTCAAACTCGGCAGGTTTGACCCCCCATGCACAAGCCACCACCGCCACCTTCACCACAGCCTCTGCTTGGGCCCACAGTGCAGCTCACCATCCTTGTTTTAAGCAGGCCAAGGCAGTGGCGCCTGGACACTGGCAGGGGCAGGTGGGAGTGATGCTGAGCCAAGAAGCATGCTAGACGGGCAGGCAGGCAGGTGGCCCCATGCACCAGGCACCAGGGTCCACCGGGCTACTGGGAATGGCTGGTCCCCCTCATGCACCCTGGGTGTGGCTGGATGATCCTCCCCTTGGCCGCCCCACCCCCTCGCACTCCTGACCTGTTGGGCATTTCGATGTGGGTGGCAAGGTGCCAGACACTGATGAGGCACAGAAGCCAGTGTGGCCAGGGTGGCTTGGGAGGCAAGTGAGGCCAATAGGGCTGCAGCCATGACCTAGGGCTGTGTGGTGGCAGCACTCACACACAGCCATCTCCTTGCTTCAGTGACTCCAGATGCTGTCACGCACCCCATATCAACCCCCCGCCCCAATATCTTTCTCCCCACATCTGGTCAGAACATACCTCACGGAGCAGCTGCCAGCCCTCCTCTCCAGCGCAGATGCACACAAAGGACACCAGGGCACCACATTCTCTTTGCCTGCAGGCTGCTCACCTGGCAGGCATGCAGCCTGCCAAACTTCACCTCTTTTACAACTTCCCAACCACACAAATCCTCACATAGTGTGGACAATGTTCCACTCAACACACTATTTCTTGGGCTGTATTTTTGTGTCTGTGTGTGTGTGGGTGTGTCCGCGTGTGTGTCTGTGTTTTCTGTCCACAAACACGCTTCCCAATCAACTTGAACAGAAGTGGCAAGTGTAATCATGTAATAAATCGGACTCAGCTTCATCCTGACTAAAGCATTCCAGGGAAGAGAATACAAATTCAATGACAACATCCCTAGGCTCATCCTGACAGCCATAAAGGCTGGCTATGATTCTGCCAAGCAGGCACACTCACACAAACCTGGTGGCCCATCAAACCCTTCAAGTCATTACGGGAAGCAGGGCAGAGATTTAGCTTCAAGCAAAAGAGAGAAGCGCCAGATGATACAGGGATACGTACCAGAGCATGCACCCAAAGGAACCTAAGCCGATATACAATCGACACACCTGCACACACGTGCCGAGCACAGTGCTATTCACAGAATCCAAGCTAGGGAAACAACCCCCAAGGCCTCCTACTGAGGAACGGATCAAGAAAACCTGTCGTGCTAGAACACAAAGCAGTTTGATCTCGCAGGGAGGAACAACGAACAGGACGTGCTTGGAGAGGGAATGGCTGCAGTTGGGGCACACCACACAGCAGAGATACTATACACCCATGTTCATAGCAGAAATGTGGGTAAAGAGAAGGCAGAACACAGAGCCCAACTTCTCCAGCCACATTCCTGACTTCCACACTCACGGCCCACCAAACGCCAAACTTATCCCAGGATTTTCCCATGCAAATCCTCCCAAAATGACAGGAGCATAGAAAGGGAATGGCTTCAGTTGGGGCACACCATGCGAAGACAAGTAAGCAAGGCTTAGAAACACAAAGGCCGTACAGTTTCATTCACACACAGAGCAGAGATAAAGCAGATAAACACACAATGAAAACACAAATGATGGTGGATCATCTGCTTAGCAAAACAGGCTTGTAAAAGTACAACTGCTCCATGGGCCTCTGAGAAGGAGGAAAAGGAAAAGAAGATGATGGGGCTTCAGCAAACTCCAGAAACTTAAGCACTGGGCAGGCCTGAGGACAGGTGGATTTGTATTTCAGAGCTGCTGAAAACTGGGGGGATGACAGGAGAAAGAGGAAAGGGGAGCAACGGAAGGGATTGAAGGGACCAAAGGGATGAAGACCGAAAATGGGAACAAGAGTAGAAAACCCTTCAGACATCCACATAAAAAGGAATCAAGAAAGAAGCTACTATAAATAGTATACAGGCAGTTTGTGTGTGTGTGTGTGTGTGTGTCAGGGGAAGGTGGGCTAATTCTGGGAGGCTGGAGGGTGAAAGGAGGAGACCAAGGTATGGGTTGTGGTACATGGACTTCCCATTGTCCCAGGAGAGACAAAAGAGGAACCTCATACTATTGCTTTGAGACGGGATGGGTGGTGAGGGAATGGAAGGGGAGAGGCCCTGGGGGTGATTTAAGCAATGTACCCAAGAGCCATATTTGGAATTGCCACGACAAATCGCTTCCACCACAGCCAAGCACTCAGAGAATATATCCACCCTAGGAAGCATATACACCGGCAACATTACCATACTTGGTATCCAGCCACCCTTAACAGTCCAAAGTCCTAGCATACCACTGTTCTCCCCGAGTCCAGGTGAAAGGAGTGGGGAGAGGAGGAAGGCAAGCCTGCCCTTCTGTGTTCAGGATCATTTGAGCCTCCTCAAGTTACCACAGTTCCCTAGGCCGAACCAGAGGGCTGGAGTTTTGGACAGCCTGGCAGGCAGCTGCTTGGGGACAGGCTTGGCCCGAGTCTCCTCGTGGATCACAAGGGGAACTGTGACTAAGGCCTCCTTGCAGGCTGGGTTCTCTAGGTCCGTGCTGCACAAGGCTCTAGCCCTCTGCTTCCTAGGCTAGAGCCCTGTGGGACCGGGAGCGATTTGCTGACCAGGCGGGTCAAATGCTGTGCTGGGCACTCTCATGCCCCTGGCCAGGACGAATCCAAAGGGCTCCAGCAGCCTTGAGCCCAACTTTTCCAGCCTCCCTGTTGTCTTCCTCAGCCCCTTTCCACCACGTGCCCAACAGATCCCAGGGCCCTCCCCTGCAGCACCTCACCTTGTCCGTCCCGCTTATCCAGCAGCCCAACCGCAGACACCCCAAGGTACCCGGAAACTCACCATCGTTACGTCTTCAGAGGCCACCTCCGTCTCCATCTGTGACACCATCTCGAACTCGGCAGGCTTGACCTCCTGTGCAGAAGCCGCTGCCGCCTTCACCACAGCTTCACCTCTTTTACAACTTCCCAGCCAAGCAAATCCTCACACAACATCAACAATGCTCTATTTAGTCTGGCTGGTAGGAGAATAAACACTGAAACACTCTTTGTCTGTTTGCGTGTGTTGCCAGTGTGCACACGTTTCCTTAGCAACTTACATAGGATGGAGGCAGCGTGATCATGGAATAAATCTGGTTCATCTTAATCATGACTAAATCATTCCAGGGAAGAAAATACAAATGCACTGAGAATATCCCAGGGCCCTTCAAGACAGCCACAGATGCTGGCCAAGATTCTGCCAAGCAGGAATCCCTGCACACACCTGGTGGCAATGCGAACCACTAAAATCATTATGGGAAGCAGGGCTGACAGTTCTCTTCAAGGGAAAGAGAGACGCACCAGATGATACAGGGCTAAGTCCCCTGGGCATGCACCCAACGGAGCCTAAGCACATATATGCTAGACACACCTGCATGCCCATGGCCAGCACAGTGCTAGGCACCAAACCCAAGATAGGGAAATGACCCCAGGGTCTCCTACTGAGGAATGGAGTAACAAAATGTGCCACACTGGAACGCAGAGGACTTTGATCTCCCTGGGAGGAATAACGAATGACACCTTCTTCAATAGGGAACTGCTGCAATGGGAATATACCCTGTGAAGATGAGCAAGCCAGGCTCAGAAACACAAAGGCCATACGCCTTCTCTCATACCAGGAACACAGATCCAGCAGATCAACACATGAACGAAAACACACATAATGGCGGACCCTCTCCTATCTCAAACACGTTTGTAACAGTACAACTAATGCAGTGGACTTGGGGAAGAAGGAAAAGGAAAAAAGGTTGATGGAGATTCACCAAAATCTGGAAACCTACAACTGGGCAGGCCAAGGAGAGGAGGATGTGTATTGAGAGCTGTTGAAAATGGGGGGTTGAGAGGAGAAAGGGGAAAGGGAGAGTGACAGAAGGGGCTGTGGGTACCAAATGAAACAAGACTGATGGTGGGAACACGAGCAGAAACACCTTGAGACATCCACATAAAGAGGAATTAGGAATGAAGCCGCAATACAGAGAGGACAGTATGTGTGTGGGTGGGGCAATGGGTGGAGGAAGGTTGGCTTCTCCTGGGAGGGAGGAGGGTGAATGAAGGAGACCAAGGTGAGGGGGTGTGGTGGATGGACTCCATATCCTTGTGTGACAGCCAAAAGAGGAACCTCTTGTGAATGCTCTGAGATGGGGAAGAGGGAGTGAGGGAATGGAACGGGAGAGGCCCTGGGGGTGATCTAAGCAACGTATCACCCAAGAAGCAGATTTGGAGTTGACACAAGGAATTGCTCCCAACCCAACCCGTTCGGAGAATACATCCATCCTACAAAACGTACACAGTGACAATATTAGGGTACTCGGTCCCTAGCCACACTTAAAAGAGTCCAAAGTCCTGGCATCTCATGCCTCTTGGCCAGGCCAGGTGAAGGGAGTGGGGAGAGGAGGAAGGCAAGCCAGCCTCTCTGTGTTCAGGATTATTCGAGCCTCCTCAAGCCACCAAAGTTCCCTTTCCCCACACACAGGGCCAGGGGCCTGGACAGCCTGGGAGGTGGCTGCTTGGGGACGGGCTTGGCCCGGGTCTCCTCATGATTCACAAGGGGAACCATGCCTAAGGCCTCCTTGTATACGTGTGACTCTAGGTCCATGCTGCACAAGGCTCTAGCCCTCTGCTTCCTAGGCTAGAGCCCTGTGGGAGTGGGAGCAATTTTCTGGCAAGGCAGGTCAAAGCCTGTGCCCAGCACTCTCTTGCCCCTGGCCAGGACCTGCATGGGGGCACACCTTGCGAAGATAAGTAAGCCTGGCCCAGAAACCCAAACCTGTCAGAGAATAGATCCATCCTATCAAGCATACACTGTGATACTATTAGGTTTTTGATCACTGGCCACCCTTAGAGTCCAAAGTCTTGGCATCCCATGGCTCTCTAACAGGCCCGGTGAAAGTCAGTGGGGAGGGGAGGAAGGCAAGCCTCTTTGTTCAGGATCATGCAAGCTTTCTGAAGCCACCAATGTTCCCTTTGCCCAGCCATAGGGCCAAGGGCCTGGACATCCTGGGAGGTACCTGGTTGGGCATATTCTCATCCTGGGTCTCCTCGTGGACCACACGAGGAACTGTACTTAAGGCCTCCTGCAGGCTCGGGGCTGTAGGTGCATGCTGCACAACCTTCTAGCCCTTTGGCTCCTATGCTAGATCCTGTGGAACTGGGAGCTCTTTTCTGCCATTGCGGGTCAAAGCTGGCTCCTGGGGCCATCATCTCGCTGGACAGGATGTTCCCACATGGACCAGCTTGGCTTCCAGCAACCATTGTCTCTGTGTGCCTGGAGAATGGGCATACCAAACTTATCCCATGGTGTTCCCCTCCTAGTTCTCCAGGTGTCTTCCTGCTTCTTTTGCATCCCAACTCCAGTCACTCCATGGGATCCTGGAAACTCACTGTGCAGAAGGTCTTCAGAGGATTCCTCCATCTTCATTTCCAACTCCACCTCGAACTCAGCAAACTCGACCCCAAGTGCAGACGCAGAAGTTACTTTCTTTCCGCCATCACTGCTGGGCTGCCACCACACACAGCTGCTGTTGTCCTGGCCTCTGCTTGGTGTCCTCCTTGCTCCTCGTGGTCCTTGGCTCATCTGTTCCAGGGAGGGCCGCCTGGACACTGGCATTACTGGATTGCTGCAGATCCATGTGCCTGGCTAGAAATTCGGGCTGGCCTCCCTCAGTGGCCAGTGTTTTGCTGGACAACCCCACTCTTTGCCTTCCCAGCCACCCAGTGGCTGGCTACCTGTTGGGCTTTTGCCTTGGCTTCTAAGTCAGCTAACACTCTAAAGGCTGCAAGGGTGGCGAAAGAGACCATGGTGTCCACAGAGTTGACCCAGAGCTGTGTGGTTGCAGCACTCACCCAGAGGCACTTCTTCCAGTCAATGAACCTGAGGCTTGTAGTGCCCCTGATGTCCACCTATCTCTCCAAACACTGAGATGGCAACGAGGATGGAAAAGTTGGCAAAGGTGGCTATGGCAAGTAAGGGGCACCAGGGAGGCAAAGGAAGCATGGTCAGTGCAGGCAGCAAGAGTGGAGAAGGCAGAAAGTGTTGGGAGGACAACTAAACTAAGGCAAGAGAGGTGAGAGAGAACAGGGCAGCACAGCTAGTAAAGGTGGCCAGGGCCTCAGCAGTAGGGACCCAGGGCTGTGTGGGCAGAGGATTCACACTGAGGCACTTCCTCAAGTGGGTACCGCTGAAACAGCGCCATAGCTGTCCTTGGCCTCAGCAGGCCAGGTAAGGGACGTCTGGACACTGGCAGCGATAAGACTGCTGCAGACCCGCTGGTGGCTAGAGGGGTGGACAGGGGGCGCCAGTGGACTCTGGGCTACCAGGTGTGGCTGGCCGCCATCACGCCTCCCTGTTTTGGCTGGTGAATCCCAGCCTAGGCCTCCCAGCCTCCCCCTTGCTACCTGTTGGGCTTTCCACTGATGCATCAAAGGTGGCGAAGGCTGGGAAGGCAGTGAAGGTGGCCAGAATGGCGAGTGCATTGAAAATGGCAAAGGCAGCGAGGCCGGCAAGAACCGCAATGGAGGCGAGAATGGCGCGGTCAGCAAGGTCAGCATGGGCAGCCAGGACAGCAGCGAGTGTGGCAATGGCGGCGAGGGTGGCAATGGCAGCAAGGTCAGTGAGGGTGTCGAGGGAGGCCAGGGCGGTGAGGGCGGGAGCTGCGACCCAGGGCTGTGTGGTTGCACAGCTCACACGGAGGCACCTCCTCCCGTGAATGAGCCTGACTCATTGCACCCCTTGTACTGGGGACCCACAGCGCTCTCGCTGTCTTTGGCCTCAGCAGACCAGGGAGGGGCGCCTGGACGCTGGCTGCGGCAGGACTGCTGCAGACCCTCTGGCGGCTAGTGGAGCAGACATGTGGCGCCCAGGAACGCTGGGCTACCAGGTCTGGCTGGCCGCCCTCGTGCGCCCATTTTAGCTGGGAAATCCCAGCCTCGGCCTCCCCAGCCTCCCCCTTGCTACCTGTTGGGCGTTTCGCAGAAGCTGCGAAGGCTGGGAAGGCGGCAATGGCAGCGAGAAGGGCGAGAACAGCGAGGGCCGCGAGGGCGATGTAGACGGCGAGAGCAGCGAGAACAGCGAGGTCGGCGGTAAGAGCAGGAAACACCCAGAAGGCGGTTTTTGCTGCCGGGAAGGTGAGGGAGGCAGCAGCGGCGGCGGCAGTGGTAGCAGCAGCGGCAGCGACCATCCAGGCTTGTGAGGACCCTGCGCTGACACGCAGGCTCCTCCTTCCCTAAGTGACCCTGACCCACTGACGTCCTCTGGTGAACTGATGTCCCCTGAAGTCTACTTACCCGGATCTATGCAGGACATTGTGCACGAGAGCCACCGTGAACCCAGGTTAATAATCTTCTGTTTGGGCACCGTGATTCTCTTCCTCTGCAGCAGTCCCACTCACTGCTGCCTGTGTGGAGGCTCCCAGGCCCAGGGGCAGCTGGGCTACCATGCCTGGCTGGCCGCCCCTCTGTAGCCCTAGGTTTGGATGGAGAATCCCTCCATCCAAACTCTGCCTCCCACGCCTCCTGAACCTGTAGGGCATTTTGACAAGCAGGCAAGGGAAGGAGGGGCGGCAAGCGCAGCAGAATCAGCGACCCAGGGCTGTGTGGTCACAACGCTCAGATGATAACTAACCTGCCTTCACCGTGGCTCTCGTGCAGAATGCCCTGCATAGATCTGGGTAAGTAGACGTCAGGGGACGTCAGTGCGTCAGGTGACGTCAGTGCGTCAGCATCACATAAGAGAGAAGGAGCCTGCGTGTGAGTTCGGCCTCTTCACAACTCTGGAGGGCCGCTGCCGACGCCGCCACCGCCACCGCCACCGCCACCACCCCCCCACCCTGCCGCCCCGCAGCCGCCGCCTCCTCCCTCACCTTCCCGGCAGCACTCACCGCCTTGTGGGTGTTTGCCGCTCTTGCCGCCGCCCTCCCCGTTCTCGCCGCCATCACCGCCTTCGCTGTTCTCGCAGCCATTGCCACTTCCCAGCCTTCGCAGCTTCTGTGAAACGCCAAACAGGTAGCAAGGGGGAGGCTGGGGAGGCCGAGGCTGGGATTTCCCAGCCAAAACGGGCGCACGAGGATGGCCAGCCAGACCTAGTAGCCCAGCGTCCCGGGTTCCGCCTGTCTGTCCCTCTAGCCGCCAGCGGGTCTGCAGCAGTCCCACTGCGGCCAGCGGCCAGGCGCCCTTACCTGGTCCGCTGAGGCCAAGGACAGCGAGGGCGCTGTGGGTCCCTGGTAGGAGGGGTGCAGTGTGCCCGGCTCACTCAAGGGAGGAGGTGCCTCCGTGTGAGCTCTGCAACCACATAGCCCTGGGTCTCTGCTCCCGCCCTCGCCACCCTGGCCTCCCTCGACACCCTCGCTGACCTTGCTGCCTTCACAGCCATTGCCGCACTTGTCGCTGTCCTCGCTGCCTACGCTGACCCTGCCGCCCTCGTCTCCATTGTGATTCTTGCTGGCCTGGCTGCTTTCGCTGTTCTCACTGCACTCGCCGTTCTGGCCGCGTCCGTTACCTTCGCCGCCTTGGACGCCTCAGCGGAACGCCCAACAGGTAGCAAGGGGGAGGCTGGGAGGCCTAGGCTGGGATTTGCCAGCCAAAAGAGGGAGGCGTGATGGTGGCCAGCCACACCTGGTAGCCCAGCATCCACTGGCACCTCCTGTCTGCCCCTCTAGCCACCAGCGGGTCTGCAGCAGTCTCATCGCTGCCAGTGTCCAGGCGCCCTTGCCTGGCCTGCTGAGGCCAAGAACAGCTAGGGTGCTGTGGGCCACCAGTGGTGAGGATCCCAGTGTGTCAGCCTCACGCACTTGAGGAAGTGCCTCAGTGTGAATCCTCTGCCCACAGAGCCCTGGGTCACTACTGCTGAGGACCTGGCCACCTGTGTCTGGGCAAAAAGAACATTGGTGGCTTCAGAAGGCTTGCATGATACTAAACACAGAGGGGCAGGCTTGCCTTCCTCCTCTCCCCACTGACTTTCACCGGGCCTGTCAGAGAGCCATGGGATGCCAAGACTTTGGACTCTAAGGGTGGCCAGGAACCAAGAAACCTAATAGATTCACAGTATATGTTTGACAGGATGGATCTATTCTCTGACGGTTGGGGGTTTCTGGGCCAGGCTTACTTGTCTTCAGAAGGTGTGCCCCTGAGCAGATCCAGGCCAGGGGCAAGAGAGTACCGTGCGTAGGCTTTGACCTGCCTTGCCAGAAAATCGCTCCCAGTCCCACAGGGCTCTAGCCTAGGAAGCAGAGGGCTAGAGCCTTGTGCAGCATGGACCTAGAGTCACACGTATACAAGGAGGCCTTAGGCATGGTTCCCCTTGTGAATCATGAGGAGACCCGGGCCAAGCCCGTCCCCAAGCAGCCACCTCCCAGGCTGTCCAGGCCCCTGGCCCTGTGTGTGGGGAAAGGGAACTTTGGTGGCTTGAGGAGGCTCGAATAATCCTGAACACAGAGAGGCTGGCTTGCCTTCCTCCTCTCCCCACTCCCTTCACCTGGCCTGGCCAAGAGGCATGAGATGCCAGGACTTTGGACTCTTTTAAGTGTGGCTAGGGACCGAGTACCCTAATATTGTCACTGTGTACGTTTTGTAGGATGGATGTATTCTCCGAACGGGTTGGGTTGGGAGCAATTCCTTGTGTCAACTCCAAATCTGCTTCTTGGGTGATACGTTGCTTAGATCACCCCCAGGGCCTCTCCCGTTCCATTCCCTCACTCCCTCTTCCCCATCTCAGAGCATTCACAAGAGGTTCCTCTTTTGGCTGTCACACAAGGATATGGAGTCCATCCACCACACCCCCTCACCTTGGTCTCCTTCATTCACCCTCCTCCCTCCCAGGAGAAGCCAACCTTCCTCCACCCATTGCCCCACCCACACACATACTGTCCTCTCTGTATTGCGGCTTCATTCCTAATTCCTCTTTATGTGGATGTCTCAAGGTGTTTCCGCTCGTGTTCCCACCATCAGTCTTGTTTCATTTGGTACCCACAGCCCCTTCTGTCACTCTCCCTTTCCCCTTTCTCCTCTCAACCCCCCATTTTCAACAGCTCTCAATACACATCCTCCTCTCCTTGGCCTGCCCAGTTGTAGGTTTCCGGATTTTGGTGAATCTCCATCAACCTCTTTTCCTTTTCCTCCTTCCCCGAATCCCTTGCAGTAATTCTACTTTTACAAACGTGTTCCAGGTAGGAGAGGGTCCACCATCATGTGTGTTTTCATTCATGTGTTGATCTGCTGGATCTATGTTCCTGGCATGAGAGAAAGCATGCGGTCTTTGTGTTTCTGAGTCTGGCTTGCTTGTCTTCAGAGGGTATGTTCCCATTGCAGGAGTTCCCTCTCGAAGCCTGTGTCATTCGGTATTCCTCCCGGCGAGTTCAAACTGCTCTGCGTTCCAGCGTAGCACATTTTGTTGCTCCATTCCTCAGTAGGAGACCCTGGGGTCATTTCCCTACCTTGGATTTGGTGCCTAGCACTGTGCTCACTATGGGCATGCTGGTGTGTCTAGCGTATATGTGCTTTGGCTCCATTGGGTGCATGCCCAGGCGACTTATCCCTATATCATCTGGCGTGTCTCTCTTTCCCTTGAAGAGAAATCTTGGACCTGCTTCCCATAATGATTATAGCGGTTCATGCTGCCACCAAGTGTGTAAGGGGTTTTTTGCTTGGCGGAATCATGGTCAGCATCTATGGCTGTTCTGAAGGGCCCTGGGATGTTCTCAGTGCATTTGTATTCTCTCCCCTGGAATGGTTTAGAACGATTAAGGTGAGCCAGATTTACTCCATGATGACGCTGCTTCCATCCTGTGTAACTTGCTTAGGAAACTCGTGCGCACTGCTCACACACACAAACAGAGAGTGTTTCAGTGTTTATTCTCCTGCCAGCCGGCTGAATAGAGCATTGTTGATGCTGTGTGAGAATTTGCGTGGCTGGAAAGTTGTAAAAGAAGTGAGGCTGTGGTGAAGGCTGCAGCAGTGGCTTCTGCATGGGAGGACCAAGCCTGCCGAGTTCGAGATGGTGTTGCCGATGGAGACGCCGATGGAGACGGAGGCGGCCTCTGAAGACATCACAATGGTGAGTTTCTGGGGTTCCCTGGGGTGTCTGCGGTTGGGCTGCTGGAGAAGTGGGACAGACAAAGTGAGGTGTTGCAGGGGTGGGCCCTGGGATCCGTTGGGCACGTGGTGGAAAGGGGCTGAGGAAGACAACAGGGAGGTGGAAAAGTTGGGCTCCAGGTTGCTGGTGGCCAAGCAGGTCCCCTTGGGCTCGTCCTGGCCAGGGGCATGAGAGTGCCCAGCACAGCTTTTGACCTGCCTGGTCAGCAAATCGCTCCCGGTCCCACAGGGCTCTAGCCTAGGAAGCAGAGGGCTAGAGCCTTGTGGAGCATGGACCTGGTGACCCAGCCTGCAAGGAGGCCTTAGGCATAGTTCCCCTTGTGATCCACGAGGAGACCCGGGCCAAGCCTGTCCCCAAGCAACCGCCTGCCAGGATGTCCAGAACTCCGGCCCTCTGGGTGGACAAAGGGAAGTGTTTTGGCTTGAGGAGGCTCAAATGATCCTGAACAAAGAAGGGCAGGCTTGCCTTCCTCCTCTCCCCACTCCCTTCACCTGGCCTCGGGGAGAGCTGTGGGATGCTAAGACTTTGGACTCTTAAGTGTGGCCGGGTACCAAGTATGCTGATATTGCCAGTGTATACAATTCATAGGCTGGGTATGTTATCTGAGTTCTTGGGTGTGGTGGAAGTGATTCGTCATGGCAATTCCAAATATGGTTCTTGGGTACGTTGCTTAGATCACCCCCAGGGCCTCTCCCCCTCCATTCCCTCATCACCCACCCCGTCTCAAAGCAATAGTAAGAGGTTCCTCTTTTGTATGTCCTAGGAGGATAGGAAGTCCATCTACCACAACCCCACACATTGGTCTCCTTTCACCCTCCACCCTCCCAGAAGTAGCCCACACCTTCCCCTCACACACACACACACACACCCCACACCCATACACACCCTGTCCACCATTTATAGTAGCTTCTTTCCTGTTTCCTTTTTATGTGGATGCTTCAAGGGTTTTCTACTCTTGTTCCTATTTTCGGTCTTGATTCCTTTGGTCCCTTCAATCCCTTCCATTGCTCCCCCTTTCCCCTTTCTCCTGTCATCCCCCCATTTTTCAACAGCTCTGAAATACAAATCCACCTATCCTCAGGCCTGCCCAGTGCTTAAGTTTCTGGAGTTTGCTGAAGCCCCATCATCTTCTTTTCCTTTTCCTCCTTCTCAGAGGCCCATGGAGCAGTTGTACTTTTACAAACCTGTTTCGCCTAGCAGATGATCCTCCATCATTTGTGTTTTCATTGTGTGTTTATCTGCTTTATCTCTGCTCTGTGTGTGAGTGAAACAGTGCGGCCTTTGTGTTTCTGAGCCTGGCTTACTTGTCTTCGCATGGTGTGTCCCAACTGAAGCCATTCCCTCTCCATGCTCCTGTCATTTTGGGAGGATTTTCATGGGAAAACCCTGGGATAAGTTTGGCATTTGGCGGACTGCGCCTGTGGTAGTCAGGAATGCGGCTGGAGAAGTTGGGCTCTGTGTTCTGCCTCCTCTTTCCCCACAGTGCTGCTATGAACATGGGTGAATAGTTATCTCTACTGTGTGGTGTGCCCCAACTGCAGCCATTCCCTCTCCAAGCACGTCCCGTTCGTTGTTCCTCCCTGCAAGATCAAACAGCTCTGTGTTCCAGCATGGCTTGTTTTCTTGATCCGTTCCTCAGTAGGAGGCCTTGGGGGTGGTTCCCCTAGCTTGGATTTGGGGAATAGCGCTGTGCTCAGGACGGATGTGCAGGTGTGTCGATTGTATATCAGCCTAGGTTCCTTTGGGTGCATGCTCTGGTAAGTATCCCTGTATCATCTGGCACTTCTCTCTTTTGCTTGAACCGAAATCTCTGACCTGCTTCCCGTAATGACTTGAGCGGGTTGATGGGCCACCGAGTTTTTGTGAGTGTGCCTGCTTGGCAGAATTGTGTCAGCCTTTATGGCTGTCAGGATGAGCCTAGGGATGTTGTCAGTCAATTTGTATTCTTTCCCTTGGAATGCTTTAGTCACGATTAAGGTGAGTCAGATTTATTCCATGATTACACTTCCCACTTCCATTCAAGTTGATTGGGAAGCATGCGTGTGGACAGAACACACACACACACACACACACACACACACACACACACACACACACACAGATACAGTCCAAGAAATAGCACTTTAGTGTTTATTCACTTCCTAACTGTGTTGAGTAGAGCATTGGCGACACTGTGTGAGGATTTGTGTGGCTAGGAAGTTGTAAAAGAGGTTAAGTTCGGCAGGCTGCATGCCTGCCAAGTGAACAGCCTGCAGGTGGAGGGGAAGTGTTGCCCTGGTGTCCTTTGTGTGCATCTGCACTAGAGAGGAGGGCTCGCAGCCGCTCCATGAGGTATGTGCTGCCCAGATGGGGGAAGAAAGATATTTGGGGGGGGTTGGTATGGGGTGCATGACAGTGTCTTGGGGCACCGAAACAAGGAGATGGCTGTGTGTGAGTGCTGCCACCACACAGCCCTAGGTCCTGGCTGCAGCCCTATTGGCCTCACTTGCCTCCCAAGCCACCCTGGCCACTCTGGCCATCTTTGCTTTCAATCCATGCTGACAGAACTCCCTTTAGACATTTCATCCAAAATAGCAGAAAATGTGTTCCTTTAAACTGTTCGCTATGCACTCCTAAAGGAGCATGAGAAAAGAACAAGGATGAGGAAAGATGACAGTAAGCATAAAATTCTGAACTGTACTGTGAGCTCTCTATGTCCTAGACACAGAACTGTATTCTATATAGCACCTTTTTTCCCATTTCATGTGCTCCATCTTTCTTAAGTTGTTAGGAAAAACAGTGTGATTACTTTTATAAAATAAAAAAGAAAATTATTTTTATAGCCTGTACTAGGCTGTTACATAGAAAAGAATGAAGTAATGATTAAATTGAGCTGTCTGGTTACAAAGTTTCAAAACAAGAGAATCCTGACAGTTTGTCAACAGCCCCCACCTGTCATTTCACTTCCCTATCAATTCAAGAGTAGAACCTTTGCTATATTCTTCACTTTGTGACTTTTTTATCTCAAATGATTACGGTAGGTGAAGCTGTCTGCACCAAGTATGGAAGACTGGCCATAGATCACAAAAAGGGATGGACACATTATTAAGCACATTATTCTCTCATACCCTTGCTGCTATCCACATCCTTAATCATTCTTATTATCCACACTGTCTTAAAAGGCATAATATCAGGTTTTGATTTAATTGCCACTCAGGAAGCTGGAAAGTGTTTAAAAGTTCCTCAGATGCATCTGTGGTAAAGATCTCCTGTCTTCAGCTTAAAATGTTCTACTGGCTGAGAAATAACAAAATGTTTTATGCATCAGGCACAGAGTATGACAATTTATTTTTGAATTTTGCCTCCTCCACTTATTATTTTTATGATGTAAGCAGTATCTCTTATTTCTAAGATATAGGCAAGTTGTTAACATTCCTAAGACATAATTTTGTCATCTGTGTTGATTGTACTACTGCACTAATTAAGGAATAAACAAAAAATGGAAGCATCCAATGTGGTGAAAAGGTAAAATAGAACTGAAATATTTTTATGATTATTAAAGATAAGGTTAACTTCCACACCCTTCAACTAACACATTGTATAATCTGAAGTTACTGTAGGGACATTCTATTTTAGTCACTATAAATGGATATTATGTTTCTTTGGTAAGGCATGACTACTTTCCATTTCTAATCTCCCAGAGCTATTCTTGCATGGCACAGAAGAAGCATCAAAATTATTCTGTTAAATATGAAATCACCCAATGATTCAGTTACTAAACTGACCAAAATCAGTTTCATTCAACTCATTCATGGTTTCCTATCTGAACTTCCATTCCTTGCAGGAATGCCCCATAGAAATCAGGATAAAATAATAACCACTTGTTTATGTCTATATATTAAATACATGGACCTATATTTTCATGTAATATGATATATCATTAATTTCTTTACAGACCATGGCAAATTTTTTGTGGGGATGAAAGAGCAAAATGGCATAGGTTTGCCTACCTTAGTTTTTAGGTCAGACACATTTAAATTTTATATCTCCAAGGTCCAGTGCACATAGGCAATTGTATTCATCAAGAAAGTAGATATTTTAATAATGATGAAATTATTTATTTGAGAAGAGTTATTTGGGCCAAACATTAATTAAATTCTACATATCTCTAAGATGTCAAACAGGTATTGGAGATCCATGTTATTCTGTCATTTCCTGTAAATTGTATGAGCACTGAGAGATGGTAAGATTTACATACATTCTCTACACTAAGCATGTCAATGGTAAGAGACTAATTGTTAAATGTATGAGACCCTTATCAGTCCACTTTCTCATGTACTGTAGCCACAAAGAACTACCATTCTCTTTACAAGATTAAGTTACTCAGTGTTTTATATTGAAGGATATGTCTAGGCCAGCTGGAAGATGACTTGATTGTATTTCTCAAGAATAAAGAACATACTTGATACATTCCAAAGTGTTATTGGTACACCAAATATAGTTAACTAAGAGTGAAACTGAAAATGCATTAAAATTTTGAAAATCAAAAGCTAGCTTTAACCTCAGATTACTGAGAAAGTCTCACTCTTGGAGTATGGAGATAGGCTTAAATTTTCAAAGTATTGTCATAATAATAACCTGATAAATAAATGATATCCTTACTTCATTCACTGCTACATATCACTTAGTGCATTTGAAGTGAATATGCAATGTCATAATCCCATTTAAAAATGTAGGTCCAAGTAAAGTATTAGATTTCATTAGCAAAAGGTACTGTGTTGCACACTACTTAAATTATCTTTAATTACTTTTGAGATAATTTTTAAGGAAAACAATTTATTGTTGCATAAATCAGTACTGACAGAAACATTGAGAGGAAATCTTTACAAATTTCTGAGTATATTTGCCTTTGGAACAATGGGATCATTTGGAAGGAGATACAAGAATTCAAATTTTTAGGTAATTAAATTCTTAATTTATTGAGCATGAGGGTTCATTACTGTGAAAGACTACATATTATTTCCAATTCTTTGTCAAACAATAGGCTGTGATTTATTGAAATCATAGAATTGTTACGACTGTTTTTTCACTATAGTTAAGTGATACAAGCAAGTGAATGCAACAAGTTAAAATATAAACAGTAGTAAAAAGAGTGGATTTGTCAAAATGGAGAAGCCAGGCATGTTGACTGTGAGGAAGGAATTTCATGATGTTTAGTTCTGGGCTACATAGCTAGATGCTGTGACAAAATTAAGCAAGCAAAAAATTCTGAGAAACATTTTGAAATATATGGCTTCTTGTGAATATATCATTTCTAAATTATTAAATTCAGAGTATGCATAAATTATTAAATATCTCTTAAGTTTCTCAATCTTTTTCTTTTTTTTAAAGGTGTTCAAGACATACAGAATCCACAAATCTAACATGTTTCCCAGAATTTCATCTCCTGGGACTCTCAGAGTATCCAGAACTGCAGCCCATTCTCTATGGACTTTTCCTCCTTATGTACCTTGTCACAGTACTTGGAAACCTGCTCGTCATCCTGGTTGTCAGCTTTGACTCTCACCTCCACACACCCATCTACTCTTTCCTCTCAAACCTGTCCTTTGCTGACATCTGTTTCATCTCCTCCACAGTCCCAAAGAGGCTTACAGATATCCAAACTCACAGCAGATTTATCTCCTATGTGGGATGCCTGACTCAGATGTCTCTTTTTCTCTTTTTTGTATGTGCAGATGATATGCTGCTGACTGTGATGGCCTATGACTGGTTTGTGGCTATATGTCACGTGCTGCATTACCCAGATATTATGAACTCCTGCTTCTGTGTCTTAGTTTTGGTGTCATTTCTATTTAGCCTATGGAGCCCCAGCTGCACAATTTAATTGTGTTACAATTTCCCATTTTTAAGGATGTGGAAATTGGTAATTTCTTCTGTGACCCGTCTCAACTCCTTAATCTTACCTGTTCTGACTCCTTCACAAATTACATAGTCATGTATTTTGTTGGTGCTATATTTGGTGTTCTCCCAATCTCTGGGATCCTTTTCTCTTACTATAAAATTATTTCTTCTATTCTTAGGAACCCATCAGCAGGTGGTAAATACAAAGTCTTTTCCACCTGTGGGTCTCAGTTGTTTGTTTATTTTATGGATCAGCTGCTGGAGAGTACCTTGGTTCAGCTGTATCATCTTCCCCCAGGAAGGCAGCAGTGGCCTCAGTGATATACACTGTGGTCACCCCTATGCTAAATCCCTTCACCTACAGCCTAAGGATCAGGGACATTCAAAGTGCCCTCTGGAGACTGCATAGCAGTTCAATATAATCTCATTTTCTCTTTCATTCTTTTTCTAGAGTATGTTGGAAAACCCCATAATCCAAAGCTACACATTTTCTCCTTAGCCATATTATATGTCTAGTTTCAAAACTTTCATTTTTATCCATTTTATGGTTCTAAATATTGTTTCTTCTATGTCCACATTGGACATAGAAACATCACAACTGCCAATATACCTGTGCAACCATTGCAGTTTCTGAGCAAAGACCCTGACCTCCAGGTGAAATGTGAAACTCTTTCTATAAAATTCCAATTTGAATCTGTTTTCACAGCTTAAATATAGTTTCCTTAAAAATTCCACATCTAGTACTAATTTAGGCAATGTCCGAGGGAATCACTATTACTAAATTTGGCTTTTATTGGAATCACCTTGAGAAGTAAAATACAGATAACTAGTTTTCATTTCCAGAAATTCTGATTTACCTGGACCTTTCTACTTATGAGTAGAAATCCTTCATAGATAATTCAGATGATAGTTTTTAAGTTTTAAGCCATAATGGGCAAGTAAGGGTTGCCTTATTGTAGTATCAGCTGAAATGGATTTCTTCAATTATCTGCTTTAACCACATTGTCCTTCAACACCACACACCTTATGCTTATGCTAGTTTTTAAGCTACTGTGTTTCTCCTCCAAACTCTCCCTCTGTTATTATTCTTTTTTCTTAAATGACTGGGTATCAAACACTGGGCTTCATGCTCGCTATGCAAGATCTCTACCACTGAGCTGTACATATAGCTGCTATCAATATAATTTAATGCTGAGTGGGGATACTCTACTTTCCATCTGGTTTTGTGGTTATACACTTCCATTCATTGTCATTAATTTTCACTACATTAAATCTGAATATATTTCACTAATCCCTTCCCATCCCTAATCTTCAGTGCTGTAAAGCCTCCATTTTTTTGCTGTCTCTTTGATAATATGCTGCATTTTGTGTTCATCCTGCAGTTAAGAATCAAATCGACATCCCATACTCAACTATGTCTTCAAAATATTTATATTTGTTTCTATTCATAGAATGAAATCTGAGTAATAAACTGTAAAATGGAGAAAAATGTGAGTCATTAGATATTACAGTATTTTAAAAGTAGTTAATAGCAGGTTTACATATGCTCTTGTTCACAGTATCCAAGTGAAGTTTCATTGGTGGTATCCTATTCCATGTTTTCCATACAAGTCTAACACTGCCACCCCCCTTAGTATCTGGCTTTCACTTGTGTCATGTGTTCTCCCTCTCACATGTGTTCACACCACTGTAATCTCATTGGCCACTAGGTCCTCATCATAGCTGAAACCATGATGTTTGGATTTTGCATGCAAAAGTGTCAATTACATAAATCTCTTTTCCTTATAACCCACTCAGATTCAGGTGTTTTGTGCAGCAATCTAAATGGCCCAATATAGGAGCACAATATGCTTTACTCAGTCCACTATGTGAAATGAAAAGATCAGTAAAAATAAACCCTCACACACATACTCATAGAATAAATTTTTACTAGATATCCGGTACCCACAGTCTATGAACTTCACACATAAAAATAAAGTTATATTGACTCACAATAATACATATGTGTTTGCTCCCTGGATTTTGACATTCTGTAGTATTATTCATCAATTCCTGAGAGAAAGTTGTGGATTGTTCATTTTGAAATCAGAAAGAATTCTTTTTACTTCACTTTACTTTTTACTTTACTTTATTATCTGTAAAGTACTCTAACAATTTCTGGCTGGACTAGCAAACACAGACAATACAAAGGTGTGGGATTTTCAAGACATGAAACTCCCTAGACCTTAACAATTAACTTGAGACCTTTTCTGGGTTATAACTTTCCACATTATTGTATAAAAATTGTGTGCTATTATGTGCTGTGTTTCTTCCTCCAGATTGCTTAAGTCTTAAGAACATATACCTTTCATTGTCATAATACGGTTTTAGATAACTTTGTGAAAGACCAGGTGAAGAGATTTCTATCAAAAGAGTTTTTATTTTAAAAAGTGAGAATCCAGACACTTAAAATCAGCTACATATTATAAATAGTATGAATTTTAATATGAGAAATGCATTCAATTTAAGTTTCTTAACTGTATGTTTACAACTACAACACACGTATCCAAGAGAGTTCGTGGAAAGATGTAGTCTGATATATTGATTAAGGCAATCTGTAGTGCATTATAATGAATCAAAAATTTATAACTTGAATTCTTAACTTAATGTATTCCACAGTGGACCTAAAGGAAGAAAATTGTATTTACAATATAAGCTCTTGAATTTATTATATGTGTCAGGGCCAGAACTCAGTACTCATCTCTGACATTTTGGAAGTTCTCTCTTTTTCCTCTTTATTTTTGGCAGAAGCAGTGTTTGAACTCAGGGCTTCATTCTTGCTTGGCAGACACTCTACCACTTGAGTCAAGCCTCCAGTCCTTTGTGCTCTAGATATTTTAGAGATATGGTCACCATTTTTGCCTAGACTTGTGTGGACCACAGTTCTACTTTACAATTTCAACTGATGTTGGGATGACAGGCCTAGGCCACAAAACCCAGCTTTTCTTTCCCTTTGAGATGGTTCTTTTTTATTGTTTTACTGGGTAGGGGTATATTATAACATTTACAAAATTCTTAAAACATATTAAGTATATCGTACTTGAATTCACCCCTTCCATTGTTTCGCTCTGTTCTCCTCTCCCCCGTTCCTTTTTTTTTCCATTTTTTCCATTTAGATACATGTGTATACCATATTTGCACCATATTCAACCTCATACACCCTTTCCTCATCTCCTCCCCTCTCTCACTCTTATTGTCCCCAGGCAGAACTTGTTCTGCCTTGAACTTGTTCTGCCTTGTTGTTCTCAGATTTTGTAAAAGAAAAGAATTTAAATGACATTTTTGCTTATTTAAGATAACTATACAGAATCCTGATACCAGTGGTTCATTCCTGTCATAGTAGTTACTCAGAAGGCAGAGATCAGGAGGATTGTGTTTCAAAGCCAGCCTGAGAAGATACTTTGCAAGATACTATCACAGATAAACCCTTCAACAAAAGGGCTCACAGAATAGCTTAAGGTGAATGCCCTGAGTTCAAAACCTAGTACTGTAATACATACACACAGATACATATACATATACATATACATATGTATGTAAATGTAGTGCTGTACAAGGAGTTTCTTTTTTTTTGGTGGAACTGGGGTTTGAACTCACAGCTTCGTACTTGCAAGGCAGGCACTCTACCACTTGAGCCACACCTCCAGCCCTTGTACAAGGAGTTTCTTGTGGCACTTCAATGCTTATATGCATTATAACCCAAATTGTTTTATCTCCTCTATATTTCTTCATCCTAACTTAGTCCCTTTCTTATGATTCTTTTGAATCGTTTAAGAATTCTATATTAATTCTTATGTAGAGTACATCAACCATACACACCTTTATTTCCTTCACTTGCATGTCTTGTGTGTGATCCTCCCCTTAGTGTAACCTGTTTTTCACAATATTGCTGTGGTTGTATTAGTCCTAAATTCCACATATGAGAGAAAATATGCAGCTTTTGGCCTTCTTCACTTAAGATGATGTTCTCCAGTTCCATCCATTTACCTGTAAATTACAAAATTTCATCCACCTTTATGGCTGAGTATAAATTCATCATAAATAAATTCCACATTTTCTTAATCCAATCATCATTAGTGGTTCATTTTGGCTGTTTCCACACCTTAGGTCTTGTGAATAATGCTGTAATAAACATGGCTGTGCAGGTGCTTTGTTGTAACCTGACTTACATTCCTTTGGTTATATCCCTAGGAGTGGAATTGCTGGATCATAAGGCTGTTCTATTCTTAGCTTTTTGAAGAATCTTCAAACTGTTTCCCATAGTGGTTGTACTGGTTTGCAACCACTATGTATGGTGTATGCAGTGTTTCAGGGTTCTCTTTTCCCTACATCCTGACCAACATTTGTTGTTGTTTGTATTCTTGATGATATCTAGTCTAACAGGAGTGAGCAGAACCTTAATGTGGTGTTTATTTACATTTCCTTTATGGCAAAGGATGTTGAACATTTCTCCATATGTTTTTTAATGATTTATACTTGTTCCTTTGAAAATGCTGTGTTCAGGGAGTTCAAGATGGTTGATAGCTGAAAGATGCAGAAACCATGAGCTCCACAATACAAGAAAAATACTTCAGAATCATTATAGCAAGAATCAGGTAATTCTTATTTTTTAGCCAACTAAATTACCACCAACACAGAGGGTGCACGTAAATTTCAATGAGTGACCCTTAAAATACCTTTTAAGTGCACATAACAGCTGGGAAAGTCCCTACACAGCTGGGACTGTCACTTTCTCCCTTTTAATCTCTCTCTTCTTGTTTCCTCTTTTCTGGTTTGGAAAAGAAGAAAACTGCAAAACAAGTTGAGCTAGTTTCTGTGACATCCTGGACCCATCGCCTACCTGCAGACACAGCTTCCCTTCACCCCATTGGGCCTGAACAAATTCAGCTGAATCTGCAAAACCACCAGGTAAGCATGACAGATTTCCTGCCCTCATGGTAATCATATAGATTGGTGATCATATAATCACCAATCTACCATATGGTGGGTAGATTGCACCCCTCTCAGGCAAAATTTTTTGCCATAAATGTAGAGCATTATTCTTCTGTGCTGGGTGAGTGTGGGGTGAAATGTTCAGCAGACCTTCCAGAGTGGAGGTGGGGTAGAAAGCTCTTTTTAACTCACAAAAATGGAAGCAGGAAACACAGCTGCACTATCTTAGCTTGTTGGGGGCAGGACTGAGCTGCCAGAGCTTAAGAGACAGTAAAGCAACACAGCTGCTACATGGTGAAATTGGCAATATATTTGACCACTTTGGAGAACCCAGCAGCGATTCTCCAAAAAAGTGAGTGATCAAAAACATCAGTTGCAGCTTGACCTGTTATCAAAAGGAACCAGCCACTGCTCCCAAACTAGCAGGACCACTTCAGAGAACCTTTCAGAACCAGACAGTCCAAGGAAAACCTGGGCTCAAACACCTGAGTCAGTTCCCCAAAAATCTGTCCAATAAGGAGGAACAATATCCACAGCCACACAGCCCAGAGTAATAATCTTAAACAGGGACGGAGACACTGTGCAGATGTCAATCCTGCTACTCTCTTGACACTCTTTCCTTGCTCTTTTCCCACATATTTATTCCATTATCTCCTTCTTTCTTCACCTTCTCCCCTCATCTATCATCCCATTTCCATTACCCCCTCCAAACTCCCCCACACTAAATAGTCCAGTATACCAACTTTACATATTACCCCATCCTTCCTATCCCTCTCTGACCCCTAACAATACCATCCTCCACCGTACACCTTAACACATATTAGGAACTTATTAACGTGTAGTCCCACACCTCACACACCTTCCTCCTCTCCTCACATCCCCTCCTTTCTGCCCCACCATCATTTTAATTACCTAAGTTCTATCTCTTCCAAACAACTGTTATCTCCCCAATACCCATTGTTTATAGATAATAACAAGAGGCTTTTATTTATTTTGTATATAAGTGGACTGGCATTGAATTTGTGAGTTTGTTATTGCTAATTTATATCTTGAGGTCAAGGAACAGAAATAGTACAACGGCCTAGCTAACAACCAGCCAGTCAAAGCCTAGAAGAAGATGTGGAGAAGGATTCAGGGGATACAACTTCTCAAAAGACTAACAATAACTCAATAGGAGATTTAGTGTAAAGTGAAGGAAATGAATACCCACTTTCTGTTTCCAATAGAGTGATGATAAACATGTTCAATGGGCTTAAAGAGGAGCATTCACAGGTGCTTAAAGAGGATCTTAAAAAGGATTCTAAACAGAAATATAATGAGATTAAAGAGAAACTTAAACAGAGCATACAAAACCAACTCAAAGAATATCAAGAGAATATAGATTAAAAATAAAATTCTCAATGACACAGGAACAACTAAATAAACTCAGAGAGGACTTCAATAAACTCCAAAATAAAATCAAGGATATTATAAAAAAAGAATTATAAGGAATAAAGAAGACAGCACAAGCATATGAAAGAGGAACTTACCAAAGACATGGAAATTCTCAGAAAAAAAAAGGAAATAGAAATCTTGGAAATAAATCTTCCTTAAATTAAATAAAAATACACTTGAGAGCCAATCCAGCAGGCAACAACAATTGGAAACAAAATTTCAGGAATTGGAAACAAAATAGATATTAAAGAAAAAACAGAACACTTAGACAAAAGATACAAGACATGCAAACATAATGCACAAGAAAATAATAGCAGAAAACTTCCAAATCTTGAGAAAAAGGTGCCCATTCCAATACTGGAAACCTCCAGGACACCAGAAATACATGATCAAAGTAGGACCTCTTCGTGGCATATTATATTTAAAACAAGTAGCATTGAGAAATAGGAAAGAATATTGAAGATTGTAAGAGAGAAAAATCAAATAACATGTAAAGGTTAACCCATCGGTTTCTCAACAGAAACCTTAAAAGAATAATGGGCATTGACTTAGGTATTTTGAGCACTGAAAGAATAAATTCAGTCCTAGGATACTTAATCCAGCAAAGCTATTATTCAAATTTTATGGAGAAATTAACGTTTTGCAAAATAAACAAATTAAAATAATATAAAACAATCAAACTGCCACTACAGAAGACTCTGAAAGGAATCCTACATGCAGAGGATGAAAATAAACATAACCATGAAATGACAGGACACATTAAACCTCAAAAGAAGACCAAAGAGTAGCATAGAATTAGCTGCACATACACAAATCCTTAAACAACAAAAAAATAACTAAGAGGCAGGAATCACTATATACGTCTCAATATTAACAATGAATGTTAATGGACTTAACTCCAACATCAAAAGACACCAATTGGCAAGCTGGATTATAAAAGAAGAACCAACAATCTGCTGTTTATTAGAAACCCACTTTATAGACAGAAATATACGTTGCCTTAGTGTGAAAGGGTGTAAGAAGTTTTGCAAGATAATGGCCCTGCAAAACAGCCAGGAGTAGCAATATTTATATTGGATAAAGTGGACTTCAAATATAAATTAGTCAGAAGAGAAAAAGAACGTCACTTCTTACTAACAAAAGGAACAACACATCAAGAGGAAATAAAAAATGTTTACTTATATGTGTCTGGTGTCAATGCTGCCAACTTCATTAAACAAGTTCCACTGGACTTAGAAACACAGATACACCAAACACAGTGGTGGTGGGAGAATTTAATACTCCTATATCATCAGTAAATAGGTCATCTAGAAAAAATTATAAAGAAATTCTAGAATTGAGTAACACACTAAATCTAAGGGACCTGATAGACATCACCAGAGTATTCCAACCTGCAACAGCACAGCGTCCATTCTTTTCATCATCCCATGGAACATTCTCCAAATTAGACCATATCATAGGTCACAAAACAAGTCTCAACTAATGAAAGAAAATTGAATTACCACATGGATACTGTCTGAGCATGACACAGAAAAGCTAGAACACAATAACAAAATGAATAGCACAAAACTCAAACACCTGAAGGCTGAACAACATTATGCTGCTTAACCAGTAGATCATTGAAGAAATAAGGGAGGAAATCAATAAGTTCCTGGAATTTAAGGAAAGTGAAAGATAACTTATCAGAACCTGTGGGACACAGTAATGGCAGTGCTAAGAGAAAAGTTTATAGCCATGAGTGAATATATAAACAACACAGAAAGACCTCAAATAAATGACCTCATGACTGAAAAACATGTGAAAAAATGCTTATCCTCCTGGGCCATAAAGGAAATGAAAATGAAAACCACATTATGATTCCACCTCACTCTATTAGGATAGTTACCATCAAGGACACAAACAACCTAAAATGGTGACGATGTGGGGAAAATTGAACCTTCATGCAGTGCTGGTGGGAATGTAAATTAGTACAATCACTATGAAAAAAGAGTATGAGGTCTCTTCTAAAAACTAAAATAGAACTGCCTTATGATACAACAATTCTCCTAGGGATATTCTTCAAGGCATGTGAGTCGATTAAAACAAAGGCACCTGCAGATCCATGTTTATTGCAACCGTATTCACAAGACATAACATATGGAAACAGCCAAGATCCCCCACTACTGTGATTGGATTAAGAAAATGTGAAACTTATTTAGAATACAATTTTATTCAGCTGTAAAGAAGAATAAAATTTTGTCATTTGCAGGTAAATGAAGGGAACTCAAGAACATCATCTTAAGTGAAGTTAGCCAGGTTCAGAAGGCCAAAAATCCTCATGTTTTCTCTCATATGTGAAATATAGACCTAATACAACACAGCAGTATTATATAGAACAAGCCATGCTAGGGGAGGTCACATATAGCAGGGGTAGGGCAAAAGAAGGAAGTTAAGAAGGTGAATGTTTGATGTACTGTCTATACAAGAATTAATATAAAATTCTTAAACTGGTTGAAAGCACCATCAGAAAGGGACTAAGTTCTAATGAAAAAAAGTAGAGGAGATGAAACAATTCATGTTATAATACATATAGACATGGTAATGCCACAAGGAAACTCCCTGTGTAGCTATCTTAAGCAAGAAAAATGCCATTTTAATTCTTTGTTCTAAAAAATCACAATGGAAGGGCAGAACAGGTCTTGTGGGGTGGGGGGTTGTTTCGAGTGGGACAGGGAGGTGCTAGGGAAAGGTTGTAGGTACAAATACTGTTTGCATATATGTAAATGTAAAAATGATGACTGTTAAAACTGTTCCAGGAATGAAGGGAGAGGAGATAAAGGAGAACAGTGGAGGGGTTGAATCCAAGTATTGTATATTTGATACATTATAAGAATTTTGTAAAACCTACAATGTACTCCCAGCCAGCAAAACAATGCATAAATGAAAGAAATGGCTCTGTTCGGTTCTGTTGCCCATGCTTTCAATGGGTTATTTATTTGGGCGGAATTTAGTTTTTGAGCTCCCTTTAGTTTTTGATATTCTGGTTATCAATTCCTTGTCACATATATGGCTGAAAAGCTTTTCTCAAATTCTGTGGGCTGCTGCTTCCACTTACAGACCATTTCTTTTGTTGTGCAGAAGTTTTTTACTTTCATGTAGCCCAATTTGTCCATCCTTTGTCTTAGTTGCTGAGACATTTGAATTATATCAAGGAAGACATTGCCTCTGTCTGTTAATTCTAGTGTATTCGCTGCTCGTTCCTGCACTAACTTCAAAGTTTCAGGTCTTATATTAGATCCTTAATACATTTTGAGTAGAAACTTGTACAGGGTGACTGAGATGGAGCTAATTTCAGTTTTCTGCATGTAGATATCCAGTTTCCCATCAACATTTTCTGAAAAAAGCTGTCTGTTCTCCATTTTATGATTTTTGTGCCTTTGTCAATATTCACATGGGCATAGCATCATAGATGTTTGCAAACTTTCTTGCACAGACTAGCCTGGAAACTTGATCCTCCATATCTCAGGTTCCCTTGTAGCTAGAATTGCAAGTGAGAGTCACCAGTGCCCAGCAAAATTTTCACTTTTAATGGAATTACAGATGGCAGTCTAGGATTAAAAAGAAAATGTATGACCATGGTAAGAATTCATTTAGAATGAATATCATCATAATCTATATAACTATTTGTTATATAATTTGTAATATAGATTATATTATGTTTTTATGTATGTTATATTATATATATGGACACACGAAAATGTATAACAAGTTATTTATATTGGTGTATCATTGTCTATTTTTTGAGAAAAAAATTAAAGACATAGAAGTTATGAACTTAATATCAAATCTAAGAAGGCAGTATAAAAACACTACAATCAATTTAAACATAGAAGGAACCAGAAAAAATAAGGAGTTCTGTAAATAAAGAGGAAATAAATACATTGTAGAAAGTGTCCAGAAGTTGATTCTACTGATCAAGAAAATACAGAAATATATAAATATACCATGAAAAACACTGAGAAATGACTATGGTTTTAATATTATAAACATATTAAGCAGATTACTAATATCAGTAGATTCAGATTCATCTAAAATTATACCCAATTTTGGCAATAGTATGAGAAATCATAATTAGTCCTTTAATGGAAACATCATCTTTTCATAACTGAAGACTTTCAATCTGTTCTTTATCTTCTCCAAAATAAAATCTAAATATTTCCATTCAAAAACTCACTTGTACTTCAAAATACCAATCAATACAATCTTGTATATGTGTTCACAGGAAGCAGATGAAGGTAAAAATTAGTAAGTCTAAATAGAGCCTATCTGGAAAACAAAGATAATCCATGTAATTACTGAGAATAGATTTTTAAACACCCTGAAAAAGGCCAAATCCAGTCATATACACTGATATTTAATGACATTTAAAATATTAATATATTTATTAATTATTATTAACATTTATAATATCAATATATGCCTTATATTAAATAAAAGTGAACTTATGATTACTCATTATACATAAATGTGGTAAATGTTACAATTAAAATAAAAATTATATCCAAAATCTCATAACTTACTAAGGCTTATAAGAGAGCAACGTTAGCAAGAGGTGAACACAATGTCAAGTTCTTTATTAGACCACACAAAATTTGCAAAAACTGTGCATTGGTAAGAACACCTTTGTAAAAATAACAAAATGGCAATGAGAGAGAAATAAATTAATAGCCTCTAAAAGTGAATAAAAACTTCATTAGAATTGTTAGAGTAATGTAGTCGCCTAATTTCATTTCATCACATAGCAACACAGTGACAAAGAAAGGATACCCCACCCCCAACCACCACCCCAGGCCAAGAATTCCTACAAGAAAGATAATTAGAGGAAGTCAGCCAGCTACATTTATATTTTGAGATGCTTTGTAGTAATCCCATTTGTCTTACTTCATGTGAATCATGGGGCTTAACATTAGGTATAGATTACTTGGGACCATGAACAAAGAAGGAAGCAGAGTTCACAATGACTGATTAATAAATGTGTATGGTAATTTTGTTTCCCCAACAGGTGTGACATTGAGTCAGATATAATAGTCAATGGCAGAGCCATCTTGCAACATTAACTAGGAAATATCATGTGTTGGACCTTAAAATACCTATTAAAGCTAAGAGAATTGAAATAATATCAAGTGTTTTTGCAATCAAATGACAGAAAACTAGAAATTAATGACAGAAAAATTTGCAAATTTCACATATAGGTAGAAATTATATAGCATAACTGCAACAAAAAAAACAAAGGGTGAAGGAAACCAAAAGGAAAAAAAATATATTGAGAAAAATCAAATGTAGGTACAACTTATCAAATTTATGATGTTCACAATCAAAAGAGTGAAGAGACTATGATGTAGGAGAGAATATTTATAATGTATACACATGAAAAGGGGATAATTTTGAATACATAATGAACTCAAAGAGTCCAATGGTAAGGAAATAAATAAGTGGGCAAAACATTAACAAGCACTTCATCAGAAAAAGACCTACAATAAGTAACATGTACATGAAATAAGGCTCAACATGGCTACTCAACAGAGAAATACAAATTCATATTTCAAGGAATTATCACCTTACCCTTGTTAGATAGAATACCTGCCGTCATAAAGGTGAAAATAACTGGTATTCTCAAAAATGCAGAAAACGGAAATTCTTGTACATCTTGGAGGTATTTAAATGAGTACAATAATATTCAAAACAGCATAAATTTTTCTCAAAAACTACAAATAAGACTGACTACCAGATTAAACAGTCAGTCCAATAGTATGCATATATCCAATTAAGTGATATTTGTACTTTTAAGTGTATTTGAGCTGTATTCATACTGACCAAGAATAAAATCACCCTAGTGTTCATCAACTGATGAACAAATAAAGAAAATTTGGTGCATATACACAATAGGACAGCACTCATCCTTAAAAATAAGGAAATCCTGTTATGTACTAAGATATGATGAAGCTAGAGTATATTATGTTAACTGAAATGGAAGCACAGATACTGTGTGATCACATTTATGTGTGGAATCTAAAAAAGTTGAAATAATAGATGCAGGGTGTGGAATATTCACTACCTTGATGTGAGAGCAAGAGCTGGTGATATGCATGGAACACAAAAGTGTAGGCAAAGGACACAACATTCTACTTAGAAAGGGAAAATTATTTAAGTGATGCATTTGTCAACATGGGGACTATAGTTAATAACAAGGAGTTTCTAGCTTGACAATCATTAAAGATTGATTTAATATATTCTCACCAACAATAGTCACCTTAATAAATAGTTTACTCATCATTCTAGTCTTAAAGCCATTATGATCCCTAAGGGTAAATGAAGAAAATTTCTTCCCGTTTCTTCCCCTTGTTGAGCAAGGCAAATATGTTTCCTGTACTAATTCTTCTTCATGTAATATATTGTACCACTTTCAGATAATCACGATCTTTCTCTTAGAGACAAATAACATTAATTTATATTTATTTTTTAAAAAGTCTCCAGGGATTCCTGTGAAGACTGTCCTAAATTTTGTCTTTCATGAGTAGAATTTAACTTCAAAGGAAGTACTTTTTCCCCAGGAGTGTTTTAATGCTACGAAGACTCCCAACAGCTTTGATTCTCATAATCCCATTGTTTCAAAAATGCATGCATGAGAAATGTTCCTATTTCAATAAACAGAACACATCTGTTAGTGACTTTGCAAGTGAACAATCAAGTGCTATGAAGAACAGAATAGTCCTCAACCAATTTGGGGAACTTCTGTGATAGCTATTGAGTTCAAAGTAGAAGGATTTCATGTCAATTAGGTTTAGCAGAGAGTGAGAAAGGGGAAAGAGATGTATCAATAAAGAAAAAACCTCCCAAAATCTTGGTAAATGGACGTATGGAGCTGAGTGTGTTCCCTTTTTAGTGAAAGATATGGGAACACATTTAATCGCATAAGAAATAATCACATTTAGTCACAATATGACCATAAACTGAATATATATAATAAAAAGTGATAAGTGAATATGTAAGTTTCCTGAAAAACAATAAATGATTTGATTTTTTAAAAACCTATATAAAATGTTTTAAACAGGAAATATTTACCCAAATACATATGAAAGTACTTATTAAATTGAACTGATGTTTAGTGTTGCAAGGGATGGGTACAGAGTCAACAAGAATATTATGGTCTTTCAGGAGAGTCATCAGGATCACTGAGCACCTCAAATAAGCTGATATTTTTACCTTATAGATAAATAGATGAAAGATAGATAAATTGATAGAAATATACATATATATATATATATATATAGTTATAGTTATAGCTATACATGTAGGTGTCTATTGGAATGGGATGAAGAGCCAGTTTGACAAGATCAAAATCATCCCTTCTCTGGACTATTACAATAGCCTACAAGATACTCCCTCAACCTACATTTTATCACAATTTTGACATTTCCATCAGAGAATAAAACCAAAAGTCAAAAGCAACAGAAAATATTCAAACACAAAGGAAATGCATAATACACTGATGAATTATCAGTGGGTTGTTGAAGAAATTATGAAGGATATCAAACAATCCATAAAATCAAATGAAAATGAAAGCATAACTTACTTGAGCAAGTTGGTTTTATTCCAGGTATTGAAAAGGAAATTTCAACATATGCAAATCAAGAAGTATAATACAGCATATAGACAGAATACAGGGTGAAAAATAACATGATCATCTCAATAGAAGCAGAAGAAGCCTTTGCAAAATTCATCATGCTTTCATGGCAAAAGTTCTGAACAAACTGGTAATATAATAAACCCTATATACATAAAAAACTACAACTACCATCAAACTAAATAGGGAAATACAGAAGCCATTTTCTCTAAAGTCAGGAATGAGAAAAGTATGTCAACCCTCTCCACTCTTATTCAGTATAGTACAGGGTGTCCAGTCTCTCCATCTTATGCATTCAGTTAGTCTTGGTGCTTTTAGACACTATGCAACAGTTCACCACATGTGGGAGGTTTGGGGCTGGGTAAAGCATGTGCTTCATCAGACAATCTGTGCAATCTGGTGCAAACACATGGAAGTGGGAAGCAGATCTTTGAAGCCAGTCTTTGCTGGAAAACCCTGACCAGAAAGTCCGAACCCTGTTGGGGGTCAAAGATGATAAAATCATGTGCTTCAGCCGACATTTGCTCAACACACACATGTACCTGGAAGACAGGTATTTGAGGCTGAGTACTCTGGTACTTGGTACTCAGTTTCCCAAAGATACCTAGCCAACTGGACTTAATCCTCACTATGGATTGTGGTGTCACTGACTACAAGAACTGCCTGAATTTCTTTGCAGACTCTATACCTGGAACACAAATATTCATATTTGATATAACTATAGGAACATGTCTCAGTTGGAAAAAATCCTCAACCTTATAACTCATTAATGGTTTGTGTGTTTTTATCTTCCTTCTGTAGACACTGAACCGGGCAATGTTGAAAGACCAAGAATATGAGAAATATCAGCCTCTGACCAGGAGTAAAACACACTCCACTCATTTAAGAAAAATAAATAAACCCATAGCCACTTAAGAAGAATGTTATTATAATTGAAGGGAGTACACAATTATGCCTAATTTTGTCCTAAGAAAGTAACATGGCTGCCCTATATTTAGGGTGTTTAATCAACATCACATAAGATGAAGGACTGCATTGTCTACATACCAACTTAAAGTTGATAGTTTCTAATCAGAACACATTGTTCTATGCCACTTATCTCTCAGGAATTTTTCATCATCCTTATGTTTGCTTATATGTCTCCTTAAAAGATGTTGGTGATGACCCCAATATATGTTACAACTACCCTTACCTTTAGTGAACTTCAACGTTTTAGAAGATTTTGTACTTAAATTAATATCTCCACATGCTATCACAGAACACAAATGTGGCAACATTATACACGGTATTTGGCAAAGATTAAAAACTAATACATGAATAGAAGTTCTTTTGATCTTTCTTAAATGTCCAGTGGCTTCACATAGTATCAGTAAAATATCTGGTATACAAGACAGCCTTTTAATGTTTTTCCTGATCCTATATTCTATACCAGCCTGGTCATCTGTTTCATTGTTCCCTGGTCAAAATTCATCTCAGGTACAGTTGGAAACTTCAGCATCATGGAAAGATCCAATCTTTAGGACAGTGACTCAACCTTCTTATTTGTAATTTATGTATCTTCACAGCAATCTTTTCTAATACATGGAGTACCATTCTCTTACTTCTACTACATGAAGGATACTGGGGCTCATTATTTTGGCAAGTCTTACAATAACTGAATAAGGAATAATACAAGAGAAAAAAATGTATATTCATTTATAATTAATGTTACTTCCATACAACTAGAAAATAGGGATTATGAGTACATACCTGTATGACTGTATTTTAAAAGAGCATTAAAATTTATAATTAAGTGACCAATGTTTCCATCTCATTTATAAATATATTCACTTGTAGACATTTGAAAATATCCAGATACCCTGACCTCAGATCAAAGACAGTAACATGAGAATAAAAGCATTTGAAGTCATTATCCCATTTTTTCTGGGAAAAAATCTTTTTTATTACATTATTGTTATACTGGGGGTACATTGTGACAATGACAAAAGTTCTTATAACATAATTGAATTCTCCTTTATCTTCAACTCCCCCCCACATTCTGGAAATGTTTCAACATGACTCATCTCTATTTTCAAACATTATGAAAATGTAGCATATTACATTATGTAGTGTAATTATATATACACTACATTCTGTCTCCTTCACCTTTCTTATATCCTCTCCCTTCCAAGTGATACAAAACCTCACCAGGACCTATTTTATTTTAAGTTCTCTTTACAGTTCTGTAAATGGTATCTGTGGCTGTTGCTTGCCTGCCCACTGCTGTCAACCTGCTGTTGCTGGAGATGTTATTTATGCAGATCTCAGGGGTGAGCTTAGCACTCACCTTGCCCTGCAGGCTTTGTTTACTCAGAGTTCTCCTGTGTGTGAGCCTCTGCTGCAAGATTTCCCCTTTCCAAGCACAGTGGGGGAGGTGACACTGCACCGGCTTTCTCAGGCCCTCCTGTTTGTTCACTGCTCACGTGGGAAGTGGTTCTTCCCCCTCTCCTGTGGAGTTTTCCTCCCACCTCCACTTTTACAAGCTTTCCTGCTCATGATTACTGGGTGGTGCTGCTGCTCCTGCCAGCCTCCATGTTTGTTTACAGCTCACATGGGAAGTGGGTCTTCCCTCCTCTCCTGTGGAGTTTTCCTCCCTCCACCACTCTCACAAGCTTTCCTGCTCCTGGTTGTTGGGTGCACACCCTCGCTCCCCCTGGAGCCTCTCTGGCCCATCTGGCTTGTTTATTTAAAGTTCCGGGAAGGATTCCCTTCCCCCAATCTTCGGGGCTCAATGCGCCCTACCCTCTTTCCCATGTGTCTTTATTGTTCTTATTGCTTATTACTCAGTTTCTCTTTTTTCCCTGGGTGGAGGTCGATCTGTCCAAGGGGCTATGCTGCTCTGGCCCAGGGTGGTCTGTGGGAGTACCACAGTACCTCTAAGCTCACCTTGTCCGCATCTTCCCAAGCTGTCTGGGCATGGGCGACTCTCGGCCCGGGGGCCCTCCTGGTTTCTCCATTTAACGTGAAGTGGAGATGCTCTGCGCCGGCTGGAGGTGTGGAGGGGTCTAAGTTTTGCCTCTTCTCAGTGGTTTTGCCTGCAAGTTGTGTCTCCAGTGTCTCTCCAAGATTTCACTTAGGAGGCACACTTTCTGCTTCCTCCCTCTAGCTGCCATCTTGGAATCTTTCTTCTTTTACTTTTGATTTAAATTAATTTCTTCTTCTTGCCTTATTGATCTAGCTAGTAATTCCAATACTATTTTGAAAAACTTTGGAGAGAGTGGACACACTTGACTCATTCTTGACTTAGGGGAAATTCTTTCAGTGTTTCCTCACATAGTTTAATGTTGGCTATAGGTTTGTTGGCCTTTATTATATTGAGGCATCTTTCTATTATTCTTACTTTCATCAGAAAGTATTTTGAATTTTCTCCAGGGAATTTTCTTCATTTTTTGAGACGATCATGTAGCAGTTTTTTTTTCTTTGCTTCAGTTTATATGCTGTGTTAAATTTAATGATTTGCCTATGTTGAACCAGCCCTGAAACCCTGGAATGAAAGCAACTTAATCATGCCATGTAATCTTTTTGATATGTCACTGAATTCAGTTTTTGCCAACATTTTACTGAGTTTTGCATCTAAGTTCATTGAAGAGACTTTCTTGTTATTTACTTTTTTCTTCTATCCCTGTCCAATTTTGGGATTAATGTTATACTGACCATAGCATGAGCTTGGAAGTTTCCTTCTCTTTCTACTTTATGGAAAAGTTGTAGGCATCTCGGTATTAGTTCTTCCTTAAGTATATTGTAGAATTCAGCAGTAAATCCATCAGTTCTCAGACTTTTCTCTCTTAGGAAACTGTTGATTGTTCAATTTCATTGCTTGTTATAGATCTGTTTAGTTGATTTATATCCTCTTGGTTCAGTTATGCTGGTCATATGTGTCTAGAATTTGTCCATTTTTTTCTAGATTTTTGAATTTAGTTGAATATAGGTTATCAAAGTATTCCCTAATGATTCCCTGAGTTTCCTTTGAGTTTGTTGTGGTCTACCCTTTTTCATTTCTAATTTTATTAATTTGGGTCTTTTCATTTCTCATTTTAGTCACATTTCCCAAGGGTTTGTCAACTTTGTTTTTTTTTTTTTTTTTGAAGAACCAACTTTTTGTTTTGTTGATTAATTGCTTGTTTTTTTTTGTCTCTATTTTATATATTTTGGCTCTAATTTTTATTTTTTTCTCCCCTGCTGATTTTGGGTTTAGCTTGTTCTTGTTTTCCTAGGAGCTTGAGATGCAGCATTAGGTCGTTTATTTGACATTTTTCTGCATTTTTAATATATGCATCCATGGCTATAATATTTCAACTTACAACTGTTTTTTCTGTCTTCCATAGTTTCTGAAGGTTATGCTTTCATTTTCATAAAATTCCAGACACTGTAATTTCTTCACTTTTTTCTTCAATGACAATGCAATGAGTTGTTCAGTGTCCACATACTTGAGTATTTATGTTGTTTCTTTTGTCGTTCAGTTGTACTTTAATTGTGTTATGGTCAGATGGTATGCAGGGGATTATTTCAGTTTTTTTATATTTGTTAAAACTTGTTTTGTGACCTATAATATGATCTGTTTTGGATAAATTCCATTGCCTTCTGCAATTAATATTTATTGTGCTTTTGCAGTATACAGTATTCATATGTGTGTCAGATCCTTATCAGGTTTTAATTAACACAAGCCTTTCTTTTACACAAGTTCAAATTTCCCCAAATTATATAAGTGTAGGGTAGTTGTATTTCTCCATTCATAAACACTAAATTTTATGATTAGTGACCTATATACAGATAGTTTTTGCAAAAGCATTTTTGAAGAGGCTGTTTTTTCTCCAGTGGATGTTTTTGGTTCTTCAGTCAAAATCCAATTAGATGAAGTAGTATGGATTTATTTCTGGTTCTTCCTATTCCTTTAGTTTTCATGTCTGCTTTTGTGTAAGAGCCATGCTGTGTCTGGGTTACTGCGGGTCTGTAGTATAATTTGAGTGTTGCTGTGATGTCTCTAGCACTTTTCTTGCCCATGACTGACCATGCTATTTGGAGTCTTTGTGATGTATATGAATTGTAAAATTCATTTTTCTGTTTATGTGAAGAACAGCATTGGAAATTTGATGGGGATTTTATTGAATATGTTGATTCCATTTCATAGTATAGTCATTTGCAAATGAATTCTGTATATCCATGAGCACAGAAGATATTTCCATCTTCTGATGTCTTCAACCTCTTTATATTTTTCCTTGTAGAGTCTTTATTCTCTTCAGTTTAGTTTATTTCTACAGTGTGTTAAGCTATTGTGAATGTAATCATTTTTCTGATTTCTGATGCAACCTGTTCCTTGTTGGAATAAGGAAAACTACTGATTTTTGTACATTAATGTAATTTCTTACTCTTTTCCAGAAGGTATTTACTAGATCTAATATTTTTTGGTTTAACCTTAGGGTTTTTAAATATAGAATCAAATCGTTTCCAAATAAAGATAATTTGAATTCTTCCTTTCCTATTTGAATCCCTTTTATTTCTTTCTCTTCCTTCTTGCTCTGAATAGAAATTCCCATATTATATTAAATAAGAATGGGAATATTCTTATTAAATAAAAATGGGGATCAATCCTAACTTTAGAAGAAATGATTTCAATTTTGCCCCATTTAGTACAATGTTGATTGTAGGTTGTTCTTATATACGCTTTACTATGTTGAAGTGTGTTCTTTTTATTATTAGTTGCTTCTGCAGCTTTGATCTTGAAAGGATTTTAAAGTTTTTAGAGGCTTTTCTGAATCTTGTGAGATGATCATGTGATTTTTATCCTTGATGTTTTATATGCTTTTTTATATTTATTGGTTTGTTTATGATGAACCATCCTTGCATCCTTAGAATGAAACCAACATTTTTTATGCTTACCATGTCTTTTTAATGTGTGATTGAATTTATTTTGCAAGAATATTTGCTTCTGTATTTGTCAACAAATTGCTCTATAATTTTTCCTTTTTTATTGTGTTCTTATTGGGTTTTGGTATCAGGGTAATGTTGCTTTATACATTGGTTTACTAGATCTACTTTGTAGAAAGTTCCATGGAAACCTGAGAAGAAGGTGTATTGGGTAGCTGCTGGATGAAATATTCTGTGTTTCTCAGTTAAGACCATTTGGTCTGTATTTTCACTCAATTCTGAAGTTTGTTGGTTTTGGGGTTTTTTTGGTCTGGATGACCTATCTCTTAGTGAGAGCTGGTTATGGAAGGCTCCTGCTAGTATTGTGTTAACGTCTATCATTGACTTTATGTTCCATAGTATTTTTTAATGAATCTGGATGTGTAGTTGTTTGATGCATATATTAGCAACTTTCAACTCCAATTAATGGATTGTTCCTATTATTAAAGAGAACTGATTCTTTTTCTCCTCTGTGTCATCTTGGTTTGAATTTTATTTTATGAGATATAAGTATTACTCATCTTTCACACATTTTCAGTGGAAAATGTTTTAACATCATTTCACCCAAGCCAATGTTGTCTTTGTAAGTGAGACACATTTCTAAAAAGATGGAAATGGTGCAGTTGTGCTTTATTAATCCAGCTAGCAATTCTGTGTTGTTCAATTAGAAAAGTGAGATGATTAATATTAGGAGTTAAAATTAAAAGTTCCTTTGTTATTTTAGTTTCAACAACTTTTCATTTCCACTAATCGTGACAAATTATAAATAGCTACACAGGTACCATATAAAATATTTTAGTTTCACAGTTTCGTGACATTCTTCACATTCACAATTTGGGACAATCATCATTATTGTCAACTGCCAGTAACAAGCTTCCTAAACTGAAATTTTTGCTCATTTGTAAAACTCCATATTCTCCACCCATTTGCCCATTAAATCCCCTTAAATGAAAAAACTGTAAGAAATTAAAGCCAAGAATTTTAAAAGAAATCTGTCGTGAAAAGCAGTAGTAGCAGGTCCACATGTTCAGTTTTTCTAACTTTTACACATTTGTCCAAGATGGATGCAATACGATTAAAGATTTCACCATCATTCTCTGGAGCTTCTTCAGGATTCTACTAATGTCCCTGTTCCTCAGGCTGTAGATGAAGGGATTCAGCATAGGAGTGACCACTGTGTATATAAATGAGGCCACCACATTGTTTCTGGGAGACTGGGAAACAGCTGAACCAAAGTACTCTCCAAGGGCTGTTCCATAAAATAAACATACAACTGACAAGTGAGACCCACATGTGGAGAAGGCTTTCTTCCTTCCATTGGAGGTTGAAATATTTGAAATGGAGGAAATAATTTTACAGTATGAGAAAATGATCCCTAAAACAGGGAAAATACCAAGTATGACACCAATAATATAAATAAGTATGGTATGACTAAATTTGTATGTACAGGCAAGGTTAAGGAGTTCAGAAGGATTACAAAAGAAATTGGCAATTTCTAAATCCTTGAAACAAGAAATCTGTAATACAATCAAATTGTGGATCTGGGATTCAAATACACTGAGTGCAAATGACACCAAAACTAAGAAAACACAGAGGTGATGGTTCATAATTACTGTATAATGCAGAGGGTGACAGATGGCCACAAACCGGTCATAGGCCATCACAGTCAGAAGCATATTATCCATACATACAAAAATGATAAAAAGAGACATCTGTGTCAGGCACCCCATATACGAGATAGTTCTGCTGTGAGTCTTTATATTCATAATCATCTTTGGGACTGTGGTAGAGATGAAACAGATGTCAGCCAAGGATAGGTTATAGAGGAAGAAGTACATGGGGGTGTGGAGGTGGTAGTCAGAGCTGATGGTTAGGATGATGAGCAGATTCCCAACCACTGAGATCAGATACATGGACAGGAACAGTCCAAAGAAGACAGGCTGTAGGCCAGGGTCTCCTGAGAAGCCCATGAGTTGGAATTCTGAGACACGGGTTAAATTCATTGCTTCTATATTGCTCAGATTCCTTTTGGAAAAGAAATGTTATTGAAAAAATTTGGTAAAACAAAATACATCCAGGACATTATATATTTTGAACACAGGTACTGACAAGTAAAAATGTCACCTTTCAGTTTCATATACTTGTTGCATTTCTCATTTGGGACAAACCCAATCTTCTTAGCATTCTTATGCTAATAGTTTATATATCGTTCACCTTGTTCTTAGTTGTTAAACACCTAATGTAGTGCCACTCAAGTAAAGCATGTTAGAACACCCAGAACATTAGTATTGCCAAGTCCACAGTGACAGTAAGATATATCCCACTCATTTAAAAAAATGTAGAATAAATATTCTCACACACATTTAAGAAAAATATTCTGATTGAAGGAAATTAGAAGTGCACATTTATGCCTTATTCCATCCTAAGACACTGATATAATTTCCCCAGGCATAAAATATTGATCAACCCTCTGCAAAAGCAAGGATTGCCTTATGGAAACACCAAATTAATGTTGGTATAGTTTCTAATCAGAACACATCATTATGTGCCTGTACACACCTGTGCAGGTAAATGTGGATAATATTTGCCTACCTTAAGAATGTACCTTATATTTTTAATTAGCTACCCAGCAGCTTTCATCTTATCTATAAACATATTTATAAATGAACTTGTGGACATTTTAAAAAATGCAAATAGCCTGACTTCATATCAAAACCTGTATCGTGAAAATAACAGCACTTGAAGTTATTTGTTACTTTCTTAGCTAGAGAAGTGGCCACTGTCTTGGAATGTTTCTTTACATATAGAAAATGCTCCATTATTATTATTACTATTATTATAGTTGTCACATATTCCCATACTAGCATATGAACATTTGCTAATATTTGCTTCAGAAGTAATATTTCATACAGTTCTAAAATTTTACATATGTACTTAGAGATCTTGGTAACTGCATGATATTTTTTCTTGCACACCTGTTCAGGAAAGGCACTATTTTCATGAATTTGGTGGGTATATTTTCCTGACAATATGTCTATGTCAGTATTTATTTATGTATCTATAAAATTTTTTCGTCAAATAATTTATGAAAAAAGTGCCTCAAGCCCATTTATATAGTACAAAGCATAACAGCTATTACCTTACCATATAATACTTTATAGTTTACATCATCCAGTGTCAGAGAGACATTATTTAACTTGCAAGTTCATAGTTATGACAGTCGTTTCACTATCTGTGTTCATCACTTAATGTAACAAAAGTGAGAATTTGAATAAATGTTCTTGAATGAGATGGTGTGCTGATTTATAATCCTTAATGCATGTTCAGTTTGACTCTTAGTCAATTACATTTGTTTTACTTTTAAAAATTACTCATTATCATCTACATCTTCTTATTAAGATTGCTATGAATTTTAACCCTGAAGCTATTCCTGCAATTGTCCTATTTTTCACAATACACCATGAAATTTCAACACATAATTTTTCCATGAGGCTCCAGAGGAGGAGATAATACGAGGATCAGGAATTGAAAATGAATACTTTGTGCCAAATTATTGATTTATCTAAATATGCAGAATATTTGTTCAATCCATCTGTGTTCATATTACTTAATGAAAATAGGGAGAATGACTGCACATACACAACATGTGTGGCCCCCAAAGGAAGTATGACAAAAAGTGCTGACCATGATGGATTTAAAGAAAAAAGAACTCCATCATGATGGAAGTAGCAAGCTCACTAACAAACTTTGCAAATGGCATTGTAGCCTGCATTGTGTGTATTTTAACAATGTATCTCAACTTCAGGCATAATTTTTACTACCACCTTTGATTGGTGCTTTTTATCTAGGAAAATTTCTGCTGTGATTTTTGAGTAATTAATGAAGATGTGATTAAAAAGTTATAGTGGTCATGGTTCCATGATATTCCTGCAAACAAGAGATATTTTATCTTGTTCTAATTTGAAGGAACACTCCTGCAAAGGATCAAATGGCAGATAGCACCAAACATGTTGAAGCCTCACTGCTTATATCCACTGTTTTAAAACCAAGGAAGGACTCACTTAGCATTTAACAGAGATTTTTTTTGTTTCTGTTTTGTTTTAATATTTTTACTGTTGTACTGGGTAGCAGTACATTGTGACATTTACAGAATTTCTTACAATGTATCAAATATATCCACCATTCTACTTTATTACCTCCCAACCACCATTGCTAGAACAGTTTTAGCAGGTATCGTTTTTCCACTTAAATACATGGGTACAAAGTATTTGCACTATATTCATCCTTTCACACCCATTCCCCATCTCCTCCCTCCCACTGGTAGCAGCTACTCCCCCAGACATGACATGTTCTGTCCTCATGTTCTCTGATTTTGTAAAAGAAAAAAATGACATTTTTGTTTGTTTAAGATAGCTACATAGGGAGTTTCCTTGTGAGATTTCCATGTATATTTGTATTATAACCTGAATTGATTCATCTACTCTATTTTACTTCTTTCTACCTCACTCCTCTTCTTATGATGCTTTCAACAGGTTTAACAATATGTATTCATTCTTGTATAGAGAGTTCATCTGTATTTTTGCTAGTTAATGTATAGGTAGTATCAAAAATAGCTATAGGTATAGATGGAAATAAAAGACAGTATTTCATGTCTTTCTAAATATATGCTTGTGGTAATAAAAAGAACAAAATAAAATTTCCTGCTATAGAAATAAGAAAACAATTAAAATCACATTACAAGATATTTAACTTTAATGGTAGGACTGGATGATAGGGAAATCAACCTTGATATTAGTAATAATATCTGAATTTTATTTTGGTCAATTTTTGATATACATCACACATTATCCCCATATGCAGCACTCATTTTCTGAGTGTAGTCCTCTCAACTGTATATTGACTTAAATGATCAAAAATGACTCTCAAAGACACTAACAAATTACCATAAATGAAATAAGTGAGGCCACCATGATTAAAAACTAAATTTCAAGATCCTGGTGTGGTAGACAATGCCTGTAATTCCAGTACTTGGGAAACTGAACTGGTTGTGAGTTGAGGGCATCTGGGCTACTTAGAGAAAATAAATTGCATTATCAGACTCTGCATCTAATGCAGTAATTTTTCTTGTTCACAATCCATATAAATAAGCAGAGGTCTTAAATACAGGTACTTTGAATGCAGATTTTCCAACTTTGTTAAGTTTCCTCAGTAGGATTGAAACCACGACCTGACATTATGCCTTCTTTGGTGATTTTGGACTAATAAAAGCATAGAGAAGGATGTGGGAAAGCAATACATTAAGTACATGGAAATTTCAAAAAGAAAATCCCTATGTAACTATCTTAAACAAACAAAAATGTCTTTTTTCAAAAATGAAGGACAGGATAGTAAAACAGTTCCTTTCTGGGGTTGGTATCAGTGGGAGGGAGGAGAATATAAGCAAAGGGTGACGAAGGGTGAATTTCATGGAAATATATTTTTGTGTATGAAAATGGAAAAATGAGACTTTTTGAAACTATTCTGGGGAAAATGAATGGGGCAGAATGATGGAGAAGTTTTATTTAGCCAAGATATATTGTCAGCACATTTGGAAATGTCACAATGTACCTCCAGTATAATAATATAATGATAATAGAATGAGAATATCCTGGAGTAGCTGTAAGAGAGACATCTGTTCTGAACTATGATATGCATACTGCTATCTTTGTCTGTGACAATTGAATACCCTCCCTCTAGAAAATAGATAATGGCATATAATATTTTGCCTTGAGGTATACAATGAATACCAAAAGGAAGATTACAGTAATAAAGTATATTTTCCTTTGGTCAGAATAACATAGAATTTCTGGATGTTTTGTGAGGGGAACCTGCCACTATTCCCATGATATTGAGCCCTATGTCTATAATCAGTCCAATGCTGCCATGGTTTCTCTCATTTGTACTGATAAACCTAGTACTGGTTACATAGGAGCAATGTACTCACTCACTTTCCATAAGATGATAATATGGGCACATTTAACTAGAACAAGTTGAAATATCTGAAATAAGACAAAATATAGAAAAGATATTGCTGAGCCACTGGAAATGGGAAAGATCTGTAAAACAATTGAAAGTCATATTATTACTGTCCTCTTCTTCATCATTTTTTGCTAAGGAAAGAATTCAGACAAACATTACCTACTGCTGTGAGTGAGATATCTACAATTTAGAAACAATGTGAGCAGAAAGGAAATTCTGAATAAGATTTCTAGTTGCTAACACCACAGCCAAGAATATATACTTCACAGTTTTCATAAGTGAACTTATTAATATTTGTATCTTCCCACCTGATTACCACATTACCAGGTTTGTTCTCTGAATGAGGGAAAAATCTTCCAATATTCCTTCCCACATCAACCATCTCTCAGCACTTACTGGGTGAATCTGCTTCTCTGCTGAGTGATGACCAAGGAGTGTGGATCAGAGCACCCTCCCATTATTAGTGCATAAGGAACGCTAAGCCTCATGTTCCCTGGTTGGAAAGGAATAATGTCACTTAGAAGATTCTAGATGCAGGGAACTGTGGAAAGAAGTAAATACATGGTCTAAGTGGTCTGATACCAACCAAATGAAGGGTCAGAGTGATAGGCTAATTATGGATCATTGCGTCAACTTGGAGTGTTAATGTGCAGAACTCCTAATTAATCAAATTTGTCCAAGCTGTCTCATCCTCTAAGGATTTATTAATATTAACATAGGAATAAGAAGAAAAGAAAATGAACATTCACAATAGATTTGGCAATTCTTCTCTTCCAGGAAAATCTCTTGTTTACTAATCCTCTCCTTCACTTCTATGTATTTTTAGTAAACTGTGAAATATTTAAATGATCTGAAGACAGATATTTCCATATATTTGCAAAGGTTCATTTGCTTTTTATTTCAATTTTCAAAAAGTTAACACATATACTAAAATCTTACCAATTTAAAAATGTTTATCAGAGACTTCAGTGGCATTGGTTGCATTCTATTGTATTGAAACTATCAGTGTCATACATCGTAAGAATCCATTTTTCCATTCTGAAAAATTGTACAAATTGGGAATTTCTTACATATACTAACATCAAATGCCTAGCACCATCATTCCACTCTAAAAAGTCATGACAAATTAAAGTCATGAACTAACCAAAATAATATGAACAGTGAGGCATCATTCACAAGTAGAGATGCAAAGTTTTATTGCTTTTTTTTCAAGCTGCATTACAAATGACAGCCCTGGGCCCTGATACTTAGATTTTTCTGCTGTGGAATATTCTCAGTTCACTTTTTAATGCCATGCACCTCAGGGGTTAAATGAAAGGATTCAGACTAGGAGAGACCATAGAAGCCACCACAAAATTTAGGAGAATATGATACAGGAAATTCAAGATTCACATCAATGCTTATCTCATATGTTAAGCAAAAACATGACAGGTGAACCCCCAGGCATAAAAGAATTCATACACTTCATATTATGACGGGGTTCTTAGAATGAAACAAACTTTTTTTTTGTAATGAGAGAAGTTTGCTATATGTGAAAAAGCAAATTTGGCAATAAGGAAATGTTAGAATCAGAAAAATCAAGATAAGGATTTGAGCATGTTCATTGGAAAAATTAGAAATTTCCATGTAAGTTAATCAGTTGTGCAGCCTTGAATCCAAAAGGTGAAAGAAAATGGACACCAAAACTACAAGGAAACAGAGTTGAGGATCACAGACACTTTGTAATACAGGGGGAATTACCACAAATGACTCATAGAGCATCACAGTCACAAGCATGACATCCACAAATTCAAAAATTATAAGACACATCAACTTTTGAAACCTACCCAATATAACACAAAACTGTGCTGTGAAATTCGATGCCAGTCCACAGTTATCTTTGGGATTAGAGTGGAGATAAAACAGATGTCATCCAACTATGGGTTGGCAGTAGGGAAATGGGTGTGTGGATGTGGGGGTCGGAGCTTATGGCCAAGAGGATGGGCAGATTCCCAAGAACTGTGCTCATGTACTGGACAGGGACAGTCCAAACAGTGTGTACTAAGATCAGATTAATGATCTTTTTTATACTCTCTTATCTTTTCTCTCCTACCCCTAGTGTTAAACAGCTTTCATTGTGTTTTATTATGCCATCTTCCCACACAGATGCAAAGTATTTTGATACTATTCATTCTGTATCATTCTCTTTTTCTCTCCCTACACCTATTAGTTGTATCAAACAGCCCCACTATTGAAAACATGTTCTCTCTCTCTCTTCCTCTCTCTCTCTCTCTCTCTCTCTCTATATATATATATATATATATATATATATATCACATATATATGATCATGATAACATTTGCACATATATTTACAATATAGATTACCTTCCACATTTGAGAGAAAACATGTGACCTATATCTTTCTAAATATGGCTAAATTTGCTTAACCTGATGAACTCCAGTTCCATTCATTTACCTCCAAAAAGTGTCTCCATCACCTTATTGCCCTCTTCTTCCCTTTTTCAATTTCAAGACATAATTTTCTCCTATTTTCCATGAAAGTTGGATCTGCTTAAATTTCCACATTTGAGGCAAAATATTCATCACAAAACTTATCATTTTAACAACATTATGTACAAAGTTGAATAATATATATTATCTTTACATCCTTGTGAAGGGAATGACAAAATACATCTCAAAAAAACTTAATATCTTTAAACCAAAAGTCTATACTCAATTTTTAAATTCCCTATTCTTCTCAAATGTCAATGCTGGTACCCACAATTTTACTGTCATAAATCATAAGAAAAGCATAAAGTTATAAAAAAAGAGTATCACCAAAGAATCAGTATTAATAACTCTAGATGTTAAATTTCATCAATTTTTCCAAACTATACTCCCAAAGGATGTCACAGGGACTGAGATTAGATGGTTCTGCTGTGGAGTCCTTTCAGAGCATTTTTTATGTCTCTGTGCCTCATGTCTGCATATAAAAAGATTTAGAATGGAGGTACACACTGTTGATCATTGATATCAGTGCAACTTTTTGGGAGAATGTGCTACAGCTGATTCAATGTACACTCCAAGCCCTGTTCTATACCAAATGAGAGTCTGGCAGGTGAGAACACCAGAGGCAAAAGACTTTATAATTCTCACATGCTCATAGGACACTCACAATGTAAGAAACAATTTTATATTAAGATAAAAAGTATCTCAGAGTTGGTGAAAAAAATAAATACATTACCAGGAATGAACGTCATTCTATGAAGTTGTCAAAACAGATAAGTTTAAGGAAATAGGTATATCATAGAAGATATATTTCTGTATGCTTGAAGTAGGTAAAATATAAGAGATGAAATTGTGCAACAGTGGATCTACAAGGCAAAACAAAAACAAAAACAAAAAAACAAATAATTCACAACTTTCAATTTTCATGAAAACTGAGGACTGCAAGGGGTGACACATATCTACAACTAAGCATAAGCCATCACAGTCAGGACCATACATCCATATATATCCATATGTATACCTATACATCATAAATGAGATTAAAAGATATCTGTGTCAAGTAGAGCAGATAGGAGATGACTCTTTTGTTAGTTTGTGTATACACAGACTTCATTGAGACTATGGTAGAGATGAATAGATGTCATCCAAGGGCTGACTTCTGAGGAAGAAATACATAAGGGTGTGAAGGTGGGAGTCAGAGTGGGTAGACAGGATGAGGATCAGGTTTCCAAAACTCTTATCAATTATGTAGATTGGAAGAGTACAAAGTTCTGAGACAACTTTATTTTGATCCTTTGAGAGCACTATGGATAAAATTTTGAAACAAATGTTACTTTTTGTTCTATCTACTCTTCTCTTTTTGAAAAAGGAGAGGATAGGTGAAAGGAAACAGACAGACACCCAGCCCTCTGTATATACTTTGACTCCAACTATTTACAATCAAACTATTCTTTCTTGAGGTCTATACACTCTTTTCAGACATATTTCTCAGCAATGATAATCCCAATTTTGATAAAAGTTTTACAGTATAACTTTGTGTGTTATTCACCTTTTCTCCATACACTTCCTTAATAAACGCAAGTGATCGTTAGAAGGCCAAGAACATCAAATGTGACAAAAACCATGATCAAGGTAAGATACAACCTACTCTTTTAAGATGAAAAAGAGAATAAAAATGTCATTTCTGTTTTTAAGATGAAAACATTTCTCATTTAAGAACATTAAGAAGTAGTGATAGGGCTGAATGCTTACCTTAAATAAGGAGATATTCTGCCTCACAAGCATGAGGCCCTGAGTTCAAACACCAGTACTTCACAAAGAGTACACACACACATATATTTTACATCATACACACATTATGCATTTGCATTCTACAAAATGTATACGAGTTTTCTTGACTTAGGATATTTGTGATCACATAGTAAGTGCTAGTACCTTAATTATAAGCTTCGCAATTCATGACCAGAAAATAATTTTACGTGATAAATACCTCCCAGGAGTTTTTAATCAATTTTGAGATTTCTGATCTGTCTTTTTGAATATTAGTGCTCACCCAAATATTCACGCAACTTTAAAAATTAATTACAAAACTGCTTTCCAACAATTTTTGTTGTCATTAAATGATATCATTGACCAAAAATGTAGAATTACTGTACATAAATCAATGATTAAATATGTAATGTCATGAAAACCACTGTGATCTACCAGTAAAACATGTAATAAAAATGACAAAATGTAAAGATGTATTATTTTTATTAATGTATACATTGCATATATATACTATATATACATATATTTATCTGTGTGTGTCATATATGTGTGTGTGTGTATATATATATATATATATATATATATATATATATACACATATATACTAAATACACATCCTTTGAGGAAAACAGCAAACAGTACTTATCCCCAAATTGGACAAGGACACCTTCAAAAATGAGAACTACAGGCCAATCTCCTTAATGAACATTGATGCAAAAATCCTAAATAAAATAATGGCAAACCAAATCCAACAGCATATACAAAATATCATACACCATGAATACGTTGGCTTCATTTCAGGGATGAAGGGATGATTCAACATACACAAACCATTAAATGTAATACAGAATATTAACAGAAGCAGAGACAAAAATCACTCAATCAACTCAATAGATACAGAAAAAGTCTTCAATAATATTCAACCATTATATCCAAACATTTTACCATTTTATGATAAAAGCTCTGATGAAACTAGGAATAGAAGGAAGGTACCTCAACATTATTAATGCTATATATGACAAACCTATAACCAACATCATTTCTCCTAAAGTTGGGAGTGAGACAAGGATGCCAACTATCCCCTTCCTTTTCAACATAGTCTAGGAAATCCTAGCCAGAGCAATATGGAAGACAAAGATAGAAAAAGAATACTAATATGCAAAGAAGTAGTCAAAGTATCCCTATTTGCAGATGACATGATCTTATACCATAAAGACCCAAAAACTGTACCCAAAAATTCATAGACACCATAAAAAGCTTCAGCAAATAGGAAGATACAGAATCAACTTACAGAAATCAGTATACTCTCAAAATACCAAGAATGACCAGATTGAGAAAGAATATAGGAAAACAATCCATTTACAATAGCCTCAAAAGATCAAATACCTAAGAATAAACTTAACACAGGTTGAAAATGACCTGTACAAGAAGTACAAGTGATCTAAGAAAGAAATCAAAGAAAACTACAGAAAGTGGAAAGATCTCCTATGCTAATGGATTGGCAGAATCAACATAGTAAAAATGGCTATACTACCAAATGCAATCAACATATTCAACCCATTTCCCACCTAAATCTCAATGGCATTCAAAACAGAGATTGAAAAATTTCCCCTAAAGTTCATTTGGAGACACAAAAGACAGTAAATACCAAGGCAATACTGAGCAAAACAGCAATGGTGGAGGTATCACAATACCTGAGTTCAGACTATTCTACAGAGCCTTAGCAATAAAAACAGCAGGGCTCTGGCACAAAAACAGATATGAAGTCCAGTGGAATAGAAAGAGGACCAAGATATGAATCCACGCAGCAATGTTCACCTAATTTTTGACAAAACCACCCAAAACATATGATAAAAAAAGACAGCCTCTTCAACAAATATTGCTGGGAAAAATGGTTATCTGCCTGCAGAAAACTGAAAATAGATCCGTGCCTGTCAACCTGTACTAATATCAACTCAAAGTGGATTAAGGACCTTAATATCAGACTTGAAATCTTGAAGCTAGTACAGGAAAGAGCAGGGAATACACTAGAAGCAAAAGGTGTAGGCAAAGACTTCCTCAGTAGAACTCAAACAGCCCAGCAACAAAGAGAAAAGATTGGCAAATGGGACTAAGCTTCTTCACAACAAAAGAAATGGTCTCTGAATTTTACAGGTTTCTCACAAAATGGAAGAAAATCTTTGTTGACTATACATCAGACAAGGGACACAACCACTATAAATAGGGAGCTCAAAAAATTAATTTCACCCCCAAATTAATTACCAAATGAAGAAATGGGCAACCCAACTAAACAGAATGTTTTAAAAGGAAGAAACCCAAATGGCTAAAAAATACATAAAAAATGCTCACCATTTCTGGCCATAAAGGAAATATAAATCAAAACCACACTAAGATCCCACCTCACAGCTGGGAATATAATGGAAGAAATGTGAGTCAGGTTACTCCTCATGGGGTGCCTGCACACCCATGTTTATTGTAGTGCTACTCACAATAGCTAAGCCTACAGAAACAGCCAATATGCCCCTCTACTGATGAATGGATTAAGACAATGTGGAATTTATACACAATGAAATTTTACTCAGCCACAATGAAGAAGGAAATTTTGTCATTCACAGGTAAATGGATGGAACTGAAGAACATTATTTTTTGTGAACTTAGTCAGGCTCAGATGACCAAAAAAATCACATGTTCTTCCTCATTTGCAGATTATAGACCCACATGAAATAATATTATTGGACATGAGTCACACTAAAGGGAGACCATGCACAGGAGAGTTATGTCAAGGGAAGGAAACAAAAAACTTGAATGTGGCTGATTTGCTCACTGTATAGGAAAAAATATAATAATCTTAAACTGTCAGAGGCCACTATGAGAAGGGGGCTAGGGAGTAGTGAAGAGGACTGGTAAAGATAAAAGAATCTGGGTTGTAATACATATATGCATGTAAGCAACACAATAAATCTAAATGCTGTGTTTCTCTTATATCTTTTTTGTTTTCTCTTTTACAAAATCAGAGAACAGGAGGGCAGAGCAGGTTCTGCTTGGAGGTGGGGAGCTGGCAGCAGGGCAATGGGGAAGGTGTTGCAAATAATGTATACACATGTAAGTAAATGCAAAAATGGTAACTGTTGAAACTATTCCAGGAATCAGGGGAAAGGGATGAAAGAGAATAGCAGAGGAGGTGAATTCAAGTATGATATATTTGCTATATTGTAAGAACAATTGTATATACCACAATGTAACCCCACCCAGAATAACAATAATAAAAAACAAAAGCAGAAGAGGAACTATTGTAAGGAGGAACAACCAATTGCTGAGGAAGGGGAAAAACAGAAGGTGAAAAAAAAGCATAAATAAGAGAAAAAACAAATATTAAATCTCCTAGCCAGACACACTGATGTTTTCAACTGTTTCCTAAACAGAAGAAAGCATCACAAAATGTGTAGTGGGATTTACTTCAGGTACCTCTCAGGTATATTTCCTTTTTATATGCTTTGCAGTTTCCCAAATGGGAATGAAATCAAAGCCTGTCTTTAACTCTGCTTTTGAGAATGAGTGAAATAGATATGATATTTCAGAAGTATTTATAAAGCTGGTGGGATATCCTGGTGAGGAGGAATATGCAGGTTTGTGTTCCATGATTGTGTAAAGAGAAAAGAAATGATGATCAAAACAAGATTTTGGTGTCCTCTACTCAGGAAGAAGATCAGTAATATTATTAACATTCTCAATTTTATCCATTTGAAAAAATTCCATCACTTTTTTTTATTACCATTATTCAATGGGACAAGATATGCATAGTAAAAACTGAACCTTATGACCAGTGTAGTTTCATAGCAAACAATGCCAACATTTGTAGACAAATATCATTATTATCAATCTCTGAAATTGTTCATCTTACCAGACAAAACCTTTATATCTATTTAGGGAAATCCCAATTTAACAGCCATGTTAACAATCATTCTATAAAAAACAACTGATAATGAATTAAAACTATAAACTCCAAAAGTACTGTGGCAGAAAAAAATTAATGAATTTAAGTCTAGTTTTCTGCTTTTTCTCTTTCTTGAACTACATTCTAGATGGATGCCAAAGAACCTGAGAATACACTATCCCATTCTGGAGCTTATTCAATGCACTGCAAATGTCTTTGTTCCTCAGGCAGTAGATGAAGGGATTCAGCAGAGGGGTGAACATCAGCGGTGTACATCAGCAAAGCCACTGAATAATTTCTAGGGGAATGACAAACAGCAGATCCAAGCCCCATCCCATAAAAAAAAAAAAAACAACTATCCGTGAATTCCACAGGTGGAGAAGGCTTTATTCCTCACTCCTGACTATGCGAATTTCAGAATTGAAGAAATAATTCTGTAGTATGAGAGAAGGATCCTGTATTTGGAAGAAAACACCAAGTATGATACCTACAACATCCATGATTATTCTACGGCTAGAGATGTCCATACAAGCAAGGTTTAAGAGCTGAGAAGGATGACAGAAGAAATTAGCAATCTCTACAACATTAAAGCATGCAAGTTGTAAGAAAATAAAATTGTGCAACTGGGATTCAAAAAGGCTATGGCCAAGATGCCCTACTGCTGGCAAATGGTTTAAGAAAATGTGGTATTTATACATAATGGAATTTTATTCAGCTACAAAAAACAAATGAAACTTTGTCATTCTCAATAAATGGATGTAACTGGAGAACATCATTTTAATTGAAGTTAGCCAGGCTCTGAAGGCCAAAATTCTCTCTCATTTAGTGGATTACAGACCAAAAGAAATGCAGAAATATTAATGGATATGTGTCACACACTAAGGGGAGAACACTCACAGGAGGAGTAGGAAAAAGGAAGGAAACCTAAAACTTCAATGAACACTGTAGAGGAGTGAATATAGTAATCTTAAACTGGCAGAGGCCACTATTGGAAGGGAACTAGGAAGTAGTGAAGAGGTCAGGTAGAGATGAACCAGTGGGGGCTGCAATACACATGTGGATGGAAGCAATGCTAGGAATCTCTGTAAATATCTTTATCTCAAACTATAAAAAACACTATGCATTTGTTATTATCTTTTATGTTTCCTTTGCAATAAAATCAGGGTGGAACAGGTTCTGCCCAGAAGCAGGGAAAGAGGGAGAGATTGCTAAAACAATGTGTAAACATGTGAGAATAAAAACTGTAATATAAAAAAAAAACTAAATAAAGCAAAAAAAAAACTGCTGAGTGAAAAAACCCCAAAACTAAGACACAGAATCTAGGATTCATAATCCCTGGGTAATGCAGATGATGATAGATGGCCATGAACCTGTCATAGGCCATCACAATCAGAATCATACTATCCATACATGCAAAAATGATAAACAGAGACATCTGCAACAGGCACCCCACATAGGAGGTGGCTCTGCTATGAGTTTTTAGGTCCACAATTGTTTTGGGGATGGTGGTGGAGATGAAACAGATGTCCTCCAAGGACAGATTGGAGAAGAAGAAGTACATGGTAGTGTGGAGGTGGGAGTCAGAACTAATAGCCAGGATGATCAGCATGTTCCCAAGAACTGTGACCAGGTACATGGACAAAAACAGTCCAAAGAGGATGGGCTTCAGTCATGGCCCCTCTGAGAACTCCTTCATATGGAATTCTGAGACACATGTTACATTTTTTTCTTTCTGTACTCTCAGTAGCCTTTGAAAAAAGAAAATTTGTGGGAAAGTGAAACAAATAAAATGCCCCAAGCACTCTACATATTTTCAATGCAAGTATTCACAAGAATTTATACTTGAATTTCATATATCTTCCTCCATTATTTCCCAATTGTGCCAAACCCATTATTAGCATGCTTTCATTGTAGGTTTCTAAGATAATTGTCTCCTTCTGCCCACACCTCCTTTATTGACATCTTCTGAACCATATTAAAAGTGCAAGAATATTAGTTGGAACAATCAAAGAATCACTGTTAAATATAATCTAATGTTTCCAAAAATAAATTAGTAATGCCATCCTTTTTTAAGCAAAACATCAAAATGAAGGAATTTAAGAAATATACAAATTGCCCATATTTTCTATGAAAATGAAAGAATTACCATTGGTTTAGAGTATTATGAACACTTTATAGGAGCTAGGAAATTGGCTGTTCATAATACCAAAGACAGTTTTGTGTGCCTGTCATATTCCAGGAATTTTTCAGCATTCTTCAGTTTTCTGATTTCCCTCATTTGTGAATGTCATTGCTCACCAAGTACTGTTTATATTTTAAAACTTTTTTGGTATGTAACAAATATTCTTGACTTTGGTGAATTTCAGATTTTCATAAAAATGGTTTTGGAACGAGAAATTATCATATGGTATCTCTGACCACACATTTGGCACTTATGTTCACTGTATCTGTCAATGATTGAAAAAAATGAATACAATGAACATTTGAAATTTTAAAGTATTTTACAGGTTTATCTTAATCATACTAATTAGATATCTGGAAACCATCTGTATGTAAGTCAGAGCTTTGCTTTTTCTTTGTCTTGATTCTGCATTCTATGCTAGCATAGTCACATTGATTTCCTAGTAATAAGCGATTATTTACACTTACGAACTTTTGTGCCCAAGAGATTTCTTAAAGACCAGATCTGATCCCAAACCTTTTTATTTCTAATTAATATATTTCTTTATATAACTCTTTCCTGATATGTAGATTTCAATTTTCTTACTTCCACTACATGAAGGAAAATTGGACTTTTTGTTTTCTCTGGCCACAGTATAATTTAATTAGGCATAAACAACAAAGATCAGAAAAGAGTATGATATAACTTAAACACATCTCACAGCACACCTCCAAAATAAAAGAGTACAGGAAATAATGTAAACACACCAGGGAATAATGTCATTTCCATCAATTATAAAATGGAAGGGAGGGGGTGGGGGCAGGGGGGAGAAATGACCCAAACCTTGTATGCACATATGAATAATAAAACAATAAAAAAATTATAAAATGGGTGTAATAAATATTTAATTCATACAATTATTGGAAGTGTTTAACATGTTATATGTAACAGGTCACCCTCAGTTTTATACATACATACATATATATATATATATATGGAATTATTGCCATGAATATTTTAGTAAATATTCCTATGAATATTTCCATTTCATTATTGATTTGTGTTTCAAAAAATAGATTTCGTAAAAACCTTTTTTAAGCTCAATTAAGTAGTACAGACTATTAAACTTATTGCCCCAAAATATACTAGTTTACATTGGAAGGTGGTTTTAAATATTCTGTGAACTACATTGATCTACTTCAAATGTAAAGATTACTTAGAGATGAATCAACATGCTTTCTAACACATGTGTACACAAAAGCAATGTTAAGGGTATTTCTGTATAGCTATCCTTAACTCAACTAGCAAAAACGCTTTGTTTTCTCTATTATGCTTATATCTTTTCTTCAATAAAATTAGTGATAAGGGCAGAACAGGACCTGCCTAGAATTGAGGGGGAAAGGAGGGGGCAGAAATGACCAAAAAAATGTATGCACATGTGAATAAATGAATAATTTTTTAAATGCTTTAAAAGATACACAATGTTAACTGAGAACGTGAGTCTTTTAAAATGTAACTTTCTTATTAGGACAATCCTTTGAATTTATTTGTTCATCTCTCCAGGACACATAAGTGAAACTTTCTACAAAAAGTGTTGATGGGGGTAATTCTCTAATTTCAAATGAATAATATGTATCCAATTTTGCTTTTCAATTCCTATAATTAACACTTTTAAAAACCAGGAGCTGGTATCATGGCACAAAACTGTAATCCTAGCACTCAGGACATTGAACCAGGGAAATTTCCAGTTGGAGGAAAGCCTGGCCTACACTACAGAACCTGTCTGAAACAAACCAGGCATTATCACCTATACCATCTCATTCTGAACATTTCTTGTCAACTTTACCCTGGCAGTCTGAAATTTCAAATTCACAGGGAGCAATAATATATTTTTACATCCCTCCTAGCACCCAGATATAAGTCAGAAAATCAAGATTTTTGTCCCTTGCCACTGATTACTAACAAGACAAAATGTGCAGAGTATGTGCAAGTATCTCCAGCCATCTGTGCTCATAAAGCTTCATGGAATTAGGGAGAATGATGCCTAGCTACTTAACATTTGTGACATCTAAGAGATGTCTGGGACATGGAATCTCTTAATAAACTTGACTATTTTAGTGAAATAACCCCATCTAATGGAAATACTGGGCACACTGGTGAACAAAATTCTCAAATGGTATCAGAGCCTGGATTAATTGAAGATCTAAAATGTGTCTCACCCTAAGGTACAAGGTTACTTGTGCCTGTCATCTGTACACTCTTCTCCTTTTATACCCATGAAAACCTGCCTGTTTTTAAATAACTGATTGATGTAGATGTGATCCAATGGAAGTATAGGGTCCATGTGTTGATAAAAAACACACAAAGAAGTGTTATTTTTATCTTGTCTCTAGTTCAGCAGGAGATTCCTGAAATCGAAAAAAACTTAGAAAGGTAACTAGCACTGTTTTGAAGCCATGATGCTTACGGCCAATTTTGGACATCAAGGAAGCATCTAACTCAGTGCTCCACAGATTACTTTTGATGCCACATGTGTGCCAGTCATATCATAGGCTCTGAAAACTCAAAAGTTAAAGTGAATATTTCATGTTTCTCTGTATATATGCATATAATTCTATGAAGATAAAAGCAAAGTGTCTTATTTGAAAAATAAAGCACTAATATCAGAGGATCTGATATTTTATTTTATTATTATTAACAATAATATTGAAACATTATTTTCAATATTTTATGTAATACGTAAATCTTCTATCTTGTGATCTACCATGAATCCAAGTAGGAAAGAATAGGGAGAATGGGTCTCTTCCTGGACTGGCACGTTGTGATATCAAGGGGCAATGTGCCAGGGTTCTCCAGGTATGATGTCCTGTGACTGTAATCAGGTACTCCAACTCATGTATGACTGCACTCTTTTCTGCCTATCAACCAATCCATGTTACTTAAGATCAATGTGCTCCTTCATTTTCTGTAATACTACAACACCATGGGTACTCATGCACCTGCAATTTAGAAAGTCCTCAAATCATTTCAAGATGTTAGTTACCATTCTCCACTTTCTCTTCTTCAACATCACCAACAGAATCATTTTTTCATGCTTAGGAAACAGTTTAGAGAGGCCCATTTTCAGGTGGTGTGGGTGACGTAACTATGTAAATAGAACCAGTGTTGGTGGAAAGAAAACTTTGAATAAGAACATACCATTGCAGTTATAATCCATACAGTTATAGTACAGGGAAATGTCAAGGGAAACTCCCAGTAGAGCTACCTTAAAAAATTAAACTGTATTTTTTCAGGGAGAGAGAGAGAGAGATATTGATATAGATGGAGAACATGGTTGTATTAGTCCTTTTATCTGAAGGGACTATAGGGAAGAGGGAGAGGGAAAGTAGATGATAGAGAGCGAACAATACTGAAACATATTTTATAACATATTTTATGTGTGCATGATGATAACACAACACATTGCACTGGAAGCTGTTAAAAAATAGGGAGCAGAGTGATGTAGAAAGAATAAGCCATAGAAAGAATACATAATAAGTAATAGAAAGGTTTAATCTGATTAAAGCATGATACCTACATGGATTTTATTTTTGAAGCTATTATGAAAGAAATTCGTTTTTTGTTTATTTTGCAGCTTATTTTTTACTGGTATGTCAAAAGGCTACTGGTTTTTTTCTGTGTTGATTTTATATCCTGATATTTACTCACAAGTGTTTTTCAAGTCTTGAAGTTTATTAAGGAAATCTTTTGGGTGTTTTAATTATAGATCATATCATCTGCAAATAGGGTTGACATGGCTTCTTATTTCCCTATTTGTATCATTTTTATTTCTTTTTTTTACTTTATTAACTGCCTAAGAAATCAAATCTATACTGAATAAGAGTGGAAAGACTAAATCCTTGTCTTTTTTCTGACTTCAGGGAATATGCTGAGTTTTTTCCCATTTAGAGTGATGTTGGCTGTTGTTTGCATATATAGGCTTTATTATGCTGAACTACATTTCCTCCATTACTATTTCATCAAAAATTTTCATTAATTTTGCCAAAAGTTCTTTCTGCCTATATTGAGATACTTTTATTTCTATCCTTTGTTATGCTTATAAACTGTATTACATTTATCTATTTGTGTATGTTGAACAATCCTTGTATCCTTGGAATGAAATTAACTTGATGATGGTTCATTATCTTTGTAATATGAATTTTATTCATTTTGTTTGCTTTTATTTTATTGAAAATTTTGCCTCTGTTCATGAAGGAAATTGGTCAAAAAATTGTTTTTTTGTAGTTTCCATATATGGGTTTGGTATCAAAATAATAAATTCTTCATGGAATGAATTTGGTAGGTCTCCTTCTCTGTATACTTCATACAATATCTTGAGAAGTGTTGTTGTTTATTCTTCATTAAAGTTCTGGTAGAATTAAGCAGTGAATCCATCTGGTCCTGTACTTTTCTTTGTTGGGAGACTATAGACTCCTTCTTCAATGTCATTGCTCATTATAGACCTGTGTAAGATGTTTACAGCTTGTTGCTTCAAATTTTGTAGGCCATATGCATCTAGAAATTTATCCATATCTTCTAGGTTGTCCAGTTTATTATAATATACCTATCCAAAGTGTTCCCTAATGATCCTCTGAATTTCACTGGTATTTTGTATTATCCCACTTTTCACTTCTACAATGATTAACTTGGGTTTTTAAAATCTTTTTTTCCATTACATTGACGAAGGATTTGTCACTCTTGTTTATCTTTTCTTTTTAAACTAGACCTTACCAAAAGCCAACTTTTTATTTTGTTTCTCTGTGTTCCTTTAGTCTCCAATTTACTAATATATGCCCAGATTTTTATTAATTTATTCCATCTGCTAATTTTGAGTGTTTCTTAATTTTGTGTTCCTAAGAGCTTAAGGTACATCGTTGGGTTATTTATTTGATCTCTTTGATTTTTTAATGTTGGCATTTAATGACTAAATACTTTCCACATAACACTGACTTTGTTTTGTCCTGAAGGTTCTGGTAAGTGTATTTTATTTTCATTTGATTGTAGGAATTCACTGATTTCCCCACCTCCTGACTTTTTTAATGACCCACTGATCATCAAAGTATATTTTTCAGTCTCTATGTGTTTTTATATTTTCTGTAGTTCTGTTATTGTTGATGTCTAGTTTTATTCCATTGTGGTCTGATGATATAAAGGAAATTATATCTATTTCCTTGTATTCATTAGGTCTTGCTTTATGTCCTAAAATATCATTTACTGTTAAGAAACTTCGATGGATAATAAATAATTTAGTTTATTCTGTGGCTAATGGATAGAATATTCTTTACATTACTGTTAAGTCCATTTGATCTACATGGCCGTTTAATTATGAAGTTCCTTTGTTGATTTTTTTTTGTCTGTTTACGTAACTATGTGTGAGTCCAGAGTATAAAAACCCACAAAACAAAGTGTTGGGTTCTATCTGTGCTTTTATATCGAATAGTGTTAGTTTAATAAATGAGTGATCCAATGTTTGGTATATATATATATATATATATATATATATATATACCATATATATATATATGTATAATTTTATAAGTGTTATGTTCTCTTGTTTAGTGGCTCATTTTATCAATAGATAATTACAGTCTTTTTTTGTCTTTGAATTTTGATTTGAACTCTAATTTCTAAGATATGAATGTAGCTACTCCTGCAGTCTTTTGGCTTCCATTTCTTAGAATATCTCTGTCCATATGTTCATTATAAGTTCATGTTTGTACTTGCCCTCAAAGTGCATTTCTCTTTTTTTTATTGTCTGTTTCTTCCAAGTTGCTTTTTTTCTTTTTGTTCTGAGTTTATTTCCTTTTCTCTTTTTTATGTTGACCATTTCATCAACTCTTTGGAGATCCTGTTTGTTATACCTTTATGTAGTAGAGAATTAGATAGTTGACTTGAAGCTTTGGGTTATGGCAGGATTTGTTACTGTAGTCTTCTTTAGCCAACAAGAGTGCCTTACACATAGTAAGTATTTGTTCAGTAAACTAATGGATCACCGATTAATGAATAATCTCTTTCACTCTTGTTTTCAAAGTGTGGCTCTATACAAAGGACTAAGTTGAATGTTTACTAGAGAACTTGCTTATATTTTCATAAATTATGTTTTCTCTTTCTCTTTTTCCTTTTGGTGTGATGGTGATCAAACCCAGGGCCTTGTGCATGCCAACTCTGTTCAGATTCTAAATTATGTTCTTAAATTATATGTATTTTATTAGATTTTCATCAGAAGAGTTCATTTTACCTTCTGTTAATTATGCTTTGGTTTAGTTTTCAGATAACTATTATCGTGCAGAAATGATTGATGCTCTGGCCAACTCTGTTACGCCTGCAGTTAGTGTGAATAATGAAGTGAGAACTTTGGATAACTTAAATCCTGATGTACGACTTATTCTTGAAGAAATCTCCAGGTTTTTGAATATGGAAAAACTTCTTCCAAGTTATAGACATACCATCACTGTCAGGTATCATTAAATTCTTTGCTTTTTATAACTATAAAATCAATTTATTCTTATTAGAAAAAATTGAAAAGCATAGTGAAGTAATAGGGGAAAATTAAAAATTTGTTCAACCACAGATAAATTGTTATAGTTAGAGAATATGCTTCTTAATTAAGTTTATATCATAAATACTTTCTCATGTCACCAAAAATTCTTCCTAAGCATCATTTTTGATGACTAACTTGTTTTTTGCTTCATTAGATTCAATGTAAATATCCCTCTGTTAGCCATCTTTTCAGGTGAAAGTGCATTTCTTGTAGACAACAAATATTTGGATCTATTTTTTTGGCAGTACTTGGGGTTGGTCTCAAGGCCTTGCAATCTACCACTTCAGGTATGCTGGAAGCCCATGTTTCTTTTGTTATTTTTTAGATAAATTCTTTTTTTTTCAACAACAATTCTTCATTGTACATTGGAGAAATAGCCCTGTGCGTTGGTTCAACGTGCAACATACAGAATACCTAATTGAGAAAAAAGGAAAATGGGAAGGGTAGGGAAGGGAAACCTCTTGAGGTCCAAAGTTGCAAACAAAAACTGGTAAAAGATTCCTTAGACAAGAGGAATTTTTGCAAGTTCCATGCAAAACAGGAAGCTGGTGTGCCTTAAGAGAATCCCTACAAATAACAGAAAAGACACTCCAACCATTCCTTCACATGGACTCAGAGCACAGAGGAAAAAGAAATCAAAATACCTTTTGGCATTTCAACATATTTGGAACTGTTGTGATTACATTTTTTAGAGTCCTTTTAAAGAGAATAAATTCACACAATATTAGAGAAAAAACAGGCAGCTCACATAACAGACTGCAGGGGCAAGGTTAAAAAAAGCTCAACTTTTTTTTGTTTTTTGGGGTTTTTTTCCTTGATATATAAAATGGGTCCATTTGCATTAACTTGGGCAAATAACTTGCAGCAGCAAAGAAACACAAGCTTTACAAATCATTTTAAAATAAAACAAGGATCCTTTCCTTAGAAAAGTTGTCTTCTTGTTTTAAACACATTCCTGATAACTTCAAAAGATGACCAAAATAAAACAGTATCTATAGAGAGCATTTTCTGATTTTTTGTACATCCAAGGATAACATAAAAAAATAAAACTGGATAGTATTTCACATCCAATTGCACAGAATAATTTTTGCAAGATTAATGTAAACATTGGGAACAGCCAAATCAGCAATAAATGGAGACAGCTCAAAACACTTGGTGTTGCCTTCATTAAAGTGGTTCAAAATCCAGATCTATAATTGCGCAATATTCACCAGATATAAAAAGAAATAGATATTAATTTTGACAAATAGCTGCAACTGAGACTTTTTATTTCTGTGTATATAGTGATTTTTAAATTTTTAAATTTTATGTACTTTTTATTTTAACTTTCCCTGAGGGCCCCAGAATCCTCCCCTTCTCCCCCTCCTCCTCCTCCTCCAGCCTCATCTATCTCCCAGCCTGACACGTGATACAGGTTGTTGATTTCATCCTGGATAGTGAGCTAATAATAAATTTCAAACGCTGTCTCTTTTCCATGCTTTTTTGTTGTTTTGGTTTTGGTTTTGGTTTGTGTCAACCGTTATCACCTGCCGCTGTTCTCACTCTTTCTCTTAACTCATTGTCTTTGGGGGGTGCAGACACCAGGAGGTGCCTTGTCCTTCATACTCCTCATTAAGTCATCAATCTATCGTCTTCAATAACAACCCGCTTGCTCTGGCCTATCTGGCCCAGCTTGGGCGGCCACTTGTTCTGCTGGGCATGGAATAAAGTTGTTGGTGTCCTGCAGGCGGCATGAGAAGATCTGGCCCACGTCCCCACCGTCGCCTTAGGGGCTCAGCTTCTCATCCCATAAGGCAGCAATTCCGACATGGTCGCGTCCGGGGTCTCCAAGACAGCACCTCCTCCTCCCTCATCCCTGCCTGCGGCGGACAGGATCAGCGGCGCTGGGGTCGGGGACGGCCCTCGGGCTGCGGCGGCGCTGGCTCTGCAGCCGGCGAGAGGCCGAGGGACACCACTAGAGCAGGAGCGCGCTGCCCGCGCCAGCGACCCAACCGGCGCCCGCAGCTGTGCTGCGCTTGGTCTCCACGCGCCAGTGGCTGCTGCTCTGGCAGCGGCAAGCAGGACTCACATCCTCAGCGCGCTCAGGCGGCTGAGCGGGAACCGTGCCTGGCAGGGCCGCGAGCCGGGGGTGAGGAGGTTGTCCCTGCGAACCTAGCGGGCGCGGGACCCAGGAGGACTCACCTGGGGAGCGGGTGGGCCGGTCCTGCAGCGGGTGAGGATGGCCTTGGGGCTGGGTCCTGCAGGATGACTGTGAGCTGCGAGCCACAGGGCTGCAAGGGGCGGAAGGGGAGGGGAGCAAAGGCTGAGATAGATTCTTGCTTTATGCCTGACCTGGGCTACAGTCTCCTATTTGTGCTTTTTCACATAGCTGGCATCATAAACATGTGCCACTTTGCACAGTCACTGGATAAGATGGGGGGAGGCGGTCTCACAAACTTTTTCCCTGGGCTGGCATAAACCAAGATCTTCCCAATCTCTGCATGCCAAATAACTAGAATTATAGGTCTGAGCCACGGTGCCTGTCCTGGGTCTTCTTTATTATCCTATCTGCTACTGTGTATTTTGATTGGAAAATTGAGACCATTAGCCTTCAAATTATTATTGAGAGGTATGTAGTTAATTCCTGTCATTTAGTTGTATTTGCAATGTTTTGACTATTTCTAAATCCTCATTTGCTTATCAACTCACCTGGTGAGGTTTGTTTCTTCCCACCCTCTCGTGGTTGTTTTTATCTTCTTGTTAGTGTAGAATTCTTTCAAGTATCTTCTGCATGGTGGCTTAGTGGTCATGAATTTCTTTAGATTTGTTTAAAATATTTTTATTAGTTCTTCGTTTATGGAGGATCAATTTGCTGAATACAGCAAGTTGGCAGTTATATTCTTCAAGGTTTAAAATACATCATCCCATGTCCTATTTTCTTTTAGAATTTCTGTTGAGAGGCCTAATGTTATTCTGAAGTTTTTAATTTAAATGAATCTATGCACTTCTATTTGGTGTCTTTCAATTATCTTTCTTTGTTATGTAGAATTAATTTACACTAATTCAGGTAATATACACTATTGTATTATCTGAAGAGTATCTTTATCTGATATTTAATTCTGTGTTTAATACTATAAAAACATCTATACCCAGATGAACATGTATTTCTCAAAATTTAGGAAATTTTCTGCTGTTATTTTATTGAATATGTTGCCTATGACTAGCTTACACTTCTACTTCTATGTTCATTTATTCATAATTTTGTTCTGTTAATGGTGTCCAAGAGCTCTTATATATTCCGTTAGTACTTTCTTTTGAGTTATTATAACTGGCTGTTTCAATTATCCACCTTGTCTTCAAGCCCTTATGTTTTGTATTCAATTTCATCCATTCTATACTATGGATTTCAACTGACCATTCCAAGAAGAAAAAGCTAGCTGAAGTCTCTTGCAAAACTAGCACACAGGTTGTTGCTGTATGTGGGCTGAGGGTGGTGCAAGTGAAGAACTATTTGGCTGACTCTGGCAGATTTAACTTTAGAAGCTTTTCTTCTTTATATAGCTACTTCTGGTCACAAGGATCTGTTTAGTCTAGGGACTGGGAATGTTCCCACTTGATCCCCTTGCTCTCTAATTTGTACACCCCAGGCAGCAACCATCAAAACCTAAGAAGTATCACCAAAATACATGGGAGAGTGGGGACAACAAACCAGAGCACTTCATGGTGGCCTGGAGGAATAAAGTTTAGAGTATCAGATACTCTACCAGCTGATTTGGGTGCATGCAGACCACAGAAAGCAGCTAACCACCCTGGGGGAAAAGGAAGCCAGGAAAATCATCTGATGCTTGGGACTAGTGCTCAGAACTCTGTGCCCCGCCTAGTAATAACTCATAAATATATGGGAGCAGTGCCAATTCCTCCATCAATCATGGACTCAGAGCTCCATTTTCATGGTGCTCCTCAGACAATGTAACTCCTAGATAGATTGGGGGGCACTGATCATTGTACATTTCATTGCCGCATCTCCCTTCATTCAACTTATCATTGTGTCTATGACAGAGGCTTCCCATCTCCCTGATGCTACGTGTGACTGTGTAAGGTGTTCAGACACTGTAGCAAGGTGTCTCCAGAGTTCCAGAGATGTAGTTGTTTCTTGATTTCATGTCTCTAGAGTAGCTAAATCTCAAAAAATGAATAATCTATTCAAGATGGTTGCTGGCTGTTGCAATACAAGTTGTATGGAATGTAGAATGTCTTCCTTTTACAATGAGGTTTTGCTATGTATGAATGATCGCCCTCACACAAAATTCCCACAGTGAGTTTAGGTCTTGCAGGACATGTAGGACTATCCTATCACTAGGTCTCCCAATCTGTTTCCAGAGCCACCTGGAATATCTTGGTTATAACTTCAGCTTTGTCTCTATCTGGAAAGATGGTACTGCAGCTGCAGAGTGCTTCCTACTGTTCTCTGTTGCTATTTAATTCTCCATGCTTTTTCACTGTCCTGTCACCAGTTTTGTGATTCCTGATGGTCTTTCTCTTATCTCTCACCACAGTTATTCTCTCCTCTGTTCCACTGATTACTCTCATTCAGGGTATCAAGTAGAGAAAGGTTTGAAATTACCATCTTTCCCACCTCCCCTAAATACTGTTCTTAGGCAATCCTGGGCTAAGAAGCAAGACTGTTTCAAAAAACAAAAACAATACAAAGTACACCATCATATACATATTTTGTACATATTTCAGTGATGTTAATTACATTCCCACTGTCAAATTATCAACACATCTCTAGAAACTACATTTTTACACAATACTCATTTAAAACCATTTATGCATTAAAGGAATATGAAAGCCATGATACATATGATTTAATTTTAAGAAAATTTATTAGGCAAGTGTAGTGAAATAAACCTATAATGCCAGATACTCAACAGTTGGAAATTCAGAGGATCATGATTTGAGGTCAGGACAGAAAAATAGGTAATGAAAATCCATCTCAAATAATAAGTCAGGTATGTTGTTTCATATCTCTAATCCCAGCTCTACAGGAGGCATAGGTAGAAGGATCTCATTCCAAGTCAAAAACATGTACAAGACCCTATCGAAAAATGAATTAGAGCAAAAAAGACTACAAAAAGGGGTTAAATGGCACAGTATTTACCTGGCAAGTACTAAGATCTAAGAGCTTATTCCCTGCTACTGTCAAAAAAGGAAGAAAATTCCAGTGACTTACAATATTTGTAATGTCAGGAATTGGTTGGACTGCTTTCTTTGAACAATGAATATAAGTCTTACTCATTATCAGAAAATATTCTTATGTGCTAATCATTCTCCCATGAATTTTTCATCACTTTGGGGTTTCTGATTTCCCTCATGTAGAATAAGTGCACAGCATTATTATTTATCTTTTGAAAATTATTGATTACATTCCACCTCTCTCTGTCTTGTTTGTAGACATTGAATCTCAGTAAATAGGTTATATTTAAATACACACCATCATGCAACACTGCCACAAATGAGGCATAGGTATTCAGTGTAATGTAGGAACTTCTACTTGGGAAAAATCATGCAGAAAATTTAACTTATCCTGGCATTGAGAAATTCCTCAATATTTGGTCATGATGCTCTGTTAGTGTCTTCTTCATCATCATCCTTACCATCATGATCACCATTGTTTTGAAGTGCTTAGGGAACAGATAAGATACAAATTTCCACTGATGTGGGTGAGATATTTATGAGAGACAGAAGCAGTATAGGATGCAAACAAAATTGGAAATTGAATATTGGTATACCCAGTCTTCCTAAACCACCTTTCATGTTTGCCCTCATGATGATAAAACAATGACCTTAATAGGCTTTCAACCATCTATTCTCCCCCTGAGCATTTACTGCGTGAAGTGCTATCTCTGCCATATCATGACCAAGGGCTCTAGACCCAACATTCCTCGATGGCAGGAGATCTAATGAAGGTCCAGAACCCATCCCCAGGATTGAGAGGAACACTCAGTAGGAGCATTCTGGTGTAGACACTAAAGGTGGGGAGACAAATATTTGGCAACAGAAATAGAACCAAGAAATACAAGGGCTGTGGGAAAAGACCATTTATTTATTATTATTGCACCTAGAGTCTCAATGCACAGAATTCATAAACATACAAATATTTCATCACATTGTACAAGGATGTCTGAGTATTAATGAAAAGAGAAAAAGAACAGAAAAATATGTCAAAGGATGATCTGTTAATTCTTCATCCACTCAATAGAAAACTCAGGTGTGAAATTAATCTTGTGCATTTAGGCCTGTTAAGAATCATTAATATTTGTATTTCAATTCTTAGTTGGTATAAAATTCACAACACATTTAAGTGCATATTTTGCCATTAATTCATTTGTGTTCACATTTTGTTGGCATTAAGTTGAATTGATATTTTTGTTAGCCTTCACTCTCCTCCATCTCCAGAAAATGTTCAGCAGAATCTTAGCACACAAATGACTAAATTTCAATCATCCAAGCCTTAACATCTCAATCACCATACAATATGAATCAAGATGGAAAATAAAAGAATCTACAAAATTATTCAATGAAGATGGAAGTATTCAGAAATCTAGTTCTTCAATTTCATCATTTAAAAACTACACTCCAAAGGGATGACACAAGGTCCTGAGTTCAGATTATCCAAATGTGCATCCTCTTTTTTCTAGGTCTTACTAATGTCCCTGTTACATAGGCTGTATATGAATGGATTTAGCAGAGGGGTGACCACAGTGTATATTAATAAGGTCACCACAACTTGATCTGGACAATGTGATACAGTAGAACCAAAGTACACACCAATGGCTGTTCCATAAAATAAGCAAACCACAGACAGGTGAGATCCACAGATGAAGAATGCTTTATACCTCCCACTTGATGATGGGATTCTCAGAATGGAAGAAACAATTTTGTAGTAAGAGAAGAAGATCCCTGAAATGGGGACAATTCCCACTGTAGCACCAATACAATACATTACCACACTATTTCTAAAGGTGTCAGAACAGGACAGATTAAGAACCTGAGAAAGGTCACAGAAGTAATTAGATATTACCACACTCTTAAAGCAAGTAAACTGTAAGGCAGTCAAATTATGCAACTGGGAGTCCAAAAGACTAAACAAAGAAGACATCAAAACTAAGACTCAGCAGGAGTAAGGGTTCATAATGACTGGATAATGAAGGGGATGACCAATGGCCACAAACCTATCAAAGGCCATCATAGTCAGAAGCATGTCATCCATGACTACAAAAAATATATAAAGAGACATGTGGGTCAGGCAGCCCACATAGCAAATGACCCTACTATTTGTTTGCATGTCTGCAATCATCTTTGGGAATGTGGTAGAAATGAAACAGATGTCATCCAAAGACAGGATGGAGAGGAAGAAGTACATGGGTGTGTGGATGTGTGAGTCAGAGCTGACAGCCAGGATGATGAGCAGGTTTCCAAGTACTGTGGCCAGGTACATGAGCAGGAACACTGCAAGCAGAACTGGTTGCAATTCTGGATCATCATAGAGTCCCACAAGTCAGAATTCTGAAACATGTGTAAGATTATGTGCCTCTAAATCTTTAGGACAACTGTTGTAATGGAAATTTGTTATAGAAATGAAAAAATATTCATGCAATCAAGACTAGGCATATTTTCAATTTGAGTACAAACTACTTAAAAATCATACTTAAGGCAAAATATATTCAGAAATATCTCAAATGTGACAGGCACAATACTTAAATGTTTTTATCTTGGTTGCTGTGCTATTAACTCCTTCTATACACATTCATTTTAGAGACACACAACACTTAGTAATTTAAACGTTAACAAGTCCATAATTATATTAAAATACAACTTACAGAATAAGTAATACCCATCCACTTTGTAGAAAAATATCATTGTACTTGAAAGGAATTAAGAATCAGTGAAATATATCTCATTTTCTTAAAATTGTACAAAATTCCTTGACTTAGACTATTTATAAAAACTATGTGATTTACTATTTCATTGAAGATAGTTCATAATAAGAAAAGATGGTAGTGAGCTAATTATAAACCAAAGGTCTTCACTATTTTTGGTTATTCTTATTTCTATTCTTTAACATGTTTATTTCTCCCTCAAATTTGACTAGAATTAAAATTATTTAAAATATAACTCATATCAGTGGCTTTGTTGACCTTCAAATTTTCATTAAGGTGGTTCATTTAAATGATTACAATCACATGTCAGACTTATAACAAATGTGGCATGAGCACACATTTAAAAGTCAACAGTTAGCAATATAAAAAGTAAATCACCAGAACCACTTTTGAAATTATGTATTTTATGCATGCCTATTTGTATTAATGCCATACATATTAATACAATATAAGGAATGTAATATAACTCTTTATCTTTTTTCCACATTGTGTACTGAATATGACCAAAGAAAAGTTTTCTGCTTTCTGATTATCAATTCTTCTATTTTATTTTAAGGTACTAGCACAAACGAAAATCCAAAAATCCAGGTTTGAGTCACCACCTAATTTTTTCCAATAAACAGATTTTTACAGCAGTCCTTAGAGATACATATATTTCAATTCATTAGCTCAAGATAAGTGAAGAATTGGGATTTTGTCAGGCCACAATATTGTTTAACTTAAAAAATACAAATGAGAAAATTACATGAAATATAGTAAAGTTGTCTGAAAAAGAGTATGTTTCCCCATAAATGGCAAAATTAATTATAATCAACTAATATAGATATTATATAAGAACAGGAATAAAAAACTTTTAAGTTGGTAACTAATGAAATATCAATATATTATCAATATATTTATATATGATTGCTTTAATGTATCCAAATTCTCTGCCCTCAGAACAGAATAGAAACAGTTTCTTCAGAATACTAATATTTGATGTTGTGTGTTACATTTTTCACTAGATGTGAGAAATACTGTCCTATGATATTCTATAGAATTTAGAAATATTTATTATTACAATCAATAACAGCAAATAACCATAAAAATATTAAGAGGTTTTAACCACAGGTAAAATTGATGTATTTTAAAATTTTTTTCCACTTTCCTAAATGGAATTATAATCAAGCTCTGATATTATGTATTCTCTGAAGTTTGTGTGAACTGATTCAAATGTGTAAAAGGATGTGAAAGCTGAAGGAACATCCTTGGCCTGAATCAGGAGGGAGATCTGAGATGAATAATGTGACTCTGCTTTGTGTGATCATTTTCCATGATCTTTGGCTGACCTCTCTGTCTGCAACTTGAACCCTCTATAGCACTTTATCTGCAATCTTCCAGTAATCTTAAAAGGAAGAAGACAGGATTTAAAGGGCATGCTCCAAGAGTGACTTGGAAGTGAAATGCATATTCCTGTTATAAAGTTTTTTGTATGTAAGGTGGAGATGGCAACATTTGTATGTACCTAAGTCCCAAAACAGGGCACATTAAGTAATTTGCCTCTTTGATTTTTGAAAGATGATAGCAATGTGGACACTTTTAATTACATAATGATAAAGATCATTGAATGATAAAAGCAACATAGCAGCAAGAGCTCAGAGCCAGACACAAAAATCTCTCAATAAGGTTCATTATGCTGCAATTATTGTCATCTTCATATCACCTCCATAATTCATTTGGAATATGTATGAAAAAGTTAAGAAGGATCCATCTGTGCCATTGTGTGTAAAACATCTGTGAGAAATGGAACTGATATAAGTGGAAAGAATATTTTGAATCAGTTGTCTTGTATACCAACACAACTAAGAAGATACATTTCACAGAGCTCACAAGTGCAAGGTTTTCTATCAGTGTTCTCCCATCGGCTAAACAAATGTCAGGCTAGTCATCATGATTAGGAGGATATAGCAATAGTGTTTCCTAAATCCATCCCTCAGCACTTACTGGGTTAGGCTGCTTCTCTCTTTAGTCATGGTCAAGGTGTGCAGGTCCAAGAACCCTCCTTTGCCTGGTGCCCAATGAAGTTTCAATGCCTGTCCTGAGGTTTGAGGTGACTACAATTACAGAGAGGAGCTTGCTGAGGCAGACACCTCTGAATGAGGAGACAAGAATGGAACCTATTACACTGGAGACATTCAGAAGAGGTCTGAAAGGACAGAATGATCACTGACTGTTTCTGACCTTGGGTGATCAATACACAGAGCTCTCAATTAGCCAAATTGTGGATCTTATTGGACCAAGACTCTAAGGAATTTCTAGCAATACTAGCAAAACAAGAGGAAAGGAATATCAAAAAACAGGGTTTAGACTCTTCAGTTACAAGGGCAAATGTTTGTGGATGTTTCACTCCTTTTATTTCTGCTGATTGCTTCCACTTTCTTTAGAGCAAAATATATATTACAAAAAATGTTAGTATTTAAAACAGGATAAGTACAAACATGAGTAACATTTATTAATTTCAGATTATTTTGAAATTATCTTCATTACATATCACCAGAAACTTCATTTTCCCAAACTGAAAACTAACATTCATTCAAAATGTTTCCTATTCTACCAAGAACCAAACTTTGGCAACCATCATTTTACTATGAAAAAAATCTCACTAAATCAAGCCACCCAAGATAGGGGAGAAATACAAATGTGGTGGCAGTAGTGTACTGCATTATGGTTGTTGCTGAATATGTCAAAGAGGCAAAATTTGAAAAGGGGGCAGCAGCATTACAAAAAATTAGAAATTATTGGTCCTTTAAATAAATTTGCAGTCAGTATAACTGTGCAGCTGAGAATCTTAAAAAATAATCATAAAATACCCAGTGAATCTAAGAAGCCAGAAATTGGAAGGTCAATGATAATGGAGCAATGCTGTGAAGGAAAACTGGCTACAAACTGGGGATATGAATCACAATCAAAATCATTTCATACACATATGGAAAGCTGATTTAAAAGACTTCTGTGTCAGGGAGCACCCATGGGAGATGCTTCTATGTGAAGTTTGATCTCCAGAATCATCTTTGAAACTTAGAGATGAAATAGGGCAGCCTAGGGTACCTTGGAGATGAAGAAGTCTTTGAGCATGTATAAGGGGGAAGACCAGTTTGAGAGCCAGGATGATGAGCATATTCCCAAGCACAGTAACCAAGTGCACAGACAGGAACAGTCCAAAGTGGATGGACTGCCCTTCTGGGTCATATGTAAAGCCAATGAGATGTAATTTAGAGACAGAATTTCTTGAACAACCTTTAATACTGTGTGTTGGCTTTAAAAAGGAACTATATTTAGAGGAACCCTCAATTCTGTGAATACTTTGAATCCAAATAGCAATGAGTAAAATTATCACAGGTCTGAACAGCTTTAACTGTATTCAGCCTTTTGAAAAACTATACTTTTCACAATTCTTCCTAGCTGAATTTTAAGTTTTTGACATCCTTCAATATAAGTAAACTCAAGCTTAACAATATTGGAGGACCAGGAACATTCTTCATAATATCTCCATGTTTGTCAAAAAATAAAGAAGAAAACAGCCTTCTTCATACAAGAAAAAATTGTTCTATGTAGATATTAAGAACCAGTCATAAAACCTACTTTATTTCTTTTATTACTGTTGTGATGGGTGGATATATATTTTGGCATTAACAAATAGTCTTACAATATATCAAATACATCTTAGGTATATTCACTCCTCCACCATTCTCCTTTATTACCCTTACCCTATTGCAAAAGGTATCATTTTCCATTCACATATAGGTATACACAGTATTTACACCATATTCACCCTCCCATTCCCTTTCCCCATATACTCAACCAACCTACTGGAACCAAAACCCTATGCAGGATCTGTTCCTCCTTCCTGTTCTCTGAATTTGCAAATTTAAAGAATGGCATTTTTTAACATAGTTACACAGAAAGTTTCCTTGTGACATTTCCATGTATTTTTGAAGTATAACATGAATTGATCTTCTGCTTTAATTTTCATCTTTCTACTTTATTTCACTTTTTATGTTAGCTTCAAAAGGCTTAAATATTCTATATTCATCTTTGTATAGGAAGTATATCAACCATATTCACCTTCTTAACTTCCTTATTTTACCCTCCCCTTCTTTTATGTGGCCTCCCATAAGGGTGACCTGCTCTATTTGTATTAGGTCTCCATTCCACATATGAAAGAAAACATGTGGCTATTGACCTTCTGTGCCTAACTTTACTTAAGATAATGTTCTCCCACCCCATCTATTTACTTGCAAATAACAAAATTTCATTCTTCTTTATGACTGAATAAAATTCTATTGTGTATACATACCACATTGTCTTAAGTAGTGGAGAATTTTGGTTGTTTCCATAGCTTAGCTATTGTGAATAATGGTGAAATAAACATAGCTGTGCAGGTCCCTTTATTGTAACCTGACTTTCATTCCTTTGGGTATATTCCTAGAAGTGGTATTGTTAGATCATATAGCAGTTCTATTTTCAGTTTTTTGAGAAGTCTCCATACTGTTTTCCATAGTGGTTTCAGTAATTTACATTCCTCGCAGCAGTGTATGGGATGAGACATTTTTGCCAACAATTGTTGTTTGTGTTCTTAATGGTAGCCATTCTAACAACAGTGAGGCAGAATTTTAATGTGGTTTTGATTTGCATTTCCTTTATGATCACAGATGCTGAGCATTTTTTCATGTGCTTTTTTGACATTTGAATTTCTTGCTTTGAAAAGGCTCTGTTGAGTTCTTGACCATTTCTTCACCGAGTCATTGATTTTGGGGAGTTTAGTTTTTTGAACTCTAGGAATACTCTGGTTAGTTATCCCTTGTCAAATATATAGCTGGCAAAGATTTCCTCCCATTCTGTGGGCCATTTCTTTGTAGTGCAGAGGCTTTGTTTTCATGTAGTACCATACCAGTTGCCCATCCTTTCTCTTAGTTTCTGAGCCATTTGAGTTCTCTTTAGGAAATAATTTCCTATGACTATGAAATCCAATGTATTCCCTGCTCTTTCCTGCACTAGCTTCAAAGTTTTAAGTCTTGTTTTAAAGTCCTTCATGACTTTGAGTTGATATTGGTCAAGGGTTACAGACAAGGGTATAATTTCAGTTTTCTGCATGCAGACATCCAGTTTTCCCAGCAATGTTTGTTGAAGAGGCTGTCTTTTCTCCAGTGTCAAATATCGGGTGGGCATAGCTGCATAAATTCATATTTGGGTCTCTATCCTGTTCCATTAGTGTTCACATGTGAAAAACATAATTAATTTCTGACAATGATACAACTATTTTGATCATCAACACTTTTTTTTAAGTTTCCAACAAATGTTTTTGGGGACACATTCAAATAGTAGCAATTGGGTCTAGGTTTGGATGATATGCTCCACCTCTGAGTAGAATCAGCTTTACTTAAAACACATGGCTGAGATTGGGAAAGGGGAGGCACATGGCTTAGAAGACATGGTTAAATCAAAACAGGGGCTTAGGCCTAAGCATGGGAACCTGGTGCTCCTGAGTATGGCTCTTTCTGGGATTCCTGCAGCTCTAGAATTTTGTCTCTCCATTCTTGTGAATGTTAACTTGCTCTGCCATGATTGGATCAGGATCCTCCCTTCCAGCATGCTGGGATAGGGAGCAGGGTCTTTAGAGTCACTTGTATAAAATTCATGATCACTTTCTGATACTGCCTCTCCTGCAGTGAACTGGCTTCAGAAGATCAGCACCCCAGACAGCAACTTGCTTTCTTTTTTTTTTTTAAGCTTTCTTTTTTTAATTGTTTTATTATTCATATGTGCATACAAGGCTTAAGTCATTTCTCCCCCTGCCCCCACACCCTCCCTTACCACCCACTCTGCCGCCTGCCTCTCCCCCCCAACCCCCTCAACACCCGGCAGAAACTATTTTGCCCTTATCTCTAATTTTGTTGTAGAGAGAGTATAAGCAATCATAGGAAGGAACAAGTGTTTTTGCTGGTTGAGAAAAGGATAGCTATACAGGAAGTTGACTCACGTTAATTGCCTTTGTGTGTGTGTTACCTTCTAGGTTAATTCTTTTTGATCTAACCTTTTCTCTAGTTCCTGGTCCCCTTTTTCTATTGGCCTCAGTTGCTTTAAGGTATCTGCTTTAGATTCTCTGCATTACGGGCAACAAATGCTAGCTAATTTTTTAGATGTCTTACCTATCCTCACCCCTGCCTTGTGTGCTCTCGCTTTTATCATGTGCTCAAAGTCCAATCCCCTTGTTGTGTTTGCCCTTGATCTAATGTCCACATATGAGAGAGAACATACGATTTTTGGTGTTTTGGGCCAAGCTAACCTCATTCAGAATGATGTTCTCCAATTCCATCCATTTACCAGCAAATGATAACATTTCATTCTTCTTCATGGCTATATAAAATTCCATTGTGTATAGATACCACATTTTCTTAATCCATTCGTCAGTGGTGGGGCATCTTGGCTGTTTCCATAACTTGGCTATTGTGAATAGTGCCACAATAAACATGGGTGTGCAGGAGCGTCTGGACTAACCAGTGTCACAGTCTTTTGGATATATCCCCAAGAGTGGTATTGCTGGATCAAAAGGTAGATCAATGTTTAGCTTTTTAGGTAGCCTCCAATTTTTTTTTCCAAGGTGGTTGTACTAGTTTACATACCCACCAAAAGTGTAAGAGGGTTCCTTTTTCCCCAAATCCTCGCTAATGATGGTGTTGCTAATGATAGCTATACTAACATGGATGAGGTGGAATCTTAGTGTGGTTTTAATTTGCATTTCCTTTATTGCTAGAGTTGGTGAACATTTTTTCATGTGTTTTTTGGCCATTTGAATTTCTTCTTTTGAGAAAGATCTGTTTAGTTCAGTTGCCCATTTCTTAATTCTTCATTAGTTTTGGGAGAATTTTGTTTTTTAAGAGGCTGCAATTTCTCCATCGTGTATTTTTCGCCCCTTTGTCAAAGACAAGTTGGTTATAGTTGTGTGGCTTCATATTGGGGTCCTCTATTCTGTTCCACTGGTCTTCATGTCTGTTTTTGTGCCAGTAGCATGCTGTTTTCATCATTATTGCTTTGTAATATAGTTTGAAGTCAGGTATCAATATACCTCCAGCATTGTTCTTTTGACTGAGTATTGCCTTGGCTATTCGTGGGCTCTTGTGTTTCCATGTAAATTTCACAGTAGATTTTTCAATCTCTTTAATGAATGTCATTGGAATTTTGATGGGAATTGCATTAAACATGTAGATTACTTTTGGGAGTATGGACATTTTTACTATGTTGATTCTACCAATCCATGACCATGGGAGATCTCTTCACTTTCTATAGTCTTCCTCAATCTCTTTCTTCAGAAGTTTATAGTTTTCCTTGTAGAGGTCATTCACATTTTTGTTAGGGTTACACCTGGGTATTTGATTTTTTTGAGGCTATTGTAAATGGAATTGTTTTCATACAAACTTTTTCAGTTTGCTCATTGTTAGTATATAGAAATGCTAATGATTTTTCTATGTTGACATTATGTCCTGCTACCTTGTTGTTGCTATTGATGATGTCTAGAAGCTTCTGAGTAGAGTTGTTTGGGTCTTTAAGGTATAGGATCATGTCATCTGCAAATAGGGATATTTTGACAGTGTCTTTACCTATTTGTATTCCTTTTATTCCTTCTTCTTGCCTAATTGCTCTGGCTAGGAATTCCAGCACTGTGTTGAATAGGAGTGGAGATAGTGGGCATCCTTGTCTGATTCCTGATTTTAGAGGGAATGGTTTTAGTTTTTCTCCATTAAGTGTAATGCTGGCTGTAGGTTTGTCATATATAGCTTTTATAATGTTGAGGTACTTTCCTTCTATTCCTAGTTTTCTTAGAGCTTTTATCATGAAATGGTGCTGGATCTTATCAAAAGCTTTTTCTGCATCTATTGAGATGATCAAGTGGTTTTTGTCTTTGCTTCTGTTAATGTGGTTTATTACATTTATTGATTTTTGTATGTTGAACCCCCCCTGCATTCCTGGGATGAAGCCTACTTGGTCATGGTGAATGATCTTTTTGATGTGTTGTTCAATTCAGTTTGCCATTATTTTGTTGAGGTTTTTTGCATCAGTGGTCATTAAGGAGATTGGTCTATAGTTCTCCTTTTTGTAGGTGTCTTTACCTGGTTTTGGGATAAGTGTAATATTGGCTTCATAAAATGTGTTAGGCAGTTTTTCTTCTCTTTCTGTTTCATGGAACAGTTTAAGGAGGTTTGGTACGAGTTCTTCTTTAAAGGTATGATGGAATTCAACAGAGAATCCATCAGGTCCTGGACTTTTCTTTTAGTGAGACTCTTTATTGCTGCTTCAATTTCATTTTGTGTTGTAGATCTATTCAGGTGATTAATTTCCTCTTGGTTCAGTTTTGGATGATCATATGTATCTAGAAATCTGTCCATTTCTTTAAGATTTTTCAAATTTATTTGAATGTATGTTCTCAAAGTAGTCTCTGATGATTTCCTGGACTTCCATGGTGTTTGTTGTTATCTCCCCTTTTGCATTCCTGATTCTACTAATTTGGGTTTTTCCTCTCCTCATTTTAGTCAGGTTTGCCAGGGTTCTATTCATCTTGTTTATTTTTTCAAAGAACCAACTTTTTGTTTCATTCATTCTTTGTATGGTTTTTTTGGTTTCTATTTCATTGATTTCAGCTCTTATTTTTATTATTTTGCTCCTACTTGTTTTGGGATTTGCTTTTTCTTGTTTTTCTAAGAGTTTCAGGTGTATCATTAGGTCATTGATTTGGGATCTTTCAGTCTTTTTAATATATGCACCCATGGCTATAAACTTTCCTCTTAGAACTGACTTAGCTGTTTCCCATAGGTTCTGGTAGGTTGTGTTTTCATTTTCATTGACTTCCAGGAACTTTTTAATTTCCTCTTTTATAATCCATTGTTCATTAAGTAGTGAGTTATTTAGTTTCCAGCTGTTTGCAAGTTTTTTGTCTTTACTTTTGTTGTTGAGTTCTACTTTTACTGCATTGTGATCAGATAGTAGGGACTGTAGGAGTTTTATTTTCTTATATTTTCTGAGGCTTGCTTTGTGCCATAGGATATGATCTGTTTTGGAGAAGATTCCATGGGCTGCTGAGAAGAATGTATATTGTGTAGAATTTTGATGAAATGTTCTGTAAACAACAAGTAGGTCCATTTGATCTATTGTATATTTTAGATCTTGGATTTCTTTATTGCTTTTTTTGTTTGAATGACCTATCTATTGATGATAATGTGGTGTTAAAGTCTCCCACATCCACTGTGTTGGAGTTAATATCTGCTTTTAGGTCTTTAAGGGTATGTTTGATGAAATTGTGTGCATTGTAATTGTGTTCATACAGGATAATGATTATTATTTCCTTTTGGTCTATTTCTCCTTTTATTAGTATGGAATGTCCTTCTTTATCTCATTTGATCAATGTAGGTTTGAAGTCTACTTTGTCAGAGATAAGTATTTCTACTTCTGCCTGTTTTCAGGGGCCATTGGCTTGATAAATCTTCTTCCAGCCTTTCATCCTAAGCCTATGCTTATTTCTGCCAGTGAGATGGGTCTCCAGTAAGCAACAAATTGTTGGATCTTCCTTTTAAATCCATTTCATCAAGAAGTGCCTTTTGATGGGTGAATTACATCTGTTAATATAAAGTGTTAGTACTGATAGGTATGTGGTGATTCCTGTCATTTAGTTGTCTTAGTTGTTTGAAGGTTTGATTGTGTGTACCTAAGGTGGGGGTTCTCTCTACTTTCTTGCTTTTTCTTTCCCTGTAGTTTGGTGCTGCCTGTCCCGTCATGGTTATGTTGGGTTTCACTTTCTGTGTGCAGAATCCCTTGAAGAATCTTTTGTAGTGGTGGCTTTGTGGTCACATATTGTTTTAGTTTCTGCTTATCATTGAAGACTTTTATTGTTCCGTCTATTTTGAATGATAGTTTTGCTGGGTAGAGTATCCTGGGGTTGAAGTTATTTTCATTCAGTGCCCTGGAGATATCACCCCATGCTCTTCTTTCTTTTAATGTTTCTGTTGAGAAGTCTGCTGTGATTTTGATGGGTTTGCCTTTGTATTTTATAGGTTTTTTCTTTCTTATAGCCTTCAATATTCTTTCCCTAGTTTCTGAACTTGTTGCTTTAATGATAATATGTTGTGGGGTAGTTCTATTTTGATCTGGTCTGTTTGGTGTCCTGGAGGCCTCTTGCATCTGTATGGGAATATCTTTCTCTAGATTTGGGAAATTTTCCGTTATTATTTTGTTGAATATATTACGCATTCCCTTCCCTTGTACCTCTTCTCCTTCTTCAATGCCCATGATTCTCAAGTTTGGTCTTTTGTGGAGTTGGTGAGTTCTTGCATTTTCTTTTCACAGGTCTTGAGTTGTTTAATTAAAAGTTCTTTGGTTTTTCCTTTAATTACCATTTCATTTTCAAGTTCTGAGATTCTGTCTTCTGTTTGTTCTATTCTGCTGGATTGGCCTTCCTTTTTGTTTTGCAGTTCTGTTTCAGTTTTTTTTTGTGATGTTTTCCATATCGTGTGTGGTTTCCTCTTTAATGTTGTCTTTTTGTCCTGAGTTCATTTATCTGTTTATTAATCATGTTCTCTGTTTCACTTTGGTATTTATACATAGTATCTAGCATCATCTCTATAAAATTCTCATTGAGTACCTGTAGTATGTCTTCTTTTAAATTATTCTTGTGGGCTTCATTGTGTTCTTTGGCATAATTTATCTTAATTTTGTTGGAGTCTGGATCTGATATCTGTTTTCTTCATTCCCCTCTAGCTCCTGTACTAATTTTTTTGTGGTGGGGAAACTGGTTTCCCTTTTTTTTCTGTCTTCCCATCATTGTCCTTGGTGTTGTTATTGTCCCTTTACTGTGTGAAATTAAGTATTTTCTAGCTGGTAATAATAACAATGGTAATATTTAGAATGGAAGGGTGAGAGGACATGGAAAGTAAGAAGTTAAAGACAAGTGAAAAACAAACAGACAAGTAGGAAAAAACAAAACAAGGAATCAAACAAGAAAGTTTCAAAGATATAAACAGGGAGCTTTAGTGTACTAATCAACAGTAAGTTGAACAGGCCTTAGAGAGACAGAGAGAGGATTGCAAAGAAAAAGAATAAAGATAAGAATAAAAATTAAAAATAAGTAAATGAAAGTAATATATATATATATAAATAAAAAAAACCAAAATGTAAAATAGAAAATAAAAACTAAAAAAAACCCTCTAAATTCAAATGCAATGAAGTTTCAGTCTTAATAATTTTGGTTTCCATCTCAGTCTCTAGTCCTGGAGACGGTGCCTCAGATGTTGCTCTGTAGTTGTGTCATCAAAGGGGACACATAAGTAGAACAAAACTGCACACAAAAAAAAAACAAAAATAACCCCACAAAGTGTCCCAAGTTCAAATGCAATACAGTTTCAGTAAGTTTTTCAGCATGCAGGTGTAGTTTGGTTGTTTTCTCATCAAAGGTAGGGAGAGAGAAAAAAAAAAGTCTGGAGATAGTTCTGTGAATGGTATCTGCAGCTGTGGCTTGCCTGCCCACTACTGTCAGTCTGCTGTTGCTGGAGCCGTTATTTATGCAGATCTCAGGGGTGAGCTTAGCTCTCACCTGGCCCTGCAGGCTTTGTCTACTCAGAGTTCTCCTGTGCACGAGCCTCTGCTACAAGCTTTCCCCTTTCCAAGCACATTGGGGGAGGTGACACTTCACCCGCTTTCTCAGGTTTGCGTGTTTGTTTACAGCTCATGTGGGAAGTGGGTCTTCCATCCTCTCCTATGGAGTTTTCCTCCTTCAGACACTCTCACAAGCTTTCCCTCTCCTGGTTGCAGGGTGTGCAACACCACTCCTGCCAGAGCCTCTCCAGCCTGCCTGACTTATTTATTTACAGTTCCAGGAAGGATTCCCTTCCCCCAATCTTCTGCGATCACTTCACCCCACCCTCTTTCCCGCATGACTTTATTGTTCTTCTTGCTTATTACTCAGTTTCTCTTTTTTCCCTGGGTGGGGGTCAGTCTGTCCAGGTGGCTATGCTGCTCTGGCCCGTGGGTTGTCTGTGCGAGTACCGGTACCACTAACCTCACCTTGTCTGTGTCTTCCCAAGCTGTCTGGGTGCAGGTGACTGTTGGCCCAGGGGCCCTCCTGGTTTCTCTGTTTAAGGTGAAGTGGAGATGCTCTGCATCGGCTGGAGGTGTGTAGGGGTCAAAATTTTGCCTTTTCTCAGTGGTTTTTCCCGCAAGGTGTGTCTTCAGTGTCTCTCCAAGATTTCACTATAGGCAGCATGCTTTCTGCTTCCTCCCTGTAGCTGCCGTCTTGGAATCTTCTTGTGCCTTACTTAGAATGCTGAGTTCTCAGACTTTTCAAGGTTATCCATGAGGAGGATTCTTTCATAACGTGTTGAGTTTAGTGCAAATACTTAGTTTCTCAGTTACCTGAATATTTTACTGACCTGAATTTATTTTACAATTATGTTTAGCATTTCATGATAGTGAGATGTTTGATGCTTCTCTAAATTTCAGATGAACTAGAAAAAAACAAAATCAACTAATTTGAATGATAAAAAATAGAACACACATTTTATGCATGTATTGCTTAGGTCCAATGTGAACAAAAATCCCAGTTCTAGATGTTAATTGTGACAGATGATCATTAGACTCTTCTAAAAATAACATGTAGATTATTATGGACTTCAATACTATAAGTCAGTATTATGGCAGAATTGTAACAAACAGCTTCATGAAGATATTGGAGTTTAAGTTTTTTCCTTATTAAAAGACAATTCTGGGCTTCAAAGAAAAAAATGAACATGAAGATATTTCTTCCATTTTTACTTGTGTAGTACAAATCTACATGGAATTAGTATATTACTGAAAGAAGCAGTAGATGCTATTAAGAAAATAGATATTATTTTTAAATTTTGCAAGGAATTTTTGAGGTTATGTCCTGTCATCATTGACAGTTGATTTTTTGTTGTTTATTTCAGCATTTACTCTTACTAAACTGTTTCCCAGGTAATATCATATCAGACCATTATTGTGGTTTACAGACCACAAACAAGACACATTCATAGTAGTATTTTATCACAGAGAGGTCCTTCACAATATATGTTGATAATACATATTCTTTTTCCACCTCTACCTGGAATCCATATTGCAGAAAAACATTTTTATATCTTCAAAGCTCAATTCTATGGAAAGATCATTTGTCAGATTTTTTTAATGATATAGAAGAGGACCAAGATTTCTTCAAATTTCACCTGTCTGAGTATTTTCCTTATTGTTTCAACATAATCAATTACATTGTGAGCTGTGTCTATGTAGAAACAGGTTGCAATACAACCCCAGGTATTGCATTCTGAGTAAATTTCCTGAAAATCTCCTGCTATAATAGAGAAGTTAGAACCAGGAGGGAGATTATGGAGATCAACATCAGGGAAAAAGATGGGTTGAATCTGATCACCTGATCTCCTGTTATTGCTAAACTGATGGATCCAAAGATAAAGCTTATATTAATCAATTTCAAAACATCTGTTGAGAACAAAGTTGGAAGAAAAGAGCATAAAATCTCCATTCACTTCCTTGAAAAGCATAACCTAGCACTGCTACTTCCCAGGCCAATCTTCCTAGTCCGACACCAGGTACCAGAATATTTACTTTAGGAGAATCCCATCTCTCCTTTGAATTAAAAAAAAATTCTTTAATAATTGGCTGGTAGAAGGCATCTCTCTCTGCTTTCCCATTTTCACTCCAGTCTCTCACAAATTGTTTCAGTATAGATTTTAACTTATCCATGTCAAATGTACAAGCTGGCTTAAGTTTTGCATTCCAATCTTCTCCATATTCTTTATTTTCAAACATATGTGTGCAATCATTCATAATGGTCACTAGTATTTCTTGTTTATGATCAGTGTATTTCTGGATCTTGTACAAGTGAAGAGGAAATTGAGGAAGTAGTTTCTGTTGATTTTGTAGAAGTGATTGAAATTGTCTTCCCGTTTGGTTCACTCTCCCATGCATACTGGTGCCACATTAGTGGAAGGCTTTAATGATCTTCCAGAAGTAGTCCTCCTCTTCCTCCCCCTCTTCCTCTCGCTTCCCCGTCCTCCTTCCCCTCCTCCTCCATGATGCACATGTTGCTGCCTAAACCACCTTGACCAAGTCCAAAGCCCTGCAGAGTTCTGCCCTTCCATTTCCTTGTTCCCACCAAGGCCGCCGGGGACTTCCCCTCAGCCTTTGGGACCCTTCCGCATCCTGCGGGTTTTCTGGATGCCCATCTGTGTTTCTAAAAATTTTGAGCTGAAAACGTAAAATATTTTTACCATAAGATGATAACCGGTGAGACAATGAATTCATTAGTTTTTTAAAAATATTTAAATATTGCACTCTTTGAAATACATCTGATCATCACATTGCATGCAACACTTATGTACACCTTTGTTTCTCAATTTGGACAAATAAATAAAACAAAAATAATTGAATTTTAAAAATAAAAATGCTCAAGAAAATTAAAAAGAATGGGCTTCTTTTCTTCTATAAAATTTTGATTCAAAATTATTAATAAAAATATCCAAAGATTGTTCATAAGAGTTGCTAGAATTGGATCCTTATTGAAGTTACTCTTTTCCTTTGTGGACACTTATGACTTTTAAGTCAAGCCAATTAAACTGAGGGAACATAATGTCTTTGAGGGAAATAAATGTATCTCCCCTTGCCATTAATATTATAAGTATAAAATTGACTTAATAATTTCACTACAGTGTCTTCTTTGTACCCCGTGGTACCTAAATTATTTGGAGAGTAGGAAGAAAATAGACCAATTTGTTTAATGAGGAGCTCTGAGAATTCAGAGATGCTGTAGAATCCTTAATAATGCACTTCTCCTATACATCTCTTATCTCAGACTTCATGAAACCCATAAGGGCTTGTTCAGGAACAGAATAGAGAAGTCAACATTTCCGTGACAACCATTGAAGAAACTTGGTCTGTCCCAGTGAGGGAAGTTAGAATAAGAAGGAATAGAGGAGAAAATGTGCATGTGGGATTCACCTCAAGAATGATGATAATAAGATTATCCTATATATCTTTTAGTCTATGAAAATGGAGTTCTGTATGTTCAAGCGCATTTTTTGGTCCATTGAGACTTGTCTTTTCCAGCTATTTTGTTTTCTTTCACTCCTTGGAATCTGGAGTATATTTAGGAATTATTTTCTGAAGAAGTTCCACTTTGTCTTCCCTCTCTCTCTGATAAAATGTAGACTAAGTTTCAGAACCCCTGTATATGATTATCTACTTGGCACTACTCATCGAAGATCTATTATTCATGAGGTACAGTATATTTTCCAGATTCTATTGGGTTATTTTATATTCCCTATTTTACAGGCATTTAGATTTGTTGATAGCTCTCATTTATTGCACCTTGTTGTACTTATCATAATGTCTTAAGATCCAAAATATATATGCTACTAATGTAATTATTTATTCTTCTATTGCCAATACCTTAACAGGTTTAAGGCAAACAAATGATTGAAGTCAGAGGAGGCTGTATTGGCAGGTTGATGAATTTCACACAATAAATGCTGGGTTTTAATGTAGTATGTCCTATTGGATGTGGTCTTAAAACAACCATTCTTTTTGGATTAAAATTTTCCCTTGGTTTCTTCATTTACTGACATCATCAGCCCTGGGAACCAACCACTGTAATGGCTATCAATTTTTTCTCAAACACATTTTTTATATTGAGTTTTTTTATCGTGATTTCACTCCATTGAGTTAGGTTTGTGGTTAATTAATGTTAAAAACTTTTATCTTAATCTCTCTTCTCTTTTTTGTGGTACTGGTGTTTGAATGCAGGTTTTCCTGCTTGCTAGCCAGATGCTCTACTCTTTGGCCTTACACCCTTAAAAGGTCTTCTATTTCTATAATTGGCATTAGTTACTCAACAGATATTATTCTTTAAAATGAGATGTGAATGCATTTTATTTAATTAAAGTGTTCATTTCTTTTAGAAAATATGCATTTTATTAGTGTGTATTAATTGTATAAAGGGTTACACCATGGCTGTCCACACATGCATATATTGTACATTGCTCAGATGGATGCCCTCTGTAGTTCTCTCTTGTTTCCCTCCTGTGTCCCCCAAATTTTATAACAGTTTTCAGTAAGATGCCTTGTGCCACCTTCATACATAGACACAATGTATGTTGGTGTTTTGACTGTTCATTTCTGTGTCTATTCTCAGTCATATGATAAGTTGAAATATTTCTCTTGTAGACATTTTAGTCTTGGTATTTATTGTATTTCCACCATTTGTAGTTTTTTCAGTACTGACAATGTGATTGGCTCCACGTAACTTTCTGAAAAGACAAATGATACAAAACTGTCACAACTTCAGACCAGCAAGCAAATATGAATTTATCCAATGTTTAAGTGACAAAAAGTCAGATTATGAGAACGTCTATTTATTTTTTATTTACACACTTAATCCCTATTACTCCTCTTCCTCTGCTATCCCTCACATCAGCAGCTCAAGTTTCTGCTTATACCAACTTAGCATCCAATAGGTTTGCCATCCATTCTGTTTTCTTCATTAGAATGTTTCTTCTTTCTTTACTGATTAACGATTTTCCATCCTTCCATTCTCAATTCAAACATTTCTGTTTCAGAGTAGACTCTTCTACTCATGTTCATAGACTAAGTAGTTCTTAGTAATTCCTGTTTTGTATCCTGAATTATTGTCTGTTCCATAGGCAATCATTGTACTGACAAGTATTCAACTTACCTCTCCTCCTTTTAATAGGATCTATACATTAAACTTGCTTATTTTAAAACAATACAATTTCACTAATGGACACAGACACATGAGCACATATAGGAACACTTGCCTAGGTGAGTTTATTGGTTGTGTGTTTTTTCCTTCCTTTTATTCATATAGTCCACATGCTTTTTCTTCTTCTAGGAAGAAGATGTTCTGTAAAAAAGGGGACAATAAGGATATTCATTAAGGAAAACTGCTCTGTAGCAGTCAAAAGCTGTAACCAAATTATTGTATTTATAATGAACAGAATTACAACCATGGTGGACATTCTAGTTTAAAATTAATATTGCTGAATGACATCCATGCAAGACACATTTATTGAGATGTTAAGAACAGAAATACATGATTTTGAAAAGCCCATTATATGTCACAGAAACTACAGTAGAAACATTGTACTGTGTGACCATGTTTTGCTCTTCATTAAGTTTCAGACTTACTATCCCTACTATAGAGGTGAGGTAAATCCTCAGCAGCTCAGAGGATTTAAATAACTTTCTCAGGATCACAAGGATGGTATTATTAAAATTACAGCTCTATAATGTCTGTGGACAGAGTTATACATCCAAATAGCAAAAAGAAGAAGATTCTAAATAATATTAAGAATAATAATGGCTGGGTTTAGTGGTTTAAGGCTGAAATCCTACGCAATCAAGAGGTAGAGATCAGGATGATAGAAGTTCAAAGCCAGCTTGTGTATAAAGATTGTGAGACTCCATCTCAAGTGATGACAAAACTGGGCAAGGTGTAATGCACCTATCATGGCAGCTATGTGGGAAGCACAACTATGCAGATCACAGTCCAGGCAAGCTTGTATTGAAGTGAGAATCTGTTTAAAAAATAGCTAAAGCAAAAAGGAAGGAGGCATGGCTAAAGTTGTAGAGTACCAGGCCAGCAGGTGTGAGACACTGAGTTCAAACACCAGTACAGCCCCCAAAATTTAAAAACAGCTATTACTAAAACACCTACACATTGCAAAGGCATTTTTAAACTCAAAAATGGGGTTAGCAATCACAGTATTGTTTGGAAGAAAAAATAAGGTACTGCAAGGCAAATATCACATCACAGTAATATGCCACATCACAGAATATATTTTGCTTCTATAAAGTATATAATAATTATCAGAGAGCTCTAGGATAAAGAAACATGAACAATACCAAAGAAAAGAGGTGAATGCCTTCAAACCTTTTGTATGAGTCGTCAAAGAAAAACTTAGGTTCCATTCCTCTACCTACAAAATATTATAACTAGTGAGTAGATTAGAAAAGAGAGATTTCTGGTTATTCAATAAATATGAATGATTCCTCAGTTGGAGGCAAATAGGCTGCCACTTGGCTGAGAAAAGTCATTGTCAATCACCTATACAGAATGAAAAACTTCCATTTGACTGGAGTCCTGGATAAAGTGGTGAAGTACCTGCCTAGAAAGTCTGAAATCTTGAGTTCAAACATAAGTGTCAATCAAAAAAATGTACTAAAACTTTGATTCAAGGACAAAACTAATTGAGGTTTCAATTATCTATTCATTAAACATTGTGTTTCTTCCCCAGAAGACACATCAGATACATGGATGCAGAGAATCATAAGGTGTACCACAATTCCTACTCCTTGAACTTTCAGATGATCTTGAACTGCAGCCTCTTCTCTTTGGAATATCCCTGTCCATGTACCTCATTACTGTGCTTGGGAATCTGCTCATCATTCTGGCTACCTTCTCCACACACCTATGTACTTCTTTCTCTGCAACCTGTCCTTTGTTGACATTTGCTTAACATCTACCACAGACACCAAAATTCATCACGGAGCAAAGACATCTGCCATATAAGTACCTTATTCAGGTATATTTTAAAATATTTCTCTTGGAATGTATAATTTTCTTCTAAAAGTGATGGCCTATGATCGCTTTGTAGCTATCTGCCACCCCTGAACTACACTGTCATTATGAATCCCCAGCTCTGTGGCCTCCTGGTCCTAATTTCTTGGATAATCATGTTCTCAGTCTCCTTGATTCATCTGCTACTGATGAAACAACTGACCTTTTTTATAGGCACTGAAATCCCACATTTGTTCTGTGAGCTTTCTGAGTTTCTCAGAGTGGCAGGCTCTGAAACACTCATCAATAATATTTTTCTGTATGTAATTACTGCCCTGCCGGGTATATATCCTGTCACTGGGATAGTCTTCTCTTACTTTCACATAATATCTTCTTTGTTGAGGATGTCTTCCACTGTGAGCAAGCATAAAGCATTTTCCACCTGTGGGTCTCACCTCTGTGTGGTCTCCTTGTTCTATGGAACAGGATTTGTGGTTCACTTCAGCTCGGCTGAATGAAGAATGGGCTGTGACCCATTCTTCCCAGAGAAACACAATCACATCCATAATGTATACTGTGGTCACCTCCATGCTGAACCCCTTCATCTATAGCCTAAGGAACAAGGATGTGAAGGGAGCCCTGGAGAGATTCCTGGGAAGAGTTGCTTCTTGTCCTTGATGGATTAATGATCTGAGAATAAGGGTAATGTGAATTTCAGTAACTAGGTATTTTTCCTTTTCTAAGTGATCTGATTAATTTATTTACTATTGTTTTGCTTTTTTACATTTTGTATTGATTTCTCTATAATAGCTCAACAATAATTCCTTTCAAATTTTTCCTCCCTATATAATGTATGTACAATTCAAAGTGTGGTAAATTTTAAGACATTTCTTGGATTAATAACTTGATTTAAAAAAACCCTTATATAAATAGCTGCCATGGTTTCCTCATCAAATATTGATTAATGTTAGTATTATTTGGCTTAATGTGGTTATATTCTTATTTTCTCTGGAGGAATTGGGAATAAAATTTCCATGACGACATGGTTTCTACATCATCATAACTCTTCTTGCTGGTTTATATGTTTGTATTTCCTTGTTCTGAAACATTGCTCTGATATATTTTGTTACATTCACATAATTTCTGCGAGGAATATAATTAGGTTAGGATGAACTGTACCTGGAACCTGGCATTGAGCAGAATCTTCCCTTTCTTATCCTACATATTCTGACAGTGGTGAGATATTGAACATGAACGTTAAAAGTACTTTTCTTCATATGATTTTTAATAATACAGAATATAGTGCATAGGATCATTTGAAATGTTGCTTCATTCTTTGTGGTACCTGATTTTTCTTTTTGTTTTCTCTTTCCTTTGTTTCCTCTTACCTTTATTCCTTCTATCCTTCTTTTCCTCCTTTTTATTGACTTTTTATTGATAATGTAAAGTTTTCTTTTCCACGGTGAATAACATTTCTTTTTAAGTGTATATATAAGAAATTGTTTATCCACTTAGCTGTTGGTGGAAACTTGGATAATTTCCATCTTTTAGCTATAATAAACAGTACATTTGTTTGTATATATTTGTGCACTACATTAGTGATGTTTTGGTAAATGGTATGGTGGCTCTACAACATTACATTGTCTAGTGATATGGTAGTAACATTAATTTATGTAATACATCCTATAGGGATACACAATGACAAAATTGTTTAACAATGTACTTCACAGAATACATTTAAAAAATGTATATAGAATAGCCTCATTCATAAAAAATGAATATCTAGGTCATTATCAATTATTTGGGTAAAAATATGGGAGTGGAGCAGGTAGGGCATATGGCAATTTAGTGTTTATCCTTTTAAGGTGGTACCTAAGTGTTTTTCATTAACCTGGCAATTTTTATGTAAATATAGTGTAGGAAGGTTCAGGTGTCTTCCCAGCCAATACGCCACTTTTCTTTACCTACCAATCTGGTGATAAACACTTGTAATGATTGAACACTTTTACTATTGTTATTAATAGTGCCATAATATTGGGATGTACATATAAGGTACCTTTCCATACTTACTTTGTATCCTTTGACTAAACTTGCAATAATGTAATTGTTGATTTTACAGTGGTCCAGAATATTTGAATGTTGAACTCATGTCTAATGTATGGTTTCCAAATACAGCCTTCCATTATACAGGTTCTCTTTTCTTTGAACCTTCTTTTGCTGTTTAGTTGGAATGAATTTGATTTTTTGATTTGGCCTGCACTGTCTGTACTTTTTGGAATATATTGTACTTTTTAGAATATATGTCTATACTTTTTGGAATGTATTATACATTTTGGAATATATGGCAATCTTTTGGGGACCAATGTCTCAGAGCTTTCTGTCATATTTCTTCCACGTAGTCTTATAATATTTGGTATAACATTAATGTTTTTAATTCATTTTAGTGAATTTTTTCAACACGATGTGCGATGAGAGTACAGTTTAAAGCTGCAAGTGAGTATACCATTTGCAGAGTGCCTTTTACTGAATGTACTGTCTTTTCCCAACTATTTGACCTTGAAATCTTTATCAAAAATTAATTGACCATGAATTTTTTGATAAATTTGTGATATATTCATGGACTCTATATCATTTTCCTTTGTTTTCTTAATTAGTTTATTCATACATTATTTTCCATTCCTTAGTAATATAATTTCATGCATAAAGGTTTTCAATTTTATTGTAGTACAAAGTATTTGTTTTCCTTCTTTTCTCATGTGTTTTGTGCCATTTACAGAAGCCAGTAATAAAGAAGCTAGTCTTCAGTTTTCTACTAAAAATTCTCTGATTTTAGCTTTTATATTTAAACTATTGATACTTATGTGTTAATTTTTATGTGTTATCTGTTCAGTGTCCAAAGTATTTCTTTTGTGTAGATTGTGTTCTTGGAAAGTTCAGTCAATGTCTCTGTGAGTTGCATTCCTAACATCTACATGGCAGTGAAATGTGTTTTTGAGAGTTCTATCTGGGTAAATGATATTATGAGGCTACAGAATTCCAGTGTGGCACTTTGCTAACAGAAGTGTTCTCAGGCTGAGTGTCCCCTAATCCTGCTCTGGTCACAGTTGTATCAGGCATAAGGATGACACCAGAAATTTCCTCAGAACCGATGGACAAGCTTAATTTAAAGACATTGCCAGTCCAATCTTGTGTATGAAAACTGCAATAAGCACCAACTTCTTCAAATGTGGAGACATTTAAGAATGACAATGATGACCAATAACAATCAGGGAAATATAACATCATCAAAGAGACAGAATATTGTGGCTTTTCTGACCCTAGAAATATGAAAGTGTATAAAAAACCTGAGAAATAAGGCAAAATAACTGTTTTAAGGAAATTCAGTTAAACAAAATGAAATACAAAGAATCTACTCAATGAAATGAGAAAAATACCAGTGATAAAAAATGTAACAGAGATTCAATTCATATATGCATATAAATACATATATGCACACACATATATATATATATATGCAAATATCCCAGAAAGATATATTCCTGGCAATAAAAGCTACAATGATCAAAGGAGAACTTCAATTAAAGACATGAATAGCAGATTTGTGAAAGACAATGATGAATCCTGTGATATTGATGATAGATTCACAGAAAGTACATAGTCAGAAGAAGAAAAAATAAAAAGTATTAAGGAAAGATTAAATATTTATGAGGCAGTGTCATATTGATACTTGAAATATTCAAGCCATTGGTGGTCAAGATTGAGAAGGTAATGATAATAAGACACAAACTGCATTTAAAGAAAAAAATTTGGAAACTTATCCAAGCCTAGAGAAAGAAATACCCATGTAAAGGTGGATTGAAGGTGTCCAGTTAGATATAATCTGCATAAGGTTAATCCACAGCATATCATTAAAAATCAGACAAGGAAAGGATCCAGAAATCAACAAATAAGGAAATAATATTTAGAGGTAGTTAATATCCAACACTGTGTATACCCACAGAAAGTAAGATGTTATATTCAATGTATTGAAACAAAAGTACTACCAATAACAAATGTTTTACCATGAATCTCTGTTTTTCATAATTGAAGGAGTTATAAAAACTTTCACAGACAACCAAGAATTAGGAGTTAATCACCTCTAGAACTGTGCTTCAGAAAATGCTAAATGGACTCTTTTAAGTTGTGAAAAACATTGATAATGAGTGACAATGAGATATCTGAAAGGATATAAAAATGAGGTAACAAGTACTCAAACTGAGAACAACCTGTAATGTCATTGTGATACATGCGCACATCTTAAATATCAAGGTTTAAAGAAACAAACTTAAAACAATAGTCATTGCAATAATTTGTAAAGGAATAAGGAATACAAAACATGTAAATATTGACATCAAAATTCCAAATGTGCAGTGGATATTCAAAATATAATCAGTGTTAAGTTGTAAACAGCTTCAAGTGACTTCTTATTAGATGAGTATTTGTAAGCCTCAGATGACTATAAAGTGAAACCCCATAGAAAATACACAAAAGTTAAAAGTAAGGGAATAACACAAACCTCTGATCTAAAAACAAGAAAAAATCACAAGAGAGGAATATTGAGGACATCCACCTAGTGTCTGGATGGAAGGCAGCCACCAGCGACAGTAATTGAGAGGAAGAGGGTTGCATGGACCAACTGAAAATTTTTGGCAGTCTCAGTACACTTTGGAGACCCTGCAGTCAGTGGGAGGGTATATAGTCCATAGGATAAAAGTTTATTGGGGCAAGAAGTAGTTCCAGGTATGCAATGAAGAAAAGCTTCTAAACAGAATGGAGCCCTAAAGCTAACAACTGATTTTTGACCTTTCCAGCACTCATCCCACAAACAGCACCTGCCTGATCAGTATTATAGTCAGAATGGTTTATTTTCTCCAATCTGAGTAATACTGGGTAAATTTTTGGTTATAATTCTGGAAAATTGTTTTCAAATATTTTGCTAGAGGGAAGGCTGAAAAAAAGTACTTCAAATCTCAAAAATATAAAAGACTCTAAAAACTCCACCATAATGTCTTAGTTCTGATAAAACCTTGAGCAATGAATCAATCTGTCATCATGCAAAAAATTACTAGCTCTGTTATATACCAACTATGAATATACAGGAAAATAATCCATTCACAATAGCCAAATATATTTAGTAATATACCTACCTAAGGAGGTGGAAGACATGTACAAGAAAATCTATGAAACATTGAGGGAAAGAAATTGAAGAAAAAAATAGAAGATGTAAAGACCTTCCATGTTCATAGAAAGACAGAATTAATAGTGTAAATATGACTGTATTACTGAAAGTGATGTACAATTTCAAAATGATCCCCACTAAGATTCCAATGACATGCTTCACAGAAAGAGAAAATTCAATCATAAAACACATATGGAGGTAAAAATCATCTGAATTAGTTAAAATATCCTGCAGAAAAAGGTTATTCTGGAAGTATAATATCTGACTTTGAATTATACTACAGAGGCATAGTAACAAAATGAAGCATGATATTCAAACAAAAACAGATGTATAGATCAATGGAATGGAACAGATGGTCCAAAATATGTACATATATCTATAGCTAACTGATTGTTTCTAAAAGTATCAAATCATACAGTGGAAAAAGGACAACCTCTTTTGTAAGTGGTGTTGGGAAACCTAGATATCTACCTATGGAGGACTGTAATAGATATCTATCATTAATTTTTGTTTCATTTTTTATTATCATATTTTTGTTGTACTGAGGGTACATCATGATATTTACAAAAGTTTTTAGAGTACATCATACTTGAATTTACCCTCTCCATCATTCTTGCAAAAATAATTCTAAATGGATCACAAACTTTAATGTCAGACCTAAATAAACTACAGGAAAACATCTCAAAATCCCTGGAAGATAAACGCACAGGAAATGGCTCTCTGAACAGGACTTCAATAGTTCAGTAAGAGAAAAAATATGACAAGTGGGATTGAATCATATTAGGCAAATAAGCCAAGCCCCAAAAGTCAAATATGACATGCTTTCTCTCATATGTACAATCTAGGCCTAAAAATAACATATAAATGAGTAAAAATGTATGCATGTAAAAGGGAATATTTGTTTGTGAGTGGGTGGACTAGTGGGAGGCATAGCTGGGACAAGAGAGAATGAAGGTGGGTGAATATGATTGAAGACATACGGTGATATGATTTCAGACATTGTGTATATGACTGAAAGTATCATACTGAAACTGATTTTTTACTACAATAAAAATGAAAATATGAGCAGGGCACTGGTGGCTCATGCCTGTAATCCTATCTTCTAGGGAGGCTGAGATTCGAAGAATTGTGAGTTGAGGCCAGCGTAGGCAAGTACTTTGAGATATCCCATCTCCAAACCAGCCAGAGAAAACTTAACTGTTAGGTGTGGCTCCACTTGTAGAGCATCTGTTTTACAATAACAAAGATCTGAGTTCTAATCCCAGTCTGACAAAAGAAACAAAAACCGAAGAATTAAAATTCATCTACTTCCAAAGTTTTCAGTATTATTTACAATAGTCACCATATGGAGTCAAACTAAGTGTCTATCGAGAAACAGGTGAACATTGAGGATGTATGCAATAAGATAGTACTTAGTCATAAAAAGACAGAAATACAACCTATTAAATTTACACGGATGTATTGGGAGACTATTATGTTATTTGAAGTAAGACAGACACAGTTAGATAAACACAAATAATATTATTAATGTTATATTGAAAAATTGATCTCAAAGAAATAGGAAAACAATGGTTGCTAGAGGCTGGAGAAGTGAAGAGGTATATTTTGGGGGAGGGAAATATGGTCAAAGGGTTGAAAATTCCATTTACATAGGAGGAATAAGCTCAAAAGATTACTGTTTTTACAACATGGCACTTATGGTTGGTGATGATATATTTTGTTCCTGAAAATTTTTTGACCAATGTGAAGTGTAATCCCCAGAAAAAGAAACTAATATAGCAATATATGTGTTGATTTTTTAATAGTTAACCATTATCCAATGTACTAGGCATCTTGTTTTCCACAATACATATGTTTAATTGTATTTGTCAAATAAATAAATTTATGAACTAAAAATGTTAAGGAAAATTTTGTTAAATGAAAGTTTATTTCTCTTGATAACATTGTAAATCTAACATGATTTCTAGGATCTCCTAATGTTGTTCAAAAGTGGCATACCACAGAATAGTTTTTCTTTTTATTTATTCCTTTTAGAAATTTAACTATCCATAGAGAACATGTAATAATTTTCAAATTAAACCAAAGGAAAAAAAAGAATGCCTCATTAGCCAATCTCTCCATAGAATAAAGTTGACTAAAAAAATTTCTACTCTGTTATCTTCTGTGTGTCCCAAGGGAGATGAACTGCTTGCAGAATGTGATAAACAAAAAACAAATTTACTTAATGAGGAGATCTGAGAATTTAAACATGGAAACTTTAATCCGTGCTGCCATTTTCCTTCCACCTGTAATTGATTGGTTTCAACCTTCGTGAAATCCCAAGGTGGCTTCCTGAAGACACTCCTTGGTGAAGATAGTTTCAGGACAAGGATTGAAAAGAGTTGTTGGATGTCACTGTGGCTTGAGGAGGAATAAGTAAAGGAACAAAGTTGGTACTAGGATTTATCTATAGAATAATGAGAATGACTAACTCCCCTGTTTCTTAAGCCCATGGAAGTGATGTCCCTGTACTGTTAGGAAATTTTGTTTTGTTTGAAGTAAATCTTGTCCTGCTAGTCTTCTATTTCCTTCTCTCACTCTTCAAACCTGGAGTCTCTTCAAAATAAGTGTTGTTTTCTGGAGAATTTTCAACTCTTCTCTATTCTCTCCTTCTGTCAGATTTTCATCATCCAATTATGCTCAAAGTATAGTATATTTTGTTCCAAATTTTATTAGACTTTTTGTTATGTTCTGTCACTATTTGTATCATTTTTATTGGTGTGTAAAAGTTGAACAGGGGTTTTACTGTGACATTTTCATGTATGTGTACACATACCCAGGTTTGGTTCATCTCTTCCATTATCCTCCATCATTCCCCTCCCACCTCTTAATATGACTTCCACAGAATTCAATGTTCTATATTCATATATGTGTAGAAAAACCATGGCCCATATTACCCTCCTTTATCCTTTCACTTACCTCACCTTCCACTGTTACCCTCCCCTTAACATGAGCTGTCCTTCATCATTTAAATGTCAGTTCATTGTTCAGTGGGGTTTTGCATTAGTAGTTCTCCTATAAATATAATGTACTTTAATCAGTGTAACCCTCTCTGATCACTCTTCCTTAACTTGACCCCCAATCTCATTGTTAAAAGTTTTCAGCCAGTCTCAGGTGGCTCATGCCTGTAATACTAGCTACTCAGGAGGCAGATATCAGGAGGATTGTGCATTGAAGTCAGCCTGGGCAAATAGTTCACAAGACCCTATCTCGAAAAATAGGGCTGGTGGACTGTCTCAAGAAGATCACCGTGAGTTCAAGCCTCAGTACTGCAAAAAAAGGTTTCAGTGCATTTTGCTGTGTCTTGTCACTATTTTTGCTAGAATATTTAACTTATTTACATATTTGATTTACTGAGCACTCTTATTAGCTTTATATTATTGTTTATATCATTATACCTTAATAACCACTTTTCAAATACCATTAACTAATTGTGAGGTTCCATGTTCAAAACTGTTTGCTTTTTTCTAATTATGAATTGCTTTATATCTATTTAATATTTTTGTGGTGCTGGGCATTGAACCCAAAGCTTTGTGCATACAAGTCAAGCACTGTGTCATTAAGCTGCATTGTCAGGTCAAATATCCATTTAAATTTTCTATAAATATCAAATACTCAAAATTGGGGTTTCTTAATTTAAGGGGTTTTAATACATTTCCTTTTGGATATTGTTTGAAAAAACCATTCTTTGTTTTGTCACTGATTTTTCCTTGTTTGTTTTTTTAACTCAGGATTCAGGCCTGGCTTTTATCCACAGTAACAGCTCTTGAAATTTCTCAAATGCACTTTATATATTGTCATTATGGTTATTATTTTCCTTTGTTTATAAATATTTTTTGGAGGTAATGAGGTTTGAACTCAGGGCTTTACACTTGCTAGGTGGGTACTTTATCTCTTAAGCTATACTTGAAGCCCATTTTGCTCTGGTTATTTTGGACATTGAGTCTTACTTTTTGCCAAGGTTGATCTGGACCATGATCCTCCTATTTTAGGCCTCCCACTGTAGCTTGTTTGACAGACATGTACCAACATACCCAGATTTTTCTGTTGATATGGGGTTTGGCAAACCGTTATTCCTGCTGAGGAAGGCCTCCCAATCTCTGTACATGGAGGACAGGCATTCCACCATGCCAAACTATTGGTTGGAGATGGGGTCTTGTGACCTTTTTTCCTTGAGCTGGCCTCAAACCATGATTCTTCCAATTTCAAACTCCAAAGCTGCTAGGATTACAGGTGCAAGCCACAAATTCCCAGATCATTGACCTACTTTTTGTGAATTAATTTATAAATATATGTTTCTGAAACTGATTTCATTACTAAAATTGGTATTACATCTTAATACTGCATCATTCTTTCAAAATAGATATGAATGCATTTTCTCTAATTTTAGTAAGTTCTGTAGCTCAGTAAAGCATCTGATCAATTGGAAGATTTCTATTTTGTATTATAGTAGATATCTTGATTTCAATATCTATTATGCATCTAACATTTGTGTTTGATCAGTACCTGCCATGTGATAGGCAGCATGCCAGAAAATGAAATGCACAAACATACATGAATTTACCAAGGGGAGAGGAATATCAAGGAAGCTGTATGGTGGGAATCACAGACTCTGTTCCTTGTGTTCCTCATTCTGTAGTCTGGATCACACTGATCTCTCAAACTGCCTCTAATGTGATGTTCACCATAGGCAACCATATTCTTTGGAGTATTTTGTCATTGATAAATTATTCTGAATAACAATGATCCATCCTTCTTGTCTCATCTCAAATATTTCTCTTTGAAAGTTGACTCCTTTACCACATTCACAAACTAAATTGGCCCTCAGCAACTTTTTCCTATCTTGTATTGATGTTAACTTTCCACACATTCGTAATACTCAATTTACTTGTCATGGAAAATAAACACTTGTCTTTAAAATTAACTTTTTCCATACACATCTCTAGAATATGTATTTGAATATATATTTGTATATTTTAATCAAATTCATCAAGTTTCTTTTTTAACCATCAAGTTCATGATTTGAAATATAACCTCTCTCAAGGGCATGAATACATGAGCACACATTCTCACATGTGCCTTGTATATTATTTTAATTGTGCTATGTTTTTTTCTTCTCCTATCTATGTAGTAACATGCTTTTTCTTTTTCTAAGGAGAATTCAACGAGAAGGCTTTATTGAAAAAAAAAGGAGCCATAAGGGATGCTTCCTGGCTAGAAATGCTCTATAGTAGTCAATAGAGGAGAAAAGCATGTTGTATTTACATTCGTAAGTATGCAGTTTATGATGGCTGTCCAATTTAAAGAGGAATACTGCTAAATAATAATACTCAGATTTATTGAGATGTTAAAATATATGTTTATATTGATGAGGTTTCCATTGTATTATGTGGGAACCACAGTAGAAAAATACACAATGTCATGTAAATTTTCTCTTAAATTCTATGACACATTGAATATACTACTCTGTTGTAAAGGTGAGGCACTTGTAGTAAAGAGAGATTAAATAACATTCTCAAGTTGCAGACATGTTTTGTTTGTAGAGTAAAACCCTATTCTAGAGAGTCTAACTTGGCAGTCTCATTTTCAAACCACAGATCTATAATATGCATTGGAATGTTTATATATCCAAAATATCATAAAGGACATTTTAAATATCACCATTAATGATAATACTCACAATTATCAATTACTGGTCCCCCACTGAGTACAAAGTTTTTCAACTTGATTAACCTGATGCTAATAACCACATTATACAAAGAAAAAAAAAAGCTATAAATAAGAAAAATAAAATAAGAGAATTAAAACATCATTAGGAACTGTCAAGTCATAGATGAAGATTTGCTGAATTAAATATCCTTATTTTATCACTTTTATAGAGCTATAGTTCACAGAAGTAGTGAGATTGCCATGACAATTATTTGAAATAGTTTTAAGTATTTCAAATGGTTCATAACAAATTTTCTATCCATTGATTTCCAAAGGAGAATTAAAACAAGCTAAAGATAAATTGGAGAATTCTGTTAGCTGAAAGAATGGTTGTACAGGGAAAAGTGGGTTCTTATTTGGCGGAATAAACCACTCTTATTGGCAAGAATCAATACAGGATGAAAGATGCTCATCTAAGGATTGATATTATAAAGTGATAAATAATTGAAGTTTCCATTGACTGTTGATTGAATGTTGCTTTTTCCTTACTCCTCAGGAAAAATACCATCTCCATGAAAACAGAGAACCATACAGGGGAGTTGCAGTTCCTCCTCTTTGGCCTCTCAGATGATCCTGAATTACAGCTCTTTCTCTTTGGGCTGTTCTCCAGGTATCTGGCCACCACACTTGGGAATATGCTCATCATCCTGACCACTAGCTCTGACACCCATCTCCACACACCTATGTACTTCTTTCTTTGCAAACTGTCATTTGTTGATATCTGTTTTATTTCAACTACAGTCCCAAAGATGCTGGTGAACATCCAAACACATAACAAAGACATCTCTTACAGAGAGTGCCTTACTCAGGTATACTTTTCAAATATGTTCGCAGGAACAGGTAAGATTTTACTGACTTTGATGGCCTATGATCGCTTTGTGGCCATCTGCTACCCTCTGAACTACACTGTCATTATGAACACCTGGCCCTGTGGCTTCCTGGTCCTGCTGTCTTGGATTATCATACTCTGTGTCTTCCTGATTCATATTCTACTGATGAAACACCTGAGTTTCTCCATAAACACTGAAATTTCACATTTCTGCTGTCAACTGGCTCCACTTTTCAAGGTGGCCAGATCCAATACCTTCATCAACAACATCTTTATGTATCTGATGACTGCCCTTCTGGGTGTGCTTCCCATAGTTGGGATCCTTTTCCCTTACGTTCAGATTGTCTCCACTTTAATGAGGATGTCCTCCATTGTGAGAAAATATAAAGCATTATCTACCTGTGGGTATCACCTTGGTGTGGTTACCTTGTTCTATAGAACAGCAGTTGTAGTTTATCTCAGTTCTGCTATGACACATTCTTCCCAGGGGAGCACACTTGCTGTTGGGATGTACACTGTGGTCACTCCAATGTTGAACTGTTTCATGTATAGCCTGAGGAACAAGGATGTGAAGGATGCTCTGGGAAAACTGCTGAGCAGAGGATTATAATTAATTTTCTTTCTTCATACTTTGCTTTTATATAGATTTGCATTCATTTCTCCACAAAATCTACCTCAGTAGTTCCTTTTTTATGTTTCTTCGTATATGTATATTTTATATATATATATATATATATATATATATATATAATATGCATATATATTGTACATATAGTATAATATTTCTAGTTGGGTAAGTTTTTTCTGAAAGGCCTTCACATGATACAAAGAACTTACTTCAAGTGCTGCCTTGGTTCTCTCAAAATTTATTTGATTGTTAATGTTCTTCACATTAATTGAATCTTTTTTTTATTTCCTTGGAAGAAATGTAATGAAAATCTTCAGAATGAAGTTTTTGAATCAGGACTCTGCTAGTTGTTTACATATACACCTTACCCTAAAATATTCTTTAGTATATTTTCCTTTCTTCACATAATTCCTGAAGGGAAAACACTTTGTTCTCTGTGATTTTTCCTTCATCTCTTCTTCCTTTTACCTTTATCTTGTTTCTTCTTTATTTTTTTATTTGTAGTACTGGGTTTGAACTCAGGCCCTTGTGCTTGCTAGTACAGCATTCTATCACTGGAGCCATGCCCCTTATCATTCCTTAACCTTTTTCATTTTTGAACTCCTTACTTTTCTGTTTCATTAGTTAACTCATTTAATATTTTTCATCTTTCTATCAATGAACAATATTTCACTTTAAGTATAAGCAATTGTTTATCCATTCATCCATTGGTGGACATTTGTTTAATTTCCAACTTCTAGAAATGCTGAACAGTACAGAAATGGATATGCATGGGCATTTGTTTTAGTGTAGTCATGCATTATGAAGAAAAGTTTGGTAGATTACAGACTTTATACGTGATGGCAGTCACATGACTGATGGTGCTCTGACAGCCCTTATACTGACTTGTGCTCTCATAACCATAGTTGTATATGTAAGTGCATATTTTCAAATAATGCATTTCTCTGAATTTATCAAAATTGACAAACAATGAGTGACTAGATGTTTTCAATTATTTGTGAACTATATATAGTACTGGCATAGCTGCTTAGGAAGAAAATTGTACATTTAAATTCTTTTATTCTGATTTTATTATCTTTATCGATATTAATTGTGCAAATAATGTGCTTCATACTGATACTTTTGTATATGTACATAACGTAGTTTATTGTATTAATCCCCACATTACTCTCTATTTTCTCCCTCATCCACTAGCTGGTCCCCTATCCTCCCACATAATCTCTCTTCTCTTTTCATGTCTGCTTTAATTGGCACATATTAATTATATATAGTGAGATGTTTTGTAAGAATATATGAATAAAATGCATTTTGGTCATACTCATACCTCTATTGCTCCCTCATTTCCACTAACCCTCACACTATTCCCTTTCTCTTCAAACTCCATAGTAGTTTTTGATATATTTTTGAAATATTTTTTATATTTTGGTAAAGTACACTGATAAACAAACAAGGAATCCTTTCATAGACACTCACATTATACTTTGAACAATTTTACTCCCTTTGTTATAGCCTCGTGAACAGTGTTAATAATGAGAATCATTATGCTGTCTCCATATATATGTAGCGTACTTTGACCCTCTTCACCTCTTCGTACTCTCAACTTTCCTCTCCTCATTCACCTTATTTCTAAACAGCAGTCAGCCTTTTAGACTCATTCCCCATAATTATTATTGATTTTTAAATTTTTTTAGCATTTTAGGTCTAGATATTCCATATGAGCAAAATTATGATGGGATCTTTGTTTTTCTATCTTGCCTTATCTCATTTAACAGAATGTTGTTCAGTTCCATCATTTTTTGCAAACAACTTTATTGCATTTTTTTATGATTTAATAATACTTCATTTTGTATATCACATTTTCTTTCCAGTCATTTGTTTTTGGGTGTTTAAGTTACCTTCAGGTGTCTACCATATATCATGATTTATAACTCCCCAAAGACATGCCCAAATATGGTAATGCAGGGTCATAATACAGGTCTCTTTGCAGTTTTTTTGTTGAACCTCTATATTGATTTCCACAGTGGTTGCACTTGTTTACATTGTCTACAATTGTATATGAAGTTTCTTTTTTCCCTACAACAGCATTTAGTGTTGCTTGTTTTCTTGGTGATAGCCATTCTGTTTGGAGTGAAATAGAATCTCAGTGGGGTTTTGATTTGCATTTCCCTTATAGCTAAAAATGATGAACATTTCCTTATGTATTAATTAGCCATTTATACATCTTTGAAAACTGTTCAATTGATTTTACCTTTTATTAATTGGATTATTTGTTCTTTTCTTGATTAAGTTTTTGAGCCCTGTGTATATTCTGTATATTAATCTTTTATCCAATATTTAGCTGGCAAAGACTTTGTATCTCTTGACTCTGGTACTTGTATCTTTTCCTATGCAGAAATGTTTTAATTTGATGTAATCCAATTTGTAAATCCTTGCTCTCATTTCCTGAACAATTTCAGTGCTATTCAGGAAATATTTGCTCATGCATATATGTTCAGTGTTTTTCCCTTGCTTAAAGTTTTCCTACGGTAGTTTCAAAGGTAGAGGTCTTACATTAAGATTTTTGATGGATTTTGAATTAATTTGTGTACAGGGTGAGAGATTAAGTTCTATTTTTCAATCTTCTGTGTGTGAATATCGAGTTTTCCCTAGACAATTTGTTGCCAAGGCTGTCCTTTCTCCAATGTATGCTTTTAGCTCCTTTGTCAAAAGCCAGATGGCTGTAACTATGTGGTTTTATTTCTGAGACTTCTCTTATGTTTCCTTAATCTACAGGTCTGCTTTTGTGCCAATACCATAATGTTTTGTTATTATGGCTCTGTAGTATAATTTGAAAACTAGTTTTGTAATACTCTCATAATTGCTTTTTACTCAGTATTTGTTTGTATACAGAATGTTTTATTTTTCCATATAGAATTAAGGGTTGACTTTTTTCATTTTTTGTGAAGAACAATATTGGGAATGATATTGTGACTTTGATGGGGATTTCATTTAATTCATTGATTGTTTTCAAAAGTATAGCAATTTTCACAATACTAATTCTGCTAATCTGTGTACATGAGAGGTGTTCTATGTTCTTATGTATGCTTTGGTTTCATTTTACACAGTTTTATAGTTTTTCTTTCTGTAGGAGTTCTTTCACCTAATACAATTAGCTGATTCCCAGATACTTTTTCAGGCTGTAGTGAATGGAATTGTTACCTTAGTTACATTCTGAGTCTGTTCATTGTTGGTGTATAGAAAAGCTATTGATTTTTCTATGGTCATTTTGTTAAAATGTTACATTGCCTAAAGTGTTTATTATATTTAGGAGTTTAAGGTTTTTTAAGCAAAGGATTACATCATTTGCAAATTGGAGTATCTTGACTTCTTCCCTCCGCATTTGAATCCCTTTTATTTCATCTTCTTGCCTTATTGCCCAGGTAAGAATTCCAGTAATACTTTCCATAAGAGTGGGGAGATTGGACATCTGTGCTTTGTTTCTGTCTTCAGAGGAATGATTTCAGTTTTCCTCCATTAAGTATAGTGTTGTCTACAAGATTATCATATGAGACATTTATAATGTTAAGGTAGGTTTCTTTTGTTCCTAGATTTTATTATGGAAGGATATAAATTATGTGAAAGACTTTTTTTTGCATCTGCTGAGATGATTATGTGATTTTTGTCTTTGAATCTATTTTATTGCTCTGCTACATTTATTGATTTGTGTAAGGTGAACCAGCTGTCTTTCATAACCTACATTGTCATCCTCATATCCCTCATCTGTTTATTTGAATTCTCTTTGAGTTCATTCAGGTGTCCTCTTTACCTTTGTAGATATTCTTATCATTGCTTTAAATTCTTATAATTTCAACTGCTTCACTATGTCTCAAGTCCTTTACTATGGAATCATTGTCTTTTTGTGAAGAAGTATTGTTTTTTTTTTCCTATTACTTGTTTTTCTATCTGAGACGATATATCTGAGACCAAGTTTTTGGTAGGAGATTTAAACCTGTGTACCTTCTGTTGGAATTTTCATACTGTTCATGGAAGCCAAGATAGTGATTGATTTGCAGAGTGCTTTTCATCATTGGAATGTCTCTCAGCAGTAACACTTGACCATGGTGCTCAGGATACTGGCCTAGACCCATACTCCACTCAGAGAGGAATCTTAGTTGTAGAAGCAACACATTTGATAGACGCTCAATACAGGCATACATCCATCCCTAATAAAAAACAAGAATGCAATTGATACACTGTCTTTACATGAATAAAGGCACAAGCGTAGCAGTTTGTGAGCTTGGATTTACCTTAGTTTATAATCTTCAGAGCTAGAAGCCAAGAGTGCTAACGCTAATAAATAGTAAATGTTTATGGTGCTGTGAGGCTGGAAGGAAAAGTGACTAAGCTTAGCAGATCAGTAATGAGAAATTATAATGAAAAACAGAATATATCTATATAAAGGTGGACTGAGAAGAAAGGAGCAAGGGGAGATAGAAAAAAGAAGCAAGCAACAAAAAAGCCATGTACAAATATAATTGTCTACTGAAAAGCAATAAAGGATTTTGGAGGAAAGAATATAAGGAGAAGAAAAATTACACAACACAAGTACTCTAATTGTTGAGAGAAATAAATAGAAATGGGTAAAGGTGATGGAAGAGAGAGAGGGAGAAGGTATTGAAAGGTGAGGCTTATAGCTCATAGTGACTGTAAAAAAGGAATGGAGAAAAAGCAGAACTAAAAAGAAGCAAGTGAGTTAAAATAAAAATATCCAAAAAATATGAAAGAGGACAAAGACAATAAAACCCCAAACAATATTTTCTTGTTTTCACTCCCTTGAGATATTTTTGCTTTTAGCATTTGAACTAGTTATTCTATTTATGATTGCTTCATAGGGAGTATGAGCTCAGCAGGAGGGTGGATGCTCTGAGTCCGGGGATTTTTCCCAAGCACAGAAAGACAGAATTAAGTTATGATTACAGGAATCTGGGCCCATTGACCCCACAGTTTCCAGTCACTTCCCATTAAAATATGATATGCTCCATCTCCCAGGACCCTGTTTTTCTTTATCCTTCAGTTCCAGGAACAGAGCCTAGTGTAGTGTGTTCTGTATTTTCTGTCACTCTCCCAACTCATGAAGTTTAATTCTGTGATGCCAATATTTCCTTGAAGAAGTTGTGACAAGTTGTAAGGATGTTACTCCTCAGGACTTTATTTTTTGTGTTGTGGGGATTTGGGGACTAAAAATCTCCATTACCTACAATATCCATTGACCTTATATCTTCCACAACTTTGAGAGTCTGTGTGGTCTGCATCCATTTGTCCATGCCCACAAAGGCACCTACTGAGAAGCTTGTGGAATACTGATGGTATCAAATCTTCTACTATGTTACCTATTCTTACTTCTTCAGCAGTTTGTCAGAAAGTTTGATGTGAGAATAGTTGCTCAATAATCCTTGTCTGTGAGGCCAAATGCTACATGATGCCAAAGCTGCCATTTTGGTCCACATTGTGAGACCTTGGATTCTAAACTGGAGCAATAAGGCAACAACAAAATTTAGAAACAAGAAACATAGAGAAAAAAGATGTCAAATAATCCCTTTTTGCAGATGATATGATTTTTTTCTTTTTTATTAGAATATATTCATTGGACAGGGGGATGCATTTTGTCAATTCTGAATAGGCTTAAAATGTACATTGATTATGTGACTCCCTCCATCTCCATCTCCCCCCTTCTCTGGACTACCTCTACCCAGTTAAGGCGATTGCAAGAGGTTTCATTGTTCTATTTTATATATGTATATGAAGCCCATCAAGTATATTGCTTCACCTTCTTCTATTCGATTCACCCTTCCCCTTCCAGCAAGTACCCCTCTCTGCATGCAGTACCTATATCCAGTCCTATCTTTCATTATTAATTCCAAAGTCAATGCTCAGAGGGGTTTCTTGATGTACCCCTGCTGTGACTATACTTTACTTTGATCAGTACAACCTCTTCCATTACTCTCCCTTCCTTCCCTCCCCCATTAGTCCACAGCTTAAAATACATATTGTTAAATCCTCTACCTGCACAGATGGAATGTATTTCAATATTGTTGATTTCATTATCTTTTCCTTTCCCTCCTGCCCTGTGTTCCATAGAGTAGTTCCACTATTACAAGTAAGTTATACATGTAAGTTTATAAATGATCATTTTTGGTTTTTAGTATATGTTAATTTTTTGGTTTTGTATTCCATGTATGAGAGAAACTGTGCAACCTTTATCTTTCTGAACCTGACTTAATTCACCACATGGTGTTAGTTTTTTAGATTTATATATTGTACAATGTAAAATATTTCTACACATCATATGGTATACAATACATATGAATCAATTAAGAGTCCCTGTAAATAAATAACAAACACATTTGAAAAAAATGTAACATTTAATGTCAATTAATAAAGAAAAAAATTTCCTGCCTACTATAGTGGATCTGAAATAGTTTCTAACCTATCCAAAGACTGGTAAAGAAATCATGCTCAAGAGGGATGATTACAGTATATATTCTTTCTAGAAAATAACCATTATTCAGGGATTGCTTTATGAATTTTAGGTCAAATCAAGGAGAAAGACTTTTCTTGAAGGAAATAAATTCAACTCCTTCAGCATCTACCTACAAAGACATTATATTGACAGATAAATATTTACTCTACTGTCTTCCTTGTTCCTCAAGAGGGGGGTGAATTAAAGACTAGAAAGAAAACGAACAATTTGTTTAATGAAAATCTCTGAGAATTTAAACCTTGAGGCAGTAGAATATTTAATAATGTGCCCAATGCCTTTGTCTTGCAATTCTCTGATCACTGTCTCTGAAAACACATGTTTGGTTCTTGGAACAGACTGTGGATAACAGAAGCCTTCAGTGTTAGCCATAACAAGAGTTGGTGTATTCCTGTGAGGGTCTGTGGAGTAAAAAAAGGAAAAGAGAAAGTGGGCATTGTGATTTACTGCTAAAATAATGAGAATGACAAATTCTTATTTTCTTTATTCTGTTGAAGTCAAGTCCTTGCATTTTGAAAGGAATTTATCCTGTCTCCTCTTACACTCACTCCATTTTTAATTATTGAATTTTCTTTTTACTTTCTGTAGGGGTAATGACTTTACATAATTTTTGAATACTTTAAATTAAATCAGTTGTTTACAGATTTTTGCCATTAACTACAAATTTTAATACAGTGCATACCCACACATGAGCAAACACTCTTATGTACATTATATTTGACTTTAATAGCAGTGATGTAATAAGTAAATAAAAATAAATAACCAAGGAAACACAGGAGTTCACATGTATGAAATATCTGTTGTGTGTTTCAAGAATGAGAGTAGAAAAATTTTATCATCTCATTTGATTTCCCTCTTCAATCCTATCATGTTTCAAATACTTACTGCTTTTGCTACAAAAATAAGGAACTACTAGAAAATATAGTATTAATAACTTTGTCAACATATAAAAGACAGTGATCAAAACTCTACTCTGGAATATTTGACACAAGTATCACATTTTTCTTTTTTTAAATTTTATTAACATATAATAGTTGTACAGGGGTTACATTGTAATATTTACATATGTGTTTACAGTATATCTCAGATTTGACCCTTCCATCATCTTCCCTTTCCCCTCCCCTTCCTAAAACAATTTCAGCAGGTTTAATTCTTTTATTTTCATATATGACTACAAAACAAATCCACCATATTCACCCTTTCCTTATGCCCACATCCCCTCCCTCTTGTACCCAGTCCCAAATAAGTCCTATTTTATCCTCCTGCCCTTCATTTTTTAAAACTCATATTGATGATCCAAGTGGGTTCATCTTGGTACTTCATGCCTTTATATATCATGCTTTAATCAAATTAAACACCCTCATTACTTATTCTCTCTCTATCATCATGCTTCCCCAATAGTCAAAGCTTATAGTAAGTACGTTATATTATTGATAGGCTATTTCAATACTTTTCATTCTCTTAACATTTTTCTTCTCCACTACCATTTCCCATATTCCCTCAGGCAGACTTACAAATGCAATTTCTCTCTCTCTCTCTCTGTCTCTCTCTCTATATATATATATATGATCATATATTGTTTATATATACATTTAACTTATATGACCTCACTTAAACTTAAATACCCCTTGAAGTGCCTACCTGAAATTCAGTCACATTGCAAGTTATGGCTTACACATATGAACTTGGGAAGTGGGGTAAAATTCAACATACAATAATTAGTTTTTCAGCTTTGACAGCCATAAAATCAAATAAGTATCACATTTTTAAATAGAATTCTATCCTACACCCTGGGAAATTTATATGTCGGTATATCATAAAACATTTTCCATAAAATTAAAGATAATGACAATTTTCATAATGAAATACCCACTGAATTCAAAGGCATTTTACTATCTCAAAATTAACACTAACTTAATATTATTAATTTAATAGCTACATAAGTAGCAATAATCTCATTGTAAAATTATTATTGTACCAGGGTACATTGTGACTTACAAACTTTCTTACTATTTTATAGTTGAATTCACTCTCCTCCATCATTCTCCTTTCCTGGAATAGTTTTGACAGGTTTTATTTTTTCATTTACACAAATGAGTACACAATATTTCCATCATATTCTCCCACCTATACCCTTTCTTTAATGTACAGGAATCACATTTTTAGAAAAATAGAGGATATGAACATAAAGGTGGAATTATTTGGGGGAGGGACCTGGTGTGAGTGGGAATAGAGAAACAAAAATATGATGGGAGGGGATTAGGATTGAAGTATTTTATATGTATATTTGAAAATATAAGGAAAACTTTAAAATGGATTTAAAGTGGGCATAGTGGGAGGAAGGATAAGAGAGTTGCAGAGGGGCTGAATATGATCAAATTACATTATAGGCTTATATGAAAACATCACAATGAGACCTTCTTTCCACAATTAATACTTGCCTCAAGACACACTGTTTGCATGTATGAAATTATGAAAGTTACTTTCCCTCATAATATTAACATATGATAAATCAAAAATAAAATTAAAGAATTTATGAAATAATCACATTTTTGGAAAGAAAGAAGTTAGGGCACCTAGAAAAAACTATCACATCACTAAGTACCTTGTTTGGTTCACTGTCATTGTACTTCCCCCTCATCCCCCTTTCCTTTACTTAAAATGATTTCCACATGTTTTATGTTCTATTTTTAAATGATTTCAACAGATTTTGTTGTTCTACTTTCATAGAAGAATATAAAGTATATTGACCATATTCACTGTTCCTTATCCTCTCTGTTCACATTCTTTCTGTCTCTGGTACTTACACCATAACAGGACCGTTTTTACATTCCTGCACATTATTTTATGTATATAGCCATAGTTCAAATGGCATTTTGTCCATGAATATATTTTACTTTTATAAGATTAATTACTACAATTACCATCTCATACCCTTTTCCCCCTACCTCTTTTGGTGAGTTTCTTTCCTTAATTTTCAAATAGGATGTCACTAAGCAGCTCAGGCTGGGCTTAAACTCATGATCCTCCTTCTTCAGCCTCCAAAGTATTAGGATGGCAAGTGTAGGCCAGAAGCAGTTTATTACTGCCTCCAAAGAAACAATCAGTTTTCATTTATTTTGGATTTATCAGAGCCTGTATGTATCTGTAGACAATAAATGTAACTAGAAAAATACTCTCTGTGAGATTTTGAGTACTCGCTGGCCATGGTAGAGTATGTCTGTATTCCCAGCATAAAGGAGGCCAAGGCAGGCATATTATGAATTCCACACCAACCTGAGCTACATAGTAAGATCCTCTCACAATAAAGAAACAAAGAACAAAAACCATCCATAATATTGAGTAGACCCTTTCTCTTTCACAGATACAAAGTGTATGCAATATGTTGTCTGTATATTGGAGTCTTTTCCACCTGGGCTTTCATGCATTCCATCATAGTAACAAAAACTATACAGATGTAAACAATGCTTGTGTGTACCTGTGGCAGACTTTCTAAAAGATCCATCATTTTCCATTTAATGGAACCTACAATTTTCAAGGACAAAATTTATGGAAGTAGTGACACAATTTATACAGGAGAGATTTAAAAAGAGAAAAGAATGAATCTTGTTGTATTGTCTTATACCCCTTTCTAATTTTCACTTATTCCATGATGAAGTTTGCTGTGGCATGATGAGTTTCTATCTCTCTGCCATAGTATTAAAGGTCATTAAACCATTCTTTGTATTGCATTTCATCAATCAATCTGCAACTTTAATAGTGATTCAGACAAGGTAAGGGGACATATGCCTGTAGTGTCAGCAAATCAGGAGGCTGAAGAAAGAGAAGCATTTGAACTCAGGGTTCAAGGCCAAAATGGGCAACATGGTGAGATCTCATCTAAAAAAATATTGATTTGAATTATCATAATAAACAGGAGAAATGTCATGTGTGGAACGAAGTTCATTCCTGTAATTCCAGAATATGGGAGGCTGAGGCAGGAGGGTCTTAAGTTTGAGAACCTTCACTTATGTGGAAAAGAACAGCTCTTAAAATACTATGACAATATTTAGTGAGTGTCAAACATCTACTATGTGCCAAACATATTTTTTGCATAAAATTGTTGGACATAGCACTGTCTATGACTAAGATATTGCTTTATTTTCATGCAAGATGATAATTTCCATGAAGGTTTCTCATGGAAAGCCCATTGCCTGAGTGACTTCAGGGATAATTTCATTCTATACCTCGATAATAACATCATATCTCGATTATGTTAAGAAATTTCTGTTGGGGAAACAATGTAATGCATCAATTTTTATATCTGAAAGCACTGTCCATCATGAATATTCCTTATAGAAATTCTAACTTCTGAACAGTGGAGTGGCACAAATATTTTCTTGAGTGTTATAAAAAAGTAAAATCATAAAATAAAAGTCCTTCTCTAGGTAACAGTATGCATCATTTTAAGTGTTTGGAAGAGTCATATGTACTTCACAGAAAGATGTAAAACACAGTATGTATAAATAAAGTTTCTCAGGCAATACTATATAAATTATAACATTTTGGAAATTTAAAAAATTCCTCTTGGGCCTAAATCAATTCTAATAGTATGGAAAAGTTGAAAGAGAATTACTCCTACAAAATTTATTACAGTGTTTGCCTTGGGGCAAGTAAAGTGCAAAGAAATGAGGATCATACAGAGATAACAAAAGGATTCTCAAAATTTATCTAAAATAAACATGAGTTCTGAGATTGGTATGCAGTACACACCTGTTATCGTCACTATAGCAGATAAGGCAGGAGGATTGCAAGCTTGAGGCAAGCCTGGGAGACATCACAAGACCCTATCTCAAAAGAGCCTACAAACTTCTGCAGTAAGGATTTATTATTAAATATTTAGACTTTTCATATAGTAGTGGATATTTATGGTAGTAATAATAGGTCACATTCATATACCATCCACTCATTTCCGGATTTTTCTCTAGGCTGTCTGTACATTAGTATATTCTGATAACTTCTTTATAAAGATTGTTTTTAATTGGTTTTAGGGATGTGTACATTGGCAAGTTTAAAAATATCAATTCATTATAATTATCAGCTACTCTCAGCAACATACCCAGCTGTTTTCCTATTATACACGAAGACCTTTGTTCAATTCCCTTTGTGAGCAAAAAAGAAAAATTGCAGTGAAAAATATAGTGACAATTAAAAACTTAATATCACTTACTCATTGGTGTCTGGTAAATTAGTACTACTTTCACAATCAGTGATACTCTGCTTTTTGCATTTAAAAAACATTCATTTTCATCCAAATTTGAAACTCATGAAGACAAAATGTGTATTTCAAGTGTATTTGAAAAGACACTCACCTGATTTCCAGCATCTTTTGGTGGACACTAATCTCTACAAAAGATGGGCTACTCCACCTAAAATTGTAAAGTCATAAAACATTCACAAAATAACAATTATATTTGATTATCAATATTAGAATTAAATTGAAAATCCAGTTAAGTGTGGTTTTAGTTCTTTTAGGGTTTGTACTCACAATACAAATTGAGGGAATTTCCTGATATTCATTCTTAAATTAGAATGATTATTTTTTTCTCCAGGACAGATGCAAATATCTTATTCCATATGTTCTATCAAACATAGAAGGCTGAAAATTTACTGTGTTTATTGATTTTCTATATCAAAATGTCCTTGTTCCTCTAATATTTCTTGGCCTAGACTTTCTAATGTGGATGTATGTAGAAATATGTAAATGGCACAGAATCCAATAAGAAAGAGCTCTAAGAGTTGGTCACAACTGAAAAATATCTTGGAAGGTACAGGGTCTGTTTGCATTACTATATGGAAATATACTCGAGGCAGGCAATCTTTATTTAAAAACAGATTTACCTGGCTCACAATGTTGGAACCCACAATGAATGTTAGTATTCAAGAGACATTCCTGAAAACCCATGCTTATTGCAGCGCTATCTATAATATCCAAGGTAAGGAATCTAGGCTAATCAACAGATGAATGGATAAAGAAAAATATCAATAGAGTACGTTCAACCATAAAGAGGAATAAAATGTCATTTTAGGCAAAGTGAATGGAACTGGAGATCATCGTTTGAGCAAAATATGCAAAGATCAAAAAGCCAAAAATCCCAGTTTTTCTTACATGTGGAATTAAGGTCTAAAATGATAATAATATAATGAAAATGGACATGAATGCAAACTGGGGAGTGTGGGAAGTTGCAATCAGTGGGAGGGGGAGGGAGATAAGAAGTATATTGAATGTATGTGTATGAAGATTGCATGATGAAACCCAGCAAATGTTGTTGTAAATGGTGTGGGGAGGAGATAGAGAGGATAAGAGAATATAATAGAAACGGTGAAGTAGTTCAAAGCACACTGTATGCCCCTATGAAATTGTCACAACACAACTACTTTTTCTATTAATGATTCCTAAACATAACAAAAAATAGTGGACAGTTAATGTTACCATACCCTGATAAGGCCAACCAGTTCTTTACACATTTTCATCAGTGGTGTGGTTGCTGTTGTTTTGAATCTATGTTACTATATATTTTTGGTTGTAATGTTCATTTTTTGACAATTACTTATCTAGTAACTTAAAAATACCTTTATTAGAATACATAGTGTATTGTTTTCTCTTTTCTAGATCAATACTCTCATAAATGTATAAACATGAGTTATGAAGATAATTTGTGATAAGTCTGCAATTGGAAGATGGCAAAATGTTCTCAGCCAGAAAAGGAGGTTGTAGTGGTAGTCCTTAGTAGAGAGGGTATGATTTAAGTTTAAGTTGGTTGTATCCTATTTTCAGTTACTGTGCATCTATAGTTGAACCTGTAGGTTATTAAGTCACCCACCCAATTTATTACAGACAAATTTAGCATCACCCTTTCATTTCCCAAGAACAACAGTCATGTCCTCCATAATGGGAGCTCTTTCTCTAATTTTCTTTTTCTTTGTTTCTCCTCCTTTCCTTCTTTTTCCATTTATTTATTTATTTACTAGTTTATTTATGGTTTGAACTCTGACCTTTGCACTTATTGAGCAAGCTCTCTACCACTTGAGATATGCTCCTGTCCTAGTTTTTCTTTAGTGATTTTTCAAATAGAGTCTCACTTTTGCTTGGGACTGGCCTTAACTCAAGATACTCATACTTCTGTGTCCCACATACCTGGAAATACAGTCAGGTGCCACCACACATTGATTGCTCATTGAGAACTTTTTCTTCCTGGGTTAGCCTCAAACTGCAATCCTGCTATCTCTGCCTCCCAAATTGGGGGGATTGCAGGCATGAACCACTGCACCCAGATCCATTTAACAACCCTATTAGGATCTCATCATTTACCCACAGTTCCTTGTCTTTTGTCATGATCAATCTTTATTGGGGCTCCTGTGTTTTATAATAGAAACACATATACCTAAGCACATGTCTACCTGTCCTTTGGAGGTGCTCCACATAGGTGCTGAGGTATCAGTTTTGGCTCTGAAAAGATTTCCTATAACTAGTGCAACCAACTAAGTAAAGCTAAGTAAGCTAAATGATCTACAATTTCACTGACAATGAAATTTAGTACTTAATTCTGCTTTAACCTGTATACCTAAGTGCAGATATTATCATATAGATAATTGGATAAGTAATTGTTGAAAGTTGAATGTTTTAATCAAAAAGATATGGTAACATACATTCATAACTGCAGCCAGAACACCACTGACTAATTGGTGTCAGGAAATGATTGGCTAATTATGGCAAGGTGACCTTGACCATGAAAATATTACTGACAATAATTAGAGACTGCTGCAAAATGCTGTTGATCTTAATAAATGAAACAATGAGCAATTTAAGGGCTAGGATTCAATATCTTTGTCTATTCAAAAGTTTCTTGATTTGCAGTAAGGTTATATCTTGACAAAATCAACAAAAGGCATGAATGTAAAATAGGTACAGTCGGGGGGGTACTTGTGCAAGGGGGGTGAAGGAACAAAGGAGATTAAGGTGAAGGAATGTGGTTTATGGTCTTCATATACTTGTACAAGATAAAGTAGTGAAATCTCTTGCAATTGCCTTAAGTGAAGTGAGAGAGGAGTGGAAGGGAGAGATTATGGAGACTATCTAACCAAGGTACAATAAAAGTCTATTTAGAATTGTCACAATGAATCCCCCATGTACAGCAAATATATCTTAATAAAAATATCAACATAAGTTGAGACTAATGCTGCAGTTAATATACCTAACCTACTGAGCATCGAGGCTTAACAACACAAAACACTGTAGGTATTGATTGTTTAACCTGTGATCAGATGGCTGACTGGGAGCTGCTTCTCACAGCCCCTGCTCAGCATCTAATGAGAGGGTTGTATGAATATTGCTAGCTCAGAAAGAATACAATTCAAAGTGTAGTTTCTGCTGAATGCATATTACATTTGTAAATTAGTCAAGTCAACGGTTCTTAGGATGAAACGTCAAGAGTCGGGAACCATCTGTATACTTAACATCTAGCAAAACACAAGGCAGAGCCAAGGCACACATTTATTTTTGTGCAATGTTGAATACGTTATTCACCATCTTACTAGAAATGTGAAAAGGTTTAATCAATATTCCTATTGTCTCTCTTTAGTTCTCCCTTTTTTCTTTTCTTGGTGGGAATGAGGTTTGAATTCAGGGCTTAGTGCTTGCAAACCAGTCACTTTACCACATGAGCCACATCACCAGTCCATTTTGCTCTGGAGGTTTTGGGGATGGAGGTCTCACAAACTATTTTCACAGGTTGGCCTCAAACAGCAATCCTCCTGATCTCAGCCTCCCAAATAACTAGGATTGCAGACAAGAACCACTGGCACCCAAGCTTTATTTGTCTTTCTTCTTGGACCACTAAATGATGTAAAGAATGTCCTAAAAACTACTAATATTCAGTTTGCTTCTATTAATTTGAATGTTCTATAAATTGGATTTGTGTCCCCTTAATAGAATATGCAAAACTAAAGGTCACAGAATGAGTGGTGTTATAAATTCTACAAACGTCAAAGAGATAAAAGCATTAGAAATTTCACAATAGAACATCTAAAGGGAAATAGCAAAAGATATTTATCTTTCTGATATCTTCAAGAATACTCACCATGGGAGGAGGTATTGGAGAAAGTAAAAATATATCACTCACAAACTTATCTATCTTGGGGTTTCCTATGCCATTTTGTCTAATCTCAGCCTGGCAGTAGCATACTATAGGATCCCCTCTTCTCATTATGAATGGTTTTGTTACATTTCTCAAGCATTCTAAAATGTCATACTGTCCTATCATTTTTAAAATGTGACAAATCTCACCTCTCCCTTTCTAATCTTTTTCTGTATTATTGTCATTTGGTTGTTTCATATGCCTAAATTTCTCTCTGCTATTTATGCACAGATATATTTTCAGCTTTCTTTCTTCCATTTTCAATCCATTGGTATCCTAGTTTTCTCCATTTGTGAATGAGAAATCAATCTGTGAGTTCTTCATACAGAGAACTCCAAGTCAAAAGTGCTGAAAAAATATGTACAGATTCAATAGAACACATTACACCCCCAACTCTTTTTTATCCCACTGTAAAAAGCATATTTTATTAAAGACGTGAAGTGTTGAAATATAAAGATTATATTTACAGTATTTTTGATGAAAAATGAACTCTTATGGATGAACAGGATTCAGAAGCCTCCAGGCACATTTGTTGAATTCCAGCATTCAATGGTCTTGGCTTGTCCTGACATTATTGGAGGAAATCTGCTCATGGAAGAGACACCAGGGAAACTTCTGATAGCATGTCCAGGAGACATACCCAGAACTGAACAGATTATACCATATGCCATTTTCCTCCAGTGAAGATTGTTTGCAGATGGTGCTGTGTAGGGTGAGAGATTGCTGGAAAACAGAAGGCCATCTCTTTCAATTTTTTATTGACATATGGAATATTTATTAAACAAAGTAAGGGGTTTCCTTATGATATTTCCCCACATGCATAAACTGTATTTTGATCAAGTTCCCACCATCTACTACTCATTCTTATTTCCTTTCACCTTCCCCCTTTTTGCTATTTCTTCCACCTACCCATTAGTCAACCTTTTATTTCATGGCATTGTTTTTTATTTCCCTTAACTTTCAGAAATGAAAGACACCAAGCGATATGGATCTTTATGAGACTGACTTATTTAATTTACCATGATGATCATCACTTCAACTGTTTCTAGAAAATGATATTATTTCATTCTCTTTATGGTTGAGTAAAACTTCACTGTGTATACAGACCACATTATCTATATTCATTCATCATTGATGGGCACATTCATTGGTTCCAAAATAAATTTTTGGTATATATGATCATTATACAGGGGTTCACAGTTTTATATATGGTATCACAGTTTTATTCATCCCCTACATTAATCTCCTTCTTCACCAATCCCCTTCTTGAATTGACTTGAAAAGGTTTCAATGCTCCATACTTACGCATGCATAGAAAATACCAACCACATTCACCCTCCTTTAGTCTCTTCATTCATCCTCCTCTTGCCACTATTACCCTCGCCATAACATTACCTGCTTTTACATTCCTATCCTTCATTATTTTAGGGTCTGTTCATTGTTCACTGAGATTTTGCTTTAATATTTTTTCTGTAAATATATTGAACTTTCATAAGTAAAACCCTCTATTACTCTTCCTTATCCTTTTCCTCTACCCTTGCATTGTTCACTAGTTTTCAGTGAATTTCAATGTGTTTTATCCCTACATAGTTGTGATGTAGTTCAATATTATTCACTTTCTATCATTCATTTCTTCTTTTCTTTCTCCCTTAGTCTGTTCTAAGAGTCTCACTTTGGGAGATGTGTTTTTTTGTGTGTAGATGTATATGTGTATGTGTATGTATATGTATATATGATAACTCTTGTATTCACATTTGGATCTATCTTCCACATATGAGAAAAAACGTGACCTTTGTCTTTCTGAACCTGGCTTATTTCACTTAACAAGAAGTTCTCCAGTTCCATGCATTTACCTGCAAACAAAAACTTTGAACCTTCTCAATGTTGAATTTTGCAAAGAATTTTTCTGCATCTATTGAGATGATCATGTGATTTTTGCCCTTTCTGTTTATGGGCTGTATTATATTTATTCCTTTTCATATTTTGAACTATCCCCATATCTCTGTAATAAAATTAACTTGATCATGATGTATGATTTTTTGGACTGTTTTTGAATATTTGTTATTTTCTCTTGATGTATTACTTTTTTGTTAGTATAAAGTGACATTCTTTGTCTCCTCTGATTAATTTAAGTTTGAAGTCCACTTTACCTGATATAAGCACTGCTACTTCTGACTGTTTTCACAGGCAATTACCCTCTGCCCTTTCACTCTAAGACAGTGTTTGTTTCTGTTAATAAAATTGGTTTCTTTGTAAACAACAGATTGTCAGGTCTTCTTTTTTAATCCACCTTTTGATGGTGGAGTTGAGTCCATTAACATTCAGTGTTACTATGAAGAGGCATGTGGTAATTCCTGCCATTTAGTTGTGTTTGTTGTTTAAGGATGTGAGTGTGTGCAGCAGATTCAGTGCTTCTCTCTGAGTGCTTGTCTGTTCTTCTCAGGAAGTTTAATACTTCCTGTCCTTTTGGGATTATGTTTTCTTTATCTTCTGGGTCTAGGATTCCTTTAAGAATGTTCTGTAGTGCTGGTATGGTGGTCCTACATTGTTTTAGTTTCTGGTTATCATGGAAGATTTCTGTTTCACCATCAATTTTGAATGTTAGCTTTGCTGGGTAGACTATCCTAGGTCTGAAATTATTTTCCTTCAGTGCTTGAAATACCTCACTCCATGCCTTTCTTGCTTTTAAACTTTCTGTTGAGAAAGTGGCTGTTATTTTTGTGGGTTTACCTTTATATGTTATTTGATTTTTCTCTCTTACAACCTTCTTTATTCTTTCCTTTCACTTTTTGCTAGTTGTTTTAATGATAAGATGTCCTGGAGAATTTCTATTTTGGTCACATCTTTTTGGTGTCCTGAAGGCTTCTTGTACCTGAATTGTCATTTCTTTCTAGATATTTGGGAAATTTTCTCCTATTATTTTGCTGAATATATTGTATATGCCTTTGGATGGCACCTTTCTCCTTCTTCAATGCCCATGATTTCCAGGTTTGGTCTTTTAATGGATTAGCTGAGTTTTTACATGTTTCTCTCACAGCTCTTCAGTCTTTTGTCTATGAATTCTTCTGTTTATTCTTTGATAGGTATTTCATCTTTTAATTTTGAAATTCTGTCTTCCATTTGTTCTAGTCTGCTGGAGTGGCTTTCTACTACTTTTTGACCTAAGGAACTTTTTATTTGCAGTTTTTCTGTGTGGCTCTTTTTTCATAAGTTTTCCATATCTTTGTTGAACTCTTTTTCTTTCTTGTGCTGTCTTCTGTATTTCAAATATCACTTTTTTGTAGTCTCCTTTGGGAATTTGTTGAAGTCCTCTCTTGAGTTAATTTATTTGTTTCTGTGTCTTGTTAGTTTTTTAATTTTTGTTGTCTTAATATTCTTTGAGTTGGTTTTGTATATTCTCTGTCAGCTTCTCTCAGAGCTCCACCATGAGAATCTCTGTGAGCTCCTTTATGAGCTCCTTTTTGAGCATCACTTTATGGGTTTCATTGAGATAATTAAATGTACTTATCATCATTCTACTAAGGTCAGCTACTAGGTATTCACTTCCTTCTTTTTCTGCTAAATCCTCTATTGAACTGTTAGTTCTGTGAGGAGTTGTATTTTTCTGCCTTCTTCACACTATTCTATCCTGTGCTGTGCTCCTATGTTATTGATTTGATAGTTGAAACTTATAATTACCTGTTATCTTTCCCTTGAATTAGTTACTGTGCTGTGACTGGCATAGTTGCTAGCTAAGTTGATGTGCTATTTCTGTTCCCTGATCTGGAGGTTTAATTTACAATATCAAATTCACAGACTTAATACCAGACAAGTTATTTACATAATATATGGAGAACCCCTTGTTGATATCACCTATAAGCAGTCGAACTAGGGAGTAACGTTTGTTTGGGTAGAGTTTGATACTTAGGTAAATAATGCTGGGGACATCACAAATAGGGAAATGAGGTAAGGGGAACAGTGGTGTGAGATTTGGTGGCTACAGGATATTAGGGCCCTTGTGTGTTTTAGGGTATAGTATAGTTGTTAGGGTGTAGACTGCTTATGTCAGGTATTGCAGAGTGATGGACATGTAGGAGTAATATGTTGGGTTGGTACTGTTGACTAGTCAGCAAGTGGTGAATGTGGAGGAGGTAGGTCCAGTGGGTGACAGGTAGGGGGATGAGAGGAGGGGAGGGTGAAGACAGGAGAGAGAGGAAAGAAAGGGCAGAAATAATCGTTTTGGGAGAGAAGAGAAAGTGGGGCATGAGAGGGCTAAGCAGGTTGATATTTGGGCAGAAAAGAAGTGGGAGCTAAATAACAGTAGATTGTAGCCAAAGGAAAGGAAAGAAAGTGAAGAGAATAAGAATAAAGACAGGAAAGTAGCAGTAATGAAATTGAAAATACTAAATTTAAAAAAAGGGGAAAAAAGAAAAGAGAAAATAATCAGTTTGTTGAAAGCTCTGGACTTATTCCTTTGGCATCAAGTCCAGTTATTGGCACTTTTTCTTGGTGTTTTCTCAATGTCTCTGTTCCTTCTCAAAGTTGGTATGTGTCAATGGCTGCTGCTCCACTGTGTCGAACAGTTTAAGGGGGAGTTGACTCAGGGTTTTGAGCTCTCTGTTTCCTTGGTCTCATGAGCTGTCTGGTGCAGGAAGCATTTCTGATGTTGTCTCAGCAGAATATTGGGTTGTGGGCAGTCATTGGTGCCTTCTGCCCACAGGGCAGGTTGCTATTGAGCTCTGTAGTTGCTCATTACCAGCTTCACCAAGGGGGTCAGATATGTTTCTGTTTACACTAGGCAGCAGTTAAGTTGCTCCACAGCAGCTTTGGTTCTGGCTAGCCAGCTCCTCCTCAAAGAAGATAGGGCAACTCAGTGTTGAGCCCCACCCACAGTTACAGGTTATAAGCTAATAGATCCAACACACCCTCACTCTTGGATGTTGGCATCTTGCCCTGTTCCCACTTTGGGTGTTTGGCTCCTCACTCATACCTCATATCCCACTCTGAGTGGTCAGTTTGTTGTTCTGCCCTTCTCCCTTCAGGCAGTGTTGAATTATGTTCTATTTCTATGGTGTTCAATTTTGTTCAGGGGGATTGTGCAATCAGCCCACCAGCTGTGCTAGATTATGTTCCCTGGAGGGCAAGTGGTGTGTGGTGATTGGGGTTGCAGATTCATTCCACTGGAGTTGGGTCCCTGCCAGCAGGGTATAACTGGGTTGTATTTGTGTGAAATAGGTCTGGTATGTCGCAGAATCCAATTCAGTTTGATCCACATTCCTCTTATTTTTCTGAAAATTTTGTAAAGAAGTAAAAACAGCCAGTGACTTTTTCAGAGGCAGTCTGTCCAGCACTGGTGCTGGTGCTGAGCTGGATCTTCCTCAGCTGTTATTGTGCAATTAAAAGTATATTTAAGGTTCGGTGCTTGAACCCTATGTGTTGGCAATAATTTAGTTAGCTAAAAACAATCAGAATTACACAAATATAGTTACCATTTCTAGAATGTTTCTGAAATTGTAGAGCTCAGGATTTCTGTTTTCATTCTTCAATATGCCATCTTGGAATCTCCCTTTATTTGTTTTCTTTATAACAGCCATTTTCACTGTGATAAGGTGGAATCTCATTATAATTGTGACTTTCATTTCATTGCTGGCTGAGCATATTGAATAATTTTAATATATTTATTGGTGATTTGTACTTTTCATTTGAAAAATTTTCAGTTCTATTGCCCATTTATGGATTAAATTACTTGCTTTTTGTTTACTTTTTTGAATTTTTTTATACTCTATGTATTAATCCTGTGCCAGGTGAATATCCTACAATGATTCTCTCACATTCTGTAGGCTATTTCTGCACTCTGATTTTTATTTTTGGTGTTTGGAAATTTAAAAATTTGATACAGTCCCATTTGTGAATTCATTAACTTATTCTATAAGCAAGTTGAGTCCTATTCAGAATACATTATCAAATTTGCATTTTAAATCATTTCCCCTATTCTTCAACCAGCATTTTCAAAGTTTACATAACTTACATAAAGTCTTCAATTTCCAATTGATGTTTGTACAAAGTGAGAGACAGTCATCTAGCTTCAGTCATTTACATGTGTCTGTCCAGTTTTCTCAGAATCATTTTTTAGATGCTGTCTTTTCTCCATTGTATGGATTTGGCAGGCTTGTTATTGTAGTTTTCTGGGTTTATTTATGGGTCTCCTATTCCATTTGTCTACATTTTTTGTAGCAATACCATTTTTTTTACTATAGCTCTGTAGTATGGCTTGAGTTAGTATTTTGTGAATCTTTCACTCATTTTGCTCAAGATTCCTTAGGCTATGCAGGAACCATTTTGATTCCATATGTATTTTAGGATTGATATTTTTGTATCTGTGAAGATGGTCACTGAAATTTTGAAGGAGATTGCATTGAATTTTTAAATGAATTTTGATAATATGGCCATTAAAATAAAGTTATTCCATCAATCAATGAAAATGGGAGGTCTTTCCATCTTCTAATGTCTTGTATAATTTTTTTCTCCAGTGTTTTATAGTTTTCATTGTAAAGAACTTTAACATCTTTGACTAGATTTATACCAAGCTATTTTTGAGGGTATTATGAACGGGATTGCTTTCCTGAACTTTGTTTTTGGTTGGATGGGGTTTGAACTCAGGTCATAGCACTTGCAAAACATACACTCTACCGATGGAACCACGCTTTGCTATGATTATTTTGGAGATAGAAGTCTCATGAACCATTTTCCTGATCCTCCTGACCTCAGTCTCCCAAGTAACCAGAATTACAGGCATGAGTCACTGGTGCCTGTTCCTGACTTCATTTTCAGTTAATTCATTGGTATATAGAAAATGTATTGAATTTCATATGTTGATTTTGTATTTTTCTTTTTTGTTGAAAGTGTATATCAGATCTGAGAATCCTTTTGTTGGTTCTTTAGCATTTTTCAATTATACGATGGTACCATTTGCAAGCAGCGATAGTTTGAATTCCTTTCTTTTTTTTATCCCTTTTCTTTCTTTCTCTTACTTTGCTATTCCAAGAAGAGGGACAACTCTTAAATCTTGTTTATCTTAGATGAAAATGTTCTGATGGAGATTGAGATCTGAGCAGAATTTTGAACAGCTTAAAAGATTATCCTGTGATTCTTACCTCCTGTGTTCATGTCTGGTATATCACAATCTTGCTGTGTGTGTTGAATCTGGTGACTTCCTTCAAATGAATAGAACTTAGGAAAATTCTAGACATTCTATTGGAATGTCTTTTCCAACATTGATATGGTAGATTACTCAGATTGCTTATTTTCAGCCCTCTCTTGTTCCCCACCTTATTGCTATGATGGAAGCCATCTGTCATGTTGTCAGTCACCTGATGCAGAAGCTTTTATCAAGCATAGTGACAGAATCTTATGCTCCTAGGGAACTGGTTCCTACCAATATTCCTATGAGTTAGCTCCTTATTGGAGCACCTACTACTCAGGCCTGAAGACCACTGCAGACATGGCCTATATTTTGCCAGTAAAAATTGGTTTTTGGCAGTTCTTAGGTTTGAACTTAAGGCCTCATAATTGCAAGGCAGGTGCTCTTTGAAATTGAATCAGAGAATTCAATTCTCTATAAATTTCATGAACTATTCAGAGGACTCACATGTAAGCACATCGTATGTTGTTCTCTTTAATTGAAAAAATTGTCTGATTTCTTAAGATCACTACATCTTGGAAGTCAGAAGAGTACAATTGAACCTCCTCCTGGGAGAGGAAGGATCAGGCCTTCCCTGTAATATTGATTTTGCTCATTTTCTTTCTCAATTATGACTAAGAATCCCATAGAGATTTGGATAACACTAACAAATTTGACTAATTATTAGTTCTGTGTGTTGAGATACAAGGTCAAAATAATAAATACTCTGTCTCCCTACTATATAGTTCACCAGCTCCAGCATAGTGGACCCTCTATCTGTATCCCTTCTTCCAAGGTTCATCAACTTCATGAAGTGGCTCGTGTCTGTCTTTGTCTTTCTGCCAGTACTGGTGTAGAACCTGTACCACCATCACACATGAAGTGGGGGAGGAACAACAGCTAAGTTCCCTTTGGTTATGTCCCAGCAAAGAAGCAGTGCAGCCCAGTAAGTGCAAATGAAGAGGCTGGATGCAGGAAAGACTGGGGAACATTACTTCTTTATCAACTGGAGTAGCAGGATATTTGAGGAAGCTAGAAATGAGAGTGCTGGTATGCAATGTTTTAGGTCAGAGGCCTATGAATGTTTATGATCTTAACTATGGTGAAGATATGAGAATTCTCCTGTAAGTAGCAGGAGAAAATTAGCTAATTTTCTTCACATAAAGCTTTTGAGATATGTAGACATCTCTCCTACCAGAGTAGGAAATAGGTGTCTCTAACGTTTCCCCTAAGCATTAAAAGGATCATGAATGTTGTGATGAGAGTAACAATATAGAACCAGGAATTAGAGCTTTTAATTTGGGCTTCCAAGTGCCAGTCTCTAACCTTAATTTTTGTAACTCAATGTGTTATCTTTTGTCTGTATAACTAAACTCTCTCCTCTGTCAAAAAGGAGGAGACTTTTTAGACTTAGGTTATAATTATTAACTATAAGATAGTAGCTTTTCCACTTTGAGTCATTTCAAAGAGTCTCCTAAGTCAACTTCCCTGCAGATATGATTGATGTGCCAAATCTTCTTCTAAACATTTCCTTTATCTTGTCAGTCTAAGTAGTGTAAAATGGCATTTAAGTCCAAAGTCATTACACACATAATAGGCCATTCAGATTCTTCTTGTGAAATATGTGTCTAGCATGTTAACTCTGGGCTGCTTGCTGTTTATAAAGAACATACTCACATTACTTCACATGTTTGGAATAGCAATGCTTCAAATACATGCATATATAAATTATATATATTTAATATTTAATTATACATAGATAAAATGTATACGCATATATGTTATTCTTTAGGACTGCACCACATCTTGCCCACAAGTGCAAGGTTTGAATATGGATTAATTTTTAAATATTTTCCCTATGGTCTGTAAATAGGCCTTAATTTTTAAATCCCTACTTGCTTCCATAAAGGACATTTTCTTGCCTTTTGCAATTGAGGCTGAAAGCACATGAAATTTATTTTTGCTTTGATGTGGGACAAGAATGCAAGTTCATTTTTATTTCTTATTATCTTTTATTAAATTGTCCTTATGTTTTATCTAATGGTAATTCAGCAATAAAGAAAATATTTACTGTGTTTATTTTTTGTGGACTGTGTTTTTTCTGAGTAATTGTTTTTCTATACCTGTTCTAACATCTGCTGACTTGATTACTTAATCCCATCTGCTAGCACTAAGTTTGACATGCTAATAAGGGCTGTTTTTTCACTAAATTTACAATCACGTATTACCTTCTGTCACAGGATAAATTATTTTCTTATAATTTATATTTTTACACAAGTGTGATGGTACTAGTGGGTGGGATTGTTGAGGTGATTAGGTTTTAACAAAGTCACATGGGTGGAGCCCTATAACAGGATCTTTCCTTGTAAGAAGAGGAAGAGAATCTGTTAAGTGTAAAGAGACAACTGAAAATTGACCAGGTGTAAACTATGAAAAGGGCCATTGTCAGAGTCTGAACTTCTGGCTCATCACTCTTGGACTTTGCAATATATAGAATTCTAACAAATAATAATCTAATGTTTAAAGTGCCTAACCTGTGATATTTTGTGCTATCAGTCACTGTTGATTAAGAGTTATATGCATGCATATGTCGAAACAAAAGTAGTCAGCAGGAATGATAAGGAGGCACTGTAATATGTTAATTTTTCAGGTATTAAGATCCTTTCATTTATTATTTTCTTATTCTGACCTTGTCTTTTTTCAGCATCTATATTGTGGTGGTCTTATACAATGTGTTAGATAATTTACCGTATTTTCCCTCCAGTTTTGTAGATAAATCTGATTGTTTGGTTGAAATTACATATACTATTGTTTAATTTTCAGCAATTATTATATTATTGATGAAATTGAAAATATTAAGATATTCATGTATCCAAGATATTTTGTCTATTTATTACTATGACATACAAATGTGCTTAGTTTTACAAGAATTTTGTCAGGATAAACATATGGGCATAGAACCCACTCACTCTTGCCTTTCTTAGGACACTCTTTAGGAAAGTTTCTCATATCTTTTTTACATGACCAAATTATCCCATTAACCCACAGGCTATTAAAACTAATAAATAAATTCAGTAAAGTGGCATGATAAAAAATCACCATGCAAAAATGTACAGCTTTTTCATGTGTCAGCAATGAATTCTCTGACAAAGAAATCAGAGAATAAGTCATAATCACAATAGCCACAAAATAACTAGGAACAAATTTAACTAAGTCTGTAAAAGACTTTTTACATGAAAGCTTAAAGCAATGAAAAAAGAAATGTGGGGAGAGGGAGGCGGGAGAGTGGGTGGTAAGGGAGGGGTTGGGGGCAGGGGGGAGAAATGACCCAAGCCTTGTATGCACATATGAATAATAAAAAATAAATTAAAAAAATAAAAATCACATACTGATTTTGGCGGGAGCCCATCAAAAACAGAAAAAAAAAGAAGACAATAAAAGTCAAAAGTCCCCACGAGTTCATGGATTGGAATAGTTAATAGTATTAAAATGTCCATGCTGACTAAAGTGATCTGTAGATTCAATGAAATCCCCATAAAACTACCAGTGAAATTCTTTACAGAATTAAATATAAATCATCCTTTGCATTTCTAGCACATCTTCATTATATTATCATGTTCATTTACACAGGTAATTGATACATCTAGTCATATAAAATCTATTTCCAAACTAAATCTAGTTTCAACATTTCTGTCATTGTTATTATCATAGGTTAAGGAACACTAGAATTCAATAACAGCATGAAGATATGTTAATGTTTGCAAGAAATTAAAACGGTTGTGAGCCAAAAAAGGGAGAAGGAAGGAGTAGGTATCCACCTACTGGTTTCTCTGGGTAGAAGGATTTTCCAAATCCAAGTTCTTCATCATTGGTTCTTCATTATTTCACCTGGCTCCTTAAGGATTTGTGCTGCTCAGTAATCACATGAGAATAGAAGAGTTTGACTAATGAGGAGCCATGCACATTGAAGCCCCAAGGACCACAGGCATTGTAGCAGTCTTTAAGTGACCACCCACTCAACAGTCACATTGGTTAGCAGCACATCTAACCTGAGTTTTGGCTCATCATTTTGACACAGGAGACAGGTGTTTCTCTGTGTTTCAGTGTTCCTGGAAAGTGAACATTCATTTCCATCCTTCAGATCCACAGAACTGAATGCCATTAGTGTCTGCTCCGAGGTAATGTGAACTGTCCTGGTTTATGTTTTACAGTAGTAACCTCCTTATCTATAAGGATGCCATTTCAGGCAGCTATGAGGGGAGGACACAAGGAAGTTGAGAGAATTCTGTCACTTGTGAGTTGTCTGCTTGATCATTCACCATCTTCACATGTGTGTCTCTTCTGATTCACCAACACATGAGCAGCTTTCATTCTACTAATTTCCTAGTCTGAACCTAAGTCTAGGGACATTTGTTCTCTACAGCAATCTACTCTTGCTCAATTTGAAGGATCTTCTAAGATTCTCTAACTTATAATTTATTTGGCAAGGGAAAAATATATGGTCACTGTATGCTTACTTTTCATTTCCTAATTACAGCAAATATTTGGCTGACACCATTTCTTCTTTATCAGTATTCTTAGAAAGAAGAAGGGGAGAAGAAGGCAGATTCCAAGATAGATTCTGCTATCACAGAATAGCAGTAGAAATAAGCAGTTATGCATGCTTCTAGAATTATCCAATGGTGATGTATTACTGTCAGAGTTCTTTTCTTCAAATAAAAAAAATCATATGCACTAGTATAATATGCTATTTATGTTCCACTCCATTCTCATTACTTTTTCAGAGTGAAGCTCATAATTTAATTGTTCTCAAATAAATTACTGAAAATCAGTGAGAAAACAACATTGACAGTACATGAAATTTTAATATGCAAATGAATTGCACACACAGATAAGAAGAATAATGAACAGCATCTTCAGTATAGTTGTACTGTTGGGAAAGTAAAAATGCACAGATTTCATATGATTGGATCAAATCTTTTGAAAAGTAAATGTATAATATTTTAACAATATGTAATGCAAAGTGGCAATATATTCTAGTCCAATTATTAGTAGTAGATATTCAGTACTTTAGATTATTTTCACCATTTTGGAATATTTGACAAATTGTATAAGAAATTAAAATTGTATTATCTATGTTTTTTTTCAGTATTCAGGTTTGGCCTTGTGCATGCCAAATAAGCATTTTGCCACATGTGGTACACCCCAACACTATATAAGGTACCTTAACCTACTTTTGGCAGTTATGGGGTTTGAACTCAGGTGCTAGCTCTTGCTAGGTAGATGCTCTACCACTTAATCCATGCCCCTAGATCTTAATGCTTTAGCTGTTTTTCATATAGGCTGTCCATATTTTTGTCTGCTCCAGTCAAGTGTGTGGTCCTCCTATTTATGCCTTCCTCTCTGCAACACCATGCCCAGGATTTGGTTGAGATGGGGGTCTTCGCTTACTTTATCCTTGGGTTGGCTACAACCCCTGATCCTCCTGATCTCTGCCTTTTGACTAGCTGGGATTATAGATGTTAGCCACTTTGTTCAGCTTTAAAACTTCTTAAATTATGCGTTCTACATATGTCCTTTTTGTCAAATTCCTTATCTAACCTTTTTTAGTGGCTACATGTAGGTATTATTTATTTTATTACCAGTCAGATTATGTGTATACAAGAATCAAACATTAGTGTTTATTGACGTAAACTTTTACTGCTTCACTATGTACACTAGATTCTCAATGAGAGTTTTAATGCATTGACTTTTTTTCCTGACATTTTCAGCAACCACACTGAAGGTGTTCTTTCTTTATTTCATCTCTCTGCATTTTGTCCCACCCATCACATCCCTTTCATAATGAACTCTGCAAGGTAGTCTGGTCTTGTCCTTGCCAGTGCTAATGGGCAAGAACTTATCACAATGGACATATTAAGTGTCTCACATGTCAAATGTTATGCTTGAAGTGTTTTCTTATCATTATTTGTTCTTTCAATATTTCCCATTAGGCTTTTTAATACTTCTCTTTATATGAATGAAGAATCTGAGACTATCACAGAGTTGAAAATTTTCCTCATTTACCAAGGATTGAAGACAGAATTATATGAATGTGTGACTAAATTGAAATACAAGTTGATGCTTAGGTTTGGTATAGTTGATTTTTTGTATACATGCTGATTTGAAGCTTTCTAGAATTTTCAGGGAAAGCACCATCACATTTTCTATTTTATTGCTACACATTTTCTCCAGTATGGGAAAAGAGGATATTCAGTGTAATGAAGAAGACAGAAGTGAGAGATGTTAATAAAGACAGAGCAAGGCAGAAGCAGTTGTTGCAATGGTGAGAAATGAACAGACAGAAAACCACTGCAATAGTGCTCAGCAGTTGCAAACTGCATACCAACAGTCCACATTGGGATTTTTTCTTTCACAAAAGCATCTGACATGTTTCTACCCTAGAAAAACATGGGGCAAACTGATAAAAAAGAAAGAGAGAGGGAATGTCCTTGGCCTTATAGCTAAAATTTTAGTGGCAATGGATTTCATGTGCTCCACTTCCCATGGCAGTATTGGTTATATACAAAGCAAAGGAAGGAAATAACAATGATGCAAACATTCACTTGGCATGGATGTACTGGAGTTAAAATGAGTTCAATGACAAAATTGTCACAATATCCAAATTATGGAAACAACCAAGATACCCCACTATTGATGAATGGATCAAGAAAATGTGGTACTTGTACACAATGGAATTTTACTCAGCCATGAAGAAGAATAAAATATCATCATTTGCAGGTAAATGGATGGAACTAGAAAACAACATTCTGAGCGAGGTCAGCCAGGCTCAGAAGACAAAAATTTTATGTTCTCCCTCATATGTGGACTTTAGATCTAGGGCAAATGCAGCAGTGTGGTTGGACTGGGACCACATGACAAGGGGAGAGCACATATGGGTGATATACAAATAGGTAGAAAACCCAAAACATGAAAGTGTTTGATGTCCCCACCCCTGAGGAGCTAATACAGAAATCTTAAAGCAATAGAGGTTATCATGAGAAGGGGATCATGAGCCAGTGTAAAGATCAGTCAGAGATGAATCAACATGGGTCATAACACATGTACATGAAAGCAATGTTAGGAATATTTTTGTAAGCTGTCCTTAACTCAACTAGCAAAAACACTTTGTCTTCCTTATTAGGCTTGTCTCTTTGCTTCCACAAAACTAGTGATAAAAGCAGAACAGGACCTGGACCTGCCTGGAACTGAAGGGAGAAGGGGGGCAGGGAGGAGAAATGACCCAAACATTGTGTGCACATGTGAATGAATGAATGAATAATAAAAAAAATATGAAATCTTTAAAAAAAATGACAAAATAATTCAGGAATACAGATCAATATACATGCACTGAAAACCCATGAAAGAAAAATTTTACAGTAAAGTGTACTTGAGAAATTTATTGTTTTGAGAAATTTTAAAACATTTATCAAGCAAACATGATTATGTCTTATTGAAAATTAACAAAAACTATGTGAAATAAGATTGAACATCTCAATAACCACATATGTACTTGAAACAGGGTTTCTTGTAGAATTTTGTTTCCATTAATTCCCCAGTGCAGTGAGTACACTAAACTCATGAACATGATACTCCACAGTTTTTATTAATTTGCTATTATATTGCATAAGGGATGCAATTGTTATTTGACATTCAACAAAGCTCTCTATAAAAAATACCTACCTGTGCATGCCATTTCAATATTGGCATTCTTATACATTTTATCAATGCTGATATTTCCAATTCTGCTTCATTAATGTTACCTACCATGGAGTATTCTACTATACTGCCACATAACAATTTATTTCTCCATTCTATTCTGATGGATAGTAAGGCATTTCCATTTTATACTTCAGATAAAGATGGATACACAGACAATATGAAACTATGCAGAGGGGTAACAATCTCATTGTTGTTGCTTTTAAGAAATGATAGAGCATAATGGAGGGGAACATTATGGCTTCTTTCAGTACACACATTACTGTTACACATGCAACTGGTACAGCAGGGCATCAACATTTGTTAGTTTCAGAAAAAAGTCAATAATTTTTATAAATTATTACATTATCACTGTGGCCATTGCAATTTAAAATATTTTAGAGTTTTTGCTAGCATATATTAATTGTGCAAAGGCGAGAGTGTGTACTTTGATTAAATTCACCTGCTGTATGTACTTTTCTTATTCATCATTTTGTGGGTTTTAAATAAGGAACAGTTGGACAAGAAAGACTACCTACTTTGTAGGTGTACACTTTCTTCCCTTACTATTCAACACCAGAAAACAGAGAAGATAATAGAGTTCTTCTGCATAAACATGTATGGTGAGGTGATGGACAGATAAGGTTAAGCTGACCACCACCAAACAAGGGATGCAAGTAAACATAATAGAATTTTATCATAATAATGCTGTTAGAGATAAGGTAGGTTATTTATCCATAAAAGGAAAATGTTTTCTTTCACTATAGCCATGGCAGACCAAAACAGAATAATAACTGAATTGAGTATTTGAACAACAGTACAAAAGGACATGACACAATGATGAAAGACACTTACACATGAGTATGATGGGGAAGTTGGTTTTATTTATCTTTTGCATTTTCCTTACAGTCTAATCTGGTTGAAACTGTCCTAAACACTTACCTCATTCCCAAATCATTATCTATGAGACTTTGGATTATTTGGCTGGCATCATTGTGGAAGAAGGCATTTCAACTCTCATGGTTGGCAGATGAACACAAATGATCTGTTCTAAAGAAGGGAAGAGGGACCAAGAGAGGACTGATCTCCATCCTATGAACACGTCTCCGAGGGTATGCACAGGCAATGCTTCCTGACTAAGAAGGACTGTTTTGAGGGGGGTCACAGAGTATTTTCATTCCTGTATCCCTGTGGGCCCAATATCCAATGTTCCTCATTGGACAACACCTTTACTGTCTTTAGGAAACTAAGGTAGTGTGAATCCTTAATGACCAATAATTTAGAAAGACAGAATTCATAAGAGGTGAGGCATTAGCTGAAAGCCAAGTTAATCACCTATTTCTCACCACCCATTTTATTACCTACATTTCAAACGCCTTCCACATGTACATATACCATCCATCATCTCTAACTCATGCTCAGTCTTGCCTTATTAGTTACAAACAATGGAATTTCTGAAGCCTGACTATAATTTTACCTGCAGAAAAACAGTTTTATATGTGCGTATCAAAGTACATTTACAAGACACTGTAAAAATGCAAACACTCAGTGGAGAATGTTAGAAACACTGCATGTTTCCTGAGCTATAATGTTAATTTTTAACTCAGCAGATTATAATCTATAATCCATAGTCAATTATAACTAAGACTGACAGACAAAAGTGTATTAAATACTTTTACAGTTTCATAAAACACCTATTCAAATTTATTTGCAATAATTATAGGCAATATTTTACTCCATATTAGGTGCTCATGGGTCGAAATTGATTGCTTTGAATGAAGTTTTCATTAATTACAAAATCACTGTCAAATCTGTAATATTCCAGATTATCCATACTCCTAGTAGACATAGTGATAATTAAATCATAATAGGTGAAAATTCTTCCTTATGTTAATACTCGTTTATAGTTTATCTTTAATGAATTCAGTGTTCTTAAGTGTTTATCAATATTTTTCACACCATGTCAATTATATAAGAACTTCTTAAATTGAGTATTTTGATATATCTCCAGAGGTTATTGTTGTTTTACTTGCATCATCTTATCTATATAATTTCAGATAATAATGCCAAAAAATATAAAATGACATAGACTATCGGATCATTCAAAATCATTATGAATAACACAATATGAACACAAACATGAAAGGTAATTTGGTTAATATCAAGGAGCTCAATAAATTTATACCCAAAACTTAAAAAGTTAGTCAATCCAGGTAATGAGCATTAAATATCCTAGAAGAGAATAGGTGAAAGTAAGTTAGCAGAAAGTTTTTAGCTATACTTACTGAAGAAACTTTCCTTTATCCTTATAATTCATTCTGTATTACTTGCTGGTTAAATTTCTATATACAACTCTCTCTTTTTTATATTTTTACTGGCACATAATAGTTGTACATAGGGGTTTCATTGTGATACACATAAAACTTTTGAGCTGAATTTGTTTAGTACATAGAGCACTGATAGATTTAAAATACTTCATGTGTCCAAGATGATTTGCTTTATTTATATTTTTGAGAGATAATTTTAGATGCAGTTATAGATGCATGTTAGGATAGCTTTCTTCCTTGTGTTTTGAACTCCTTCACTCTTGATTATTTTAGAGCATAGCTGTGTAGACCCTCTCATCTTCTTCCTCCATGATCAATTATCCATCCAATGCTTTTGAATCTCTACCTAAAATTCTTCCTTAGCCTATCATCCTGCTTTAGGCACAATCCCATACCTATTATCCCTCAATAGCAAAACTCTTCAAGTGAGATCTCCTGTTAACTCTCTCTAATTTTTATCCATCCATAATTTTCTGATGCAATCCAATTAGGCTTTTACCTAAGTTCTCAACTGTCTGGATCAAGGTTAACCTCACCTATCACCATGCATGTTTCTACTTATGAAGTTAGATGACTGACTCTCTGCTACACACTGATATGAAGAGTGTCACAAATCTACCCACCAACTCAACAGAGATATTAGCTAAGTGTTATCTTGGATATTTTAATTTTTTTATTGTTCTGGGTGGGGGTGCATTGTGGCATCTACACAATTCTTATGATGTATCAAATAAATCATATTTAAATTCACCCTCTCCATTGCTCACCTTTATCCACTTCCCCCCCTATTCCTGGAATGGTTTCAACAAGTCTCATTTTTGCATTTGCATATATATATGTACATATTTTTGCACTGTATTCACCCAATTTTTCTTAAAAGTTTATTTCTTCTAGATCCACAGTCATGAATCTAGGCAGGGCTTGACTCCTCATTCATATTTTTCAAATAAATTAAATTGACCTCTGCCCTTGGTAACAAATCTTTAGGATATTTAGTCTTTATTATAATCTTTCTCATGGAGATGAATCCAGAGCTTCATGGTTCCTACCAACACCCCATAACATGCTGGAGTTTCTATTTTGGTATCTGGAAAGCTATCTTATATTTTTTCTGTATTTTTCTTTATTCATTTATTCATGTGTGCATTCATTGCTTTTAAGTATTACTATTCTCTTTGTGTTACGTGGAAGAACTGCTCTTGTATAAATTAATAGATGCATTCCTATAATTAATCTAATAATGATATTTTTACAAAATATATGTGATTAAGATGCCAAGGGAAGACATACTATTATTTTCCCATAAACATCAATAATATGTCTTAAAAAATAAAAGTTTATATACAAGAAGTTTATCAAATGTTTAAAAGTGAACATTAACATTTAGTACCCTCTCCACCTATTTTGTTTTAAACCTAAGCATTAATGCTGAGTTTATGAACATGGGTGCATACGATGGGCTTTTGGTGACATTTTAATTAAAACAGAAGAACTGTAGTTTTATCTCATTATTCTCCAATGTGAGGAAAAGTATGCAGTGAAAATATGTGATCAAATTTGAAGAGGTATTTATAAAATGCTAAATAGGTGAAAACAGCCCTATCCACACTTTTTGAACTTGTCTTTCATCAAAGAAAGCAAACTAGAATTTTCTCTGTTAAATTATAGGATAGGTATGGTAGGAAATTTCTGTCATCCTAGCAATCCAGAAACAAATGCATGAGGATTTGGAGTACAAAACCCCAATTTAGGGTTGTAAATTGTAGGATATACAATAAAAGATAGTCACGGAAAACCAAGGACTAGTGCACAAATCGGTGCTTTCCTAGAATGCACACAGCCTTCATTTCCATTAACAGCCCTGCAAAATTAGTAAATGAAAAAGAAAAAAAAGGAAAGGAAAGAAAGAAGAAAAAGTACAGGTCAGAAAGGCCAATGACTTTTAAAAAATAACACCTTAAGTGCTAGAAAAATGCCATGGGGTCCATCAAATGGAGTTCAGTAGACACAATGTACAAATGTTGTGTGATTGTCCTCAAGCGTCAGGAAATCAACCTACTCAATTCAATTCTTAAAGTGTGTACAATTAGTATTTAAGGGTGTGCACTCTTGGGATCTAAATAATAGTAAAATAGCTGGTCTAATGAACACAATTGGATATTGAGCACCAGGCATTCAGAGACAGTAGAAGTTGGCATGTGTTTTCCTCATTCAATAAACTTTCCCAGTATGAAGCAAATCTGAGCCTCCATCCAGACACTATCCTTCCTGACAAGGATTCTGTGTCTTTCTGTCCTGAGAATAGAGCTTCTGTCTTCAATATCCAGGTGAGATGCAGACCATAATTGCCAGGTAACTGACTGTCCCTATTAAATGCTTTGGAAATAAGAGCAGATGATTTATAAGAACTCATCCTGGATAAGGAATGAGGAGAGGACATGTGTATGATGTTGAGACAAAGTCCCTCATGCTCTGCTGTCAGCTATGTGTTATCCTCTTCACAAATTCTTATGCACATTGGTACCAAGCACATCTAGCTCTCATTCCAATGGCGCATTCTCTCTACAAGAACAGGGTTTTTCCTTCAGAGCAGAAATCTGCCCTTTCTAAAGCATGACTGTTTCCAAATGTTCTGATATTTAGTTGCATTCCTGTGGTATTGTTGGTAGGGGTTTTGATCAAAGTATTATTTTTGCTACTTTTCCACAAAAAACCCCACAAACTGATGGCTGAATATTAGAAGGTTATTTTCTCACAGTTCTGTAGATACAAGTGCAAAGTTCAAATATCAGTAGCAGTAATTTCTTCCTAGGCATTTCTCCCTGGCTTTTAGATTGCTATTGTCTGGCTGTGCTTTAATGTTGTCCTTCTACTATGGTTATCTGTGTTCATTTGCCTTTTTCTTATAAGGACCACAGTCAACGTGACTTAGGTCTCCTATAAAAGAATGTATCCCAAAGTGATTATCTCTTCAAAAACCACCGCAAAATATAGTCATGCTCTGAGGTACTGTTGATTAAGATTTCAATATATGAGGACTGGTAGAGTGTTTCAACATATGAAACATGAGGGGGATAGAATTCAGCCCAGAAAGACAAGTTCCTTTTCTACTCTATTTGCTGTTTCTTATTCATCATTGCATGGAAAGAATGTTTCCAATCCTATTATGGGGGCTATAATGACTCATCAGAAGGAGGTGGAAAGATGCAGATGGCAACTTCATGGTCTTCTTGTTTTCCTACCTAAAACTACCAAATGTTTTAGACAGGAGTAGCAGAAAAACTGTAATTAACAACAATAGCAGCATCAGTAACAACACACGGCCACACCTCACCTCTTTCCACAATTAACAAATGTTGCTGTTTTGACATAAGTAGTTCAGGTCTCTATAAATGTATTAACAAAACAAGGATTTTATTTAACTTAGCATATTGGTATTCCTCTCTACTCCTCGTTTTCCTTTCCTAAGTGAGGTATTGTCTCAAATGTGGTAGTGTCTCCCAAGGATTATTATACATGTAGTCAGTAAACAAACGTAGTATCCAGTTTAGCTATTATTTAGGGAATAGATACATAAAATATATTGTGTTTATGTAATGGAATACTCATGTACTTAAGGTTAATGAAGGAGAACAAAATACATTGTTGGTTAAAATAGATTACTGAAAACTGACAATTACAAATGCCATGTATAGTAAGCTTCTGTTATATAAAATGTAAGACAATGCATATTTATTACTTGGAAGAATACTGTAAATACAAGAAAAATTACGGACAATCATGTATATCATAGCATATCATAGCAGTGTGGTAATTTCCCAAGGGAAGTAATAATCAAATTTGTGAAATTACATGAATGATATTTCTTGCCATTACACCTTGTAATAAAAACAACCAAATAGGAATGGTGAGGTATGTGAATATTTTGCTGTTGAATGTTCAGGAACCAGACCTTTTTTATTCTCTGTACAATTTATTATGCATGAACAATCCATAATGTAAATACACTTACCAATGCAGATTCAGTATTACTTGAAATTCTCTCAGTGTGCAATTTTTTTCACAAAGATTTTTCTAGATTAAGTATTCATGTTTATATTCATAAATCTAAGTCTTGTTATTTATTTCATTTTAATTGCTGTGTATGTGATCATCTGTCTAGTTGAAAGTGTAACAGTATCATTAATGTTTCTTACCTTCCTTACATCTTTTCTACAAACTAGTATTCACTGAGGTAATTTCAGGAATGGACATCTTCTGTAAAATTAGAATTTGAATTATTATGCTAACAGTCTTCTCTTTTCCCTTACTTCAGATTCAACTTTCCCAGCACAGCCCTGTCTTGACTCTCCCTCCCTCTTCCCTTCTCTCAATCTCTCTCTGTCACTCACACACACACACAGATGTTGACACACAAAGTTAGCAAAAATACTCCACAGTCCCTCCCCCATGAGGTATGCTTTTGTTCCATTCATATTTTTGTCACTTTTAATCTTTATTCTTTAATAAAAAGAATCCATCACCATTATTTTCATCTAGTAAGAACATAAAGAAAACAATATGAACAGATGTATTAGAAGTGTCTTCTCCAAAAAAGGTTCTGTCAAGGAGGGTTGGTACCAGTGAAAGGAGGGAGGATGTGAGAAAGGGTATAGGAGGGTGAATGTGATGCAAATATGGTGCACACGTGTACGCACATGGAAAATTGAGACTTGTTGAATGTTATTCCAGGAATGGTGGAAGGAGGATAAAGTAGAATGATGGAGGGGGTGAACTTAAATATAATTCAATAAATTGTAAGAACACCTATAAATGCCATGGTGTAGCCCAAACAAATGTTCACAATTTAAATTTTATTTATTTACTTAAATGAAGTTATTTTTTATGATAGTGGCTTTTTAAATTTTATCATGTTTATATTTGCTATACATTGTTTGGGCCATGTTCCCTCACTTCCAGGCAGAACCTGTTCTGACCTCTTGTTATCGATTCTGTTCGTTGAAGAGAAAACATAAGAGATAATAAGAAAGACTTAGCAGTTTTGCTAGGTTAAGATAAAGGTAGCTATACAGAGAGAATCTTAACATTTCTTCCATGCATGTGTGTACTGCAACCCACATTGGTTCATCTTTACCAGACTTCCTTACTACTTCCTAGTCCCCTTCCAATAGTGACCTCTACCAGTTTAAGATTACTATATTTACTTCTCTACAGACAGCACATGAACCACATTCAAGTTTCAGGTTTCCTTCCCTTTCCCTATTCCTCCCGTGTGCATTCTCCCCTTAGCGTCTGACCCATGTCCAATAATATTACTGCATTTGTGTTAGGTTTATAATCTGCATATGAGGGAGAACACATGATTTTTGGCCTTCTGAGCCTGGCTAACTTTGCTTAAGATAATGTTTTCCGGTTCCATCCATTTACTTGCAAATGACAAAATTTCTTTTGTTGGGGTTGAATAAAATTCCATTGTGTATAAATACCACATTTTCTTAATCCATTTGTCAGTAGTGAGCATCTTGGCTGTTTCCATAGTTTGATTATTGTGAATAGTGCTGCAATGAACATGGAGGTGCAGATGCCTTTGTAATAACACGAGTCACATACCTTTGGATATATACCTAGGAGTGGTATTGCTGTATCATATGTTAGATCTATGTTTAGTTTTTAAAGGATCCTCCATATTGTTTTCCAAAGTGATTGTACTAGCTTAAATCCTACCAGCAGTTTATGAGGGTTCCTTTTCCCCCCACATCCTCACCAACATTTGCTTGTGGGGGTGTTCTTGATGATAACTATTCTAATAGGAGTGAGGTGGAGTCTTAGTACAGTCTCATGAGTTTTCCCCAAATTTAGGAGGTGTATTTGCATTAATAAAAAACTGTACCTGTTTAGGATATGCAATGATACTGTTGTAGAAGTAGATTGTGAAATGAGTATCACACTACGGGTAGTTAAAACATCCACCAGGCTTTTCCTGTAAACCAAATGAGGACACCCAGGTCTGTCATCCTGTTAAAGATTATTCCCAAAGGAACACAAAAGACCATGGCTTCCATGGCTGCTCTTCTCTTCTCTAGCACAGGAAGGACACTGCCCTCCAGATACAAGCCTGATTGTCTAAGTCTGTGTTACCTGTGAGTCTCTGCCTTCTGAAGAGGAAACCATATATTATTTCCTTCTCTTTGCATGGACAGCTCTGCAATTCATTCTTTCTCTAATTTAGTTATTTGGTGCTTGTTTAATTTAATGATATGCTGCACATCTCATTAAGTGAAGAAATTCCCTTAGGATGAGACAGAGAATCTTTTCAACATTGTTACACAGCTTCACTTAAAATTAATTGCTAAAGCAGATTGATGTCTTTTCCTGGGAGAGTATTATGACCTTCAAGTTTAAAGGCAACATTTTGAAGTATTTGCTCCTGTCCACCAGTATAGAATCTTTCTATCTGTTGCAATTAAATCAATGGATAGAAGTGGGCATAACCAGAAATTAAGGAAAAACCTAGGGCTATGTTCAAGAAGAAAGTAAAATGATCATAAAAGGAAGTTTTTATATCTTTGAGATATTCAGTAGTGACTGAAAAAATTGGCAGAAATTGGTCAAAATAGGCAACTCAATAGTCAGAACGTGGGAATTCTGTCAGTCCTGCCCTACCACTAAACATGTGCTTTGGGTCCATGAAATGCCCTCATGTATCCATGCAGCTGACAGCATGTACTAATTCATTTGGTTGTTAAGATATACATCACAGGTCCACATCCCCAGAGCTTTTCAAAAGTTAATTCCAAAGTGGTACCAAGATTTTTGGATCGTGCTGATGGGAGATCACCAATAGGAGAAGAGGTTAAAAGATGGAAGTAAAGAAGGTGACATAGTTGATGTGTTTTCTGTACAAGAATGAATGTAGAATTTTTAATCCTGTTGAGATCACCATAAAATGGGACTAAGATAGAAAGGAGAAAAATTGAGCAGATAAACTAATCAGGATATAATACATATAAACATGGCAACGTCATAATGAAACTCCCTTAATAGATATCTTAAACAAACAAAAATATCTTTTCAAAGAAAGAGAACAGGAAAGTACAGCAGGTCCTGTCTTGGTGTTGGCATCATTGCGAGGAGTGAAAATATAAGGAAAGTTTGTAGGAAGGTTAATATGGTGGAAATATTATGTACTTAAGTATGAAAATGGAAAAAATCAGATTTGTTGAAAATATTTTAAGAATGGGGTGAAGGAGTATAAAGAATAATGATGGGAGTGGTGGATTTTCTTTAGATATGCTGTGAGCTCTTCTGTGAATTTTACAGTGTACCCTACACACACCAATCATATGGTTATACAAAAGAGTTTTCTTATCTACCATATTCCAAGTTGATACTGCTATTGTTTCTGTAAGAACCATTTTCATTATTTCATTTTCACATAGTGTTTTTGATAATATTCTTCAGCAATGTGGAACCAACAAATGAAACAGTTGTTTCAGAATTCCTTCTCATGGGACTGCCAGATGATCCAGAATTGGAGCCTCTCCTCTTCAGCCTGTTCCTGTCCACATCAAGTCATCATTCTGGGAAACCTGATCATCATCCTGGCTGTGAATGCTCACTGCCATCGCCACACTCCTGTGTACTTCTTTTTCTGTAGTCCAACATTAACTGATATCTGCATAAGCATGACCATAATTCCAAAAGTACTAGTGAACATCCAAAAGCAGGATCAAAGCATCACTTCTGTAGGCTGTCTCACCCAGATTAATTCTGTCTTGACTTTTGGTGGTTTGGAAAATTGTCTCCTTGACAATTGTGGCCTATGATCACTATATGGCCATTTGTCACCCCCCCTGAGATACACAGTCATCATGAACCCTTGTGTCTGTGTCTTTCTGGTCCTCTCATCCTGATTATTAGCACTGTTGTCACCCTGCTCCATAGTCTGATGGTGCTGTACCTGTCCTTCTGCACACACCTGGAAATTCCCTGCATCTTCTGTGAACTTGTTCAGGTCATCAAGTGGCCTGTTCTGATCAACAACCCCCTCATATACTCAGTGCCAAGCCTATTTGTTGGTATGCCTTTTGCTGGGATTATTTTCTCTTATGCTTAAATTTCCTCCTCTTTTTTTGAGGATCCCATTATTGGGGAGAAGGCATAAAACTTTTTCCACTAGTGGGTCCAAAGTCCTCACTTCTGTAGAATTGGCCTTTAGGGATATGCATTCCTGTGATCACAGTGGTGGCAAGATAACTGGCTTAATGAGGATCTTTGGATATTGAGCCCTACGGATAGCTAGACATAAGCGTGAGCCTATGACCATCATGCTGAACAGAGCTGCCACAGACAGGAAGTCCCACCTGTGCCTCCTCCCACAGACAGTCCTTCCTGACCAGGATTCTGATGACTAACTTAGTTTCCCTGCCTTTCTGGAGGACTCATCTTCCATCTTCCATCTTCCATATCTGGGTGAGATGTTGAACAGCATTACTCTTGACCAGGTAACTGAATTCTCTTAGTTAATACTTTGCAAGTGAGTTCAGGTTAGATCCATGTATCTAGTATATATATTATTTAATTCACTTAAATATCTATTCATTTTCTCATATACTCTTGCCAAATAACATCTGTATCACTGATAAGTCTTTTCTTATCATCTTACTATGTAGTCTTCCCCAAAGGGATTTTAAGTACTTAAGCACTTCCCAGCTTTTTCCATTTATCCTGCTAAAGATGTTCTCTTTCATTTTTTACCCTCAACTGCCCTGACACATTGTTTCTAAAGAATGAAATGTACTATGTTTAATGTTTCATGGCAGTAAAAGGGACCTATCAGAAAATGTCAATACAATTATCACTTATGGTGAGCACTGTGCTAGGTGTCTTTGTTGCATTCATTTTTCATCAGGAAGCATTGCCGAAGTTCATTTATAGCTTCATTGAGTATTCAAGGTGTAAAACATAATGGATTGTTGTACATAATCACAGCCAAATGACTAACACAACAAAGTTAAGTAATACAGTCTTAATGTATTTCCATTGCACAAATAAGATATTTTGGATTTTCATACAGTTGATGACAGTTCCTCTTCACAAAACATATGCTGAAGGCTGGAAGGCAATCAGGGTGTAAGAGTCCATATTAGACCAAATGCTACATGCTGTCATCAACCCTCTATTTCACTTGATGTCACAGACGATGCTCCAAAGGGACAGTCTTAGTATGACACTAATCGCTTTATAAGATTCTTTAAAGGTGTGTTGTCTTATTAGCTTCTGTTTGTGAATCTCAGGAAATTATAATTTTATTTTTCTTTGTTGTCTTATGAGACTATATATTTCATCTCATCTTGTCGTAAGATGATTTTTCAGAGGTGTTGGGGTTTGGCCTCTGGGCTTTAGGCTTATGACGTATACACGCTTGAGCCCTGCTTCCAGCACTTTTGCTGTACTTTGGAAATAGGGTGTTGGGTTTTGCCCAGGCTAGTATGAGCCCTGATCCTCTTATATTACACTTCTCCCCATTGCTGTGATGACAGAAGTGTACCACCACACACAGCTTTTTTCACTGAAATAGGATCTCACAGTCTTTTATTCCTAGTTGGATTGCAAACTGGATTCTCAATATCTCAGCATCTCATGTAATTTTGATGGCAGGTGCACTTTATTGTTCCAGCTATTTGTTGATATTGGGGTATCATGACCTCACTGCCTAGACTGGCCTTGTTTTTCTACTTTTTTATTATCTAATTATTGTTGTATTAGGGGTACATTGTGACATTAACAAAACTTCTTACAATTTGTCATAGTTGAATTCACTCCTCCATCATTCACATTTATCCCTTCCACCCTCTGTAGTCATAACATGTCTCATTTTTCCATGTTTTCATATATGAGTACATAATATTTCCACCACATTCACCCTCTTTCACACTTTCTTTATATCCTCCCTACTACCACTGATACCAACCCCTCTACAGGCATCGTTTTACCTTCCTGTTCTGTGTTTTTGAAAAAAGTTATTTTTGTTTGCATAAGATGGCTATACAAGGAATTTCATTGTGAAATTTCCATGTTTGAACTGCAATCCTACCAAACTCAGCCTCCTGACTAGCTAGGATTATATGATTGAGTGTAAATGCCCAGATTAGGTGCCCTTTTAAAGCTTAAAATATTCCCTGTTAATTTAGGAAATAATTAGCTTTTCAGGAGAGAGGTAATCCTACCCACAAAATTGTCCAGATTCTATTATAATTAATTTTAAAGTGCCTGACTTGCATTCCCATAGGGTAATCTTATGAGCTTCAGGGTGTAGGAGTGCTAATATGGTGCAAATGATGTGTACAAATTTATATAAATGGAAAAAATGAGACCTGATGAAACTATTCCAGGAATAGTGGAGGGGAGATTCCAGGGTGGGAGGGGGGATAAAGGAGAATGACAGGGGGGTGTGAATTCAATTATGATGGATTTGATACATTGTAAGAACTTTGGTAAATGGCACAATGTACCCCCAGCACAACAATAAAAATGTATGAAAACAACATTTTCTAATCTTTGATCAGACTCACCTGTGTGGATGGCAAAACCATCTAAAACATTATGATGAGCATATAGAATATTATGTATGATGAAATCACATAACAATAGTATAAAAGTAGTACAAAGTATAGTTTTGTACAAATGATTAACATACTATCATCATGACATTACCTGACTGTGCATTGTTTGCATATCCTTTCCCCTATTGATCATTTAGGTCTTTTTCCCCTGTTGCTTCATTACACGAGGAGGGGTCATGATGGCATTTTGTAGTCATCCTTGCTTTGCTCAGCCCTGGGGTATTATTCCTGGGGTGTCCTCTGTCTTATCTCTTTTGTCTTTCACCCTTTCACCTTGAACTTCCATCATAAGCATCAAGACTTGTCCACAACTTAAAACTATGATAGGAATAAACATTTCATGCTTCTACATGCTAAGTTGTGTGCTTGGTTATTTCCATCTACTTATATTGCTTTTTGAAACATCCCTGTGCATTTTCATAGCCGTCTCCATCATGCAAATGGGAAAATTGTAAAACTGAATTTTCTCAGAGAGAATCAGGTCCTTCACATGTTACAGATCCATTTCACAATGAGGAATTAATCACTGGATTAATAATGTTCCATGTCTTATGCTCAACTGGCCTACACTTTTATAACCAGTTGTCTGTTTCCAGACAATGTCAACTCCTGCTCAGGGCCTCATTTGTGAAGCAAAAGCCTTGGATTAGGGGCTCACTACACCACTCAATAGCACATATACAGTGGTTCCATGATATGACACCCTGAACCTGATGCCATGTTACAGAAATTCCTTAACTACACTTATAAGATAAGCAGGTGGATCTGACATGGTTAGCATTTGCCAATTTTCATTTTTAAAGCTAAAAACCTTTTTTCCAGTTTTCAAACAACAGACTTCTTTTTCCTAAAATAATCAGATTTACAGATGGAAAGGGCATATGAATTATCTTCAAAATATTTCATTTAAATGAATTCTTTTTATAAGATCTAAATACTAATTTGAAACTGAGAAAAATTCTCAGATGTCGTTATAAGACAAAAGAATTTAGCATAAGTTGAGTAAATTCATTCCCTTCTCCAGGAACCAGCACCATTATATTGTCTCCATTAGCAAAATCTGATCTAATTCAGTAATCCTTCCTTCTTGTGTGGTTTCAAACTCTGACATCTTCCAGTACCACACTAACAAGTCATTACTTATATACCCTCGATATGTACTCACAATCTTTGTCATGATGTGATTTCTTGATCCTCTACTTTGTCCACAAGCTCTAGTGGAAGTAGCTGTGATAAGTGGATGGCAACACTAGATTCCATGGTTACCCCAGAAATGAATCACTCTGATTCTTCATTGCCACTTTTCCTTGATCCAGCAATTCCTTTTTTAGGAATCTGACTAAGTCTTAGGACAGGGGAGATGCTTAAAGCTGATCCACCATGTGGTCACACAGTATTATTCCAGGGATCAGTGCTGAGGCTCCATGTTCACCAGAATCAGGGATGAGGTAGATGAAACAGAAAATAAGAAGGAGTGCCTTATCCAGGTCTGACTCTTAACATTACTCTTCTAGCATTGTATGTGATAAAAATGGAAGACATGTGTAAAGAAAAAATAAGTGAGTGACAAATGCTAGTGGATGAGAGGGGTTTACTTCTTGTTCTCATGAACTCTCATAAGAAAGGGAATTTGATAAAGAAAGATCATGGGTCTACCAATGAAGGTTAACTATAATCACTCCTATTAAGTACTTTTTAGTTTGCAATTAGCCATCTCTACGTATTTTGACCCCTCTTCATATGGTCAAATAATGATAAATAGAAATAAGTATGTGTGTTTTACAAATTTCCAGTAAGGAAAAGGGAAAGAACTTCTGAAAATGAGTGTTTTATCATATCTCTAAAACATAAAGGTAATATTACATAGGAAGTTCTGAGGGTTTTCATTCTTCATGGCCTGCAGATGGAACTGAAGGCCCCATACATGCATACATGGTAGGCAAATACTCTAGCATTGATTTATACCTCCTGCCCTGTCCTGCGTTTTCATCTGCATGTATTTTAAGGTGTGCCAAAACTTTGCAATTATTTTTGTAAGTACCCAAATCATAAAAGGATGATTATATAGGTGTATTTGCTTCAACGTTCTTTCTATCTGTCCAACAGTTATTCTGAAAATGTGCCTAAGTTGCCTGGATATCAAAGTTAATTAAGTCATGCTTTCTCTAGGACTTGGACAATGATATACATAATATTAATGACTCTACATATATAATTATATATAATAAAATGTGTATATGTGTATATATGTACATATATATAATTCTCTTTTCCTCCATTCTGTCAGGGGAAAAATGCTTCACTTAGCTTCAGAAAAGCAAAATTTTGCTTTCAATAATAAAAAGAAAGTAACAGCAATGTATTTTTCCATGTCTCTCTTTCTCTCAGGAAAGATCACATAACTTGTGGATACATGTTAACTTCTCCACATCCAAAACTAAAAAGGCCACCTGTTCTAAATGACACAGTTATGGAGCCCTTACCAGCCTGGGTGCTTAAATTACTCTGTGGAACACAATCATTGTGCTGTGCATCAATTAATATCAATAGCATTTAAACATCAATTTGAATATTTGCAGATTTATGTAGGACTGATTAGATCAGGCATCACTTTCTTATCTTGATCTCAGGTCATGAGCTATGGCCTGTAGAGTCACAACACCAGGTGTGTGCCATTCGATGTGTGCCGTCAACACTATCTCAACACAGAGAATAGAAGACTAAATATAAGAGAGTAAATGCAGGATATTGTTTACTAGGATATCATTAATGTACCTTGAGGGGAAAGGATGTACATTGAGTATTTTAAAGGAAGATAAGTTCTGGGTTCATAGAAGCAGTACCTCATAAAGGCTCAGTGTACTGGTTCTGGAGTCTGGCATTCTGATGCCAAATCTGGGCTCTGAGGCCCATTAGCAGTATCTTTGGACAGGTTGCTAAACCACACAGTGTCGTGTCCTCACATATAAATAGAAAAGAATGGTACTTAACCTACAGGTCTTATGAAAGGACTGAACTATCTGATATTTTAAAACATCTATATTATTGCTTAACAGACAATGAAAGTCAATATTGCTGTCATTATTTATAAGATTGGTACTGAAAAGCTGAATGCAAATTTTAGGAGGACTCGAGTGTTAAATATGAAAAAGAAGAGAAAGATATATTAGTAATAACAAAGGAAATTTTGTTATTTTACATTAAAAAGAGCCTTGACTAACTCAGCACAATGAGAGCCTTCTGGTCTCAAGGTAGCATAATTACTGACATTAACCAGGACTCCTTGTAGGAAAGCCTGGCTTTAGGTTATAGACAGAAAGTGCATAAGGGTCATAGGCTATTCGTCACACTATGTTAAGGGAGACATGAGAATGCCAGGATCATTTCAGAAGGCATCAGGAAAAAAAACTGAAGAGGTTTCAATGACAACAGGAAGGACAATTTGAGATGAAAACCTGCAATGAAATATGTCAAGTGTATTTAAGAACCATGTCCATATTTGGGTGATGGTAAAAATCCAATCCATTATTTTTATTATGAATTTTAAACTGGCACATAATAATGTTATGTAATATGAATAAAATAACATATATCATATAATAAATTACCATTAAGTATTTGCCACTATATTGTTTGCAATAATAATTGTAATTTATCATTATTACTATCTTACCGAGCTAGAGGTTGAATATGCCAACTTATACATACTAGATAAGCACTTTACCACTGAGCTACATCTGCAACCTTATCATTTGCTACGTTTTTAAAGTAATGAATAGAGTAATCAAGATGAATTCTGTCTTTTCATTGGTACACATGCATGCAAATGCAAAAATTATACGTGTTGAAACTGTTGCATGAATGAAGAGGGGGTTGGGATAAAGGGGAGAAGTGGAAAGGATGAATTCAAATATCATGTAGTTGACACATTGTAAGAACCTTTGCAAATGCCACAGTGAAACCCGACCCAGCACACACACAAAAAGAAGTACACTCAGAGTAAACACTTAATTGATTTAGGAAAGTTTTCGTTAATATGTATTTCAGCCTGCAAATGAGGAAAGAATGAGGATGCTTACATTTTGTAACTTTCAATAAATTAGAGTATCTCAGAATAATTAAGAGGCAAGGCAAGCAATGTATACAAATTTCCATAAGAAAATAATTAGAATACTTGATTTAAAAAGAACCTATGTGTATTTTCAACATCTACAACAGAGGATGTACAAATGTCAATGTGCCAGATAACAAATATTTTAGGCTTATGGTCCATGTTGCCTCTGTGACAAGTGTTCAACTCTGTTTTTGTAAAATAAAAGCAGCCACAATTCATAAAGGATTATCTGTAGTCTGCAAAATTATTATTTACAAAACAAGCAGCAGGCAGGATTCAGTCCCAAACTGTTGTCCCAAGCTGTATTCTCGAGTATAGCACTAATAATGTTGTAAAATTATATTCTTGAACAAATAAGGGAGAGGAACTTGCTATATTTTGGATATAAAAATTCTCCCAAAGGATCATGTGTTAATGGCCTGGTCAACTATTTGCACACTTGGGAAGTGCCAGAAACTTTAAAAGATGCATCCTTATAGAGGTGTCCAGGGCATTTCAAGCCATGGCCTCAAATGGAATTTTAGATTCCTGGTACCTTCTCCTCTTTCACTCTCCAGCCATAATGTGAGAAGTCTTGCTCCACCAAGATCTTCTCCCATGATGACCCAAGACAAGATCAAAGCACTGATGCCAATCTATCATAGCCTGTAAACATGAACCAAAATAACCATCATTGTCTTTTTAAGTTGATTATCTTCAATATTTGTCATAATGACACAGAGCACAACAACACAGAATGTTTCTTTCTATTTTATTGTTCATAGGTTCCTCTATTTGAAAAAAATCAGTGGGAAATAAAGCCTTGGGGACCGTAGCTAACAATAATGAATCATGACTTATAAATAGCTAGAGAGAGGTTCTTTTTTATTTTATCAAGTGCCCTTTTATTTTGAAAAGAGCCACTTGAACACTTTTCCCACAAGCAAATGGTAAATGTTGGAGGTGGTGAAAGTGATAATTACCCTGATTTGGTCATTGTAATGTATACATACATGATAATACAACATTTTACCTTATAAGTGTATATACAATTATGTGCCAATTAAAATTTTTAAATGAATACAGAAAATAACTTGGGATAGAGGAGTGTATTGAGCAATAAGTGTTGAGTAAAATACAAAGCAAGAAAAGGGGAGAGGAGAGAGAGTGGTAGGAGGAAAAGTCTACCTACTGCGATCTTTTGTTTTATTTCTTATAAACATAAACATTTTCGTCAGACCCATCAGCACGGAAGCAGCAATTCTCTCATATACTGCAGTATTCCTTCTTCTGGGACTCTCAGAGAATCCAGAGCTGTAGCCCATTCTCTTTGGACTGTTCCTGATCACTGTGCTGGGGATCCTGCTCACCTTCTTAGATGCCAACTGTGATTCCCATCTCCACACTTCCATGTGCTTCCTCCTTTCCAACTTGTCCTTGGCTAACATCTATTTCATCTCCGCCATAGTTTCAAAGATGATTGTGGACATCTAAACTCACAGCAGAGTCATCACCTATGTTTATATTATTTTTGCAATATGGATGATATGCTTCTGACTGTGCCGGCCTACGATGACCGGTTTGTGGCCATCTGTCACCCACCAAAGTACAATGTCGTCATGAACCTCAATGTCTATGGACTCCTCCTGGTTCTGCTACCATTCCTTCTTAGTTTCCTGGCTGCCTGCCTCATACTTTCATGGCACTGCAGCTGTCCTTGTGCACAGACCTAGAAATTCCCCACTTTTTCTGAGAACTGATCCTTATTCAAAGGATTGCTTGTTCTGGTATCCTCATTAATGATTAATGAACATAATGTTGGGGATTTCTCCCCTTAATTTTTTTCTTGTACTCAAATTGTGTCCTGTGTCTTGAATATTCCACCAGTTGGTAGAAAGCATAAAGATTTTCCAATTATGGGTCACACTTGCTAGTTGTTTCCTTGTTCTATGGAACATGTTTTAGGGTTCACCTGACTTCTACTGGTACTCATTCCTCTAGGAAGCAGGCCATTGCATCAGTGGTGTACACTGTGGTCACACCCATGATGAACCATTTATTTACAGTCTGAGAAGCAAGGACATCATGAGAGCTCTGAGGAACCTTATTTCTAGAATGATATCTTTCCACTGTTGTATCAGATGAAATATGAAAAAAATATCATTTAACTAATAGTTGCCTACTTTGAGTGAAACTGCTGTGATAGAATTGAATGGGAAATTTATAAAATATGAAATAAGGATTAACTATCCCATCAAAAATTTTCACACTCACTATTAAATAAGTATATTAGAAAATTTTGTGCAAAACATGGACTGAAAATTAGAGCTGGGCATTGTGTTAAATGTAATCCCAACACTTGCAAGGTGGAGGCCAGAGGATCTCAGGTAAATTCAAGAACATCCTTAACAAAACAAGGTACTGTCTCAAAAAAAAGCAAGGGCTGTGTGCATAGCTCATCAGTAGAACACTTGCATAGAATGCACAAGTCTTTAGGTTCAATGCCAAGAACTGCACCAAAAGTGAAGAAACAAGTGAAAGGAAGAAGTAAGGAAGGGAGTAAGAGTGGATGGGAGAAAGGGAGGGAGTGAGGGAGGGAGAAAAGAGAACAGGAAAGAAAGAAAGCTACAAGTCAACATATATTCACTGATGTTAAATGCCAGACAAGTGCCATGCATAATTGACTGAAAGTGCAAGCAGTGGAGTTGAGTAAACACAATGCACAGATCTGGAAATTCTATGTTTGGCCTCAGTGGTCAGGTAATCAGCCCTAATCAAGGCCTTACTCCTCTATGGTTAGTCTTCAGGGAAATGCACTCCTAGTATCTGTATGATAGTAAAATAGCTGGTCTAATGAGGACCTTTGAATACAGAGTAGAGTCTCAGCGAAGTAGAATCTGTAGGATCTGGCATGTGTCTCCTCATTCAATAGATACGCCAAGTCTGGAAGGAACACCAACATCTACACCCATACATGATCCTTCCTGACCAGGATACTGTTTCATCAAATGATTCTTCTACCTATCCTGAGAACAGAGCTTCTGTCTTCAACATCCAGGTGAGATACATTCAATCACTGCCATTGAAATAAATGGAAAGATTTTATAAAATACTTCATTAATGGAGGCGTTTCATGAGAATTTCATCCTGTGGAAGCATTGGGGAGAGGACAAGCATACAATGATGGGAACAAGTTGCCTTTCTTCTCCTGTCAACTATGCATCATTCCCTTGACAAATTCTCATGTATTTTTCACACCAATACTCCCCCCAGTTCTCATTCTGTTTGCCTCATTCTCACAAAAAAGGAAGTGTCTATTTCCTCCAGAGAAGAAGTCTTCCCTTTCTCAAGCATGCTGGATGTTTTCAAATATTCTCATCTTTACTTGAGTTACTGTGGTGGTATTGAGCAGGGGTGTTGATCAATGTATGGATTGTCTATGTTTCCATAACAAACTACTACAAACTAGATTACTTAAAAATAGAAATGTCTTTTCTCATAGTTGGAGGCAGAATTTCAAAGAAAAAATGTCATCCAGGTTGATTTCTAAGGTACTTCTCCATGGCTTGTAATTGCCCATCTCTAGCTGTGTTTTTTCTTTCCATTGACAATACTGGGGTTTGAACTCAAGAACTTGCATCTGCTAAGCAGGCACTATATGCCTTTAGACATAACCCCAGCCCTTTTTCTTTAGTTTATTTTTCAGTTAGTTTCATAGACTCTTTGCTCAGGACTGGCCTCAGACTATAAAACTTCTATGTTCCCATGAAACTGGGACATCAGTTGTGTGCCATTATGTCTGGCCCTCTCCGTGTGTTTCAATGTGGTCTTGTTTTCCTAGGTGTCTGCTTTCTTATCTCCTTTTTCTTTAAGGACACCAGTCATATTGGATTACGGTGCACATGCACACAAATGGCCACATTTTAATTATCATTTCAAATACCACCTCCAAATACAGTGATGTTCTCGTGTGTTAGGAATTGAGATTTTTACCACATGAGATTTGGGGTGGATGCAATTCACCACATAGCAATATCTTCTCTTATTCTCCTTGAACATTCCTTATTTTCTTTATACTTGTATTTGGTGATGGTACATTGTAGCATTTACAAAGGTTCTTACAATGTATGAAAGATATTATCCTTGAATTCACCTTGTCACCGCTCTTCTTTATCTTCACTCCCTTGATTCCTGGAACAGTTTCTACATGTATAATTTTTTCACTTATATACATGTGTACAAATTTTTTGCACCATATTCATCTTCCTTCCCCTTTAATTTCCCCTTCCTTCTCCCTCCCCCAACTGATGCCCCCCCCAGCAGAACCTGTTCTGCCTCCTGTTCTCTGATTTTGTAGAAGAAAATAGACAAAAGATAAAAAGAAAAAAAATGACATTTTTACTAGGCTGAAATCAAGATAGCTACACAAGGAGTTTCCTTTTGATATTTCCATGCACATGTATATTACAGCCCCATTTGGTTCATATTCTCTAATCCTATTCGCTCATCCCTAGTCCCTCCCTGTGGTGGCCCAGTTTAATATTTTTCTATATTCACTCCTGAACAGAGAGCACATCAACCACATTATAGTTCTTAGTTTCTTTCCTTGTCCTATCTCTCCTGGGTTTCATGATATTGCTGTATTTGTGTTAGATCTATATTCCACATATGAGAGAGAACATGTGGGTTTTGACCTTCTGAATCTGGCTAACTTCACTTAAGATAATGATTTCCAGTTCCATCTATTTACCTGTGAATGACAAAACTTCATTCTTCTTTGTGGCCAAGCAAAATTATAAATACCACATTTTCTTAATACATTCAGCAGTAGTGGGACATCTTTGATATTTCCATAGATTAGACATTGTGAATAGTGCTGCAATAAACATGGGTGTGCAGGTGCCTTTGTTGTAAGCTGACTCACATTCATTTGGGTATATCCCTAGGAGTGGTATTGCTGAGTGGTATGACAGATCTATTTTTAATTTCTTAAGGAGCCTCCATACAGTTCTCCGTAGTGGTTGTACTACCTCATATACCCACGAGCAGTATATGAGGGTTCTTTTTCTCCCTTATATCCTCCTCAACATTTGTTGTTATTTGTGTTCTTGATAGTAGCCATTCTAACAGGAGTGAGGTGGACTCTTAATGTGGTTTTGGTTTGCATTGCCTTGATGACCAGGGATAGTGAGCATTTTTTTCATGTGTTTTTTAGCCATTTGGACTTTTTCCTCTGAAAAGGCTCTTTTCAGTTCATTTTCCCATTTCTTCATTGGGTCATTGATTCTTTGCCTACTTTTTGAGCTCCCTGTATATGCTGGCTATCAGTCCCTTGCTTGATGTATACCTGGCAAAGATTTTCTCCTATTCCATGGGTGGCCTCTTTGATTTAGACACAATTTGTTATGTGATGCAGAAGCTTTTTAATTTCACGTAGACACAGTCATAGATCCTTTCTCTTAGTTGCTGAGCCACTTGAGTTCCGAAGTCATTGCATATACTTTTTACTTCCAGTGTATCTCCCTGCTTTTTCCTGCACTAGCTTCAAGGTTTCAGGTGTTCTATTAAGGTCTTCAATGCACTTTGAGTTGATACTTGTACAGGGTGAGAAATATGGATATAGTTTCATTTTTCTGCAGGCAGATATCCCGTTTTCCCAGCAACATTTTTGAAGAGACTGTCATGTATTCATGTCTGGTTCTTGTATTTTGTTCCACTTGTCATCGTATCTATTTTTGTGGCAGTACCATGCTGTTTTTATTGCTATGGCTCTGTAGTATAGTTTGAAGTTGGTATTATGGTACGTCCAGGTTTTTCTTTTTGGGCTCAATAATGCCTTGACTTGTCTTTTGTGCTTCCAAGTGAACTTTAGGTTTGATTTTTCAATCACTGTAATGAATGACATTGGAATTTTGATTGGCATTGCATCAAACATTTAGATTGCTTTTGGCAGTACAGCCAATTTTTTTATGTTGATTCTACCCATCTATGAGGATAGGAGATCTTTCCATCTTATGTAGTCTTCTTTGACTTCTTTCTTTAATGCTTTCTACTTTTCCTTGTGGAAACTTTTTCTTGGTATTCACATCTTTTGTTAAATTTATTCCTAGGTATTTGATTTCTTGAGAGTATTGTAAATGGAATTGTTTTCCCATATTTCTAAAGTTTTTTCAACATATTAAAGGCCTGTGCACATTTTACTCTGTTTCTGAACCCCTTAAATTTATTTATTCATTGATTTTTTTCCTCTATAAGGAATACCACACCCTTCCTATATTGAACATAATAAGTTTTGATAGGAAGTGTTGTATTTTCATATTTTTGTCTTTTTCAATATTCCTGAGGCTAACTTTTTAAAGATTTTCTCTTTATTTTCATGATTAGAATTTTATGAATCATTCTTATAATCTGTAGTATAATTTCTTGAATAAAAGCTGGAAATGTATTCATTTCATGTTGCAGAAACCTCCGAAGTAATTTTGTGATGATCAAACAAAAATCTTCTAGAATACATTTATTCATTATTATTTAATTATAGAGATATATTTTGATAAATCATTATGTGAAGTACCTAATGATTGCATCAATATATTTAACATTTCCATCTCTAATATTTTAAACAGACATTTGATTAATATTAATTATACACAAATATGAGATACTGTGTAATATTTCAAAACACATATACAATATTTATTGATCAAAGGTGGCAGTTATGTTTCTAGCTCATAATCATTGCTTTGTGTTTAGAGCCACCCAGTGCCTCTCTTCTCGTTATTCATAAATATTTAAATGTTTACTTTAAACTACAGCCACCCAACTACAGTATAGAATCTCAGAATTGATTACTTCTCTTAACTATATTTGGGTGACCATTTTCCAACTATCCTCAATTCATCTGACTCCCTACTACTCCTAGCCTCTGAAATCATTATTATGCACATACATAATAATGTGTGTTTTCCTTATCCATTCATTGGTGGGCATCTAGATTATTGCCATACTTGAGCCTGTTGGCATCAAAATTGGGTGTTATAATATTCTATGCTTAGTTTTTCAAGAATCTCCACAATGTTCTTCAGAGCAGCTTATTAAGTTACATTCCTAACAAAATTATATAAGCATTCACTATTCTCCATATTTCACCTACATTATTTAGCATTGTCTTTTTGCTAATATGCATCCTAGTCGAGGTAAGTCTGTATCTCATTGTGCATTGATTTGCAATCCACTGACAGGTAATGAAATTAAGAATTTGATTTTCATAACTTTTTGGACATTTGAATTTCTTCATTAAAGATATGTTTGTTCAGATCATTCCCCTTTTAGTTAGCATATTATAGCTATACATGGGGATAGATTGTGACTGTTATATAAGTGCTTATAATATATCTTAACTAGATACACTCCCTCCATTTTTCTATTTTATTTCTCCCACCCCATTTGTAGAACAATTTTGACAGGTTTCTTTGTTCTATTTTCATACACTAATACAAAATACTTCTAACATATTCACCTTCCTTCACCCTTTCTGTGTGTCCTTCCCACACTCACTGGTACCCACACCTGGAGAAGGACCTGTTTCACCTTACTGTCCTTCATTTTTAAAAAACTGACAATTTGTGATAGTTATATAGGGCTTTTGGTTGTGACATTTCCTTCCCTTTTTAATGAAATTATTTGTACATTTGTGATGATTGAGTTTTTTTAAGTTACCTATGTGTTCTGGATATTTGTATCTGTCAGATGAATAGTTTGAAAACTTCTCATTCTGTGGGATCTTTCTTCTCTCTGTGATCATTTCTTTTGGTGTAAAGAAACTTGCAAGTTTGATGTAATCCAACTTGCAAATTTTTGTTTTGTGTTTTGTGCTTTTGAAACCTTATCTAAAAGTGTTGCTTAAAAAATTCTTAACATGTTTCCCATATTTTCATCTTTCAGATCTTACATTTAAGAACTTAGTTTTGATATGATATTTGTATAAGTTGAATGAAGGGAACACATTTCAATCCTCTATATGCAAATATCCAGTTTTCCAGAAAAATTTATTGAAGAATCTGTCATTTCTTCAATATACAGTTTTGGCTGGTTTTTTTTTTTTTTGAGAATCACTTGTGTGTAAATTCATGGTTTTAATTCAGGGCACTTTTTTTCTATTCCATTAATAAGTATGTATTTATGCAAATACCATGCTGTGTTGATTACCATATACTTTTACAAAATATTTTGGTGCCAGATATGGGAGCACATAAGCTTTATACTTTTGGTCAATGTTACTCTGACTCTTCTGAGGTTCCATATGAATTTTGTGGTTGATTATTAGTATTTTGAAGGAAGGTAATGACCATTTTACTCTTAATTATTGTAAGAGCAACTTGTTTAGATTCCACATGAATGGGGTCATGTGTTTCTGTGCCTGACTAGTTTCACTAACATAATTATCTTTAGTTCCACCCAGGTTGTCACAACATCATTTCATTCTTTTTAAATGACTGTATGTGTATACATACTACATTTTTTCTTTATGCATTGTATCGTTGTTTCATTGATATCTAATATTGTGTTTTTATCTTCCATATAATTTATTTCTACTTTTATGTTTGTTATTTATTTCCTTCTACTCATTTGGCGTTAAGTTAGTTTTTGGTTTTTTTTAATTTCATTGAGATGCAGTAGTACCTTGTTGATCTGATATCTTTCCAAACTTTGATTTGGGCATTTATTGCTAAGAATCCTCTTAGCTGTGCTTGATGTTTTCCATTTGGTTTGCTCTGTGTCCCTTTTCATTTGTTTTAGGAAATGTCTTTATTTCTTGGTATTTTATGTGATATTTTGGTTTTCTTGATATATTATTTAATGTTTTGGTTTTCAAAAGGAATTTATTTAAATTTCATGCATTTCTTTACTGTCCAAAGTCTTGGTATTTAAATTTCAGATTCATTGCAGTAGGCTCAGAAAACATGGTCAATATGATTTCTGTTTCTTTAATTATTGAGCATTGTTTTGTGGCCTATTGCATGGTCCTATCAGGGGAATATTTGATACATTGCTGACAGAAATATGTATTCAGCAGTTTGGGGTGTAATGTTCTGTAAATGTATGTTTGATCATTTTGCATGAGTTGCAGCTTATCTCTGATAATTATTTGTTGATATTCCATCTGAATGATATGTCCATTGCTGAACGTGGGGTGTTAAAGATTTCTACTGCAATTGAATTTAAGATCATCTTTGCATTTATTTCTGTTAATACTTCTTTCATACATTTGTGTGCTCAGATATTGAGTAAATATTGCCATATCATCTTAATGAATTCACCCCTTTAATATTATATTGTGAACTTCTTCATTCCTTTTTATTGCTTTGCTTAAATGTCTTTCTTATCTTATACAACATCAGATAAGAAGTAAACCTTAATTTGACTTCCATTTTCATGGACTACCTTATTTCATGCCTTCTTTTGAGACTATGTGTTTCTTTAAAAATGAAAGCACTAAGCACTAAGCAAAAGCCCTGCCCCCAGGTAGGTGGATTTCCAATATTTGGTGTTTTTCTTTTCAACCAAAATTGGGAAAGTATGGGGGGGGCAGTCACTTTATTCACTGGCCAAACATAGATCCTGAGCCTCAATCTAAAATATTATCCTGGCAGTAGTATCATGGGACTTTCTCCAACAGCAGGTTTTGCTACATTGAACTTGGTGTTGGGATTTAAGTCAGAAGCCTGGATGACATTTTCTCCCCTTCTCCTAAATGGTAGGATCTTCCACTCATGCTAGGCCAATTTGAATCTGATGGAAGGGAGTAATGTATGAAACAATCTCCTTTTTTTTGTTTTTGCATGAATATTTTTTATTGTTATAATGAAGCAGAATCATGGTCTCTCATCTGATTTTGATAGTTCTTGTCCTAGTATTTTTATGTGCTGGTAAAGGGACATTGGATTGTTCCTCAGATGCCATTTTTTTCTATTTCTGGGAAAAATCAAGTCCCTATCTCTAAAGTAAACAGAGACTAAAATTGAAGGAGGCATGGTTCAAGTGGTAGAATGAAAATCCCAGAGTTCAAAACCCAGTAATGGGAGAAAATGGGAAGAACAAACCTTCCTTCCTAGCCCTTCCAGCTATTGCTTAATACATATCAGTACTGAGATGTTGCCACAAATTTTCTTTTCCTTTCAGTTTACCTTTGAACTTTTTGGTCATATCCTGAGTGACTGACCATAGCCAATTTCCTTCTCTATGTCAGATGACTCCCAAGGACACATCTTTGCCACTTGGCATAGTCTCATTGATGCTTCATTTCAACTGGAACTGAGTGGGGTTGCTGATCCCTGAAGAGGAGAATGGCTTGAGGATTCTCACAAAATTGAGAGACGAGATGGGAAAGGACAGAATCTCCGCAGTCTTTGAGGAAGTGATTCCTGTTGGCTTTTTAGGAGATAATTCAAATTCCCTGTTAATATATCACCATATTATAAAATTATCAACAAATGTAATTTTAGTTTATGGTGATTCTGAAATACTAATAGGCTTAATTGCCAATTTAGGCCAATTTTTAATGAAAGGTAAAGTGAACTCACGGAGTGATATTGGCATCAGTAGAAGGTATTTCATGTTAGACTGATACAATGCACCTCTCATTTTTTCAGAACACTACAAAAGCATTTCTGGATTCACTAATTTTATGCAGACAGCTAAATCTTACAAATACCCATAAGATCTGTACCTTGCTTCATTGTGGGCTATCTCTTTTAATTGCACATTGTCTGGGCCAAACTGTGTAACTTTGAAGAGTTGTTTTCACAATGGTTCTTTAGAATGGGTGCCTGGGCATCCTTTTGAAATGACCATGTCTGAAGAGAGTTACAATATATACAGTGCCATATATGCTATGGCCCACATCCTTCATGAGATGCTTCTTCATCAGATAGAAAAGCAACCAATGGGAAATGGAAAAGAGATAGTGTTTTTCCCCTTCACAGGTAAATTCTTCTTCAATGGATGGAACACAACAGGACTAATCTGACTTTTTAAAGGGGTTCCATAGGAGATCAAGCTAAGAACTTTAAGGTAGTTTTCCAAAAACACAGGTCTACCTATAATTATTTTAGAACTCCTGAAGAAACTCTGGACCAGTGTGGAAGGTTTATCTTAGAAAAATGTGTCATTGGCAAGGGGGAAATGTGTTTTCTCCTCCCACAATAAACACCATATGTTACACCTAATATTTTCAGTATTATAAATTCATATTTTCCCTTCAAATTTCTTAAATAACAAGCAAAGGATAAATAGCTCCTTATTTATGTAAGTATTCTTGAGCACAGTAAGTCATACTTTGAAAATAGATCTTGTTTAATTCCTCTTTAGGTATTAGTTACCTATTTTGCCAACTCAAACTAAAGTCTGCATCCATTCATAAACTAGATAGTTATGGTTAGCCTTAACTAGAATGCTGCAATTTGTCTTATTCATTAATTATTCAGGTGGGTGTCTCAGGGAGTTCTCTCTTGACAGTGGAAACTTTGGCTCTATATTGAGTGACCAGGATTTAGGAACATTATTGTATTTTCATTTTCTGCAGAATTTCACTTGTCCTACCTCATTGGACGCCTGTGTAATACATGAATTATGATGCACAAGTAAAAACAATGAGTCTTTCTCTTCTTCATATTTTCTGACTAAACTCTGGGAAAGATTTCACCATTGTATGTTGCATCAAATTTAGTTGCACCAATTTCTGAAAAACATGCAATTTATCAATCCTACTAGACACAAAGTGATTTTGGATGAGAAAAAGGAATTGGAGGCAGAGTATGACATCCTGATCTTCTGGAATTTTCCAGAAGGTCTTGGCCTTAAAGTTAAAGCAGGGGAGTTTTCCTCATATGCTCCTTGTGGTCAAGAATTGTCTTCATATGATAGAATGTGCCACAGGAATTACAGAGGTGGGTTTTTATCTAATCATAATTCATCCAATTACATGTAAATAAACATAATTTTATACAACAATTTATGCCTTCAGTGCTCACTAATGGGCCAACAGTGCAATTTAATAAGTGCCAATTTGAGAAACTTTCCTACTATTAACTGATTAATTGATGCAAAGCTAGCATATTTAATAATATGTTCCTAAAAGTTCCTGCACTGTCTATCATGAAACATACATAACATCTATACTATTCAGCCATCTGTTACTGTGAAAAAACACTTGGAGACACCAATTTATAAGGTAGACTGTTTTATTTTGCTCAGAGCTTTGCAGGTTTCAGTCCATGGTCAGTTGGCTTGTTGCTTTTTGGGTCTGTGGTTAGGCTTGACCTCATCAAAGGAGCATGTATCACAGAATGGTACTCACTCCATGCTAACTGGGAAAGAAAGAGAAAGATATGATGGGACTTGGACAGCAATATCCTCTACAAGGAATACCGTAGTTTCAGAACATGCTTTAAAGTTTCCATGAATTTTCTTTCTTACTTGTATTAGATCGTTTCACAGGTGATTAGTAGGAAAACCATATAATGATGTGAATTCAAAGCCATGCCATAGTGTTGCCTCTAATTCTCTACTTTTCTACCACTGGCCCCTAATTCTTAATGCTTCTGTAAATTTCTAATAGCACCATGGCATGGGGACCAAGGCTACAACACAGCTGCATTTAAGGTCATGTCCTATTCCAAGTATAATAGTATCCAATCAATTGATTGAACATGTGTATGTAGAAATTATGATTCCTAACTATCCAGTTCACTAAATTACTGGACTTTTGAGGTTATTAAGGCAAATTCTGAATAGTTATCCATCTGATTTTACTTAGATTCTTCACTCAGTTTGTAGTGAGAGTTGTGGTCCTGGATTCAGGAAATCCCTTCAGGATGGAAAGGCTTCCTTTGTTTTGATTGCACCCCTTGCCCAGAGAATGAGATTTCTAATGGGGCAGGTAAGTCAGTGAATTATGGGGAAACTCTCTTCCTCTCCCTGCTGTTTTACAATCCATTTAAGACAATGGAAAAATTCTGAAGTAATATGGTGGAGATGAAGTCTTCCTTCCATTAGTAATTTACTTGCTCTAATTGGTAGTGCTTTTCCTTGAAATAATACAACCTAAGTGCCTTTATCTACATATTTGATTTATTTTTCCTAGTCTCCTGGAGACATTGTTATCTCAAGAAAACCTCTGTTCCCAATGCCTTGGTAACACAAGTTTTGTCTCTGTCATGTAATTTAATGCAATTATGTTTAAGTAACAAATATTCATATTCTAAACTGCATTTAGATCACAGTGATCTAAATCTAGCATTGTTGGAGCCAGCAGTGGGACCCTGACTATGTGATTTGGCATTTGGACTTGCGAGAAAACTCCAAAGAACTGAGACAAATGTCTCAGGACCAGACCTTGCCTGTGTGATTTGCTATCTGGCCTTGTGAGAAAGCTCCAAGGAACTGAGGCAAAGGCCTCAGGACTAGATGTCCAGAAAAACAACAGTGTTCAAGGTTCCCCAGATGGCTTCGTGTCCTTTTGATGTAAATAAGAAGGTTATACTGACCATGGGCTTCTCCTGCCTCTCTGTTCCTGTTTTAAAAGAGACATAACAAAGAGTTAATTTTAACTGTGCTTCCTTGTACTGATGTAACCCTGACACGTAATACTTGTCATGGTTTTTCTGACCAAATGCTCTCTGTGAAAAAACAGCTTATAAAAAGCAGAAGTGATCTTCAATAAGTGGCTATTGAGCACAACTCACCCAGATCCAGCCGATAAATGGCTACATAGCATTATTCTTCACATAAAGCTATTAGTCATAAATTTCTGTTTGTTTTAAGAAGTTTGTGTATGTGCGAATAGCATGGTTTTAAAACTTAAATGAGAAGTTTCATTCTCAGATGCGAGCCATTTCACAGGGGACTAGAAGTATTACAAATATGACATGAATTCAATGAATATGTTAGAGCTGCAATAAATATACATAAAGGGTCATATGAGGAAACATAAGATTTATTATACACAATTTTTCTATGGGTGTTATAGAGTTCTGCACAGAGATATGAGTATTGATATTGTATCACAGAGTAAACAGTGATTAAAATTCTTGTTAGAATAGTAGAAATGTGAACAATGTCAACTTACCAATGTACATGATAGTTCCTGAATGTAAAAATAGTTCAACCAGACAGAAGGTCAGATAATTTGGTAATAAGGTTTGCATATGATATAGAAAAGAGACATCAAAACAGAATTCATCATTTCTGTATACCATAACTACAGGTATGGTAGTATTTATACTTCTAATAACTAATGTTGACATGCTAGAATTCCCTCTAAATATGGATTTTCTAATTTTTTAATTACATGAAAATATTTACAGTATCACATTAAGTGGTTCAATGGGGAATCAAGAATGAGACAAAATGTCAATATCAGACTGAAAACTGGTGACCGTGACACTGACACAGATTATGTGAGCTCCATGAATCAGGGACCTTACTGAGATGCTGGAGACAAGCTTGATGGAGGGGAAGCACCAGGGAGAGCTGAAACTTTGGCACCCTGAACCCCTAGCCTGTGGAAAGCTTCTCCACGACATGATACACTGAAAGAACAGGAAGCCTGCTACCCCCATGCTGCTACCATCACTGGCTGCAGCTGCATGCCAGTCACAGCTGCCCGCACTCCGGCTGCCGGATCCAAACGTCCTTGGGAGACCTTCAGCAGACCAAACAGGATACATTCCTGCTGTAGCCACTCTTGACAGAAAAAAAAAGAAGAAATCTCTGAAACCCTGAATCCCCATTGGTGACACCAGCCGCATCCAGCTGCTGCATGCTGCCACTGTACACCGGGCACCAGCTGTCGGCTCCAAACGTCCTTGGGAGACCTTCAGCAGACCAAACAGAATATTTTCCTGTTGGAGCCACACTTGGCAGAAAAAAAACAAAAAGAAGAAAGAAAACTCAGAAACCCTGAACCCCTAGCCTGTACAAAGCTTCTCCATACCACATTACGCTGAGAAAACACGAGGGCTCCTGCACTGCCAGATGCAGGATCCAAACCTGCTTAGGAGACACAGACAAACAGATCCACATTCCAACAAACAAAGATAAACCATGCTGAGGAATCCAACAAAGCCCACAAGAACAATCTGAAAGAAGAAATCCTGCAAGTAATTAATGAGAATTTCATAGAGCTGTTACTAGACATGGTCAACCAAAACATACAGGAGGCACTCAAGAAATTCCAAGATAAAAAAAAATAAAGAATATCAGAAAACACAAAAACAAATAAATGAACTCATAGGAGCCCTAAATAAACACCAAAGTGAAACAGAGAACTCCATAAATAGAGAGTTAAGTGAATTAAAGACAAAAATAGGCAATATTGAAGAGGACGTCACCCATGATATGGAAACCTCAGAAAACAGAATGAAACAGAAATACAAAACACAATGGAAGGCCACTCCAGCAGAACAGAACAAGAAGAAGACAGAATCTCAGAACTTGAAGACGAAATGGAAATTAAAGGAAAAACTGAAGAACTCAACACCTGTGAAAGGAATATGCAAGAACTCACTGACTCCATCAAAGACCAAACATGAATATCATGGGCATTGAAGAAGGAGAAGAGGTGCAAGCAAAAGGAATTCATAACATAGTCAACAAATTAATAACAGAAAATTTCCCAAATCTAGAGAAAACTATGCCCATTCAGGTACAGGAATCCTCCAAGACACCAAGCAAACTTGACCAAAATAGAACTACCCCAAGATATATTATCATTAGAACAGCAAGCACAGAGAATAGAGAAAGAATATTGAAGACTGTAAGAGAGAAAAACCAAATCACTTACAAAGGTAAACCCATCAAAATCATAACAGATTTCCCAATGGAAACCTTAAAAGCAATAAGACCATGGAGTGAAGTCTTCTGGACACTGAATGAAAATAACTTCAATCCTAGGATACTCTATCCAGCAAAACTATCATTCAAAATATATGTAGCAATAAAAGTCTGCCATGATAAGCAGAAACTAAAACAACATATGACTACCAAGCCACCACTACAAAAGATTCTTCAAGGAATTCTGCACACAGAAAGTGAAAGCAAACAAAACCATGAAAGGACAGGCAGCACCAAACCACAGAAGAAAAGCAAGAAAGTAGAGAGTAACACTGATTTCAGCTGCACACAATCAAACCCTTAAACGACAAAGACAGCTAAGTGACAGGAACTACCACATACCTATCAATACTAACACTGAATGTTAACGGACTTATTTCCCCCATCAAAAGACACCGTTTGGCAAACTGGATTCGAAAGGATGATCCTACAGTCTGTTGCCTACAGGAGACCCATCTCATCAACAGAAACAAGAACTGGCTTAGGTTGATAGCCTGGAAGGAGATTTACCAAGCCAATGGCTCCTGAAGATAGGCAGGAGTAGCAAAACTTATCTCAGACAAAATAGACTTCAAACATACATTCATCAAATGAGATAAAGATGGACACTCCATACTAATAAAGGGGGAAATACACCAAAAGGAAAAAACAACTATCAACCTATATGCACCCAACGTCAACGAACCCAATTTCATCAAACATAGTCTGAAGGACCTAAAAACATATATAGACTCCAACATAGTGGTAGTGGGAGACTTTAATACCTCCCCTCCCCAATAGATAGGTCATCCAAACAAAAAAAATCAATAAATTCTGGAACTCAATGATAGTTCTAATTCTAGAACTAAATGATTTAGTCTGTAGACTAAATGATGTCTACAGAATATTTCATCCAACTTCTGCACATTACACATTCTTCTCAGCAGCTCATGAAATCTCCAAAACTGATCATACCTTAGGGCACAAAGCAAGCCTCAGCAAATATAAGAAAATAGAAATAATCCCATGCATTCTATCTGATCACAATGCATTAAAACTAGAACTCAACAACAAAAACAGCAGTAAAAAACACACAAAAAATTGGAAACTGAACAACACATTGTTCAAAGATCAATGGGTCATTGATGAAATAAAAGGAAATTAAAAGGTTCCTGGGAGTTAATGAAAATGAAAACACAGCATACAGGAACCTAAGGGAACAGCAAAGGCAATCCTATAAGGAAAGTTTATAGCCTTGAGTGCATATATTAAAAGTTCAGAAAGATCTCAAATAAACGACCTAATGGTACATTTCAAGCGCCTAGAAAAATGAGAACAAGCAAATCCCAAAGCAAGCAGAAGGAGAGAAATAATAAAAATAAGGGCTGAAATCAATGAAATTGAAACAACAACAACAACAAAAAAACCCCATAGAATCAGTGTAACAAAAAGCTGGTTCTTTGAAAAAATAAATATGATTGACAGACCCCTGGCAAACCTGACTGAAATTGGGAGAGAAAAAAAAAACAAATTAGTAAAATCAGAAATGCAAAAGGGGAGATAACAAACACACACCACGGAAATCCAGGAAATCCATAGAGACTACTTTGAGAACCTATATTCTAATAAATTTGGAAATCTTGAAGAAATGGACAGATTTCTAGATACTTATGACCATGCAAAACTGAACCAAGAGGATCTTAATCACCTGAATATCTCTATAACACAAAGTGAAATAAAAGCAGCAATAGAGTCTTCCAAGAAGAAAAGTTCAGGACCTGATGGATTCTCTGCTGAATTCTATCAGATGTTTAAAGAACTAATACCAACTCTCCTTAAAATGTTCCATGAAATAGAAAGGGAAGGAACACTGCCTAACTCTTTTTATGAAGCCATTATTACTCTTATCCCAGAGTGTAGCTCCGAAAAAGAAAATGGCTATAGTCCCAACAAATACATGAACATATTTTCTTTGCTTTGTGCATGTGTGTTGGAACCTGTTGCTCTTACTTGCCTACCTATTTGTAATTGCCCATGTCTTATCAGCTATCCTTTATTGGTGGAACTTGAGTCAGGATTTCCCTGTCCTCCACTCAGTCCATAAACCTGAGCTTCCCTGAAAGCAGTGTCCTCACTGAGCTGACCTGAGCAAGACATGTTTCCTGGCAGAATCCTTCCCCACTGTTGCTATGTGCTATTTTCATCCCTTACTTGCCCACACCTTTTCTTTTCTTTTTAAAAAATCCCTCAGTCTTTTTTTTTTGTTCATTTATTCACATGTGCTTACATTGTTTGGCTCATTTCTCTACCCTGAGCCCCTCCCCACCCTTCTACCCCCCTCTCAGTTTCAGACAGGTCCCCTTCTGCCCTATCACTGATTTTGTTGACGAAAAGACATATTCATAATAAGGAAGACAAAGAGGTTTTGCTAGTTAAGGATAGCTACACAGAAAGATTCCTACTATTGCGTTCATGTACCTATGTGTTACGACCCATGTTGATTCAAGTCTAACTGATCTTTACATTGGTTCTTGATCCCCTGCTCATGAAAACCTGTTGTTTTAAGGTTTCTGTATTAGTTCCTCTGGAGTGGGGACATCAAAAGCTTTCATGTTTTGGGATTTCTACCTATTCCTATATCTCCTGTATGTGCTCTCCCCTTTTCTTCTGATCCAAGTCCAACCACATTGCTGCATTTACCCTAGCTCTAAAGTCCGCATATGAGGGAGAACATAACGATTTTTGGTCTTCTGAGCCTGGCTGACCTCAATCACAATGATGTTCTCCAGTTCCATCCATTTACCTCCAAAATAAGATTTCATTTTTCTTCATGGCTGAGTAAAATTCCATTGTGTAGAAGAACCACATTTTATTGATCCATTCATCAGTAATGGGGCATCTAGGTTGTTTCCATAACTTGGCTATTGTGAATAGTGCTGCAATAAACATGGGTGTGCAGGTGCCTCTGGAGTAACCTACGTTGCATTCCTTTGGGTGTATCCCCAGGAGTGGAATTGCTGGATCATATGGCAGGTCTATGTTTAGATTTTTAAGAAGTCTCCAAATTATTTTCCAGAGTGGTTGCACCATCTTGCATTCCCGCCAGCAGTGGATTAGGGTTTCTTTTTCCCCACATCCTCAGCAGCACTTGTTGGTGGTGGTGTTTTGGATGATGGCTATTCTAACAGGGGTGAAGTGGAATCTTAGTGTGATTTTGATTTGCATTTCTTCTATGGCCAGAGCTGGTGAGCATTTTTTCATGTGTTTTTTGGCCTTTTGAATTTCTTTTGAGAAAGTTCTGTCTAGTTCAGTTGCCCATTTCTTAATTGGTTCATTGATTTTACGACAGTTTACCTTCCTAAGTTCCCTGTATATTCTGGTTATCATTCCCTTGTCTGATGTATAGCTGGCCAATATTTTCTCCCACTCTATCATTCCCTTGTCTGATGTATAGCTGGCCAATATTTTCTCCCACTCTGTGGGTGGTCTTTTCAGTTTAGAGATCATTTCTTTTGTTGTGCAGAAGCTTTTTAATTTTGTGAAGTCCCATTTATTCATCCTTTTCTTAGTTCCTGGGCTGCTGGGGTTCTATTAAGGAAGTACTTGCCTATACCTATTAGTTCCCGAGTGTTTCCTGCTCCTTCCTGTGGTAACTTCAGAGTTTCAGGTCTGATACTTAGGTCCTTGATACATTTTGAGTTGATACTAGTACAGGGTGATAGACGTGGATCTAGTTTCAGTTTCTTGCAGACAGATAACCACTTTTCCCAGCAACATTTGTTGAACAGGCTGTCTTTTCTCCACCATATATTTTTGCCACCATTGTCAAAAATGAAGTTGGTATAGTTGTGGATGCATATCTGGGTCCTCTATTCTGTTACACTGGTCTTCATGTCTGTTTTTGTGCCAGTACATGCTGTTTTTATTGCTATTGCTTTGTAATATAGTTTGAAGTTGGGTATTGTGATACCTCCAGCATTGCTCTTTTTGCTGAGTATTGCCTTGGCTATTGGCAGTCTCTTGTGTTTCCAAAGGTAGATTTTTCCATCTCAGTGATGAAAGTCATTGGGATCTTGATGGGAATGGCATTAAACAAGTAGATTGCTTTTTGTATATAACCATTTTTACTACGGTGATTCTACCAATCCATGAGCATGGGAGATCTTTCCAACTTCTGTAGTCTTCCTCAATCTCTTTCTTCAGGAGTTTGTAATTCTCTTTGTAGAGGTCATTCACATCCTTTGTTAAATTTACTCCTAGGTATTTGATTTTTTTCTTTTGAGGCTATCGTGAATGGAATTGTCTTGAGTATCATTTCTCTTAAAAGACAAATTTTGTTTGTTTGGCTAGAGGAGCCGCCTATCTGAGACCAACCTGTTCTTCCTATTATAATGTTCTTTTTGAATCTGTAAGGCCAAATTTTTTAATTGTTCCTTTCAAGCATGTACACTTTTCAAAATCTGTTCCTATTTGAACTATTTCTCATTATGATTTCAGATAACTATTGACTATAAATAGCCACAACCATAAAGAATCCTGTTCAAGGACAACAGTGCTCCAGGAAGGCACTCATGCTCAATCTTGCACAGTCACATACACACACTCACACATTTACACTCCTGTGTTTTCAGCCACTCACTCTTGCAGTAATGTTCACCCTGGCACACTGTCACACTCTCACATGTAATTGTACTCATGGTCATTCTCACAATCACAAGTTCACTCTAAATCACTGTCACACACATACACACAAGTTTTCTCACACACACAGTAGACTGGCAGGCACTGACCCCACAGGAAGTTGGTTAACCCAAGGGCACAGAAGCCACACCCAGCAACCATTTAAACCCTGTGTCCTCAGTTAGTGAGCAAAGCACCCCAGGAAGGTGCCCTTGACCTGATTCTGGATTTCCAACCAGTATGTCTCCAGAGGAACAAATGCCTCGCTGCCCTATGCCCACCCCTCCCCCAATCCTTTCCAAAAGCTGCCTTCCACAGCTGAGCTTGACACCACTTCCCAAGTGTTCCCAGCACAGGACACTGCCCCTCCCACCTCCTTAACCCAGGCCCAAAGCTGCTCCCACAACCCACTTTGTGGCTCCCATTGCTTTGTGCATACCCACCCTCCCTCCACCATGTGCACCCAGGGCATTATTCTGCCCCACTCCCCTTCCCCAGTATGCTACACTATGCTGCCCCACACTGCCTTCCCCATACCTAACGTCTGCTTCTTCCACCACCTGGCTCCCTCCACAGCTGTGCTCCCAGTAGTGCAGGAGAGGCTCCCACCACTGCTCTGCTCCCTTCAGCACACACGCTGTGCCCCTTCCCCTGCCACTGGACTCACAAGATGCCTCCTACCCTGAGCACCCACACAGATGTCCTCCCAACACCTCCTTCCTATGTGCCCAAAACCTGCTCCCCCCTCCTGGTGGCTCCTGCACACAGGACACCATCCCCCACCCATGTGCTCCCAAGCAAGACACCACACTGCACAGGACCCCTCTTTCCTAGAGGACATCTACCATACCCCAGCCTCCCTCAGAAAAGACACCTTCCCAGCATCCAAGCCCAGATGAACCCCACATGTATGTAGAGGTGGTGCACATCTGCATGGCAGTGTCCTTGTGGAGGGGAGAAGGGAGGGCAACCGGGCATTTTGCATGGAGCAGGTGTACTTTCAGAGGGCAGCATCACTAGCTGAGGAGGACAAAGTGTTGAAATGGCTGCCAGGTGTGACTCCTGTGCCCTTGGGTTGCCTGACTTTGAACACACTTTCTCCTTCCGATTAATTTTTCCTCACCTTCTGTGACCTCTACATTCTTCTCAGGGACCTCAATGGTGCAATCCCACCTCAGCAGCTGCACAGGTAAGTGACATCTCTCTCCAATCCTAGGAAGCCAACTTACCCAACCTCAAAGCTAGGAACCTGGAGTTGTCTTGGGCACCTCCTGCCCTACTCTGAACTCAAGAGCAGGAATGTGTACTTCCCCTGTCTGCTGCAGTGTTGAGCTTGGGCAATTAACTTATCCTCCTGGTGCTCCAGTTTGGGCAATTTACTCTTGGTGCTCCAATTTCCCCACATGCCAAGCTACACTGTTAGCATTTCATAAGTCTGATATGAATGTTAAGTGAAAATGCTATTCAACGTTGACCAAATTGTCACTATGTGATGAGCTCCATACATGATGGTAGTATCATAAGTGTCTCTCCTAATGGAGTCAGAGCTGTCTTTGTGCAAGTACACTCTACAATGTTTGCACAGCTATGTGATAACCTGGCAGCACTTTTGTCAGAACATATTCCCATCATTAAGTGATGCATAACTATGTATCTAAGAACCTAACACAGAGATTCCAAGATGGTGGCTAGAGGGAGGGCACAGAAAGCATGCTTCCTAAAGCAAAATCTTGGAGAGACACTGGAGAGACACCTTACAGGAAAAACCACCAAGAAGAGGCAAAACTGACTCCTCCACACCCCCAGCCCAGGCATAGCATCCCCCCTTCACGTTAAATGGAGAAACCAGGCGGGCTCCCGTGCTGCCAGACACCAGCGCCCAGACCACTTGGGAAGATGCAGACCACAAGGTGAGCTAAGCGACACATGGTACTCCCACAGACAATCCTGGGCCACATCAGCATAGCCCTCTGGACAGACCGACCCCCACCCAGGGAAAAAAGAAAAAAAACCTGAATAATAAGCAATAACAACAAAAAAGACCCGTAGCAAAGAGGGCGGGGCGCCATGAGCGCTGAAGAGGGGAGGAGGGACAATCTCTCACAGAACCGTAAATAAACAAGCCGGCCGGAGAAGGCAGGAGCCGTGGCACACACCCAGCAACCAGGAGCAGGAGAGCTTGTAAAAGTGGCGATGGGAGGAAACCTCCACAGGAGAGGGGGGAAGGCCCACTTCCCATGTGAACTGTAAATAAATATGCTGGCTTGAGAAAGCAGGTGCAGTGTCACCTCCCCCAGTGTGCTTGGAAAGGGGAAAGCTTGTAGCGGTGTGAAAGCCAACAAATCTTTTTTTGTTGTTTAATTTGTCGGTTTTCTTGGCGGTAAACAAGTTGACTTTAAAGTGTACATGGAAATAATAAAGACCAGCAGTAGACAAGAAATTCCTGGGAGGAAGAAAAGGCCCGAGAGAAGGGCGTGCACACACACATTTGAAAGCCTGTATATTTAAGGCAGTGTTGAAGAGGAACACAGAGCAACAGAGAGGGAGAGAACAAAACATCAATGTATTGAAGAAAACCTAGAATTAGAACCAAAGTATACACAGTGCTTAACTTATGAGTCAGAAAATCATTGAAGAAAAAAATGGACATTTAAATGAAAGAAATTAGGAAAATGGAGGACCATTTGGAAAAAAAGATAAAATTGGAACCATATCTTAGATCATCACCTGCATTATGTTAAAAAAGTAACAAAGAAGTAGCTCTGAAGCTAGGGCTTTGGCTAAGTTCTAGAATCTCACCTAATCATGAAGTGAAGATTGGGAGGATCCCAGGTTAAGGCCAATTGGGTGAAAAGTTAGCAAAATCCCATCTCAACAACAAAAAAACTTGGTGAGTTGGTGTATTTCGATAATCCAGACATTTCCAGCTATGTTGAAGCCCGAGGTAGGAAGATCACCATTCAGGCTAGCCTCAGGCAAAAAATAGAAATAAAAAAATCTAAAAAACAAAACAAACAAACAAAACCCCCCATGATAGCCCATCAGGAAAATAGCCAAGACAATAAGAGCTGGAGGCATGGCCTCAAGTGGCAGAACAAAGCCCTGAGTTCAAACCCCAGTACAACCAGAAAACAAGAACAAAAAGCAGCTCTGAGAAGATTCATTCCGTCATGGAGAATCTTTCTGCTTATGATACATCAAAATCAAAAAGCAATACATAATTTATAAAGTCAGCTTTGTAAGCTATATATTTCTATTTAGATAAAATAACCATAAGGTCAAGAGGCAAACAAACAAGGTGGGAAATAATCTGAGAATAAAACTAGGCAAAAGATATACTCAGTTCACAAAAAAACAAATGCAGGCCAGCACCAGTGGGTCACACCACTAATCTTAACTACTTGGGAGGCTGAGATCAGTTTGTGGCCAGTTCAGGGAAACAGAAAGACAACATGTCTAAATTAACCAGAGCACATGGACTGGAGATGTGGCTCACAGTCCCATTCCCAAGGGGACAAGGTGGGGGAAAATATTAATGACCCTGAAACATAAAAAGTGTATTCAATCTCACTCATAATGAAATGAATTGAAACTATATAAATAGAACTAATTCTCACAAATGAGGTAGGGAAAAATCTAAATGTATGACAACGAATTCCATTGCTAAGACTAGAAAAAAATGCACAACTTCTGAAGAGGGAAAATCGGTGATACCAAACAAAATAAGGGAATCAGTGTAATCCTGTATGAGTGAAGCCAGAATATTGGTAGCTCACCAATTTTGATGCTCAATCTTTCTGCCCCTCTTAGTGTGTCAGGAGCATCCCTTACCCTGTGTTTTCTTCATGAGCTCTTTTCTTTTCAATAGGTGAAATGGACATAGCTTCTTGGTGAAGTTGAGGTAAATGGCACTATTTATTTAGGATTATAAGAAATTTACTTGTATGACACTCACTTGGAGAAACATTAGACCAATTCTTATATTAACAGGGAAAAGAAATCTGCCTTTATTTATTTAGCATAAGAATGGTCCTGAAAGGATAGAGAAAGGAAGCTGGTTGAGGCCAATTCTTTGTCTTTCCCTGTATTTCTCCCAGAATGAACATGCACTGATTGCTAAGGTAGCAAGTCTATTGTAATTATTATAAAAGTTATGATGCTAACTCTCACTCCAGAATAACTGAATTCTTTCTTATTTGAAAATATTCATTTCCTATCAGTGGTGCAGATTAGGACTCATATTTTCATCTTATTCACAAAATTTGTGACTTTGACTTTCACATGAAATAGACCTACTTTAATGATTATAGTCCTCATTACAAACAAAAAATATAGCTTAGTAAACTAAGTTTGACAATTATACTATTGAAGTAGATAAAGTTACATGTGTATTCTTCTACTCTGTATTGAGCTATTCTCTAGGTATTTCAGAAAAGTCTTTACAAATGCCTCACAGAATGGTAAAAAGGAAACTTCCTGGTATAAATCACGTGTCCAATGAGGCAGGGTCAGCTATGTTACTCTACTGGCTGCTTGTGAAACACACCATCTTCTTCCTTGAGGTAAAGGTGAGGCTTGCATTCCTTAAGGAATTACGTTCACACCTTACTGTATGGATGACCAGTCATTTTGTTTTTACAACTGAACATTCTTAAGTCATCTCTCCAATCAATCATATCTCATCCACAGAGTTTAAGTATACTATTCCAATATAAAGTCAGTGGATTATAATATGCTTGTCCATTGGAGAATTTATCATTTCTACTTAAATGAAAGAAATCACCTCATTAAATCTAATTTGCTTCAATTAAGATACATTAGGTGACAAACAACAATTAACTGACTTAGTCTAATTGAAGTAAAATCAAACTTTATTGAATGGATAGTGGAGATATTCAGTTAATTAAGGTAACAGTTGAAACAGGATTTTCAAAAAAGAGGAACTAAAACAAGACCAGCCTCTGAAGTTTATGGGCCTTAGAGTTGAGCTCACACTAACTCCCACTACCTCTAGCTCTTCTAACTTCCCAAGCTTTCAGTACAGACGTATCCACGATGCATAAATATTTACCCCCAAGTGAAGGAAAACCCAAGTTAAGTATGGATCTCATTTGGCTGGTCTGACTCACTTGTCCCCACAGATGGGGAAGATGGTGGCACTCTTACCAGAGCGGGAAAGAAAAAGTACATCACAGATAAAAACAAAAGCAATTACTATCCACCTCTTGGCCCTATGAGCTTGTGTGCACACTGGTGCACATGCTTTTCCTACACAGATAGGTACACAGAGAAGAACAGAATACATAACTAAATATGTTCCAGATAAATACATGTACCTATATGTGTCCCAGTTATCATCATGAAGTTTTAAACTTTGGTGATTTTAGAAATTGTAAAACATTTTGTAGAGATCATTATTTGAAAGTTTAACACTTTGAATTTTCTTCTCCTACATAGTTCTCTCTAAATTTTCATTTTCTTGTTTTGCTCCCTATGAAATGAATGGCAACAGCAAACAAAAATTACAATTCATTTTGAAACTATACCAAATTAAGTATACATCACGTGTAAGTAATTAAATCTGCAAATATTTTCCAAAAATCATCTTTTTCACATTTCTAACATTATTAAGCTTAAAACTACAAATGGTTTGGGGAATACCCATATATGCAAGTATTTACCTAAGATGATACATTTGTTTCATGGTCTAGCTTTCCCAGTGTGACTGTGTGAGAGGCATTTGTGCATTTACACATGAACAGTCTTGGAGGTGTCAGGGGGTGGGTTTTGGGTTTTTTGTGTCCAGTACCTTTTCCCTGTCTCAGTAACAAGTCTGTCTTCCAACCAAATAATATACAAATAAGTATATAAAATAAAGATGAGGAAATGTCTGCAATCATTTATAGAAAAAGATGTGTAAAAACACATCAATAACTTGTTCTACTGGTGATATCTTTAGGAATGAAAAGCTTGTATCCCATTGGGCCAAGTCTCTTTTACCTATAATGTTCCCTTCTCCAAAGGCAATCCTGTAGGTGTCTTAGTGTGTCCTGACAACTTAGGGGATCTTAATATTAACAAGAAAGTCTCTCCACAAGCCTCCAAAGGTGGTATGATCCCAGTGATCCTGGGGCTCCACAGGGCTCTTGGGGAAACTTTCTTCAGAGCGGCACCACATTTTCCCAAGGCACTGGGAGCAGCTATAGGAGATCTGATCCATCTGTCATCAGACCCTCCCTGCCTTGATGCTCTGTGGCTTCTGAAGGTTGTGATCCTCTAGGCAGACTTCAGCGGTGCAATGGATGCTATCATTTGAAATCTTCAGGGCACTGTGTCTCTATGTTTCTGCAAGAAAACAAAAGCAGAAGGAGTCCTTTAGTGAGGAAAGCAGCTATGCTCTTGGTGGAGGCTGATGCTCAGCTCCCATCAGGATTTCCTAGAACACTAGAACACTCAGGACAATTTCCAGGTTCCATTACATGTGAAAGTTTGCCTATTAACTAAAGAACACATAGTCTCATTTGTTGTGGTATGAACCTGGCTTTGTGAAGTCTTTGCAACTGTGTGTGTAATGATCTCTTCTGGTCACTTAGAAAAAGATACTTTATGCTATAACAAAAAGAAAAAATAAAATGGGAAAGTTAAGATATGAAGTTTCTTGAAAGGCTATAAAGGTCCTTCAAGAAATGAATGCTGTTAAAACTTGTCAGAAATGGTCAAAGATGAACAGAAACCTCTATTTCCTTATTTCTCCTTCCTACTTTACATTCAACACCTTGGAGGTAGTAACTCTCATTCATGGTTTGTAGTATACACTATGGACAATTTTCCCTAGGGGAGGGAAAAAAGTGATTCAACTAGCTGTGGAATCAACATTTGAGTGTTTGAAGCAGGCATGAGAATCACAAAATGGAAATCAGAATCTTAATACAACCCACTGTACTGCACATAAACCCTCCCTCAGGGTCAAAGGTCTGTCTCTTCCTTGTCTTGTGCCTCTCTAAAGGGATTCAGCAGGCCATCAGTAAAACTAGTGGGGGAATGGCTCTGGTGGCCTATGATTTATCCAGGTACTATGGGCCTCCTCTGCTTTGCAGAATTGCTAGACAGGTCCCGGCTCCTCTCCTATCATACGGAATGGGTAGGATGCATTCTCATTAAGTCATCTCTTAAGTATTCACACCATGCACATATTTTTCTGAAGAAAATTCTCAGTGATTATGGCAAAGTGTTCTACTACTAGTCCCACCTCTTCTCAGAAACCCAAATCTCAAGTGTTGGGGGTGTTTCCCTATCCTGGGGTACTCACCTCTTCTGAAGTCTACCCACAGCAGCTTCCACTCCCAATGAGTGAAGACGTGATGCTGGTGTTAAGAGTTCTGAGGTATGTCTCAGGACATTTTGCTCTTCTCTTTGGCATGGTCTGCTGTCTTTTCCTTCCTGTGCAGAAAGCAGTGAGTATTAATAAAAAGGGCTCTCTGATCCTACTGGGGGTGTGTAGGTAGTATTGATGGTGGTAAATCTGTATGAACAAGTATGATCATGGCAGTTTGGAGCAGTTCAAGATATTTCCATGGAGTCTGGTCTGATTCTGTCATGTAGAGGATAAAAGCAATGTTTATGTTCATATGGATGTGTGCATGTCACGCAGCTTTTCCTTTGTAAGTCTATCTTTCTTCAAAAAGGTCTTCATCTTCCTCTTCTTCTTCTTCTTGTCCATTAAGCAGGCGAAGGCCTCATGGAAAGCATGACAGCTGAAGCCCTCCTTGATCCCATGCTCCACATGATACCGAAGGGTCTCCAAATTGGGGAAGACCCGACAGCAGGCCATGCATTAGTAGCCATGGTCCAGTGCCACAAGCCACTCAGGTGTTCTGGCCCTGGAACTCTCCTTAGGCACCACTGGTTCTGTGGGGCTGTGCGCCTCCTCCTTTTCCTCCTGGGCTTCATTGTCCAAGCTGAATTCACTGTCATCCAGGAGTTCAACTGTAGGCACATAAGAGTGGTAGACTTCTGTGTGGGCCTTCTCAGGAAACATTATCTCTTCTATTCTCATTTTCTTCTGGGTGGGCATCAATCCTTCTGTATCTGGTAAGACAGCCACACCCCTTTTCATTTGGACATGCATATAGTAAACTTTCATGACTCCATCGCATTCCATAGGTGCTGAGAATGTACAGGGATGATTATCGAAATATGCAGCAGTATAATCTCGTGGAAATGGCAAAGAAGACTCTGGATCCGTCAAATTTTGTCTTAAAGGCATCCAGTGGGATTCACGAGATGGAGCACCTGGATGTAATTTGTGACTTTCTAGAAAGAAAAATTTGAAGATCATCATTTTGTGCAGGCATGTGGGATGGAACTGCATATACCTATGACATTCCAGCTTCGTATGTGGTATGTATTATGTTAGGTACAGCAATAAGGATGTGAATTTGTGGTGTGCCTGTGGAATTATAGGTGTCTCTTGTACATATTGGGTCAATGTTTCTGGTACTGGTGAAAGGGGATAGTGATGACTATACATGTGTGTGACTCATGGTTAAGATAGCACATATGGTCTTAAGCACATTTGTTAAATAAGGTGACAGTAAAACTTAAGTGTTAGAGGGCTTACATGTCAGAGTAAGTGTCTATGGGCTTATGAAGGGCTGACGTCATGCCTGATGAAGGGACAAGTGTTTGAGAAGATCTGTGTGTAAAAGTGCTTCCTCTTTAGGGCATCTGAATTTTCTACAGTTTGGGCTACTGTTGGGGAGTTAAAATACACTATCTAGTGAGGGGATATTTTTATGGAATTAGGTGAGAATCAGTGAATCACCAAATGGCTACATGCAGGAATAAGGACTGTAGGCAAGTGGAAGTTTGTGCTTATGGAATGCCAATAGTGGACAGTAAAGACAAAAGGAGAGAGAAGACATGTTTGTGTGAGAGAAGAAGCAAAATGAAGGAGTAATGGGCCCTATTGAGGGGCACAGTATGTGATTGTGGGAGCTTGAGTTTGGGACACTCTGGTCACCCCCCCGACTCCATCTCAACACTCTCCACACACACACACCCTCAGCTATCTGAATATTCTCTCAGAACTGTGAGAAGAAAAACTGCATCTTGTTCTTGAAGGGTTTTAACCAGTATCCTTTTGTAGAGACCTCAGTTTAACTTTCTCCCTCAGCCCCAAAACCCTTTCCCATAGTTGAGGGAAGGTGATGTGAATAGTGGATGCCTGATCAGCTCAGCTGACCCTCCTGCCCAAATTGAAAACCCATCTTTGCATCTGCCTTACCATCCTTCTCAACAGGAAAGATCTTCTTTCCACAAGAAATGTCACAGAAATAGACTGAGGCAGAGGAACTCTCTCCTGCATCTAGATTCCATGATGGGACCATGACAGATTTCCTAGGAGCATCTTCTGCAGACTTGAGGACACCACAGAAATAGACTGAGGCAGAAGAACTCTCTCCTGCATCTAGATTCCATGATGGGACCATGACAGGTTCCCTAGGAGCATCCTCTGCAGACTTGAGGACACCACAGAGATAGACTGAGGCAGAGGAACTCTCTCCTTCATCTAGATTCCATGATGGGACCATGATTGGTTTCTCAAGATTATCCTCTCGAGATTTGGAAACACCACAGAAATAGACTGAGGAGGAGGAGGAATCCATTCCTGCATCTGGATCCCATGCTGGGACCACGACAGGTTTCTCAGGAGGATCCTCTCGAGATTTGGAGACACCACAGAAGTAGAGTGAAGAGGAGGAATCCTCTCCTCCATCTGGATCCCATGCTGAGACCATGACAGGTTTCTTTGCTGCATCCTCTTGAGACTTGTGAAATTCTGGAGAATGAAACCACACAATAACAAAAGAATGGAGATATGGCATAATCTTGAGTCTGTGACACTCAAAAACAGACATGGTGAGTGGATATTTTGAGACAGTGTTATCTCCTGTGGGCTTTCCTCTCACACAAATTAAGGCAGTTTATCCATTCAAAGCTCAAAAATAAAAGCAAACATGTGTTAAGTTCCAGGATGTGGTGGCTCACAGCTATACACCGTGCTATGTAAGAGGCTGGGGCAAGAGGATCATGAGTTCAATTACCCAATGTTAGTGAGACTATACCTCAAAAACAAAATGGTTGGGGTATAGTTGAAGTGATAGAGTGCTTTCTTAGCATGCATGACATCAGGGCTCAATCCTCACTATAACATGTACAAAAAAAGCTGTTAGATTTGTGTGTGTGGTGAATATCAGTGGGATAGAAAATCTTATATATGATGATTTTAGAGATATATACAGAATATTAGAAAATGAACTCTACTTCAATTATGATAAGTAGTAACTAAAGATTATATATTATTATCAACTTAAGTTCCACATGAGAAATTGTGCGAGTAAGGCATATGGAGTACAAGTTTTAAGAAGAATTATTCTGTGTAGACATATTTATTTTTATACACACAGAGAGACAGGTGTAGATGTAAATATAAACAGATGATAGCTAACTAACTAGATAGATATAAAGATAAAAATAAGGAACTGAGCATGATACTGTTAGGTGTTCCTATGAAGATGTTGCAGATTGACCCAGATTCCACTTCTGGAAATATGCCTCCACATTCTTCTTGGATTTCTTAAACCTTCCTATCCATATCTTTTAGTAGCCTCTGCCTAAATGCATCCTGTGCACTTCTGGGGACAGATCATCTGGACAGTCCTAGAGAGAAGGGGTTGTTTGCGTCAGTTGCTGGCTAAAGGAGCTTGGTCCCAATTTTAGTCTGTCATTCTGCCTCACTTTTGCACCTGATAATTCCTCAGCATCACCTCTCCATTACCCCATACCTTTGTGAATGAGCTTGTCCATGGGAATGCATTCTGAGTCCCCTTCTGTCTGTCTATGGCCTTGGGCCAACCCTGAGGGTCCACACGGTGGAGAGCATCCCTCTAAGATCACTGGAAAAGAAAAAGAAAATCAGATATGTGATTTTTTTCCATCCAACAAGTGCCATTACAGTAACACAAATGGCATTTGTCCTCATGAAAATTATAATCTCAACTGGTGTCTACTATTACCATTTTAAATGTTGAGTAGCATTTATTGTGTCAGTAATTGTTATGAGTGATACTATGTGTACAATGAGTCATTTGCAATGGAGCTATCCCCTTTTGATCTGGATATTTTACTATATCATAAGTGGCAAGCTTCCTGGTAGGTAACTCTGATCATGTTACTAAGTTTTCTGTAGTAGAAATGAGTGACAGTGATCTGTCTGGAAAGGGTATATATTCCTCTGTCTCCTCATGCTCTTTTTTAGCTGCTGGGATGTCAATAAACCAGGATCTCCTTGAGAGCTCTATATTAACAATGACAGGATTTCCTTCAGTCCTAGCCCATAAATTATCTCAAGGAGGACACTTGCCCCATTGACTTGATGTACCCTCTGAGTTGTTACTAAAGCAACAAGTATATTAGTCAGTATTCATTACTACAGTCAGGTAAACTGTAATGAAGCTGGGGTTTACCAACTTCAAAATCTAATGATTTTGAGAGGCAAATAATCTTATCTGGTATACAGTAAGTGGACAATTACATTAGCTGTTGATATTTATCTTCTCCCTAGCCTACTGAAGTGTTTTCTGTGTCAATAAGAGTAAGTGTGTGCTTTGTAACTCATCAATTACATTCAAAAGCATGTTTAAGTATGTTCTAATTTTATTGAAGGTGGATTGAAGACAATATCATAGGCCCCTCTCCAAAAGGACCATCAGAAAATGCACAAGCCCCAGTGTTTGATAGAAATATTACATTATCTTCAGAAATTTAAGCCACTCTCTGTAATGCTAGAGTTGGCTCCATTCTGTCCCCCTGCAATTCCTTGACTAATTGGCCAACCTCATAGGAATAACTTTTTGCTGTTAATCTCCATGAAAACCACAACTGGTCATTTCCAATTTTTCCAGAAGAGGCCAAATCTTATATGGTTGGTTTCATTTCACAAAGGAGCCCCATATTTACACCTTCACAGTCTTAAACAAGAAGTTAGGTTTTACTCCTGAGTAAATAAATTGTTTCTTACTTTATAATTACACTCATATAGACACAGTTTTCAATTTTTGGAGCCTTTGTATCATGTTTCTATGAACCACAATTTCCTTTCTTCTCAGGACCTAGCACTATTTGCTAGGTAAAGCTCTAAAACTAGAGCCTTGCCCCCAGTGAACTACAGTTTCTTTCTCATTAAAAGGAAAAAGTACTATTAGGAAGTTTATAAGAGAGGAGATTCCAAGATGGTGGCTAGAGGGAGGAAGCAGAAAGCGTGTTTACTAAAGTAAAATCTTGGAGAGACACTGGAGATACACCTTACAGGAAAAACCACTGAGAAGACGCAGCCTGCGCATAGCATCTCCACTTCATTTTAAACAGAGAAACCAGGAGGGCTCCTGCACCACCACCACCACCAGACGGTAGTACCCAGACTGCTTGGGAAGACTCAGACGACAATGTGAGCTAAGCATCACGCAGTACTCCCACAAACAACCCTGGGACAGATCAGCATAGCCCCATGGACAGACCGACCCCCACCCAGGGAAAAAAGGAAAAAAAACTGAATAATAAGCAATAACAACAAAAAAGATGCATAGCAAAGGGGGCAGGGCACTCTATGTGCTGAAGAGGCAGGGAGGGAAATTCCCTCACAACCAGTCAGCTGGAGAAGGCAGGAGCAGCAGCACAGACCCAGCAACCAGGAGTGGGAAAGCTTGTAAAAGTGGCATGGGAGGAAATTCCACAGGAGAGGCGGGAAGACCCACTTCCCACATGAGGTGTAAATAAACAAGCCGGCTGGAGAAGGCAGGAGTGGTGGCACACACCCAGCAATCACAAGTAGGAAAGCTTATAGAAGTGGCGGTGGGAGGAAAACTGCACAGGAGAGGGGGGAAGGACCCACTTCCCATGTGAACTGTAAATAAAAATGCAGGCCTAAGAAAGCTGGTGCACTGTCACCTCCCCCAGTGTGCTTGGAAAGGGTAAAGCTTGTAGCAATGGTGGTCACACCCAGGAGAACTAAAAGTAAAGAAAGCTTGATGGGCTAGGTGAGTGTTAAGCAAACTCCTTAGATCTGCATAAATAAAGCCTCCAGCAACATCAGGCTGACAGCAGTGGGCAGGTGAGCCACAGCTTCAGTTAGCCATTCACAGAACTGTCTCCAGACTCTTTATTTTCTCTCTTCCTTTAATGAGACAAACCGAACTACACCTGCATGCTGAAAAACTTACTGAAACTGTATTGCATTTGAACTTGGGACACTTTGTGGTGTTTTCTTATTTTGTGTTCTTTTGTTTTGCTTTGTTTTGTTTTAGTTTTTTTCCCCTTTGATGAGACAACAACAGAACTACTTCTGAGATACCATCTCCAGGAATGGAGGCTGAGGAACTAACATCAAAATTATTAAGACTGAAACTTTATTGCATTTGAATTTGGAGATTTTTTCTATTTTATTTATTTACTTATTTTCAATCCAATCTCTATCTCTTTAATGCCTGTTCAGCTTACTGTTGATTAGTACACTATCACTCCCTTTTTATATCTTTGAAACTTTTTGTTTGCTTTGATTTTCCTACTTGTGTTTTCCTTTTTCTTTAACTTCTTTGCTTTCCATCTCTTCTCACCCTTCCATTCTAAATATCATCCTTGTTATTATTACAAGTTAAAAAATACTTAAATGCACACAGTACAGGGACAATAACAACACCAAGGGCCATGACGGAAAGACAGAAAAAACAGAGAAACCAGTTTCCTCACAGCAAAAAAATTCGTATAGGAACCAGACGGCAATGAAGAAAACAGATACTCAGATGAAGACTCCAACAAAATTAAGACAAATTATGCCAAAGAACCCAATGAAGCCCACAAGAATAATCTAAAAGAAGAAATACTACAGGTAATCAATGAGAATTTTATACAGATGATACTGGACATGGTCAACCAAAATGCACAGGAGACACTCAAGAAATTCCAAGACAACAAAAAAAAAGATTTTGAAAAAGCACAAGAAGAAATAAATCATAGAAGCACTGTATAAACACCAAAGTGAAACAAAGAACACAATTAATAAAGAGATAAATGAACTCAGGACAAAAATAGACAACATTAAAGAGGAAAACAGCCAGGATATGGAAAACCTCAGAAAAAAGAATGAAACAGAACTGCAAAACAAAATGGAAGGCCAACCCAGCAGAATAGAACAAACAGAAGACAGAATCTCAGAACTCAAAGATGAAATGGTAAATAAAGGAAAAACCAAAGAACTATTAATTAAACAACTCAAGACCTGTGAAAAGAAAATGCAAGAACTCACCAACTCCATCAACAGACCAAACCTGAGAATCATGGGCACTGAAGAAGGAGAAGAGGTGCAAGAAAAGGGAATGAGTAATATATTCAACAAAATAATAACAGAAAATTTCCCAAATCTAGAGAAATCTATTCCCATACAGATGCAAGAGGACTCTAGAACAGCAAACAGCTCAGACCAAAATAGACTACACCATGGCATATTATCATTAAAACAACAAGTAGAGAAACTAGAGAAAGAATATTCAAGGCTGTAAGAGAGAAAAAACAAATAACATACAAAGGGAAACTCATCAAAATCACAGCAGACTTCTCAAAAGAAACATTAAAAGCAAGAACAGCTTGGGGTGAGGTCTTCTGGGCACTGACTGAAAATAACATCAACCCCAGGATACTCTACCTAGCAAAACTATCATTCAACATAGATGGAGAAATAAAAGTCTTCCAAGATAAGCAGAAACAAAAATAATATGTGACCACAAAGCCATCACTAGAAAATATTCTTCAAGGGATTCTGCACACAGAACGTGAAACCCAACATAACTATGAAAGGGCAGACAGCACCAAACTACAGGAAAAGAAAAAGAAAGAAAATAGAGAGAAACCTCAACTTAGGTACACACAATCAAACCTTCAAACAACTAAGACAACTAAATGACAGGAATCACCACATACCTATCAGTACTAACACTTAATGTTAATGGACTTAATTCCCCCATCTAAAGGCACTGTTTGACAAAATGGATTAAAAACGAAGATACAACAATTTGTTGCTTACAGGAGACCCATCTGACTGACAGAAAAAAGCATAGGCTCAGGATGGAAGGCTGGAAGAAGATTTACCAAGCCAATGGCCCCCCAAAACAGGCAGGAGTAGCAAAACTTATCTCAGACAACATAGCCTTCAAACCTACATTGATCAAACAAGATAAAGAAGGACATTCCATACTAATAAAAGGGGAAACAGACCAAAAGGAAATAACATTGACCAACCTATATGCACCCAATGTCAACGCACCCAATTTCATCAAACATACCCTGAAGGACCTAAAAGCATATATTAACTCCAACACACTGGTTGTGGGAAACGTTAACACCCCATTATCACCAATAGATAGGTCATCCAAACAAAAAATCAATAAAGAAATCCTAGATCTTAAATATAGAGTAAATCAAATGTACCTACTTGATGTCTACAGAACATTTCATCCAACTTCAACACAATATACATTCTTCTCAGAAGTCCATGGAACCTTCTCTAAAATAGATCATATCCTAGGGCACAAAGCAAGCCTCAGCAAATATAAGAGAAAAAACCCAAATTAGTAGAATCAGGAATGCAAAAGGGGTGATAACAACAAAAACCATCGAAGTCCAGGAAATCATCAGAGACTACTTCAAGAACCTATATTCAAATAAATTCAAAAATCTTAAAGAAATAGACAGATTTCTAGATAGATATGATCATCTGAAACTGAACCAAGAGCATATTAATTGCCTGAATAGATCTGTAACACAAAATGAAACTGAAGCAGGAATCAAGAGCCTCCCTAAAAAGAAAAGTCCAGGACCTTATGGATTCTCTGCTGAATTCTATCAGACCTTTAAAGAAGAACTGACACCAACACTCCTTAAAATGTTCCATGAAATAGAAAGGGAAGGAAAACTGCCTAACATATTTTATGAAGCCAGTATTACACTCATCCCAAAACCAGGCAAAGACACCTCCAAAAAGGAGAACTACAGGCCAATCTGCTTAATGAACATTGATGCAAAAATCCTCAATAAAATACTGACAAACAGAATTCAACAACACATCAAAAAGATCATTCACCATGACCAAGTAGGCTTCATCCCAGGAATGCAGGGGTGGTTCAACATATGAAAATCAATAAACGTAATAAACCACATTAACAGAAGCAAAGACAAAAACCACTTGATCATCTCAATAGATGCAGAAAAAGCCTCTGATAAGATCCAACACCATTTCCTGATAAAAGCTCTAAGAAAGCTAGGAATAGAAGGAAAGTACTTCAACATTACAAAAGCTATATATGACAAACCTACAGCCAGCATTATACTTAATGGTGAAAAACTGAAACCATTCCCTCTAAAATCAGGAACTAGACAAGGATGCCCACTATCTCCACGCCTATTCAACATAGTACTAGAATTCCTAGCAACAGCAATTAGGCAAGAAGAAGGAACAAAAGGAATACAAATAGGTAAAGAAACTGTCAAAATATCCCTATTTGCAGATGACATGGTCCTATACCTTAAAGACCCAAAAAACTCTACTCAAAAGCTTCTAGACACCGTCAAAAGCTATAGCAAGGCAGCAGGATATAAAATCAACATAGAAAAATCATTAGCGTTTCTATACACTAATAATGAACAAACAAAGAAAGAATATATGAAAATAACTCCATTTACAATAGCCTCAAAAAAAATCAAATACCTAGGTGTAAAACTAACAAAGGATGTGAATGACCTCTACAAGGAAAAGTATAAACATCTGAAGAAAGAGATTGAGGAAGACTATAGAAAGTGGAGCGATCTCCCATGCTCATGGATTGGTAGAATCAACATAGTAAAAATGTCAATACTCCCAAAAGTAATCTACATGTTTAATGAAATTCCCATCAAAATTCCAATGACATTCATTAAAGAGATCGAAAAATCTACCCTTAAATTTATATGGAAACACAAGAGGACACGAATAGCCAAGGCAATACTCAGTAAAAAGAACAATGCTGGAGGTATCACGATACCCGACTTCAAACTACATTACAAAGCAATAACAATAAAAACAGCATGGTACTGGCACAAAAACAGACATGAAGACCAGTGGAACAGAATAGAGGACCCAGATATGAAGCCACACAACTATAACCAACTTGTCTTTGACAAAGGTGCTAAAAATATGTGATGGAAAAAAGACAGCCTCCAACAAAAACTGCTGGGAAAACTGGTTAGCAATCTGCAAAAAACTGAAACTAGATCCATGTATATCACCCTATTCCAAGATTAACTCAAAATGGATCAGGATCTTAATATCAGACCCCAAATTCTAAAGTTGATACAGGAAAGAGTAGGAAACACTCTGGAATTAATAGGTATAGGCAAGAATTTTCTCAATGGAACCCCAGCAGCACAACAACTAAGAGATACCATAGATAAATGAGACTTCACAAAACTAAAAAGCTTCTGCTCAACAAAAGAAATGGTCTCTCAACTGAAGAGACCACCCAGAGAGTGGGAGAAAATATTTGCCAGCTACACATCAGACAAAGGACTGATAACCAGAATATATATAGAACTTAAAAAACTAAATTTTCCCAAAATTAATGAACCAATGAAGAAATGGGCAAGTAAACTAAACAGAAATTTCTCAAAAGAAGAAATTCAATGGCCAAAAAACACATGAAAAATGCTCACCATCTCTAGCAATAAAGGAAATGCAAATTAAAACCACAGTAAGATTCCACCTCACCCTGTTAGAATAGTCATCATTAGCAACACCACGAACAACAGGTGTTGGTGAGGATTCGGGGAAAAAGGAACCCTCTTACACTGCAGGTCTGAATGTAAACTAGTACAACCACTCTGGAAAAAAATGTGGAGGCTACTTAAAAAGCTAAACATTGATCTACCATATGATCCAGCAATACCACTCTTAGGGATATAGCCAAAAGAATGTGACACAGGTTACTCCAGAGGCACCTGCACACCCATGTTTATTGCAGCACTGTTCACAATTGCCAAGTTATGGAAACAGCCAAGATGCCCCACTACTGACGAAAGGATTAAGAAAATGTGGTATCACATTTGGCCCAAAAGAATAAAAATCGTACGTTCTCCCTCATATGCAGACATTAGATCAAGGCCAAACACAACAAGGGAATTGGACTTTGATCACATGATAAAGTGAGAGCACACAAGGGAGGTATGAGGATAGGTAAGACACCTAAAAAGCTAGATACACTTGTTGCCCTCAACGCAGAGAAACTAAAGCAGATACTTTAAAGCAACAGAGGCCAATAGGAGAAGGGGACCAGGAACTAGAGGAAAAGTTAGATCAAGAAGAATTAACCTAGAAGGTAACACACATGCTCAGGAAATCAATGCAAGTCAACTCATTGTATAGCTATCCTTATCTCATCTAGTAAAAACCCTTGGTCCTTCCTATTATTGCTTATACTCTCTCTTCAACAAAATTAGATATTAGGGCAAAATAGTTTCGGCTGGGTAGCGAGGGGATGGGGAGGAGAGGGAGGGGGCAGGGGTTTAGGGAGGGGGTGGAGGAAGGGGGGAGAAATGACCCAAACATTATACGCACACATGAATAAAAAATAAATAAATAAAATGTTTAAAAAAGGGAGTTTATAGCAACATAATTTCCTTCCTCGTGCCCTTGAGGAAGAAATCATATGAAAAGAGATGCTTTATAAAGAAAATTTTAAGGAAAAATTACTCTAGACTAACGATTCACTATGTCTCTGACAGAGTAATCCAGAATAACTATGCACAGATAACCTGGGCGCTAGGTCACGGTGCTAATACATAGGTCCTCTGAACTTTTTTTTTCTCTTAGACTATCTGGGTCCTCAGAAAGACCAGAATATACACATTTGTCTCTATCCCTTCCTTCTTTAATCATTTCTTCTCTCCTTTAAATCTTTCTCTCCTCCCCTCCTCCACCACAAACTAGAAATCTTCCTTATGCCTAAAGAACATGCAAGCACATACCCCTTGACTTCTTTGCTCTTCGTAGTGTTTGAGGAGAGGACCTCTTTTCCAGATACTTCCTCTTTTCTTTTGGATTCATGGTTGAACTCTTTGGAGAGTTCCTTGAATTAGGTTATTGAGACTGTACTTTAACACAGGTAGTAACAAATGACAAATAGTGAAATTTGAACAAAGACAACAAATCACATGAGAAATTATCTCTTCACCACTGTCCTGACCAGTGATCAGGACAAAATAACAGTTATCTCTAAGGCCTCAGCAGTGTTCTATGACCTATGATGACATCACTACAGTCCAAGGACCAGACCATTGCTCACAGCACTGCAGGGGGGGGGGTATAAAACCTTAAGGGGTTGTGAAGCAAAGTGTTATCTCCACTTAATGAATGGGGAAGTGATGAGGAACAGCAACAAGAGAAATCTTTTATCCAAATGAAATTAACTTGAAGTTTTTTATCTTGCTTGATAACAAAACTAGAAAATAGATCACACGCACTATACAGAAGAAACCCCTTTACGTATCAAGGGATAGTGCATTACTAAATGTCCGAAACAGTGAGGATGTGGAAGTGCTCAGGAGCAGTAGGTGTACAACCATGGTTGTGCCACAGATGATAGTAGATGTTACATCTTAGTAGTACTGTTTAAATTATGAAGAAACATATGTGATCTGCATGTTGAAATACAGGTGTAAATTTGAGAATGAATTATAAATCTATACAACTAGTCTTTATTAGCTTCCCCTGCTACTGGGAACACACATGTGTATCTTCAAAACCATTAGGGACTACTTTGTAAACTGACATTCTAATAGAAACGGAATATAGAAGAAATGGGTGAGTTTCCAAATACATGTGACATGCAAAAATTGAAACAGGGGGAAACACACCTGCTAACCAGCTCTATCATGAGCAATCACATCAAAGCAATAATAATCTCCCCAGAAAGAAAAGCTGAGTGTCAGACAGGTTCACAATTCAATTTAAGAGACCCTTAAAGAAGACTAACACCAAGGATCCTCAACTTATTCCATAAAACAGAAAGACAAGGAATGCTACTAAACCCATTTTATGTACAAGTGTTATCTTAATGCCAAAATCAGACAAGGACAGGGAAAAAAGAAGCAAATAATAGTACGATATACTTGATGAACACCCATATAAAATTTGTAACTGACTGCTGCAAAATAAATTCAACTGCACAATAGAAACATCATACACCATAAACAAGTTGGTCTCTTTCCAGGAAGGAAGGATGATTCAACATATGCCAATCAGTTCATGTGATATATTGTGAATAAAAATCATGAGCATCTCAACAGATGCAAAAAGAAACTTGTAAAACATCAATATCCCTTTATGATAAAATCCTTGAAACACCTAGACATATAATGCACATATTTCAGCATATAAAGCAACTGCGACACACTCACTCTGCTTAGGTGGATGTAAACAGGCACACACACTTAGTTTGTCATGTGATGACAATTGTAAACATAAGCCTATAACATTTAAAATGGATTTTACTGGGAAGAATGTACCTGAGAAAATGAAAGCATTATTTCCCACAAAGACAGCAGCTGTATTTCTGAAAAAATGTGAACAAATCAAATGTCAGCTTACAAGTGAATGGCGAAACTTAGGGTAGTATAACCACACTGTGGAATGTCACTCAGTAACAAAAAAGAATAAATGACCAATACAACGCTCCTTCCTACTTCTGCATGCCCATCAAGAACATGACAGCAGGAAACAATGTGTTGGGAAATTCAGTGTTACAGGCTTTGCCTATAACCACATTTCACCTGCAACGACACTGCAAATTCCAGGAAATGTATGCTTCAAACATTTTACCTTATTTTCAAGATGCACTTTAAACAGCTGATTCAGGGAAATGGAAAACAGGCCCCACCTGGACAACTGAAATGCGTGCCTTTTGTCCATTCACCACCCTGTGGCCTTTTCTCCTCACAGCATCTGCACTAACTTCTATTGAGGTCACTTTTGCTGCAAGATGACAACAACCCTGAAGTGGCAACAGGACAGCACACGGGTAAAGAAGAATGACATTCAAAATGTTGAGTTGAGTCCTCCTAGCAGAGCTGGAGGGCAACACGTGTCAATAGGTTAGAGAAGAAAGAGCCAAGTTCAAAGCTAACAGTGCTCCATGGAGGCACATGCTCAATCTTGCACAATCACAAACACATTCTCACATTTACACTCACACATACTCAGTCATGCTCACCCTGGCACACTCACACATTTACACTAACATTCATAGTCATTCTTGCACTGAAAAGCTCACTCTCAATCACTATCACACATGTACACACACTCTCTCACAGTCAGTCTCAAGCATACTCTCACATACTCACCCACAGTTCTGCACACTGGAGTTTGGCATTCATTGACCTCACAGAAAGTCAGGCAACCCAGGGCACAGGAGTCAAACCTGGCTTCTATTTAAACCTTCTGTCCTCCTCAGCTAGTGAGCAGAGCTCCCCAGGAAGCTACCCTTGACCTGATTCCGGACCTCCAGCAAGTATTTCTCCAGAGAGCACAATCCCTCCCTGACCTATTCCACCAGCCCATACTTTGGTAACCAAAGCTGTGTACCACAACTAATCATTATTCACCTCAAGAACTCCCAGCACAGGATCCTGCCCCACCCACCTTCCCTCAGGCAGACAGGTATTCCTACCTCCCACCGCATTATGCATGCCACCACCCCACCCCACTCCCATGTGCACCCCATGCAGTATGCCGCCCCGTTCCCCTTCCCAAGCCTGTTCCCTCCACTACATTGCTCCCCATACTGGTTCCTGCTGTTGATGCTGCCCCAGACTCCTTTCCCCATGCGGAAATCCCGCCCCCTCCACGACATGGCTCTCCCATATTCAATCCCACACTCCATGCCCCTCAGTCCCTTCTCCATGCCCAAAGCCCACTGCTTCCAGCACCACGTAGCACCACCACCGACCTCCCACCACAATGTTATTCCCTCCAGCACACAAGATTCTGTTCTCCCAACCCTTACCCTGTCCACTAAACTCACTTTCCCTGTATTGGTTCCCTCCACTGTGAGGCTTCCTCCCAAAAAATGACACTGCTCCTCTGCCCCCCACCTTGCTGAACACGGGCCTGTCTCCACAAGATCCTTATCCAGGACTCAGGAAGCTCTGCCACAGTCCAATTCCCATGCCCTAAGCCTGCTCCCTCCACTCCCAGCTCCCAGTGCCGCAGGACACCATCCACCAAGAGGAACCCTCCAAAACACAGGGAAACACTGCTCCAGAGTACTCCTATACAGGATCTCAACCCTCTCCCTGCCCCCTACATTACACAAGATGCCACTGCCCTGAGCACTCCTGCACAGGATGCTGCTCCTCCCTCTTCTCCTGTGCCCGAAACCATCTCCTTCTACCAATTGGCCACTTCAAGCACAGATATTACTGATCGCCCTCAGGATACCAGCCCATCCTCAAGATGCTGCCCCAGTCCCACCAGTACGTCACCACCTCACCATTCTTCCAAAGCTTGCTCCCACTACTGCAAACCTCCCACCAGGCACAGGCTCCCTCCAGCACAGAAAATACAGCCCCCCCACCAACTTGTTCCACATGTAAGACAATGCCCCATCCCAAGGAGCATAAGCACAAGAAGGCACCCTCCCTCTACCCAGGCCCCAAACCAGCTCTCTCCACTGCATGCTCCCTCATGGGAACATGAGGCTGTGCCCAAACCCTAGCAGGACACAGGCCCATGTGCAGGGGCAGATGTGCAGACCTGCTCCACCCCACACACACTTCCCTGCTCAGGATGCCACTACCCCCATCAGTGCCCCTGCAGGTCTCCACCTCAACTCTCTTCCCCTGTGCCTAAAGCTGGCTTGGACCACTGCATGCCTCCCTCCACAGTGTGGCTCCCACAAGTGTGAGGCTCCCTGTGAGGCTTGGCACCCTCCAAAGCACAAGATGCCTCTGTCCTCACACACTCCTTGCCTAGGATGCATGGAAATAACCTCTGCATCCCAACTAGGTCCTGCAGAGGACATCTCTCCACCCCCAAGGGCACCTGCTCAGGACTGCACCTCTCCCACTTCCTTGTGCCCCAAACAGGCTCCCTCAACTGCAAGACTCCTTCATGAGCATGTGAGGCTGCTCCATGCACCCTTGCTGTATACTGGCCCATCCAACGCACACTTGTGCAAGACCGTGACCCACCCCACACGCGTTCCTTTCTCGGAATGCCATCTCCCTCCCAATCAATGCCCACTCAGGTCTCCAAACCAAAGCAGGTTCCTACTACTGCAAGGTTCCATCCACAGTGTGGCTCCCACAAGTGTGAGGCTCCCTGCAAGGCTTGTCTCCCTTCATTGTACAGGATGCCTCACACAAATCCCTGCGTAGCACCCTGCCCCAACCCTCATGAACTCCTGGGGAATATAATGCCCCATCACAATGAGCACCTTTGCAAGACACCTCTCCACGCTCTAGGACACACAGTCAGGATGGCTCCTCTGCCCTTTCTTCTGTGCCCCAAATTAGCTCCATCTTCTTAGAGGCTCCCTCACACTCACCTGAGACTGCCCCTAGTACCCTGGCAGGACACTGGCCCATTCCACCTGCACTCCAACAACATCCCACCCCACGCCCACACCTGTCCTCTTCTCAGGACTCTGCTCCCCCAATCAATGCACTAGCAGGTCTCTACCTCACCTCTCTTCCCCGGTGTCCAAAGCTGGCTCCCCTTACTGTTTGGTTCCCACCAAGGACAGACTCCCACAAAGGCGAGGCTCCCTCCAGCACACAGGATACCACCATGTGGACATGCTCCCTGCCACAGGATGCCACCCTGCTTCCCCGTGCGCTCCCCATGTAAATAACCTCAGCATCCCAACTAGGGCCCAGGCAGGACACCCCTCCCCCTTCCTCTGTGCCCCCAAAAGATTACCTCCACCAGGAGGCTCCCTCATGTGCACATGAGGATGCCCTACTCACCCTTGCAGGACACTGACCCATCCCCACAGGAGACCAACCATGATGCCTCCCCATCCCCATGTGCACCCCAGCAACATGCTGCCCCTACACCATCCACTAGGCCAAATCCAACTCTCCCCTTTAGCATGTTTCCCTCATGCAAACATGACAGTGCATCCCCCACCACAGGACACCTGCACATCCCCAGGTACACCTGCACAGAGTATTATCCTCCTCACCCCCTCTTGGCACCGACCAGCACAGGACCCTCCCTCCTAAAGGACACTGTTCAAACAGCCTTCCGCAGTACAGGAAACTGCTGCACAGTCCCATCCACGTGCCCTAAGTCCACTTCCTCCACCCCCAGCAACCAGGGCCAAGGGAAGCAGCCAGAGCCCAGCTCCCTCCAGCACACAGAATGCCACTGCTCCTGGGTGCTCCTGTACAGAACCACCCCTCCCTCTTCCCCGGTGCCCAAAACCATCTTCAAATATGTAGCTGCTCCCTCATGCATACATGATGCTGACCCCCCCTTTCCCAGCACAACACCAGCCCATCCCCAAGTACACCCATGCTGGATGCCACCACTCCCCCTTCCCCTGTGCCAAACCAACAACTCCCTCTAACACGTGGCTCCCTCAAGCACACATGAAACTGTCCCCCACCCTCGCAGAATACCTGCTCGTATTCATGTGCACCCATGCAGTTCACTGCCCCACCCCCACGCGTGCCACAGCAGGACTCTGCCCCTACCTCTTCCCAAACAACTTGTTCCCAAAACAACTTACCCCCCTTGAGTAGCTCCCTCACTCAAACACGATACTACCCTACTCGGGCTCCCTCCCTTGCAGGACACCTACCCATCCCCATGTGTGTTCCCTCAGAACATTCCCCAACCCCTACATTCACTGGGCCCTTTCAGCACAAGACACCTCCCTCCTAAAGGACACTGCTGAAATCCCCATCCTCAATAAAGGACACCGCCCCTCCCCCATAGGCACTTCCCCTGCAAGACACTTTCCCACAGTCCAGTCCCCATGCCATAAGTCCCGCTGCCTCCACTCCCAGCTCCCAGTGCCACAGGACACCAACCTCCACATGGCACCCTCGAGTTCAAAGAGCAACACTGCCCCAGGGTGCTCCTATACAGGAACTCAACCCACCTCCCTTCCACTGTGCCCAAACAGGCTCCCTCATGTGCACATGGACTGTCTCCCAACCTGGAAGGACATGGGTCCAAACCCACAGGCACCCATTGAAGACCCTGCCCCACCCCCACAGGTGCTCCCAGCTTGACGCTGCCCCACTCCCACCCATGTGGCTGCAGGTTTCCACCTCACCTCTCTTCCCCTGTGCACACAGCTGGCTGAGACCACTGCTTGGCTCCCTCCAGGGCAAGGCTCTCTCCAAAGCTTGGCTTTCTCCAGGGCACATGAGGCTGCCATTCCCACAAGCTCCCCGCATTAGATGTTGCCCCAACCCCCCAATTGCTTCCCATGTAAGATGCCACCCCACTCCATGGATTCCCCCCGCAGGTCACTACCCCACAGTCCCATCTCCATATCCTAAGCCTTCTCCTTCCACTTCCTGATCCCTTCAGTGCACAGGATGCCACTGCCTCCAGCCCACAGGTGTAGGCAGGTCTCAGCCCCACTCCCACATGAGGACCCTGCTCATGACTCTGCCCCAAGCACACACATTCCCCATAGGTCTCCACCTCACCTCTCTTCCAGTGTCCAAAGCTGGCTCCACTACTACAAGGCTCCCACCAGGGCAAGACTCCCTCCAGCACACTGGATAACTCCTCCCCCACATGCTCCCTGTGTACAACTCCCTCCAGCCCCTAATGTACTCCCCACTTCAGGGGCCACCCATCAAAAGTGCGCCTGTGCAGGACTGCACCACATGCACCTTCTCAGGACTCCAACCAATCCCACACACACTCTCCCAAGACCCTGCCCAGCTCCATATGATCCCTTTTCAGGATGCTGCTCTCCCCATCAATGCACGCCCCATGTGCTCCCTACCTAAATAACCACCCCTATACCAATAGCCCCTCAAGAGGTTTCAAGGGAAACCTCTCCACCCCAAGGGCACCTGCACAGGGTTGCGCATCTCCCACTATGTAAATAATTGCCCACTGCCAAGGAGCCCCACACAGAATACTTCTCCACCCACAAGGGCAGCAGTACAGGATTGTGCCCTTCTGCTTCCCCTGTGCCCAAATCTGGCTCCCTTTAATGCATGGCTCCTTCATCCACACATGCGGTTCCCTCCCCTGCCTTCACAGCACACCAGGCCATCCCAAGCAGAAGGCTGCCCCTACATCTTTCCCTGTGCTCAAAATCTTCTCCATCTACCTAGTGGCCCCCTAGGCGCACATGAGGCTGACCTCCCCAAGACACCAGCTCATCCCCATGAGCACCCATGCAGGATGTCACCCACTCTCAAACTCACACCCTGCACATGAAGTTGCCCCACACCCACACATTCCCCATAGGTCTCCACCTCACCTCTCTTCCAGTGTCCAAAGCTGGCTCCACTACTACAAGGCTCCCACCAGGGAAAGGCTCCCTCCAGCACACAGGATAGCACCTCCCCAACATGTTTCCTGCATAGGACTCTGCCCCACTCCCCCATGGGCTCCTCATGTAAGGGAAATGCTGGGACTGAGAATATAAAGCAACTACAATACACTCACTCTGCTTAGGTGGATGTAGATGGGCACACACACTTAGCTTGTCATGTGATGACAATTGTAAACATCAGCCTAGAACATAAAAAATGGATTTTACTGGGAAGAATGAACCTAAGAAAATGAAAGCATTATTTCCCACAAAGACAGCAGCTGTATTTCTGAAAAAAATGTGAACAAATCAAATGTCAGCTTACAAGTGAATGGCGAAACTTAGGGAGGTATGACCACACTGTGGAATGTCACTCAGTAACAAAAAAGAATAAATGACCATTACAATGCTCCTTCCTACTTCTGCATGCCCATCAAGAACATGACAGCAGGAAACAATGTGTTGGGAAATTCAGTGTTACAGGCTTTGCCTATAACCACATTTCACCTGCAATGACACTACAACTTCCAGGAAATCTATGTATGCTTTAAACATTTTACCTTATTTTCAAGATGCACTTTAAACAGCCAATTCAGGGAAATGGAAAGCAGGCCCCACCTGGACAACTGAAATGTGTGCCTTTTGTCCACTCACCACCCTGTGGCCTTTTCTCCTCACAGCATCTGCACTAACTTCTATTGAGGTCACTTTTGCTGCAAGATGACAACCCTGAAATGGCAACAGGACAGCACATGGGTAAAGAAGAATGACATCCAAAATGTTGAGTTGAGTCCTCCTAGCAGAGCTGGAGGGCGACACGTATCAATAAGTTAGAGAAGAAAGAGCCAGGTTCAAAGCTAACAGTGCTCCATGGAGGCACATGCTCAATCATGCACAATCACAAACACATTCTCACATTTACACTCACACATACTCAGCCATGCTCACCCTGGCACACTCACACATTTACACTAACACTCATAGTCATCTTGCACTCACAAGCTCACACTCAATCACAATCACACATGTACACACACATTCTCTCACACACTCAGTCTCAAGCATACTCTCACATACTCACCCACAGATCTGCACACTGGGGTCTGGCATTCATTGACCTCACAGAAAGTCAGGCAACCCAGGGCACAGGAGCAAAACCTGGCTTCTCTTTAAATCTTCTGTCCTCCTCAGTTAGTGAGCAGAGCTCCCCAGGAAGCTACCCTTGACCTGATTCTGGACCTCCACAGCAAGTGTTTCTCCAGAGAGCTCATGAAGTCACCCCATATCCACCCATTCCCCACAGATCTCCACCTCACCTCTCTTCCAGTGTCCAGTGTCTTCCAGTAGCTCCACTACTACAAGGCTCCCACCAGGTAAAGGCTCCCTCCAGCACACAGAATAGCACATCCCCCACACGTTCCCTGCATAGCACTCTGCCCCACTCCCCCATGTGCTCCTCATGTAAGACACCACCCCATCAGAAAGGGAACCCAGGCAGGATTGTGCCCCTCTCTCTTCCCCTGTGCCCCAAATTGCTCCTTTCACCTCTTGACTCCCTCATGGGCTCATGAGGCTGCCTCATGCACCCTAGCAGGACACAGGCATATCGCACTCAGGATACCACCTCACAATTCCATTCCCATGCCCTAACCTGCTCTCTCCATCCCAGACTCCAGGAACCTGAGGACACTATCCACCACTCTGCACCTTTCAGTGCACAGGATGCCACCCTTCCCCTTCCCTTGCCCAAAACCATCTCCCTCTACCTATTGACTCCCTCACATGCACATGAGCCTCACCACCCATGACACCAGCCCATCCCCTTGTGCTGCTGCCCAGGATGCTGCCCAACTCCCACCCATGCTCCCTGTTCATGACACTGCCCGATGCCCACCCATACCTGCTTAGGTCTCCACCTCACCTCTCTTCTCCCGTCCCCAAAGCTGGTTCCTACCACTGCATGGCTCCCTCCACAGGGAGTCTCTCACCTGGCCTTGGCTCCCTCCAAGGCTTGGCTTTCACCAGCGAGACTCCTTTTCTGGCTTAGCACCCTTCATTGCATAGGATGCCTCCACCAACCCCCTCTAGTTCCCCACTTAAAACACCACTCCACACCAACTACAGTCTGCTCAGGACACTGCCGCAACCTCAGGGACTCTCATGCACGATTGTGCTCCTCCCCTTAGTCTGTGTTCCAAACCAGCTCCCTGATCAGAGAGGTTCCCTCAACTCATGTGAGTCTGTCCCTGTCTTTGGACACTTGGAGGACACCAGCCCATTCCATGTGGACTCCTGCAAGACCCCACCCTACACACACTTGTGTTTCCTTCTCAGAATGCCTCCCCCCACGCTGCAGGCACAGGTCTCCACCTCACCTCTTATCCTCAGTGCCCAATTCCAGCTCCCATTACTGGGCATCTCAAACCAGGATGAGGTTCCTTGCAAGTCCTGACTCCCTGCAGAGCACAGGAATTGGTTCCACCCCCTTTCACCAAAAAAGGTAGAGCTCCATCCCAATGAGCACACACACAGGAAGGCACCCTCCACCTTCCCCTGTGTACCAAATCAGCATCCCTTCCACCGTTTGCTCCCTCAGATTCACTTGAGGATCCCCATGTGCACCTGTGCAATACCATGCCCCACCCTACAAGCGCTCCCTGGGCAAGAAACTGCCCCAACTCAAACATGCTCCACAAGTAACACACTGCACCATCAGGAAAGAGCCCTGGCACGATTGCATCCCTCCCCCTTCCCCTGTTCCCAAAACCACTTCCTTCAGCAGGAGCCTCCCTCCTGGCCATATGAGTCTGCCCCACACACCTTTGGTGGACACAAGCACATCAAATGCAGAGCTGCCCAAAACACTGCCCCTACTCCACATGCATTCTCTGCTCAGGACACCTTCCTCCACTTCAACGACAAGGAAGGTCACCCCTGTATATTTCTTTCCTTGTGTCCAAATCTGGCTCCCTCTACTGAGTGCCTCCCACCAGGGTGAGGATCCCTCCAAGGCCTGACTCCCACCAGTGCACAGGATGCCGGCTCAACCCCCCACTCATTCCCCACATAAGACACAGCCCTATCTCAAGGAACACTCACTCAGGAAGGAGCCCTCATCCTTCCCCTGTGCCCCATACCTGCTCCCTCCACCATGTGCTACCTAAAGGGCACATGAGGTTCCCCTCCCCACCTTCCCTGGACACAGCCCCACAGTCCATCCACCATACCCTTAGCCTGCTGCCTCCACTCCCTGCTCCCAGGGCCTGGGGAAGCCAACCACCACTCTGTCCCCTTCAGTGCACAGGATGCCACTGCCCTGAACTCACAGGACACAGGGCAACCCAAGCACACTCATGCAAGATCCCCGCACACACATGCGTTCCCTGCTCAGGGTTCTGCCTCCCCACACATCAATGCCCTGCCAGGTCTCCACCTCACCCCCTTCCCCTGTACCCAAAGCTGGCTCCCACCACTGCATGGCTCCCTCCACAGTGACTCTCTCACCTGGGCCAGGTTTCCTCCAAGGGTTGGCTCCCTCCATCACACAAGATGTTGCAGTCCCTACAGGTTCCTGACATAGAAGGATGCCTCACTCCCCCCAAGTTCTCCCAGCGTAAGATGAAGCCCAACCCTCACATGCACTTGCCCTTATGGTGCTCCTCCCCCTTCCCTGTGCCACAACCAACTCCATCTAAACTATGGCTCTGTCATACACGCGTGAGGTTGCCCCTTCCCAACCTCTCAGAACACCAGCCCATCCTAAGCAGGAAGTTGCTGCTTCCTCTTGCCCTGTCCACAAAGTCTGCTCCACCTCTCCCATGGCTCCCTCCTGTGAATATGAAGCTGCTCCCCTGCCAAACACCTGCCCATCCCTGTGTGTGTGCATCACTACCCCTGCTGGGCACTGGACAGCTCAGGACACCTCCTTCCTAAAGGACACTGCTCAAATCCCCTTCCTCACTACAGGATGACCCCTCCCACCCACTTCCCATGCAGGACATCACCTCACAGTCCCATCCCTATGCCCTAATCCTGCTCTCTCCACTCCCTGCTCCCAGGGCATGGAGACACCAACCACCACTCTGCCTCCTTCAGTACAGAGATGCCACTCCTTCCACATCTTCTGTGCCCCAAACCAACCTCCTCTTCCTAATGTTCCCCTAACACGAGTGATACTAACCCCTCCAAGACACCAGCCAATCCTCATGCACACCCACTGAGGATGGAGCACTGTCCCACTCTCAAATTTGTACCTTGTTCATGAAGCAGCCTCAGGCCCACCCATTCCCTGGTATGTCCCCACCTCATCTCTCTTACAGTGTCCATACCCGGCTCTCACTACTGCAAGGCTCCCACCAAGGCAACGATTCCTCCTGCACACAGGATAGTGCCTCCTTCCATGCTCCCCGCTTATGGCACTGCCCCATCCCCAACATGCTCCCCATGCAAAAGACCAATCCATCAAAAGTAGGTCTGTTCTGATTTCCCTCCCTCCTCCTTCCCCTTTTCCCCAATCTGCTCCCTCCTCCCTCAACATTCCCTCAAGGGCACATGAGGTTTCCCCGCTACACTCCCTGGACACTGGCCCACCCCCATGTGCACCTGTGCAAGACCACGCCACACCCATATGTGTTCCCTGCTAAGGACACTGACCAACTCCCACCCATTCCCCACAGGTCTCCTCCTCACCTCTCTTCCTTTATTCAAAGCTGGCTTCCACTACCTTAAGGCTCCCACCAGGGTGAGACTCCCTCTAGCACACAGGATACCTCCTTCTCTAGAAGCTCCTCACCTAGGATGCTGCCTCACTCCCCTGTGTTCTCCACTTAAGAGACCACCCCACCAAAAGAGTGCATTTGCAGGATTGCACCCCTCCCCCTTCCCCTGTGCCCCAAACTACTCCTTCCACTAGGAGGCTCTCTCATGGGCACAGGAAGCTGCCCCAAGCACCCTTGCAGGACACAGGCACATAGCAGCCCACTTGCACAAGACCCCACCTCACCTCCACATTTACCCATGCAGGACATTGCCCACTCCATCATGAGCGCCCTGCTCATGATGCTGCCCATTTGTACACCTTCCCCAGTAGGTGTCCACCTCACCTCTTCCACTGTCCAAAGATGGCTCCCACTACTGAGAGGCTCCCACCAGGAGGAGGCTCCCTCCAGCACACAGGATACTGCTTCCCCCACATGCTCCCTGCTTAGGATGCCACCCCCTACCCCCATGTGTTCCAGAAGCAACAGACCGCCCCATCAGAGAGACAGCCTAGGCAGGATTGTGAACCTACTCCTTCACCTGTTCCCTAAAGTGCTGCCTCCACCTCCAGGCTCCCTCAAGTGCACATGAGGCTGCCCCATGCACCCTCCAGGACACCAGCACAGCCCTTGATCACTTGCCATCAATGCCCACGCAGGTTACCACCACACCTTTCTTCCCCTGTGCCCAAATCTGGTTAGGACCACTACATGGTTCCTTCCACAGTGTGGCTCCCACCAGGGTGAGGCTTCCTGCAAGGCTTCTCTCCCTCCAAGGCACAGGATGCCACTGCCCCCACATGTTGCCCTAGTAGGATGCTGCTCTCATACCCCATGTGCTCCACATTCAAGACACTGCTCCATCCCAAAGCGTGTCTGCACAGGACAGCTCTCCACCCAAAATGGTACTCATGTAGGATTGCACCAATCCTCCTCCCTCTGTACCCAAAATGGCTCCCTCCACCGGGAGGGTCACTCATGTGCACATGAGGCTGCACCATGCACCCTCACAGGACACTGGCCCATCCCACTCCCACTCACCCAAGACCCTGCCCACCCCTACATGCATTTCCTGCTCATGACACAGGGAATTCCCTGCCCAATCCACCCATTCCCCAGTAGGTCACCTCACCTCTCTTCCAGTGTCCTAAGCTGTCTCCCACTACTTCAAGACACCCAACAGGGCGAGGCTCCCTCCAGCAAACAGGATACTGCCTCCCCTGCAAGCTCCCTGCCTAGGAAGTCACCCCACTTACCAAGTGCTCCAACCTTAAGAGACCACCCCATCAAAGAGCACCTGTGCAGGGTTGAAACCCTCCCCTTTCCCCTGTGCCCCAAACTGCTCCCTCCACTGCGAGGCTCCCTCATGGATGCATGAGGCTGCCCCAGGCATCCTAGCAAGACACAAGCACATCGCACCCTGCCTTCCCATCAATGCCTAAGCAGGCAGGTGTCCACTGCACCTCTCTTTCCCTGTGTCCAAAGCTGACTCCCACTACTACCAGGCTCCCACCAGGGGGAAGTTCTCTCCAAGGCCTGACTCCCTCCAGGGCACAGGATGCTGGCTCACCACCCACTCCCTCCCCACATAAGACACAGCCTCATCCCAAAGAGTGCCCACACAGCAAGGCTCCCTCACACTTCCCCTGTGCCCAAAACCAGCTCCCTCTGCCATGTGCTTCCTCAAGCATACATGAGGTTATCCCACACCACTGGACACTGCCCCACAGTCCCATTCCCATGCCCTAAGCTCGCTGCCTGCACTTTCTGCTCCCAGGGCCTGGGGAAGCCAAGCACCACTCTGCACCCTTCAGTACACAGGATGCCACTGCCCTGAGCACTCCTGCTCAGGATGTGGCCTCTTCCCCTTCTCCTGTGCCCCAAACCATCTCCTTCTACCTACTGGCCCCCTCATGGCACATGATATGACTCCCCAAAGACAATAGCCCATCTACAAGTGCACCCCTGCAGAATGCTGCACCCTGCTCATGCTGCTGCCCCACACCCACCCATTTCCCCATAGGTTTCCAGCTCACCTCTCTTCCCTTGTTCAAAGCTGGCTCCCATTTCTGCTAGGCTCCCACCAGGACAAGGCTCCCTCCAGCACACCAGGAGGCAGGAGGATACTCTGCTGCGCCATGCTCCCAGGTCAGGACACTGCCCTACCCCCCACATGTGCTCCCCAAGGAAGACATTGCCCCATCAGAAAGCCCAGGCAGGATTGTTCCCCTCATCCTTCCCCTGTGCCCCAAACCACTCCCTCTACCATGAGGCTGAGCCATGCACCCACACAGGGGACAAGCCCATTGCATGCCCCAGCCCCACATGAGTTCCCTGTTCAGGAGCCGCCCCTGACATCAATGCCTCTCTTCTCTTGTGCCCAAAGCTGGCTAGGACCACTCCCTCCACACTGAGGCTCCCACCAGGGTGAGGCTGCCTACAAGTCTTGACGCCCTCCAAGGCACAGGATGCTGCCACAGCCACATAGGATGACCCCCGCCCAGGCGCTCACCACAGGCTGTCAACATAGGATGAGCCGCCCCCACCACCCGCCAAGTGCTCCCTGCACAAGACACAGGCCAACCCTCACATGCACCCGTCCCTCCCATTTCTCCTATGCCAAAGCCATCACCCTAATCTATTGGCCTCCTCACAGGCACATGAAACTGACCCCTCCAGGACACCAGCACATCCTCACACATGTGCAGACAGGCAGGATGCCACTCCATTCCTGTATGTGGACCCTGCTCATGAAGCCACTCCATGCCCATCCACTCCCCATTAGGTCTCCACCTCACCTCTCCTCCAGTACACTGGAGGAGAGGTAAGGTGGAGCTGTCTCCTATTACTGAGAGGCACCCACCAATGAAGGGTGAGGCTCCAACCAACAAAAACATACAGCCTGCCCCACATGCTCCCAGCACAGGACGCAACCCCATCCCCCATGTGTTCCCTACTCCATCAAAAGAGCTTCTGGGCAAGGCTGTGCCCCTCCCCCTTCCTCTGTGCAGCAAGCCAGCTCCCTCCACTGCCAAGCTTCTCCATTCACCCATGAGGCTGCCCCAAGCACCCTCCCAGGACACTGTCCCATTGCACATACACTCAATGAAGACCCTGCTTATCCCCACAGGGGATCCCCTCTCAGGATGCCCACCCCCCCCAATCAATGCCCATGCAGGTCTCCACTTCACCTGTCTTCCCCTGTGCCAAAAGCTGGCTGTGACCATTGCATGGCTTCCTAGACAGCAAGGCTTACACCATGGCTAGGCTCTCTCCAAGGCTTAGGAGGGACGCCACCATCCTCACACACTCCCTGCATTGGATGCTGCCCCACCCTCTGGACCCACTGCCCTGAGTACTCCTGTACAGGTTGCCACACCGTCCCCTTCTCCTGTGCCCCAAGCCATCTCAGCAACACTCAGATTACATTACCTATGCATTTGTTTCTGTCATATTAACCCTGAGTTATGCCTGTGATGTTCTCTTAATCATTGTTTTTATATGCTCTAATTTGTGATTTCTGTGTTCATTGTTATTTTCCTTCCCAGAATGGGATTAGTTTTTTTGTAGTTTAATACAGATGCCTCTTAAACAAAAAATAATAATTCAGTCTTATTGTTATAGTTCTAGGTATGGATCCTAAGGCCAAATGATGCTAGTCAAGTGCTCTAACAATATGCATCATCCCAGAAATTCAGTTAGAGTTTTAGCTTTTTTATAATGTGAAATTAATGCAGATTCTGTAGAAACCATACTTAGAATGTCAATCTTCTACTAGGCTAATGATATGTAGTGTAATATTCTTTTATGATGCTCTCCTAATCAGATGAATGATCATAAAGGCAATGCTAAATTGTGTACTCTATAGTGTACTGTATTTGATACTTTACATGAGAGGGAAAAGACTATTAAAATTGTCTGTGTGTTGAATGATCTTGACCAAGTGTAGGCTAACTTAAAAGCCATGTCAGTCTTGTTAAGTCAGATTAGGCTATGCTAGGAAGATTGATAGGGAGATGAATTCAATGTACTTTCTTATTTTCAGTATAATGACTGAATCATATTAATTATACAAGTGCATTGTTTACTTTGATATTTTTATAAATGCTTACATCAGGCTTTCATTGTATCTGATATAACTGCTTGTTCTTTACCTCCTCTACATTTCCATCACCTTCAGTCATCTTCCTCTTCCATGAGCATCTGTCCTCTGTTTACTAGAAATCTTTTTATATGAAAGACAATATATGTCACTTATCTTTCTGTGTCAGGCTAATCTCATCTAACATGATGACCTCCAGTCCCACCTATTTTCCTGTAAATGACACTACATAATTTCGTTTATGGATGAACATTATAATTCCCTATATCTATAAATATACATAGACTTCACCTTTATTTTCTCAATTCCTATGTTTGATATCCTGCAAAGTTTTAAAATGGAATAGGTGATGGGTGCACAGCTAATCTTTGAGTCTATTATAACCATTTAATTCTTCATTTAAAATCAGTGACTTTGAGACATATATAAAACTGAAGGAGGCAAAAGGTATGTGTAATTGAACAATCCCAGGAAATATATTTCCTGGTTGATTATTATCTCAGTTCTGATTTTACAGGTGTTTCCAATAAATTATTATCCCCACTTGCGGAAGCACTGTGATCTGTTCTCATCATAAAGAGTATCACCTAGTGCTTCAAAACCCACGGAGACTGCCAGAAGGAAAGACTCAGTAGGAAAACTCTAAAAAGGAAAAAATATGGCATCACAGTCACTTTTTAGGACATGGCATACTGATCTCTTTTAATAAGTGTGTATATAGTGGAAAAATCATGTCTATACAGTTGAGCACTATCCAAAATAACAGCCATCACTGGACTCTTGGTTCATACCCTCATCTGACAAGTGGAAACAATGTATTACAGGTCTAGAATATGTCAGAAACCCCAATCAACACTGAATGCATGCAAGGGAGTCTTGAATTATATCAATGTTCATTTTTTCCTGTCAATAATGGCTCCCCAACCTTACATTCATCCTCCTATCCAAATCCTGTCATAGTCTCTGTATCTTGGATGAATTGAACATGTATCTTGATGAATAGACAATGTGCCCTATCTTGTCCTTTCTCACCCTATACTTGCCCATCTCTTTAGTTTTGAACTCTCTCTCTCTCTCTCTCTCTCTCTCTCTCTTGCCTTTAACTATCTCATAATACATATATATGTACATACACATAAAAACTCAATACAGAGTATTTTGAATCAAACTATAACATACATCAACTGTACTACACAGACATCTACAGAGTATTACAGAAAATATTATCAGATCATGCATCATTCTCAATTGCACCTATAACTTCCTCTAGAATTGGTAACAATTTGGGTGATAAGGAATGTTTTCACAAAACAAAATATCAAAATAACTTGTTATAGCTAAATAGATTCTAAGTGCAATAAAATTAGAAAATGATTGCAAGACAATCTACAAAATATCTACATGCCTTCAGCTATTTTAAAATGTTACTTTTGAATGACTAGTGATCACTGATGAAACATGAATAAAAATTTTTAAAAACCTGGAATCAAATGAAAATTAATACACAACTTACCAAAAGATTTACAGCCCAGGAAATTCTAAAGGGAAATCTGTACAAACATTACTTAATTATGCACAATAAGTTCTTAGCAAAACAGTAGCAAGGCAAATCCCAAATTAGTAGATGCAAAGAAATAATAAACAGGAACAGAAAATTACGCAATGAAGAATGAAAATAAATACATGGAGAATCAATGAAACAAAGATTGGCTCTTGGAAAGATAAATAAGATTGAAAAACTCTTAGCCAAATTTCCCAAAAGCAAGAAACAGAAGATATAAATTACATACATACTTTAGCATTGGTTCCTTCTGCTTGTTTATGATTCAGCTCAATAATGTTTCCTTCTCACCTTTATAAAGTAGATTTCACACTCCAAACATAATAGCAAACACCCTTATATTTACTCTCTGCTTGGAACTGTCCAAAGTATCTTATAAACATTCAATCAATTGATTCTCAAAGTATTTTAAACAGTACAATAGCAATGTCAATTTTCACAAGTGAAAACACAAGTATGCCATGATTAAGGAATACAATAAAAGTCACAGTTAGGAATAATCTTTCTTCTTTTATTTTTTGAGACAATGCCTCATTCTGTAGGCCGGCCTGGCTTGAATATGCAGTTTAGTCCTGCTAGACTCAAACTAATGATTCTCCTTTCCCATCTTCCCAAGTGCTGGGACTATCTGAATGTGCCACTATGCCTGGATTTAAGTTCTAACACCTCCCAGTATCACCAAGCTTGGGACCAACCTTTTAACAATTAGTTAATCCATTACACAAATGTTTAACAACTGCCTATTCTGTTTTTAGTTAGGCCGCTGTGGTGTGCTGTTAATGACTCATCCAAGCTCCTGTGAGCTGGTTATAAAATTTTCTGGAATTTGGGGAGCAAGATTTGTTTTTTAGCATGGCACTCCAAAGCAATTGAACCATATGAATATATTGAATATGAATATATACATTTTAAAGGAAATAAAATCTCTAAATGCACTCACTTCATAAACATGTTTATGCCATTTGATATTTTGCAACTTGATATGGCTTTCTTATTAGCTGATATATTGATATATTGTTCTTTGTGCCCCTAAACCCCTAGACTCAACTGACCCTCTTGCCTCAGCTAAGCCAATAGGTGAGCTAACATATATGTACCACTGTGATCAGCGTTTTGATGTGATTTATTAAAGACCTTTTTGTTTATATATAATATTTGCACAGGGAGTTTCATTGTGCATTTCCATGTATGTGTACCATGTAACACAGTTAGGATCATTGCCACCATTATTCTCCTCGTATCCCTCCCCACTTTGTAAAATGACCTCGATAGGTTCCAATGTTCCATCTTCATTATACACATACAAAGAATGATGGCCAGAGTGACCCATCTTTACCCTCTTCGTTTCCCATTCCCCTCCCACTACTTCCCTACCCCTAACATGTCCTGTTTTATGTTCTGTCCTTCATTGTTTAAGTGTCTGCTCATTCTTCAAAAGGTGTGCCTTGGTATTTCACCTGCAAATATACTGTACTTTAATCAGTATAACACCTCTGTTATTTTCCTTAGCCTTTCCCCTTATCCAGTGTTGATCATCAGCTTTCAGAGTATTTTGCTGTGTCTTGTTCCTACACAGATGCAATTTATTTCAACATTATTCACTCCATCATTCTCTTTTCCTCTCCATCCTGCACGTACTATCCTCAAACAGTCCCACCATTGGAAAAATGTCTCTCCATGTATGTAGTATGATCATGATTGTATTTGTGTATACATTTATCATTGGGATCTATCTTCCATATATGAGAGAAAACATGTGATCCTTATCTTTCTGAACATGGCTTATTTCACTTAACATGACAACCTTCAGTTTCATCCATTTACCTATAAACATCACAATTTCATTCTTCTTATGGCTAAAAAATATGATATTGCATCTATACACATATGTATACATTATGAAAATTATATATACATATATATGCAATTTCCATAATTTACTCATCAGTTGAAAGACACCTGGGCTATTTATGTATGTTGAATATTGTCAATAATACTGCTATAAACATGGGTGTGCAAATGCTTTATTGTAGCCTGCATTTCTTCAGATACATGCTCAAGATTGGTCATGTTAGTTTTATGAGGAATGCCATACTTTTCCATAGCAGTTGTACTAATTTACTTTTCCGCCCACAGGGTACAAGTGTTCCAACATATCCAACATATTTTTATTCATGCTCATGAAGAAATTCATACTGTCTGGAGTGAGGTAAAATCTTAATCTGATTTTTATTTATGTTTCATTTATAGCCACTAATCTTGAGCATTTCTTCATGTGTTTTTGGCCATCTGTACTTTTTCCTTTGAAAATTTTCTGTTCAGTTCATTTGCCCATTTCTTCATTAGGACACTGATTCTTTGGGAGTGTAGTTTTTCAGCTCCCAATAAATTCTGTCTGTTAATCCCTTGTCAGATATATAGCTGGCAGAGGTTTTCTCCTGTTCTGTGAGCGTCTTCTTCATCCCAGTGACTGCTTTCTTTATCGTGCAGAAGTAAATATTTAAGTTTTTAAGAAGTCCCACTTGTCAACACTTTTTCTTAATTGCTGAGCTATTGGAGATCTGTTCAGGAAGTTACTGACTGTGCCGATGTGCTCCAGTGTATTCTCTTCTTTTTCCTGGAGTAACGTCACTATCTCAGATCTTATCTTAGGATCTACCATCCACTTTGAATTGATACTAGTGCAAGATGAAAGAATAGGATCTAGTTTCAATATTCTGTAGGTGGATAAACAGTTATTCCACAATCATTTGTTGAACAGGCTGTCTTTTCTTCATCATATGTTTTAGGCTTTTTTTTGTCAAAAATCAGATGGATGTAGCTCTGTGAATTTAGGTCTGGGTCTTCTATTCTATTTTCCATTGGTCTTCAGGACTGCTTTTGTGTCAGTGCCATGCTGCTTTTATTGCTACAGCTCTGTCATGTAGTTGTAGGTATTGCAGGTATTGTCAGGTATTGTAACACATCAAGATGTGCTCTTTTTGGTCACAACTGCCTTGGCTATTCATCATCTTCTGTGTTTACATACGAACTTTAGGATTGAGTTTTCTTTCTCTTTGAGGAAAGTCATTGGAATGTTGATGGGACTTGCCTTGAACATTTTGATTGCTTTTGGTAGTATAACTATCTTCATGGTATTAATTATGCCATCCATGAGCATGGAAGATCCTTCCATCTTCTGATGCCTTCTTCAATTTTTTTCAGTGAATTACAATAGTCATTGTGGATTTCTTTCATTTCCTTTGTTAATTTTTTATTTGTAAGTCTTTTTTTGAGGCTATTGTAAATGAAATTATTTTCCTAAGTTCATTCTCAGTCATGACTTTTATACATTGATTTTGTTTCCTATTTTCCTGAAATTGTTTATGATATCTAAGAGTTTTTGGTGGAGGTTTTAGGGTCTTTTAGATGTAAGATCATATCATCTGCAAATGGGGGTAATTCAACTTCTTCTTTGCTTTTTTAAATTCCTTGTATTTCTTCTTTTCATCATGTTGGTTTGGGTAGTAATTTTATGACTTTAGAGGAAATGATTTCAGGTTTTCCCCATGTAATATGATGCTTCAACTATACGCTTGTGCTACACAGTCTTTATAATGCTGAGTATATTCCTTCAATTCCAAGTTTCTTCAGAGCTGTTATCAAGAAAGAATGTTGAAATTTTTCAAAAGCTTTTTGTACATCTCCTGAAATAACAATGTGATTAATGTCAGGGTTTCTGTTTATATTCTATGGCACATATTTTTAAATTCTTGGATGTTTAGTCATCTCTATGCCCCCAGAATGAAACTGACTTGATCATGGCTTGTGATCTTTTTGACATTTTGTTGAATTTGCTTTACCAGTACTTTATTGAGAACTTTTGCATCCATGCTTCTTAAAAAGACTGGTCTATGATTTTCCTGTTTTGTGCATCCTTGTCAATTTTGAAGACAAGTGTAAGACCGGCTTCATAGAATTCATCAGGTCCTGTGTTTTACTTTTGGGAGAGGCTCTTTATGTTCCACATGCAATTTCATTGCTTGTTATACATCTCTTTAGGTGGCTTATATACTCTTGGATTAATATTGGCTGGATAAATGCATCTAAAAATGTATCTGTTTGTTCTAGAACATTGAGATTATTGGATTACAGGTTTTCAAAATATTCTCCTCCAGATTATTCGAATAATAATCCAGATTTCATTGGCATTTTTGTGATATGTTATTTTTCATCTCTAATTCTGTTCATTTGAATTTTTTCCCTCTTTATTCAGATTTGATTGTGGCTTAACAATCATATTTATCTTCCTGAACAACTTTTGCTTCATTGATTCTTTTTCTGTTTTATGGGAGGGGCGGGTCTCTATTGTACTGATTTTTATTCTTATTTTATTACACAGGTTTTTAAACAAAAAACCTGAAAGATCTCTACAATGAAAATGATAAACCTTTGTAGAGTACTATGGAAGAAACTGAGTAAGTCTGCAGAAGATGGAAATAGCTCCCATTCTTTCAGATTGGCAGATTCAATAATGTAAAAATGAATGTACTACTAAAAGCAATCTAAAGTTCAATGTAGCTCTCATCAAAAATCCAATGGCATTCATCACAGAGTGCACAATCAACCCTAAAGTTCATTTGGAAGCACAAAAACTGTGAAATAGCCAAAACAATAGTGAGCTAAAAGAGCAACACCAGAGGTTTCACAATACCTGACTTCAAACTATGTTACAGAGATATAAGAATAAAAGCAGCATGGTATTGGCATAAAACCAGACATGAATAGCAGTGGAACATATTAGAAGACCCAGATATGAATCCACGCATCTAGGCCCACATGATTTTTGACAAATGTGCTCAAATGTATCACAGAGTAAACAAAACCTCTTCAACTAATGTTGCTCGGATAACTGGATATCTGCATGCAAAAATGTGGAACAAGTTTCATGTCTTTCACCCTGTACAAGTATAAGTTCAATTTGGATTACAGACCTTAATTAAAGACCTGAAACTTTGAAGGTACTTCAGGAAAGAAGAGGGAATATACTGGAACTAATAGGCATGGGCAATAACTTCCTAAATAGAACTCAAATGGTTCAGCAGCTAAAAGAAAGATTGACAAATGGGACTATGTGAAACTAAACATCATCAGCCTAATGAAAGAAATGGTCACCAGTTTGAAAAGGCAGCCTACAGAATGGGAAAAATAGCTTTGACATCTGAAAAGTAATTAATAACCAAACTATACAGGGAGCTCAAAAAACAAAACTCCCCAAAATTAACTTATGAATGAACTGAGCATAGATTCTTGATGAATTAGTTAGGCTAACACCTAAAGTGCCTGGAAGTGTGGATCATTGGTAGTGGAGGGCTGAACGTGTGATAAGTCTTTGGTTTAATACCCAGGATCCCTCCAATAAATATAAATACCACAAGTACTATTCTGCTTAATCACCCAAGTGTATAAGCATCACAAAAGCAGGCACCTTAAGCATTTGGATTTTCATTGATCAAATACACCAGGATGAATCATGATTTCTACTGCTTGCCAGTTGCTCTTGTCTAATTATCCTCATTGTGATTGGTTTCACATACCTGGGTAAAATTACTAAATATCAATTTGGGAACAGATGGAAGGTGACAAAATCTCACTACAATATGATGGGGAAAATGTATCATCTTATCACACTGTTGGCTGTTAAAGGAAAACTGGAAGTTTGAGGCCACCCTGGGATGCAAAAAGACAAATTGTCCCAACAGAATTAAACCCAAATCCAAACACCTTTAAGAATGAGATATTTCAAGTATTGAAAGGAAATAAGTTAGAACATAGATTACCCAACAAAGCAATCATTCATAATTGAAGGAGAAATAAAAAACTTCCATGACAAGCACAATTGAATGCAATTTACGACCAACAAATCAGCACTTCAGAAGATACTCAAAGAAGTCTTATCTACAGAAAATAAAGATAAAAATAGCCAGGAAAGGATGGGACTAAATAAATTTCATGAGATGAGCTGATAAGCAATTGTAGCGTAGGAAGGAATCAATTAGCTGGGTGTTGGAGGCTAATGACTGTAATTTTACCTACATCAGGAAGATTATGGTTCAAAGACACACCGGGCAAATATTTCACAAGATCTTACTTTACCCATCATAAAAAAGGGCTGGAGAGTGACTTGAGGAGTAGGCCCTGAATTCAAACCTCAGTACTACTAAAGATAAGAATCGTTTGTGTACACACATCCACACATACACATGGAATAAGGTGGCACAGATTTCCACATACCACTCACTAGTATTACAGAATGTTAGTGGTCGCAACTCCCCTATCAAAAGACATAGATTGGCTGGCTGGATTAAAAAATCGATATGCTTATACAGAGTTGAGAGACAGAATTATACAATGAGTAGACAGAGATCTTCCGGGATTTGAGCCTAGCTCCAAAGCCTCATGATGGAATGAAGATTGCCTGGTTCCAATGTCTTTGCTTCCAAATGCTATACTATTTTAATTGTACCGTGCATGGTGGAAACTCCATGGATGATGGAAGTTATTTTATCAGGGGATATAAGCAGGCTCCTTAATCTCATGGATATTCGGTCTTATTTTATTTTTTTTTAGCATTTCTATAGCAATCATCTGGATTAAACTAGATGATTTATTTGAGATCCTTTCTGAGAAATCTCAAATTTTTGGGTTCCTCCTTCATATAAAAAATAAAAAAATAAGTAAATATAAAAATAAAAACTCGATATGCAATTATTTGTTGCCTACAAGAAACACATCACACTGACAAAAAAAATTGGCTTTGGGTGAAAGGGAGACAATTGACCCCCAAAACAAGCAGGAGTAGCTGTATGTATATTTCATACACTAGACACTGCTGCTCAGTGCATGGCACCAGAAGACATGCATTCCCAAAGGGCACAGAGGCCTAGCACTTCCCGCTATGCCTGCCTACAAGACAGTCTGATCTCTCCTGTCTAAGAGCTAAAATCCCTGCTCTTCCACTAAGTGGCAACCTGAAATTCTGCAGCTGCCAGGATGCCTCCTCCCAAGGTACACAGAGGCCCAGCACTTCAGAATGGACATCCATGCAGGAGAGTCCTATCTCTCCTGTCCAAGAGCTGGAGTTCCAGCTCCTGCACTGAGGGCCAGTCCACTACTTTACAGCTGCCAGGAGGCCTGCCTCCCACAGTGCAAAGAGACGCAGTACTCCTCCATCAAAAAGCAGGAACCACAGTTGCCTCACTGAGGGGATAAAAGAGGCATGCTGCACCACAACAAGAACCCTGCAAGGGCTAACGTTTACAGGATACCCGTCTGGGGAAAACTGCTGGAACTCCAGAAGAAAACACCCAAAACCCCAAGCACAGGGACAGAAGGGATTAAAACCCTAACCAACAACAACTTCAGATGTGTAAATTTCAATGCCAAATGAAATACCACAACTGCTTTCCCTCAAAAGCCAACTCCTCACTAAGGATCTAAACAAAAGTGTAGAGGAAGAGATATCGAATAATGAATTCCAAAAAACAATAGTAAAACTCAGTAATGAGCTTACTGAGGAAACTCAAAAGTTAGTAGCTGACCTCAAAGAGGCTGGAACAAAGAATTAAATGAACTCAAAAAGAATACTAACAAAACAGGTGATGGATACGCAGGATATGAAAGAGGAAATCAATGAAGATAGGAAAACCCTGAAAAATAATCAATCTGAAATAAACCACTCAATAGCCCAAGTAAAAATCTCAATCAAAAGCTGAGCAAACAAGTGGAATAAGTTGAAAACAGAGTATCAGGAACATAAGATAAAATACAGCAAATAGACCAAACAGTAAAAGATCACAAGAGAATGCTAAGAAAATAAAAATGGAACATGTAAGACTCTGGGACACCAGATCATCTAGAGAGTATTTCATTCAGAAGCTACTCAATACACAATTCTTTTCAGCAGTATATGTAACTTGTTCCAACACAGTTCATATTTTAAAACAAAAATCAAGTCTTAACAATTAAAAGAAAACTGATCTATTCCAGCGTATTTTTATCTGACCACAATGGAATAAAAGTAGAAATCAAGACCAAAAAAAGACACATAAAATACTCCAACACATGGAGACTGAACAATACACCACTGAATGGACAAAGGGTCTTAAAGGAGTAAAGGGTATGGGATGTAAACAATTTCCATGAGTCTAATAAAAGGAAAAAAACATTACCAGAATCTTTGGGATATAGCAATGACAGTGCTGAAAAAATGTTTACATATTTTAAAGACTATATTAAAAAAAGAGACCTCAAATTAATAAACAACTGATGGATCTCATAAAAACAAGGACAAGTCAAACCCAAAACAAGTAGTTTGGGGAAAAAAGATATGAACAGAAGTTAATGAAATAGAGACTAAAAATCACAAAGATGAAATGAAACTAAGATTTGGTTTTTTGAAGAGACAGATAAGAATGATAAATCTCACAGTCAAAATAATTAAAAAAGAACTAAGGAGAGGATACAAATCAATAAAATTAGAGAGTGAAAAGGGACATTTTAAAACAATTAGCAATGAAATCCAATGGCTCATCAGGGAAGTTTGAAAACTTCTATTTTAATAAATTGGAAAATCTGGAAAAATCAATAAATTTTTTGACATGGATTTGTCCTACCAAAGTAGAAAAAGAGGATGCAGAACACATTAAAAGATCTATAATAGCAATGAGATTAAAGAAGTAATAAAGAATCTCCCAACAAGGAACACTGAAACTATACATGGAGTCACTGCTTAATTTTACAGTGTCTTTCAATAAGAAGACAACAATTCTCCAAACTATCCTATAAAATAGAATGGGAAGAAACATCACCAACTCATCCCATGAATTCAGCAATATGCAGATTGCATAACCTCATAAGGCAACAACCAAAACAGACAGCTATGAAAAATTTCATTGGTGAATATAGATGCAAAATTTCTCCATAAAATACTTGCAATCAAAATTTGATAATACACTAATAAGTTTGTACATGATTAATTAGGTTTCATTCCAGGGATACAAGGATGGTTTGACATATACTAATCAGTGGATGTAAAGCAGACTATAAACATAATCAATGACAAAAATATTAAAGGATTTTCTACAAAGATATAGAAAAATCCTTTCACATAATTCAATATTCTTTTTGATAAAATCTCTAAAGAAATCGGTAATAGAAAGAATGTACCTCAACAAAGAATGCATGTGATGGAATCATAGTCATTACTCTAATAGTGAAAAACTGAAATCATTTCCTCTAAAGTCAGGAACAAGACGGGAATTTCCCTATGTTTATGCTTATTCAATATGACAATGGAATTCTTAGTGAGAGCATAAGGCAAGAGAATGAAATGAAATAAGGAAGGAAGAAGTCAATTCATCCCTGCATGCACATAATATTATCTTATATGTAAAAGACCCTAAAAACTCCACCAAAAAACTCCTAGAACTAATAAACACTATTGTAAAAGTAGCAGGATTTAAAATTAGCATATACAAATCAGTCAGTATCATTTCTAGATATCAAAAATGAGTAGACTGAGAAAGAAATCGGTGAAATAATTTCATTCGGAATAGTCTCAAAAACTAAAACACTTAGGAATAACTGTAACTAAGGGGTTGAAGACCTATATAAAGAAAACTATAAAAACTTGAACCAAGAAATTAAATACAACAGAAGATGGAATGAGTGCCTATGCTCATGAACAGGCAGAATTAGTATTCTGATCATGGTTATTCTACCAAATCCAATGAACAGATTCATGAAATTCTCATCAAAATCCTAATGGCTTTCTTCATAGGTATAGAAAAATCAATCCTAAAATTCATATGAAAGCACAAAAGACCCTGAGTAGTCAAAGAAATCCCAAGGACAAAGGGCAACCATTGGAAGTGTCATAATACTGAATTTCAAACATTCTATACATGAAAACAACATGGCACTGACACAAAAACTATTATAAAGACAAATGGAACAGAACAGAAGACCCAAAATTAATCCCCCACAGCTTCAATCATTTGTTTTTGACAAACTATTCAAAAACATGGATTGTGGAAAACATGGCCCTTTAAACAAATGGTGCTGGTAAAGCAGACTTTCTACATGCAAAAACTGAATCCAAACACCTATCTTTCAATGTGTAGGAAAATAAATTTGAAATGGATAAAATATCTTAATGTAAGACCTGAAAATTTTAAACACTTTCAGTAAAGTAGAGTGCAAACGTTTGAAGACATAGATGTAGCCAGTGCTTTTCTAAATAGGACTCCAGTAGCTATGGAAATAAGAACAAGATTTGACAAATGGGATTGACTCAGACCAAAAATTTCTGCACATAAAAGGAACCTATTATCAACATTAAGAGAAGTTGCAATATTGCATCATGAGATGTACCTTGAATAATAAGCAAATCTTACTTTCTTCTCTAATGCTCTTAGAGTCATCACCACCTACATCCATAAATACTTCAAATTTCCTATTCATACTGGATTTTTTGTGTCTTCCTATTACATACCTTTAATTTTGCTATTCTTGCTTAAGGAAAAGATCCTTTCCCTTAATGCAACTCTGGTTATCCAATGATCCAAAAGGTTCTATAGAATACCCATCATGTTTCTGTCTATTGAAAATGTCAAGTAGAATTTGACATCCTGTAAGGAAGTATAACAAATAAGGGTCATTGCTTAATGCAAGTTATGTTATTACTTGGCACACTTTGCCAAAAAACACTGCATCTCTTTTAGCTACACTCCTTTCAGAAAGATATCCAATGTAATAGTAATAGTACTCCTGGGGAGTACTATGGGATTGACTCAGACCAAAAATTTCTGCACATAAAAGGAACCTATTACCATCATTAAGAGAAGCTGCAGATGGGAAATTTTTTCAGCTAATCATTGGATAAAGTTTTGTTATCCGGGATACACAAAGTGCTCAAAACTCAAAGACAAAAATAACAATCCAAATAGTAAATAGTTCTCAGAAGAGGATCAAATAGAATATATACACATGGAGAAATGCTAAACATCTGTAACCATGAAGAAAATGAAATGTAAAACAAAATGACCCAGAGATTCCTCTTCACCTCAGTCACATGGCTATATTGAAGACAAACAGCAAATGCTGGCAAGGACGTTGATGGGATTGAAAAGTACTGTAACCTCTATGAACTCATCCAAAAGCTAAAAATAGACTGGCATACCACTCTTGGGCATAAATCTGAAGGAGTATAACTCAGCACACATAGAGACACCTGCACATTCATATTTATCACGGCACTATTCACAATATCCAAAATATGCAATCAGCCCCAATCCCCGACAACTGACGAATAGATAATGAAAATGTAATTATACACAATTTTTCAATCATATATAAGAACAGAATTACGTCATTTTCAGAAAAAAGTAGATTACCTGGAGATCACCATATTAAATGAAATAAACAAAGCTCAAAAAAACATATTGCATATTTCACTCATGTTAGGAATCAACACCTAAAATATTAATATTAACATTTACAATGTAACATGAGTATTAAAAGGGACAATATAGGAGCAAATCAAATCAGCAGGATGGGGAGGGGAAAGGAGAGTGTACTGGAGTGTGAAGTAGTTCAAAATATATGCATATAAGTGGCAGCACAATGAAACCCACTGAATACACACTGACAAAGATGGAGGGAGGATGGAAGGACTAAAGTGAATATAAGTTCACATATACTGCACATATCTATGAAGTATTCACAGCGAGATTCCTTTGCACAATTAATGACATCTAAAAAGTGAAAATCACACTAAAATACATAAAATGTGGTATGTATACACAATGGACTATTATTCAGTCACAAAAAATTAGGTCCTGTCATTTGCAACAAAATGGACAGAACATAAGGATTTCCTGTTAAATGATATGAGCCAGACACAACAAGACAAGTACTATATGTTCTCTTTTTTATGCATACACAATGAAACACACACACACCTTGACTGGACAGCGGAATAGTGATTATCAAGGAGTGAAAATGGAGCTACAGAGAGGGAAGGAGACCGAGAAACAGAATTGGTAATATCAATGCATGCTGTATGCACATATGAAAATATTAAAGTGAAACAAATTCACCTATACAATTAGTATATAGTCATAAAATAAATATAAAATTATGGGATAAGGTTGAAAATTCAATTGAATTTGTGTAATAGATTGTTAGTTACTAAATTGACAAGGAAATTTGAGAAAGGCAATTGCAAGCCATTCTCTGTTAAGTTAAATCCATATACCATATTCAGAAGTAAATCCAGAAATGATTTATATATGTTATATTCTGATCAAAATTGGTTCATTCAAAGGAAAACAAATATACTGCTCCCAGAGAAAAGAGAATAATCATAGTAACTTCACAAATTAGTATAATCAACATTCATTCAATTTATATAAAGAACAGCAAAAACCTCAAAAATGAATAAACAATGTATACACATGTAAGTGAACATAAAAATGATAAAATGAGAAAAAATAAAAAATATGTTCTCATACAAAAAATGAGCAGAGAAAAACTTTGATCTGATAAAGTGCATCACACAATACTAAAGCCAACGTCACGCTTTATGATGAAATGTCAAAGGTAAAAATGAGGTAAGACATCTCAGTATAACCAATTCTACTAGACATTCTGTTACTGAACCCAGTTCCAGATCCTTACCACTAGAAAAGGCCAAGCATGCAAAGAAATATTGCTGGGTCAAGGAAAATACAGATATGTGGAAAACCTGCAAACTACAGAACTGGGAGGTTGTTGCCAACAAAAGCCATCTTTTACAGGAGTTGCGGATTCAATGCTTATATAGAGATTTGGAGGAGTATATACTTTTAGCCTCAGACAAGAGAGCCCTTGGGTGATCATGAATTCCAGTGGTCTGTTCTTCTGGCACACCACTTGTTATATGTAAAGGTCACTTGATATACTGAGTTCTGCTCCTCCTGAGAAAAATTACTGATTTATAAGGTTAATGTAAAAAAGCCCACAAAAATATGTGATTTTAACTTAAAAGTCAGTGGAGCTGAATGGTTTATTTATATTTTCTTTCTGATTCAATTACACTGAATGTCCTACTCAATGAACATTGTCAAAAATAGATACAAAATTAATATGGTATCGAAATGAAGTAACAAAAGTTTTTACTCACATGAAATGATCACATACATGCAAAATACAAACAAATTAATGAAGCAGTAATTGACTCTAGTGATGGCTGAATCCATTTAGATAAACAAAAATTCGTCAGTTCTAATTAGTTGTATTGTGTTTTAAAATAACACTGAAAGCCAGGTGTTGTGCTGCATGCCTATGGTTGCAGCTATGTGGGACTTGGAGATGGAAGGATTGCGATGCAAAGCCAGCCTGGGCAAAAATGTCAGTGGTACCCTGTCTCATAAAAAGCAGTCCCAGCTTGGGGATGCATGTCTTCATTTCTAGTTACACAGGAGGCAATGATAGGAGGATCAAGGTTCAGTGACTCCTCCGGAAAAAAATAAGACCCATCTTCAAAATAAAATAGAGCAAAAAGGGATAGAGTTGTGCCTCAAGTGGTAGAGTGCTTGCCAAGAAAACACAAGGCATTAAGTTCAAAGCACAGAACCACGAAAAGACGCTTAAGAGAGGACACTTGCTGTGTAAAATTGTAAAACGTATAGAAATAATTTTTAAAACATTCAAATGAGTTCTCATTAATTTATAGTACATCATTTAGAAAAAGAATATTTGTGGGAAATAAGTGGACAAATGAAACTGTTCTTGCTGAAAAGACTCAATTTTTTGAAGATGCCCTCACTCTTCAATTTGATCTGCAGACTTAGTGCAACTGCAATGAAAATTCCACCATGTTCTGTGATGGAAATAACTACTTACTTGATAGGAAGTCAACTTCCAATTATAATGCATATTGCATTTCCATTTCTTTGTAATTTGGCAATTATCTTGGAGAAGGTGGTTTGTCAATTAGCACTGACCCCTTGAATGAATTAACATGGGTCAGAAGGGCATAATTGAGCAATACAGGAGATTCTTTGTGTTTTACAAAAATACATGTGTAGAAACATAACCCACAAGCTGAGTGTATTATATATCATGGGGATTTGTTTATGGTCGTTAATTCATGCTCACATAAACAAATTGGTGTGAGCTTGCTTGTTCAATCCTTGAGTACAAGGCATTTTGGCAACATCACTTCAACTCATACTCAGTACCAGAAACTGAATCGGTTAACACCTCGCTCTTGAACTTCCTCCAGGTGCACAAAACTTTGAGTAATAAATGTATATTTTACCCCATACCAAGGCCTATGCATTTTCCTGTAGCCTCCTGAGTATTCTAAGTAAGTCATTTGGGTTTCTTGGGACATGAAAATAATTATCTCATCAAATTACAAAATAAGCAAAGAGAACACTAGCTTCCTGACACAAAGACAAATACTATAGGCAATACTATTTGGCAAACATTTCCTATACCACGTTATTTTATTTCCTGCCTACCAGGCTAAAGATGGGAATTTTGGCTAAGCTTGTCCAGTTTACTTATTTGAGGGGGACTTATTGAACGAGGGCTGAAGACATTTTCCTTTTCCTGGCAGACAGGGGTCAGTGTGTGAAGGCTCTGGATCATCAGTATGCCCACAGAGAGTGAAAAAGTGGTGTCCAAAATGCCACAATGTTTCTGCTTATGAAGAAACACTGGGGAAAACTCTGGTATGCATCACCCTGGGTTTCCCTGTCCTAACAGCTTTGTTCTTGGGGTCTGCATAAAACACCAGGATACTCTCATTGTTAAGTACAATAACTGTTCTATTAGCTACATTCTGCTCATCTCCCTCCCCTTCCATTTTTCCCTGCTCCTTTCTCTGCACCGAGTCATTGTGTAGCCACCTGTATCATTCAGCATACCACATTAGGGGTTGAGTTGAGTTGAACACTGGTTTTCTTTCATTCTGTTGGTTGCCTCTTCCATCTTTGTTGTTTCATTGACTGTGTAGTAACATTTTAATTTGATATATTCCTATTTGTCCAGTCTTCCTATTATTTCATGAACATTTGGATTCCTATTCAGGAAATCTTTGTTTATCCCAATAACTTGAAGTGTTATCCCCATATTTTAACTTAGTTGCTTCAACCTATGGGACCATGGATCATCAACCTCTTAATACACTGTAACTACTACTGCTTTGAAATGCTATTTTTGTTGTGCTCTAAGTTCTCATGCAAACAAATAATTGGTTCTAAAAACATCAATTCACTGCTATTTTTATTTTTTTATTTTAAGTTTTCATTTGACAATACAAGAGTGAACAGAGTTTATTTATTGAGATGAAAATTAAGGAGCAAAATTATACTTAATTGAGGAACTTAGTTATATTTTGAACAATTACAAAGTTGTATAACTGTCCATTCTATCAAGTTAAAACATATTTTTTCAATCCAATGTCAAGCTCCTTACTCATTAAGCAGTTATTCATTAGTCCTCCTTTCCCATGACTATGAACCCACCAGTGGGTTTTGTTTCAATGAACTTAAATGTTCTGGATTTCCTCTAAATAATGCTTCAAAATATGATATTTATTATTTGTAGCTTCTTTCACTTAGCTTAGTTTTCAAGGTTCATCCACATTGTAATAGGTATTCTTCATTCATTTCCATTTCCAAAAATTTTCAATACCAAATATTTTCACTATAGAAGACATTATAATGTGAGGCCTTTCTAAAGCAATCTTGTCATGAAAACAAATAAAAGATAAACCTTACTGGAAGTCAAGAAATAAAATTAATATTGTTCATTATAAGAATAAACACAGGTCATAGCTTCCTGGGGCATAAATTACTGAATAGACGGGTCTTTTGTAATTTAGTGAGAAAAGAAAAAATGCTTTCGTGCATATGCCAGATGAGTAAGAACATGAAACAATCGCTTTGTTTACATAATCATAAAAAAGATGGATTATATTCATTGGAAATAATTACCTACATGGATTTACCATTTTTGCTGATTCCAGGAAGAAAGAAGGAAAACAGATTAAGCATTTCCAATTTTCTAATTTGAAGAACTGAGTCTAACAGTAAAACAATGAACTGGACAGATGGTTACTGAAATTCCCTTCAGTTATAGTTCAGTGTGGGAAATGTGCATTAGTATTGTACCATCAGGAAAGATCACTATTTAAAAAAAAATACTGGCTACTCCAGTTTATGAAGTCCACTTTGGGGTGTCTTTGGCCCATAATAGGTCTGTATCTCTCTGAACAGAGACATATTCTATTTCTGTCTTCCCAAACATATGTATCGTGGCTGTTGCTCTTAGGCTTTTGCTGAAGCACAAAGACATTTCCATTGTGAAGAAAACTATTAAGTTTTCAGCTTCACACTGTTCGTCCCCATAACCTTGGTTCCTCTGCTCCTTAGTGTTCACAACAAAAACCACCTATCAGACAGCAGTGAAGCCAAGTTTCTGACGTTCACATGGTGGTATTTTTTATAGTTCTGAATCAAATATTTCCCCTGTATCTTCCCTTCTATGTCACTGAAGGGAAGACTGTTGTTCCAGTGGAGGTCTTCTACATCTTGGGCTGCCTTTCAAAGCTTTTAGAATGTGGCTTTGCCAACAAGTGCCACATTATTACATTAACGCCAGGTAAGATATCTCTGCATTGGTTCAAATGTAAAACATCTTCTGGGTGCAATAAATCTTACATTTTAATTCATAAGCTTCATAAAATAGAAGATCCAAATATGAACCCACTATTAATGACAGTTAAATATTGCATCATGAGATGTACCTTGAATAATAAGCAAATCTTACTTTCTTCTCTAATGTTCTTAGAGTCATCACCACCTACATCCATAAATATTTCAAATTTCCTATTCATACTGGACTTTTTGTGTCTTCCTACTACATACTTTTAATTTTGCTATTCTTGCTTAAGGAAAAGATCCTTTCCTTTAATATACCTCTGGTTATCCGATGACCCAAAAGGTTCTATAGAATATCCATCATGTTTCTGTCTATTGAAAATGTCAAGTAGAATTTGACATCCTGTAAGTTAGTATAACAAATAAGGATCATTGCTTAATGCAAGTTCTGTTGTTACTGGGCACACTTTGCCAAAAAACACTGTATATCTTTTAGCTCCACTCCTTTCAGAAAGATTTCCAATGTAATAGTACTCCTGGGGACACAGAAATTATGAATCAGAATGGAAAACTGCATCCACAAAATGACAATTTGAATTTTTGGAATTTTCTAGAACGTCTTCATCTTAAAGTGAATGTAGAAAAAATTTCCCCGTATGTTCCACACAGTCAACAATTGCCTGTTTCTAAGGACATGACAGAGTTACTCACAAAACTAGAAAGGTGCACTGGACCTAAAGAAAATTCTATGAGTTACCCATAAATAGCCATTGTTTTAGTTTATGCTTCTTCTTGGTACAAAAAGTATTTCAAGGGGAAAAGATGGAACCAGAGTAATTTCATAGGAAACTGAGTTCTGGTTTGGGGAAGGCTGTACTTTGCAATAGGTCAGTGTATCAGCTCTGAAGTTAGGCATTTGATGACAATTCTAGGCTCTCTCACTCATTAGCTATGTCTTGTGCAGGTTACTAAACCACCAAATGTCCAGCATCTTCAGGATAAATGGATGACAGTGGTACCAAATCTGGTTTTATGAAAGGATTAAAGAAGCTTAAGTTCAAAAGCACCTATTTTATTGCTATGGTAGAAGTTAGTATTACCTTTATTTATTTAAAGATTAGATTTTCTTATTGACTATAATAGAAGAACATATATATATGTATGTGTATATATATACATATATATATATATATATATATATATATAATTTAATGAAAATAGCACAATGAAACACACTAAAGTCCACTAAAACGAAAGGGATAGCAGAGGTGGGGTTAAGAGAGACTATTATAGATGGGATGATTTTGATCAAAGCACATTATATGTAAATATCACAATGAAATTCCTTTGTACAATTAATTTATCATAATTAAAATTTCAAGAAAGATTAGGTATCCAAAGTTAAATGAAAACATTAGAATTACATAAGTGTTAAATACAAAAATATGCACAATTATAACAATGTTAAGTTGTTAGGACTTTCTAGTAAAGGAAATTCTTTTAAAAATAACTTTCTCATTTCTCTGCACATAAAAAAAAATTAAAAAGCAATGAAAAACAGTGCAATCAGCAACCCCTGGTGGCCAGTGCTACTGTTGATTACTGAATTGACCCAGTACTCCTTGGAGGAAAAACTTCCTCTAGATCTTAAATAGCAAAAGCATAAGATGATCATAAAATATCCCTCACCTTAAATTAAGTGAGAGACGGGACTTTCAAGTTCATTTCATAAGGCACCAGGAATAAAGCTAAGGAGGTTTGATTGGCCAAGAAAAGGACAATTTGAGAACATGAAAAACTGTAATTAATTGAAATATATGAACTGCATTTATAAACCAGGAGTTTGTGATGACACACTGTTCATATTTGGGTAATATTAAAACAATTAATTATTTCTACTATGTACTTTAAATTGACATACTAACATGAAATATATTATTGTTATTTTTATTACCATTATTTTGCAGTGTTAGAGGCTGAACACAGGGACTTTCACACTGTAGGCAAGTACTTTACCACTGCACTTTGCAATTGAAGCTTTATAATTTATTAAAGTTATGAATGAAGAAATCAGTAGGGATTCTTCTTTTCTATATAAATTCTACCTTAGAGTGAATACTTATTTGATTCAGAAAAGTTTTTCTCTGGTACATATTTCAGCCAGTAAATGAAGGAATCAGAAAGTTGGCTTTATGTAACTCAAATTTATTAATTTGCCTGACAATAATTATCACAAGAATGAAGACAAGCTGGGTGCCAGGGGCTCATGCCTGTAATCTTAAGCTATGAGGAAGGCTGCAATTGGGAGGATATCAGCTCATGGTCAGCTCTGGCAAGAAAGAAAAGCTCAAGCAATAGCTGGGCATGGAGTCCCATACCTGTCATCCCAAGCTATGCAGGAGGCTGAGATTGGAAGAGTGGCAGCTCCAGGCCATTCTAGGCCAAAAAAAAGTTGGGGGGACCCCCATGTCAATGAAAAGAAGCAGGCATGACAGTGCTCTACTGGTCATCCCAATGAAGGTGGAAAGTATAAAGTAAGATCATTGTCCATGCCTGGCTTGGCAAAAAGCAAGAATCCATTTCCAAAATAACCAGAGCACAAAAGGCCTGGATGTGTGGCTCAAGTGGTAACACACTTGCCTAGAAAATGGAAATCCCTGAGTTCAAACCCCACAACTGGTAAAAAGAAATACACATAAGCAGGTCATATGCATTTCCATAAGAAAATACTTGAGGATATTTGTCAAAAGTCGAACCTAACTCTAAGAAAGCATCTATAATAGAGGTTCTAAAAGGCTTTTAAAGTACAAGTTAGGCTGAGCACCAGTGGCTCATGCCTATAATCCTGACTACAGAGGAGGCAGAGATCAGGAGGATCATGGTTTGAAGTTAGCCTAGAGAAACAGTTCATGAGACTATGTCTCAAAAACAGCTCATGGAATGGCTCAAGCTGTAGGCCCTGAGTTCAAACCCCTGTGCTGAAAAATAAATACAAGTTAGTAAATATTTCAGGTTTGTGATCTGTATTACCTCTGCGAGAAATGCTCAACTCTGCTTCTGCAGTACAAAAGAAAATGAAGAAAATGCATGGATTTCCTGTGCTGGATATTTACAAAAACAAGAAACAGGCAGCATTGGTCCCTATACTGTGTTTTCTCAAATTGCATTCAAAAATATAACACTAATAATACTCTAGAATGAGTTCCATGAAGACCTCAGGAGGGGAAAAGTGCTATAGTACGGACACAGAATATTCTTCAAAGGCCCATTGTTAATGTCTTGGTCACCTGCATGGCACTATGAGGAGATGGCAGAAACTTTAAAAGGTGGGGCATCACGGAGATCTTCAGAGCATTTTGAGCCATGTCCTCAAGTGGAATTTTGGGACCCTGGTCTCTTCATTTCTTTCTCCAGCCATAATATGAGAGGCCTTGCTCCACCATGACCTCCTCCCATGATGAGTCAAGCTCCACAATGGACCCAACCCATCATGACATGGGACCATGAGCCAAAATATCACTTTGTCTTTATAAGTTGATTTTCTCAAGTGGTTGTTCTAGTTACACAAAGCAAAACAACACAGCAACATTTCCTTTCTCTCTTATTAGTCTATTGAGGAGCTCTGGATATTGAGTACTCGGGATGAAGACAGTATACAAGTTGACATGTGTTCCTCTCACTCAACAGCCCTGTACAGTCAGGAAGCAACAGTTGAGCTTCCAATCAGACATGATCCTTCCTGCCTAGGATTCTGTTCTCTCAAGTGAAGAGTCTACCTGTACTGAGAACAGAGCTTCTGTCTTCAACATTCAGATGAGATGCTGATCACCACTGCTAGTAAAGGCAATTAGGTAACTCACAATCTCTTATTAACTGTTTTGAAAATGAGAACAGATGTTCTAAGAGATTTCATGCTGGGGAAGCAATGAGGAGAGGAAGAAGAGGACATGCATGAAATTGTATGAAACAAGTCTCATGCCTCTCCTTCAACTGTGTGTTATCCTTTTCACAAATTCTTATATATGTTGGCCCCAACACTCACCAAACTGTCATTACGCTGGCATCATATTCCCTATATCTCCACTAATTTTTATTAGTATATATTCATTGTACAGGGGGATTCATTGTGACAATTCTAAATAGGCTTACATTGTGCATTGGGTAGATTAGCCCCACCATCTCTCTCCTTCAAACCCCTCCCCACACCACTTAAAACTATTCCAGTAATTTTCCTTGTTCAATTTCATATAAATACATGACAGCCTCATACTCTCAGTAAGAGCATGGCCCATTTCTTTTAAGAGCAGAAATCTGCCATTCCTCAAACATGATGACTATTTACAATTGTTCTCAGATTTACTTGAGTTCTTGTGGTGAGGATGAATAAGGATTTTTGATCAATGTGTTGGTTTTCTAGGGTTCCATAAAACTCTACATAACACAGGATGCTTTAAAATGAGACTTTATATTGTCATCGTTGGGAACAGAATTTTAAATATCAAATATCATGTGTTATTTTTTCGGAGGCATTTATATACGACCCGTAAATGTTTATCTCCTTATGTTTTTTATTGTTTATTCATTTATTCACATGTCCATACACTGTTTGGACCCACTCTCCCCTCCGCCACCCCACCTCCCTCACTTCCAGATAGAACCTGTTCTGCCCTCTTCTCCAATTTTGTTGAAGAGAAGACATAAGTGATTTATAAGAAAGACAGCATTTTTGCTAGTTTGAGATAAAGATAGCTATAAAAGAATTCCTAATATTGCTTCCATGCACATGTGTATTACAATCTGCATTGGTTCATCTCTACCAGACCTCTTCACCATTTCCCAGTCACCTTCCCATAGTGGCTTGTGTCAGTTTAAGATTACTTTATCTGCTCCTCTACAATGGGCACATCAAACACTTTCAAGTTTTGAGTATCCTACCTTTCCTTATTCCTCCTGAATACATTCTCCTCTTAATTTGTGACCAATTTCCAATAATATTACTGCATTTGTTTGAGGTATAAAGACCACATATGAGGGAGAACATATGAGTTTTGGCTTTCTGAGCCTGGTTAACTTCGCTTAAGATGAGTTATCCAGTTCCATCCATTTACTTGTGAATGACAAAATTTCATTCTTTGTGGCTGAGTAAAATTCCATTGTGCATAAATACCACATTTTCTTAATTCATTCACTGGTAGTGGGGCATCTTGGCTATTTCCATAACTTGGCTATTGTGAATAGTGCTTCAATAGTGCTGTCATTTCCTTGTTCTGTGGGACAGGTTGGGGGGGAACCACTAACAGTGCAGTTACTGACTCTTCCAGGAAAACTGCAGTGGCTTCATTGATGTATTCTGTGGTCCCACAAGTGATCAATCCTTTTATCTACAGTCTAAGAAATAGAAAGACGAAAGAAGCCTTGAGAAAACTTATCACAATGCCTTCTCTTCTGTGATGTATTCTTTGGTTTGAACTTCACTTTTTATGGTAAGTCACAGTGACAGGATCACTGGTGGGCAATAATGACGTACCCTTCTGTCACCACATTTCTCTAGGATGAGATGATACCATAATGACCAGGTGCATTTTAAGTGGGCTAGAAGTCTACCTGACTTTGGTCTGGATAGAGCTCTATGTTATTTGGCACATGATTTCAGTTCTTTATGCAAAATTTCTTTCTTCTTGCTTTTCATAGGCAGAAGCTGTAGTAGATAGATATTCACTTATTAATCATTCTGTGGGGTTTTCTTGGAAGAATGCAAGGTAGAGAAGGTGGAGAGATACAGAAATATTTAAACAAATCATATTTTAAAATACCTATTTTAAAATAGCTTCTTCCTGATTATTTGACTAGACGCATCAGAATTTTGTCCCTGAGTAATATTTAGGCAAATGAATGTATTCAAGGTTCGTAATGTAAATACTGACACCTGATAATTCCTGCCTATATCTTTCTGAGCTAATAATACCATGCATTGAACTCATTTTCAATAGCTATAAAATGTGCATGATTAGAGGACATCGATTGATATGATGGCGACACTCTAGAGACTCATCAATGAAGGTGTATTTGGTCCTGTTATGAAAGAACCCTTAAACACTAGTATACTGAATTCAGAGTGGTTACGTTTTATTTCAATGATTTCAGAGGCGAGGAACAGTAGGACAAACAATTGAACATCCTTGTTTTCCACAATGTGGCCTCATTCTAGATCTTGCTCTCTTCCAGAAGACTGCAGAAAGTGAATGTGACAGGTGTCACACCCCAAAATTGTACCAGACACAGAAAAGAGCCACCTTCCCTGGATCCATTGATATTTCACTCTCTCCTAAGTCAAGCAGTATACAGAATGGCAGACCTCAGAATAAATCCACATCTTGTCCACTAAACATGGTTAACTTATTTGGTAAGTGGATAAATGGCAATTGTCTGGGAAAAGGGGATTTGAGAGGTAGCATTTCCTGAATTCATCAACTGGGTCCTTGGGTTGGTTATTTTTGTCCAGGCTTCACTGAAGTTACGTTTACACACATAGCTGGGAGAAAAAAAAGAAAACCAATCTCGTCCCAGTCTTTGTCCTTCTGAGTAACTAGGATTACAAGTGTGAGGTTCTTCACTTCTTCAACTTTTTCATTGTGTATGGTGACATTAAAAATAAAGATCATTTCTGATGATAGCTATGTTATTGGTACTTTTTCTTCTGCCATAGTGAATAAAGTTGTTTGAATACTTTCATTCAGGTTTTATAAGGTTAAAAAAAGGTTTATTATAGTGTTGAAATTATTTTAGATTTATGTTACTTTTATACATAATGTACTTTGTTCATATTCACCCCCATTACCCTCTCCTTTCCCAACAAACTTCCATTGGTTATCCTTTCTAACAGTTATCCAGTTAGGTTCTACATATGAGAGAAAGCATTATGTCAGATATATGAGACACGTATGAGAATATATAAGGAAAATCATGCCACATTTCTCTTTTGATACACACTTATTAATCTAACATGTTAATCACATTATAAGTTGTGTACAAAACATTTTCCTAAACAATTAAATCAACTTAACTTCCCATGAAGTACTTTGGGGATGATCAGCATCATCCACAAGATATTTTTATTTACTCTGACAATACAATGAGCCTAAAATAACATTTACTTTTCAGTTCTCTGCTTTTGAGGTGCTGAGTGTATTAACATTCATGCTATTTTCTGTGATATATGCATTTATGATTTTCCATTTTGCTGCCTATATTTTTAAATTTATTTCCCAATAACATTTTATTTTAACATGACCTTGGTGTTTCAATCCATACATGTTGCTAAATTGGTCTTTAGGAGTGAGTCTCCATTTGCATTTGCTTTCTAGGATTTACTGCATGCTCACTTACTTAGTATTTTTATTTGATATAAGGTCTAGTAATGTAGCCCAGGCTTGCCTTTGCCTCCAAAGTGCTGGTTAGAGAGGTGCTCTGCATACACATTTATGCACTTAGTTTTAACTTGGATTAATGTGCCAGTGTTTTCCCTTCTGGTTTGTGGTCTGTTGGTCTGGATATTGAAACCCCCACTCACTTGCCTTGATAAAAGAAATTACACTATATAACCTTTTGCAGTTGTGGCACAAGTCACCTAAAATTTACTTTTATCTTTGGTGTAAGCAAGAAATTATAATTAATTTTTTTCATGGCAACTTTACTAACTACTCCATCTACTCATTGTAATTTCAACTGAACAATAAGGACACAATTTATGAGTAGATGATTTCCATACACTCTTTTGTGTAAATAATAGTGATGTTGCATCTTTCCCTACACCAATTTTACACTTCATTGTGACTTCAACATATCAATCTGCTAGAACATGTTGTCTTGTATCAAAAACATTTTACTTGCTACCACAAATGGATTATTGCTTTTTATCATGCACTCCTGGAATCAGAATTATGGCAACATTTTGGGTACAATGAGGAACTTTGGGTAGTGAGCCCTGAGGAATATAGAGATTGTAGGAGTTACCTGGTGAGAAAGTTACTAAAAGGTCCTTGCCAATCAGGAACCACCAGCTGTGCCTTTGCCTAGAGATGATCTCACTTGATACAGAGCCCATCCATGCAGTCATCAACTCTACCTTTCTTACCAACAGTGTTTCCGTATTCCAAATCCAGGTGAGATGCAATGCATCCTTCTCACAGAAGAAAACACGGTAACCCAATCTTCATAGTGAAGGATTTAAATGTGAAGATAGATTTTTTGCTAAAATTTCATCCAATGGAAACAGCATTCATGAAATTAAGAATACCAAGTTCCCCCATTTATATGTGTGAAAATAAAAATAGCTATGAAATTATGAATTTACAAACACCAAGAGATGGCTCTCTGTAAGAGCATCATTCTTGACAGTCAGTCTTTTATGTTTTTGACAGAGACTCATTTACATTTTCTGAACTCATTAATCAACTCAATCCCATTCAAGCTGGTCACATATTCTCTCTCTACAACAATAGGGACCTATTTCCACTCAATATAGAAAACTGTTCTCTTACAATGGTGATATTTGAAAATATTATGACATTTGTTTGAATTCTTTGCGTGGTGGGAAGAATTTTGGCTAGTGTATTAGACTTCAAGAACTAAAAGTACCACAGACTCAATGGATTAGTTAACAGAAATTTATTTTCTTGTTCTGTTTTGTAGGATTTTATCAATGAAGGTGTCACTAGGGTTGGTTTCCCCTATGGCCTGTCTCTTTGACTTGCAGATGACCATCTTCTTCCATTGTGTTCAGGTATTTCTGACTTCTAATTTCCTATTCTGATGAGGTCCATGGTCACATTGCATTAGGACTCATGCTAATGATCACATTCCAAATTAATTACCTTTTCAAACCACCACCTCCTAATGCAGTCAGGGTCTGAAGTTTGGGCGTTAAGATTTCAACATATTGATTGTGACAGGAACAAAATTCAGCCCATACCAAATCCAATCAGTTTATCTCTTCTTCTCCTTGCTGGTCATTGATCCTTCATTCCACAGAGAACTTTTGTCCTAAATGTGTAGGGAGGCTGAGAGGACTCTGCCATGTCCTGAAGCTTTCATGTCCCTGGTTTCAATTTCTAATCCTGCCAAATATTTTACACAGCTGTAGCAGATACAGTGTAACTAGCAACAATGGCAGTAAATGGATTCATCTACTCTTTCCTGAATTCAGAAATGTTGACATTATGCTTTATCTACTTCATTAAGTAATGAGTCACAAAGCAAAAATAATTAATTGCATTCATATTCCTCCTCTTGTCTTCCCCTGGAATTGTTATCTTGAATGTGATGTTGTTCCCCATGTGTGGTACCATATGACTGTATATTAATGGCAGTAACCTTAGCACCTATTGGTTAGAAAATGTACAATAAATTATACTCTGACAGGATACTGGAATAGTATCTAGTTAATATTAAGTAGGGTAGATATATCAGCATTAATCTAAACAGTAAAATACTTAAGCATACCATTTGTAAATACAATGTATTTGCATATATACAAGATGCTTTAAAATGCAAAAAGCTACTATTGTAAGTAAGAATAATACCAGACATAATGAAAAGTATGAAGGAATAATACATATGCATACAAATATACACACATGTGTAAATAAAGTTTTATACATATGTATGAATATAAATTCATATATATGTGTAAGTATACTTTGGTGATCCTTCTCAAGGTAGGAAGACAAGTTGAGTTTCTGCAGAGATAAAAAGTGAAGGACTTCAAATATGCAGTAATTTCAGTTACCGCAATGAAACACATCTTATGATGATAGTGAAATATAGGAATTTTTTGGTATACAGCACTTAATGATTCTCTATACTTAATGATGCATTTATAATCCATGATTATTTATGTACCAGTGTTGGTTCAAGAACATTTTAAAATTTTATACACATAGAATTTATTCAATTTTCTTTATGTAGGTATTCTTAGATTGTGTGGACCATGTATGCAATTTATGTGTTATTAAATTCATTCCTATTGTGAATTTCATCACATGTACTGAAGATCACGTGAACATTGGTGTCACCAATGTTTTCGTTTCCTTAATTTTCTCCATATACAAGCTTTCTACAAGGAGTTTCGGCATAGAGGCTCTTCCCAGAAATTTGTGTCCAGCAAGCTAGAAATATTTTCTCTTTTTTCAACTTCTCTCAGTGGCTTCAACTCCTGACTTCCTTCTGAGGGTGGAAAGTGTCAAGAGGTATTGCTTATGGAAGATACATACATGAACATGGAAGAGCACACTCACATTCACAAAAAAACCAGAGAAGGTCAGTATGAGAGTCCCACGTGCCCATCACATGCTGGCTGATTTTTGATCCATTCATTTCTCTTCATTGAAACATCTCCAAGAGTACTTTATCTCTAAGCTTTGTTGAGATACAACTGCACAGATAAAAATTTTATATATTTAAGGTCTGCAATGTGCTGTTTGGAGAAATATACATTGTTAAGTTCTTATCACAAGCAGGTAAGTATCACATCATGAAGGCAGTTCCCATTGTCCAAATGAGAGCATCCAAACTTCCCATCCAGTTGTAGGTATCAATCCAGTTCATAAAATTAAACCAGATGCCTTAATTAAATTCATAGTCTGTGAGTCTAATATAAGACCAAATGATGATTGTTAACACTGCAGCTTCTCTCTTCTCCATGAGCGGAAGCAATTTGCTCCCCAAAGACACTGCTGTTCAAAAGCTGATTACACCAGTGATATCATACAAGCCACTGTCAACCAATGAAAAAAAATAAGATTTTCCTTTCTATCTTTTTGCCCATAGGAGTCCACGTATTTCACTTTCTCCTGTAGGTATTTTTGTGTGCTTGCTCATGTAATTTAATTATATTCTACCTTTCCCATTAAGGGATATAATCTCCATGGAATGAGACAGTGAATCTTCAAAACTGCTATCCAGATTCTCTCATAATTAATTACTAAAACAGATCCCCTGCTTTCATCGGGGATTCTTAAGAACTTCAATTTTAAAGGAAACATTTTCAAATCTTTGCTCATGAACATCTGGATGCTTTTCATTCACTTTTCACACGTCAGGATACAAGAGAGTGCATAGCTTGAAAGCAAAGGGTAGCACGGGTTTTTTATAGGAAAAAAGTAATAAAATTGTTAAGTGGAAATAATGAAATCTGAGAGATCTCTTAGGAATGCAAGCCACTCTGCTCCACACACTTTTGCAGATAATGATCTAGGGAAACAACTTAGCAGTTGATCGCTGATTCAGTCTTTGGCAATCACAAATTGTATACTTTGTGTCCATAACATGATCTCATGTGTCCATGTGTCTGATGACACGAACTTACATATCTGTATGTTGAGGAGGCTTTCATATGATTCTGAGGTATATCAAAGTTGGAGACATTGTTCTAGAAGATAGATTTGATAAATTTATTCTCATCTTTCATTTTAATCCAAGACATAGAATCATTTTGAAGGAAACCTTCTGACTCATAACTTGGTAATATGTGAAAAAGGATTGGTGTCTAATAAAAGAATTGGAAGTTAGAGGAGGAATGAGGGAGAAGAAAATAGGGTGACCAAGAACAGAGGAAGCTTTTGGAGATTCTCTTTGATTCACCATACATATGAAAAGAGGTTTCTTTTTAAAGGATCCATTCTCAATCTTTAGAGATTTGTAGAAAATTTGTTGAAATACAGACTAGACTGCTAGTCTTCCTTCTCAGAACTAATCATCAGGTGGTTTGCAGAATGTTCATTTCTACTCATTTCCAATATGATACTATTAATGCTAACTCAGAAGTCATTCAACTTATTTTATATTACTCCATATTTCAGCAAGATTCATCAGGAATATAAGATCCAGAAATCAAACAGATTCAGAAAATCCTCCTCCTGAGACTGACAGATGATTCACAAATACAGCCTCTCATTTTCATCCTGTTCATTCCATGTATCTGGTCACCATGTTGATCATCATCCTGATTCTAGGTTTTGCTTCCCACCTTTATACTTCCATGTATTTCTCTCTAATCTGTCTTTAAATAAAATCTTAACAACAACCACTGTCCCCAAAATGCTGGTGAACATCCAAACATGAGATTACAGCATCACTTACACAGGCTGTCTCACTTCTACCTGCTCTGTCCTGGTTTTGTGTGGTTTAGGAAACTGTCTCCTTGCAGTGATGGCCTATGACAGCTGTGTGGCCATTTGCCATCCACCCTAAGTTACACAGTCATCATGGATGTCTGTGTCTTTCTCAGGCTGCTTCTGGTCATTCTGTTCATTAGCATTATGTATGCGCTGCTACACACTCTCATTGTGTTGCACTGATGGTCTGCACAGATGTAGGAATCCCCCAGTTTCGCTGTAAATTTGCTTAACTGATCAAGTTTTCCTTTCTCGATACCCTCATTGATAACACCCTGAAAATTGTTTCCATTTGTCTCTTTACTGGTGTTCCTCTCTCTGGAATCACTTTATTTCTGGAACCTTTTTCTCTTATGTTCACAGTGTATCCTCGGTCTTGAAAATGGCATCATCAGAAGAAAAAGTATAAAGGCTTTTTCCACCTGTGGCTCTCACCTATCTGTTCTCCCCTATTCTATGGGACAACTTTAGGGGTATACATTAGCTTAGCATTTACTGACTGGCCAAAGTAAATGACAATGGCTTCTGTGATGTACATGTTGGTCCCTCAAGTGTTGAACCCCTTTATGTATTCTGTGATGAACAAAGTCGTGAAAGTCATCTTGAGAAATCTCATGGGTAGAAGTGCTTGACTTCTAAGGTGTGCTGTTCACTGTGGATTTGAATTTCTTTAGTAAGCCAAAATGACTAGTTTCCTGGTGACCTAGAATGTTTGACTCTTTTATGACTACATCGTTCTACAATGATGAGGCAACAGGTAACCAACTATCTAAACATTTCACTTTTGGCTCCCATGGTTCAATTCCTTTGCTCCTTTGGCTTGTTTGTAGCATTGGGAACACACAGCGCCAGGTCACTTATTCTCCTCTTTTTCTCAGATATTCTACAGCCTGACTTCATAGCTCATGTCACGTGGGTTTCATCCAGAGTGTCATTTGACACATCCAGAGTGACAAATGGACTGGCCTTTCATACTCAAATAAATAATTACTGAGGCATTCCCTTGAAAAACATATCCACATCATACCATATTAGCATGCACTCTAGTGAATTTAATTATTCCTAAAATTCACATAATTAGGTTATTTCAGTCTCTTGAGATGGTTTTTGTGATGTTATTAGAACTTCATGAGTGAAGATGTCTATAATTCTCACAAGAAAAAAGGAACCTTGACTCTACAATACTGAGATAATAAAGAAAATTACTGTTCATTGCAAGGACTTAAACAGCAGGAATGTAGTTTCATGGATTAGGGATTCATTTACTACTAGAAGAGGGGACCTCTTCCTAAAATTCATTAAGCTCATAGCTACCAGGTGGTTGTGGCTGATAAAGGCGTTGATCACGGAACTGATGCTAGAAAGTAACCTGGGCACCTTTCCCAGCTTTTCGACATTTTTGGAAAAAAGGTGAATTCCCCTGTAGATTATCGTCTCAACAATTGAAGGATTCCTGACATCACTTTATCTCTTTGGACACAACTACTCCCAAGAGTGACCATTCAACTTGAAGTAGAAAGTCGCCACAAAACTCTAACTAGAGCAGAGAACTTTTAACTACTGTATGTGTAAGAGAGGAAGGGTTGCTGGGTTTTCTGAGATTCATTACATTCATTTGGAGAAGGTCAAAATTTTCTGGACTAGTAGCCACTGAGGAAGTTAGTGACCAAAGGATTAATAATTCAATATAGCAGGCTCTGCTCTGGGCTCTTCTACAAACAGGGGAAAGGATCCTGTTGAATTCTGGACCCACCTCTCAGACCAGAAGATGTTCAAGAAATTTTTGATGCTACCAAAAGAGGCAAGCTTGGCAACAGGGGTAACTATCCCTAGTAAGAAGGTGCATTGGAGCATCTCACCAGTCACCAGATGCTGTGGGAGCATCATCCACTGTAGATGAGCACAGGGGATCCTTTGCACCTGAAATCCTTCCCATCTGACCATTCTTTGAGTCATGCTCCCTATTCTCTGAGAGTATGATCACCCTCTCTTTATGACCGGTCAATAAGGTTCATGGATCCAATGCATAGGCTGCCTTGGGTTGCCACAGGAGCCTCCCTGGGTGCCCAACCTCTCTGGGAGTGAGTAAGGAAGGAGATTCTTTTACCTTGGTGAACTTTATGTTCTAGCAAAAAGACCAAAAGCAGCAAAGATCAGAGAAACTCAACACCCTAATCTCTTCCCTGTGTTCCCTCTCACAATGGGTGGAGGCAAGAAGACATTGGGTGGTAGCTCTCACAGCACTCCTGGGCCTGGTCCATGAATCTCTGAAAGACTTGACAAGAATACCTGGTTAAATGAGACAGCCAGTATATCCCTACTTATGTGAACTCCCAGTGAGTAGAAGAGATGCTGAGGATGTGAGAAGTACTGCTGCTTTTGAGGATTTGTACACTTTGCCTTCCTGACTCATCAGATGTTCAGACCATACTCTCATGTTTCAGTTGTGTAGTGACTTGTAGCTGTTGGCCGAAGCTCCAGAGATTGGAATCACAGTGTATTACATGAAAATCAAGGTGTTCTTGCCATAGTTTAACTTGTATTTGACTGGATGTTTCCTTATGTACCTGTGAGCAGGCAGGACAGCAGAGAAAGCCAGTCTAATACGCAGCAGTTATTTTTCCCAAGTCCATTAACATGGCTGCATTTCATAACCAGAGGATTCTATGGAGTTTTGAAGAGGCCTAATAGTAACAAACTTGAGAATCTGGTCCTTGGTAAAAGATGGAGACATTCCAAATCTCTCCATTTGGTTTCTAATACCATGGTTGTGGAAACGCTTCCTTTGCCCAAATTTTTCTCCTCTGGTTTCATGACTGTTTCCCTAGGGAGTTCCTAGGGCTCAAGAGCATACATGACCACCCATCTCCCAGTTATGGACTGCACACAACAGTGTAGCTGCTGTTGTGACACTGGGACTCCATTAACTTGTTCATTGAGAAGCAAAGTTTGGTAAAAGGCCAATATCATGAATCAATTTCATTGGAGAGTTCAAACTAAAGAGCAAAACATACAAAACTTTTACAACAACATGGGCCTTGTGCTCTAAATGCTTCTACTGGTTTTTTGAGACAGTGACTTATGCTAGAGTGGCCTCAAAGGAATGGAATGTACATGAGGTTGGGACTAGACTTAGAGGCTACATTTTCTTTCAATATTTCATCTTGGGCAAGTCATAGCATTCTAGCAGCTAACAACACAGAGCAGCACATTGATTCCATATATGAGAGACAAAAAACTGAAGTGTGACAGTGAGAATGACTTCTGTCAGTCAATATGATGATCACCACTTCCAAGCATTTCTAGCAACTGACACATCATTTAATTTATGGGCAAATAATACTCCACTGTGCATAATCGCAAAGTAACAAGACAATTAATTGTGTGAACAAACAGTATGACCACACAACTATTTAAATTTTATCCTATACAGAAATTTATGGAATCTGTGCAAGAGGAACACCAGCAATCAATTTTGGCTCCTTCAGTACAGTTCCATAACAAAGATAAACAACAGTTACATCATATTGAGTAGTCCCTTGATCTATACCTTTGTAATCAACAGAAAGACATTTTTCTCTCTCCCATTTACCAATCTTCCCAGATGGGTAGAATAATACCTGGCATAGAGCAGGGACTTTGCAAATATTTGTTGAATGAGCAAATGAATTATATATCAATGACAAGAGTTTGATATTCCAGGTCCATCCAAACAAATCTCACTTGGAATTCAGTCTTTATTTCTTAAAACAAAATGAGGCAGATAATATTCAGCTGACAAAACCTTCAACAATCACCTTGGAAGCGGGTACTACTCTGGTTACACGGCTGAAGGATGCATAAAAATAGCTACACAAGTGCTTCAACTGAAGCTAGATATAGATAGAGATCTGTTCCCTCACATTTCTTGGATGCCCTGTTGATAATCATTCCTGAAATCTCTGGAAACTTCCACTCCTTTCCAACTAGCTCTGTAATCTCTTGTGTGCAAGTGGAAGGAAAATAGCTGGAACAAATAGGGAGGGATAAGTGTGTATCAACACCCACGTGGTTTCATGTTACCCACAAAAGGGCCTGACCAAATGTGGAATTCCTCATGGTAAACTCAAATATTCTGAAATTCTGGTTTTGATACACCAAAATATCCGCCAGAATGTATGATTCCTCACCTTCAAGGCCTGCCTTATGGAGAATGACAGCAAGACCACGTCTAGAACTGTGCTTGTTCACCTGAGAAACTAGAATTTGTCTCCCTGGGAATAAAATTAATAAAAGAAAATTACATGCACGGTTATTTAAAGACATTATGAGTGAAAATTTCTAGGGACTGAAACCGTGTCTCTGTGCAAGAGCAGTTACTTAACAAGCTCTTGTCCTGGGTTTAATTCCCGGCCCTCTTAAAAGAAAAATGAAGCTGAAGCTGTTGGAGAATGTTTCTAATCCAAGCTACTCAGGAGGAGGAGTCAGGAGATTTCACATTCTAGACCATCCTGGGAAAAGATACAAGATCTTGAACTCAGGATACTCCTGTATTTATCAACCGAGTAGCCTGTATTACAGACACGGTACACCATGCATGGATCCGCTTAAGTTTTGAATGGTGAAAATGTTAAAAAATCTAATTCAAAAATGGCAAATACACTAGGCTGATTCTGTATCTTGGTATTGTGAAATGCCACAGGGAACATGGATGTGTATATATCTATGTTGTATGCTGAAATTGTTTTCTTGAGATATATGCCCAGGAGTGATACTGCTGAACGTTATTGTACATCTATTTTAAGATTTTTGAGGAAGCTCCGAAACGCTTTCTGCACTGGTATACATACTGACATTCCTGCCATCAGTGTATGAGGGTTCCTTTTCCCCACAACCTCACTAGCATTTGATGCTGTTAACTTTCCTGATGATTGTAATTCTGAGTGTGCCAGGATTAAATCTCGATATGATTGACTTGCACTTCTTTTATTACTGAAGGTGTTGAGAACTTTTCAAAAATCTATTGGTTTCCCTTTTTGCTTTTTGGATAATTGTTGGTTCAGACCATTTTCCCACTAATTTATTTCTTTGCTGAATGCATTTTGAACTTCCTATATGTTCAATTTATGTGGGACTTACCAGGACTTATATTCAATCCAAGTAAAGAAAACAATTAACTTTACGTTTAAAAAACTGACACCACCATTAACTTACAATATTGTCTGAGCCTACAGTATACAGGCTCATACTGGAATTGTTTTGGAATTTTTATCTTACATTGATTTTTCAGTAACATGCGCAACTGGTACATCATTTAAAAATGATGTCCCCATAGAAGGCCTCCTCCACAGTCAGATTATTCAAGAGATGCATCACCCAAAACTAGTCTGTCCTAGTGTTTTGTAATGACAATTGATGAATTTTTGCCTCTTGTGTTTACTACTCTAACTCCAGGGCCTACATTAATTGCTGGCATGAGGTAGATACTTGGTAAATACTTTTCAAATGAATGAATGAAACGTATATTGCTGCCAAAAATAATGAAAGTTGGAGTTGTGCTATCGAGTAATTAATTAATTGTTTACTTACTTATCAATCACAGTACCTCAGGCTCTGAACTAGTCAGGCAATCTACACCTTGAGCCACAGCAAGAGCTGTTTTTGATCTGGGTGTTTTGGCAATCCAGTCTCAATTTTTCATGGTATTGACCAAATTCAGTCGTCCTATTGTATGGCTCCTGCTGCAATTGGGATTACAGATGAATGCCACCACATACAGCCACTTGTTGAGACGGGAACGCCTTATGTTTTGGCCTAGCATGTCTTCCAACCATGATCCACCTTATTTCAGACTCCCATGAGGATAGGAGTTACAGAAATGAGCAACACGCATCCAGGTGGGGGATCTGTACGTCTTAAAACAGAGTGAGACAGAGGTTTTATGGCTGAAAAAAATCTTCAGTTTTCTTGGAATCTTCAGAATCTTAATGAATATTAACTTCTTTCCCATTGATACATCCATGCAAAAACCCAGACAAGAAAATAGCCTCTTCTTGCTACAGGAAAGCAAATTGGTCACCACGGGATGTAACTGACTGAGATGAGGCAGAAAAATATTTGTGAACTGTTAGGCTCAGAACCCTTATGACATGATCGCCCTACAGGGTAATGGGACAAATGGCGATGACTCCAAATACCTATTAATACATTGTCCCTTGGGCCACGGGAATGGAAAAAGCACATCTGAGTCACACAATGAGGAAAAGAGATAAATTTGTTCCTGAGTTGAACATTCAACACCATCTTGAGGACAGTGTTGATGGTAAGGGAGATCCAAGGAAAAAACTTTGGCAACAAAATGTGGACGAGTTGGGAGGCGCATCGGAGGCCCAGATAGAAGAGTAGGTTGCACAAGAATGTGATCATATACACTGGAGTATGTTTCAGATATATATTTATGACAATGACAACAATTCTTTGGCCCCTATTGAAAAACTTTACACTATTTTGGATGCCACAGTGGTGCCTCCCCTAAGCATATATCCAAACGAACCTAGGCCACCACACAGTAGAGATAACTATACACCCATGTTCACAGCAGAACTGTGGGTAAAGAGGAGGCAGAACACAGAGCCCAACTTCTCCAGGCGCATTCATGACTTCTACAGGTGCAGTCCACCAAACACCAAACTTACCCCAGTGTTTTCCCATGCAAATCCTCCCAAAATGCAATGAGCCTGAAGAGGGAATTGGTGCAATTGGGGCACACCATGTGAATACAGTAAGCAAGGCTCAGAAACACAAAGGCCGCATGGTTTCTCTCACACACATAACATAGACAAAGCAGATAAACACATAACAAAAACACAAATGATGGTGTGCCATCTGCTACAAGAAACACGCTTCTAGAGTACAACTCTCCATGGGCCTCAGAGAAGGAGGAAAAGGAAAAGATGATGGGGCTTCAGTAAAATCCAGAAACTTAAGCAGGAAAGTTTTTGTATTTCAGAGTGGTTGAAAAATGGGGGGATGACAGCAGAAAGGGGAAAGGGGGAGCAATGGAAGGAATTGAAGGGAGCAATGGAAGGAATTGAAGGGACCAAATGAAATACGAGCGACAGTGGGAACAAGAGTAGAAACACCTTGAGGTATCCACATAACAGGGAATTAGGAAAGAAGCAACTATAAATGGAGGACGGTGAGTTTGGGTGTGTGTGTTTGTGAGTTTCTGTGTGTGTGTGGCAGGAGAAAGTGGGCTACTTCTGGGAGGGCAGAGGGTGAAAGAAGGAGACCAAGGTGAGGGGTTGTGGTGGATGGACTTCATATTCTCCTGGGACAGGCAAAAGAGGAACTTCTTGTGATTGCTTTGAGATGGAGTGGGTGGTAAGGGAATGGAAGGGGAGAGGCCCTGGGGGGGATGTAAGCAATGTACCCAAGAACCGTATTTGGAATTGCTACAACAAATCGCTTCCACACACCCAAGCGCTCAGAGACTATATCCACTCTATGAATTGTATACGCCGGCAATATTAACATACTTGGTCCCCAGCCACACTTAAGAATGCAAAGTCCTAGCATCCCATGGCTCTCCCCAAGAACAGGTGAAGGGAGTGGGGAGAGGAGGAAGGCAAGCCTGCCCTTCTGTGTTCAGGATCATTACAGCCTCCTCAAGCCACCAAACTTCCCTTTGTCCACCCAGAGGAGTTCTGGACAGCCTGGGAGGTGGCTGCTTGGGGACAGGCTTGGCATGGGTCTCCTCATGGACCACAAGGGGCACTATGCCTAAGGCCTCCTTGCAGGCTGGGGCCTCTAGGTCCGTGCTGCACAACCCTCTAGCCCTCTGCTTCCTAGGCTAGAGTCCTGTGGGACCGGGAGCAATTTTCTGACCAGGCGGGTCAAATGCTATGCCGGGCACTCTCATGCCCCTGGCCAGGACGAGCCCACGGGGACCTGCTTGGCCACCAGCAGCTTTGGGCTGGGGGCACCTTGGGTGGCCAGGCCCCTCAGCCCACTTTGCCAGCCTCACTGTTGTCTTCCTCAGCCCCTTTCCACCACGCGCCCAACGTATCGCAGGGCCTTCCCCTGCACCACCTTGCCTTGTCCTTCCCACTTCTCCAGCAGCCCAACCGCAGACACCCCAAGGGACCCCAGAAACTCACCATTGCCACGTCTTCAGAGGCCTCCTCCATCTCCATCTGCAACACCATCTCGAACTTGGCAGGCTTGACCCCGGTGCAGAAGCCGCTGCCGCCTTCAGCACAGCCTCTGCTTGGGCCCACAGTGCAACTCGCTGTCCTTGTTTTGAGCAGGCCAAAGCAGGGGTGCCTGGACTCTGGCAGTGGTGGGTGGGAATGTTGCAGAGCCAAGAACCCTGCTAGAGGTGCAGGCGGGTGGCACCAGGCACCAGGGTCCACTGGGCTACTGGGAATGTCTGGTAACTCTCATGCACCCTGGGTGTGGCTGGATGATCCTCCCCTCGGCCACCCCACCCCCTCCCACTCGTGACCTGTTGGGCAATTTGACGGGGGTGGCATGGTGCCAGACACTGACAAGACGCAGAAGGCAGAGGGGCCAGGGTGGCTTGGGAGGCAAGTCAGGACAGTATGGCTGTAGCCATGACCTAGGGCTGTGTGGTGGCAGCACCCACACACAGCCATCTCCTTGCTTCAGTGCCTCAAAACAAGGTCACACACCCCATACCAATCCTCCCGAATCCTCTCCACATCCAGGCGATGCATACCTCACGGAGCAGCTGCCAGCCCTCCTCTCCAGTGCAGATGCACACAAAGGACGCCGGGGCACCACCTCCCCTCCCCTCCACCTCCATGCTGCTCACCTGGCAGGTATGCAGCCTGCCAAACTTCACCTCTTTTACAACTTCCCAGTCACTCAAATCCTCACACAGCATCAACAATGCTCTACTCAACACAGTTGGTAAGTGAATAAACACTACAACACTATTTCTTGGACTGTGTTTGTGCGTGTGTGTGTATGTGTGTGTGTGTGTGTGTGTGTGTGCGTGTGCAGGCATGCGCACGCTTCCCAATCAACTTGCACGGGACGGGGGAAGTGTGATCATGGAATAAATCTGCCTCACCTTAATCGTGACTAAAGCATCCCAGGGGAAAGAATACAAGTGCACTGAGAACATCCCTGGGCTCATCCTGACAGCCACAAATGCTGGCCGTGATTCTGCCAAGCAGGCACCCTCCCACAAACTTGGTGGCAAATCGAAACGCTCAAATCATTACGGGAAGCAGGGCAGAGATTTCACTTCCAGCAAAAGAGAGAAGCACCAAATGATACGTGGATATGTACCAGGGCATGCACCCAAAGGAACCTAAGTTAATACACAATCGACACACCTGCACACCCATGCTGAGCACAGCACTAGTCACCAAATCCAAGCTAGGGAAACAACCCCCAAGGCTACTGAGGAATGGATCAAGAAAACGTGCTGTGCTGGAACGCAAGCAGTTTGATCTCGCAGGGAGGAACAACAAACGTGACGTGCTTAGAGAGGGAATGGCTGCAGCTGGGGCACACCCTGTGAAGATAAGTAAGCCAGGCTCAGAAACACAAAGGCCACATGGTTTCTCTCACACGTGGAATGAGGATCCAAAACACGAATACATAACTGTGGACCATCTGCTATGTAGAACACGTCTGTAAAAGTACAACTGCTCCATGGGCCTCGGAAAAGGAGGAAAAGGAAAACAAGATGATGGGGCTTCAGCAAAATCCAGAAACTTAAGTATTGGGCGGGCCTCAGGATAGGAGAATTTGTACTTCAGAGCTGTTGAAAAATGGGAGGATGCCAGGAGAAAGGGGAAAGGTGGACCAAAAGAAGGGAATGAAGGGACCAAATGAAAGAAGACCGACAATGGGAACGAGAGTAGAAACCCCTTGATGCATCCACACAAAAAAGAATTACTAAAGAAGTGACGACAAATGGAGGATGGTGAGTTTGTGTGTGTGGGGATGGGTATGTGTGTGTGGCAGGTGAAGGTGGGTATTTCTGGGAGGGCGGAGGGTGAAAGAAGGAGACCAAGGTGAGGGGTTGTGTTGGACGGACCTCAAATCCTCCTGGGACAGACAAAAGAGGAACCTCTTGTGATTGCTTTGAGATGGGGTGGGTGGTGAGGCAATGGAGGGGGAGAGGCCCTGGGGGTGATGTAAGCAATGTACCCAAGAACCGTGTTTGGAATTGCTACAACAAATCGCTTCCACACACCCAAGCGCTCAGAGACTATATCTACCCTATAAAACGTATACGCCTCCAATATTAGTATACTTGGTCCCCGGCCAAACGTCAGAGTCCAAACTCCTAGCACGGCAGGCAGGGCTCTCCCCAAGGCCAGGTGAAGGGAATGGGGAAAAGGAGGAAGGCAAGCCTGCCCTTCTATGTTCAGGATCATTCAAGCTGCCTCAAGAAACCAAAGTTCCCTTTATCCACCCAGAGGGCCAGGGCCCTGGACAGCCTGAGAGGTGGCTGCTTGGGGACAGGCTTGGCATGGGTCTCCTCGTGGACCACAAGGGGCACTATGCCTAAGGCCTCCTTGCAGGCTGGGGCCTCTAGGTCCATGCTGCACAACCCTCTAGCCCTCTGCTTCCTAGGCTAGAGTCCTGTGGGACCGGGAGCAATTTTCTGACCAGGCGGGTCAAATGCTGTGCCGGGCACGCTCATGCCCCTGGCCAGGACGAGCCCACGGGGACCTGCTTGGCCACCAGCAGCTTTGGGCTGGGGGCACCTGGGGTGCCCAGGCCCCTCAGCCTATCTTTGCCAGCCTCCCTGTTGTCTTCTTCAGCCCCTTTCCACTACACGCCCAACGTATTGCAGGGCCTTCCCCTGCACCACCTCGCCTTGTCCTTCCCGCTTCTCCGGCAGCCCAACCGCAGACACCCCAAGGGACCCTGGAAACTCACCATTGCCACGTCTTCAGAGGCCGCCTCCATCTCCATCTGCGACACCATCTCGAACTCGGCAGGCTTGACACCCCCGTGCAGAGGCCGCTGCCGCCTTCAGCACAGCCTCTGCTTGGGTCCACAGTGCAGCTGCTGTCCTTGTTTTAAGCAGGCTAAGGAAGGGGCTCCTGGACACTGGCAGCAGTGAGTGGCAGTGATGCAGAGCCAAGAATTCTGCAGGCAAGTGGCACCAGGCGCCAGGGTCCGCTGGGCTACTGGGAATGTCTGGTCACCCTCATGCACCCTGGGTGTGGCTGTACGATCCTCCCCTCGGCCGCCCCACCCCCTCCCACTCACGACCTGTTTGACATTTTGTCAGGGGTGGCAAGGTGCCAGACACTGACAAGGTGCAGAAGGCAGAGATACCAGGGTGGCTTGGGAGGCAAGTGAGGCCAGTAGGATGCAGACACGTCCTAGGGCCGTGTGGTGGCAGCACTCACACACAGCCATCTCCTTGCCTCAGTGCCCCGAGACACTGTCACGCATCCCATACCAACACCCCCCAATGTCTTCCTCCCCTCATCTAGGCAGCGCATACCTCACAGAGCAGCTGCCAGCCCTCCTCTCCAGCGCACATGCACACAAAGGATGCCGGGGCACCACCTCCAATCTGCTTCCAGGCTGCTCACCTGGCAGGCATGCGGCCTACCAAACTTCACCTTTAACAACTTCCCAGCCTCCCAAATCCTCACACAGCATCGACAATCCTCTAGTCAGCCTGGCTGGTAGGAGAACACTGAAACACTCTTTCTCTGTGTGTGCGTGCAAGTGTGCACGTGTTTCCTAAGCAACTTACATGGGGCAGAGGAAGTTTGATTGTCGAATAAATCTGGCTGACCTTAATCATGACGAAACCATTCTAGGGGAGAGAATAGAAACACACTTAGAACATCCCAGGGCCCTTCAAGACAGCCACAAATGCTTGCCACGATTCCGCCAAGCAGGAACACTCAACACACCTTGGTGCCAACGCGAACTGCTAAAATCATATGGGAAGCAGGGCAGAGATTTCTCTTCAAGGGAAAGACATAGGTGCCAAATGATACAGGGGTAAGTCCCCTGGGCATGCAACCAAAGGAACCTAAGCACATATATGCCAGACACACTGGCTCGTCCATGGTGAGCACAGCGCTAGGCACCAACTCCAAACTGGGGAAAGGACCTCAGGGCCTCCTGGTGAGGAACGGAGCAAGAAAATGTGCCACGCTGGAACGCAGAGCAGTTTGAACTCGCCTGGAGGAATAACGAATGTCACATGCTTGGGAAGGGAACTGCTGTACTGGGGACACACCCTGTGAAGACAAGCAAGCAAAGCTCAGAAACACAAAGGCCGCATGCTTTCTCTCATACTAGGAACAGAGATCCAACAGATCAACACATGAACAAAAACACACATAATGGTGGAGCCTCTCCTACCTGGAAAAAGAAAAGAGAATGATGGAGCTTCACCAAAATCCCGAAACATAACACCTGGGCAGGCGGAGGATAGCAGGATGTGTACTGAGAGCTGTTGAAAATGGGGGATTGAGAGGAAAAAAGGGAAAGGGAGAGCGACAGAAGGGGCTGAAGGGACCAAATGAAACGAGACTGACGGTGGGAACATGAGCAGAAACACCTTCAGACATCCACATAAAGGGGAATTAGGAAAGAAGCCACAACACACTGAGGACAATCTGTGTGTGGGTGGGGCAGTGGGTGGAGGAAGGTGGGCTACTCCTGGGAGGGAGGAGGGTGAATGAAGGAAACCGAGGTGAGGGGGTGTGGTGGAGGACTCCATATCCTCATGTGACAGCCAAAAGAGGAACCTCTTGTGATTGCTCCGAGATGGGGTTGGGGAGAGTGAGCGAATGGAAAGGGAGAAGCTCTGGGGGTGATGTAAGCAACGTACGACCCAAGAAGTGGATTTGGAGTTGGCACAAGGAATCGCTCCGCCCGCCCCAACCGTTCAAATACATCCATCCTATAAAATATCCACCTCGGCAATATTAGGGTACTCGGTCCCTAGCCACACTTAAAGAGTCCAAAGTCCTGGCATCCCATGCCTCTCCGCCAGGCCAGGTGTACAGAGTGGGGAGAGGAGGAAGGCAAGCCAGCCCCTCTGTGTTCAGGATCATTCGAGCCTCCTCAACCACCAAAGTTCCCTTTCCCCACACACAGGTCCAGGGGCCTGGACAGCCTGGGAGGCTTGGGGAAAGATTTGGCCTGGGTCTCCTCATGGTTCACAAGGGGAACCGTGCCTAAGGCCTCCTTGCAGGCTCAGGACTCTAGCCCTCTGCTTCCTAGGCTACAGCCCTGTGCAACTGGGAGCGATTTTATGACCAGGCAGGTCAAATGCTGTGCCGGACACTCTAATGCCCCTGACAAGGACCAGCCCATGGGGACCTGCTTGGCCACCAGCAGGCTGGGGCTGGGGGCACCTGGGGTGGCCAGGCCCCTCAGCCCAACTTTACCAACCTCCCTGCTGTCTTCCTCAGCCCCTTTTCACCATGCGCCCAACGTATCGCAGGGCCTTCCCCTGCAACACCACGCCTTGTCCTTCCCGCTTTTCCGCAGCCCAACCACAGACACCCCAAGGGACCCCGGAAACTCACCATTGTGATGTCTTTAGAGGCCGCCTCCTTCTCCATTTGCGACACCATCTCGAACTCCGCAGGCTTGACCCCCTCCCCCAGTGCAGAAGCCGCTCGTTCACCACAGCCTCTGCTTGGCCCACAGTGCAGCTGCTGTCCTTGTTTTAAGCAGGCTAAGGCAGGGGCTCCTGGACACTGGCAGCAGTGGGTGGCAGTGATGCAGAGCAAGATCTCTGCCAGAGGCAGAGGCAGGTGGCACCAGGCACCACGGTCTGCTGGGCTACTGGCAATGGACGTTCACCCTCATGCGCACTGGGTTTGGCTGGTCGATCCTCCCCTCGGCCGCCCCACCCCTCCAACTCTCAACTTGTTGGGCATTTCGACGGGGGTGGCAAGGTGCCAGACAATGACAAGGCGCAGATGGCAGAGGGGCCTGGTAGGCTTGGGAGGCACGGCAGGCCAGTATGGCTGCAACCACGACATACGGCTGTGTGGTGGCACCACTCACACACAGCCATCCCTTGCTTTGGTGCCGAGACACTGGCAAGCACCCCACACCAATCCCCCCCCAGTATCTTCCTCCCTCGATCCAGGCAGAGCATACCTCACGGAGCAGCTGCCAGCCCTCCTCTCCAGCGCAGATGGATGCCAAGGACGGTGGGGCACCACCTCCCCATCGCCTGCAGGCTGCTTACCTGGCAGGCATGCAGCCTGCCAAACATCACCTTTTACAACTTCCCAGCCACTCAAATCCTCACACAGCATCGACAATGCTCTAGTCAGCCCAGCTGGTAGGAGAATAAACACTGAAACACTTTTTCTCTTTTTCTCTCTGTCTGTGTGCGATTGCTCACAAATTTCTTAAGCAACATACATGGGATGGAAGAGGCATTAACGTCAAATAAATCTGGCTGACCTTAATCGTGATGAAACCATTCCAGGGGAGAGAATACAAATGTACTTAGAACATCCTGGGGCCCTTCAAGACATCCACAAATGCTGGCCATGATTCCGCCTAGCAGGAACCCCGCCACACACTTGGTGGCAACGCGAATCACTAAAATCATTATGGGAAGCAGGGCAGAGATTTCTCTTCAAGAGAAAGTGAGAGGTGCCAGATGATACAGGGATAAGTCCCCTGGGCATGCACCCAAAGGAACCTGACCACATATACGCCAGACACACCGGCATGTCCATGGTGAGCACAGGACTAGGCATCAAATCCAAGCTAGGGAAAAAAACCTCAGGGCCCCCTACTGAGGAATGGAGGAAGAAAATGTGCCAAGCTGGAACACAGAGCACTTTGATCTCACCGGGATGAATAACGAATGACACATGCTTCCAGAAGGAACTGCTGCAATGGGGACACACGCTGTGAAGATAAGCAAGCCAGGCTCAGAAACACAAAGGCCACATGCTTTCTCTCATACCAGGAACACAGATCCAATGGATCAACACATGGATGAAAACACACATCATGGTGGACCCTCTCTTACCCGGAACACGTTTGTAACAGTACAACTACTCCAGGGGACTCTGGGAAGGAGGAAAAGGAAAAGAGGATGATGGAGCTTCACCAAAATCAGGAAACCTAACACCTGTGCAGGCCGAGGGTAGCAGGATGTGTATTGAGAGCTTTTAAAAATGGAGGGGCTGAGAGGAGAAAAGGGAAAGGGAGAGCGAAGGAAGGGGTTGAAGGGACCAAAAGAAATGAGACTGACTGGGGGAACATGACCAAAAGCCCCTTGAGACAGCCACATAAAGAGGAATTAGGAAAGAAGCCACAATACACTGAGGACGGTCTGTGTGTGGGTGGGTGTGTGGGTGGGGCGGTGGATGGAGGAAAGTGGGCTACTACTGGGAGGGAGGAGGATGAATGAAGGAGACCAAGGTGAGGGGGTGTGGTGGATGGACTCCATATCCTCCTGTGACAGCCAAAAGAGGAACCTCTTGTGATTGCTCAGAGAAGGGGTGGGGGGGGGATGAGTGAATGGAAGGGGAGAGGCCTTGGGGGTGATCTAAGCAATGTATCACCCAAGAAGCACATCTGGAGTTGCCACAAGGACTCATTCCCCCCCACACACAAACGTTCAGAGAATACATCCATCCTATAAAACGTACACCATGAAAATATTAGGGTACTCGGTCCCTAGGCAAACTTGAAGACTCCAAAGTCCTGGCATCCCATGCCTCTTGGCCAGGCCAGGTGATGGGAGTGGGGAGAAGAGGAAGGCAAGCAAGCCCCTCTGTGTTCAGGATCATTTGAGCCTGGGACAGACAAAAGAGGAACCTCTTGTGATTGCTTTGAGATGGAGTGGGTGGTAAGGGAATGGAGGGGGAGAGGCCCTGGGGGGATGTAAGCAATGTACCCAAGAACCATATTTGGAATTGCTACAAGAAATCGCTTCCACACACCCAAGGCGCTCAGAGACTATATCCACTCTATGAATTGTATATGCCGGCAATATTAACATACTCGGTCCCCAGCCACACTTAAGAGTGCAAAGTCCTAGCATCCCATGGCTCTCCCCAAGAACAGGTGAAGGGAGTGGGGAGAGGAGGAAGGCAAGCCTGCCCTTCTGTGTTCAGGATCATTACAGCCTCCTCAAGCCACCAAACTTCCCTTTGTCCACCCAGAGGAGCTCTGGACAGCCTGGGAGGCGGCTGCTTGGGGACAGGCTTGGCACGGGTCTCCTCGTGGACCACAAGGGGCACTATGCCTAAGGCCTCCTTGCAGGCTGGGGCCTCTAGGTCTCCCTGTTTTGGCTGGCGAATCTCAGCCTAGGCCTCCCAGGTCTCCCCCTTGCTACCTGTTGGGCATTCCGCTGAGGCATCGAAGGCTGGAAAGCTGGGAAGGCAGTGAAGGAGGCAGGAACAGCAGTGCGTTGAGAACTGCGAAGGCAGCGAGGGCCCCGAGAACCGCAGTGAAGGCGAGAATGGCAAGAGCGGCAAGGTCAGCGTGGGCGGAGAGAACGATGACGTCAGCAATGTCGGCAAGGACAGAGGCGAAGGCGGCAATGGCAGCGAGGGCAGCAAGGTCAGCGTGGGCGGAGAGGGAGACGAGGAAGGCCAGGGCGGCGAGGGAGCCAGGCGGCCAGTGCGGTGAAAACGGCGAAGGCGCTGAAGGCAAGAAGGGCAGCGAGAACCGCAATGGAGACGAGAATGGCCAAGGCAGCAAGGTCAGCATGGGCAGCGAGAACGGCGACGTCGGCAACATCGGCGAGGAGAGCGGCGAAGGCGGCAATGGCCGCGAGGGTAGCAAGGTCAGCGTGGGCAGCGAGGGGGGCCAAGGTGGCGAGAGCGGGAGTGGCGACCCAGGGCTGTGTGGTCGCAGAGCTCACACAGAGGCACCTCCTCCCGTGAGTGAGCCTGACTCACTGCACCCCTCGCACCGGGGACCCACAGCGCCCTCGCTGTAATTGGCCTCAGCGGACCAGGGAGGGGAACCTGGACACTGGCCGCGGTGGGACTGCTGCAGACCCGCTGGAGGCTAGAGGGCGGACTGGCGGCGCCCGGGGACGCTGGGCTACCAGTCTGGCTGGCCGCCCGCCTGCGACCGGTTTGGCTGGGAAATCCCAGCCTCGGCCTCCCCAGCCTCCCCCTTGTTACCTGTTGGACGTTTCGCAGAGGCGGGGAAGGCTGGGAAGGCGGCACTGGCGGCTACAACGGCGAGGGCGGCGGCAAGAGCGGCAAACACCCAGAAAGCGGTGAGTGCTGCCGGGAAGGTGAGGGAGGCGGTGGCGGCGGCGACGACCACGACCATCCAGGGTTGTGATGACCCTGCGCTCACACGCAGGCTCCGCCTTACGTAAGTGACCCTGGCGCACTGACGTCCCCTGACATCCCCTCTCGTCTACTTACCTGGATCTATGCAGGGCATTCTGCACGAGAGCCGCTGTGAATGCAGGCTAATAATCGTCTGTTTGAGCACTGTGACCACAGCCCAGGGTCGCTGATAATGCTGCGCTTGCCGCCCCTCCTTCCCTTGCCTGCTTGGCAAAATGCCCTACAGGTTCAGGAGGCTAGGGAGGCAGAGGTTGGTTGGAGGGATTCTCTATCCAAACCCTGGGCGAGTGAGGTCTGCCAGCTAGGCATGGTAGCCCAGAGGCCCTTGGCACCACCGTCTGCCCATGCCTCCTCCAGGTGCCTGCATGTCTGTGCAGTGGTCCCATCACTGCCAGTGTCCAGGAGCCCTGGCCTAGGCGCCCTGCATCCTCAGTCAGCAAGTGGCGCTGTTGTCCTGTGGCCAAGGTGGTAGTGGCTCTGCCATGAAGAAAGTCACCTCTGCTTCTGTGGTCCTGTCTGTGGAGAAGGAGATGGACCCCCAGGTAAGGCAGATCTCTGGAGTTGCCTTGTTGAGGGGGAGTAAATGCCTCTGGGAGGCCTTGGTGATCACCTGCCTGTGTTCTTATGTATCAGCAGTGGGAGCCTCCCTGTGAACTAGCACTACAGACAAGGGCATGCAAGAAGGGCTGGTTAGGAGAGATGGGCAATTGAGGAAAGGGTCAGTGAGATTGAGATGGGTGCCGGGAAAGGGAGTGGGTCACACTTAAGTTGGGGACAGGAAATGGGAAAGTCAGCCATGATGTGAGGGTTTCCAAAATTCTTTCAGGCAAATCACAGCTTAGTAGGTCAGTTTTCAGGTAGGCTTTCCAGTGTATACAGAGCGATCCCATGATCTAGGACTCTAAAGGTTGTTATGGAACAAGTATTATTTATTGTTAATAGTATGTTACTTGTTCTTAGGTCATATGCATTGTACAGGGAATATTTATTATGACAGTTCCCAAATAGGCTTATTTTGTACATCGGTTAGATCAACCCCATCATCTCTCTTCCCCTCCTCTCTTAAAGCAACTGCAGAACTTTTCTCTATTCCATTTCAAATAAGTATATGAAGTCCATCCACTATGTACCCTCACCTTAATCTCCTTCATTCACCCTCCCTCCTCCCATCAACACCCCCTCACACACTGTGCCTATTTTACCGTCCTGCCTTTTGTTATTAATATTTCGGTTGATGTTGCATGGATTTTCTCAATATGTTCCCACTGTCGACCTACTTTACTTTGGTCGGTTCAACCCTTTCCATTGCTCTCCCTTACCCTTTTACCTCCTAACCACCATCTTTCAATAGCTTTTGATACGCATGCTTGTATCCTAAACCTACACATATGCTATGTTTTATGATATTGTTGATGGTCTGTCATTCTCTTTTCCTTCCCCTCGTTCCCCATGTTCCATAGAGTAGTTCCACTATTACAGATATTCCAAATATGAGTATGTACACAATCATGATTAATTCTGTGCCTATGTTCATCTTTTGGATATGTTCCATGTGTGAGAGAAACCATGCGGGCTTTGTGTTTCTGAGCCTGCGTTACTTCACTGACCATGATGTCCTCCAATCGCAACCATTTACTTTACAACTGCATGTCATTATTTCTTATGGCTGAGTAAAACTTCATTCTGTATATATGTCACATTTTCTTGATCCACTCATCAGTTGTAGGGCATATGGGTTGTCTCCATAGTTTGGCTTTGATGAATAGTGCTGCAGTGAACACGGGTGTACAGGTGTCTCTATCATATTGTGACTTACATTCCTTTGGGTATATGCCCAGAAGTAACACTGGAGCATATGACAGTTCAGTCTTTAGCTCTTTAAGCAGTCTCCATTCTGCTTCCAATAATGGTTATACCAATTTGCATTCCCACCAACAATATATAAGGGTTCCTGTTTGGCTTCATCCTTGCCAGCATGTGTTGTTTTTAAGGGCCTCAGTACCTCTCAGCACATTGGTAGTATTTCCTCTTCAAAGGTTCAGTAATGATTAACGTGAATCTTTAGTCCTTTCTCACACTTCCCCAGCCCATGTAATTTGATTGTGAAGCACAGGCAGAAATACTGTTTTACGTCCACTGTCTTATCACTTGGGCCAAATAGAACATTATAGAAGCTGTGTGAGCGTTTGTGTAGGTGGGTGCTTGTAAAGTAGTATTTAGTTTGCAAACTCACAGCGTCAGCAGGAAGGAGGAGGGAGCGCCCAGTCTCCCTTGTGTGCACTTTGCAGGAGAGAATGGTTGGTAGGTGCTAGGTGCATTATTCTTCACTGCCTGGGTCTGGGAGGTAGATGTCAGGGGCGACAGTGTGTCATGCTCACTCGACATGTGGCGGAGAAGGTGGAGCCTCTGTGCAGAAGCAGCCACGACCACCAGGCATGTGGCAATGCCCAACAGGTGGCGGGGGGCTCTGGAGTCCTAGACTGGGATTTTCCAATCGGCCCTGGATGGAGTGAGGGTGGCCAGATGGTCTTAGTAACTCAGCGGTACCTGGCGATGCAAGCTGCCATGCCTCTAACCGGCCCTGCACCTGTGCAGCAGTTCCACCACTGCCAGCGTCCATGTGCCCCTACCTGGGCCCACTGTAGTGGTTATCACGGAGGGGCACTGGGCCTTAGCTTGGCTTTTTGCTGACTTTTGACTTCATTTATACTTCCTCCTTCTATTGTTTTCTTTATTCAGATCATGAACCTTCTATCCTCAGGTCTAGCCATGTAAGGTTTTTGTTCTGGTCCATGGGAAGGATGCATCTGTCTCAGGCCATTTGCCCTGGGTTTTCTTCTACAGAGGGTTTTCTCCTTCACCTATATGCATCTTATTCTCTCATATCCCTCATATTTGTGTCTGGCATTCTTTAGCGGTGAGGCTTTTCTTTTGTATTCTATAGGGAATAGTGTTCTTGCTTCACTCCACTACAATCTCTCTTCCTTTATAGCACATAAATTCATCATATCTATTAAGCACGTATGTGTGTATTTGGTTATCTATCTTCCAGCTCTAGATTACAATTGCTAGTAAAGTAGGGCTATTGTTTTGCTTAATGTTGCATCAAAATGGCAGAATGTAGCAGTCATTAAATATTCCTTAAATAAATGTATCCATTTGCTCTAATTGTATTATTGCAAGCTTTCCAAAGTTCTCCTCTGCTACCATATTTGTGTAGACTAATGTTACTACAACAATTTGGATATTTGGCCTATATCACACTCAATAAAAAAACGAATAAGAGTATTAGGTATGCAAACTAGCCTTACTAGAATGTTTGAAGATTACAGAAACATAATCTATCAAACTTCAATAAGTTAATATCTATCACTATTGTTTATTAGAGTACTTTTAAAGAATAAGCAAACCAACACACTCACAGCATAGTGGAATTTGCCTAGAGCATGCAGGATGATGTTGTTAAGGTGCAGATACTTGTGTCCCTCAGAAAGTCATATGCTAAAACACCCAAAGCAATGATATCCATTCATGATAACAGATGTCAGGATGTCATGGCCTGGACACCATAGAAATGGGACTAAACCACATTTTATGAATGAAGACAGGCAAGGTTCCTTTACTGGGATCTCAACTTATTTGGTGACTCAAGCCAAAGGGAGCAGCACTGACCAAAGTTGACAAGGTTCATGATCTGAATAAAGGAAACAAAACTGATATTTTTAGGGATGGCCTAAAATTTGGTACTTGTCCATTAGTTATGGACAAGATACAAAAGGTATCTTTGTGCATAAACATCCTTATACCTGGTGAGCTAGTGGGCAGTCAACATCCTGGACTCATGGTTTGTTCTAGGCCTCATGACAAAGCCAAGATCTTTGGTGCCTTAACTGCTGAGATGTCACTGGGGAGGGAGAGTGGTAGAAAAAACACACAACCACCACCATGGGCAATAGGCAGAGGTAACCATGTTATCATTTTGGACATACCCACATGTTGATTACTTTAAAATGCTTTGCAGACTCTTTCTCAAAGGTCGGGTCAGCAGACAGACACAATATAAAAATAGAGATGCCAAGAATTTTATGCCATTTTGTCACCCTCAGGGTGTTATATGCTATAGCACAATCAGAGTTATTAGCCAAGGAGGCCTCAAGGAAACCGTTATCGTAACCCACACATTAGATGTGTTATCTCTAGCAAAGTTAGTGGGGAACTAATCATGTATTTCTCAGCTGTATGACCTCTAAAATTAATGATTTTCAGGTCAACTAAGAGCATTGAATCAAGAGGGCCTATTTAGGTTTTCTCTTGTCATTGTTTGCCATCTGTGTAACCCCCTCCACTGCCACTCACCTAAGGTGTTATAGTGTGGACATCCAAGTAACTTAAGTGGTTAAAAAATGATCCTTTTGTTTTGTTCTGAAATGTGGTATTATGGATTGAACCTTGGGCCTTGTGCATGCTAGGCAGTGCTCTCCCACTGAATTATAGTTCTAGCAGCCTGAACACATTACTTTTAAATGCATGTGTTATTTGTGTCTTTTCTCCATAACAAAATGTCATCTTTCATTAATGAAATTATATTGTTACTAAGTATCATAAGATGTTTTAATAACTAAATTTTGGGTTTTTTTTTTTTTAATAGGATGCTGACAACATTATCATCAGGACCTTGAAAGAACAGGGCTGACTTTTTTTTTCTTTTATTATTCATATGTGCATACAAGGATTGGTTCATTTCTCCCCACTGCCCCCACCCCCTCCCTTACCACCCACTCCGCCCCCTCCCTCTCCCCCCCCCAATACCCAGCAGAAACTACTTTGCCCTTATTTCTAATTTTGTTGTAGAGAGAGTATAAGCAATAATAGGAAGGAACAAGAGTTTTTGCTAGTTGAGATAAGGATAGCTATACAGGGCATTGACTCACATTGATATCCTGTGTGTGGGTGTTACCTTCTAGGTTAATTCTTTTTGATCTAACCTTTTCTCTAGTACCTGTTCCCCTTTTCCTATTGGCCTCAGTTGCTTTAAGGTATCTGCTTTAGTTTCTCTGCGTTAAGGGCAACAAATGCTAGCTAGATTTTTAAGTGTCTTACCTATCCTCATCCCTCCCTTGTGTGCTCTCGGCTGACTTCTTATTGCCAGTACCTTCACTCACAGCTACCCTTTCTGCTGGGGGCAAGAGGAGACAAAGACTTGTAGCTGGAACTTGAAATTTGTGGATGTTCTCATTCGTGGTGTCCATCGCATGTGTACCCTGTAGAGTTAGTGTTCAGCAATTGCCCTGTTACTTCATTTTTTTGGAGTTTCATAAATGCATAAAGTTGTCTCTTTCCTCAGGAGTAGTGCAAGAAAAAGATACACACAAATCTGTTTTGTGCTGTGGCCACATTTTTTAGGATGAGAATCATCTCTGAAATTTGTCAATAAGTTAATTTACTGTGAAATTAGTATATTAAGTGTGAATACCCAGATGAAAATACAATATTCGGCATCCTGAAATTCAGTCCTGCCATTTCCTCCTCTGTGCCAATGTTCACATTATACCTGAGACAACTGTTATCAAGAGGCCTGTGGGGTTTTTTATAATCTTGTATTTATTGGCTTTTACCACTTTCTTGATATCATGAAGAGATATGGACAATTTTGTAGACTTAGATGTTTGTTGGCTGAGGAGTTATGGTGGTCAAATATTAATAAGAGGATAAAATCCAATCTTGCATGGGCACCTGCATGTGTTCTTCTGACCAGCTGCATCTGCCTTTCTGCCTCCCCAGGTCAGATACTCCCCTCATTTACAAAGTAGTCCTTTGCTGGTTTGTATATGTATAGCACATGGTGGACCAGCTTCTGAAGAACAGTAATTTTTGTTACTGGTGAGCATGAGCTGTGTTTCTTCACACTGTCCTTTGGAGGTTGTCAGTAAGTATAGTTTATATACTATCCAAAGTAATATCCATCTGTTATCGTTTATTGTAATAGCCGTCTCTTCTGTATGTTAAGGAATACAATGTAGCATTTAATTTTATATAACAGAAGTAATATTTTTTTTGTGGTTCTGGGGTTTGAGCTTGGGGCCTCACGCTTGCTTGGCAAGCACTCCTACCACCTGAATCACTCCACCAGCCCTGTATCATGTTGGGTAGTTTCAAGATAGGGTCTCACAAACTATTTGCCTGAGGTGACTTCACACTGCAGTTCTCCTGATCTCTGTCTCCCGAGGACCTAGGATTACAGGCATACACCACTGTCACCGAGCTAGTAATATCTTTCTTGTGATATATAGCATGTAAGGAAGTATTTGTCTTATTTAATACTAATGGAAATAAGCAACTGCCACTTATGTGATTTACAGGATGGAATGACTTGTTTAATTTACAACTTAACATTTTAATTGGCATAATACAGATTAGATACCACATATTACTCATAAAAACTAATTACAGAAGGTTCAATAATTAAGTGGAAGTATGGAATGACTTTGGGAAAAAAATCTGGTTATGCTCCAAATCTAGTAACCTTCAATAATCACTAATAAGGTAAACATTATTTTGGTCTATATCTGCCACAGCCCTTTGGGTGCTTCAATTCCTGGAGTCTCCTGCCCTTCACTTTTTAGAGAAGCCAAAGCACACACTTAGGATTATCCTTTCAACTTGTGTGCAAAATGAAACAAGGCTCGAATGTATGTGTTTCAGAAGAATGCTTTTCACTGAGAGTTTAGAGTTTGCTCTGTGCTTCTCTAGGACACAACTAGACTAAAATACTGCATTTGATTTTGAGAGAATCAGGAGACCATCAGGGCAGTAAAGGAAATGCATAGGTATGATCTCATCAGACACCAAATCTGCTGGCTCCTTGCTCTTGCCTCCCAAACTCTCAGAAATAAATTTCACTTTCTGTATACAAATTTAGTCTATGATACTTTTGTTTTAGTAGCATGAAACATCTTTCAAACCAAACTTCAATCCCAGTTTATTCTCCTTTTGCTCTTTTTTTGTACTGATATAAATCTGTAATCCCAGCTACTTAAAAGGATGAGACCTGGAGGATCATTGTTGGAGGCCAGCCTGCATAAATAGTTTGATAAATCCTGTCTGCAAAATAATCAAAGAAAAAAGGACTGGATGTATGTCTCAAGTTGTGGAATGCCTGGTTTGCAAGCAAGAAACCTTGACCTCCAACTCCAATCCCACCAAAAAAAAAGTCTAACTTTTATTCGTGTAAATTAATTTTAGGCTCTCTTTTGACTGTGTTGTCCACTATAAACTACATTGATTTAGGATCGTGTAAGTATTCATTTCTTCTCTGGACACAACACACCCTTTACTTTTATTATGATTTCTACTTTGCTAATAGGTCATTCTTCCAAAAACAGAAGATCACTTTTGTTACCAAAATAGTAGCATAAATATCCAGTTGCTTAATTTGTATGATTGTTTTGTTGTTTTAAGACAGGGGCTCATCATGTATCCAGGCTGGGCTTAAACCCGCGATCCACCTCTCCCTGGTCTCTAGAGTGCTGATATTATAGGTATGTACCACCACACCTGGTGATTTTGGTTTTAATGTGGCGTTTAGGGTGCTATCGTAGATTTACTAGCTTATTCCTACTTTATACTGTGATGAACTATTTCCTCACTTCATATGTTTGCAAAAGTAATTCTGTGTAATACATGCATATCTGTATCACTCCTCACCTCTGTCTGCTCTGTCTTCCAAGTACAACTTGCTCCATGATGCTGTCTGTACTTTAATTGCACATACAAGTCATCATTTTAACTTCTAAACCCTCAAATATCTGACTGCACAGAACTTTGCAACATACTCATTTGTAAACTCATTTAACCTTTATCCTAATTTATAGGCTGTTTTCAAAAAGGATGGGCTACACTAACCTCTTTAGATGGGCACATACTTTCACTAGAATAATCATCATTCTATATCTGAAGCTCAGGCTACAGTGCTTACTCTAGGAAGTACAATTTTTAATACTGATAACCATAGTTTACTTTAAAATCTGTCAGCCAACAGTGTGTGTGGTACGCAGTGTGTGTCACACGGCCTAAGCTGTAAGCCAGGTCCAGCATGAAGTCTCATTAAGAAAGCATGCCCTGCAGGAGGTCAGCTGCTGTTCTAATCAGGAACTTCAGTCTCCACCACTTGCTAATTAGTATTCTGCACATTGAGTTATAGTCCTCTGCTTGTTTGATAATAGTTGATTGCTTATTAATATTCTCAATTAGAATCTCATTTTCACAATCTCATTTGTATAATTCAAAATATTTAAGTCATGTAAATTTGCACAAAGATTTTAGAGTCTTGCCTCAGTCAACATATACTACTTATATGAATCCAACAGAGTGCAAGAGTTAAACATTTAGTGTTTTAGGGAAAGTAAAGAAGTCTTGATCTTATCTCCAGTCAGGAACTTACATTTTACTTTGGTGCTTGAAATAATGGCAACCTATTTCTGCCTCGCTAATGCTTTTGTGTTTGATGTCAGAGAACCATAATAAATCTCAAATCTGCAACTAATGGATAATACCATGAACGCTGTATGTATATGGGAATATTTTTGTTCACCTTAGGACTGATTTCCCCGGGGGTGGTGTTTACTGAGTCCGGACGAGACAGCCAGATGAGTTGGTCCACTTCTTCTTGGAGTCCAAGCTGAGTCAAGGCTGCTCAGAGAGTTGGGGCACCGGGGTGAAGGAGAACCTGGAATACCATAGGGTGGCACGCCACCTCGTTCAGTCCCGTGTCCCTCCCTACTCCGATGCAGCCCAGCCACCTGCTGGAGGCACAAGGGGCCAGTCAGTTGGAATCTCGCTGGGGCCTCCATTTGTTGTGGCAATATAGTCAGAGGAGAAACCAAGCAACACTTGGAGGAGTGGAGAACTCAGATTTTAATTTTACACTAGCAGGCCCAGACGTGTACCTGTGTCTGAGCCCTGAACAAAGGATTCACAGGATATTTAAAAGGCAGTGCAGGGTATCAGGTTACAAGGAATGTGCTCTCCCATAAAGTAGGGCTAGTAGTGGGTTAGAGACCTAAGGTTTAGATAAGAACAGCAGGGGAGGCCTGCTTTGGAAAGTTTATTTACAAGTGGAGACAAAGGAAGGCAGGAATGGGTGCTTATCTCTGCATGGTGCCTTTCATCTTGGTCCCAAACTTTTGCATGGCTCTAATGAGCAATTCTTCACAGCTCTGTCTGAGGTTACAGCTTTTAATTGACAGTTTACCATGTTTTACAACCCTGTTTCAAGGCTATCTTCCTCTTCAACATGAACTGACATTTAAGAGTTGAAGAAGAAGCAATTCTAAGAATATATGTTAATTTAATTTATAAATCATTCTTAATCCCTCAGTTGCTTGCACTTAATTATTTTGGAAATTTATTCATAACAAGTAAAGCACGTTCTGGAGCATGTAATTAATTCTATCATACTAATATAATGATCTTAGAATGGGTCTTGCCTAAAAGAACAAAATATATTTGTCATAAATCATATTTTAATTTCTGATATAATATTTTATGTCATAGCAAACTAAGTAAATGTGTGGATGGTACTACTTCAACAAGATTCTAAAGTTCTTAGAGAAGTGATCATTTCCAGATTAGTTTAGACCAAATCATCCTCCTAGCAATAATCTAACATGTAATGGGTAATCACTTTCTCCTTATGAAACTTAACACACAGTGATGTCAGCTAAATAAACACCCATTTGGGGCCTGTAACTAGTATCAGAAGAATATCATCTTTGAAGTGTCAATCTGCCTACTGAGCCTTCCCCCATGTCACTTCTTTTAAAGTGTGACCTCAAGTACCTTCACACCACACCCTATTTCTCTCCTCCCTGGAAGTTCTATATATTGCTTGTGCTAGGCAGGGTAATGTTTCCCAAACAAAAGACAACCTCAACCTCATTCTAATCTCCTAACTCCCAGAACTATGAGTATGTTGTTTTACATAGTAAAAGCTAATCATAGGGTCTTGCTATGTAGCCCAGGCTGGCTTCAAGCTTATTGGATAGCCCAAGTTGGCCTCAGACTTGGATTGCTCCTGCCTTAGTATCTGGAGTGCTGAAAATGCAGGCATTCACCACCATACACAGTTTTCATGAATTCTTAAAAGCACAAAAGTCTTTCCAGGTATGATGAGAGACAGAGAGAGAGACAGAGAGAGATTTTACTATGGGGGATCTGTGATGCAGCATTGCTCACTTTGAAAATGAAGATGAAGGAAAGCCACCCACAAGCCAAGAATAAGGACAGCCTCTAGGAAGTGGAAGAGTCAAGAAACATAGAGATCCCAGAAGGAACACAGCTTTGTTAATACCTTGATTTTAACCCAGTAAAACTCACATTGGATTTCTAACCCTCCAAACTACCTGATAACAAAGGTGTGTTGTTTTAAGCTACTGAATTTGTGGTCATTTGTTATTCTGCAATAAAAATCTAATGCATTTTCCTTATTCCTTTAGTTCCTAATCTTTTCTCAAGCCCATGTAAAGTGGCTACTCTTTCATTACTGCAATAACTGATCTTGCAAAGGCCAGCAATGCCTTTATGTTTTTTTAGTCACTTGGGGAGATTTTCATTCCTTGCCCTATTTGACCTTCCTGCAGCATTTGACAGTGTTTCTCATCTAAGTAACCTTTCTTGCTCTGCTGACTGTAATATCATTTTTCTGGTTCTTCTTTGATCCTTCTGGTCTTTCCATAGTGTGTTCTTTTGTATGGCCTATTTCTGAAAGTTGATGTTCTCTGGAGTTTGTTCCTAGGCCTTTTTCTTACTCATCCACCTTTGGTCATTTATTCATCATCTCCCATTCCCAACTGGTTAATAAGTTCCCCCACTGGACATTCATTGGTCTCTGCACATGCATGTTTCCCATGCATCAGGTGTTTTCACAGTAAGCACCACCCCCGGGGAAATCAGTCCTAAGTCAGGTCCCATCCCACTGGACGGAAGGGGAGCTTGATCCACTCCCAGGAACCTCCGAGAGGAGTTCCACAGGTCTTCAGTCAGGTTCTGTCCCACTGGACAGAAGGGGAGCTTAATCCACTCCCAGGAACCTCCTAGAGGAGTTCCAGAGGTCAGGCACTTCTCCCAGAGGGGGGAAAGGAAAGTGTTATAACTTCGGTGTAAATGTGTATGTGTGTGTGTGTAAATTTGTTTAAATCATGGCAAAATTTAATCTGCTCCTGGAATTCCTGCCCATTTTATGCATGCTTAAATTGACAGTTTTTCCGGCATGCTTAATTTATAAAACTTTTTGTGTGTGTATGTAAATATCTTAAAATGGTTCTTAAATTGATACTATAAAGTTAATATGATATTCAAGGGAAAAAAACAGGATATTTGTTTTAAAGATCTTTGTTATAAATTGCTTAGGCTTTTACATTTAAATATGTAAACACCTTAAGGACGATTCTTATTATAGAGTAAATGTAAAAGTTATTACTCTGTTCTACTGCTACCTTAAACAACAACAACAACAAAAAACAAGCTTTCAAACTTATTTCAGTCAGGCCTCACTCAGGATACAGACACTCTGGCTTAGCCAGGAAGAAAAAAACAAAGAGGCTACAGTCTACAACAAAGTCTTGGAATTTAGGTAGTTAAAATGACCTTAACCTGTTTCATTCTGTCATAAATAAAATCTGGGATTTAATTCTCTCTTATAATATTTGGGTCTATTAACAAATGAGTTTTCTATAAATTGCTTTTATACAAAAAAAATAATTTCAGGGTTGCTTTCTTTCTTGTTTTTTTTCATGTAAATATAAGGCTCTAAGTTAAAAGATTTTATGAGTTATTTTCAACAAGTAACAAAATATATAAAAGGTATTAAGGATATGGTTTTTTCAAAATAAATAAAGGGTTAAAAATACTTTTAGATAAAAAAGAGGATAAAGACCAGCTCCCCAGAGGATACAAAATAAATTGTCACAAAGATACAGAGTAAATTGTCATAAAATTATACAGCTTATAGATGGTATATAACTGGTTAAAGTTAACTAAAATCCAGTTACATTAAAGGTTTTATAACTTCAAAATTTAATGTACTGATGTTAAACTAAAACTTAATTCTCTAAGCTCATAACAACAAGGCTACCTTAAAAATATTATATTGGTCTAGATAACATTTACAAAAATTGTCTTATAATGGTTTTATTTTGTCAAGATAACTCAAAAAAATTTTTGATACTCCAGGTTAATCCATAAATTTGTCAAGACAACAGGAGTTTATTAAAACACAGAGAGACAAGAGGCAGCTGAACACGGGAGTACTGCTGCACTGATATGAGGGTTAAGACAGATTTACTTATGTAAAGCCAAAGTGCACCCCCCAGATAGGATAAAAGTAAATAAATAAATAAATAAAAATTCCAAAAGGAGCACTACACTGGAAGTCAAGATCTCCAGTTTTTATTAGACATAAGAGTGGAGATGTTAGTCCTACTCCTTCCACATGGCAGGTGGAGGAAATTTTTCCCTGAGATGACCAGATTGGGGCTGTTATTTTAGGGGGGGTTCCATTGACTGCAGGTTGATGGGATTCTGCTATATGTCAAGAGCCATCTGTTAATGTCAACAATCTGGGATATGATTTCTTATCAACATCTGAGCCATGGTTCTTGGCCACTATGTTTCCTAACTTCACACTTAGTCCCCATAAATATTTACCTGTGTTCTCTGGTAATTTTTGTCAGGGTTTTAACTACTAAGGTAACTGAGTCATGTTCATTTAAGAGTTGATTTATGTTGGGGTTAACAATGAGGACAGCCATGTTAGGACTAGACCCTCCCCCTTGCAGCTGGCTCACCTTTGTCATCCTGGATATATGCCAGGGACAGCTGGGCAGACAGTGACTTTCCTGGTACTTTTCCACTAGCCCCCTATGTCTAGCCCAAGCCTGTATATGGCAATGGGCTCTTGCTGTCTTGCTGGGGTCCGCCTCCACAAGGCTCCTGCCTAAATAATAAACCCTGTACCAGTGTTTCAGCTGTCTCTGTGCCTATTCCATGCCTCTTATTTTCTAACAGTTATGTAAAACTTTCTAGATGACCTCATGGTTAAACAACTGTTGTCTTGGATGATTCTAATACAGTTTGTACCCTATGCTAGTTTGTGACTGGGCTGTTTGGGTTTGCTAAAACTGTTCTTTCCCCCTACAACTGATAAAAATCTAAAGTTTTACTTCAAGAGCAACAACTAAATTAATATGTGTATTAACCTCTATAGAGTTGTGATGCTGTTGCTGGTTCCTGTGTATTAAGTATATTTGTATTTTCAAGTATATCAAGTCTTCTACAATACAAAATTTAGATAAACATGGTAACAAAAATTAGTGGTACTGATGTACTGTTCTGTTGGTTGCTAAATTGTCCATCAAAATTTTAACCATGGCTCTTTTAAGTTTTTGTCATTTCAGTTCTGATCCTCCTGGGACATTTATAATCAAGTCCATAAAAATGACTCTAATGAGTGCCTATGTGTCAACCAAGCTAACTACTTAGACATCTGCTTTTGTTAGATTTTGTTTTGTATTGTCCTTGTCCAAAAGTACACTGCCTAAGAGCTGTTCCTTCTAAGCCTCTTTGTTGCTTAAATTTGGCCAAAAGGGTCTAGTTGGCACTGACTCCCACCTGATCTACTCATTATTCCCTCCCAACGTGGGACTGAAACCAAACAAACAGAATCCAGGAAAGAGCAGCCAATCAAGAAAGATCTTCAGTCTGCAGTCATACCACCCTGAATGCACCCGATCTTGTCTGATCTTGGAAGCTAAACAGGGTCAGGCCTGGTTAGTACTTGGATGGAAGACAGATCTTCAGAAGAGACTGTTCGGAGACTAACAATTTGGAGACAAAGGGGGAATGCCATCAAAGTTCCAATGGGGTCATTGGTGCCAGACCTCTCAAAGATAACCAAGGCCAAGAGGATTAAAGAAATGGTTCTTATGCATGTGTGGCTATCTGACATTAAAGCTTTTCCAGATACAAACTCACATTTTTAGACAGGGTCTTCTACTTAAATAGGGACAAAATAACTATTTTTACTGGATCTAAACATGTCTTTTAATACTTAAAGGTGGTGTTTTTAACTTTAAAAAAATGTTTTCTTAGACATATATACTGACAGTATATTGTTGCCAAGGTAATTTTACTCAGTTAAAAAAAAATGAAGAGATATAGTACATAAAAAAATTTTAAAAAAACTACTCCAACCCAGTTGTACGGGTCCCCATCTAGTAATGTTGGCAGCTCTTAGGGCTGTTGAAGTTACAGGAGTCACTCCCGGGACTCATCAGTCCTGGATAAAAGGACAGCCGCCCCTGCAGAGCCCAACGTCTGACAGGCTCTCCATGATTCAACTAATACCCCTCAGATTAAGGTTCCAGAGAACTTCACAACAGCATGCCATCACTGGAGAGATCTCCAGCCCTGCCCCAGCCACATCCTGGAAGCTGGTTGGTCAACGCAATCAACTCATTGGAACCAGATTGTCTTCTCAAGTGGTGAAGACTTCTTCCAAACACCTTGCAGGACAAGAACTGAGCAACTAAATCACAAGGTGACCAAAACTGCTTAATTAGGCATACTTTTTGCCCCTGCCCCAATTATTCCTCTATTAAAATTTACAACTCATGTCAATACCTAAAAGAGATACTTGATTAATCATGTTCGTCTTCACAATATAGGTATGTTGATTACAATCCTTTCCTGCCTTTTCACCATTACTTCTGTTTGCATTTTTGGGGAGAGTGGTGGACCTACATGCTGGAGCCCCCAGAGTCTGGCGTCTGGAGTAGAATTCCCTTACAGTGATTGAGACTCAAGTATTACTGCTCTCAGAGAGATAGCATCTCTGGTGGATTATGCATAGACTAAATGTTTTGATAAAAGGAAACTGTGCAAGGTATTTTCTACTTGGGGACAATTGGAGGAAAAAAATCTAGTTTTGGAAAGCCACTTTATGTACTTAATTTTTTCATTGGAGAGCAGGCAGACCTGAGGAGGAAGAAATGCATTTATTCCTTGATGCCTGTAGTATGTGGAAAAGTTTCAGTCACTGTTTGAGTTTCCCATTCTTTACTGGATGTGTGCTTCCTGTGCCTAAGGTTTCTTTTATTTATTGTTTACCAGGCACTGTCAGATCTGTTCTTAGTGTACTTTGCCCTTTGTTCTTCTGTCTGAGGGTGGGAACCCAGCTACATCATTTGTTCTGTGCTCCTGGCTACTTTCAAACAGCCCTATGCAAATGAAAGAGGAAAAGTGCATCTTTTCCATCAGCTCCCTTGAATGTAAGAAGAAACGTACAAACCCTCTGTTTCATTACATATTGTAGTCACAACCATACATTGAAAAGACATTGTTAAAAAAATTGATAATTATTTTAAGGTAAATATGGAGGTAAGCATCTTTATTTTTTTAGAGTTTCGTTAATGCTTTCTATCTGAAACCAGTTAACACACTTTCATTCAGGTTGTTTAAAAATCATTAGTTTTGGACTGTTCATAGTTGTCCTATGTAGAAAATGACTGGAAAATATATGTAGATAATATCTAGTTAAAATGCATATGGATTGTTTTGTTTATTGAATTTGTTGGAAATTGTCAGTACTTAGTAGTTCTTGGAGCTGTTTCCAGATGAGAAAAGTCAATAAGGTAAGAGTCAGAAATGCTCTGTGCTCTCCATTTTCAAAAACTTAAGAGATTATCTTTCTGTCTGTGAGTTCAGTGACAGATTTATGTTTCAAATCACAGCAGCTGTTAGAAATAAAACTGCCACAAATATCCCTGACTCACATTGAATTTACATACTATGTTGATGTTGCAAAAATGTTATTGACATGCAAAAATGTCTAAACAGCACAGTTCAGCAACAATGCCTATTGTGCTGGAGGCTATGGTATGCATTGGGGCTGCCACCTTCTCATAGGATAGTCATTTATCATGCTAATTGGCTTTCTAAGTAAGGGTGTCTGCCCCTTCAAATACTTTCAGGCTTTTTTGTTTTGTTTTGTTTTTTTTAAGCAAACCTGTTTTGTGTTCCAATGAAACCCCAAATCAGTGTGTTTCTTGTCAAAGGCAGCAGGGGTCAATACCCTGAGGACTTGTTCCTTTACTGTCAGGATTTGTGCAAAACCTCTTAAAATTAAAAAATAGGCAGGAATCTCTGGAGCTGCCTTGGAGTGTGTCCTTCTGGGTTTGGGACCCTCCAGTTCCCTCTTAAGTGCGAGTGTGTGTGTGTGTGTGTGTGTGTGTGTGTTTGGTTAGCTGGCAAGGCACACTTCCCCAGTGTTGCTTCCTTTTTCCTGACATTTGGCAAAGAGTAAAGGGTCGGAGTCAACATTTGATGAATGTCCAAGTCACCTCTGTGGCCACAGGAGCCGATTCTGCTGTAGCTCTGGCCTCATGAGGCAGGAGCTATAGGGGCAGGCTGCAGAACTGGCCGGATCCCAGGAGTTCCCTGCACAGAGCCCGAGCCCCTCGCCCACCCACATCTCTGCGCCATGTGTAAAGGCACCTGTTAGGAGGTACCAGAATCTTGAAATCCCAGTAGGAATCCACCAGGTATAGAAAGAAGGCCCCTTCAATGACAAAGGCAAGCCAGATGACTATAAGCCTAGCACTGGGGAGGCTGAAGCAGGAGGATGATGAGTTTGAGGCCAGTCTAGGCTACAGAGTGACACCTTGTTGAAGAAGAGGAGGAGGAGGAGGAGGAGGAAGAGAAGGAAAAAGATGAGGAGGAAGAAGAATATCCACAGAGCCAGAGGCCTGAGAAAGAATGTCAAATGACTGGAAGGGAAAACAACTTTAAATGATGAGGGCCACCATAAAGCATAGAGCTTTGCTCCAATGGTGAGCGTGTGCCTGGTGATAACTAGGAAAAAAGATGCAAATAGAAGTTAAACTTGGTATAGAGAAAAAATAGCCATGCTCATTCACTTTCTGGGGGTTAGGGGAAGAGAATGGGCTCTTCCCTTGAAAGGACAATTGAGAAAAAAATGGCTGAAAAGTTTCACGATATTAAGAAGAAAATTTCCCCCTCTGACTCTATTATATTTTAATCAAAGGAAATAATACCTTTGTTTGCCTATTTATGAGCCTGTGAATAAAAATATGTTCTTGGTAAAACTAAAGGTAGGTTTTCTACCTCTTCTTCCTAATAGAATCACCCTTCATTCTTGTCAGTAGCTTAAAGCAATGACCCAAATCTAATATGAAGACCAAGCTAACGAACACTTAAATTTGATATAGGAATGCACTCTCAATGTTTTGCCACAAGTTTACCAGTCAACTCGCTTAATGCTGTGGTTGAATTTTTAAATAAGTTATTGTTGTCTCCACTTCTGATTAGTGACTTAGGATAAGTTCCAAGAAGAGAAATTATCAGGACAGAGGCTGTGAATATTTTAAAAGCTTCTGGTAAATTAAGTCTAGTAGGAAAACTAGTCTGACTATGTCAAATACACATGACTGAGTAAAACTAAAAGGCAAATAAGTGTAGCTATGACTAATTCTCAAGGAGAAAAATTGAATAATGTGTTATAGATAGAACTTATGCTTCAAATAATTTTGAACAAAAAGAACCCAAAGCAAACCTTTGTTTAAGAGGACATTCAGGCCAATAACTACATTTAGGTAAAAATACATGAAGCACAAACAATGGAAAAAGACAATGAAAATCAAAGAAGCTCAATTTCTAGGTAATGAGTGAAGTCATGAGATGATGCTCTACTTGTAGAAGAAAATACAATTTACTTTATTCCTCCCATGCTTGTTTACTCATGGTACATATAGTAATAATGCTCCCAATTGTAATTATCAGGTGTTCAGAGTAAAGGAAAATCTGGCATTCTAAATAAAGGAGCAACAAATCGGTTCTTAAAATAGATGTTAGTTTACTTTTGTAACCTACCATTTGTACCGTATTTCTTTCATCTCTTTTCAGAAAGCACTTTAAGAAATTCAAAACTTAAAAATTAAATCTCCTAAAAATCATGCTCTTTTTCAGTCATTGCTGCATGGGGTGTACAATAGACCTGTATATCATCAACTGCCAGGGTGTTCTCACATACCTGCACCTTTCCAAAGCATGTGGCCCCTGGGGACTCACCTATACGGATTTTGAGAAGTCAACCAGAAGACAACCTGTGCATTTTACATAGTTTGAGACACTTTTCTTTCCTTCTTGACACAGTCAAGGGATATTCCTCTGTCCTGACTGAGCAGGAACTTTACAGGTTTCACAAAACTGAGGAGGAAGTTTGGCATTTGAAACATTTCCCTTCAGACCTGAGGCGTATGGTACACAGTGATGCAAAGAGAAGGCCAGAAGTTTTGAGTGAGATGGGGAGGCTACTTCTGGTTCTTTGAATGATGTTCTCCCAGGGAACTGGGTGAACAGAAGCTAATCTGCACAATTCTTTGTCTTTTCAGCAGTGACCAGGAAAAACTCCACCTATGAGTGAAGTCACTGAAGTTATTTTCCCTCAGTTCTGCCCCTCCTGCCCTAAAAATTAATGAAATGTTTTCAAAGCAGACTTCCAGTGAGGCAAGCTGAAACCTGGAAGCAAAGTTTGGGCCCAATAATATGAAATCCTGAAGTTTTTGGCCATGAGTTTCATTGCACCACTCTCAGTTCCCCTTGTGCACAGGGGACCTGAGCAGAAGACAGACCAGAGGAAGGAGACTGTAGGGTTATAGTGGGTTGGCATGTGGCATTAATAGGCAACAGCTGCTGGGGACAGGCACCCTCCTGCTCCTTCTGCACTCCTGCACCCCTCCACCCCAGAGCACCATGTCTCACATATCATTTTAACTAAGGAGGCTTCAGTGCCACCTGAGTCTGAATAAAGGACTCTAGCAGATTCGAAGACATACGTATATATATGTATATATATGAATATACATACATACATGTTTATATATATGAATATACATACATATATACATATGTATATATATTTTTTTAACTACATGTACCTGAATGTAGCAGACTAGCTCCTTAATCACCAAACCAATCCTTTAAAACACAGTATCTAGGGAAGGGATAAAATGACCCAGGCAAGTAAGCAGGCCAGGAACAAGGATAAAAGAAAAGGGGGGAAGTGGGGGCGGCCTGGATGCCCTGACCAGAAGAGCTGTGCTGTCACTTGGAGCTAACTTTTCAGGCTTGGAGATTACCAGAGCCTGGGACACTCGAGGGGCATCTGGCCATCAGCAAGTCCCCTCTAGGTCACTGCGCCTGGGAACTCAGCGCCCTAGCATTGATTCAGTGTCCGTAATGCCCCCGCCGGTCCCGCGGATCTGGCGCAGACAACGCTTCCTTCCCGCATTGCGCGTGGGGTCACTCACCAACACCAGGAACTCCAGCGTGCTCACGTTGTCCGGCTCGATGTTCTGCAGCTCGCTGAGCACGCACACGCGCAGGTGAAGCTGCTTCTCTCTGTCCGTGGAGCTCTCGGCACGGCTGTCCCTGTGGCTGGCCTTGTTCATGGTGGACGCGCGCGGGACGCGGATTGCTGCAGCACTGCTAGGGGATAGAGGAAGGGGTCCCTCTGCTGAGTCCGCAGTTTTCCAAAAGCTGCAAAAAATACTTTAGCACAAAAAGGATCCTGTCTATTGGGGGAAGAGAGGAGACACATCTTCTTCCCTTTCACCTTGTTCCCTGTCATGAAGGCTATTTACCTCAACTGGTAAACTTTAAAAACTAATACAAAGGCTTTTCTCTATATCCTCTTCAAACAAGAGACCTCTATTTATTATCCCAATGTCTCAATTAAACAGATTCCTAAATCAATTGATATGCTTGAGCAAAATGGAAACCAACTGTCATAAGTAATTTCTTCCAACTATTCACTTAGACGGCTGGTCAAAGTGTATGAATTAGCAACGAGCTGTGAGCTGAGTCCAGCCTGCTCAAAGCACTCAGATTCCCTCTGAACATTGTTGCACTGAAGGGAATGTGGAGAATTTCCAAGGAGAGAAGAGAAGTAGAGAATGTAGGCCTCAACACGAGGTGTTGGTCATTTGCCTGTTCAAAACTAACCATTTACTTCTTATCCCATTTAGAAAAGAATCCTCAACTCTAAGTTATAATGCCATGCATGGTGTCAATTCCAGGCATAGCTGACTTCTTGGCAACCTAAAAACTCAGTCCTTCCCTAAAAATTTACCCTGAGTCTTCCCCTACCTGGAACACTTTTCTCAAGTCCTTATATGTCTCTCATTTCACTTATGTACATACTAAAACATTTTTTCTCAGACAAGCCTTCTGTGTCTTCGCTAAAGTAACCTACAACCTCTGTGTCACTATCATTCAGAGCTTTAGTCTAGGTGATTTATCATCCTTATTACTACATTCCACATACTGTTGTCTTTTGTCTTACCTTGACTGAGAATATAAATCTAGGGCAGAAGTTCCAGTAGATGCCACACTCCAGGCATCAAGGACAGTATCTGCACATAGTAGATATTTAATATCTTTGAATTAACTAATCATTTAGGGGTATGTTGAAAAATGGGAAATGACATCTGTGTCATCATTTACTTATATTCATATAGAGGTCTCCAATTTTGTGAGCTGTGACTCCTTGTGAAATTTTCACTTGTTTACACAAGTAACTTTTAGAACTTCACAAAGCTGTCAACCATTAGTGCATTACCGTCTTGCTCTGTAAATGATTTCTTGTTGAGAAATCAGTTCTAAATAAAAGGTACTACAACTTCTGAAATTGCTTTTGATAGTTTCATGAAATTGAAAAGTTAAAATGACAGGCGGAATAATTTCATGCAAATGTAGGTAAAGAGATACAAAATGCAAATCATTTTGTATGAACCACAGCATCTGTAGACAGTATCTTGACATACCATTTATTGGCAGCTACTTTTTAATTAAAATCAACAAAGATTTACCACCAAGTGTTTTTAGACTTTAGGCATATTGCTGTGCATTCCACATATAACAAAGAAACTGAAGGAATTGCAATTTAAATGACAAAGATAAGATACATATTAAGATATCGAAAATACAGAAAATTCAGCTACTACATACAGAACACCACTTTAGACTAAGATTGGTAAAGGGAGGTGGAATAAGACCAGGGATTGAAGAGAATCTGTGACTGTAGGAGCTAGATAAAAAAGACTAATTCAGCAATGAGAACCATGGATAGAGATGTTTGTGAACAGTGGAGTGGATATCAGCAAAAATGCAAAGCCTGGTGAGGGCTGGAGCATAGCTCAAGTGGTAGAGTCCTGACCTAGTAAGCATGAAGCCTTGAGTTCAACCACAGGCCCCCCAAAACAGAACAAAACAAAGCAAAACAAAAGACAATAATGAAAGACAGTGTTTCTCTACCATAGAGGAATTAAGTTTTGGTGACATTGCTAAAATGAAGCAGACTGTAATTTAGGTATTAGAAAACATTTCTAGATAATGTTCACTTTTATGAAAATATGTCATATTTCATTTTGGATAGTAAGAAACAAATTTTTCATTTTTTATCATCTAGCTTAATTGCGTAAATCACAAAAATATTTTCAGACAAGATTGCTGATAAATATAGTACAAACTCTAGAATGGTTTCTAGTAAAATGCCTTCAAAATTCTCCTACATAGCAAAACATCCCTTTGAAAATGAACCTTCAATGCTTTTGGACCGTTCAATAAATGCAGCATTACCATCTCCAGCTCTAAGCTGTAATTACTTTGGATCTCCTTTGTCCCTGGATAACATTACCTTTTCTTCTCCACTATTTTAATAACAGTACATTATTTAAAAACAACTCTTTAGTGGCATCAGATTTATGACTTTATCATCTATGAGTGGTGAGAGATTAAAGTAGAAGGACAATAAACCAGAAAATCACTTTATAAACAGCACAAAGTCTTGAAATCTTGACACCAATGAAAAATGAGCAACAGGTATCACCCAAACTTACAATGTATTCATTCGTGGTGTTGTCTGGCAGCAAACACTGTTGTTAGTGTCTGCACAGACACTGGTCTTGAGGGATGTACAACTCACTTTATGATTCAGTCACTAAAAACAAAGAACCACCACATATTATAATCCAGCTGGCTGGGTCACAGTTTGGGCAGGCTTATTTGTTACTGTAGATTAACATTTTGATCACTGAGAGTCTGATTTCTGAAAGTGTAAACTCACCAGATTGGCTCATGCCCACTATTAACAGGCCATTTACAGCCATGATCATGTCTCCAGGTTTTAACCTTACATTGTAGTAAGTAAGAGTTCCCAACAAAATGGGATTAATGAAAAAAGGCTGATTGGTGTGGTTCTAACCTTCGTATCCATCGAAAATACTAAAACCCCAGCTTCCCAAGTAGCTTCTTCATTAAACTATATCATGGCAGCTATGAAGGGCATTTGGAAGCCCGAGCCACGTGCCATGAGAAAGACCAGCTGGCATCATACTCATTCACACTGAAATCAATTTTCTGCTCTTCCAAGGTCTGAGTTGCCTCCTCAACAACCTGGATCTACAGCGCTTTTTAGCACAACTGCTGGGGAAGCAATGCTGGCCTTCAGCATAGCCATGGCCTCACTGTGACTTAGATTGGCCAAATCAATGCCATTGATATTCAGCAGCACATCACCTCTCTTGATCCTGCCATCTTGTGTGAGGCAGCCAGCGGTGGCACACTGGTCACAAAGATCCCTCTGCCCCCAGCAACTGTCATTCCAAGGGACTCATGCAGTTCCTCCTTTACAGTAGTGTGTTTTTCTTGGCATGTAATACACTGAATAAGAGCCTTATGTGAGTGGTCTGTTGTGGGAGGGCAGCTGCATATGGTGCTGGCTGCTATTGGGAGTTCCTGCTTCCCAGGTGGTGTTGCCAGGCTGGGGTTTCCCTGGTCTAGCTCTTGTTAAGTTCACCCTCTCTCCACTAGCCTAAGTGATCTAGGCAGTGAGCTCTGGAGTCCCATGCTTCAGATCATGCCTATTGTTGGCCAGCAGTCTTGTCATTGCTGCTAAGCCTGCCGTTGTGGGCTGCCTGCCCCCCTGCCAACCAGCCGAGACTTAAAACGCCTGACTCACCTATCATTCAGACTATTTTATTGACAACCTGTTCGATGGAGTCCCATTTATGAAGAACCATGTAGAAAATCACCTCCAGGGGAGTTCCCATCAGAATGGTTGTATGCTTGGTTGCCAAAGCAACTTTCCCGCAGCACAGTCAGATGCAGCGTGGTGCAGAGCTGGGAAAGGACTGCTCTGGCATAGTTATGGGACACCTTGCTGATATCATAGTTGTTGACCTGAAGAATCTGGTCCCCAGCAAGGAGTAGCCCATCTCTGGCAATGATCCCTTCCTGGTAGACTTCCTGGATGACAATGGCAATCATTGGTATTTCATTGCCACCCACAATAATCCCCAACTGAACGTATGGAATAGAGCTGTGGATTTCCACTGTGGTGATTTCTCCTTCTGGTAAAGTAAGTGGCTGTTTGTGCAGTGTAGGCTCCAGAGCTCTCCTCAAAGGCAGGGTTGTCCAGGCCAGGCTCCTCAGTCCACACGGGAAGAGAAAGTGATGTCAAGTTCTGCTTGGTGGGCACTGTGCCCGTACTTGTCCCCCAGCAGTCCGTTTCTCAGGATGAAGTACCTGGAGGATCAATGATAGTGGATCCACTTTCATTCTCAATACCTGAGTTTTACTAGTTTTCCTTTTCAGGGCAACTCTCTGATGAGAAGCTCCAAGACATCTGTTTTTAAGATGTGCCTCCAGATCACAGTGTTGCATTACATCATGGCACACTGAAGAAAACGGACACAAAGCTAATAATTTGTTTAGAAGTTTATGAACTATAATGCTAGACTTATTACACAACTTGAAATGAAGTCTTTTCTGATCCAATGGACAGATGTCTTTCTCTTGTAAAAAGCTTCTGAGGCACTTAGAGCAGAATGTGTGTCCACAGGATGTATCCAGTGGCTGCGGCAAAAGCTGAAGGCAAATATGGCAGACAAGGTTACCATCCACTTCATCAGGGTAATTATACAAGTGGTTTCCTTTTGTCCAGTGCTTCTGGTCACACTCAAAGCACAGGGGGTTTAGGAGGACCAGAAAGAGGTCTGTTCCATTGACACCATCTCATCACTTGTTCCCATTCTGAATCAACTGGCGCATATTCTGGACCCTTACATGTTAGAATTCCACTGAAGGTTCACCTTCCTTTAATAGAAAGAGATGTTATCTGACTAAAGCCAGGGAAAGTGCAGCCGCCCAGGGCGTGCACAGCTGGCAGTACCTCAGCCCATTGCCAGCTCCTGCTCTTTACTGCCTACTAAGGGAGAGCCAGGAGCCAGCTGGTCTCTCCTCCCCTTGGACTTGCCACCACTGTGCCAAATTTCTTCACAGTTACATTTGAACAGTTTTATTTTCAGTTAAATATGTATTTTTCATCTCTGAAAGAGAATCTTTCTGTATTAATGTTATATAATACTTCTCTAAAGAAAACGTTTATGTTTCCTTATGAAGTTTATAAATTTTAGGCAGAGTCAGTTTAATAACACATCTTAATAAACAAACTTTCTGAATTGGTATCTTTTAATGGCAAAGTTGGAAAATATTTTGTAAATATCAATATGAATAAAAATATTTTTCAAATTTTTTCCTGATGCTAATGTATCTTCAGCAAGGTGAACAAAAATATTCCCATATACATACAGCGTTCATGGTATTATCCATTAGTTGCAGATTTGAGATTTATTATGGTTCTCTGACATCAAACACAAAAGCATTAGCGAGGCAGAAATAGGTTGCCATTATTTCAAGCACCAAAGTAAAATGTAAGTTCCTGACTGGAGATAAGATCAAGACTTCTTTACTTTCCCTAAAACACTAAATGTTTAACTCTTGCACTCTGTTGGATTCATATAAGTAGTATATGTAGACTGAGGCAAGACTCTAAAATCTTTGTGCAAATTTACATGACTTAAATATTTTGAATTATACAAATGAGATTGTGAAAATGAGATTCTAATTGAGAATATTAATAAGCAATCAACTATTATCAAACAAGCAGAGGACTATAACTCGATGTGCAGAATACTAATTAGCAAGTGGTGGAGACTGAAGTTCCTGATTAGAACAGCAGCTGACCTCCTGCAGGGCATGCTTTCTTAATGAGACTTCATGCTGGACCTGGCTTACAGCTTAGGCCGTGTGACACACACTGCGTACCACACGCACTGTTGGCTGACAGATTTTAAAGTAAACTATGGTTATCAGTATTAAAAATTGTACTTCCTAGAGTAAGCACTGTAGCCTGAGCTTCAGATATAGAATGATGATTATTCTAGTGAAAGTATGTGCCCGTCTAAAGAGGTTAGTGTAGCCCATCCTTTTTGAAAACTGCCTATAAATTAGGATAAAGATTAAATGAGTTTACAAATGAGTATGTTGCAAAGTTCTGTGCAGTCAGATATTTGAGGGTTTAGAAGTTAAAATGATGACTTGTATGTGCAATTAAAGTACAGACAGCATCATGGAGCAAGTTGTACTTGGAAGACAGAGCAGACAGAGGTGAGGAGTGATACAGATATGCATGTATTACACAGAATTACTTTTGCAAACATATGAAGTGAGGAAATAGTTCATCACAGTATAAAGTAGGAATAAGCTAGTAAATCTACGATAGCACCCTAAACGCCACGTTAAAACCAAAATCACCAGGTGTGGTGGTACATACCTATAATATCAGCACTCTAGAGACCAGGGAGAGGTGGATCGCAGGTTTAAGCCCAGCCTGGATACATGATGAGCCCCTGTCTTAAAACAACAAAACAATCATACAAATTAAGCAACTGGATAGTTATGCTACTATTTTGGTAACAAAAGTGATCTTCTGTTTTTGGAAGAATGACCTATTAGCAAAGTAGAAATCATAATAGAAGTAAAGGGTGTGTTGTGTCCAGAGAAGAAATGAATACTTACACGATCCTAAATCAATGTAGTTTATAGTGGACAACACAGTCAAAAGAGAGCCTAAAATTAATTTATACGAATAAAAGTTAGACTTTTTTTTTGGTGGGATTGGAGTTGGAGGTCAAGGTTTCTTGCTTGCAAACCAGGCATTCCACAACTTGAGACATACATCCAGTCCTTTTTTCTTTGATTATTTTGCAGACAGGATTTATCAAACTATTTATGCAGGCTGGCCTCCAACAATGATCCTCCAGGTCTCATCCTTTTAAGTAGCTGGGATTACAGATTTATATCAGTACAAAAAAAAGCAAAAGGAGAATAAACTGGGATTGAAGTTTGGTTTGAAAGATGTTTCATGCTACTAAAACAAAAGTATCATAGACTAAATTGTACACAGAAAGTGAAATTTATTTCTGAGAGTTTGGGAGGCAAGAGCAAGGAGCCAGCAGATTTGGTGTCTGATGAGATCATACCTATGCATTTCCTTTACTGCCCTGATGGTCTCCTGATTCTCTCAAAATCAAATGCAGTATTTTAGTCTAGTTGTGTCCTAGAGAAGCACAGAGCAAACTCTAAACTCTCAGTGAAAAGCATTCTTCTGAAACACATACATTCGAGCCTTGTTTCATTTTGCACACAAGTTGAAAGGATAATCCTAAGTGTGTGCTTTGGCTTCTCTAAAAAGTGAAGGGCAGGAGACTCCAGGAATTGAAGCACCCAAAGGGCTGTGGCAGATATAGACCAAAATAATGTTTACCTTATTAGTGATTATTGAAGGTTACTAGATTTGGAGCATAACCAGATTTTTTTCCCAAAGTCATTCCATACTTCCACTTAATTATTGAACCTTCTGTAATTAGTTTTTATGAGTAATATGTGGTATCTAATCTGTATTATGCCAATTAAAAAGTTAAGTTGTAAATTAAATAAGTCATTCCATCCTGTAAATCACATAAGTGGCAGTTGCTTATTTCCATTAGTATTAAATAAGACAAATACTTCCTTACATGCTATATCACAAGAAAGATATTACTAGCTCGGTGACAGTGGTGTATGCCTGTAATCCTAGGTCCTCGGGAGACAGAGATCAGGAGGACTGCAGTGTGAAGTCACCTCAGGCAAATAGTTTGTGAGACCCTATCTTGAAACTACCCAACATGATACAGGGCTGGCGGAGTGATTCAGGTGGTAGGAGTGCTTGCCAAGCAAGCGTGAGGCCCCAAGCTCAAACCCCAGAACCACAAAAAAAATATTACTTCTGTTATATAAAATTAAATGCTACATTGTATTCCTTAACATACAGAAGAGACGGCTATTACAATAAACGATAACAGATGGATATTACTTTGGATAGTATATAAACTATACTTACTGACAACCTCCAAAGGACAGTGTGAAGAAACACAGCTCATGCTCACCAGTAACAAAAATTACTGTTCTTCAGAAGCTGGTCCACCATGTGCTATACATATACAAACCAGCAAGGGACTACTTTGTAAATGAGGGGAGTATCTGACATGGGGAGGCAGAAAGGCAGATGCAGCTGGTCAGAAGAACACATGCAGGTGTCCATGCAAGATTGGATTTTATCCTCTTATTAATATTTTACCACCATAACTCCTCAGCCAACAAACATCTAAGTCTACAAAATTGTCCATATCTCTTCATGATATCAAGAAAGTGGTAAAAGCCAATAAATACAAGATTATAAAAAACCCCACAGGCCTCTTGATAACAGTTGTCTCAGGTATAATGTGAACATTATACCTGAGACATTGGCACAGAGGAGGAAATGGCAGGACTGAATTTCAGGATGCCGAATATTGTATCTTCATCTGGGTATTTACACTTAATATACTAATTTCACAGTAAATTAACTTATTGGCAAATTTCAGAGATGATTCTCATCCTAAAAAATATGGCCACAGAACGAAACAGATTTGTGTGTATCTTTTTCTTGCACTACTCCTGAGGAAAGAGACAACTTTATGCATTTATGAAACTCCAAAAAAATGAAGTAACAGGGCAATTGCTGAACACTAACTCTACAGGGTACACATGCGATGGACACCACGAATGAGAACATCCACAAATTTCAAGTTCCAGCTACAAGTCTTTGTCTCCTCTCGCCCCCAGCAGAAAGGGTAGCTGTGAGTGAAGGTACTGGCAATAAGAAGTCAGCCGAGAGCACACAAGGGAGGGATGAGGATAGGTAAGACACCTGAAAATCTAGCTAGCATTTGTTGCCCTTAATGCAGAGAAACTAAAGCAGATACCTTAAAGCAACTGAGGCCAATAGGAAAAGGGGAACAGGTACTAGAGAAAAGGTTAGATCAAAAAGAATTAACCTAGAAGGTAACACCCACACACAGGAAATCAATGTGAGTCAATGCCCTGTATAGCTATCCTTATCTCAACCAGCAAAAACTCTTGTTCCTTCCTATTATTGCTTATACTCTCTCTACAACAAAATTAGAAATAAGGGCAAAGTAGTTTCTGCTGGGTATTGGGGGGGGGAGAGGGAGGGGGCGGAGTGGGTGGTAAGGGAGGGGGTGGGGGCAGTGGGGAGAAATGAACCAATCCTTGTATGCACATATGAATAATAAAAGAAAAAAAAAAGTCAGCCCTGTTCTTTCAAGGTCCTGATGATAATGTCGTCATCATCCTATTAAAAAAAAAACCCAAAATTTAGTTATTAAAACATCTTATGATACTTAGTAACAATATAATTTCATTAATGAAGGATGACATTTTGTTATGGAGAAAAGACACAAATAACACATGCATTTAAAAGTAATGTGCTCAGGCTGCTAGAACTGTAATTCAGTGGGAGAGCACTGCCTAGCATGCACAAGGCCCAAGGTTCAATCCATAATACCACATTTCAGAACAAAACAAAAGGATCATTTTTTAACCTCTTAAGTTACTTGGATGTCCACACTATAACATCTTAGGTGAGTGGCAGTGGAGGGGGTTACACAGATGGCAAACAATGACAAGAGAAAACCTAAATAGGCCCTCTTGATTCAATGCTCTTAGTTGACCTGAAAATCATTAATTTTAGAGGTCATACAACTGAGAAATACATGATTAGTTCCCCACTAACTTTGCTAGAGATAACACGTCTAATGTGTGGGTTACGATAACGGTTTCCTTGAGGCCTCCTTGGCTAATAACTCTGATTGTGCTATAGCATATAACACCCTGAGGGTGACAAAATGGGATAAAATTCTTGGTATCTCTATTTTTATATTGTGTCTGTCTGCTGACCCGACCTTTGAGAAAGAGTCTGCAAAGCATTTTAAAGTAATCAACATGTGGGTATGTCCAAAATGATAACATGGTTACCTCTGCCTATTGCCCATGGTGGTGGTTGTGTGTTTTTTCTACCACTCTCCCTCCCCAGTGACATCTCAGCAGTTAAGGCACCAAAGATCTTGGCTTTGTCATGAGGCCTAGAACAAACCATGAGTCCAGGATGTTGACTGCCCACTAGCTCACCAGGTATAAGGATGTTTATGCACAAAGATACCTTTTGAAAATAATGCCTTTTGAAATCATGTCCATAACTAATGGACAAGTACCAAATTTTAGGCCATCCCTAAAAATATCAGTTTTGTTTCCTTTATTCAGATCATGAACCTTGTCAACTTTGGTCAGTGCTGCTCCCTTTGGCTTGAGTCACCAAATAAGTTGAGATCCCAGTAAAGGAACCTTGCCTGTCTTCATTCATAAAATGTGGCTTAGTCCTATTTCTATGGTGTCCAGGCCATGGCATCCTGACATCTGTTATCATGAATGGATATCATTGCTTTGGGTGTTTTAGCATATGACTTTCTGAGGGACACAAGTATCTGCGCCTTAACAACATCATCCTGCATGCTCTAGGCAAATTCCACTATGCTGTGAGTGTGTTGGTTTGCTTATTCTTTAAAAGTACTCTAATAAACAATAGTGATAGATATTAACTTATTGAAGTTTGATAGATTATGTTTCTGTAATCTTCAAACATTCTAGTAAGGCTAGTTTGCATACCTAATACTCTTATTAGTTTTTTTATTGAGTGTGATATAGGCCAAATATCCAAATTGTTGTAGTAACATTAGTCTACACAAATATGGTAGCAGAGGAGAACTTTGGAAAGCTTGCAATAATACAATTAGAGCAAATGGATACATTTATTTATGGAATATTTAATGACTGCTACATTCTGCCATTTTGATGCAACATTAAGCAAAACAATAGCCCTACTTTACTAGCAATTGTAATCTAGAGCTGGAAGATAGATAACCAAATACACACATACGTGCTTAATAGATATGATGAATTTATGTGCTATAAAGGAAGAGAGATTGTAGTGGAGTGAAGCAAGAACACTATTCCCTATAGAATACAAAAGAAAAGCCTCACCGCTAAAGAATGCCAGACACAAATATGAGGGATATGAGAGAATAAGATGCATAGGTGAAGGAGAAAACCCTCTGTAGAAGAAAACCCAGGGCAAATGGCCTGAGACAGATGCATCCTTCCCATGGACCAGAACAAAAACGTTACATGGCTAGACCTGAGGATAGAAGGTTCATGATCTGAATAAAGAAAACAATAGAAGGAGGAAGTATAAATGAAGTCAAGAGTCAGCAAAAAGCCAAGCTAAGGCCCAGTGCCCCTCCGTGATAACCACTACAGTGGGCCCAGGTAGGGGCACATGGACGCTGGCAGTGGTGGAACTGCTGCACAGGTGCAGGGCCGGTTAGAGGCATGGCAGCTTGCATCGCCAGGTACCGCTGAGTTACTAAGACCATCTGGCCACCCTCACTCCATCCAGGGCCGATTGGAAAATCCCAGTCTAGGACTCCAGAGCCCCCCGCCACCTGTTGGGCATTGCCACATGCCTGGTGGTAGTGGCTGCTTCTGCACAGAGGCTCCACCTTCTCCGCCACGTGTCGAGTGAGCATGACACACTGTCGCCCCTGACATCTACCTCCCAGACCCAGGCAGTGAAGAATAATGCACCTAGCACCTACCAACCATTCTCTCCTGCAAAGGGCACACAAGGGAGACTGGGCGCTCCCTCCTCCTTCCTGCTGACACTGTGAGTTTGCAAACTAAATACTACTTTACAAGCACCCACCTACACAAACGCTCACACAGCTTCTATAATGTTCTATTTGGCCCAAGTGATAAGACAGTGGACGTAAAACAGTATTTCTGCGTGTGCTTCACAATCAAATTACATGGGCTGGGGAAGTGTGAGAAAGGACTAAAGATTCACGTTAATCGTTACTGAACCTTTGAAGAGGAAATACTACCAATGTGCTGAGAGGTACTGAGGCCCTTAAAAACAACACATGCTGGCAAGGATGAAGCCAAATAGGAACCCTTATATATTGTTGGTGGGAATGCAAATTGGTATAACCATTATTGGAAGCAGAATGGAGACTGCTTAAAGAGCTAAAGACTGAACTGTCATATGCTCCAGTGTTACTTCTGGGCATATACCCAAAGGAATGTAAGTCACAATATGATAGAGACACCTGTACACCCGTGTTCACTGCAGCACTATTCATCAAAGCCAAACTATGGAGACAACCCATATGCCCTACAACTGATGAGTGGATCAAGAAAATGTGACATATATACAGAATGAAGTTTTACTCAGCCATAAGAAATAATGACATGCGGTTGGAAAGTAAATGGTTGCGATTGGAGGACATCATGGTCAGTGAAGTAACGCAGGCTCAGAAACACAAAGCCCGCATGGTTTCTCTCACACATGGAACATATCCAAAAGATGAACATAGGCACAGAATTAATCATGATTGTGTACATACTCATATTTGGAATATCTGTAATAGTGGAACTACTCTATGGAACATGGGGAACGAGGGGAAGGAAAAGAGAATGACAGACCATCAACAATATCATAAAACATAGCATATGTGTAGGTTTAGGATACAAGCATGCGTATCAAAAGCTATTGAAAGATGGTGGTTAGGAGGTAAAAGGGTAAGGGAGAGCAATGGAAAGGGTTGAACCGACCAAAGTAAAGTAGGTCGACAGTGGGAACATATTGAGAAAATCCATGCAACATCAACCGAAATATTAATAACAAAAGGCAGGATGGTAAAATAGGCACAGTGTGTGAGGGGGTGTTGATGGGAGGAGGGAGGGTGAATGAAGGAGATTAAGGTGAGGGTACATAGTGGATGGACTTCATATACTTATTTGAAATGGAATAGAGAAAAGTTCTGCAGTTGCTTTAAGAGAGGAGGGGAAGAGAGATGATGGGGTTGATCTAACCGATGTACAAAATAAGCCTATTTGGGAACTGTCATAATAAATATTCCCTGTACAATGCATATGACCTAAGAACAAGTAACATACTATTAACAATAAATAATACTTGTTCCATAACAACCTTTAGTCCTAGATCATGGGATCCCTCTGTATACACTGGAAAGCCTACCTGAAAACTGACCTACTAAGCTGTGATTTGCCTGAAAGAATTTTGGAAACCCTCACATCATGGCTGACTTTCCCATTTCCTGGCCCCAACTTAAGTGTGACCCACTCCCTTTCCCGGCACCCATCTCAGTCTCACTGACCCTTTCCTCAATTGCCCATCTCTCCTAACCAGCCCTTCTTGCATGCCCTTGTCTGTAGTGCTAGTTCACAGAGAGGCTCCCACTGCTGATACATAAGAACAAAGGCAGGTGATCACCAAGGCCTCCCAGAGGCATTTACTCCCCCTCAACAAGGCAACTCCAGAGATCTGCCTTACCTGGGGGTCCATCTCCTTCTCCACAGACAGGACCACAGAAGCAGAGGTGACTTTCTTCATGGCAGAGCCACTACCACCTTGGCCACAGGACAACAGCGCCACTTGCTGACTGAGGATGCAGGGCGCCTAGGCCAGGGCTCCTGGACACTGGCAGTGATGGGACCACTGCACAGACATGCAGGCACCTGGAGGAGGCATGGGCAGACGGTGGTGCCAAGGGCCTCTGGGCTACCATGCCTAGCTGGCAGACCTCACTCGCCCAGGGTTTGGATAGAGAATCCTTCCAACCAACCTCTGCCTCCCTAGCCTCCTGAACCTGTAGGGCATTTTGCCAAGCAGGCAAGGGAAGGAGGGGCGGCAAGCGCAGCATTATCAGCGACCCTGGGCTGTGGTCACAGTGCTCAAACAGACGATTATTAGCCTGCATTCACAGCGGCTCTCGTGCAGAATGCCCTGCATAGCTCCAGGTAAGTAGACGAGAGGGGACGTCAGGGGACGTCAGTGCGCCAGGGTCACTTACGTAAGGCGGAGCCTGCGTGTGAGCGCAGGGTCATCACAACCCTGGATGGTCGTGGTCGTCGCCGCCGCCGCCGCCTCCCTCACCTTCCCGGCAGCACTCACCGCCTTCTGGGTGTTTGCCGCTCTTGCCGCCGCCCTCGCCGTTGTAGCCGCCAGTGCCGCCTTCCCAGCCTTCCCCGCCTCTGCGAAACGTCCAACAGGTAACAAGGGGGAGGCTGGGGAGGCCGAGGCTGGGATTTCCCAGCCAAACCGGTCGCAGGCGGGCGGCCAGCCAGACTGGTAGCCCAGCGTCCCCGGGCGCCGCCAGTCCGCCCTCTAGCCTCCAGCGGGTCTGCAGCAGTCCCACCGCGGCCAGTGTCCAGGTTCCCCTCCCTGGTCCGCTGAGGCCAATTACAGCGAGGGCGCTGTGGGTCCCCGGTGCGAGGGGTGCAGTGAGTCAGGCTCACTCACGGGAGGAGGTGCCTCTGTGTGAGCTCTGCGACCACACAGCCCTGGGTCGCCACTCCCGCTCTCGCCACCTTGGCCCCCCTCGCTGCCCACGCTGACCTTGCTACCCTCGCGGCCATTGCCGCCTTCGCCGCTCTCCTCGCCGATGTTGCCGACGTCGCCGTTCTCGCTGCCCATGCTGACCTTGCCGCCTTGGCCATTCTCGTCTCCATTGTGGTTCTCGCTGCCCTTCTTGCCTTCAGCGCCTTCGCCGTTTTCACCGCACTGGCCGCCTGGCTCCCTCGCCGCCCTGGCCTTCCTCGTGTCCCTCGCTGCTCACGCTGACCTTGCTGCCCTCGCCACCATTGCCGCCTTCGCCTCTGTCCTCGCCGACATTGCCAACGTCATCATTCTCTCCGCCCACGCTGACCTTGCCGCTCTTGCCATTCTTGCCTCCACTGCGGTTCTCACGGCCCTCGCTGCCTTCGCAGTTCTCAACGCACTGCTGTTCCTGCCGCCTTCACTGCCTTCCCAGCTTTCGAGCCTTCTATGCCTCAGCAGAGTGCCAAACAGGTAGCAAGGGGGAGACCTGGGAGGCCTAGGCTGAGATTCGCCAGCCAAAACAGGGAGACCTTGGCCTGCTTAAAAAAAGGACAGCAGCTGCACTGTGGACCGAAGCAGAGGCTGTGCTGAAGGCGGCAGGGGCTTCTGCATGGGGGTCAAGCCTGCCGAGTTCGAGATGGTGTCGCAGATGGAGACGGAGGCGGCCTCTGAAGACATGGCAATGGTGAGTCCGGGGTCCCTTGGGGTGTCTGCGGTTGGGGTGCCAGAGAAGCGGGAAGGACAAGGCGAGGTGTTGCAGGGGAAGGCCCTGCAATATGTTGGGTGCGTGGTGGAAAGGGGCTGAGGAAGACAACAGGGAGGCTGGCAACGTTGGGCTGAGGGGCCTGGCCACCCCAGGTGCCCCCAGCCCAAAGCTGCTGGTGGCCAAGCAGGTCCCCGTGGGCTCATCCTGGCCAGGGGCATGAGAGTGCCCGGCTCAGCATTTGACCCACCTGGTCAGAAAATTGCTCCCGGTCCCACAGGACTCTAGCCTAGGAAGCAGAGGGCTAGAGGGTTGTGCAGCATGGACCTCCAAGCCTGCAAGGAGGATTTAAGCACACTTTCCCTTGTGAACCATGAGGAGACCTGGGGCAAGCCCATCCCCAAGCATGTGCCTCCCTGGCTGTCCAGGGCCCTGGCCCTGTGTGTGGGGAAAGGGAACTTTGGTTGGTGGCTCGAGAAGTCTCGAATGATCCTGAACACAGAGGGGCTTGCTTGCCTTCCTCTTCTCCCCACTCCCATCACCTGGCCTGGCCGAGAGGCATGGGATGCCAGGACTTTGGAGTCCTCAAGTTTGCCTAGGGACTGAGTACCCTAATATTTTCATGGTGTACGTTTTATAGGGTGGATGTATTCTCTGAAGGTTTGTGGGTGGGGGGTGGAGTGAGTCCTTGTGGCAACTCCAAATGTGCTTCTTGGGTGATACATTGCTTAGATCACCCCCAAGGCCTCTCCCCTTCCATTCACTCACCCCCCCACCCCTTCTCTGAGCAATCACAAGAGGTTCCTCTTTTGGCTGTCACAGGAGGATATGGAGTTCATCCACCACACCCCCTCACGTTGGTCTCCTTCATTCATCCTCCTCCCTCCCAGTAGTAGCCCACTTTCCTCCATCCACCGCCCCACCCACACACAGACGGTCCTCAGTGTATTGCGGCTTCTTTCCTAATTTCCTAATTCCTCTTTATGTGGCTGTCTCAAGGGGCTTTTGGTCATGTTCCCCCAGTCAGTCTCATTTCTTTTGGTCCCTTCAACCCCTTCCTTCGCTCTCCCTTTCCCTTTTGTCCTCTCAGCCCCTCCATTTTAAAAAGCTCTCAATACACATCCTGCTACACTCGGCCTGCACAGGTGTTAGGTTTCCTGATTTTGGTGAAGCTCCATCATCCTCTTTTCCTTTTCCTCCTTCCCAGAGTCCCCTGGAGTAGTTGTACTGTTACAAACGTGTTCCGGGTAAGAGAGGGTCCACCATGATGTGTGTTTTCATCCATGTGTTGATCCATTGGATCTGTGTTCCTGGTATGAGAGAAAGCATGTGGCCTTTGTGTTTCTGAGCCTGGCTTGCTTATCTTCACAGCGTGTGCCCCCATTGCAGCAGTTCCTTCTGGAAGCATGTGTCATTCGTTATTCATCCCGGCGAGATCAAAGTGCTCTGCGCTCCTGCGTGGCACATTTTCTTCCTCCATTCCTCAGTAGGAGGCCCTGAGGTTTTTTCCCTAGCTTGGATTTGATGCCTAGTGCTGTGCTCACCATGGACGTGCCGGTGTGTCTGGCGTATATGTGGTCAGGTTCCTTTGGGTGCATGCCCAGGGGACTTATCCCTGTATCATCTGGCACCTCTCACTTTCTCTTGAAGAGAAATCTCTGCCCTGCTTCCCATAATGATTTTAGTGATTCGCGTTGCCACCAAGTGTGTGGCGGGGTTTCTGCTAGGCGGAATCATGGCCAGCATTTGTGGATGTCTTGAAGGGCCCCAGGATGTTCTAAGTGCATTTGTATTCTCTCCCCTGGAATGGTTTCATCACGATTAAGGTCAGCCAGATTTATTTGACGTTAATGCCTCCTCCATCCCGTGTATGTTGCTTAGGAAATGCGTGAGCAATCGCACACAGACAGAGAGAAAAAGTGTTTCAGTGTTTATTCTCCTACCAGCTGGGCTGACTAGAGCATTGTCGATGCTGTGTGAGGATTTGAGTGGCTGGGAAGTTGTAAAAGGTGAAGTTTGGCAGGCTGCATGCCTGCCAGGTAAGCAGCCTGCAGGCGATGGGGAGGTGGTGCCCCACTGTCCTTGGTGTCCATCTGCGCTGGAGAGGAGGGCTGGCAGCTGCTCCATGAGGTATGCTCTGCCTGGATCGAGGGAGGAAGATATTGAGGGGGATCGGTGTGGGGTGCTTGCCAGTTTCTTGGCACCGAAGCAAGGGATGGCTGTGCGTGAGTGGTGCCACCACACAGCCGTATGTCGTGGCTGCAGCCATACTGGCCGCACGTGCCTCCCAACCTACCAGGCCTCTCTACCATCTGCACCTTGTCAGTGTCTGGCACCTTGCCACCCCCGTCGAAATGCCCAACAAGTTGCGAGTTGGAGGGGTGGGGCGGCCGAGGGGAGGATCGACCAGCCAAACCCAGGGCGCATGAGGGTGACCGTCCATTGCCAGTAGCCCAGCAGACCGTGGCGCCTGGTGCCACCTGCCTCTGCCTCTGGCAGAGATCTTGCTCTGCATCACTGCCACCCACTGCTGCCATTGTCCAGGAGCCCCTGCCTTAGCCTGCTTAAAACAAGGACAGCAGCTGCACTGTGGGCCAAGCAGAGGCTGTGGTGAACGAGCGGCTTCTGCACTGGGGGAGGGGGTCAAGCCTGCCGAGTTCGAGATGGTGTCGCAAATGGAGAAGGAGGCGGCCTCTGAAGACATCAAAATGGTGAGTTTCTGGGGTCCCTTGGGGTGTCTGTGGTTGGGCTGCGGAAAAGCGGGAAGGACAAGGCGTGGTGTTGCAGGGGAAGGCCCTGCGATACGTTGGGCGCATGGTGAAAAGGGGCTGAGGAAGACAGCAGGGAGGTTGGTAAAGTTGGGCTGAGGGGCCTGGCCACCCCAGGTGCCCCCAGCCCCAGCCTGCTGGTGGCCAAGCAGGTCCCCATGGGCTGGTCCTTGTCAGGGGCATTAGAGTGTCCGGCACAGCATTTGACCTGCCTGGTCATAAAATCGCTCCCAGTTGCACAGGGCTGTAGCCTAGGAAGCAGAGGGCTAGAGTCCTGAGCCTGCAAGGAGGCCTTAGGCACGGTTCCCCTTGTGAACCATGAGGAGACCCAGGCCAAATCTTTCCCCAAGCCTCCCAGGCTGTCCAGGCCCCTGGACCTGTGTGTGGGGAAAGGGAACTTTGGTGGTTGAGGAGGCTCGAATGATCCTGAACACAGAGGGGCTGGCTTGCCTTCCTCCTCTCCCCACTCTGTACACCTGGCCTGGCGGAGAGGCATGGGATGCCAGGACTTTGGACTCTTTAAGTGTGGCTAGGGACCGAGTACCCTAATATTGCCGAGGTGGATATTTTATAGGATGGATGTATTTGAACGGTTGGGGCGGGCGGAGCGATTCCTTGTGCCAACTCCAAATCCACTTCTTGGGTCGTACGTTGCTTACATCACCCCCAGAGCTTCTCCCTTTCCATTCGCTCACTCTCCCCAACCCCATCTCGGAGCAATCACAAGAGGTTCCTCTTTTGGCTGTCACATGAGGATATGGAGTCCTCCACCACACCCCCTCACCTCGGTTTCCTTCATTCACCCTCCTCCCTCCCAGGAGTAGCCCACCTTCCTCCACCCACTGCCCCACCCACACACAGATTGTCCTCAGTGTGTTGTGGCTTCTTTCCTAATTCCCCTTTATGTGGATGTCTGAAGGTGTTTCTGCTCATGTTCCCACCGTCAGTCTCGTTTCATTTGGTCCCTTCAGCCCCTTCTGTCGCTCTCCCTTTCCCTTTTTTCCTCTCAATCCCCCATTTTCAACAGCTCTCAGTACACATCCTGCTATCCTCCGCCTGCCCAGGTGTTATGTTTCGGGATTTTGGTGAAGCTCCATCATTCTCTTTTCTTTTTCCAGGTAGGAGAGGCTCCACCATTATGTGTGTTTTTGTTCATGTGTTGATCTGTTGGATCTCTGTTCCTAGTATGAGAGAAAGCGTGCGGCCTTTGTGTTTCTGAGCTTTGCTTGCTTGTCTTCACAGGGTGTGTCCCCAGTACAGCAGTTCCCTTCCCAAGCATGTGACATTCGTTATTCCTCCAGGCAAGATCAAACTGCTCTGCATTCCAGCGTGGCACATTTTCTTGCTCCGTTCCTCACCAGGAGGCCCTGAGGTCCTTTCCCCAGTTTGGAGTTGGTGCCTAGCACTGTGCTCACCATGGACGAGCCAGTGTGTCTGGCATATATGTGCTTAGGTTCCTTTGGTTGCATGCCCAGGGGACTTACCCCTGTATCATTTGGCACCTATGTCTTTCCCTTGAAGAGAAATCTCTGCCCTGCTTCCCATATGATTTTAGCAGTTCGCGTTGGCACCAAGGTGTGTTGAGTGTTCCTGCTTGGCGGAATCGTGGCAAGCATTTGTGGCTGTCTTGAAGGGCCCTGGGATGTTCTAAGTGTGTTTCTATTCTCTCCCCTAGAATGGTTTCGTCATGATTAAGGTCAGCCAGATTTATTCGACAATCAAACTTCCTCTGCCCCATGTAAGTTGCTTAGGAAACACGTGCACACTTGCACGCACACACAGAGAGTGTTTCAGTGTTCTCCTACCAGCCAGGCTGACTAGAGCATTGTCGATGCTGTGTGAGGATTTGGGAGGCTGGGAAGTTGTTAAAGGTGAAGTTTGGTAGGCCGCATGCCTGCCAGGTGAGCAGCCTGGAAGCAGATTGGAGGTGGTGCCCCGGCATCCTTTGTGTGCATGTGCGCTGGAGAGGAGGGCTGGCAGCTGCTCTGTGAGGTATGCGCTGCCTAGATGAGGGGAGGAAGACATTGGGGGGTGTTGGTATGTGATGCGTGACAGTGTCTCGGGGCACTGAGGCAAGGAGATGGCTGTGTGTGAGTGCTGCCACCACACGGCCCTAGGACGTGTCTGCATCCTACTGGCCTCACTTGCCTCCCAAGCCACCCTGGTATCTCTGCCTTCTGCACCTTGTCAGTGTCTGGCACCTTGCCACCCCTGACGAAATGCCAAACAGGTCGTGAGTGGGAGGGGGTGGGGCGGCCGAGGGGAGGATCGTACAGCCACACCCAGGGTGCATGAGGGTGACCAGACATTCCCAGTAGCCCAGCGGACCCTGGCGCCTGGTGCCACTTGCCTGCAGAGTTCTTGGCTCTGCATCACTGCCACTCACTGCTGCCAGTGTCCAGGAGCCCCTTCCTTAGCCTGCTTAAAACAAGGACAGCAGCTGCACTGTGGACCCAAGCAGAGGCTGTGCTGAAGGCGGCAGCGGCCTCTGCACGGGGGTGTCAAGCCTGCCGAGTTCGAGATGGTGTCGCAGATGGAGATGGAGGCGGCCTCTGAAGACGTGGCAATGGTGAGTTTCCAGGGTCCCTTGGGGTGTCTGCGGTTGGGCTGCCGGAGAAGCGGGAAGGACAAGGCGAGGTGGTGCAGGGGAAGGCCCTGCAATACGTTGGGCGCGTAGTGGAAAGGGGCTGAGGAAGACAACAGGGAGGCTGGCAAAGATAGGCTGAGGGGCCTGGGCACCCCAGGTGCCCCCAGCCCAAAGCTGCTGGTGGCCAAGCAGGTCCCCGTGGGCTCGTCCTGGCCAGGGGCATGAGAGTGCCCGGCACAGCATTTGACCCGCCTGGTCAGAAAATTGCTCCTGGTCCCACAGGACTCTAGCCTAGGAAGCAGAGGGCTAGAGGGTTGTGCAGCATGGACCTAGAGGCCCCAGCCTTCAAGGAGGCCTTAGGCATAGTGCCCCTTGTGGTTCACGAGGAGACCCATGCCAAGCCTGTCCCCAAGCAGCCACCTCTCAGGCTGTCCAGGGCCCTGGCCCTCTGGGTGGATAAAGGGAACTTTGGTTTCTTGAGGCAGCTTGAATGATCCTGAACATAGAAGGGCAGGCTTGCCTTCCTCCTTTTCCCCATTCCCTTCACCTGGCCTTGGGGAGAGCCCTGCCTGCCGTGCTAGGAGTTTGGACTCTGACGTTTGGCCGGGGACCAAGTATACTAATATTGGAAGCGTATACGTTTTATAGGGTAGATATAGTCTCTGTGCGCTTGGGTGTGTGGAAGCGATTTGTTGTAGCAATTCCAAATACGGTTCTTGGGTACATTGCTTACATCACCCCCAGGGCCTCTCCCCCTCCATTGCCTCACCACCCACCCCATCTCAAAGCAACCACAAGAGGTTCCTCTTTTGTCTGTCCCAGGAGGATTTGAGGTCCGTCCAACACAACCCCTCACCTTGGTCTCCTTCTTTCACCCTCCGCCCTCCCAGAAGTACCCACCTTCACCTACCACACACACATACCCATCCCCACACACACAAACTCACCATCCTCCATTTGTCGTCACTTCTTTAGTAATTCTTTTTTGTGTGGATGCATCAAGGGGTTTCTACTCTCGTTCCCATTGTCGGTCTTATTTCATTTGGTCCCTTCATTCCCTTCTTTTGGTCCACCTTTCCCCTTTCTCCTGGCATCCTCCCATTTTTCAACAGCTCTGAAGTACAAATTCTCCTATCCTGAGGCCCGCCCAATACTTAAGTTTCTGGATTTTGCTGAAGCCCCATCATCTTGTTTTCCTTTTCCTCCTTTTCCGAGGCCCATGGAGCAGTTGTACTTTTACAGACGTGTTCTGCATAATAGATGGTCCACAATTATGTATTCGTGTTTTGGATCCTCATTCCACATGTGAGAGAAACCATGATGCCTTTGTGTTTCTGAGCCTGGCTTACTTATCTTCACAGGGTGTGCCCCAGCTGCAGCCATTCCCTCTTTAAGCACGTCACGTTTGTTGTTCCTCCCTGCGAGATCAAACTGCTTTGCGTTCCAGCACAGCACGTTTTCTTGATCCATTCCTCAGTAGCCTTGGGGGTTGTTTCCCTAGCTTGGATTTGGTGACTAGTGCTGTGCTCAGCATGGGTGTGCAGGTGTGTCGATTGTGTATTAACTTAGGTTCCTTTGGGTGCATGCCCTGGTACATATCCACGTATCATTTGGTGCTTCTCTCTTTTGCTGGAAGTGAAATCTCTGCCCTGCTTCCCGTAATGATTTGAGCGTTTCGATTTGCCACCAAGTTTGTGGGAGGGTGCCTGCTTGGCAGAATCACGGCCAGCATTTGTGGCTGTCTGGATGAGCCCAGGGATGTTCTCAGTGCACTTGTATTCTTTCCCCTGGGATGCTTTAGTCACGATTAAGGTGAGGCAGATTTATTCCATGATCACACTTCCCCCGTCCCGTGCAAATTGATTGGGAAGCGTGCGCATGCCTGCACACGCACACACACACACACACACACACACCCACACACACCCACACCCACACACATACACACACACGCACAAACACAGTCCAAGAAATAGTGTTGTAGTGTTTATTCACTTACCAACTGTGTTGAGTAGAGCATTGTTGATGCTGTGTGAGGATTTGAGTGACTGGGAAGTTGTAAAAGAGGTGAAGTTTGGCAGGCTGCATACCTGCCAGGTGAGCAGCACGGAGGTGGAGGGGAGGGGAGGTGGTGCCCCGGCGTCCTTTGTGTGCATCTGCACTGGAGAGGAGGGCTGGCAGCTGCTCCGTGAGGTATGCATCGCCTGGATGTGGAGAGGATTCGGGAGGATTGGTATGGGGTGTGTGACCTTGTTTTGAGGCACTGAAGCAAGGAGATGGCTGTGTGTGGGTGCTGCCACCACACAGCCCTAGGTCATGGCTACAGCCATACTGGCCTGACTTGCCTCCCAAGCCACCCTGGCCCCTCTGCCTTCTGCGTCTTGTCAGTGTCTGGCACCATGCCACCCCCGTCAAATTGCCCAACAGGTCACGAGTGGGAGGGGGTGGGGTGGCCGAGGGGAGGATCATCCAGCCACACCCAGGGTGCATGAGAGTTACCAGACATTCCCAGTAGCCCAGTGGACCCTGGTGCCTGGTGCCACCCGCCTGCACCTCTAGCAGGGTTCTTGGCTCTGCAACATTCCCACCCACCACTGCCAGAGTCCAGGCGCCCCTGCTTTGGCCTGCTCAAAACAAGGACAGCGAGTTGCACTGTGGGCCCAAGCAGAGGCTGTGCTGAAGGCGGCAGCGGCTTCTGCACCGGGGTCAAGCCTGCCAAGTTCGAGATGGTGTTGCAGATGGAGATGGAGGAGGCCTCTGAAGACGTGGCAATGGTGAGTTTCTGGGGTCCCTTGGGGTGTCTGCGGTTGGGCTGCTGGAGAAGTGGGAAGGACAAGGCAAGGTGGTGCAGGGGAAGGCCCTGCGATACGTTGGGCGCGTGGTGGAAAGGGGCTGAGGAAGACAACAGTGAGGCTGGCAAAGTGAGCTGAGGGGCCTGGCCACCCAAGGTGCCCCCAGCCCAAAGCTGCTGGTGGCCAAGCAGGTCCCCGTGGGCTCGTCCTGGCCAGGGGCATGAGAGTGCCCGGCACAGCATTTGACCCGCCTGGTCAGAAAATTGCTCCCGGTCCCACAGGACTCTAGCCTAGGAAGCAGAGGGCTAGAGGGTTGTGCAGCACGGACCTAGAGGCCCCAGCCTGCAAGGAGGCCTTAGGCATAGTGCCCCTTGTGGTCCATGAGGAGACCCGTGCCAAGCCTGTCCCCAAGCAGCCGCCTCCCAGGCTGTCCAGAACTCCTCTGGGTGGACAAAGGGAAGTTTGGTGGCTTGACGAGGCTGTAATGATCCTGAACACAGAAGGGCAGGCTTGCCTTCCTCCTCTCCCCACTCCTTTCACCTGTTCTTGGGGAGAGCCATGGGATGCTAGGACTTTGCACTCTTAAGTGTGGCTGGGGACCAAGTATGTTAATATTGCCGGCGTATACAATTCATAGAGTGGATATAGTCTCTGAGCACTTGGGTGTGTGGAAGCGATCTGTTGTAGCAATTCCAAATATGGTTCTTGGGTACATTGCTTACATCCCCCCAGGGCCTCTCCCCCTCCATTCCCTTACCACCCACCCCATCTCAAAGCAATCACAAGAGGTTCCTCTTTTGCCTGTCCCAGGAGGATATGAAGTCCATCCACCACAACCCCTCACCTTGGTCTCCTTCTTTCACCCTCTGCCCTCCCAGAAGTAGCCCACTTTCTCCTGCCACACACACACAGAAACTCACAAACACACACACCCAAACTCACCGTCCTCCATTTATAGTTGCTTCTTTCCTAATTCCCTGTTATGTGGATACCTCAAGGTGTTTCTACTCTTGTTCCCACTGTCGCTCGTATTTCATTTGGTCCCTTCAATTCCTTCCATTGCTCCCTTCAATTCCTTCCATTGCTCCCCCTTTCCCCTTTCTGCTGTCATCCCCCCATTTTTCAACCACTCTGAAATACAAAAACTTTCCTGCTTAAGTTTCTGGATTTTACTGAAGCCCCATCATCTTTTCCTTTTCCTCCTTCTCTGAGGCCCATGGAGAGTTGTACTCTAGAAGCGTGTTTCTTGTAGCAGATGGCACACCATCATTTGTGTTTTTGTTATGTGTTTATCTGCTTTGTCTATGTTATGTGTGTGAGAGAAACCATGCGGCCTTTGTGTTTCTGAGCCTTGCTTACTGTGTTCACATGGTGTGCCCCAATTGCACCAATTCCCTCTTCAGGCTCATTGCATTTTGGGAGGATTTGCATGGGAAAACACTGGGGTAAGTTTGGTGTTTGGTGGACTGCACCTGTAGAAGTCATGAATGCGCCTGGAGAAGTTGGGCTCTGTGTTCTGCCTCCTCTTTACCCACAGTTCTGCTGTGAACATGGGTGTATAGTTATCTCTACTGTGTGGTGGCCTAGGTTCGTTTGGATATATGCTTAGGGGAGGCACCACTGTGGCATCCAAAATAGTGTAAAGTTTTTCAATAGGGGCCAAAGAATTGTTGTCATTGTCATAAATATATATCTGAAACATACTCCAGTGTATATGATCACATTCTTGTGCAACCTACTCTTCTATCTGGGCCTCTGATGCGCCTCCCAACTCGTCCACATTTTGTTGCCAAAGTTTTTTCCTTGGATCTCCCTTACCATCAACACTGTCCTCAAGATGGTGTTGAATGTTCAACTCAGGAACAAATTTATCTCTTTTCCTCATTGTGTGACTCAGATGTGCTTTTTCCATTCCCGTGGCCCAAGGGACAATGTATTAATAGGTATTTGGAGTCATCGCCATTTGTCCCATTACCCTGTAGGGCGATCATGTCATAAGGGTTCTGAGCCTAACAGTTCACAAATATTTTTCTGCCTCATCTCAGTCAGTTACATCCCGTGGTGACCAATTTGCTTTCCTGTAGCAAGAAGAGGCTATATTCTTGTCTGGGTTTTTGCATGGATGTATCAATGGGAAAGAAGTTAATATTCATTAAGATTCTGAAGATTCCAATAAAACTGAAGGTTTTTTTCAGCCATAAAACCTCTGTCTCACTCTGTTTTAAGACGTACAGATCCCCCACCTGGATGCGTGTTGCTCATTTCTGTAACTCCTATCCTCATGGGAGTCTGAAATAAGGTGGATCATGGTTGGAAGACATGCTAGGCCAAAACATAAGGCGTTCCCGTCTCAACAAGTGGCTGTACGTGGTGGCATTCATCATTCATCATCAGGAAATCCTGATGGGAGCTGAGCATCAGCCTCCACCAAGAGCATAGCTGCTTTCCTCACTAAAGGACACCTTCTGCTTTTGTTTTCTTGCAGAAACGTAGAGACACAGTGCCCTGAAGATTTCAAATGATGGCAACCATTGCACCGCTGAAGTCTGCCTAGAGGATCACAACCTTCAGAAGCCGCAGAGCATCAAGGCAGGGAGGGTCTGATGACAGATGGATCAGATCTCCTATAGCTGCTCCCAGTGCCTTGGGAAAATGTGGTGCCGCTCTGAAGAAAGTTTCCACAAGAGCCCTTTGGAGCCCCAGGATCACTGGGATCACACCACCTTTGGAGGCCTGTGGAGAGACTTTCTTGTTACTATTAAGATCCCCTATGTAGTCAGGACACACTAAGACACCTACAGGATTGCCTTTGGAGAAGGGAACATTATTGGTAAAAGAGACTTGGCCCAATGGGATACAAGCTTTTCATTCCTAAAGATATCACCAGTAGAACAAGTTATTGATGTGTTTTTACACATCTTTTTCTATAAATGATTGCAGACATTTCCTCATATCTTTATTTTATATACTTATTTGTATATTATTTGGTTGGAAGACAGACTTGTTACTGAGAGAGGGAAAAGGTACTGGATACAAAAAACCCAAAACCCACCCCCTGACATCTCCAAGACTGTTCATGTGTAAATGCACAAATGCCTCTCACACAGTCACACTGGGAAAGCTAGACCATGAAACAAATGTATCATCTGAGGTAAATATTTGCATATATGGGTATTCCCCAAACCATTTGTAGTTTTAAGCTTAATAATGTTAGAAATGTGTAAAAGATGATTTTTGGAAAATATTTGCAGATTTAATTACTTACACGTGATGTATACTTAATTTGGTATAGTTTCAAAATGAATTGTAATTTTTGTTTGCTGTTGCCATTCATTTCATAGGGAGCAAAACAAGAAAATGAAAATTTAGAGAGAACTATGTAGGAGAAGAAAATTCAAAGTGTTAAACTTTCAAATAATGATCTCTACAAAATGTTTTACAATTTCTAAAATCACCAAAGTTTAAAACTTCATGATGATAACTGGGACACATATAGGTACATGTATTTATCTGGAACATATTTAGTTATGTATTCTGTTCTTCTCTGTGTACCTATCTGTGTAGGAAAAGCATGTGCACCAGTGTGCACACAAGCTCATAGGGCCAAGAGGTGGATAGTAATTGCTTTTGTTTTTATCTGTGATGTACTTTTTCTTTCCCTCTCTGGTAAGAGTGCCACCGTCTTCCCCATCTGTGGGGACAAGTGAGTCAGACCAGCCAAATGAGATCCATACTTAACTTGGGTTTTCCTTCACTTGGGGGTAAATATTTATGCATCGTGGATACGTCTGTACTGAAAGCTTGGGAAGTTAGAAGAGCTAGAGTTAGTGGAAGTTAGTGTGAGCTCAACTCTAAGGCCCATAAACTTCAGAGGCTGGTCTTGTTTTAGTTCCTCTTTTTTGAAAATCCTGTTTCAACTGTTACCTTAATTAACTGAATATCTCCACTATCCATTCAATAAAGTTTGATTTTACTTCAATTAGACTAAGTCAGTTAATTGTTGTTTGTCACCTAATGTATCTTAATTGATGCAAATTAGATTTAATGTGGTGATTTCTTTCATTTAAGTAGAAATGATAAATTCTCCAATGGACAAGCATATTATAATCCACTGACTTTATATTGGAATAGTATACTTAAACTCTGTGGATGAGATATGATTGATTGGAGAGATGACTTAAGAATGTTCAGTTGTAAAAACAAAATGACTGGTCATCCATACAGTAAGGTGTGAACATAATTCCTTAAGGAATGCAAGCCTCACCTTTACCTCAAGGAAGAAGATGGTACTAAAATGAGGAGAGAAAAAACCCAAATTAGTAGAATCAGGAATGCAAAAGGGGAGATAACAACAAACACCATGGAAGTCCAGGAAATCATCAGAGACTACTTTGAGAACCTATATTCAAATAAATTTGAAAATCTAAAAGAAATGGACAGATTTCTAGATACATATGATCATCCAAAACTGAACCAAGAGGAAATTAATCACCTGAATAGACCTATAACACAAAATGAAATTGAAGCAGCAATCAAGAGTCTCCCCAAAAAGAAAAGTCCAGGACCTGATGGATTCTCTGCTGAATTCTATCAGACCTTTAAAGAAGAACTGATACCAACCCTCCTTAAACTGTTCCATGAAATAGAAAGGGAAGGAAAACTGCCAAACACATTTTATGAATCCACTATTACACTTATCCCAAAACCAGGCAAAGACACCTCCAAAAAGGAGAACTATAGGCCAATCTCCTTAATGAACATTGATGCAAAAATCCTCAGCAAAATAATGGCAAATCGAATTCAGCAACACATCAAAAAGATTATTCACCATGACCAGGTAGGCTTCATCCCAGGGATGCAGGGGTGGTTCAACATACGAAAATCAATAAACGTAATAAACCACATTAACAGAAGCAAAGACAAAAACCACTTGATCATCTCAATAGATGCAGAAAAAGCCTTTGATAAGATCCAACATCATTTCATGATAAAAGCTCTAAGAAAACTAGGAATAGAAGGAAAGTTCCTCAACATTACAAAAGCTATATATGACAAACCTACAGCCAGCATTATACTTAACGGAGAAAAATTAAAACCATTCCCTCTAAAATCAGGAACCAGACAAGGATGCCCACTATCTCCACTCCTATTAAACATAGTACTGGAATTCCTAGCCAGAGCAATTAGGCAAGAAGAAGGAATAAAAGGAATACAAATAGGTAAAGAAACTGTCAAAATATCCCTATTTGCAGACGACATGATCCTATACCTTAAAGACCCAAAAAACTCTACTCAGAAGCTTCTAGACATCATCAATAGCTATAGCAAAGTAGCAGGATATAAAATCAACATAGAAAAATCATTAGCATTTCTATACACTAACAATGAGCAAACTGAAAAAGGATGTATGAAAACAATTCCATTTACAATAGCCTCAAAAAAAATCAAATACCTAGGTGTAAACCTAACAAAAGATGTGAAAGACCTCTACAAGGAAAACTATACACTTCTGAAGAAAGAGATTGAGGAAGACTATAGAAAGTGGAGAGATCTCCCATGCTCATGGATTGGTAGAATCAACATAGTAAAAATGTCTATACTCCCAAAAGTAATCTACATGTTTAATGCAATTTCCATCAAAATCCCAATGACATTCATCAAAGAGATTGAAAAATCTACTGTTAAATTTATATGGAAAAACAAGAGGACACGAATAGCCAAGGCAATACTCAGTCAAAAGAACAATGCAGGAGGTATTACAATACCTGACTTCAAACTATATTACAAAGCAATAACAATAAAAACAGCATGGTACTGGCACAAAAACAGACATGAAGACCAGTGGAACAGAATAGAGGATCCAGATATGAAGCCACACAACTATGAGCAACTTATCTTTGACAAAGGAGCTAAAAATATACGATGGAGAAATAGCAGCCTCTTCAACAAAAACTGCTGGGAAAACTGGTTAGCAGTCTGCAAAAAACTGAAACTAGATCCATGTATATCACCCTATACCAAGATTAACTCAAAATGGATCAAGGATCTTAATATCAGACCCCAAACTCTTAAGTTGATACAAGAAAGAGTAGGAAATACTCTGGAGTTAGTAGGTATAGGTAAGAACTTTCTCAATGAAACCCCAGCAGCACAGCAACTAAGAGATAGCATAGATAAATGGGACCTCATAAAACTAAAAAGCTTCTGTTCATCAAAAGAAATGGTCTCTAAACTGAAGAGAACACCCACAGAGTGGGAGAAAATATTTGCCAATTATACATCAGACAAAGGACTGATAACCAGAATATACAGGGAACTTAAAAAACTAAATTCTCCCAAAACTAATGAACCAATAAAGAAATGGGCATGTGAACTAAACAGAACTTTCTCAAAAGAAGAAATTCAAATGGCCAGAAAACACATGAAAAAATGCTCACCATCTCTAGCAATAAAGGAAATGCAAATTAAAACCACATTAAGATTCCACCTCACCCCTGTTAGAACAGCCATCATCAGCAACACCACCAACAACAGGTGTTGGCGAGGATGCGGGGAAAAAGGAACCCTCTTACACTGTTGGTGGGAATGTAGACTACTACAACCACTCTGGAAAAAAATTTGGAGGCTACTTAAAAAGCTGGACATCGATCTACCATTTGATCCAGCAATACCACTCTTGGGGATATACCCAAAAGACTGTTACTCCAGAGGCACTTGCACATCCATGTTTATTGCGGCACTATTCACAATAGCCAAGTTATGGAAACAGCCAAGATGCCCCAGCACTGACGAATGGATTAAGAAAATGTGGTATCTATACACAATGGAATTTTATGCAGCCATGAAGAAGAACGAAATGTTATCATTCGCTGGTAAATGGATGGAATTGGAGAACATCATTCTGAGTGAGGTTAGCCTGGCTCAAAAAACCAAAAATCGTATGTTCTCCCTCATATGTGGACATTAGATCAAGGGCAAACACAACAAGGGGATTGGACTATGAGCACATGATAAAAGCGAGAGCACACAAGGGAGGGGTGAGGATAGGTAAGACACCTAAAAAACTAGCTAGCATTTGTTGCCCTTAATGCAGAGAAACTAAAGCAGATACCTTAATGCAACTGAGGCCAATAGGAAAAGGGGACCAGGTACTAGAGAAAAGGTTAGATCAAAAAGAATTAACCTAGAAGGTAACACCCACGCACAGGAAATCAATGTGAGTCAATGCCCTGTATAGCTATCTTTATCTCAACCAGCAAAACCCCTTGTTCCTTCCTATTATTGCTTATACTCTCTCTACAACAAAATTAGAGATAAGGGCAAAATAGTTTCTGCTGGGTATTGAGGGGGGGAGCGGGAGGGGGTGGAGTGGTTGGTAAGGGAGGGGGTGGGGGCAGGGGGGAGAAATAAACCAAGCCTTGTATGCACATATGAATAATAAAAGAAAAATGGAAAAAAAAATAAAAACAAGGACAGCAAAAAAAAAAAAAAAAGGAAGAAGATGGTGTGTTTCACAAGCAGCCAGTAGAGTAACATAGCTGACCCTGCCTCATTGGACACGTGATTTATACCAGGAAGTTTCCTTTTTACCATTCTGTGAGGCATTTGTAAAGACTTTTCTGAAATACCTAGAGAATAGCTCAATACAGAGTAGAAGAATACACATGTAACTTTATCTACTTCAATAGTATAATTGTCAAACTTAGTTTACTAAGCTATATTTTTTGTTTGTAATGAGGACTATAATCATTAAAATAGGTCTATTTCATGTGAAAGTCAAAGTCACAAATTTTGTGAATAAGATGAAAATATGAGTCCTAATCTGCACCACTGATAGGAAATGAATATTTTCAAATAAGAAAGAATTCAGTTATTCTGGAGTGAGAGTTAGCATCATAACTTTTATAATAATTACAATAGACTTGCTACCTTAGCAATCAGTGCATGTTCATTCTGGGAGAAATACAGGGAAAGACAAAGAATTGGCCTCAACCAGCTTCCTTTCTCTATCCTTTCAGGACCATTCTTATGCTAAATAAATAAAGGCAGATTTCTTTTCCCTGTTAATATAAGAATTGCTCTAATGTTTCTCCAAGTGAGTGTCATACAAGTAAATTTCTTATAATCCTAAATAAATAGTGCCATTTACCTCAACTTCACCAAGAAGCTATGTCCATTTCACCTATTGAAAAGAAAAGAGCTCATGAAGAAAACACAGGGTAAGGGATGCTCCTGACACACTAAGAGGGGCAGAAAGATTGAGCATCAAAATTGGTGAGCTACCAATATTCTGGCTTCACTCACACACTAATTTTGAAGGTGAAGGTGAGATTTAATTATCCACGCATGTATGGAAGAAACCAGGATTACACTGATTCCCTTATTTTGTTTGGTATCACCGATTTTCCCTCTTCAGAAGTTGTGCATTTTTTTCTAGTCTTAGCAATGGAATTCGTTGTCATACATTTAGATTTTTCCCTACCTCATTTGTGAGAATTAGTTCTATTTATATAGTTTCAATTCATTTCATTATGAGTGAGATTGAATACACTTTTTATGTTTCAGGGTCATTAATATTTTCCCCCACCTTGTCCCCTTGGGAATGGGACTGTGAGCCACATCTCCAGTCCATGTGCTCTGGTTAATTTAGACATGTTGTCTTTCTGTTTCCCTGAACTGGCCACAAACTGATCTCAGCCTCCCAAGTAGTTAAGATTAGTGGTGTGACCCACTGGTGCTGGCCTGCATTTGTTTTTTTGTGAACTGAGTATATCTTTTGCCTAGTTTTATTCTCAGATTATTTCCCACCTTGTTTGTTTGCCTCTTGACCTTATAGTTATTTTATCTAAATAGAAATATATAGCTTACAAAGCTGACTTTATAAATTATGTATTGCTTTTTGATTTTGATGTATCATAAGCAGAAAGATTCTCCATGACGGAATGAATCTTCTCAGAGCTGCTTTTTGTTCTTGTTTTCTGGTTGTACTGGGGTTTGAACTCAGGGCTTTGTTCTGCCACTTGAGGCCATGCCTCCAGCTCTTATTGTCTTGGCTATTTTCCTGACAGGCTATCATGGGGGGTTTTGTTTGTTTGTTTTGTTTTTTAGATTTTTTATTTCTATTTTTTGCCTGAGGCTAGCCTGAATGGTGATCTTCCTACCTCGGGCTTTAACATAGCTGGAAATGGCTGGATTATTGAAATACACCAACTCACCAAGTTTTGTTGTTGTTGAGATGGGATTTTGCTAACTTTCCACCCAATTGGCCTTAACCTGGGATCCTCCCAATCTTCACTTCATGATTAGGTGAGATTCTAGAACTTAGCCAAAGCCCTAGCTTCTGAGCTACTTCTTTGTTACTATTTTAACATAATGCAGGTGATGATCTAAGATATGGTTCCAATTTTATCTTTTTTTCCAAATGGTCCTCCATTTTCCTAATTTCTTTCATTTAAATGTCCATTTTTTTCTTCAATGATTTTCTGACTCATAAGTTAAGCACTGTGTATACTTTGGTTCTAATTCTAGGTTTTCTTCAATACATTGATGTTTTGTTCTCTCCCTCTCTGTTGCTCTGTGTTCCTCTTCAACACTGCCTTAAATATACAGGCTTTCAAATGTGTGTGTGCACGCCCTTCTCTCGGGCCTTTTCTTCCTCCCAGGAATTTCTTGTCTACTGCTGGTCTTTATTATTTCCATGTACACTTTAAAGTCAACTTGTTTACCGCCAAGAAAACCGACAAATTAAACAACAAAAAAAGATTTGTTGGCTTTCACACCGCTACAAGCTTTCCCCTTTCCAAGCACACTGGGGGAGGTGACACTGCATCTGCTTTCTCAAGCCAGCATATTTATTTACAGTTCACATGGGAAGTGGGCCTTCCCCCCTCTCCTGTGGAGGTTTCCTCCCATCGCCACTTTTACAAGCTCTCCTGCTCCTGGTTGCTGGGTGTGTGCCACGGCTCCTGCCTTCTCCGGCCGGCTTGTTTATTTACGGTTCTGTGAGAGATTGTCCCTCCTCCCCTCTTCAGCGCTCATGGCGCCCCGCCCTCTTTGCTACGGGTCTTTTTTGTTGTTATTGCTTATTATTCAGGTTTTTTTTCTTTTTTCCCTGGGTGGGGGTCGGTCTGTCCAGAGGGCTATGCTGATGTGGCCCAGGATTGTCTGTGGGAGTACCATGTGTCGCTTAGCTCACCTTGTGGTCTGCATCTTCCCAAGTGGTCTGGGCGCTGGTGTCTGGCAGCACGGGAGCCCGCCTGGTTTCTCCATTTAACGTGAAGGGGGGATGCTATGCCTGGGCTGGGGGTGTGGAGGAGTCAGTTTTGCCTCTTCTTGGTGGTTTTTCCTGTAAGGTGTCTCTCCAGTGTCTCTCCAAGATTTTGCTTTAGGAAGCATGCTTTCTGTGCCCTCCCTCTAGCCACCATCTTGGAATCTCTGTGTTAGGTTCTTAGATACATAGTTATGCATCACTTAATGATGGGAATATGTTCTGACAAAAGTGCTGCCAGGTTATCACATAGCTGTGCAAACATTGTAGAGTGTACTTGCACAAAGACAGCTCTGACTCCATTAGGAGAGACACTTATGATACTACCATCATGTATGGAGCTCATCACATAGTGACAATTTGGTCAACGTTGAATAGCATTTTCACTTAACATTCATATCAGACTTATGAAATGCTAACAGTGTAGCTTGGCATGTGGGGAAATTGGAGCACCAAGAGTAAATTGCCCAAACTGGAGCACCAGGAGGATAAGTTAATTGCCCAAGCTCAACACTGCAGCAGACAGGGGAAGTACACATTCTTGCTCTTGAGTTCAGAGTAGGGCAGGAGGTGCCCAAGACAACTCCAGGTTCCTAGCTTTGAGGTTGGGTAAGTTGGCTTCCTAGGATTGGAGAGAGATGTCACTTACCTGTGCAGCTGCTGAGGTGGGATTGCACCATTGAGGTCCCTGAGAAGAATGTAGAGGTCACAGAAGGTGAGGAAAAATTAATCGGAAGGAGAAAGTGTGTTCAAAGTCAGGCAACCCAAGGGCACAGGAGTCACACCTGGCAGCCATTTCAACACTTTGTCCTCCTCAGCTAGTGATGCTGCCCTCTGAAAGTACACCTGCTCCATGCAAAATGCCCGGTTGCCCTCCCTTCTCCCCTCCACAAGGACACTGCCATGCAGATGTGCACCACCTCTACATACATGTGGGGTTCATCTGGGCTTGGATGCTGGGAAGGTGTCTTTTCTGAGGGAGGCTGGGGTATGGTAGATGTCCTCTAGGAAAGAGGGGTCCTGTGCAGTGTGGTGTCTTGCTTGGGAGCACATGGGTGGGGGATGGTGTCCTGTGTGCAGGAGCCACCAGGAGGGGGGAGCAGGTTTTGGGCACATAGGAAGGAGGTGTTGGGAGGACATCTGTGTGGGTGCTCAGGGTAGGAGGCATCTTGTGAGTCCAGTGGCAGGGGAAGGGGCACAGCGTGTGTGCTGAAGGGAGCAGAGCAGTGGTGGGAGCCTCTCCTGCACTACTGGGAGCACAGCTGTGGAGGGAGCCAGGTGGTGGAAGAAGCAGACGTTAGGTATGGGGAAGGCAGTGTGGGGCAGCATAGTGTAGCATACTGGGGAAGGGGAGTGGGGCAGAATAATGCCCTGGGTGCACATGGTGGAGGGAGGGTGGGTATGCACAAAGCAATGGGAGCCACAAAGTGGGTTGTGGGAGCAGCTTTGGGCCTGGGTTAAGGAGGTGGGAGGGGCAGCGTCCTGTGCTGGGAACACTTGGGAAGTGGTGTCAAGCTCAGCTGTGGAAGGCAGCTTTTGGAAAGGATTGGGGGAGGGGTGGGCATAGGGCAGCGAGGCATTTGTTCCTCTGGAGACATACTGGTTGGAAATCCAGAATCAGGTCAAGGGCACCTTCCTGGGGTGCTTTGCTCACTAACTGAGGACACAGGGTTTAAATGGTTGCTGGGTGTGGCTTCTGTGCCCTTGGGTTAACCAACTTCCTGTGGGGTCAGTGCCTGCCAGTCTACTGTGTGTGTGAGAAAACTTGTGTGTATGTGTGTGACAGTGATTTAGAGTGAACTTGTGATTGTGAGAATGACCATGAGTACAATTACATGTGAGAGTGTGACAGTGTGCCAGGGTGAACATTACTGCAAGAGTGAGTGGCTGAAAACACAGGAGTGTAAATGTGTGAGTGTGTGTATGTGACTGTGCAAGATTGAGCATGAGTGCCTTCCTGGAGCACTGTTGTCCTTGAACAGGATTCTTTATGGTTGTGGCTATTTATAGTCAATAGTTATCTGAAATCATAATGAGAAATAGTTCAAATAGGAACAGATTTTGAAAAGTGTACATGCTTGAAAGGAACAATGAAAAAATTTGGCCTTACAGATTCAAAAAGAACATTATAATAGGAAGAACAGGTTGGTCTCAGATAGGCGGCTCCTCTAGCCAAACAAACAAAATTTGTCTTTTAAGAGAAATGATACTCAAGACAATTCCATTCACGATAGCCTCAAAAGAAAAAAATCAAATACCTAGGAGTAAATTTAACAAAGGATGTGAATGACCTCTACAAAGAGAATTACAAACTCCTGAAGAAAGAGATTGAGGAAGACTACAGAAGTTGGAAAGATCTCCCATGCTCATGGATCGGTAGAATCACCGTAGTAAAAATGGTTATATACAAAAAGCAATCTACTTGTTTAATGCCATTCCCATCAAGATCCCAATGACTTTCATCACTGAGATGGAAAAATCTACCTTTGGAAACACAAGAGACTGCCAATAGCCAAGGCAATACTCAGCAAAAAGAGCAATGCTGGAGGTATCACAATACCCAACTTCAAACTATATTACAAAGCAATAGCAATAAAAACAGCATGTACTGGCACAAAAACAGACATGAAGACCAGTGTAACAGAATAGAGGACCCAGATATGCATCCACAACTATACCAACTTCATTTTTGACAATGGTGGCAAAAATATATGGTGGAGAAAAGACAGCCTGTTCAACAAATGTTGCTGGGAAAAGTGGTTATCTGTCTGCAAGAAACTGAAACTAGATCCACGTCTATCACCCTGTACTAGTATCAACTCAAAATGTATCAAGGACCTAAGTATCAGACCTGAAACTCTGAAGTTACCACAGGAAGGAGCAGGAAACACTCGGGAACTAATAGGTATAGGCAAGTACTTCCTTAATAGAACCCCAGCAGCCCAGGAACTAAGAAAAGGATGAATAAATGGGACTTCACAAAATTAAAAAGCTTCTGCACAACAAAAGAAATGATCTCTAAACTGAAAAGACCACCCACAGAGTGGGAGAAAATATTGGCCAGCTATACATCAGACAAGGGAATGATAACCAGAATATACAGGGAACTTAGGAAGGTAAACTGTCGTAAAATCAATGAACCAATTAAGAAATGGGCAACTGAACTAGACAGAACTTTCTCAAAAGAAATTCAAAAGGCCAAAAAACACATGAAAAAATGCTCACCAGCTCTGGCCATAGAAGAAATGCAAATCAAAATCACACTAAGATTCCACTTCACCCCTGTTAGAATAGCCATCATCCAAAACACCACCACCAACAAGTGCTGCTGAGGATGTGGGGAAAAAGAAACCCTAATCCACTGCTGGCGGGAATGCAAGATGGTGCAACCACTCTGGAAAATAATTTGGAGACTTCTTAAAAATCTAAACATAGACCTGCCATATGATCCAGCAATTCCACTCCTGGGGATACACCCAAAGGAATGCAACGTAGGTTACTCCAGAGGCACCTGCACACCCATGTTTATTGCAGCACTATTCACAATAGCCAAGTTATGGAAACAACCTAGATGCCCCATTACTGATGAATGGATCAATAAAATGTGGTTCTTCTACACAATGGAATTTTACTCAGCCATGAAGAAAAATGAAATCTTATTTTGGAGGTAAATGGATGGAACTGGAGAACATCATTGTGATTGAGGTCAGCCAGGCTCAGAAGACCAAAAATCGTTATGTTCTCCCTCATATGCGGACTTTAGAGCTAGGGTAAATGCAGCAATGTGGTTGGACTTGGATCAGAAGAAAAGGGGAGAGCACATACAGGAGATATAGGAATAGGTAGAAATCCCAAAACATGAAAGCTTTTGATGTCCCCACTCCAGAGGAACTAATACAGAAACCTTAAAACAACAGGTTATCATGAGCAGGGGATCAAGAACCAATGTAAAGATCAGTTAGACTTGAATCAACATGGGTCGTAACACATAGGTACATGAACGCAATAGTAGGAATCTTTCTGTGTAGCTATCCTTAACTAGCAAAACCTCTTTGTCTTCCTTATTATGAATATGTCTTTTCGTCAACAAAATCAGTGATAGGGCAGAAGGGGACCTGTCTGAAACTGAGAGGGGGGTAGAAGGGTGGGGAGGGGCTCAGGGTAGAGAAATGAGCCAAACAATGTAAGCACATGTGAATAAATGAACAAAAAAAAAAGACTGAGGGATTTTTTAAAAAGAAAAGAAAAGGTGTGGGCAAGTAAGGGATGAAAATAGCACATAGCAACAGTGGGGAAGGATTCTGCCAGGAAACATGTCTTGCTCAGGTCAGCTCAGTGAGGACACTGCTTTCAGGGAAGCTCAGGTTTATGGACTGAGTGGAGGACAGGGAAATCCTGACTCAAGTTCCACCAATAAAGGATAGCTGATAAGACATGGGCAATTACAAATAGGTAGGCAAGTAAGAGCAACAGGTTCCAACACACATGCACAAAGCAAAGAAAATATGTTCATGTATTTGTTGGGACTATAGCCATTTTCTTTTTCGGAGCTACACTCTGGGATAAGAGTAATAATGGCTTCATAAAAAGAGTTAGGCAGTGTTCCTTCCCTTTCTATTTCATGGAACATTTTAAGGAGAGTTGGTATTAGTTCTTTAAACATCTGATAGAATTCAGCAGAGAATCCATCAGGTCCTGAACTTTTCTTCTTGGAAGACTCTATTGCTGCTTTTATTTCACTTTGTGTTATAGAGATATTCAGGTGATTAAGATCCTCTTGGTTCAGTTTTGCATGGTCATAAGTATCTAGAAATCTGTCCATTTCTTCAAGATTTCCAAATTTATTAGAATATAGGTTCTCAAAGTAGTCTCTATGGATTTCCTGGATTTCCGTGGTGTGTGTTTGTTATCTCCCCTTTTGCATTTCTGATTTTACTAATTTGTTTTTTTTTTCTCTCCCAATTTCAGTCAGGTTTGCCAGGGGTCTGTCAATCATATTTATTTTTTCAAAGAACCAGCTTTTTGTTACACTGATTCTATGGGGTTTTTTTGTTGTTGTTGTTGTTTCAATTTCATTGATTTCAGCCCTTATTTTTATTATTTCTCTCCTTCTGCTTGCTTTGGGATTTGCTTGTTCTCATTTTTCTAGGCACTTGAAATGTACCATTAGGTCGTTTATTTGAGATCTTTCTGAACTTTTAATATATGCACTCAAGGCTATAAACTTTCCTTATAGGATTGCCTTTGCTGTTCCCTTAGGTTCCTGTATGCTGTGTTTTCATTTTCATTAACTCCCAGGAACCTTTTAATTTCCTTTTATTTCATCAATGACCCATTGATCTTTGAACAATGTGTTGTTCAGTTTCCAATTTTTTGTGTGTTTTTTACTGCTGTTTTTGTTGTTGAGTTCTAGTTTTAATGCATTGTGATCAGATAGAATGCATGGGATTATTTCTATTTTCTTATATTTGCTGAGGCTTGCTTTGTGCCCTAAGGTATGATCAGTTTTGGAGATTTCATGAGCTGCTGAGAAGAATGTGTAATGTGCAGAAGTTGGATGAAATATTCTGTAGACATCATTTAGTCTACAGACTAAATCATTTAGTTCTAGAATTAGAACTATCATTGAGTTCCAGAATTTATTGATTTTTTTTGTTTGGATGACCTATCTATTGGGGAGGGGAGGTATTAAAGTCTCCCACTACCACTATGTTGGAGTCTATATATGTTTTTAGGTCCTTCAGACTATGTTTGATGAAATTGGGTTCGTTGACGTTGGGTGCATATAGGTTGATAGTTGTTTTTTCCTTTTGGTGTATTTCCCCCTTTATTAGTATGGAGTGTCCATCTTTATCTCATTTGATGAATGTATGTTTGAAGTCTATTTTGTCTGAGATAAGTTTTGCTACTCCTGCCTATCTTCAGGAGCCATTGGCTTGGTAAATCTCCTTCCAGGCTATCAACCTAAGCCAGTTCTTGTTTCTGTTGATGAGATGGGTCTCCTGTAGGCAACAGACTGTAGGATCATCCTTTCGAATCCAGTTTGCCAAACGGTGTCTTTTGATGGGGGAAATAAGTCCGTTAACATTCAGTGTTAGTATTGATAGGTATGTGGTAGTTCCTGTCACTTAGCTGTCTTTGTCGTTTAAGGGTTTGATTGTGTGCAGCTGAATCAGTGTTACTCTCTACTTTCTTGCTTTTCTTCTGTGGTTTGGTGCTGCCTGTCCTTTCATGGTTTTGTTTGCTTTCACTTTCTGTGTGCAGAATTCCTTGAAGAATCTTTTGTAGTGGTGGCTTGGTAGTCATATGTTGTTTTAGTTTCTGCTTATCATGGCAGACTTTTATTGCTACATATATTTTGAATGATAGTTTTGCTGGATAGAGTATCCTAGGATTGAAGTTATTTTCATTCAGTGTCCAGAAGACTTCACTCCATGGTCTTATTGCTTTTAAGGTTTCCATTGGGAAATCTGTTATGATTTTGATGGGTTTACCTTTGTAAGTGATTTGGTTTTTCTCTCTTACAGTCTTCAATATTCTTTCTCTATTCTCTGTGCTTGCTGTTCTAATGATAATATATCTTGGGGTAGTTCTATTTTGGTCAAGTTTGCTTGGTGTCTTGGAGGATTCCTGTACCTGAATGGGCATAGTTTTCTCTAGATTTGGGAAATTTTCTGTTATTAATTTGTTGACTATGTTATGAATTCCTTTTGCTTGCACCTCTTCTCCTTCTTCAATGCCCATGATATTCATGTTTGGTCTTTGATGGAGTCAGTGAGTTCTTGCATATTCCTTTCACAGGTGTTGAGTTCTTCAGTTTTTCCTTTAATTTCCATTTCGTCTTCAAGTTCTGAGATTCTGTCTTCTTCTTGTTCTGTTCTGCTGGAGTGGCCTTCCATTGTGTTTTGTATTTCTGTTTCATTCTGTTTTCTGAGGTTTCCATATCATGGGTGACGTCCTCTTCAATATTGCCTATTTTTGTCTTTAATTCACTTAACTCTCTATTTATGGAGTTCTCTGTTTCACTTTGGTGTTTATTTAGGGCTCCTATGAGTTCATTTATTTGTTTTTGTGTTTTCTGATATTCTTTATTTTTTTTTATCTTGGAATTTCTTGAGTGCCTCCTGTATGTTTTGGTTGACCATGTCTAGTAACAGCTCTATGAAATTCTCATTAATTACTTGCAGGATTTCTTCTTTCAGATTGTTCTTGTGGGCTTTGTTGGATTCCTCAGCATGGTTTATCTTTGTTTGTTGGAATGTGGATCTGTTTGTCTGTGTCTCCTAAGCAGGTTTGGATCCTGCATCTGGCAGTGCAGGAGCCCTCGTGTTTTCTCAGCGTAATGTGGTATGGAGAAGCTTTGTACAGGCTAGGGGTTCAGGGTTTCTGAGTTTTCTTTCTTCTTTTTGTTTTTTTTCTGCCAAGTGTGGCTCCAACAGGAAAATATTCTGTTTGGTCTGCTGAAGGTCTCCCAAGGACGTTTGGAGCCGACAGCTGGTGCCCGGTGTACAGCGGCAGCATGCAGCAGCTGGATGCGGCTGGTGTCACCAATGGGGATTCAGGGTTTCAGAGATTTCTTCTTTTTTTTTCTGTCAAGAGTGGCTACAGCAGGAATGTATCCTGTTTGGTCTGCTGAAGGTCTCCCAAGGACGTTTGGATCCGGCAGCCGGAGTGCGGGCAGCTGTGACTGGCATGCAGCTGCAGCCAGTGATGGTGGCAGCATGGGGGTAGCAGGCTTCCTGTTCTTTCAGTGTATCATGTCGTGGAGAAGCTTTCCACAGGCTAGGGGTTCAGGGTGCCAAAGTTTCAGCTCTCCCTGGTGCTTCCCCTCCATCAAGCTTGTCTCCAGCATCTCAGTAAGGTCCCTGATTCATGGAGCTCACACAATCTGTGTCAGTGTCACGGTCACCAGTTTTCAGTCTGATATTGACATTTTGTCTCATTCTTGATTCCCCATTGAACCACTTAATGTGATACTGTAAATATTTTCATGTAATTAAAAAATTAGAAAATCCATATTTAGAGGGAATTCTAGCATGTCAACATTAGTTATTAGAAGTATAAATACTACCATACCTGTAGTTATGGTATACAGAAATGATGAATTCTGTTTTGGTGTCTCTTTTCTATATCATATGCAAACCTTATTACCAAATTATCTGACCTTCTGTCTGGTTGAACTATTTTTACATTCAGGAACTATCATGTACATTGGTAAGTTGACATTGTTCACATTTCTACTATTCTAACAAGAATTTTAATCACTGTTTACTCTGTGATACAATATCAATACTCATATCTCTGTGCAGAACTCTATAACACCCATAGAAAAATTGTGTATAATAAATCTTATGTTTCCTCATATGACCCTTTATGTATATTTATTGCAGCTCTAACATATTCATTGAATTCATGTCATATTTGTAATACTTCTAGTCCCCTGTGAAATGGCTCGCATCTGAGAATGAAACTTCTCATTTAAGTTTTAAAACCATGCTATTCGCACATACACAAACTTCTTAAAACAAACAGAAATTTATGACTAATAGCTTTATGTGAAGAATAATGCTATGTAGCCATTTATCGGCTGGATCTGGGTGAGTTGTGCTCAATAGCCACTTATTGAAGATCACTTCTGCTTTTTATAAGCTGTTTTTTCACAGAGAGCATTTGGTCAGAAAAACCATGACAAGTATTACGTGTCAGGGTTACATCAGTACAAGGAAGCACAGTTAAAATTAACTCTTTGTTATGTCTCTTTTAAAACAGGAACAGAGAGGCAGGAGAAGCCCATGGTCAGTATAACCTTCTTATTTACATCAAAAGGACACGAAGCCATCTGGGGAACCTTGAACACTGTTGTTTTTCTGGACATCTAGTCCTGAGGCCTTTGCCTCAGTTCCTTGGAGCTTTCTCACAAGGCCAGATAGCAAATCACACAGGCAAGGTCTGGTCCTGAGACATTTGTCTCAGTTCTTTGGAGTTTTCTCACAAGTCCAAATGCCAAATCACATAGTCAGGGTCCCACTGCTGGCTCCAACAATGCTAGATTTAGATCACTGTGATCTAAATGCAGTTTAGAATATGAATATTTGTTACTTAAACATAATTGCATTAAATTACATGACAGAGACAAAACTTGTGTTACCAAGGCATTGGGAACAGAGGTTTTCTTGAGATAACAATGTCTCCAGGAGACTAGGAAAAATAAATCAAATATGTAGATAAAGGCACTTAGGTTGTATTATTTCAAGGAAAAGCACTACCAATTAGAGCAAGTAAATTACTAATGGAAGGAAGACTTCATCTCTACCATATTACTTCAGAATTTTTCCATTGTCTTAAATGGATTGTAAAACAGCAGGGAGAGGAAGAGAGTTTCCCCATAATTCACTGACTTACCTGCCCCATTAGAAATCTCATTCTCTGGGCAAGGGGTGCAATCAAAACAAAGGAAGCCTTTCATCCTGAAGGGATTTCCTGAATCCAGGACCACAACTCTCACTACAAACTGAGTGAAGAATCTAAGTAAAATCAGATGGATAACTATTCAGAATTTGCCTTAATAACCTCAAAAGTCCAGTAATTTAGTGAACTGGATAGTTAGGAATCATAATTTCTACATACACATGTTCAATCAATTGATTGGATACTATTATACTTGGAATAGGACATGACCTTAAATGCAGCTGTGTTGTAGCCTTGGTCCCCATGCCATGGTGCTATTAGAAATTTACAGAAGCATTAAGAATTAGGGGCCAGTGGTAGAAAAGTAGAGAATTAGAGGCAACACTATGGCATGGCTTTGAATTCACATCATTATATGGTTTTCCTACTAATCACCTGTGAAACGATCTAATACAAGTAAGAAAGAAAATTCATGGAAACTTTAAAGCATGTTCTGAAACTACGGTATTCCTTGTAGAGGATATTGCTGTCCAAGTCCCATCATATCTTTCTCTTTCTTTCCCAGTTAGCATGGAGTGAGTACCATTCTGTGATACATGCTCCTTTGATGAGGTCAAGCCTAACCACAGACCCAAAAAGCAACAAGCCAACTGACCATGGACTGAAACCTGCAAAGCTCTGAGCAAAATAAAACAGTCTACCTTATAAATTGGTGTCTCCAAGTGTTTTTTCACAGTAACAGATGGCTGAATAGTATAGATGTTATGTATGTTTCATGATAGACAGTGCAGGAACTTTTAGGAACATATTATTAAATATGCTAGCTTTGCATCAATTAATCAGTTAATAGTAGGAAAGTTTCTCAAATTGGCACTTATTAAATTGCACTGTTGGCCCATTAGTGAGCACTGAAGGCATCAATTGTTGTATAAAATTATGTTTATTTACATGTAATTGGATGAATTATGATTAGATAAAAACCCACCTCTGTAATTCCTGTGGCACATTCTATCATATGAAGACAATTCTTGACCACAAGGAGCATATGAGGAAAACTCCCCTGCTTTAACTTTAAGGCCAAGACCTTCTGGAAAATTCCAGAAGATCAGGATGTCATACTCTGCCTCCAATTCCTTTTTCTCATCCAAAATCACTTTGTGTCTAGTAGGATTGATAAATTGCATGTTTTTCAGAAATTGGTGCAACTAAATTTGATGCAACATACAATGGTGAAATCTTTCCCAGAGTTTAGTCAGAAAATATGAAGAAGAGAAAGACTCATTGTTTTTACTTGTGCATCATAATTCATGTATTACACAGGCGTCCAATGAGGTAGGACAAGTGAAATTCTGCAGAAAATGAAAATACAATAATGTTCCTAAATCTTGGTCACTCAATATAGAGCCAAAGTTTCCACTGTCAAGAGAGAACTCCCTGAGACACCCACCTGAATAATTAATGAATAAGACAAATTGCAGCATTCTAGTTAAGGCTAACCATAACTATCTAGTTTATGAATGGATGCAGACTTTAGTTTGAGTTGGCAAAATAGGTAACTAATACCTAAAGAGGAATTAAACAAGATCTATTTTCAAAGTATGACTTACTGTGGTCAAGAATACTTACATAAATAAGGAGCTATTTATCCTTTGCTTGTTATTTAAGAAATTTGAAGGGAAAATATGAATTTATAATACTGAAAATACTAGGTGTAACATATGGTGTTTATTGTGGGAGGAGAAAACACATTTCCCCCTTGCCAATGACACATTTTTCTAAGATAAACCTTCCACACTGGTCCAGAGTTTCTTCAGGAGTTCTAAAATAATTATAGGTAGACCTGTGTTTTTGGAAAACTACCTTAAAGTTCTTAGCTTGATCTCCTATGGAACCCCTTTAAAAAGTCAGATTAGTCCTGTTGTGTTCCATCCATTGAAGAAGAATTTACCTGTGAAGGGGAAAAACACTATCTCTTTTCCATTTCCCATTGGTTGCTTTTCTATCTGATGAAGAAGCATCTCATGAAGGATGTGGGCCATAGCATATATGGCACTGTATATATTGTAACTCTCTTCAGACATGGTCATTTCAAAAGGATGCCCAGGCACCCATTCCAAAGAACCATTGTGAAAACAACTCTTCAAAGTTACACAGTTTGGCCCAGACAATGTGCAATTAAAAGAGATAGCCCACAATGAAGCAAGGTACAGATCTTATGGGTATTTGTAAGATTTAGCTGTCTGCATAAAATTAGTGAATCCAGAAATGCTTTTGTATTGTTCTGAAAAAATGAGAGGTGCATTGTATCAGTCTAACATGAAATACCTTCTACTGATGCCAATATCACTCCGTGAGTTCACTTTACCTTTCATTAAAAATTGGCCTAAATTGGCAATTAAGCCTATTAGTATTTCAGAATCACCATAAACTAAAATTACATTTGTTGATAATTTTATAATATGGTGATATATTAACAGGGAATTTGAATTATCTCCTAAAAAGCCAACAGGAATCACTTCCTCAAAGACTGCGGAGATTCTGTCCTTTCCCATCTCGTCTCTCAATTTTGTGAGAATCCTCAAGCCATTCTCCTCTTCAGGGATCAGCAACCCCACTCAGTTCCAGTTGAAATGAAGCATCAATGAGACCATGCCAAGTGGCAAAGATGTGTCCTTGGGAGTCATCTGACATAGAGAAGGAAATTGGCTATGGTCAGTCACTCAGGATATGACCAAAAAGTTCAAAGGTAAACTGAAAGGAAAAGAAAATTTGTGGCAACATCTCAGTACTGATATGTATTAAGCAATAGCTGGAAGGGCTAGGAAGGAAGGTTTGTTCTTCCCATTTTCTCCCATTACTGGGTTTTGAACTCTGGGATTTTCATTCTACCACTTGAACCATGCCTCCTTCAATTTTAGTCTCTGTTTACTTTAGAGATACGGACTTGATTTTTCCCAGAAATAGAAAAAAATGGCATCTGAGGAACAATCCAATGTCCCTTTACCAGCACATAAAAATACTAGGACAAGAACTATCAAAATCAGATGAGAGACCATGATTCTGCTTCATTATAACAATAAAAAATATTCATGCAAAAACAAAAAAAAGGAGATTGTTTCATACATTACTCCCTTCCATCAGATTCAAATTGGCCTAGCATGAGTGGAAGATCCTACCATTTAGGAGAAGGGGAGAAAATGTCATCCAGGCTTCTGACTTAAATCCCAACACCAAGTTCAATGTAGCAAAACCTGCTGTTGGAGAAAGTCCCATGATACTACTGCCAGGATAATATTTTAGATTGAGGCTCAGGATCTATGTTTGGCCAGTGAATAAAGTGACTGCCCCCCCCATACTTTCCCAATTTTGGTTGAAAAGAAAAACACCAAATATTGGAAATCCACCTACCTGGGGGCAGGGCTTTTGCTTAGTGCTTAGTGCTTTCATTTTTAAAGAAACACATAGTCTCAAAAGAAGGCATGAAATAAGGTAGTCCATGAAAATGGAAGTCAAATTAAGGTTTACTTCTTATCTGATGTTGTATAAGATAAGAAAGACATTTAAGCAAAGCAATAAAAAGGAATGAAGAAGTTCACAATATAATATTAAAGGGGTGAATTCATTAAGATGATATGGCAATATTTACTCAATATCTGAGCACACAAATGTATGAAAGAAGTATTAACAGAAATAAATGCAAAGATGATCTTAAATTCAATTGCAGTAGAAATCTTTAACACCCCACGTTCAGCAATGGACATATCATTCAGATGGAATATCAACAAATAATTATCAGAGATAAGCTGCAACTCATGCAAAATGATCAAACATACATTTACAGAACATTACACCCCAAACTGCTGAATACATATTTCTGTCAGCAATGTATCAAATATTCCCCTGATAGGACCATGCAATAGGCCACAAAACAATGCTCAATAATTAAAGAAACAGAAATCATATTGACCATGTTTTCTGAGCCTACTGCAATGAATCTGAAATTTAAATACCAAGACTTTGGACAGTAAAGAAATGCATGAAATTTAAATAAATTCCTTTTGAAAACCAAAACATTAAATAATATATCAAGAAAACCAAAATATCACATAAAATACCAAGAAATAAAGACATTTCCTAAAACAAATGAAAAGGGACACAGAGCAAACCAAATGGAAAACATCAAGCACAGCTAAGAGGATTCTTAGCAATAAATGCCCAAATCAAAGTTTGGAAAGATATCAGATCAACAAGGTACTACTGCATCTCAATGAAATTAAAAAAAACCAAAAACTAACTTAACGCCAAATGAGTAGAAGGAAATAAATAACAAACATAAAAGTAGAAATAAATTATATGGAAGATAAAAACACAATATTAGATATCAATGAAACAACGATACAATGCATAAAGAAAAAATGTAGTATGTATACACATACAGTCATTTAAAAAGAATGAAATGATGTTGTGACAACCTGGGTGGAACTAAAGATAATTATGTTAGTGAAACTAGTCAGGCACAGAAACACATGACCCCATTCATGTGGAATCTAAACAAGTTGCTCTTACAATAATTAAGAGTAAAATGGTCATTACCTTCCTTCAAAATACTAATAATCAACCACAAAATTCATATGGAACCTCAGAAGAGTCAGAGTAACATTGACCAAAAGTATAAAGCTTATGTGCTCCCATATCTGGCACCAAAATATTTTGTAAAAGTATATGGTAATCAACACAGCATGGTATTTGCATAAATACATACTTATTAATGGAATAGAAAAAAAGTGCCCTGAATTAAAACCATGAATTTACACACAAGTCATTCTCAAAAAAAAAAAAAAACAGCCAAAACTGTATATTGAAGAAATGACAGATTCTTCAATAAATTTTTCTGGAAAACTGGATATTTGCATATAGAGGATTGAAATGTGTTCCCTTCATTCAACTTATACAAATATCATATCAAAACTAAGTTCTTAAATGTAAGATCTGAAAGATGAAAATATGGGAAACATGTTAAGAATTTTTTAAGCAACACTTTTAGATAAGGTTTCAAAAGCACAAAACACAAAACAAAAATTTGCAAGTTGGATTACATCAAACTTGCAAGTTTCTTTACACCAAAAGAAATGATCACAGAGAGAAGAAAGATCCCACAGAATGAGAAGTTTTCAAACTATTCATCTGACAGATACAAATATCCAGAACACATAGGTAACTTAAAAAAACTCAATCATCACAAATGTACAAATAATTTCATTAAAAAGGGAAGGAAATGTCACAACCAAAAGCCCTATATAACTATCACAAATTGTCGGTTTTTTAAAAATGAAGGACAGTAAGGTGAAACAGGTCCTTCTCCAGGTGTGGGTACCAGTGAGTGTGGGAAGGACACACAGAAAGGGTGAAGGAAGGTGAATATGTTAGAAGTATTTTGTATTAGTGTATGAAAATAGAACAAAGAAACCTGTCAAAATTGTTCTACAAATGGGGTGGGAGAAATAAAATAGAAAAATGGAGGGAGTGTATCTAGTTAAGATATATTATAAGCACTTATATAACAGTCACAATCTATCCCCATGTATAGCTATAATATGCTAACTAAAAGGGGAATGATCTGAACAAACATATCTTTAATGAAGAAATTCAAATGTCCAAAAAGTTATGAAAATCAAATTCTTAATTTCATTACCTGTCAGTGGATTGCAAATCAATGCACAATGAGATACAATCTTACCTCGATTAGGATGCATATTAGCAAAAAGACAATGCTAAATAATGTAGGTGAAATATGGAGAATAGTGAATGCTTATATAATTTTGTTAGGAATGTAATTTAATAAGCTGCTCTGAAGAACATTGTGGAGATTCTTGAAAAACTAAGCATAGAATATTATAACACCCAATTTTGATGCCAACAGGCTCAAGTATGGCAATAATCTAGATGCCCACCAATGAATGGATAAGGAAAACACACATTGTTATGTATGTGCATAATAATGATTTCAGAGGCTAGGAGTAGTAGGGAGTCAGATGAATTGAGGATAGTTGGAAAATGGTCACCCAAATATAGTTAAGAGAAGTAATCAATTCTGAGATTCTATACTGTAGTTGGGTGGCTGTAGTTTAAAGTAAACATTTAAATATTTATGAATAACGAGAAGAGAGGCACTGGGTGGCTCTAAACACAAAGCAATGATTATGAGCTAGAAACATAACTGCCACCTTTGATCAATAAATATTGTATATGTGTTTTAAAATATTACACAGTATCTCATATTTGTGTATAATTAATATTAATCAAATGTCTGTTTAAAATATTAGAGATGGAAATGTTAAATATATTGATGCAATCATTAGGTACTTCACATAATGATTTATCAAAATATATCTCTATAATTAAATAATAATGAATAAATGTATTCTAGAAGATTTTTGTTTGATCATCACAAAATTACTTCGGAGGTTTCTGCAACATGAAATGAATACATTTCCAGCTTTTATTCAAGAAATTATACTACAGATTATAGGAATGATTCATAAAATTCTAATCATGAAAATAAAGAGAAAATCTTTAAAAAGTTAGCCTCAGGAATATTGAAAAAGACAAAAATATGAAAATACAACACTTCCTATCAAAACTTATTATGTTCAATATAGGAAGGGTGTGGTATTCCTTATAGAGGAAAAAAATCAATGAATAAATAAATTTAAGGGGTTCAGAAACAGAGTAAAATGTGCACAGGCCTTTAATATGTTGAAAAAACTTTAGAAATATGGGAAAACAATTCCATTTACAATACTCTCAAGAAATCAAATACCTAGGAATAAATTTAACAAAAGATGTGAATACCAAGAAAAAGTTTCCACAAGGAAAAGTAGAAAGCATTAAAGAAAGAAGTCAAAGAAGACTACATAAGATGGAAAGATCTCCTATCCTCATAGATGGGTAGAATCAACATAAAAAAATTGGCTGTACTGCCAAAAGCAATCTAAATGTTTGATGCAATGCCAATCAAAATTCCAATGTCATTCATTACAGTGATTGAAAAATCAAACCTAAAGTTCACTTGGAAGCACAAAAGACAAGTCAAGGCATTATTGAGCCCAAAAAGAAAAACCTGGACGTACCATAATACCAACTTCAAACTATACTACAGAGCCATAGCAATAAAAACAGCATGGTACTGCCACAAAAATAGATACGATGACAAGTGGAACAAAATACAAGAACCAGACATGAATACATGACAGTCTCTTCAAAAATGTTGCTGGGAAAACGGGATATCTGCCTGCAGAAAAATGAAACTATATCCATATTTCTCACCCTGTACAAGTATCAACTCAAAGTGCATTGAAGACCTTAATAGAACACCTGAAACCTTGAAGCTAGTGCAGGAAAAAGCAGGGAGATACACTGGAAGTAAAAAGTATATGCAATGACTTCGGAACTCAAGTGGCTCAGCAACTAAGAGAAAGGATCTATGACTGTGTCTACGTGAAATTAAAAAGCTTCTGCATCACATAACAAATTGTGTCTAAATCAAAGAGGCCACCCATGGAATAGGAGAAAATCTTTGCCAGGTATACATCAAGCAAGGGACTGATAGCCAGCATATACAGGGAGCTCAAAAAGTAGGCAAAGAATCAATGACCCAATGAAGAAATGGGAAAATGAACTGAAAAGAGCCTTTTCAGAGGAAAAAGTCCAAATGGCTAAAAAACACATGAAAAAAATGCTCACTATCCCTGGTCATCAAGGCAATGCAAACCAAAACCACATTAAGAGTCCACCTCACTCCTGTTAGAATGGCTACTATCAAGAACACAAATAACAACAAATGTTGAGGAGGATATAAGGGAGAAAAAGAACCCTCATATACTGCTCGTGGGTATATGAGGTAGTACAACCACTACGGAGAACTGTATGGAGGCTCCTTAAGAAATTAAAAATAGATCTGTCATACCACTCAGCAATACCACTCCTAGGGATATACCCAAATGAATGTGAGTCAGCTTACAACAAAGGCACCTGCACACCCATGTTTATTGCAGCACTATTCACAATGTCTAATCTATGGAAATATCAAAGATGTCCCACTACTGCTGAATGTATTAAGAAAATGTGGTATTTATAATTTTGCTTGGCCACAAAGAAGAATGAAGTTTTGTCATTCACAGGTAAATAGATGGAACTGGAAATCATTATCTTAAGTGAAGTTAGCCAGATTCAGAAGGTCAAAACCCACATGTTCTCTCTCATATGTGGAATATAGATCTAACACAAATACAGCAATATCATGAAACCCAGGAGAGATAGGACAAGGAAAGAAACTAAGAACTATAATGTGGTTGATGTGCTCTCTGTTCAGGAGTGAATATAGAAAAATATTAAACTGGGCCACCACAGGGAGGGACTAGGGATGAGCGAATAGGATTAGAGAATATGAACCAAATGGGGCTGTAATATACATGTGCATGGAAATATCAAAAGGAAACTCCTTGTGTAGCTATCTTGATTTCAGCCTAGTAAAAATGTCATTTTTTTTCTTTTTATCTTTTGTCTATTTTCTTCTACAAAATCAGAGAACAGGAGGCAGAACAGGTTCTGCTGGGGGGGGGGCACCAGTTGGGGGAGGGAGAAGGAAGGGGAAATTAAAGGGGAAGGAAGATGAATATGGTGCAAAAAATTTGTACACATGTATATAAGTGAAAAAATTATACATGTAGAAACTGTTCCAGGAATCAAGGGAGTGAAGATAAAGAAGAGCGGTGACAAGGTGAATTCAAGGATAATATCTTTCATACATTGTAAGAACCTTTGTAAATGCTACAATGTACCCTCACCAAATACAAGTATAAAGAAAATAAGGAATGTTCAAGGAGAATAAGAGAAGATATTGCTATGTGGTGAATTGCATCCACCCCAAATCTCATGTGGTAAAAATCTCAATTCCTAACACACGAGAACATCACTGTATTTGGAGGTGGTATTTGAAATGATAATTAAAATGTGGCCATTTGTGTGCATGTGCACCGTAATCCAATATGACTGGTGTCCTTAAAGAAAAAGGAGATAAGAAAGCAGACACCTAGGAAAACAAGACCACATTGAAACACACGGAGAGGGCCAGACATAATGGCACACAACTGATGTCCCAGTTTCATGGGAACATAGAAGTTTTATAGTCTGAGGCCAGTCCTGAGCAAAGAGTCTATGAAACTAACTGAAAAATAAACTAAAGAAAAAGGGCTGGGGTTATGTCTAAAGGCATATAGTGCCTGCTTAGCAGATGCAAGTTCTTGAGTTCAAACCCCAGTATTGTCAATGGAAAGAAAAAACACAGCTAGAGATGGGCAATTACAAGCCATGGAGAAGTACCTTAGAAATCAACCTGGATGACATTTTTTCTTTGAAATTCTGCCTCCAACTATGAGAAAAGACATTTCTATTTTTAAGTAATCTAGTTTGTAGTAGTTTGTTATGGAAACATAGACAATCCATACATTGATCAACACCCCTGCTCAATACCACCACAGTAACTCAAGTAAAGATGAGAATATTTGAAAACATCCAGCATGCTTGAGAAAGGGAAGACTTCTTCTCTGGAGGAAATAGACACTTCCTTTTTTGTGAGAATGAGGCAAACAGAATGAGAACTGGGGGGAGTATTGGTGTGAAAAATACATGAGAATTTGTCAAGGGAATGATGCATAGTTGACAGGAGAAGAAAGGCAACTTGTTCCCATCATTGTATGCTTGTCCTCTCCCCAATGCTTCCACAGGATGAAATTCTCATGAAACGCCTCCATTAATGAAGTATTTTATAAAATCTTTCCATTTATTTCAATGGCAGTGATTGAATGTATCTCACCTGGATGTTGAAGACAGAAGCTCTGTTCTCAGGATAGGTAGAAGAATCATTTGATGAAACAGTATCCTGGTCAGGAAGGATCATGTATGGGTGTAGATGTTGGTGTTCCTTCCAGACTTGGCGTATCTATTGAATGAGGAGACACATGCCAGATCCTACAGATTCTACTTCGCTGAGACTCTACTCTGTATTCAAAGGTCCTCATTAGACCAGCTATTTTACTATCATACAGATACTAGGAGTGCATTTCCCTGAAGACTAACCATAGAGGAGTAAGGCCTTGATTAGGGCTGATTACCTGACCACTGAGGCCAAACATAGAATTTCCAGATCTGTGCATTGTGTTTACTCAACTCCACTGCTTGCACTTTCAGTCAATTATGCATGGCACTTGTCTGGCATTTAACATCAGTGAATATATGTTGACTTGTAGCTTTCTTTCTTTCCTGTTCTCTTTTCTCCCTCCCTCACTCCCTCCCTTTCTCCCATCCACTCTTACTCCCTTCCTTACTTCTTCCTTTCACTTGTTTCTTCACTTTTGGTGCAGTTCTTGGCATTGAACCTAAAGACTTGTGCATTCTATGCAAGTGTTCTACTGATGAGCTATGCACACAGCCCTTGCTTTTTTTTGAGACAGTACCTTGTTTTGTTAAGGATGTTCTTGAATTTACCTGAGATCCTCTGGCCTCCACCTTGCAAGTGTTGGGATTACATTTAACACAATGCCCAGCTCTAATTTTCAGTCCATGTTTTGCACAAAATTTTCTAATATACTTATTTAATAGTGAGTGTGAAAATTTTTGATGGGATAGTTAATCCTTATTTCATATTTTATAAATTTCCCATTCAATTCTATCACAGCAGTTTCACTCAAAGTAGGCAACTATTAGTTAAATGATATTTTTTTCATATTTCATCTGATACAACAGTGGAAAGATATCATTCTAGAAATAAGGTTCCTCAGAGCTCTCATGATGTCCTTGCTTCTCAGACTGTAAATAAATGGTTCATCATGGGTGTGACCACAGTGTACACCACTGATGCAATGGCCTGCTTCCTAGAGGAATGAGTACCAGTAGAAGTCAGGTGAACCCTAAAACATGTTCCATAGAACAAGGAAACAACTAGCAAGTGTGACCCATAATTGGAAAATCTTTATGCTTTCTACCAACTGGTGGAATATTCAAGACACAGGACACAATTTGAGTACAAGAAAAAAATTAAGGGGAGAAATCCCCAACATTATGTTCATTAATCATTAATGAGGATACCAGAACAAGCAATCCTTTGAATAAGGATCAGTTCTCAGAAAAAGTGGGGAATTTCTAGGTCTGTGCACAAGGACAGCTGCAGTGCCATGAAAGTATGAGGCAGGCAGCCAGGAAACTAAGAAGGAATGGTAGCAGAACCAGGAGGAGTCCATAGACATTGAGGTTCATGACGACATTGTACTTTGGTGGGTGACAGATGGCCACAAACCGGTCATCATAGGCCGGCACAGTCAGAAGCATATCATCCATATTGCAAAAATAATATAAACATAGGTGATGACTCTGCTGTGAGTTTAGATGTCCACAATCATCTTTGAAACTATGGCGGAGATGAAATAGATGTTAGCCAAGGACAAGTTGGAAAGGAGGAAGCACATGGAAGTGTGGAGATGGGAATCACAGTTGGCATCTAAGAAGGTGAGCAGGATCCCCAGCACAGTGATCAGGAGCAGTCCAAAGAGAATGGGCTACAGCTCTGGATTCTCTGAGAGTCCCAGAAGAAGGAATACTGCAGTATATGAGAGAATTGCTGCTTCCGTGCTGATGGGTCTGATGAAAATGTTTATGTTTATAAGAAATAAAACAAAAGATCGCAGTAGGTAGACTTTTCCTCCTACCACTCTCTCTCCTCTCCCCTTTTCTTGCTTTGTATTTTACTCAACACTTATTGCTCAATACACTCCTCTATCCCAAGTTATTTTCTGTATTCATTTAAAAATTTTAATTGGCACATAATTGTATATACACTTATAAGGTAAAATGTTGTATTATCATGTATGTATACATTACAATGACCAAATCAGGGTAATTATCACTTTCACCACCTCCAACATTTACCATTTGCTTGTGGGAAAAGTGTTCAAGTGGCTCTTTTCAAAATAAAAGGGCACTTGATAAAATAAAAAAGAACCTCTCTCTAGCTATTTATAAGTCATGATTCATTATTGTTAGCTACGGTCCCCAAGGCTTTATTTCCCACTGATTTTTTTCAAATAGAGGAACCTATGAACAATAAAATAGAAAGAAACATTCTGTGTTGTTGTGCTCTGTGTCATTATGACAAATATTGAAGATAATCAACTTAAAAAGACAATGATGGTTATTTTGGTTCATGTTTACAGGCCATGATAGATTGGCATCAGTGCTTTGATCTTGTCTTGGGTCATCATGGGAGAAGATCTTGGTGGAGCAAGACTTCTCACATTATGGCTGGAGAGTGAAAGAGGAGAAGGTACCAGGAATCTAAAATTCCATTTGAGGCCATGGCTTGAAATGCCCTGGACACCTCTATAAGGATGCATCTTTTAAAGTTTCTGGCACTTCCCAAGTGTGCAAATAGTTGACCAGGCCATTAACACATGATCCTTTGGGAGAATTTTTATATCCAAAATATAGCAAGTTCCTCTCCCTTATTTGTTCAAGAATATAATTTTACAACATTATTAGTGCTATACTCGAGAATACAGCTTGGGACAACAGTTTGGGACTGAATCCTGCCTGCTGCTTGTTTTGTAAATAATAATTTTGCAGACTACAGATAATCCTTTATGAATTGTGGCTGCTTTTATTTTACAAAAACAGAGTTGAACACTTGTCACAGAGGCAACATGGACCATAAGCCTAAAATATTTGTTATCTGGCACATTGACATTTGTACATCCTCTGTTGTAGATGTTGAAAATACACATAGGTTCTTTTTAAATCAAGTATTCTAATTATTTTCTTATGGAAATTTGTATACATTGCTTGCCTTGCCTCTTAATTATTCTGAGATACTCTAATTTATTGAAAGTTACAAAATGTAAGCATCCTCATTCTTTCCTCATTTGCAGGCTGAAATACATATTAACGAAAACTTTCCTAAATCAAGTAAGTGTTTACTCTGAGTGTACTTCTTTGTGTGTGTGTGCTGGGTCGGGTTTCACTGTGGCATTTGCAAAGGTTCTTACAATGTGTCAACTACATGATATTTGAATTCATCCTTTCCACTTCTCCCCTTTATCCCAACCCCCTCTTCATTCATGCAACAGTTTCAACACGTATAATTTTTGCATTTGCATGCATGTGTACCAATGAAAAGACAGAATTCATCTTGATTACTCTATTCATTACTTTAAAAACGTAGCAAATGATAAGGTTGCAGATGTAGCTCAGTGGTAAAGTGCTTATCTAGTATGTATAAGTTGGCATATTCAACCTCTAGCTCGGTAAGATAGTAATAATGATAAATTACAATTATTATTGCAAACAATATAGTGGCAAATACTTAATGGTAATTTATTATATGATATATGTTATTTTATTCATATTACATAACATTATTATGTGCCAGTTTAAAATTCATAATAAAAATAATGGATTGGATTTTTACCATCACCCAAATATGGACATGGTTCTTAAATACACTTGACATATTTCATTGCAGGTTTTCATCTCAAATTGTCCTTCTTGTTGTCATTGAAACCTCTTCAGTTTTTTTTCCTGATGCCTTCTGAAATGATCCTGGCATTCTCATGTCTCCCTTAACATAGTGTGACGAATAGCCTATGACCCTTATGCACTTTCTGTCTATAACCTAAAGCCAGGCTTTCCTACAAGGAGTCCTGGTTAATGTCAGTAATTATGCTACCTTGAGACCAGAAGGCTCTCATTGTGCTGAGTTAGTCAAGGCTCTTTTTAATGTAAAATAACAAAATTTCCTTTGTTATTACTAATATATCTTTCTCTTCTTTTTCATATTTAACACTCGAGTCCTCCTAAAATTTGCATTCAGCTTTTCAGTACCAATCTTATAAATAATGACAGCAATATTGACTTTCATTGTCTGTTAAGCAATAATATAGATGTTTTAAAATATCAGATAGTTCAGTCCTTTCATAAGACCTGTAGGTTAAGTACCATTCTTTTCTATTTATATGTGAGGACACGACACTGTGTGGTTTAGCAACCTGTCCAAAGATACTGCTAATGGGCCTCAGAGCCCAGATTTGGCATCAGAATGCCAGACTCCAGAACCAGTACACTGAGCCTTTATGAGGTACTGCTTCTATGAACCCAGAACTTATCTTCCTTTAAAATACTCAATGTACATCCTTTCCCCTCAAGGTACATTAATGATATCCTAGTAAACAATATCCTGCATTTACTCTCTTATATTTAGTCTTCTATTCTCTGTGTTGAGATAGTGTTGACGGCACACATCGAATGGCACACACCTGGTGTTGTGACTCTACAGGCCATAGCTCATGACCTGAGATCAAGATAAGAAAGTGATGCCTGATCTAATCAGTCCTACATAAATCTGCAAATATTCAAATTGATGTTTAAATGCTATTGATATTAATTGATGCACAGCACAATGATTGTGTTCCACAGAGTAATTTAAGCACCCAGGCTGGTAAGGGCTCCATAACTGTGTCATTTAGAACAGGTGGCCTTTTTAGTTTTGGATGTGGAGAAGTTAACATGTATCCACAAGTTATGTGATCTTTCCTGAGAGAAAGAGAGACATGGAAAAATACATTGCTGTTACTTTCTTTTTATTATTGAAAGCAAAATTTTGCTTTTCTGAAGCTAAGTGAAGCATTTTTCCCCTGACAGAATGGAGGAAAAGAGAATTATATATATGTACATATATACACATATACACATTTTATTATATATAATTATATATGTAGAGTCATTAATATTATGTATATCATTGTCCAAGTCCTAGAGAAAGCATGACTTAATTAACTTTGATATCCAGGCAACTTAGGCACATTTTCAGAATAACTGTTGGACAGATAGAAAGAACGTTGAAGCAAATACACCTATATAATCATCCTTTTATGATTTGGGTACTTACAAAAATAATTGCAAAGTTTTGGCACACCTTAAAATACATGCAGATGAAAACGCAGGACAGGGCAGGAGGTATAAATCAATGCTAGAGTATTTGCCTACCATGTATGCATGTATGGGGCCTTCAGTTCCATCTGCAGGCCATGAAGAATGAAAACCCTCAGAACTTCCTATGTAATATTACCTTTATGTTTTAGAGATATGATAAAACACTCATTTTCAGAAGTTCTTTCCCTTTTCCTTACTGGAAATTTGTAAAACACACATACTTATTTCTATTTATCATTATTTGACCATATGAAGAGGGGTCAAAATACGTAGAGATGGCTAATTGCAAACTAAAAAGTACTTAATAGGAGTGATTATAGTTAACCTTCATTGGTAGACCCATGATCTTTCTTTATCAAATTCCCTTTCTTATGAGAGTTCATGAGAACAAGAAGTAAACCCCTCTCATCCACTAGCATTTGTCACTCACTTATTTTTTCTTTACACATGTCTTCCATTTTTATCACATACAATGCTAGAAGAGTAATGTTAAGAGTCAGACCTGGATAAGGCACTCCTTCTTATTTTCTGTTTCATCTACCTCATCCCTGATTCTGGTGAACATGGAGCCTCAGCACTGATCCCTGGAATAATACTGTGTGACCACATGGTGGATCAGCTTTAAGCATCTCCCCTGTCCTAAGACTTAGTCAGATTCCTAAAAAAGGAATTGCTGGATCAAGGAAAAGTGGCAATGAAGAATCAGAGTGATTCATTTCTGGGGTAACCATGGAATCTAGTGTTGCCATCCACTTATCACAGCTACTTCCACTAGAGCTTGTGGACAAAGTAGAGGATCAAGAAATCACATCATGACAAAGATTGTGAGTACATATCGAGGGTATATAAGTAATGACTTGTTAGTGTGGTACTGGAAGATGTCAGAGTTTGAAACCACACAAGAAGGAAGGATTACTGAATTAGATCAGATTTTGCTAATGGAGACAATATAATGGTGCTGGTTCCTGGAGAAGGGAATGAATTTACTCAACTTATGCTAAATTCTTTTGTCTTATAACGACATCTGAGAATTTTTCTCAGTTTCAAATTAGTATTTAGATCTTATAAAAAGAATTCATTTAAATGAAATATTTTGAAGATAATTCATATGCCCTTTCCATCTGTAAATCTGATTATTTTAGGAAAAAGAAGTCTGTTGTTTGAAAACTGGAAAAAAGGTTTTTAGCTTTAAAAATGAAAATTGGCAAATGCTAACCATGTCAGATCCACCTGCTTATCTTATAAGTGTAGTTAAGGAATTTCTGTAACATGGCATCAGGTTCAGGGTGTCATATCATGGAACCACTGTATATGTGCTATTGAGTGGTGTAGTGAGCCCCTAATCCAAGGCTTTTGCTTCACAAATGAGGCCCTGAGCAGGAGTTGACATTGTCTGGAAACAGACAACTGGTTATAAAAGTGTAGGCCAGTTGAGCATAAGACATGGAACATTATTAATCCAGTGATTAATTCCTCATTGTGAAATGGATCTGTAACATGTGAAGGACCTGATTCTCTCTGAGAAAATTCAGTTTTACAATTTTCCCATTTGCATGATGGAGACGGCTATGAAAATGCACAGGGATGTTTCAAAAAGCAATATAAGTAGATGGAAATAACCAAGCACACAACTTAGCATGTAGAAGCATGAAATGTTTATTCCTATCATAGTTTTAAGTTGTGGACAAGTCTTGATGCTTATGATGGAAGTTCAAGGTGAAAGGGTGAAAGACAAAAGAGATAAGACAGAGGACACCCCAGGAATAATACCCCAGGGCTGAGCAAAGCAAGGATGACTACAAAATGCCATCATGACCCCTCCTCGTGTAATGAAGCAACAGGGGAAAAAGACCTAAATGATCAATAGGGGAAAGGATATGCAAACAATGCACAGTCAGGTAATGTCATGATGATAGTATGTTAATCATTTGTACAAAACTATACTTTGTACTACTTTTATACTATTGTTATGTGATTTCATCATACATAATATTCTATATGCTAATCATAATGTTTTAGATGGTTTTGCCATCCACACAGGTGAGTCTGATCAAAGATTAGAAAATGTTGTTTTCATACATTTTTATTGTTGTGCTGGGGGTACATTGTGCCATTTACCAAAGTTCTTACAATGTATCAAATCCATCATAATTGAATTCACACCCCCCTGTCATTCTCCTTTATCCCCCCTCCCACCCTGGAATCTCCCCTCCACTATTCCTGGAATAGTTTCATCAGGTCTCATTTTTTCCATTTATATAAATTTGTACACATCATTTGCACCATATTAGCACTCCTACACCCTGAAGCTCATAAGATTACCCTATGGGAATGCAAGTCAGGCACTTTAAAATTAATTATAATAGAATCTGGACAATTTTGTGGGTAGGATTACCTCTCTCCTGAAAAGCTAATTATTTCCTAAATTAACAGGGAATATTTTAAGCTTTAAAAGGGCACCTAATCTGGGCATTTACACTCAATCATATAATCCTAGCTAGTCAGGAGGCTGAGTTTGGTAGGATTGCAGTTCAAACATGGAAATTTCACAATGAAATTCCTTGTATAGCCATCTTATGCAAACAAAAATAACTTTTTTCAAAAACACAGAACAGGAAGGTAAAACGATGCCTGTAGAGGGGTTGGTATCAGTGGTAGTAGGGAGGATATAAAGAAAGTGTGAAAGAGGGTGAATGTGGTGGAAATATTATGTACTCATATATGAAAACATGGAAAAATGAGACATGTTATGACTACAGAGGGTGGAAGGGATAAATGTGAATGATGGAGGAGTGAATTCAACTATGACAAATTGTAAGAAGTTTTGTTAATGTCACAATGTACCCCTAATACAACAATAATTAGATAATAAAAAAGTAGAAAAACAAGGCCAGTCTAGGCAGTGAGGTCATGATACCCCAATATCAACAAATAGCTGGAACAATAAAGTGCACCTGCCATCAAAATTACATGAGATGCTGAGATATTGAGAATCCAGTTTGCAATCCAACTAGGAATAAAAGACTGTGAGATCCTATTTCAGTGAAAAAAGCTGTGTGTGGTGGTACACTTCTGTCATCACAGCAATGGGGAGAAGTGTAATATAAGAGGATCAGGGCTCATACTAGCCTGGGCAAAACCCAACACCCTATTTCCAAAGTACAGCAAAAGTGCTGGAAGCAGGGCTCAAGCGTGTATACGTCATAAGCCTAAAGCCCAGAGGCCAAACCCCAACACCTCTGAAAAATCATCTTACGACAAGATGAGATGAAATATATAGTCTCATAAGACAACAAAGAAAAATAAAATTATAATTTCCTGAGATTCACAAACAGAAGCTAATAAGACAACACACCTTTAAAGAATCTTATAAAGCGATTAGTGTCATACTAAGACTGTCCCTTTGGAGCATCGTCTGTGACATCAAGTGAAATAGAGGGTTGATGACAGCATGTAGCATTTGGTCTAATATGGACTCTTACACCCTGATTGCCTTCCAGCCTTCAGCATATGTTTTGTGAAGAGGAACTGTCATCAACTGTATGAAAATCCAAAATATCTTATTTGTGCAATGGAAATACATTAAGACTGTATTACTTAACTTTGTTGTGTTAGTCATTTGGCTGTGATTATGTACAACAATCCATTATGTTTTACACCTTGAATACTCAATGAAGCTATAAATGAACTTCGGCAATGCTTCCTGATGAAAAATGAATGCAACAAAGACACCTAGCACAGTGCTCACCATAAGTGATAATTGTATTGACATTTTCTGATAGGTCCCTTTTACTGCCATGAAACATTAAACATAGTACATTTCATTCTTTAGAAACAATGTGTCAGGGCAGTTGAGGGTAAAAAATGAAAGAGAACATCTTTAGCAGGATAAATGGAAAAAGCTGGGAAGTGCTTAAGTACTTAAAATCCCTTTGGGGAAGACTACATAGTAAGATGATAAGAAAAGACTTATCAGTGATACAGATGTTATTTGGCAAGAGTATATGAGAAAATGAATAGATATTTAAGTGAATTAAATAATATATATACTAGATACATGGATCTAACCTGAACTCACTTGCAAAGTATTAACTAAGAGAATTCAGTTACCTGGTCAAGAGTAATGCTGTTCAACATCTCACCCAGATATGGAAGATGGAAGATGGAAGATGAGTCCTCCAGAAAGGCAGGGAAACTAAGTTAGTCATCAGAATCCTGGTCAGGAAGGACTGTCTGTGGGAGGAGGCACAGGTGGGACTTCCTGTCTGTGGCAGCTCTGTTCAGCATGATGGTCATAGGCTCACGCTTATGTCTAGCTATCCATAGGGCTCAATATCCAAAGATCCTCATTAAGCCAGTTATCTTGCCACCACTGTGATCACAGGAATGCATATCCCTAAAGGCCAATTCTACAGAAGTGAGGACTTTGGACCCACTAGTGGAAAAAGTTTTATGCCTTCTCCCCAATAATGGGATCCTCAAAAAAAGAGGAGGAAATTTAAGCATAAGAGAAAATAATCCCAGCAAAAGGCATACCAACAAATAGGCTTGGCACTGAGTATATGAGGGGGTTGTTGATCAGAACAGGCCACTTGATGACCTGAACAAGTTCACAGAAGATGCAGGGAATTTCCAGGTGTGTGCAGAAGGACAGGTACAGCACCATCAGACTATGGAGCAGGGTGACAACAGTGCTAATAATCAGGATGAGAGGACCAGAAAGACACAGACACAAGGGTTCATGATGACTGTGTATCTCAGGGGGGGTGACAAATGGCCATATAGTGATCATAGGCCACAATTGTCAAGGAGACAATTTTCCAAACCACCAAAAGTCAAGACAGAATTAATCTGGGTGAGACAGCCTACAGAAGTGATGCTTTGATCCTGCTTTTGGATGTTCACTAGTACTTTTGGAATTATGGTCATGCTTATGCAGATATCAGTTAATGTTGGACTACAGAAAAAGAAGTACACAGGAGTGTGGCGATGGCAGTGAGCATTCACAGCCAGGATGATGATCAGGTTTCCCAGAATGATGACTTGATGTGGACAGGAACAGGCTGAAGAGGAGAGGCTCCAATTCTGGATCATCTGGCAGTCCCATGAGAAGGAATTCTGAAACAACTGTTTCATTTGTTGGTTCCACATTGCTGAAGAATATTATCAAAAACACTATGTGAAAATGAAATAATGAAAATGGTTCTTACAGAAACAATAGCAGTATCAACTTGGAATATGGTAGATAAGAAAACTCTTTTGTATAACCATATGATTGGTGTGTGTAGGGTACACTGTAAAATTCACAGAAGAGCTCACAGCATATCTAAAGAAAATCCACCACTCCCATCATTATTCTTTATACTCCTTCACCCCATTCTTAAAATATTTTCAACAAATCTGATTTTTTCCATTTTCATACTTAAGTACATAATATTTCCACCATATTAACCTTCCTACAAACTTTCCTTATATTTTCACTCCTCGCAATGATGCCAACACCAAGACAGGACCTGCTGTACTTTCCTGTTCTCTTTCTTTGAAAAGATATTTTTGTTTGTTTAAGATATCTATTAAGGGAGTTTCATTATGACGTTGCCATGTTTATATGTATTATATCCTGATTAGTTTATCTGCTCAATTTTTCTCCTTTCTATCTTAGTCCCATTTTATGGTGATCTCAACAGGATTAAAAATTCTACATTCATTCTTGTACAGAAAACACATCAACTATGTCACCTTCTTTACTTCCATCTTTTAACCTCTTCTCCTATTGGTGATCTCCCATCAGCACGATCCAAAAATCTTGGTACCACTTTGGAATTAACTTTTGAAAAGCTCTGGGGATGTGGACCTGTGATGTATATCTTAACAACCAAATGAATTAGTACATGCTGTCAGCTGCATGGATACATGAGGGCATTTCATGGACCCAAAGCACATGTTTAGTGGTAGGGCAGGACTGACAGAATTCCCACGTTCTGACTATTGAGTTGCCTATTTTGACCAATTTCTGCCAATTTTTTCAGTCACTACTGAATATCTCAAAGATATAAAAACTTCCTTTTATGATCATTTTACTTTCTTCTTGAACATAGCCCTAGGTTTTTCCTTAATTTCTGGTTATGCCCACTTCTATCCATTGATTTAATTGCAACAGATAGAAAGATTCTATACTGGTGGACAGGAGCAAATACTTCAAAATGTTGCCTTTAAACTTGAAGGTCATAATACTCTCCCAGGAAAAGACATCAATCTGCTTTAGCAATTAACTTTAAGTGAAGCTGTGTAACAATGTTGAAAAGATTCTCTGTCTCATCCTAAGGGAATTTCTTCACTTAATGAGATGTGCAGCATATCATTAAATTAAACAAGCACCAAATAACTAAATTAGAGAAAGAATGAATTGCAGAGCTGTCCATGCAAAGAGAAGGAAATAATATATGGTTTCCTCTTCAGAAGGCAGAGACTCACAGGTAACACAGACTTAGACAATCAGGCTTGTATCTGGAGGGCAGTGTCCTTCCTGTGCTAGAGAAGAGAAGAGCAGCCATGGAAGCCATGGTCTTTTGTGTTCCTTTGGGAATAATCTTTAACAGGATGACAGACCTGGGTGTCCTCATTTGGTTTACAGGAAAAGCCTGGTGGATGTTTTAACTACCCGTAGTGTGATACTCATTTCACAATCTACTTCTACAACAGTATCATTGCATATCCTAAACAGGTACAGTTTTTTATTAATGCAAATACACCTCCTAAATTTGGGGAAAACTCATGAGACTGTACTAAGACTCCACCTCACTCCTATTAGAATAGTTATCATCAAGAACACCCCCACAAGCAAATGTTGGTGAGGATGTGGGGGGAAAAGGAACCCTCATAAACTGCTGGTAGGATTTAAGCTAGTACAATCACTTTGGAAAACAATATGGAGGATCCTTTAAAAACTAAACATAGATCTAACATATGATACAGCAATACCACTCCTAGGTATATATCCAAAGGTATGTGACTCGTGTTATTACAAAGGCATCTGCACCTCCATGTTCATTGCAGCACTATTCACAATAATCAAACTATGGAAACAGCCAAGATGCTCACTACTGACAAATGGATTAAGAAAATGTGGTATTTATACACAATGGAATTTTATTCAACCCCAACAAAAGAAATTTTGTCATTTGCAAGTAAATGGATGGAACCGGAAAACATTATCTTAAGCAAAGTTAGCCAGGCTCAGAAGGCCAAAAATCATGTGTTCTCCCTCATATGCAGATTATAAACCTAACACAAATGCAGTAATATTATTGGACATGGGTCAGACACTAAGGGGAGAATGCACACGGGAGGAATAGGGAAAGGGAAGGAAACCTGAAACTTGAATGTGGTTCATGTGCTGTCTGTAGAGAAGTAAATATAGTAATCTTAAACTGGTAGAGGTCACTATTGGAAGGGGACTAGGAAGTAGTAAGGAAGTCTGGTAAAGATGAACCAATGTGGGTTGCAGTACACACGTGCATGGAAGAAATGTTAAGATTCTCTCTGTATAGCTACCTTTATCTTAACCTAGCAAAACTGCTAAGTCTTTCTTATTATCTCTTATGTTTTCTCTTCAACGAACAGAATCGATAACAAGAGGTCAGAACAGGTTCTGCCTGGAAGTGAGGGAACATGGCCCAAACAATGTATAGCAAATATAAACATGATAAAATTTAAAAAGCCACTATCATAAAAAATAACTTCATTTAAGTAAATAAATAAAATTTAAATTGTGAACATTTGTTTGGGCTACACCATGGCACTTATAGGTGTTCTTACAATTTATTGAATTATATTTAAGTTCACCCCCTCCATCATTCTACTTTATCCTCCTTCCACCATTCCTGGAATAACATTCAACAAGTCTCAATTTTCCATGTGCGTACACGTGTGCACCATATTTGCATCACATTCACCCTCCTATACCCTTTCTCACATCCTCCCTCCTTTCACTGGTACCAACCCTCCTTGACAGAACCTTTTTTGGAGAAGACACTTCTAATACATCTGTTCATATTGTTTTCTTTATGTTCTTACTAGATGAAAATAATGGTGATGGATTCTTTTTATTAAAGAATAAAGATTAAAAGTGACAAAAATATGAATGGAACAAAAGCATACCTCATGGGGGAGGGACTGTGGAGTATTTTTGCTAACTTTGTGTGTCAACATCTGTGTGTGTGTGTGAGTGACAGAGAGAGATTGAGAGAAGGGAAGAGGGAGGGAGAGTCAAGACAGGGCTGTGCTGGGAAAGTTGAATCCGAAGTAAGGGAAAAGAGAAGACTGTTAGCATAATAATTCAAATTCTAATTTTACAGAAGATGTCCATTCCTGAAATTACCTCAGTGAATACTAGTTTGTAGAAAAGATGTAAGGAAGGTAAGAAACATTAATGATACTGTTACACTTTCAACTAGACAGATGATCACATACACAGCAATTAAAATGAAATAAATAACAAAAGACTTAGATTTATGAATATAAACATGAATACTTAATCTAGAAAAATCTTTGTGAAAAAAATTACACACTGAGAGAATTTCAAGTAATACTGAATCTGCATTGGTAAGTGTATTTACATTATGGATTGTTCATGCATAATAAATTGTACAGAGAATAAAAAAGGTCTGGTTCCTGAACATTCAACAGCAAAATATTCACATACCTCACCATTCCTATTTGGTTGTTTTTATTACAAGGTGTAATGGCAAGAAATATCATTCATGTAATTTCACAAATTTGATTATTACTTCCCTTGGGAAATTACCACACTGCTATGATATGCTATGATATACATGATTGTCCCTAATTTTTCTTGTATTTACAGTATTCTTCCAAGTAATAAATATGCATTGTCTTACATTTTATATAACAGAAGCTTACTATACATGGCATTTGTAATTGTCAGTTTTCAGTAATCTATTTTAACCAACAATGTATTTTGTTCTCCTTCATTAACCTTAAGTACATGAGTATTCCATTACATAAACACAATATATTTTATGTATATATTCCCTAAATAATAGCTAAACTGGATACTACGTTTGTTTACTGACTACATGTATAATAATCCTTGGGAGACACTACCACATTTGAGACAATACCTCACTTAGGAAAGGAAAACGAGGAGTAGAGAGGAATACCAATATGCTAAGTTAAATAAAATCCTTGTTTTGTTAATACATTTATAGAGACCTGAACTACTTATGTCAAAACAGCAACATTTGTTAATTGTGGAAAGAGGTGAGGTGTGGCCGTGTGTTGTTACTGATGCTGCTATTGTTGTTAATTACAGTTTTTCTGCTACTCCTGTCTAAAACATTTGGTAGTTTTAGGTAGGAAAACAAGAAGACCATGAAGTTGCCATCTGCATCTTTCCACCTCCTTCTGATGAGTCATTATAGCCCCCATAATAGGATTGGAAACATTCTTTCCATGCAATGATGAATAAGAAACAGCAAATAGAGTAGAAAAGGAACTTGTCTTTCTGGGCTGAATTCTATCCCCCTCATGTTTCATATGTTGAAACACTCTACCAGTCCTCATATATTGAAATCTTAATCAACAGTACCTCAGAGCATGACTATATTTTGCGGTGGTTTTTGAAGAGATAATCACTTTGGGATACATTCTTTTATAGGAGACCTAAGTCACGTTGACTGTGGTCCTTATAAGAAAAAGGCAAATGAACACAGATAACCATAGTAGAAGGACAACATTAAAGCACAGCCAGACAATAGCAATCTAAAAGCCAGGGAGAAATGCCTAGGAAGAAATTACTGCTACTGATATTTGAACTTTGCACTTGTATCTACAGAACTGTGAGAAAATAACCTTCTAATATTCAGCCATCAGTTTGTGGGGTTTTTTGTGGAAAAGTAGCAAAAATAATACTTTGATCAAAACCCCTACCAACAATACCACAGGAATGCAACTAAATATCAGAACATTTGGAAACAGTCATGCTTTAGAAAGGGCAGATTTCTGCTCTGAAGGAAAAACCCTGTTCTTGTAGAGAGAATGCGCCATTGGAATGAGAGCTAGATGTGCTTGGTACCAATGTGCATAAGAATTTGTGAAGAGGATAACACATAGCTGACAGCAGAGCATGAGGGACTTTGTCTCAACATCATACACATGTCCTCTCCTCATTCCTTATCCAGGATGAGTTCTTATAAATCATCTGCTCTTATTTCCAAAGCATTTAATAGGGACAGTCAGTTACCTGGCAATTATGGTCTGCATCTCACCTGGATATTGAAGACAGAAGCTCTATTCTCAGGACAGAAAGACACAGAATCCTTGTCAGGAAGGATAGTGTCTGGATGGAGGCTCAGATTTGCTTCGTACTGGGAAAGTTTATTGAATGAGGAAAACACATGCCAACTTCTACTGTCTCTGAATGCCTGGTGCTCAATATCCAATTGTGTTCATTAGACCAGCTATTTTACTATTATTTAGATCCCAAGAGTGCACACCCTTAAATACTAATTGTACACACTTTAAGAATTGAATTGAGTAGGTTGATTTCCTGACGCTTGAGGACAATCACACAACATTTGTACATTGTGTCTACTGAACTCCATTTGATGGACCCCATAGCATTTTTCTAGCAGTTGAGGTGTTATTTTTTAAAAGTCATTGGCCTTTCTGACCTGTACTTTTTCTTCTTTCTTTCCTTTCCTTTTTTTTCTTTTTCATTTAATAATTTTGCAGGGCTGTTAATGGAAATGAAGGCTTTGTGCATTCTAGGAAAGCACTGATTTGTGCACTAGTCCTTCGTTTTCCGAGACTATCTTTCACTGTATATCCTACAATTTACAACCCTAAATTGGGGTTTTGTACTCCAAATCCTCATGCATTTGTTTCTGGATTGCTAGGATGACAGAAATTTCCTACCATACCTATCCTATAATTTAACAGAGAAAATTCTAGTTTGCTTTCTTTGATGAAAGACAAGTTCAAAAAGTGTGGATAGGGCTGTTTTCACCTATTTAGCATTTTATAAATACCTCTTCAAATTTGATCACATATTTTCACTGCATACTTTTCCTCACATTGGAGAATAATGAGATAAAACTACAGTTCTTCTGTTTTAATTAAAATGTCACCAAAAGCCCATCGTATGCACCCATGTTCATAAACTCAGCATTAATGCTTAGGTTTAAAACAAAATAGGTGGAGAGGGTACTAAATGTTAATGTTCACTTTTAAACCTTTGATAAACTTCTTGTATATAAACTTTTATTTTTTCAGACATATTATTGATGTTTATGGGAAAATAATAGTATGTCTTCCCTTGGCATCTTAATCACATATATTTTGTAAAAATATCAATATTAGATTAATTATAGGAATGCATCTATTAATTTATACAAGAGCAGTTCTTCCACGTAACACAAAGAGAATAGTAATACTTAAAAGCAATGAATGCACACATGAATAAATGAATAAAGAAAAAAACAGGAAAAATATAAGATAGCTTTCCAGATACCAAAATAGAAACTCCAGCATGTTATGGGGTGTTGGTAGGAACCATGAAGCTCTGGATTCATCTCCATGAGAAAGATTATAATAAAGACTAAATATCCTAAAGATTTGTTACCAAGGGCAGAGGTCAATTTAATTTATTTGAAAAATATGAATGAGGAGTCAAACCCTGCCTAGATTCATGACTGTGGATCTAGAAGAAATAAACTTTTAAGAAAAATTGGGTGAATACAGTGCAAAAATATGTACATATATATATGCAAATGCAAAAATGAGACTTGTTGAAACCATTCCAGGAATGGGGGAGGAGGTGGATAAAGGTGAGCAATGGAGAGGGTGAATTTAAATATGATTTATTTGATACATCATAAGAATTGTGTAGATGCCACAATGCACCCCCACCCAGAACAATAAAAAAATTAAAATATCCAAGATAACACTTAGCTAATATCTCTGTTGAGTTGGTGGGTAGATTTGTGACACTCTTCATATCAGTGTGTAGCAGAGAGTCAGTCATCTAACTTCATAAGTAGAAACATGCATGGTGATAGGTGAGGTTAACCTTGATCCAGACAGGTGAGAACTTAGGTAAAAGCCTAATTGGATTGCATCAGAAAATTATGGATGGATAAAAATTAGAGAGAGTTAACAGGAGATCTCACTTGAAGAGTTTTGCTACTGAGGGATAATAGGTATGGGATTGTGCCTAAAGCAGGATGATAGGCTAAGGAAGAATTTTAGGTAGAGATTCAAAAGCATTGGATGGAAAATTGATCATGGAGGAAGAAGATGAGAGGGTCTACACAGCTATGCCCTAAAATAATCAAGAGTGAAGGAGTTCAAAACACAAGGAAGAAAGCTGTCCTAACATGCATCTATAACTGCATCTAAAATTATCTCTCAAAAATATAAATAAAGCAAATCATCTTGGACACATGAAGTATTTTAAATCTATCAGTGCTCTATGTACTAAACAAATTCAGCTCAAAAGCTTTATGTGTATCACAATGAAACCCCTATGTACAACTATTATATGCCAGTAAAAATATAAAAAAGAGAGAGTTGTATATAGAAATTTAACCAGCAAGTAATACAAAGTGAATTATAAGGATAAAGGAAAGTTTCTTCAGTAAGTATAGCTAAAAACTTTCTGCTAACTTACTTTCACCTATTCTCTTCTAGGATATTTAATGCTCATTACCTGGATTGACTAACTTTTTAAGTTTTGGGTATAAATTTATTGAGCTCCTTGATATTAACCAAATTACCTTTTATGTTTGTGTTCATATTGTGTTATTCATAATGATTTTGAATGATCCGATAGTCTATGTCATTTTATATTTTTTGGCATTATTATCTGAAATTATGTAGATAAGATGATGCAAGTGAAACAACAATAACCTCTGGAGATATATCAAAATACTCAATTTAAGAAGTTCTTATATAATTGACATGGTGTGAAAAATATTGATAAACACTTAAGAACACTGAATTCATTAAAGATAAACTATAAACGAGTATTAACATAAAGAAGAATTTTCACCTATTATGATTTAATTATCACTATGTCTACTAGGAGTATGGATAATCTGGAATATTACAGATTTGACAGTGATTTTGTAATTAATGAAAACTTCATTCAAAGCAATCAATTTCGACCCATGAGCACTTAATATGGAGTAAAATATTGCCTATAATTATTGCAAATAAATTTGAATAGGTGTTTTATGAAACTGTAAAAGTATTTAATACACTTTTGTCTGTCGGTCATAGTTATAATTGACTATGGATTATAGATTATAATCTGCTGAGTTAAAAATTAACATTATAGTTCAGGAAACATGCAGTGTTTCTAACATTCTCCACTGGGTGTTTGCATTTTTACAGTGTCTTGTAAATGTACTTTGATACGCACATATAAAACTGTTTTTCTGCAGATAAAATTATAGTCAGGCTTCAGAAATTCCATTGTTTGTAACTAATAAGGCAAGACTGAGCATGAGTTAGAGATGATGGATGGTATATGTACATGTGGAAGGCGTTTGAAATGTAGGTAATAAAATGTGTGGTGAGAAATAGGTGATTAACTTGGCTTTCAGCTAATGCCTCACCTCTTATGAATTCTTTCTTTCTAAATTATTGGTCATTAAGGATTCACACTACCTTAGTTTCCTAAAGACAGTAAAGGTGTTGTCCAATGAGGAACATTGGATATTGGGCCCACAGGGATACAGGAATGAAAATATTCTGTGACCCTCCTCAAAACAGTCCTTCTTAGTCAGGAAGCATTGCCTGTGCATACCCTTGGAGACGTGTTCATAGGATGGAGATCAGTCCTCTCTTGGTCCCTCTTCCCTTCTTTAGAACAGATCATTTGTGTCCATCTGCCAACCATGAGAGTTGAAATGCTTTCTTCCACAATGATGCCAGCCAAATAATCCAAAGTCTCATAGATAATGATTTGGGAATGAGGTAAGTGTTTAGGACAGTTTCAACCAGGTTAGGCTGTAAGGAAAATGCAAAAGATAAATAAAACCAACTTCCCCATCATACTCATGTGTAAGTGTCTTTCATCATTGTGTCATGTCCTTTTGTACTGTTGTTCAAATACTCAATTCAGTTATTATTCTGTTTTGGTCTGCCATGGCTATAGTGAAAGAAAACATTTTCCTTTTATGGATAAATAACCTACCTTATCTCTAACAGCATTATTATGATAAAATTCTATTATGTTTACTTGCATCCCTTGTTTGGTGGTGGTCAGCTTAACCTTATCTGTCCATCACCTCACCATACATGTTTATGCAGAAGAACTCTATTATCTTCTCTGTTTTCTGGTGTTGAATAGTAAGGGAAGAAAGTGTACACCTACAAAGTAGGTAGTCTTTCTTGTCCAACTGTTCCTTATTTAAAACCCACAAAATGACGAATAAGAAAAGTACATACAGCAGGTGAATTTAATCAAAGTACACACTCTCGCCTTTGCACAATTAATATATGCTAGCAAAAACTCTAAAATATTTTAAATTGCAATGGCCACAGTGATGATGTAATAATTTATAAAAATCATTGACTTTTTTCTGAAACTAACAAATGTTGATGCCCTGCTGTACCAGTTGCATGTGTAACAGTAATGTGTGTACTGAAAGAAGCCATAATGTTCCCCTCCATTATGCTCTATCATTTCTTAAAAGCAACAACAATGAGATTGTTACCCCTCTGCATAGTTTCATATTGTCTGTGTATCCATCTTTATCTGAAGTATAAAATGGAAATGCCTTACTATCCATCAGAATAGAATTGGAGAAATAAATTGTTATGTGGCAGTATAGTAGAATACTCCATGGTAGGTAACATTAATGAAGCAGAACTGGAAATATCAGCATTGATAAAATGTATAAGAATGCCAATATTGAAATGGCATGCACAGGTAGGTATTTTTTATAGAGAGCTTTGTTGAATGTCAAATAACAATTGCATCCCTTATGCAATATAATAGCAAATTAATAAAAACTGTGGAGTATCATGTTCATGAGTTTAGTGTACTCACTGCACTGGGGAATTAATGGAAACAAAATTCTACAAGAAACCCTGTTTCAAGTACATATGTGGTTATTGAGATGTTCAATCTTATTTCACATAGTTTTTGTTAATTTTCAATAAGACATAATCATGTTTGCTTGATAAATGTTTTAAAATTTCTCAAAACAATAAATTTCTCAAGTACACTTTACTGTAAAATTTTTCTTTCATGGGTTTTCAGTGCATGTATATTGATCTGTATTCCTGATTTATTTTGTCATTTTTTTTAAAGATTTCATATTTTTTTTATTATTCATTCATTCACATGTGCACACAATGTTTGGGTCATTTCTCCTCCCTGCCCCCCTTCTCCCTTCAGTTCCAGGCAGGTCCAGGTCCTGTTCTGCTTTTATCACTAGTTTTGTGGAAGCAAAGAGACAAGCCTAATAAGGAAGACAAAGTATTTTTGCTAGTTGAGTTAAGGACAGCTTACAAAAATATTCCTAACATTGCTTTCATGTACATGTGTTATGACCCATGTTGATTCATCTCTGACTGATCTTTACACTGGCTCATGATCCCCTTCTCATGATAACCTCTATTGCTTTAAGATTTCTGTATTAGCTCCTCAGGAGTGGGGACATCAAACACTTTCATGTTTTGGGTTTTCTACCTATTTGTATATCACCCATATGTGCTCTCCCTTTGTCATGTGGTCCCAGTCCAACCACACTGCTGCATTTGCCCTAGATCTAAAGTCCACATATGAGGGAGAACATACAATTTTTGTCTTCTGAGCCTGGCTGACCTCGCTCAGAATGTTGTTTTCTAGTTCCATCCATTTACCTGCAAATGATGATATTTTATTCTTCTTCATGGCTGAGTAAAATTCCATCGTGTACAAGTACCACATTTTCTTGATCCATTCATCAATAGTGGGGTATCTTGGTTGTTTCCATAATTTGGATATTGTGACAATTTTGTCATTGAACTCATTTTAACTCTAGTACATCCATGCCAAGTGAATGTTTGCATCATTGTTATTTCCTTCCTTTGCTTTGTATATAACCAATACTGCCATGGGAAGTGGAGCACATGAAATCCATTGCCACTAAAATTTGTAGCTATAAGGCCAAGGACATTCCCTCTCTCTTTCTTTTTTATCAGTTTGCCCCGTTTTTCTAGGGTAGAAACATGTCAGATGCTTTTGTGAAAGAAAAAATCCCAATGTGGACTGTTGGTATGCAGTTTGCAACTGCTGAGCACTATTGCAGTGGTTTTCTGTCTGTTCATTTCTCACCATTGCAAAAACTGCTTCTGCCTTGTTCTGTCTTTATTAACATCTCTCACTTCTGTCTTCTTCATTACACTGAATATCCTCTTTTCCCATACTGGAGAAAATGTGTAGCAATAAAATAGAAAATGTGATGGTGCTTTCCCTGAAAATTCTAGAAAGCTTCAAATCAGCATGTATACAAAAAAATCAACTATACCAAACCTAAGCATCAACTTGTATTTCAATTTAGTCACACATGCATATAATTCTGTCTTCAATCCTTGGTAAATGAGGAAAATTTTCAACTCTGTGATAGTCTCAGATTCTTCATTCATATAAAGAGAAGTATTAAAAAGCCTAATGGGAAATATTGAAAGAACAAATAATGATAAGAAAACACTTCAAGTATAGCATTTGACATGTGAGACACTTAATATGTCCATTGTGATAAGTTCTTGCCCATTAGCACTGGCAAGGACAAGACCAGACTACCTTGCAGAGTTCATTATGAAAGGGATGTGATGGGTGGGACAAAATGCAGAGAGATGAAATAAAGAAAGAACACCTTCAGTGTGGTTGCTGAAAATGTCAGGAAAAAAGTCAATGCATTAAAACTCTCATTGAGAATCTAGTGTACATAGTGAAGCAGTAAAAGTTTACGTCAATAAACACTAATGTTTGATTCTTGTATACACATAATCTGACTGGTAATAAAATAAATAATACCTACATGTAGCCACTAAAAAAGGTTAGATAAGGAATTTGACAAAAAGGACATATGTAGAACGCATAATTTAAGAAGTTTTAAAGCTGAACAAAGTGGCTAACATCTATAATCCCAGCTAGTCAAAAGGCAGAGATCAGGAGGATCAGGGGTTGTAGCCAACCCAAGGATAAAGTAAGCGAAGACCCCCATCTCAACCAAATCCTGGGCATGGTGTTGCAGAGAGGAAGGCACATATAGGAGGACCACACACTTGACTGGAGCAGACAAAAATATGGACAGCCTATATGAAAAATAGCTAAAGCATTAAGATCTAGGGGCATGGATTAAGTGGTAGAGCATCTACCTAGCAAGAGCTAGCACCTGAGTTCAAACCCCATAACTGCCAAAAGTAGGTTAAGGTACCTTATATAGTGTTGGGGTGTACCACATGTGGCAAAATGCTTATTTGGCATGCACAAGGCCAAACCTGAATACTGAAAAAAAACATAGATAATACAATTTTAATTTCTTATACAATTTGTCAAATATTCCAAAATGGTGAAAATAATCTAAAGTACTGAATATCTACTACTAATAATTGGACTAGAATATATTGCCACTTTGCATTACATATTGTTAAAATATTATACATTTACTTTTCAAAAGATTTGATCCAATCATATGAAATCTGTGCATTTTTACTTTCCCAACAGTACAACTATACTGAAGATGCTGTTCATTATTCTTCTTACCTGTGTGTGCAATTCATTTGCATATTAAAATTTCATGTACTGTCAATGTTGTTTTCTCACTGATTATCAGTAATTTATTTGAGAACAATTAAATTATGAGCTTCACTCTGCAAAAGTAATGAGAATGGAGTGGAACATAAATAGCATATTATACTAGTGCATATGTTTTTTTTATTTGAAGAAAAGAACTCTGACAGTAATACATCACCATTGGATAATTCTAGAAGCATGCATAACTGCTTATTTCTACTGCTATTCTGTGATAGCAGAATCTATCTTGGAATCTGCCTTCTTCTCCCCTTCTTCTTTCTAAGAATACTGATAAAGAAGAAATGGTGTCAGCCAAATATTTGCTGTAATCAGGAAATGAAAAGTAAGCATACACTGACCATATATTTTTCCCTTGCCAAATAAATTATAAGTTAGAGAATCTTAGAAGATCCTTCAAATTGAGCAAGAGTAGATTGCTGTAGAGAACAAATGTCCCTAGACTTAGGTTCAGACTAGGAAATTAGCAGAATGAAAGCTGCTCATGTGTTGGTGAATCAGAAGAGACACACATGTGAAGATGGTGAATGATCAAGCAGACAACTCACAAGTGACAGAATTCTCTCAACTTCCTTGTGTCCTCCCCTCATAGCTGCCTGAAATGGCATCCTTATAGATAAGGAGGTTACTACTGTAAAACATAAACCAGGACAGTTCACATTACCTCGGAGCAGACACTAATGGCATTCAGTTCTACTGTGGATCTGAAGGATGGAAATGAATGTTCGCTTTCCAGGAACCCTGAAACACAGAGAAGCACCTGTCTCCTGTGTCAAAGTGATGAGCCGAAACTCAGGTTAGATGTGCTGCTAACCAATGTGACTGTTGAGTGGGTGGTCACTTAAAGACTGCTGCAATGCCTGTGGTCCTTGGGGCTTCAATGTGCATGGCTCCTCATTAGTCAAACTCTTCTATTCCCGTGTGATTACTGAGCAGCACAAATCCTTCAGGAGCCAGGTGAAATAATGAAGAACCAATGATGAAGAACTTGGATTTGGAAAATCCTTCTACCCAGAGAAACCAGTAGGTGGATACCTACTCCTTCCTTCTCCCTTTTTTGGCTCACAACCGTTTTAATTTCTTGCAAACATTAACATATCTTCATGCTGTTATTGAATTCTAGTGTTCCTTAACCTATGATAATAACAATGACAGAAATGTTGAAACTAGATTTAGTTTGGAAATAGATTTTATATGACTAGATATATCAATTACCTGTGTAAATGAACATGATAATATAATGAAGATGTGCTAGAAATGCAAAGGATGATTTATATTTAATTCTGTAAAGAATTTCACTGGTAGTTTTATGGGGATTTCATTGAATCTACAGATCACTTTAGTCAGCATGGACATTTTAATACTATTAACTATTCCAATCCATGAACTCGTGGGGACTTTTGACTTTTATTGTCTTCTTTTTATTTTCTGTTTTTGATGGGCTCCCGCCAAAATCAGTATGTGATTTTTATTTTTTTAATTTATTTTTTATTATTCATATGTGCATACAAGGCTTGGGTCATTTCTCCCCCCTGCCCCCAACCCCTCCCTTGCCACCCACTCTCCCACCTCCCTCTCCCCACATTTCTTTTTTCATTGCTTTAAGCTTTCATGTAAAAAGTCTTTTACAGACTTAGTTAAATTTGTTCCTAGTTATTTTGTGGCTATTGTGATTATGACTTATTCTCTGATTTCTTTGTCAGAGAATTCATTGCTGACACATGAAAAAGCTGTATATTTTTGCATGGTGATTTTTTATCATGCCACTTTACTGAATTTATTTATTAGTTTTAATAGCCTGTGGGTTAATGGGATAATTTGGTCATGTAAAAAAGATATGAGAAACTTTCCTAAAGAGTGTCCTAAGAAAGGCAAGAGTGAGTGGGTTCTATGCCCATATGTTTATCCTGACAAAATTCTTGTAAAACTAAGCACATTTGTATGTCATAGTAATAAATAGACAAAATATCTTGGATACATGAATATCTTAATATTTTCAATTTCATCAATAATATAATAATTGCTGAAAATTAAACAATAGTATATGTAATTTCAACCAAACAATCAGATTTATCTACAAAACTGGAGGGAAAATACGGTAAATTATCTAACACATTGTATAAGACCACCACAATATAGATGCTGAAAAAAGACAAGGTCAGAATAAGAAAATAATAAATGAAAGGATCTTAATACCTGAAAAATTAACATATTACAGTGCCTCCTTATCATTCCTGCTGACTACTTTTGTTTCGACATATGCATGCATATAACTCTTAATCAACAGTGACTGATAGCACAAAATATCACAGGTTAGGCACTTTAAACATTAGATTATTATTTGTTAGAATTCTATATATTGCAAAGTCCAAGAGTGATGAGCCAGAAGTTCAGACTCTGACAATGGCCCTTTTCATAGTTTACACCTGGTCAATTTTCAGTTGTCTCTTTACACTTAACAGATTCTCTTCCTCTTCTTACAAGGAAAGATCCTGTTATAGGGCTCCACCCATGTGACTTTGTTAAAACCTAATCACCTCAACAATCCCACCCACTAGTACCATCACACTTGTGTAAAAATATAAATTATAAGAAAATAATTTATCCTGTGACAGAAGGTAATACGTGATTGTAAATTTAGTGAAAAAACAGCCCTTATTAGCATGTCAAACTTAGTGCTAGCAGATGGGATTAAGTAATCAAGTCAGCAGATGTTAGAACAGGTATAGAAAAACAATTACTCAGAAAAAACACAGTCCACAAAAAATAAACACAGTAAATATTTTCTTCATTGCTGAATTACCATTAGATAAAACATAAGGACAATTTAATAAAAGATAATAAGAAATAAAAATGAACTTGCATTCTTGTCCCACATCAAAGCAAAAATAAATTTCATGTGCTTTCAGCCTCAATTGCAAAAGGCAAGAAAATGTCCTTTATGGAAGCAAGTAGGGATTTAAAAATTAAGGCCTATTTACAGACCATAGGGAAAATATTTAAAAATTAATCCATGTTCAAACCTTGCACTTGTGGGCAAGTTGTGGTGCAGTCCTAAAGAATAATATATATGCATATACATTTTATCTATGTATAATTAAATATTAAATATATATAATTTATATATGCATATTTTTGAAGCATTGCTATTCCAAACATGTGAAGTAATGTGAGTATGTTCTTTATAAACAGCAAGCAGCCCAGAGTTAACATGCTAGACACATATTTCACAAGAAGAATCTGAATGGCCTATTATGTGTGTAATGACTTTGGACTTAAATGCCATTTTACACTACTTAGACTGACAAGATAAAGGAAATGTTTAGAAGAAGATTTGGCACATCAATCATATCTACAGGGAAGTTGACTTAGGAGACTCTTTGAAATGACTCAAAGTGGAAAAGCTACTATCTTATAGTTAATAATTATAACCTAAGTCTAAGACGATTTTCCCTCAGAGGATATGAAGAACACTCAAAAAGACTTTTTGCAATGGTAGAAAAATAGCTACCAAAATTTCCTCAACTTCAGAAATAAACCTTATTTTAATGTCATCCTACCAAATGCAAAAGTATACAATATGGAATATATGTGCATAACCACTAAGTCCAACAACATAATTGATTCTGAAGCAGAAGAATGAAACTAATATGCCCTGAAATTCATCCTTCAAGTTTAATATATAACAGGATCAAATAAAAGCACATTTATGTAATAAACTGTATAAAAGTACATCTAGCGAAATGGTAAAACATTCATTTAAGTCTATTCAAATGAATATTGTGGAGGGAAAAAGTGATCGAATACTGACAATAAAATGTTGTCTCCATAAATCTAGTTTCTATAGCTAAAATTACTCCTTTTTAATTTCATCTCCACTTCTTTCATATTAAGGAACATTCTTTTACATTAAAGTACACCCAGATAATGCAGGAATAATTCTTCTACAAATCCCCCTTTATCAAACTGTACCATTCACCAATTATTGTATAAGCTAATAACAAGTTAGTGAGTCAAGATCATAGAAGATTTTGTGGCCCAACATAAAAAGTACTATAGAGATATATACTGGGTTTTTCTTTTTTATTAGCATATGTTAATTTTACAAAAGGGTTTCACTGAGATATTTGCATGCATATATTATGCCTTCATCAAATTCACCTGTTCTATTTCTCTTTATCTTCACTCCCTCTTTTTAAAACAATTCTAATGTGTTTCATTATTCTGTTTACATGTGTATATAAGTACTTTGATCATGTTGTGTTTGACACAGGGAAAAATTACTTATCAGTGGACCCAGGGACAGAAACTGTTTTCTGTCTCTGGCATCATGGATGTTAGATGTCACACCGGATACCAACATTTGCTGCAGTTCTCAGATGAGGACATTTCATGGAGGGTGGAAAGAAATCCTCTCTCTATTCCATTTCATTACTTATCTTTTACAAAAATTGAATTCGAAGGCTACCCTTTGCTTTCTTTTTTTTTTAGTAATGTAGGATTTTTTTTTCTCCTTAGGGTGAAGACATTCCCATTAATGAACTTCAAAATAATTTCAGATATCTAATATCATGTAATTATACTCATTTAGGGTGACACTGCACATGGTGAATATTCTTATCATTAAAGGATGTGTTTTGCCACTGTAAGGTTTCAGTATTTTATTCTACTTCTTTGTCTCACAGGAGATTAAATTTAGAATGTACTTCTGAAGGCACTAAACATGATCAGATGGAGGATATTTTAACATGATCGTGGTTTATTTTAATAGTTTTCTGCCTTGTACACTTACTCCAACTTGCCTTTTTCTCTGGGAGTTCCAGAAAAAAACAATTACTTAAACTAGTCTCTACTAGAGGCTCAGGTTCTATGGAAGCCAAGCAAAACTAATGTCTAGAGTTGAGTCAATGGGTGAAAACTCACAAAACTAGAGGCAAAGCAAATTCAGGTTTCTATCCAAGTTAAAATATATTTGGTCATCATATAACACAGTTATTTTTAAAAATGTAATGACATGAGGTACATGCATTCAGACCAACAAGGAGTCCTATGAGTTTTATTTTCCCTAGAAAACCAAGTACAAAGCAATGTCACATCAAAGTAGAGAAGCTATCTTACCAATTAGTTTTCTCAAGGCTTCCTTTGTGTCTTTGTTTCTCAAGCTGTAGATAAAGGGGTTCACCATTTGAAGGACAACAGGATACATCATGGAAGCCTGCAATCTTTCTGCATGTGTTGGTAACTGCTGAGCTAATGTACACTCCAACAACTATACCATAGAACAAGGACACAACTGACAAATGAGACCCACAGGTGGAAAAGGCATTATACTCTCCTGCCAGTGATGGCAGTCTCAAGACGGAGGACATAATGTGAATATAGGAAAACATAATTCCAGAGAGAGGAGCTCCACCCAACATCAAAGCTTCAACATATATCAGGATGTTATCAATGAGGGTATTGGAACAGGCTAGCTTGAGGACTTGAGCAAGTTCACAGAAGAAGTGGGGAATTCGAAGGTCTGCGCAGAATGACAGTGTCAATACCATGAGACTGTGCAGCAGGGAATTCAAAGTACTGATGGATAAAGATAATACAATAAACAGAATCCACAAGCATGGATTCATGATTATTGAGTCCCTAAGTGGATGGCAGATGGCCACATAATGATCATAAGCCATTGCTGCAAGCAGAAAATTTTCCATTTCCACAAAAACAGGGACAAAGTAGACCTGCATGAGGCAGCCTGAGTAACTGATGGCTTTTCTCTCTCTCTGGATGTTCACAAGCATATTGGGGACTGTGATGGTGCTGACACAGATGTCAGTGAAGGATAGATTGGAGAGAAAGAAGTACATGGGTGTATGGAGAGGGGAGTCAAAACTGATGACCAGGATAATAAGCAGGTTTCCAAAGTGGTGACCAGGTATATGGCCAGGAACAGGCTAACAATAAGAGGCTGCAGTTTTGGATCATCTGTCAGTCCCAAAAGAAGGAATTCTGACACAAATGTTCGGTTTCTGGATTCCATGCTAATGGTGATTCTGATGGAAAAGATGGAGAGAGAACAACAAAATGTTTGGACAGCAGTGACAATAGCAGGTGAAAAGGTTTGGAAAATCCAAGTTCTTTGTCCTCACCCAACACTTAATGCTGATGTATTCTAGGGATGAGAGTAGCCCTCTGAACAGCTCTTAAGTATGTTATATTTGTTGAAACAATTCGTTAAAAACCAAAAGATTCTCATTGGTACTCTAAACTAAAAAAAATTCAGATATTACCTCTGATACCTTCCCTCTTTATTCATTGCTATATTTGCTTCACTCCCTTATCTTTTTTATATTTAATATCAGCTTGGACTCAAGCATTTTCTAAGTGCCAAGAATAAAACAAATCATAGGCTATGGCTTATAAATCAGTTATTCCATGACATCAAATCAAAAAACAAGAAAGCTGTTATGAAATATGTCCCCTAGAGCCCAAACGTTGGCATGCCTGAAAGTAATATAAAGTATTGAATTTCAGAATTGTTGCCTCATGCTATTATTCCTATTTGCCTATGAGGACACTTTGGTAAGGTGAAGTTACATCTTGGAAATAATATGTGTAGTTAGTTCATAGCAAAAATATAGCCCAAGGCTCAGATATTCTTACTGCTGTGTTGACCCTCTTGAACAACCTCTACCTACACTGCTGAATAGGACATAATCAAAATTTATAATTTAGCTATGCAATTTTAATATGTTGTTTCTCTAAAAAGACTCTAGGCCTTCCCTGCCTTCACCATAGAGCTATTTGTGGTAGGTAGATGCTATCCTTCCAGATGGACCTGAACAAAGACTACAAAATAATGCCTGAAACTTAAAGTTCATGACAACCGCCCATGGAAATGCAAATAACCTCCTTTCACATAGAATTCTAACACAAGCTGGACAGTTCTATCCATGACATTCTCTGTCTTATCCTATGGGAATTTTCTCCTTAAGGTAACAGAATAACATAATCATTAATTTTTTGACAATAACAAAAACAGCTAATTGAGAGAAAGAATTAAGTACATAGGCTCCCAAGAAATCAGAGGAAAATAAAAATGATTTTCTGTTCTTCAGAAAGTATAGATAAGATAAAATAGACTTATAGTTAGAATATACTTATAATGAGTCCTAAAGTAGTCTCTTTCTTCAGAAGAATAGATAAGAGATTATGATAGCACAGAACATTTGTTGAAATATTGGACTCACATAATTTGAATGGAATCCTGAATCCATGACAGGCCACTAGTATTGTGAAAAATCTCCAATTGAATGAGAATCTGCATGTCCAGTTCCTACAATGGTTTTGCCTGATTGATGTTTTAATTAGTTTGATTATCATAATCATTTTACCATGTATATGTATACCTATTCTCCACATTGTTCTTAAATATACAAAAATTAATACAACTATGCTTCAACAAATATGGGAAAATGGGGACAATTGATTATAATAAATGAATAAAACCAAAACACTCAGAACAGAATAGCAATTACATGTGGGATCCTTGTACTTATGCTTCCTATTATGGTTTCTATTTTCTGTGATGAGTAATTGCACATGAAAGTTTACGGTCCTCAGAATGCAGCAATATGCAAGAAAGTTGAGGAAAGAAACTACAAAGAGCATTCCTGGCATTACAAATGAAATATGAAGAAATTCTTTGCATAGTGCAAATGCCACTGAGAACATGGTTCATGTACAAAACATTAGAATAAAATCATGAAATGTTCATTTGGTATGAATTTGTATCAAATATATAGTGAATAAAATGAATTAAACTGCAAATGAGTACACCTTTCCTTATTTCCCATGTACTAACCTAGGGAATTTATGTTACCTTGTTGGCTTCAAGTGGAATGGTGTTCAATACCTCATCCAGATGGTGATAAAGGATGATGTCTGCTCAGTAAGTGTACACAAACTAAGTTTTGGGATCCTGGTCAAAAAGGATAATTACTCCAGTGTTGCATCTTCCCTGGGGCAAGGCTGTGGAGTGAAGTAATCACAAGACTAGCTATTACAGCCTCTATGTCCCTGGGGACTAAATGTCCAAAGCTCCTTGTTAGACAAGCAATTTTACTTTATTACAATCCCAGTAGTGTGTATCCTTAATGACCAAGAATATAGAAGAAAGGAATCCAGAAATGTTGCTCCCTGGTCTCCAAAAACCAGGTTTACATCATCCAGTTCTCACCACTGTTTTCCCTTACCTCCATTTCTTTCACCTTGCACACAAAACTCATGATGATATTCAAATTTATCCAAACTGTTTTTATCTAGAAACAAGTTTCTCTATGTCACGATAACAAGAAGCCTGATTTACTTTTAGATTTGACGATATAGCTTACCCATGTGGATTTAAATAACATGATTATAAACAGAGCTATGATATAAAATATAAGCAGAGACATATCTTGGGCGCCAATAATGCTACTTGAACCTTAGTTTTGTTTTCCAAATTTTTCACAGAATATTCCGATCTGCATAATTTGATTACTGCTAACTGTAAAATAATAGACAGAGCTGTTATTTCCTACGTAGAGTTTCATAAACAGCTTTTCCAATTCTACTGCAATATTGTCAAAGTGCGCATTGATACAAAGTAGGGGACTATGCTTTAGAATATTATTACTCAGCATAAATATGTTGTTGCTTCAATTACAAAATCACAAAAATGCAGTAGTGTACATATGCTTCCATGTACTTAAGACATTTGAGTAGACCTCAGTGACAATTTCCTAGATGGAGTTGGTGTTCCAAGTTAGTATTCATTTTCTAAACATTATTTTTAAGGACCTCAATATTTTCATATATTCATCAACGTGTTTCACAGCCTGCTTCCTGTTTCTACATAAATTTATAGTTGTAAAAATTTATTTTGAGATTAATTATTCATTCCCTTTATAATATCTTTCTTCTTCTTCCTAATCCCATCCAAATAAATATAGGGATAATCAGAAAATAAGTGTATTTTTGAGGTGTCATGAGGGCAGGATGGAACAGTAGAAGTTTTCTTCATTTGATTCTGTGAATGAGAAGACTTAGGGTACAAAAGTAGAGATGATCTTTGGAGGAGAGAAAGAGAGGGAGACCACCAAAAACCATGAAAGATGGACATGAAAGCTGAAAGGCACAGAGAAACAGAAAGGAGGCAGAGTAAATTAGGAGAGAGTTTGAAGTTTCAGCACAATTCTCCCAGAATAAGGGTAATCTGAAAACTTTACCAAAAGGTAAGCAAGGCAGTCTTGGTGATAAACTGGCAGACCTAGCTGTGGAATAAGCCCATACCTCTTGCAAGTCTTAAACCAAGTGTATCTTTTTGGAGAGACAGCGAATCCCTTGGCAGACTAATTAAATTACAACAGGACAATTTTTCACTCTGTATATCTTAGACAGCATTTGTGTGGTGCCAACCCGTGACATGGGTTCACATTCACAAATCTAAATGCAAACAATAAACAAGAAAAAAATAAGTCATCATGACACTCTGAAAAGTCAACAATCTCAGAGACAGAAACAATATAGTGACAGAACAATATAGTGCTTATAGCCTAGAGGAAGAACACTAAAGCATGATTAGAAGAATGATCAGTGAATTTGAAGAGAACATATGCAAACACTGGAATAAATTCAATGGTAGCACAAACAGTTGAGTGTAATAAGGAAGAGAATTCAGGACATGAAAGAGGCATTCAATAAGTATTCAGATACCCTGAAAATGAAATCAAACTGAAATTCTGGAAATTAAAAGCTCAATAATTTATATAAAAAGATGTTTTCAACTCTCTCCAATAGATAGGATTAAATTGAATTCAGATTGTAATGGATTGAAGACAAGATAGATGACTTAGAAGAGTCAGATAAAAGAAAAGAAAAAAAGAAGTATGAATGGAACATGCAGGACATCTCGGGCACTATTAAAATACCAAGTTATGAATCACAGCATAGAAGAAGAAGCGCAAGCCAAAGGGATAGAATATACTCAATAAGATTATACAAGAAAATGTCACACAGCTTGAGAGAGATAGTCATTCAGAAATAGGAGGCTTTAAACATTGAATAGATAAGACTGGGAAAGAACTGATCAAGACAAGTTATAGTTAACATGTTAAATATGCAGAATTGGAAAGAAAATTATAAGCTGCATGAGAGAAATGCCAACTCACTTATTTCAGATAACCATCAGATTAATCAGCAGAGACTTTAAAGGATGAACAGCATGGAATCTGTATTTTAAGCTCTGGAAGAAAGTAACTGACAGTGTAAATTACTGCAGACTGGAAACCTATCACTCATAAGAGAAGGAGAAAAAAATCTTCCACAATAAATGAAAGCTAATGTATTTCTGACCCAACACTGCAGAAAACACTTAAAGGAAACATACACACAGAAGAGGAACATAAATGAAAGTAGGAAAATATGGAAAAGAATAAATCTACATATCAGTTAAGAAAGTAAGGATTGGGAAAGAACCAATCATTACAAAAACAACAAAAAGACAGGAATTACTACATACTTAAGTGTACATTCTAATTGTAAATGGTCTTAATTCTCTAATTAAAAGACACAGATTGGAAGCCTGAATTTTAAAATAAGTTTCAACCATTTAAGCCTACAAAATGCACATAATTGGCAAAGACAAACACAGACCAAAGCCAAGTGATTAGATAATGATTCTTCATGCAAATGAAGCCCAAAATCAAGCAGGAATAGCTATGTTCATATATGACAAAGTAGACTTCAAGGAAAAATAAGAAGAGACAAAGGTCACTTCATAGTGATGAAGGGAACAGTCCTTCAGAAGGATATAACAATTATAAAAACATATGCAACAAATCTCAGTGCACAATGAGTGGACTTGAGTCACCTGGTTGGCTTCACTAAGACAATGCTCAGCATCTCACCTGGAATCAGAAGAAAGATGTGTTCTAAACACAGGAAGGCACATTGACTGAGACCACAGATTACTGGTCAAGAAGGATCACTTCTGCAAAACAAATAGGATGCAATGGAAAAATCTAGATGTAAAACCCTGCATCATCAGCCAGCTGATACTTGAGAAAGATGGGGAAAACACACACAATAGAAAAGAACAGTGTAATTTAAGAAATTGTTTGGAAAAAACTGAATATTCACATGCATAATAATGAAATTAGTCTCTTGTTTCATATGAAATAAAAAAATCAACTCAAGTAGTACTAAAGACTTAAATATAGAACACAAGCTGCAACATTGATGTGTAGTGAATCATTTTTGAATTAACCTCAGAAACACCAACTAGCAAAGCAAAAATGGGGTCACATGAAACTAATAAATTTCTATACATTGAAGAAAATAATCAAAAAAATGAAGTGACAACCTACAGAATGGGATAATAAATTTGCAAATCACAAATATGATGAGATTAACATAAAAAATATACATGAAGTCAAACAACTCATCAGTAAGAAAATAAATGACCTGATTTTAAAATGTGAAAAACCTGAATAGACATTTATTGAAAAAGACATATACAAATGGCAAATAGATATAAAATACTTGCTAAACATAAATAATTATCAGGGAACTGGAAGTCAAAACCAAATAAGAAATCATATCACCCCAGGTACAATGACTACTACAAAAATGATGAAAGATAAAAGCTGGTGAATAGGTGGAAAAAGATTTTCACACTTGATAGGAATTTGAATTAGTGTAGTCATTGTTGAAAACATTATGAAGATTCATGATAAATACAGTATACAGTATGATCTATTAATTTTCTTACTCAGTATGTGAAATGAAATCACTGTCAAAAAGGTAAACTTCTATTGAGTAATGTATATTCATACAATGGAATACTATTGAGACATAACAATGTTATATCATCATTTATTGCCACATGGATAAACCTGAAAAAATGCATTAAGGGCAATAAGCTGTGCATTGAAATATGACTACCAACTAATATCACAACTATGTGAAACATTAAAAAGTTAATCTCAAAGAAATAAAGAGCAGATTCATAGGCTGTGAAAAGTCAGAGAAGCAATGGTGAAATGTTGATCAAATGACAGAAAATCGTAATTTTGATCAAAGGAAGATGTCCAAGAAATCTGTGCAGAGTGATAACTATAGTTAATGATGATTTAATGAACTCTTGAAAGATTCTTAGTGGCTATTTAGCACTCTCCCCAAAATTGATAGCAATAGAAGGTAATACCTATATCAACTGGGCAGATCTATTCATTTAACAACGCATATACACCACAAAATATCATGTTGTACATGGCAAACACATAAAACCTAAGCTTTGAATTTACAAATAAATAAGAAAAGTAAGTAAGAAATACATTCAGAAGAAATAATGTCTTTGTTTCTAAAATATTGTGGACATTAAAATATAAATAAAATCTTCAAAGATTTTACAGAAAGAAAGTTCCTGAAAAATAAAATTTTCCTTAGGGGATACTTTGTGATATTTTAGTTAAATAAAAGAATCAAGAATTTCTCCCTAGAGAAAATAAATTTGTTTCACTCTATAGCTTACATGAAATTGACTGACTGCTTTTTGCGTTCTGACATCTTTTACCCCAAAGAACTGAATTGATTGGAGTATGGGAAGAATGTAAAGCAACTTATTTTAATGAGGATCTGAGAGTATTCAACCCTTGAGACAGTAGAAGCGTTAATTCTGCTTCTCTTCACCCTTCCCTTGATATTCTTTGATCCCAGTCTCCATGATGACCCGAGTGGGCTTCCTGGGAACAAACTGTGGAGCACAGAAAAATTCAGTCGCAACCACCTGAATGCATCACTGTGTTCCAGAGATGCTGCTGGAATAAGAAGGAAAAGAGCAGAGAACCTGGGTACTGTGTTTTATCTCTGTAATAATGATTCTGGAAAATCTTACTTTTTTTAATCCGTAAAGGTGAAGTCACTGTATTTTGAGGAAACATTAGATTCCACTTAGTGTACTCTTTTCCAGCTTCTGTTTCCTTCTCTCACTACTCTTTCTTGTTGACAATCTATTCATGAGAGTTTCTCTTGAGAGAATCCTCAACTTTTTTCAACCCTTCCTATAAACTCTAATCTCCTTTTAGATAACTTGCCTCCATATTTTAAATAATTCAATACTACCAAAGTTCTATTAAGTATGTGATATTCTCTGTGGTATGTCCATATTCAGAGTTTTCTGTTATGTTCTCTAATTTTTCTTCACTTAATATTTTGTATGCACTTTTGAAATGACAAATTTTCCTTGAGTTATTTGATAACAAATAGATTGTTCATGCAAAGCTTAAATGGTAGTCAAGAATTCTGTAAATCAAATGGCAGAGTGGCAAACTCTTACACAATTAATTTAATGTTGCATTTTAAATGTGCTTTCATCAAGGGACTGGCAGAGTTGCTGAAGTGATAGTGTGCCTGCCTTGCAAACATGCAACCCTGAGTTCAAATGCTAGCACCACAAAAGGAAATAAAAATAAACATGCTTTACTCAATGTTATGCCTTCCTTTCCCTATCCAAAATAACTCAAATGCTATAACAAAGGCCTGCTATTGTATCAAATATGGACAAACAGTAATTCTGAATACATAAAATTGTTGGTTTGTGGGTAGCTAAAGTTTCTCTAATGAAGCTTGTTAATTGTAGGCACATCGTGGATGCTAAGATGAAATAACTACATTATCAAACGAATGACACTTGTCAACAAAAAAAAATTAAACCAGTAAAAATCGTTAGGACACTAAACAGAAATCAATAACTAATTTTCTTCTTGATTTGTCTTCCTGAATGGTCTCATTGGTTTTAGACACAGTTATTTAACCTTAGTGTTCAAACTTTAATGTCCTTAATTCAAACATTCAACACAGTTTGATTTCCTTTTTTCACATAATACTACTTTTAAGTTTTCTGTAAAATACTGAATGATTCAAATTGTGGGAGACTGAACTGGCATGTTCATGCATTCAAGTCAAATACCTTAAAATTTTAATGTAGTCTGTTGGCTCTGGTTTGAAAACAACCATTTCTTTTTGGGTTAGGAAAATGTCCTTAGCTTCATTTAGTCAACAGGCTCAGTCCTACCTGCTGAAAACAGAAACATGTAATCTCTGAAATGCATCATTTGATTGTGATTATATGTATTCTTTATTTTCATTGACCAATTATGTTTGCAAACATACTTCTGCTTAAGCAGCTTCTATTTTTTAAATGATTTTTATGGTAATCATGAATTCCTCATTTTTAAAGCTTATGCACGCTAGTTATGATCTTCACTAAGGTTTTCCAAAGTATATCCCTGCCCTTAAAGTAGATCACAATGAATTGTGTTTATTTTTATTATTCTTTTTTGTGTGCACTCAGGAATGTGACAAACTTGATGTGCTTGATATTTTTTTTCAATATACATTATAGATGCAACTGTTCAGCAACGACAAAATGACATGAGTCAGGTACATACCTTGAAAGATAAATGATGAGACAAAATTGTGACATAAGTCCCACAAATAAAGATATATTTACCAATATTGCTCAGACTTAAGAACAGAGGAAGATTTATTATGGGACTCATACATTCCATCCTGCGCAACCCTCATGTTTGGTTCTTCACAATGGCCTCTCAAATCCCCTCCAATGCCAAGTTCACTATCTAATGTAGCAGATACATTATTTCTCTCAGCTTGGAATGTTTCTTCCTTCATTCCTCTGATTACCAGTGATTCACATTTCTCTCCATGCTCAAACATTTGTATTTCAGAGAAGACTTTCCTACATGTTTTCCCAGTATAATTTGTAACTCAGAGTTTTTTGTCTTTAATTAGTTTCCATTTTGAAAACATTAACTTTTTTCAATTATGGTATTAGTAAACATTTTCAAAATTTACATTTGTATTTCAATATGCTCAAGATTATTTGATATATAGAAACCTTAAATTTTTAAAGTATATTAAACACATTTTTACCTTAATTGTTGATTTTAACAACAAATTTCCATTTGTTTGCTGACTATTTTTTGTTAGTTGAACCAAATTCAATTTCACTCATTCCTTTCATGTAGTGATTATTTACTACTTCTATTGTAGCAGTAAAACATTTGCCTCTAAGATAGTTAAGTATCTTTCTTCAGGTCAAACAGATGGTAAATAGCTGGACTAAAATTTTAATCATGAGGTCAGACTCAAGAAGCCAAACTTCTGTATCACAACCTTATGCTGTACCATTGGAGAGACACATAGTAGAGAGATGTCATACAGGATATTTGTAAGTATTAATAATGTTTATAAAAATATCAACTATCATCTACCAGCATATTACTGTGTTCATCTAAAGTAACAGAAACAATCATTTTTAAAAAGAAGAAAAGACCATCTCACAAGCATTGTGGAGTCATATAAGAAAGGTTACTTGACTGGAGACTTCCTGATTAAACACTATTGCATGTATATCAGAATGAGAAAGTATAGAGATAATCCAAGAAGAGTTATGAGAAATCTTCAATTATGCTATATGCCTCATATTAAAGAATAAATCAGTTATGTCTATTAATTTAAATGAGCAACCTAATATGGTAAGTAAATATAGTGATAAAAAGGAGAAATTTCTATTAAATTGAATAAAATATGAAGATTTTATGCATTTAAAATGAACCAAAGATGTCATTTTTATTTTTTTTTATTTTTCATTTTTTTCTTCTACAAAATCAGAGAATAGGAGGGCAGAACAGGTCTTGCCCGGGGTGGGGGTTCTAGTGGGAGGGAGGAAGTGGTATGGAAAGCAGGTAGGAGGGTGAATACAGTGCAAAAAAGGTTTACACATGTATGTAAATGCAAAAATGATACCTGTTGAAGGAGAACAGTGGAGGGGGTGAATTCTTGCATGATATATTTGATACATTTGTAAGAACCTTTATAAATGTCACAATGTACTCCCTCCCAGCACAACAAAGGAAAAATAAAAATAAATAGATCAATTGATTTATTAATTAAATAAAAAAGAAGCAGGCTGCCATTTGCCAATGTCATTAGTTGTACACAATAGAGGTTGAAGAAAATACATCAAAGGATACTAAGGTAAAATGGTTACTCACTTAGAATCCAGATGTACACTCTTGGAACATTGATTTTGTTTTGTACCCAGCAGATACACAAGTGATATGGAAACAGAAAACAACACAATAGGATCACAATTTCTCCTACTGGGTCTCTCAGATGATCCTGAACTACAGCCCATTCTCTTTGGTCTATTTCTGTCCATGTACCTGATCACAGTGATTGGAAATCTAATCATTTTTCTGGCTGTCAGTTTTGACTCCCACCTCCACACCCTCATTTATTTCTTCCTCTCTAACCTGTCTTTTGGTGACATCTGCTTTACTTCCACTACAGTACCAAAGATGCTAGTAAATATTCATGCAAACGGAAAAGATATCTCCTACAGAGGATGCCTCACTCAAGTGTATTTTTTTATGCTTTTTGCTGGAATAGATAATTTTCTACTGACAGTGATGGCTTGTGACCATTTTGTGGCCATCTGCTACCCACTGAAATACATGGTCATAATAAACCCGTGACTCTGTGGCCTCCTAGTTATACTCTCTTGGTTCACCATTTTCTGGGTTTCTCTCCTTCACCTTCTACTGATAACACGTCTGAACTACTCTATAGGCACTGATATCCCTCATTTCTTCTGTGACCTGCCTCCACTTCTTAAGGTTTCCAACTCTAATGCTCATATCAACAATATTGTCCTATATGTAGCAACTGCCTTGCTAGGTGTGTTTCCTGTCAATGGGATCCTCTTTTCTTACTCTCAGATTGTCTCCTCCTTAATGAAGATGTCTTCCACTGCTAGAAAATATAAAGCATTTTCCATCTGTGGGTCTCACCTATGTGTGGTTTTCCTGTACTATGGGACAAGTCTTGTGGAATACCTGAGTTTTACTCTGAGTCATTCTTCAAGGGGAAGCATGATTGCCTCAGTGATGTACACTTTTGTCACCCCTATGCTGAACCCCTTCGTCTACAGCCTGAGGAACAAAGACGTGAAGGGGGCTCTGGGAAAATTCCTCAACAGAGCAGCCTCATGCCTTTGATGGATCACTGACCTCAGAACTAATTTAATTGTTTCTTTTCTATTGTTAAAGACCATTTGATATGTTTTTGTATGTGGTTAGCTCAATCATACCCCAGGAAATCCTATAAAATCTATGTTCCCTATACTTGGTCCTAAATTTTCACCTTTGGTGGATTCTATTGCAGGTTTCCTTTACATTTTCACATGAGGATTTAAGCTCATCACATGTTAAATAGAGACATGATTTATTCCTAAATATCTCCTTAGTGATTTTAAATATTCTCACTACAAGGAAATGTCAAATATTTAGGTTATGCATGTGTGAATTACTCTTATTTGATCATTCAACAATATATGCACATTTTATATATCACACCATATCCTATAAGTCTATGCAATTATTATATATCTATTTAAAAGAAAAAAAATAGCTGAAAATATATGTACTTGAATGTTAACTTTCCTCACTTTACTGAGTTTCTTTCTTGTTTTCCTTGGAAGAAATGAAATAAAAATCATGCAATACTGAAAGAAAATTTCTATTTTTAAACATTTTTACTAGTATATAATAATTGTACAAGGGGTTTGTTTTGACATTTCCATATATGTGTACAAGGTACTCAGGTTTGGCTCATACATTTCCCTTGACCTCATTCTTAAAAATGGCTTGATCCAGTTTCAATGTTCCATATTTATACATGTATAGAAAACACATAAACCATATTCACCCTCCTTTACCCTTACTCAGTTCACATGTTCCAAATTTTTCCATGTTGTTACCAGTGACAGAATTTCCTTCTTGTTGCTGTGGGTGGCATTTCATTTTTTTAATGCATTTGCAACCTTTTCTTTATCTGTTCATCTAATGATGGACACTTATCCTGATCCCATTTCTTGGATATTGTGAGTAATATTGCCTTAATAATAGGAATAAGCATGTGTGTTGACATAAAGATTTCATATTGCTTAAATATGGCAGTTCTCTTTATAATTTCTGATGTGATTTTATACTGTTTTCCATAATGGTTTACATTTCCACCAAGAGTTTCCAAGTGTTCTCAGTTCTCCATATCCTCATCACATTAGGTATCATATGTCTCTGTCATAATAGTCATTCTAGTAGGTATGATGTGACATCTCATTGTGGGTTTAATTTCCATCACCCTGATGTTGAACATGTTTGTATACCTGCTGTCCATTTTATGTCTTCTTTGAGAAATGTCTATTCATGTTCTTTGTCCTTAAAATTTTAATTGACATATAATTGACATTTAATTGACATATAATAATCTGACATATTTATAGGGTACAATAGGATATTGTGGTACGTATAAGCATTGTGGATTGTAAATTAAAAGCAATTAATATGTCCATTAGCTCAACATGCAGTGCGAACATCACAGTCTTCTTTTCTAGCCATTTAAAATATATTATTATTAACTGTAGTCATTCTACAATTTAATAGACCATCAGACTTTATTCCTCCTATCTACATGTAACTATATATACATTGACCATTCTCTCCACATATTCCCATCCCCCCTATTTCCAGTGTCAGTTACCACTGTTCTATTCTATACAGTAGTATTGAGAACAAACTTTTTTAGATTTCTTGCATAGTTTATTTCATAAAGTACTTTTCATTCTGTTCCTGACTTCGTTCACATTACATAATGTCATCCAGTTTCGTTAACTGTGCTACAGATTAAAAGATTTCATCCTTTTATGACTTAATGGCATTACATTGTGTACAATGCAAATAAATTATTAGATAAATTAATATAATTTCTTCTTTAATTGTAAGGGAGAATTAAACAATGATGCCATCTAATCTGTTCCTGATCTATTTACAATGTAACTCTTTTGTTAAAATACCAATTTGATTGACATGATCTCTATACTTATTATTGTCTGTTCTGATTTTCTATTTCTTCATAAATCATTGTAGGTAGATTGTATATTTCAAGAAATGCATCTATTTCTTTTAGTTACCCAATAACTTGATATATAATTGCTCATATTAATCTCCTATGCTATTTTTACTTTTGTGATGCTAATATGATTGCTATTTTTACATTTCAGATTTTATTTATTTGAGTTTTTCTCATGTTTTTTTATTCTGCTAAAGATTTGTTGATTTTTAGCTATTTAGAAGACTCACTATCTCATTGATCTTTTTTCTTCATTTTATAAATCTCTAGTTCTTTTATTAACACCATTACTTTAATACTTCATCCTACAATTTTGGGCTGTTTCTTTCTTAGACCCCTAGTTATTGGGCTGCAATGTTGGGTAATTTATTAGGTATATTTTTACTATTTTTCTTTTTATTCAGTTCTATGGTTTAAATACAGGGCTTCTTGGTATCAAAGTAGACGCTCTACCTCTTGTGCCACACTTCCAGCACTTTTATCTCTGATTATTTTGAAGACAATGACTCATATTTTGCCTAGCCCAGCCTGGACCATGGTCGTCCTATTCATGCTTCTTGCCATAACACAGATGACAGGGACGTGGCACCATGCTCAGCTTTTTCCCTTTGAAATGGATTCTCATGTATGTTTTTGCCTGGGCTGACCTGGAAGTGTGATCCTCTTGATCTCAGCCTCCCGAGTAGATTGAGATGACAGCTGTGTGCTATCATGATTACCTATTGTATGATGTTCAAACTTGTTAAATTTTTGCCTGGGCTGTCCTCAGATTCAGAGTTTCCTGATCTCAGTAGCTCAAGTACCTAGAATTACAGTCATAAACCACTGATGTACACTCCTTTCTTCTTTTTAAATACAGATGTTATTTACCGTGTGATTCACTTAGAAATGTTTTTACTATATTCCACAGGATTTAGTATTTTTTTCCTTTTTCATTTAATTCAAGTGTTCTTTAAATTTTCCCTCTTTAACTTACTCATTGCTGCACTAGTTGCTCAGAAGCATGTTTGTTAATTTCTACATATATATTAATTTCATTATATTCTTCCTGTGATTATTAGCTTTGTATAATCATGGAAAAAAAGATTCATAATATGATTTCAATCTTTTTAAATTTATGGGGTACATTTTGTGCCTTATCATGACTTATTCTGGAGAGTTTTCCATGTGATATTGAAAAGGTTGTGCATGCTACAGCTGTTGTCTGAAATGATAGGATTCACAGACACATCTAAAGGGCTTTCTATGAACAACTTTCATTCAAGGAAAATTATTTTTACTGTATACAAAAATGAAGTCAAACATTGTTCAACATCTTTAATGCAATTTTTAAAAGCATAAAATTCTTAGATGAAAACAAAGAAACATCCTTATTATCTTGAATTTTGCACTGGATTATTAAATATGACACCAAACATATGTGTAAGAAAAGCAAAAATAGGTGTGTTAGTCTTGATCACTATTACCATATTCTATGCATCCAGAAATCATCTACAAAAGCGATCCTACTAGTGACATAAAAATAGGAACCAAGAATAATGCAATAGTATAGACAACCAGAAATAAACACAAAATTTATGGATTAAATTAAGGTCAATTTATTGTGATAATGACCCATGAGTATATCATGAGTAAGGGCTAGTATTTCCAAGAAATTTTTTAGGAAAACTGCTCTTCACATCATAAAAGTTATATTATGTGCTTATCTTTCACTCTACACAAAACTTAAATACTAAAATGTATGGTCTGATATACTTAAAGCAGAGTAAGTGAACTGGAGAAAAATAAAATCTGCTTGAGCAGCAATCATTTTTAAGACCCCCAAAACCTAGGAAGAAAAAAATGGAAAAAAAAAAAGAAAAATGATGCTGAACCAAACTGAGAAGTTTACACACAAGAGAACAATCTACAGAGTGATGACATAATCTATAGAATGAAAGAATATATTTGGAAATCATACATTAAATGAAAGATAAGTATGCCAAATACCTGGAGACCAAACAACTCAACAGAAAGAAAATAAACCACTTGATTAGAAATGGGCAAAGGAGCAAAATAGTCATTTATTAAGCAATACACACAATGACCAACAGATACACGGAAATGCTCATCAATACTAATCATTTGTGTAGTTCAAATTAAATCTACAATGACATAACACTGCACACTTACAAAAATGGCTATTATCAAAAAAGATAAATGATAATAAGTGTTGGTGTGGATGTGGAATAAAGGGATTCCTGAACACTGTTTGTTAGAGTTTCAATTAGTATATACTTTGGGAAAAATGTATGGAGGTTCCTAAAAATAAAAATGATAGTGTGGTATAATCCAAGAATCATTCTAGTGCAGCAACACCCATAACATCTAAAATAAGTATGTCAAAACATAAGCTCAGTCTCAATTTTCATGACCTCATTATTCACAATAGTTAACATATAGAATCAAACCAAATGCCTAGCATTGAGTTAATAGGTAAAGAAATATGGTAGGAGAATTCCAAGATGGCGGCCAGAGGTAGGAAGCAGAAAGCGAGCCTCCTATAGTGAAATCTTGGAGAGACGCTGGAGACACACTTTGCAGGCATAATCACCGAGAAAAGGCATAACTTTGACCCCTCCACATCTCCAGCCGGCGCAGAGAATCTCCACTTCACGTTAAACGGAGAACCGAGGAGGCCCCCCGGGGCCGCCAGTGGCCGGCGCCCATACGGCTTGGGAAGACGCGGACCAGGTGAGCTTTGCGGTACCGCGGTAGCCCCACAGACAAGCCTGGGCCAGAGCAGCATAGCCCCCTGGACAGACTGACCTCCACCCGGGAAAAAAAGAGAAACTGAGTACTAAGCAATAAGAACAGTTAAGACACGCTGGAAAAAGGGTGGGGCGCCTGAGCGCTGAAGATTGGGGGCAGGGAACCCTTCCCGGGACTGTAAATAAACGAGCCGGGCGGGCCGGAGAGGCTCTGGCGGGAGCGGGGTGCGCCCAGCAACCAGGAGCGGGGACGCTTGTGAGAGGAGGGAAGACCCACTTCCCACGTGAACTGTAAATAAACACGCAGGCCTGACAACGCGGGGCAGTGGCACCTTTCCCAGTGCTTGGAAAGGGGAAAGGCTGTAGCAGAGGCCGCCGCACAGGAGAACTCTGAGCAAACAAAGCATGTGGGACCAGGTGAGTGCTAAGCTCACCCTAGAGATCTGCATAAATAACGCCTCCAGCTACAGGCTGAGAGCAGCAGGCAGGCAAACCACAGTTGCAGATACCACTCTCAGAACTGTCTCCAGATGCTTTTTTTTCTTTTTCTCCCTACCTTTGATGAGAGAACAACCGAATTACACCTGCAAGCCGAAAAACTTACTGAAACTGTATTGCATTTGAACTGGGGACACTTGGTGGGGCTTTTTTTTTTTTTTTCTTCTGTGTGTGTGTGAGTGTAGTTTTGTTCTACTTTATGCATCCCCTTTGATGAGACAACTACAGAACAACATCTGAGGCACCAACTCCAGGACTGGAGATTAAGACGGAAATCCAAATTATTAAGACTGAAATTGCATTGCATATAAACTTGGAAGTTTTTTGTTTTTTTTTTTTTAATTTCCTATTTTCCATTTTATTTTAATTCATTTTTATAACTAGATATTACTTTCATATACTTATTTTTTATTTTTTTTATCTTTGATTTTCAATCCTCTCTCTGTCTCTCTATTGTCTGTTCAGCTTACTGTCGATTAGTACACTAACACTCCCTGTTTATACCTTTGAAACTCTCTTGTCTGATACCTTGTTCTGCTTTCTCCCTCTTGTCTGTATATTTGTTTTCCCCTTTTCTTTAACTTCTTGCTTTCCATCTCAGCTCACTCTTCCATTCTCAATATTACCATTGTTATTATTACAAGCTAGAAAATACTTAATTACACACAGTACAGGGACAGTAACAACACCAAGGACAATGACAGGAAGACAGAAAAAACAAGGAAACCAGTTTCCCCACAGCAAAAAATTAGTACAGGAACCAGAGGGGAATGAAGAGAACAGAAACTCAGAGCCAGAGTCCAACAAAATGAAGATAAACTATGCCAAAGGACCCAATGAAGCCTACAAGAATAATTTAAAAGAAGACATACTACAAGTACTCAATGAGAATTTTATAGAGATGATACTGGATAGGGTCAACCAAAATGTACAGGAGACACTCAAGAAATTCCAAGACAATAAAAATAGAGAATTTGAAAAAGCAAAAGAAGAAATAAAGGAAACCATAGAAGCACTGTATAAACACCAAAGTGAAAGAGAGAACACAATGAATAAATGGATAAATGAACTCAGGACAAAAATAGACAACAATAAAGAAGAAAACAGCCAGGATATGGAAAACCTCAGAAAAAAGAACGAAACAGAACTGCAAAACAAAACGGAAGGCCAATCCAGCAGAATAGAACAAACAGAAGACAGAATCTCAGAACTTGAAGATGAAATGGTAATTAAAGGAAAAACCGAAGAACTATTAATTAAACAACTCAAGACCTGTGAAAAGAAAATGCAAGAACTCACCGACTCCATCAAAAGACCAAACTTGAGAATCATGGGCATCGAAGAAGGAGAAGAGGTGCAAGTGAAGGGAATGCGTAATATATTCAACAAAATAATAACGGAAAATTTCCCAAATCTAGAGAAAGATATTCCCATACAAATGCAAGAGGCCTCCAGGACACCAAACAGACCAGATCAAAATAGAACTACTCCACGACATATCATCATTAAAACAACAAGTTCAGAAACTAAGGAAAGAATATTGAAGGCTGCAAGAGAGAAAAAACAAGTAACATACAAAGGTAAACCCATCAAAATCACAGCAGACTTCTCAACAGAAACATTAAAAGCAAGAAGAGCGTGGGGTGAGATCTTCCGGGCACTGAATGAAAATAACTTCAACCCCAGGATACTCTACCCAGCAAAGCTATCGTTCAAAATAGATGGAGCAATAAAAGTCTTCCATGATAAGCAGAAACTAAAACAATATGTGACCACAAAGCCACCATTACAAAAGATTCTGCAAGGGATCCTGCACACAGAAAGTGACACCCAACTTAACCATGAAAAGGCAGGCAGCACCAAACCACAGGATAAGAAAAAGCAAGACAGTAGAGAGTAACATCAAGTTAGGTACACACAATCAAACCTTCAAACAACTAAGATAACTAAATGGCAGGAATCACCACATACCTATCAGTACTAACACTTAATGTTAATGGACTTAATTCACCCATCAAAAGACACCGTTTGACAAAATGGATTAAAAAAGAAGATCCAACAATTTGTTGCTTACAGGAGACTCATCTCACCGACAGAAATAAGCATATGCTTAGGATGAAAGGCTGGAAGAAGATTTACCAAGCCAATGGCCCCCGAAAACAAGCAGGAGTAGCAATACTTATCTCTGACAAAGTAGACTTCAAACCTACATTGATCAAACGAGACAAAGAAGGACATTCCATACTAATAAAAGGGGAAATAGACCAAAAGGAAATAATAATCATCAATCTGTACGCACCCAATGTCAACACACCCAATTTCATCAAACATACCCTAAAAGACCTAAAAGCATATATAAACGCCAACACAGTGGTTGTGGGAGACTTTAACACTCCATTATCATCAATAGATAGGTCATCCAAACAAAAACTCAATAAAGAAATCCAAGATCTAAAATATGCAATAGATCAAGTGGACCTAGTAGATGTCTACAGAACATTTCATCCAACCTCTACACAATATACATTCTTCTCAGCAGCCCATGGAACCTTCTCCAAAATAGATCATATCCTAGGGCACAAAGCAAGCCTCAGCAAATATAAGAAAATAGAAATAATACCATGCATACTATCTGACCACAATGCAGTAAAAGTAGAACTCAACAACAAAAGTAAAGACAAAAAACATGCAAACAGCTGGAAACTAAATAACTCATTACTTAATGAAGAATGGATCATCGATGCAATAAAAGAGGAAATTAAAAAGTTCCTAGAAGTCAATGAAAATGAAAGCACAACCTACCGGAACCTATGGGACACAGCTAAGGCAGTCTTGAGAGAAAAGTTTATAGCCATGAGTGCATATATTAAAAAGATTGAAAGATCCCAAATCAATGACCTAATGATACATCTCAAACTCCTAGAAAAACAAGAACAAGCAAATCCCAAAACAAATAGAAGGAGAGAAATAATAAAAATAAGAGCTGAAATCAACGAAATAGAAACCATAAAAACCATACAAAGAATTAATAAAACAAAAAGTTGGTTCTTTGAAAAAATAAACAAGATCGATAGACCCCTGGCAAACCTGACTAAAACGAGGAGAGAAAAAACCCAAATTAGTAGAATCAGGAATGCAAAAGGGGAGATAACAACAAACACCATGGAAGTCCAGGAAATCATCAGAGACTACTTTGAGAACCTATATTCAAATAAATTTGAAAATCTAAAAGAAATGGACAGATTTCTAGATACATATGATCATCCAAAACTGAACCAAGAGGAAATTAATCACCTGAATAGACCTATAACACAAAATGAAATTGAAGCAGCAATCAAGAGTCTCCCCAAAAAGAAAAGTCCAGGACCTGATGGATTCTCTGCTGAATTCTATCAGACCTTTAAAGAAGAACTGATACCAACCCTCCTTAAACTGTTCCATGAAATAGAAAGGGAAGGAAAACTGCCAAACACATTTTATGAAGCCACTATTACACTTATCCCAAAACCAGGCAAAGACACCTCCAAAAAGGAGAACTATAGGCCAATCTCCTTAATGAACATTGATGCAAAAATCCTCAACAAAATAATGGCAAATCGAATTCAGCAACACATCAAAAAGATTATCCACCACGACCAGGTAGGCTTCATCCCAGGGATGCAGGGGTGGTTCAACATACGAAAATCAATAAACGTAATAAACCACATTAACAGAAGCAAAGACAAAAACCACTTGATCATCTCAATAGATGCAGAAAAAGCCTTTGATAAGATCCAACATCATTTCATGATAAAAGCTCTAAGAAAACTAGGAATAGAAGGAAAGTTCCTCGACATTATAAAAGCTATATATGACAAACCTACAGCCAGCATTATACTTAATGGAGAAAAATTAAAACCGTTCCCTCTAAAATCAGGAACCAGACAAGGATGCCCACTATCTCCACTCCTATTCAACATAGTACTGGAATTCCTAGCCAGAGCAATTAGGCAAGAAGAAGGAATAAAAGGAATACAAATAGGTAAAGAAACTGTCAAAATATCCCTATTTGCAGACGACATGATCCTATACCTTAAAGACCCAAAAAACTCTACTCAGAAGCTTCTAGACATCATCAATAGCTATAGCAAAGTAGCAGGATATAAAATCAACATAGAAAAATCATTAGCATTTCTATACACTAACAATGAGCAAACGGAAAAAGAATGTATGAAAACAATTCCATTTACAATAGCCTCAAAAAAATCAAATACCTAGGTGTAAACCTAACAAAAGATGTGAAAGACCTCTACAAGGAAAACTATACACTTCTGAAGAAAGAGATTGAGGAAGACTATAGAAAGTGGAGAGATCTCCCATGCTCATGGATTGGTAGAATCAACATAGTAAAAATGTCGATACTCCCCAAAGTAATCTACATGTTTAATGCAATTCCCATCAAAATTCCAATGACATTCATTAAAGAGATTGAAAAATCTACTGTGAAATTTATATGGAAACACAAGAGGCCACGAATAGCCAAGGCAATACTCAGTCAAAAGAACAATGCAGGAGGTATCACAATACCTGACTTCAAACTATATTACAAAGCAATAACAATAAAAACAGCATGGTACTGGCACAAAAACAGACATGAAGACCAGTGGAACAGAATAGAGGATCCAGATATGAAGCCACACAACTATGAGCAACTTATCTTTGACAAAGGAGCTAAAAATATACGATGGAGAAATAGCAGCCTCTTCAACAAAAACTGCTGGGAAAACTTGTTAGCATTCTGCAAAAAACTGAAACTAGATCCATGTATATCACCCTATACCAAGATTAACTCAAAATGGATCAAGGATCTTAATATCAGACCCCAAACTCTTAAGTTGATACAAGAAAGAGTAGGAAATACTCTGGAGTTAGTAGGTATAGGTAAGAACTTTCTCAATGAAACCCCAGCAGCACAGCAACTAAGAGATAGCATAGATAAATGGGACTTCATAAAACTAAAAAGCTTCTGTTCATCAAAAGAAATGGTCTCTAAACTGAAGAGAACACCCACAGAGTGGGAGAAAATATTTGCCAATTATACATCAGACAAAGGACTGATAACCAGAATATACAGGGAACTTAAAAAACTAAATTCTCCTAAAACTAATGAACCAATAAAGAAATGGGCATGTGAACTAAACAGAACTTTCTCAAAAGAAGAAATTCAAATGGCCCGAAAACACATGAAAAAATGCTCACCATCTCTAGCAATAAAGGAAATGCAAATTAAAACCACACTAAGATTCCACCTCACCCCTGTTAGAATAGCCATCATCAGCAACACCACCAACAACAGGTGTTGGCGAGGATGCGGGGAAAAAGGAACCCTTTTACACTGTTGGTGGGAATGTAGACTAGTACAACCACTCTGGAAAAAAATTTGGAGGCTACTTAAAAAGATGGACATCGATCTACCATTTGATCCAGCAATACCACTCTTGGGGATATACCCAAAAGACTGTTACTCCAGAGGCACCTGCACACCCATGTTTATTGCGGCACTATTCACAATAGCCAAGTTATGGAAACAGCCAAGATGTCCCAGCACTGACGAATGGATTAAGAAAATGTGGTATCTATACACAATGGAATTTTATGCAGCCATGAAGAAGAACGAAATGTTATCATTCGCTGGTAAATGGATGGAATTGGAGAACATCATTCTGAGTGAGGTTAGCCTGGCTCAAAAGACCAAAAATCGTATGTTCTCCCTCATATGTGGACATTAGATCAAGGGCAAACACAACAAGGGGATTGGACTATGAGCACATGATAAAAGCGAGAGCACACAAGGGAGGGGTGAGGATAGGTAAGACACCTAAAAAACTAGCTAGCATTTGTTGCCCTTAATGCAGAGAAACTAAAGCAGATACCTTAAAGCAACTGAGGCCAATAGGAAAAGGGGACCAGGAACTAGAGAAAAGGTTAGATCAAAAAGAATTAACCTAGAAGGTAACACCCATGCACAGGAAATCAATGTGAGTCAATGCCCTGTATAGCTATCCTTATCTCAACCAGCAAAACCCCTTGTTCCTTCCTATTATTGCTTATACTCTCTCTACAACAAAATTAGAGATAAGGGCAAAATAGTTTCTGCTGGGTATTGAGTGGGGGAGCGGGAGGGGGTGGAGTGGGTGGTAAGGGAGGGGGTGGGGGCAGGGGGGAGAAATGAACCAAGCCTTGTATGCACATATGAATAATAAAAGAAAAATGAAAAAAAAAGAAATATGATATATATGCACATTTGTATAGTGTTTAAAATGAAAAAAAATGATGTCCTTCAATTTGCTACAGAATGGATGAATGCAAGTAATACTACATTAGGAACAATGAACCTTGAATAGAAAGACAAGTGTTGAAAGAACAAACTTATATGTGCATCCAAATATACAGACTCATAGAAATGGAGATTGCTTATACAAGCCTTGGCAATGGAGGTTTGGTAGATATTGAGTAAAAGACACAAAATTTCAGTTAAATTAGAGAAATAACATGAAAGGTCTCTATAGTGCATAATGATGAATATATTAATATCAAAAATTTATATAATGGAAAAATGTTTAGAAATCAAATGAAATATTTCCAAACACATATCTGATAAAGGTAAAGTATTCAGATAACATAAAGGACTGAAAAAGAACATTCCACACAATTAAAAAATGAAAAAGCCCTAGAAAAGCTTTTCTCCACAGAAGATATATAAACCTCCAATAAGCACATGAAAAGATGTTCAGTTTTTCATAGGGAAATGCAAATCAAAAGCACACTCATGTTCTACTTATAGAAAGCTACAGTTATTACATATTTGAAAATAACAAGTCCTGGCAATGATGTAGACATGTTAGAATTCTCATAGTCAAATGTAAAATGTGACATATAGTATGTCAAGCAGGTAGGCTGTTTCTCAAAATGTTGAACATATAATTAACATAACATTTAATCATTCAACTCTTATATTCATTAGCCAAAGAATTGAAAGCAATATAGTCATGATCTGCTTAACATAGGGAAAATGCAACATTAATTTCATCATTTAGCAAAAATCATACAGTGTAATTCCACAGACATAGTTGTCTACAATATTACCAAGTGCTATAATATTATAGGAATGTCATATTTTATGCATTCATTAAATAGAAGGTTGTAATGTCATACATAACTGTACTCAAACAAATAAATGTAATTACCACTACTCACAAGAGCCAAAAAATGAAATTGTATAAATGTTCATTAGCAAACAAATGGATTAACAGCTTACGTATATTCATTCATCAGAATCTTATTTAACAGAGTACATTAACATTAGTCAATGAAACAACTAAAAATGTGGCAACAAAGAAAAAGGAGTGAGAGTGGAAAAAAAAGAATAAGGGAGAAAAGAATCAAGCAAGAAAGGGAGGGAGAAATGAAAAAGAAATGAAATGAGAAGGAGAGAGTTAAATATGAAGGATCACAAAGAATGGAGGAATATTAGAGTTATCTTAGGAGAAGGAATGTTATCCTAGGAGGTATACCCTTATGAATCATGAATTGAACACTTTCAAATGTAGAATTTATATTTGATGCTGAAAGTACAATTATCCTTTTCATAAAACATAAGGTTACAAAATTAAGAGATTGAGCTCAGTGTTAGGTTCAGCCCATTGTCCATCTCAATATAATTTTTCCATTTGAGAAGTTTGGTGAATGAGAGAAAAAATGTCAAAGAAGAGTAAGTTAAATAGAGTCATATATGCAAACAACAAACTCAGTCCTGATATGGTAAATGTTTTACTTCCATGTCTTTCAGTCCATTTATTTTATTGAAAACAAACTTTAAGGAAGAATGATAATTTTTGAGGATGCAAAATCAGTGCCTATTAAGCATTCTTTTGTTCATGAGAAAAATCTCAAGAATAACTGTAAAACACTTTCCTGCTGGACACCAATGGCTCACACCTATAATCTTCAGGAGGCGGAGATCAGGAGAATCATGGTTCAAAGCCAGCCCAGAAAAATGGTTCATGAGTCCCTATCTTTCAAAAACCCTTCACAAAAAATGACCCCAAAACAAAAACAAAAAGACACTTTCCAAACTTGAAGTTTTAGGGACCACATAAAAGGAAGAGACATTTATTAAAAATTTCTTACTGAGTTGTTGAATAGATACAAATTAAGTAAGTATAATCAAAACCCATAGGTTCTTTGTAAACACTGGGAATTAAGGCATGTTTGTATGAGATGAAAAGTCAGGATATTGAAATTCATGTTTTCCTCAAGAGCATAAAATATCCACTTCATTCTGAGTTTAATAGATCCTTCAAGGACAAGACAATGCTTGGCTGAGGAGTCTTCCCAGGGCTCTCTTCACGTCTTTGTTCCTCAGGCTGTAGATGAAGGGGTTCAGCATTGGAGTGACCACGATGTACATCACTGAAGCAATCATGTTTTTCTGTGAAGAATGAGTCAGAGTAGAGCTGAGATAAACTCCAAGCCCTGTTCCATAGAACAAGGAAACCACACAGAAATGAGAACCACAGGTGGAAAATGCCTTATATTTGCCAAGAGTTGAGGACATCCTCATTAAGGTAGAGATAATCTGAAAGTAAGAGAACAAGATCCCAATGACAGGAAACACAGCTAGCAGGGCAGTTGGTATGTACAAGATGATGTTATTGATGTGGGTGTCAGAGTGGGTCACTTGGAGAAGGTGAGGGAGATCATAGACATAATGGAAAACTTGAGTAGCTGTATAAAATTTCAGATGTGTTAACAGTAGAAGATGAAGAAGAGACACCCAAAAATTATGAACCAAGACGTCAGAACAAGGAGGCCACAGAGACAAGGATTCATGATGACCACGTAAGTCAGAGGGTGACAGCCACAAATCAGTCAAAGGACATCACAGTTAGTAGAAAGTTATCCATTCCAGCAAAAATCATTAAAAAATACACTTAAGTGAGACATCCTCTGTGAGAAATTTCTTTATTCTGTACCTGGATGTTTATCAACATCTTTGGGACTGTAGTAGAGGCCAAACAAATGTCAATAAAGGACAAGTTGCAAAGGAAGAAGTACGTGGGGGTGTGAAGATGAGAATCAGAGCTACTAGCCAGAATGATGATCAGATTCCCAAGCACTGTAACCAGGTACATGGACAGGAACAGCCCAAAGAGAATGGGCTGCAGTTCAGAATCTTCTGACAGCCCTGAGAGTAGGAATTCTGTGATTTCTGAGTCATTTTCTCTTCCCATCTTACTGTCTTTTCTGTTTAGGAAATAAGCAATGGTTAAGTTGAACCCTAACCAATTGGCAACTCAGAAAGTGGTCACTTCAAGATATCCCACATGCATGGATGTCCTGCATTCTCCCTGAAATTTTCACATAAGCATAATTCAGTCAGAGAAGTTATACCCATTTCTACTTGAAGTGCACATAATTATTTTTATTTTCATTAAATTATCCATTTATCTTTCTTTTATCATCTACTCACAGGTTTTTATTCCACCTTTAGAATCTATGTATGTAAACCAATTTCCTCTTTGATATGACTGCTCGAAAATGGTTGAAACACTTCATATTTTCTCTTTTGTAATCCCCATATTTCATTCTAATAGCTAATATATGATAACTACTTTAGATATATTAAGTCCATCAATGAATATTACAGGGCTGTCACTTATAAACTGGAATCTTGGATCAGACATCTTGCAATAGATTTTTAAACTTTTCAGCTGTTTGAACCTAAGAAAGGGCCGCGGGCCGGGGGCGTGATGCAGTATGCTAACCAGCCCACCATGCAGATCACGGAGCTCACCGACGAGAACGTCAAGTTTATCATCGAGAATACGGACCTGGCAGTGGCCAACTCTATTCGGAGGGTCTTCATCGCTGAGGTGCCCATAATAGCTAGCCATCGACTGGGTTCAGATTGATGCCAATTCCTCAGTCCTTCATGATGAGTTCATCATTCACAGGCTTGGATTAATTCCCCTCACCAGTGATGACATTGTGGACAAGCTGCAGTACTCTCGGGACTGCACATGTGAAGAGTTCTGCCCACAGTGCTCTGTGGGACGTTCGGTGCAATGAAGACCAGACGCGTCATGTCACATCTCGAGACCTCATCTCCAACAGCCCCCGGGTCATTCCGGTGACATCACAGAACCGAGATAATGACCCTAATGACTACGTGGAGCAGAACGACATCCTCATTGTCAAGCTGAGGAAAGGCCAGGAACTGAGACTTCGAGCCTATGCCAAAAAGGGCTTTGGCAAAGAACTTGCCAAATGGAACCCTACTGCAGGGGTGGCTTTTGAATATGATCCAGATAATGCTCTGAGGCATACAGTGTACCCCAAACCAGAGGAATGGCCAAAGAGTGAGTACTCAGAGCTGGATGAGGACGAGTCACAGGCTCCCTATGACCCCAGTGGCAAGCCTGAGAGGTTTTACTACAACATGGAGTCCTGTGGCTCTCTGCGCCCTGAAACCATTGTCCTCTCAGCCCTCTCTGGATTGAAGAAGAAGCTGAGTGATTTACAAACTCAATTAAGCCAGAGTGATGTATTAACCATAAACTAGCAGCAGCTCGTCTGTTTCACCAAATGTGGGGATTTGAGATGACAGTTGGATTTCAGGTCTCTCCTGAGTCCCTATGTTCTGGGCTTTGGACTGCTTGCTGCTGCTCAGGCTGCTTGGCAGGTCATCAGAACCAGCTGGGAGGGAATTGTGGGTGGAAAACCAGGGTGCCATTATGATTTAAGCCAGACAGGCAGCTTTAGAAGTTCTTTTTTCTTTTTTTTTTTTGAGGCAGGGTCTTATTATATAGCCCAGGCTGGCCTTGAACGCACAGTCTTCTTACCTTAGCCTCCCCATACAGGCTTGTGCCATCATGCCCAGAGAGGTAGGAGTTTTTTACTAAACATTTAACATCCTGGTCTTGCCTGCTAAGCTAGTAGTGCTCTCCAAAATCCCAGACATCCCTTCCATCCTGTTTCCTAGCACACCAAGAGGAGGTTATACTGCTTCCCTGTTGAGAACCACTGAGCTAGACTTCTCCTGGTTATTCCAGCTCTTTGAACGTTTTCTGTCCTAAAGAAGAAATTTTCACAGATGTCTTGAGATTTCTGGGGTTAAGACTGAGTCCCAGAACCTTCATTCAGGCATAACCTACTGGCACCTCAAATTTCCACGTGTCCTTCATTGAAAAGTAACCCTTTGTGAACAGCATTGGACTCTACTGCCTTCTCCCACAAGTAAACATGCTATTTTATCTTCAAAAAAAGAGAAAAGAACCTAAGAATGTTATTTAGACTATGTTAGTCAGAAGCACATAACCTCTACAGTAGGTATAGTAAAAGTTCACTAAATTAAGAGTGAAATGGGATTTAGAGTGAAATCAGATTAGATGATGTTTGTAATTTTTCTATTGCTATTCCTCCACATAATATCACCATTCCAAAAAGATGATCCTCTTTTCTTAACATCACAAGTATAACTTGCATTTCTATTATTTATCAATTTCCCTGCAAAATTGTTGCAAATATCAAAGGGTAAAAGTATATATTTTTAACACAACAAGAGAAGGCATAAGAGACCAGAGTAATGGAAACCACACATCCTTAGAAGCTCTAGGAAAATGACCATGAAAAGCTGGGTACAACAAACCTTGGGATGGGTAAGGGTATAAAGACACTGAGGTTTCACAGCAACAGATAGAATCACATTTAGAAAGAGAAGATGGATAGGTTTGCAAGCAGAAAAATGGGAGAGAAACTCTCTTGTCTCCAGTAGGCCACAGGCACAGCAAGAAAGGCTTAGTATGCAAATCTTCACAGGTGATGACTTAAGTGAAATCAAGAAAGAATGAATAAACTCTACAAAAAGGCACTGTGATTTCAGGTGTAAACAAATATAATCTTTCTTTTTTAAAAATAGAATCTTGGACAGTGGAACAGGAGAGTAAATTCTTTCTGAGTGGTCTGGGTGGAAGTCTTGTGACAGTGGGAGGAAGGTGAAAAAAAGAGAGACACAGAATACACAATTAATTCTGGATTTAATATCAAAGTAATTTTTAGTCTCACCAAAGGTCCTGGAATGTGTACAGTGGATAGGCACTGGGATAGTTCTCTTCTTCTCAATGTATTGGTAGGAAACCATCATATAAAAACCCTTAATCAGCAGTTCAAGGAGTCAGAAATCCCTATTTGATCTGGTCTCTGGGTACACACAGCAAGGATTGAGTTATCATTGGATCATTGTTAGCTGAAAGACCTACTTTAGTTACAATGGAAAATCTGATTTCAAGACAGATAATGGGAAAATGTGCAGAGTCACATAGGGGAAAGGAAGTTACTTCCTACTTAACTGAACAACACTCCAAGAAGCAGAGACATAGTGGATACAACTGCAAAGGTGTATCACAGGCTCTTCTAAAAAAATCACATGCTCTAGTTGCTAAGGAAATGAAGAAACAGAGAAATTCAAACTGCACACAAAGTTCCCTCATTGAGTTGAGAAGTCCAGTAGGCATTCAACCTGGGTTTACACTACAGCCCACAGATTGGTATTCTAGGAGTGAATGGTTAAGCTCTTTTTATTTGATACTTTTCTGTTTTCTAATTCTTTTCTTATTTTTTCCAATTCTTTACTTTTCTGTAGAGACTTGTTTTAAAGCCAGTGATTGTCTTTCATACTCACATTTGATGTTTATTCTGTTTTTAAGCAATTTCTTTTTTCTCTCTATTTAGCTTACAAATATCGCTTATATGACTTCCCCATCTGATATTTAATTTCTTTGTCCTGTCTTTTCCTTTTCTAGAGGAGTTTTTTTTTATTTTTTGATTTGTTCTGATTTTTCCATAGAACACAGACTGGTGTGAGTCTTCTAGTTTCTCTAAATCATCCTTTCAAATAGGATAATACCATTTAATAGTGGACATGAAGAACCACACCTAACTTCTAAATTTAATTTGCAATTATTCCTTCTTCCTCTCTCTATTTCCTTTCTACCCCCTCATATTATTCTATTTCTTTGTTCAAACAGATCAGTTTATTGTCTCCTTTAATTTATATCTGTTTTCTATTATGCCTTCTATAATTCTTCTTTATTGTGATACTTTGGGTTTTACTGGTTGTTGCTAGGTTTTATTTGTTTCATTGTCTCTTTCTTAAATTGTTAGGGGGAATCTTCCTTATCAATTCCCTTATTTCTTGTTACAGCATCTATTTATGTATTCCTTCGAACTTTTCATAATTCTCTGTATTTCTGGTACTACTCGTTAATATTATATGTATGATTCTCCTTCCATTGCTACTCTTATTGACAAGTATAATCTTAGTACATACTATTGTCTTGCAATTTAGTCTCTATAAGATTATTGATGTAGTCTTGATGATTGTTTTAAATCAGTTCTCTCTGTTTGTACATAGCTGTTATGCCTGTCAACTGTGGTTCACTCTGCAGCTAGTTTTGTCCTCTCTGAAGATTGCTGGAGATAAGACCCAGAACACTGAGCATGTCAAGTGAATGTTTGGCTTCAAACTTGTGCCCAAAGTCCAGTGGTGAGAAACTATCCTTCAACACTACCACAGACCAGTTCAGTATGAACATTGTGAATACTTTATCTGAAAAAATAGAGGATATTAAAACTTCAACCAAAAACTTAGTCAAGGTGCATAAATCCCAATGAAGAAACACTTATTATATTAGAAAGAATATGATAACCAATAATTCCACAACAGATTCTAATTACAGTGAAATGGATAAAAATCACTGGCAAAGAATTACAAATAATATTTCAGAATGATAAACAAAATTAAAGGATATATAAATAACAAAGTGAATGAATTCAAAGAGCATGACACAACTGTATGATTAACATAGGCTAATAAAAGTGTTCTTAAAAAACAAAAACTATACAAATAAAGACCTGAATTCAACAGAAAAACAATACAAGATGAAAGAGGAATTCAAAAATTCAAAGAAATTCTGTAAATGGATCAAACTGAAATCTTGGCGATTAAAAGCTCCATAGGTCAAATTAAAACCTCAGTTGCAAGTCTCAACAGCAGACTAAGTCAAGTAGAAGACAGAATATCAAGACTTGAATTGGAGGTAGACTAAACAGAATATTCAGATAATAATAAAATAATAAAAATAAACTATGTACAAGACATCTAAGATATGATTAAAAGACTTAATCTATAAATCATATGCATCAGTAAAGGAGAAGAAATATAAGTTAAAGTCATAGACAGCGTATTAATAAAAATAATATTAGTAAATTTCCCAAAACATTGGAAAGAGATGGTCATCCACCTCTTACAGAGCACTAAATAGATAAAATGAAAGAAAAACCCCACATCATATAATAGTAAGAAAATTAAGTATACAGAACAAGGAACACACTGCAAAAGAGAAGTATCAACTCACATACTCACAAATAAAATCCAACTCAAAATAATAATATCAGATTTTTTATCAGAATCTAAAGGATAGGAGAGCATGGAGCATTGTATTTCAAACCCTGAATGAACATAACTGTAAACATAGATTACTGTATCCAATAAGGCTATCATTTATAATTTAAAGATAATGAAAAAGCATTATGATAAGCACAACTTAATCAATACATGAGCACTAACTCAATACTGCAGATGATACTTAAAGAAATCTTACACATAGGTGAGGAAGAGAAAAAAACTATTTTAATAAAAACACAGAAAGTAAGAGGAGGAGAAATATTCCAGGCTAAGTGAATAGAATACATGGTTGCCCTATTAGACTTTGTGGTTGAAACTTAACAAAATTCACGAGTCCATCCCAATCTCAAACACAGGATGGGATCAGGAAGTACAGTGGTAAGGCCCACAGCAGAAATCCCTAAATTCTTCCTTGATTTTCCTCTCAAATTCAAAATTTGCATTTATTTATGGAACTCATTTCAATCCCTTGTCTCATAAGTTGTCTTTTCAGGCACTTAATGGGTTCATTCATATTTGATGTGATGTCACAAATACATCTTCAAGCATATCACATGCTTGCATTTTGACAATAAAGCAGAACACAAAACAAGATCAAGGCATACTAGACATACTAGACATACAAAACAGACATACTGGAGAGGTAGAAGGAAAAAGGAAACGAGGAAGGTAGAGGGATGATAAGAAAAAGCAAAACGTGTGAATATGATCAAAGTACATTATATGAATATATTAAAATGCCATAATTAAAACCCTAGCTATGTATAACTTAATATTGGCCAACAAATTAGGTAAATAATTAAAGTACATTAATCTTTACAGAGGATGATTATCAAGTAACATCAGTTCCAGGAATGGAAACTTAGTCACATAAAGTTGGTTAACATAGTTCATTTAAAAATGAGCCAGTGAATAAAAACCCTAATCATAATTCTAAGGGAAAATGCAGTCCTAAAAAATTGAAGAGCCATCATGGTGATTATCAGGCACAGTTAAGCCTGTCACTAAATAAATAAGCAAATAAACACTAAATTTGCATAATGTCCTAATGTACCAAACAGTGGCTGCTTTTAAAGCACACTAACAGGGGATACTACTTAAATCACTGGAGTATTGGTGATAAATTTGTGAGTATGCTAATGAGGTATCCTCCATTTTTATCACTTGATTTGTTCCATAAAATTTAAAGGACTGGTGATATGGCATTAGTGATATTTTAAATGTTTTGAAGAATTGAGAAATAAAGCCATTAATTGCTAGATTTTCTTTTGATGAAAGATTTTATTATGAATTAAGTCTCCTTATTACTTATTTGTTTGTTCAGATTTTTATTCACTCTTTATAAATTGAGTGTGTCAAACAATTTGTACAAAATTTCTAGATTGTAAATTTGTTTGCATGTAATTTTCATGTTCTTTTATGAGATTTAGTTTGCTTGTCTTTACTTAAGAATTTAGCAGATATGTTCATTTTCTATTTTTTAGAAAACATTATTTTTCCTTATTGTTAGGCAAAATGACAATGTAGCCCATGTAGTCCTGGAATATTTTAGATTTTTATTTTATTTTTAATTGAATAAAATTAGAAACTAATAACATGAGGAACTACAGTACATACACAAACACACTGAGATTGAATGAACACCCACTTTTGAAAAATCACTGGGCCAAAACCTGGGGGAAATGTAAAAAATTCTTAAATAAAATGAAAATAAAAATACAACATAGCAGAGCTTTTGGATGCAGCAAAGTGATGACAGAAAAATTATATGCTTATCAGTAACTAAATTAAAAAAATTAAATCATTTCAAATAAATAACTTAACAGTACACCATAATATCTTATAAAAACCAGCAAAAGACAAGTCACAAATCAATAGATATAAAGATTTAACACATAACCAGGTGGAAATTAATGAAATTGAAACTAATAGATTAATACAAAAAAGCATTGACATACAATATTGTTCAACCTTTAGTCAAACTACACAAAAAACATGGAGAAGGCCCTTTGGAATTAAATATGGAAAAGGCTATGTCGCAACAAATATCAATGAAATTCAGTGGCTAGTTAAGGAATATTATTATAATACATATTGCAATAAGCTGAGAAATTCAAATAAATGGGTAAATTTCTATACAAATAATGACCTACCAAAGAGATCCAATAAAATCTGAACAATTTAAAAGATCTATAATGAAAAATAGATTGGAGCAGTAATAAATTGCCTCCTACAAAGAAATTCAAGACAGGCAGATTCAATATTTAATTCTACCAGATATTTAAAGAAGAGTTCAGTGAATGCTACTCAAACTATTCCATAAAATAAAATTTTTGTGTCCTTAAAGAACACACAAATAAAAATAATTATTGACAAATTTCCTCCATGAACACAGATGCACAGCTACTTTATAGTATAATTGCAAACCAAATTCAAGAGCACATTGGAAAGCTCATATGCCATGATAAAGTTGTCTTGAAGGATAGATTCTAGGTTGTTTCAACATATGCAAATCAGTAAACTTAATACAAACCATATATACAATTAAGGACAAAAATCAAATGATTATCTAAACAAATAAGGAAAAAAACCTTAACATATTCAATATCTCTTCATCATAAAATTCCTGAAGTAATGAAGAATAGAAATAACTTGCCTCACCCAAATGGTGTTTGATAAACCTATAGCCAACAGCAAACCAAATGGGGGAAAACTAAAAGTATTTCTTGTGATATAAAGAAGAGGAAAGAGTATAAATTCTCTCCACTATCATACAATATAGTGCTTGAATTTTTAGTCAGAGTAATGAGGCAAGAAAAAGAAATAATCTGGATACAAATGTGAATGAAACAAAAATTATCCCTATTTTCACATGATAAGTTTCTATACTTAAAATACTCTAAAGTTTTCACCAATATCCTCTTATATCCAGTAAACACTTAGGAAAAGTAGAATACAAAAATAAGAATGATAAAAATAAAAATAAATATGTTAAAAATTAATTGCTTTTCTATGTACCAATAATGAAAAGGTTGAGAAAGTACCCAGGAAAATATCCCATTCACAATAGCTTAAAATTATGTTTAAGAATAAACATACCAAAGGAGATGAAAGATCTCTAAGATAAAAATAAACAAACACTCAAAAAATAACTTGTATAAAATACTAGCAGATGGGAAGAATTCCATGTTCATGGATCTGCAGAATTAATATTGTGAAAATGGCAAATATAATACCAAAAACAATCTACAGGTTCAATGCAATGCCCATTAAAATTCCCACTATACTCATCACAGAATAGAAAAAGCAATCCTAAAAACCATAGAAAAACACAAAATGTCCCTGAGAAATCTTTTTAAAAAGTACAATTTGGAGGTGCCATAATAACACACCAAAGAGCCATAGTAATAAATACAGCATGGTACTGGCACAAAAACAAACAGAGCACTCAATGGAATAGCATAAAGCCTTGGAAATAATCACATTTAGCTACAGCTACCTGATTGTCAGTGGTCCCAAAAGCATATGCTGGAGAAAAGACAGCAGTTTCAGCAAATGATTTTGTACTGTATATGCACTTGTAGAAGACTGAAACTACATCAATGAAAAATTAAACAAATACTTCACTTGAGACCTGAAATTACTGCCACAAGATATAGGTGTAGCAATGGTTTTCTGAATAGGACTCCAAAAGGTAAAAAAATAAGAGCAAGAATTGTCAAATGGAATTGCATTAAATTGTAAAGATTTTTACACTAAAGAAAACAATCAGAAGAGGGAAAAGATATCCCACATAAGCAGCATAAAATCTTTACTACCAATGCATCTCAGATGGACTTTCTATAAATATGTTTCAACTATGACTTAATTACATTATATGTGTATGAAATAAAATTATAAAATCCACTAAAACTGTGAAAAGATGAAATAGAGGAAGTAGAATGGATTAAAAAAAAAGAAACAGAGGGGATGAATATGATCAAAGCATCTTATATACTTGTAGAATCATCACAATATATGCCTCTGTCAAATTAATTATGCTAATGAAAATAAACAACTAATGAACAAAGGAAATTAATGGATAGTTCTCTAAAGAAGAAAACAAATGAACAAATACATGAAAATGATCTAGATGCTCAGTGGTAAGGGAAACCTTAATCAAAACTACATTGAGATTCCACTCCACCCTACTTGGAATATTTAACATCAAGGGAACAAAGGCTGGTGAGTGAGAAAAAAGGAATTCTTATACACTGGTCATTGAATTGTAAATTATTGAGCCACTCTGGAAATCAGTATGGATATTCCTTAATAAATTAAAAATAAACCTTCCATATGTTTCTGTTTTACCACTGCTTGTTATTTACATAGAGGAATCCCAACTCAGGATTCAGAAGAGATGACTGAAGACATATGTTTATTATGGCACTATTCAAAATAGCCCAAAGAGCCCAAAGAGCAAAGTAAATGCATGAAGAAATTACAGCATATATACACAGCAGAGTATTACTGAGCCATAAAGAAATATGAAATCATGTCACTTTCAGGAAAATGGGTGGAATTGGAGATTACCCTGTTGAGCAAAATAAGCCACACACAGAAAGACACATATAACATGTTTTTCTCCTCATATTCATAGTCCAGAATTATAAACAGACAAACCAACAAAAAGACCTACTTTTACAAGGTGACTATTTTGGTGTAAAGGACCAGTCCAAACTGGGAGGAAAACAAGAGAGCATGATGGGGTATAAATATGACAAAATTACATTGTATATGTGTATAAAATGTTTTTTAATCTCAACCTTTTTAATACATGCTAGCACTGTCTTAAATGTGGAAAGTTTATATATTTCTTATATATGAAAATGTTTTTTTCAAATTAGGATATATTCATTATACAGAGGCAGATACATAGTGACTGTTCTGATTAAGTTTATATTGTATATTGATTAGATCTTCCCATTGTCTCTCACCCCCAACACCTACTCAAATCATTTAAAGCAATTGCAAGAGGTTTCTTTGTTCTATTTCATATAAGTATATGAAGTCCATCAACCTTATACTCTCAACTTAATCTCTTTCACTTACCCTCCACCCCATGAGTTACCCATACACACATTGTACCTATTGTACAGTCTTATCTTTCATTATTAATATTTAAGTTGAAAAATGTTATAATGAAATCACTGTTTTGTTAAATAAATAAATAAAGTGCAGGATATCCAATTTAGTTCTGTGCTCAGTGTCAGGCTCTAGTTGAAGTCCAATCAGATATTATGTAAATGAAGGAATATATCTCAAAGAAAAATTTAAGGATAATGTCATACATGTAAAATGACAATTCCTTTAGAGCAATCATGTTTCCTTGATGATTTCATTATATTTCTTCCAGGAAAACCATAACAACAATAAATTCACAAAAAGAATAATAATATTCATGCAATGTTTTGTAGAAACTATGTCAAATATTGATATATGGTTTGGGGAGGAAATCGCAGGAATGTTTCTAAAACAAAGTTTATAGACCATGTATAGAGAAGAAAGAATCCAAAAGGAATTACTGAGTAGTAGTTAGGGAGAAATAAAAATAAAAGTACTCCAAACCCAAACAGCAATGAATATAAGAAATGAAGCAGATCTTATAAAGAAGAAAAAGGCCCAAGATATTGAAATTCATGGTATTTGCCTGAGGAGACACGATGTCTCAATTAGGTGTGAGTCCAGTAGTCTCTTAGGGCCAAGAGGCTGCTTTCCTGAGAAGTCTCCTCAGTGCCCCTTTTACATCCTTGTTCCTCAGGCTGTAGATGACAGGGTTCAGCATGGGGGTAACCACAGTGTACATCACTGAGGCAACTGTGTTGCTCCTGGTAGAGTCAGTCACAGAAGAACTGAGATAAACTCCAAGTCCTGTTCCACAATACAAAGATACCACACAGAGATGAGATGAACAAGTGGAAAGTGCTTTATGCTTGCTTGCAACAGAAGTCATTCTCATTAAAGAGGAGATAATACGAGAATAAGAGAAGAGAATCCCTGTCACAGGAAAGAAACCCAGAAGTGCAGTGACAACATATACAAAGATGTTATTGATGAGTGTATCAGAATTGGTCACCTGAAGAAGCTGGTCAAGTTCACAGAAGAAATGTGAGATTTCAGTGCCTATAGAGAAGGTCAATTTTGTTAGTAGTAGAATATGTACAAGGGCTATCCAGAACATGATGACCCAAGATATCAAAACCAGAAGGACACAGAGCCAAGGGTTCATGATGACTCTGTAGTTCAGGGGGTGGCAGATGGCCACAAAACGGTCATAAGCCATCACAGTCAATATGAAATTCTCCATTCCAAGGAAAATAATAAAAAAATATGCCTGAGTAAGGCACTCTGTGTAGGAGATGTCTTTTCTTTGCATCTGTATGTTCACCAGCATCTTTGGGACAGTGGTAGAAATGAAACAGATGTCAACAAAGGACAAGTTGAAAAGAAAAAAGTACATGGGGGTGTGGAGTTGGGTATCAATACACGTGGCTAGCATGATGAGCAGGTTCCCAACCACGGAAACCAAGTACATAGACAGGAACACCCCAAAAAGTAGGGGATCCAATTCAAGATCATCTAAAAGCCCAAGGAGGAGGAATTGTGTTATGCCTGTATGGTTTTTTGATTCCATGTAGATGGTGTATCATCTGAGAAAACAGGAAAAAAGCAACATTAAATGAATAGCAGCAGTTAGTTATCACTTTAAACACAATCTTGGATTGATTTTCTTACTCTTGTATTGATTATAACTCTGAGTGATTTATTTAGCCATATGGTGGCATATTTATCTTTTTTGTGTATATAATCAATCAGACTTTATATGTTTTGGTGGTACCTGGGTTTGAACTCAGGGCTTCATGTTCAGTAAGGAGATGCTCTGGCACTTGAGCCACACTGTCAGTCCCAGATTTTCTTTAAATTAGCAGAAATCTCTCTTATTAATCATTAGCTTCCAGTTTTTACTCCTCTTTTTAAATCTAGGTACTATTTTTTAAATGACCATTTCAAAAGAATTGGAGCCCTTCACATCATTTCTTTGGTAATCTCTATACTTTTCCATGCTATAACTGTGTTACAGTAATGAAACTGGAATGTTTATTTCCAACAATTTGTATCTACATCTTCACACATTATAGTCATGTGATTGTTCTCTCTCAGAACATTATTTTTCTCTTCAAAAATGAGCTTATGGTTATTATCTTAATAGGAGATTAAAATGACTTTTTACTCCATAGATATCTCACCATGATAATTATTATTATTATTACTGACATTTAAACTCATTTATGATGTAAAGACTATAAAAAAATCTCCCAACATATGGTACAAAACTTTGATCTAAATCCTGCCTTAGTAAAGTGTGATGTACTTGTGGTATAGAAAATTAAACAGCAAAAAATGGATAACTGGGATACAGAAAACAGCAGTAGATGAATAAACATTCTTTAAAAGTAGCTGTGTTCACAGACCAACAAGGAATGGTAAAAGCTGCACTATTAAACTAAATGAGAGGTTTTTCAAAAATCTAGCTAGTATAAACCCTGTGCAGAAGTTAACCAGTTGGTATAGAATCTGGTAAGTTTTGAGAAAGCTTACTTTTGCTTGTGCTATAAATTCCATATGTAGTTGTTTTTGATAAATATGCAACTATAACATTATTTATTTGGAAATTTGAGGTCTTAAAATACCAATGACCTCTCAAGTAAGAATACATTATAGAGCTGAACTTCTGAGTTACTGTGAAATCTTTTTCATGCTGTAATTTGTAATATGTTTTATGAGAATCCTTGGGATTAAAGTTTTGGTTATAAATTTTTGTTTAACTTGAAGGCCCATTTTTTCTTGCAAACTCAAAATCTGCGAATAATGAGTCCTTGTATAACATTCCTATTGGTATATACACATATATTTTTATAAAGTGATTTTTGAATTAATAAAATGCTAGCATAATTGCTTAATAAAAAAATAGAATTGTGATTCATGAGTCTGGCTTCCTGGAGTATAATTTTGGTCACCATATCTGTGATCTTGACAAAGATTTTTAAAGTGTAAACTACAAGTTCCAAACCTTTCCACATGTGTAGTAAGTATCACTAAATGATAGTATTGAGGAACAGAATTAAATGAAGTAATGTTATTTATACTGTTTTTCCTGTAACATATATGAGCTGCTCATAAATGCAAACTTATGTGGTTTTTTTCTCTGTGATCTTTTCACATCCTTCAGGAGATGCCTCAATGCTAGCCTCAAACTAACAATGGTTCTGCGTCCAACTCCTGAGTGCTAGAATTGTAGGCCTGCACTAACCCACCTTGTAAACTTCTACTCCTAACACCTCAATCAATCTTTTCCTGTATGGGTTTTATTTGCAAAATCCACTTAAACTGGGACAGCCATCATGGATGATATTTTAATTAATATAAATACAATAGTTATGTTACCAAAGAGTACTGCCATAGGGCACTTTGAATTACTGAAGATCCCCATAGCTTCTTGGGTAATACTAACTTGATAATATTCCCAGAAGAGGAAATAGTACTACATAGATAAGGGGACAAAAATATTATGCTAATATTAAAATAATATACATCACCCATGTGGTAGTGTGTGCTCATGTATCCATGATCATGAGTGAACATGTACCATATTAATGGTCAATCTATGTACATGGGTTTGATTTAGTGTTTTCATAATTAATAAACATGCAGAAAAAGTGGTTTAATTTAAATATCCATCCTAGAGAAAGTTAAAGGAAATCAAAGATTCAAATACTACATACATACATATATACTATGACAGAAAAGGTCAGTATAATTGAATGTCTAGAGAAGGAACATTAATTCAACATAAAAAAAATAATTGATGACCATTTTAGTTTGGGCAGTGTACAAGAGAGTCTATACTGAAATAGAAATATTTGAGCTAAGAAATGAATAATGGGTTTTGTTAATCAGGGAAAGTAAAAATGAAAAATAGGACACAGTAAAATAACAAAATGCGTGTTTCTCCATGGTGAGCTTGATGTAAGAGACAAATTGTGATGGGAAGCAAAGGATAAGGGGAAGAAGCAACCAAGTGTGTGAGGCCACAGTTTAGCTTCCCCAATTTTTCCTCAATGTTCCTCTCACATTGGTAAATTCATGTTAATATTCAAGTCTGTTTTATGATAGTTTTATGTCTTCAGTCATTCTTTTAAGGGATTCACATCATACTTACCACATATTAGGTGCTAACCAAATACAAATGTTGGGTGCAAAATAAATACTGAGATCAAAATTTGTAGTATGTAATTCTAGTTTCTCAGGAGACAGATATCAGGAGGTTCACGGTTCAAAATCAGTCCAAGTAAACAATTTGTGAGGACCTATCTTGAAAAAACTCACCACAAAAAATACAAGAGAAGTGAATCAAGGTGTAGGCTCTGAGTTCAATCCCCTGTATGACAAACAAGTAATATTGGACAAAAGAGAAATCCTCAACTTATTGTAAGGCTAAAATAAGAAAAGTATAGTTAAGGTAGATAAAATGCATTTACGTCAATTTTAAGACAATAATGAAGGATTAAAAACTAATACCAATTTTGCAAATAGAAGCCAATTTAATACAAATAATGTATAACACAACACAAACTATCTCAATGAAGTGAAATAATAACTACAAACACAATATGCACAACGCATTTTGAAAATATAGCCGGTACGTTCTGGGTAGATGGCACAGGTGAGTGTATAAGTAACATAAGAAACCAAGGAAAATTATCTAACCAACTAAAATGTTTTTACTCAATCCACTTGCAACAGATGTTACATTACAAAAGTAATAGTATTTGTGTTAAATTGAAGAGCATGCCAAGAAATTCTTTTCCAACATCAATCACTTCATACTTGGTTGAAAATTTAAAGGGACTGTTGGACGGAGGAAGAAACTCTGTGGAAGAGCTATTCACCAGCATGCACATGGTCAAAGGTCACCCCTAGTACTGCAAAAATACTAAAAATAAAAATCTAAAAATTAACGGTTGGTAACACAAGAAATAGAAATTGAACATCATAAGAAATTTAATTAAGTATATTGTGGATATCAAGGTGAAATCATAACAAAATACAGCTAATAAAAGTGTAAGCCTAATGTGCTAGAAAAAAATATTTAGGGAATGTACCCAAAACTCCAATCAAGTCTCAAACAAAATAGACCATACATTGTACACTACAGGTCTTCAATAAGTAGGAAATAATCAGGTGCAGTACACCTGAAAGGAGATTCCAAATTACAGGAAAGAGTTTCAAAGAGTTATAGACTCTCATGAAAGTAACTCTTAATGGAAAGAGACTTTAGATAACAAAGAACTAAATAATGAAACACAGGAGTACCTGTGAGAAACAATTCTCTGTAGAAACTAAAGAAGTGTCATTAATGTGCAAGGACTTCCTCTTGGAACACAATAACAAAGAAAAGACTTGTCATTCTATTTTAGAGGTAAATTTCAGAGCCACATTCTCTCTTCTTCTATTCCTTGCTCCACTAGCCCTCACTGGTGCACCCTGAATCTTTCCACAGCTGTTCACTGAAGATTTCTCCCCAGGAAGCCCACTTTGGTTTTCGTTGAGGATGATACCAGAGAAATAAAAGTGAGGGGCACCATGAGTGTTATTAAATGTTCTACTTTCTCAATGTTTGAATTCTCAGAGCTCCTATTAAATAAATTGCTACATTTTTTGTCTACTCTCCAAATAATTCAATTCCCTTGGGTAAAAGAAGGTAGTGAGTGGAAATTTCTCACCTAGTTTTATGGTAGAGGCAGGGGGAGATGGATTTATTTCCTCTAATAAAAATGCAATTTTAATTTGATTTATAAGTCATAAGATGTCCCAAAAAGAAAGGTTAATTTCTAAAAAGAACAAATCACAGGAACCTCTCTGTCTGGTTTATCTACTTTAAAAACCTTTGCATATTTTAGAAATAATTCATGGTCCACAGTGTTACAGAGAAAAACAACTCTTTTATTTTTGTTTATGCTAAATTTTTGTTTGACAAATGTATATTATTTATATAGGTGAATTATATATATATTTTTCTATACAGTATGATATATAGAAGTAGTTTTATATTATTAAATATTTAAATCTAAAAATGTTACATAAGCTGTTAATATTTTCATAGTGAAAATACTTATCTGCCTAATATTTTTCAGAAATACAATATATCGTTATTAAATACAGTTGCCATGTGGTATAGTAGAACTCATTTCTTCCATCCAAATGAAATTTTGTAGCCTTTGGCCAACATTTTCCTAACACAAAAAACTGAGCGTTCTACCACCTGCTGGCAACCCTTCTACTATTTCTATGGGATCAACCTTTTGAAATTTCACACATGGATGAGATCATGTAAAATTTATCTTATTGTGCCCAATTTATTTCAACAAATACAGTGCTTCCCAAGTTTATCCACATTGATGTTTGTGACAGGATTTGCATTTATTTTATGTTCAAATAATGTTCAATAGTATTATATTATGCTTTCTTCATCTAGTGATCTATCGATAGACACAGGTTGATTTCATCTTTTATGTATTGTGAATAGTACTTCAGAATTTCTCAGAGGAGATAACATTTCCTTTTAAAGTTTTATTAGTGTATATTAATTTTACAAAAGAGGTTCATCATTTTAATACATACATATGTTCTACTTTCAGCATATTAACCTTGATGCTCATCTCTATTATCTCCCAGTATTTTCCTATAATAGTGTCAAAACTTACACTGACAATAATTAAAGTCTTTTTAATTGATTTTAAGACAGGGTGAATGTCAGTATTTTACTTTCAGGCTTCTACACATGGAATCTATTACCATCAATATCATTTATTGCAGAGACTATACTTTATCCAATATATGTTTTAGGTTCTTAAGTCAAAACTAACCTGGCTCTAACTGGGTGGACTTATTTTGTTCTTCCCTATTAAATTTGAGATTTATTTTTCTACCTCTGTAAAGGATATCATTGGAATTTTTGTGGGGTGTCATTGGAATTTTGATGGGGATTTCATTGAATATATAAATTGATTTTGGTGGTATAACCATTTTCAAAGTATTAACTCTGCCAATTAACGAACATGGGAAGTCTGTCCATATTCTGGTGTTTATTTGGTTTCTTTCTTTAGTTTTTTTATATTGTTCATTGTAAAGCTCTTTCACCCCTCAGTTAAATTTATTCCTACGTAGGTTATATTTCACAGGTTACTATGAATGGTATTGTTTTCCTGATTTCTTTCTCTGACTATTCATTTTTGGTGTACAGAAGAGATACTTTCTTTTGTATGTTTATTTGGAATACTGCTATTTGCTAAAAGTGTTTATGAGATCTAAGAGTTTTCTGGTGTATTGTTTATGGTCATTGGTGTATAAGACAGCTTTATCTACAAATAGGAATAATTTTAAGTCTTCCTTCTCTATTTAAATGCTTTTTATTTCTTGCTCTTGTCTTATTGCTCTGGTTCAGAATTATAGTTTTACATTGAATAAGAGTATGGTGAATGAACAACCTTGTTTCATTCCTAACTCAAAAGGAAATGATTTCTTCTTTTTCCCATTGGTGATGTGTTCTCATATGTAGCTCGTATTAACTTGAAGTACATTCCTTCAATTACCACTTTCTTCAGAGTCTTTATAATGAAATGTTGTTCAATTTTGTCCAATGAGTTTTTTGCATGTGTTGAGATGATGATGTGGTTTTTGTCCTTGATTCTGTTTGTGTGTTGTGCTACCTTTCTTGATTCATGTAATTCTTGGCATCCATGAAATGAAACCAACTTGATCATGGAGCATGATTTTTTAACTGTACTGTTGGATTCAGTCTGCAAGGATTCCATTGAGAATGTTTGCATCTATGTTTATCAAGGAAATTGGTCTGTAACTTTCTTTTTTTTAATGTATTTACCAACTTTGTTACTAAAGTAACACTATGACATAAATTTTCTAGTATTCTTTCATTTTGTATCTTTTGGGATAGTTTGAGAAGCATTGATATTAGTTCTTCCTTAATAGCCCAATAAAATTTAGCAGTGAAAGGATTCTGTCCTAGACTATTTTGTTGGGAGATTTTAAATTACGATTTCAATTGCATTACTCATTATATATCTGATTAAATTATTTATATCTTCTTAGTATAATTTTAATATTCATATGCATCTTTAGATTTATCCTTTTATCCTAGAATTTCCAATTATTAGGAATGTAAGTTTTCAGAATATTCTCTAAGGATCTTATGAATTCCATAATTCTAAATTTCATGATTTATTCATTGACATGCTGATCATTCAAGATGATGCCATTGTATTTGAATAATATTTGTAGATGTGATTGCTATTGATTTCAAATATTATGGGTTGTTATGACAAAGGAAATTTTTTGACATTTTATATTTGTTAACACTTGCTTTAAGGCATAAGATATAATCTATTTTGAAGAAAGTTCCTTGGAATGCTGAGAACAATCTGTAATTTGTTCTTATAGGGTGGCTACTGTCTAAATTGCTGTTAAGTCCATTTTACCAGTGGTGTTCTTTAGTTCTAAAATATGCTTGTTGATTTTTTCTGGATCTATAGATGAGATTGAGTTTTTGTGGTCAGCCAGTATTATTGTATTTGGGCCTATTTGACACTTTATATTTAATAATGTTTCTTTTATGATCTGGGAACCAATAGTTGATACATATATTTCAAAAGTGTTCTTATCTTCTTGATGAACTGTTCTCATTATTAACATGTAGTCATCTTTATCTCTTCTGAGTAGTTTTTGCTTAAAATCCACTTTGTTCAATATAAATATAGTTACTCCTGCTTGCTTTCAACTTCCTCTTTCTTCTTATAGCTTTTCACTTCCTTTAAATTTTAGTCTGTGTCTCTTTGTTGGTAAGAGTGTTTCTTTTAGACAACAAATTGCTGAGTCCTACTTTTTAAACTAATCAGAAAGTCTGGGTCTTTTTCATTGAAGAATTAACATAGCTTGCATTTGGATTATGATTGAGATATATTTCCTATTTCGTGTGGTTCAGCTGGTTTTATTCTAGTTTGGTTGTAGTGTTGTTTGTTCTATTTTTTATCATTATTCATCTTCATGTTTTGCTGGTTTGCTGAGCTTATCACATTTGATTCTCTGCTAGTTCCAATGTATACATCCAGTTCCTTTTTGAATTTTATTTTTTGCTGGGCTCCTGTTTATTACTGTCTTTATTCCTCTTATGCATATAGGATTTTCCCTTAAATAGCTTCTGCAATGCTAACTTGGTGGTCATGAACTGCATTAGCTTAATCTTGTCATGGAAGTTTGTTTTATTTCTCCATTAAATTTAAGAAAGATAAGGGGTGGTGTGGAGAAAGGAAGGAACTATAAAGATAAGGAAGGAGTGGAGAAAGTACAGAAAATATTATGACAGAGCATGATATTATTATTGAGAAATACATAATGGCTTGGGAAAGAGAGAAAAGCAAACAAAATCTACAAAACAAAGAAAGAAAAAACCCATAAGTCTCATTAAGAAATGTAGATACAGTCTTGGTCCTGCCCAAGTGTCCAGCATTCTTCTCTAATCTTTGGCTCTCAGACAGATCTCTGTTTTCCTAATGTATTTAGCTCTGAGTCACTCTGAGGAAGGGCCTCTATCAATTCTTCTATAGTTGCAGCCTGGGCAAGAGTTTCAGCCATGGGTGCTATAGCAACAGACTCAGAGTGATGGTGCTACAAGGTGGGCAGACCCACAGTGGTCATATCTCTTTGTGGAACCTACAGCCAAGCAAGTGGTGTTTCCTAGTTCCACAACTCTTCTGGTGGGCAGCGATTCCTAACTCTGCCAGTGACTTTATTTGTGGAGAAGCATTATGATGTTCCCCAGCAGAGTCCAGCAGATTTTCTCAACATTGTGGTCTTCAGCACTCAGGGTATCCTAAACATGATAGGGGAGTTATCTTGGGTTCATACAGCCTCATTAGATAAGGTAAATAAGAATTCCTCTCATGATCCTTGAGTTTATATTCATGAAGACATGCTTCCTTTTTTATTGTTTTGTTATTCATATGTGCATGCAAGACTTGGGTCATTTCTCCCCCATGCCCCCACCCCCTCCCTTACCACCCACTCCTCCCCCTCCCTCTCTCCCCCACCCCCTCAATACCCAGCAGAAGGAGATGCTTCCTTAATGGTGTCTATCAATTAAAGTCAGGGAAGCTTCCATCAAGTTGTGGCTCAGCATACATGGGTAACACATTCTCACATGGTCTGTGTTGTGAGCAGCATATCCTCTTCTCCCAAGTTAGAAAATCAAGCCCTTTCATTACATGCAGTATGTCCTTCCCACTCCACTCAAGTGATTAAGGATTTATGAAGCAGTGTAAGTCCTTGCAAAGTTACTGGGTCCACACAGATTCTCAATCAGACTTTACTTTTATGGTGGAGTTAAGAAGGACTTTGGAAGTTGGAAATATAAAGGAAAATACAATAAAAAAGCAACAAAAATTAAAGACAGTAGATTAGCAAATGAGAAATAAAAAAATAAGAAATATTACAAAAACAAAAAGGCAAGAAAAAACTACATACTTTCCAATATTAATTCTGAAGTTTAATGGTCACAATTCCCCAATCAAAAGACCTAGAATGGTGAGTTGTATTTAAAAAAGCAAGAGCAGACCAATTCTTGCCTATAAGAAATATATCTTACTTACAAATACAAATATTGGCTTAAGATACAAGGTTTGGAAGAGTTCTTCCAAACACATAGGCACAAGTAGCTATTCTAATATCTAACAAAACAGACTTCAAATCAAAATTACTTATAGGAGACAATGAAGTTCACTGTATATTAGTAAAGGGAACAATCCATCAAAATGAATTAACCAAATGTTGAGGTACCCAGCTTTATTAAGTAAACACTACTGGACATAAAAGCACTGATAGGCCTCAACATAATGATAATGGTATATTTCAGTACTCCACTTTCAGAAATAAATAAGTCATGCACAAGAAAAATCAACAAAGAAATCTCAGAACTAATTGAGGTTATAGACTAAATGGTCTTACAAGACCTGTACCGAGTATGTCATACACTAGCCTCATAATGTGCATTCTTCTCCGTATCACACAGAATTTCTCCAAAATAGAGCATTTTGTAGTATGGAAAGCATGTCACAACAAATTTAAGTAAGTGGAAATTACCCTCTTTATTCTGACAGACCACATGGCATTAAACTGGAAATCAATAGCAAAAGAAACTATGGAGAACATTCAAACACATGGAGACCGAACAATACATTGGTCAATGACCATTAGGTCCTTCTGTTAAAGAGGTGAAGGGAAATGTTTTTTAAATCCTAGAATTTAATGAAAATAAAAGCACAAGTACAAGAATACAGCAAAGGTAGTGCTGATAGGAAAATATATAGCTTTGAACATTTATCTAAAAAAAAGAAGAAATCTGTAATAAATTGCTCAACTCATATACCTCATGCTCTTAGAAAAAATAACAACCTAATCCCAAAACAAGTAAGTAGAAAGAAATAATAAAGATTAAGATAGTAACCAATGCAATGGAAACTAAAGCACTATAAAAAGAATTGGTGAAACATAATGTTGATCAAAAAGATAAATAAGATTGGTAAATCTTGGCTAAGGTAGCTACGAAAAAGAAAGAGAAGACCCAAATCAACAAAACTAAAAATGAAAAAGAGGATATCACAACTAGCACCAATAAAATCCAGAGGTTCTTCAGGAAATACTTCAGAAACATATTGTAATAAATTGGAAAATCTAGAAGAAATACACACATTTCTAGACTCATATTGACCTTCCCAATTTGGCCCAACAGGATAAAAACCATACAAACATATCTACAACAACCAGTGAAAGAGAAGATAAAATAAAATGTCCCCTGACAAAACAAAGCTGAGGACCAAATGGATTTCATGCTGACATGTGCAATATCGTCAAAAAACAAGAAACCCCAATGCTCCTCAATATTTTCAATAGGAAGGGGATAAATGCTACCAAATTCATTATATGAAGCCAGTATTATACCCAAAGCCAGACAATAAAAGAAAATTATAGATGAACCTGTTAGATTACATAGATGCCAGACACCTCAACAAAATAATTACAAACAAATTCAATAACAAATTGAAATAATTGTACATCATGGTCAAGTCGGTTTTGTTCTAGACAGAGAAGATTGTTAAATGTATGTAATAACTCATTAAGTGTAATAGATCAAATAACAGAATCAAGGGAAAACATAAACACATGATAATCTAAATAGAAACAGAAAAGCCTTTGACAAAATTCCACATGATAAAATTTTATGATAAAAGCTGTAAAGAAGCATATCAACATAATAAAGTCTATGTATGTCATCAGAGTAAATATGGAGAACCTGAAATCACTGTTCTAAAAACATGAACAATTATAAAATAAATTACAATATGACATGAATGTTAAAGGAGGAAAGTCTGGTAAGGGTCAATGGGAAGAAGAAGGGGAAAAGAAAAGTTACTGAGAGAATAAGAGAATCAAAATACACTACAGCATAATGAAACCCAATAAACCCTGAAAAAGCAGGGAAGCAAGATGTAGGAATGGGAATATAATGAAGGGTTAATCTTGTTCAAAGTACACTATATGTATGTGTGAAATCACCAACAATGAATCCCCCTTGTATTATTAATGTATACTTATTCCAAAGATCATAAAACAAGCAAAAAAGAATGTTCAACTTGACTGCTCATTGTAAAACTACAAGTTTAATGCATAGAAATTTCCTTTAACCTCAATAGAAAATGAATGCAATTGTGTTATTGCTAATGTTAAGAAAGATTAATTCTCATACACTTGGTGGGAATGTACATAAGCATATGCATTATGGGAAAAGTACAAAATTTCATCCCAAAAGCCTGAAAATAGAACTGACATTGAGCTGCAAACATGCCTTAAGTGGTATAGCATTTGTCTAGAAAGTGTGAAAACCTAGATTCAATATTCAGTACACCAAAAAGACCTTGAAGATACTTTAGGTGAATTAATTCAAAGAACAACAATGAAATGAGACAGGAAGGTTAAAAGATAACATTCACCAAGCTGAAGGAAATGTTAGGGTCATCTTGGTCAGTGAATCAAAAATAATACAGCACAGTGCAATAATGTTTCTTATATGAATTTAAATGTGATTCAATTAGAGACATCCATTCATATCAATCTGTCATATAACTATATTTAACAAAATTCAATAGAAATAAAAATAATTTTAACACCAACTACAAATTTTTTGTGTGGATTTGTGCATGAGGAAGATGCATACCCTTGAACTAGAACAATAAGAATATATATTTAGCTGAGTATGGTGGATCTTGCCTGTAATCCTATGTACTCAGAAAGCAGAGATTTGGTGGATGCTGGTTTGAGGTCATCCCAGGCAAAATTTTCATAAGAACCCATCACAACTGAAGAAACAACGCATAGTGGCACTTTGCTTTAGTTGAAGCTTTGTGCTAGACATAAATTGCTAGACATAAATTGAAGAATCATGTTCCATGGGGCCTGGACATAAATGTAATATCCTCTTTGAAAAAAATAGATAAAGTAAAAAGGACTGGGGAGTGACTGATACGGTAGAGTGTCTATATAGCAAACACAAAGGCCTTGAATTAAAACCCCGCCAGTTCTTTTTAAAAAAAGAATATATACTTAAAATCATAAATAATGTTGATTTTTAAATGAGAGAAAGCATTCAATAGACCATGAATGCATTAAAAAGTATAGTTAAAAATCTATAAACCTCAATGCCACAGACATGTATAACAAAAACTGACATGAAGACCAATGATACATAATAAAAGACCCAGAAATAATCCACGTAATTATAGTAATATTATCTTTGACAAAAGAACCATAGACACATACTGGAGAAAAATCAGCCTCTTCAAAAGATGGTGCCAGTAAAACTGGCTATCTAGAAGCAGAAGATTGAGTTACACCCGTAACTCTCACCATATACAGAATTCAACCCTAAATGTAGAGAATATCTTGACTTATGACAAGAAATTGAAGCTACTACAGAAAAAAAAAAGGGAAAACTCTATAAGATATCAGCATGACTAATTATTTGCTGAATAGGAATCCAATTTCCCAGGAAATGAGCGCAAAAAGCAGATACACAGAACTGCATCAAATTAAAGTTTCTGCATATCAAAAAAAAGAGTTACCAGAATCAAGAGATAACAAAAAGAATGGGAGAAAATCTTCAACAGATGTTCAATAGATAAGAGATTAGTATCCAGAATATACAAAGAGTTCAAAAAATTAAACAGGAAAAAAACCATGTAACCCAATTAGTGAATGGGTGAAAGAACTGAACAGACAGTTTTCAGAAGAAGAAATACAAATGTTTAATAAATACTAGAAGTGATGATCAATATTTTTGGCATAAAAGAAATGCAAATCAAATCCATACTGAGATGTCATATCACCCTAGTTAAATTGACAATCATCAAGAAAACAAACATCAAATGCTGGTATGTGGTGAAAAGGAACACTCATACACTGTTTTTGGGGATGTGAATTACTGCAACCATTATAGAAATCAGTGTGGGGGACCCTCAAATACTAAAAATCAACCTACCTTATGGCCATGCCATACACTGTTTTTTATTATTATTCATTTATTCACATGTGCATACATTATTTGTGTCATTTCTCCCCTCTGTCCCCCTTCTCCCCTCAGTTCCAGGCAGGTCCTGTTCTGCCTTTATCACTAGTTTTGTTGAAGAAAAGAGACAAGCCTGATAAGGAAAACAAAGTGTTCTTGTTGAGTTGAGGATAGCTATATAGAAATATTCCTAGCATTGCTTTCGTGTACATGTATTATGACCCATGTTCATTCTTCTCTAACTGATCTTTACCTTGGATACTGATCCCCTTCTCATGGTAACCTCTGTTGCTCTCAAGTTTCTGTATTAGCTCCTCTGGAGTGGGGATGTCAAACACTTTCATATTTTGGGTTTTCTGCCTATTTCTATATCACCCATCTGTGCTCTCCCCTTGTCATGTGGTCCCAGTCAAATCACATTATTGCATTTGCCCTAGAGCTAAAGCCATACACTGTTGAGCATCTATCTAAAGGAGTGTATATTAATATGCAAGAGAAATTCCTGTATACTCATGTTTATTGCAGCTCTCATCACAATAGCTGAACTGTGGAATCAGCTGAAGTACCCATAAAACAATGAATGGACAAGGAAAATATGGCACATATATGACTCAGCCCTAAAGAAAGTGAAAGTATTTCATTTGCAGGAAAATAAATGGTGATCAATCTATGCTGAATGAGATAACAAAGTTCAAAGGCCAACTATCACATACTCTCACTAATTTTTGATAAGAATAATAATAACAGGAGGTGAATGTATATGGGGGACAGTGTTTCAGGAGACCCATAAAAGAGAGTACAGGAGAAGGAAAGAAAACTGAAACAGATGAAATTATGCTCTATATATTAATATGAAGTTAGTATAATGAAGCCCATCAAACACTATTTAAAAGGGAGGGCATGAGAAATGGAAGGAAGGGGCATATACTTGAGGGAATAAATTGTTCAAGATATACTACATAGATGTATGGAATTGTAACAATGAAATCACCTCATATTATTAATGTATGATAAATCAAAATTTTAAAGACTTAAAAATTATATGGAAACATCATTGCCAAGAATCATTCTAACAAATGTATAAAAGGAAAGAATGAAAAAGAACATAAATATTATGATATAAAAAACGAAGACATCATTATTTCTTTAGATGTACACGTAGTTAAGCTTTTGGATACACATAGGCCTGAAACTCTGAAGATGCAATGTTCTGTGGGTCTTTCATCAGCCATTCTAACAAGTACTTGAAGGAAGTTGTTCTCCAACTTTAGCTATGTATAAATAAGGGCTTAGTAAACAAACATTTTTAGTTATGATTCCTGGAGTTTCAGATTTAGTATATCTGGGATGGAAGCCAAGAATTTGCATGTTTAAAAAGCACCCAGAGATGCTGTTCCTACTGATTTGGAGACAACTTGAGAAGTTTGTTCTTTCTGTCTCCCTAGTGCTTGACTCTAATGACGTTTTATCTCCAATGATTACTTCTTATCTACCGTAAACTAATCCCTTCACATATATATACTTCATGCCCCTTTTCAGACTGCTTCATGCAAAGCAGTTTTTACCCTGTCTCCTTCCCCCCTCCAACGTCTTTTCTCCAGAAAGTACAAGGAGATATTCCATTCAGTGAATTCCTAATTTCATCTCCAAGTGCTCCATTGTTTGCCTGGGGAGAGTCAAAAATGATTTAAAGGTTACAAGGCCATGCAGAATGAGGTGTATGTCATTCAACAAATTATTCTGTCATTATTCTACTCTTTAAGTAATTATGTTCCCTAAGGGTAGATGGTGAAACTTTCTGTTCATTTCCCCAAAGATAGCTGTGATGAATAGCAAATTTGTTTTGTCTATTGATTCTCCTTTATCTGGAATATTTAGCCATTTGCAGTTATACTACAAATCTCCTGGAGACTTAAAATTTCCTTTACCTGTCTTCAAAAACAACTCCAAATAATCTTTAAAGTACTGTCCTAATTGTTACCCTCCATTAAACATGTTTAATTTCAGAGACATGAGTTCCTCCCTGTGGGATGTGTTACTATTATAAGAACTCCCAACAGCCTTGAGTCTTAGATTCTCTTTGTATTAAAAATGAAGTGTATAAGAAATAGCCAAGTTTCAAAATGAATGAAGTTATTAGTTATTTTGCTACTAAACAAATATATCAAGAATATTTGAAATATCCTTAGTAGAATTATCCTTAATTATTAGGAGGTGTGTAAGGTCACTGCAAAATTCTGTAGGAACTAATTATAATGACTTCATGTGTCAGATTGAGGAGAGAGTAGATAGTGTGGAAATGGGCATAACAAATAGAGACAAATACTAAAATATGGCTTTGTTGTATCATAGCCATATCTCTGCAAGCATATACATCTGTCACCTGAGCTACTATTGTACTTGATCAGTTCTCACCTGCACTGATTTTGCCTTATACATCTGTGCTCTACTCTTTTCAAATTCTGTCTCCAGCACAGACTTCTCTCCAGACTCAAGTATTCACTGGCATCTAAACGAAGCATTACTACTTGAGCTATTGTCATTAAATATACACATACAGATATACACAGACAATCTAAAATGGTACAGAGGCAGTCTCTTGAAATTTAAGCATAAATTAATCATATTACCCAGGTCTGACATTGTGAGTTTTATATCAAAAAGAAGCAAAAAAAACTATATATGAAAATAATTTTGCATATACATAATTATATATAATGAAATGTAGAGTTAACCATTTCATTATGTACACTTCTGTAGTATTAAGCATATTTATGCTATTTTGGAGCAATCACCACAATCCATCTCCTGAAGCTTTTCATTAAATCAAATGAAACTCTATATGCATTTTGTACTTTCTATATGAGAATTAGTATAGAATTTTAAACTGTTTGAAACCACCATAAGAAAGTGATGAAGGTAGAAAGAAGAAAAACAGAGGAGATTAATCAAATTGGGCCATAATACATACATACATGGAAGTATCACAAGGAAACTCCTTGTGTAGCTGTAATACATACGTACATGGAAGTATCACAAGGAAACTCTTTGTATAACTATATTAAACAATTGAATTGTCATTTTCTCTTTCTTCTATTTTTCTTACACAAAATCAGAGAATAGGAGGGCAGAACAGGTCCTGCCTGGGAGGAGGATTGGTACTGGTGGGATGGGGGAGGAGGTGGGGAAAGGGTGAAGATGGCTGAATATGGTGCAAATGCTGTGTACACATGTATGTAAATGGAAAAATGATTTCTGTTGAAACTATTCCGTGAATGGGGAGGAGAGATATAAAGAACAATAATGGAAGGGATGAACTCAAGAATGACATGTTTGATATACTGTCATAACTTTTTAGGGTAACACAATATATCCCAACCAAGCACAATAAAAATATTGCCAGCCTGGAGTTACTTATACTCTACTTTTTATCTCAGTGAATTTGAGTATTCCAAGTACTTCATGTGAGTGGAATTATCTAGCATTTGTCCATTTGGGTATATCTATTTTGACATGTCCTTTTCTTCTTAAATTGTCTCCACTGATATTGTTGCATTTTTCTATAGACCCTAAAACATTGATCCTTCTTAAGCTCCTCTTTTTCTCCACACCTCATCTTGCTTGGCAACATTACTGTTGATTGTATCTTTAAAATATCCCAAACCTGCCCCTCCCAACTCTTTTATTTCCTCTATGATCTTGCCTCTCCATAATAGCTAGAATTCTGCCATCAATCCCAAGCATCACACTCCCTACAATTCATTCTAAATCCATTAGGTGCAATTATCTCTTAAAATTAACTGAGATCAAGTCACCTGTTTTCTCAAAACACTGCATTGATTTTCTGTTTATTTAAAAGCAAAAGTCCTTTTATGACAGAAAAAGCCTTATATGAAAAGACTCCAATACACAAGTGTTGTGTCACACCAATATGAAATTAATGGATTTCTTTTTCCATATCTACCCACTTCATTGGCATGGTATTATATAACATTAGAGCAAGTTGCCATCATCTCATCTCTAGATATTTCAAGAGCTTTCTAAGTGTTCCCTTTATTTCCATGTTGTCAAATATTAGCATTTCATATATTCTCATATCTATCTGCTCCCATTATATAGCAATAAGATTCTGATTATCTGTAACTTATGAACTCCTTCCTATGTGTAATAGGATTCTCAAAGATCTATGCTCCTTGTGCCTATTCAGCCTTATTCTGAATAAGTCAGCTATACCTCTCATATATTCTTTATATGCCTCACTTGTTTATGTTTTTTAAGTGCCATCCAAACCTACTCTCCAAATAAATTTCTTCAATTTATATGTTATTAAGCCATCAAGCATGTTCTCCTACTAGAAGATTTTCCTTAATATCTGTGTTGCTGAAGAAACCTCATTGAGTTGGAATATATGATGTGGTAGACAATTTTTAAAAAGTGAGACAATTGCAAATTAGGCATAAATTAACATATTACCCAATACTTGAACTTTGGGTTACATATTTTAGAGAAACAAAAACATATATTAATGCAGAAAATATAATATAATATTTCATAGGAAAATTATTTATATTAATTGAAAAACTGGAAAAATTAAGATATACATAAAAATATTTAAAGAGAAAGAATAACTTTACTTCTAAAACATTATGGACCTCAAAGTATAAATAATCTTCATAGCTCTTGAAATAAGGAATATCATGAGAGATAGCTTCTGAGTTTGGATCCTCTTAGAAATTAAACTTTCTTTAGGGGGTACATGAAAACTTTTAAATCAAATCATACAATGGATTTCTCCCTGGAGAGAATAAATTAATTTCATTCTTTAGTTTCTCATCAAGACACAAAATTGACTGAAAATTTGTCCATTCTGCCATCTTTCCACCTCAAAGGAACATTATTAAATATTGAAAGAATTTAAAACAATTTATTTAAAAAGGAGCTCTGAGAATTCAACTCTTGAGACGATAGAAACTTTAAACCTGCCCATTACTCCTCCCCTGAAATTTTCTGATAGAAAGCTCAATGATAATTCAAATGGGCTTTCTGGGAACAGATTGTGGGGAAGAGAAAGCTTTAGTAATAACCATTGGAGAAAGTCGGTGGGTCCCAGACATGCTGGTGGAAAAAGAAGGAAAAGGGAAGAGAATATGGGTACTGGACATTGTCTCTATTATAATGATTCTAGAAAATCTTTTATTTCTTTAATTCATGAGAGTGAAGTCACTAAATTTTGGAGACACATTAGTTTACTTTTTTCAATTTATTCTGTTTCCTTCTGTCACTCTTTCTTTTCTAGAGTACCTCTCTATGACACTTGTTTCTTTAGTCTGTGACTTTTCTTCACTCTTATAAAGTTTAATCACTTAGAAAACCTGCATTCAAAAGTTCCATTATGTATGAAATATTATGTATTGTGTACAGATTTAATTGTAGTTTTCATTTCCGTAAGTATTTGTAATACCTGATTTGTGTTGCAGACAGGGATCTTTATAATAACAATACTGTAGTTTTTTCACCTTAGTGTCTACAAACATACTTATTATTAATACTTATTATTAATGTTATTATTTCTGATGTTGAGGACTCAGTCCAAGTGTTTTTTCACAAACTACCTTCTCTTTAACTTTCCTGTAAAATACTAAATATTAGAAGTTGGAGGAGACCAAATTATCATGTTCATACATTGAACACAAAAACTAATGTCTTAATGGAATCCCTACTGGGTCTAGTTTGAAAACAATTGCTTCAGTTAATAGATAGGCTCAGCCCAAACTGCTAAATGCAGTAATGTATATTATAATTTCTGAGATGCATCACACTAGTATTATACTATATTATTTTTGTTCTTTATTTTCATTGACCTGTTTTGGTTATGTTTTCAAGCATCCTTTTGTTTAAATGACTTCCATTTTAATAAATATTAAATGTTAATCTTGAATATATGTTTATTTCAGAACATGTGCATATTAGATAAGATCTCTATTACTAAACAATACCCACATCCCCTAAAACAGATATCAATGTATTATTTTTATTTTTAATATTTTGTTTTTGTATGTATTCTCAGGAATATGACAAATTAGAGATGTTTTTTGATATATATGATATTTTGTCTCCATATGTATCTCCAAAATTTTGCATTTATTCAATTTACAATATGACATGCACCAATTACATTCCTGCAAAGAATAGCCAAAAATATCACCACATCAGACCCTAAATTTAAAATATATCAACAAATATTATTGAGATTTAAGGAAGCTCTTCAATGGTCCTCACCTATTCTATCACTCCTGATTCTCATTCTCTGGTTTTCTCCACAATGACCTCTCAAATCCCCTCCTATGACAAGTTCACTATCTCATAGAGAAACCACTAAGATTAGAATGTTTATACCTTTCTTAACTCCACTGATTAACAGTGACCCATCCTGCTTATCCTGTCTTAAATACTCCTGTTATAGAGAAGATTCTCCTACCAATCCTCCAATTGGTCATTGGAATGTTTTTCTTCTTTAATTATTTTCCATGCTGAAGACATTAATATTAACTTTTGGTTATCATGGAGTTTGTAACATTTATTTTCAGCACTTATATTTCTATTTTAATATTTTCAAGATATTTTAATTCATAGAAACCTTGAATTTTTGGAAGCAAACATTTAAAATATATTTTGATATTACCTTCTGATTTTTATATCATCCATGAACATATGAACGCATACTTTCATGTACTGCTTATATTTGATTTGAGTGGTGATGTGCTTCTGTTTACTCCTCTTATGTATTTAGCCCACAAGGTTTTTTTTACTCTTCTTAGAAGAATTCAGCTCTCTGGATTCTGTGAAAGGAACCTTCAGGAACTACATGAATTAAAAATGCTATATGGCAGTTAAAAGAAGTAACAAACCTGTTATATTAATAATAAACAGAATTTCATCCATGATGACCCAAATTCAGAGGGACAGTGATAAATTATAAATATGTAAGACAGCTTTATTTTTATATTAATAAATAAGTTCCCAGTTGCTGGCCTAATTTTTGTTAGAGGTGCCATAGTAGGAAAACTGCATGTATAATCTCATTTCGTTTTACTCATTCCTAACATAGTGATTCATTACTACTTGTAATGTAGAAGTGAAATATTTGCATCTGTGATAGTTTCACTTCCTTTCTTAAGGTCAAATAGATTATAAATGGATGGACTAAAACTTTAACCAGGAACACTGAACCATAATGTCTCAATTACACACTTATGCTTTACCATAATATATATATATACATATGTATATAAAATAATTATCAGTGGAGGAGTTTTGAGGATTAACAATACTTTAAAACAGTAATTACAATCAATTGATATCCTATTGCGCTGTGTTGAAAGTCATTGTTAAACCTCACAGCCAACATAATAGTAAGACTTATATGTTTAGAAAGAAAAAGTAAGGCACTGGCGATTAATATTATGAAACATAAAGTCTTATGATAAAGATTGCTTGAGTTGAGAATCCAGTTTAATCAGTATTGCATAATTACTAGTATGAAGCAGAATGATGATAGTGAAGGAAAAGTTATGAAATATTTTCTATTATGGCAGATATCTCATAGAGAAGTAATTAATTACATATATCAATTTAAAAGAAGACCCTTTGCTAGAGTGTCAATATTAAAGGGAGATATTTCTAGTAAAATGAAGAAAGTATGTATTATATACATTTAAAATAGAAAAAAGGCTTCCATTAGGATAAGTGAAGCATTGTCATTTTTTGGACTTAATAGTGGATGAAGCATGTCAATCAAAGCATGATACTGTAAACAGGTACCTCTATGAGATGCCAGATGACTGCTCTTGGGACATTCCTTTTGTCATCTACCCAGCAGGTACAGGAGTGACATGGAAACAGAAACCTGTACAAGAGGATCACAATTCCTCCTTCTTGGTCTTTCAGAGGACCCTGAAGTACAGTCCATTCTCTTTGGACTGTTCCTGTCCATGTACCTGGTGACAGTGCTTGGAAACTTGCTCAGTATCCAGACCATCAGCTCGGACACCCATCTCCACACCACTACATACTTCTTTCTCTGTAATCTGTCATTTGTTGACATTTGCTTCACCTCTACCATAGTCCCTAAGATGCTGTTGAATATTTATGCACATAGAAAAGATATCGCTTACGTAGGTTGTCTCACTCAGATGTATTTTTTAATGGTTTTTGCTGGAATGGATAGTTTCGTACTGACAGTGATGGCCTATGACCACTTTGTGGCCATCTGCTACCCACTGAACTACATGGTTATCCTGAACCCTTGCCTCTGTAGCCTCCTCATTCTGATTTCTTGGTTCACCATTTTCTGGGATGCTCTCCTTAATCTTCTGCTGGCAATGTGTCAAGACTACTCTGTAGTCACTGAAATCCCACATTTCTTTTGTGACCTGCCTCCACTTCTGAAGACACAACTCTGATGTCTGTATCAACAACATTGTCTTATATGAAACAACTGTCTTGCTAGGTATGTTTTCTGTCAGTGGGATCCTTTATTCTTACTCTCAGATTGTCTCCTCCTTAATGAGGATGTCTTCCACAGCTAGCAAGAATAAAGCATTTTCCACCTGTGGGTCTCACCTCTGTGTGGTTTCCCTGTACTTGTGGAATATCTCAGTTTTACTGTGACTCATTCTTTCTGGGGAAGCATGATTGCCACATTAATGTACACTGTTGTCACTCCTATTCTGAACCCCTTCATCTATAGCCTGAGGAACCAGGACATTAAGTGGGCTCTGGGAAGTCTTCTCAACAGAGCAGCTTCTTGCCTTTGATGGTTCACTAACCCCAGAAGTAAATGAAGGTTGTGTTTCTTCAGGGAAATATTGTGAATTATAAAATCTTGTCCATTTTCTCCACTGAAACACATGCTTCATTTTCCTACTCCAAAAGACTAGGGTATATTCCTGAATATGATTTTGAATGTGTTACCACATCCATTGCTCAGGTGTTCCTTTGAAATCTTTTCCCTATACATGACCTTAAAATTTCATCTTTGGTGGTTCTTCTGTAGTTATTCTTCACATTTTTACATGAGGATTAAAGTTCTTAACATATTAAATGATGCCATTGTTTACTCAAAATGGTCCTTATATATTTAGGGATGAAGAGTATCATAGTATGATATGAAAATAACATAATGGAATCTACCAAATACTACCTGAAAAAGAGGGTGGGTTGTTGTATGACAATATAATAAAAGTAATGAAAGTGGTCAAAATGCACTGTGCACATCTTTGGAATTGCAACAATGAAATCCCCTTTTACTATCATTGTATGCTAATTGAAAATAAATAAACCAATTACAATATGCAAAGAGAAAATTATTATTCTTACAGTGATTTTAAATGTTCTTATCATAAGGAAATGATAAATATTTTTCACAAATATCTTGAATACTCTTATTTTATGATTCCACAATGAATGCATGTATTAAAGCATCATGTTATCCCATAAATATATAAAATTATTTCTATCTGCTTAAAATAAAATATCTGAATGCATGTATTAAAGCATCATGTTATCCCATAAATATATAAAATTATTTCTATCTGCTTAAAATAAAATATCTGAAAATTTACCCTCTTAAATTTTAATATTCTTCACCTTAATTTAGTTTTATGCTATTCTTTAAAGAAAGGAATAATAATCATACAAAAGTGAAGCCATATTTCTTACCACATGATAAATATGCTTGTTGATTTTTAGATATGACTTCATTTAATCATGGAAGCAGCCCTGTGAAATATGTTCTATAATTCACTCTATTTCTGAAGGAAGAAATTGAGAACAAGGTGAAATAATTTTGAATACTTGACTGAGCTCATGTTTCAAATTTTTGACCCAATTTTTATAAGATTGATGATGGGATTATTCAACATGAAAACAGAAATATATCACTAAAAGTGAACTTGCTCTGTTGATAGTGATAGTGATATATGCCTAGGGTATGTCTGAGATATTTTGCTACTCTTTCAATAATTCTTCCTTCCTTCCTTCTCCCCTCCCTTCCTTTCTTTCTTTCTTTTTTCTTTCTTTCTTTCTTTCTTTCTTTCTTTCTTTCTTTCTTTCTTTCTTTCTTTCTTTCTTTCTCTTTGTCTTTCTTAACTTCTTTCTTTCTTTCTTTTCCTTTCTTTCTTACTTTCCTTCTTTCCTTTCTTCTGCCCTCCCTCTCTCCCTCCATTTCTTCCTTCCTTCTTTCTTTCCTTCCCAACTTGCTTCTCTTTCTTCTTCCTCCTTCTACCCTCTCTAACTTCTTCATGCTCAATTATTTCCCTCTTTTCTTTATGGTTTTCTTTCTTCACTAATTTCCTTCTTCGCTACCTTATTCCTTCCTTACTTGATTTTGGCCATTTTATAGTTAATGTTAACTTGTTCTTTTCAATTTCATGTCTTGTTAATATTCTACTGTATATATAACCACACGTTGTTTATCCATTCATGCATTGAAAGGGATTTAGGTAATTTCCATTATTTTGCAATTATGGATGATGTTGCTATTGACCTGCAAGCACACTTTTGTCTGAGCACTTGTCTTCAATCATTTGTGGGATATACCTAAGAATTTAAGTACATCAGTCCATGAAAAGCATATGCTTAACTTTTTCAGAAATCAATAATTTTTTTCACAGATGTTGGCATTTTTATCATCCCCACAATATATTAGGTGATAATTTCCTCACATGCTTGGCAGTAGTAGTTATTTTCTTATATGTAGAGATATACAGCCTTCTTGTGGATGTTAAGTAGTTGATCATGCTTTTGCATTGTATTTACCTGTGACTAATTCTGAACACATTTTCATGTGCTTGTTGACAATTTGTCAATGTGCCTATGTTCTGTGAGAAAATCTTTTTAAACATTTGCTGTTTTGTAAATATGTATATCTGTTTTTCTCTTAATGTTTTTTGTTTCTGACTTGAGTATATTTTCCATACTTATACCTCCACCAAATTAACTAGCATTTGTTGCCCTTAATGCAGAGAAACTAAAGCAGATAACTTAAAAGCAACTGAGGCCAATAGGAAAAGGGGACCAGGAACTAGAGAAAAGGTTAGATCAAAAAGAATTAACCTAAAGGTAACACACACGCACAGGAAATTAATGTGAGTCAACTCCCTGTATAGCTATCCTTATCTCAACCAGCAAAAACCCTTGTTCCTTCCTATTATTGCTTATACTCTCTGTACAACAAAATTACAAATAAGGGCAAAATAGTTTCTCCTATTGAGGGGGTGGGCGGGAGAGGGAGGGGGCAGAGTGGGTGGTATGGGAGGGGGTGGGGGCAGGGGGGAGAAATGACCCAAGCCTTGTATGCACATATGAATAATAAAATAATAAAAAGAAAACATTTGTACAATTCTCTGATTTTCTAATTTGTCAAGTATATAATTTATTATCATTAGCTATACTTATATATACTTATAATGTTAGAAATCTGAAGTTTTATTCCACCTAACAGAAATTATATGTGCTATTACAAATATCTACCTAGTTTTCCACCTGCAGCCTCTGGTAGCTACCCTTTTGTTTTTTCTATGAGTAGGCATTTTTCAGATCCCATACTTAAGTGAGTTTGTGCCAGTTTTTTCTCTGTCGGCTTCACTTATTATAACGTTCTCCAACATTACCCATGTTGTAAGAAGTGACACAATTTCCTTTTCTTTAAAGAGAGTGGTATTCTGTTTCCTATATATGCCACTTTTTCTTTCCCTCTTCATCAGATAATGGACACTGGGTCTTATGCCATATCTTTGATATTGAGAGTAATGTCTCCATAATAATGAGGACAGAGATGTGTACTGATTTACCAATTTCATATCCTTCAGCTATTGTAGCTGTAGCTATAATTTTTCATAACGTCCAGAATATTTTACCTAATGGTTGCTTGATTTCCATTCTCCCCAAGACTGTGCAAATGTACATGTTCCTCACATTCTCACCACACAAGTCTTTGTCTTTATCATAACTGTCATTCTAACCAGTGTGAAATGATTTGTCATTGTGGATATATTTTGCATTATCCTAATGTTAACAATGTTGAGCACTTTATATATCTATAGTCCATTTGTATTTCTTCCTTGGGGAGTGTTCATTCATTTCCTTTATCACTGATATTCCATTTTTCATGTAATAATCATACATATTTAGGGACACAATGGGATAATTGGGTATGTATAAATATCAAATATTAGATAAAGTTCATTATAATATCAATTACTTAAAACATTTATAATTTTTGTGTGGTGAGAACAGTTGAAGTCCTTCTCCTGAGCTATTTTGAAATATAATTTTGTTTTATTTTAGTCAGTCTATTGTATAACAGAACATACTACTTGTTCCCAATTTGAATTGTAGTATTGCCCCCATTGTTCTTCCTATACCTATATCATCATTGTCCCTATTTCCATTAAACAAAATTAGTCAGAAGAGACAGGAAAAGTCAGTTCATATTAGTAAGGCAAAGAATCCATCAAGAAGAAATAATTGTCAAGCATATATGCAACAAATTTTCATTAAACAACACAACTGCACTAAAAAGTGCAGGAATCTCTCCATATAGCTATTCTTGACTCAACTAGCAAAAGTGCTTTGTCTTCCTTATTACGCTTGCATCTTTTCTTCAACAAAATTAGTGACAAGGGCAAAACAGGACCTGCCTGGAACTGAGAGGGAAAAAGAGGAGGAGGGGGAAGAGGTTGGGGGAGGGGAGCAAGGTGGAGAAATGACCCAAACAGTGTATGCACTTGTGAATAAATTAATAAAAAAATTGGCATACATAACACAACAAATATATTAATTTAAAAAAAAGAAGTAGAAAACTGAAAAAAAATTATTTTACTTGTTTGCATAGCTTTCCAAATGATGTAAGATGTCATCAGACATGAGAATGGGTTATAGTTCACCCATAAAATATTTTCATAATGATTTATCTATAGTTTAAAACATATACATATATGCAAATATACATATATATGTACATATGACTATAATAGATACATATTTGTGTGCATATTTTATTCTGGAAATTATGTAGAATTCAAATTTATACTACAAATGGCTATTTTATATTTTAAATATTCTCACAAGTAAAATTATTTATGTTTTGGAAAAAAAAATTTTTAAAAGTGCAGGTAAACCTCAACCAAATGACAGTGGGAGATTTCAATATCCCTAAAGATACGATGTCCTGTTAAAAAGAATGAACAAAGAAACCTAAGAATTAAACAGCACTATAGACCAAATAGACTTAATAAGTATCAGCAGAGAATTTAATCCAGATACTTCCAAATAAAAATTCTTTTCAGCAGTTCATGAACTTTGTACAAAACAGATCACATTTTTAAAAATATTTTTTCATTTTGAATTTTTGTTAGGATATATTTGTTGTACAGGGGGGATTCATTATAACAATTGTGAAGGCGCATACAATGTATATTGGTAAGATAGCCCCAACAATCTCTTCCTTTCAGCTCTTCCCACCCCATTTAAAGCAACTGCAACAGTTTTCACTGTTCTATGTGATATAAATACATGAAATCCATCGTCCATATTCCCTCACATTCATCTCCTTCATTTCCCCTCCCAAAAGAAACTTATCTTTCTTTCTTTTTATTCATTTATTCACATGTGCATATATTGTTTGGGTCTTTTCTCCCTCCTGACCCCACCCCCACCCTCTCCTCTCCTCCCTCCTCCCTTCCAGACAGAACTTTTCTCCAGTTCTGTTGAAGAGTAGAAATAAGCAATAATAAGAAAGACACAGTGTTTTTGCTAGTTGAGATAAGCACAGCTATACAGAGAGATTCCTAACATTGCTTTATGTACATATGTGTTACAACTCAGGTTGATTCATCTCTAACTGATCTTTATGTTGGTTCCTGATCCCCTTCTCACATTGAATTCTGTTGCTTTAAGGTTTCTGTATTAATTCTTTTGGAGTAGGGACATCAAATGCTTTCATGTTTTGGGTTTTCTATCTAAGTTTGTACCTTCCATATATGTTCTCCCCTTGTCATATAACCCAAGTCCTACAACATTGCCATATTTGCCCTAACACTAAAGACCACATATGAGGGAGAATATACAATTTTTGGTCTTTTGTGTCTGGCTAACCTCACTCGGAATGATGTTCTCTAGTTCCATCCATTTACTTGCAAATAATATTTCATTTTTCTTCATGGCTGAGTAAAATTCTATTGTGTATAAATACCAGATTTTCTTGATCCATTCATCAGTTGTGGAGCATCTTGGTTTTTTCCATAACTTGGATATTGTGACTAGCACTGCAATAAACATGGGCGTGGAGGTGCTTTTGGAGTAACCTATGTTGCATTCCTTTGGTTATATCCCCAGGAGTGGGATTATTGGATCATATGACAGATCTATGTTTACGTTTTTAAGAAGTCTCCAAATTTTTCTCCAGAGTGGTTGCACCAGGTTGCATTCCCACCAGCAGTGTACCAGGGTTTCTTTTTCCCAACATTCTCGCCAACACATGCTGTTGGTGGTGTTTTTGATGATGGCTATTCTAACAGGGGTGAGGTGGAATCTTAGTGTGGTTTTGATTTGCATTTCCTTTATGATTGGAGATGTTGAGCATTTTTCATGTGTTTTTTGGCCATTTGAATTTCTTCTTTTGAGAAAGTTCTATTTAGTTCAGTTGCCCATTTCTTAATTGGGTCATTGATTTGGGGAGAGTTTAGTTTCTTAAGTTCCCTGTATGTTCTGGTTATCACTCCCTTGTCTGATGTATAGCTGGCAAATATTTTCTCCCACTCTGTGGGTGGTCTCTTTAGTTTAAAGATCATTTCTTTTTTGTGCAGAAGCTTTTAAATTTTATGAAGTCCCATTTGTCCATTCTTTCTCTTAGTTGCTAAGCTTCTGGGGTTCTGTTGAGGAAGTCCTTCCCTAGACTTATTAGAGGCAGAGTGTTTCCTGCTCCTTCCTGTACCAACTTCAGAGTTTCAGGTCTGGTATTTAGGTCCTTGATCCATTTTGTGTTGAGACTAGTACAGGGTGATAGACATGGATCTAGTTTCAGTCTCTTGCAGACTGCTAACCACTTTTCCCAGCATCATTTGTTGAAGAGGCTGTCTTTTCTTCATCATATATTTTTGACCCCTTTGTCAAAAATAAGGTGGGTATAGTTGTGTGAATTCATATCTGAGTACTCTATTCTGTTCCACTGGTCTTCATGTCTGTTTTTGTACTAGTACCATGCTGTTTTTATTGCTATTGATTTTTAAGATAGTTTGAAGTCAGATATTGTGATACCTCCAGCATTGCTCTTTTTGCTGAGTATTGCCTTGGCTATTTGCAGTCTCTTGTGTTTCCAAATGAATGTATGGGTAGATTTTTCAATCTCTGTGATTAAAGTCATTGGGATTTTGATGAGAATTGCATTAAACATGTAGATTAATGTTGGTAGTATAGCCATTTTTACTATGTTGATTTTTCCAATCCATGAGTATGGGAGGTCTTTCCATCTTCTGTGGTTTTCCTCAAACTCTTTCTTTAGGGGGTTTTAATTCTACTTGTAGAGGTCATTCACATCTTTTTTTTAAGTTTACCCCTAGGTATTTGATTTTTTTGAGGATATTGTAAATGTAATTTTTCCATATATTCTTTCTCAGCTTGTTCATTGTTGGTGTATAGAAAAGCTATTGATTTTTGTAAGTTGATTTTGTATCCAGCCACCTTGCTATACCTGTTTATGGTGTCTAACAGGATTTGGGTAGAGTTTTTTGGATCTTTAAGGTATAGGATCATATCTCCTGCAAATAAGGACATTTTGACAGTTTCTTTCATGAGTACACATATTAAAAGGTCAGAAAGATCTCAAATCAATGATGTAATACTACATTTCAAACTCCTAGAAAAACAAGAACAAGCAAACCCCAAAACAAGCAGAAGCAGAGAAATAATTAAAATAAGGGCTGAAATCAATGAAATAGAAACAAAAAATACAAAGAATTAATGAAACAAAAAGCTGGTTCTTTCAAAAAATAAATAATAGTGATAGACCTGTGGAAACCTGACTAAAATGAAGAAAGAAAAAACTCAAATCAATGAAATTAGATATGCAAAAGGGGAGATAACAACAAATACCACAGAAATCCAGGAAATCATCAGAGATTACTTTGAGAGCCTATATTCTAATTTGAAAATTTTGAAGAAATGGACAGACTTCTAGATACTTACAACTATCCAAACATGAACCAAGAGGACATTAATCACCTTAATAGATCTATAATACAAAACAAAATTGAAGCAGCAATTAACAGTTTTCCAAAAAACAAAAGGGCAGGACATGATGGATTCACTGCTGAATTCTATCAGACATTTAAAAAAGAATTAATACCAGCCCTCCTTAAACTGTTCCATGAAATAGAAACAGAAGGAACACTGCCTAAGTCATTTTATGAAGCCAACATTACTCTCATCCCAAAACCAGACAAAGACACTTCTGAAAAGGAGAACAATAGGCCAATTTCCTTAATGAATACCTATGCAAAAATCCCCAGTAAAATAATGGCAAACCAAATCCAACAACGTATCTGAAAGATCATACACCACAAATAAGTTGGCTTCATCCCAGGGATGCAGGGGTGCTTCAATATATGCAAATCTATAAATGTAATACAACACATTAATAGAAGTAAAGACAAAAACCATCTCAATAGATGCAGAAAAAGCCTTTAACAAGATCCAACACCACTTCATGATAAAAGCTCTAAGAAAACTAGGAATAGAAGGCTAGGAATAGAAGGAAAGTACCTTAACACTGCAAAGGCTATATATGACAAACCTACAGCCATCATCATAATTAACAGTGAAAAATTGAAACCATTTCCTCTAAAATCAGGAATCAGACAAAGGTGCCTACTATCCCCACTCCTTTTCAATATAATAGTGGAATTTCTACCCAGAGCAATTAGGCAAGAAGAAGAAATAAAAGGAATACAAACAGTCCTATCTTTCATTATTAATTCCTAAGTCAATGTTCAATGGGGTTTCTCAATGTATTTCCACTGTGAGAATATTTTACTTTGGTCAGGTCAACCCCATCCACTACACTCCATTACCCTTTCTCTCCAACTCTCTATTTTTCAACAATTTTCCATACATATCCTTATATCTGCTACCTTCACAGAAGTTATGTATTATGATATTGTTGACACTGTATCATTACCTTTTCCTTTCCCTCCTGCCCCAAGTCCCTTATTGTAGTCACACAATTACAAATGTATTCTACATGTACGTTTGAATATGAAAATAGATCACATTTTAAGACATGAATCAAACCTTAGCAAATATGAGAAATAAGATATAATTCCCTGTATGTTATAAAACAAGATGAAATAAAACTAGAGGTCATTACCAAAGATACTACAGAAAATATTAAAGCATATAAGGAGTGAGCAACACACTAGTGAATGACCAGCAGTCATTACAAAAATAAAGGAGGAGAATGAAAAGTTGGTAGACTCTAATAAAAATGGAAACACAACCAAGAGAAACTATGGATATATCAAAGGCAGAGTGAAGAGAAAATCTTAGAACCATGAGCATCTATATTAAAAAATAAAATCAAATGACCCTACGATGCACTTTGACCTCCTATAAAAATAACAATAGGCCAAACCATAAATTTGTAAATGGAAAGAATGTTTGGGCATAAATTAATGAAGTCAGACAGAAATATTATTAAACAAATTAATGAAGCAAAAAGTTGGATCTTTCAAAGCATATATAAGATTCATAAACCCTTAGTCAATCTGATTAGAAAGAAGAGGGAAAAGAACCAAATTCATAATATTGAAGGTGAAAATGGGATGTAGCAGCAAATAACAATAAAATGAAAAGATGATGAGGAAGTAATTTGAATACCAATATTCACATAAAGTGGAAATTCTAAAAATGAATAAATTTGTGACTGTATAAATTGGATCTACCAAAATTGAACCAAGAGAATAAAAACAATCTCAATAGATGTAAAATAAACAACTAAAAATAGGATTGACAAATGAGAATACATGAAACTAAAAAGGTTCTGTATTGCAAAGGAAACATACCAAATTTGTAGCCCACAGAATAGAAGAAGATTATTACCAGCTACACATCTGACAAGGATTAATAACCAGAATTTACAGGGAAATCAACAAACAAAACTCCCCCAAAATTTATAACCCAATGAAGAAATTGGCAAATGTCTGAACTAAAATATTTCAAAGAAAGAAGTACAAATGGCCAAATAAAATGTGAAGAAATGCACAACATCCCTAGTCATAGAAGAAATGCCAATCAAAACCACATTAAGATTCCACCTCACTCCTGTTAGAATGGCTATCATCAAGAACACAAAGAATAATACATATTGGTAAATATGTGAAGAAAAAAGAACCTTTATACAATCTTTGGGGGAATGTAAGTTAATACAACTACTATGGAAAACAATGTAGAGGTTCCTAAAAAACTAAAAATATAACTACCATATGATCCAGAAATACCATTACTGGATACATATGCAAGGGAATGTAAATAAAGATACAATAAAGGCACTTGCATAGCAATGTTTATTGTAGCATTATTCACAAGAGCCAAACTATAGAAACTAAAGGATCCCCTACAAATGATGAATCAATTAAGAAAATGTGATAGATCCATAAATACATATGTATGTATAATAGAATATTATTCAGCCATAAAGAATAATGATATTTGTTGTTCACAGGTAAATGGATTGAACTGGAGAACATAATGTTAAGTGAAGTAATCCAGGTTCAGAAATAAAAAGGTTGCATATTTTCTCTCATATGTAGAAGATAGCTCCAAATATAAATATAAGCATTACCATATATGCTTATATATACAGAACATTTTTCCAATAGTGGAAATATCAGAGGAGATTAGTGGAGAAGGAAAAGAATAGAATGATAGAAAGCAAATAATATTGAAATTTACATGGCATTTTTGTAGGAACTAGACACAATGAAAGGCACTAAAAATGTTAAACAATACAGGGTAGGGTGAAAAGAGAAAGGAAGTGTGAAAGGAAGTGGGAATTAGATGGGTGGAAGAAAAATATATTTATAGGTAAAATACCAAGGCAAAACCCCACTGAACAATGAGCCCACATTTAAACAATGAAGGACCGTGATGTAAAACAGCATGATAGGGTAGGACCCTAGTAGTAATTGAAGGGTAAGTTAAGGGTTAATGTTCTAAGGGGGTAAAGGATGGTTAATATGGTTGATGTATTTTATACCCATGTATGAATATAGAACATTAAAACCTGTCAATATCATTTTATGAAGGGGAAGCAGTAACAGGGAAAAGAATGGATGGGATGAAGCAAACTAGAGTTCATTGTATGCATATATAGAATTGTCACAAAGAAACCCCTTATAAAACTATTATATACAAATAAAAATGTTTTAAAAAAAGAAAAATGAAATATTTTAATTTGCAGGAAAATGTATAGAACTAAAGAATATCATGGTGAGATAAACAGACTGAAAAGCCAAATATCACATTATCTCATTCACTGGTGGAATCATGATCTCAAATTATGAAGGTGATTATGATGATGATTCAAAAAATAAACATAATAAATCACAAAAATTATAATCTCAGTAGAAATTTAGAGCCTTCAATGAAATTCAACATTGTTTCCTAATAAAAGCTCTGAAGAAATTAAGAATGGAAGGGGCATTACTCAACATTCTAAAGGCTATATACGACAACCAATAGCCAACATCATAACAACTGGAGAAAAATCGCAACCATTTCCTTTAAAATCAGTAATGAAAAGGATGTCCACTGTTAACCACTCATATTTAATGTAGTGTTGGAATGCCTAACATAGCAGAAAGATAGGAGAAAAAATAAAAGGGATGCAAATAGGGATGGACAAAGTCAAATTACTCCTATGTGTTGATGGTATGATCTTATACCTGAAAGGTCCTAAAAACTCCATCAAAAAACTCTTAGATCTCCGCTGCTAAATGGATGGAATTGGAGAACATCATTCTGAGTGAGGTTAGCCTGGCCCAAAAAACCAAAAATCGTATGTTCTCCCTCACATGTGGACATTAGATCAAGGGCAAACACAACAATGTGATTGGACTTTGAGCACATAACAAAAGCGAGAGCACACAAGGGAGGGGTGAGGATAGGTAAGACAACTAAAAAACTAGCTAGCATTTGTTGCTCTTAATGCAGAGAAACTAAAGCAGATACCTTAAAAGCAACTGAGGCCAATAGGAAAAGGGGACCAGGAACTACAGAAAAGGTGAGATCAAAAAGAATTAATCTAGAAGGTAACACACACGCCCAGGAAATCAATGTGAGTCAATGCCCTGTATAGCTATCCTTATCTCAACCAGCAAAAACCCTTGTTCCTTCCTATTATTGCTTCTACTCTCTCTACAACAAAAGTAGAAATAAGGGCAAAATAGTTTCTGCTGGGTATTGAGGGGGTGGGGGGGAGAGGGAGGGGGTGGAGTGGGTGTTAAGGGAGGGGGTGGGGGCAGGGGGGAAAAATGACCCAAGCCTTGTATGCACATATGAATAATAAAATTAAAAAAAACTCTTAGATCTCATAAGCAAATTGCGCAAAAGCAATACACAAACATGGAAGGTGCAGACATAGTGCCAATTGGATTGAAGTAATCAGGTTGACAGTCTAAAAACACAGTTTGATTATTAAAAGTATCTGCTCACTTTGGAGTCTCAACATACAGATCTCGTAATCAGTCAGATTTGTTATCCAAATCTATAAGGATCTTTTCTTATTAGTGGAGGAAAGAGAAGAGAAACCCACACAGTCTATGTTAACTTCCTTTGCTAAGTAGCAAGCGTAAGTGTAATATTTACTTATTTTCTAATTAACACATATAAATTATACACATTAGTGAGATTCAGTGTAATATTTTCAAGCATCCATGAAGCATGCATTGAACTACTCTTTCTACACTTGCCTCCCAAGCACCCATCTCAGTCCCAAGTCATCACTATTCTACTTTGAAGTGAACGGTTTACTTGACACATAAGAGAAAAAAGAACATATGGTTCAAATCTTTCTGGAGCTGGTTAATTTTTTTCAAAGATCCATGTGCATAATATATTGATCATTGTTATGGTAAATATATATACACACTGTTATATAATATGATAAATTAAAATCCACAAACTACAAAAGTATTATGAAGAAGAGGGCTTCATTTACATGGTTAATGTTTACTTATTCTGTGTTTTCTAAACTATATTCCAATGGAACGCCGCCAATTCTGAGGTTAAATTCTACACATACGGAGATGCCTTAGAGTGTTTTTGATGTCCCTGTTCCTCAGGCTGTAGATGAAGGGATTAAGCATAGGTGTGATTACTGTGGATATCACTGAGGCCAGTGCACAATTTCTGGGAGAATGTGAGATAGCAGAACTGAGGTACACTCCAAAGCCTGTTCCATAAAATAAACAAACAATTGACAGATGAGACCCACATGTGGTAAAAGTGTTACACTTCCCAACTGATGATGGGATTATCAAAATTGAGGAAACTGTTTTATAGTAGGAAATAAAGATCCCTGAGATAGGAAGAAATCCAGAGATAATAACAACAAAGCCAATAACTACTTTGTTCGTAAAAGCATCTGAACATGCAAGATTAAGGACTTGAGAAGGGTCACAGAAGAAATTGGAAATTTCCACATCCTTGAAGTAGGGAAATTGTAAGGGAATAAAATTGTGCAGAAGTGAGTCCAAAAGGCTAATAAAAAAAGACAAAAGCACCAACAAGACACATAGGTGAGGGTTCATGATGACTGAGTAATGCAGTGGGTAACAGATTGCCAAAAACTGGTCATAGGCCATCACTGTCAGAAGCATATCATCCATACATCCAAAAATGATAAAAAGAGACATCTGTGCCAGACAGCCCACATAGGAGATGACTGTGCTGTGAGTTTCAATATTTATAATCACCTTTGGGACCATGGTAGAAATGAAACATATGTCAGTTGCTGATAGGTTACAGAGGAAGAAGTACATAGGGGTGTGCAGGTGAGAATCAGAGATGACAGCCAGGATGATGAGCAGGTTCCCAAGCACTGTGACTAGGTACATGGACAAGAATAATCCAGAGAGGATTGGCTGGAGGTCTGGATCATCTGAGATTCCCAAGAGATGGAATTCTGAGACAATTGTTAGATTTTGTGTCCTATGCTGATTTCACACCTTTTGAAAACAAAATGGTTAGTGCACAGAAAAACAATGCAGACACCTCTATTTTTTAACTCAGATATTCACAAGAATTCACACTTCATTTCCATCCATCTTCAGCAATATTCCTTCTTTGACAAACCCTTTCTTCCTTTCTTCATAAATCATTTATTTCCTAAGTATACCAAAAATTTTCTTCCATAATGTTTCCATGTTTTTTCTGTAACACCTAATGTTCTGTTCTAAGTAGAATGTACATTAGCTCCTGGTCTTAATAGTTGCCATTACTATATTATTTTGTAAGTCTTCAATTATTTGAGAAATACTGAATGGAGCAATGTTAGAAAACATCACCATATCCAGTTCATAATTGCAGTGAAATACTACCTATAATTTTCAAAAAATTAGTAAATAAGAAATGATCTTCCTATTTTAGGAAAAATAATCATTGTCATCAAGGAAAATTAAGAAGTATCCAAAGACTAACTGTTACCAAACGTTATTCTAGGAATGTGCAAAAAATTCTCTTCATTAAAATGGTTGTAAATTATATACAGGAGCTAAAACCACATCATTTAAATACTAAATTAAAGTTAATGTTTCAAAGTCAAAAAACATTGCTTTGTGATTTATCTTCCTGTAGTTTTTTATTGTTTTAATAATTCTTGCACTTTTCATCCATCCTTTCTTGTGAATATAAGTTCTCACTCAACTCTGGGAAGTGTTTTAACAATTATTTCTTGAATAAATGCTATGCATTTCTTTGGTGAACTTCAAATTTTGATAAATATGATTTGGTTAAATGCATATATGGCATGACATTACAAATCCCGAATGTGGCATCAGTGTACATAATACCTGTCAACAGTTAAAGAATGATAAAATGTTAGCTGAATGTAGTTATGAACAGCTATAATAGCAGAACTCAGGAATCTGAGGACTTCAGAGATTATTGCTGGAGTATCATAAGTTCAAGGTCTCTCTGGGCTATAGAGTGAGAACTTGTATGAGAGAGAGAGAGAGAGAGAGAGAGAGTAGGGAGAGGGGGATGGAGAAATAAAAGATGCAAGGAAGGATGGAAGGAAGAAAGGAAGGAAGGAAGAAAGGAAATCAAGAGAAGGGAGAGAGATGGAGGAAGGAAGGAAAACAAGAAATAAAGAAGAGAAGGAGAGGGAAGGGAAAGGAAAGAAATTGGAAGGGAAACTTTTCTTTCAACCCCTTATTATCTTAGAAAGATCTAACATGAAGATAGATCGTTATTTTTCCTTTCTCTTCTTTCTGTATTCTTCAATTTTCTTCTAATACCTTTTCATTGCTTTTAAGACAATATTAAATTTTAAGGTGGCTCCAATGTTATAATCACAGAATCTAAATGCAACTTCAATGCTTGGAACCTTCTTATTCCGAACTCATACTGTGATTTAATTACAAAAAGTGTTCCAAAAGGAAAAATACAGGTCTGGAGTGTGACTCAAGAGGTAGGCCTCCCCTTAGCCAGCTCTAGGTCCTGAGTTCAAACCTTAGTACTGCTAAAAATAAATAAAACAGAGTAAGAGAAAAAAGTACAAGAAATAAGGTAAACATAGTTGAAAAGTTTTCTCAATTATAAAATGGGAATAATAATTTTGTACCTAAAATGTTTTTATGAGAAAGATAGTAGGAAACTTTAAATTGTGAGGACTTGTGGGTTTCAATCCCATTTATATATACATTTCCCTGTGGATATAGATAAATAGATAGAGATAGTTGATAAATAGATAGATAGATAGATAGATAGATAGATAGATAGATTCTGTCCATATGGATATTCTCTCTCACTCCATGTATATGTATGCATATATATATATATATATATATATATATATGATATATATAAAATCTGCAGGTGAAAATTCTGATTCTTTTCTACAACAATGTTAGAACTACTGCTTAGAAACTTTCTGGCATTAAAAATATTCTTCTGATGTTACCAGATATTGCCATCAATATAGATCTAAAACCTATATAAAAATAAAACCATTCACATTAGGCCATTCAAAACTCATATATAATATTAATGTGAATTATCATCTATGAAAAGGGAATTCTTTGTATATCTGCATAATTCTATACTCTTGTACACCTGTCACCAAAAGTAAACTATTGTCATAAACTTGGTAAGTATATTTTTCTCACTTTCCATGTCATTTGATTTATGCATCTATACTTTCCTTAAAATTTACCTAAAATATTTATAGTTCATGTAAGCAATGTATTTCATAACATCTAGTTCCTCTGACATGTACACATTATACTGACATGAAATTTTATGTCTTTCTGTGAAGTATGAACTTCAACAACAAAGGCTTTAACTGATTCAAAATGATACCTGAGACAGAGACATCATGAAATTTGTCAGTTTATATTTAGGGCAATCCTTTCTAAACTTGTATGCCTCTTTACACAACATTAAGGTGACATTGTCCATGTACTATTTGGTTAGAGGCTATTATCTACCCATGAATCTAACAACTGATTCATGTTTTACTTTACCTCTAATTGCCTACATTTGTTGTATGAATAAAAGTAAGTCATTATCAATATAATCTTATATTCTTCAACTATAACACCAAAATATCTAGTCATCTATTAATAAAATTCCATAATAAATGACCAAAATTCCATAGCCTATAAGAAACAGTATTTTGGTTTGTCTCTAATAGAGGTGACAGTGCCCTGGGAGGGGAATCATGAAATGAATACTTTAGTCCCAATCACTCAGAGAATCTCTCCATCACTGTGAGCTCATAGTGATTATTGAGAGAGAGAACAACACATATCCCCGACAGCACACAAGTGAAATTTAAAATTTAAAATATATATGGTCATTGTGGTTGCATTTTTTAAATATAAAGTTCAACCATATATAAAAAGTGAGTTATTGATGATTAAAATTGTTAAAAAGCACTGGAGCCTAGAATGATATTAAACTCTAAGCAGTATCTCATCTCTATCCATAAATTTTACATTCCCCTTCTCTTTGAGTCCCTCTGTTGTGTTTCATACCCATGAAAACTTCTGTTACATTTTATAAATTCAAATATGTAAATGTGATTTAAAGGATTACCTACAGCACATGTGTATCCAATGTATTAAAACAAACGAGAGCTTTCTAAATCTTACCTCTAGTTCTACGTGACATTTTTGTTTGTTTCATATTTTCATTTATAATTAAATCATTATTTTACTGGAGTACTTTCTGATATTTACAAAAGTTCTTACAATATATAAGAGTTGAATTCACCCCCTCCATTATTTGCTTTATTCCCTACTCCTACCCCAATTTCTGGAATAATTTCAACATGTCTCACTTTTCCATTTTCATGAATGAGTACACATTATTTATCATACTTTCAGCCCCCTTCACCCTTTCCTTATATCCTCCCCTCTCCCACTGGTACCAACCCCACAGACAGGATCTGTGTTATCTATCTGTTCTCCATTTTTGGACGTAGGTATTTTTGTTTTTTAAGATAGATCTACATGGAGTTCCTTTGTGGCATTTCTATGTACATATATATTATAACCAAAATTCATTCATATCCTGTATTTTTCTCCTTTCTATGTTAAGTGAAGTAAGCTAGGCTCAGAAACACAAAGGTCATTTGTTTTCTGTCATATGTGATAGATAGACACAATACAAATACAAACAATATTATGAAAAACAAGTTATGCTAAAGAGAGGGCACTAATGGGAGAGGAAGGGTAAAAAATCAAGGTAAGAAGGTGAATATGGATAATGTCCTTTTTCTACAAGAATGAAGACACAATTTTTAAATTTGTTGAATTACCATAAAAGGAGACTAAGGTAGAAAGGAGAAAAACATAGAGCACTTCTGGAAAGGATGAAAGTGCAAACAGGAAAGTGCCCAATATTTTGAAGCCACAATGATTATGGTCAATAATTGTGAACAATGAATATTTCCATTTCTTCAGTGTTTTATACCTTCAATATTTAACACAGATTATTTGTTGTTTTGGTAGCCCTTCTTTTCCAAACTGTGTATAGGTCTGAGGAATCACAAATGCAAGAGAGTTAATCATTCCTCTCCAAATACACAGCATATGCGTATATTAGAAAAAAAATGAAATGTCCTTTTACATAAGTAAAGAAAAAAATCACTTTTTATCTAAGGATACTTAATTGAATGCCATGAGTATTAAATTTAACATGATTAGCAATAATATCTGCATATTATTTTGCCATAATTTTTTACACCCAACACCATAACTTCATATGGAGCACCCGTATCTGTTTAATCCACATTCAGGGCAGTGTTTTCAACTAGAAAGCAACTCTAATGAAAATGCTGTGTCTCAGAGGAAAAAAAAGCCTACCCTACTGAGGAAATAAACATACATGTGAAGAAATTTAAAAACTAAAATTTCTGTATTTGGGACTGATGTACTTAATCTTTCATTGTTTTCATAACAATGCAAATGTTTAAGCACAGATATAGAGGTCAACCACAGACATCTAAGGCACATGTTTTGACTTACACCAGTTTCTCAAATAGGAAAGAAATCAATACCTGACTGTATCCAGGGGAGCTTTTGATATTCAGGGGCAGAATAAATGAGTGTGATGTACATAGGTGCAATGATATAAACATTATGCCTAAGAATTAGCTTTGTGCTGAATTGTTCTGTCCTATACTTTCTGTGATCTTTGCTTCTGACCTCAGTTATCTTTCTTATAACAGAGGCAGTACATATCACCCTCTGTTTGCCCTTTGATCTACCTTGAACCCTCAAAAGAAAGAGGATAGTTATCCAGGCATTTCTTCCTGGACTAATATGGATGTGAAATGGTGATTTGGGGTTCAAGAGTAAAAATTGCCAGGATTTTCAAACCAAGATATTTTCTATCTATAGTCAAGTAGCTGAATTAAAATATAGCCCACTCTTTCTACTTAAAAAAACTAGGGATTGTTATGAAGAAAATGTCATTACCTTCCTTCCTTTCATTGAAAATGACAATAATGTGGATAATTAGAACTAATGTATGCATATGAAAATAATTACAGAGAAAACGTATCTCAGTGACTAGCATTTAAACACCTCCCAATAATGATTAATGATGGTATTATTACTATCATTATTCTTATTCTCATTGCCATGTTTTTAAACTTCTATGAATGCTTACAGAACAGTTTGGTGGTGCTTAGCTTCACCTTACCAGGGATGAAATATCTATGGGAAGTAGAACCAGTATGGAAGGAAAGAAAATTTTGAATGAGATATGTGACCCCGTTACAAACAAGAATACAAACTTCACAATCTCCATAAGTGAAACTTTGCCATTCACTTCCTCCCATCTTACTAACAAAACTTTTATGTTTGTCCTCATGATAGCAAATAGTGTCTCAGTCTTTCCTCCATACAACATCTCTCTCAGCACTTACTGGTTAATGCTGTGTTTCTGCTGGTTCATGATCAAAGGCTGAGGATCCTCTGAGAAATCTGTAGATAAAGTTTAGGTTATGCCCTGAGGATTGATAGGAATATAGTGAGATGCTTCCTGATGCAGAGAAATTCACAAGAATCAGACACAGAGATGGTGCCACAAGTCTGGAACAATCAGGCTGATGGTCTGGAAGAAAAGACTAATTGTTGTCTATTTACTGACTTTGGATGTTTAATGCACAGAGCTTATAATTAGCAAAATTGGTCTTAGTTACCCAGGTCTCGAAGGATTTTATATCATTAGTGGAAGAACAAGAAGAGAAAACCCTAAAGTGTGTCATCTCTTCATTTACTAAGAAGGAAGTTAAGTGTAATATTCAACTCTTCCACATCTTTTCTTGATAACAATTATCATACATATTAATGGGGATTCAGTCTGATATTTCCAAACATGCATACAGTATGCATTAATAAATTCCATCCACCCTCTTCTACATTTGCCCTGGAAACACCCATCACAGTCCCCTTAAATCACTAATTTACTTTCAGGTCAACACCATTTACTTACCACATATGATAGAGAACATGCAGTTGTAGTATACAAAGGGATGGCATATTTTTCCAGTGGCTTATCTGCCTTTTACATCCATTGCTTATTGTGGTAAAATATACATTTTTATCATAGTTCAATGGTATGAATTATAGTTACATCATTGTGCAACTATCAGTATTATCCATTACTAGAAATATTTCATCCTTTGAAATAGAAAATTTGTATCCATTTAAATATATACATTTCTTCCTACCCCAACCCCACATATACACATTCTGCTATGAAAAATGATAAGGAATTAAGGTTCACAAACTACAAAAGTATTTTTGATAAAAAGGCTTAATTTACATGTGTATATGCTTATTTTTACTGCAGTTTCCAAATTGCATTCCCCTCTATTGTAAATACTCTGGTGGTCATAAATATCATTGCAAGATAGCATCCAGAAGTGGCATGTTTGGGTCTGCCTTGCTTGTAGAAAACAATTCCTGACCCCAATTTGACCTCCCAGGCCATATCCTCTTAATTAGGACCTCATAAATATTGATTACATCTGCCAGCCATCCTAGCCCCACTATAAGGACTGTCCAGAGTTTCCTACCTTACAAATTATAAATTGGACTTAAACAAACAAATCAATGTATCTGAGCTACCTGGCAAGGATTGAGTACTTCCCTTGTGGTGCTTATTTCTTCTCTTTTCTTTTCTTTCAATAAAGTTTTGCTAATCAATGCCTCCATGCCATCTGGCAGGGACCCACATCTTTTCTCTTGAGGTGTTTCCTCTTACTCAATCTTCCTTTCCTTTCAGTGAAGTTTTGGTACTATTTTTTGCAAATTATTTCTCTGTCCAGCTCTCTGTTCAGAACTCAGAGTCTTCTAGATTGTGTCTTCTTAGACTAATCTTTCTGGTAACAACAAGAGAAAAGATTTGGAAGTTGAGAAGGATCACAGAAAAAATTAACAATATCCACATCTTTGAAGTAGATAAATTGTAAGGAAAGCAAATTATGGAGCAGACAGTCCAAAAGGCTAATTTAAAAAGCCTCGACACTAAAAGGATACAGAACAAAGTTTCATCATGACAAAGAAATTCAGAGGTAGCAGATGAACACAAACAGGTCTCACAGGCCAACACATTCAGAAGCATATCATCCATAAATTCAAAAATGACAAAAATGAGAGACATCTATGTCAGACAGTAGTCGTACAGGTATGGTTGGTGTACACTTCACCCATCAATGTTAAAAATATTAATTAAAAAAATCCTTTTTGTGGTAATTGGATTTGATGTCAGGGCCTCACACTTGCTAGACAGGTGCTCTACTACTTGAGCCACTCAGCCAGCCCTGTTTTGTGTTGGGTACTTTCAAGTTAGGGTCTCACTAACTATTTGCCCAGGCTGGATTTAATTGGGAAAATGCAAATGGGAAAAGGACAGGAAGTAATGTTAGCTTACATTGGTAGATTATGCATTTGTACATAGAAAAATAATGGGACATATAATGGAACTCATGAGAAAGATTTTAAGTGTTCTGGAATTCATAGATTAGTGGCTTTCAATCCCATTTATCAATTAATTTTTTACTTAATATCCACTCAAGGGACTGGGGAAGTATCTCAATGACACAATTACTTAGTGTGTGTGAGCCTTGGTTTTGAGACCCAGAATTGCAAAAATAAATTAGAGAACACTGACCATACCAAAAGAAGGATTTACATCTACAAGTATGACTAATTTTCAATTAATTCTGTTCAGAGTGAGAGAGAGTAGTAGTTTCAGTCCTCTACATGTGGAATTTCAGTTTTCCCAACACCACTTGTTAAAGAGGCTGTGTTTTCTCCAAAGTATTATTTACTAAAAAATTAGATGACTGTATCTGTGAAGGCTTATTTCTGAATTTTCTATTCTATCCCATTGACCTATGTTTTTTGTGCCAGTACAACACTATTTTTCTTGCTAGGGCCCTGTAATACAATTTGAAATGAAGTATTCTGATACCTAAGACATTGCTGTTTTTCCTCTTGATTGCTTTAGCTATTCTGGGACTTTTGTTCTTCCATGTTAATTTTAGTATTGATTATTCCATTCAAATAAAAAATGGCATGGGACAAGCTGTGGAAACATCAAAGATGCCCTACTACCCACCAATGGATTAAGAAAATGTGGTATTTATACACAATGGAATTTTATTCATCCACAAAGAAGAATGAAATTTTGTCATTTGCAGGAAAATGGATGGAACTGGAGAACATCACCTTAAGTGAAGTTAATGAGGCTCAGAAGACCAAAAGTCCCATGTTGTTCCTCATATGCAGATTACAGACCTAAAACAAATGCTGTAATATCATTGGACATGGGTCACACACTAAGGGAAATGGCATATGAGAGTGATAGGGAAAGGGGAAGAAACCAAAAACTTGAACATAATTGATAATGCTCACTGTATAGGAATGAATATGGTAATCTTAAACTGGCAGAGGCCGCTGTGGGAAGGGGACTAGGAAATAGTGAAGAGGGCTTGTAGAGATGACCCAGTTTGGGCTGTAATACACACGTGCATTGAAACAACTCAAGGAATCTCCCTGTATAGCTATCTTCATCTCAAACTAGCAAAAACACTATGTTTTTCTTTTTACCCTATATATTTTTTCTTCAACAAAATTGGATAACAAGAGGGTGAAACAGGTTCTGCCCAGAGGTGGGAGTGGGGGAAGATGGCTCAAATAATACATACCCGTGTAACTAAATGTAAAAATGATAAAATAAAATTTAAAAAATAAAGGGTTTTAAAAGAAAGAAAAATGGCATAGGAGTTTTTACAGCACTTATATTGCATCTGTAGATTGTTTTCAAGAGTATGGTCATTTATAATATTTATTCTGCCATACATGCACATGGGAGTTCCTTGATCTTCTGGTATCTTCTTCATGTCCTTTCTTAGAGGATTATAGCTTCATTGTAGATGAATTTCACCTCATGTTTTAAGTTTTTTCCTAGATATTTGATATTTTGATGTTATTGTGAAAACAATTGTTTTCCTGATTTTTCTCTCAGCCTGTTTATTATTGATAAATTGAAAAGCTACTGATTTTTATAAGTTCATTTTTATATTCTACTTTTTTACAAGTGTTTATGAGATCTCAGAGGTTTTGGTAGAATCTTTAGGGTCTTTGTAGTATATGATCATATAATCTGCAAATAGGAAGGATGTGACTTCTTTTTCTATTTGTATTCCTTTTACTTGTTTCTCTTGTCCTATTAATTTGTCTAGAAAATCAATCACTGTATTGAGTAACAGTAAAGAAAGTGTACATTCTGTCTCATTCCTGACTTTTGACCACATTGTTTGTTTTCCCCATTTCATATAATGGCTATGCATTTATCACATAAGGCCTTTGTATTGTTGAAGTACTTTCAGCTATTCCTAGTTTCTTTAGGGCTTTTATGAGGTAGGGAGATTGAATTATGTAAAAAGCCTTTCTGAATCTTTTCAGATGAGTAAGTAGTTTTGTCCCTTACTATGTATGTGCTGAGTTATGTTTATTTATTTCTGTATGTTGAACCATTCTTACATAAGTGGAAAGAAAGCAACTTTATTATAGTGTATGATCTTTTAAATATATTGCTGTATTTAGTTTGCAAAGATTTTATTTAGGATTTTTGCATCTATGTTCACCAAGGAAATTAGAGTATAACTATTTTTTCTTTTCCTTGTCTTGTTTTGGTAATAGGATAATAGTGACTTCATTCAATGTTTTTAGCATTATTTCCCTTTCTCTTTCATGGAAAAGAAGGAGAAAATTTGATGTTCTTCTTTAAATATCAGGTAAAATTCAGCAATTTGTCAATCCAGTTCTGGGCTTTTGTTTCTTGGGAGACTCTTTTCTATGACTTTAATTTCTAAATTTGTTATGAATCATTTTAGGTAGTTTATATTTTTCTAGTTCAATTTTGTTTGGTCATATACATCTAGAAAGTCATTTTATCTAGATTTTTCAGTGTAATATAATTTATGTTTTTAGAGTATTTCCTAATCATCCTCTACATGTTGTTGGTGTTTGGTGATATCCTCGTTCTCATGTCTAGTTATATTACTTTTGATCTTCTCCCCCTTTCTGTTGGTTAGTTTGGCTGAGAACTTGTGAATATTCTTTATCTTTTCAAAGGATCAAATTTTGTTTCATTTTTTTTGTTTTTTTATTTATATAATTTTGAGCTGATTTTAAATTTTAATTTTTGTTACCAAAATATTTTGCTGTGATATTAACAGCAAAATACCAATTTTGTGACATCTGTACTACCCTTTTTTAACCCCTTTCCTCTATTCCCTTCTTTTTAACAGTTACGGTGTATTTCATTATGCTGTTTGCATACACACATGAAATGTATGTCTATAATATTTAACCTCTGTCACCCTCCTCTTTCCTCCTCATTCACCTGTTTTTCCCCCCAACACCAAACAGTCCAATTTTACAATTGTGTCATATTGTGAATAATTTTTTAGGACTAGATTTTGAATATGAGCAAAAACATGTGATATTTGTATTTCTCAGCTTGGCTTGTCTTACTAAAATAGGGTGATCTTCAATTCCATCCATCTTCTTGCAAATGACATAATTTAATTCTTATTTATTGATTAATAATACCCAATTGTATATATACATGTACCACATTTTACTTATCCAATCAGCAGTTGTTGGGCACCTAATCTGGTTCCATAACTTGTGAACTATAGATAGTGCTGGAATAAACAAGGGTGTGCACATTTGTCTTGCATATTGACTTATCTTCCTTCAGATATATGCCCAAGAATGGTATGGTAGTATCATATACTAGTTCCATTTTTAGTTTCTTGAGGGTCTGCCATACTTACTTTCAGAGTGGCTAGACTAAATTACATTCCCACCAGCAATCTATAAGGGCTCCTTTTCGCCCACATTCTTACTAGCATTTATTTTTGTCTATTTCCTTCATGATAGTGATTTCGACTACGATGAGATAAAATTTCAGTGTCTTTTTGATTTGCATTTTTATGACCACAAAAGTTTAACATTTCTTCAGGTATTTATTAGCCCTTTGTACTTCTTTTGAGAACTCTGTTCAATTCATTTGCCCATTTATTAATTGGATTAGTATTTTTCTTTTGGTGTTTAAGTATTTAATCTCTTAATATACTCTGGATATTAATCATTTTTAGGTGAATAGCTTGAAAATATTTTCTCTTATTGTAAGATTATCTCTTCAGTATGGATATATTTTCCTTTGATATGCAGAAGCTTTTTCATTTGATATAGTGTCATTTTTCAATTCTTGTTCTTATATGCCAAGCAATTAGAGTCCTATTTAGAAAGTAAAAACCTATTCCTGTATCTTCAATAGGTTTCATTGTGTTTTCCTGAAGTAGTTTCAAAGTTTCAGGTTGTACATGGAGGCCTTTAATCTGCTCTGAATTGATTTTTGTTCATTGTAAGAGCTATGCATCTAATTTCATTCCGTTACATATAGGTATCCAATTTTCTCAACACTACTCATCGAAGAGACTGTTTTTCCCCAATATATGTTTGTGGCTCCTTCATCAAAAATCAGGTAGTTATAGCTGTGTGCATTTATTTCTTGATCTTCAATTGTATTCCATTTGTTTGCATATCTTTTTGTGTCAGTACTTGGATAGTTATGTTTTTATGGCTCTGTAGTATCATTTGAAGTCAGGTATTGTGATACATAAGACATCGCCCTTTTTGCTCAGGATTATTTTGACTATTTGGGATCTTTTATGCTTCCATATGAATTTTTTAATTATTTCTGTTTCTGTGAAGAGTAACATTGGATGCCCTGATCTTTATTTTTCTGTATCAAGCATTTGATTGTGATTTACTCCTTTTTTCTGAAATGTTGAGGTGAATCATCAGATTATTTGTGATCACTCTAGTTTTTTAATGAGGTGACTCTCAGCGATAAGTTTTCTTCTTTTCATTTTCTCTGTAATGTACCATAGGTTCTTGTAGTTTATATTTTCAGTTTCTCTTGATTCTAGTATTTTCCCTTTATTTCATTAATGATCCATTGATCATTCAAGAATAACTTTTTCAGTATTTATGTGTTTGGACATTTTCAGGATTTGCTCTTGTTGTGGTTTCTAGATTTATCCCAATTATTTCATTTTTCTCATATTTGCTAAGCCTTGATCTGGGATCAAGATATAATCTATTTTGGAGAAAGTTCCATGGGCTATAAGAGGAATGTTTATTCCTTAGCTATTTCATGGAATAGTCTGTAGATCTATCACTTTCATTTTGTATCTTGTGCCATGTAAGTCTGAAGTTTCCTTGTTTATTTTCTTTTGTCTGGATGACTTGTCTATTGGTGAGTGTGGGGTATTAAAAGAACTCATTCCTATTGTGTTGAGGTATATCTGTATTTTCATTATTTATTAGCATATTATAGTTGTATCAGGGGTATATTTTGACATTTACAAAAGTGCGTACTGCATATATAGTTAGATTCACCACCTCCATCTTTCTCCTTTTTACCCACAACAGGTCTCATTGTTCCATTTTCATACATGAATACATTGTACTTGCAACATATTTGCCTCCCTTACCAACCCCTAGAATGGACTTGTTTTACATTTCTGGTGTTCTTTTTTTAATTTTTTTTACAAAAACATGGTCATATAAGGAATTTTATTATGACATTTCCATATATATTACCCTGAATTGGGTCATCACTTCCATTATTCTCCTTTCTACCTTAATCCTCTTCTCATAGTGATTTCAAAAATTTTGAATGTTCCATATTCATTCTTGTATAGAAAGTTCATCAAAGATATTCACCCTCTTTAGTTTCTTCATTTACTCTCCCCTTCCATTAGTGCCATCTCCTTAGTGTGACCTGTTGTTCATTCTTGTCCTTCACTGTGAATGTTTTTGTTTTTTGTTCAGTGGGATATTTGCTTGGGTATGTTACCATTAAATGTGAGGTACTTAAATCAATCAAACCACCCTCCACTGCAATTCCCTACCCTTTTCCCCATATCCTGTGTCATTCAACAGATTTCAGTGTGTTTCATCGGGTATTATTCCTATATAGCTGTGTTGTCTTTAATTATTGTTCACGCTCTTTCTTTCCATCTTGTCCTCCTCCCTTATTTTGTCTACCAAATAAGGGGTACATTAACTGTATATATTTATATGCATGTATACATACTATATATATATACATACTTTATATATATATATATATACATACTATATATATACATACTATATATATATATATATATATATATATATACACATTTGGATTTGTGTTGGGTCTATATTACACATGTGAAAGAGAAAATGTGCTCTTTGGCTTTCTAATCCTGTCTAGCCTTACTTAAGATGTGGTTCTTCCATTCCATCCATTTACATTCAAATGACAAAATGACATTCTTCTTTATGGCTGAATAAAACTCTATTGTATATAAATACCATATTATCTTAAACTACTAATCACTTGTGGGGCACCTTCTCTGTTTCAAAATTTTGACTATTGTGAATAATCCTGTGATAAACATGACATGAGTGTGCAGGTGTTTTTATTGTAACCTGATTTACATTCCTTCAGTTGTATGCCTAGTAGTGGTACTGCTGGATGGTATGGTATTTCTACTTTTAGTTTTTTTGAGGAATCTCCACAGTGTTTATACCTAGTAGTATTTCTTTTATGAAATAGGATGTTATGGATGGTGTCATTTATATTTTATCTATGCTTTCTCTTATTTTTACATTTTTCTTACCATTTTACCTCTTTTAAAGAGAAGCCTGGACACAAAGTTTAGGGAAGAAGCTGTGACATTAACCATGTATGTTTGTAGATATAAATGTATGTTTGCACAAACCTCCATGATACTTGCCATATTTGGGCACCAAGGTGTGGACAATCTGTCAATAAAAAATAAAAAACAATTGTAGTTTCTAACATTCAATGCAAGTAGGTTTACTGCTGTGAACTACTCCTTCTGGGTTATTTCCTTCATCAATATGAACTGATTTTCTTATCTTTTCTAATTTTGGTTTGGAGTTTACTCTGTCAGATATGAACACAATTACCTCTGCTTGTTGTAGTGCTCCATCTACTTGAAAAATCCCTTTTTATCCTTTCACTCATAACCTGTTTATCTTTTCTGGTCAGATGCATTTATTGTAGGCAACAAATGGATGGGTCATTGAGATGATTAGTATTTAGAATAGTTCCTGCCATTTTGTTGTTTTTGAAGTATTTTATTCGTCCTTATTAGTATTTGTTTATCTATTGCTTATCTACTCATCTAGTGAGATTTTTTTCTTCCCCATATTTTCTTAGTTATTCTCTGATCTTGGCATATTATTTATGATGTAATATAAAAATATTATTTTGATCATATCTGGGTTTTGAAATCCTTTCTGTACATTGATGAGTACCTCTCCCCGAATTGGTGTCAGCTCTTTCTTCTACCCCAGGGGTTCTTAGGCTTGGTCATTCGATTGTAACCCACAGTTTTTGAAGAGAGTAAACATAGGTATTCTTTTTTCTCTTCTAAGTACAGTATTTCCTTGGTCTTATCTTCTATTCCTGATCTCTTTCTTCTGCTTGATATTGGCTGCTGATGCTACTACTCATTATTGATTTTATTTTGGCTATGGAGCTTTTATTTTCTAACATTCATGGGTTTTTTCCCACAATATCCATTTCTGAATTTCTTATTCATACTTCATATTTTGACCTTCTTGTCTAGCTTTTGAATTGATATCCTACCTGCACTTATGTGTTTATTTGAATCCTCTTTGAGGTTATTGATTCTTTTAAAAGTATGATTTCAATTCTTTACCTGACATTTCAGCCAACTCATTAGGTTTTGATTCAGTTATTGAGTTGAGAGCTTTTGGATGTGCAATATTGCCTTGTTTTTTCATGTTTTACAATGGTATTTCTGCATCTTTTGGTGTTTCTCTTTTAATTCCTCAAATGAGAGTCAACCACAGAACCAAAGTAAACAATTGAATACTAAATCAAATATTTAAATAAAGTAAGAAGTTACTGGAAACCTCAGCTACCTCCTCAGTAGTGTTTAGAGGAATGGAACTCAATTTGTTAGGGGATAAGCTTAACAATGGTCAAGAGTATAGATATTAAATATTAAGTATGTAAAGGATGTGAGTGAGTAAAGAAAGAAGGTAGAAGATAAGTAGTGGGTAAAGTATAAGAAATTTTAGAATAAGAGAGCACTGTATAATTATTACAGAAAATTATAGAATGCTTTGGGAAGTAAAGAAAGGAAAAGGATCAATTACAACAAATTAGCTATCTGAATAACTAACTTTAACAACAGAACAAAAAAAACCAATCAGATTGTATTTCTTCCTAAAGATAAGTGTGGATACAGGTTAACCCTATCCAAGTGTCCGGCATTCTCCTTGATTCTTCAGCCTTCAGAAATTCATCTGTCTTTCTAATGTGTTTAAGTACTGCTGCCCTCTGAACATCCAACTGAGTCACTACAGCCAAATGGACAAAACTGTTGGAGATCAGAGCTCCTGTTGAAGCACAGGAGCAAGCATGTGATGCTTCCAAATTTTGCCACTCTTTTGGTGAGCAGGGATCCCTAACCCTCAAAGTGAGGTTACTATGTTGTTTCCCAGCTCAACAAAATCTTGCAGGTTCCTTAGAATGTGGCTCTCCAGTGGGTAGGGGCTCCAAACCCCACTGGCAAGGCTGATTCAGCATGGGATTGCTCTGCATCAGTAAGATGGGAATTTCTATCACTATCTTTGGCTCATGCTGGGCTGCTTTCTGAAATGGTAGCTATCATGTAGGCAGTGACTAAAAACATATGGGTAACACATTCTACCTAAGGTTTGTGCAACACAGGAAGCATATATTCTTCTCCCAAGCTTATCAATAAGAATAGGTTCCTTTGGTTGAATGCAACATGTGGCCCAGCCCCCACCCCCAGTAAAGAAGTACACTGTCTGTGAAGCAATGTAAATCTTCTTGTTTGCTGGGTTTACAGTGAATTTTGTTTGGAATTTATATTAGTGGGATTTAGGAGGGATGAATGTTTCATGGAAGAGAAGAGAAGCAAAACTGACAAAAAAATGGATGGTCTGCATTTTCCAATTGGACCTTGTCTTTATGTCCTCACACTCAGTGAGTTCAGACTCACTGGAGTTTCTGCTCTAGCCTGTGACTACAGAGCAGATCAGTCACCTTGTATTTCCTTTGCAGAAAGGACCATATCCTGGAGTGGTCTCTGTGTCCTCACATTCACACTTTGGATTTAAGGCTTCCAGGAATTATAGGACTTTTTGTACCCGGAAATGCAGATTTGTCAGTGGGGCACATTGTCTTACCTTATGGTTGCATCTTTGGTTCCTCATGCCCTCCCTAGGTGATTTGGGGTTGGATTTGGAATTTTTGTTTTGTTTTGTTTTTATTTTTATTTTATTCATATGTGCATACAATGTTTGGGTCATTTCTTCCCCCTTCCCACACCCCTCCCTTATCCCCTCACCCCCTCCCTCTCCCTTTCTACCCCCTCAGTACCTGGCGGAAACTATTTTGCCCATATCTCTAATTTTGTTGAAGAGAGAGTATAAGCAGTAATAGGAAGGACCAAGGGTTTTTGCTAGTTGAGATAAGGATAGCTATACAGGGAGTTGACTCCCATTGATTTCCTGTGCATGTGTGCTACCTTCTAAGTTAATTCTTCTTGAACTAACCTTTTCTCTAGTTCCTGGTCCCCTTCTCCTATTGGCCTCAGTTGCTTTAAAGTATCTGCTTCAGTTTCTCTGTGTTGAGGGCAACAAATGCTATCTAGTTTTTGAGGTGTCTTACCTATCCTTATACCTCCCTTGTGTGCTCATGCTTTATCATGTGATCAAAGTCCAATCCTCTTGTTGTGTTTGCCCTTGATCTAATGTCCACATGTGAGGGAGAACATACGATTTTTTGTCTTTTGAGCCAGGCTAACCTCACTCAGAATGATGTTCTCCAATTGGATTTGGAATATTTTATAGATTATCTCTGATACCTTTGATCTCTTTGCTCTTTTGCCATCCTGCTATCTCTTTTGTGTTGCTGAAGCAATTCTTCCCTCTCTTTTTTCAGAATACAATCTTTCCTGGGTAACTGGGTTATTTTTTCATTCACAGAGTCAAAATGGTGAATGCTTCTAATCCACCATCTTGCTTCTGACCCACTTGAACTTTCTTGAAACTCAGTCTCATTTTTTTGGCCAGGCCGGCCTGAAACTTTGATTCTCTTATATCTACTTCCTGTTTGGCTTAGATTGCGGTGTACATTATAACACCCATCCACCCATCTGACATACATTTTTACATGATTTCCAGATACTTGATTGGGAAATAAAGCCCAGAACTTGGCTTTTCTTCCACAATTCTTTTTCTTCTCTTTAATTTATTATCCTGTGTTATTTGTATAAAGGCATTTCATTGTGAAATCTCCATATATGCCTATAATATACCTTGATCAAATTCACCCCCTCTATCCCTTCCCTTATCCTTCCTCTGCCCTTCTTAAAACAATTTCATATCTTGCCATAGTTTTATTTTCATGTATGGGTACTTATTCAACCCTCTTTATCTTCTCCTTTCACTCTCCCCTCTCCCGGTGGTACCACCCTCAAGCAGGACCTCTTTAACATTCTTGTTGTTCTTTTTTGATGACTAAATTCTGCATACAAGAGAGAACATGCAATATTTGTTTTTCTCCATCTAGCTTACTTAGCTTAAATTGAATGAAATCATAATAAAAGAGGATGCAATCAGCAACAAGAATATCCTGAAATATGAGCAAGAGGGAAATCTGCACTGATTTATGATGTATACACCCCTTTGTTATCATTGACAGTAACAAATAGCAATCTCAATCTTAATGATATTTTATGCAGCAAGTGTGTGCCAAAACTTTCCACTTTGATCCTGATGTAATTCCTACAAAAATAGTGTAGTGATGATGGGGTGCCATGGCTTGTGCCTGTAATATTAGATACTCAGAAAGTGGAGATCTGGATAATCATGGTTTGAATCCAGCCTTGGCAAAAATTAGTGAAAGTCAATCTCTAAAAATAATCAGATCATGATGGCATATAACTGTCATTCCAGCTATGCAGGAGCAAGGTTGGAGAATCAGAGTTTGAGACTGATCCCTGGCAAAAAGCACAAGAGTCTACCTGACAAATAATTAAAGCACAAAAGCTAGAGGTATAGCTCAAGTGGTAGAACATTTGCCAAGTAAATGTGATGCTCTGAGTTCAAAGCTCCACTAATACCAAAAAAGGAATGCAGCAATCAATAAATCAGTAAAAAGGCAGGAGGAAAAGAAAGCAATGGATATGAGGGAACAAGGGAAAGAGAGAAAGAAAGAAGGAAGGAGAAAGAAAGGAAAAGGAGGAAGGGAGTGACAAGGAAAGAAATGAAAAAAAGCAAGTAGAATGCTCACCAAAATTAAAACAACACAATGGCTACCCAAGGCATCATAGCAATATAAATTATAGAAACTAACTTGCATGCAGAGGATGATTACAACTTTTGGGTTAAGAATTAAAATATTGCTCTTACAAAAAGTAAACTAGAAAAGTTAGGACTATCAGCCAATTATGAGATCCAGGAGATTGACTACTTCAATCTATTAATTTGCAAATTTTATAAATTGGAGAAAATTTCTCAAACAAATTATTTTTAGGATTCTAGTCACATAAAAAAGTTACCACAATATTCCACATATGATAAATAATTTGATGATTTTTGTACCATTTTCCTGAGAAAAAAATGCAATCAAAATAATAAGAGCAAAATTAAACAATCATTCTAAGGAAAATATTTCATCATAAGATATAAATTCTTTCAGTCAAGTTGGAAATCTCAGGAATACCTATAATAAATCACAGCAATATTGGAAATTTATGGGCCATGGATAAACAAAACAAGTTTTAAATTATTTATTGAGATAATGGTAAGAAAAAATTTAAAACATAATTATAAAATACAAAGTGCTACATATCTGTGTAACAGGAATTTAACCATGTCTCTTAGGGAAGAAGAACAGCCAGGATATTGAAAATCATATCCACCTTAGTGGCATAAAACAACTATTGATGGACAAGTGATCCATCAATGACATTGGGCTACTCTGCCAAAGAGTCTTCCAAGGGCCCCTTTCACTCCCTTGTTCCTCAGGCTGTAGATGAAGGGGTTCAGCATGGGGTGATCACAGTGTACATCACTGAGGCAATAGTGGTTCTCTGGGAAGAATCAGTCATAGCTGAACAGAGATAAACCACCCCCAAGTCCTGTCCCAAAGTACAAGAAAACTACACAGAGATGAGACCCACAGGATGAAAAGGCTTTATACTTTCTTGCAATGCAGGACAACCTCATTAAAGAGGAGACACAATGAGAGTAAGAGAAGAGGATGTCAGTTACAGGAAACTTGCACATCAGGGCAGTGGCCACATACATAAAGATATTACTAATGAGGGTATCACTTGGCCACCTTGAGAAGATGATTCAGTTCACACCAGAAACCTGAAATTTCAATGTCCAGGGAGAAGATGAGTCGCTTCCTCAGCAGAATAAGAGTAAGAGAAACTCAGAATAGGATGATCCAAGCACCAAAACCATGAGGCCACAGAACTCTGTGTTTATGATGACCATGTAGTTCAGGGGTTGATAGATGGCCACAAAATGATCATAGGCCATCACAGTCAGTAGAAAATTGTCCATGCAAAAAAACACACTAAAAATATACATGAGAAAGGCGCTCTATGTAAGAGATGTCTTTGTTCTTTGCTTGTATATTTGCCAACACCTTTGGGACTGTGGTAGTGATGAAACAAATGTCAACAAAGACAGGTTGCAGAGGAAGAAATGCATAGGTGTATGAAGGTGGGATTCAGTGAGTATAACCAGAATTATGAGCAGGCTCCCAATTACAGTTAGTACGTACATGGACAGGAACAGTCCAAAGAAAAGAGGCTGCATTTCAGGACCTTTTGAGAGGCCCAAGAGAAAAAATTGTGATGTGCTTGTATGGTTCTCTGTTTCCATGTAGCTGATGTATCTTCTGGGGAAGAAGAAAGAGGCACAACTCAAAGAATGGTAAATTGCAACCCCAGTTAGCTAACTGGGCATCTTTAACTATGTTTTGGCTCCTGGCAATGAGTGATTTACTCAGTCATGTGGCATTTTTTTTCTCTTTTTAAGCGTATAACCATTCATACTGTCTTTAAATTTACATAAATATCTATTTTATCATTGGCTCACAAGATTTGATTCTTCTTTTAAAATCTATGAAGAAATTTATTCTTTGATAGGAACCATCTGAACAAAAGAAAGCAATTCTAATTATTTCCTTATCATTACAATTTGTCAGTTTAATTATGTAATAAGGATGAAACAGGGAATTTTAATTCAAACAACCTTTATTCTGTGACTTGTACTTCTTAGTGATGTGATAGTTTTCTCTAGGTACCCTAACTTCTTTCTTTCTAAACATGTGATCATTTTGTAAATTATTTAATTTTATATTTTATTTATCATATGTTAATATTATGGGGAGAGAGGGTATAAAGGAGAATGATGGAGGGGGTGAATTCAACTATGATAAATAGTAAAAATTTTGTAAGTCACAATGTACTCCAGTATAATAATAATTTCAAGATGAGATTTTTGCTACTTATGTGATTATTGTTAATTTATGAGATAGTAAAATGCTTTTGAATTCAGTGGGTAGTTCATATGAAAATTGTCATTATTATCATTAATAGTATGGAAAATGTATTTTATGATATACTGGATATATAAATTTCCCAGTGTATAGGGTAGAACTCTGCTTAAAAATGTGATACTAATTTGATTTTATGGCTGTCAAAGATGAAAAACTAATTGTTATATATTGAACTTTACCCTATTCCACAAGTTCATATTTTTAAGCCGTAACTTGCAATGTGACTGCATTTGTAGGTAGGCACTTCAAGGGCTATTTAAGTTTAAGTGAGGTCATATAAGTTAAATGTATATATAAACAATATATGATCATATATATGTACATATATACGTGTGTGTGTGTGTGTATTGAGAGAGAGAACAATATTGCATTTGTATGTCTGCCTGAGGGAAATATGGGTGATGGTAGAGGGGAAGAAAAATGTTAGAGAATGAAAACTATTGAAATAGGCAGTCTATAAATAAATATAATATAATGTACTGTACTGTAAGCTTTGACTATTAGGGAAGCATAACGATAGGGAGAATAAACAATGAGACAGTTAGTTTGATTAAAGCACAATATTTACAGGCCTGAAGTAACAAGACGAAATGCCCTTGGATCATTAATATTCATTTATTTTAAATGAGGGGCAAGAGGATAAAAGAGGAGATTTTTGGAGGATAGGTACCAAGGGAGGGGGTGTGATCATAAGAAAACTGTGAATAGGGGTGAATATGTTGGAATTATTTTGTATTCATATATGAAAATAAAAGAATGAAACCTGCTGAAATTGTTTTAAGAAGGGGAGGGATAAGGGAAAATGATGGAAGGGATAAATCAAATATATACTGTAAACACATATGTAAATATCGCAATGTACCCCCCATACAACTATTACATATTAATAAAATTTTTAAAAAAGAAAAATATGATACTTGTGTCAAACATCCCAGAGTAGAGTTTTGATCACTGTCTTTTGGATGTTGACAAAGTTTTAATACTGTATTTTCTAGGAGCTCCTCATTTTTGTAGCAAGAGTAGTAAGTATTCACTACATGATAGAATTGAAGAGGGAAATGAGATGATATAATTTTTCTACTTTATTTCTTGCAACACACAACAGACATTTCATACATGTGAACTCATGTGTTTCCTTGGTTATTTATTTTTATTTAGTTAAGCAGAATCTCTTTATAACACAGGCTGGCATCAAACTCAGAATCCTCCTGCCTCCATCTCCTAGTGCTGGAATTACAGGCATCTACAACACACTTGGAAACATCTATTCTTAAAATTTCAACAAACACAATCAAAGTTGGAATGAAATATAAAATAAGTTTTAAATTACTGACTGTCAAAGAGCAGGTAACAAGTAAATAATTGTACAAGACATCTGTTAAGAGCCTACATTTTATAGGAAAGAGTGCAGAAGCGTTGTAGGATCTCAAGAAAATAACTCATAATGCAAATATGCACTAGATTTCAAGGAGTGAGGGTGGAGAAATGACCTAAAGAATGTATGCACATGTGAATAAATGAAAAAAAGGAGTGAGAGAAGGAAACTTATATATCTGTAAAAGAACAGTTTCAATGGAATTCAAAGTGCCTTCAAAGTGCAGGGACTTCACCTCAGTAGAATAAATAAATACAGGAATTTGTCATTCTCATTAATTTGGATGTAAATCACAGAATCCTCTGTCTTTCTTCTCTTACTCTGCTCACCCTCACAAGGACACAACAACTCTTGCAATGGCTGTCACAGAAAACTTCTATTCTCTCTCTTGTGTTTTTCTCAGAGTCTGCAATCAGTGAAGTACAATACAGGGGATAAAGAGTATAAATATATATTCTACTGCCTCAAGGTTTAATTTCTCAGAGCTCTTAATGAAAGAAATTGTTCTGTGTTCTTCCCTCTCTCCATAATTCAGCTCCTTGGGGTACAGAAAAGATAATAGAGTAGAACATTTTCAGTCCCTTTTGTGTCTATGCAGGATAACTCAAAAGAGATGGATTTATGTCATCCAAGAAAAATATTTTTCTTTAATTGGATTTAAATGACAAAGACATATCCTATGCAAATTTTTATTTTCACAAGAAATAAATCCCAGGAACCATCTCCCTGTCTGGAATGCATTCCTTAACTGTCTTTAGATAGTTTAAAAATGATTTCAAATGCACAGTGTTATAGAGGAAAATAGATAATTTCATTTAGATTTTCCCTAAATTTTCATTCTTATATTTGTTATTTATATTTTTATATAGATTTTCTGAAAAACTACACATTATTTGCATCACTAACAAATTATACATCTTAAAATTAATTGAAAAATTGTAAATTTATTACATGCATTATGATGCCTAGATGTATGTTCCATTGTTCAATGTGTGGATCTAAAAAATTAATGTATGCTTTATGCCACTATTTTGCATTATAATAGTGAGAATACCTTCCATAATCTCAGCATTTTCAGTAATACAATATATTGCCCTTACCTACAGTTACTATGTGGTAAAATAGATTTCTTAAGCTTATTCCTTTTATGAATTTGGAACAATTTTTCCCCAACATCACCTCAAACAACAGCTCCACCATTTGGTAACCACTACTGTGCTCTCTATTTATAGAAGATCAACTTTTGAACTTTCATCTATGAGTAATGTCATATATTTATTTCATTATCCTTGGATCATTTCAAGTAGTACAATATACTACAGGTTCACTTATTTTATTGTGAATGACAGAATTTTCTTCTATTTATGCCCAAATAATATTTATTGTGCATTTACTGCACATTTTGTTTCTTCAGTAATTGATAGTCACTTGGGTTGGTTCCATATCTTGGCTGTTGTGAATTTTTCTGCCACACCTAGGATAACAGATACATTTTCAACATATTGATTTTATATGCTTGCTTATCTACCTTGTACTGGAGATCAAAACATCATGTGGCACTTTAATTTTTGGAAAGCCTTTGAATTGTTTTCTATATAGTTTGTACTAACATACATTCCCAGTATTATAAAAGGGCTCCCTTTTTTCCACAGCCTAGTGAACATTTATATCATTTGATAACAGCCATTGTGATAGATGTGAGCTGATATTCTTTTATTTTTGGTGGGACTGGAGCATGAACTCAGAGCTTCATGTTTGTAAAGCAGGTGCTCTGTCTTTTAAACCACTTATCCTGCCCATTTTCCTCAGTTATTTTGAAGATTTGGTCTCACACACTACATGCCCAGACTGGCCTTGAATTGTGATCTTCCCTTTATCAGCCTCTCAAATAGCTAGCATTATAGCCGTGACCCACCAGCTCCCAAGATAAGTTGATATCTTATACTGGTTTTAAATTGCTTTTCTCTAATGACTGATAATATAAAGAAAGTTTAAATAACTTTGACCTCTTGTATTCTTTTCAAAAGTGTTTACTTAGATTTTTTTCCTTGTTTCTACTAATATATTCTTTGCTATTGAATTGTGAGAACAATTTTTGTAAATTAACCCCATACCAAATTTATATTTTTCATGTGATTTCTCCCATTCTGTAAGTTTTTTCTTCAATTTGTTACACCATTGACTGTTTTTCTCTTTGCTGTACTGAAGCATTTTAGTTTGATGTAATGATATTTACTTATATTTTTAATGTTTTGTCACTGTCTTAGAGTGTATATCATAAAACATCATTGCCAAGATTAATGTTATCACCAAAAGACATTAAGAAAACATATTCAACAACACATATTACCATGGCAATGTAAATTAAAGCACAATGGGATATCACTTCACATCTGTTTGAAGGGCCATTATTACAACAGAAAAGAAAGCAATGGAGAATATGGTAAAGGGGAACCTTGAAACATGCTTTTGGGCATCAATTAATATCTTAAGTAGAAAAAAATTACAAACATTTCTCTAGAACTACTTAAACTAACAATTCCATTAGTTAGTAACTCCCAACAATTCCATTAGTGCATGTCTATGCACTGATATAAAGTTATGTCAAGATATATTTGGATTTTTGTTATTTCTGCAAGATTATTCACAGTAGTCAACAGATGGGATCAACATAAAAGCTTAATGTCAGATAAGCAGATGAAGAAATGTGGTATATGTCCACGTTGGAATACTATTCAAGCACAGAAAATAAGAGAGTTGTGACACCTTCTACAGCATTTAGAGTCTGTAGAACATTATGCCAAATGAAATGAGTTATGCATAGAAAGAGTAAAAGCAAGTGAACTTACTTACATGTGGATAGTGAAAAGGAGAACCCACAGAATCAGTATAAAATTGTGGTCAAAAGAAGCTGTGTGATGGTGGACTAGGTAGATTTTGCTCAAAGTAAATAATAAATGACTGTGACTCAGGAATAATGTCAAGAGATCTACTGTCAAGTAGGTACACCCCTGTAATCCAAGCACTGAGAGACAGAGGCAGGGTAATCACCAGGTCAAGGCCAGCCTGGGACACAAAACAAGATCTAGGCCAGCTTGGGCAGTGAAAAAGAAAATTTTGATTATCACAATGAGTATAGTTAATAACAAATCATGTATTGCAGAAAAGGTGGAACATATGCTGAATATTGAGCATATTTGAAAAGCACATACTTGATAACAATAAAGTTTCCACACTACATAATGAGCCTTAAAAGTGAGAAACAGAAATATAATCAACCCAATTGCAAATGTTTTCCCTGCCAAACACCTGGAAGGAGCTACATTGATCTAAGGGAAATGCAAATCAAAGTGAAATAAATTCTACTTATTAGCCAACATAATTTTTATAAAATTGAAAAGTGACAAGTATTGGTAGTGTTATAAAGAAAGCTAACCTTTCATATATTAGAATGTAAGTTCTGGGTTCCATGAAAAAAATGTGTGGTGATTCTGCAAAAAGTTAAATATTCACTGTTAGGCTGTGTGCATGTCTTTGTGTTTGAGCATATGTGTGTGTGTGTGTGTGTGTGTGCGTGTGCGTGTGCGTGTGTGTGTGTGTGTGTGTGTGAGAGAGAGAGAGAGAGAGAGACAGAGTTTGAGAGTTTATATAAGGGAGTCCATGAAAGAAATGTAGGTCAGTATTATAAATCTGAGGATAAAAAAACAACACTTTAAGCAGCATCACTTTCCAACTGGGAATTTCACAAGTGAGTCAATCATCCTACCAGAGGGCAGAAAAAAGATACAGGAACACTCCTCTTGTTTTATCTCTTCACAATCATTCAACTGTAAAAAATTGTTTGGTAATAAGCATAAATTATATATATATGTAATGATTTTATAATACATTATGTATGTAATTGATAATCTAAACATGCACTGCTTATGAAAGAGGACAGTTTCTGAAAATGCATTTTAGGTCATTTTTTCATTGTACAATTATACAGTATACTCACATATACTAACATGGAAATGATATAACTATTCAGCACTATCATATAACATGTGTCATTTAACAAAGCATCATTAATGCAGCATATAACTGTATTTGCACAGATAAATATGTGCTCATATACATAGGTTTACTTTCACATACATAAAGAATGTAAATTGTCCTAATGTTCATCAATGGCTCAATGAATAAACAACTTATTCTATATATTTTAAGTGAAATATTAGAAATTTAGAGACAATAATGTTAACAAAAACACACCAAAGGAAGGAGGAAGTAACCAAGAAGACAATGAGGGGATAAAAGTGAGAAAAAAGGAAATAAGTAAAGATCACAAAAATGAATCAGCCTCTCAGAGTCATCATATTAATGGTTTGTTATCATAGTCATGACTTTATCATGGTAAATTATATGAACAAACCAGCAGTCAAAATTGATTCCAAATTTAATATTTGCTCCATTAATTGCTATTCAAATTAGGATATAAGAGGTAAGAAAGTGTTCACAGTGTCTCATTAGAGTAAATCTCATCTCTGTCCCTTCCTTTCAGAAATAGTATAAAAGAAAATATCTCCCAGACATACTTTCTGAATAAAATCATACATGTACAGTGACAAGCCTGTTCCTGTTATAGTAAGCTTTTCTCTCTGATTATTTTAATTCCCTCTCATTCTGGTAAAACAATAATATAAACAAATTCAAGAAACATTTATAGCATGTGAATATTAACATTCAACCAATACTTTCTGAGAAAACCATATCAGCTCTTGAAATATATTATATCAATCACAATTCTCAGTAATTTCTGTCAGGAAATTTACCAAACCTGAAACTTCATGGATAATGTGTCTGAAGGATAAGTTAAAAATGAATTACTGGGAAGAAGTTAGGGAGAAATAAATACAAAAGCAAGACAAAGGAGAATATAAGAATATAAAGAGACATTTTAAGGAATAAATAGAGCCAAGATATTCCAATTCACATTTATTTAAGGAGACACAATGTCTCATTTGTTCTTCACCAAGAAGTCACTCAAGGAGTACAGTGACTGGTCTTTTGATGAGTCTTTTCAGGGTCCCCTTCACATCCTTGTTCTGCATGGGGGTGAAAAGGTTCAGCATGGGGGTGACCACAGTGTACATCACTGAGGCTGTCATTTCATCTTGGGAAGAATGTGTTAAAGAAGAGCTGAGGTAGACCCTAAGCCATATTTCAAAATACAAGGAGACCACACAGAGATGAGCCCCACAGCTTGAAAAGGCTTTATACAGCCTTGCCATGGAGGACATCCTCATTAAGCAGGAAACAACATGAGAGTAAGAGGAGAGTATTCCAGTTACAAGAAACACACTAGTAGGGTAGTGGCCACATACATAAAGATGTTATTGATGAGGTATCAGATTTGGCCACCCTGAGAAGCTGATCCAGTTCACAAAAGAAATGTTAGATTTCAGTACCAATGGAGAAGGTCAGCCACTTCATCAGTAGAATGTGGATCAGGGAGTCCCAACACATGATGACCGAAGACATAAAACAAGGATGACTCAGAGTCGAGGGTTCATGATGACAGTGTACCTCAGGGGTTGACAGATGCCCACAAAATGATCACAGACCATGATATTTAGTATTAAATTATCCATTTCAAGGAAAAGAAGAAAAAATATACCTGAGAAATGCATTCTATGTAAGAGATGGCTTTTCTCTGTTCATGAATATTCACCAGCATCTTTGGGACAATGGTAGAGGTGGAACAGATGTCAACAAAAGACAGGTTGCAGAGGAAGAAATACATGGGGGGTGTGGTGGTGGGAGTCAGTGCATGTAGTCGGGATGATGGACAAGTTCCCAAGCATGGTAACCAAGTACGTGAATGGAATAGCACAAAGGGTAGGGGCTGCAATTCAGGATCATCTGAGAGGCTAAGGAGAATGAATTCTGAGACAGCTGTATGGTTTTCTACTGCCATGTGCATGATGTATCTTCTGAGAAAGGATCTTAAAAAGCAACATTCAATGAATACTCACTTGTCACCTTAGAGATTACCTTATATACTACCAGATATCTGTCACCTTAATTTTGTATTAATTTCTTTCCATGAATGTTTTATTCAGTCATGTAGTAGACTATTTCACATAAGTAAATAATTCAATTTTATTTTCATGACCAAAAATGCCTTTTATCATCAACTTACCAGTTTTTATTCTCTTTTTAACAATGAACTAGATTTTATATGATATGACACTCCCAAAAGATTGAAGACATTAAACTAATTTGTTTAATGGAGCTTGCTGTAGTTTGAACTTGGTGAAAACTGAATCCCCACTGCAACAGTAATGAGATGTGAAATCTTTAAAACTTGGACAAGTCATAAAATTTCTGCCCTCATGAATGGATCAGTGTTCTTATCAAAAAGTGGGTTCAATTTTTCAGAGCTGTGTACCTTATAAAAAGAAACATTTTGTTTCTTCCTATCTTGTCTGTATGATGCTTTCTGCCAAGTTATCACACAGCACAAAAGTCCTCACAAGACACAGCCCTCTTGAACTTGGACTTCCAGGCCTTCAGAACCTAAGAAATAAATTTCTCTTTATAAATGAAGAAATGTCTGAAAGCAGTGTACAAGATTTCCTTGTTAATCTCTATAATTCATTGTGCTATGTCTATATAAACATTTTGAAATTTTTATTATTTGAACATCCAATTTTCTGTGACTTGACACTTCATTCTTAAGTGAGAGTTGCTTCTCTATACTTCATTTTTTTTCTTTCTAAAAATGTGGTTGCTCTTATTACATTAGCTAGGAGGTGGAAAATGTCTTCATGCTTACTAGGTATCTCAGTATGTCAATTACCATTTTTATTATTATGTTATTTTACATTTCTTTTATGATATATTGGGTATATAAATTTCACAATATATAGTATGGTTGAGTTTTAAAGTATTCAAAAATTATGTAAAGCCATTCTCCCTAGAGAAGATAAAAAGAAAATTCAATAATTAAAAATGGAGTGAGAATAAGAGAAGATGACAGGATAAACTCCATTCAAAATGTGAGGACTTTAACAGAATAAAGAAAATAAGAATTTGCCAGTCTCATTAATTTAATGATAAATTACAGTATCCACTTTCTCTCTTCCTTTTGTTCTTACACCACAGACCCTCGCAGGAACACACCAACTCTTTTTATGGCTAACACTGAAGCGCTCTGTTCTCCACAATCTGTTCTAAGAGGCACACGTGAGTTTTCAGAGATGGTGATCAGAGGAGTGCAAGACAAGGGCATCAGCCACATTATTAAACATTCTACTACCTCATGGTCTAAATTCTCAGACCTACTCACGAAACAAATTGCTACTTTTCTTTCCAGTCTTTAATTCAGCCCCCCTGAGGAACAAAGAAGACAGTAGAGTGGATAATTGTCAGTCAATGCAGTGTGTTTGTAAGCAGAGGCAGTTAGATTTATTTCTTTCAAGAAAAATCTCTTTTTGATTTGATCTAAAATTCATTATGCAACCCCTGAGTAATGGTTATTTCCTAGAAAGAATATATACTGTAATCATCACTCTTGAGCATGCCTTCTTTACTAGTCTTTGGAAAGGTTAGAAATTATTTCAGATCCACTATATTAGGGAGGAAATAACTTCTTTCTTTATTAATTTATATTAAATATTATTTTTCAAATTTGTTTGCTATTTATTTACAGGGACTCTTAATTGATTCATATCTATTGTACACCGTATGATGTGTAGAAATATTTTGCATTGTATAATATATAAATCTAAAAAATAAACAAAATAACTCAGGTTCAAGTAACTCAGTTTCAGAAAAATAAAGGCCACACATTTTCTCTCATATGTGGAAGATAAAACCAAAAACTAAACATATATTGAAAACCAAACATTATCATATATAATCTTATATGTAGAGCTTTTTTGTAATAGTGAAACTATTCTATGGAGCTCAGGAAAGGATGGAAAGGAAAAGATAATGATGGTCAGAAATATTGAAATTCATTCCATCTGTGCAGGTAGAGGATATGACAATATGTATTGAAAGCTGTTGAATAATGGGTGTGGGAGGGAAGGGGTAAGGGAGAGTAATGGAAGGGGTTGGGCTGATCAAAGTAAAGAATAGTCACAGTAGGGATACATCAAGAAGCCCTGTCGAACATTGTATTGGGGATTAATAATGAAAGACAGGAGTTTTAAAAGGTATAGCATATGGAGAGGGATACTTATGGGAAGGGGGTAGGTGAATTGAAGAGAACAAGGTAAGGTAATATGGTTGATAAGCTTCATATACATAAATAAGATAGAACAATGAAACCTCTTGCAACTGCTTTAAGTGGGGGGAGGAAGTCCAGTGAAGAGGGGAGATTGAGGAGTGACCTAATCAACGTACATTGTAAGCCTATTCAGAATTGTCAAAATGAATCCCCTCTGTCCAATGGATATATTCTAATAAAAATAAAAAATAGAATCATATCATCTTCCAACAGGGATTATTTGCCTTCTTTCTTCTCCATTTGTTGTTTCTAAATTTTGTTGTTCCCTTATTGCTGCAGTTAAGAATCCAAGGTCTCATAATGTGAACTAAGATGACAGCTACTGTTATAATGTTGCATTTGGCCTCACAGACATAGCTTATTGAGCAGCTATTCTTTCATCAAACTTTCTGACAAACTACTGAAGAAGTAAGAAAAGGTAGCATAGTAGAAGATTTGATGCCATCAGTATTCCACAAGCTCCTCAGCTGGTGCCTTTGTGTGTCTGGACAAATTGATGCAGACCACACAGACTCTGAAAGTGGTAAGAAGACATCAAGTCAATGGAAACTGCAGGTGGTGGAGATCTAAGGTCCCCAAACCACATAATGCAAAAGACAGAATCCCAAGGAGTAATATCCCTACAACTAGTCACAGCTTCTTCTAGGAAATGTTGAAGAATTAAATGTTGCAGAATTAAACTTCATGACTAGAGAGTCTGCCAGAAAATACAGAGCACACTACAATAGTCTCTGATCCTGGAACTGAAGGACACATAGATAGACAAAAACAGATAGTTAATTGTCAGGGTCCTGAGAGATGGAGCATACCACACTTTAAATGGGATGAAAAACAGAAAGAAAACTGGAAAAATGTGTAAAATGAAATCAAAGAACACATAAGAACATGGAACAACCTCCCATGTACATATACTGGCAGAACCAATATTGTGAATATTGCTATACTCTTGAAATCAATCTACAGATTAAATGCAATCCCCATCAAAGTCACAATATCATTCACAATATCTTCACAAAAACTGAAAAAAAATCGTTCCTTAAATTGTATATGGAAAGATAAAATTCTCAGTATATAAACAAATACTGAGCAAAATGCTCTGTTACTACAGAGCCATAGTAATAAAATCAGCATGGTATCGGCACAAAAGCAGACATGTAGGTTAAGGGAATATATGAGAAGTCACAGAAATTATCCGTGACTTTTGATTTTTCAAAAAGAGTTAAAAGTATATGTTGGATAAAGGATAGCCTTTTCAATAGATTTTCCTGGGAAAACCGGATATCTACAGTAGTATATTGACAATAGAACCTAATATTTCACCTCATACACAAAGTAGTTCAAAATCCACCAAAAATCTTATTGTAAGACCTCTACATTTGAAACTACTATAGGAAAACTTCAAGGGAAAACCCTTGAATATATAGGCATGGACAAATATTTTCTGAATAGCACTGAAATTGCCCATGAAATGAGAGCAAGGATTTACAAATTGGGTTGCATCAAATTAAATATTTCTGCATAGGAAAGGGTACAACTACTACCAGAGTCAAGAGGCACAAAGTCTTTGCTAGCTAAACATTGGATAAAAGAACAATATCCAGAATATACAAAGAGATAAAAATTTAAACACCAAAAGAACAAATAATCCAATTAATTAATGCACAAATGAACAGTTTTCAAAGATGTACAAAAGGCTAATAAATACACAAGGAAATGTTCAACATTTTAGTTAGAAAAGCAATACAAATCAAAACTCCACTGAGATTCTATCTTACCCTAAACAGAATGGCTATCACCAAGAAAACAAGCAACAGTAAATGCTGTTGCAGATGCAGGGAAAAAAGATACCTCATACACCACTGAAGACAATGTAAACAAATATAACCACTATGGAAATCAGTATGGGGGTTCATTGAAAAAACTGCCAGGAGACCTATATTATGACCCTGCTTAACCATTTTTGGGCATGTGTCTGGGGAATCATAGATGATGATACAAGATAGATACTTGAAGTTAGCTTAGAGACCTAAAAACAAATGACTAGAAAGAAAATGTGATATATAAAATGGAGTATTGTTCAACCATAAAGAATGGAATTAAGTTATTTGCAAAAAAATGGATGGAACTGGACGTCATGTTAGAGACAAGTTCAAAAAGCCAAAGATTTTGCTCATATGGAGTGTATGAACTTAAAATGATAAAAAATAAAAATAAAAGAACAGACATAATTATGGGACATGAGTCTAAAAGGGTGACTGTTGTTTGGAAATAACATGGATGAGGAGAGGAAAAGTAGAAAGTACTAAGAGGTGAATGGGATCAAAGAATGCTACATATATATGGAGACAGTACAATGATACTCATTATTAATACTGTTCATGAGACTATAAAAAAGGGAGTAAATTTGTTCAAAGTATAATGTAAACATGTGTGGAAGTATTCCCCATTTCCATTATTAATGTACTTTAGCAAAAAATGTATTTAAAAAATATATCAAAATCTACTGTGGAGATTGGAGCAAAAGGCAATAGTGTGAGGGTTAGTGGAAATGAGGAAGCAATGGAGGTATGAATATAAACAAATGCATTTTATTCATATGTCCTTATGAAACATCTCACTATGTGTAATTAACATGTGCCAATGTAAAAGACATGAAAAGAGAAGGGAGACTAGGTGGAAGAATAGGTAACCAGTTGGTGGATGAGGGAGAAAAGAGAGAGTAATGTATAGATTAATACGGTAATGTACATTATAAATACCATGCTGATATTTACACATACACACAATTAATATACACAAAGAATAATAAAATTTAAAGAAAGAAGTTTAAATGTGCAATTTTCCTCTTACCCAGCTATGCCAGTCCTATATATATTTCACAAATAATTGAAAACATCTAGTCACTCATTTTTTATTAATTTGACAGGTTCAGAGCAATGCATTAGTTGCAAATGTGCACTTACATATACAATTATGGTTATGAGAGCACAAGTCAGTATAAGAACTGCAAAAACATCACCAGTCATGTGACTGCCATCATACATAAAGTCTGTAAATCTATCAAATTTTGTTCATAATTCATGACTATACTCAAACAAACAAATGTGCATGCATATCCATATCAGCACTGTTCAACATTTCTAGAATATGGAAATTAAACAAGTGTCCATCGAAGAATGAATGGATAAACAACTGTTTATACTTAATGTGAAATACTATTCATTTATAGAAAGATGATAGGTATTAAATGTGTTAAATAATAAAACAGTAAATTAAGTAATTTAAAAATAAAAAAAGGCAAAATGATGAGTAAGGACATGGCTCAAGTGGTAGAATGCTGTACTAGTAAACACAAAGTCCTGGGTGCAAACCCCAGTACTGCGAATAAAAAATAAAGAAGAAAAAGCATAAAAGTGGAAGGAAGAAGAGATGAAGGCAAAATCACAGAGAACAAAGTGTTTTCCCATCAGAAATTATGTGAAGAAAGGAAAATATATCAAAGAATCTTTCTAGGGTAAGGCCATATATGTAAAACAACTATCAGAGTGCCAATAAAAATCTCTTCATTAAGAAGATTTTCATTACATTTATTCCAGGAAATCAAGAAAGTAATCAAACTAATGTGAAGAACATTAACAATCAAATATTTTTGAGAAAACCATGGCAGCACTTGAAATAAGTTTTATATCATGTATTAAATCAAAGGAAGGCTTTTCAGAAAAACTTGCCCAACTAGAAATGTTATATATCATATATAGTAAGAAACATAAAGAAGGATTTACTGAAGTAGATTTCATGGAGAAAAAATACAAAAATATACAAAAGCAAAGTGTAGGAGAAAGAAAATTAATTATAATCCTCTGCTCAGCAGTTTTCCCAGAGCATCCTTCACATCCTTGTTCCTCAGGCTATAGATGAAAGGGTTCAACATTGGAGCAACCACAGTGTACATCACTGAGGCAAGTGTGCTCCCCTGGGAAGAATGTGTCACAGAAGAACTGAGGTAAACTCCAACTGCTGTTCCATAGAACAAGGTAACCACACCAAGGTGATACCCACAGGTATATAGTGCTTTATACTTTCTCACAATGGAGGACATCCTCATTAAAGTGGAGACAATCTGAAAGTAAAAGAAGAGGATCCCAACTGTGAGAAGCACACCCAGGAGGGCAGTCATCAGATACATAAAGATTGTGTTGATGAAAGTATTGGAGCTGGCCACCTTGAGAAGTGGAGCCAGTTCACAGAAGAAATGTGGAATTTCAGTGTTTATGGAGAAGCTCAGGTATTTCATCAGTAGAATATGAATCAGGGAGATACAGAGCATGATGATACAAGACAGCAAGACCAGGAAGCCACAGAGCCAGGGGTTCATAATGACAGTGTAGTTCATAGGGTAGCAGATGGCCACAAAGCAATCATATGCCATAATAGTAAAAAATTATCCATTCCTGCAAATGTATATGAAAAGTATAACTGAGTAAGGCACTCTATGTAGGAGATGTCTTTGTTTTGTGTTTGGATGTTCACCAGCATCTTTGGGACTGTAGTTGAAATGAAACACATGTCAACAAATGACAGGTTGCAAAGAAAGAAGTACATAGGTGTGTGGAGATGGGAGTCAGAGCTAGTGGTCAGGATGATGAGCAAATTCCCAAGTGTGGTGACCAGGTACATGGACAAAAACAGCCCAAAGAGAAAGATCTGTAATTCAGGATCATCTGAGAGGCCCAAGAGGAGGAATTGCGACTGCTTTGTGTGGTTCTGTTTTCATGGAGATGGTGTCTCTCCTGAGGAGTGAGGAAAAAGCAACATTCAATGAACAGTCAATGGAAACTTCAATTATTTATTACTTTATAATATCATTCCTTAAATAAGCATATTGCATGCTATATTGATTTTTGACAATAAGTGTGGTTTATTTAGCCAAATAGCAACCCATTTTTCTGTTTCCATGTACAACCAGACATTCTTTAAGTCATCAGAAATCTCTAATTTGTCATTAACTAGTTTTAACTCTCCTTTGGAAGTCAATATATAGAAAATAGTTTTCTTTGTTATGACCCATTTAAAATGCTTAAAGCTATTTCAAATCATTGTCATGTCAATCTCACTACTTGTGCAAACCATAGCTCTGTAAAGGTGGTGAAACAAGGATATTTAATTCAGCAAATCTTCATCTATGACTTCACAATTCATAGTGATGTTTTATTTCTCTCTCTGTAGCTTATTTGTTTTCTTTCAATAATGTGGTTATTAGTGTCATGCTAATCAAATTGAAAATACTTTGTACTCAGTGGGGGGACAGTAATTGATAATTATAATTATTATTATTAGTCATGATGTTTAAAATGTTCTTTATGATATTTTGGATATGTAAACATTCCAATGCAAATTACAAATGTGTGTTTAAAAATGAGTCTCTCAAGTTAGACTCCCTAGAATATGGTTTTTCTCTACCAACAAAACATTTCTGTGTCTTGAGAAAGTTATTTAATCTCTCTTAAGTACAAGTGCCTCAGCTTTATAGCCAAAGTAGTATATTCACTGCATCATAGAATTTAATAGCAAATTTAAATGAAATGGTGTATTTTTCTACTGTGTTTCCTACTTAATACAAAAGGGAACTTCATAAATATAAAGTTATGTTTTTAACAATTCTATAAATCTGTCTTGAGTATTATTATTTAGCAATAGTCCTCTGAAACTTGGACAGTCATCATGGACTGCATACTTATGAATACAAATACAACAGGTTTTTTCATCTATTGATTGCTATAGAGCATTTCTAGCCAGGGAGCATCCATTATGGTTCTTTTTTTTTTTTTTGAATAATGCCTTCTAGTTGAATTCTCCTCAAAAGATGAAAAATCAAGTGAACTACATAGATAGGAAAAGAAAAAAGCATACCATAATTAAAATAAAATACAAGGCACATGTGAGAATATGTGTTTATGTATTCATGCCCTTGAGAGAGGTTGGATTTCAAATCATGAAAGTTGATGGTTAAAATATCAAGTTGATGAATTTGATTAAAAAACGCAAATACATATTCAAATATACATTGTCCTAGATATGTGTATGGAAAAATATTAAATTTAAAGACAAATGTTTATATTCCATAACAGGTAAATTCATTATTTCAAATGCCTGGAAAGATAACATCAATAGAAGATAGAAAAAAGTCGATGAGAACCAATTTCCTTTGTGAATGTGGTAAAGAGAGTCAAATTTGAAACAGAAATATTTGAGATAAGAAAACAAGGATAGAGCATTGTTATTCAGAATAAATTATCAATGACAAAATACTCCAAAGAATAGAGTACAAGGTTTTCCATGGTGAACATCACATTAGAGGCAGTTTGAGAGATCAGTGTGATACAGATTAGAGAATAAGGAGCACAAGGAACAGAGTCTGTGATTCCCACAGTACAGTTTCCTTTATCTTTCCTTGATATTCCCCTTACACTGGTAAATTCATGTATATTTTTGCATTTCAATTTCTGGCATGCTGCCTATCACATGGCAGGTATTGACCAAACACAAATGTTGGATGCATAATAGATATTGAAATCAAGATATCTAATATAACACAAAAGAGCAATTTTCCAATTTATCAGATGCTTGAATCAGGCACAGAATTGAATAAAATTAGATAAAATGTACTCATATCTGTTTGAAGGAATGATACAGCATTAAAAAGTAATACCAATTCGAGGAATGAAACATGTTTATAAATTTAATTCACCAACACTTGTACACTTGTAATCCTAGCTGCTTGGGAGATTGAAATTGGAAGAATCATGGTTTGAGGCCAGTCCAAGAAAACAGTTCACAAGATCCCATCACATCCAATAGTTGGGCATGGTGGAATGACTGTTCTCCCTGGTATGTGGAAGCAGAGTTTGGGAGAATTATGGTTCAGGGCAGCTTGAGGGGGAAAATGTTTTGCCAAACCCCATCTCAACAGAAAAATCTGGGTATGTTGGTACATGTCTGTCAACCCAGCTACGGTGGGAGCCCTAAAATAGGAGGATCATCATCCAGATCAACGTGGGCAAAAAGTAAGATTCAATCTCCAAAATAGCCAGAGCAAAATTGGCTGCAGGTATAGCTTAAGAGATAGAACACCTACCTAGAAACTGCAAAGCCCTGAGTTCAAAGCTCATTACCTCCAAAAATAATAATATTTATCAATAAAGCAAAATAATAACCATAAACACAATATATCAAGTACATTTGAGAAATTTTAAAAGCTATTACTGTGGATAGAAGCAAGGCCTGAATCCTGAGTCAAAGACAAACAAGGACAAATCAGTGACAAAATAAAAAATGGTTATTTTCAAACTATATCCAAGAGTAGATGTTCTATTAAAACTCCTTAAATTAAGAAACTCCAATTTTGAGTATTTGATATCTCTGGAAAATTTAAATGGATACTTGACCTGGAATGTAGCTTAATGATGCAGTGCTTGCCTAGTATGCACAAGCTTTGGGTTCAATGCCCAACACCATAAAAATATTGATTAAATATAAAGGAATTCATAATAAGAAAAAGCAAACAGTTTTTTATTCATTTTTTCATATGTGCATACATTGTTTGAGCCATTTAAGCAAACAATTTTTAGCATGGAGACTCACAAATAATTAATGGTAGCTATATTATGGGATTAAGGTATAATGATATCAACAATATTATAAAGCTAATAAAAGCTGTAGCAAAACAAATATGTCAAATATATCAATAAGTTAAATATACTAGTAAAAATAGTGACAATACACAGCAAAATGCACTGAAAAATTTTTTTGCAGTACTGGGGATTGAACTCATGGCCTTCACCTTGAGTCACTCCACCAGCCCTATCTTTGTGAAGAGTTTTTCGAGATAGGGTCTTTAGAATTATTTTTCCAGACTGGCATCAAACCGCAATCCTCCTGATATCTATCTCTTGAGTAGCTAGAGATAGATGTGTGGGCCACTGTTACCCAAATAAAACATTTTAAGAATGAGATTGGTGGGAAAAGTTAAGAAAGAGGGAAATAAATAATATTCATTTAAAAAATTTTTCCTTAATTTTTTTATTTTAAAATTTTATTTATTTGACAAATACAATTAAACATATGTATTTTGGAAAACAAGATGCCCAGTACATTGGATAATGGTTAAGTATTTAAAAATCAACACTTATATCATTATATTAGTTGGCATTCCCTGGGATACTTCACATCAGTCAAAAAGTTTTGAGGATCAAAATATATCATCACTAACCATAACTGCTATGCTTTACAAAGAGATCTTTTGAGCTTATTTCTCCTATGTAAAAGGAATTTTTAACCTTTGGTCATATTTCCCTCCCCTCAAAACACCTCTTCACTTCCAGTCTCTGGAAACCACTGCTTTGCTATTTCTATATGAGACCAATTTTTTAATATCACACATTAATAATACTATGTGGGACGTATTTAATTGTGCCTGGCTTTTTCAAATAATATGATAGTCTCCAAATACATCCATGTAAATTTAATAGGTAGCATTTCTGTCTTTTTCATGTCTAAGTACTATCCTCAATGTTCACCTGTGTCCTTTTTTAAATTCTTTTATTCACATATACATACATTGTTTGGGCCAGGGAGGAGAAATCGCCTGTCTCTTGATAGACACTTAATTTGATTCCATATGTTGACTATTGTAAATAATACTGAAATTATTGAAAGTACATGCATTTATTTTTGTTTCTTTTGGTTCTTTTGTGGGACTGGGGTTAGAGTTCAGAACTTTGTCATTATAAAACAGATGCACTACCATTTGAGCCACACCTACAGTTCATTTTTTCTGACTAGTTTGGAGATGGGATATCTCAAAGTACTTGCCTATGCTGGCCTCAACTCACAATTCTTCTAATCTCAGCCTCTCTAGTAGCTAGGATAACAGGCATGAGCCACCAGTGCCCTGCTCATATTTTCATTTTTAGTATAGTAAATAATCAGTTTCATTACAATACTTTCAGTCATATACACAATGTCTGACATTATATCACCATATGTCTTCAATCATATTCACCCACCTTCATTCTCTCTTGTCTCAGTTATGCCTCCCACTAGTTCTCCCACTCACACACAAATATTCCCCTTTACATACATTTTTATTCATTTGTTTGTAATTTTAGGCCTAGATTGTACATATGAAAGAAAGCATGTCATATTTGTCTTTTGGGGTCTGGTTTGTTTGCTTAATATGTTTCAATCAAACTTGTCACTTTTTTGCCCTTACTCACTGAGCTATGGAAGTCCTGTTCAGAAAGCCATTTCCTACATGTTTGTCTTCCAGGGTTTTTGGAATGTTTTCCTGTGCTTCATTCATGTCTCACATTAAAGTGTGTGATCCATTTAGAATTATTTTTGCAAGAAGAATGATGGAGGGGGTAAATTCAAGTATCATGTATTGGAAAAACTTTTGTGAATGTCACCCTGTATCCCCAGTACAACAAAAATATGATTATGAAAAATGAAACAAAAATAGTGATAGAGATCTCTTACAGTCCTCCTTACATAGATATCCAGGTTTCCCAACACCGTTTGCTAAAGAGGTTATCCTTTTTCTGCTGTATGATTTGACATTATTATCAACAATCAGGGAGCTGTAGCTGTATGTACGTATTTTTGGACCATCTATTCTATTCCACTGATCTATGCATCGGTTATTGTTTGAATATCATGCTTTATTTTGTTACAATGCCCCTGTAGTATAATTCAAAGTCAGAATTGTGATACTTCCAGAATTACCTTTTCTGCAAGATATTTTAACTAGTTCAGATGGTTTGTACCTCCATATGAGTTTTATGATTGAATTTTCTCTTTCTGTGAAGCATGTCATTGGAATTTTGGTGGGGATCACTTTGAAATTGTACACCACTTTCAGTAATACAGTCATAGTTATATGATTAATTCTGTCTTTCCATGAATTTGGAAGATCTTTCCATCTTCTGTTGTTTTCAATTTCTTTCTTCAATGTTTCATAGATTTCCTTGTACATGTCTTCCATGTACAATATATTACTAAATATATTTAGCTATTGTGAATGGATTATTTTCCTGTATATTTATGATTGGTACATAAAAATGCTAGTGAAATTTTTGCATGATGACTCATTGATACATTGCTGAAGCTTTTATCAGAACTAAGACATTTATGCTGGAGTTTTTAGAGTCTTTAATATTTTGGAGATTTGAATTAGTGTTTTTCAACCTTCCCTCTAGCAAAATATTTGAAAATAATTTTCCTGAATTATACAACCACAAATTTAACCCAGTATTACTCAGAATGGATAAAATAAACCACTCTGACTGCACTACTGATCAGGCTGGTCGTATATGTGGACTGAGTGCTGGAAAGATCCAGGGTCAGTTGTTAGCTTTAGAGCTGCATTCTGTTTAGAAACTTTTCTTCATTACATACCTGGAGCCACTTCTTGCCCCAATAAACTTTTCCATCCTATGGACTGTATACCCTCCCACTGACTTCAGGGTCTTCAGAGTCTACTGAGACTGCCAAAAATTTTCAGTTGGTCCATGCAATCCTCTTCTTCCCTATGATTACCTCTTGTGACTGTCTTCCATCCAGATGCTAGGTGGGTGTCCTCGGTCTCCCTCTCTTGTGATTTTTTTTTTGTTTTCAGTTGATAGTGTAGCTCAATCTCAAACAGTATATCTTCTATCAAGATGGTACCAGCTATAGCTTTTTGAAATATGAGGAACAAAATGGACTTATTTTATATGCTGGACTGCTGTACAGGAGTCAGTCTAGACCAAATTCCCACATTTTATTTGAGGTTTATGAGAACTGTGTGCTTAGACTGAAGCTATACTTTTCAGTCTATTTTTATCAAGGTTATTTGACTTACCATGTAATTGTGTATTTCAGCCCCCTACCCAGTGAGATGGGGTTGGAGTCACAGACTGTTTCTTACACTTTGCTGTGTAGCTTTGTGTTTCTTCATGACTTCCCCGCTGTTCTGTCACTTTTATGATTTCTGATTCTTTTCTCTCTTTGGAATATAATCAGTTTTTTGTTACTCAAACTCTTCACATTCACCAAGTTCTCATGAGGAAACTTCAAGTCTGCCATCTTTCCTTATCCTTCATTATCGTTTTACAGTTTTTATCTTTAAACATTATTTCACCTAATGTATGTACAGCATCCCTGCTGTGTTCTGTTTTTCATTTGCATGGAAAATATTTTTTCATATTTTCACTTAGGTTACAAATGTCCTTACAGAGATATGAGTCTGTTATAGGAAGTATATAATTTGATTTTTTTTCAATTTTGACTATCTGCCATTTTATTTACAAATATAATGCTTGTATTCAAGAATTTTTTAATTGGTAGTATGTGCTCCTTCCCTTTCTTCATATTCCATTTTAGCCAACTGATTTTTCCACTAGAAGTTTGTTTTATTTCCTTACTTCTAACTTTTGTGTATTTTCTATAGTGTTTAACTTTATAGTTACCGGAGACTTACAATTACTCATCTAATAAGAAGTCATTTTAACTTGTTTAACGAGTTAACATTGATTACAAAATATCATTACATTGTTGAGTTTCTAGTGTACATTAGGAATTTTGATATCAATATTTACATCTTTTATATTCTCTATTCTTTTACAAATTATTGTAATGACTATGATTTTAAGTTTGTTTCTTGGAACCTTGATATTTTAGATGTTAGCATATATCATTACCAGTTGTTCTGAATTTGAGGACTTGTTACCTGATTTTTATATCCTTTCAGATATCTTATTGTAACTCATTATCAATGTTTTTGGTAACTTAAAAGTCTGTTAAGCGTTTTCTGAAGCACAGTTCTAGGAGTGTTGAACTCCTAATTCTTGATTGTCTGTGAAAGTTTTTAAAACGCCTTCATTTATGAAAAATAGTGATTCTTGGTAAAACATTTGTTATTAGTAGTATTTTTGCCTCAATGCATTGATTATAACATCTTATTTTCTGTAGATATGCATAGTGCTGGATATTAACTATGCTTAAATATTACTTACTTATTTGTTGATTTCTGGATCCTTTCTTTGTCTGATCTTTTACAGTATTTTTGGTAATATGCTTTGGGTTAGTCTTATGTAGACACCTTCAGTACACCTTTACATGGATAGTTCTTTCTCCAGGTTTGGATAGGTCTCTGAATTTTTTTCTTTAAATAGAGTTTGTATCTTATTTTCATTCTCTTCTCAATCTTAAGCACCAGTGGCTTGAATGTTACTCATACTGATACTATCTCACAAATATTTAACCTTTCTTAAATCCTTTTTGTTTTTTCCTCTTCTGACTATATATTTTCTGAGAATCTATCTTCAATATCACAGAATTCATCATTGTCTTTGGCAACTCTGCTATTCATGCCTCTAATTCATGTTTTCCTTTGATCATTATAGCTTTTATTGCCAGACATATATCTTTCTGGAATATTTGCATGTATATATATGTGTGTGCATATAAGTATTTGTATGCATATATTAATTGAATCTGTTACATTTTTTCAGTTCTTTTGTTGTTTTTCTCATTTCATTTAATAGATTCTTTGTATTTCCTTTTGTTTAACTGAATTTCCTTAAAATATTTATTTTGTCTTTTTCTCAGTCACTTCATACACTTTCAATATTTCTAGGGTCAGACAAGACACAATACTCTATCTCTTTAATGTTGTTACATTTCCCTGATTGTTATTGGTTCTCACTGTCATTCTTAAATGTCTCCACATTTGAATAAATTGGTGCTTATTGCAGTTCTCATAGACAGGATTTGACTGTTAATGTCTTTAAATTAAGACTGTCCATGGATTCTGAGGAAATTTTCTCGTGTCTCCCTGATGCCTGATACAATTGTGACCAGAGCAGGTTTAGGGGACACACTCAGGCTGAGAACACTTCTGTTAGCAAGGTGACACACTGGAATGGCCTCAAAATGTCACTTATACAGACAGAACTCCCAAAACACATTTCTCTGCCATGTAGATGTTAGGAATGGTGCAACTCACAGAGACATTTACTGAACTTTCGAAGAATACACTCTATACAAAGGAAATACCTTGGGCACTGAACAGATAACACATAAAGATTGATAGTTTAAATTTAAAAACTAAAATCATAGAACTTTTAGAAGAAAGCTGAAGAATATTTCTTTGTTACTGGCTTCTTTAAATGGCACAAAACACATGAGAAAAGAAGAAAAACAGACATTTTGCTCTACATAAAATTAAAAACCTTTATGTATCAAAAGATATTACTAATGAATGGAACAGAATGTATGATTAAACTAATTTAGAAAACAATGGAAAAGATATAGAGTCCATGAATATATTTACAAATTTATTAAGCAATTCATGGTCAATTGATTTTTGTAAAGATTTTAAGATCAAGTGGAGAGGAAAAGAGAGTACATTCAGTAAAAGGTGTTATGCAAGGATATGCAGAGTGTATACCCACTTGCAGAAATAAACTGTATCTTCATCTCTCATCATACAGAAAAAAATCACTAAAATAAATTTAAAAATTAAATTTTACACCAAATACTATATGATTACATAAAAGAAACATGACAAAAACTCTGAGACATTAGTCCAAAAAGTATAGACATATATTCCAAAAAATATAATACATTCCAAAAAGTTTAAACACAAATTCAAAAAGTGTAATATATTCCAAAAAGTATAGACATATATTCAAAAAAGCATAACATATTCCAAAAAGTATAATATATTTCAAAAAGTATAATATATTCCAAGAAGTATAGATGGTGCAGGCAAAAATCAAAAAATAAAATTAATTAAAACTAAACAGCAAAGAAAGGTTCAAAGAGTGAAGAAAGAACTGGCATAATAGAAGGCTGTATTTGTAAATCATACAGTGGAGAAGAGTTCAACATTCAAATATACTGGACAACCATAAAACCAACAATTACATTACTGCAAATCTATTCGAAGGATAAAAAAATAAGTATGGAAAGGTACATCACATGTACATTCCATTTTTATGGTAATATTATTAATAATTGTCAAGTTTCCAATAATTACAAGTGTTTATCATCAGATTGCTAGGTAAACAAATGTGGTATAAAGGCTGGGAAGACACCTGAACATTCATACACGATATGTACATAAAAATTGCCAGGTTAAAGGAAAAAAAACTTTGGTACTACCTTAAAAGGATAAACATTCAATTGCCATAAGAACTATCTGCTCCACCCCCATATTTTTACCTAAATAATTGATAATGACCTAGAGAGTTATTGTTTATAAATGAGGATAGATTCTGATAAATACATTGTTAGAAAATTTTGTCACTGTGTGGCCCTATGGGGTGTATTACATATATTAACATTACCACCACATCACTAGAAAATGTAATGCTATAGAATGACCATCAACATTTACCAAAACATCTAAAATGTAGTGCACAAATATATACCAACAAATGTACTGTTTATTATAGCTAAAAGATGGAAATTACCAAAGTGTCCATCAACAGATGAGTAGATAAACCATTTCTAATAGGCACTTAAAGGGAAATGTTATGGAGACATGGAAAAGAAAACTTAATGTTATCAATAAAAAGCAAATAAGGAGAAGGAAAAGAAGAATAGAGGGGATAAAGGTAGGAAGAAAAGAAGTAAAGAGAAAATGAAAAAGGAAAAATCAGGTATCACAAAGAATGAAGCAACATTTCAAATGATCCTAGGCACTATATTCTGTATTTCACAAAATCATACAAAGAAAAATACTTTCAAATTCAGCTTTCATGTTCAATATCTAACCATTGTCAGAAAATATAGGATAAGAAAGTGAGAAATACCTGTTTGCTGCTGTGTTCCAATTACAATTTATCCTAATCTAATTATATTCCTTGCAGAAGTTATGTTAATATAACAAAATATATCAGAGCGGTCTTTCAGAACAAGGAAAGACAAACATATAAACCAGCAAGTACAGTTGTGATGTGGAAACCATGTTGTTGTGGTAATTTTATTCCTAGTTATTCCAGAGAAAATAAGAATATAACCAAATTAAGCCAAATAATATTATCATTAATCAATATTTGATGAGGAAACCATTTCAGCTAATTATATAATGTTTTTTATCAAGTTATAAATCCAAGAAATGTCTTAAAATTTACCACACTTTGAATTGTACAGACATTGTACAAGGAAAGAAAATTTCAAAGGAACTATTATTAAGTTATTATAAAGAAATAAATACAAAATGTACAAAAGTGAAACAATAGTAAATAAATTAATCAGATCTTAGAAAAGGAAAAATACCTAGTTACTGAAATTCACATTACCCTTATTCTCAGATCACTGATTCATCAAGGACAAGAAGCAACTCTTCCCAGGAGTCTCTCCAGGGCTCCCTTCACATCCTTGTTCCTTAGGCTATAGATGAAGGGGTTCAGCATGGGGGTGACCACAGTGTACATTATGGATGTGATTGTGTTTCTCTGGGAAGAATGGGTCACAGCAGAGCTGAGGTGAACCACAAATCCGGTTCCATAGAACAAGGAGACAACACAGAAGTGAGACCCACAGGTGGAAAATGCTTTATACTTGCTCACAGTGGAAGACATCCTCAATAAAGATATTATGTGAAAGTAAGAGAAGATTATCCCAGTGACAGGAAATAAACCCAGCATGGCAGTAATAACATACACAAAAATATTATTGATGAGTGTTTCAGAGCCTGCCACTCTGAAAAGCTCAGTCAGTTCAGAGAAGAAATGTGGGATTTCAGAGCCTATAAAAAAGGTCAGTTGTTTCATCAGTAGAAGATGAATCAGGGAGACTGAGAGCATGATTATCCAAGAAATTAGGACCAGGAGGCCACAGAACCGGGGATTCATAATGACAGTCTAGTTCAGGGGGTGGCAGATAGCTACAAAGAGATCTTATGCCATCACTTTTAGAAGAAAATTATCCATTCCAAGAGAAATATAAAAAAATACACCTGAATAAGGCACTGTATGTAAGAGATGACTTTGCTCCAGGCAAGAATATTTATCAACATTTTGGGGACTGTAGTAGAGGTTAAGTAAATGTCAACAAAGGACAAGTTGCAGAGAAAGAAGTACAAAGGTGTGTGGAGATGGGATTCTGTGCTGGTAGCCAGAATGATGAGCAGGTTCCCAAGCACAGTAATGAGGTTCATGGACAGGAATATTCCAAAGAGCAGGAGCTGCTGTTTAAGATCATCTGAGAGGCCAAGGAGTAGGAATTGTGGTACACCTGTATGATTCTCTGCATCCATGTATCTGATGTGTCTTCTGGAGAGGAAACACAATGTGCAATGAACAGACAGTTGAAAGCTCCATTAGTTTTCTCCTTGAGTACATTTTTTTTGCCTGGTACTGAAGTTTGAACTCCAGATTTCAGACTTTCTATGCAGGTGCTTCACCACTTTAGCCAGGATGCCAGTGAAATGGAAGTTTTTCATTCTGTATACATGAATACCAATGACTTTTCTCAGTGAAATTGCAGCCTATTTATTCTCAACTGTGTAATCATTCACATTTGTTGAATAACCAGAATTCTCTCTTTTTTAATCAACTCAAGACTTATAATATTTTGTAGGTAGAAGAATGGAAGCTAAGTTTTTCTTTGATGACTCATACAAAAGATTTGAAAGCATTCATCCCTTTTCCTTGGTGTTCTTCATATTTCTTTATCCTAGAGCTCTCTGATAACTATTATATACTTTATAGAAGCAAAATATATTCTGTGATGTGACATTTTACTCTGATGTGATAGTTGTCCTGCAGTACATTGTTCTTTCTTCCAAACAATATTGTAATTGCTAACCCTATTTGTGAGGTTTAAAATGCCTTTGTAATGTGTAGGTGTCTTAGTAGGTAATAGCTGTCTTTATTTTTTTTGGCTGTACTGGTGTTTGAACTCAGTGTCTCACACCTGCTGGCCTGGTACTCTACAACTTTAGCCATGCCTCCTCCCTTTTGCTTTAGCTACTTTTTAAACAGATTCTCACTTCCATACAAGCTTTCCTGAATTGTGATCTGCATAGTTGTGCTTCCCACATAGTTGCCATGATAGGTGCATTACATCATGCCCAGTTTTGTCACTACCTGAGATGTAGTCTCACAATCTTCACACCTAAGCTGGCCTTGCACTGGTATCCTACCAGTCTCTACCTCTTGAGTTACCTAGGATTGCAGCCTTGAGCCACTAAACCCAGCCATTATTATTCTTAATATTATTCAGAAACTTCTTCTTTTTGATATTTGGAAGTATAACTCTGTTTACAGATATTATAGAGCTGTGATTTTAAACTGAGGTTCTTGAGTCAAACTTCCTGGCGTAGAGGTTGACACTAGCATAATATGATGCTTGTGATCTTGAAAAAGTTATTTAAATCTCATGTGCTGCAGGGGGTTTACCTCACATCTATAGTAGGGATAGTATTTCTGAATACTTAATGAAGAGCAAAACAAGGTCACACAGTGCAATATTTCTACTGTAGTTTCTGTGACATATAATGGGCTTTTCAAAATCATGTATTTCTGTTCTTAACATCTCAATAAATGTGTCTTACATGGATGTCATTTAGCAATATTAATTTTAAACTAGAATGTCTATCATGGTTGTAATTCTAATCATTATAAATATAATAGTTTGGTTACAGCTTTTGACTGCTACACAGCAGTTTTCCTTAATGAATATCCTTATTGTCCTTTTTTTTTTTTACAGAATATCTTCTTCCTAGAAGAAGAAAAAGCATGTGGACTATATGAATAAAAGGAAGGAAAAACACACAACCAATAAACTCACCTAGGCAAGTGTTCCTATATGTGCTCATGTGTCTGTGCCCCATACTGAAGTTGTATTGTATTAAAATAAGCAAATTAAATGGATAGATCCTATTAAAAAGAGGAGAGGTAAGTTCAATACTGGTCAGTACAATGATTGCTTATGGAATAGACAATAATTAAGGATACAAAACAGGAATTACTATGAAATACTTTGTCTATGAACATGAGTAGAAGGGTCTACTCTGAAACATAAATGTTTGTGTTCAAAAGAAAAGGATGGATTATTGTTAATCAGTAAAGAAAGAAGAAATATTCTGATGAAGAAAATGGAATGGGTGGTAACCCTATCAGATGCTAAGCTCGTAGAAGTGGAAAGTTGAGATGCTAGTGTGATAGATAGCAGAGGAAGAGGAGTAGTAGGGATGAAGTGTGTAAATAAATAATAAATAGAAATTCTCATAATCTGCATTTTTGTCACTTAAACACTGATAAATTTGTATTTGCTCACTGTTCTGAAGTTGTGACACTTTTGTATCATAATTTGTCTTTTCAGAAAATTAGGTGGAACCAGTTACATTGTCAGTACTGAAAAAAACTACAAATGGTGGAAATACAATAAATACCAAGACTAAAATGTCTACAAGAGAAATATTTCAACTTATCATATGACTGAGGATAGACACAGAAATGAACAGTCAAAACACCAAAATACATTGTGTCTATGTATGAAGGTGGCACAAGGCATCTTACTGAAAGCTGTTAAAAAATTGGTGGGACACAGGAGGAAAAAAGAGAGAATAACAGAAGGGATCCATCTGAGCAATGTACAATATATGCATGTGTGAAAAGCCATGGTATAACACTTTATACAATTAATACACACTAATAAAATGCATATTTTCTAAAAGAACTGAACACTTTAATTAAATAAAATGTATTCACATCTCATTTTAAAGAACAATATTTAGTGAGTAACTAATGCCAATTATAGGAATAGAAGAACTTTTAAGAGTGCAAGGCCCAAACAGAACACCTGCCTAGCAAGCAGGAAAACCTGCATTCAAACACCAGTACCACAAAAAAGAGAAGAGAGTTTAAGATAAAAGTTTTTTTAACAGAATTCACCATAAACCTAACTCAATGAAGTAAAATCATGATAAAAAACCAATATGTGAAATGTGTTTGAGAAAAATTTGACAGCCATTTCTGTGGTTAGTTCCCAAGGCTGACACTGTCAGTAAATGAAGAAACTGAGGAAAATTTTTAATCCAATAAAGAATGGTTGTTTTAGGACCACATCCAATAGGATGTATTACATTAAAACCCTGCATTTATTGCCTAAAATTCATAAACATGCCGATACAGCCTTTTCTGATTCCAATCATTTAATGTTTGCCTAAATATTTAAAGGTATTGGCAACAATAGAATTAATAATTGTATTAATAGCACAAACATTTTGGATTTTAAGACATTATGGTGTCTACAAAAATGTGCCAATGACTGAGAGCTATCAACAAATTGAAATGCCAGTAAAATAACATATATAAAATAACCCAATATAATCTGGAAAAGTATACTGTACCTCATGAATAATAGATCTTTGATGAGTGGTCTCAAGTAGATAATCATATGCAGGGATTCAGAAACTAGTCTACATTTTATCAGAGAGAGAGAGAGAAGACAAAGTGGAACTTCTTCAGAAAATAATTCCTGAATATATTCCAGATTCTGAGGAGTGAAAGAAAACAAAATAGCTGGAAGAGACAAGTGCCAATGGGGCAAAAAATGCCCTTGAAATTACAGAACTCCACTTTTGTAGACTAAAGATATATAGGATTTTCTTATCATCATCACTGTTGAGGTGAATCCCACACCCACATTTTCTCCTCTTTTCCTTCTTATTCTACCTGCCCTCACTGGGACAGAACAAATTTTTTCAATGGTTGTCAGGAAATGTTGACTTCTCTATGATCTGTTCCTGAAGAATCCTATATGGGTTTCACAAAGTCTGAGATAAGAGTGTATAGGAAAAGTGCATTATTAAGGATTCTACAGAATCTCTGAATTCTCAGAGCTCCTCATTAAACAAATTGGTCTATTTTCTTCCTACTTTCCAAATAATTTAGGTCCCATGGGGCACAAAGAAGACACTGTTGTGAAATTATTAAGTCAATTTTATACCTATGTTATAAGTGACAAGGGGAGATATGTTTACTTCCATTAAAAACATTATATTCCCTCATTTTACTTGGTTTCACTTAAAAGTCATAAGTTTCCACAAAGGAAAAGAGTAACATCTACAAGGATCCAATTCTAGCTACTCTTATAAACAGTCTTTGGATATTTTTAGGAATAATTTTGAATCAAAATTTTATAGAAGAAAAGAAGCCCATTATTTTTAATTTTCTTTAGCAATTTTATTTTTAAAATTCAGTTATTTATGTGTTTATTTGTCCAAATTGAGAAACAAAGTTGTACTTAAGTATTGAATGCAATGTGATGTTCAGAAGTATTTCACACATTGTAATGTTTAAATCTTTAAAAAAATTAATTAATTCAATGTATCACTGGTTATCACTTTATGGCAAAAATATCTTACATTTTCAGATCAAAATTTTTTGGAACACAGGCAGGCAGGCATATCTAAGGCCTGGTAGAACTGGGTGCTGATGGAGGCCCTAGGGCGGAAGGGGAAGCAGCCATGGCTGTGGCAGGAACATGAAGGTGTAAATGCAGTTCTCTGCAGAGTTTTTGGCTTGGCCAAGGTGGTTTAGGTGGCAACATGTGCGGCATGGAGGAGGAGGAAAAGAGGCTGGAGCAGGAGCACTTTTCGAAGATCATTAATGCCTTCCACTAGTATGGCACCAGTATGCAAGCGTGAGTGAACTGAACAGAAAGACAGTTGTAATAACTTCCAGATAATCAACAGAAACTACTTCCTCAGTTTCCTCTTCACTTGTACAAGATCTGGAAATGCATTGATCATAAAAAAGAAATACTACAGACTGTTGTAAATGATTGCATACATATGTTTGAAAATAATGAATATGGAAAAAATGGGAATGCAAAATTATGCCAGCTTGTACATTTGACATGGATAAGTTAAAATCCATATGGAAACAATTTGTGAGAGACTGGAGTGAAACTAGGAAAGCAGAGAGGGATGCCTTCTACCAGAAAATTATTAAAGAATTTTTTTTAATTCAAAAGAGAGATGGGATCCTTCTAAAGTAAATATTCTGGTACCTGGTCCTAGACTAGTAAGGTTGGCCTGGGGAATAGCTATGCTAAGTTATGCTTGTCAAGGAAGTGAATGGATATTTTATGTTCTTCTCTTCCAACTTTGTACTCAACAGATGTTCTGAAATTGATTAATGTAAACTTTATCCTTGGATCCATCAGTTTACCAACAACCAGAGATCAGCTGATCAGATTTCACACATCTTTCTACCTGATGTTCATCCCCACAGACTCCCTCGTGGCTCCAACTTTTCTATATTATATCCTAAAGAACCCAGAACTCCTAAACACCCTGAACAGCTACAGCAAGGTGGCAGGATACAAAATTAACTTACAAAAATCATTAGCTCTTATATACACTAACAACAAACACATTGAGAAAGATTATATAAAAACAATTCCATTTACAATAGCCTCAAAAAAAGCAAATAACTAAGAGTAAACTTAACAAAGAATGTGAATGAGCTCCACAGGGAGAACTAAAAACCTCTGAAGAAAGAGACTGGGGAAGACTACAGAAGGTGGAAAGATCTTCTGTACTCAGGACTGGTAGAATCAACATAGTAAAAATGGCTATATTACCAAAAGCAATCTACATGTTCAGTGCAATTCCCATCAAAATCCCAATGACATTCACCACAGAGATTGAAAACTCTACCTTAAGTTCATTTGGAAACACAAGAGACTGCAAATAGCCAAGGCAATACTCAGCAAAAAAAATACAGCAATGCTGGAGGTTTCACATGGCGCTGGCACAAAAACATGTATGAAAACCAATGGAACAGAATAGAACACCCAGGTATTAATCCAAACAGCTATGCCCGCCTAATTTTTCACAAAGTCACCAAAGACATGAGATGGAGAAAAGACAGCCTCTTCAACAAATATTGCTGGGAAAAGTGGTTATCTGACTGCATATAACTGAAACTAGATCCATGTTTATCAACCTGTGCCAGTATCAACTCAAAATGGATCAAGCACCTTAATATGTGACCCAAAATCCTGAAGCTAGTACAGAAAAGAGCAGGGAACACTCTGGAAGCAATAGGTATAGGCCAGGACTTCCTCAATAGATCCCCAACAGCTCAGTAACTAAGAGAAAGAATGTACAAATGAGACTACATAAAATTAAAAATCTTCTGCACAACAAAAGAAATGGTCTATAAACTAAAGCGATCACCCACAGAGTGGTAGAAAGTATTTGCTGTTATACATCAAAGCACTGATAACCAGACTATACAGGGAGCTCAAAAAACTAAACTTCTCCCAAATCAATGAACCAATAAAGAAATGGACAACTGAACTAAACAGAACTTTTTCCAAAGAACAAATTCAAATGGCCAAAAAAACACATGAAAAAATGCTCACAATCTCTGACCATAAAGGAAATGAAAATCAAAACCACACTAAGATACCACTTTACCCCTGGTAGAATAGCTATCATCAAAAACACTATGAACAAAAATGTTGATGAGGATGTGGGGAAAAGGGAGACCTCATACAATGCTGGTAGGAATGCAAGCTAGTACAACCACTCTAGAAAACAATATGGAGGCTTCTTCAAAAACTAAACATAGATCTGCCATATGATCCAGTAATCCCACTCCTAGGGGTATACCCAAATGAATATAACTCAGGATACTCCAGAGGCACTTACACAACCATATTTATTGCAGCACTATTCACAATAGCCAAGTTATGGAAACAGCCAAGGTGCCCCACCACTGATGAATGAATTAAATAAATGTGGTATCTGTACATAATGGAATTTTACTCAGCCATGAAGAAGTATGAAATCTTATCATTTGCAGGTAAATAGATTGAACTGAAGAACATAATCTTTAGTAATGCTAGTGAGGCTCAGAAAGTCAAAAATCATATGTTTTCCCTCATATGTGGACTTTAGACCTAAAAGAAATGCAATAATATTATTATATGTGGGTCACACACTAAGGAAAGGACACATACAGGAGGAATAGGGAAAGGTAAGAAACCAAAAACTTGAAAGTGTTTTTTGTGCCCACAGCAAAAGAGCTAAGATAAGTACAGTAAAATGACAGAGGTCCCTATGAGAAGTTGACCAGGAAGTAGTGAAGAGGTCAGGTAGAAATGAATCAATTTGGATTGTAATACACATATGCATGGAAGCAATGCTAGGACATTGTTTGTATAGCTGTCCTTATCTCAAACTTGCAAAAACACTATGTCTTTCTTATTATTGCTTATGTCTTCACTTCAACAAAATTGGAGAAGAGGGCAGAACAGGTTCTGCCTGGAAGCAAGGCGGGGGAAGAAAGGGGGTAGGAGGTATGGGGAGAAATGGCCCAAACAATGTTTACACATATGAATAAAGAAATAAAAGAACAATGTGCTTTCTCTTAAATGTTTTAGACTAGAAATATCAGATTATGTCTACTCTTACTTTATTGCACTGATGAAAAGATTTTACTGCATGTAATTTTAAAAGTAAAAGGAAATACAATAAAATATCCAATAATAAAGGATAACCAGAAATGCAGTCAATATCCAGTAAAATTCACAACAGAGACATCCACATCAAAATCCATATTAAAGGCTGTTGAATCTATTTGGTAAGAATATGGCTCAAAGTCTAAGTTCTGAGTTTGAATCCTACTTTTTCTATTTGGTCCCAGTGTAACTTTCGAAACATGTTCTGTTTTGTGAAGTGTGTGTGTGTGTATGTGTGTGTGTCTGTATGTGTGCACATATGATTCACGTTAGAGTCTCGATTTCCTCACCTCTGATGATAATAATTGTCACTAGGAAGATACATAATAACATAACACAATATAACATAATATAATGTAATAAATTATATAACATGGCATATTAGCATCTGATAAATACATAACACACACTAAAATGTGAATGCTGTTTTAATATGCATTTAAAACATATTTTATCCATTCTTACAAAGATAATAATGGTATACAAACACATATATAAAGAATACAAATCCACATGCTGCCATAAGGGTAGTCTCTGGGAAATGCTATTAAGAGAATTCTCAGGTTCTTACATTACACATAGAAAGAATCCAAGCATGACATGGAAATGTAGTAGTTTATTAAAAGTGAATTCACGTTATCACAGAGAAAGCAGTGATGGCCCTGACCAGGTGGGTTAGAAATGTGTGTCTTTATTTATAAGGCTTTTTATAAATTAAAAGGAGAAATGGCTGGAAGAAACTGGGCTGTCCATGTGGTACATGATAGGGTAATTGACAGGTTTGATTCACTCTGTGCATGCACTTGAGGTAGCTATTAGGTATTTAATTACATGCCTGAGATGCAATCAATATTCATGACTTAAGTAGAAGGCTTTTAGGTTACTGTGGGCAGGTAGGTATTGACACAAGGCTTTTTGTCTTACAATCATTATCATTTATAATTGCAAAAGATAATAATTGACTGAGGAAAGTGGTTTAGAATGAAATTTGTTTGGAAAAGCCAGGTCAAATGGTGCTGGGCAGGTCAAAGTCCCAAACGACTATTGTTAGCCTGCCTTACTTTAAGGGCACTCCATATACAACACAAATTCCTCCAACAAGGCACCATGTTCTAAAATCTCCACCTCTTGCTAACAGTGTCACAAGACATAGACCAAGTTTTCAACACATGAATTTTTTGGAGATATGCATAATGCAAACTATACAATGAAAATTACTGACAAAGTGGGACAGAGGGGCCAAGAAAGAGGAATAGGTGGTAATTTAATCACATATCTTATATGTGTATTGAAATACCACACTGATACCCCTTTGCACAATTAATATATACTTATAATGAATGAATGACTGAATGAATGATTCTCACAATGTACAAATATATCATTTTTGAATTCACCTCCTCCACTGCTCTTTCATCCTCCCTCTCCTGATTACTAGAACAGTTTCAACAGGTATCCTTTTTGCATTTACATACATTTCTATAAATTATTTGCATGATAGTTATCCTCCTACCTAAGATCAGTGCCAATACCCCATCTCCAGGCAGAACATATTCAACCCTCCTGTTCTCCAATTTTGTAGAAGACAAAAACATAAAATAATAAGAGAAATATGGCAGCTTTGGTAGTTTGAGAAAAAGATAGGTACACAGCGATATTACTTGTGTTGTTTCTATGCATGTATGTATTACAGCCCCATTTTGTTCATCTCTACCATTCCTCTTCATTCCTCCCTAGTCTCCTTCCCATTGTGGCCCTGGTCAGTTTAAGATTTCTAAATTTATCCCTGTACAGTGAGCACATCAACCACATCCAAGTGTTTTGTTTCCATATCTTGCCCTATTCTTCACATCATGGCTCCCATCAGTGTGACCCATATCCCATAATATTGCTGCATTTGTTTTAAGTCTATAATCTGCATATGAGGGAGACCATGAGACTTTTGGCCATCTGAGACTGACTAACTTCACTTAAGATGATGGTCTCTAGTTCCATCTATTTACCTGTGAATGACTAAATTTCATTCTTTGTGACTGACAACAATCCCAATGTGTAAAAATACCACATTTTCTTAATCTGTTTATCAGCAATAGGGCACCTTGGCCATATCCATAGCTTAGCTCTTGTGAATAGTGCTGCAATAAACATGTATGTGCAGGTACGTTTGTTGTTACCTGATTCATATTCCTTTGGATATATCCCTAGGAGTGGTAGTGCTGGATTGTATGACAGATCTAGTTTTAGTTTTTTAAAGATCATCCATATTAGTTTCTTTAGTAGTCATACTAGCTTACATTCCCATCAGCAGTGTATCAGGATTCCTTTCTCCCAACATCCTCACCAACATTTATGGCTGGTGGTGCACTTCAGGTAGCTATTCAAATTGGAGTGAGGTAGAATCTTAATGTGGTTTTGATTTGCATTTCCTTTATGGCCATGGATGGTGAGCATTATTTCATGTGTTTTATAGTCCATTTTTATTGGGTCATTGAATTTTGGAGAGTTTAATGTTTTGTTCTCCTTGTATATTCTGGTTACCTTTCCCTTGTCTGAAGAATAAGTAGCAAAGATTTTGTCCCATTCTGTGGGTGGTCTCTTCAATTTAGAAACCATTTCTTTTGTTGTACAGAAGCCTTTTAATTTCATGTAGTGCCTTTTGTCAATCCTGTCTATGGACTGCTTGAGTTCTACTGAAGAGATCCTTTCCTATGCCTATTGCTTCCAGTGTATTCCATGATCTTTATTGTACTAGCATCAAATCTTCATGTCTTACATTAAGGTCCTTAATATATTTGAGTTGATACATGTAACAGAGCAACAGGCATGGATCTAGTTTCAGTTTGCTGGAGGCAGATATCCAGTTTTCCAAGCAACATTTGTTGAAGAGGCTGTCTTTTTCCATCATACATTTTTGGAAATTTTGTCAAAATTAGGACACTCTATCTGGATACTATTCTGTTCCACTGGTCTTCATATCAGTAGTTTGCAAATATCATGCTGTTTTTATTGCTATGGTTCTGGGGTATAGTTTGAAGTCTGAAACCCCCAGCATTACTCTTTTTTGCTCAGTCCTGCCTTGGCTATTCCTGGTCTTTTGTGTTTCCAAATGAACTTTAGGGTTGATTTTTCAATCTTTGCAATGAATGTAATTGGGCTCTGAGGGAAATTGCATTGAACATGTAGATTGTTTTGGTAGAATAGCCATTTTTACTATGTTGTTTCTTCCCATCCATGAATATGGGAGATCTTTCCATCTTTTGTTATATTCTTTGATTTCTTTCTTCAGTGCTTTGTAGTTTTCCTCATTGAAGTCATTTACCACCTTTGTTAAGTTTATTCCTACAAATTCGATTTTTCTTTTAGGTTTTGTAAATGGAATTGTTGTCCTAAATCCTTTTTAATATGTGACTGATTTCTGTATGTTTATTTTGAATCCTGCTGTTGTGCTGACATTTTTTATATTGTGTAGACATTTTGGGGTGGAGCGTTTCAGGTCTGTTAGGTATGAGATGATGTCATCTATGAATAGGGATAGTTTAACTACTTCTTTACATATTTGTATTCCTTTATTAGTTCTTGCCTTACTGCACTGGCTAGAAATAGGAGTGGGGAGAGTGGGCACCATTGTCTCATTCCTGACATGAGGGAAAATGGTTTCAGTTTTTTCATGTTTAAGTACGATGTTAGCTATAGGTTAGCCTTTATTATGTTGAAGTATATTCCTTCTATTCTAGTTTCATCAGAGCTTTTATCATGAAATGATGTTGAATATTATTGAAGGCTTTTTCTGCTTCTGTTGAAATGATCAAGTGGTTTTCCTCTTTGCTTCTGTTAATGTGCTGTATTATATTTAATGATTTGTGTGTTTTGAACCATCCCTGCATCCCTGTGATAAAGCCAACTTGGGGATGGTGTATGATTTTTCCAATATGTTGTTAGATTTGATTTGCCATTATTTTATTGATTTTTGAATCAATGTTCATAAAGGAGATTGGCCTGTAGTTTTCCTTTTGTATGTGACCTTCACCAGTTTTGTGGTGAGTATATTCCTCACTTTATAAAATGAATTAGGCAGTGTTCCTTTTCTTTCTGTCTTTATTTCATATGTCTAAACTATAGCAGTGCCAAATACAAAAATGCTTAGACATGATACATCAAAAGGAATAAAATCTATTGGAACTAAAAAATTAATGGGATGAAAGAGGCATGATTTACAATTCTACATCATTGATTTCACAGTATATTCTATTAAAGAGACCAAAACATGTGGCCCAGCTCCTGATGTTGGCCTGTATTGGAGAGGACCTTCCAAAGTACATTCTTTTTCTCCCCATTCCTCAAACTGTAGACAAAGGGGTTCAGCATGGGTGGACCCATGTTGTACATCACTGAGGCTACCGTAACATTCCTATTAGCATGTGAGACAAGTGAACTGAAGTATGCTCCAAAGGCTGTTCCATAAATCACACATACAACTGACAAGTGAGAACCACAGATAGAGAAAGCTTTGTATTTCCCACATGATAATGGGACTCTCAGAATAAAGGAAATTATTATTATATAAGAATAAAGAATCCTGAGACTGGAACACCACCAAAGATTTCACCTATAAAATAGATCAATATGTTATTAATAGAGATATAGTCACAGGCAATTTTAAGGAGTTGAGGTGGGTCACAATTGAAATTAGAGATTTCAGTAACTGGGCAGAAGGTAACTTGTGATACTATTAAGCAGTGCAGCTGGGAGTCCAAAGGACTGATGGAAAACAAAACCAGGACCAACAAGCCACACAGGCAGGGGTTCATGGTGACTGGGTATTGTAAAGAGTAACAAATAGCCACCAAGCAATCATAGGACATTACAGAGAGCAGTAGACTGTCCAAACATTGAAAACGGAAAAAAAACCCAGAACACCTGAGTTAGGCAGCCTGCATAAGTGATGGATTTGTTATGTTTCTGGATGTTCACCAGCACATTGGGGATTGTACAACTGCTGAATCCAATGTCAGTCAAGGACAGGTTGTAGCAAAAGAAGTAGCTGGGGTCGTGCAGGTGTGAGTCAGAGCTGATAACCAAGATGTTGAGCAGATTGCTGAGCACTGAGACCAAATACATAATCAGAAATAGCACAAAGAAGAGGTGCTGCTGTTCTGGATCATCAGAGAATCTCAAGTATTGCAATTCCAAGATACCTGTTAAATTTTTTGGTTCCATGTACCAAAACACCTTTAGAAAAAAGAAGAGAAAGTTAAAATAAATGAAGCAGCCTAGAGGCAACCATCTCTGTGTCTTTATTTTGGATTCAAGCACCTCAAATAAGTTATCATAATTGAGCATTTCAATGGTTTGAACAGGGTTTAAATATGTCCTGAAAAGGTTTTTGTGTTGGGGGCTTTATCTTCTTTCTGATGGTGTAAATTGTTTACAAAATGAAGTCTATGTCTGAGGTATAGCTCAGTGGAAGGTAACTTATCTAACATGCCTGAGGCCCTGGGTTCTGTCCACAGGACTTTCAGCAGGAAGGAAGGGAGGGAGAAAGAGAGGAAGGAAGACTATGGCTCTCTCTCTAGATGGATCCCTCTGTGCTTCTGATAGCATCTTGTAGAACTTCAATGAAGGCAAACTCCTTTATACACGAGATGGTGGGGATATTATCAGCAGTCTGTGTGTGAGCCCCAACCACTACTAGCTCCATGCTGCCACAGGCCCCAGCATCATGATCTGGTGATCTGGGACTTGGAGGGAGAGTTCATTGTAGATGAACTGAAGCAAGAAGTCAGCACTACCAGCAAGGCAGGGCCACACAAATGCACCTCTGTGGCTTGATCTGCTGATGACCAAACTCATAGCTATGCAGGCAACCTGGTGAGAATGTGGCAGATTACAGTTGGCACTATTGATCCACTTGGTTCATTCTCCTGAGTTGCTGATGTGAGAGGCATGGGTTACTTCACTTGGCATGAATCACTATTGATGTTACAAGTTTATTGATGAACTTCAATCACAAGAATGGCTTAATGTACTTTTTTTTACTATGACTCTTTTGCTTTCCCTCCTAGCTCAAGTTCCAAAGAAAAGTTTCACTTTTACAAAAACGTTCAATATATTAATGTATATATGATTCTATTTGTTTTTGTATACATTTATCTTTGGGAGAAATCTCTTGCAATTGATTTAAGTGGGGCAGGGATGGGTTAAGTTGGTAAGGTAATAGGGGTAATGTAAGGAATATATGTTCTAAGCCCATTTAGAATTGTCACAACGAACATCCTTGTACAATGAATGAAAATGAAAAAAAGGAATGTTTAATGATCATTCATTCTTTTACACCACAGGAAAAAAAAAGAAAAACAATCATACGACAGGGATCTTCTTCGTGGAGTGACTGAAAATCATATACTATGTGTGTGACCATGTACCCCCACCCAGAACAAAACTGAAAAGTAAATAAATAAATAAAATATGGTGAGATCCTGCAGCAAGATTTATTTCACTTTCTCATTTTGTCACTCTTTTAAACTTTTATGGCTATCAGCATGATTTTTATTTTTGAATGTTATAAATTCTATTAAGTGGAAAATGACATATCCCATGGAACATCTGTGTTGTATATAGGAAGTAGTTCTAGGAACACAGCTGAAAGGAATAAAAACACAGCTATATCAATATCAATAATAATATCATATTGCATACACTCTGTTTCTTCAATCCAAGGAAAATCCTACTCAATATTTTGCTTAATTTTTCTGTTTCTTTCTTTTTTTTTTGTTAAAGTCATAATTAGTAACCAGGTTCTGGCCTGAAACTCATTATATAGCTCAAGCTGCTCTCAGCTTGCCATCTACCTGCCTCAATACAATTAATACCAATTAATTAATTAATTAATTAATTATGCCAATTAATACAATAACAGGCATAACCCACCACACTCAGTTAGCTCATACATGGTGTGTCTTATAGCTTCCAGTGATCCAAGCAAGGTACAAGATCTGGGAATCAAAAATTAAATAAACAGATTATTTACCTGCAGGCACTGAGAAAATACATCTAAGCTGAGTGTGGAAAATACATCTAAGCTGAGTGTGGAAGTGCAGACCACAATTCCAGCACTTGGAAAGGTGTTTCAGGATGATCAGGTGTTCAAAGACAGCCTAGGTTACATAACAGAACTGAAAATTAAAAACAAAGAGTACTTTTAATCACGTGTTGTGGTACATGGCTAGAATTCCAGTACTTAAGAAGATGAGGAAAGATGATTGTGAGTTCAAGGCCAATCTGGGCTACATAATGAGACGGTCTCAAAACACAAATAAAATGAAGAAACAATTAGCAACAAAAGAATATAATTCAGTAAGGACAATAATAATGTTGTCTGAGATGGGAATGCAGCTAGAGGTAGAGGTCTTGCCTAGAAATTATGCAGATGTAAGTTTGTTCTCCAACACTTCAAATAATAACAATCTTGATAATCATCACAATAAAATTAAATGGACTTTCAGTAACCTGGGGAAACTTAAAGCTTCAGATGATAGGATATTTTAGTTGAAGGATGTGGTACTTAGTCTTTTTAATATTATAAGGACAATAATGCCTAAAACTTACCTTCTCCCCTTGTAGAAATCTATCACCTGTTCAGTCATAAATTCCATGCCATGATTTTCAGTTTATCTGTGATAGAGTTTTATCAACTGGAGACAATTCAGGTGGCAACACAAGGCTCCCTCATACTAAGAACTTTCCCAGTGCCACACAGGTAAATAAGAGCACATGAGAATCAGAATTAAAATTTCAGTCTCTAAGGTCCAGGCAGGAACATGTTTATTGCGTTCCCTCATTTCATAAGATTGAAGTGGAATAGTAAATATTTATTTCAAATATGCTAAGGCATGTCTTTGACAATTTTTCTGTTCACAGGATAGCAATTGAACTCAACACCATGCATTTATGTCCTCCTTAGATGTAGAGAAGGGATAAATTACAAGGATAGAGGTGTCAGTAGGCAGCAGAGGCAAAATCCCATAACATGGCCAGAGTCAGATGTGCCTGGAATTATCATGTGTCAACACCTTCTATTACAACTCCCATAATTTCAACTTTTTTTTGCTGTAGCTGATGCAGTAAGACCACCTACTGCTCTGTACTGTGGTCTGTCAGAAACATAAAGAGAAGAGCACACTGGTCAGGAGCCACTATCTGGGGTAAAATGAAAGAGAAATGTGAAGTTCGGTTGGCAGGAGAGAAAACAGGTGCCCTGTGTATAGAGTCTCACTGTCGAGATTCAAACCTCTGTTTATCCCATTATATGTCAGGATATAGGAAAAATTACATTGAAATTCTCACATCATTACCATCATCACCATAATATTCATGAATACTTAGGAGACAGGATAAAAGCAACAATTTCTTGCTAGTGTGGAAGAGATGCCTACAAAACCTTGAGGCAGTCTAGGAAGAAAACTAATAGTACATCATCAACATAACAAAAACCATCAGTGTCATACACCTCTGAGCTAAAACTTTGCATTCTTGTTTCCTCCTATATGACTTCCCAACTGTCCTGTTCTTCATCATGATGAAGTTGCGTCCTCAAGTCCCTCCTGCATCCTGTGTCCCTCTTAGCCTTACTGGATGAAGTGTATCATTGCTGGGACATGACCAATGGTGAGTGAGCTGATTTCCTTCTCCTGCTTCATAGACGACGATGGCCCCACATTCTGTACCCAGAACTGGCAGGAACAAAGAATCAGAAATGAGCCTCCTCATGCAATTAATTCATTTCGGAAACAGAGATACAGATAAACTCCACCTGGCTGGATCTGGCAAACTGTTGCAGGAATGGTACAGAAAGCATGACTGACTAGCAAGAATAAGACTCAAACCTAGGTGGTTGGAGGAAAGGAAGGTTTATTATGCTAGTGGGCCAGCATCTGGTTTAGGTTTTTATACTGAAAAAAGCAGCAGCAAGCAAACAGGGAGTGCAAAAGCAGACTTAGCAGTTAGCTGTTCAAGGTTACAATATATCATGTCAGCACAGCTGTGGATGAAGGCCATCAGCAGTTTCTAATGAGATAGCTGGATGCAGGGGCCCCATCTAAGGGGAAGGGCTTTACTCATCTTTGACATTTTTTTCCCAGCTTTGATCTTTCTCTGGGTTTCCTTATCATTCCCTCCTCTTCTCCATCATAATCCCTTATGACCCTTTTGTGGAAGTTATTTAGGGGAAGTCTTTAGTACTGTCTCACTAGCTGTAATTATTATTATTATTATTAATTTATTCACATGTGCATACATTGTTTGAGTCACTTCTCCCCCTGCCCCCATCTCCAATCCTCCTCCCCTCAATTCCAGGTGGAACCTGTTCTACCCTTATCTCTAATTTTGTTGAAGAGAAGACATAAGCATAATAAGGAAGACAAAGTGTTTTTGCTAGCTGAGTTAAGGATAGTTATACAGAGAGATTCTTAGTATTTTGTTCACTAATTTTAATTTAACAACATTTATTCAGTTATGAATGAACCTGGCAAGGAGGTTTATCATATAAGGCCCTAGAAGCAGTGGTAAAAGTTACACAGTGAGTGGGCTTGTTAAGGGGGTTAGCAATGGGGCCCAGTTTTATCCTGTGAAAGACTGTCTAGAATCTCCTCAAAGGAGTGGAGAGGTTCCCCCTCCTCTTCTAACAAATACGTATCACCAGGTTACTTTGGGAAAGTTGGCATGAGGCATTGCCATTTGAAAAGGGAACTCAGGATAGAAACAACCAAAAACAATATCACATCCTGTTAGTAGGAGAGAAAGATTGTCAGAAAAAGCCTCTTGATTTAGGCTCTGTCCTGTAGGGGCAGTTACTGTTATTGTTATTGACAAAAACAAGGTTATAATACCAAAAGAGAAATAGGTAATGGATGGCAGAAGTTAAACATTGCCATAGAAAATTGTCCATGAGAAACAACCATCTATTAACTGTATGTCCAGTTGACTCCTCAAGCTTTTGTTGTGTGTAGACTAGTCAGTTTCTGGCTTGTGACTATGGCAAGGTTGAAGGTCTCCTCAAGTTCAGTTTGAGTAGATGCTGGGGTCCTGTTTTGGGGCAGAGTCCCTATTTGAGGTTGTGTTGGGTGCAGCACTGGCAAGCCTTGTTAGCCAACTGAGTTAGAGTCATCAATTGAGGAATAATCATATATGTTTGTAACAGTTCTTGTAGATTGGTTTTGTGTAAATGGGTGATGTCCTGTCATCACTCCTGTTTTCTATGGTGTTGAGGTCATTGGACTCAGTTTTAAGGGGCTCTCTCTCCAGCCCCTCCTTTTTGGATTTTTCTGTCATGGTGACCAGGGCCAAGAACTCTCAGGGACTATTTCCTTTACCCAGGTTCTCCTGGGTGGCCTAATTCCTAATGAGCTCCATGGTAGCAGCCTGAAGTGCGGCTACCAAGACAGAGGCCTCTGGTCTTTGTCCATGGTCAGGTCCTCTGCATGGATCTCTTCAATCATGGTACTGAAGCCATTATCTGAAGAGTCCTCAGACTCGCACATCATAGGCTGTACTCCCTGGCTCCTCTTTTTGTATTTTTGGGTCACCCTATGGCCTCTGGCTCTGTGGTTGTCTCCCTTCCTGGCTTTTTGTCCTGGCCCCTGGACCTGGCTTTTTGTGTTTTCAGAGGCCTGGCTGAACCTTTTATTTAGCAGCAGTTTCCTCAGCTGCTTTAGGAACTTTGTGTCCTGTGTTCCGTCTCACACAGAACCCTCCATATTCCATCCTTGCCCAGGATCTCCTTGGGGATGTCTGCCAGATCCACGTCCTACACAAAGTCTACAGGGTGGGCTTGGCCTTTTTTTGCTCATGGCACTCACCACCAGAAGCCTGAATTAACCCAGTGGCAGCAAGGTTGGCTCTAGGATGGCTTCAATATCCACTGGTTTTAGGTCCTCCAGGATTCCATTGACCAGCTCACTGAGCAGGGGCAATGAACCAGGTTGGAAGAGCTCCACGGAGAAAGCATCCAGGCAATTGCCGGTGAGGCTGAGGCCCTGTAGGCTCAGACCCGGTCCTAACGCGTTGCACCGCAGCATGAGGCTATGCAGCTGCAGCAGGCCCTATGCCAAGCCAGGCTACCGTTGTGGGCAAGCTGCCAGAGAAAGTCTCAAGTGGCAGACTTGGAGCCTGATGGAGGGGGCATGGCGGTGCTGTTGGGGCCTCTACTTTTTACTTGTCAGCCTCTCAGAAATTGGTGACCATCTTAATGGTTTATCTCTTTTTTTTTTGGGATTGTTGGAGGCAAAGAGGGGTATGATGAGGGAACTGTTGGATGACATGGCTAAGGGGTCTATGTCCAATATTTTATTTTTCCTATTGGAGTCCCCTGTATTGGACTCAGATCTCTGGGAGGACAGAGTGGCCTGGTGTGGGTGATAATAGCCAAGTCTAGAGTGCCCTCTGCTGGCCATCCTGCATTAAAAGTGGGCCATTTCAATTTACAGAATCTCAGAACCTTGGCTAGTTTTATTTTAAGCTCATGGTCACCAGAAAAGCCTTTCCTAAAGTTAGCAAGAGCAGTCTGTAGCACCTTCAGGTGCTTTGACCATGAGGAGCCCATTTGTTAATACACCCCTGTATTATGAGAGAATTTAATTCCAGATTTTATTTATGACAGAATGAAATATGCAAAGGCCTTTTTTAATTACCTAAATTTTAACATATCTGTTGCAGGCTGTGGCTCCCCCCCTTTTATTCCTCTTTTTTTCTCTGGTCTGAGCTGGAGTGTTAATCCTTGAATGTCTGTATCCTAGTGAGACCTGATTGAAATATATTTGAAAACCTGTTTTCTTAAAAAGAGGCGGCAGAACTAAGCAATAATTATTACATTGACTCTATAATAAGAACTGTTCTCAATATGTTCACATAATCAGGTGTAAGAAGCCCAAACACTTTATAATGGAGATCTTTAAAATAAATACCCTGTTTTTTTTTTACCTTGAGTATCATATTAACCTTACAGCAGCATTTTAAGAACCATTTTGAAGATGTTTACATATACACATACATTGTGAGCACACCATTAGATGGATACGTAATCTGACCAGCCATTAGCAAGAGAAACATAAGCATCTCATGACTCTCTCAATAACAGACCAAGCTTACTATATCAACCTTTTGGAACAGTTTTTTTAACCAGCAACAGTCAAAGTTGCTTTTTTCTTTTTACCTCTTTTTTATATTTGTAACAGTTCTGTAATATTCTTTTTTTAAGTCAGACCAGATCTTATGTATCAGTGTAAGTCCATCCTTTATGTATTAATTTTTGTAAGAGCTCAGTTAGTGCTGAGCCTCAGTCCTCTTTTAGGATGTTTACTTTATATGTGCCTGATAATTGTCAATGTTGCAAGACAGACAAAGGAGGGGGTGCTTCTCAGTGAGGCCATACAGATGCTTGCCTGCTCATAACCCCAGACCATGAGGTCAAGTGTGACTAAGCCAGAGTGGGCTCAACCCAACAGGGTGACTTATGATTGGATGCTAGTCCAATCCCACCATAGACCATATGTCAATCACCATGACTCAGATCAATCCCACTCAGACTCCATATCCTTCAGGGAACCTTAAGGGTGCCCAGCTGTGGAGCCACAGATTCAAGCTTGAAACGCAAGCGTGTCAAACTGCACATTCACACACCATTCACTCAGAGTTTAAAACAATATGTTCCTATTTATTTCCCCTAAAATCCTGGCTAGACTTTAACCTAGTTGGCCAGAAGTCAGAATCACATCAGCCCCTAAACCAGTTGGCTAGAATCACATTGGCCCCAGATGACCGGAATCACATTGGTCCCAGAGGAAGGGGACACTACACCCTGGAATTACATCAGGGCTCAGCTGGTCCCCTGCAGGGATCAGTTCATGCCGGCTCCTATACTGACTCCCCGGGGAGTCCTAACTGGTCCAGACATTTGTTGCAGGTCTCCATTTCACTCCACCAGTTTGAGGGCCCGCTCTTTGGCTCCACAGCCTCCTTCAGTTGTCTGGAAGGAGACCCTGGAATCACATCGTAGGTGCACATTTTCCTGTTCCAGAAACCTCTCAGGCTACAGGGCCAGGGAGCAGGGACCTGCTGCCCAATGGGGTGTGCTAGTCTAATCTCCCTGGGGCCTCCAAAATGCTGCAGGAACTATACAGAAAGTATGACTGACCAGTGAGAGTAAGACTGAAACCCAGGTGGCTGGAAGAAAGGAAGGTTTATTATGCTAGCGGGCCAGCACCTGGATATTTCCAAAATGGCACAGGCCCTGAGCTCAGGGTGGTTGAGTTTTTTATACTGAGAAAAGTAGCAGCAAGCAAGCAGGGAGTGCAGAATAAAGCTGTTCAAGGTTGCAATATATCATGTCAGCACAGCTGTGGATGAAGGCCATCTGCAGTTTCTAAGGAGATAGCTGGATGCAGGGGACCCAGCTAAGGGGAAGGGCTTTACTTGTCTTTGATTTTTTTCACAACTTTGATCTTTCTCTGGGTTTCCTTATCAAAACCATATGTCAGGGAGACAAAATGAGTGTTGCAAAGAGATAATAATTATTCAAATTGGTTCATGATATCTTAATCTCTAAGAACTTGCAAATTGTAACAAAAAAAGAAAAGGAGAAAAGTAAATTACTAGAAGGGTCTGGCACTCCTTATGTCAGGAGAATATTCTAATGTAGTTTTTTGACTTCTAAGTTGGAGTATCTTATGAAATTAAACTCTTCTTTTTTTTTCAATTAAGAAAGCAATATGTCTCTGGAGTCATGACTCAAGAGGTAGAGTGATTGCCTAGAAAGAGAAAAGCCTTGAGTTCAAGCCCCAGTACCCTGAAAAACGAAAGCAATAGCTGAATTGGATATCAATAACTCCAATGAATTTTTCATGTAATTTGTAGAGAACTGGTTCTTCTATTCAAAGAATCTGATAGAATTTCCTCTTTCTCAGTTATGATGTATGTCTCTGAGTTTAGAAAACATGGCATAGCAAAACCTAAGATACATATACTTGTGAGTGAGTTGTATTGTACTTTCTCCAGTTTCTCCACCCTTTGTGATCATCCTCTTTTTGTTGGAATTGGGGGGTCATAGCACTGGGGTTTGAATCTAAGGACAAACATTTGCAAGGCAGGTTCTCTACCTCTTGAGCCATGTCTCCATCCTTTTCACTGTGGATATTTTAGACACAGGGTCTTGATTTTTGCCCAGTTCAGCCTGGACCATAACAGATGCAGAACACCATGCTCAGCTTTTGCTGTTCATACAGGTTCTCAACAATCATTTTATCCAAATTCACTTCAAACTGCTATTCTCCAGATCTTGATCTCTCAAATAGCTAGCATTATAGGTGTAAGCTACAGGTGCCTAGCTCTGTAGTGAGTATACTTGAAGAAATCAGAAAGATCAACATCATCTCCTATTTGCTTACTTGATAGTCAAATGTGAAATTTCTTATGATTTTACACCCTTGATATTTGTAAATTGTTTAAGCACACCCATTTCCTGCAACCTGTAATCTTGCACAAAATGTTAAGCAGACATGAGTCTATACAATTTAACATTCATGTTAATGGAAATAAACAATTTTTCTCTTAGGAGTTTTTAGGACATTCTATGGAAGGGCTAGTGGACAAAAAATATAGGTATATAGATTATTTTTTATATTTCTAGTATAGCTGTAAATAATTTATTAAATATCATGCCAAAGTGAAGAAGATTCAGGGGTCTGCCATTCAGATTGCTTATAAGGGTTAATGTTTCAATATATAATTATTCATCTTGATGACATTGCAGTGGCAATCTGTGTTCATCACACATTTTCAATTTTGAATTTTGTTATTTTTCCCAAACTAACAATATGTTCTACAAGATTCTCTTTAGTAGCTGAGCAGTGACAGTGAAGAGCAGCTTCCAGTTATCCATTTGAACACAAAGTAAAATATCAATATTCTTTAGTTTACTAGTGAACTGTGTTGCCAAGCTGTGATGTTCAGTAGATTAGACACATTAAATACATTTCTGAGTAACAATATTCCCTCAGGTTGAGTTCACCATGATATAAGGCTATTGTAAGTCAAAGATAATCTGTTAGACAAAGATGTTAAGTTCGTGCTCTGAACTTGTTCAAGATCTGATTTACTAAGGTTAATTTTCAATGTCTTCTCTCAGACATGCAGTTTAATGCCAATGCTGAGTATTAAAATTCATTGTCAAAGAAATTGGTTGGTGATTTAGCTGAAGTCATGCAAGACTGAGTAAATCAAAGTAGTTATTGGCCATCTTTTCAAAGAGCCCAGAATACTACCTCAGAACCGATATGCACAGGATTTGTGCTTGGTTGCAAGATAGAGATCAAAGAAAGACTGATTTTGAAAGCACAAAGGAAGTGTGGTTACACAGTGAAATCCTAACAAGACTGTTATGACAAAAAAGGAAGAAGTACCCTTACTGGATGTTGTGGCCCTTAGCAGTTCTTGCAAAATTAAAAAGAAGATAATGCAAAAATTGTAAATAATAAATTGGGAAACTTTATCTGTAGGGAAATTATAGCCACATAGTAACTAGAAATAGAATACACTAACATAAACCTCATGGTACTTCAACCAATAAGTATCAGTACAACCCTCTTTCTTATATGAGAATACTTAGAAATCTTCCTGTTGCAGAATCTAATGAAAAAAAAACCTGTATTTCTCATGTGACCATTTAGCACACTATGAATCATGAGAAAAAACCATACAGGTACACATAAAATGATATTTTAATATAAGTAATTGGATGAATAGCTTTCAAAAGATGACAGACATAACCAAAAAAATACAGTAGTGTAAAATCATAACTGCAAGAAGTAGCAACACCACCATTGATTTAGTGGCATATGTAAAATGGTACTTATTAGAGGATAGTTAGCTTCACTGTTCACGACTGGAAGAATTGAAAAAAAAGTCTAATAGAAAAGATTCCTCTCCACTGCCTCAAAAGCACCAATCACTTTATGTAAGGATATTTGGAGAAGAGCAAGAATTAATTAAGCATCATAAATGACCAGGTATAAAATGAGAAGGGAGAAGATGAATGGAGAACTACAGCTAGGAATACAAAGAAAAGTCACATTGCCATATGCTGGAACCTATTGCTAGCTCTTTCACAAAATCTGCTGCTTTATGAGCTCTGATCATGCTAAGATCTTCAGCACCTGATTATGAACCAAAATAACTCAAGATGTAGTAGACTTCTTTGAATGAAAAATGTAACAAGAATCAACATTTTTCTTGTGATGCTCTGAGTTCAATCCTGAGATTGATTTTTAAAAATAAATGAAACTTCACAATGACTGCATGGCAGACCCACCTAGGGTACTTTTAATACATTCATGCCCTGAAAATCCCTGATGAACTAAACTAACCCTGAATCTCTGGTATTGGGGTCTGGCATGGGGATTCTTAAAACTCCCTGGATGCTTCCAACATGAGGCCACTTTTGGAAAACAGTGACATTCAGTGTCTCATATTACCTGCATTGATACATTTGATCATTGCACAAATTTTATGGATAGAACATATGGACTGTGAGAATTCAATGCATATTTCAAGGAGATGTGTGAATGTTTCCAGGATGACTTGGTCATCAATGACAGACACAGAAGAGATGGTAGGCAGCTCTTGATAGATGTAGAATCCCAGAATTTCTCCATATTTCATTAAAGGTTTTCCTCATTAGAATTCCACAAATGTGAAAAAATGCCTGAGATAATTAAATTAAAAGGTGAAAATTTTTATTTCCATCACTAGTGTTAGAAGTTTAAATCCATAGACACTTTGCCTAGTTATTTGGGTCCTGTCATGGCAGTGTACATCAATTACAGGGAATATGTGGCAGAGAAAGCCTGTGCACCTCATGACGGCTAAAAATCAAAGAGGGAGATACTTAGTTCTAGCAATTCGCTTTCAGGGAACTCTGACAATAACCCAAATCCTCCAACAGGGCCCCAATTTCTAAGGGATAAACTACTTCCTAATAGTGCCACAGAACATAGACCAAGCCTTAAACATATGGGTATTGTGGATATTGACTGTCCAAATTATATAAAGACACATGTCAAAATTGTTTTAAAACATAGGAGATGGATAAGAAACAGTAACAGAGGAAGTGAACTTGATCAAAATACATTGGGTTCTTGATAGAAATACCACAATATCACATTTGTGTACAACTAAAAATGTTCTAAACTATACCATATCTAAATAGAGCAGTATTCATGTATACAATATAAAATGGAATAAAATATATGAGAGCTAATTAATTACATGGGCAAGTGGGAAAATTTTCAAATTCTAGATCTTTGGTTTTCCAATTTTACTGCAAACACCAAAAAAAAATATAGCCAAGTTAATGATGTTAGGCTGCTCTGCTGAAAGCCCTCCAAAGGGCCCTCTTGATGTCCCTGTTCCTCGAACTGTAGACAAAGGGGTTCAGCATGGGTGTGACCATGGTGTACATCACTGAGGCCACCATAACCTTCCCAGGGGCATGTGAGACAACTGAGCTGAAGTACGCTCCAAAGGCTGTGCCATAAAATACACACACAAGTGACAGGTGAGAACCACAGGTAGAGAAGGCTTTGCATTTCCCACTGATCGATGGTAGGCTCAGAACAGAGGATATAATTCTTATATAAGAGTAAAGAATCCCTGACACTGGAACACCTCCAAAGATAGCACCAATAAGATAGATCACTATGTTATTTGTTGTGATATAATCACAGGAAATCTTAAGGAGTTGAGGAGGGTCACAGAAGGAATGGGGGATTTCTACATCTGTACAGAAAGTAAGTTGTGATATCATTAAGCAGTGTACCAGGGAGTCCAAAACACTAATTGAAAATGATACCAGTATTAACAAGCCACACTTGCAGGGGCTCATGATGATGGGGCAGTGTCAAGGCTAACAAATGGCCACCAGTCAGTCATAGGACATTAAAGACAAGAGTAGACAGTCCAAACATCCAAAAAGGAAAAAAAAGGACACCTGAATTAAGCAGCCTGTATAGGTGATGGATTTTCTGTGTGTCTGGAGGTTCATCAGCATTTGGGGAATTGTAGTACTACTGAAGCCAATATCAGCCAAAGACAGGTTAGAGATAAAGAAGTACATGGGAGTATGGAGGTGTGAATGTGAGCTGACTGCTGGAATGATGAGCAGATTCCCAAGCACTGTGATCACATACACTGTCAAGAATAGCCCAAAAAAGGGGCTGCAGTTCTCAATCATCAGAGAATCCCAGAAGTTGAAATTCCAAGATGCCTGTTAAATTCTGTGGTTTCATGTAGCTAGGACACCTTTTGTTGGAATAAATGCAACAGCATAGAAGCAAACAGCTAAGTGTTTCAATTTTGGACTCAAGCACCTCAAATATAGTATCAGACTTGAGTATTACAATGGTTTGGATGACGTTTAAATATGTCCTCCAAAGAGACATTTGGGTGCTGCACAGTCAGTTCAAAAGAATGGATAGTTTTAGTAATCGAATACTGGCTGAGGTGTAGCTCAGTGGAAAATCAGTAGATACCCAATGCCCTCTGTTCCGTCCTCAGTACTTCAAGCAAGAAAATAAAGGCACAGACAGGGGTTGGAAGGAAGGGAAAAAGAAAGTAAGGAAGGGAGGAAGAAAGATGTCATTTCTTTCCTACTGCCATCTATCATGTGTCCCTCATTGGAGCCAGTGATATACTGTTTCAAGTTGAAGACCTCAAAGTGGAGAACTAAGTAAACTTTTTTTAAATAGAACTTGTCTGAATCAGGTATTTCATTATAGTAACAATGAACATAATTTTGTGAGGATCATGTGCTTTTCAACATATCTCAGTGGTGTCAAACTCTTCTCATTCTTTCTTCATGGGATTCTATGCCATTTACTTGTTTCTGCATCCATCCATTCTAAAATGTCTATGTCAAGGAATAGTAGAGGATCAAAGATGGTTTGATATAGTAAATTCATAAACACAGTAAATTCATAAACACAGTAAAATATATATTCTCTACTCTTAAAGGAAACATGAAATTATATTTGCTTTTCATCTCTTCTGAAGAAAAAAAATCATTCTTATTTAAGAACAAGAATCAAGAAGTTTCCTGGACTTGCATTGTGAATTCCTACCTTAAAAGAGCTGCAGTAGTTGGATTCTGAATTTATGGCAAATATTGATAATCAAATACTATTCTTATATTCTAAATATTTCACAAATTTTCTCCATGTATTGTATGGCAGACCATCTTTATGAAGCATAGTGAAAAATCCAGTAAATGTCTTTTCATAAGTAACAGAAACATATATTTGATGATCATGGGTTCCAAACTTGGATAAATATGTACATTTTAGTTAAATGCCAAAGAAATCATAGAATACCACTCATCTGAAGTTAGTACTAACTTACAAGGCACCAGTGTTTAAGCAACAATTATCTTTTAATGGTTCACTCCACTTATTTTTCTTTTTTACACTTTTTTCTTTTCTTTTTTTTTTTTTTGCTTTTTGGTCATGCTGGAGATGTAACCCTGGGACTTGGCAGTGCTAGGCAAGCACTCAATCATTCAGCTCTGTCCCCAACCCTGCAGTGATATTTTTGATAGATGCTACAGAATCTCAAGGAAACATTGGAGGGTGAGTTCATGTCTTGTTTTTCTACTGTTGTTGTTTGCAGTGAATGATAAAAACTACCTAAATGCATCATTTATCCCAAACATTTGTGGAGGGTTGGTTTTACATCAAGTGCAACTTTCTTGTGTACACTTGAATAATGCAGATTTAGTGTCTCCAAAGCCAGTGCCAGTTCTGCAATCTTCATTTGACCTTTCTATGAGAGCTTCAGATCTTTTAAAACAATCCTTTCTTATTGGAGAATTACATTACCAGGAAGTCAGTTACTGAGGCATTTCAAATCACCATTTTTCTTATAAAGGAAAATATAATGTCATATTTTTATTTTCATAATACATATTTTTCATTAATATGTAATATTAATAATTATAATTTTAAAAGTTCACTTGAGTTAGAGAAGAATGCAAAAGAAAGAAACAGAATAATGCTGCAAACACATGAGTAGTTTGCTCATTTTTAAAATGGGTATGTTGATTGAAGTTACTGAAGAGTAACAGAATATGTCAGCCTAAAATATGTCCATTGACATAAAGAATAATTATACTAAATGCAGTTAAGAAGAAACAGATATAAAAAAATTTCTACAATCCCGCTATTTGTCTTAATGCAGACACAAACTTGTAAAGGTTTGGTTCTCATATTTCTATCTGGAATACTGGAAGACTAAATGCCTGTAGATAAATCTGGACATTTTTCTTTCAAACAATTCATCAGGGAGATCTATACTGTGAGCCATGTTTTGATCAGTCGTTAAGGACTCAGTCCTCAGTCTCCACATAGATTATTCTTCCCTGAATTTGCCAACACTGCTAAAAGCCTAAAGATATTTGCTATAGTCACTTTTAATTTTTTCATTTTTTATTAAAATGTTTTGTTTTTCTCCTGGTATTTTTGAGAGAGGGTCTCACAGTGGAGCTGGCCTAAAACTTATAATCTTCCTACCAAGTGATGGCATTACAAGTGTGAACCACCAAGCTGGTTGCAATCCTAAATTTCAATTTGACTTAATTGTTACTGAGTGTTTGTGTGAATATGTGTGAAGAAAAAACCCTATTTTTACAGTATTAGTGTATGAATTCAGAGTCTCACGTTTGTCAAGTCCCCCAGAACCAAAATTAAATAATCTTCTATTACTTTTGTATATGGATTTTATTTTTGTCAATCTAATTTTCATAGCCCCATCTGAAAAACCTGTATGGTTAAAGGGAAAATTTTTCCATTGGTACCTAATCATATAGGGATGCTATAACAGATTAAATGAAATAATAACAACAAAGTGCTTACACAGTGGTGGTCAACAGTAGTTTATCATTATAGCCACCTGTTAATCTTTTTAAACTTGCTGATGTATTGCACACATCCTACAACCAATTAAGTTAGAACTGTTACACATAAGTTGTAAAGACATACTAACATAGAGTCAGGGTAGAGAAACAGAGTCAAGAATTTTGAATTGAATGCTCTATGATTGTATTAACATTAATATCCACTAATATATGAAATGTATGATTATGTAATAATACGTCCTCCACAACTTTTTTGAGGCAGAGTCTTAAAATGTATCCCAAGCTGGCCTCAAACTTGTGATACTCCTGACTTAGCCACCTGAGTGCTGAAATTACAGATGTGTGCTGCCATGCCAATGTCAGAATTCCTACTTAATGTGTATAAATATTTTGCATCTTTTTGCTATCTCTGCATGATCCCTTTCCTCTGAAATTTAGCTTCTCAAAGACAAACACTCTTAAGAATTTAGTGGGAGAGGGATTTTTGGTAATCTTTTCAACCATTAGAATTAATTAATAACCATGAAGAATTTTTATACAAAAATTACCAAATATTTCATCTGCAAATATTATTGCCTGAGAAGCCTTATTTGCACATATTGTATTCTACACCTTTCTGTGAGTTGTATATGACTATGGTAAACACTTTGAATGATGCATAGTATTACCTAAAGAATAACTTTTATTCTATTTTTTCAATTTATGACAATGCTCCTAAGAAAATTTTTCTTCCACTCTAGTATTCACAAGTAAGAATCTCTATAAGGTATACTCATGAGACACGGTTTTCAGATTTAAAAGTTGGTACACTGCATTCTATTATTAATTATATACATCTATTTCCCAAAAGAAAACACTTACATAATCAAAATTTGAAGGTATTTTCAAAGTATACAATCAATAATATCCCTGAGTTCTGTCAAACAATGGGCTTTCCATAAGGTCTTTGTAAAATTTCCCATGTATAGAGAATGGGAAATTCCCAGCATAGAGAATACAGCAATATTCTCAGAGAGAACCATAGGATTGACAATACTCATGTTCAATGAGTATGTATGGGATATAGTTGAGGTTTCACACTTACCACATATTTTCACAGATGTTTTCAGATTGTGTTTTTTTATGTATCACAGGTGAGCCATGAATTTGGAATCCTGTCACATCAGTTTTCCAAGTACAGTGATCACAGGCATGGACTACTACCACAACTAGCATTTGCAATGTTTTGAAAAGCTGAATCATTATTTTTTTTGAGATGAGGTCTTGCTATGTTGCCAAGTCTGGTTTTACTTCTCGGGCTCAATTGGTCATCCATCTTCAGTGTCTCCTGAGTCACTGACAACAGAGAAATGTGTCAACTCACCCCCCCATCACAGTAGAATTTACAGGTGTGTTGATGAAATACAATAAAATATATGAAAATCTTTCATTCCATTACATCACAGAGAAATAGAAAATCATCATGTTGCAGACCTACTTTATATCAAGAGTAAAAATCCTAAAATGTGTGAAAGACCATGCAATATGATGTATTCCTTTTTGCCTTCTGTCTCTCTCTTTTGAAAAATTTTGATTATTACCACAATTTTTATACATGAAAATTGTAGGTTGGACTTGTATCACAAGAAAAAGGGAGAGCACATACAGGAGATACAGGAATAGGTAGAAAACCCAAAACATGAAAGTGTTTGATGTCCCCACTCCAGAAGAGCTAATACAGAAACCTTAAAGTGACAGATTATCATGAGCAGGGGATCAGGAACCAATGTAAAGATCAGTTAGAGTTGAATCAACATAGGTCATAATACATGGGTACATGAAAGTAATAGTATGAATCCTTCTGTATAGCTATCCTTAACTCAACTATCAAAAATGCTTTGTCTTCCTTATTATGAATATGTCTTTTCTTCAACAAAATCAGTGATAAAGGAAGAACGGGACCTGCCTGAATCTGAGGTGGGGGGAAATGGGGGAGGAAGCAGGGTGGAGAAATGACCCAAACAATGTATGCACATGTGAATAAATGAACAAAAAATAAATAAACAAAAAAAGGACAATGGTGATTCCCATGAGAAATCTGTGCTATAGGTACTAGTTGGTTTGAGCTACAGAGCTAGAAGGAGTGAAAGCACAGTTGAGAAAAATCTCAGTATATGAATGCCATATTTCATACAATCTGTTTCTTTGAATCAAGAAAGTATCTAGTCAATATTTTGGTTGGTGTTTGTTCTTTTTTCCTTTTTTTCTGAGATAATCCCAATCTGTAACCACAATCTGTAGGCTGGCCTTAACTCATTATGTACCCATCCTGGTCTCAAACTTGCCATCTTTCTACCTTAGCTACTGAGTGCTGGGGTAATGATATATGCCACCACATTGGGCTCCTCCTAAATATCTCATAGATGTTAATGCTCTTATAGCCTCCATTAAACCAAGCAAAGTATAGGTTCTGGGACATCAGGAATAAGTGAAAGCCAATTATTGACCTCCAGGTATTAAGAAAACACATCTATGCCTGGTGCTGATGGCTCACAGCTGTAATCCTAGCTACTCAGGAAGCAGAGATCAGGAGGATTGAAGTTCTTAGCCAGCCTGGGTGAAAGACCCATCACAAAAAGTGTTAGCAGAGTAGCTCAAGGTGAAGGACCTGAATTCATGCTCCAGTACCATGAAAAAAGAAAATAAATCTAGACTTGGTGTAGTGTGTTATGCCTACAATCCCAGTTTTTCATATGCCAAATAAGGAGGTTTACATTTTCAAGACCAGCCTGCACTACATAGTAAGACATAGTCTCAAAAAAAATAGGAAAAGGAAAAAACCTCTACTTCTGCCTGGGTGCGGTGGTGCATGAGTATTATCCTAGCATTTGGAGGCTCAGGAAATGGGTTGGGAGTTCCAGGTAGCCTACATTGCACAATTAGGCCCTGTCACAAAAAAAGCAACAACAAAATAATCTGTTTCTATAAAAACAAAAATAATACAATCTGGGCTAGGGGTGTAGCTCAGTGGTAGACCTCTTGCCTAGCATGGAAGCAAATGAAGGCTTGATGACCAACACTTCAAATACTAATAAAAGTCCTAATAATCAAAATAATAAAATTAAATGGTCTTTGTGCAATCTGGGTAAACTTAATGCTTCTGATGCAGAATATTTTAGTTGAAGGATATGGTACACAGTCTTGTTAACATACTAATGATAGTAATTCCTAAAATTTACTTTCTCATTCAAAATAAATCTACCACATGTTAAATCATATGTTCAATAAAACAATATTTAATTCTTCCTCAAGGCAACTGTGTCAACCAGAGACAATCCACATTCAGACTCTAACAGGTTAAAAGTGCTTGTAGGATCACACAAGTATCATAGAACACATACATTCAAAGTTAAACTATTGGTCTCAGGTTCAAGCAAAGAAACACACTGTTTTCCTATACTTAGGAGGGTTTAATCAAAACACTATGGATGGATTAGAAATTTCTAAAGCTGCTTCCTTGACTGTTTTCTTCCCAGACAAGAACAGAATCCAACACCATAACTCTTTGTCCATCTAAGTTACAGATAGGGTATAAAGTAAATGAGTGAAAGAGTCAGTGGTCAGCAGAGGCAAATTCAAGGATTTTGATTCCCCATTATAATTTCAACTATTTTTCCTATAGCTGACACAATAGGAGCATGTATTGCTCTCTGCTGTGATCTACCAGAAATGTAAAGAGAACAGAACAGTAATCAGGAGACACTGTGTACAGGAAAAAATTGCAATTGGGTTAATAGGAAAGAACACAGTTAGGTTCAGTAAGGACGGGGTCTCATTGTATAGATTCAAACCTGAATTCATTCCACTGCAAGCCAACACATAGGAAAAATTACATTAAATGCTCTGCTTTTATCCACATATGTAATATAATGGTAATGCATGCCATTACTTTTTTCTTTTTGACAGAGGAGAGAGTTTAGTTATACAGACAATAGCTAACACATTGCATTATAAAAACTAAGGTTAGAGACTGGCATTTGGAAGCCCAAATCAAAAGCTCTAATTCCTGGTTCTATATTATTACTGTCATCACAACCTTCATGATCCTTTTAATGCTTAGGGGAAACGTTAGAGACACCTATTTCCTACTCTGGTAGGAGAGATGTCTACATAACTCAAAAGTCTTATGTGAAGAAAATTAGCTAATTTTCTCCTGCTAATTCCAGGAGAATTCTCATACCTTCACCATAGTTAAGATCATAAACATTCATAGGCTTCTGAGCAAAAACATTGCATTCCACCACTCTCATTTCTAGCTTCCTCAAATATCCTGCTACTCCAGTGGATGAAGAAGTAATGTTCCCGAGTCTTTCCTGCATCCAGCCTCTTCATTTGTACTTACTGGGCTGCACTGCTTCTTTGCTGGGACATAATCAAAGGGAACTTAGCTGTTTTTCTTCCCCCACTTCATGTGTGGTGGTGGTACAGGTTCTACACCAGTACTGGCAGGAAGACAAAGACAGACACGAGCCGCTTCATGCAGTTGATGAACCTTGGAAGAAGGGATACAGATAGAGGGTCCACTATGCTGGAGCTGGCAAAGTATATAGTAGGGAGACAGAGTATTTATTATTCTGACCTTGTATCTCAACACACAGAATTAATAATTAGTCAAATTTGTTAGTGTTTTCCAAATCTCTATGGGATTCTTAGTCATAATTGAGAAAGAAAATGAGCAAAGTCAGTATTACAGGTAAGGCCTGATCCTTCCTCTCCCAGGAGGAGGTTCAATTGTACTCTTCTGACTTCCAAGATGTAGTGATCTTATGAAATCAGACAATTTTTTCAATTAAAGAGAACAACATACGATGTGCTTACATGTGAGTCCTCTGAATAGTTCATGAAGTTTATAGAGAATTGGGTCTTCTATATGAAGACTCTGATTCAATTTCCAAGAGCACCTGCCTTGCAATTATGAGGCCTTGAGTTCAAACCTAAGAACTGCCAAAAACCAATTTTGACTGGCAAAATATAGGCCATGTCTGCAGTGGTCTTCAGGCCTGAGTAGTAGGTGATCCAATTACAAGCTAACTCATAGGAGTATTGGTAGGAACCAGTTCCCTAGGAGCATAAGATTCTGTCACTATGCTTGATAAAAGCTTCTCCATCAGGTGACTGACAACATGACAGATGGCTTCCATCATAGCAATAAGGTAGGGAACAGGAGAGGGCTGAAAATAAGCAATCTGAGTAATCTACCATATCAATGTTGGAAAAGACATTCCAATAGTATGTCTAGAATTTTTCTAAATTCTATTCATTTGAAGGAAGTCACCAGATTCAACACACACAGCAAGATTGTGATATACCAGACATGAACACAGGAGGTAAGAATCACAGGATGATCTTTTAAGCTGTTCAAAATTCTGCTCAGATCTCAATCTCCATCAGAACATTTTCATCTAAGATAAACAAGATTTAAGAGTTGTCCCTCTTCTTAGAATAGCAAAGTAAGAGAAAGAAAGAAAAGGGATAAAAAAAAGAAAGGAATTCAAACTATTGCTGCTTGCAAATGGTACCATAATATAATTGAAAAATCCTAAAGAACCAACTAAAGGATTCTCAGATCTGATATACACTTTCAACAAAAAGGAAAAATCCAAAATCAACATATGAAATTCAATACATTTTCTATATACCAATGAATTAACTGAAAAAGAAGTCAGGAACAGGCACCAGTGACTCATGCCTGTAATTCTGGTTACTTGGGAGACTGAGGTCAGGAGGATCAGGAAAATGGTTCATGAGACTTCCATCTCCAAAATAATCATAGCAAAGCATGGTTCCATCGGTAGAGTGTATGTTTTGCAAGTGCTAAGACATGAGTTCAAACCCCATCCAACCAAAAACAAAGTTCAGGAAAGCAATCCTGTTCATAATACCCTCAAAAATAGCTTGGTATAAATCTAGTCAAAGATGTTAAAGTTCTTTACAATGAAAACTATAAAACACTGGAGAAAAAAATTGTACAAGACATTAGAAGATGGAAAGACCTCCCATTTTCATTGACTGATGGAATAACTTTATTTAAATGGCCATATTATCAAAATTCATTTAAAAATTCAATGTAATAACCTTCAAAATTTCAGTGACCATCTTCACAGATACAGAAATATCAATCCTAAAATACATATAGAATCAAAATGGCTCCTGAATAGCCTATGGAATCTTGAGCAAAAAGAGTGAAAGATTCACAAAATATTAACTCAAGCCATACTACAGAGCTATAGTTTAAAAAAATGGTATTGCTACAAAAAATGTAGACCAATGGAATAGGAAACCCATAAACAAACCCAGAAAACTACAATAACAAGCATGCCAAATCCATGCAGTGGAGAAAAGACAGCATCTAAAAAATGATTCTGAGAAAACTGGACAGACACATGTAAATGACTGAAGCTAGATGACTGTCTCTCACTTTGTACAAACATCAATTGGAAATTGATTGAAGACTTTATGTAAGTTATGTAAACTTTGAAAATGCTGGTTGAAGAATAGGGGAAATGATTTAAAATGCAAATTTGATAATGTATCCTGAATAGGACTCAATTTGCTTACAGAATAAGTTAATGAATTCACGAATGGGACTGTATCAAATTTTAAAATTTCCAAACACCAAAAGAAAAAATCAGTGTAGAAATAGCCTACAGAATGTGACAGAATCATTGTAAGATATTCACCTGGCACAGGTGAATTTTTATTTTTTATTAAAAAATTCAAAAAAGTAAACAAAAAGCAAGTAATTTAATCCATAAATGGGCAATAGAACTGAAAATTTTTCAAATGAAAAGTACAAATCATCAATAAATATATTAAAATTGTTCAATATGCTCAGCCAGCAATGAAATGAAAGTCAAAATTATAATAATATTCCACCTTATCACAGTAAAAATGGCTGTTACAAAGAAAACAAACAAAGGGAGATTCCATGATGGCATATTGAAGAATGAAAACAGAAATCCTGAGCTCCACAATTTCAGAAACATTCTAGAAATTGTAACTATATTTGTGTAATTCTGATTCTTTTAGCTAACTAAATTATTGCCAACACATAGGGTTCAACCACTGAACCTTAAATATACTTTTAATTGCACATTAACAGCTAGGGAAGATCCAGCTCAGCACCAGCACCGTTGCTGGACAGACTGCCTCTGAAAAAGTCACTGGCTGTTTTTACCTCCTTTAAAAAAATTTTCAGAAAAATAAGAGGAATGTGGATCAAACTGAATTGGACTCTGTGACATACCAGACCTATTTCACACAAACACAACCCAGTTATACCCTGCTGGCAAGGAACCAACTCCAGTGGAATAAATCTGCAACCCCAAGCACCACACACCACTTGCCCTCCAGGGAACATAATCCAGCACAGCTGGTGGGCTGATTGCACAATCCCCCTGAACAAAACTGAACACCATAGAAATAGAACATAATTCACTACTGCCTGAAGGGAGAAGGGCAGAACAAGGAACTGACCACTCAGAGTGGGGTATGAGGTATGAGTGAGGAGCCAAACACCCAAAGTGGGAACAGGGCAAGATGCCAACATCCAAGAGTGAGGGTGTGTTGGATCTATTAGCTTATAACCTGTAACTGTGGGTGGGGCACAACACTGAGTTGCCCTATCTTCTTTGAGGAGGAGCTGGCTAGCCAGAACCAAAGCTGCTGTGGAGCAACTCAACTGCTGCCTGATGTAAACAGAAACATATCTGACCACCTTGGTGAAGCTGGTAGTGAGCAACTACAGAGCTCAATAGCAGCCTGCCCTGTGGGCAGAAGGCACCAATGACTGCCCACAACCCAATATTCTGCTGAGACAACTTCAGAGATGCTTCCTGTACCAGACAGTTCATGAGACCAAGGAAACAGAGAGCTCAAAACCCTGAGTCAACTCCCCCTTAAACTGTTCGACACAGTGGAGCAGCAGCCATTGACACATACCAACTTTGAGAAGGAACAGAGACATTGAGAAAACACCAAGAAAAAGTGCCAATAACTGGACTTGATGCCAAAGGAATAAGTCCAGAGCTTTCAACAAACTGATTATTTTCTCTTTTCTTTTTTCCCCTTTTTTAATTTAGTATTTTCAATTTCATTACTGCTACTTTCCTATCTTTATTCTTATTCTCTTCACTTTCTTTCCTTTCTTTAGCTACAATCTACTGTTATTTAGCTCCCACTTCTTTTCTGTCCAAATATCAACCTGCTTAGCCCTCTCATGCCCCACTTTCTCTTCTCTGCCAAAACGATTATTTCTGCCCTTTCTTTCCTCTCTCTCCTGTCTTCACCCTCCCCTCCTCTCATCCCCCTACCTGTCACCCACTGGACCTACCTCCTCCACATTCACCACTTGCTGACTAGTCAACAGTACCAACCCAACATATTACTCCTATATGTCCATCACTCTGCAATACCTGACATAAGCTGTCTACACCCTAACAACTATATGACACCCTAAAACACACAAGGTCCCTAATATCCTGTAGCCACCACATCTCACACCACTGTTCCCCTTACCTCATTTCCCTATTTGTGATGTCCCCAGCATTATTTACCTAAGTATCTAACTCTACCCAAACAAACGTTACTCCCTAGTTCGACTCCTTATAGGTGATATCAACAAGGGGTTCTCCATATATTATGTAAATAACTTGTCTGGTATTAAATCTGTGAATTTGATATTGTAAATTAAACCTCCAGATCAGGGAACAGAAATAGCACATCAACCTAGCTAGCAACTATGCCAGTCACAGCACAGTAACTAATTCAAGGGAAAGATAACAGGTGATTATAAGTTTCAACTGTCAAATCAATAACATAGGAACACAGCACAGGATAGAATAGTGTGAAGAAGGCAGAAAAATACAACTCCTCACAGGACTAACAGTTCAACAGAGGATTTAGTAGAAAAAGAAGGAAGTGAATACCTTGTAGCTGACCCTAGTAGAATGATGATAAGTATATCTACTTATCTCAGTGAAACCCATAATGTGATGCTCAAAAAGAAGCTCATAAAGGAGCTCACAGAGATTCTCATTATGGAGTTCTGAGAGAAGCTGGCAGAGAATATACAAAACCAACTCAAAGAATATTAAGACAACAAAAATTTAAAAACTAACAAGACACAGAAACAAATAAATTAACTCAAGAGAGGACTTCAACAAATTCCCAAAGGAGACTACAAAAAAATGATATTTGGAATACAGAAGACAGCACAAGGAAGAAAAAGAGGAGTTCAACAAAGATATGTAAACCTATGAAAAAAGAGCCACACAGAAAACCTGCAAATTAAAAGTTCCTTAATTCAAAAAGTAGTAAAAAGCCACTCTGGCAGACTAGAACAAATGGAAGACAGAATTTCAAAATTAAAAGATGAAATACCTATCAAAGAATAAACAGAAGAATTCATAGACAAAAGACTGAAGAGCTGTGAGAGAAACATGTAAGAACTCAGTTAATCCATTAAAAGACTAAACCTGGAAATCATGGGCATTGAAGAAGGAGAAAGGTGCCATCCAAAGGCATATATAATATACTCAGCAAAATAATAGGAGAAAATTTCCCAAATATCTAGAAAGAAATGACAATTCAGGTACAAGAAGCCTTCAGGACACCAAAAAGATTGACCAAAATAGAAATTCTCCAGGACATCTTATTAAAACAACTAGCAAAAAGTGAAAGGAAAGAATAAAGAAGGTTGTAAGACAGAAAAATGAAATAACATATAAAGGTAAACCCACAAAAATGATAGCCGCTATCTCAACAGAAAGCTTAAAAGTAAGAAAGGCATGGAGTGAGGTATTTCAAGCACTGAAGGAAAATAATTTCAGACCTAGGATAGTCTACCCAGCAAAGCTATCATTCAAAATTGATGGTTAAATAGAAATCTTCCATGATAACCAGAAACTAAAACAGTGTATGAACACCATACCAGCACTACAGAACATTCTGAAAAAAATCCTAGACCCAGAAGATGAAGAAAATATAATCCTGAAAGGACAGGAAGTATTAAACTTCCTAGAAGAACAGACAAGAACTCATAGAGAAGCACTGAATCTGCTGCACACACTCACATCCTTAAACATCAAACACAACTAAATGGCAGGAATTACCACATGCCTCTTAATAGTAACACTGAATGTTAGTGGACTCAACTCCACCATCAAAAGGTGGATTAAAAAAGAACACCTGACAATCTGTTGTTTACAAGAAACCAACTTTATTAACAGAAACAAACACTGTCTTAGAGTGAAAGAGCAGAGGGTAATTGCCTGTGAAAACAGTCAGAAGTAGCAGTGCTTATATCAGGTAAAGTGCACTTCAGACTTATATTAATCAGAAGAGACAAAGAATGTCACTTCATATTAATAAAAAAAGCAATGCATCAAGATAAAATAACAATTACCATTGTATATTTGCCCAATGCCTATGCACATAACATCAATGAACATACAGTAATGGAATTAAAATCACAGACTGACTCCAACACAGAGGTAGTGGTGATTTTAACACTCTTCCATCAACAACATCCAGATAAAAAAACAACAAAGAAATTTTATAATTGAGTGATACCATAGATCTAATGGACCTGATAGATGTCTACAGAGTATTTTATCATGCAACAGCACAATATACATTCTTTTCAGCAGCCCATGGAAATTTCTCCAAAATAGACCCTATCTTAGGACATAAAGAAACTCTCAACAAATATAAGAAATTTTAAATAACCCCTGTATACTGTCTGACCACAACACAATGAAACTAGAACTCAACAACAAAAGAAGCAGCAAAAACAAGGAAGGAAATAAAAAAAACTTCCTGGAATTTAATGAAAATGAAAACACAACCTATCAGAACCTATGGGACACAGAAAATACAGTTCTAAGGTGAAAGTTTATAGTCAAGAGTGTGTATTTTAAAAACACAGGAAGGTCACAAACAAATAATATAATGCTGCATCTCAAACTCCTAGAGAAACAAGAACAACCTAAGCCAAAAGAAGCAGATGCAGAGAAATAATAAAAATATGGGTTGAAATCAATGATATACAATAGAATCAATAAAACAAAAAGCTTGTTCTTTGAAAAAATAAACAAGATTGACAAATCCCCAGTAAATCTGACTATAAGCAGCAAGGAAAATAACAAAACTAATAAAACCAGATACAAAAAGGAGGAGATAATAACAAAAGCCAAGGAAATCCAGGGAATTATCAGAGACTAATTTGAGAATCTATGTTCCATTAAATTGGAAAATCTTGAAAAAATGGACAAATTTGTACATACTTTGACTACCCAAAAGTAAACCAAGAGGATATTACCCACCTAAAAACATCTATTACATGTAATGAAATTGAAGAAATAGTACAGTCTCCCAAAAACAGGAAGTTCAGACCTGACAAATACTCTACTGACTTCTACCAGACCTTTAAAGAACTAGTACCAATACTCCTTAAACATTTCTGCTAAACACAAAGGGAAGGAAAGCTGACAAACTCATTTGATGAAGCCAGTATTACACTCATACCAAAACCAGACAATGACAAACCAACAAAAACAGAGAACTGCTGACCAGTGTTTTTAAAAACATAGATGCAAAAAATCTCCATAAGCCGGGCACTAGCCACACAATTCTGCAATCTTAGCTACTCAGAAGGCAGAGATCAGGAAGATTGTGGTTCAAAGCCAGGCCAGGAAAGTAGTTCCTGTGACCCTATCTTGAAAATACTCATCACAAAATGGGCTGTCAGAGTAGCTCAAGGTGAAGACCCTGAGTTCATGCCCCAGTACCACCAAATAAACCTCAATATAATAATGTAAAACTGAATTCAACAACGTGTAAGAAAAGATGATACACCCTAACCAACTCAGCTTCTTCCCATGGATGCACAGATGATTCCACACATGCAAGTCATTAACTGTAATACATCATAGTAACAGAAGCAAAGAAGAAAACCACTTGATCATCTCAATAGATGCAGAAAATGCCTTTGATAAAATTCAACACCCTTTCATGACAAAAACTCTGATCAAACTAAGAACAGAAAGAATGTACCTCAACATAATAAAGGTTATATATGGCAAACATTTAACTAACATCATACTTAATAGGTAAAAACTGAAAACATTTCCCCTGAAGTCAGGAATGAGAAAAGGGTGCCCACTCTCTTCGCTTCTATCCAAAATAATCTTGCAATTATTAGCCAAAGCTGTAAGACAGGAATAAAAAATAAAAGGAATACAAATAGGTAAGGAAGAAGTCAATGTATCCCTTTGTACAAGTGACAAGTTCCTATACTCGAAAGACTCAAAAAACTCCACCCAAAAAAGCTTTTAGACATCATAAACAGCTTCATGAAAGTAGCAGGATACAAAACCAATTTACAAAAATCAACAGCCCTTCTATACATCAACAATGAACAGATTGAGAAAGAATACAGGAAAATATTTCCACTTATAATAACCTCAAAAATAGTAATACAATCTCTAGGGATAAACTTAATGAAGGACATAAATGACTTTTACAAGGAAAACAGCAAACAATTGAAGACTGGCTACATTACAAAAAGCAATCTACATGTTCAACACAATTCCCACCAAAATCCTAATATTATTCATCACAGAGATTGAGAAATCACCCTAAGGTTCATTTGGAAGCACAAAAGGCTAGGAACAGTCAAGGCAATACTGAGCAAAAAGAGCAATACTGGAGGTATCACAATACCCAACTTCAAACCATGCTACAGAGCCATGGTAATAAAAACATCATGGTACTGACACAAAAAGAGATATAAAGACCAGTGGAACAGAAGTCCCAGATATGAATCCATGTTGCTATGCCCACCTAATTTTTGACAAAAGTACCAAAAACATATGATGGAGAAAAGACAGCCTCTACAATAAATGTTGTTCAGAAAGCTGGATATCTGCTTGCAGAAAACTGAAACTAGGTCCATGTCTTTCACTTCATACAAGTATCCACTTGAACTGGATTAAGGGCTTTGATATTAGAGCTGAAACCTTGAAGCTAGTACAGAAAAGAGCAGGGAATACCCGAGAACCAAAAGGTATAGCCAATGAATTACTCAGCAGAAATCAATTGGCTCAGCAACTAAGAGAACGTATCAACAAATGGGACTATATGACATTATAAAAGCTTCTACACAATAAAAAATGGTTTCTAAATGGAACAGGCCCACAGAATGGTAGAAAATCTTTACCAGCTACATATCAGATGAGGGACTGATAACAAAATATACAGGGAGCTCAAAAAACTAAACTCAGAAAAAGCAATGACCCAGTGAAGAAATGGGCAAATGAAATGAACAGAGCCTTTTCAAAGGAAGTATCTCATGGAGAAAATCACCTTAAGTGAAGTTAGCCAAGCTCAGAAAGCCACAACCACGTTCTCCCACATATGTGCATTGTAAACCAAAAACAAATGCAGCAATATTAAGGGACATGGGTCAAAATAAAGAAAGTCTTCACATGGGAGGGATATGACAAAGGAAGGAAACCAAAAACTTTAATGTGTTTGATGTGCTCATGGTATAGGAGTAATATAGAAATCTTAAACTGAGAGGGGCCACCATAGAAAGTGCACCAGGGAGGAGTGTAAAGGACTAGTAAAGATCAACAAATTGGGGTCGTAATACATATATGCATGGAAACAATGCAAGGACACTACCTGTGTAGCCATGTTTCTCTTTTTATCTTTAATTACTTTCTTCTACAAAATCAGAGAACAGGAGGGCAGAACACTTTCTGCCCAGGGTGTGGGGGATGGAACTGTGGGAGGCAGGAGGTGGTGGGAGGATAACTATGGTGTAAATAATATATATACATATAAGTAAATGAAAAAATGATATCTGTTGAAACTGTTCCAGGAATGGGGGGTAGTTGAAAGAGAGCAGTAGAGTTGGTGAATTCAAGTATGACATATTTGATACATTGTAAGAACCATGGTAAATTCTTTAATGTACCCATACTCAGCACAACAATAACAATATATTAATAGAAAGACAAAGGAAGAAGTTCAAATGGCTAAAAAAAAAAGAAAAGAAAAATGCTCACCATCCCATGTTATAAAGGAAATGCAAATCAAATCCACATTAAGATTGCACCTGACCCTTTTTAGAATGGTTGCCATCAAGAACACAAACAACAACAAATTTTTGCAATAACTGTGGGAAAAAGGAACTCTCATACACTGCAAATGGGAATATAATCTAGTACAAACACTATGGAAAAGAGTATGGGAGCTCCTTATAAAACTAAAAACAGATCTGTCATGCTACCCAACAACATCACTCCTAGGGATATATCCAAATGAGTTTGAGTCAGGGTAAAAGAAAAGCAGATGCATATCCATGTTTACTGCAACACTATTTATTTATTTATTATTCATATGTGCATACAAGGCTTGGTTCATTTCTCCCCCCTGCCCCCACCCCCTCCCTTACCACCCACTCCGCCCCCTCCTTCTCTCCCCACCCCCTCAATACCCAGCAGAAACTATTTTGCCCTTATTTCTAATTTTGTTGTAGAGAGAGTATAAGCAAAAATAGGAAGGAACTAGGGTTTTAAGGTTGAGATAAGGATAGCTACACAGGGCATTGATGCCCATTGATTTCCTGTGTATGTGTGTTACCTTCTAGGTTAATTCTTTTTGATCTAACCTTTTCTCTAGTTCCTGGCCCCCTTTTCCTATTGGTCTCAGTTGCTTTTAAGGTATCTGCTTTAGTTTCTCTGCGTTAAGGGCAACAAATACTAGCTAGTTTATTAGGTTTCTTACCTATCCTCACCCCTCCCTTGTGTGCTAAAGCTTTTATCATGTGCTCAAAGTCCAACCCCATTGTTGTGTTTGTCCTTGATCTAATGTCCACATATGAGGGAGAACATATGATTTTTGGTCTTTTGGGCCAGGCTAACCTCACTCAGAATGATGTTCTCCAATTCCATCCATTTACCAGTGAATGATAACATTTCATTCTTCTTCATGGCTGCATAAATTGCATTGTGTATAGATACCACATTTTCTTAATCCATTCGTCTGTGGTGGAGCATCTTGGCTGTTTCCATAACTTGGCTATTGTGAATAGTGCCGCAATAAACATGGGTGTGCAGGTGCCTCTGGAGTAACCTGTGTCACAGTCTTTTGGGTATATCCCTAAGAGTGGTATTGCTGGATCAAATGGTAGATCAATGTCTAGCTTTTTAAGAAGCCTCCAAATTTTTTTCCAGAGTGGTGTAATAGTATACATTCCCACCAACAGTGTAAGAGGTAAGAGGGTTCCTTTTTCCCTGCATCCTCACGAACACCTGTTGTTGGTGGTGTGCAACACTATTTATGATAGTAAGCTATTGAAACAGCCAGATGGCCCACTAGTTATGAATGGATTAAGAAAATGTGGTAATTATACACAATGGTATTTTACTCAACCACAAAGAAGCATAAAATTTTGTCATTTGCAGGTAAATGGTTGAAACTATCAACTTAAATGAAGTTATCCAGACACAGAAGACCAAAAACCACAAGTTCTCTCTCACATGTGGAATATAGTTCTAACCAAATAATTCAATGTCATGACAAACTAGACACACTAACGGCAAATCATGCTTGCTTGGGGAAGTTTGGTTAAAAGAAGGAAACTAAGAACTTGAATATGTGTGATATACTCTCTATATAAGAATTGATATAGAAATCTTAAATTAGCTGAAAGCACCATAAAAAAGGGACTAAAATAGGATGTAGATAATTAGTGGATAAAAAACAGTCGGGGAAATAACACATATATTAATAGAAATATCAGAAGCAAACTCTCTGTGTAGCTGTCCTTATTTCAAACAAGCAAAAAGATGTCATTAAAAAATATTTTCTCTTTCTTTTCTGCAAAATCAGAGAACAGGAGGGTGGAACAGGTTTTGCCCAGGGGGGTGGGTTCCACTAGTGGGGAAAGGGTGTAGAGGAGTGAATATATTGTAAAAATGTATACACATGTATGTAAATGTAAAAATGATACCTGTTGAATCTGTTCCATGAATCAGGAGAGGGGGATAAAACGTAGAGTAGGAAGGACTGAGTTCAACTATGACACAGTTGATATATTTTAAGAGCCTTTCTAAATGCCACTCTGTACCCCACCCAGCACAATAATAAAGGAAAAAAGAAACCAAATGATAATAAATGCTGGTAAGCATGAATACAGACAGAAACACTTACACATTGCTAGTCAGAATATGAACTAGTCTAACAACTATAGAAATCAGAATGGAGATACCTCAAAATTTAGAAATAAAATTATCACATTTTTCAGCCATGTGATATTAGGGAATATACCCCAAACAACTGACCGAAGTCTGCTAATTACAGAGATGCCTGTACACCTATACTTAAGAAGGAGAGGTGTATGTGGGCATGTCTCAAGTGGTAAAGCACCTGCCTAGCAAGGGTGAGGAGGCACTGAGTTTAAACACAACTACTAAAGTAAAAGAAAAAAGAGAAAGAGAGAGATCATGAAAAATATAAGGGACTAAAAATGAAATAGAGATCAAAGAAACTATTCAAAGAATCAACCAACCAAAAATTTGTTTCTTTGGAAAAATAAAAAAATATTGATAAATCCTCAGTGGATCTGATAAAGGAGAAAGGAAAAGTCCAAATTAATAAAACTAAATTTAAAGAAAAAATGATACCAACACTTCTCAAACTTTTCCATGAAATAGAAAAGGAAAGAACACACAACTATGAAGCACTTTACACTCATCCCCAGACCAGACAAGGACACAATCAAAAAAGAGAATAATACGTAAATTTCTTCAATGAACACAAATGAAAACATCCAATAAAATGCTGGCAAACAGAATTCAACAGTCCAAAAAATCATATGTCATGATCCAGTTGATTTTATTACAGAGGTATTGGGATAATTCAAAATATGAAAAGGAATAAATATAATCCAGCCCATAAACAGAAAGGGCAAAAATCACATGATCATCTCAATAGATGCAGAAAAATTCTTTGCAAAATTCAACATTGAGAAGGTTCAAAATTTTGTTTGCAGGTAAATGCATGGAACTGGAGAACATCGTGTTAAGTGAAATTAGCCAGGTTCAGAAAGACAAAGATCATATTTTTGCTCATATGTGGAAGATAGATCCAAATGTGAATACAAAAGTTACCATATATACATATACATACACATACACATATACTTATATATACACAAAAAACACGTCTCCAAAAGTGAGACTCTTAGAACAGACTAAGGGAGAAGGAAAAGAAGAAATGAATGATAGAAAGTGAATAATACTGAACTATATCACAACTATGTAGGGATAAAACACATTGAAATTCAGTGAAAACTAGTGAACAATTATGCAAGGGTAGAGGAAAAGGATAAGGAAGAATAATAGAGGGTTTGACTTACTAAAGTTCAATATATTTACAGACAAAATATTAAGGCAAAATCCCAGTGAACAATGAACAGACCCTAAAATAATGAAGGATAGGAATTTAAAAGCAGGTAATGTTATGGCGAGGGTAATAGTGGCAAGAGGAGGATGAATGAAGAGAGTAAAGGAGGGTGAATGTGGTTGGTACTGTCTATGCATGCATGAGTATGGAGCATTGAAACCTTTTCAAGTCAATTCAAGAAGGGGATTGGTGAAGAAGGAGATTAATGTAGGGGATGAATAAAACTGTGATACCATATATATAACTGTGACCCCTGTATAATGATCATATATACAAAAAATTTATTTTGGAACCAATGAATGTGCCATCAATGATGAATGAATATAGATAATGTGGTCTGTATACACAGTGAAGTTTTACTCAACCATAAAAAGAATGAAATAATATCATTTTCTAGAAATAGTTGAAGTGATGACCATCATGGTATATTAAATAAGTCAGTCTCATAAAGATCCATATCGCTTGGTGTCTTTCATTTCTGAAAGTTAAGGGAAATAAAAAACAATGTCATGAAATAAAAGGTTGACTAATGGGTAGGTGGAAGAAATAACACAAAGGGGGAAGGTGAAAGGAAATAAGAATGAGTAGTAGATGGTGGGATCTTGATCAAAATACATTTTATGCATGTGGGGAAATATCATAAGGAAATCCCTTACTTTGTTTAATAAATATTCAATATGTCAATAAAAAATTGAAAGAGATGGCCTTCTGTTTTCCGGCAATCTCTCACCCTACACAGCACCATCTGCAAACAATCTTCACTGGAGGGGAAATGGCATATGGTATAATCTGTTCAGTTCTGGGTATGTCTCCTGGACATGCTATCAGAAGTTTCCCTGGTGTCTCTTCCATGAGCAGATTTCCTTCATTATTGTCAGGACAAGCCAAGATCACTGAATGCTGGAATTCAACAAATGTGCCTGGAGGCTTCTGAATCCTGTTCATCCATAAGAGTTCATTTCTCATCAAAAATACTGTAAATATAATCTTTACACTTTCAACATTTCATGTCTTTAATAAAATATGCCTTTTACAATGGTATAAAAAAGAGTTGGGGGTGTAATGTGTTTTATTGAATCTGTACATATTTTTGCAGGACTTTTGACTTGGAGTTCTCTGTATGAAGAACTCACAGATTGATTTCTTATTCACAAATGGAGAAAACTAGGATACCAATGGATTGAAAATGGAAGAAAGAAAGCTGAAAATATATCTGTGCATAAATAGCAGAGAGAAATTTAGGCATATGAAACAACCAAATGACAATAATACAGAAAAAGATTAGAAAGGGAGAGGTGAGATTTGTCACATTTTAAAATGATAGGACAGTATGACATTTTAGAATGCTTGAGAAATGTAACAAAACCATTCATGATGAGAAGAGGGGATCCTATAGTATGCTACTGCCAGGCTGAGATTAGACAAAATGGCATAGGAAACCCCAAGATAGATATGTTTGTGAGTGATACATTTTTACTTTCTCCAGTACCTCCTCCCATGGTGAGTATTCTTGAAGATATCAGAAAGATAAATATCTTTTGCTACTTCCTTTTAGATGTTCTATTTTGAAATTTCTAATGTTTTTATCTCTTTGACATTTGTAGAACTTATAACACCGCTCATTATTCTGTGACTTTTAGTTTTGCATATTCTATTAAGGGGACACAAATCCAATCTATTGAACATTTACATTAATAGAAGCAAACTGAATATTAGTAGTTTTTAGGACATTCTTTACATCATTTAGTGGTCCAAGAAGAAAGACAAATAAAGCTTGGGTGCCAATGGTTCTTGTCTGTAATCCTAGTTTTTTGGGAGGCTGAGATCAGGAAGATTGCTGTTTGAGGCCAACCTGTGAAAATAGTTTGTGAGACCCCCATCCCCAAAACCACCAGAGCAAAATGGACTGGTGATGTGGCTCATGTAGTAAAGTGACTGGTTTGCAAGCACTAAGCCCTGAATTCAAACCCCATTCCCACCAAGAAAAGAAAAAAAGGAGAACTAAAGAGAGACAATGGGAATATTGATTAAACGTTTTCACATTTCTAGTAAGATGGTGAATAATGTATTCAACATTGCACAAAAATAAATGTGTGCCTTGGCTCTGCCTTGTGTTGTGCTATATATTAAGTATACAGATGGTTCCTAACTCTTGACGTTTCAACCTAAGAAATGTTGACCTAACTAATTTACAGATGTAATATGCATTCAGCAGAAACTACACTTTGAATTATATTCTTTTTCTGAGCTAGCAATATTCATACAACCCTCTCATTAGATGCTGATCAAGGGCTGTGAGAAGCAGCTCCCAGTCAGTCATCTGATCACAGGTTAAACAATCAATACCTACAGTGTTTTGTGTTGTTAAGCCTTGATGCTCAGTAGGTTAGGTATATTAATTGCTGCATTAGTATCAACTTATGTGGATATTTTTATTAAGATATATTTGTTTTACATGGGGAATTCATTGTGACAATTCTGAATAGACTTTTATTGTACTTTGGTTAGATAGTCTCCATAATCTCTCCCTTCCACTCCTCTCCCACTGCACTTAAGGCAATTGAAAGAGATTTCATTATTTTAACTTGTATAAGTATATGAAGACCATAAACCACATTCCTTCACCTTAATCTCCTTTGTTCATCCACCAGCCTCGAACAAGTACCCCCCCACACTCAACCTATTTTATATTCATGCCTTTTGTTGATTTTGTCAAGATATATCCTTACTGCAAATCAAGAAACTTTTGAATAAATGAAATTTTTGAATAAATGAATGTTTCATTTATTAAGATCAACAGTATTTTGCAGCAGTTTCTAATTATTGTCAGTAACATTTTATGGTCAAGGTCATCTTGCCATAATTAGCCAATCATTTCCTGACACCAATTAGTCAGTGGTGTTCTGGCTGCAGTTATGAATGTATGTTACCATATCTTTTTGATTAAAACATTCAACTTTCAACAATTACTTATCCAATTAGCTATATGATAATATATCTGCACTTAGGTATACAGGTTAAAGCAGAATTAAGTACCAAATTTCATTGAAGGTGAAATTGTAGATCATTTATCTTAGTTGGTTACTAAGTAAATTGCACTAGTTATAGGAAATATTTTCAGAGCCAAAACTGATACCTCAGCACCTATGTGGAGCACCTCCAAAGGACAGGTAGACATGTGCTTAGGTATATGTGTTTCTGTTATAAAACACAGGAGCCCCAAAAAAGATTGATCATGACAAAAGACAAGAAACTGTGGGTCAATGATGAGATCCTAATGGGGTTGTTGTATGGATCTGGGTGCAGTGGTTCATGCTTGCAATCCCCCCCAATTTGGGAGGCAGAGATAGCAGAATTGCAGTTTGAGGCTAGTGCAGGAAGAAAAAGTTTTCAATGAACAATCCATGTGTGGTGGCACCTGACTGTATTTCCAGGTATGTGGGACACAGAAGTATGAGTAACTTGAGTTAAGGCCAGTCCCAAGCAAAAGTGAGACCCTATTTGAAAAATCACTAAAGAAAAACTAGGACAGGAGCACATTTCAAGTGGTAGAGAGTTTGCTCAAAAAGGGCAAAGGTCAGAGTTCAAACCATAAACAAACTAGTAAATAAATAAATAAATGGAAAAAGAAGGAAAGGAGGAGAAACAAAGAAAAAGAAATTTAGAGAAAGAGCTCCCATTATGGAGGACATGACTGTTGTTCTTGGGAAATGAAAGGGTGATGCTAAATTTGTCTGTAATAAATTGGGTCGGTGACTTAACAACCTACAGGTTCAACTATAGACACACAGTAACTGAAAATGGGATACAACCAACTTAAACTTAAATCATACCTTCTCTACTAAGGAGTACACTACAACCTCCTTATCTGGCTGAGAACATTTTGCCATCTTCCACTTGCAGACTTATCACAAATATCTTCATAACTCATGTTTATAAATTTATGAGAGTATTGATCTAGAAAAGAGAAAACAATACACTATGTATGCTAAAAAAGGTATTTTTAAGTTACTAGATTTTCAAAAAATGAACATTACACACAACCAAAAATATTTGGTAACATAGATTCAAAACAACAGCCACCACACCACTGATGAAGATGTGTAAAGAACTGATTGGCCTTATTAGGCTATGGTAACCATTATTGTCCACATTTTTTTTATGTTTAGGAATCATTAATAGAAAAAGTAGTTGCATTGTGACAATTTCATAGGGGCATACAGTGTGCTTTGAACTACTTCACCATTTCTATTATATTCTCTTATCCTATCTATCTCCTCCCCACACCATTTAAAACAATATTTGCTGGGTTTCATCATGTAATCTTCACACACATACATTCAATATATTTCTTATCTCCCTTCCCTCCCAGTGACTGCAACTTCTCATACTCCCCAGTTTACATTCATGTCCATTTTCATTATATTATTATCATTTTAGACTTTAATTCCACATGTAGGAAAAACTGTGGGATTTTTGGCTTTTTGATCTTTGCTTATTTTTGCTCAAAAGATGATCTCCACTTCCATTCACTTTGCCTGAAGTGACATTTTATGCCTCTTTATGGTTGAACATACTCTATTGATATATTTTTTTCTTTATCCATTCATCTGTTGATTAGCCTAGATTCCTTACCTTGGATATTATAGATAGTGCTGCAATAAGCATGGATTTTCAGGAATGTCTCTTGAATATTAACAATTCTTTGTGGGTTCCAAAATTGTGAGCCAGGTAAATCTGTTTTTAAATAAAGATTGCCTGCCTCAAGTATATTTCCATATAGTAATGCAAACAGACCCTGTACCTTCAAAGATTTTTTCAGTTGTGACCAACTCTTAGAGCTCTTTCTTATTGGATTCTGTGCCATTTACATGTTTCTACATACATCCACATTAGAAAGTCTAGGCCAAGAAATATTAGAGGAACAAAGACAGTTTGATATAGAAAATCAATAAACACAGTAAATTATCAGCCTTCTATGTTTGATACAACATATGGAATAAGAAATTTTCATCTGTCCTGGAGAAAAAAATAATCATGTTTTTTTCTTTTTCTTTTATTATTCATAAGTGCATACAAGGCTTGGTTCATTTCTTCCCCCTGCCCCCACCCCCTCCCTTACCACCCACTCTGCCCTCTCCCTCTCCCCCCCATCCCCTCAATACCCAGCAGAAACTATTTTGCCCTTATTTCTAATTTTGTTGTAGAGAGAGTATAAACAATAACAGGAAGGAACAAGGGTTTTTGCTGGTTGAGATAAGGATAGCTATACAGGGCATTGACTCACATTGATTTCCTGTGCGTGGGTGTTACCTTCTAGGTTAATTCTTTTTGATCTAACCTTTTCTCTAGCTCCTGGTCCCCTTTTCCTATTGGCCTCAGTTGCCTTTAAGGTATCTGCTTTAGTTTCTCTGCATTAAGGGCAACAAATGCTACCTAATTTTTAGGTGTCTTACCTATCCTCACCCCTCCCTTGTGTGCTCTCGCTTTTATCATGTGCTCATAGTCTAATTCCATTGTTGTATTTGCCCTTGATCTAATGTCCACATATGAGGGAGAACATATGATGTTTGGTCTTTTGGGCCAGGCTAACCTCACTTCTAATTTAAGAATGAATATCAGGAAATTCCCTCAATTTATATTGTGAGTACATACCCTAAAAGAACTGAAACCACACTTAACTGGATTTTCAGTTTAATTCTAATATTGATAATTAAATAAAATTGTTATTTTGTGAATGTTTTATGGCTTTTCATAATTTTAGGTAGAGTAGCCCATCTTCTGTGGAGATTAGTGTCCACCAAAATATGCTGGAAATCAGGTGGGTGTCTTTTCAAATACACTTGAAATATACATTTTGTCTTCATGAGTTTCAAACTTGGATGAAAAAGTATGTTTTTTTAAATGCAAAAAGCAGAGTATCACTGATTGTGAAAGTAGTACTAATTTACCAGACACCAATGAGTAAGTGATATTAAGCTTTTAATTGTCACTATATTTTTCACTGTAATTTTTCTTTTTTGCTCACGAAGGGAATTGAACAAAGGTCTTCTTGTATGATAGGAAAACAGCTGGGTATGTGGCCGATAGTAGCTGATAATTATAATGACTTGATATTTTTAAACTTGTCAATGTACACATCCCTAAAACCAATTAAAAATAATCTTTATAAAGAAGTTATCAGAATATACTAATGTACAGACAGCCTAGAGAAAAATCCAGAACTGAGTGGATGCTATATGAATGTGACCTATTATTACTACCATAAATATCCACTAATATATGAAAAGTCTAAATATTTAATAATAAATCCTTACTGCAGAAGTTTGTCGGTTCTTTTGAGCTAGGGTCTTGTGATGTCTCTCGGGCTTGCCTCAAGCTTGCAATCCTACTGCCTTATCTGCTGTAGTGAAGATTACAGGTGTGTACTGCATACCAATATCAGAACTCATGTTTATTTTAGATAAATTTTGAGGATCCTTTTGTTACCTCTGTATGATCCTCATTTCCTTGCACTTTACTTGCCCCAAGGCAAACACTGTAATAAATTTCATGGGAGTGATTCTCTTTCAATTTTTCCATACTATTAGAATTGATTTAGGTTCAAGAGGAATTTTATTTAAAATTTCCAAAATGTTATAATAATTTATATAATATTGCCTGAGAAACTTTACTGATACATACTGTGTTTTACATCTTTCTGTGAAGTACATATGACTCTTCCAAACACTTAAAATGATGCATACTGTTACCTAGAGAAGGACTTTTATTTTATGATTTTACTTTATAATAACACTCAAGAAAATATTTGTGCCACTCCTCTGTTCAGAAGTTAGAATTTCTATAAGGAATATTCATGATGGACAGTGTTTTCAGATATAAAAATTGATACATTACATTGTTTCCCCAAAAGAAAATTCTTACATAATCGAGATATGATGTTATTATCGAGGTATAGAATGAAAAATATTCCTGAAGTCACTCAGGCAGTGGGCTTTCCATGAGAGACTTTCATGGAAATTACCATCTGGCATGAAAATAAAGCAATATCTTAGTCATAGACAGTGCTATGTCCAATAATTTTCATGCAAAAATATGTTTGGCACATAGTAGATGTTTGACATTCATTAAATATTGTCATAGTATTTAAGTGCTGTTCGTTTCAACATAAGTGAAGGTTTGTCTCAAACTTAAGATCCTCCTGCCTCAGCCTCCCATATTCTGGAATTACAGGAATGAACTTCCTTCCACACATGACATTTCTCCTGTTTATTATGACAATTCAAATCAATATTTTTTTAGATGAGGTCTCACCATTTTGCCCATTTTGGCCTTGAACCCTGAGTTCAAATGCTTCTCTTTCTTCAGCCTCCTGATTTGCTGACACTACAGGCATATGTCCCCTTACCTTGACTGAATCACTATTAAAGTTGCAGATTGATTGATGAAATGCAATACAAAGAATGGATTAATGACCTTTAATACTATGGCAGAGAGATAGAAACTCATCATGCCACAGCAAACTTCATCATGGAATAAGTGAAAATTAGAAAGGGGTATAAGACAATACAACAAGATTAATTCTTTTCTCTTTTTAAATCTCTCCTGTATAAATTGTGTCACTACTTCCATAATTTTTGTCCTTGAAAATTGTAGGTTCCATTAAATGGAAAATGATGGATCTTTTAGAAATTCTGCCACAGGTACACACAAGCATTGTTTACATCTGTATAGTTCTAGTTACTATGATGGAATGCATGAAAGCACAGGTGGAAAAGACTCCAATATACAGACAACATATTGCATACACTTCGTTTCTGTGAAAGAGAAAGGGTCTACTCAATATTATGGATGGTTTTTGTTGTTTGTTTCTTTATTATGAGAGGATCTTACTATGTAGCTCAGGTTGGTGTGGAATTCATAATATGCCTGCCTTGGCCTCCTTTATGCGGGGAATACAGACATACTCTACCATGGCCAGCGAGTACTCAAAATCTCACAGAGAGTATTTTTCTAGTTATATTTATTGACTACAGATACATACAGGCTCTTATAAATCCAAAATAAATGAAAACCGATTGTTTCTTTGGAGGCAGTAATAAACTGCTTCTGGCCTACACTTGTCATCCTAATACTTTGGAGGCTGAAAAAGCAGGATTGTGAGTTTAAGCCCAGCCTGAGCTGCTTAGTGACATCCTATTTAAAAATTAAGGAAAGAAACTCACCAAAAGAGGTAGGGAGAAAAGGATATGGGCAGTAATTATAGTAATTAATCTTATAAAAGTAAAATATATTCATGGATGAAATGCCATTTGAACTGTGGCTATATACATAAAATAATGTACAGGAATGTAAAAACGGTCCTGTTTTGGGGTAAGTACCAGAGACAGAAAGAGTGTGAACAGAGAGGATAAGGAACAGTGAATATGGTCAATATACGTTATATTCTTCTATGTAAGTAGAACAACAAAATCTGTTGAAATCATTTAAAAATAAAACAACAAAACATGTTGAAATCATTTCAAATAAAGGAAAGGGGGATGAGGGAGAATTACAATGACAGTGAACCTAAACAAGGTATTTAGTGATGTGATAGTTTTTTCTAGGTGTCCTAACTTCTTTCTTTCTAAAAATGTGATTATTTCATAAATTCTTTAATTTTATTTTTGATTTATCATATGTTAATATTATGAGGTAAAGTCACTTTCATAATTCCATACATGCAAACAGTGTATCTTGAGGCAGGTATTAATTGTGGAAAGAAGGTCTCATTGTGATGTTTTCATATAAGCATATAATGTATTTTGACCATATTCAGCCCCTCTGCAACTCTCTTATCCTTCTTCCCACTATGCCCACTTTAAATCCATTTTAATGGTTCTCCTTATATTTTCAAATATACATATAAAGTACTTCAATCCTCATCCTCTTGCATCATATTTTTTTTCTCTATTCCCACTCACACCAGGTCCCTCCCCCAAATAATTCCACCTTTATGTTCATATCCTCTATTTTTTCTAAAAATGTCATTCCTGTAGAATTAAAGAAAGGGTATAGGTGGGAGAATATGATGGAAATATTGTGTACTCATTTATGTAAATGAAAAAATAAAACCTGTCAAAACTATTCCAGGAAAGGAGAATGATGGAGGAGAGTGAATTCAACTATAAAATAGTAAGAAAGTTTGTAAGTCACAATGTACCCTAGTACAATAATAATTTTACAATGAGATTATGGCTACTTATGTGATTATTGTTAATTTTGAGATAGTAAAATGCCTTGAATTCAGTGGGTATTTCATTATAAAAATTGTCATCTTTAATTTTATGGAAAATATGTTTTATGATATACTGACATATAAATTTCCCAGGGTGTATGATAGAATTCTATTTAAAAATGTGATACCTATTTGGTTTTATGGCTGTCAAAACTAAAAATCTAATTGTTGTATGTTGAATTTTACCCCACTTCCCAAGTTCATATGTGTAAGCCATAACTTGCAATGTGACTGAATTTCAGGTAGGCACTTCAAGGGGTATTTAAGTTTAAGTGAGGTCATATAAGTTAAATGTATATATAAACAATATATGATCATATATATATATATATATATAGAGAGAGAGAGAGAGAGAGAGAGAGAGAGAGAGAAATTGCATTTATAAGTCTGCCTGAGGGAATATGGGAAATGGTAGTGGAGAAGAAAAATGTTAAGAGAATGAAAATTATTGAAATAGCCCATCAATAATAAAATGTACTGTACTATAAGCTTTGACTATTGGGGAAGCATGATGATAGAGACAGAATAAGTAATGAGGGTGTTTAATTTGATTAAAGCATGATATATAAAGGCATGAAGTACCAAGATGAACCCACTTGGATCATCAATATGAGTTTTAAAAAATGAAGGGCAGGAGGATAAAATAGGACTTTTTTGGCGCTGGGTACAAGAGGGAGGGGATGTGGGCATAAGGAAAGGGTGAATATGGTGGATTTATTTTGTATTCATATACGAAAATAAAAGAATTGAACCTGCTGATGTTGTTTTAAGAAGGGGAGGGGAAAGGGAAAATGACATAAGGGTCAAATCTAAGATATACTGTAAGCACACATGTAAATATTACAATGTAACCCCTGTACAACTATTATATGTTAATAAAATTTAAAAAAAAGAAAAATGTGATACTTGTGTCAAATGTTCCAGAGTAGAGTTTTGATCACTGTCTTTTATATGTTGACAAAGTTATTAATACTCTATTTTCTAGTAGTTCCTTATTTTTGTAGCAAGAGCAGTATTTGAAACATGATAGGATTGAAGAAGGAAATCAAATGAGATGATATAATTTTTCTACTCTCATGCTTGAAAAACACCACAGACATTTCATACATGTGAACTCCTGTGTTTCCTTGGTTATTTATTTTTATTTATTTATTGCATCACTGCTATTAAAGTCAAATATAATGCACATAAAAGTGTTTGCTCATGTGTGGGTATGCACTGTATTAAAATCTGTAGTTAATGGCCAAAATATGTAAACAACTGATTTAATTTAAAGTATTCAAAAATTATATAAAGTCATTATCCCTACAGAAAGTGAAAAGAAAATTCAATAATTAAAAATGGAGTTAGTGTAAGAGGAGACAGGATAAATACCATTCAAAATGCAAGGACTTGACTTCACCAGAATAAAGAAAATAAGAATTTCTCATTCTCATTATTTTAGCAGTTAATCACAGTGCCCACTTTCTCTTTTCCTTTTTTTACTCCACAGACCCTCACAGGAACACACCAACTCTTGTTATGGCTAACACTGTAGGCTTCTGTTATCCACAGTCTGTTCCAAGAACCAAACATGTGTTTTCAGAGACAGTGATCAGAGAATTGCAAGACAAAGGCATTGGGCACATTATTAAATATTCTACTACCTCAAGGTTTAAATTCTCCGAGATTCTTATTAAACAAATTGTTCATTTTCTTTCTAGTCCTTAATTCACCCCCCTTGAGGAACAAAGAAGACAGTAGAGTAAATATTTAGCAGTCAATATAATGTCTTTGTAGGCAGATGCTGAAGGAGTTGGATTTATTTCCTTCAAGAAAAGTCTTTCTCCTTTATGTGACCTAAAATTCATAAAGCAATCCCTGAATAATGGTTATTTTCTAGAACAAATATATACTGTAATCATCCCTCTTGAGCATGATTTCTTTACCAGTCTTTGGATACGTTAGAAACTATTTCAGATCCACTATAGTAGGCAGGAAATTTTTTTCTTTATTAATTTGCATTAAATGTTGCATTTTTTCAAATGTGTTTGTTATTTATTTACAGGGACTCTTAATTGATTCATATGTATTGTATACCATATGATGTGTAGAAATATTTTACATTGTACAATATATAAATTTAAAAAACTAACACCATGTGGTGAATTAAGTCAGGTTCAGAAAAATAAAGTTTGCACATTTTCTCTCATATATGGAATACAAAACAAAAAAATAAACATATACTAAAAACCAAAAATGATCATTTGTAAACTTACATGTATAACTTATTTGTAATAGTGGAACTACTCTATGGAACACAGGGCAGGAGGGAAAGGAAAAGATAATGAAATCAACAATATTGAAATACATTCCATCTGTGCAGGTAGATGATTTAACAATATGTATTTTAAGCTGTTGACTAATGGGGGAGGGAAGGAAGGGAGAGTAATGGAAAGGGGTTGTACTGATCAAAGTAAAGTATCATCACAGCAGGGATATGTCAAGAAACCCCTCTGAGCATTGACTTTGGAATTAATGATGAAAAATAGGACTGCATATAGGTACTACATGCAGAGAGGGATACTTGTGGGAAGGGGAAGGGTGAATCAAATAGAAGAAGGTGAAGCAATATACTTGATGGGCTTCATATACATATATAAAATAGATCAATGAAACCTCTTGCAATCGCTTTAACTGGGTAGATGTAGTCCAGTGAAGGGGGGAGATAGAGGGAGTCACATAATCAGTGTACATTTTAAGCCTATTCAGAATTGACAAAATGCATCCCCCTGTCCAATGAATATATTCTAATAAAAAAGAAAAAAATCATATCATCTGCAAAAAGGGATTATTTGACATCTTTTTTTCTCTGTGTTTATAGTTTCTAAATTTTGTTGTTGCCTTATTGCTCCAATTTAGAATCCAAGGTCTCACAATGTGGACCAAAATGGCAGCTTTGGCATCATGTAGCATTTGGCCTCACAGACAAGGATTATTGAGCAACTATTCTCACATCAAACTTTCTGACAAACTGCTGAAGAAGTAAGAATAGGTAACATAGTAGAAGATTTGATACCATCAGTATTCCACAAGCTTCTCAGTAGGTGCCTTTGTGGGCATGGACAAATGGATGCAGACCACACAGACTCTCAAAGTTGTGGAAGATATAAGGTCAATGGATATTGTAGGTAATGGAGATTTTTAGTCCCCAAATCCCCACAACACAAAAAATAAAGTCCTGAGGAGTAACATCCTTACAACTTGTCACAACTTCTTCAAGGAAATATTGGCATCACAGAATTAAACTTCATGAGTTGGGAGAGTGACAGAAAATACAGAACACACTACACTAGGCTCTGTTCCTGGAACTGAAGGATAAAGAAAAACAGGGTCCTGGGAGATGGAGCATATCATACTTTAATGGGAAGTGACTGGAAACTGTGGGGTCAATGGGCCCGGATTCCTGTAATCATAACTTAATTTTGTCTTTCTGTGCTTGGGAAAAATCCCCGGACTCAGAGCATCCACCCTCCTGCTGAGCTCATACTCCCTATGAAGCTATCATAAATAGAATAACTAGTTCAAATGCTAAAAGCAAAAAGATTTCAAGAGTGAAAACAAGAAAATATTGTTTGGGGTTTTATTGTCTTTGTCCTTTTGACTTTCATATTTTTTGGATATTTTTATTTTCACTCACTTGCTTCTTTTTAGTTCTGCTTTTTCTCTCTTCCTTTTTTATAGTCACTATGAGCTATAAGCCTCACCTTTCAATACTTTCTCCCTCTCTCTCTTCCATCACCTTTACCCATTTCTATTTATTTCTCTCAACAATTAGAGTACTTATGTAATTTTTCTTCTCCTTATATTCTTTCCTCCAAAATCTTTTATTGCTTTTCAATAGACAATTATATTTGCACATGGCTTTTTTATTGCTTGCTTCTTTTTTCTATCTCCCCTTGCTCCTTTCTTCTCAGTCTACCTTTATATAGATATTTTCTGATTTTCATTAAAATATCTCATTACTGATCTGCTGAGCTTAGTCACTTTTCCTTCCAGCCTCACAACACCATAAACATTTACTATTTATTAGCATTAGCTCTCTTGACTTCTAGCTCTGAAGATTATAAACTAAGGTAAATCCAAGCTCACAAACTGCTACGCTTGTGCCTTTATTCATGTAAAGACAGTGTAGCAATTGTATTCTTGTTTTTTATTAGGGATGGATGTATGCCTGTATTGAATGTCTATCAAGTGTGTTGCTTCTACAACTAAGATTCCTCTCTGAGTGGAGTATGGGTCTAGGCCAGTATCCTGAGCACCATGGTCAAGTGTTACTGCTGAGAGACATCCCAATGATGAAAAGCACTCTGCAAATCAATCACTATCTCGGCTTACATGAATAGTATGAAAATTCCAACAGAAGGTATACAGACCTTAAATCTCCTACCAAAAACTTGGTCTCATATATCTCAGTCTCAAGATAGAAAAACAAGCAATAGGAGAAAAAACAATAATTCTCCACAAAAAGCCAATGATTCCATAGTAAAGTACTTGAGAGATAGTGAAGCAGTTGAAATTTTAAGAATTTAAAGCAATGATAAGAGTATCTACAAAGGTAAAGAGGACACCTGAATGAACTCAAAGAGAATTCAAATAAACAGATGAGGGATATAAGGACGACAATGTAGGTTATGAAAGACAGCTGGTTCACCATACACAAATCAATAAATGTAACAGAGCAATAAAACAGATTCAAAGACAAAAATCACATTATCATCTGAGCAGATGCAAGAAAAAGTCTTTCACATAATTTATATCCTTCCATGATAAAAGCTAGGAACAAAAGAAACCTACCTTAACATTATAAATGTCCCACATGATAATCTTGTAGACAACACTATACTTAATGGAGGAAAACTGGAATCTTTCCTATGAAGACAGAAACAAAGCACAGACGTCCAATCTCCCCACTCTTATTGTAAATATTAATGGAATTCCTACCAGAGCAATAAGGCAAGAAGATGAAATAAAAGGGATTCAAATGTGGAGGGAAGAAGTCAAGATACTCCAATTTGCAAATGATGCAATCCTTTGCTTAAAAAACCTTAAACTCCTAAATATAATAAACACTTTTGGCAATGTAACATTTTAACAAAATGACCATAGAAAAATCAATAGCTTTTCTATACACCAACAATGAACAGACTCAGAATGTAACTAAGGTGAAAGACCTCCTACAGAAAGAAAAACTATAAAACTGTGTAAAATGAAATCAAAGAATACATAAGAACATAGAACAACCTCTCATGTACACAGATTAGCAGAATTAGTATTGTGAAACTTGCTATACTTTTGAAAACAATTGATGAATTAAATGAAATCCCTATCAAAGTCACAATATCATTCCCAATATTGTTCTTCACAAAAAATGAAAAAAATCAACCCTTAATTCTATATGGAAAAATAAAACATTCTGTATACAAACAAATACTGAGCAAAAAGCAATTATGAGAGTATTACAATACTAGTTTTCAAATTATACTACAGAGCCATAGTAACAAAACATCATTGTATTGGCACAAAAGCAGACCTGTAGATTAAGGAAACATAAGAGAAGTCCCAGAAATAAACCCACATAGTTACAGCCATCTGATTTTTGACAAAGGAGCTAAAAGCATACATTGGAGAAAGGATAGCCTTGGCAACAAATTGTCTAGGGAAAACTGGATATTCACACATAGTAGATTGAAAAATAGAACATAATCTCTTACCCTGTACACAAATTAATTCAAAATCCATCAAAAATCTTAATGTAAGACCTCTACCTTTGAAACTACCATAGGAAAACTTTAAGGGAAAATCACTGAACATATAGGCATGAGCAAATATTTCCTGAATAGCACTGAAATTGCCCAGGAAATGAGAGCAAGGATTTACAAATTGGATTACATCAATTTAAAACATTTCTGCATAGGAAAAGATACAATTACCAGAGTCAAGAGATACAAAGTCTTTGCCAGCTAAATATTGGATAAAAGATTAATATACAGAATATACACAGAGCTCAAAAATTTACTCAAGAAAAGAACAAATAATCCATTTAATAAAAGGGAAAATAAATTGAACAGTTTTCAAAGATGTGTAAATGGCTAATTAATACCTAAGGAAATGTTCAACATTTTTAGCTATAAGCGAAATGCAAATCAAAACCCCATGAGATACTATCTCACCCCAAACAGATAGCTATCACCAAGAAAACAAGCAACACTAAATGCTGATGTAGGGAAAAAAGAAACCTCATATACAATTGTAGACAATGTAAACAAGTGCAACCACTGTGGAAATCAATATGGAGGTTCAACCAAAAAACTGAGAAGAGACCTGTATTATGACCCTGATTTACCATATTTGGGCATGTGTTTGGGGAGTTATAAATCGTGATATATGATAGACACCTGAAGGTAGCTTAGACACCCAAAAACAAATGACTGGAAAGAAAATGCGATATACAAAATGGAGTATTATTAAATCATAAAAAATGTAATAAAGTTGTTTGCAAAAAATGATGGAACTGGACAACATTGTGTTAAATGAGATAAGACAATATCAAAAACCCAAAGATCCTATCATAATTTTGCTCATATGGAGTATCTAGACCTAAAATGCTAAAAACATTAAAAATCAATAATAATTATGAGGAATGAGTCTAAAAGGCTGACTTGTTTAGAAGTAAGGTGAATGAGGAGAGGAAAGTTGAGAGTATTAAGAGGTGAACAGGATCAAAGTACGCTACATATATATGGAGACAGCATAATGATTCTCATTATTAACACTGTTCAAGAGGCTATAACAAAGCTAGTAAAATTGTTCAAAGTATAATGTGAGTGTCCATGAAAGGATTCCTTGTTTGTTTATCAGTGTACTTTACCAAAATATAAAAAATATTTTAAAAATATATCAAAAACTACTATGGAGATTGAAGAGAAAGGGAATAGTGTGAGGGTTAGTAGAAATGAGGGAGCAATAGAGGTCTGAGTATGACCAAAATGCAATTTATTCATATATTCTTACAAAACATCTCACTATATATAATTAATATGTGCCAATTAAAGCAGACATGAAAAGAGAAGGGAGATTATGTGGGAGGATAGGGGACCAGCTAGTGGATGAAGGAGAAAACAGAGAGTAATGTGGGGATTAATACAATAAACTACGTTATGTACATATACAAAAGTATCAGTATGAAGCACATTATTTGCACAATTAATATCGATAAAGATAATAAAATCAGAATAAAAGAATTTAAATGTACAATTTTCTTCCTAAGCAGCTATGCCAGTACTATATATACTTCACAAATAATTGAAAACATCTAGTCACTCATTGTTTGTCAATTTTGATAAATTCAGAGAAACACATTATTTGAAAATATGCACTTACATATACAACTATGGTTATGAGAGCACAAGTCAGTATAAGGGCTGTCAGAGCACCATCAGTCATGTGACTGCCATCACGTATAAAATCTGTAATCTACCAAACTTTTCTTCATAATGCATGACTACACTAAAACAAATGCCCATGCATATCCATTTCTGTACTGTTCAGCATTTCTAGAAGATGGAAATTAAACAAATGTCCACCAATGGATGAATGGATAAACAATTGCTTATACTTAAAGGGAAATATTGTTCATTGATAGTAAGATGAAAAATATTAAATGAGTTAACTAATGAAACAGAAAAGTAAGGAGTTCAAAAATGAAAAAGGTTAAGGAATGATTAGGGTCATGGCTCAAGTGATAGAATGCTGTACTAGCAAGCACAAGGTCCTGAGTTCAAACCCAGTACTACAAATAAAAAAACAAAGAAGAAACAAGATAAAGGTAAAAGGAAGAAGAGATGAAGGAAAAATCACAGAGAACAAAGTGTTTTCCCTTCAGGAATTATGTGAAGAAAGGAAAATATACTAAAGAATATTTTAGGGTAAGGTGTATATGTAAACAACTAGCAGAGTCCTGATTCAAAAAACTTCATTCTGAAGATTTTCATTACATTTCTTCCAAGGAAATAAAAAAAGATTCAATTAATGTGAAGAACATTAACAATCAAATAAATTTTGACAAAACCAAGGCAGCACTTGAAGTAAGTTCTTTGTATCATGTGAAGGCCTTTCAGAAAAAACTTACCCAACTAGAAATATTATACTATATATACAATATATATGCATATTATATATATATATAATATACATATATGAAGAAACATAAAAAAGGAATTACTGATTTTACTGATTTTGTGGAGAAATGAATGCAAATCTATACAAAAGCAAAGTATGAAGAAAGAAAATTAATTATAATCCTCTCCTGAGCAGTTTTCCCAGAGCATCCTTCACATCCTTGTTCCTCAGGCTATACATGAAACAGTTCAACATTGGAGTGACCACAGTGTACATCCCAATGGCAAGTGTGCTCCCTTGGGAAGAATGTGTCATAGCAGAACTGAGATAAACTACAACTGCTGTTCTATAGAACAAGGTAACCACACCAAGGTGATACCCACAGGTAGATAATGCTTTATATTTTCTCACAATGAAGGACATCCTCATTGAAGTAGAGACAATCTGAACATAAGGGAAAAGGATCCCAACTATGGGAAGCACACCCAGAAGGGCAGTCATCAGATACATAAAGATGTTGTTGATGAAGGTATTGGAGCTGGCCACCTTGAAAAGTGGAGCCAGTTGACAGCAGAAATGTGAAATTTCAGTGTTTATGGAGAAGCTCAGGTGTTTCATCAGTAGAATATGAATCAGGGAGACACAGAGCATGATAATCCAAGACAGCAGGACCAGGAAGCCACAGAGCCAGGTGTTCATAATGACAGTGTAGTTCAGAGGGTAGCAGATGGCCACAAAGAGATCATAGGCCATCAAAGTCAGTAAAAACTTATCTGTTCCTGCGAACATATTTGAAAAGTATACCTGAGTAAGGCATTCTCTGTAAGAGATGTCTTGGTTATGTGTTTGGATGTTCACCAGCATCTTTGGGACTGTAGTTGAAATAAAACAGATATCAACAAATGACAGTTTGCAAAGAAAGAAGTACATAGGTGTGTGGAGATGGAAGTGGTCAGGATGATGAGCATATTCCCAAGTGTGGTGACCAGATATATGGAGAAGAACAGCCCAAAGAGAAAGAGCTGTAATTCAGGATCATCTGAGAGGCCAAAGAGGAGGAACTGCGACTCCCCTGTATGGTTCTCTGTTTTCATGGAGATGGTATTTTTCTTGAGGAGTAAGGAAAAAGCAACATTCAATCAACAGTCAATGGAAACTTCAATTATTTATCACTTTATAATATCAATCCTTAGATGAGCATCTTTCATCCTGTATTGATTCTTGCCCATAAGAGTGGTTTATTCATCCAAATAGGAACACATTTTTTCCCTGTACAACCATTCTTTAAGCTAACAGAAATCTCCAATTTATCTTTAGCTAGTTTTAATTCTCCTTTGGAAATCAATGGATAGAAACTTTGTTATGACCCATTTGAAATACTTAAAACTATTTCAAATAGTTGTCATGGCAATTTCACTACTTCTGCGAACTATAGCTCTATAAAAGTGATAAAATAAGGATATTTAATTCAGCAAATCTTCATCTATGACTTGACAATTCCTAATGATGTTTTAATTCTCTTATTTTATTTCTCTTATTTGTAACTTATTTTTTTTTCTTTGTATAATGTGGTTATTAGCATCAGGTTAATGAAATTGAAAAACTTTTTACTCAGTGGGGGACCAGTAATTGATAATTGTAATCATTATCATTAATGGTTATATTTAAAATGTCTTTTATGATATTTTGGATATATAAACATTCCAATGCATATTATAGATCTGTGGTTTGCAAATGAGTCTGTCAAGTTAGACTCTCTTGAAGAGGGTTTTACTCTACAAAAAAACATGTCTGCAACTTGAGAATGCTATTTAATCCCTCTTAACTACAAGTGCCTCACCTTTACAACAGAGTAGTATATTCAATGTGTCATAGAATTTAAGAGCAAATTTACATGACATTGTGTATTTTTCTACTGTGGTTCCCACATAATACAATGCAAACCTCATCAATATAAATGTATATTTTAACATCTCATTAATCCATCTTAGCATTATTATTTAGCAATATTCCTCTTTAAATTGGACAGCCATCATAAACTGCATACTTATGAAGGTAAATACAACAGGTTTTTTTCCTCTATTGACCACTATAGAGCATTTCTAGTCAGGGAGCATCTCTTATCGTTCCTTTTTTTTCAATAAAGCCTTCTGGTTTAATTCTCCTTAGAAAAGGAAAAAGCATGTTACTATATAGATAGGAGAAGAAAGAAGCATACCACAATTAAAATAATATATGAGGCACATGTGAGAATGTGTGCTCATGTATTCATGCCCTTGAGAGAGGTTATATTTCAAATTATGACACTTGATGGTTAAAAAAGAAAAGTGATGAATTTGATTAAAATATACAAATATATATTCAAATACATATTCTAGAGATGTGTATGGAAAAAATTATTTTAAAGACAAGTGTTTATTGAGTATTACGTAAATTGAGTTTTACAAATGCCTGGAAAGTTAACATCAATACAAGATAGGAAAAAGTTGCTGAGGGCCAATTTAGTTTATGAATGTGGTAAAGGAGTCAACTTTCAAAGAGAAATATTTGAGATGAGACAAGAAGGATGGGCCATTGTTATTCAGAATAAGTTATTAATGACAAAATACTCCAACGAATATGGTTGCCCATGGTGAACATCACATTAGAGACAGTTGAGAGATCAGTGTGATCCAGACTACACAATGAGGAGCACAAGGAACAGAGTCTGTGATTCCCACCATACAGTTTCCTTTATCCTTCCTTGATATTCCTCTCCCGTTGGTAAATTCATGTATATTTGTGCATTTCATTTTCTGGCATGGTGCCTGTCACATGGCAGGTACTGATCAAACACAAATGTTAGATGCATAATAGATGTTGAAATCAAGATATCTACAATAACACAAAATATAAATCTTCTAATTGATCAGATGCTTTACTGAGCTACAGAACTGACTAAAATTAGAGAAAATGCATTCATATCTATTTTGAAAGAATGATGCAGTATTAAGATGTAATACCAATTCTAGTAATGAAATCAGTTTCAGAAACATATATTTATAAAATTAATTCACAAAAAATAGGTCAATGAACTGGGAATTTTTGGCTTGCAACTGTAATCTTAGCAGCTTTGCAGTTGAAATTAGAAGAATCATGGTTTGAGGCCAGCTCAAGGAAAAAAGGTCACAAGACACCATCTCCAACCAATAGTTGGGCATAGTAGAATGCCTGTCCTCCATGTACAGAGATTGAGAGAATCGTGGTTCCAGGCCTTCCTCAGTGGGAATAAAGGTTTGCCAATTAATTTTTGATAAAGATTTCAAGGTCAAATAGTTGGGAAAAGACAGTACATTCAGTAAAAGGCACTATGCAAATGGTATACCCACTTGCAGCTTTAAACTGTACTCTCATCGCTCATCATGTTGAAAAAAATCACTAAAATGTATTAAAAACTTTAATGTTATACCAAATATTATAAGACTACATGGAAGAAACATGACAGAAAGCTCTGAGACATTGGTCCTAAAAGTATAGCCATATATTCCAAAAATTATAATAAATTCCAAAAAGTATAGACATACATTCTAAAAAGTACAATATATTACAAAAAGTACAGATAGTGCAGGCAAAATCAAAAAATGAAATTCATTCAAACTAAACAGCAAAAGAAGGTTCAAAGAAAAGAGAACCTGTATAATGGAATGCTGTATTTGGAAACCATACATTGGACATGAGTTCAACATTCAAATATTCTGGACCACTGTAAAATCAACAATTACATTATTGCAAGTTTAGTCAAAAGATACGAAATAAGTATGGAAAGGTACCTTATAGGTACATCCCAATATTATGGCACTATTAATAACAATAGTAAAAGTGTTCAGTCATTACAAGTGTTTATCATCAGATTGGTAGGTAAAGAAATGTGGTATATTGGCTCGGAAGACACCTGAACCTTCATACACTATATTTACACAAAAATTGCCAGATTAAATGAAAAACACTTTGGTAACACCTTAAAAGGATAAACACTAAATTGCCATATGAACTACTTGCTCCATTCCCATATTTTTACCCAAATAATTGATAATGACCTGGATATTCATTGTTTATAAATGAGTCTATTCTATGTACATTCTGTAAATGTTTTCTGCAAAATACATTGTTAAACAATTTTGTCATTGTGTATCCCTATAGGGTAGTAACATAAATTAATGTTACCACCATATCACTAGACAATGTAATGTTTTACAGCCACCATACCATTTACCAAAACATCACTAATGTAGTGCACAAATAAATACCAACAAATGTACTGTTTATTATAGCTAAAAGATGGAAATTACCCAAGTTTCCACCAACAGCTAGGTGGATAAACAATTTCTTATATATACACTTAAAAGGAAATGTTATTCAGCCATGGAAAAGAAAACTAAACATTATTAATAAAAAGTCAGTAAGGAGGAGGAAAAGAAGGATAGAAGGAATAAAGGTAAGAGGAAATGAAGGAAAAAGAAAACAAAAAGGAAAAATCAGGTACCACAAAGAATGAGGCAACATTTCAAATGATCCTATGCACTATATTCTGTATTATTAAAAATCATATGAAGAAAAGTACTTTTAATGTTCATGTTCAATATCTAACCACTGTCAGAATATATAGGATAAGAAAGGGAAGAGTGTCTGCTCAATGTCAGGTTCCACTTACAGTTCATCCTAACCTAATTATATTCCTTGGAGAAATTATGTGAATGTAACAAAATATATCAGAGCAATGTTTCAGAACAAGGAAAAGACAAAGGGATAAACCAGCAAGTAGAGTTCTGATGTACAAACCATGTCATCATGGTAATTTTATTCCCAATTCCTCCAGAGAAAATAAGAATATAACCACATTAAGCCAAATAATACTAACATTAATCAATATTTGATGAGGAAACCATGGCAGCTATTTATATAAAGGTTTTTTAAAATCAAGTTATTAATCCAAGAAATGTCTTAAAATTTACAACACTTTGAATTGTACAGACATTATATTGAGAGGAAAAATTTCAAAAGAATTATTGTTGAGCTATTATAGAGAAATCAATACAAAATTTACAAAAGCAAAACAATAGTAAATAAATTAATCAGATCACTTAGAAAAGGAAAAATACCTAGTTACTGAAATTCACATTACCCTTATTCTCAGATCACTGATCCATCAAGGACAAGAAGCAACTCTTCCCAGGAGTCTCTCCAGGGCTGCCTTCACATCCTTGTTCCTTAGGCTATAGATGAAGGGGTTCAGCATGGGGGTGACCACAGTGTACATTATGGATGTGATTGTGTTTCTCTGGGAAGAATGGGTCACAGCAGAGCTGAGGTGAACCACAAATCCGGTTCCATAGAACAAGGAGACCACACAGAAGTGAGACCCACAGGTGGAAAATGCTTTATACTTGCTCACAGTGGAAGACATCCTCAATAAAGATATTATGTGAAAGTAAGAGAAGATTATCCCAGTGACAGGAAATAAACTCAGCATGGCAGTAATAACATACACAAAAATATTATTGATGAGTGTTTCAGAGCCTGCCACTCTGAAAAGCTCAGTCAGTTCAGAGAAGAAATGTGGGATTTCAGTGCCTATAAAAAAGGTCAGTTGTTTCATCAGTAGAAGATGAATCAGGGAGACTGAGAACATGATTATCCAAGAAATTAGGACCAGGAGGCCACAGAACCGGGGATTCATAATGACAGTCTAGTTCAGGGGGTGGCAGATAGCTACAAAGAGATCTTATGCCATCACTTTTAGAAGAAAATTATCCATTCCAAGAGAAATATAAAAAAATACACCTGAATAAGGCACTTATATCTCAGATGTCTTTGCTTCATGATGAATTTTGGGTCTGGTAGATGTTAAGCAAATGTCAACAAAGGACAGGTTACAGAGAAAGAAGTACATAGGTGTGTGGAGATGGTAGTCTGTGCTGGTAGCCAGAATGATGAGCAGGTTCCCAAGCACAGTAATGAGGTAAATGGACAGGAATATTCCAAAGAGAAGTGGCTGCAGTTCAAGATCACCTGAAAGTTCAAGGAGTAGGAATTGTGGTACACCTTATGATTCTCTGCATCCATGTATCTGATGCATCTTCTGGGGAGGAAACACAATGTTCAATGAATAGATAATTGCAACGTCAATTAGTTCTGTCCTTGAATCAAAGTTTTAGTACATTTTTTTGGTTGACACTGAAGTTTGAACTCAACATTTCAGACTTTATAGGCAGGCACTTCACCACTTTATCCAGGACTCCAGTCAAATGGAAGTTTTTCATTCTGTATAGATGATTACCAATGACTTTTCTAAGCCAAGTGGCAGCCTTTTTGTCTCCAACTGAGGAATCATTCATATTTGTTGAATAACCAGAAATCTCTCTTTTCTAATCAACTCACTAGTTATAATATTTTGTAGGTAGAGGAATGGAACCTAAGTTTTTCTTTGATGACTCATACAAAAGATGTGAAGGCATTCACACCTCTTTTCTTTGGTGTTCTTCATATTTCTTTATCCTAGAGCTCTCTGATAATTATTATATACTTTATAGAAGCATAATATATTCTGTGATGTGACATATTACTGTGATGGGATATTTGCCTTGCAGTAACTTATTTTTTCTTCCAAACAATACTGTGATTGCTAACCCTATTTGTGAGTTTAAAAATGCCTTTGCAATGTGTAGGTGTCTTAGTAATAGCTGTTTTAAAATTTTGGGGGCTGTACTGGTGTTTGAACTCAGTGTCTCACACCTGTTGGCCTGGTACTGTAAAACTTTAGTCATGCCTCCTCCTTTTTTGCTTTAGCTACTTTTTAAAGAGATTCTCACTTCCTTACAAGCTTGCCTGGACTGTGATCTGCATAGCTGTGCTTCCCACATAGATGCCATGATAGGTGCATTACACCATGCCCAGTTTTGTCATCGCTTGAGATGGAGTCTCACAATCTTTATACACAAACTGGCTTTCAACTGCTACCCTCCTGATCTCTACCTCTTGATTACCTAGGATTGCAGCCTTAAGCCACTAAACCTAGCCATTATTATTTTTAATATTATTTAGAAACTTCTTCTTTTTGCTATTTGGATGTATAACTCTGTCCACAGACATTATAGAGCTGTAATTTTAAACTGAGGTTCTTGAGTCAAACTTCCTGGAGTAGAGTTTGACACTACCATAATACCATCCTTGTGATCTTGAGAAAGTGATTTAAATCCTCTGAGCTGCAGAGGATTTACCTCACCTCTATAGTAGGGATAGTATTTCTGAATACTTAATGAAGAGCAAAACAAGGTCACACAGTCCAATGTTTCTACTGTAGTTTCTGTGACACATAATGGGCTTTTCAAAATTATGTATTTCTGTTCTTAACATCTCAATAAATGTGTCTTGCATGGATATCATTTAGCAATATAAATTTGAAAGTAGAATGTCCATCATGGTTGTAATTCTAATCATTATAAACGTAATAGTTTGGTTACAGCTTTTGACTGCTACAGAGCAGTTTTCCTTAATGAATATCCTTATTGTACCCTTTTTTACAGAATATCTTCTTCTTAGAAGAAGAAAAAGCATGTGGACTATATGAATAAAAGGAAGGAAAAAACACATAACCAATAAACTTACCTAGGCAAGTGTTCCTATATGTGCTCATGTGTCTATGCCCATTAGTGAAATTGTATTGTATTAAAATAAGCAAGTTTAATGGATAGATCCTATTAAAAGGAAGAGAGGTAAGTTCAATACTTGTCAGCACAATGATTGCCTATGGAATAGACAATAATTCAGGATACAAAACAGGAATTGCTAAGAAGTACTTAGTCTATGAACATGAGTAGAAGAGTCTACTCTGAAGCAGAAATGTTTGAATTGAGAAGGGAAGGATGGATAATCGTTAATCAGTAAAGAAAGAAGAAACATTCTAATGAAGAAAACAGAATGGATGGCAACCCTATTGGATGCTAAGTTGGTACAAGCAGAAACTTGAGCTGCTGATGTGATGGATAGCAGAGGAAGAGAAGTAATAGGGATTAAGTGGGTAAATAAAAAATAAATAGACATTCTCATAATCTTCCTTTTTGTCACCTAAGCTTTGATAAATTCATATTTGCTTGCTGGTCTGATGTTGTGACATATTTGTATCATAATTTGTCTTTTCAGAAAGTTACATGGAACCAATTACATTGTCAGTACTGAAAAAACTACAAATTGTGGAAATACAGTAAATACCAATAGTAAAATGTCTACAAGAGAAATATTTCAACTTATCATATGACAGAAATGAACAGTCAAAACACCAAAATACATTGGGTCTGTGTATGAAGGTGGCACAAGGCATCTTACTGAAGGCTGTTATAAAATTTGGGGGACACAGGAGGGAAATAAGAGAGAATAACAGAGGGGATCCATCTGAGCAAAGTACAATATATGCATGTGTGGAAAGCCATGGTGTAACCCTTTATACAATTAATACACACTAATAAAATGCATATTTTCTAAAAGAAATGAACACTTTAATTAAATAAAATGCATTCACATCTCATTTTAAAGAATAATATCTGGTGAGTAACTAATGTCAATTATAGAAATAGAAGACCTTTTAAGGGTGTAAGGCCAAACAGTAGAGCACCTGCCTAGCAAGCAAGAAAACTGGTGTCAAACACCAGTACCACAAAAAAGAGAAGAGAGATTAAGATAAAAGTTTTTAACATTAATTAACCACAAACCTAACTCAATGGAGAGAAATCACGATAAAAAACTCAATATAAAAAGTGTGTTTGAGAAAAAATTGACAGTCATTACAGTGGATAGTTCCCAGGGCTGATGATGTCAGTAAGTGAAGAAACCAGGGGAAATTTTTAATTCAAAAAGAATGGTTGTTTTAAGACCACATCCAATAGGACGTACTATATTAAAACCCTGCATTTATTGTGTGAAATTCATCAACCTGGCAATACAGCCTCCTCTGACTTCAATCATTTGTTTGCCTAAACCTTTAAAGGTATTGGCAATAGAAGAATAAATAATTACATTAGTAGCATATATATTTTGGGTCTTAAGACATTATGAAACTACAACAATGTGCAATGAATGAGAGCTATCAACAAATCGAAATGCTCATAAAATAGGGAATATAAAATAACCCAAAAGAATCTGGAAAAATATACTGTACCTCATGAATAATAGATTTTCGATGAGTAGTGCCAAGTAGATAATCATATACAGGGGTTCTGAAACTAGTCTACATTTTATCAGAGAGAGAGGGAAGACAAAGTGGAACTTCTTCAGAAAAAAATTCCTAAATATACTCCAGATTCCAAGGAGTGAAAGAAAACAAAATAGCTGGAAGAGACAAGTCTCAATGGACAAAAAAAATGCCCTTGAAAATACAGAAGTCCACTTTCATAGACTAAAAGATATATAGGATAATCTTATTATCATCATTCTTGAGGTGAATCCCACATCCACATTTTCTCCTTTTTTCCTTCTTATTCTTTTTTTTTTTCATTTTTCTTTTATTATTCATATGTGCATACAAGGCTTGGTTCATTTCTCCCCCCTGCCCCCACCCCCTCCCTTACCACCCACTCCACCCCCTCCCGCTCCCCCCCTCAATACCCAGCAGAAACTATTTTGCCCTTATCTCTAATTTTCTTGTAGAGAGAGTATAAGCAATAATAGGAAGGAACAAGGGGTTTTGCTGGTTGAGATAAGGATAGCTATACAGGGCATTGACTCACATTGATTTCCTGTGCGTGGGTGTTACCTTCTAGGTTAATTCTTTTTGATCTAACCTTTTCTCTAGTTCCTGGTCCCCTTTTCCTATTGGCCTCAGTTGCTTTAAGGTATCTGCTTTAGTTTCTCTGCGTTAAGGGCAACAAATGCTAGCTAGTTTTTTAGGTATACAGAAGTCCACTTTCATAGACTAAAAGATATATAGGATAATCTTATTATCATCATTCTTGAGGTGAATCCCACATCCACATTTTCTCCTTTTTTCCTTTTTATTCTCCTCACTGGGACAGACCAAGTTTCTTCAATGGTTGTCACAGAAATGTTGACTTCTCTATTCTGTTCCTGAAGAAACCTAAATGGGTTTCATGAAGTCTGAGATAAGAGATGTATAGGAGAAGTGCATTATTAAGGATTACACAGCATCTCTGAATTCTCAGAGCTCCTCATTAAACAAATTGGTCTATTTTCTTGCTATTCTCCAAATAATTTAGGTCCCATGGGGTACAAAGAAGACACTGTAGTGAAATTATTAAGTCAATTTTATACTTATAATATAAATGGCAAGGAGAGGTACATTTACTTCCCTCAAAGACATTATGTTCCCTCAGTTTAATTGGCTTGACTTAAAAGTCATAAGTTTCCACAAAGAAAAAGAGTAACTTCAATAAGGATCCAATTCTAACAATTCTTATGAACAATCTTTGAACGTTTTTATGAATAACTTTGAATCAAAATTTTATAGAAGAAAAGAAGCCCATTCTTTTTAATTTTATTGAGCATTTTTATTTTTAAAATTCAATTATTTTTGTTTTGTTTATTTGTCCAAATTGAGAAACAAAGGTGTTGCATGCAATGTGATGTTCAGATGTATTTCAAACAGTGCAATGTTTAAATATTTTTTAAAAACTAATGAATTCATTGTCTCACTGGTTATCACCTTATGGTAAAAATATTTTACATTTTCAGCTCAAAATTTTTAGAAACACAGGTGGGCATCCAGAAAACCTGATGGAGTAGGGTGTGGATGGGTCCCAAAGCCTGAGGAGAAGTCCCTGGCAGCCTTGGTGGGAACTAGGAAGTGGAAGGGCAGAACTCTGCAGGGCTTTGGACTTGGTCAAGGTGGTTTAGGCAGCAACATGTGCATCATGGAGGAGGAGGGGGAGGAGGACGGGGAAGCAAGAGGAAGAGGGGGAGGAGGAGGAGGACTACTTCTGGAAGATCATTAGTGCCTTCCGCTAATGTGCACCAGTATGCATGAGAGAGTGAACCAAATGGAAAGACAATTTCAATCACTTCTACAAAATCAACAGAAACTACTTCCTCAATTTCCTCTTCACTTGTACAAGATCCAGAAATACACTGATCATAAACAAAAAATACTACTGAACATTGTGAATGATTGCATACATATGTTTGAAAATAAAGAATATGGAGAAGATTGGAATGCAAAACTTATGCCAGCTTGTACATTTGACATGGAAAAGTTAAAATCTATATTGAAACAATTTGTGAGAGACTGGAGTGAAAATGGGAAAGCAGAGAGAGATGCCTTCTACCTGCCAATTATTAATGAAAATTTTTTTAAAATTCAAAGGAGAGATGGCATTCTTCTAAAGTAAATATTCTGGTACCTGGTGTTGGACTAGGAAGATTGGCCTGGAAAGTAGCAGTGCTAGGTTATGTTTTTCAAGGAAGTCAATCGAGATTTTATGCTATTTTCTTCCAACTTTGTTCTCAACAGATGTTCTGAAATTGATTAATATAAACTTTATCCTTGGATCCATCAGTTTAGCAATAACAGGAGATCAGCTGATCAGATTCAACCGATCTTTTTCCTTGATGTTGATCTCCATAATCTCTGTTCTGGTTCTAACTTCTCTATTATAGCAGGAGATTTTCAGGAGATTTACTCAGAATGCAATACCTGGGGTTGTGTTGCAACCTGTTTCTAAATAGACACAGCTCACAATGTAATTGATTATGTTGACACAATATGGAAAATACTCAGCCAGGTGGAATTTGAATAAATCTTGGTCCTCTTCTGTACCATTTAAAAAATCTGACAAATGGTCTTTCCATAGAATTGAGCTTTGAAGATATAAAAATGTTCTTCTGCAATATGAATTCCAGCAAGAGGTGGAAAAAGAATATGTATTATCAACATATATTGTGAAGGACCTCTCTGTGATGAACTACTACTATGAATGTGTCTTGTTTGTGGTCTGTAAACCACAATAATGGTCTGATATGATATTACCTGGGAAACAGTTTTGTAAGAGTAAATGCTGAAATAAACAACACAAAATCAACTGTCAATGATGACAGAACATAAGCTCAAATCAGTGGTGCCTTCTTATTCCTGGCAAAATTTAAAAATAATATCTATTTTCTTAATAGCATCTACTGCTTCTTTCAGTAATATACTAATTCCATGTAGATTTGTACTACACTAGTAAAAATGGAAGAAATATCTTCATGTTCATTTTTTTCTTTGAAGCCCAGAATTGTCTTTTAATAAGGAAAAAAACTAAACTCCAATATCTTCATGAAGCTGTCTGTTACAATTCTGCCATATTACTGACTTATAGTATTGAAGTCCATAATAATCTACATGTTATTTTTAGAAGAGTCTAAGGATCCTCGGTCACAATTAACATCTGGAACTGGAACTTTTGTTCACATTGGACCTAAGCAATCCAGGCATAAAATGTGTGCTCTATTTTTTATCACTCAAATTAGTTGATTTTGTTTTTTTCTAGTTCATCTGAAATTTAGAGGAGCATCAAACATCTCACTATCTTGAAATAATAGTAAAATAAATTCAAGTCAGTAAAATATTCAGGTAACTGAGAAACTAAGTATTTGCACTAAACTCAACACTTTATGAAAGCATCCTCCTCGTGGATAACCTTGAAATGTCTGAGAACTCAGCATTCTAAGTAAGGCACAAAGAGATTCCAAGATGGCAGCTAGAGGGAGGAAGCAGAAATCATGCCTCCTATAGTGAAATCTTGGAGAGACGCTGGAGACACACCTTGCTTGCAAAACCACCAAGAGGCAAATTTTGACCCCTCCACACCTCCAGCCGGCACAGAGCATCTCCACTTAACCTTAAACAGAGAAACCAGAAGGGCCCCTGGACAGCAAGTAGACGCACCAAGATGGATTAGGAAGATGTGGACAAGGTGAGCTTTGCAGTACCGTGGTACTCCCACAGACAACCCTGGGCCAGAGCAGCATAGCCCCCTGGAAAGACTGACCCCCACCTGGGGAAAAAAAGGAAACTGAGTAATAAGCAATAAGAACAATAAAGACATTCGGGAAAGAAGGTGGGGTGAACTGAGCACCGAAGATTGGGGGAAGGGAATCCTTCCTGGAACTGTAAATAAACAAGTCAGGTGGGCTGGAGAGGCTCCGGCGGGAGCAGGGGTGTTCACCCAGCAACCAGGAGAGGGAAAGCTTGTGAGAGTGTCGGAGGGAGGAAAACTCCACAGGAGAGGAGGGAAGACCCACTTCCCACATGAGCTGTAAACAAACATGGTGGTTGGCAGGAGCAGCAGCACCTCCCAGTAATCATGAGCGGGAAAGCTTGTAAAAGTGGCGGTAGGAGGAAAACACCACAGGAGAGGGGGGAAGACCCACTTCTCATGTGAGCTGTAAACAAACACACAGGTCTGAGAAAGGGGGTGCAGTCTCACCTCCCCCAGTGTGCTTGGAAAGGGAAAAGCTTGTACCAGAGGCTCATACACAGAAGAACTCTGAGTAAACAAATCCTACAGGGCCAGGTGAGTCCTAAGCTCACGCTTGAGATCTGCATAAATAATGCCTCCAGCAACAGCAGGCTGACCGCAGTGGGCAGGCAAGCTAAAGCCGCAGACACCATTCACAAAACTGTCTCCAGACTCTTTTTTTTCTCTCTCCCTACCTTTGATGAGAAAACAACCAAACTACACCTGCATGCTTAAAAACTTAGTGAACCTGTATTGCATTTGAACTTGAGACACTTTGTGGGTTTTTTTTGTTTTTTTGTGCAGTTTTGTTCAACTTTATGCATCCCCTTTGATGGGACAATTACAGAACAACATCTGAGGCACCATCTCCAGGATTGGAGACTGAGACAGAAACCAAAATTATTAAGACTGAAACGTCATTGCATTTGAACTTAGAGGTTTTTATTTTTAATTTTCTATTTTTCATTTTGATTTATTTTATTTATATATATATTACTTTCATTTACTTATTTTTTATTTTTATTCTTATCTTTATTCTTTTTATTTTTTATTTTCAATCCTCTCTCTGTCTCTCTAAGGCCTGTTCAGCTTACTGTCGATTAGTACATTAACGCTCTCTGTTTATTCCTTTGAAACGTTCTTGTTTGATTCCTTGTTTTGTTTTTTCCTATTTGTCTGTTTGTTTTTCCCTTTTCTTTAACTTCTTGCTTTCCATCTCCTCTCACCCTTCCATTCTTAGTATTACCATTGTTATTATTACAAGCTAGAAAATACTTAATTGCACACAGTATAGGGACAGTAATGACATCAAGGACAATGATGGGAAGACAGAAAAAACAGGGAAACCAGTATCACAACAGCAAAAAATTAGTACAGTAACCAGAGGGGAATGAAGAAAACAGATATTAAGATCCAGACTCCAACAAAATGACGATAAACTATGCCAAAGAACCCAACGAAGCCCACAAGAATAATTTAAAAGAAGACATACTACAGATACTCAATGAGAATTTTGTAGAGATGATGTTGGATATGATCAACCAAAATGTACAGAAGACACTCAAGTAATTCCAAGACAACAAAAATAGAGAATTTGAAAAAGCAAAAGAAGAAATAAAGGAAACCATAGAAGGAATGTATAAACATCAAAGTGAAACAGATAACATGATTAATAAACAGATAAATGAACTCAGGACAAAAATAGACAACATTAAAGAGGAAACCACCCAGGATATGGAAAACCTCAGAAAAAAGAACGAAACAGAACTGCAAAACAAAATGGAAGGCCAATCCAGCAGAATAGAACAAACAGAAGACAGAATCTCAGAACTTGAAGATGAAATGGTAATTAAAGGAAAAACCAAAGAACTATTAATTAAACAATTCAAGACCTGTGAAAAGAAAATGCAAGACCAAACTTGAGAATCATGGGCATCGAAGAAGGAGAAGAAGTGCAAGCGAAGGGAATGCGTAATACATTAAACAAAATAATAATGGAAAATTTCCCAAATCTACAGAAAGATATTCCCATACAGATTCAAGAGGCCTCCAGGACACAAAACAGACCAGATCAAAATAGAACTACCCCATGACATATCATCATTAAAACAACAAGTTCAGAAACTAGGGAAAGAATATTGAAGGCTGTAAGAGAGCAAAAACAAACAAGATACAAAGGTAAACTCATCAAAATCACAGCAGACTTCTCAACAGAAACATTAAAAGCAAGAAGAGCAAAGGATGAGATCTTCTGGGCAATGAATGAAAATAACTTCAACCCCAGGATACTCTACCCAGCAGAACTATCATTTGAAATAGATGGAGCAATAAAAGTCTTCTATTATAAGCAGAAACTAATACAGTATGTGACCATAAAGCCACCACTACAAAAGATTCTTCAAGGGATTCTGTACATGGAAAGTGGAACACAACATAACCATAAAAGGACAGGCAACACCAAACTACAGGAAAAGAAAAAGCAAGAAAGTGGAGAGTAACCTCAAATTAGGTACACACAATCAACCCTTCAAACAACTAAGACAACTAAATGAAAGGAATCACCACATACTTATCAGTACTAACACTTAGTGTTAACGGACTTAATTCACCCATCAAAAGGCATTGCTTGATGAAATGGATTAAAAAGGAAGATCCAACAATTTGTTGCTTACAGGAGACCAATCTCAGTGACAGAAATAAGCATAGGTTTAGGATGAAAGGCTGGAAGATGATTTACCAAGCTAATGGCCCCCCAAAACAGGCAGGAGTAGCAATACTTATCTCTGACAAAATAGACTTCAAACCTACATTGATCAAACGAGATAAAGAAGGACATTCCATACTAATAAAAGGGGAAATAGACCAAAAGGAAATAATAATTATCAACGAGTATGCACCAATGTCAATGCACCCAATTTCATCAAACATATCCTAAAAGACCTAAAAGCATATATTAACTCTAACACAGTGGTTATGTGAGACTTTAACACCCCATTATCATCAATAGATAGGTCATCCAAACAAAAACTCAATAAAGAAATCCACGATCTAAAATATACAATAGATCAAATGGACCTACTTGATGTTTATAGAACATTTCATCCAACTTCTACACAATATACATTCTTCTCAGCAGCCCATGGAACCTTCTCCAAAAGAGATCATATCCTAGGGCACAAAGCAAGCCTCCACAATATAAGAAAATAAAAATTATACCGTGCATACTATCTGATCACAATGCAGTAAAGGTAGAACTCAACAACAAAAGTAAAGACAAAAAACATTCAAACAGCTGGAAACTAAATAACTCACTACATAATGAACAATGGATCATTGATCAAATAAAAGAGGAAATTAAAAAGTTCCTGGAAGTTAATGAAAATGAAAACACAACCTACCAAAACCTATGGGACACAGCAAAGGCAGTCCTGAGAGGTAAGTTTATAGCCATGAGTGCATATATTAAAAAGACTGAAAGATCCCAAATCAATGACCTAATGATACATCTCAAACTCCTAGAAAAATAAGAGTAAGCAAATCCCAAAACAAATAGGAGAGAAATAATAAAAATAAGAGCTGAAATCAATGAAATAGAAACCAAAAAAAACATACAAAGAATCAATGAAACAAAAATTTGGTTCTTTGAAAAAATTATCAAGATTGATAGACCCCTGGCAAACCTGACTAAAATGAGGAGAGAAAAAAACCCAAATTAGTAGAATCAGGAATGCAAAAGGGGAGAAAACAACAAACACCATGGAAGTCCAAGAAATCATCAGAGACTACTTCAAGAAACTATATTCAAATAAGTTTGAAAATCTTAAATAAATGGACAGATTTCTAGATACATATGATCATCCAAAACTGAACCAAGAGGAAAATAATTAACTGAATAGATCTATAACACAAAATGAAATTGAAGCAGCAATCAAGAATCCCCCCAAAAAGAAAAGTCCAGGACCTGATAGATTCTCTGCTGAATTCTATCAGACCTTTAAAGAACTGATATCAACCCTCCTTAAACTGTTCCACAAAATAGAAAGGGAAGGAAAACTGCCTAACACATTTTATGAAGCCAGTATTACTCATATCCCAAAACCAGGAAAGACACCTCCAAAAAGGAGAACTATAGGCCAATCTCCTTAATGAACATTGATGCAAAAATCCTCAACAAAATAATGGCAAAACGAATTCAACAACACATCAAAAAGATCATTTACCACAACCAAGTAGGCTTCATCCCAGGAATGCAGGGGTGGTTCAACATACGAAAATCAGTAAGTGTAATAAACCACATTAACAGAAGCAAAGACAAAAACCACTTGATCATCTCAATAGATGCAGAAAAAGCTTTTGATAAGATCCAACATCATTTCATGAAAAAAGCTCTAAGAAAATTAAGAATAGAAGGAAAGTATCTCAACATTATAAAAGCTATATATGTCAAACCTACAGCCAGCAATATACTTAATGGAGAAAAACTGAAACCATTCCCTCTAAAATCAGGAACCAGACAAGAATGCCCACTATCTCTACTCCTATTCAACATAGTACTAGAATTCCTAGCCAGAGCAATTATAAAAAGAAGGAATAAAAGGAACACAAATAGGTAAAGAAACTGTCAAAATGTCCCTATTTGCAGATTACACGATCCTATACAGTAAAGACCCAAAAACCTCAACTGAGAAGCTTCTAGACATCATCAATAGCTACAGCAAGGTAGTAGGATATAAAATCAACATAGAAAAATCATTAGCATTTCTATATACTAACAATGAGCAAACTGAAAAAGTTTATGAAAACAATTCCATTTACAATAGCCTCAAAAAAAATCAAATACCTAGGTGTAAACCTAACAAAAGATGTGAATGACTTCTACAAGGAAAACTATAAAATTCCGAAGAAGAGATTGAGGAAGACTATAGAAAGTGGAGAGATCTCCCATGCTCATGGATTGGTAGAATCCACACAGTAAAAATGTCTATACTTCCAAAAGTAATCTACATGTTTAATGCAATTCCCATCAAAATTCCAATGACATTCATTAAAGAGATTGAAAAATCTACCATGAAATTTATATGGAAACACAAGAGGCCACGAATAGCCAAGGCAATACTCAGTCAAAAGAACAATGCTGGAAGTATCACGATACCTGACTTCAAACTATATTACAAAGCAATAACGATAAAAACAGCATGGTACTGGCATAAAAACAGACATGAAAACCAGTGGAACAGAATAGAGGTCCCAGATATGAAGCCACACAACTATAACCAACTTGTCTTTGACAAAGGAGCTAAAAATATACGATGGAGAAATAGCAGCCTCATCAACAAAAACTGCTGGGAAAACTGGTTAGCAGTCTGCAAAAAACTGAAACTAGATCCATGTATATCACCCTATACCAATATTAGCTCAAAATGGATCAAGGATCTTAATATCAGACCACAAACTCTAAAGTTGATACAGGAAAGAGTAGGAAATACTCTGGAATTAGTAGGTATAGGTAAGAACTTTGTCAATGAAACTCCAGCAGCACAGGAACTAAGAGATAGCATAGATAAATGGGACCTCATAAAGCTAAAAAGCTTCTGTTCCTCAAAAGAAATGGTCTCTAAACTGAAGAGAACACCCACAGAGTGGGAGAAAATATTTGCCAGCTACACATCAGACAAAGGACTGATAACCAGAATATATAGGGAACTTAAAAAACTAAATTCTGCCAAAACTGATGAACCAATAAGGAAATGGGCAAGTGAACTAAACAGAACTTTCTCAAAAGAAGAAATTAAAATGGCCAAAAAATACATGCAAAAATGCTCACCATCTCTAGCAATAAAGGAAATGCAAATTAAAACCATGCTAAGATTCCACCTCACCCCTGTTAGAATAGCCATCATTAGCAACACCACCAACAACAGGTGTTGGTGAGGATGTGGGGAAAAAGGAACCCTCTTACACTGTTGGTGGGAATGTAGACTAGTACAACCACTCTGGGAAAAAATTTGGAGGCTACTTAAACAGCTAAACATTGATCTACCATTTGATCCAGCAATACCACTCTTGAGGATACACCCAAAAGACTGTGACACAGGTTACTCCAGAGGCACCTGCACACCCATGTTTATTGCGGCACTATTCACAGTAGCCAAGTTATGGAAACAGCCAAGATGCTCCACCACAGACGAATGGATTAAGAAAATGTGGTATCTATACACAATGCAATTTATGCAGCCATGAAGAAAAACGAAATGTTATCATTCGCTGGTAAATGGATGGAATTGGAGAACATCATTCTGAGTGAGGTTACCCTGGCCCAAAAGACCAAAAATCATATGTTCTCCCTCATATGTGGACATTAGATCAAGGGCAAACACAACAATGGGATTGGACTTTGTGCACATGATAAAAGTGAGAGCACTCAAGGGAGGGATGAGGGTAGGTAAGACACCTAAAAAATTAGCTGGCAATTGTTGCCTTTAATGCAGAGAAGCTAAAGCAGATACTTGAAAAGCAACTGAGTCCAATAGGAAAAGGGGACCAGGAACTAGAGAAAAAGTTAAAAAAGAATTAACCTAGAAGGTAACACACATGCACTGGAAATTATTGTGAGTCAACTCCCTGTATATCTATCCTTTTCTCAACCAGCAAAAACACTTGTTCCTTCCTATTATTGCTTATACTCTCTCTTCAACAAAATTAGAGATAAGGGCAAAATAGTTTTTGCCGGGTATTGAGGGGCTAGGGGAAGAGGGAGTGGGTGGAGTGGGTGGTAAGGGAGGGTGTTGGGGCAGGGGGGAGAAATGACCCAAGCCTTGTATGCACATATGAATAATAAAACAATAAAAAAAAGAAAGCTAAAAAAAAAGAAAGAAAGCAGGACAGTCAGTGGGTGCTTTCCATGGTGCTGATTGTCTGAAGCCAGTTCACTGCAAGAGAGGCAGCGTCAGAAAAGTGATCATGAATTTTATACAAGTGACTCTAAAGACCCTGCTCCCTATTCCACAGTAATGAAGGACAGCTCATTTCCAAAAAGAGACTAAGTCAAGGAGCATGCTGGAAGGGAGAATCCTGATCCAATCATGGCAGAGCAAGTTAACATTCACAGGAATGGAGAGACAACATTCTGGAGCATGCCCTTTAAATCCTGTCTTCTTTCTTTTAAGATTACTGGAAGATTGCAGATAAAGTGCTATAGAGGGTTCAAGTTGCAGACAGAGAGGTCAGCCAAAGATCATGGAAAATGATCACACAAAGCGGAGTCACATTATTCATCTCAGATCTCCCTCCTGATTCAGGCCAAGGATGTTCCTTCAGCTTTCACATCCTTTTACACATTTGAATCAGTTCACACAAACTTCAGAGAATACATAATGTCAGAGCTTGATTATAATTCCATTTAGGAAAGTGGAAAAATTTTAAAAAATATATCAATTGTACCTGTGGTTAAAACCTCTTAATATTTTATGGTTATTTCGTGTTATTGATTGTAGTAATAAATATTTCTAAATTCTATAGAATATCATAGGACAGTATTTCTCACATCTAGTGAAAAATGTAACACACAACCTCAAATATTAATATTCTGAAGAAACTGTTTCTATTCTGTTCTGAGGGCAGAGAATTGGATACATTAAAGCAATCATCTATAAATATATTGATAATATATTGATATTTCGTTATTTACCAACTTAAAAGTTTTTTATTCCTGTTCTTATATAATATCTATATTAGTTGATTATAATTAATTTTGCCATTTATGGGGAACCATACTCTTTTTCAGACAACTTTACTATATTTCATGTAATTTTCTCATTTGTATTTTTTAAGTTAAACAATAGTGTGGCCTGACAAAATCCCAATTCTTCACTTATCTTGAGCTAATGAATTGAAATATATGTATCTGGAAGGACTGCTGTAAAAATCTGTGTATTGGAAAAAATTAGGTGGTGACTCAAACCTGGACTTTTGGATTTTCGTTTGTGCTAGTACCTTAAAATAAAATAGAAGAATTGATAATCAGGAAGCAGAAAACTTTTCTTTGGTCATATTCAGTACACAATGTGGAAAAAAGATAAAGAGTTATATTACATTTCTTATATTGTATTAATATGTATAGCATTAATACAAATAGGCATGCATAAAATACGTAATTTTAAAAGTGGCTCTGGTGATTTACTTTTTATATTGCTAACTGTTGACTTTTAAATGTGTGCTCATGCCACATTTGTTATAAGTCTGACATGTGATTGTAATCATTTAAATGAACCACCTTAATGAAAATTTGAAGGTCAACAAAGCCACTGATATGAGTTATATTTTAAATAATTTTAATTCTAGTCAAATTTGAGGGAGAAATAAACATGTTAAAGAATAGAAATAAGAATAGCCAAAAATGGTGAAAATCTTTGGTATATAATTAGCTCACTACCATCTTTTCTTATTATGAACTATCTTCAGTGAAGTAGTAAATCACATAGTTTTTATAAATATTCTAAGTCAAGGAATTTTGTACAATTTTAAGAAAATTAGATATATTTCACTGATTCTTAATTCCTTTCAAGTACAATGATATTTTTCTACAAAGTGGATGGATATTACTTATTCTGTAAGTTGTATTTTAATATAATTATGAACTTGTTAACTTTTAAATTACTAAGTGTTGTGTGTCTCTAAAATGGATGTGTATAGAAGGAGTTAATAACAAAGCAACCAAGATCAAAACATTTAAGTATTGGGCCTGTCACATTTGACATATTTCTGAATATATTTTGCCTTAAGTATGATTTTTAAGTATTTTCTACTCAAATTCAAAATATGCATAGTCTTGATTGCATACGTATTTTTTCATTTCTATAACAAATTTCCATTACAACAGTTGTCCTAATGATTTAGAGGCACAAAATCTTACACATGTCTCAGAATTCCGACTTGCCATCTTGATTCATATTGTATGGTGATTGAGATGTTAAGGCTTGGATGATTGAAATTTAGTCATTGTGTGCTAAATTTCTGCTGAACATTTTCTGGAGATGGAGGAGAGTGAAGGCTACACAAAATATCAATGCAATTTAATGCCAACAAAATGTGAACACAAATGAATTAATGGCATAATATGCACTTAAATATGTTGTGAATTTTATACCAATTAAGAATTGAAATACAAATGTTAATGATTCTTAACAGGCCTAAATGAACCAGATTAATTTCATACCTGAGTTTTCTATTGAGTGGATGAAAAATTGACAAATCTTCCTTTGACATATTTTTCTGTTCTTTTTCTCTTTTCATTAATACTCAGACATACTTGTACAATGTGATGAAATATTTGTATATTTATGAATTCTGTGCATTGAGACTCTAGGTGCAATAATAATAAATAAATGGTCTGTTCCCACAGCCCTTGTATTTCTTGGTTCTATTTCTGTTGCCAAATATTTGTCTCCCCACCTTTAGTGTCTACATCAGAATGCTCCTATTGAGTGTTCCTCTCAATCCTGGGGATGGGTTCTGGGCCTTCATTAGATCTCATGCCATCGAGGGATGTTGGATCTAGAGCCCTTGGTCATGATATGGCAGAGATAGCACTTCACCCAGTAAATGATCAGGGGGAGAATGGATGGTTGAAAGTCTATTAAGGTCATTGTTTTATCATCATGAGGGCAAACATGAAAGGTTGTTTAGGAAGACTGGGTATACCAATATTCACTTTCCAATTTTGTTTGCATCCTATACTGCTTCTGTCTCTCATAAATATCTCACCCACATCAGCGGAAATTGGTATCTTATTTGTTCCCTAAGCACTCTAAAACAATGGTGATCATGATGGTGAAGATGATGATGAAGAAGACACTAACATAGCATCATGACCAAATATTGAGGAATTTCTCAATGCCAGGATAAGTTACATTTTCTGCATGATTTTTCTCAAGTAGAAGCTCCTACATTACACTGAATACCTATGCCTCATTTGTGGCAGTGTTGCATGATGGTGTGTATTTAAATATAATCTATTTACTGAGATTCAATGTCTATAAACAAGACAGAGAAAGGAGGAATGTAATCAATAATTTTCAAAAGATAAATAATAATGCTGTGCACTTATTCTAAAAGAGGGAAATCAGAAGCCCCAAAGTGATGAAAAACTCATGGGAGAATGATTAGCACATAAGAATATTTTCTGATGAGTAAGACTTCTATTCATTGTTCAAAGAAAGTATTAATGGAATATATAAGAGCTCTTGTGGACACCATTAACAGAACAAAATTATGAACAAATGAACATAGAAGTAGAAGTGTAAGCTAGTCATAGGAAACATATTCAATAAAATAACAGCAGAAAATTTCCTAAATTTTGAGAAAAACATGTTCATCTGGGCATAGATGGTTTTACAGTGTTAAACAGAGAATGTCACGCACAGGAAATCAATGTGAGTCAATGCCCTGTATAGCTATCCTTATCTCAACCAGCAAAACCCCTTGTTCCTTCCTATTATTGCTTATACTCTCTCTACAACAAAATTAGAGATAAGGGCAAAATAGTTTCTGCTGGGTATTGAGGGGGGGGAGAAGGAGGGGGCGGAGTGGGTGGTAAGGGAGGGGGTGGGGGCAGGGGGGAGAAATGAACCAAGCCTTGTATGCACATATGAATAATAAAAGAAAAATGAAAAAAAAAACAGAGAATGTCAGATAAAGATCCTCTTCAGATAATACAAGAGTGTATATTACCTGAATTAGTGTAAATTAATTATACATAACAAAGAAAGATAATTGAATGACACCAAATAGACGTGCATAGACTCATTTAAATTAAAAACTTCAGAATAACATTAGACTTCTCAACAGAAATTCTAAAAGAAAATAGGGCATGGGATGATTTATTTTAAACTTTGAAGAATATAACTGCCAACTTGCTGTATTCAGCAAATTGATCCTTCATAAACGAAGAACTAATAAAAATATTTTAAGCAAATCTAAAAAAATTCATGACCACTAAGCCACCATGCAGAAGATACTTTAAAGAATTCTACACTAAGAAGAATATAAAAACAACCCTGAGAGGGTGGGAAGAAACAAACCTCACCAGGTGAGTTGATAAGCAAATAAGGATTTAGAAATAGTCAAAACATTGAAAATACAACTAAATGACAGGAATTAAGTACATACCTCTCAATAATAATTTGAATGCTAATGGTCTCAATTTTCCAATCAAAATACACACTAGCAGATAGGATAATAAAGAAGACCCAGGGCAGGCACAGTGGCTTAGACCTATAATTGTAGTTACTTGACATGCAGAGATTGGGAAGATCTTGGTTTATGCCAACCCAGGGAAAAAGTTTGTGAGACCGCCTCTCCCCATCTTATCCAGTGACTGTGTAAAGTGGCACATGTTTTTGATGCCAGCTATGTGAAAAAGCACAAATAGGAGACTGTAGCCAAGGTCAGGTATAAAGCAAGAATCTATCTCAGCCTTTGCTCCCCTCCCCCTCCGCCACTTGCAGCCCTGTGGCTCGCAGCTCACAGTCATCCTGCAGGACCCAGCGCCAACGCCTTCCGCACCCGCTGCAGGACCAGCCCACCCGCTCCCCCAGGTGCGTCTTCCTCGGTCCCGCGCCTGCCAGGCTAGCAGGGACAACCTCCCCCACCCCAGGCTCGCGGCCCTGCCCATCCAGGTCCCCGCTCAGCGGCCTGAGCGCTCTGAGGATGTGAGTCCTGCTTGCCGCTGCCGGAGCAGCAGCCATTGGCGCTCGGAGCCCGAGTGCAGCACAGCTGCGGACGCTGGTTGTGTCGCTGGCGCGGGCAGCGCGCTCCTGCTCTAGCGGTGTCCCCCGGCCTCTCGCCCGCGCCAGAGCCAGCGCTGCCGCAGCGCGAGGGCCGTCCCTGGCCGGCCGGCCGCCCCCGACCCCAGCGCCGCTGCTCCTGTCCGCCGCACGCGGGGACGCGGGAGGAGGAGGTGCTACCTTGGAGCGCCTGGACGCGACCATGTCGGAATTGCTGCCTTATGGGATGAGAAGCTGAGTCCCTAAGACGACGGTGGGGACGTGGGCCAGATCTTCTCATGCCGCCTGCAGGACACTAACAACTTTTTTCGGTGCCCAGCAGAACACGTGGCCGCCCAAGCTGGGCCAGATCGGCCAGAGCAAGCGGGTTGTTACTGAAGACGATAGATTGATAACTTGCTGAGGAGTATGAAGGACAAGGCACCTCCTGGAGTCTGCACCCCCCCTCAAAGACAATGAGTTAAGAGAGAGAGTGAGAACAGCGGCAGGTGATAACGGTTAACATAAACCAAAACCAAAACAACAGAAGAGCTTGGAAAAGAGACAGCGTTTTGAAATTTATTATTAGCTCACTATCCAGGATGAAATCAACAACCTGTATCCAGTGTCAGGCTGGGAGTCAGATTAGGCTGAAGGAGGAGGAGAAGGGGAGGATTCTGGGGTCCTCAGGGAAAATTAAAATAAATAGTACAAAAAATTAAAAAAATTAAAAATCACTATATACACAGAAATAAAAAGTCTCAGTTGCAGCTATTTCTCAAAATTAATATCTATTTCTTTTTATAACTGGTGAATATTGCGCAATTATAGATCTGGATTTTGAACCACTTTAATGAAGGCAGCATCAAGTGTTTTGAACTGTCTGCATTCTTTGGTGATTTGGCTGTTCCCAATGTTTACATTAATTTAGCAAAAATGATTCTGTGCAATTGGATGTGAAATACTCTCCAGTTTTATTTTTTATGTTATCCTTGGATGTACAAAAAAATCAGAAAATGCTCTCTATAGATACTGTTTTATTTTGGTCATCTTTTGAAGTTATCAGGAATGTGTTTACAACAAGAAGATAACTTTTCTAAGGAAAGGATCCTTGTTTTATTTTAAAACGATTTGTATAGCTTGTGTTTCTTTGTTGCTGCAAGTTATTTGCCCAAGTTAATGCAAATTGACCCATTTTATATGTCAAGGAAAAAAACCCCAAAAAACAAAAAAAGCTTGAGCTTTTTTTAACCTTGCCCCAGCAGTCTGTTATGTGAGCTGCCTGTTTTTTCTCTAATATTGTGTGAGTTTATTCTCTTTAAAAGGACTGTAAAAAAATGTAATCACAAGAGTTCCAAATATGTTGAAATGCCAAAAGGTATTTTGATTTCTTTTTCCCCTGTGCTCTGAGTCCATGTGAAGGAAAGCTTGGAGTGTCTTCTGTTATTTGAAGGGATTCTCTTAAGGCACAACAGCTTCCTGTTTTGCATGGAACTTGCAAAAGTTTCTCTTGTGTGAGGAATCTTTTACCAGTTTTTGTTTGCAACTTTGGACCTCAAGAGGTTTCTCTCCTCTACCCTTCCCATTTTCCTCTTTTTTCAATTAGATATTCTGTCTGTTGCACGTTGAACCAACACAAAGGGCTATTTCTCCAATGTACAATAAAGAATTGTTGAAAAAAAAAGAATCTATCTCAAAAATAACAAAAGAAACATGGGCTTGCAGCATACCTGAAGTGGTAGATTGCAAGGCCTTGAGATCAATCCCAAGTACTGCCAAAAAAATAGATCCAACTATTTGTTGTCTATAAGAAATGCACTTTGAGGGCAAGTACAAACATGAACTTATAGTGAACATATGGACAGAGATATTCTAAGAAATGGAAGCCAAAAGACTGCAGGAGTAGCTACATTCATATCTTAGAAATTAGAGTTCAAACCAAAATTAGAAGACAAAAAAAGACTGTAACTATCTATTGATAAAATGAGCCACTAAATAGCACAGATAGAACCCAACACTTTGTTATGTGGGTTTTAATACTCCGGACTCACACAGAGTTAGGTCATCAGACAAAAAAAATGAACAAAGGAACTTCATAATTAAATGGCCATGTAGATCAAATGGACTTAACAATAATATAAAGAATATTCCATCCATTAGTCACAGAATAAACGAAATTACCCATTATCCATCGAACTTTCTTAACAGTAGATGATATTTTAGGACATAAAGTAAGACCTAATGAATACAAGGAAATAGATATAATTTCCTTTATATCATCAGATCACAATGGAATAAAACTAGACATCAACAATAACAGAACTACAGAAAATATAAAAACACATGGAGACTGAAAAATATACTTTGATGATCATTGGGTCATTAAAAAAGTAAGGAGGTGGGGAAATCAGTGAATTCCTAGAATCAAATGAAAATAAAATACACTAACCAGAAACTTCAGGACACAACAAAGTCTGTGCTATGTGGAAAGTATTTAGTCATTAAGTGCCAACATTAAAAAATCAAAGAGATCAAATAAATAACGTAATGATGCACCTTAAGCTCTTAGGAACACAAAATTAAGAAACACTCAAAATTAGCAGATGGAATAAATTAATAAAAATCTGGGCATATATTAGTAAATTGGAGACTAAAGGAACAACACAGGGAAACAAAATAAAAAGTTGGCTTTTGGTAAGGTCTAGTTTAAAAAGAAAAGATAAACAAGAGTGACAAACCCTTTGTCAAAGTAATGGAAAAAAAGATTTTAAAAACCCAAGTTAATCATTGTAGAGGTGAAAAGTGGGATAATACAAAATACCAGTGAAATTCGGAGGATCATTAGGGAACACATTGGATAGTTATATTATAATAAACTGGACAACCTAGAAGATATGGATAAATTTCTAGATGCATATGGCCTACAAAATTTGAAGCAATAGGCTGTAAACATCTTACACAGGTCTATAATGAGCAATGACATTGAAGAAGGAGTCTATAGTCTCCCAACAAAGAAAAGTACAGGACCAGATGGATTCACTGCTTAATTCTACCAGAACTTTAATGAAGAATAAACAACAACACTCCTCAAGATATTGTATGAAGTATACAGAGAAGGAACCCTACCAAATTCATTCCGTGAAGAATTTATTATTTTGATACCAAACCCATATATGGAAACTACAAAAAAACAATTTATTGACCAATTTCCTTCCTGAACAGAGGCAAAATTTTCAATAAAATAAAAGCAAACAAAATGAATAAAATTCATATTACAAAGATAATGCACCATCATCAAGTTAGTTTCATTCCAGGGATACAAGGATTGTTCAACATACACAAATAGATAAATGTAATACAGTTTACAAGCATAATAAAGGATAAAAATAAAAATATCTCAATATGGGCAGAAAGAACTTTTGGAAAAATTAATGAAAAATTTTGATGAAATAGTAATGGAGGAAATGTAGCTCAGCATAATAAAGCCTATATATGCAAACAGCAGCCAACATCACTCTAAATGGGAAAAAACTCATAGTATATTCCCTGAAGTCAGAAAAAAGACAAGGATTTAGTCTTTCCACTCTTATTCAGTGTAGATTTGATTTCTTAGGCAGTTTAATAAAGTAAAAAGAAGAAATAAAAATGATACAAATAGGGAAATAAGAAGCCATGTCAACCCTATTTGCAGATGATATGATCTATAACTAAGACACCTAAAAAATTCCCTTAATAAACTTCAAGACTTGAAAAACACTTGTGACTAAATATCAGGATATAAAATCAACACAGAAAAAATCAGTAGCCTTTTAACATACCACTAAAAAATAAGGTGAAAAATAAACAAAAAACCAATTTCTTTCATAATAGCCTCAAAAATGAAATCCATGTAGGTATCGTGCTTTAATCAGATTAAACCTTTCTATTACTTATTATGTATTCTTTCTATTGCTTATTTCTATATCACTCTGCTCCCTATTTTTCAACAGCTTCCAGTGCAGTGTGTCATGCACACATAAAATATGTTTCAGTATTATTCTCTCTCTATCATCCACTTTCCCTCTCCCTCTTCCCTATATTCCCTTCAGATAAAAGGACTAATACAACCATGTTCTCCGTCTATATCAATATCTATCTATGTATCTATGTATCTATGCATCTATGTATCTATGTATCTATGTATCTATCTATCTATCTATCTATCTATCTATCTATCTATCTATGTCTCTCTCTCTCTCTCTCTCTCTCTCTCTCTCTCTCTCCCTGAAAAAATAGTTTAATTTTTTAAGGTAGCTCTACTGGGAGTTTCCTTTGACATTTCCCTATACTATAAATGTATGGATTATAACTGCAGTAGTATGTTCTTATTCAAAGTTTTCTTTCCACCAACACTGGTTCTATTTACATAGTTACATCACCCACCACCACCTGAAAATGGGCCTCTCTAAATTGTTTCCTATGCATGACAAAATGATTCTATTGGTGATGTTGAAGAAGTTAAAGTGGGGAATGGTATCTAACATCTTGAAATGTTTTGAGGACTTTCTAAGTTGCAGGTGTCATGAGTACCCAAGGTGTTGTAGTATTACAGAAAATGAAGGAGCACATTGATCTTAAATAACATGGATCGGGTTGATAGACAGAAAAGAGTGTAATCATACATGAGTTGGAGTACCTGATTACAGTCACAGGACATCATACCTGGAGAACCCTGGCACATTGTCCCTTGATATCACAACGTGCCAGTCCAGGAAGAGACCCATTCTTCTTATTCTTTCCTATTTGGATTCATGGTAGATCACAAGACAGAAGACTTATGTATTACATAAAATATTGAAAATAATGTTTCAATATTATTGTTAATAATAATAAAATAAAATATCAGGTCCTCTGATATTAGTGTTTTATTTTTCAAATAAGACACTTTGCTTTTATCTTCATAGAATTATATGCATATATACAGAGAAACATGAAATATTCGCTTTTAAGTTTGAGTTTTCAGAGCCTATGATTTGACTGGCACACATGTGGCATCAAAAGTAATCCATGGAGCACTGAGTTAGATGCTTCCTTGATGTCCAAAATTGGCCATAAGCATCATGGCTTCAAAACAGTGGTACTTACCTTTCTATGATTTCTTCCATTTAAGGAATCTCCTGGTGAACTAGAGACAAGATAAAAATAACACTTCTTTGTGTGTTTTTTATCAACACATGGACCCTATACTTCCATTGCATCACATCTACATCAATCAGTTATTTAAAAACAGGCAGGTTTTCATGGGTATAAAAGGAGAAGAGTGTACAGATGACAGGCACAAGTAACCTTGTACCTTAGGGTGAGACACATTTTAGACACCAGGCTCCGATACCATTTGAGAATTTTGTTCACCAGTGAGCGCAGTATTTCCATTAGATGGGGTTATTTAACTAAAATAGTCAAGTTTATTAAGAGATTCCATGTCCCGGACATCTCTTAATGTCACAAATGTTAAGTGGCTGGGCATCATTCTCTCTAATTCCATGAAGCTTTATGAGCACAGATGGCTGGAGATACTTGCACATACTCTGCACATTTTGTCTTGTTAGTAATCAGTGGCAAGGGACAAAAATCTTGATTTTCTGACTTATATCTGGGTGCTAGGAGGGATGTAAAAATATATTATTGCTCCCTGTGAATTTGAAATTTCAGACTGCCAGGGTAAAGTTGACAAGAAATGTTCAGAACGAGACGGTATAGGTGATAATGCTTGGTTTGTTTCAGACAGGGTCTGTAGTGTAGGCCAGGCTTTCCTCCAACTGGAAATTTCCCTGGTTCAATGTCCTGAGTGCTAGGATTACAGTTTTTTGCCATGATACCAGCTCCTGATTTTTAAAAGTGTTAATTATAGGAATTGAAAAGCAAAATTGGATATATATTATTCACTTGAAATTAGAGAATTACCCCCCATCAACACTTTTTGTAGAAATTTTCACTTATGTGTCCTGGAGAGAGGAACAAATAAATTCAAAGGATTGTCCTAATAAGAAAGCTACATTTTAAAAGACTCACACTCTCAGTTAACATTGTGTATCTTTTAAAGCATTTAAAAATTATTCATTTATTCACATGTGCATACATTGTTTGGGTCATTTCTGCCCATCACCCCTTCCCCCTCAGTTATAGGCAGGTACTGTTCTGCCCTTATCACTAATTTTATTGAAGAAAAGACATAAGCATAATAGAGAAGACAAAGCATTTTTGCTAGTTGAGTTAAGGACAGCTATACAGAAATACCCTTAGCATTGCTTTCGTGTACACATGTGATAGAAAGCATGTTGATTCATCTCTAAGTAATCTTTACATTTGAAGTAGATCAGTGTAGTTCACAGAATACTTAAAACCACCTTCCAATGTAAACTAGTATATTTTGGGGCAATAGGTTTAATAGTCTGTACTACTTATTTGAGTTTAAAAAAGGTTTTTAGGAAATCTATTTTTTGAAACACAAATCAATAATGAAATGGAAATATTCATAGGAATATTTACTAAAATATTCATGGCAATAATTCCATATATATATATATGTATAAAACTGAGGGTGACCTGTTACATATAGCATGTTAAACACTTCCTTCCAATAATTTTATGAATTAAATATTTATTACACCCATTTTATAATTTTTTATTGTTTTATTATTCATATGTGCATACAAGGCTTGGGTCATTTCTCCCCTCCTGCCCCTACTCCTTCCCTTCCATTTTATAATTGATGGAAATGACATTATTCCTTGGAGTGTTTACATTATTTCCTGTACTCTTTTCTTTTGGAGGTGTGCTGTGAGATGTGTTTAAGTTATATCATACTCTTTTCTGGTTTTTGTTGTTTATTCTTAATTAAATTATACTGTGGCCAGAGAAAACAAAAAGTCCAATTTTCCTTCATGTAGTGGAAGTAAGAAAATTGAAATCCACATATCAGGAAAGAGTTATATAAAGAAATATATTAATTAGAAATAAAAAGGTTTGGGATCAGATCTGGTCTTTAACAAATCTCTTGGGCACAAAAGTTCATAAGTGCAAATAATCATTTATTACCAGGAAATCAATGTGACTATGCTAGCATAGAATGCAGAATCAAGACAAAGAAAAAGCAAAGCTCTGTCTTACATACAGATGGTTTCCAGATGTCTAATTGGTATGATTAAGATAAACCTGTATAATACTTTAAAATTTCAAATGTTCATTGTATTCATTTTTTTTCAATCATTGACAGATACAGTGAACATAAGTGCCAAATGTGTGGTCAGAGATACCATATGATAATTTCTCATTCCAAAACCATTTTTATGAAAATCTGAAATTCACCAAAGTCAAGGATATTTGTTACATGCCAAAAAAGTTTTAAAATATAAACAGTACTTGGTGAGCAATGACATTCACAAATGAGGGAAATCAGAAAACTGAAGAATGCTGAAAAATTCCTGGAATATGACAGGCACAAAAAACTGTCTTTGGTATTATGAACAGCCAATTTCCTAGCTCCTATAAAGTGTTCATAAATACTCTAAACCAATGGTAATTCTTTCATTTTCATAGAAAAATATGGTCAATTTGTATATTTCTTAATTTCCTTCAATTTGATGTTTTGCTTAAAAAAGGATGGCATTACTAATTTATTTTTTTGAAACATTGGATTATATTTAACAGTGATTCTATGATTGTTCCAACTAATATTCTTGCTCTTTTAATATGGCTCAGAAGATGTCAATAAAGGAAGTGTGGGCAGAAGGAGGCAATTATCTTAGAAACCTACAATGAAAGGGTGCTAATAATGGGTTTGGCACAATTGGGAAATAATGGAGGAAGATATATGAAATTCATGTATGAATTCTTGTGAATACTTGCATTGAAAGTATGTAGAGTGCTTGGGGCATTTTATTTGTTTCACTTTCCAACAAATTTTCTTTTTTCAAAGGGTACTGAGAGTGCAGAAAGAAAAAATGTAACATGTGTTTCAGAATTCCATCTGAAGGAGTTCTCAGAGGGTCCATGACTGCAGCCAATCCTCTTTGGACTGTTTTTGTCCATGTACCTGGTCACAGTTCTTGGGAACATGCTGATCATCCTGGCTGTTAGTTCTGACTCCCACCTCCACACTACCATGTACTTCTTCTTCTCCAATCTGTCCTTGGGTGACATCTGTTTCATCTTCACCACCATCCCCAAAACAATTGTGGATCTAAAAACTCATAGCAGAGCCACCTCCTATGTGGGTTGCCTGTTGCAGATGTCTCTGTTTATCATTTTTGCATGTATGGATAGTAAGATTCTGACTGTGATGGCCTATGACAGGTTCATGGCCATCTGTCATCCTCTGCATTACCCAGGGATTATGAATCCTAGATTCTGTGTCTTCTTAGTTTTGGGGTTTTTTTCAATCAGCCATTTTTTTTTGCTTTATTTAGTTTTTTTTTATATTACAGTTTTATTCTCACATGTGTACACATTGTTTTAGCAACCTCTCCCCCTTTCCCTGCTTCTGGGTATAACCTGTTCCACCCTGTTTTTCTCTGATTTTATTGCAAAGGAATCATAAAAGATAATAACAAATACATAGTGCTTTTTATAGTTTGAGATAAAGATATTTACAGAGATTCCTAGCATTGCTTCCATGCACATGTGTATTGCAACCTCCACTGGTTCATCTCTACCTGACCTCTTCACTACTTCCTAGTTCCCTTTCCATAGCGGCCTCTGCCAGTTTAAGATTGCTATATTCACTCCTCTACAGTGAGCATATCAACCACATTCAAGTTTTAGGTTTCCTTCCTTTTTCCTACTCCTTCTGTGAGTGTTCTCCCCTTAGTGTGTGACCCATGTCCCTTAATATTTCTGCATTTCTTTTGGTCTATAATACACTAAATGAAGGAGAATTTTGGCCTTCAGAGCCTGGCTAACTTCAATTAAAATGATGTTCTCCAGTTACATCCATTTATTGAGAATGACAAAGTTTCATTTGTTTTTGTGGCTGAATAAAACTCGATTGTGTATAAATACCACATTTTCTTAAACCATTTGTCAGCAGTGGGGCATCTTGGCATAGCCTTTTTGAATCCCAGTTGCACAATTTTATTTTCTTACAACTTGCATGCTTTAATGTTGTAGAGATTGCTAATTTCTTCTGTCATCCTTCTCAGCTCTTAAACCTTGCTTGTATGGACATCTTTAGCCGTAGAATAATCATGGATGTTGTAGGTATCATACTTGGTGTTTTCTACCAAATACAGGATCCTTCTCTCATACTACAGAATTATTTCTTCAATTCTGAAATTCGCATAATCAGGTGTGAGGTATAAAGCCTTCTCCACCTGTGGAAATCACGGATAGTTGTTTTTTTTATTTTATGGGATGGGGCTTGGAGAATATTTTGGATCTGCTGTTTGTCATTCCCCTAGAAATTATTCAGTGGCTTTGCTGATGAACACCACTGATGTTCACCCCTATGCTGAATCCCTTCATCTACTGCCTGAGGAACAAAGACATTTGCAGTGCATTGAATAAGCTCCAGAATAGGATAGTGTACTCTCAGGTTCTTTGGCATCCATTTAGAATGTAGTTCAGGAAAGAGAAAAAGCAGAAAACTAGACTTAAATTCATTAATTTTTTTCTGCCACAGTACTTTTGGAGTTTGTAGTTTTAATTCATTATCGGTTGTTTTTTGTAGAATGATTGTTAACATGGTTGTTAAATTGGGATTTCCCTAAATAGATATAAAGGTTTTGTCTGGGAAGGTGAACAATTTCAGAGGTGGATAATAATGATATTTGTCTACAAATGGTGGCATTATTTGCTATGAAACTACACTGGTCATAAGTTGCAGTTTTTACTATGCATATCTTGTCCCATTGAATAATGGTAATAAAAAAAACTGATGGAATTTTTTTAAATGGATAAAATTGACAATGTTAATAATATTACTGATCTTGTTCCTGAGTAGAGGACACCAAAATCTTGTTTGGATCATCATTTCTTTTCTCTTTCCACAATCATGGAACACGAACCTGCATATTCCTTCTCTCCAGGATATCCTACCAGCTTCATAAACACTACTGAAATATCATATCTATTTCACTCATTCTCAAAAGCAGAGTTAAAGACAGGCTTTGATTTAGTTCCCATTTTGGAAACTGCAAAGCATATAAAAAGGAAATATACCTGAGAGGTACCTGAAGTAAATCCCACTACCCATTTTGTGATACTTTCTTCTGCTTAGGAGACAGTTGAAAAGATCAGTGTGTCTGGCTGGGAGATTTAATATTTTTGTTTTCTCTTATTTATGCTTTTTTTTCACCTTCTATTGTTCCCCTTCATCAGCAATTGGTTGTTCCTCCTTACAAAAGTTCCTCTTCTGCTTTCATTTTTTATTATTGTTATGCTGGGTGGGGTTACATTGTAGTATATACAATTGTTACTACACTATAGCAAATATATCATACTTGAATTCACCTCCTCTGCTATTCTCTTTCATCCCCTTCCCCTGATTCCTGGAATAGTTTCAACAGTTATCATTTTTGCATTTATTTACATGTGTATACATTGTTTGCAACACCTTCCCCCTTGCCCTGGTGCCAGCTCCCCACCTCCAGGCAGAACCTGCTCTGCCCTCCTGTTCTCTGATTTTGTAAAAGAAAAAACATAAAAGATATAAGAGAAACACAGCATTTAGATTTCTTGTGTTGCTTGCATGCATATATGTATTACAACCCAGATTCTTTTATCTTTACCAGTCCTCTTTACTACTCCCTAGCTCCCTTCACATAGTGGCCTCTGACAGTTTAAGATTATTATATTATTTCCTATACAGTGAGCAAATCAGCCACATTCAAGTTTTTTGTTTCCTTCCCTTCACATAACCCTCCTGTTCATGGTCTGCCTTTAGTGTGACTCATGTACAATAATATTATCTCATGTGGGTCTATAATCTGCAAATGAGGAAGACCATGTGATTTGTTGGTCATCTGAGCCTGATTAACTTCACAAAAAATGATGTTCTTCAGTTCCATCCATTTACCTGTGAATGACAAAATTTCCTTCTTCATCGTGGCTAAGTAAAATTTCATTGTGTATAAATTCCACATTGTCTTATTCCATTCATTGGTAGAGGGGCATATTGGCTGTTTCCATAGGCTTAGCTATTGTGAATAGCACTACCATAAACATGGGTGTGCAGGCACCCCATGAGTAGGAACCTGACTCACATTTCTTCCATTATATTCCCAGCTGTGAGGTGGGATCTTAGCATGGTTTTGATTTGCATTTCCTTTATGGCCAGAAATGGTGAGCATTTTTTTAATGTATTTTTTAGCCATTTGGGTTTCTTCCTTTTAAAACATTCTGTTTAGTTGGGTTGCCCATTTCTTCATTGGGCAATGAATTTGGGGAAATTAGTTTTTTGGGCTCCCTATTTACAGTGGTTATGTCCCTTGTCTGATGTATAGTCAACAAATATTTTCTTCCATTTTGTGAGAAACCAGTTCAATTTAGAGACCATTTCTTTTGTTGTGAAGAAGCTTTTTTAATTTCACTTAGTCCCATTTGCCAATCTTTTCTGTTAGTTGCTGGGCTGCTTGAGTTCTACTGAGGAAGTCTTTGACTATACCTGTTGCTTCTAGTGTATTCCCTGCTCTTTCCTGCACTAGCTTCAAGATTTCAGGTCTGATATTAAGGTCCTTAATCTGCTTTGAGTTGATATTAGTACAGGTTGACAGGCATGGATCTATTTTCAGTTTTCTGCAGGCAGAAAACCATTTTTCCCAGCAACATTTGTTGAAGAGGCTGTTTTTTCATATGTTTTGGGTGGTTTTGTCAAATATTAGGTGAACATTGCTGTGTGGATACATATTTGGGTCCTCTTTCTATTCCACTGGCCATCATATCTGTTTTTGTGCCAGAGCCATGCTGTTTTTATTGCTAAAGCTCTGTAGAATAGACTGAACTCAGGTACTGTGATACCTCCACCATTGCTCTTTTGCTCAGTATTGCCTTGGTATTTACTGTCTTTTGTGTTTCCAAATGAACTTTAGGGTAGATTTGTCAATCTCTGTTTTGAATGCCATTGAGATTTAGATGGGAAATGGGTTGAACGTGTTGATTGTGTTTGGTAGTATAGCCATTTTTACTATGTTGATTCTGCCAATCCATTAGCATAGGAGATCTTTCCACTTTCTGTAGTTTTCTTTGATTTCTTTCTTAGATCAATTGTACTTCTTGTAGAGGTCATTTTCATCCTGTGTTAAGTTTATTTTTAGGTATTTGATCTTTTGAGGCTATTATAAATGAATTGTTTTCCTATATTCTTTCTCAATCTGGTCATTCTTGGTATTTTGAGAGTATACTGATTTCTGTAAGTTGATTCTGTATCTTCCTATTTGCTGAAGCTTTCTATGGTGTCTATGAACTTTTGGGTAGAGTTTTTGGGTCTTTATGGTATAAGATCATGTCATCTGCAAATAGGGATACTTTGACTACTTCTTTGCCTGTTAGTATTCTTTTTCTATCTTCGTCTTCCATTATTGCTCTGGCTAGGATTTCCTAGACTATGTTGAAAAGGAAGGGGATAGTTGGCACCCTTGTCTCACTCCCAACTTTAGGAGAAATGATGTTGGTTATAGGTTTGCCATATATAGAATTAATAATGTTGAGGTACCTTCATTCTCTTCCTAGTTTCATCAGAGCTTTTATCATAAATTGGTAAAATGTTTGAATATAATGGTTGAATATTATTGAAGGCTTTTTCTGTATCTATTGAGTTGATCAAGTGATTTTTGTTTCTGCTTCTGTTAATATTCTGTATTACATTTAATGGTTTGTGTATGTTGAATCATCCCTTCATCCCTGCAATGAAGCCAACTTATTCATGGTGTATGATCTTTTGTACATGTTGTTGGATTTGGTTTGCCATTATTTTATTTAGGATTTTTGCATCAATGTTCATTAAAGAGGTTGGCCTGTAGTTCTCATTTTTGGAGGTGTCCTTGTCCAATTTGGGGATAAGTATTGTTTGCTGTTTTCCTCAAAGGATGTGTGTTTAGTATATATATACATATATATATGTATATATATATACATACATTTATGACACACACAGATAAATATATGTATATATAGTATATATATATGCAATGCATAAATTAACAAAAATAATATATATTTACATTTTGTCATTTTTATTACATGTTTTATTGGTAGATCACAGTGGCTTTCATGACATTACATATTTAATCATTGATTTATGTACAGTAATGCTACATTTTTGGTCAATGATATCATTTAATGACAACAAAAATTGATGGAGAGGAGTTTTCTAATTATTTTTTAAAACTGCATGAATATTTGGGTGAGCACTAATATTCATAAAGAGAGATCAGGAATCTCAAAATTAATTAAAAACTTCTGGGAGGTATTTATCACATAAAATTATTTTCTGATCATGAATTGTGAAGCTTATAATTAAGGTACTAGCACTTAATATGTGATCACAAATATCCTAAGTCAAGAAAACTCCTATACATTTTGTAGAATGTAAATGCATAATGTGTGTATGATGTAAAATATATGTGTACATGTACTCTTTGTGAAGTACTGGTGTTTGAACTCAGGGCCTCATACTTGTGAAGCAGAGTATCTACTTATTTAAGGTAAGCATTCAGCCCTATCACTGCTTCTTAATGTTCTTAAATGAGAAATGTTTTCATCTTAAAAATAGAAATGACATTTTTATTCTCTTTTTCATCTTAAAAGAGTAGATTGTATCTTATCTTGATCATGGGTTTTGTCACATTTGATGTTCTTGGCCTTCTAACGTTCACTTGAGTTTATTAAGGAAGTGTCTGGAGAAAAGGTGAATAACACACAAAGTTATATTGTAAGACTTTTATCAAAATTGGGATTATCATTGCTGAGAAATATGGCTGAAAATGGTGGATAGACCTCAAGAAAGAATCATTTTATTGTAAATAGTTGGAGTCAAAATATATACAGAGGGCTGGGTGTCTGTCTGTTTCCTCTCACCTATCTTTTCCTTTTTCAAAAAGAGAAGAGTAGATAGAACAAAAAGTAACATTTGTTTCAAAATTTCATCTCATAGTGCTCTCAAAGGATCAAAATAAATCTGTCTCAGAACTTTGGACTCTTCCAATCTACATACCTGGTAACAGTTTTGGAAACCTGATCCTCATCTTGTCTACCCACTCTGACTCCCACCTTCACACCCTTATGTATTTCTTACTCAGAGGTCAGCCCTTGGTTGACATGTGTTCATCTCCACCATAGTCTCAATGAAGTCTGTGTATACCCAAACTAATATCAGAGTCATCTCCTATGTGCTCTACTTGACACAGATATCTTTTAATCTCATTTTTGATGTATGGATATACGTACAGATACATATGGAGGTATGGTCCTGACTGTGATGGCTTATGCTTAGTTGTAGATATGTGTCACCCCTTGCAGTACTCAGTTTTCATGAAACCTGAAAGTTGTGGATTATTTGTTTTTTTTGTTTTTGTGTTTGTTTTGCCTTGTAGATCCCCAGTTGCACAATTTCATTTCCTTATATTTTACCTACTTCAAGCATACAGAAATATATCTTCTATGATATACCTATTTCCTTAAACTTATCTGTTTTGACAACTTCATAGAATGATGTTCATTCCTGGTAATGTATTTACTTTTTTCACCAACTCTGAGATACTTTTTATCTTAATATAAAATTGTTTCTCACATTGTGAGTGTCCTATGAGCAGGTGGGAAGTATAAAGTCTTTTACCCCTGGTGTTCTTACCTGCCAGACTCTCATTTTGTATAGAACAGGGCTTGGAGTGTACATTGAATCAGCTGAAGCACATTCTCCCAAAAGCTGCCCTGATATCAATGATCAACAGTGTGTACCTCCATTCTAAATCTTTTCATATGCAGACTTGAGGCACAGAGACATAAAAAGTGCTCTGAAAGGACTCCACAGCAGAACCATCTAATCTCAGGCCCTGTGACATCCATTGGGAGTATAGTTTGGAAAAATTGATGAAATTTAACATCTAGAGTTATTAATACTGGTTCTTTGGTGATACTTTTTTTTATAACTTTATGGTTTTCTTATGATTTATGCCAGTAAAATTGTGGGTGCCAGCATTGACATGTGAGAAGAATAGGGAATTTAAAAATTGAGTATAGACTTTTAGGTTTAAAGATACTGAGTTTTATTGAGATGTATTTTGTCATTCCCTCCACAAGGATGTAAAGATAATATATATTATTTAACTTTGTACATAATGTTGTTAAAATGATAAGTTTTGTGATGAATATTTTGCCTCAAATATGGAAATTGAAGCAGATGCTACTTTCATGGAAAATAGGAGAAAATGATGTCTTGAAATTGAAAAAGGGAAGAAGAGGGCAATAAGGTGATGGAGACACTTTTTGGTGGTAAATGATTGGAACTGGAGTTCGTCAGGTTAAGCAAATTTAGCCATATTTAGAAAGATATAGGTCACAGGTTTTCTCTCAAATGTGGAAGGTAATCTAAATGGTAAATGTATATGCAAATGCTATCATGATCATATATATGTGACATATATATATATATATATATATATGGAGAGAGAGGGAGAGAGAGAGAGAGGGACAACATGTTTGCAATAGTGGGGCTGTTTGATACGACTAATAGGTGTAGGGAGAGAAAAAGAGAATGATACAGAATGAATAGTATCAAAATACTTTGCATCTGTGTAGGAAGATGGCATAATAAAACACAATGACAGCTATTGAACACTAGGGGTAGGAGAGAAAAGATAAGAGATTGTAAAATAATCATTAATCTGATTTTAGTACACACTGTTTGGACTTTCCCTGTCCAGTACATGAACACAGTTCTTGGGAATCTGCTCATCCTCTTGGCCATAAGCTCTGACCCCCACATCCACACACCCATGTCCTTACTGCCAACCCATAGTTGGATGACATCTGTTTTATCTCCACTCTAATCCCAAAGATAACTGTGGACTGGCATAGAATTTCATAGTTATGTGTTATATTGTCTTTCAAAAACTGATGTGTCTTATAATTTTTGAATTTGTGGATGTCATGCTTGTGACTGTGATGCTCTATGAGTAGTTTGTGGTAATTCCCCCTGTATTACACAGTCTCTGTGATCCTCAACTCTGTGTCCTTGTAGTTTTGGTGTCCATTTTGTTTCACCTTTTGGATTCAAGGCTGCACAACTGATTAACTTACATGGAAATTTCTAATTTTTCCAATGAACATGCTCAAATCCTTATCTTGATTTTTCTGATTCTAACATTTTCTTATTGCCAAATTTTCTTTTTCACATATAGTAAACTTCTCTAGTTACAAAAAAAAAGTTTGTTTCATTCTAAGAACCCCGTCATAATATGAAGTGTATGAATTCTTTTATGCCTGGGGGTTCACCTCTCATGTTTTTGCTTAACATATGAGATAAGCATTGATGTGAATCTTGAATTTCCTGTATCATATTCTCCTAAATTTTGTGGTGGCTTCTATGATCCCTCCTAGTCTGAATCCTTTCATTTAACCCCTGAGGTGCATGGCATTAAAAAGTGAACTGAGAATATTCCACAGCAGAAAAATCTAAGTATCAGGGCCCAGGGCTGTCCTTTGTAATGCAGCTTGAAAAAAAAGCAATAAAACTTTGCATCTCTACTTGTGACTGATGCCTCACTGTTCATATTATTTTGGTTAGTTCATGACTTTAATTTGTCGTGATTTTTTAGAGTGGAATGATGGTGCTAGGCATTTGATGTTAATATACATAAGAAATTCCCAATTTGTATAATTTTTCAGAATGTAAAAATGGATTCTTACGATGTATGACACTGATAGTTTCAATACAATAGAATGCAACCAATGCCACTGAAGTCTCTGATAAACATTTTTAAATTGGTAAGATTTTAGTATATGTGTTAACTTTTTGAAAATTGAAATAAAAAGCAAATGAACCTTTGCAAATATATGGAAATATCTGTCTTCAGATCATTTAAATATTTCACAGTTTATAAAAATACATAGAAGTGAAGAAAAGGATTAGTAAACAAGAGATTTTCCTGGAAGAGAAGAATTGCCAAATCTATTGTGGATGTTCATTTTCTTTTCTTCTTATTCCTATGTTAATATTAATAAATCCTTAGAGGATGAGACAGCTTGGACAAATTTGATTAATTAGGAGTTCTGCACATTAATACTCCAAGTTGATGCAATGATCCATAATTAGCCTATCACTCTGACCCTTCATTTGGTTGGTATCAGACCACTTAGAGCATGTATTTATTTCTTTCCACAGTTCCCTGCATCCAGAATCTTCTAAGTGACATTATTCCTTTCCATCCAGGGAACATGAGGCTTAGCCTTCCTCATGCATTAATAATGGGAGGGTGCTCTGATCCACACTCCTTGGTCATCACTCAGCAGAGAAGCAGATTCACCAAGTAAGTGCTGAGAGATGGTTGATGTGGGAAGGAATATTGGAAGATTTTTCCCTCATCCAGAGAACAAACCTGGTAATGTGGGTAATCAGGTGGGAGGATACAAATATTAATAAGTTCACTTATGAAAACTGTGAAGTATATATTATTGGCTGTGGTGTTAGCAACTAGAATTCTTATTCAGAATTTCCTTTCCACTCACATTGTTTCTAAATTGTAGATATCTCACTCATAGCAGTAGGTAATGTTTGTCTGAATTCTTTCCTTAGCAAAAAATGATGAAGAGAAGAGGAAAGTAATAATATGACTTTCAATTGTTTTACAGATCTTTCCCATTTCCAGTGGCTCAGCAATGTCTTTTCTGTATTTTGTCTTATTTCAGATATTTCATCTTCTTCTAGTCAAATGTGCCCATATTATCATCTTATGGAAAGTGAGTGAGTACATTGCTCCTATGTAACCAGTACTAGGTTTATGAGTACAAATGAGGGAAACCATGACAGCATTGGACTGATTATAGACATAGGGCTCAATATCACGGGAATAGTGGCAGGTTCCCCTCACAAAACACCCAGAAATTCTATGTTATTCTGACCAAAGGAAAAGATACTTTATTACTGTAATCTTCCTTTTGGTATTCATTGTATACCTCAAGGCAAAATATTATGTGCCATTATCTGTTTTCTAGAGGGAGGGTATTCAAATGTCACAGGCAAAGATAGCAGAGTATGCATATCATAGTTCATAACAGATGTCTCTCTTGTAGCTACTCCAGGATATTCCCATTCTATTATCATTATATTGTTATACTGGAGGTACATTGTGACATTTCCAAATGTGCTTACAATATATCTTGGCTAAATAAAACTTCTCCATCATTCTGCCCCATTCATTTTCCCCAGAATAGTTTCAAAAAGGTCTCATTTTTCCATTTTCATACATGAAAATATAATATTTCCATGAAATTCACCCTTCTTCACTCTTTGCTTATATTCTCCTCCCTCCCACTGATACCAACCCCAGAAAGGAACTGTTTTACCATCCTGTCCTTCATTTTTGAAAAAAGACATTTTTCCTTGTTTAAGATAGTTATATAGGGATTTTGTTTTTGAAATTTCCATGTATTTAATGTATTGCTTTCCCACATCCTTGTCAATGCTTTTATTAGTCCAAAATCACCAAAGAAGGCATAATGTCAGGTCATGGCTTCAATCCTACTGAGAAAACTTAAAAAGTTGGGAAATCTGCATTCAAAGTAACTGTAGTTAAGACCTCTGCTTATTTATATGGATTGTGGACAATAATAATTAGTGCATTAGATGCAGAGTCTGATAATGCAATTTATTTTCTCTAAGTATTCCAGATACCCTCAACTCACAATCCTCCTTCTTCAGTTTCCCAAGTACTGGAATTACAGGCATTGTCTACCACACCAGGATCTTGAAATTATATTTTTAATCATGGTGGCCTCACTTCATTTATGGCAATTTGTTAGTGTCTTTGAGAGTCACTTTTGATCATTTAAGTCAATATCCATTTGAGAGGACTACACTCAGTACAGTGTTAAAAGAAAATGAGTGCTGCATATGGGGATAATGTGTGACGTGTATCTAAAATTGACCAAAATAAAATTCAGATATTATTAATAATATCAAGGTTGATTTCCCTATCATCCAGTCCTACCATTAAAGTTAAATATCTTGTGAGGTGATTTTATTGTTTTCTTATTTCTATAGCAGGAAATTTTATTTTGTTCTTTTTATTATCACAAGCATATGTTTAGAAAGACATGAAATACTGTCTTTTATTTCCATCTATACCTATAGCTATTTTTTGATACTACCTATACATTAACTAGCAAAAATACAGATGACCTCTCTATACAAGAATGAATACATATTGTTAAACCTGTTGAAAGCATCATAAGAAGGGGAGCAAGGTAGAAAGGAGTAAAATAGAGTAGATGAACCAATTCAGGTTATAATACAAATATGCATGGAAATCTCACAAAGAAACTCCCTATGTAGCTATCTTAAACAAACAAAAATGTCATTTTTTTTCTTTTACAAAATCAGAGAACATGAGGACAGAACATGTCATGTCTGGGGGAGTAGCTGCTACCAGTGGGAGGGAGGAGATGGGGAATGGGTGTGAAAGGATGAATATAGTACAAGTACTTTGTACCCATGTATTATATGGAAAAATGATACCTTCTAAAACTGTTCTAGCAATGGTGGTTGGGAGGTAATAAAGTAGAATGGTGGATATATTTGATACATTGTAAGAAATTCTTTAAATGTCACAATGTACTGCTACCCAGTACAACAATAAAAATATTAAAACAAAACAGAAACAAAAAAAAATCTCTGTTAAATGCTAAGTGAGTCCATTGGTTTTAAAACATTGGATATAAGCAATGAGGCTTCAACATGTTTGGTGCTATCTGCCATTTGATCCTTTGCAGGAGTGTTCCTTCAAATTAGAACAAGATAAAATATCTTTTATTTGCAGGAATATCATGGAACTGTGACCACTATAACTATTTAATTACATATTCATTAATTACTCAAAATCACAGCAGAAATTTTCCTAGATAAAAAGCACCAATCAAAGGTGGTAGTAAAAATTATGCCTGAAGTTGAGATACATTGTAAAAATACACACAGTGCAGGCTACAATGCTATTTGAAAACTTTGTCAGTGAGCCTGCTACTTCCATCATGATAGAGTTCTGTTTTCTTTAAATCTATCATGGTCAGCACTTTTTGTCATACTTCTCTTGGGGGCCACACATGTTGTGTATGTGCAGTCTCTCTCTCTCTATTTTCATTAAGTAATATGAACACAGACGGATTGAACAAATATTCTGCACATTTAGATAAATCAATGATTCAGCACAAAGATATTCATTTTCAATTCCTGATCCTAGTATTATCTTCTCCTCTGGAGCCGCATGGAAATATTACATGTTGAGATTTCATGGTGTATTATGAAAAATAGGACAATTGCAGGAATGGCTTCAGGGTTAAAATTCATAGCAATCTTAATAGGAGGATGTAGATGATAATGAGTAATTTTTAAAGGTAAAACAAATGCAACTGACTAAGAATCAAACTGAACATGCATTAAGGATTATAAATCAGCACATCATCTCATTCAAAAACTTTTATTCAAATTCTCACTTTTGTTACATTAAGTGATGAACACAGATAGTGAAATGACTGCCATAACTATGAACTTACAAGTTAAATGATGTCTCTCTGACACTGGATGATGTAAACTATAAAGTATTATATTGTAAGGTAATAGCTGTTGTGCTTTGTACTATATAAATGGGCTTGAGGCACTTTTTACATAAATTATTTGATGAAAAATTTTTATAGATACATAAATAAATACTGACATAGACGTATTGACAGGAAAATATACCCACCAAATTCATGAAAATTGTTCCTTTTCTGGACAGGTGTGCAAGAAAAAAAATCATGCAGTTACCAAGATCTCTAAGTCCATATGTAAAATTTTAGAACTGTATGAAATATTACTTCTGAAGCAAATATTAGCAAATGTTCATATGCTAATATGGGAATATGTGACAATTATAATAATAGTAATAATAATAGTGGAGCATTTTCTATATGTAAAGAAACATTCTAAGACAGTGGCCACTTCTCTGGTTAAGGAAGTAACAAACAACTTCAAATGCTGTTATTTTCATGATACAGGTTTTGGTATGAAGTCAGGCTATTTGTATTTTTAAAAATGCCCACATTCATTTATAAATATGTATATAGATAAGATGAAAACTGCTGGGTAGCTAATTAAAAATATAAGGTACATTCTTAAGGTAGGCAAATATTATACACATTTACCTGCACAGGTGTGTGCAGGCACATAATGATGTGTTCTGATCAGAAACTATACCAACATTAGTTTGTTGTTTCCATACGGCAATCCTTGCTTTTACAGAGGATTGGTCAATATTTTATGCCTGGGGAAATTATATCAGTGTCTTAGGATGGAATAAGACATAAATGTGCACTTCTAATTTCTTTCAATCAGAATATTTTTCTTAAATGTGTATGAGAATATTTATTCTACATTGTTTTTGTAAATGAGTGGGATATATTTTACTGTCACTGTGGACTTGGTAATACTAATGTTCTGGGTGTTCTAACATGGTTTACTTGAGTGGCACTATATTAGGTGTTTAAGAACTAAGAACAAGGTGAACAATATATAAACTATTAGCATAAGAGTGCTAAGAAGATTGGGTTTGTCCCAAATGAGAAATGCAACAAGTATATGAAACTGAAATGTGACATTTTTACTTGTCAGTACCTGTATTCAAAATATATAATGTCCTGGATGTATATTGATTTACCAAATTTTTTCAATAGCATTTCTTTTCCAAAAGGGATCTGAGCAATATAGAAGCAATGAATTTAACCCGTGTCTCAGAATTCCAACTCGTGGGCTTCTCTTGGGAGACCCTGACCTACAGCCTGTCCTCTTTGGACTGTTCCTGTCCATGTATCTGGTCTCAGTGGTTGGGAATCTGCTTATCATCCTAACCATCAGCTCTGACTCCCACCTCCACACCCACATGTACTTCTTCCTCTATAACCTATCCTTGGCTGACATCTGTTTCATCTCCACCACAGTCCCAAAGATGATTATGAATATAAAGACTCACAGCAGAACTATCTCGTATGTGGGGTGCCTGACACAGATGTCTCTTTTTATCATTTTTGTATGTATGGATAATATGCTTCTGATTGTGATGGCCTATGACCAGTTTGTGGCCATCTGTCACCCTCTGCATTATACAGTAATTATGAACCATCACCTCTGTGTCTTCTTAGTTTTGGTGTCATTTGTACTCAGTGTATTTGAATCCCAGATCCACAATTTGATTGTATTACAGATTTCTTGTTTCAAGGATTTAGAAATTGCTAATTTCTTTTGTCATTATTCTGAACTCCTTAACCTTGATTGTACATACAAATTTAGTCATACCATACTTATTTATATTATTGGTGTCATACTTGGTATTTTCCCTGTTTTAGGGATCATTTTCTCATACTGTAAAATTATTTCCTCCATTTCAAATATTTCGACCTCCAGTGGAAGGAAGAAAGCCTTCTCCACATGTGGGTGTCACCTGTCAGTTGTTTGTTTATTTTATGGAACAGCCCTTGGAGAGTACTTTGGTTCAGCTGTTTCCCAGTCTCCCAGAAACAATGTGGTGGCCTCACTTATGTACACAGTGGTCACCCCTATGCTGGATCCCTTCATCTACAGCCTGAGGAACAGGGACATTAGTAGGATCCTGACGAAGCTCCAGAGAATGACGGTGTAATCTTTAATTGTATGGCATCCATCTTGGACAAATGTGTAAAAGTTAGAAAAACTGAACATGTGGACCTGCTACTACTCCTTTTCGGGACAGATTTCTTTTAAAATTCTTGGCTTTAATTTCTTATAGCTTTATCATTTAAGGGGATTTAATGGGCAAATGGGTAGAGAATATGGAGTTTTACAAATGAGCACAAATTTCAGTTTAGGAAGTTTGTTACTGGCAGTTGACAATAATGATGTTTGTCCCAAATTGTGAATGTGATGAAGATCACAAAACTATGAAACTAAAGTATTTGATATGGTATATGTGAAGCTATTTATAATTTGTCCACCAATTAGTGGAAATGAAAAGTTGTTGAAACTAAAATAACAAAGGAACTGTCAATTTTAACTCCTAATATTAATCATCTCACTTTTCTAACTGAACAACACAGAATTGCTAGCTGGATTAATAAAGCACAACTGCACCATTTCCATCTTTTTAGAAATGTGTCTCACTCACAAAGACAACATTGGCTAGGGTGAAATGATGTTAAAACATTTTCCACTGAAAATGTGTGAAGGATGAGCCATACTTATATCTCATAAAATAAAATTCAAACCAAGGTGACACAGAAGAGACAAAGAATCAGTTCTCTTTAATAATAGGAACAATCCATTAATTGGAGTTAAAAGTTGTTAATATATGCATCAAACAACAACCCACCCAAATTCATTAAAAAATACAATGGAACATAAAGTCAATGATAGACTGTAACACAATACTAGAAGGAGCCTTCCATAACCAGCTCTAAGAGATAGGTCATCCAGACCAAAAAAAAAAAAAAACAAAACCAAAACACTTCAGAATTGAGTGAAAATACAGACCAAATGGTCTTAACTGAGAAACACAGAATATTTTATCCAGCAGCTGCACAATACACCTTCTTCTCAGGTTTCCATGGAACTTTCTCTAAAGTAGATCTAGTAAACCAATGTATGAAGCAAGATTACCCTGACACCAAAACCCAATAAGAACACAATAAAAAAGGAAAAATTATAGAGCAATTTGTTGACAAATACAGATGCAAATATTCTTGCAAAATAAATTCAATCACACATTAAAAAGACATGGTAAGCATAAAAAATGTTGGTTTCATTCTAAGGATACAAGGATGCTTCATCATAGACAAACCAATAAATATAAAAAAGCATATAAAACATCAAGGATAAAATTTACATGATCATCTCACAAGATTCAGAAAAGCCTCTAAAAACTTCAAAATCCTTTCAAGATCAAAGCTACAGAAGCAACTAAGAATAAAAAGAACAAACTTCAACATAGTAAAGCATATATAAGAACAACGTACAATCAACATTGTACTAAATGGGGCAAAATTGAAATCATTTCTTCTAAAGTTAGGAATGATTCCTGTTTTTATTTAATAAGAATGTTCCCATTGTTATTTAATATAATATGGGAATTTCTATTCAGAGCAAGAAGGAAGAGAAAGAAATAAAAGGGATTCAAATAGGAAAGGAAGAATTCAAATTATCTTTATTTGGAAATGATTTGATTCTATATTTAAAAACCCTAAGGTTAAACCAAAAATATTAGATCTAGTAAATACCTTCTGGAAAAGAGTAGGAAATTACATTAATGTACAAAAATCAGTAGTTTTCCATATTCCAACAAGAACAGTTTGAATCAGAAATCAGAAAAATGCTTACATTCACAATAGCTTAACACACTGTAGAAATAAACCAAACTGAAGAGAATAAAGACTCTACAAGGAAAAATATAAAAACATAAAGAGGTTGAAGACATCAGAAGATGAAAATATCTTCTGTGCTCATGGATATGCAGAATTCATTTGCAAATGACTGTACTATGAAATGGAATCAACATATTCAATAAATTCCCCATCAAATTTTCAATGCTGTTCTTCACATAAATAGAAAAATGAATTTTATAATTCATATATATCACAAAGACTCCCAATAGAAGGTCAATCATGGGCAAGAACAGTGCTAGAGACATCACAACAACACTCAAATTATACTACAGACCCACAGTAACCCAGATGTAGCTTGGCACTTACACAAAAGCAGACATGAAGACTAAAGGAATAGGAAGAACCAGAAATAAATCCATACTGCTTCATCTAATTGAATTTTGACTGAAGAGCCAAAAACATCCACTGGAGAAAAAATAGCCTCTTCAAAAATGCTGCTGTGAAAACTGACTATCTATGTATAGATCATAATCATAAAATTTACTGTTTATGAATGGAGAAATACAACTATCCTCCACTTATATAATTTGGGGAAATTTGAACTTGTGTGTTAGAAAGGCTTGTGCTAATTAAAACCTGATAAGGATCTGACACACATCTGAGTACTGTATACTGCAAAAGCACAATAAACTTTCATTGCAGAAGGCAATGGAATTTTCCAAAACAGGTCATATTTTAGGTCACAAAACAAGTTTTAACAAATATAAAAAAACAGAAATAATCCCCTGCATACTGTCTGACCATAACACAAATTAAACTAGAAATGAACGACAAAAGAAACAACATAAATATTCAAGTATGTGGAGACTGAACAACTCATTGCAGGGTCATTGAAGAAATAAGTGAAGAAATTAGAGTGTCTGGAATTTTATGAAAATGAAAGCAATACCTTCAGAAACTATGGAACACAGCAAAAGCAGTTGTAAGTTGAAAGTTTATAGCCATGGATGCATATATTAAAAATGCAGAAAAATCTCAAATAAACTACCTAATGCTGCATCTCAAGCTCCTAGGAAAACAAGAACAAGCTAAACCCAAAATCAGCAGGGTAGAAAAAAATAAAAATTAGAGCTGAAATATATAAAATAGAGACAAAAAAAACAAGCAATGAATCAACAAAACAAATAGTTGGTTCTTCAAAAAATAAACAAAGTTGACAAACCCTTGGGAAATGTGACTAAAATGAGAAATGAAAAGACCCAAATTAATAAAATTAGAAATGAAAAAGGGTAGACCACAACAAACTTGAAGGAAATTCAGGGAATCGTTAGGGAATACTTTGATAACCTATATTCAACTAAATTCAAAAATCTAGAAGAAATGGACAAATTTCTAGACACATATGACCAGCCTAACTGAATCAAGAGGATATAAATCAACTAAACAGATCTATAACAAGCAATGAAATTGAACAATCAACAGTTTCCTAAGAGAGAAAAGTCTAAGAACTGATGGATTTACTGCTGAACTCTACAATACCCTTAAGGAAGAACTAATACTGAGATGCCTACAACTTTTCCATGAAATAGAAAGAGAAGGAAACTTCCAAGCTCATGCTATGGTCAGTATAACATTAATCCCAAAACTGGACAAGGATAGAAGAAAAAAGTGAGTAACAGGGCAGTCTCTTCCATGAACTTAAATGCAAAACTCCTCAGTAAAATATTGGCAAAAACTGAATTCAATGACATATCAAAAACATTATACAGCATGATTAAGTTGCTTTCATTCCAGGGTTGCAGGGCTGGTTCAACATAGGCAAATCATTAAATGTAACACAGCATATTATCTGAAACAAAGAAATAAAAAACTACTACATGATTGTCTCAAAAGATGAAGAAAACTCCCTGGAGAAAATTCAAAATACTTTGTGATGAAAGTAAGAATAATAGGAAGATGCCTCAACATAATAAAGGCTATATACAATGAACCTATAGTCAACATTAAACTAAGTGAGAAAACATTGAAAGAATTTCCCCTAAGTCAGGAATGAGACAAGCGTGTCCACTCTCTCCAAACTTTTTCAACATACTATTGGAATTACTCGCTAGATTAATAAGGCAAGAAGAAGAAATTAATTTAATTCAAAAGGAAAGGAAGAAATCAAGCCCGCCCCATTTGCACATGACATTATTTTATACCTAAAAGACCCAGTCAACTCCATTAAAAACACTTAAACATCACAAATAGCTTCTGTGAAGTAGCAACATATAAAGTCAACTTACAAAAATCAGTAGCCTTTAGATATACAAATAATGAACAGTCTGAGAAATAATATAGGAAAACAATTCTATTTACAATAGCTTAAAAAAATACCATACCTAGGAATAAGCTTAACAAAGGTAGTAAAACAATTCTACACTGAAAACTATAAACTATTGAAAGATATTGAAGAAGACTACAAAAGATGGAAAGATCTGCCATGCTCATGGGCTGGCAGAATCAATATTTTGATAATGTCTATACTACTGAAAGCAATCTTCATGTTCTATACAATTCCATTAAAATTCCAATGACATTGATCTCAGAGATTGAAAATCAACCCTAATGTTCATTTGGAAGCACAAAAGACTGCAAGTAGTCAAGGAAATACTGAGCAAAAAGAGCCATGCCAAAGGGACTACCTGACTTCAAACAATACTATAAAGCCATGACAATAGATGACATGAAAACATTCAAGTTATAATATATATATATATATATATATATATATATATACATGAAAAATATCACAAGCAGTCTCCCTATAATAGAGCTATCTTAAATTGGCAAAAATGTCTTTTTAAAAAAATCCCCAGAGAACTAGAAAATAAAATAGGTCCTGGTGAGGTTTTGTATCACTTGGAAGGGAGAAGATATAAGAAAGGTGAAGGAGGCAGAATGTAGTGTACATATCATTACACTACATAATGTAATATACCATATTTTCATAATGTTTGAAAATAGAGGTGACTCATGTTGAAACTTTTCCAGAATGTGGGGGGAAGTTGAGGATAAAGGAGAATTCAATTATGTTATAAGAACTTTTGTCATTGTCTCAATGTACTCCCAGTATAAAAATAATATAATAAAAAAGATTTTTTTCCCAGAAAAAAATGGGATAATGACTTCAAATACTTTTATTCTCTTTTTACTGTCTTTGATCTGAGGTCAGGGTATCTGGATATTTTCAAATGTCTACAAGTGAATATATTTATAAACAAGACGGAAACATTGGTCACTTAATTATAAATTTTAATGCACTTTTAAAATACAGTCATGCAGGTAGGTACTCATAATCCCTATTTTCTAGTTGTATGGAAGTAACATTACTTATAAATGAATACACATTTTTTTCTCTTGTATTATTCCCTATTGAATTATTGTAAGACTTGCCAAAATAATGAGCCCCAATATCCTTCATGTAGTAGAAGTAAGAGAATGGTACTCCATGTATAAGATGTATAAGGAAAGATTGGTGTGAAAATATATAAATTACAAATAAGAAGGTTGAGTCACTGTCCTAAAGATTGGATCTTTCCATGATGCTGAAGTCTCCAACTGTACCTGACATGAATTTTGACCAGGGAACAATGAAACAGATGACCAGGCTGGTATAGAATATGGGATCAGGAAAAACAGTAAAAGGCTGTCTTGTATACCAGATATTTTACTGATATTATGTGAAGCCATTGGACATTTAAGAAAGATCAAAAGAACTTCTATTCATTTATTAGTTTTTAATCTTTGCCAAATACCGTGTATAATGTTGGCATATTTGTGTTCTATGATATCGTGTGGAGATATTAATTTAAGTACAAAATCTTCTAAAACGTTGAAGTTCACTAAAGGTAAGGGTAGTTGTAACATATATTGGGGTCATCACCAACATCTTTTAAGGAGACATATAAGCAAACATAAGGATGATGAAAAATTCCTGAGAGATAAGTGGCATAGAACAATGTGTTCTGATTAGAAACTATCAACTTTAAGTTGGTATGTAGACAATGCAGTCCTTCATCTTATGTGATGTTGATTAAACACCCTAAATGTGGGGCAGCCATGTTATTTTCTTAGGACAAAATTAGGCATAATTGTGTACTCCCTTCAATTATAATAACATTCTTCTTAAATGGGTATTGGTTTATTTATTTTTCTTAAATGAGTGGAGTATATTTTACTCCTGGTCAGAGGCTGGTATTTCTCTTATTCTTGGTCTTTCAACATTGCCCAGTTCAGAGTTTACAGAAGGAAGAGAAAAACACACAAACCCACAAACCATTAATGAGTTATAAGGTTGAGGTTTTTTTCCAACTGAGACATGCTCCTATAGTTGTATCAAATGTGAATATTTGTGTTCCAGGTATAGAATCTGCAAAGAAACTCAGGCAGTTCTTGTAGTCAGTGACACCACAATCCATAGTGATGATTAAGTCTAGTTGGCTAGGTATCTTTGGGAAGCTGAGTACCAAGTACAAGAGTACTCACCCTCAAATACCTGTCTTCCAGGCACATGTGTGTATTGAGCACATGTCGGTCGAAGCACATGATTTTATCATCTTTGACCCCCAGCAGGGTTTGGACTTTCTGGTCAGGGTTTTCCAGCAAAGACTAGCCTCGAGGAACTGCTTCCCACTTCCACATGTTTGTACCCAGATTGCACAGATTGTCTGCTGAAGCACTTGTTTTACCCAGCCCCAACCCTCCCACATGTGGTGAACTGTTGCTTAGTGTCTAAATGCATGAAGACTAGCTGCAATGCATAAGATGGAGAAACTGGACACCCTGTACTATATTGAATAAGAGTGGAGAGGGTTGACATGCTTTTCTCATTCCTGACTTTAGAATAAATGGCTTCTGTATTTCCCTATTTAGTTTGATGGTAGTTGTAGTTTTTTTTTTATGTATATAGGGTTCATTATATTACCAGTTTGTTCAGAACTTTTGCCATGAAAGGATGATGAATTTTGCAAAGGCTTCTTCTGCTTCTATTGAGATGATCATGTGATTTTCACCCTATATTCTGTCTATATGCTGTATTATACTTCTTGATTTGCATATGTTGAAATCTCCTTTTCAATACCTGGAATAAAACTAACTTGATCAAGTAAGTTATGCTTTCATTTTCATTTGATTTTATGGATTCTTTGATATCCTTCATAATTTCTTCAACAACCCACTGATAATTCACCAGTGTATTATGCAGTTTCTGTGTGTTTGAATATTTTCTGTTGCTTTTGATTTTTGGTTTTATTCTCTGATGGAAATGACAAAAGTGTGATAAACTGTAGATTGAGGGAGTATCTTATAGGCTATTGTAATAGTCCAGAGAAGAGATGATTTTGATCTTGTCTAACTGGCTCTTCATCCCATTCCAATAGACATCTACATGTATAGCTATAACTATAAGTATATACATATATGTATATTTCTATCAATTTATCTATCTATCTGTCATCTATCTATCTATCTATCTATCTATCTACCTACCTATGTAGGGAGTTTAGTTTAACATCCCAATGGAGTCTAGAATTTAAGAAAAAAATCCAGGCTGGAGACATAAATTGAGGGAGGTAGGGCAAAAACATAAGGTAAAAATATTATCAGCTCATTTGTGGTGCTCAGTGATCCTGATGACTCTCCTGAAAGACCATGACATTCTTGTTGACTCTGTACCCATCCCTCATAACACTAAACATAAGTTCAATTTAATAACTATTTTCATATGTATTTGGGTAAAGATTTCCTTTTTAAATCATTTTATATAGGTTTTTAAAAAATCAAATCATTTATTGTTTTTCAGGAAACTTATGTATTCACTTATCACTTTTTATCATATATATTCAGTTTATGGTCACATTGTGACTAAATGTAATTAAAATAATTTCTTATGCAATTAAATGTGTTCCCATATCTTTCACTAGAAAGGTAACACACTCATAACTCCATACGTCCATTTACCAAGATTTTGGGAGGTTTTTTCTCTATTGATACATCTCTTTCCCCTTGCTCACTCTCTGCTAAACCTAACTGACATGAAATCCTTCTACTTCGAACTCAATAGTCCCCACAGAAGTTCCGCAAATTGGTTGAGGACTCTTCTGTTCTTCAGAGCACATGATTGTTCACTAGCAAAGTCACTAACAGATGTGTTCTCCTTTTTGAAATAGGGACATTTCTCATGCATACATTTTTTTATACAATGGGATTATGAGAATCAAGGCTGTTGGGAGTCTTCGTAGCATTAAAACACTCCTCAGGAAAAGTACTTCCTTTGAAATGAAATTCTACTCGTGAAAGACAAACTTTAGGACAGTCTTCACAGGAATCCCTGGAGACTTTTTAAAAAATAAATATAAATTAATGTTATTAATCTCCAAGAGACAGATCATTATTATCTGAAAGTGGTACAATATATTACATAAAGAAGAATTAGTAGAGGAAACATATTTGCCTTGCTCAACAGTTATCTTTGAGGAGAAGAAACTGGAAGAAACTTTCTCCATTTACCCTTAGGGATCATAATGGCTTTAAGACTAGAATGATGAGTAAACTATTTATTAAGGTGACTATTGTTGGTGAGAATATATTAAATCAATCCTTAATGATTGTCAAGCTAGAAACTCCTTGTTATTAACTATAGTCCCCATGTTGACAAATGCATCACTTAAACTAATTTTCCCTTTCTAAGTAGAATGTTGTGTCCTTTTCCTACATTTTTGTGTTCCATGCATATCACCAGCTCTTGCTCTGACATCAAGGTAATGAATATTCCACACTCCGCATCTATTATTTCAACTTTTTTAGATTCCACACATAAATGTGATTACACACTATCTGTGCTTCCATTTCAGTTAACATAATATCCTCTAGGTTCATCATATCTTAGTACATAACAGGATTTCCTTATTTTTAAGGATGAGTGCTGTCCTATTGTGTATATGCACCAAAATTTCTTTATTCATTCATCAGTTGAACACTAGAGTGATTTTATTCTTGGTCAGTATGAATACAGCTCCAATATACTTAAGAGTACAAATATCACTTAATTAGATATATGCATAATATTGGACTGACTGTTTAATCTGGTAGTCAGTCTTATTTGTAGTTTTTGAGAAAAATTTATGCTGTTTTGAATATTATTGTATTCATTTACATACCTCCAAGATGTACAAGAATTTCCCTTTTCTGCATTTTTGAGAATACCAGTTACTTTCACCTTTCTGATGGCAGGTATTCTATCTAACAAGGGTAAGGTGATAATTCCTTGAAATATGAATTTGTATTTCTCTGTTGAGTAGCCATGTTGAGCCTTATTTCATGTACCTTTTACTTATTGCAGGTCTTTTTCTGATGAAGTACTTGTTAATGTTTTGCCTACTTCTTTATTTCCTTTCCATTGGACTCTTTGAGTTCATTATGTATTGGATATTAGCCCCTTTTTCATATGTATACATTAGAAATATTCTCTCCCACATCATAGTCTCTTCACTCTTTTGATTGTGAACACCATAAATATGATAAGTTGTACCTACATTTGATTTTTCTCAATATATTTTTTCCTTTTGGTTTCCTTCACCCTTTGTTTTTTTTTTGCAGTTATGCTGTATAATTTCTACCTATATGTGAAATTTGCAAATTTTTCTGTCATTAATTTCTAGATTTCTGTTATTTGATTGCAAAAATACTTGATATTATTTCAATTTTCTTAGCTTTAATGGGCATTTTAAAGTCCAACACATGATATTTCCTACTTAATGTTGAAGGTGGCTCTGCCATTGACTATTATATCTGACTCAATGTCACACCCATTAGGGAAACAAAATTACCATACATATTTATTAATCAGTCACTGTGAATTCTGCTTCCTTCTTTGTTCATGGTCCCAAGTAATCAATACCTAATGTTAAGCCCCATGATCCACATGAAGTAAGACAAATAGGCTTCCTAGAAAGCATCTCAAAATATAAATGTAGCTGGTTGACTTCCTCCAATTATCTTTCTTGTTGTAGGAATTCTTGGCCTGGGGTGGGGGTTGGGGGTGGGGTAACCTTTCTTTGTCACTGTGTTGTCATGTGATTAAATGAAACTAGGTGACTCCATTACTCTAACAATTCTAATGAAGTTGTTATTCACTTTTATGGGCTATTAATTTATTTCTCTCTCATTGCCATTTTGTTATTTTTACAAAGGTGCTCTTACCAATGCATATTTTCTGGAAATTTTGTGTGGTCTAATAAAGAACTTGAAACTGTGTACATCTCTTGCTAAGTGAGTTATGAGATTTTTGGATATAAGCCTTAGTAAGTTATGAGATTTTGGATATAATTTTAATTTTAATTGTAACATTTATCACATTTATGTATAATGAGTAATCCTAAGTTCACTCTTATTTAATACAAGGCATATATTAATATTATAAATGTTAATAATAATTAATAAGATATATTAATATTTTAAATGTCATTAAATATCAGTGTATATGACTGGATTTGGCCTTTTTCAGGATGTTTAAAAATCTATTCTCAGTAATTACATGGACTTATCTTTGTTTTCCAGATAGGCTCTATTTAGACTTACTAATTTTTCCCTTTATCTGCTTCCTGTGAACACATATACAAGATTGTATTGATTGGTATTTTGAACTACAGGTGAGTTTTTGAATGGAAATATTTAGATTTTATTTTGGAGAAGATAAAGAACAGATTGAAAGTCTTCAGTTATGAAAAGATGATGTTTCCATTAAAGGACTAATTATGATTTCTCATACTATTGCCAAAATTGGGTATAATTGTAGATGAATCTGAATCTACTGATATTAGTAATCTACTTAATATGTTTATAATATTAAAACCATAGTCATTTCTCAGTGTTTTTTCATGGTATTATTTGTATATTTTTGTATTTTCTTGATCACTGGAATCAACTTCTGGATACTTTCTACAACGTATTTATTTCCTCTTTATTTACAGAGCTCCTTATTTTTTCTGGTTGGTCCCTTCTATGTTTGAATTGATTGTAGTGTTTTTATACTGCCTTCTTAGATTTGATATTAAGTTCATAACTTCTATGTCTTTAATTTTTTCTCAAAAAATAGACAATGATACACCAATAACATGTATAAATAACTTATTGTTATACCTTTTTGTGTGTCCATATATATAATATAACATACATAACAAACATAATATAATATATATTACAAATAATATAACAAATAGTTATATAGATTATGATGATATTCATCCTAAATGAATTCTTACCATGGTCATACATTTTCTTTTTAATCCTAGACTGCCATCTGTAATGCCATTAAAAGTGAAAATTTTGCTGGGCACTGGTGACTCTCACTTGCAATCCTAGCTACATGGGAACCTGAGATATAGGGGATCATGTTTCCAGGCTAGTCTGTGCAAGAAAGTTTGCAAACATCTATGATGCTCTGCCCACCTGAATATTGACAAAGGCACAAAAATCATACAATGGAGAGTAGACAGCTTTTTCAGAAAATGTTGCTGGGAAACTGGATATCTACATGCAGAAAACTGAAATTAACTCCATGTCAGTCACCCTGTACAAGTTTCTACTCAAAATGTATTAAGGATCTAATGTAAGACCAGAAACTTTGAAGTTAGTGCAGGAAAGAGCAGCGAATACACTAGAATTAACAGACAGAAGCAATGTCTTCCTTGATATAATTCAAATGTCTCAGTAACTAAGATAAAGGATGGACAAATTGGACTACATGAAATTAAAACACTTCTGCACAACAAAAGAAATGGTCTGTAAGTGGAAGCAGCAGCCCACAGAATTTGAGAAAAGCTTTTCAGCTATGTATGTGACAAGAAATTGATAACCAAAATATCAAAAATCTAAAGGGATCTCAAAAAACTAAATTCCGCCCATTCTGTTGTCCATTGAAAGCATGGGCAACAGAACTGAACAGAGCCATTTCTTTCATTTATTTATTGTTTTTCTGGCTGGAAGTACATTGAGGGTTTTACAAAATTCTTATCATGTATCAAATATACAATACTTGGGTTCAACCCCTCCACTGTTCTCCTTTATCTCCTCTCCCTTCATTCCTGGAACAATTTTTTAACAGTCATCATTTTTACATTTACATATATGCAAACAGTATTTGCACCTACAACCTTTCCCTAGCACCTCCCCGTCCCATTTGAAACAACCCCCCACCCTGCAAGACTTGTTCTGCCCTTCCATTGTGATTTTTTAGAACTAAGAATTAAAAATGGCATTTTTTCTTGCTTAAGATAGCTACACAGGGAGTTTCCTTGTGGCATTACTATGTCTATATGTATTATAACATGAATTGTTTCATCTTTTCTATTTTTTTTCATTAGAACTTAGTCCCTTTCTGATGTTGCTTTCAACCAGTTTAAGAATTTTGTATTAATTCTTGTATAGACAGTACATCAAACACATTCACCTTCTTAACTTCCTTCTTTTCCCCTACCTCTGTTATATGTGATCTCCCCTAGCATGGCTTGTTCTATATAATACTGCTGTGTTGTATTAGGACTATATTTCACATATGAGAGAAAACATGAAGATTTTTGGCCTTCTGAACCTGGCTAACTTCACTTAAGATGATGTTCTTGAGTTCCCTTCATTTACCTGCAAATGACAAAATTTTATTCTTCTTTACAGCTGAATAAAATTGTATTCTAAATAAGTTTCACATTTTCTTAATCCAGTCACAGTAGTGGGGGATCTTGGTTGTTTCCATATGTTATGTCTTGTGAATACTGTTGCAATAAACATGGATCTGCAGGTGCCTTTGTTGTAATTGATTCACATGCCTTGAAGAATATCCCTAGGAGTAGAATTGTTGTATCATAATGCAGTTCTATTTTTAGGTTTTAGAAGAGACCTCATACTCTTTTTTCATAGTGATTGTACTAATTTACATTCCCACCAGCACTGCATGAAGGTTCAATTTTCCCCACATCGTCACCATTTTAGGTTGTTTGTGTCCTTGATGGTAACTATCCTAATAGAGTGAGGTGGAATCATAATGTGGTTTTCCTTTTCATTTCCTTTATGACACAGGAGGGTGAGCATTTTTTCACATGTTTTTCAGCCATGACGTCATTTATTTGAGGTCTTTCTGTGTTGTTTATATATTCACTCATGGCTATAAACTTTTCTCTTAGCACTGCCATTACTGTGTCCCACAGGTCCTGATAGGTTGTCTTTCACTTTCCTTAAATTCCAGGAACTTATTGATTTCCTCCCTCATTTCTTCAATGATCTACTGATTAAGCTGCATAATCCTGTTCAGCCTTCAGGTGTTTGAGTTTTGTGCTATTCATTTTGTTATTGTGTTCTAGCTTTTCTGTGTCATGCCCAGACAGTATGCATGTGGTAATTCAGTTTTCTTACATTAGTTGAGACTTGTTTTGTCACCTATGATATGTTCTAATTTGGAGAATGTTCCATGGGATGATGGAAAGAATGGATGCTGTGCTGTTGCAGGTTGGAATACTCTGTTGATGTCTATCAGGTCCCTTAGATTTAGTGTGTCACTCAATTCTAGAATTTCTTTATAATTTTTTTTCTCAATGACCTATTTACTGATAATATAGGAGTATTAAATTCTCCCACCACTACTGTGTTTGGTGTATCTGTGTTTTTAAGTCCAGTGGTATTTGTTTAATGAAATTGGCAGCATTGACACCAGACACATATAAGTAAACATTTTTTATTTCCTCTTGATGTGTTGTTCCTTTTGTTAGTAAGAAGTGACCTTTTTTGTCTCTTCTGACTAATTTATATTTGAAATCCACTTTATCCAATATAAATATTGCTACTCCTGGCTGTTTTGCACGGCCATTATCTTGCAAAACTTCTTAAACCCTTTCACACTAAGGCAATGTATATTTCTGTCTATAAAGTGGGTTTCTAACAAACAGCAGATTGTTGGTTCTTCTTTTATAATCCAGTTTGCCAATTGATATCTTTTGATATTGGAGTTGAGTCCATTAACATTCCTTGTTAATATTGAGATGTATATAGTGATTCCTGCCTCTTAGTTATTTTTTTGTTGTTTAAGGATTTGTGTATGTGCAGCTAATTCTATGCTACTCTTTGTTCTTCTTTTGAGGCTTAATGTGCCCTGTCATTTCATGGTTATGTTTGTTTTCATCCTCTGCATGTAGGATTCCTTTCAGAATCTTCTGTAGTGGCAGTTTGATTGTTGTATATTATTTAAATTTCTGTTTATTATGCAAAACTTTTATTCCTCCATAAAATTTGAATGATAGCTGTGCTGGATTGAGTATCCTAGGACTGAATTTGTTCTTTCAGTGCCCAAAATACCTAAGTCAATGCCCATTGTGCTTTTAAGATTTCTGTTGAGAAACAGATGGGTCAACCTTTATATGTTATTTGAGTTTTCTCTCTTACAATCTTCAATATTCTTTCCTATTTCTCAATGCTACTTGTTTTAAATATAATATGTCATGAAGCATTCTTACTTTGATCATGTCTTTTTGGTGTCCTGGAGGCTTCCAGTATTGAAATGGGCAACTCTTTCTCAAGATTTGAGAAGTTTTCTGCTATTATTTTCTTGTGCATTATGTTTGCATCTCTTGTTTCTTTTGTCTAAGTGTTCTGTTTTTTCTTTAATATCTATTTTGTTTCCAATTCCTGAAATTCTGTTTCCAATTGTTGTTGCCTGCTGGAGTGGCTTTCAAGTGTATTTTTTTTAATTTAAGGAAGATTTATTTCCAAGATTTCTATTTCCTTTTTTTTTCTGAGAATTTCCATGTCTTTGGTAAGTTCCTCTTTCATATTCTTGTGCTCTCTTCTTTATTCCTTATAATTCTTTTTTTATAATATCCTTGATTTTATTTTGGAGTTTATTGAATTCCTCTCTGAGTTTACTTAGTTGTTCCTGTGTCATTGAGAATTTTATTTTTAGTCTATGTTCTCTTGATATTCTTTGAGTTGGTTTTGTTTGCTCTGTTTAAGTTTCTCTTTAATCTTTTCATTATATTCCTGTTGAGAATCCTTTTTAAGATCCTCTTTAAGCACCTGTGCATGCTTCTCTTTAAGCCCTTTGAACATTTTTATCATCATTCTATTGGAAACAGAAAGTGGGTATTCATTTCCTTCACTTTACACTAATTCTTCTATTGAGTTATTGTTAGTCTTTTGAGAAGTTGTATCTCCTGAATCCTTCTCCACATCTTCTTCTAGGCTGTGACTGGCTGGTTGTTAGCTAGGTTGTTGTACTATTTCTGTTCCTTGACATCAAGATACAAATTAGCAATAACAAATTCACAAATTCAATGCCAGTCTACTTATATACAAAATATATAAAAGCCTGTTGTTATTATCTATAAACAATGGGTATTGGGGAGATAACAGTTGTTTGGAAGAGATAGAACTTAGGTAATTAAAATGATGGTGGGGGCAGAAAGGAGGGGATGGGAAGAGAAGAGGAAGGTATGTGAGGTGTGGGACTATACATTAATAAGTTCTTAATATGTGTTAAGGTGTAGGGTGGAGGATGGTATTGTTAGGGGTCAGAGAGGGATAGGAAGGATGGGGTAATATGTAAAGTTGGTATAGTGGACTATTCAGTGTGGGGGGAGTTTGGAGGGGGTAGGGGAAATGGGATGAAAGATGGGGAGGGGAGAAGGTGAAGAAAGAAGGAGAAAATGGAATAAATATGTGGGAAAAGAGCAAGGAAGGAGGGTCAAGAGAGTAGCAGATTGACATCTGGACAGTGTCTGTCCCTGTTTAAGGTTGTTACTCTGGGCTGTGTGGCTGTGAATATTGTTCCTCCTTATTGGACAGCTTTTCAGGGAACTGACTCAGGTGTTTGAGCCCAGGTTTTCCTTGGACTGTTTGGTTCTGAAAGGTTCTCTGAAGTGGTCCTGCTAGTTTGGGAGCAGTGGCTGGTTCCTTTCACTAACAGGTCAAGCTGCAACTGATGTTTTTGATCACTCACTTTTTTGGATAATCATTGCCAGATTCTCCAAAGTGGTCAAATATGTTGCTGATTTCACCATGTAACAGCTGTGTTGCTCTACTGTCTTTTATGCTCTGGCAGCTCAGTCCTGCCCCCAACAAGCTAAGATAGTGCAGCTGTGTTCCCTGCTTCCATTTTTGTGAGTTAAAAAGAGCTTTCTACCCCACCTCCACTCTGGGTGGTCTGCTGAACATTTCACCCCACACTCACCTGGCAGAGATGAATAATGCTCTAGGTTTATGGCAAAAAATTTTGCTTGAGAGGGGTGCAATCTACCCACCATATGCATTAGACTATACCATGAGGGAAGGAGATCTGTCATACTTACCTGGTGGTTTTGCAGATTCAGCTGAATTTGGTCAGGCCCAATGGGGTGAAGGGAAGCTGTGTTTGCAGGTAGGCTGTATTCCCGTAGTAGTATGGGTCCAGGATGTCACAGAAACTAGCTCAATTTGTTTTGCAGTTTTCTTCTTTCCCAACCAGAAAAGAGGAAACAAGATGAGAGAGATAAAAAGGGAGAAAGTGACAGTCCCAGCTGTATAGGGACTTTCCCAGCTATTATGTGCACTTAAAAGGTATTTTAAGGGTCAGTCATTGAAATTTATGTGCACCCTCTGTGTTCGTGGTAATTTAATTGGCTAAAAAATAAGAATTACCTGATTCTTGCATATATATTGTGGAGCTCAGGGTTTCTGCATCTTTCAGCTATCAGCCATCTTGCACTCCCTGAACACAGCATTTTCAAAGGAAGAAGTATAAATCATTAAAAAACATATGGAGAAATGTTCAACATCCTTTGCCATAAAGGAAATGTAAATAAATACCACGTTAAGGTTCTGCTCCCTCCTGTTAGACTAGATATCATCAAGAATACAAACAACAACAAATGTTGGTTAGGATGTAGGGAAAAGGGAACCCTCAAATACTGCACACACCATACATAGTGGTTGCAAACTAGTACAACCACTATGGGAAACATTTTGAAAGTTCTTCAGAAAGCTAAGAATAGAACAGCCTTATGATCCAGCAATTCCACTCCTAGGGATATAACCAAAGGAATGTAAGTCAGGTTACAACAAAAGCACCTGCACAGACATGTTTATTACAGCATTATTCACAAGACCTAAGGTGTGGAAACAGCCAAGATGAACCACTAATGATGACTGGATTAAGAAAATGTGGAATCTATTTATGATGAATTTATATTCAGCCATAAAGAAGAATGAAATTTTGTAATTTACAGGTAAATGGATGGAACTGGAGAGCATCATCTTAAGTGAAGAAGGCCAAAAGCTGCATATTTTCTCTCATATGTGGAATTTAGGACTAATACAACCACAGCAATATTGTGAAAAACAGGTTACACTAAGGGGAGGGTCACACACAAGACACACAAGAGAAGGAAATAAAGGTGAGTATGGTTGATATACTCTCTACATAAGAATTAATATAGAATTCTTAAACCATTCAAAAGAATCATAAGAAAGGGACTAAGTTAGGATGAAGAAATATAGAGGAGATAAAACAATTTGGGTTATAATGCATATAAGCATTTAAGTGCCACAAGAAACTCCTGGTATAGCACTACATTTACATACATATATATTTGTATATGCATATGTTTGTGTGTATTACAGTACTACGTTTTGAACTCAGGGCATACACCTTGAGTCATTCTGTGAGCCCTTTTGTTGAAGGGTTTATCTGAGATAGGATCTTGCAAAGTATTTGCTCAGGCTGGCTTTGAAACACAATTCTCCCGATCTCTGCCTTCTGAGTAACTATTATTACAGGCATGAACCACTGGTATCAGGATTCTGTGTAGATTTCTTAAATAAGCAAAATGTCATTTTTATTTTTTCTTTTACAAAATCTGAGAACAGCAAGGCAGAACAAATTCTGCCTGGGAACGATAAGAGTGAGAGAGGGGAGAAGATGAGGAAAAGGTGTATGAGGTTGAATAAGGTGCAAATATGGTGTACACATGTATCTAAATGGAAAAAATGAAAAAAGGAACAGGGGGAGAGGGGAACAGAGCAAAATAGTGGAAAGGGTGAATTAAAGTATGATATACTTAATATATTTTAAGAATTTTGTAACTGTTACAATATATCCCTACCCAGTAAAACAATAAAAAAGAACCTTCTCAAAGGGAAAGAAAAGCTGGGTTTTGTGGCCTATGCCTGTCATCCCATCAGTGGAAATTGTAAAGTAGAACTGTGGTCCACACAAGTCTAGGCAAAAATGGTGACCGTATCTCTAAAATATCTAGAGCACAAAGGGCTGGAGGATTGACTCAAGTGTCAGAGTGTCTGCCTAGCAAGAATGAAGCCGTGAGTTCAAACACTACTTCTGCCAAAAATAAAGAGAAGAAAAGAGAGAACTTCCAAGATGTCAGAGATGAGTACTGAGTTCTGGCCCTGACATGTATAATAAATTCAAGAGCTTATATTATAAAGACAATTTTCTTCCTTTAGTTCACTGTGGACTACATTAAGTTGAGAATTCAAGTTTTAAATTTTTGATTCATTACAATGTACTACAGATTGCCTTAATCAATATATCAGACTACATCTTTCCAAGCACTCTTTTGGATATGTGTGTTGTAGTTGTAAACATACAGTTAAGAAAGTTAAATTGAATGCATTTCTCATATTAAAATTCATACTATTTATAATATGTAGCTGATTTTAAATGTCTGGATTCTCACTTTTTAAAATAAAAACTCTTTTGATAGAAATCTCTTCACCTGGTCTTTCACAAAATTATCAAAAACCGTATTATGACAATGAAAGGTAAGTTCTGTGGCACCTAACTTGCTAGTGTAGCATCCAAGAGTTAAAGAAAAGAACACTAGTAGAGGGATATGGTGGCTGAGTTGGATCTTCTAGCAATGGATCCCAAAGGTACATAAATTTGAACAACTGTTTGTGTACCAATCTATGTTCATAAGACTTAAGCAATCTGGAGGAAGAAACACAGCACATAATAGCACATAACTTTTGTACAATAGTGTGGAAAGTTATAACCTAGCAAAGGTCTCAAGTTAATTGTTAAGGTTGGGGAGTTTCAAGTCTTGAAAATCCCACACCTTTGTACTGTCCTTGTTTGCTAGTCCAGCCAGAAATTGTCAGAGTACTTTACAGATAGTAAAGTAAAGTTAAAAGTAAAGTGAAGTAAAAAGAATTCTTTCTGATTTCAAAATGAACAATCCACAAATTTCTTTCAGGAATTGATGGATAATACTACAGAATTTCAAAATCCAGGGAGCAAACACATATGTATTATTGTGAGTCAATATAACTTTATTTTTATGTGTGAAGTTCATAGACCATGGGTACCAGATATCTGGTAAGAATATTATTCTATGAGTATGTGTGTGAGGGTCTATTTTTTACTGATATTTTCATTTGACATAGTGGACTGAGTAAAGCATATTGTGCTCCTGTATTGGGCCATTTCCATTGCTGCACAAAACACCTGAATCTGAGTGGGTTATAAAGAAAAGATATTTATTTAATTGACACGTTTGCATGCAAAATCCAAACATCATAGTTTCAGCTATGATGAGGACCTAATGGCCAATGAGATTACAGTGGTGTGAACACATGTGAGAGGGAGAACACATGACACAAATGAAAGCCAGATACCAAGAGGGGTGGGCAGTGTTCGACTTGTATGGAAAACATAGAATAGGATACCACCAATGAAACTTCACTTGGACACTCTGTACAAGAGCATATGTTAAACCTGCTATTAACTAATTTTAAAATACTGCAATATCTAATGACTCACGTTTTTCTCCATTTTACAGTTTATTACTCAGATTTCATTCTATGAATAGAAACAAATATAAGTATTTTGCAGACATAATTGAGTATGGGATGCCGATTTGATTCTTAACTGCAGGATGAACACAAAATGCAGCATATTATCAAAGAGACAGCAACAAAATGGAGGCTTTACAGCACTGAAGATTAGGGATGGGAAGGGATTAGTGAAATATATTCAGATTTAATGTAGTGAAAATTAATGACAATGAATGGAAGTGTGTAACAACCAAACCAGATGGAAAGTAGAGTTTCCTCACCCAGCATTAAATTATATTGATAGCAGCTATATGTACAGCTCAGTGGTCGAGGCCTTGCATAGTGAGCATGAAGTCCAGTGTTTGATACCCAGTAGTTTAAGAAAAAAGGATAATAACAGAGGGAGAGTTTGGAGGAGAAACACAGTAGCTTAAAAACTAGCATAAGCACAAGGTGTGTGGTGTTGAAGGACAATGTGGTTAAAGCAGATAATTGAAGAAATCCATTTCAGCTGATACTACAATAAGGCAACCTTTACTTGCCCACTATGGCTTAAAAATTTTAAAAACTAGCATCTGAATTATCTATGAAGAATTTCTACTCATAAGTAGAAAGGTCCACGTAAATCAGAATTTCTGGAAATGAAAACTAGTTATCTGTATTTTACTTCTCAAGGTGATTCCAATAAAAGACAAATTTAGTAATAGTGATACTCTCAGACATTGCCTAGTTAAGTTGGTACTAGATGTGGAATTTGAAGGAAACTACACTTAAGCTGAGAAAGCAGATTCAAATTTGAATTTTATAGAAAGAGTTTTGCATTTCACCTGGAGGTCAGGGTCTTTGCTCAGAAACTACAATGGTTGCACAGGTATATTGGCAATTGTGATTTTTCTGTTTATGTCCAATGTGGGCATAGAAGAAACAATACTTAGATCCATAAAATGGATAAAAATGAACGTTTTCAAACTAGACATATAATATGGCTAAAGAGAAAATGTGTAGTTTTGGATTATGGGATTTTCCAACATACTCTAGAAAAAGAATGAAAGTGAAAATGAGATTATATTGAACTGCTATGCAGTCTCCAGAGGGCACTTTGAATGTCCCTGTTCCTTAGGCTGTAGATGAAGGGATTTAGCATAGGGGTGACCACAGTGTATATCACTGAGGCCACTACTGCCTTCCTAGGGGAAGATGGTACAGCTGAACCAAGGTACTCTCCAGAAGCTGATCCATAAAATAAACAAACAACTGACAGCTGAGACCCACAGGTGGAAAAGGCTTTGTATTTACCACCTGCTGATGTGTTCCTAAGAATAGATGAAATAATTTTATAGTAAGAGAAAAGGATCCCAGAGATTGGGAGAAAACCAAATATAGCACCAACAAAATACATGAATAAGTAATTTGTGAATGAGTCAGAACAGGTAAGATTTAGGAGTTGAGAAGGGTCACAGAAGAAATTACCAATTTCCACATCCTTAAAAAAGGGAAATTGTAACACAATCAAATTGTGCAGCTGGGACTTCACAAGGCTAAACAGAAATGACACCAAAACTAAGAAGACACAGAAGTGGGAGTTCATAATAACTGGGTAATGCAGGGGGTGACATATAGCCACAAACCTGTCATAGGCCATCACAGTCAGCAGCATATCATCCATACATACAAAAAAGAGAAAAAGAGACATCCGAGTCAGGCAGCCCACATAGGAGATGACTCTGCTGTGAGATTGGATATCTGTAAGCATCTTTGGGACTGTGGAGGAGATGAAACAGATGTCAGCAAAGGACAGGTTTGAGAGGAAAAAGTGCACGGGTGTGTGGAGGTGAGAGTCAGAGCTGACAACCAGGATGATGAGCAGGTTTCCAAGCACTGTGACAAGGTACATAAGGAGGAAAAGTCCATAGAGAATGGGCTGCAGTTCTGGATACTCTGAGAGTCCCAGGAGATGGAATTTTGGGAAACTTGTTAGATTTGTGGATTCTGTATGTCTTGAACACCTTTAAAAAAAAGAAAAAGCTTGAGAAACTTAAGAGATGTTTAATAATTTGTGCATATTCTGAATTTAATAATTTAGAAATGATATATTCACAAGAGGCCATATATTTCAATATGTTTTTCAGGATATTTTCCTCGTTTAATTTTGTTGCAGCATCTAGCTGTGTAGCCCAGGACTAAACATTATGAATTTCCTTCCTCACAGTCAACATGCCTGGCTTCTCCATTTTGAAAAATCCACTCTTTCTATTACTGTTTATATTTTAACTTGTTGCATTCACCTGCTTGTATCACTTAACTATAGTGAAAAAACAGTCGCAACAATTCTATGATTTCATAAATCACAGTCTCTTATTTGACAAAGAATTGGAAATAATATGTAGTCTTTCACAGTAATGAACCCTCATTCTTAATAAATTAAGAATTTAATTACCTAAAAATTTGAATTCTTGTATCTCCCTCCAAATGATCCCATTGTTCCAAAGGAAAATATACTCAGGAATTCGTAGAGATTTCCTCTCAATGTTTCTGTCAGTACTGATTTATGCAATAATAAATTGTTTTCTTTAAAAAATTATCTCAAAAGTAATTAAAGATCATGTAAGTAGTGTGCAACACAGTACCTTTTGCTAATGAAATCACATACTTTACTTGGACCTACATTTTTAAATGGGATTATGACATTGCATATTCACTTCAAATACACTAAGTGATATGTAGCAGTGAATGAAGTAAGGTTATCATTTATTTATCAGGTTATTATTATGACAATACTTTGAAAATTTAAGCCTATCTCCATACTCCAAGAGTGAAACTTTCTCAGTAATCTGAGGTTCAAGCTACTTTTTGATTTCCAAAATTTTAATGCATTTCCCATTTCACTCTTAGTTAACTATATTTGGTGTACCAATAAAACCTTGGAATGTATAAAGTATGTTCTTTATTCTTGAGATATACAATCAAGTCATCTTCCAGATGGTCTAGACATATCCTTAAATATAAAACACTGAGTAACTTAATCTTGTACAGAGAATGGTAGTTCTTTGTGGCTACAGTACATGAGAAAGTGGATTGATAAGGGTCTCATACATTTAACAATTAGTCTCTTATCATTGACATGCTTAGTGTAGACAATGTATGTAAATCTTACCATCTCTCAGTGCTCATACAATTTACAGGAAATGACAGAATAACATGGATCTCCAATACCTGCATGACATCTTAGAGATATGTAGAATTTAATTAATGTTTGGCCCAAATAACTCTTCTCAAATAAATAATTTCATCATTATTGAAATATCTACTTTCTCCATGAATACAATTGCCTATGTGCCCTGGACCTTGGAGATATAAAATTTAAATGTGTCTGACCTAAAAACTAAGGTAGGTAAACCTATGCCAGTTTGCTCTTTAATCCCCACAAAAAATTTTGCCACGGTCTGTAAAGAAATTAATGATATATATATCATATTACATGAAAATATAGGGTTCATGTATTTAATATATAGACATAAACAAGTGGCTATTATTTTATCCTGATTTCTAAGGGACATTCCTGCAAGGAATGAAAGTTCAGATAGGAAACCATGAATGAGTTGAAGGAAACTGATTTTTGTAAGTTTGGTGATTGAATCATTGGGTGAATTCATGTTTAACAGAATATTTTTGATGCTTCTTCTGTGCCATGCAAGAATAGCTCTGGGGGAGTAGAAACGGAAAGTAGTCATGCTTTACCAAAAAAACATGACATCCATTTGTAGTGACTAAAATAGAATTTCCAAAGCATGAGTAGGAATATAGTAACTTCAGATTACACAATGTGTTAGTTGAAGGGTATGAAAGTTAACCTTATCTTTAATAATCATAAAAATATCTCAATTCTATTTTCCTTTTCACCACATTGGATTCTTCCGTTTTTTGTTTATTTCTTAATCAGTGCAGTAGTACAATCAACACAGATGAAAAAGTTATGTCTCAGGAATGCTAACAACTTGCCTATATCTTAGAAATAACAGATACTGCTTACGTCATAAAAATAATAAGTGGAGGAGGCAAAATTCAAAAATAAATTGTCATACTCTGTGCCTGATGCATAAAACATTTTGTTATTTCTCAGCCAGTAGAACATTTTAAGTTGAAGACAGAAGGTCTTTACCACAGATGTATGTGAGGAACACTTTTAAACACTTTTCAGGTTCCTGAGTAGCAATTAAATCAAAACCTGGTATTATGCCTTTTAAGACAGTGTGGATAATAAGAATGATTAAGGGTGTGGATAGCAGCAAGGGTATGATAGAATAATGTGCTTAATAATGTGTCCATCCCTTTTTGTGCTCTATGGCCAGTCTTCCATACTTGGTGCAGGCAGCTTCACCTACCGTAATCATTTGAGATAAAAAAGTCACAAAGTGAAGAATATAGCAAAGGTTCTATTCTTGAATTGACATGGAAGTGAAATGACAGGTTGGGGTTATTGACAAACTGTCAGGATTCTCTTGTTTTGAAACTTTGTAACCAGGCAGCTCAATTTAATCATTACTTCATTCTTTTCTATGTAACAGCCTAGTACAGACTATAAAAATAATTTGCTCTTTTATTTTCTAAAAGTAATTGCACTGTTTTTCCTAACAACTAAAAAAGATGGAGCACATGAAATGGGAAAAAAGGTGCTATATAGAATATAGTTCTGTGTCTTGCACATAGAGAGCTCACAGTATAGTTCAGAATTTTATGGTTACTGTCATCCTTTCTTCATCTTTGTTCTTTTTTCATGCTCCTTTAGGAGTGCGTAGTGAACAGTTTAAAGGAACACATTTTCTGCTATTTTGGATGAAATGTCTAAAGGGAGTTCTATCACTATGGATTGAACGCAAATTTTGAAGTTTTCTTGTATCCTCACTAAAAGAACATAATCTTCATAAGTCTTTACATGATATTTTTCAGACTGATATCTTCCCATCTGACTTCCCAAACTGTCATGTTTGTATCCATGATAAAGAAACATTATTTTCAATAGTGCTTGCCTCATGTTTGGGTTTTCTTTTCACTTACTTGTTTATCCTGCTTCTCTGTTGGGCCATGACCAAGGACTGTGGATCCAAAGATATCCCCATGGCTGATATCCAAGGAAGACTAAGACTCTGTACTAAGTATTGATAGTAATAAATTATGAGATACAGTGTCAGAGAGAAGCTTCCTGGTAAAAACATTTATGGAGTGGTAGGCACACTCATTTGTCCTCAATAGTGGTGCATTCAAAATGAAGCCCTGGAAACACAAGCTTGGGGGAACAACACACAGGCTTATAATGAGTCAAATTGGCCCAACTTATGCCAATGTCTAGGGACTTACCAACACTATCAAAGAAAGAAGACAAGTGAGAATTGCATATTTAAAATTTTTGGATATTCCTATACTCATTAGGACAATTCTGTGTGCTATCTTTTTTCTGCCTTTTTTAAAAGAGTCATCAAAATTTATTTTGATTTTTGTTGTGATAAATATATACAAATTATTCTTCAACTAAATAAATGCACAATTCAATGGCTGTGCATTACATTCACATGATTGGGAAACCATCACCATCCATCTTCCCAAACTGAAAATGCCCATGCATTTGAAATACCCTCCATTATTTCCACCCCACAAATCTTCCAAAACCATTTGAAGAATGATGATGAATTGAAGCTATTATACTACTAATGCAACAAAATTAAGAAATCAGTTTTTATGTATCTACATGTTAAGTTTTGCTGCACTTTTCCACGTACATTCTGAGTGGACGGCACTGGTCTTGGTGTCTCCACAGGACACTTTCTTCATTTCCCTGTTTCTCAGGCTGTACATTAGGAGATTTAAGATAGTGGCAACCAAAATTTACATGACTGAGTCACCACAACCTCTCTAGAATCTAATATCTCACTCAAATTTTGGTTCTCTTTCAAAAATCATTGAAGACATAACTATTATTCTTGGTATGAGTGGATATCAAATTTTAATAAATATGGTTTACTAAATATGAATAATCATAGGCCACAGATGTGTCATTTGGGCTACAGGAATCATTAAGTATTTGGGTCTCACTTGTTGGTTATTTGCATATTATATGGATCAGCTATTGGAAATTTCCTTGGTTCAGCCATATCATCTTTCCCTGGAAGGATGTGGAAGCCTCACTCATGTGCACTGTGGTTATCCTCATGCTAAATCCCTCCATCTACAGTCTGAGGAACATGGAAATTAGAAGGGTCCTGTGGAGACTACAAAAGTACAATCTAATCTCATTTCTGTTCCAACATTTTCCTAATATGTGTTTGAAAAAAAATCTACCACATATGCCTATAATTTATATCTTTGTGGTCATATTATTTGCCTACTTTGCTGGTTTTCATTTCACTCCATGTTCCATATGTGTATAATCTGCCCTTTATTATGTCATCATTGGATTTAGTGAATGATCTGGGATTCTTTTATTTTCTGAAACATCATGATTGAATCCAACATACATATGCTTCAAGTATATTTTCCTTAAAAATACATGTAAGATACCAATTTAGGTAGGTAATTTCCTGGAGTTGACACACTGTTCCTATGTTTTGCTTTTATTGGAATCACCTGAGGTTAAAATACTGATGACTGCGTCTATTGACCTGTCTGGGGTAAGGAATTTTAAAATGCTATAGAAGGTTCAGATGTTAGTTTCTAAAGGTTTTATATTGAATCAGGTAAATTACAGTCAAATTGTGTATTAAGGAAATGTTTTTCTTCATATATCTTCTTTGAATACCTACACTTTGTCATCATGCTAGTTTTTAAGCTATTGGGTTTCTCTTCCCATCTCACCATTCTATAATTATATTTTCTTCTTATGAGGACCCAAGTTCTCATGCTTGTAAGCAAGTGCTTTATCACATTGTTAGCCACTAAAATTATCTTTTGATACTTAGTGGGGATATTTGAAATCACTATTTTACAAATAATTAAGTTGTTACATATTTTCACCCATGGTTATCCCGTTTCACTATAATTAAAATTCAGTATATTTCTCTACTCTTTTCAAGTCCCTAAACTCTTAATGTTTTCAAGGCTCCCTTTCATATGCTGTAAGTTATCTGAATTTGAAATATTTCAAATTGTGTTGAATAAATTGATGCATTTTAAACAAATGTCCTTGCTTAGAGTTTCCAAGTGATGTTTCATTGGTAGAATCATATTTGTGCTTTACTGTAATAGAAAAAGACTGGTGTTCTTTGATATCTGGCTTGTTGGTCATTTATCCTTTCCCTCTAACTTTTATTTATACCACAGTAATTGCATTGGTTATGAGGTACTCACCATAGCTGACAAAATAATGTTAGGACTTTCAGGCTCCAAAACTATGAATTAAATAACCATCTGTTCTTTATAACACACCCAGCCTCAGGTGATGTTTGGAATGCAAAATGGTGTAACACAGGAGAAGTTGCTTTACTCAGTCTGCCAATTCAAATGTTAATCTCAGCAGACACAATTAAACCCTCATAGACACATATTCAGAGAATTATATTTTTATTAAGACCTGTGCTTCCACGGTACATTAAATTCATGCATAAAATTATCCACCACACCACCTCACAAAAGTACTGGGCTAAGTTTCATAGACATTTAGCCATCATTTCTTTTTCTTCTGCAATTCTGGACTTCTATATCATAATCCATAATCTCATGAAAGCAGGATTAGTTGGTTCTATTGTTTTGTTAGTAAGAAGAATGGGATTATTTTCTATCAGCTGAAGAGTTAGAGAATAAAATTCAGAATTTGATTAGTTTTACATCTGACTTGTAGCCAGATAGCACTAAGATTAGGTCTGATGAAGCACATTTTTCATCAAGTCCCAGCCCTGTTGGGCAGGGCCAAAATGCACTGAGAGTAGCCTCTAGAAGATGCTTCTTTGTTCCATGTGTTTGCTCCAGGTGAAACTGGGAGCTCTAAGCCCAAGAAGTATGGATCATGTTATTTCCCTTAGGCTCCACACTCCCAAAAAGTGATAATCTGCTAGGAGGAGACTGAAACCATTGTGTATGACAACCAAAGTAACTGAGCACCTCAGTTCTCACTCTTCTGTTCAGAAGTCAGTTGTATGTTTACTTGCCCCATTCACTGACATATCTGGGGAGTATCCCTAGACTTTGATACTTGATGCCTCTTATAGCATATACTGGAGGGCTTGTGTAAAAAGGGAACCTGTCAGACCTACAGATTTCAAAGCTCCTTGTGTAGGGCAGCATTTCCTATTAAATAAGGAAGGCAATCTCCAAAGGTGAAAGCAGCCTCAAAGGAGATGACTGACCATTGGCCAGTACTGAGATCAGGACACATATATCTATAATTCCTCTATCTATGTAGTGCTGTGGATCAAGCCCAGTGCCCAGAATATGTGGGCAAATGTTTTGCTACTGAGCTATAGTGTCAATCTAGTGGTGACAAACTGAACTCCTTCCCTGACACTACATTGTCCTGCTTGAAAATTAAAATACTTCAACTGAAAGACTACAGGTACAATTTATTGATGCTATTGACAAAGGGATTATTTTAATGTACTCTATGTAACCCTGTTCATTGTTGGTTTATAGAACAGCTACTGACTTTTCTATGTTTATTTAAATTACTTCTACTTTGCTAAAATGTTTACCAGATCTGAGAGTTTTTTAATGTAAATTTTAGGGTCTTTAAAGTATAGGCTCCTATCATCTGCAAATATCAATAACTTGACTTCTTCATTCCTTATTTAAATCCCTATTAATTTTCTCTTTCCTTTCTGTCCCCTTTAGGAATTCAAGCACTTTATTGAGTGAAAGTTGAAAGAATGGAGCCCTGCACTATATTGAATAAGAGTGGAATGAGTTAACTCCCTTTTCTATTTCCTGATTTTAGGGGAAATGGTTTCAGAAGTTGTTTATTTAGTTTAATGGTAGCTATAGATTATTTATAGGTAGGCTTTATTATATTCAGCTATGTTCTTTCTATTCCCAGTTTCATCAGAGCTTTTGCCATGAAGGGATGTTGAATTTCAAAGGCATGTTCAGCATGTGATTTTACCTTTTATTCTGTTTGCTGTATTATATTTCTTGATTCACGTATGCTAAAACATTCTTTTCAATAACTGAAGTGAAAATAACTTGATCATGTTGTCCAATGACCCATGACAGCTCATGTCTTACTGACCTAACTGGGGCAACTGGAGATGCAGAAAGGACAAAAGATAGAAAACAAACATGCAGAAAGTTGGAGTCAGGTGTCTGTGTGCCTGGATGGAGACACACAGTAGCCTCATACTTCTTTTTCACTTCTCTTCTCTTGTTTTACTTTGCTTCTTTTCTTTATTCTTTAAAACCTTTCATCTTTTCTATTCTTTAAAGCCTTTCTTCTTTTCTATTCTTTAAAGTCTCTGTCCTTAGACTCACACTATCACATGTTTTCTTTAATCTCCAGCATAACTCCTAAAATCTTGGTCCTTAGAATTGCAGACACACAACAGCAGCCATACCTGCAGCAACAGCAGCCTTGGCAGCATCATCAGCGGCTGCCAACCTTGCAAGCAGCCAACAACCAATCAACCTAATCAATCCATGTCTTCCTTTAGCGAGTCTGTCATATACAATGGCAAACAAGGAGGTGGAGTAACAGTTCATGGGGAGGAGCATGACACTGAAACAGGACAAATCTGCAATTGCTATTCTCTAAACATAAACATCTTAGGAAAAGCACCTGTGCTGCATTTTGCCCTCACCCTCTTCTGTGGCTGGGGCTGTGCCAAACTCAGCCTGCAGATTATTTGACATAGCTGTGCTTATGTGAAGTTCTCATAGACTTCTCCTAATATGCTCCTCACAATGGTGTATGACATACTTTTGTATGTAGCTTAATTTAATTTGAAGCATTTTATTGACAATTTTTGTGTTCATGTCTATAAAGGCAAATGGTCTATAATTTCCTTTTTTGCTTGTGCCATCCCTTATGTGTATCATGCCAGTACTTGCTTTATAGAATGAATTTGGTAGTGTTCATTCCTGTGTACTTCATGGGATAGTTTGAGGAGCATTGGTGTTAAATCCTTCTTAAATAATTGATAAAATTCAATACTGTATCTTTCTAGTCCTTGGTTCCCCTTTGTTGGGAAACTATTATTTCTTTAATCACATTGCCCATTATATATATCTCTGAGGGGATGATAGCCTCTTAGGTCAATTTAAGTAGCTCATATATGTCTAGAAATGGATCACTTTCTTCAAGATTTTGCAGCTTATTAGAATGTAAATTTCCAATGTATTTTCTGATGATATCATATATTTCCTATGGTATTTGTTGTGATATTGCTCTTTTTTTCTCTAGTTTTGTTAATTTGGCTCTTCTTCCCTTTTCTTTTGGTTTGTTTGCCTATGGGTTTTCCATCTTCTCTTATTTTTTCAAGGAACCAGTTTTATGATTCATTGATTTTTAATTTTTTGTGCCTTCCATTGCATTCATTTCTATCCTTATCTTTATAATTTCCTTGGTTCTACATAATTTGGACTTGTCTTCTTTTATTTTAAGAGCTTGAAGCACATTATTTAGTGATTTATTTGAGATATTTCTGTTTTTTGTAAGGCAAGGAAGGAAGCAAATATGGTTGATGAACTCTCTATATAAGAATAAATATAGAACTTTTAAACATGTTGGAAACACCATAAAGAAGGGATGAAGGTGGAATTAATAAAAATAGAGCACATAAAACAATTTTGGCAGTAATGCATATATACATGGCAGAGACACAAGAAAACTCCCTGTGTAAATAACTTAAACAAGAAAAATGCCATTTTTTATTTACAAAATAGAAGAACTGTATGGCAGAACAGGTCCTGACACTGGGGGAAGGATGTTGGTAACAGTGGAAGGAGGGTGGAGGAAGGGAAAGGTTGGAGGAGGTAAATATGATACAAATGTTGTGTAAACATGTATGTAAATTAAAAAATCATACCTGTTGAAACTATTCCAGTAATGGGGTGAGGGAAAGATAATGGAGAAGGGTGGAGGGAGTCAATTAAGGTATATGTTTGATGCATTGTAAGCAGTTTTGTAAATAACACAATGTGCCCCACCCAGCACAACAATAAAAAAGAATCCATCTTAATGGGAAAAAAGCTGTGAGTGTTGGCTTGTGCCTGTCATTCTAACATTAGTGGGAAGTATAAAGTATGAGTACTGTAATCCAGGGAAGTCTAGGCAAAAATGGAAGACCCTATCTCCAAAATAACTATAGCACAAAGGGCTGGAGATATGGCTCAAGTGGTAGAGTGCATGCTTATCAAGCATGAAGTCCCCAGTTCAAATCCTAGTACTTCCAAGAAAAAATAAAAGAGAACTTCAAAGTCTTCAGAGATAGGTACTGAGTTCTGTCCCACACACATATATTAAATTTGAGAGCTTATATTGTAAGTCCAATTTTCTGCTTTTATGTCCATTGTGGAATGTATTAAGTTGAGAATTAAAATTAAAATTTTTGACTCATAAAAATGCACTACAGTTTACAATAATCAATATATCAAACTACATCTTTTCAAGCATCCTTTTGGGTAAGAGTGTTTTAGGCATAAACATACAGGTGACTAGAATACAGTTTTCATATTAAAAGTCAGACTCTTTATAAGATCTAGTTGTATTTAAATGTTGGATGCTGATCTTTAAAAAATAAACTTATTATAGCAATGAAAGAATCTTTTTTGACAGGAATCTTTTTGGTCTCTCACAGATTTATCAATAACCATTACATGAACATGAACAATAAGTACTGTGGCACCTAACTTGCTAGTGCAGCATCTGAGCATTAGAGAAAAGACTGAGAGTTGGAGCAACATGGTGGCTGAGTTAGAACCTATAGCAATGGATTCCATGGTCACATGAATTTGAACAGGTATTTGTGCACAAATCTACCTTCAGAAGTCCTAAGGAATATGGGTTAAAGAACACTGCACACAATTATAGAACAATAATAAGGACAGCTGTAATCTACCAAAGATCTTAAGTTAGTACTTAATTAGTGGGTTGTTTGGGGGGGGTCTTTAAAATCCCTCACCTGTCTACTGTCTGTGTTTGCTGGACCAGCCAGAACTTGACAGAGTACTTAACAGATAAAGTTATGTATTCTTCCTGATATCAAAAAAACAATCCACAAATTTCTTTTAGAAGTTTATGGATAATACTATAGAAGGTTGAGCATTCTAGGAAGCAAAAGAAATATTGCCTATGTATCTGTAACTTTGCTATGTATTATTGTGACACAGTATGACAGATTTCGTTATGTGTGAAGTTCATAGGAAATGGGTGCCAGATATTTGGTTCCAGATATTATTGTGGGACTATGCCTGTAAAGCTCTATTTTCTACTAGATTATCATTTGAAATGGTACACTGAGTGAAGCAGACTATCCTCCTATATTAAACCATTTCCACTGTGACACAGAACACCTAAAGATGAGTGGGTTATAAAGAAAATATAAATAAAGTTATTTAACTCACACTTTTCTAGACTGAAAATCCAAACATCATGGTTTTAGCTATGTTGACAACATCATGTTAAATGAGATTAAAGTGGTGTGAACACATGTGAGAGGGGAGAACACATGACAAAAGCCAAAGCCAGATACCAAGGAGGAGACAGCATTTGTCCTTTATAGAAAACATGGAATAGGATACCACCAATGAAACTTCACATAGACATTCAATATATTTTAACCTCCTTTAAAGCACATTTTGAAATATTGCAATATCTTATGACTCATAATGTTTTCAAAACTAATTATTTTGTAAAGATAATTTCAAAATAGCAACAACATCATCAAGAAGATGGTAATAAAATGGAGACTGTATATCACTGAATGTTTTAGGAATGGGAAGCAAGTAGTGAAATATAACTAACTTTATGCAGTGAAAGTCAATGACCATGAGTTAATGTAACAAAAAAATGAGATGGAAAGTAGAGTATCCCATTCAGCATCAAAATATAATTATAGTGACTGCATTTGTAGCTCAGGGGTAGAGTCCTCTCATAGTGAGCATGAAGCCCTGGGTTTGATACACAGTAATGTAAGAAAAAATATATTTTAGAGGGAGTGGTTGGAGGAGAAACACAGTATTTTAAATGCTAGCATCAGGATAACTTGTGTGGTGCTGAAGGACAATGGGGTTAAAGAAGATAATTGAAGGAATTCATTTCACCTGATACCAACAAGGCAACCCTTATTACCCATCATGTCTTGAAACTTTGAGAAACTAGCATCTGAACCATTTCTGGAGGAGTGTAAAATCCTCACATTTAGTTCCACATGAATCAGAATTTCTGGAGATGAGATCCAGTTGTCTGTATTTTTAACCTCCCAAGGTGATTTGAATAAAATTCAAATTTAGGAATAGTGATATAATTCCTGGAGATTACCTACATAAATAGATATTGCCCATGTAATTTTAAAGGAAAATTTATTTAAGCTATGAAACACATTTGAATTTGAAATAGACTTTACCATTTATCCTTGAGATCAGAGTCATTGCTTAGAAACAACAGTGACTGCACAGGTGTATTGGATCCAGTTGTGATGATTTTGAAGGTAAAGAATTCCAGAAAACTCACCAAATTCAATGTGGACATAAAATAAACAATATTGATGTTACAGAAAATGGAAAGAAATGACATTTATCCGAGTTAACTCATGATATGACTAAGGAGAAATTTATAGGTTTGGATTGTGTGTTTTGCTAACCTATACTAGGAAAAGAATAGAAGAGAAAATGAGGTTATGTTGATCTTCTGTGCACTCTCCAGAGGGCACTTTGAATGTCCCTATTCCTTAGGCTGTAGATGAAGGGATTTAGCATAGGGGTGACCATAGTGTACATAACAGAGGATACCACTGCTTTCCTAGGGGAAGATGACACAGCTGAACCAAGATACTCACCAATAGCTGTTCCATAAAATAAACAAACAACTAAGAGATGAGACCCACAGGTGGAAAAAGCTTTACTTTTACCACCTGATGATGGGATTCTATTAATAGAGGATATAATTTTATAGTAAGAGAAAAGGATGGCTGAGATTGGGAGGAAACCAAATATGACACCAGCAAAATACATGACTATGTTATTTGTGAAGGAGTCAAAACAGGTAAGACTCAAGAGTTGAGAAGGGTCACAGAAGAAATTACCAATTTCCACATCCTTAAAGTATAGGAAATGTAAGGCAATCAAATTGTGAAGCTGGGAGTCCACAATGCTAAACAGAAATGATACCAAAACTAAGAAGACACAGAAGTGGGAGTTCATGATAACTGGGTAATGCAGGGGTTGACAGATGGCCACAAACCGATCATAGGCCATCACAGTCAAAAGCATATCCTCCATACATCCAAAAAAGAGGAAAAGAGACATCTGAGTCAGGCAGCCCACATAAGAGATGACTCTGCTGTGAGTTTGGATATCTGTAATCATCTTTGGGACTGTTGTGGAGATGAAACACATGTCAGCCAAGGATATGTTGGAGAGGAAGAAGTACATGGGGGAGTGGAGTTGGGAGTCTGACCTGATAATCAGGATGATGAGCAGGTTCCCAAGCACTGTGATCAGGTACATGAAGAGGAAAAGGCCAAACAGGATGGGCTGCAGGTCTGAATCCTCTGAGAGTCCCATGAGATGGAATTCTGGGAAACTTGTTAGATTTGTCGGTTCTGTATTTTTTGGACACCTTTTTTAAAAAAATAAAGTTTGGGAAAATTAAACCAAGAGGCATCTAACAATCTGAATACACAATGAATTCAATTATTCAGAAATAATATATTCACACACGAGAGCATACATTTCAACGTTTCTAAGGATTTTATGCTTATTTGATTTGCTGACAGAGTATAACTATGTAGACCAGCATGACCTATATCTTATGAACATCCTTCCTCAGCTCTGTGTTGCAGGGATTATTACCCATCATGCCTGATTTCACAATTTTAATACATTCATTCTTAGTAGAACTATTTAATTTTTAACTTCTGTGTCATTTACCTGCATGAGTCCATACAAACTTACGTGATTATCAGCCATGATGAAACATTAGAGTAAGATGTCCATGATCTCACAGCCTATTTTTGAAGATAAATTGAAAATAAGGAGCCTTCCTCACTAGTGAAATACTCATGCTCAAATTGTTAACAAATACTTAAATAGGTTTTATGTTAGTCTAACACAATGTTACAAATTCCTTTGTCTCTGTGTGCTTATAAACTGCACATTAGAACCATGACTGTATTATCTGCACATTAAAATTGATAATTCATAAATAGTAAACATCATTAATTCTCAGTTATCTTTTGGGGGCCTGATCATTCTTTGATTTTCTGATTTCTAGCTTTTGTGGTTCTGAGTACTCTGTCAAATTTTAATTTTCTTTTAAAACTCATTAAATTACTGATGATGGATTAGGAGAGATATACACGTAACTTGAATTCAACTTACACTCTATATACATGTGTCAAAGCATCATTTAACACCAATTATATACAAAGTTTATGTTTATGTGTCAGTGAAAAATGAATGAAATTATACCTGCATATATATTTATTTATATACTCATGGATATATCCCTATTTATATACGTTCTATTCCTGCATTTTGTTGACATTAAATTTGGAGAAATTTGCTTTCATTAAATATTCATGTTGTTCATACAAAAAGTCACCCACAAATATAAAATGTACCTGTAATTGATTAAAACATAACAAAGGCTGGGGTGGAGTTCAGTGGTAGAGCACTTGCCTAGCACATGGAAGGACTTGGATATTAACCCCATATCTATAAATATGAATAAATTAAATGATAAGAACTTATTTAAATATTTTTATTTTATGCAGAATTAGTTTTAACCAATCCCAGAGAATCTTAGTTAACAATCCTATGTAGAAAACAGGTCTTTGGGTTTTTTTGTTGTTGTTTCTTCAGTTTTAAATTATTTTGTTCTATGATCCATAATGTCCAGCTAAGATTACTTTTTTTCATCATCATAAATGTTCATATGAATAACTGACAATTTTAGGCCCAGGGAAAATCCCATAGTCTGGGTTTCTGTACCAACCTTCTGTGTCTGTGCATAAGGTATAGGTTTTCTTTTTGGAGGCACTGTGGTTTGAACTCAGGTCCTCATGTTTGTTACAGAGGAGCACTACCTCTTCAATCTCTTGGCCAGCCCAAGAATACATAGTTCAGGTTAATTCTTATTGATACATGGATTGAAATTCTACTATTTCAGCTACTTAAAAGCAAATCGGATTCATTACATGTCAGTACACTCTGTCATTTTATAGGAGGAAACGTGTAATGAAAGTATATAGAGAAAAACATTGAGTGGATATTTTCCTCATATTTAAAATAGATGTAATAATTAACTATAAAGGGATGTTGTAAGTATATATTTTAAATGTTTTTGAAGTTGTGGGGGCTAGGTCATAAGTTTTATTTACCAATATATACATCTTTGGCTATTTCAAAGTGTGCAGATACCCTGATCTCTGACCCAAAGCAATTTTATCCTAATAACTATGTGATGTTTGTAATGGATTTTTCTAACACTTTTGTAAAAAACATAGCCTTAAATTATTTACTGGCAGTCAGAAAAATAGTTCTTCCATGTTGCCTATTATTGCTATCCATATATAGAATACATGTGTTAAAAATGAAATTTAAACACATTTCCTTCACAATGAGTTTCTATAAAGAGTTCAATTATACCTACAAAATTTGAATTCTTATATTTCCACATGATCTCACTGGTCTGAAGGCAACTATATTTCATAATTTGTAGGGATTTCTTGTCAATTTTTCTGTCAGTATTGAAAGATGTAATGTTTTCTTTAAAACATAACCTCAAAGTACTTAAAGTAGTCTGAAATACAATACCCATTGCTCATAAAATCTAAGCATATTTGGACATACAGTTTTAAATGCACCTCTTAAAATGCTTTAAATGATATACACTATTGAATGAAGCAAGCCTATCATTTATTTATTGATTTCTTATTATGACAATACTTTCAAAACCTTAAGCCTCTCTATATAGTAGAAAAGTGAGAAATTCTAGATATTATGAGAATAAAAACTAGCATTGGAATTCCAAGGTTTTGATGCATTTTCAGTTTCATTGTTATTAAACTGTTTGGTATGTAAGAAATACATGCTGTAGATCATACTAAATGAACATATAGGGTCCATTTGTCAAAGACCTTGCCACAAACAAATGGCTATCTTATTTTATCCTTATTTCCATGTGACATTCCTGAAAGGAATGAATGTTGAGACAGGAAAGAATCAAGAGATTTGAGCGAAAATTATTTTAGCCAATTTTCATGACTGAAGCAGTGGGTGATTTCACATTTAACAGAATACATTTGATCCTTCCTCTGTGCCAACCAAAGCATATCTCTGGGGCACAAGAAATAGAAAGTAGTCATTCTTCACCAAAATCATAGGATATCCATCTACAGAGACTAAAATAGAATGTGCATGCATAAACAGGAATAGAATAACTTTAGATTATACAACATGTTAGTTTAAAGATATGCAACATAACCATATCATTAATAATAATAATAACAATATTTCAACTTTTTAAAATCTTCAACAAATTAGGAGCTCCTAAATTCTGCTTATTCCTTATTCAGTTTGGTGGTATAATCTACACAGAGGAAAATGTTGAGTCTCAGAGACACTAGCAACCTGCCTACATTATAGAATCAGTGGAGGAGACAAGATTCCACATTAAATTGTTATACTCTGTGTCTGATATGTAAATTGTTTTTTTGTTTACCAGTGAGTAAAAAGTTGTGAACTAAAGATTAGAGATCTTTACCAATGTATATCTGAGGGGCATTTTTAAGCACTTTCCAGTTTCCTCAGTAGGAATTCAATAAAAACCTGATATTGTATCTTTTTGAGAGTAAGTGTGCTGATTAAAAGAACAAATAATGACATGAATAGGTACAAGGGTATGATGCAGTAAGGGCATGAGAGAAAAATGTGCTGAATTATAATGTGCCCATCTCTTTCTGTGGTCTACAAATATTCTTCCTTATTGAGGTCAGCAGCTTCACTGACCCATCTCCTCTGAGACGTAAGGAAGCCACAAATAGAAGAATATAGTGAGCAAAGGGTCTCTTCATGACTTGGCGTGGAATTGAAATGACAGGATGGATTGTCAGGGATATCCGACCTGGATTCTTGTGAAATGATACTCTATCTGTAACCAGACAGCCCAATTCAAATGGCACTTCATTCTTTTCTAACTAATAACCTCATAAAGTTTATAAACATTTTCTCTTCATTTTTCTAAAAGTAATAACAATGTTGTTCCTAACAAATAAAGGAAGTGGAAACACATGAAATGGAAAAACAAAAATGCTATACAGAGTATAGTTCTGTGCCTACCATGCAGGAAGCCCGCAATAACAGTTCAAGATTTTATGGTTACTTTTATCCATATCTTCATCCTTATTCTTACCATCACACTCCTTTTGGAGTGCTTAGGAAATAGGTTAAAGGGACACATTTTGTGCTATTGTGGAAGAGATGTGTATACAGAGTTCAATCACCACAGGTCGAAAGCAAATTTTGAGTAAGTTTTCTGGGATGCACACCAAAACCAAGAGCATAAGGTGGTGTTTTCATACTGATATCCTTCCATCTGGCTGCCCAAACTCTCATGTTTGTCCCCATGCAAAGAAACATTATTTTCAAGAGTGCTACCCACAAGTTTGGGTTTACTTTGTCCTTACTTGTTTATGTTACTTCCCTGCTGGGCCATGACCAAGGTCTGTCAATCCAAAGACATCAGCATGGCTGGTATCCAATGAAGGCTAACACTGTGTCCTCAGGATCGACGGGAATAAAGTAGCAGATACAGTGTTAGATAGAAGCTTCCTGATGAAAACATTCATGGAGTAGTAAACACACTTGTGGTGTCTTCAGTAGTGGAGTCTTCAACTGAAGGACTGGAAACACAGGCTAATATATGACCATGGCGGATGAAATCACAGGCTTGCAGTTAGACAAGTTGATCCATCCTGCCCCAACCTCCTGGGACTTCCCACCACTACTGAAGGAAGAAGGCAAAGGATTATTGTATGTTCATAAATTTTGGATATGTCTATACTCCATAGTACAATTCTATGTACTATTTTTTTATTTCTATCTGTTTAAGAAGAATCTTCTATACTTTATTTTTATTTTCATTGTGATAAAAATGTATAAGAAAAGTATCATCCAACCAAATAAGTATACACATTCAAACAATTGTGAAACTATCACATCCATGTATTTAAAATACTCTATTTTCTCTCCCTCCCAAACCCTTAAACTTATTTGAAGTATGATGATGAATTGATGCTTTTGGACTACTAATGCAATCAAATTAAGAAGGGAGTTTTTTCTGTATCTAGATGCTAAATTTTGGTACAATAGTCAATCTATATTCCAAAGAATGGCACTGATCCTGAGATGAAACGGCTCTCAAGTGTTACCTCTATGGGGCACATTTAATTCCCACTTCTCAGACTGTACATTAAGAAAGTCTGCGTAGGGGTAATCATCATGTGCATGACTGAGGCACTACAAACTTTCTATGATCTAAGATTTCACTCAAATTGTAGGTGTCTTTCAAAAATCACTAAAAATACAACTATTATTCTTGATGTTGGTGGGTATCAAATTTTGATAAATATGGTTCCCTTAAATGTAAATCATCAAATGGCATCATAGGCCACAAATGCATCATTTAGGTTACAAGAATCATTACAGATGAGGGTCTCACCTGTTAGTTGTTTGTTTATTTTATTGATCAGCTATTGGAGATTACCATGGTTCAGCTGTATCATCTTCCCAAGGAAGGATGTAGAAGATTCATTGAAGTGCACTGTGGTTACCCTCATGCCAAATCCCTCCATCTATAGTCTGAATAATAAGGAACTAAAAGAACCCTGTGGAGGCTAGAAAAGAAGGACAATCTAATCTCATTTTCTGTTCCATCATTTTCCTAATATGGATTCGAGAAAATCCATCATCTAGACCAGGAATTTCTGTCTTCTTGGTCACATTATTTACCTAGTTTTGTTGGTTTTCATTTCATTCCATGCTTCCTAATATGTCATCAGTGGATTTAGTCAATGTTCTGGAATTCATTTATCTTCTGAAATATATTGGTTGAATCCAACATACCTATGTTTCAGGTATATTTTCCTTAAAAACTGCATTTAAGATAACTATTTATGTAGGTAATGTTAATGTTCTTAAGTTTGGATTTTATTAGGATCACATAAGGAGGTGAACAAATATTGATGGCTGTATATGGTAACTTGGTTTCCTGATATATATAGACCTGCCTGTGTTAAGAGGGTTGAAAATTTCTCCAGAGATGGTCTAAGTGCTAGTTTCTAAAGGATTTTAAAGTGGATCAGGTAAACTACAGACAACATATTATGTATTGAGGAATTGATTTTCTTCATATATCTTCTTTGAACACTAAACGCCTTGTCACTGTGCTGGTTTTTAAGCTAATGTGTTTCTCTTTGAATCTCACCTTCTACAATTATATTTTCTTTCTTGTGCGAATGGGTACCATACCCAGGTTCTCATGCTTATAAGCTTGTGTCCTCCCATCTCATTGAACCTTAAAACCATCTTTTAATGTGAGTGAGGATACTTGAAATCACTACATTCAAAATATTTTCTACATACTTTCACCCATGGATATTAAATTTAACTACCTTTAAAATTCAGTATATTTCACTACCCCTTTCACATCCCTAAGTCTTGAGTATTTTAGTGACTCTCATTCATTATGCCATGAGTAATATAAATTTGTAATATTTCAAATTGTGCTGATTAAATTGATCTAATTTAAATACATGCCCTTGATTACAGTATCCATATTCAGCTTTGATATAAGGGAAGACTTTTGCCTCTCTGATATCTGGCTTGCTTCTCATTTCACCTTTCCTCTGACTGGTGTTCACACATCTACATTCCCATTTGTTGGGAGGTCCTCATCATCGTTGGCACCATCATGTTCAGATCTTTAGAGTTCAAATCTCTGAATTACATAACCATCTTTTCTTTATAATCTACACAGCCTCAGGTGTTTTCCAGCAATGGAAAATTGTGTGATACAGGAGGACAATTTGCTTTACTCAGTCTACCAGTTCAAATGTCAACCTCAACCAGCAAAAATAAATCCTCATGCACACACCATATTCCCAGAAAAATGGTTGTAGTAAATATTTGTGTGGTGATGACCCATTAAATTTATGTATAAAACTATCCACAAGAGTACCTCATAATAGCAGTGAGCTAGGTTTTACACACATATTGCCATCATTTCTTTTCTTTCTGTAATTCTAGACCTTTTGTAGCATAATCCATAAATTTGTGAAAGAAGAACTAAGTCACTCTTTTCTTTTACAATTAGAACAATGGGGTTAGTTTCTTTGAATTGATGAGTTATAGACCAAAACTCAGGATTTTGTCAAATCTATAAAAACAGAGGAAAGTAAAATAATGAAGACATAATTTTCCCAGTTGGACACATAATAGAGAATTTAAATTCTTGTTTATCATTTTCTTCAGAAGCATACTATATGAGGGTGAAATGGTGTAAGAACAGAGAACATACCATATCTTACTTGCAAAATCATGACTTCCTTCCTTGTACACATTCCATGCCCTGTAATGTGCTCATTGGCAGTGAATTTTGTTTAATATTTTGCCAACCAATATGAAAAATATTTCAGTTTATAAGTTTTTTCCATGGTCAGTCACTCTATATGTGCCAATATAAATGTATTTCATCCCATATGTCTTATAGATCAATGCATTTTTGTGTTTACTCATTGAGACCTTAATATAGTCAATGGCAGGAAGTAAATAATGTATATATATTATATAATATATGTACTAATATTTTTAACATTAGTATCAACTGTATTTTAATATGCTATATTAATCTAAGGATAATATGAACACATCTTATTTTAGCATTAGTATATTGATATGAATGTGCATTAAAACAGAGCACAGTGATGACAATTATAAATACAACATGTGCATGCATGCCATTGAGTAATTTGTTCATGATCTCATAAGTAAAAGTGAGAATCTTTGTCATCTGTGCATCCATTATTTCTTTAATCCTCTAGTACATGTTCTTTTTGGATATTTAAGAATTTCTGAGACAAATAATCCATATGTATTTTTCACATTATCATTAATATGTAACACAATATTACTTTCTTTAGTAGAAATGATCAGTTCATACAACAAATGGTGGGATTTCATAGTTCTTCAAATAATAAAGGAAGAGATAATCTAGAGGATATACATTATTATTGAAACTCTTAAAATGTTAATATGATCACTTCTGTCTACTATGAAATAAATGTAGTTTCATATATTTTTGCTCCTTCTGAAACATTATAAAATGTATCAAAATTGTGTCATCTGTCTAAAAGTGTACTTTACAATTTGTTACTTGATCATTTATTCTTTGTCAAATTTCTTCCTGCTCTTAGTCTCACAAAGCTATATATAATCCTAGGTTCAATATCCAATTACTTGGGTACATTGCTACATTGTCTACGTATTGATGACAAATCTCTCATTGAATTCCTCATTCACAATACTGTGAGCCAGTATGACTTTCCCTATATGCTTGTCATATATAACATTTATTATGAAGAAAATTAAGTACATAAATAAGCAAAATGTTTTGGCAAGCAAATTACTTGCTAAAAGTATAGATAAACAAGAAAGATTATGGATGGGGACTTATTGAGAGAAGAAAATGTGAGCAAGAGAGCAATTTGAATTGTAGATGGAAGAAAAATATAAATAGGGGAGGCGACAGGAGAGGAACTGAAAAGATATGTTTTGAATTTCAATACTGAAAATTCATTGTCATGGTTCACATACAATGACTGCAAAAAAGAAGTGAGGGAAAGCAGAATTAAATGAAAATGTGCAAGTAGAAAATTACCAAAATCAAATAATTAACCCCCCAAAATAAATAGAAAACCAAAATAAACAAGTAAAAAGCAATAAAGTAAATTAACATAAAATAAATTCTGATTTTCACTTGCTTTCCTTTGTTCCAACTCAAAGTAAAAGTATTTAAGACCAATGTGTTTCAGCCTGTTTGGAGACTTGGCTCTGGAATGGTCATTATACATAGTCTCAGGTGGTTTCCAAGCATAAGGAGGTAGGGCATTGATATCTAAATACAATCTACAATGAAGGTTTCTGGGGTATGTACTGTTAACCCTCCAGTCCCACTCCTTTTTCACTTGACTTGTGACTTCTTCCTTCTCCCAGGTCTCTACCAAGTCATACTGTATTATTGTTACAGTGCAGGCATTTTTTTGAGTCAGAAGCTGGTGTTATGCTACTCATTCCACTGCTTAAGTCCACATTGCTGTGAGTCCCTAGATGGAGTTGTGGTTGATAGCAGTGCTTAACCAGACCTTGTAGGTCTACCTTTTGTCTTGCAGGGGTTTCTTTGTAAACAGGCCAACTATCTACAGTTTTTCTTACCAGTTTCTTTGCCACCTTAGAGTCTATGTATGAGACTGTTCCATGGTTTCTGAGCCTTGGTACATGTGATTGAGTTGGTCACAGTTGCTGACAAGCTTGAAGGACATTGACAGAACCAAAACTAATTTGCCACTAGCACTAAATTCCTTAGCACTTATCCATAGAATACCTCTTCAACAAGGTCTGTCCAACAGGAAAGGTGGTAGATGATATCAGTGAGTCACCATCTTTTCCAGAAGTTCTAAAATTTAGCTCAAAATATCCAATTTTATGTGCCAAACAAAATTTGAAGATAAATGTAAAAGACAACTTTCCAGGAAAATATTGAATGTAAAGGAACTAATTTTTATCTGTAGTAATACCACACCAGAATTTACTGAAAATGGATCAATGGATTAAAAATAATACCTAAGGCAATAAAACTCTAAGAAAAAAATGGACACTTAGATTTCATCAAAAATAAAAATAATGTCAACAGACATTACCAAGAAAATGGATTGTGGAACAGGTTGGAAACTAGCACAAAGAACAATGGAATAGGATATGGAACCAAGAAATAAATTTTAAAACTTATGACCAATTGATTTTTGACATAGATACCATTCATAAACAGTAGTTAATGGAAAATATGTTTAGTAAATGATGCATGCAAAACTGGATATCCACATGCATAAGAATGAAATTTGATCCATGTCATAACATACACAAAAGTCAACTCAAAATGAATTAAAGCCTTACATACAAAACTTAAAAGTGTAAGAATACTAGAAGATAATAAAAAGACTGATGGCATTGAGAAAGGAAATAACTTCTTATATATAAAACCTGAGATTCAGAAAACAAACAAAAATAGAAAATTAAATTACATGAAACTTAAGGGATTTTATACAGCAAAGAAGCAATAAGAGAGTGAAAAGAAATCATAAAAAATGGCAGATATATTTTTAAACCATAAATTATATGACACATAAATACACAAAATATTTGTAGCTCAAACAACTCACTAGTAAGAAAATGATCATCTTAATTATAACCTTGATAACATACCCACATGTTCATTTCTCTAAAGAAGGCATATAAATGACCACAGGTATGTGAATATGTTCAGCATCAGTAATCATTATGTAATGGAAATTGACACTACATTGATCTGTCACTTCATACCTGTCAGAGTGGCTATCAACCAAAGATGAATGATAACAGATATTGACAATGATTTGGAAAAAGAGACCATTGAACACTATTAACAAGAGTATAAGTTGCTATCGCCATTAAGCAAACCATTATGTAATTTACTCAAAAATTAAAAATAGAATTACTACATCATCTAGAAATCCCTCTCCTGTATGTATATGTAAATACTGAAATCAGTATGTAAAGAAATTATATCTCCATTGTCACGCTAGCATTACTCACCAAAGCCAAGATATTTAATCAAACTAAGTGTTTACCATCAAATAAATAGAAAATGAATGTGGGAAACATACTCACTGAAGCACTATTAATATGTAAAAAAAGGTACAGCATGGAAGAACCTATGTGACATGTAAAGAGAATTGATGTAAGCTTATAAAGACAGAACATAGTGACTCAGCAATACAAGGTATAAAACAGTGAAGCTCGTGGAAACAAACATTAACATGGCTGAGACCAGAAACTGTGGAACACAGAATTGTGTCATCATTGGATCAAATTAATATTATTGAATAAAACCATTAAAATGAAGGAGGTAAAGAAGGAAGGATGGAATGAGGGAGGAAATAAAGAAATCAGAAAATGAAGAAATAAGGATGGACATCAGGAAGGCAGGAAAGAAGAAAAACCATAGGTGTTCCTGCTTAGAGGGCGATGCAGATCCTCCGGGTCCAGAGGATTAAACCTACCTTTATTTTACTGAGGCTTCACACGAGAAGGTTCACCAGATAGATGACTGAAGGAGGCTTTGGAGCCCCAGACCAGGCCCTCAGACGGGTGGAGTGAAACAGAGATGCATTCTGGACATCTCGACCAGAATGTCTTCATTACATTTTGCTAGTCATTGCAGGAAGGATTTAAGTACTGAAATGATTAGAACTAACATTGCTCATAGAAAATCACTATCTTGGAAAGAAAAAAGATACAAGGAACATGAACAAAATAGACACTTTGGTTTGAATGATGTCAACATTCCAACCTTGGAAAGTATAGTTCTTGTTAACATAGATGAGACATTGCAAGACCTCATTCCAGAAAAGACCAATACCAGCCAAGCTATTCCATGTAATGTACAGATTTCAAGATCAAAGGCTAAAGACCTGATAGGACAGAATAAGACCTTGAAGATGAATATTACATAGGAGTTGTAAAGATTGGAGTTGTGAATATCTTTCTCGTCATACTGACTTAAAGAGGAATGCTGCCAATGTTTCACCACTACTGGGGCTTGAACTATGGGCCTTCACCTTGAGCCACTCCACCAGCCTTTTTTGTGATGGGTATTTTCAAGATAGTTTCTCCCCAACCATTTGCCTGGACCGCCTTTGAACCAAGATCCCTCTGATTGCTGCCTACTGAGTAGATATGATTATAGACGTGAACCACCAGTGCCCAGTTTAAAATAGAATTTTTAAGAACCTATTCAAAACCATACATTGTTGCAGTCACTTGACAAACTGATCTTTTCCGTGATAAAATATACTTTTATCACTCATTTTTCATTATAATCATTTTCATTTGATAAAAGAACAGAATTCATTGGCAACACATCTGCACTATGAGAAGGATTAGAGGAACTTGATCAGGGAGGAGGAAAATGACACCAGATGGCAATTCAGATCTGCACAGGAACAAAGCAGACTATCCAGAGTAAAGTATAGAATACTTTCCCTCCATGCTTTAAATTTCTTTAATGATGATTGATTAAAGGAAAAGCAATATATTATAGAATATATGATGAAAATAGGATAAAGAATGGAAAATGAAAGTGATAGAAGTATACAATGGTAGAATTCCTAAGCTGTATGTGAGATGGTTTAATGTTATTTGAAGATACACAATGAGTTTATGGTGTACATTGTAACCTACAGACCAAGCAGAAAAAAGGCAGAGGAGCATACATAAATAAGCCAAAATGAATATAAAATGGATGATTAAAAATACTGAATCAAAAAATGGCAAAGAGAATATATTACAGGTGGATCAGACAAAAAATGATGAAAAGATGGCATATTTAAATGTGATGACACAGCAAAGATATGTATGATCTAAACAGGATAGTTAAAAAGCAAATATTTTCATATTGAAAAACAAGTGAGACAGCTACAGCCTCTCTTCAAGAACCCGTTTCATGTATAAAGTCACAGATAGGTTAAATGTAAAAGGCTAGAAAAGATGTCCCATGCAAAGGTAACCTGGAATGGCTGTATTATTATCACACAGAGTAAATGGCAGAGGAAAAAACAGTCAGATTATATGAGATAAAGAGGGACACTTGCTAACACTGAAAAGATCAGTTTGTCAAGTGACTGCAACAAACTAAATGCAAATGGACCCATTTTCAAGGCTTCACAGCACACAAACAAAGACTTGTAGAAGTGAAAGGAAAAATAGACAAATTCACAATTGCAGTTGGAGATTTTCATACTCCTTTCTCAGAATTGTTAAGTAGAAATTGGTAATTCTCTAAATATTTGACAATGCTGCTTAACCAACTGAGAGAACAATCCACCCAATGGTGGGGTGGAAAATTCTATTAAAGGTCACAGAGATCATTCATGATGGTTATTAATCTAGAGTCAAATTCTGGATCATAAAACAAGTCTCCATACATTTGGAAGGAAAGAAACAATACAGACTGGGTTGAATTGAACAAAGTAAATTATACTCACAGTTGGGTACATCAGGAAACCTCTTTGAACATTGACTTTGGAATTCAAAACTAAAGATAGGATTGTAAAATAGATACAGTGTGGGATAGATACTTGTGGGATAGGGGAGAGTGAATGAAGGAGGTAAAGGTGAGGGAATATGGTTGATGGACTTCATATACATACATGAAATAGAACGATGAAACTTCTTGCAAGTGATTTGAGTAGGGAGAGAGAGTGGGGAGATGGGGAGAGTGTTCTAAGCAATGTACAATGTAAGGCTGTTGGGAATTAGCTCAATGATTCCCCCCTGTACAATGATATATCCTAATAAAGTGAAAACAAGAACATATGAAAGGTAGAATAATAAAAAGGAAAGTCTCTCTTCAACATTTCAAGGAAGTACCAATGGAACCAGTCTGATGGCAGCAGAGCAATTGTGTTGTGGTGCAAGTGGAATTAAAACTCTCATGATAGGTGTGAATTAACTGACTTGTCTGCAATGAAATCTATGTGCAGATTCAGTAATACAGAATGGTAACTTCTGCCCTCCTCACAACAGTATTTTTCTTAGGCTTCATCTGTGAGGGTTCCTAGGTGAACTTTAGGACATCTGAGATGTCCCTGTCCATTTTATGAAAGACAGTGCCTACTCCTGCCCAAGGTCTGGCCAGTACCATATAAATCTCCCCTGTGGGTGGGGTAAACTGCACATTAATCAACATCCCCTCCCCCAACTCCACAGTGGTCTGCTCTGGTGTCAGTGTTCTAGGCAGAACTTTGAGTGTTTGTTGTCTTTCGAGGCTCAGCCTGGCCTTGGCAACCGCCAAAGCAGCCTTGAAGCTATGGATGTGCCCCAAGCTGTCCCTCTAATGCATTTGGGGCTGGTCCTACAGGAATTTGGCAGGGTTATGACAACAGACCCTGCAGAACTGAGACAAAAGCTCCATCATTTCCCATGGGAACTAGTGATATGTGTAACTATTATTGGACTTTTCTCTATCCTATTGTTTTTGTGGAAAAGTTTTCAATCAGTAAGAAGCCAGCTTTATGCTCAAAGAGAAAAACAGCTTGCTCTAAAGCTTTCTACACTGATTGAAGAAAAATGTGAGCTACTTGAAAAACTTAGCCTTGTTCACAAACAGCAAGGAGCTGACCTTGGAAAGCTGGACATCTCCGAGTGTACACTGGAGGAAGTACTCCTGCTGGAAACAGAGCTGATAGAAGAGAAATGTAAGCATTATACACAAGTTGAATTGAATGTGGAAATGTCAAAAACCGTACAGTCCCTAGAAGATGAACTAAAATCTCTCAAACCCAAAGTAGCTACAGCCAAAACAACCTTAAGAACACTTTGAGTCAGTGAAGCGAATCTTAAGGACTCAACAGCACAGGCTTTCAGTGAAAATTTTCAGCTTCAGGAAAGCTGCAAACAGCTGCTTCAAGAAGCTGAAGTGTGGAAGGAACAAGTGAGTCGACTTAATAAACACAAAGTAACACTTGAAGAGCCTGTGACATCTGCAGCACGAATTCTAAAAGACAAAGATGATCACATCAGGTGGCTAACTGAAGGCATTCGAAAGCTGAAAGTCTGGGCCTTTGTACTGGGAGAACATGTAACACATGACAGTGACTTGGAAACAGTGATGAAGCTTGGCCCAGAAAATCCTGCTCACTTAGATACTCAGACCAGAGGAGCTCTGCAGCACCTGATGAATGCTATGAAGTTAAATGCTTCTTTAAAATCCTTGGAACGAGAAAGAGACCAAGTGTACACTCAGCTGTGTGAAGTTGAGAGAGCAAGCAACGACCTGACAGAATGTATTAAAAATGTCCAGAGTGAACATGTCATTTTACAGTCCAAACATGCACAGTTGGAAATTGAGAATGAGAAGCTTCAGCAGAAAGCTAAAATAATTCCTGAACTGTTTGAAGAAGGAATGAAATTCTACAGGAAATTAATGGTAGAGGATCACTGCCAGTGAGACACAGAGGAGAAACTTCCCAAAGTAAAAGAAAACATCAGCCACAAAACTGCAGAGCTGCAGACCTATAAAAAGGTACCCTGAGAGCTCGAAGGAAAATTGGAGAGAACCAAACTTAATCACCAAAGGGAGATTACTTCCTATGAGAAGAAAGCTCACTTTAATTGGTTGGAGGCCCAGGATGCTGAAGAACAGCTGCAGTATCTTAGGCAAGTCAACGCCAACAACAGACAAAAGTTAATGGAAATGGAGTTGGAATTGAAACTTTTAGAAGAAGATCCAAATGCATTTGGGATTTCAAATGCAGCATGTGGCGGGAAGCATTTTCCACGTGGTCCCTCACCATTGGCTCAACCTTCATCTGAAAGGAGAGCGTTCCTCTCTCCTATTGTGTTGGAAGGTCCACTCAGACCTCCACCTTTGCTTCAGCAGGGAGGAGGAAAAGACTCAAGAAGCCCTGGTAATCCACTGGAACATCACACTAGCAAGGAAAGAGGGGACTGGAGCTGTGATGGGCTGACTGGCCATCACTGAGCACCTCCTGAGAATGGGTCGCTGTGTCCTCCATGCAAACAGGAGAGAAGGATGATCATCCCTCCATCAGGACAACCATTTACTGACCCAGCTCGTCCTCCACATAATTCAAATGTGCCTGTTGAATGCAAGGTAGTGGGCCCTGGTTTTGTTCCTCCAGTCAGAGTTCCCTTGTACCCAATGAGAAATGTCTGTTGACTGAGTGGTTTCCCCAGTCATCTTCCCCCCAAGAGCTGGATGTCCCCCCACTGTATCCACATTACCAAAGTGGAAGTGAGTATTCTGCAGGTTGATTCCACCTTCAAATGATCCTGCTCTTGAACTTCAAAAACCAGGAGAAGAAACCTTGCAACATTAGGATCTTCTTCCAAAGTACTTCGGACTGCTCTCTTGTTTTCAATTTAAATTCCTGCTATTACCTACTTGTCATACTTTACCTTAAATTGAAGATTAATAGAATTATAATTCTCAGAATAGTATTATGCAGATGATTTAACTATGAATCCTATTATATTATTTCCATTATATTTTATCTAGATGGTATATTTTATTTTCATTTAAATCTAGATAGCATAAATATTTTAATTTGATTATTTAATCCTCTATTACATAAACATTAATTGCAGTGTTATGTATGTAACTTGCAGTGGGGATATTTTAAACCCCAGCAGCTTTGCCTTCATGCCAAGAATTATATTTACTATAATTGTAGACCAGAGAAAAAGGAAGATCTCTTTTGAAAATATTTTTGATCTCTGTCTCAGTTTCAGCTTAAATTACTACTGTTTTTAGTCATTACATTTTACCTCAAAAAAAAAAAAAACTTCACCTCAAACTGAAGGTTAATAGAATTATAATTGTCAAGATGGTATTTTATAAATTTATGATTTAAATACGAATCTTTTTGCATATGATGAAGCAAATCAGTAGGAATAAAGTCATGATACTGTATACGCTTTCTAAAATATGTAAGAATCTTTTTATTTCAATTCTGCTTTATTTTCATTTAATTTGGACAGTATAACTATTTTAACTAGTTTATTTAATCCACTGTTGCAGAAATAATAATTGGAGTTTTATGGATGTAGTCTTGTAGTGGGTTTTAGTTTAAACTCCAGTCTGTGTCTTTATGCCAAAAAATCTGTTTACTGTATTGCAGACCAATGTGAAAGTGATATCTCTTTTTAAGGTATTTTGACTCTAGTTCATTTTCAGTTTAAATTAACTACTGTTATTTAGTCATTATACTTTATGTGAAATTGAAGCTTAATTGAATTATAATACACAAGATACTATTTTATACATATATATATAATTTAAATATGAATTTATTTTATTTATGTGATACATTTTATTATCATTTGTTCTAGATTGTATAACTATTCTAATTTGATTATTTAATCTACTATGCAAAAAAACTTGGAGTTATGAACGTAATCTTTTGGTGAGGTATTTTCTTTATCCCAGGAAATGCATTTACTCTAATTGTAGACAAATGTGAAAATAAAATCTTCTTTCAAAGTGAAAAAAAAAAAAGAAAAAGGGGTAAAGAAAAGAAAAGATGAACTCCAAAGAATGTAGCAACACCATTTCAGTTACTCTAGGCCATGTATCACTTTGAGTCATAGAACACACTAACATTCACAGCTAGGTTCCTGTTTTCATGTTGAAAATAAAACCATTATTCTGAACAGCATTGTAGAATAGCAAAGCTATTATACTCCAGGTTCTTATTAATACCAGTCTTAGTTATTTCAAAAGTTGTACCATTGAGAGAAATTGTCTCAAAGAAATGTTTTTAGGATTAGATAAATTCACTATAAAATTAAATTCAGATGATTAACATTCAAGCAGAACATTTTTGAGAGAACCATGTCAGCATTGGATATAAATGCTTCAAACCATGATGGAATTATCAGCAATTTCTGCAAGAATACAGGCCAAACTTCAAACTTTTGGAAGGAAAATATTGTAAAGGTGGTACTATGCGAAATATTGAGGAGAAACAAACAAACAAATATGCAAAATGAAAGTCATAGAAGCTTTGGGAACATGTGAAATTAAATGCATCATTTAGTACAGAAAATGTGAGGGTTTCAGAATCCATATTTGCTACAAGGGGACACAACATTCTCTTAGTTCTGAGTTCATTGGTCCATCAAGGACAAGAGGCTGCTCTGCTGAGGAGTCTTACCAGGGCTCCCTTCACATCCTCATTCCTTAGGCTGTAGATGAAAGGGTTTAGCATGGGGGTGACAATGGTGTACATTGCAGAGGCAACAGAGATTTCCTGAGATGAATGGGCCACACTGGAACTGAGGTAAACCCAAAGTCCTGTGCCATAGAACAAGGAGATCACACAGAGGTGAGACCCACAGGTGGAAAATGCCTTATATTTGTTTTCAGTGGAGGACATCCTCACCAAGGAAGAGACAATCTGAGAGTAAGAGAAAAGGATCCCTGACATAGAAAACACACCCACCAGGGAAGTCACCAGATACAGGCAGATGTTATTGATGAAGGTATCTAAACTGGTAACCTTTAGAAGCTGAGCCAGATCACAGAAGAAATGTGGAATTTCAGTGCCAACAGAGAAGGTGGGTAGCATCAGTAACAGAATATGAAGCATGGAGATGAAGAACGTGACAAGCCAACACAGTAGAAAGAGAAGCCCACAAAGTTCAGGGCTCATAATAACTGTGTATTTCAGGGGATGACAAATGGCCACAAATTGGTCAATTTCCATTACAGTCAGTAGGAAATTATCCATTCCAACAAAAATCATAAATAAATATAACTGAGTGAGGCATGCCATGTAGGAAATAACTTTGCTCTGTGCGTGAATATTCACCAGCATCTTTGGGACTGTGGTAGAAATGAAACAGATGTCAACAAAGGACAAGTTACAGAGGAAGAATTACATGGGGGTGTGGAGGTGTGAATCAGAACTGGCAGCCAGAATGATGAGCAGGTTCCCAAGGACTGTGACCAGGTAAAAGAAGAGGAACATTGCAAAGAGGATGGGCTGAAGTTGAGGATCCTCTGAGAGGTCTTGGAGAAGGAATTGTGTTTTCTCTTGTGTGGTTTCCTGCTTCTATGTCATGAGTAGGTCTTCTGTGGTAGGATAAAAAAAACAATGTCCAAAGAAGTACCACCTGGCATCTCACATAGTTATCAGTTTACAATATCATTTTGGATTGATGTCCTTCACTCTCTATTGAGTCTGGCCCATGGTTGATTTACTTAACCAGTTGGTAGCTTATTGTTTCTCTTCAATATTTATAATCATTACACTAATTTTGACAATGTGAGTTTTCACAATAATTAGATAATTCATGTATTTTCCTGAAAATTTCTGTACTTCATTAGAATACCCCAACAATAGTCACTTAACCTGAATTTTTGATACAAACGTGATTCTATGTTCTGCCATATAACTCAGTGGGTGTTTTTTTTTTCTTAAAAATGTGATTTTTAAAATTTAGAAATGCCTTTGCTCATTGTATGGGTCTCAGTAAATGATAACTACCTTTATTATTAGTGATTTATTATTATTGATATCATTTTTAATTATAACTATTTTGATAATGTAGAACTGTGTGCAACTTAGTGATGCATACCTGTAATCACAGGTATTTGGGAGGGAGGCAGAGGAGTAGCAATTTCAAGGCCTGTCTGAATAGTGTCAGGCCTGTCAGTGTCAGCTGAGCTGGAACTGAACAACTTACTGAAACCCTTTGTCATTTTTTAAATAAAAAGTTCTGAAGATATAACTCAGTGGTAGAGAGCTTACCTAGCATTCATGTGGCCCTAAATTAAATCCACAGTGCTGAAAAAACTTGGGTTTTATATATAGGCTTCCTTGAATAAAATTTTGGTGTACCAAAGTTGTGAAATTGAGAAAATTATTTAATGTCTCTTAACTGAAAACATCTCAACTGTCGGTTAGAGGTATGAAATGTTCATTAAATGGTAGTATATGTTGTACTGTAAATCTTGTGATACATTAGATATGTCGCACTTTTGAAATCCTGAAGTTCTTTCCTTTATATCTCAACAGATGTGACTTCGTAGGCTATTATTAATCAACATGACTTTGAACCATGAGAGACCTCACAGATACAATTCTTTTCATCATGAATACAACAGGTTTGTTACCTCTTTTGATTGCCATATAGCATTTTTAATTACTGAAACTCTCTATGGTTTCACTTTCAGTGAATGCCTGCTAGGAGAATTTCTACAAGAAGAATAAACAATGTGGACTGCATATTCAAGAGGAAGACACACTGACATTAAAATCAAACACCAGGGGTGGGGATGTAGTGCAGGGGTAGAACACTTGCTGGCATACACAAAGTCTTGGATTCAAATCATACAGCCCTGAAAAATCAAATAAAATGCAAATATATGAGTATTCTCGTATATTCCTGCTGTTGACTGGGTATGCATTACATTAAAAGCAGAAGTGTTTATGGTAAAAATAATTATAAAAATTGATAATGATATTGAAATATTATATCCTATAAAAGGCCAAACAAAGGCACAAAATTGTCTGGATATATAACCAGGTGGTAGAATATTTGCCCATCATGCACAAGGGAATAGCTTAGATTCACAGTAACACACAGGCACACACCACTAAAGGCTTACAGTCTATATTGCAAACATGTTCACCAGTACAAATGGCAAAATATTGTTAATTACTTAAACATAGAGAAACATCATCAAGGACAATTTTATTCTGTGAAAGTAAGTAGTAGAGACATCTCTGAAATAAGAACATTTTAGCTGAGGAAATAAAGATGGATCTGTACAGATGGTGAGTTGGTATAGAAGGGATTGGAGGCCACTGTGATGGGGATAAGAGGATCAAAGTCAGTAGGACAAAATATCTGAGGACGATATTAGAGCTCCCTCTAATTGTTCTTGTTTTCCTTTCACATTGGCAAACTTATGTTTATTTTTAGGTCTATGGGTATGAAAGTTTTAACTTATCATATGAGTTTTCAGGGAGTTTCTTGGAGTGTCTCATCTAGTAAGTGGTGGAAAAATAAAATAATGGATGGAAGATAATAATTAAAACAAAATTAATAACAATAACATAATACATATTCATGACTTTCACATCCCTTAGTATAGTCACAAAATCGAACACTAAAGTTCAAAGAAATATATTCACATCTATTTTAAAAAAATAACATTGATGAACATGTAGTATGAATTATAATGGGTAACTGCTTGGCATTTGGATACTAATTAACATTATTAATTACAAAATTTGTTCATGAATATAAGTCCTTACACAGGAGAAAAAATATGTTTGTGAATGATCAATAGTTATTTCTGTGGTGAGCTTCAGTGGCTAAAATTCTTATTAAACAAAGACACCAAGGACAATTTTTCCAACCCAGTAAAAGATAGCTGTTTTCAAACAATAGCCAGCAGTAAAAGTAACATTAAAAACCTGAATATTACTCCTCCAACTTCAATACTGTGATTCTCGTGAATAGTTAAAGGGATTGGTAATATGAAAAAGGCAATTGGGACACGTTTTGAGCATTGTAAATCAAGATGTTACTGGTAGAATCTATTGTGGAAACTAAGGTGAAATGAGAACTTATAAGGGCTAATCAGCAAAGCAAATCTGACAGAAAATAGATAGGTAATATAAATGTTGGAACAAATTGCACAGCACCCTCTACATATTAAGTCTTTGGTGAGTTGTAATAATTAAATAATTATATTCAGGCAATCTAGCCACTACAATTTACAAAAGTGTAGACAAGAATTTGGGACTCCAGAAAATAACACCAGTTCAAAAGAGGCTCTAGAATGCAAGAGTGAGAAAAGAAAAGAGATGAAGGCTGGAAAAGACAGGTTTCAATGGAAATTCCTTTGAAATTCCTTTAAAATTGAATTACTTCACCATCATAGATTGAAATAATACCTGCCTTCCTTCCACATTCTAATTATTATACAAATGTCAAGTACCACATTGTCTCTTACTTGCTTTTTTATTTCCCCAACCCTCACAGGTACAAACCAGCTCTCTCTACTGGCTGTAACTGAAGCTTCCTCTTCCCTTGCATCTGTCTGTAGGAAGACTGCATGGGTTTTCACGTAGGCAGAGACCAGAGAATTAGAGTTAAGGGGTAAAAGTGGCCAAATTGTAGTCTTATTATCTTAAAACTGAATTCTCTGAGCTCTTCATTAAGTAAATTGTTCTATTGTCTTTTCAGTCACAAAACAATTAAGATCTCTTGGGATAAAAAGAAGAGTGCACAGTAGAGTTTTTTCACCCAATTTGGGTAGCACAGAGTGAGATATATGTGTTTTGTCCAAGGAGAAACTATTGTTTTCTTTAGTTTTATTTCAAAGTCACAAAGTTGACTCTAAGTAATGTTTACCTCTTATGTTGAACAAATGATAAGAACCAGCTCTCTGTTTAACACCTCCTTAGAAGAATCTTTGAAGATTTTATTACACATTTTGTGTTCACAATGTTATGTAGGATAATTCTTTCTTTTCATTTTATCTCACATCTGCTTTAAAATTCCATTTATTTTTAAATTGTCAGAAAAAGATTTATGTGTTTATCATTTGCAACATGATATTCAAAAGTATTATACATTGTACAGTGGTTAAATCTACAAATGTAATATCACATCACCTCACATAGTGATAAATTTGAGGGGAGAAGAAAAAATCTACTTAACATTTTTCAACAAAACAATATATCATCATTAGCCAGAGTGTTCATGCTGCACAATTTATCATTAAACTTATGCCTCATGTCTAACTGGAATTTTGTGTCACTTGCCCAACATTTCCCCAGCTCTGTCCAACTCTACTCTTTTCTGTATGGTCATTCTAACATAAGTTCCAACCAATGCTAAACATGGATTCATTTTTCTCTACATTCTTATCAACAAAAATCTTTGGTTTCTTCAAAACTGATACTGTAATATGATATGGTAGTTTTGAAATGCATTTTTCCTATGACCAGTGATGTTAAGAGTTTTAAAAATATACTTGTTGGCAATTTTTAAGCTTTTTTGAAGAAATGGCAGTGCAGATGTTTGTCCATTTTAAAATTAGGTTATTTGTCTTATTATCATTGAGTAGTTTGATTTCCTTATATTATCAGATGTTAATGCCTAATCAAAAATTACAGCTTACAAAATTTATCTCCCACTCTGTTGGTTGTCTCTTCATTTTTTGGTACTATACCTAAGTCCTTTAGTTTGATATAATCCATTTCATTGTTTTTACTTTTCTTGTCAATGCTCTGAGGATATAGCCAAAAACTCATTCCCCAGACCAAGGTTATTGAGTTTTCTGTCTTGTAACAGATTTATATGCTCAGATCATTTAACCCTTAAGTCCATTTTGAGTTTGTTTTTGTAGATGGCATGAATTAAGGCACTACTTTTATTCTGGATATGCTTATTAACATTTCCTAACATCATTTTTCATTACAGAGACCGAATTTTAGTAATTATGTCTTCTTGGATTATAGTAAACAATAAGTATACTCTAAATTCATAGATTTTTTTCATGTGCCATCTCTTTTGTTTCATTGGTGTTAGCATCTGTTTTTATCTCAGTGTATTAATGCTTTTGTCATTGGAACTTTGAATTATGCTTTAAAGTCAACTAGTATAATGCTTTCAGCTTTCATCTTTTTTTTTTGTGATACTGTGGCTTGAATTCAGGGCCTTAACCTTGAGCCACTCCACCAAACCTGTTTTTTTAATGGGTTTTTCGAGATGAGGTCTTGAGAACTGTTTGCCCAGGGTGACTTTGAGCCACAATCCTCCTGATCTCTGCCTCCTGAGCAGATAGGATGACAGAGTCAGCCACTGGCATCCAGCTCAGCTTTGGTCTTTGTAGTGAAGTTTACTTTCATGATTCTTGTGTCTTTTTTGCTCCCTATGAAATTTTGGATTCGTCTCCTATAATATTAAACAATGGCATTACAATTTTGGGGGGATTACACTGAATCTAGAGAACGATGTGGGAAGCTTGAATATTTTTATAGTATTAAATCTTCTAATTAATATATGTTTTCTATCTTGCCATTTATCTGTTTCTGAAATTTCTTTTGCTATTGTTTTATAATTTGTATTGTAGTATTTATTTACAATCTTGCATAAATTTATTTATATTTTGTTCTAGAACTGCTGAAAATTGAATTTTCATTTTTTTCAAAGATTTCATTTTTGTTCTGTAGAAACAATAACAGTATGGGACCTTGATATCTGTTCTTAATTTATTGAATTTTATTATTTCCCTTGTTCAATTCCCTAGAAATTGAAGAAAAAATTGACACTAATATCAGATGCTTAGCAACATGATAGGGAAGGGGATCATACCCCTCATTCATCCTTTAAGCAGAAGAGAAAAGATTTGTTGTGCTCTTCAGCCTCAGAATCTTCAAAGTTCTAGTTGTATGCAGGAGACTCACCATCTTCACATCCAGCAGTCACAGAAGAAGGGGCCTCATATACTTCCCAGCCTGCTCAGTGGGACTGTGGCAGAGAACCATCCAAAGAGAAGTCTTAAAATGAAACCTTCTGCCCATGGAACTGGAAGAGGAATTTTGAAAAGTTTTAAGTTAAAACTGAAAGTATTTATTTTAAAATAAGGAATGAAATCATGTTGTATGCATTTCTCATTCTTATTTAAAATAGAGCTTGAAGTCAAAGCCAAAAATAAAAAAGGGATAAATAAAAGAGATACAAATACAAATAGGAGAAAAATAAGACAAAATATTATTTGGAAATAATATGATCCTTTACTTAAAAATCTTAAGCTGTTCACTAGAAAACTCTGAGAGGTAATAAACATTTTCATCAGGATACATACTAAATATACAGAAATAAGTAACTTTTGTATATACCATAATAAATGTGATGAGAAAGAAAGCAGGGAAAATTCCATTCACAATAGCTTCAATAAACTGAAATTCCTAGGAATAATCCAAATCAAGGCAAAACTACAAACCAATGGAAAATACAATACTCTTAAGAAAGGAATTAAGGAATACACTTAAAGATGGAAAAACCTACCAAATTCGTGGAATGGCAAAATTAACATTGTCAAAATGGCTATACTACTGAAAGCAATCTGTAAATTCATTGCAATCCCCATTCAAATTCCTATGTGATTGTTCAAAGAAACAGAAAAAGAAAAACAGTTCTATTCTTCAAATGGAAACACAAAAGACCCCAATTGTCAAAAGCAATTGTGAACCAAAGAGGTATGCTGGAGGGATCACAATGGCATTCATTAAGTTATACTACAGAGTTAGTGACAAAACAGAATACTATTGGATTAAAATCAGACATGTAGAGCAATGGAATAGTGGACCCAGAAATAAACCCATGCAGCTAAAGCTGCCTAAATCTAAATAAATGTGACAAAATCATACATTGGAGAAAAGGCATCCTCTTCCACAAATAGTAATGGGAAAACTTGAAAACCTAGGTAGAATAGCAAATCTATATCTATATCTCACCATGAACAAAAATCAATTTAAATTGGATCACAAACCTTAACCTGAGGACTGAAACATTGAAAGTACTAGAGGAAAACCTAGAAAATTGCTTTAAGGTACATGCATAGATAATTATTTCTGAATAGGATTCCAGCTGCTCCAGAAAAAAGAGCAAAAACTGACAAATGGGTTTCCATAAACTTCAAAAGCAGCTGCATATCAAATGAAGTAAATTAACAGAGTGAACAGACAGTCTAAGAATGGGAGAAAATCTTTACAATAAACCATCTGATAAGAGACTAATATCCAGTTTATACAAAGACTGTCAATAATTAAATACCTAAAGAACAAATAACACAATTCCCTGTGGGCAAATTAATTGAGCAGGCAAAATGGCTATGATAAAGAAACCAAACAACAATAAATCATGGTGAACATATTGGAAAATTGGAATTTTTAAGCAATGTTGGTTGGAATGTAAACTAGTTCATTCAATAAGGAAATCGATATAGAGATGCCTTAAAAAACTACCATATGATATTGATAAACCACTCCTGGGTATATACTGGAAAGAAATCAGTCAACATACAATAGAGAAAATTGCATACACTTTTGTATTTCTGGCATTATTCACAATAGCCTCATCATGGGACCAGCCTAGGTGCCCAATGATGGATGACTGGAAGAAAATGTGAGACATGCACAAACACACATATGCACATATGTACCTATATATGTGAGGATATGTATGTATATTGTAAATATACATATATGTGTGTGTATGTATATGTTTATATGTAATGCAGGGTTATTCAGCCATAAACAGATAGAATTGGAGAACATCATGTTAAGTGAAATAAGCCAAACATAGACAAATGTATTTTTCCTCTCATATGTGCAATCTAGAACTAAATAAAAAAGATTTGAAAGCAGAAGGAGGAACTGTGGGGAACTGGATGCTGGATGGAGAATAGAATGGGAACAGAGGGTGATCAACGGTGAATATTTTTCAAAGCGCATACAATGAAAGCATGAAAACATCAAAAGAAAATTCATTCTTTTGTATAATCAATTCAAACATTAAGGTAAAAAGGAGCCTAATAAGGAAGTAAAAGTGGAAGGGAAAGAGTGGGGGTAGAAAATAGAGGACAAGGTAATAGAAGTGGTGAATATGTTCAAAGTACATTTTATACATGTATGGAAATGTTACAACTGAAAACCTTTACTTTGAAAGATTACTATGTGATTTAAAAAGGGAAGAATTCTCTGGCTTTTTCTTTGTGGTACAAGAGATTGAACCCAGTGGCTCATATATATTGGGTGAACACTCTAGTACTTGAATCAAGCTACCCGTACTGCTTTCATTTTTTTCCTTTTTTGGTGACACTGGGGTCTGAAATCAGTGCTTCATTCTTGCTAGGCAGGTGATCTGCCTATGCTTGGCCTTTCTTCCAGCTCTTCTCCTTGCAGTTTTATACCTCCAAGTCCAAAGACACCTCTTTTTTACTGGATAAAGGAGCCATTCCCTAAAATTAGTGTAATCCAGAATAATGGGTGTGATTGGACTAGGACACATAGACTACATTGCAAGAATTGGATTCCCTGCAGAAAGAACCAAAAGGAGCTTCCATATGGGAACAGAGGATGAGCATTTGGAAAAAGTCAGAGACTTTTGTTTGCATTTGTAAACCCATGGCAAGCAGTGGTTATGTATCACCCCACCCCAGTTTATAGTTCTTAATTTAAATTTTCTGCACTTCCAGAGCTGAGACGTGTGGTAGAAACAGCTGTTTCTACAGCATCTCCTGTGCCCACAGGCATAAAGCAGAGTGATATAGTGGCAGCATGGTCATAAAAACATGTTCTACACACTCAGATGACTGGAATGGCTCTTTCACTCACCAGATTGATAGGTGTGGATTCTCAGCACCCTGGCAGGAATTCAACCCACCAGGCAGCACTGTAGCATGACAGTGTTGGACTCAGAGACCAAACACCTGCTTTTTCCTATTTGTGCCTCAACAAGAAAATTCCCTGCTGCCCCTGACCAAATGTAACAAACAATATGACTAGGGTCCTTTTGCTCTACCCAAATAAAAATCTTGGGCAGGTGAGAAGAAGGTCCTGCAGGTTTTCCAGGAATTTGTGGCAGAGTGGGTGACCTTGGGAAATGGCAGTCAGTCCTGGGTCACTGACAGGGCAGCAAATACACATATGGGATCATGCCTAAGGTCCCTGATGGCTAGGATGGTGGCATCTGGTGTGAGAATTGAGGTTTGACCTGAGGCTCCAGCCAGTTAGGACAGCCACATGACATGGGGACCTGGAGTTCTGGATTAAGACCCTAGGTTATATAGCTCTATTGTGCCCTAGGAAAACACCAATGGAGGGAATGGATCACTTCACTTACACATCGCTGTCAGTTTCACATTTGCCACCAATGTCGCCTTTACTTTTGCAGCATCCTCTGCTGCTGCAATGAATTTTACTTTCACAGCTGTCTGTCCATGCTCAGTATCTGCCCATGGCTGGTACTCATCACCACTGTTCCTCTCAGTTTCCCCCAGGTCAATCAGTTTCTATTGGCCTTATGCTAATCCTATGTCCCCCTTGCAATAGGAAGATCTTGGTGGCTTTCATATTGCCCTATTCCCAAGAAACCTTCCTTCTTGCTGTCACTGACACTTTTCTTAGTGCTATTTCTTCTTCTCTTTTTTGTTCTTTTTGTCAAATTCTCAACAAAGGCAGTCAACACCACATGAGAGAAGCTGTTATTTTGATCTGATATTGCAATACCAGGAGACAGCACAAGAGGGTGTCACTGAAATGCTCAAAAAGTACCTTGGGTGATCTGCTTATATAAAAGAAAATGGACTTTCTCCATAAAAATGAATATAGAATTTTTAAACATGTTGAAATCACAAGAAAAAGAGTACTAAAGTAGAAAGGAGAAAAATGGAAGGGAGGAACCAATTCAGGAAACATAATATACATACATGGCAATGTCATAATTAAACTCTCTGTATAGATATGTTAAACAAAAATATCTGTTTTCTCAAAAAAGGAGGACAGGAGGATAAAACAAGTCCTGTATGTTGGTTGGTACCATTGAGAATGCCTCTTATGAAGCTGAAGGATCATATTTACAATAATACTGACATTCTTTTATGCAAATGAAATCTTTACATTTTTGCATTTTTACAAATGAAATCTTTGCTGGCCTTACCATTGACCTGTTGACATGAAAGCTTCATTTCTGATACTGTTGCCACTTCTGTCATTGACACTGCTTCTTTTCTTTTTCTTCATGTTACCATCTCATCAAGAGTAGGAAAGACCTACTCAAGAGAAAGCCTTTATTGAAACCTGATATTGCAATAACAAGGAGTCAGCACAAGAGCACAGGTGGGTTTCTCCTAGCTGCTCACAAAATAAATTGAATAACCTGTTTATATAAACTTAAATGGGGAAGACAAGGTTGTTTGTACCAGTTATGGCAGTCTCTTATAATACTGAAGGGTTTTGTATATACAAATCATGGCAGCTATTTATGCAAATGAAGAACGACGTTTACAACAACCATGGCAGTCCTTTAAACAAACAAATGATCAAATTTACACCTATTACAGGTCTTCTGTTGGCTAAAAACTCTTCCCCTCTGAATAGAAGTGGCTGCTGTGGTGGCAAAAGTCTACTGTAATTAGCTTACTGAGGCAGTTTGTCTGGAGCTTGAGTCATGTTTTAGGGTTGACCTGGTGGTAGTCTGGCTGTCTGGATGGCACTCCTTTGCTCAGTGCAGCCAGAGACCCATTGAAGGTCCTAACAGCTATCAATAGTGAGTTAAGTTTATACAGCCCCCAACCATCTTAACATATTTAAAGAAAAATAAATTTTCAGAAGGGTGCTTCCAATAAAGGGTTATCAGCCACAGTGCTTTAATAGTATTTAACAGTGCTCTAACAAGGTCAAAATTCTGTCTCATTGCTCCAGGAATAGGTGGGTTCCTACTAACTACATCACAAGTGTAGTATAAAATGAGAAGCTTCAGTAGAAATTGAAGCAGTTTGATTCTCCTTGTTCTCAGCAAATAGGGACTGTTGAGTGTTTTCTCATTGCTTTGCCTGGCTCTGTATATGTTTTATTTTTGTCTTCACTGTGATTTCTCATTATTTCTTTTAATATTTTCCTTTCTTATCTGTGTCATTCTTCTCTCACTTTCTTTCCATAGCTCCCATTAATATTAATGTTAATTTCATAATTGATAATTTAATTTTATTTACTTTATTTCCTCCTTTCTTATCTATCCTTGCTGAGACTGTAGGATTTTATTCCCATTTTAGTTTTACTAGGTTGAAATATCTGATTTTTTTGTTCTCATTCTGTTCTGCTTTTTCACCCCAGAGTGATACCTTAGAAGAAAATGGGGGACGTTAGACTGATTAAAGTACCAAACCCCACTTATCATTGAACAGACCATAAACAATGAAGGACAGGAATGTAAAAAAGGCTATATTAAGGGGAAGGTACTAGTGTGATGAGGAGGGTAATGGAAGGTGAATATGGTTTATGTATTTCTACACATATATGAATATGGAACATTGAAATACATTGAAGTCATTTTAAGAAAAGGGAGAGAGAGGAGGGAGAACAATAGAAGGAATGAATCAAACAGGACTATATTATATTCATTTATGGGAATGTCACAGTCCCCCTTACAACAAGTATATGCTAATATAAACAATACAAAGAAGAGTGTTTGCTAAAGAAGACCCCCGTATAAAACAACAAGAGATATTCATCCCAACATATTTGTGAATCACAAAGCCGAAACATAAGAAATGAGAAACAAGCAAGAGTACTCTTCCAAAGTCCATAACTCATATAACCATTTCATGTATTTTGAAATGGTTAAAATGATTCACAAAGAATTCAGAAGTTTAATTTTAGAAATTGTTAGTTCCTCCCAAAAGAGACAAAGAAACTTATAAATGAAGTAAAGAAATCAGTCCCAGATTTAGATGAAAAATTCAACAAAATGATATTCGTGTTTCTTTGGCAGAAAGTATGTTTGCATACAAGGTCTTGCACTTGCTCTTCAGAACACACTTTGCCATCTGAGCTATAAGCCCAGCCCTTTTCACTTAAGTTACTTTTTGAACAAGGTCTTATGTTTATATGTGGGTCAACCTGGATTGAGATCTTACTACTTCTGTTTCCCACACTGCTGAGATGACAGGAACACATTAACATGTCAGTTTTTTATTGCTTGAGATAATTTCACTAACTTTTTGCCTAGATTGGCCTCAAATAATCATCCTCCTGATCTATGTCTCCAGATTAGATAGGATTACATGTGAGCCACCATACGTGAACAAATGAGTCCAAAAAAAACAAAACTAAATGCTTCAAATTAAAATATATCTTAGTTGATGTTCAAAGGTGCATCTCAATGTATGCCCACTGTCGGTATACTTTAGGTTGCTCTGTTCAACACCTTCCATTACTATCCCTTACCCCTATATCTCCCATCACCCATTTTGCAATAGCTTACTACACACATCAGTATATCCCCAACCTTCATGTCTTAAGTTTTGTGATATATGGAAAATGTCAGCAGTAGACAAGATCAATCAGAAGAAAATACTGGGGATTGAAGACAAGGGTGAAGAATTGTTACATAACAAAGTGTTATGACAAAGCATCATTAACATATACAGTAAAATTATACTTCATGTAAATCCCAAATATGGGTAGGTATATTAAATCATGTGTATTATTATCGTAATTCCAAAAAATGGCATGACCCTTTTTACATGTATGGTGAATAAACTTGGATTGCCTTTATTTAAAAAAAATTGAACTAATATTTATCTATGAATTTCTGGAATCATTTTTATGTTTTCTATCTTGTTCCATCGTTCTTTGCTACAAATTTATGCTCCATTTGCTTAACAAAGGCTTCCTTTCACTGAAGAGTACTATACTGAATTTTGCTTTTCTTGTTAACATGTTTTGTATTTCAGAATACTTTGCAGAATCCAATGAGAACATTCTATTTTCTTCTGAAATTTTTATGATTTTAGTTTTTGTATCTAATCTATTAATATGCTTTTGAGGTAACTTTAGTATATACTGTAGGATAAGATTTGAACATCTTTGCCTTGTGTTGTATGTTCTTGGAATTATAACTACTTGTGGCTGTCTGCCTTTAATGATATGCACTTAAGAGTGAAGTGTGTTAATCTGTATGCCCAAGTGTCACTACAAAGATAGAGAATTGTATTCACAGACAAATATATCAAATAGATTATAAGAGGCAAGTGTATTATTGACTGAGTCCAAGCATGATGTTTCAATTTCCTATTTTGCATTCACTTATTAATGAAAGTCCTTCCCAATCTTGCCAACCCCTGCATGATGAATGAGCTCATTGTCTATGGTTATACAACCTGTATGTGTCTGATCCTGTCTCATGAATGAGCTTGAATTGTACATGTTGCTGCCATTTCATTCTCTGGGGAAAAGTCTGAGACCTGGGTAGACTTGCTGGAAATTTCATGTGAGATACATTCTGAATCCACATCAAAGTGATAAAATTGAATAATTTTGAATAACTTAAATAATAATCTGCAAATGAAAAATACATTCAAAATATCTAAGATAGTAAGGTAACAAATCACAGTACCTGTTGATACCATGAGAAAAGATTAAAGGAAAGGAAGAAAAAAGACAATTTTACACTGTATATGAAATACTTGCCCAAACATTGGCAGTCTAGGTTATGGAAGAACAGTGAAAACTAAGAACAGCACTTCTCCTTGAACACTTAGCCTAGCCTAGTTCAATGAACCCTAGCACTGTACATGGCCCTTGGTTGCAGGCTGGTATGCACTGTCTTAAGCTCTAGATCAGCCCCAGCAACATACAGTAACCCTAAACACCTGCAAGCAGACACATTCTGCAGTCTGCATTGGCACCAACCAATTGAATTGTGACATTCAAGCTAAAACTCAATTATGCACTGTCTCAGCAGCAACAGTCACAGAGTGTGCCTCAGTGCTATGCTAATCTCACTAAGAGTTTTCATGCATGCTCCAGTATTATACCAGCCAAGTAGTCATGGAATTACAGCCCAGCAGTGGCAACAATGATGCCAATCTTAAACTGATCTTGGTGCTACAATGGCTACAGTGGTCCCAGATAGAGAGATTGTACATATCTTTTCACAGTGTCCAATGCTTCTAAATACAATCTTGCCATGTTAATCACAAAATCTTATTGATGTTTAAAAAATATAATTAATAAAATTTCCAATGTGTCTTTAAGGAATCATCACAGGGAGACATTTCCTTAGATTTGCTTCATGAACAAGTTAAACTTTCCTTAGGGGACACCTTGTGACTCTTAAGTCATTTAACCCCAGGGAATATCAATTGTTTGCATATTGTTAAGACAGTAGATCAAGTGATGTAATGAGGAGGTCTGATAATTGAGACAGTAGAAACTTTAAGCATGTCCCAGGTGCCGGATAGCTGCTATTCTCTGACATTGCTCTTTGTGAAAACCCATGTGGATTTTCTGAAGGTTTATGATGGAGAATAGAAAGCTTCAGAGGTAGACATCTGAGAGAGATGGTGCATCCCTGAAAGGCTGGTGGACTAAGAAGAAAAACAGGAAAGATCGCAGTCAGCAGATTTCACCTCTAGATTAATGAGTATGGTCAAGACCCTGTTTGTTTAGCTTATGAAAGTGAATTCCCCATACTTTAAAGGAACTTCAGTTTCTATAGAGATTATTATCACCCAGGTAATGTAGGATTTCCTTGTCTTACATTTTAGGACCTTGATTTATTTTTACTTCCTTGATTTATTTTCTGTAGTCTTTAACACTTTTTTACTTCTTTCTTACAAAAATTTAGGCTCCTTTTTGGTACCTTGCAGCCAGTTTTATTTTTCTCTAAATATTCACCAAGTTTTTGTTTTAATGAGATACTGGCTTTTTTGTCCATATTTTTTTTGAATTTTCTTGTTTTTACTGGTTGATTTCTCTTATTGGTAGTGCTTATGAGTTCTATATTGTAGTTCTCATTTACAGTCCACCGTAGCATCTAACAATAATTATTTCTGATACTCAACACTCAGTCAAATTTCTTTTCTTCCTATTACCAATCCATTTAAATTTGTAGAAAATATCAAATGATGAAAGTTAATTTTCATGAATTTATCACAAATACTCTAATGTTTTAATGTACCATCTCCTGTTCAGTGCAGTTTGGAAGAAGTTTTTTGGTGGGTTTGAGCTCAGGGCTTGCTAGGCAGGCATTTGAGTCACTCTGCCAGCTCAATGTTATTTGCAAACAAAAAATTATTTAATGGGTTGTGGTATTGTCCTTGATATCTTTGCTTAATGACAATCTCAAACCTTGCTCAGAGCAGTGATAGCTGGATAATTTTTCACAAGTGCATTTTTCTTTTTTACTTGTGGATAGGATTTATATTCATTGACCAACTTTGGTAGTGAATTGTTTTAACCAATGTTCCATGTTTATACATAGAAATGATGTTACCTGATAACCACTTATTTTTATAAAATACTTATTTAGCACTTTAAATTTCTCACGTATAGGCAGGCCTGTGTTAATTTTGAAAATTTATTTTTGTGACATGGTTGATTTTACTTTTAATATTTATCATAAATCCAATATTTATTTATTCAACATCTTCAATTAGAAAGGACCCTTCTAATTCAATGAAAAGCAAATGATGAGACTAAGTTGTCAAAGTATCACTCCTACAAATAAATAGTAATTTTGAGAGTGGGGGGAACATCAAGGAAAAACACAGAAAGGTCTAAGGTAGGCTATTTTTTTGTCACACAGGCTTCTTAAATCAATTCCTGTATCAACTTCACTGTCTGATATGGTAATCACACATGCTGTTCATTCAGCCTAATGTATTTCATCATTCTTTAATTTCTCTCATTAACATTTGGCCTTCTTTCTTGTTCCTGCCCATATATTTAAATTGCAGACAATTCTCTCTTTGCTTACAAGATATTAATGTTCTTCTGTCAATCCTGTCTATTTTTAAATAATCACTATTCTCAGACATTCATAATATTGGCCATTTTTAAAAATAGAAAGCATGCATATTTATTTTCCTATTTTCATTTCCTTTCTACTATTCCAAGATGGATTCAGTTTTTCTAAGTTCTGAATAATTGCTTCAGTTGTGTCAATTATATGTTTTGCCATTAACTAAACTAATTTTAATAAAGTACATATTCACTCAAGGACATGAACACATGAGCACACACAATCACACATTCCTTGTATATGATTGTAATGTTGGTGTATCTTTATTTCTTATTCATACCTTTCTAGGACACTTTCTTTTTCACTCTTCTTGGAAAACATCATTGGCCATGCATTCTCTGGAATTAGGACACAGTAAGTAGTTGTATATGGCAGTCAGAGGAGGTATCAATCTTCTGTATTAACAATGGCAATAATTCTACACTTGAACTCTGCTCCATTGTTTACATTGGTAAATGATAGCCATATAAGAGACATCTGTTGTGATGTTAAGAACAGAATCTGACTTTCACAAAATGCCCAATGTATAACACAGTTATCAGAGTAGACAAATTATAAGCATTGTCTCATTTAATTTTTCTGTTCAATCCTACTATGTAGTGAACATTTTCTACTCCTATGGCAGTGTATTTTTGGCTAACAGAGTTTGAATGATATATTATATTGACACAGATGATAAGAGAACTGGCCAAACTCATTTCTGGAATTTGAATCAAGAATTGAGCTTGTAAATCACAGACCTATGCTGTACACTGGGGGAATTATCTTTTCAAAATAATTATCATAGATGTCCTGTGTTGTTAGAATGACATTAGATATAACAAGGTAAAAGAAATGAAGTGTCTTTAACTGATTTGAAACATCATAGATTCACATATAGAGTGATAAAAGTGAAGATTGTTGGGCCTGGTAACTCATACTTGTCAGCTACTTGGGAGGTAAAGATCAGGAGGATCACAATTCAAGACCAGCCCATGCTGAAAAATGGGAGGTAAAGATCAGAAGAATCACAATTCAAGACCAGACAATGCTGAAAATGGGCGAGACTCCTTCTCAACAATCAAGCCAGGTGTAATAGTACAGGTCTGTAATTGCAGCTAGAAGGTATTGGGTCAAGTGATAGGGTGCTTGCCTAGCAAATGTGAAGCCCTGAGTTCAAAATACAATTACCATCAATAAAAGGAATAAAAAACAATGAGTAGATGATAAAAGAGAGAATTTGATAATTCAATAAAATTGTGAATACTTATGTAAGTGTTACATGAAAATTGTCTACAACATGGCTGAGGAAATCTTTATCAGGAGAAAAATCTCATGCATTTAATTTATCATCCATGGGTGAGATTGTAAAATGACTATTTCCCAAGTTTCCCATTTGGCTATATGTTGAGTTACCTTGTTGTTTCCTTCTAAAGCAGAAAAGTCAGTGAATGGAAATAGAAAATGACACAGAAACATCAGAATTTCTCCTCTTGGGTCTCTTAGATGATCTGGGACTGCAGCTCATTCTCTTTGGGGTGTTCCTGTCCATGCATATGGTCACAGTACTTGGCAATATGACCATCACCCTTGCCACTCTCTTTGACTCCCACCTCAACACCCCCATGTACTTCTTTCACTGTAATCTCTCCTTTGTTGACATCTGTTTGACTTCTACCACAGTCCCAAAGATGCTGGTCAACATCTAGGAACAGAGTAAAGACATCTCTTACAGAGGGTGCCTCACTCAGGTATATTTTTTAATGATTTTTGGTGAGATGGATAATTTTCTGCTGACTGTGATGGCCTATGACAGGTTTGTGGCCATCTGTCACCCCCTGAACTACATGGCCATCATGAAACCTCACGTCTGTGTCCTGTTTGTTCTTACATCTTGGTTCATCATTTTCTGGGTTGCTCTGCTTCACCTTCTACTGTTAATGCATCTGAAGTTCTCCATTGGCACTGAAATCCCACACTTTGTCTGTGATCTTACTCACGTTCTTCAAGTGGCTTTCTCTGATGCCCATATCAATAACATTGTTTTGTATACAGCAACTGCCCTGCTGGGTATGTTTCCTGTAACTGGAATTCTCTTTTCCTACTCTCAGATTGTCTCTTCCTTAATGAGGATGTCCTCAACTACAGGGACGTGTAAGGCATTTTCCACATGTGCATCTCACCTCTGTGTGGTCTCCTTGTTCTATGGAACAGGACTTGGGATGCACCTCAGTTCTGCTGTGACCCATTCTTCCCAGGGAAGTATGATCGCTTCACTCATGTACACTGTGATTATACCCATGCTGAACCCCTTCATCTACAGCCTGAGGAACAAGGATGTGAAGGGAGCCCTGGGAAGACTCCTCAGCAGATCAACCTGTTGTACTTGACATACTACTAAACTCAGAGATAAGTGCATGTTGTCTGCTCACAAGGAAAATACCGTGAATTTCAATATCCTGATTCATTTTTTTGGTAAAACACAAACTTATTTTCTTATTGTCACAAAGAACCTATTACTTTGGATTTTATATTTTTATATTTGTTTCCCCTCCAAACTCTAGAAAGCAATTACTTTTAAATTTTGTTCCCTTTACATGGTTCATGTAGTTTCATGTTTGGAAATGTTATGAACAGGCATTCCTGCGATGTTCTAGTACAACTAAAGTACTCTTATCTGCATCTGATATTGTTTCATCAAAAATCACCAATCTTCATCAAAACTTGAACATTTTTCCATGGAAGAAATGGGCTGAAATTCATTAAATCAAAATGACTGCCATATCACAACTCTGCTTGTCACTTTGTTAGGATGGCATCCTACCACTTGAGCCATGCCTGCAGCTCTGCTTGTTACTTTTATGAATGACTTTATGTAGTCCTGAAAACATTTCCTTGAGATTTTATTGTGTGATTCCCTATACTTCTCAAAAGTAAAGAACGTGGACTGAACACTGTGTCCACATTTCTACTTTTTATCCTATTCTTTCTAAGAACACTGATTGGATTTTCAATATTGAATATGGAACTTATCTTTGAGAACAGTCCATTCATTTGATTCAGTGAAATAATTCATGTGACAACTCTTGAGATATTTCTCCATCCTTTCTAATTTTGTTTTTTTCCCTTTTTTTCTGACTCCCTTCCTTCTTTTTCTTTCCTGTCTGCCCTCTCTCCTTTGTCACTCCTTTGCACCTTTCCTTCATTCTTGGCTCCTTCTCACCTTTATTTCTTTCTGTCCTCATTTTCTTTTTATCTCTTACCTTTCAGTTGTTTTATTGGTTAATGTTAACTACCTCCATTTCTTTTTAGGGCTAAATAGTATAATAATATACAATATATCCAAAGCCCAATCTATTTATCCAGATATTCACTGATGGACATTTTGAAATTTCATCTCTTGTCTATTTTGAATAGTGCTGTGATGGGTGTGCATGCACATTTATTAATCATATTATAATATCCTAATCAATGACAGACTACATATGTGATGACATTCTCCTAATATTGCAGCACATGTGATGTATCCAGTTTTGTTTGTGTATGTTCACTCTATCCTAGTTGTCCAGTTATGAAATAACTGAATCATTCCCTAAAGTTGCTGAACACATCATGACTACATTCTTGACAAAAATTTGGGTAATATATACAGGAATTGAACCATTTAACATTCTGAGAAATAGCCAACTTTTTCTTAGTACCTGGTATGTTTTAAATTCTAATGTGTGAGAATTTTTATGTTTGCATCATTGATGATACTTGTCACTTTCAATTTTATTACTAATGTAGCCTCCTGTGGCAAGTTATGTTATTGTGCTTTTGATTTATATTTATCTATGAATAATAGAAGACCTTTTCATGTGTTCTTGACAAATGATATAACATCTGTGGAGGAAAGACTTTAGGGTTTTGCTCATTTTGTAACTGTGTAGGTTGTTCTACTTTTTCTATAAATGTCTTTAAACAGTAAAAGTACTAAACTCTTCTTCAACATGTGTTTTTCAAATATACCATAGTATCTCTTAATATTTTTCAATCGTGTAACTTACCAATATTTGTTGTAGTCAACATCATGCACACTATATCACTTTGATGTTTCTCCTCCCATCTAAATGAAATCTAGTGTCCTTTGATCATTCTCTGCCCCATCTCCTGCAACACAGCCTCTAGGAGTCACCATTTTCTCTTTTCTTCTGTGAATTCTACCCTTTTTTGTAGCTGCATATATATTTCTTTATGCAATTTTTGTCTTTCTATGATGGACTCATTTCTCCTAATATAGTGTTACACAGGATCATGTATGCTGTAGAAAATGTCAGAATATACTTTTTTCCCATGTAAATAATGTTCAAATGTGTGTTTGGATACACACACATACATACACATATACACGTACATGTATGCATATACATTACATCACATATATTTACCAATTAATTTGATGATAATATTTAGGAGGTTGATTATGTATCTTGAATATTGTGAATAATGTGGCTGTGATAATAAGATTCAACATAAAATTTAATATACCAATTTCAGAGGTTTGGAAATACAAACAGTAGAAAAATGTTGCATCTTAAGATAGTGATTTTACTATGTTTTTGGAACCCCCATATTATTATCCTTAATGTGTATACTAATTTATATTATTATCCAAGTACAGGAATCACATTTCTCCACATTCTCACCAATACTTCTCATCATTCTTCCTTTTAATAGCCATTCTTAGAGACATGCTGTGTTATCATGTTTTTGTTTTAATTAGATTTAACCTTATGGATAGTGATGATTGTCATGGTTCGTGGTTATTGTATCCATTGGTAAGTTGGTTTGAAGAAATTCTACTCTGGTCCCTCACAAATTCTAATCAAAGATTTGCTTTCCTACCATGGAGTTGTGGAAGTTCTGGCTAAGTTATCAAACATTATATTGAAATACAATGGAGAGAGTGAAAAACTTGTCTTGATTCTAATTTAGTGAAAATTTATTAGTATTCTCACCATTTGTTAATAATATTGGCCTTAGGTTTGTCATATAGGCTTCATTATGCTGAAATGTACCCCTTCTACTCTTTGTTTCTTCATGGCTTTTATTGTCACTACACTTCTCTGTTTATTCATATGATCATGTAGTCTTTGTGATGTATTATGTTTATTGACTTGCTTATATTGAAGTATATTTTCATTACTGGAATGAAAGCACCTCGGTCATTGTATGCTACCATTTCAATGTGTTGATTTTACTTTGTGAAGATTTCATCAAGAATTTTTACATCTATGTTCCTTAGGTAAAATAGTGCATAGTATTTTTGTTGTGTCCTTTTAATGTTTTAGTATCAATGTAATACTGGCATCATAGAGTGAGTTGGTAACATATCTTCTATTTGTTTTTTAAGGATACTTTGATCAGCATTGTTAGATTTTAGCAGTCTGGTAGAATTTAGCTTTGAAATCATCACAGAGTGATTTTTTACTTTATTGGGAGAATTTTTGTTACTGCTTCAATAGCATTGTTCCACATAGATCTATTAATGTTTATATTTCCTTCATTGAATTTTGCAAATTATATGTGTCTAGGAATTTTTCTCTTTCTTCAAGGATTTAAAATTTATTGAAGTATGTTTTCAAAATATCCTACAATGATTCTTGCTGTTCTATTTCTATGTGTTGTAATGTTATGACATTTCCTTTCTAATTTCATAAATTTGTGTCTTCTCACCCTTGTTTATCTTTGTAAAGAACCAATAATTAATTTATGTATTTTTTTGTATTGATGCTTTAGTCCTTTTTCATTATTTTTGCCCTGATTCTTTTCTATGTTTCATCATTCTTGATTTTTTGAAATTCATCAGTAGGTATGTGTTTGAAATCTCTGTTTTCTAAAACAATTATTTTATCATTTTTACATTTATTTACATGTGTATACATTATTTGGGCCAACTCTGGCTCCTCTCTCACTACTGGGCAGAAACTGTCCCACCCTCTTGTTCTCCAATTTTGTCAAAGAGAAAATATTAGAAATAATAAGACAAGCAGAGTGTTTGTGCTAGTTTGAGATAAAGATATCTAAACAGAGATTTCTTATGTTGTTTCCATGTATATGTGTATTACAACCCATATTGGTTCATTTCTGCCATATCTCTTCAGTACTACATGTACTAGTATATTGTGCTTTCATTTTAATTTCAGGATAATAATTATTAATTTCCTCCCATCTTCCTTCAATGACCCTTTGATAATTCAAAAGTGTATTGTTTAATCAACAGTTTTTAAAAATTTTGTTTCTCACATTATTTTAAAATACAAGAAATTATTCCATTTTTCCTGTATAATGTAAGGCCTGCTGCTGTTTGGTGGCATATTCTATTGATGTCTTGAAGTCTATTTTTTCAAGGGTGAAGTTTATCTGTGAAGCTTCCTTGTCAACTTTGTGCTTGGATATATTAAATATTAATGACAATCGAGTACCGAAGATACTCATTATTATTCCACCTGAACCTATTTGTCCCTATATGTACAGTAGTGTTTGTTTTATGAAACTGTGTGCACAAACAGTATATCCCATTGATTTATTCAATGCATTAATATATTGTGGCATTTTTATCTTTTTTGAAATTTTTGGTTTTAATGTTTACTTCACTAGATATGAATATAGCTACACCTGCTTGCTTTCATTTTCCACTTCTTTGGTATATTGTTTTCCATCCTTTAATTTTCCGTATGTGTGTATCTTTGCCAGTAAGGTTTTTCCGTAACAGACAACAAATATGGCCCAAAACTTCATACACTCAGTTTAATAAAACATACACTATTGGACATAAGCACAGTAATAGTTTGTGATTTCAATAACCCATTCACCTGTACAGAGGTCATTTAGATAAAACATAACACCAAAAGTTCAGAATGAATTAACACTATAGAACCAAAGGACATAAAAGACATTACGGAATATTCCAAACCAGTTCTCCTAAACACACATTCTTCCCAACATCCCATGGAACTTCCTTCACAATAGCTAAATTTTAGGATATAAATCAAGTTGTAACCAAAATTGATATTTGAAATGATTTGCATTTTTTTCAGACCATAGTGGAAACCAACCACAAATTAATAGCAAAATAGGCTATATAAAAGATACATATTTAGAGTCACTTTCTAATGGTTGGTGGGTCATTAAATAAAGAAGGATGGAATTTTTAAAATAAGCTAAGAGAAAATGAAAATGAAAACCCCACAACCCAGAACCTGTGGGATAAAATGAAAGTGGATCTCTCCAGGTAGTTTACTGCTGTAAATTTTGAAATTAAGTAATACCACAGATATAAACAAGAAAAAATAATGATGTACCTTATATTTTTAGAAAAACAAAAGTAGTCTAATCACAAAAAATTAGTAGAAGGAAAGAATTAGCAATGATTAGAGCTGAAATTATTGAATGGGAACTAAAAGAACACTACAAAGGATCAATAAAATAGTTAGTTCTTTCAAAGTGTAAACAAGACTTACAATTCCTTACTCTAATTAATCAAAAGAAAGAAAAAGTACTCATATCAGTAAAATTATAAATAAGGCTTTGGCAGTACAAGAGATCTCACTAAAATCCATAGAATCTTCAGGGACTGTTATGAAAACTATATTACAATAAATTGGATAATATCAGAGAAATGGGTAAATTTCTAGACACATACAACCTATCAAAATTTAACCTCAAAGATACATGTAATCTAAACAAATAAATAATAAGCAATGAGTCTAAAACAGTAATGAAAAAATCACTCAACAAATAAAGCCTAGGAACAGACAGTCTTACTTCTGAATTCTTCAAAACTTTCAAAAATTTACACAATTGCCTCCTCAAAGTATTTTACAAAATATAAAGGAAATTAATATTTACAAACTTTGAATAAAGGTACAACAAATTTTAAAAACCTACAGGTCATTATTTTTATGTATGCAGGTGCAAAATCCTCAATAAAGTACTTCAAAACCTAATCAAATGGCATTAAAATTGGTCATGAGTAATGACCAGTTTGGTTTAATTACAGGAATGCAAAGATGAATCAATATATACATAATATATTTAACATATTATATATCAGGGAGGGGGAAGAAAGGAGAATGATGGAGGAAGTCAAATCAACTAGGTTATATTTGATATGTTACAAGAATTTTTGTAAATGGCACAATGTACTCCCACCCCACACAGCAATAAGAGAAAAAACATATACCATATTAATAAATATCACATAGGATTATGGAAATAAGCAGATAAGTACCTAAGTAGCTCTAGAAATTAAAAACTTTGACAAAATCCAACATCTCTCCATAATGAAAGTACTAAAAACTTGTGACAGAACATGGAAGGCATCTTATATCCATTTCCTGTGTTAGAAACATGAATATGTTCTTCCTATCTATCAAGTTTATCCTGTCATGCTAAAATAACTGCCTGCTTAAAAAAGGAATATACCTCATCATAATGAAAGCTATGTATGACTGATATATAGTTGACATTATGTTGAATGAGGAAAATCTGAAAGCTTTTTTTCTAAAATCAGGAGTAAGACTAGATTGCCTACTATCACCACTCTTGTTCAATACAGTGTTTGAACTCTAGAGCTGAGCTATAAGGGAAGAGAAAGAAATAAAAGGGATCAAAATAGGAAAGGAAAAGGGAGATGATCCCTTTTTGTATGTGATGTTATCCTATACTTGAAAGTCCCCAAGTAGTCCACTGAAAGAATCCTTGTCTTCTATACACTTTCAACAAAGTCACAGGATAGAAATCAATATACAAACTCAGTAGATTTTCTATACACCAACAAGGAATTTGAAGAAAAAGTAGTCAATAATACAATCCAATTCACAGTACTGTCAAAATATATAAAGAACCTATTCATAAATTTAAGTAAATGTGTTAAATACAATGAAAACTGTAAAATAAACTTATTTCCCCTTTATTAATTGCTCCTTTTATTGTTATGAAATGACTTTCTTTGTCTCTTTTGACTGAAGTTAGTTTGAAATAAACTTTGTCTGATATATAAGTATTACTACTCTGCCTATTTTGGGGGGTGATTATCTTTGTAAATCTTTGAGAATTTCACCCTAAGCCATTGTTTATTTCTATCAATAAGGTGGGTCTCTTGTAAAAAACAGATTTTTGGATCTTCCTTTTTAGTTCAGTCTCTTGATGGGGGAGTTGAATTCACTAACATCCACTGTTAATTAATAGATATGTAGTGGTTCCTGCCATTTAGTTGTTTTTCTGTTTAAGGATTTGAGTGTCTGCAGCCCATTCAGTGCTATTCCCTGAGTACTTGTCTGTTCTCCTGAGGTTAACTTCTGTCCTTTGGTGGTTTTGTTTGTTTTCATCTTCTGTGTGCAGAATTCCTTGCAAAATCTTCTGTAGTGGTGGCTTGGTGTTCATATATTGTTTTAATTTTTGTTTATTGTGAGAGACTTATATCACAATAAAATCCATCAATTTTGAGTGATAGTTCTGCTGGGTATAGTATCCTAGGACTGAAATTGTTTTCTTACAGTGTTCAAAATACCTCACTTCATGTCCTTCTTGCTTCTAAGGTTTCTGTTGATAAATCTGCTTTTATTGTGATGGATTTACCTTTATACATTGCTTTTTCTCTCCTACAGCATTCAATATTCTTTCTCTGTTCTTTGTGCTAGTCATTTTAATGATAATATGTCACATTGAGATTCTAACTTGGTTAAGTCTCTTTTGTGTACTGGAGGCTTCCTGTACCTGAATGGGCAACTCTTTCCCAAGATTTGGTAAATATTCTGCTATTATTTTGTTAAATATATTGCATATCCCTGTGGCTTGCACCTCTTGAAGTTTTCATTTTTAACATTTCTGGATTTCTTTCTGAATCCCTATTTGTTGCTGATTTTCTAATCCATGCTATTGACTTCCTTTGTCCAAATCTTGAATCAGTTTCCTTATGGTGTTTGTTTGCTTTATTTCTCTTTGAATTCATTGATCATTTTTACAAGTAAAGTTTTAAATTAGTTTTGGTATTTCAGCCACTTTGGTATCTTTAGAGGCCATAATTTGGGTTTGGTAAACATTTGGAGTAATCATACTGCCTGCTTTTTTATACCACTTGATTCTATGTTTTGATTTGTACATCACTTATGTTGGATATCTTTTTCACTACTTTGAGAAGTAGAGGAGAGAAAGCATATAATATTTACAAAAACAGCAATTCAGAATCAAAGCTATTATGAAGATGCAACAAAACCATTTATAAACATTAACTGCTCCCCAAATAAGGATATAAAAGAAAAGAACTAGAGTATTTATGGAAGAAATTTAAGTTTAATTTTAAATATATAGGTATTAATAAATTAAGTAATAAAAGAAGAGAAAATGGGGAATGAAATAAGAAGAAATGTTATGAAAGAGGGAAATATATGTTGTGGATTTATTAGGAGACATTGTGAGGAAAAACACATTAAGGAATATACAGGGAGAGACAAAATAGTCAGAAAATATGATAGAAACACATCAACAGTAACAGCTATAGAAAATAAAAATGCACAAATTAAAAGAAATAAAAAATGAGCAAAAATAAAATAAATGGAAAATGTGAGCAAAAATTTGTTCTTCCTTGCTGAGGAAGTGAAAATATTTCTCTCCCCATATCTAACCCTAAGCAGTCTTTTCTCTTTGTGCTCTCAGCAGATTAGGTGACAGTGGTTTCTCTGCTTTGGAGATTTAGGTCACTGATAGGGCACCCACCCAGCATTTGCAAGATCCTGAGCCACAACCCAAGAGCAGCAAGTGGGCAGAAAATGCTTTTTGCAAGTTGGCCAAATGGAAGCATTTATTCCCCTCCTAACTCCAGGCAGCTGATGACTCCAGACAACCCAAGTTACTTCAGGCTAGTTCCTTACTCCTGTTGATTCAGTGATTGCTCCCCACTCAATTTGTGGAGCTTGCCATGTCAGTAATGCTACCTCCCTCTTCACTCGACATGTATGCTTCACTCACCGCCATGGAGTGTGAGAACTCCAAATCTGCTTTCTACTTGACTCTTGCCAGATCATACCCAGAGCTCCAGGAGGTGGCACCACTCCACTAATCACTCCCCATATGCTTGTTGTAATGATTACCTCATCGTTCATGTCCCTGCTTACTCCCAAACTGTCTCCCACTTGACTCAGACCATGTTCCACACCCCCAAGGTTGCGGCTTCTGGCCTCATGGTTTGCAATAAATCACAGTTTTATGTATGTGATTTTGTGTCAGTACCAACTAGTTTCATATGGTCCACATGAGTTCAGGTGCTTAGTCAGTGTGTGTGGGGGGGTGGGGACAGAGCTTTTTGAATTGAGAGATTTACAACTGCAGGTTCTTTGGTTCTTCAAAGTTGATGTGTTTGTCATCAAGTCCTCTCCTGAGATGACTCCCCATGAGTGAGCTGTGAAGTGCCAGAGACCCTTCTCCAGAATTTGCTTGATGAGTGGAATGTAGACCTCTCATTTTATGAGAGGGGTAAAGACTTGTGCACATGTGGGGTCTCCAAAGCAGTATTTCCTGTACTCCTTTGACTATAGCCCCATTGATGGGACTCTTCTTGGCTTTTGTCAATTTTACTAAGCAGTCTATATTAGAGTACTTTGTTATTTTATGAATTTAAAGTTTAATATTTCTGGATTTCCCCTATTTATTAGCTATCTACTATTTATTATTTCCTTTCCTTGACTTTGCATGCCCCCACCTCTCCTTAGTATGCCTATTTGAGAATTTGTTTTTAAAGATTTGTGGAGTTGCATCAACATGGTCCTATCTCTACTCTGCCATATAGTCCTTCTCCCATATTTATTAAAATTTGAAGTCCACAAAAGGCAAATAAATAATTTTATAATAAATTATTTTTAAGGATAAATAATACTTGTATGAATATTTACATTCACAAAGGAGGGAAATCACACAAAAACATAAAAAATGATGAAATATTTGTAAGAAATAACTAGCACATAAGAACATTTTTATTACAAAGTGTAAACTTTATTATTAGAATAATACAATACTTAGCTGTGGTTAAGCGCTTGAAAGTTCTCAAATGAAGGGAATTTCTACCATTTTCTTATAATATTGTAAATGCACATAACTGTTTCTCAATTTCTTTAATGAGAAACATTTTTTAAAAAGAAGAAATGATATTTATTATTCTCTATTTTTACACCTTTTTATTCATATATTATAGTTGTGGAGGGGTTTATGTTGTAACATTTCCATTTTTACATACAATGTGTCCTGGTTAGACTCATCCCCACCATAATTCTCCCTCACCATTATTAAAATGAATTCAACAGGTTTCAATGTTTCATATTCATATATGAATAGAAAGTACATTGACCATAAATCACTATCCTTTAACGTCTTCATTTACCACACCTCCCACTAGTACCCTAACCTTAACATGATCTGTTTTACATTCTTGTAATTCATTGCTTTTGTGTACACTAATTGTTAAGAGGAATTTTCTCCTGGTATTTCACTTGTAATTTTATTGTACTTAAATGAATGTAGCCTCATCTATTACCCTATTTTACCCCTTCCCTCATTCCATATTTTTCAACAGCTTTCAGTGTGTTTCATTCTGCCTTGAAACTACACAAATGTGATGTGTTCATTCTGTACCATTCCCTTCTCTTTGCCTTCCTTCCCTAGCCTCCTCTTATAGTTATGCTACTGAAACATGTTTTGTATATATATTTATATTTGATCATGCTTCTTTTTGTGTGTAAGCTTATCATTTAGATTATCTTTCATATATGAAAGAAAACATGAAACCTTTATCTTTCAGAACCTGGCTAACATCACTTAACATTATGCTTTCCAGTTCTATCCAATTATCTGTGAATAACAAATTTCCATTCCTGTTATTGGAAGATAATATATATTAATACTATCTATCTATCCATCTATATAAATGCATATTTTCTTTATCCATTCATCAGTTGTAGGGCATCTGGTCTGTTTCCATAGCTTGAGTCTTGTGAGGAATTCAACAACGAACATGGATGTACCATATTTTTATTGTATCAAGACTTACATTCCTTTGGATATATTCCCAGCAGTGGTAGTGCTGGATTGTGTGGTAGTTCTGTTTTCAGTTTTTTTAAGAATATTCATACTGTTCTTCATAGTTATTGTTCTAGTCTACATTCTCATGAATAGCATAAAGTGGTACTGTTTTGCTACATTTTTGCAAACATTTGTTGATGTTTGTGGTCCTGATGATAGTCATTCAAACAGCAGTGAGGAAAAATTTTACTATGGTTAAGATTTGTATTTATTTTATGACCAGCGTTGTTGGGCATTTATTCATGTTTTTTTGTCCATTTGTACGTCTTCTTTTGAGAATTGTCTGTTCTGTTCATTTGCCCAGTTTTTCAGTGGGTTGTTGATTCTTTGACAGGTTGGTTTCCTAAGTTCCCTCTGTAATCCCTTGTTAGATGTATAGCTGGTCAAGATTTTTCTCTCAATTTATGGGCTGCCTCTTCAATAAAGTGAACATTTCTTTTGCTGTGGAGAAGCTTTTCAGTTTCATGTAGTCCCATTTGTTGATCCTTTCTCTTAATGTCTGAACTATAGAAGGTCTATTTAGGAAGTTATTACCTATGTTTAGATGATCCAGAAGTTCCCCTGTTTTTTCCTATTGTAGTTACAAATATTCAGGTCCTACATTAAAGTCTTTGCTCCATATTGAATTGATATTAGTTCCTGGTGTCTTTCCCTTTTTGTTTTAAAAGACTATGTCACATTTTACTGTAATGGAATTATTATGTATAATACTTTTGGTCTTTCAAGATTGTTCAATTGATATTATGAAAAGGATTTGTGCATATAGGATATGAATATATCAGAATTGAATAATGTAAGATTTATTTAGCAAGATTGGATTTGTCACAACTGAGAAATATGAAAGGTGCATGCAACTCAGTGAGAATAAAATAAGTATTTACATGCAAAATGTATACAGTCCTGGATGTAGCTCTTATACTTTCCATTTCTGATACATTTTTTCCTTTTCAAAGAATATATGAGCAACATATACTCTAACAAAGGTCTAAAAATTTAATTTAATGAGAGTCTCGGGGGATGCAGAAGGCATCCATTCTCAGTAGAATTATCTATGCAGGCTGCTGGACACAGATGTCTCTTAAATAATTTTGCATGTGTGTGTGATAATGTTATGCCTGTGATGCCCTATGAACAGTTCATGGATAGCTGCTACCTCCTGCATTAGTCCATTACCATGAGCACACATTTGTTGCTTTTTAGGTTTTATATCTTTTTGACTAGGCTTTTTGACTCCAAGTTGCATAATTTAATTGCCTGGCAATTTATCTTCTTGCAAACTGCCAAGTTCTTATGTGACCATGCCTAATTCTTTAATCTTATCTGTTTGGTCAGGTTCAGGAATACTATATTGAAGAACATTGCTGCCACCACAAGTGTTTCCTTTCCATCTGTAGGATCATTTCCTGTTATTATAAAGCTGCTTCCATCATTGTGAGAATCCCCTAATTGATTGGGAGTATAAAGAATTCTAAACGGGTTGTGTGTCTAAGCTTTCAGGCCTTGGTTTATTTAATGGAAGAAGCATTGGATTATGACTTGTATAAGTTGTGACACATTGTCACAGAAAAAGTGAGGTGGCCTTCTTGTTAAAGAGTGTCATCATTCTCACACTGAATTCTTACACTCACACACTGTGGTATAGGTACATTAAAAGCAATTCAGTGAGTATCCACTGTAGAACCAGTATAATATTGGGGTCCACAGTATTTACTAGAGGTGTAGTTTTATCAAAGCTATAAAACTTATTACCTATATTTATAAATACTGCCTTTTTGTCAGATTATTTTTTGTTATTTTTAGGTCTTAACTTCTCGTGAATTTTTTATAATGGAATGATTGACAGAGTTGGGTAGAGTAATGAAAAAGAAAAATTTTAAATGATTATAAATGTTTCAGCTTGTAAAATTGATAATTTCCAAAGATGCATGTTAAAATAGTTTCACAACATGTTAATTTAATAAGTACTACTTAAATTTGTATATAATATGGTTAATGTGATAAATTTTTGTGACTTATATTTTAACTCAATAACAATGAAAATAAAAAGGTGATGGACCTTTAAAAATAAATAGGCATTAAAGAAGTGAAAAATACATACGATTTTCACCTGAGGCAGAGTCTACAATCTAGTGTGTAAGTTGTTTTACCTCTCATGTTCTGCCATAAGTGGTAGAAATTCCTTAGAGGCTGCATATGATACTGTCAAACAATTTGGCTAATTATAAGGCCTGTGTATTGATTCACCAAGTTCATATAACAGTCAATAACCATCATTTTTTTGCAGGCCTTCAATTTGATGTCTCCAGTATAGGTCTTTTGATACTTGTCTCATCGTCCATGGTTGCCTGACACTGTATTCATATCAATCCTAGAACAGAGACTGAATCTTTATTGGGCACCAGGCATAAGAGTGTTTTGGGTCTACACACCTTGATTATGAACAAGTAGAGAGGCAGCATAACTGAGTAAGTACTGAGAGGTAAATGTGGGAAGGCTATTGGAAATATTGTTTCCTCATCATGAGGACAAACATGACAATTTGGATAGATAGATTTGAGTATACTAATACAAAAATGTGCAAATGATGAATGTAAGGAAAATCACCCATCAAAATTAATATGTTTATCTTTAGAGGCAGGTATAAAGGAGAATGGGAATATTCAAACATAATAGAAATTTGTATCTTACAACTAGTTTTCAGAGCTTTATAAAATATTAATAATCCTGATGTAAGTATTATGAAATGCCATTGTGCTGATATAGGTAGTGGCTATTTTTAAATGTAATAATGGTTCATAATCATAGAGTGTTTCATAAATTCCAGGAAGAAAATAAAATTTTTCAAGACACTGAACTAAATTCAATTTTGATAAAATTGATTCTACTTGGAGGCCAGGATACCTGGATATTTTAAATACCTCCATGTAAATATATTAATAAATGAGAATGAGAACCACTAGTTACTCAATTTAAAGATGTTTAAACATTTTCTTTCACAAATACATAAAGTAGCTAATTATTCTCCTCATATTCTTCCCTTTCAACTATTTAGGGGGAAACATGGTGTACAGTTTTGCATAAATTATTCATGACCTTTACAATGTTCATTTTCTACAGTTAAGTCAAAGTGTTGCTGAACAATATGAGCTTGACTTTTCCTCATGTAACAGAAACTATGGAATTCAAATAAATGTATTTGGAATTATTCATGTTAAAATGTATTAATTAGGAAAAAGAGGCTTGTGACTCAATCTTGGGCTTTGGAATTTTCCTTGGTGCTAAAATCTTCAATTATAAATAAGAAGGTTTTGAACAGGAGAATGGTGAAGCATATTACTTGCTGCAAAGAATTTGTAATAAAAACAGCAAAATGTTGTCTTCCATACCAGATGTATTGTTGACATTGCATAGGCTTGACACAGACAAACTTAGTATGAACTAAATAATTAAAAACATGCTTCTTATAATTTATTATTTTTAACTACTTTATTAGCAGGAAAAGCTAATGCCACATTTGTGAGCAAAATGCTATGTGATAATGTGCATTAAACTGAGCTAAGCTGATAAAAAGAGGAAGTTTCCCAGAGGAACTGATAGAAGTTACATGTTAAATAATTTTGAAATATATACACATAATGTGAACTGAAGTAAGACAATCATATAACCCCAAAATAATGACAAACTCTTCGGATATAAGTTGGAAACCACAGTGTTTTTGATAACTTTGTTATTAAGATATTGCAGCCTGACCTCATGTAGTATTCACAAACACTTAGTGATACCCTGTCTCAAAGGATAAACAGAACATAGTGTTATGTGCCTGTAATTCCAACTGCGAAGGAGATGGGGGTATAATGACCACAATACATAGGTGGATAATGTAAATATTATGAGACCCTATCTTAAAAACAACTAAGGCAAAAAGAATTGAATATGCGATTTGAGTTGTATAGCACTTGCCTAGCAGATATGAAGTTCTGAGTTCAAAATCCTACCATTGTTATAAAGAAGCACACACTCGTTTATCGACCTATCTATTGATCTGTCTATCTAATTTATTGTCATCTCTCCATATGTACATGTATATATATATATGCATATTTGTTTTATTTTTAACAATTTTTCCTTTTCAATAGGTGTCCACACAAGACAGAAACACCTAATTTAATGATTGTCATAGAATTTCAACTCATGGGATTCTCAGAGGATACAGAACTGCAGCATGTGCTCTTTGGAATGTTCCTGTCCATATACATAGTTTCAATGCTTGGGAACCTGATAATCATCCTGGAAGTCACCACTTGCTCCCACCTCCACACCCCTATGTACTTTTTCCTCTGCAACCTGCCATTGGATGACAATTGCTTTATCTCCACCACAGTCCCAAAGATGACTGTGGACATCCAAACTCACAGCAGAGTCATCTCCTACATGAGTTGCCTGATACAAATGTCTCTTTTCCTAATTTTTGTATATATGGATGATATGCTTCTGACTGTGATGGCCTATGACAGGTTTGTGGTCATCTGTCACCCTCTGCTAATCCAGTCATATGACACTTGCTTCTGTGGTGCCTTGGTTTAGGTGTCATTTTTGTGTAGCTTTTTGGATTCCCAGCTCCACAATTTGACTGCTTTGCCATTTACATGCTATAAGGAAGTAGAAATTTTGAGTTTCTTCTGTGACCCTGCTCAACTGCTTATTTTTTCCTGTTCTGACACCTTTGCAAAGAGCATAGTAATGTATTTTATTGGTTCTATATTTGGTTTTCTTCCCATCTCAGGGATCCTTTTCTCTTACTATAAAATTGTGTCTTCCATTTTGAAAATCCCATCATCAAGTGGAAGATATAAAGCATTATCCACCTACAGATGTCACTTATCAGTGGTTTATTTATTTTATGGAACAGGCACTGCTGTGTACCTTGGTTCAACTGTATTACCTTGTCCCAGCAAGTGTATGGTGCCCTCACTGATATACACTGTTGTCACCCCTATGCTAAATCCCTTCATCTATAGCCCGAGGAACAGAAACATTACTAGAGCTAAGTAAAGTCTCTTAAAGACTTCGTGACTTGTGCAATGGTATAATCTCAGATCCTGAGGAATGTTTGGATTGCAGATTAGAAAAAATAGCAAAAGTGATTATATATATACATATATATGTGTGTATGTGTGTGTGTATATATATATATATATATATATATAGTGAATGTATGCATATATACTGCCTTTATTGGTCTTATAATTTTTTAGAGTGATACCTAATTTACAATAATGATTAATAGTGGAATGTTGATTGCCACTATTGAGAGCTGAAGGAATTTGAGTTTTTTCAAATTGGTATAAACTTCAGTTTTGTAAGATGAAAATTTTCTAGAGACAGGTAGTAGTCATGTTTGCACAAAAATGTCAGATTTAACAATGTCACCCACCTGTGCACATAAAATGGTTTAAATCACACTTTTTTGTATGCATAACTTGCCAAAAACATCAATTTGAGATAAAGGCTTATTGTTCTTTAAAAAAGAAAAACATGAGCAAAATAGACTATATACCCAAGCTTCCTCTTAAGTAGACAAAGAGTCTAAACATGTGTGGAGATCCATTTTCTGTTCTTATTTTCCATCAATATTCAGATACCTTTAGAGATGAAGATAAAGATGACCTATTGGGTAGCTTTGGGGTCTCTTCCTTAAGCACCTAGTATCCATTAATAGTAAATCAGCCTCTTCTTACAGTCCTCACTTTTGATAATTCCAATTCTGTTGGCATTATACCAGTGCCTATCCTACCTTAAGTCCCTGGATGTGGAAGCTGCTCTGTGACTGTCCATAAAAATACTGTGGATTGTGACTAACTTTTCATTGAACTTCAGTCAAGGGAGGTGTGTTGGACCCATAGTTCTTGTTCATGACTCAGAAGAGAAATAGCTTCATCCAGTAAGTATTCTGTGGGTAGATGGAAAGGGAAAGGTCTACCAACATCACTTTTTTCTTATCATGAGGACAAAAATGAAAGTTGGTAGGGAGATGGGAATACACCAACATAAAGTTTCTCTGAAGGCTAGAAGTTTATATAATTGGTTTTTATGGAAGTGTTGAAATTTTTATTTAAAGGTTTCCTTCCCCATCATACTGGTTCTACTTCTTAGAGACATCTCATCCATGAGAGGAGAAAATGGTTGTCTATAAACTGTTTCTTAAACACTCAAAGTGAAAGAAAGACATATAATGTTAATTAGCATTAATGGTAATTAATGGATATTTTAATGACTAAAATATTCTATATCTGTAGTTGACATGGTCATAGTCCTGTAATGGGACAGTTCATGTTTATTATTGTAAATTCAAATACATAAATTGGAGAGGGTTGACTAACTTATTTATGCATCAGAAGATCATAGAATGATAAAGCCATTTACATGTATTCTGTGTATAATACCAGGACAACCATGTGGAATTTATGAGACCCATGAAAGGGCACTGCTGCCTTTAGTTGAGACAAATCTTCCCAATACAAGATGAAATTTATTTGTGTGTTATTCTAAAGGCAATGTCATTGCCAAACTGCAGGTGTATGTTCATAGCATATCTCAAGAATAACACAAAGTAGGTGACAAAATCCTCAATAAAATACTTGCTATCAGAATCCAGCAACACATTAAGAACATATACACCATGATCAAGTAGGTTTCAATCCAGGGATGCAAGAAGGGTACAACATTTGCAAATCAATAAATATAATACTACAGATAAACAGAGTGAAGCTGAAAAAACACAAAATTTTTGATAGGTATGAACAACTCTTAGTGGAAAAATAGAAAAATATTTCCATAGTTTGTTTCAAAGTGTGTTTTGTAGTTTTATTTTATTATTCATTATATTGAAGAATATTCTCCACTGAGGAAGTTTATAGTATTGTGAAATAAAGTGTTATGAAACACAAATTAATTTGCATAGTTTTAAATAGAGCTACTTTATAGTTTAGATGATTTGTACTCAGGTGTTATCATCTCCAGAAATTGTATTGTGTTTGATTGTGTTGTTTAGTGAAAATCAATAGTTAGCAGAAGTGAATGTTGCTCAGTATTTATTGAAATGCCTGTGTTGACATGTTAATAATTACTACAGAATCAATTCTGTGATTCACTTATTATAAACACTAAGTCTAAATTCAAAAATAATAAAGAAGAAAAAGGTTTAGGCTTGTTAATCTTGGAACATTTCATCTAAGGAGCTGACAGAGCAACTCAAGTGTGACATTACCCTAGATATCAAATGTTTTACTTAGTCACAGTTCTTCTGCAACAATCACTTACTTGTACAGAAGCAAAGCGAAGCTACAACTCATATAACTGTGAATTAGACAAATTATTTCTAGGCTGAGTCTTATCCATGCTCTTTCCATTGCCATTTATTTTCCCCCCATAATACTTATTGATCCTCAAAATTCTCATTGGACTCTACAACCTTTCAGCATGACTTTAATAAAAGTTATTTATATATTTTTGAATTAACACACATTATGTATAATAGTGGATCTCACTGGGATAATGCTCTAGATGTAAGCAGTGTATACACTCTATTTCTGTCTCTCCTTTGTCTTTCCCCCCTTTTCAAATAGTAGTCAATGGGTTTGATCCTCCTTACCTTTCAGTACCATTTCATCTCCCCTAGCCTTCCCACTGGCTGTCCATAAATGTCCCTCCTTTTCATTAATGTTCCATTATTAATGTCATGATCATCACCGCCATCATTAGCGTTTTAGATCTAGGGGACACACATTAGTGAGAATACAAGATACTGGCTTTATGAGCTTGGCTTATCGTGCTTAACCTTATAATCTCCGGTTTCATTGACTTTCCTGAAAATGACATAACTTCATTTTCTTAATGGCTGAGTAATGTTCATACATGCATTTTTTTTATCCAGTCTTTGGTTTGGGGGCACCTCAGCAGACTCCCATTTTGCTTTTGTGAATACAGCTGCTACAAACATGGGTGTTCAGGAATTGCTCTTGTATATTGTGAGAGAGAGAGGTACAGCCAAGAGTAGAATAACAGAGTCATAAAGTAAATCTATTTTTGTTTTTTTGAAAAATCTTCATACCAATTTCCATAGTAATTGTACAGGTTTATATTTCCACCAAAAGTGTGTGAGGGCTAATTTATCCTGCATCCTCACTGACTTTTGTGGTTTTTTGTTTGCTTAATGATTGCCATTCTTACTGGTGTGAGATGGAATCTCAGTGCAGTTTGATTTGCATTTATTTTATGACTAAGGATGTAGAACATATCTTCATGTGCTTATTAGTCATTTGTATTTCTTCTTCACAGAACTATCTGTTCAATTTATTTCCTCATTTATTAAGTGGACTATTTGTTCTTTTGCTGTTTAGCTTTTTGAGCTATTTGTATACTTTGGGCATTAGTGGTGATTTCCTGAATAGGACTCGAGTTGTTCAGGAAATAAGAGAAAGAATTGACAATTGGGACTACGTCAAATTACAGAGTTTCTGTACATCAAAAGAAACAACTACCAGAATCAAGAGATGACACCGAGAATGGGAGAAGTATATGCTAGCTGCTCAATGGACAAGGGATTAATATAAATCTTTAAAATTCATAATTATTTGTATAGTTATTCTGTGGGTGCCTGTTAAAACCTCTTACTTACTGGACATTTTCCTCCCGTTTTCTCTTGCCTTTAATGGAATTTATACCATCATGGACTGATTCATCATAATTTATATTGCAATGTTGGAATATGGTTTAATTAAATGTAGTTGATGCAATTTCTGTAATGATTAAATATTTTATGAATTATCATTCATTAAAAATAAAACTTACTAACTTTCACATGTTACTCTTTGGCTTTTGCCCTCAATATGTGGACATTTTTTCTCTACTTGAGGCTTTGTTTTCCACACAGCTAACTCTGTTCTCAACCTAACTCACAGGAAGTACTTGCGACACACTAGCTCAGCCAGAGGTCTGTAGTGAGCTTCTGCACTCCCCAAATTATTACTTTTTTCTGTTTTTCAAATCTTCTGTTCAGTAGCAAAGTTTTAATGAGTTAATTCTTTTCTTTGATATAAACACTTTTGCTATGCATTTTATTTTTGATGCAATGAGATCCTGTGAGCCAGGGCTGTTCAGACTACCCATACATTAACGCATCCCACAGGGAGAAACTTGTATCTTTAAAATTCAACTCTTTTAATAGGATGTAAGAATTATGTTCACATTGTATCCTGGGAGAATTTTTTTAAGAAAGACAAAGGAAAATTTCTAATTAAAAGGGCAATGATCTTGTTAACTGAAAATGATTAAACATACCAGATAAAGAAGAATAATTGGAGAAAAAATTGTCTTTCATTAGTTATCTTAAGGGAAACAAAACTGTTAGGAAGTTTTTCTGTCTACCCTGAGGGAGAATAACTGTTTAAAGACTAAAAGGAAGACAGAACAATCATTGAATTAAGAGCACTTATAATTTAGTCTCTAAGGGCCTGGAAAGTTAAAACAAATTCCCAATATACCCAAGGCTAAACATCTTGTAAACCTTGAGAGAATGATTAGGAATTCTCTGACTTGAAACTTTAACTATACTTTCTGAGAAAAATCATTATGAGGAAAGAGCTGGGGTAAACAGGGAATTCCAGGATGTCACCTGAAAGAAAGGTGTTTCTAATAAGTGCAGGTATTAGGTTGGGTTAGAAAAAGGTAAACAGTGGAGGGGAAACTTGTATTAGATTTATGCACTAGGATCACATTGAAAACAATGGTTCTCAGATAATTGTCTCTAGATTGGCAGGCTCAGCCTCACTGGGGAGCTAGTTAAACCTGCACATTCTTGTGTCCATGTCATATCTACTAAATCATAAACTCCAGGGTTCAGGCTTTGCAGTTAATAAATCTTCCATGTAAATGTTAATTCTTTGTGACCAAAGTCTCAGAAAACTTTCCTTAAGGGATTCATTGCCATGAATGCGAAAGGACCAAATAATGCTGCGTCTTCAGAGATTTCAGAATTCACTTACTCACAAAACCTATGTGTACTTCTTAAGAAATAATGATTCATTCATTTCAAAATTCATACTATTTTTGTCCCTCCCTTTTTTTCATGTTTTGCTTTTTAAAAGTTACTTTCGGCAAAAATCTCTTGCATATTTATTAAATCTCATCCTCAATGTTTCCATATAATATAATCACTCATTTTTATGTGAACACTAGTTATTATTTCAATGGTTTATTCTCATTTTCTAGTTTGAACATGTGCATATGCCCCCATCAAAACTCATCCATCTTCAGCTGGAATTAAAATGATCAAATGCATTGCATTGTCTAATTGACTGACTCATCCATCTTCAGCTGGAATTAAAATGATCAAATGCATTGCATTGTCTAATTGACTGACTCATTTTCATCTTCACATTCTTATCCTCAATTTCATATCTCAGACTTAATAAATGATAAACTTTACAGATCTGGTTGAGTTATATTTATTTATACATGTATCCACATATATATTATATATATATATATGTGTATATATATATATATATATACACATATATATATATTCCATACATATAAATTTTGACTTTCCAGACTGTGTGCACTTTAGCATTTTCCAATTTTTTTTCTTCTTGGTATTCTGTTGGTAAATTTGTTTTCTCATGGCTCTGGAAATGACATGTAGCTGGTCTCTATGCTTTCTTTCATTGACACTGCTATACTTATGCCCTGATTCTAATCTTTATCCCTGGGAATTTAGTCATTAAGTTTGAGGGACTGTGTATAAAAGAAATGTCTGAGAATGAAGCAAATAGATCTTCTCATATTATGAGTGTTTCAACATTATCACAATGAGTTTTTTTATTATATTTATCTTTGGCAGATAATACACTTTGTTATTTTCTTTCAGATTCACACCTGGATAATGAAAAGACAAGCCCATTTGTATTTGGATTTTTGGGCAGTAGACTTATTGCTAAAACACTTTTGAAACATCATATTTTATAATTTCATAGCATTCTTAAAAAAGATAATTTTATTTCTTCCTTCCCTCTGTATTTTATGTTCTGCTACCCTCAGAAATTTTTTATATATTTGATTTTGATTCTTTGCATGTTATCTGACTTGACAAACTTCTTTGTTGAAAGTTATTGGAAGGGGTCTGTGCTTCCTGTCCTGTATTTTACTATCTTTCCTCATGTTTGGAAATTTAGTTAATATTATTTTTAACTGTTCTTTCTTGACTTATTTATTTTCCTTGTGAGATGCCTATTGTGGGAATGGTAGTTGTCTTATGTTGTCACCTAGTCCTTATAAACATCCTTCATTTATTTCTTCTCCTTTGAACAGATAATTTCTTATGCTTTCACTTCAAGCCCACTGATGATTTCTTCATAATTAAAAATGTTTATTGTTTTTATCAAAAATTTTTCACTTAGTCATTATTATCATGGAATATTTATGATTGTTATTATTGTTTACTTGTAACAACATTATATAATATTTGTGATTACTATTTTTGTATGTTTTATTGTTTTGTTCTTGTCCTGCATATAAATTTAATGGTCTCTGTGTATGTACTTGTTGTTTATTGAAATCCTTAAAAGGATATGGAATCTTAGAAAAATAATTAAAAGAATAATCCATTGACTCAAACAATGACACAAATAAATGCTTAAACAAAACTCAAATAAAGAGCTGGATGAAGTAATAAAGACATTGCATGGCATGAAAAGGAAATTCAATAAAGATACATAAATTCTGAAAAAAAACATAAATAGCAATTCTGGAAATTAAAGCTCAAAATAAGTCAAATAGATAACTCAGCCCAAAGAATTTTCAGTAGAATTGAGCAATGAAGACAGAATATTAGGGCTTGAAGAAAAAGTAGATATATTATCACATTCAGATGACAGTAAATACAAAAGCACAAAAGTATAAATGGGATATTCAATAACTCTGGGATACATTTAAAATATCAAATCTATGAGTCAGAGACATAGAAGAAGTGCATACTAAAGGCATATGACATATAATTGATAAAGTAATGGAAAACTCCAAACTTAAGCTGGTATCATCCATATATAGAATGATTTTAGTACTCTAAGAAGGTAAGAGCAGGGAAGACATGATGGCATGTTGAACATAAAACATTATCTATACAGAGAAAGGATGGAGTACAGAAACTTCAGCAGAGAATTGTCAAGTCACATATAAAAGCAAACCCACCAGCATAACAGCAGATCTCTCAACAGAAACATAAGAATAAAAAGACCATGTAGTGGTATACTTCAAGCCCTAAAGTAAGAAAACTGCCAAGATATATTACTGTGTCCATCAAAGCTACCCTTATTCATTGAAGAGCAAATAAATATTTAAGTAGGATCAAAAACTAAAGGAATTAATGACTACTAAGCTTTCCAAAAGATACTTAAAGGAACCATACACACAGATGATAAAGAAGATAAATGCAATCATGAACTCACAGGATAGAATAAATCTCACCAAATGTGACAATAAACATATGAGAACTATGGAAACAATCAAATAATATAAACAAATAAAAATGGCAAGAACTATACATGCCTTTCATGGCATAATTTTCCTATCAAAAGACAAATACCGGTATTTTGGAGTTACCCAACCCACTCCTTTTTTTGCCTATAAGAAATACAACACAATGGTAAAGATAAACACAAGATTAAAGTGAAAAGTTAGGAAAAGATTTTTCAAGAACATGGAGCCTGAAAGCAAGCAGGAGCAGCAGTACTCCTGTGAACGAGTATGTTTTAAGTCCTGGTTTAACTAGTTAGTGAAATCAGAATGATGATCACTTTCAATTTCCTGTCAATAGGCTTCCTGAGGCAGAGGCCTGGACGTGAAAAATTCAGAAAAAATTGTCACTGTTTAATTAATATATATTTAACTTAAGCATATACTCATTTTAACTGCATATGAAAGAAAGAATGGCAATTACCATTGTGAGGATAATTTGTGGGAGAATAAATGATCAAATGTTGTGTGTAAAGTATAATTTTAGGAGATGTGCTGCACTTTTAGGCATTTTGGAATGCTTGGTGAGGAGCAAAAATGTAACATGGAACCGCAGCAATGTCATAGTAGACAGGAGAGATTAGACACCAGTATCACTTTCAAAGATGAAAGTTGAGAACAACTCAGTATCAAACAAGACACTTATGTCTCTGTAAGAAAATGTGATAAGATGTTGTTTTATCAGTCTTTTCTTACATGATACATGTCCTCTAACAGGTAGAACCTGACTTCTCACATCCCATTTTTAAGACTTGTAATAAGTCTATTGTTCCTGGATTTCCCATTATTATTTGCAGAAACAATGAGTTTTACCTAGAGTCTACGAATTAATTTTGCTTCAGTGTGAGGAAAGTATGTGCTCTATCAAAAATTCATGTTGCTATATAAAATATGTAATGATTTTTGCTTTCCAGACTTCTTTTTCTCTCTTTTATTAGCATATATTAATTGTACAATGGATTTCATTGTGATTTTCCATATTTGCATACAGTGTATTTTGATCAGCTTCACCCTTCTATTACTCTTTCTTACCCCACTCACCATTTTGTAAACAATTTTAGTGTGCTTCATTATTTTATTTTTATATATGCTTAGGAAGTAGCTCAATAACATTCAGCTCCTCCATCACTCTGTACTTTCACGATTCCCCTACCCACTGTTTCTCATCCCCAGCTATTTACCTTGTTTTACATTCAAACTATTCATTCTACATTTTAGGTCTAAATTTTGAACTGCATAGCCATCTGTATGGAAGATAGGGAGCCCCAGGTAGAAAGGAAAATACTGTCTGCTTGAATGGCAAATTGTCCTCACTTTTTTGTGAGATACTAAATAATTTTTCATTGGTATGCAAATACAGATGTGCTTGACACTGCCATTAAAGTTTATATTTAGATATACAAATGAATGGTATCTCTTTCACATGTTGACCTAGCCAAGGTCTCCTAGTGTAAACAGAGAAATGTGATAACCATTATGACACACCAGGCTTAAACGCACTTTGAATAAAACTGATTTATTAGAATAGCATCAACTTTGGAATAGTTGATGATGGTTATGGGGATGATGACTATATCTATTCTTAGTAAGATTTTACCCATGCTCAGTCATTTTAAACTTTTTTTAACAAACACCTAATATTTATTAATAAATTAGTACACTTGAAGGCATTTTTCTGATCATCAGTCCCTCACTTCTATCCACAAACCCTGCCCATACAAAGGTAGTCCACATCACCTTTGTATTAGAATCTGGTAACTGAGTATTAGAGGGCAGGTCTATAAATGGGAGCAAAGTTGCAAATATATCAGACAAGAATTCTTATACCTGCAGCCATTTTTAATGAAAGTGATTGAATGATGAAAGAAACCGAGCAAGGCCTTTGAGGACAGACTGGACCTACTGACCATGTGTGTATAAAAACAAAGACATCTTTTAAAGCAAAGCTGGGCAAATCCTCTATGGAAAAGGTGCTAATGGCACACATGTTGACTTTCCAAAGTGCAGCAATGTGTTTTAGAACAGCTCAATCTGTAAAAAGATGAAATTTAAGTTCTTTGGCGGCCCAGTTGCCAAGCCACTGAATTAGCAAGTCCTGATGGCTTGAGGATTTCATTTCTCCAGTCCAGAGCATGTTAGCATTGAGAGTAGCACAAGTAGTCAAGCACTCTAAACAGTGTCCAGGTGAAAACCGTACAATCAACAATAGTGTAGTCAAGTTTCAGCCATGAATATGAACTATACAACAAGATGTGTTAAAAAAGATAACTCAAAGTCTAACTACATTACAGTAACTCAACAGGATCTTCAATTTGCTTAATCTTGAAGAACATTTGTGAAGGACAAATAATAATACAAACAGTAATAATTTTTAAAAAAACAGTTAGGCGTGGCTGTTGAAAGACATGAAGACTGTTTATAGAATTCCCAAGATGCCAGAACACTTTTAAGAAGTTAATACCTCTCTGTCCAGTGTGTAGGAAAAGCCACACTGCATAGGTAAGTCGTGAATTTAAAGTGCACAGAACAATCTGGAAAATACATAAGAAGGCAAAAAAAAAGGAAAAAATATGGAACTTAAAAAACTTTAGTGGTGGGTATTTTGCAACAGTTATATCTTGAAAAGACAAGACTTATAAACTAACTTCCCAGAAGGGTTTTTTTAAAAAATGAAAGGAAAAAAAAAAGAAATCAAGCACTGGCTGTGTACTCTGTTAAACACACACACACACACACACACACACACACACACACACACACACAAACACACACCAAAAAAAAAAAAGAAAGAAAATAAAGTCAAAAACAAAATAAAACCACCCTGCCACTAAACTGATTTCCAAAATGCAGTATCCCCATGTCACAACATGTTGGGAAGATGGCTATAAACAGAGTCCAGGAGAGTCTGGCTGGCTTCTTGGCTCTTGACTCCAATAATCTCAAATAGTCGGTCCAGCTTGTCCTCAGCCTGGGGAATCTCTTCAATCACCCGCAGCTCCTCAGGATTCTAGAATGTGCAGCATGCCCTCAAAGATTGGCTGTAGGTCACAGGGGTCCAGGCACACCTGCCGTAACACTGTGTCCGTCTTTTCTTTGGTAATAAAGGACCCAGTCCTGCTCAATGCCGAGGAGCTACTGGATGTGGAGTCACAGCAGAGCAGGGCCTCAGACTCATCCACGAAGAAGCCCTTGTTCTTGTCCAGCGGGGAGGGCTCCACTGTCAAGAGAGTGGAGTTGTCAAGTTTCATGTTAGGACTGGGGATGGGACTTGGACTGAGAGGGCTAGGGCTCACTAGGAGAGCCAGTTTGTCAGTTTCCAACTGGGTGGTATCTTCCATTAGTCCACGAATTTTCTCTACAACATCATTGCTCCGGTGCTGGCGCAGGGCACTGATTAGCTGGGCAAAGCTGGCCTCAGGGCCTCGGATGGTCCAATGCTGCAGGGCTGCATAGGCCCGCTCCTGGTCTGCTGTGTATCCATTGGAGAAAGCAGCCACCTCTCTCTCGCTGGCATTGCAAAGAAACTGATACATATCTTTCCACTGGCTTCCCACTTGAGCTGCTAAAAGCTTCAGGATGTCAATACCATGGCCATTGCAATAGTAGATCCACTTCTCCCGGTTCTCGGTTGGAGTCACGGTTTTCTTCAGCCCTGCCTTTTCCACAATGGCGCTGGGATCCTGCCGGGGCCCTTTTTCAGAGTCCTGGAGCTTTACCGAATACTGCACACTACTATCACCACAAGCACCAGCAGCAGGAAAAGCACAATCATCCAGGGCAAATGCTCACTGATGTCAAAGTGCTTGTGGAGGTTCTGTCTGGGATGCCCCCTCTTGGGGCCCTTGATGGGCGTGCTGGACTTCTCCCCCGGTGGCCTCCATGGACGGCAGCAGCTTCAGGATGTGTCTGTGGTGGGGGCCTTGCTGGTGGGTGACTACCTGGAGACTTGGGAGGGTCTTGTTCACGCCTTCCTCCCCACCTGGTGAGCTTGTGTTGTCAGGGAGTGCCCCTTCCTGGGTTCCACTTGGTACCTTTGGTCTAACAGAGGCAGAAGAGTTGGATTCTGTTGATTTCTTGCCTTTGGGAACATAGGTGGAGGAAGGGACTAATGGGATTCCATGTGCTCAAGGCGTGAAAAGATGGCTGTGCCAGAGGAAGGTGGGGTCGTGGTGGAGAGGTACAGGTGTGTACCACAGACATTGTCTGCCTCCTTGGTCCCAGGCTTGATCACCACCAGGTTCTGACTGGGACAGTCTGTGTGTGCTTTGCATTTCATCACACTGGAAGGCACATCAGAAAAAGTACCTCGAGCACACTGCTTACACTGCACGTCCTCATTCTCTGTCCCTTTTTTTTGCACACTCCAACCCACAGGACACGCTGTATGGGGGGCGCAGGTACCATTAGACTGGAACATGCCAGGTGGGCAAGTGCATTCTCGGTCAGTCAAGGCAGCACAAGGTCATTTTTCAATCATTGGCCGTGGACATGGTTGACTACAGTCATGGCACTTCTCTATGCCATTCTCATGCCTGGTAAAGGTCCCTGCAGGGCAACTGCTCCAAACACGCAGGCTCGTGTTGGTACAATGCTCGGAGACATAGGTTCCTGCTGGACACTTATTACAGGTAAGCACCTGGCCAGTGGCACGGTCAACATGGCGGTATGTGCCAATGAGATTTGGGACCTTCGGTTGTGGCTGAGTTGTGGTGGTGCTGAGGAATCCAAGCAGGAGGAGGGAGCCCGCGATCATCATGGCTCCGACTCGGCCTGCGATGCGGCTGCAGGAGGCGAGGGCGCTGGTGCTGCTCCTGGAGGTCCCCATGGCTGAGCCGGGGACTCGCAGGAGCGCCCAGGGCGCGCGGCCCCAAGGCAGCTGGAACCTGCGGCTGCTTCTGCTCATCGCAGCATCCACCACCGTCTCCCGGGCGTGGAGCCCATCTACCTCCAGCAGCCCATGTGCACTGCCGGGCGGCCGGGCAGGTGAGGGAGGCGACAGGGGAGGCTCTGAGGCGCTCAGCACCTGCTCAGGGGCGCGGGCGCCCGGGCAAGTAGAAGTAGCCGCGGCTGCCGCCCGCGCCTCACTGTGCTAGCCTCTGACAGAGGCTGCGTTGAAGCAGGGAGCCGGGCTGGCGGCGAGACAGCAAAAGAACAACTTTCCATAGCGAAGCTCCAGCCACTACCAAGCTGCCCTCTTCTGCTGCCCAGACCAGCTGGCGAGGGACTGAGTGGGGTAGCCGCTGAGCGCTGGGACACACGTGGTGGCGCCGAAGGGGCGGGGGACCGGCCCTTTGTGAAGACATTTTAAACTTAATCCTAGACTGCTATAAGGAATAATAATCAAAAATGAAAACATTTAGGGCTTCAGATTTCAGTTCCAAGTTCAGACCCAAACAATCAATTCAGGTTCGGATGAATAGCCACTTTTCTGCATGTAAAGCCCATTACTTGAATCTGTAAATATGAGAAAAAATTTTGCATTATTGATCCATAACAATGTACTAAAATATGCTCTAATCAATAGATTTCACTACATACTAACAATTGCCCTCTTGGTTCACTACTACTTAGTTACAAACACACAGTTGGGTAAATTAGACTGAGCATATTTTGTATCATGCAGAAATTCAGGCCAATCTTAAATGTCTGGAATGATTATCTTTTAAAAATACCTTGAATATTGTGGAAATATTGTATGCACATATATGTAAATGGAAAAATGAGACATGTTGAAACTACTCCAGGAATGGGGAGAGGAAAAATAAAGGAGAATATGGGGTAAATTCAACTATGATAAATTATGAGAAATTTTGTAGGGGGCTGAAAGGGAGCTGGCCTAAACAATGTATACACATGAGTAAATGTAAAAATTCTAAAATAAAAAGTAAATAATTAAAAAAGAACTGAATGGGAAAAAAAAGAAATTTGTATAATGTCACAATTTACCCCATTACAACAATAAGAAAAAAAGTTAAAAATGTAAAATGCTAATATGAGTAACTTTTAATGAGAAATATATTTGATTGGTTTTTGACAAAATTAACTACAACCATTTCATAGCCATGGAAGAATACTCTGTTATCAAACTTGCAATGTATGAAAATATTTCAGAAAGATAAGATTAAGGAGTTGAGAGGGACCACAGAACATCACCAAATTCCACATCTTTGAATAAAGTAAATGGCAAGGAAATCAAGATGTTACATCTCTGAGTTATAACCAATATCACTGAGGTTCAGAGGGTCATCAAGGAACACGTCAAATAACTTACACTTTTACCACATGGAAAATCTAGCAAAATGGATAAATTTCTAGAAATTTATGATCTATTGCAATCAAATCAAGAGTTTATAAACAAGTAAGAAATGAAATTGAAGCAAGAATAAATTCTCAAAGTATGAGAAACCCTTGAGTAAATGGGTTGAATTTTACCAGTTATTTAAGGAATTAACACCAATGATTGCAAAATAATTTTAACTACAAAGAGAAAAACACTACAAAACTCATTCTATGAATCTTGCATTATGCTGATATCAAAAGCAGATAAGGACCAAAAATAAAAGAGAATTGTAGAATATTTTTGATGAACATAGACGAAAAATTTTCAATAAATATGGTCAATCCAAATTCAAAGAAACATTACAAGATCTTTCACCATGATCATGTTATTTTCATTCATGGAATGCAAGGGGAGTTTAAAATATTCAAATGAATAAACATGATATAATGCATAAACAGAATAAAGGACAAAATCAAATGATCATTTCAGTAGATGAAGAAAAGTTCTGTGACAAATTTAATATTCCTTCTTGATAAAAGCACTGAGGAAACTAGGAATAGAAGGCAATGTATCGCAACATAGTAGAGGTTATATAAGACTAGCCTATAACCAACATCAAACTAAATAACAGAATATAATCATTTCCTCTAAAGTCATAAATGAGACAATTTTACCACTGTCTCTACTATCATTCAGTATAGTGTTGAATTATTAGCCAGAGCAACAAGGCACAAAAGAGAAACAAAATTAACACAAATAGGAATGGAACAAGTTGTACTGCACTTAATTGTAGATATGATCCTATAATTAAAAGACTTTTCGGACTCCATAAAATCATCTTTCTATCTGACAATCCCTTCCAGAGAGTACCAGTAAAACAGAAGATAAATTACAGAATGAGCAGCTTTTCTATATAATTAACAAGCTGAGACTGAAAATAAGGAAACTATGTCAATCACTATAGATTTAAAGTACAAAATGCCTCTTTGCCACCATGTCTCAATCCTTCTAACTTTTTAATATAACCAATTCTCTCATTCATTGTCTTTCAGGTTGCATTATGTTCCTCATATTCAAACATCTTTGCTAATCAATTTTTTCTCCATTTATTCCCTCTCTTAATGTACTTTAGAATGATATTTCTGCTCAAATCCCAGACTGTTATTTACCAGGTGTGGGATCTTTGGATTCTCTCAAGTGTTTTTGTGACTTAGATTATTTTTTTAACATAGGAAACAAATTGAGACAAATTAATAAGACATACTCAGGATCCAAGCAGAAGATGAGTACACATTAGTTAAAAATGGACATTTAGTATAAAGAATTACTAAGCTGTGAAAAAAAGAGTAATGATGGTTTATAAGAAAACGAAGTGTGAAGCCCAGTACTGAGCAAGATTACCAAGATTAGGACATGCTTGGAAGAGTTCAAGACCTCATTAGAGAAAGTCCAGTCCAGTCCAATGGATAGTGGAAAGCTCAGGTTTATCCAGGTAGGAGCTATGCTATACTTAGTGGGGAAACAGACTGAAAACCTCCAAAGGCAGACAACCCTTGTGTAGGCCTGCAGAAAGAAGGGGGGTCAGCAGGGATGCTTGGGAATTCAGATGGTGGTGTGCTGTGGGAAGGATTGGGTGCCTGTAGGATATAGCCTGTTTTGTAAAAATTATGGACATTTAATTAGGTACTTCTTATAATTTCATTATGTAGATTTTATTCCTCTTCAATTAGTATAGAGCCAGAATTATTTTTCATCCCTCTCTTACTCATCAATGACTATCAGAATACCTGGCACAGAATTCTTGCTCAATAAATGTTAATTGAATGAATAACTGAAGGTTTGGAAGAACTGAAGGATTCTAGCATTGCACACTTCATGGAAAATGGCCACTATTATTTTAAGCTTAAATAAATAACGTCACAGTTAATCTTACTTCTGAACCATTTTTCAACAATTTTGAATATTTGCTACTACCACTTTCAAAGACTTGTCAAATACTGTTCAGTACCAATCTTAATTTAGAAAAATAAATTATGTGACACATTACATTTCTTAAGTTCTTTTCAAATATTTGAAAAGGATGTACTTTACCTTATTAGAATAATATGAAGATTGTTTTATTATCAGACAATTGTGTGAATAATATCAATAAACAATTCTTAGGACTTGATTAACTGAGAAAATGTGATATCCCATTTCTCATCGTTTTAGTATGTATGCAGAGGAAATACAGTTTTGGCTGACATGGAAGAAAATGTCCCAGTAGATTGCATTTATTTTAATTTTTATGCATTTTTATTAGGATATATTTGTCTTACAGGGGGAAATTCTTAGTGACAATTTTGATTAGACTTATACTGTACATTAGTTACATTACCCCATCATCTCTCTCCATCAACTCCCTCCCCATGACACTTAAAACATTTTCAAGAGGTTTCTTAGTTCTATTTCATATAGGTATATAAAGACCATCAACCACATTCAGCCACTTTACACAGCTGTAATCCCAAAACTAGAAAGCTGAGTCAGGAGAATTACAATTTCCACCTGGGTGACACGAAAGACCCAGTCTCAAAAGTTTAAAATAAAAAAATAAATTAAATAAAATACATAGAGGGCAGTGGTGAAAGTAACAGAAGTAAGATGGAGGAGAATAGTAGAGACATTGACTGCTGTCACTGCTATTCCAACTCTGCAGAAAAATCCAGAGATTAGTGCCCTTCAAAGGTCAATGTCATGAGAACCTGAAGGAGGGAGAAGGTAATCCCTTGGCAGAATGACCTTGGGTAACAGATACAATCAGAGGAGAGAAAAAAACTCTCACATCAGAAAAATAATGATAAAAACAAGAAATTAAATATCAAGGTGCCTTAATGGTGTGTGAGGGGAGGTACAGGGGGAGTGAAAGTCTGAGAATGGGAGATCTGTGTTTAGGTCTTGACTCTGCTTTTGCCAGCCAAGTTTCCTGGAGCTTGTACTTAATGTATTCATGACTCAGTTTCAAGCTCTGCACAATGAGAATGATAATCTCTACTTTTGATTATTGTCATTTGTATTAAAGAAAAGGTTCATCATAAATCAAAGATCCTGAACCAATTAACAGTCGGATAGCTTATTAGGAAGTAGATAATTAAGAAACCTATTCTTCACTACTGTGATGAACATCAAAGTTTCAAACATTTATGTAGGCTGTTAGTACAGTCTTTTATTTCTTTCAGTTTATATTGTTATGTCATTTACTTGTCATGCTTTCTTTAATATTGTATATGTTTTGATTTCTACATTATCAAATTGAATATTCAAAAATAAATGATCATCAGAAAATTTCAAAAACAAAATAAAAAACATCTAGGAATACACTTAGTTAAGTGAGAATAATGTAATTGTATAAGGTAATGGATTTCATTATGACATTTTTATACATGCATATAATGTACTTTTATCATTCACCACCATTACCCTCTTTTATTAAGCTCTCCCCTTCCTCTTTCTGTATCATCTCCATTCTACAAACATATTATTTTCTCCTAGATTCTACATATGAAGTAAAAACATCTAACATGTGTCTTTCTGATTATGTCTTTTTTTTAGCTTACCGTGATGATCTCCAGTTCCATCTATTTTCCTGCAAAGTACATAGTTTTATTCTTCTTTATGGATGAATATTATTCCACTGTACATATGTACAAGATTTTCTTTACTAATTAATTTATGAAGGACACCGAGGCTGTGTTTAAAAGTTGTCAATTGTGAATAGTGTCATGATAAATGTGGATATGCAGGTATTACTCTTGTACATTGAAATTAATTCCTTCAGATGTATACCTAGAACTGAGGAAGCTGAATCAAATTGTGATCTTTTATTGAAACAATTGTCTTAGACACATCTTGCCATCTAGAAATGGTGCACAATTAATCCTCGTTATTGAACCCGAACTCCAAACAGTGATCAAGGGGTTTCATAATGTTAGTGACATGTACCCCATGGCAGGATGCAGTGTCTCTAAGAAAAGATCATATAAAACCTGACTTCAATGTTTTAACCTCAATTCCTAAACTGAATTAAATAAAAAATTGTGTGCTCTTTGCTTTCTGGAATATAATTTGGGACAGATTATGTGGAAGATTCAAACAGTCTATATGGAGCAATATCCACTTAGCTCAGAAATTGGAACTAAGGAATCTCATTAATCACTCATGGATTTGCAGTTGTTGTTATTTTCATATAATCTGTAAAATTCATAAATCTTTTTGAGTGCTTCCAGAACAGTTCAAAGGAGTCCATTTTCTGTTATTATGGATTAGTTTCTATAGGAAATAGAATCAGTGTTGGAGGAAATCAAACGTTGAATTAGATTACACTTATGTTCATATATAAACACACAGTCCTCATATTCAAATTTTTCACATTTGTACACTTTCTGTTTGACTAAACAAATTGCATTTGTATCCTGATGATGAGGAACCAATGCTTCAAATGGATCTTCTTCTATACAGTGTCTACCACAGAACTTATAGGGAAATAATGTAACTCTTTTTGCTCATGAGCAAGGAATTCCAACACACTGTCCTTCCCTAATTAGTCCTCAATCAGCTGTCATTTCACATTCATAATTTACAGGAATTCTGACACAGATATGAGGTCACTGATGTAACAACCATGGAACAAGTAGGAACAGGTATGGAGCCCACTGTAGTAGAGTCATTAGTATGAGGGACTAGATGCACAATTTGATTATTGACTATTTTAAGACCTTGGAGTATAATGCATATATGTAATAATTTACCAAATTGGTCCACATTATCATCACATTTAGGGGATTGTTTATATTAATGGGGGAAGAGCAAGAAATGAAATTGTATGTAAACTAGTATTTTAAGTCTTTTCCTCTACTGAGGAGGAATTTCATGTATTTGGGACTTTATTTTGTCTCATTTTATTTAGATTCATTTGCATTTTATTTGCATTTTGATTATGGCACAAGTAAAATTTAAAATTTAATTTCTTCACAATGTCAAGTGAACAGCTCATTGACAACAATTACATATACATTATTGAACAACTCTCCCAATTCATCTTCAGATAAATTTCAACTTCCCAAACCAAATATTTGTATACATTAAAAGAACTAAGCTTTCCTCCCTCCTGAAGACTCTTTTGTTGCATTTTGTATTCCAACTGGAGGCACAAGTCATGAGATTAGTGTTCTGTACTACAGGTTCCACAGGGAGCCTTTAAATTCCTTATTCTTCAGACTGTAGAGGAACTGATTCCATTCAGGTGTGAAAACAATATAAATAACTGAGGCCAGAAAGTCTTCTGGAGACATTGTGAAACAGTGATCCAAAGTAAACATCAGTGCTTGTGCCCTAAAATAAGCAAACAATTGAGAGGTGAGACTTACATATGCAGAAGACTTTGTGGTTCCAATTTGAAGATAGGATCCTCAGAATGGTGGAAATAACATTGCAATAAGACATGTGCATCCGTCAAGTGGGAAATGCATTTGATTTCAAGAAAATAAGGGGTTAAGACATGCAAAATTAAGAAATCCTGAAGGTTCAAAGAAGAATTTGGAAATTTCCATGTCCTTGATTAAGTAAAGTAAAAGACATTGAATTGTGCAGGTAGTCATCTAAGAGTTTAAACAAAAATAGAATAATCAAGACACCACAGAGGTGAAGGTTCATGATGACTTTGTAACTTATGGAGTAACATGAAGTACAAATAGACCATCAGTCCGAAGTATATCAGCCATGCCTCTAACAGTGATATTGTAATGCACTATTTTATATCTACATGTCAATTTTGGTCTCTCTGTGAAGTTTGTACATCTCTTTTAAAGGATTTAAGTGAATCATGGCATTAGCCAAAGGAGGTATATCATGTAAGATTATTGTCATGAAAATTATTTAAAATTTCTTATTCCTATCTGCATACATTGAAAAGTTACAACATCTATATGATATGTTATCGGAGGATATGTGTTTGATTGCCAACATTTGATGCATATTCAACTTTACTATTATTCATATACATTCATATTCCAATTACAAAAACAAGTCATTCTCACTTCATCCTCTATTTCATGAAATAGAAAATATTACTGGAGTCTGTCCAACAATATTTTTTCCATGATAACTCCTGAAGAAATTTTCAGCTGGCTATTGAATAATGTTTCCACTGTAAGTGACAAGAATCTGGAATGGACTCACCAAGCTGATTCTTGGTCTTTTATCACTGATTTGCTCCTATATGCAGAAATATATAAATCCTTCCACCTCTTTGTGCTCCACTGCTTAATGGAATTAAGCAGAATAAGATGCATATCTACAACTTGTGTGGCAGTAAATTCCATCTGGAAATTTTAAAATATTTTATCAGAATATTTTTTTACACTGAAAGATCACTATGAGAGAAATATTAATGTTACTGATTAATGAAATTTTCAAAGGACAATGGTACTTAGAATAATGAGATATACAAGCTACCTCCTCATTCAACACTTTTCCCCAATTTAACTCACATTAAATCTCTGCCATGATGTTTTAGTTTTAAATTTTCCAGCTGCTACTATGTAGCAATAATGGTAGTATATGTCCATGACAGGATCACAAACAAAGTGGAATTTAACTTGTCTCCATTTATATGGGAAATCACTAAAATTATATAGGAAATCACTAAAATGCATGAAAGTGGAGGCAGCAAACATCAAATAGGTTAATCAAAACTGATTTAGGTGAATTTTGGAGAATGAAACAATGCGTAATTCAATGCCTAAAGATTTTGATGCCTTTCTGTCAATTGAACCATAACTCTGGGGAATCAGAAATGATAGTGACTCATTAATCTCTAAGTACTATATATATTTAAAACCACAAAACTAAAATGTCTTATAAAGAAATAGAAAAACAGCACTTTAAATCATATTAAAACTTGCTTGAATGATACAAGGAATAACCTCATCTATACAAATAATAATCACATATAAATTTTATTTTGTCCTTTCAAAATATACACCTCACAAATTTACTTAATCTTTACTCAATTCTATTGCCTCAACTAGAAATCACTAAGGAGGGCAATGCTGAGCCTCAAACATACTAACAGCCTGTTCCTATATCTCAGAAACTGTAAGTTTAAAATAGGTTTAAAAATTAAATTATCAGGAGAGAGGATGGGGAAGGGGGGCAGGGGGTAGAAATGACCCAAACAATGTATGCACATGTGAATAAATGAATAATAAAACAATTAAATTATCATATTTACTAAATTGTCCGGTTTACTAAATTTCTTATTAATTGCAAGCCATAAGAAGTTTAAAGGAGAGGTCTGGTGGCTTCAACCACAGGTGCATCTCAGGTACGTTTTATTAATTTCACCAATTCCATGAACTATCATGAAGCCAAACACTAACATTAAATCTCCATTGGAGGATAAGTGAATTGATGACAAGCATGGTGGAACTGAACTCAGCTACAAGATTATTCTGGAGTAAGATCAAGAAGGGTCTGTGATGTATTATTATTCCTTTATATTTTCTGTGATCTTTAACTGTCCTCTTATAATGTGTACAAATAGTGCCACACACTGCTGTTTCCTGTGACTCCCAGGAAACATGAAAAGAAAACCACAGTAATCAATGAGTCTTGTGGCTGTTGGAGTAGCTCAAGTAGTAAGAGCAACTTTCTGGCAAGTGAGAGGCTGTGAACTCAAACCCCAGTACTGCACAAAACTCCACCCCCAAAACCCCACAATTGTCTGTTCTTGGAGTGACAAAATTGTTCAAAAGACCACCATCTAGGATTCTCCTGGAATGGTACTGGGTGTCTAATCAGACAGCTTAATATAAGTATGTCTTCACTGACTGTACCTCAAAATGCAATCTTTCATTTTCTTTTAAATAATAATAATAATAATGTACGTATATATAAGTAGCATGAGGTAGGTGATATACATGAAATGAAACAAGGTACACAGAACACTCGGTACAGTGCCTGGCACTTAGGCAGTATTCTACATAGGTTCATGATACTATGATAAATTTTATACTCCACTTCCTGATGGAAGCCATGGCATTGTTTTGGAAATAATGTGACAAAGCTAAACCAAGGCACAAACCAGGGCCTGTTCCATAAAATATGCACACAACTTATAAGTAAGACTCATTGTGGAAAATAATTTACATTTTTCAGTTTATGACCGGATTCTCAGAATGGAAAAATACAATGATAGTAGGAGGACAGAATCACCAAGAATGGAAGACTTAATAAACTGGCACCAAAAAATACTTGATTATGTTACTGAATAAGTAACACAGGAAAGATTAAGGTCATGAGAAGTGTCACAGAAGAACTTTTCTTTTTTTTTCTTTTATTACTCATATGTGCATACAAGGCTTGGTTCATTTCTCCCCCCGCCCCCACCCCCTCCTTTACTACCCACTCCACCCCCTCCTTCTCCCCCCCACCCCCTCAATACCCAGCAGCAACTATTTTGCCCTTATTTCTAATTTTATTGTAGAGAGAGTATAAGCAATAATAGGAAGGAACAAGGGTTTTTGCTAGTTGAGGTAAGGATAGTTATACAGGGAGTTGACTCACATTGATTTCCTGTGCCTCAGTGTTACCTTCTAGGTTAATTCTTTTTGATCTAACCTTTTCTGTAGTTCCTGTTCCCCTTTTCCTATTGGCCTTAGTTGCTTTTAAGGTATCTGCTTTAGTTCCTCTGAGTTAAGGGCAACAAATGCTAGCTAATTTTTTAGGTGTCTTACCTATCCTCACCCCTTCCTTGTGTGCTCTCACTTTTATCATGTGCTCAGAGTCCAATCCCATTGTTGTGTTTGCCCTATGTTCTCCCTCATATGTGGACATTAGATCAAGGGCAAACAGAAGAACTTTTCAATTTCTACATCCTTGAAATTAGTAAACTGTAATATAATAAAACAGCCCTTCTGGGAGACCAAGAGCCTTACAAGAAAGATATCAAAACTCAGAAGTCTTAAGAGGCCTTATTGTATAATTACTAGGCAATACAGAGCTATAAAGAAGGACATAAAAAGCAGAGTGTATTATAGTCAGAAGAATACTGCACAAAGTTCCAAAAAAGAATAAAAAGTGCTAACTCTAGTAGGCACCCAACAAAGGAGACCATCCCCCTATGAGGCTGGGTATGCAGACTTTTCTTTGGGTTTGTGATAAAGATGAATAGATGTCAGCCCATAACATGCTTTAGAGGAAGAAAGACAGGGCCTGGTGGTAAGGGGTCTTGTGATGATTAGCAGGTTCCCAAGCACTCTGACCAGGTACACAGGTGGGACAAGTTCATTGATAATGTGCTGGAGTTCTGGACCATCTAACTAGCCCATGAAGAGAAATCTTGTTACCTGTGTTAGATTATGTATTTCCATGTTTCTTGGATGCCTTTTGGAAAATTAAAGAGGATTTGGATAAGTCTACCAGTATATAAATGTTAAATTCACATATTCACAAGTGAAGCATTCCCACTTAAAATGCTTAACTGTTATAATCAAATCAATCTTCTTAGACTCTTTCACTACTAATTTCCATGTTATTTATTTCCCATGCACAGGAATTTAGAGATACTCCACTACCACACACGATGTTAGAAGACCAGGACCATAAGAGATAATAAGCCCATGATCATGTCAAATACATATTATTCTATGAAGATAAAAGAGAGAATAATAAATACCCTTCCCTGTTTAACCAAATATACTTAAAGTATTAAGAAACAGTCAAATATTCCTCACTTTATTCTACAATGTGTAAATCTCCTTGAGTCTTAGCATATTTGTAACAGTACATAGGTGCTTGAAATCAATTCTTGGAATCCTAAATTCAAAATGACACATCTTAATCAGAAAAATTTCTGGAGGACAGTAATCCCACGATGTTTCCATCAATTTTTGGTTTTCTAATTTTTCTACTTTTTGGAGGTACTCAATCAAATAAAATATTACTCCTATCCTTAGCCTATGTGACCACCAAACATTAATAAATATATTTTAATTAAACCCACATAATCTTACAACATTGGTAACAACAAATATGTCATAAGTGTACACTCTAACTGCCAATTGTTAAAATATAATGAAATGTTAAGAACCACTTTTGATATTTATTATTTGATACAGGTTTATTTGTATCAAAGCATAAAATCTCAATAAAATATTTGTATACAAGTCATCTCTTGACTGCTCAACTGATTAGCTCGATACTTTGTTTAATACTAACCTAGTATTAATGATTCCATTTTTGTGGTCATAAACTTTCTTTTTGTAGATGAAAAATGGAGTACCAGGTAAAGTCCCACAACACTGGTTTGAAAGGTAACCTTCTAATGAATACTGGATAGATTTTCCTGTCAGGCCTTCCTGACCATGGACTGAAGCTCTCTTATTTGAGCTATCAGAAAGCAATTCCAGTTCTTTGTACTGTCTCAACTGCTACCATTAAGGGGCCAAAATGCAAAAGTAAAAATTATAGGAGATGATAAAACCAACTTGAAAAGATCAACTGATTAATATTATCTGATTTTTGTAAGAAAGTTTGTTTTGTTTTAGAAAATCTTGAAAATTGGATAGATATTTAAAATATATAAATACCATATCTCCAAACATAAAAGATTTAATTTATAATCTGCAATGTTTATAAAGTTTTATCAACTCAAAAAAATTCTCTTATATGTCCTTACCTTTTTTATACAGCATTCTACAGTGAACTGCTGACACTGCTTCAATGTTTTTCTGATTATCATTCCTTTCATTTCCAGTTGCAAATTTGAGAACCCAAGAAGCCACAATCCCAGGTTTCAGTCTTAATGTCTTCAGGAGGAGTTAATAATTTTTATGTAAATTTTGTTGATGTATGCACTACTTTTCCTTACTTGTTATTTTTTTTCAAAGAGGAAGACATAAACATTTTAATACATGTTACATAAGCTCTGTAATATAGGAATAAGATGTATTAACCTCAGAAAGACTCTAAAATGGGGGAAAATTAACATTGTGTGAAACTAGATAATTATTCCATTTTCAAAGTTAGCAGAAACTTCTCAGATCTGAATGATAATTTCATATACCTAGTAGGTAATTATATTATTCCCCTTTCAAACAATATTATTGAAAATAATGTCTCAGTACAATACACAAGCCCATTCTTACATAAATTTGTATTGGTGACACAAGAAAGAAAAAGCATTTACTTTCAGGGTTACTTAATACATTCATTGGTCACCACTGCCACAAGTTTAGCACTATAAGCTATAAAGAAAAGTAGGAAATATCATTTCTTGTTAGAATAGGCAGGGTAGAATATTATGAAACCATAATTTAATACTCTATGACTTTCAAAGTTAAGCAGATAGCATGTGAGAGATTTGCTATCTATGAAGATGACAAGAAAATCTACAGAGACAGGCAATGTCATATAAGCACAGAAAGCACTCAATAAAGAATTGTGGTTTTTGCAAACAACTACCACTAACTGGTTGGTTGGATATATAAGGTCAGAGATAATGACTCCCAGGAGTTAAAAGGATTTTCAATGTTTATATCTCTGTCAGAAAATATTTTAGAAAAGGTAGATAGAACAGAAACAGCATTATATAAGTAAGATGTCTTTGGGGATACTATTGTGTACGTACATACAAAGTACTGGCTACACTTAAAAATCTTGTCTGTGTTATCTTTTCCTTTTTCCATTTTTTAAACATCTACATCTTCAACAAACATTCTGTGTGTCTTCCCTTTATAAGGGTTTTCCTTGATCCTGTTAATTTAATGATAACCAAAAATGATAAAGTCCCTTCCTTTTAAAAGCATAGAATGATCACATCAACACACATAAAATACGTATAGTTACATACGTATATATAGTTCTGCCTATATAGAACTAATAAATTTTAAGAAACAATCTATAGGTATCATTATTTGATGCTAATAAAATAAAAATGAGTAACAAAATCACAAAATTTGGCAGAATAAAAATAGTAAAGAATAATATCTTAAATTCACTTAGGGACTAAACACTATCCTAAATACATGTGAGAAGTGAAAACAACAAAATAAAATTCCTTGATTTATAATAAAATCAATACTAAAATTACAATCTACCTACAAATAATGGATAGTACATGTATTAAAATATGTGATATTCTCAGAGTGGTAAATAAAAATGTGCATACACAACTGTGTTTATGAACATGAGAACAATAAACCAAAAGAAAGTAGAACAAAAAAAAATAATGTAGACAACAAGAAAATAGAAAAAAACATATTAAAAGCAGTACTAAAGTCAAAGTCCATACTTTTCTCTTTTGGTAGACTTGGAGATTGAATCTAGGACACTGCACATGCTAGGCAAGTACTCTATATTCCCAGCCTGAGTCCTCTGCTTTTAAAAGAAAAAATAAAACTGAAATAAAAGCCTTTGGGAAACACTAATGAAAAGGAAACACTCAGGCATTAGATAGGATAATGTACAGATATAAAAAATATTAAACTCTCTCTCGTTCTCTCTCTCTATATATACATGCATTCATATACATATATATAAACATATATACATGTTCTACATGTTACATTGATAGCAGAAATTAACACAAATCCTTTGTATTTAATAAAGAGCATCAGGTATTCCCAAAGAAAACACCAAGGGAAAATGGACAGCTTATAGTAAAATTATACAAACATACCAATAAAAAAGAAATATGTAATATCAGCCCATAAATTTGTAAAGTATGAATCTTTCCAAAAAGATGTCTACATATATTTAAGATGATGAAAGGTAAGTTCAAAATGTGAATCTTGAACCAGAAAAACAAAAACAAAAAAAGTAAAATAAAAATAAATACATTGGGTTCTCATATATAACTTCCTAAAGTAAAAAGCAAAAATAAAAATTCAAAAAACTAATGATTAGCAACATGCAATTAACAAAATATATTTAAAGAAACTAGAATGCAATCTGGAGTGAATAATGAATACAAAATAATATACGACATGAAGAAAACAAAATCAAAATCTAAGTAATAGTGTCTTAGAAGTAGCTAATGTAAAAGAGGTAAAAAACTTTTTAAAGACCTAAGACTGAAAATACTCTAGAATTATTCAAAGACTGACAGTATAAGACATTTATTTCAGATGAAATCATTCCACATGAAAGCACTGAAATGTAAAAAAAGGATGGCAAAAAAGGTAAGTAAATATAAAGCACTGACTGAATGAAATAATGATTTAAAAAGCTTAATTTTTAAGAAAGGCTAGAAGTAACAAGCTAAACAAAAATATCTTATTATTTACAAGTAGGAAGATCCATCAATGGACGTGCCTCCTATGCTTGCTTTAATGTTTAGAAGATCAAAATTTAGACTTTGCTAATTATGACAGTTAAAATGGCAGAGAAGAGCTTCTAAACAAGAGAAAGGATGAAAGGAATAAAAATAAGTAAATAAAACCAAAAGAAAAGCAATGAATAAAAATGAAAATGAAAAAATTGGCATAAGACAAATCCTGATTTTTTAAAGTAGCCTTTTAAATGCTGCATACAACTGATAAAGAAAGGCTGAAAATCAAAACAAGATGGAATTCAAGGGAAAGATATGCCAGGAAAGGGGTAACCAGACAGACATAATATTAATATTGAAAGTATTAGATTTCAAGTCTAAAAACATTAGCCTATAGATGAAAAAAGCAATCCACACCTTTAGTAAAGTAGCTACAAAGTATATAAAGCAGACTTAACAGAATTATAGAGAAATAAATCCATGATCCTAGTTGGAGACCTGAACACACCTCTCTGAGAAGGTAATATTCCACAAAATGTAAGTATATAAAAGATTTAACTGAAAGAAACAAAATCTAATAGATATATAGAAATCATTATACACAGTTCTAACATACATTTGTTCTAAAACCATATAAAATATTAAAGAAAGACCATACCAAGGCAAGAATTGTTTTCCTTGCCAAATATAAAAGTATTTATTACATAGATGCCATTCTCTAATGAAACTAAATTTAGCAGATTATTTTCCCCAGCATAGCAGAAAACCTCAAAATTATTTTCCAAAGAAAAATAAAGCAAAAAAAGTATAACAGAAAACAGAAAATGTCATGAATTGAAAGATTGTGAAAATATGTAAAGTCAAGAAATTTGCAGTCTTCAATGTTTATTTCAGAATAATCCAAATGCATATTATTATCTGATAATAATAAGAATTTATAAAAACTAGTAGTTTTTCTCTAAACAAAAACAGAAGGCAGGACATGATCACATTATCACTAGACCTCATTGAAACAGAACATACAAGGGTGGATCACGAAAGCCAATCAAATAATGAAAAAAGAAGAGTAATCAAGGTACGTGTTAATCCACAAGATATCAAGAATATAACATTAGGCTACCGTAAAACAGAATTAGATAAGCTCACTGTTGTAGCTCCTTGGGTACACAGCAAGGATCTTACACAAAACACTAAACAAACATTTGGATCAGTCAATAAAATTATCTTCTCCTGTCTAAACACCTACATAAAACATTGTTTATTGAATTAATCTCAGAATTTTTGCCTCATATGAATTTGGGCAAGCAAACCCTGAGGACTCAGGACATCTACACAATCTCCGTTCACACAAGTCCTGCTCTTCTCATGTGAATAGCTTTTGAGTCACTGTAGTTCTTCCTACCAGCACATGAAGATGAATGGGTAATAGAGAGAGCCAGAGGTTTTAAATGAAAAGAATCCAGAGATTACTCAAACTTGGACCATGGTCAGAAAACAGGTTGTACTTAAGAATTCATAATACATCCTGCATTAGGGATATGCAGACGGAGGAGCAGTTCCTGTGGTAGCTGGGCACTTAACCTTGGACTCAGGGACCAGGGTTTACCCTGTACGATATATAGCAGCTGGAGGAAGGTCTGGTGTTTCTGCAGCTTATCCTGTTTCTGTCCTTCCCACTGTTTCAGGGTTCCAAGTTCCTGATATAATCGCTCAAGCTCCTGCTTAGTTGCAGTCTGACGCTCTTTTACCTCTGGAGAAATCTCTGCCAGATTCTGTAAATGTTTTTCCTGTTGCAGCTGCCACTACTTCTGGGCTGCTCTGATTTTCTCCTTGGCCACTTGTTTCTTGGCCTTGAGCTACTCAACGGCCTCCTGGAGCTGTGTGCGCTTCCTTTGGGCCTCCTCCACCTGGAACAGGACCTTGGTCACAGCACTTCTTATGGCCTCCACATGCTCCTGATAGGTGGCCTTCAGCTCCTCCATTGCTCCTTGGCTGCAATTGCTTTCTGCCGGTTTGCGTCTTCAGAAATCAAGGGATCCAGGCCCTGGGAAGTATCCTCATGAGCCAGGAAATTCTGTAGGAAGTCTACTACCTGAAGCTGGCTGCAAAGCAGTTTGTCCTTCTTCCGGGAGTTCCTCACAAACTCAGCCAGGATCTGGGCTGGCAGCTCTGCCTCTTCTTGCAAGCCCATAAGTTCCAGGATGTCTGCCACTTTATCCAGGACCTCCCAAGATGCCGACTCCGCCGGGGTCTCTGCTGTCTCCATAGACTCCATAGCAGCGCAGCCCTTACTTCAGTTATGTGAATGCAAATTGGGTTATTTTCTAGGCGTCCCTGTAATTTAAATGAGATAATAGACAAAAATGAAAAGCACAGGAACTACTGTAAATATGCATTGACAGTTTCTTGATTTAGAAAATGGGGATAACAATTACAATACTTATTGGATGGCAGTGGTTTTTTTCCAAGTATTATTAAATTGCTTAATTCATGGTTGTTAATCTCACTCATGAATACATTCACTTGGTTAAATGATCAAATTTTCAGTATATGGCATCTGATCAAAAGAAATTTCAAAAAAAAGCTGTATGCAAAATTCTTGATGGCACATCAGCAAGAGGTTTTACATATCCCTTGGAAATACACACATCAAATTAAAATGCTTTTATGCATAGCATTAAATAAAAAAGGGGCAAGTATTTAATATGCATGTATGTTTTGAGGATCCTTTCAAAACATTGTGCCTTTCTTCATTTCACTGAAGTGAGATTTTCTATATTATATATGTGTGTTGGATAAAATTTTGATTTCCAACAAATAAGGCATATTTGCTTTTATTATTAATCACCCACATTTGTTCCACAGCAAAGTGATACATTGTCTCCTATCTCTTCTTATTCTTATATATAACCATGAAAATACACATGGAGTCTACACATTGTGTGTTTATAACAACACACAAATAAATTTCATTTTGTCCTTGGAAGAATATATCCATTTTTCTCAAGTAGAGGGGATGGTGTCTTTGAATGGGTGGCCTCAAATCAGCATGGCAATCCATTATTATTAACTAAGTGCAGAATGCATGCAAATCTCTTCCTCTCTAATCATATTACTTTTTGGAAAAGGTGAAAGTAACTATGTGCATGACATATATAGCACCAAAAAATGTCTTGAACTTAATACTGATTTTTGTGATTTTTTAAAGAATTTCTTCATTGTGGAAAGGATGAATTTGTTGAAGAAAACATTTGGGAAACTGTTGTTGAATCTGCAATTGTGTGAATCTCACCATGTACAAAAACCAAATCCAAAGGGATCAAAGACCTAAAACTTGAAACTATTAGAGAAAAACAGGAAACACATTATTATTCAAATGTAAACAAAGAAGTACTGAGTATTTCCCTGCTTCTCAGGTAATAAGAGCAAAATTTTATAAGTGGGAAAGTTTCTGTATAGTAAAACAAACACTCAATGGAATCCCGACGTAGCTTACATAATGGGAGAAAATATTTGTCACATAGTGATGTTTGTGGGGATTAACATCCAGAATATATAAACACCTCAAAAATGTGACACCAAAAAAGCACATAATCAAGTCAAACATTGGACAAGTGCACTGAGCACTTTTCAATTGAAGAACAAATGACCAATAAATGCATGAAAAAATGTTCAATATCCTTAGCACAGAAATATAAACCAAAACTACATTGTGAACTGAATGTGGCAGTTTACCTTTCTGACAAGACAGAGGTAGGGGTTATGAAGTCAGAGTCTGGACAGTGCAAAAGTAAGAGAACCTATTTGAAAAATAAATTAAAAAGAAACTAAATTAAAATGGGTCTTTGGTGTGGCTCAGGAGTTACAGTGTGTGGCAAGCATAATGTCCTATGATCAAATCCCAGTATTGACAAAATAAACTACATTGAGATTCCCCCAAATACTAGTCAGAATGACTATTATTGACAATATAAATATCGATAAAAGATGGTGAGGATTTGTATAGAAAGGAACTCTTATTCCCTGCTAGTGCGAATATAATTAAGTCACCACTATGGATGATCCTCAAAATTAAAAACTGAATACCCATATCACATCTGTGTATACCCGAAAGAATCAGTCAGCTTATAACAGAAATATCTGTACATCCATGCTTATTACAGCGTATTCACAATAGCCAAGTTATCAAATAAGTCTAAGTGCCCTCAATGGATGAATTAATGAATAAAATATGAGATACATACACAGTGGAGTCTTCAGTCCCTAGGAACAATCAAATAATTTTTCTACTGGAAATGGGTGGAACCATAAATCAGTAAGTAAATGATCCAGTTCCACAATGACAAATATTGCATGTTTTCTCTCATTTATTGAACTTGTGTGGAAAAATATAAAACAGCAAAATCAAAAATATAAGAGTGGACTACTAGGGATTTCTTAGAAAAAGGAAAATAATTAGGAGTGGGGAATAAGATAAAGAAATGGAGGGGTAAATATGATCAAAGGATAGCAGATGCATGCATGGAAATACAAAGAAATTCATCATTATGTACGTTAGTAGATAACAATGAAATAGTGTGAATATCTGGAATGTAACTCAGCTCAAGGCAACCCTTGAGCTGCCTCCCTATCTTTGTGCCAATAACTTTCTTTCACTTTTGAAAATCTGGACTATGTTTATGAGTAATAGATACATGCATATGTGATCAAATTCATTGTAGATCACATATGTACTTAATATAAACACAAGAAGATTTATTTAATATTGTCTATACTTCAGTAGGATATTCCTGAAAACAGAAAAGTGCAGGGAGAAAATCACCAAGTGTGTGAAACCACAGTGCTTTGTGCAACATTGTGTGATACAAGGAAAGATTTATTCAATAGTTAAACATATTTTTCTTAATGACCAAATAAGCTACAGTCTGGGGAATCAGATGAAGTTAGAGTAGTTATTCTTCTCCAAATACACATTTATATAAGAAAAAATTTTCTTTGAGAAATATGAGAAGTGTAGGACAGAAAAGTTTACGTGAACTGCATATAATTATCATTGAGTATAATCATTAATATCTAAATATTGCTATTCCCTAGTTATATACTTGCACTATACTGTATACCATATCGAGTACCCACAACATGTTTAATTATTCCTCAGTTAAATAGTTTGTAGTAGAAATTAACTTAAATGTCAAGGTTCAGATAAAAACAACCTGCCCTACACAACAGAAATATTAATTACAATTTATAAGATTCAATATTAAATTTTCAAACTCTGAATCTTAACTACCTTGTCCAACACTCTTAAAGTTTGAAATACATGTTGAGAGGTCTTAATAAGAGCTACATCTCAGGTCTGTTTTTAAACACTGACCAATTTGCAATATAATCAAGAGCTTACACTTTTTCTTCTTTGGCAATTTGTAGGGTAATAAAAACTTAGAGAACGATATATAAAACTACAAGAATATTCGGTATTGCTGGCAAGAGTAGATATTTGTACTTAATTATCATGTTCCATCTTTTTTGTAGTCTTTGCTTGTGTTCTAGACATCTTCCTGTGTGGTGGGAAAAAGTGTGGAAATGGATTATCATGGTTCTCCTTACAGATGTTAACCATGGAAGTTTTGTTATTTTTCTCTGTTGTTTCTATGTGGTAGTTGTCCAGTAGGAGTTCTTTAATCCCTCTGTATCTGTGCGTGATTGTGGCCTGGTTGTCAGCCAGGAGTTTTTGTCCATGGTATTTTTTATACTGAGGTATGCACCTTAGTTTGCCATGAATTAAGCCTTATATAACTCACGGTGCACTTTCTATAAAATGAAGTGTGATAATATCTCAGGAGTAAAGCATGCACCCTACATTTTCAAGCTCCTGGTCTCAACCCCCATCACAACAATGAAAAGAAAAATCATCCAGTATTATTAGCAACAATTTAAAAGCAAACCACATAAGAACATAAAATAGCAATATCAAAAATTTTAACTGCTGGAGAAGAAAGAGGCAGAGATAAACTAAAAAGTGAAACATTAATGAAAGTAAAACTTATACTAAAAGAAAGAAAATGAGAATGAATACATGGTCTAAAGTAATTTTTTAGCAATAGATATGACTTGCCAAATGTTGTAAAAAGCTAGTCAGAAAAAAATACAACAAAAAGAAGTGAAAAAAATCAAAAGGAATGTGAAATAGAACTTTTACCCAGAGATCCAGTTTGTGTGTTGTCTATCTGGGATGGTTGTAGCTTTTCAAATGTAGTCAATTGGGTTCCTACTCATATCCAGTTTAACAGGCCAAACCACAAATGGCACTACAGAGATTCTCTCCCCAGCTTGCCTATTAATGTGAGCTAAGACAATGCCCCTGTGTTAATGGTGCTTGTGTAGTCTGTGATCAGAAGAATTAAAAATTCTTTGTATTCCACCAGAAAGAATTCATAGTAGGACACATGGGTGAAAATGGAGTTTATTAAAAGATAGGGAAAAGTAATACAAAGGGTACAGTGGTGGGGCCCAGGTGGAATCCCAAAGATGAGAGAGCATGTTTCTACTCTCAGTTACTTTTACAATCTACCATTAACTTAAGGGAAGGGAAGGAGATTCCCAGCCAATAACTGATTGTTGGGAAGGGCAGGTGAGGGTAATTGAGATTCCCACCCAGTAATTATTGAGTAGGCAGCAGCTTGGGTGGTTTCTCAACAGGTGAGGGTAGTTTGGGCCATCCCCAGTCAACCTACATGAGCCCCAAACTTTTCTTACTTCTAGTCTGCCTCAAATTCTCCCTGAGAAACAATATTTAAAAAAAGTCTCTTGGGGTGTTATGGAAGTGGGGACTGTACATCTTCAGTATCTGCTTCAAGCTGACAAGGGGCAGAAGACCCTATCTGTAGAGGGAAATCTTCTCTCCTGTTTCTTTCTCTTGGGACTCATTTGGATATGAGGTGTCTGAACTATTGTCCAGCATAGTTAAGGTTTCTCATGGAGATCTGGGTTGTTCACAGAGACCTTGTTTATTTGTAGAGATCAATAGCCTTGTTACCTTATTACTGTGTCCTAAAGGCTTTCATTCTGGAAGAGATAAATCTGATTAGAAGGCACGAACTGAAAATTAACAATGATTGGCACGTCAGAAGGGGTCCTGCCTGATATAGCAGGAAGGATAAATAATCTAACCTTTTATCTTGAAAAATGAGAGTCTTATGGTTACTTTGTCTATAGGTGTATCTGTATCTATTTTTAACTCTTAGATGGCTCATTATTTTGGACTTTCACTATAATGGGCAGTTAATGGCTGACTACATCAGGGGCCAGGTGTACCAGGGAACAGGTGTCAGTCCAATTAGACAAGAAACATACAGAGAAAACTCACAGTGTCCTTAAGCAGAAGTTAGATACCATTGAAAGTTATACTGCCTGTGTTTAGAAGGTATTGGTCAAAGACATGTGTTTGCCTTTTGCTGGAATCCTAGAAAAGGCATAAATATTAGAACACATGTGTAAGAGCACCTTATAAAAAATCTCTCAGCTTTGGATACTTTTAGAGGTCTGGCATAATTGACTCCATCTGAATCTGTGCATTCCTTTTGAACTGTCTTGGGTGGCTGAATGCACTTGTCCCTCTGAGAAGTTTGGGGATCCTGACTTCTCCGCGGTCACATCCTCTTAAACTGTTTTTTGAACAGTCATTTCTGAAGATTTTGCCAATTTGGCAGTTTTGTCCACTGGTGCAGGAAAGGATTTTCCCAGAAAGTCAGATTTTGTCCCAGGAAGGAGGGAAACTGCAACAGATCAGAAGACAATGCCAAAGAGACCTTTAGTGTCAAATCAAGCAACAAAGACATTTATTTTAAAAAATGGCTCTTGAGCTGGGATTAATTAAATCTAACTGTCTGTCCCATAGGGGATGTTATTGACACCGTTAAGTTGTTGTAAAGTATCAGAGACAACAGTTATAAATCTTTACAAGGAAGACACAAAATGATCCCAATATTTAAGTATGTCTGTCCTGGTTGATAGATAAACACTCATCAGAATAATCTTCCATGGGCTTGTTTATAAATGTCTGAATAGGACTGGAACAATAATGACAAAACTTAAAGTTACTGTGGTTAATAGTTTAGCAATTAATAATATAGTACTACTAAACCTCTCTTATTACAGTTGGGAACATACACAAAAACTTGTAAAAGAGGCTAAGACACCAACTTGGTATAGTGTACTTTTATAATTACTTTAGAAGGCTTATATATTTGAAGATGACAAAGACACATAGCACATAAAGGAGCCAGTAACAGCATCACAGTTTAAACCTTGAATTTTGGTTAGGTAAGTTCTGTCAATACAATGCTTACAATTAACAACCCTAAATTTTCCAATGGTTAAGGGATGGCGATATCAGTAATTTCAAATAACCTCTATTTTGATGCTCAATTGTATACATCTAGCAAATGTCAGATAAACCAATATTTAGCTGCCAAAGAAATGTCAGGTAAACAAGTGCTTAGCTGACAAACAAATTTCAGACTTAAGTGACAGAACTTTTAGCATTTGTCATAAAGGCAGAAATGTTAAAGACCTTATTAGAAGGTACCTTATATAAAAGAATTACAGTTGTTTACATGTATACACTTTTAACTCTATAAATAATTTTATGACATTTAGATACACATATAAGACTCTAGTATTATAACCATTTAAAAATTTTTTACTTAGTTTAAACTTCATTCCTTTGTTGTCATCAGAAAAATACCTTAGGGTTTTTGTGTGTGGCAATAGACTAATTTAAGCAGAATATAAAGAACAGTAAATGGACTATAGCTATAAAAAGAACTAGCCATCTTATTTTAATTAACAGGATCAAAGCATCTCCCAACATTTAAGGATACAGCCAAATGAATATGTTGGCTTCCCCTGTGCTAGCTGATGGAAAGAAAGAGATGGAATAGGGAGGGGGAAAATCCATTTACTCCTCCACCCCTGCATGAGGGCTCCTGAATTGAATTCACCATGGTGGATGGTAAAGAATGAGAGGAAAGGGGAGGAGGATAGTTGCCCCTTTTGGAGAGAGTGAGATTGATTCCAAGATCATCAGGGTCCCTCCCCTTTATATCTTGGAAATCTTAATTGCCTAAAAAGACTTCCTACATATGTCTCTGTGAAAAAATTGTAGGATCTCCAACTTCCTACCATTCTTCAAAAAGGCCAGTCTCTTTACATCCCTGCATGAGGGTTCCTAAATGGGATGCTGATCCTGAATACCAACTGAGCTATTGAAAACATCAGAATTATTATGATCAGTACAGAATACAAATTGTACCAAGGTGAGCTTGGCTAGTACAACCCCATCACTTGTGGTCAGCTTTCACATCAGGCCATGGGGTAGTTAGCTTGTAAACTGAGAATAATAGGGAAGGAAGTACATTTTAATAAGATAAAAAGATCAATGTTGTAATTGATTAAATACAAAAACAGAGATAAGGGGGTATTCTATGTGGAGGATGAACTTTTTTTGGTTTTGGTAAAATTTTCAAATCCAAAGACAAATACTAGTGGTTTTGGGCTAAATACCAAAAAAAATAGGTTTGAGCTCCTAATTTTCTACTTTGTAAACTCAGAATGATGATCATTTGCAATTTTATTTGTCCTATTCATGTTTCCCCCATGGCACAGAGGACACTTGGTAAGAAATTCACAATAATTTGTCATTAATTGATATGTAGATAACTTAATCATATACTACATTAAATTGCATATGAAAGAAACTATGGTAATGAGCTTTGTGAGGGCAATATTTTGGAAAAGAAATGACCAAATGATTCATGCAAAGTGCAATTTTAAATATAAATGGTGCATTTTGAGATCTTTTAGAATGCATGGTGAGGAGCAAAAATTAAATATGTAACTTCAGTAATGCCATAATAGACAGTTGTAGGATTGCTATTACAGATTAATATAGAGGACAACTTGGAATTCACACTTTAGTAAGAGAATGAATTATTGTGTCATTTTCTCAATTCTTTCTTTTTTTCTGTTTATTATTGTGATGGGTGTCAGAATATTGTGACTTGTATACAGGTTCTTACAATGTATCAAATTCTTTCTTTCATGATATATATCTTCAACACTGTCTTTTTAACTTCAGTTTTTAAGACTTACAACAAGTTATATCTACTGTTCCATGTTCATCCCTTTATTATTTGGAGAACATTGAAATTTCTCCCTATTGCCTATAAATGGATTTTGTTTCTATTTCAAGAAACTATTCCAAACATTCATGATAATATAAAATATGAAAATATTTCTTTCTAAAATCTTTTTCCCTCTTTTTTTATTGGCATATATCAATTGTACAAAGGCTTAAATTGTGATTTCCCGTACTTGCACATAAGATACTGGGCCAATGTCACCTCCTTGGTTAGTCTTTGTTACAACCTCTCTCCATTTTGCAAGCAATTTAATGGGTTTCATTATTCTGTTCTTATATATACCTATGAAGTACTTCAGTTATATTGATCCCCTTATCACTCTATTCTTTCACCAAAAACCCAACTGGTTCTCACACTCAACTGTTTTGCTTGTTTTGTAATAACACGATTCATATTTATTTAGGTCTTAATCTCAATTTGTTCATCATCTCTGAAAGATAGAGAGCTTCAGGGACACAGGATTATACCATCTGTTTGGATGACAAATTGTCTTCATTATTTCTTGTGTGATGGTATAATAATTTATATAGTGGTATGCAAACAGAGATGTGCTAACCATTGCCATTAAAAGGCTGTGTTTTGATATGTACATGAATGACATTCATCTCTCTCCTTGACCTAGTAAAGGTCTCTGTGTAAACACAAATATGCAACAATCTTTCAGACATCTAAGGTTAAAACACTTAGAATTCAACTAATTTTTTGAATATTGTCAACTTTGAAAAGATGATGATGGCTAAAGTGATGATTATATCTATATTTAGTAAATTCTCATCCATGTTCATAAATTTTGAGATTAATCCTGGAGGACTCTAAGCAATATCATCAAAATGAAAGCATTGAGAGCTTCAGGGATCAGTACCAATTGTGTCCCACAAAACCAATAAACTCAGGAGCAGATGAATATCACCTTCTCTGAATGTAAATCCCATTAATTAAAGATGTAATTATGAGAATGAACATTTTAAATTATTGGTCCATAACAAGGTACTAAACACTGCTCTGATCAGATGTAGTGGACTTTGTACTACATCCTTTCAAGCACCCACTTTGTTAATTACTATTTAGTTAGAAATACACAGTTGAAGAAATTAAACAGAGTATGTTTTACATCATGGTAAAATTCAGGCTACCTTTAAATGTCTGGAATGATTACTTTCATAAATTTTCTTATTTGAGTGATAATATGAATAAATTTGATGGGAAATCATTTTATTGGTCTCTATCAAAATTAACTACATATATTACATGGCCCTGGAGAAAAAGTTTTGTGGCATCAACATTGTAAAATAAGAAAATGTCTCAGAGCAGGTAAAATTAAAGACTTAAATGGGCTCACAGTAGATTATCATTTTCTGCACTCTTGAGTTAGGTAAATGGTAAAGCTATCAAATTGTGCATCTGTGAGTTGCAACAAATATCAGTGGAATTCAGAGGATCATCAGGAACTTTTCAGAGGGGAGGCTAAGATGGGACATAGACAATGGACCTAAGGAAGCTGAGGTCTCTCAAATTCAAAATAATACTTGAGATTCATACTAGCAAGGTTTGAGTAACCTGACATTTTCTACAAGTAAGATACTGGCAATACCTACAGGGAACATGATATACAGTGAACAATAATTAAGTTAGCTTTTTAAGCACATAACTACCTCAGAAACTCTCCTGAACAAAAATAGTTTCTTAATAAAAGGAGGGAAATTTCACCTCTGAATTGTCAAGGTGGGGCAGACTACTGGGTGATCCAGCCTGTGTAGGGGAGAGATGACCCAGTCGAAGCCTGGAAAAATTAAGAACACATTTGATCACCTTGGAAAAATATTAATGATCTGATACTAACATGTGTCCCAAAAAAAGGAGTTTATTTTAAAAAATTATTTATACATTTATTCATAGGTGTATATTTTGTTTGGGCCATCTCTCCTCCCTGATCCCCTCTCCACTCCCCCATATCCCCTCCTCCTCATTTTCAAACAAAACTTGTTCTGCCCACTTCTCCAATTTTGTTGAAGAGAAAATATAAGACATAATAAGAAAGACATAACATTTTTGCTAACTTGAGATAAAGATGGGTATGCAGAGAGATTCCTAACATTGCTTCCATGCACATGTGTATTACAACCTAAGTTGGTTCTACTCTACCAGACCTCTTCACATTTCCTGGTCCCCTTCCCATAGTGGCCTTGGTCAGTTTAAGAATACATTATTAGCTCCTCTACAGTAGACACATCAAACACTTTCAAGTTTTAGATTTCCTTCCCTTTCTCTATTCCTTCTGTATGTATTCAACCCTTAGTGTGTTGTGACCTATGTTCAATAATATTAGTGCATTTGTTTTAGGTTTATAATCCACATATGAGGGAGAACATATGATTTTTGGCCTTCTGAGCCAGGCTAGTTCACTGAAGATGATGTTCTTCAGTTCCATCCACTTACTTGAGAACTACAAAATTTCATTCTTCTTTGTGGCTGAGTAAAATCCCACTGTGTACAAATACCACATTTTCTTAATCCATTCATCAGTAGTGGGACATCTTGGCTACTTCCATAAGTAGCCTCCATAACTTGGCTATTATGAAGAGTGCTGCAACAAACATGGGTGTGCAGGTGCCTTTAGAATAGCCTGAGTTGCATTCCTTTGGGTATATCCCTAGGAGTGGTATTGCTGGATCACATGGAAGATCTATGTTTAGTTTTTTAAGAAGCCTCCATATTGTTTCCAAAGTGGTTGTACTAGCTTACATTCCCCACCAGCAGTGTGTGAGGTTTTCTTTTTCTCTGCACCCTTGCCAACATTTGTTGTGGATGGTGTTTTTGATGATACCAATTTAACAGGAGTGAGGTGGAATCTTAGTGTGGTTTTGATTTGCATTTCCTTTATGGCCAGGGATGGTGAGCATTTTTTCATGTGTTTTTTGGCCATTTGGATTTCATTCTTTGAAAAAATTCTGTTTAGTTCTGTCGCCCACTTCCTTATTGGTTCATTGATTTGGGGCAGTTTACTTTTTTGAGCACCCTGTATATTCTGGTTATCAGTCCTTTGTCTGATATATAGCCAGTGAATATTTTCTCCCACTCTCTGGGTGGCCTCTTCAGCTTAGAGATCATTTCTTTTGTTGTGAAGAAGCTTTTTAATTTCATGTAGTCCCATTTGTCCATCCTTTTTCTTAGTTGCTGGGCTGCTGGAGTTCTACTGAGGAATTCTTTGCCTGTACCTATTACTTCCAGGTTCTTTCCTGGTCTTTCCTGTACTAACTTCAGAGTTTTGGACTGACATTAAGGTCCTTAATCTGTTGTGAGTTGATACTAGTACAGGGTGACAGGCATGGATCTAGTTTCAGTTTTCTGCAGGCAGATAACCACTTTTCCCAGCAACACTTGTTGAGGAGGCTGTATATTCTCCATCATATGATTTCGGCACCTTTGTCAAAAAGAAGGTGGGCGTAGCTGTGTGGACCCATGTCCTAGTCTTCTGTTCTGTTCCACTGGTCTTAATATCTGTTTTGTGACAGTACCATGCTGTTTTTATTGCTATGGCTGTGTAATGTAGTTTGACATCGGGCATTGTGATATCTCCAGCATTGCTCTTTTTGCTGAACACTGCCTTGGCTATTCGCAATCTCCTGTGTTTCCAAATGTACTTTCAGGTAGATTTTTCCATCTCTGTGATAAAAGTCATTGAGATTGTGATGGGGATTGCCTTGAATATATAGATTGTTTTTGGTAGTATAGCCATTTTTACTATGTTAATTCTACCAATCCATGAGCACAGGAGATCTTTCCACATTCTGTAGCCTTCCTGAATTTCTTTCTTTAGAGGTTTGTAATTCTCCCTGTAGTGGTCATTGACATCCTTTGTTAAGTTCACTCCTAGGTATTTGATTTTTTTGAGGCTATTGTAAATGGAATTGTTTTCATATATTGTTCTTAATTTGTTCATGGTTGTTGTACAGAAATGCTACAGATTTTTGTAATTGATTTTGCATCCTGCTACATTTCTGAAGCTGTTTATGGTGTCTAGGAGTTTTTGGGTAGAGTTTTTTTGGGTCTTGGAGATATACGATCATGTCATCTGCAAATAGGGATATTTTGACTGTTTCTTTACCTGTTTGTATTCCTTTTATTACTTCTTCTTGCCTTATTTCTCTGGCTAGGAATTTCAGGACTATGTTGAATAGGAGTGGGGAGAGTGGCACTCTTGTCTCATTCCTGATTTTAGAGGAAATGGTTTCAGGTTTTTCTGCAATAAGAATAATTTTGGCCATAGATTTGTCATATATAGCATTTATGATGTTGAGGCACATTCCTTCTATTCATGGTTTTCTTAAAGTTTTTATCATGAAGTGATAGAGTGTCCTAGGGTGGAAGTTATTTTCACTCAGTGCCTGAAATACCTCACTCCTTGCCCTTCTAGATTTTAAGGTTTCCATTGAAAATCTGCTGTGATTTTGATTGGTTTACTTTTATATGTTGTTTGTTGTTTCTCTCCCAAAGCCTTCAATATTATTTTTCTGTTCTCTGTGCTTGTTGTCATAATGATAATATGCCATGGGGAGGTTCTATTTTGGTCAATTCTCAATCACAAGTAGTTAAATTAAAAGCTCATGTACAGATCCCAAGCTTGGCCACTGCTCACATATAAGTTCCTTGCAGGACCACTTGGGAGAACTTGTCTAAAAAACCAAGCTGAACCTAACTGTCCAAACCCCAGGAAGAGCCTGTGCTTAAGCACCATGAGCACATCCCCAAACCTGTCAGGTATAGAGGGGCACCACCAATTGCCAAACAACCCAGTATGTAAACATTTAGTAGAAGCAGGAACATATGGAAAGCAACTATGAGAAGGGAAAGCACATGGATTAGAAATTGGAAGGAAGTGCCCAAATGTTTACTCATTCAACTCAGAGAAAACCCAATCCTCCTCATAAAAAGGAAGAAATTATATATTTAAATATATATGCACATATACATAACTTTTAATTTTAAATTTGTTTTTAAAGTTTTCTCTTTTTTGTTATTTATGTCCTTCTTTCATCCCCTTGAAATTTTAATGTGCTTAGTCTTCCCTTGTTCCACTTTTCTATTCTCTGATTTTTTTCTCTTTACTTGTCTTCTCTTTCCCTTTCTTCTCCTTATCATACTCTCCTCCCTATTATCCCTCCTACATTGTCTCCTTATCTCTTGCAAACTAACCCCTCTCTTTCACACACATTTTTGCAGCACAATTTGCAATTTGTAATCTATGGAATCAGTGTAATTGGCTACTAACTAATGAAAGATTAAATTTATCTATGTGCACTATGGGCTATTATTCTGCCACAAAGAAGAATATAATTATATTATTTGTAAGAAGATGTATGTAATTGTAGATGATCAAGTTAAGAAAAATAAGCCAGACTCAGAAAGACAAATATTACATGTTTTCTCACACAGGTGGAATTTACCAATAAAGAATTATATGAATGTTAAAGGGGAAGTCTTTGGTGAGGAATCAGAGGACTTAGTATGGCAAAAGCAAAGGATGGTGGCAGTGAATAAGATTGAAGTATATTTTATCCATGTATGGGATTAGAATAGTTGATCCCATAAAATAATGTAAGAAAAGAAAGAGATTGGGCAGGGAGTTATGTAAGAGTAATGAAGGTTGCAATATAATCACACTATATTTTATGCAATTATGGTAATATAAAAACAAAATCTCTTTGTACAATTAACATGTGATAATATAAGTAGGCATAGAAAAAAACAGGCTTTCCCATTTTTGGTAAGACACTAAATATTTGCATACTTTTGTAAAAGAAAAAGGACATGAAATTAAACAATCTACACAGAATGCTTTGTTCAGTAGCAGAAACTTAGACACCACTCAAGAAAATTCCTGATCATTTTGTCACTGTCATTCTCCTCCTTAGTCTCATCATTATTTTTATAATCCTGTGGACTGTTAGGAAATCCTTGGAAGGATACATTTTCTGTTATGATAAATGAGATATCTATGAGAAAAAGAACCAGTGTTAATGATAAGAAATTTGGAATAAGATTAAGGTTAACCCCACTACAACCAAGAACATAAGCTACATAGTCTTCCTAAATGATGTTGTTTTAATTGATATTCTCTTATGTGGCTACTCAAAGTGTCATGAAGAGGAATAAATGCTTCTAAGACTATTTCCCCCCAATCTGTGCCCACTGAACTTACTGCAATATGCTACATCTCTGCTAAACCATGACAAAGGGGAGACGATTCAAAGAATTTCGCATGCTAGGTAACCAATGAGGGCTTAGGCTTGTTCTTCCAGATAGATTAGAATTAAATGTCAGTTTGAAGCCTCTTCATGCCAACAACAGAGATGACTGGACACCCCTGGAACCAACAATAATGAAGATAATTAACTGAAGGGCTGGAATGACAGGATGATTATTTACTATAATGTTACCTTGAAGCCTCCAGGGAAAGAGTTAACGATTAGCCAAATCAGTCGATTTTCTTGGTCTTTTTCTCTAAAGATACTGTAACATTGCTGTAGGAAAAAGAAGAAAAAAGTATGTCAAAATAGATTTCACACTCTTGGTCTAACAAAGTGAAACTTGTGTGTACTGATCAATTTGTATCTTTGTATTCAGTTTTTTTATTGTCTGACCACAATTTTGTTGCATTTATATTGGGTTAAATACACATCACAAAAACTTATTAAAATAACCACGTTAATGATCTTGTAACATATATTACATTCACATTCTTGTGAATAAAATGATAATATACCTCTTCAGAAATGCTTCATTTTTCCAAATTTGATAATTTATCATCATTAAATGATTTTTGATTCATCCCCCCACCCATTTTTGCTATTAAAATGACAACAATTTTGCTATAAAAATCATAAGAAATTAACAACATGAAATTACAAAAAATGATATGATGAAATAGGTCAGATTTACAACTTTTGGAGGAAAGTTTTATTGATTTTTTTGAAGTCATATTCCTAGTTAGTTCCATGGGTCCTGATAATAGGTTATTCTGCTGTCAATCCTCTTAAGTGAACTTTAAGTAAATTTGTTTCTCAGGCTGTAGAGTAAAACATTTAGTATACCATATAACTTCATTTATCTCAGATGCCAGTACATTTTCTGGCAGAAATGTGTGATACATTTGACCCAAGGTACACTCCCATACTTCTTGATAAGCATAGTACTGACAGGAGTGATTTTCAGATGGAAAAAAAAGTGTACCTACACCTGGTGATAGGTTTTTCTGAATGGAGAGGAATGTTTTCTTTTAAGGAGAAATGACCACAAAGGTAGAATGAGAAAATAAATTGGAAGCAACATAATTTACTATTAGATAAGATGTGAACATTGCCTAAATTAGTCCACATTCTTGGCTCAAGTCTATAAGTACGTTCTAACTTTGATGGAGTTAGAAGACTACAAAACAAATGTCTTCAGACAGTTGAGATTCTACAGAAGTGAACTCATATGTATTAGTAACTACTTACATTACAAAATATTTTTTAAGTCTCCATTTTAACATACGAAATATTGATCACAAATAACTTACCATTCTGACAACAGAAGGACCAAGTTGAGTAATGTATTCTACATTCACATTGTTCTGAAAAGAATGTCAACATAAATTTCAGAAACTTTTCAAACTGTACTTCCTAAATTCTGCTATTCTCTGATGGATCATGGTTAAGAAGTACAGATCCAAAGATCTGCAAGGCCTTAAATCCAGAACAGTCATCTCAGTGTGGTGTGAAAAGTGTGGAAATGGATTGCAGTAGCTCTCCTTGCATTTGGTTAACAACAGAAGTTGTGTTGTATTTTCTCTGTTGTTTCTGTGGAGTGTTGTTCCATAGTAGGTTTTCAGGTCATTCTTATCTGTGCATGCACATGACCTTATTGTCAGCTATGTGCATATGCTCATATGTGGTATGCTTTATACTGATTTATCTACCTTAGTTGTTGGTGTATTAATTATTTTTTGGCTTAAGGTAAATTTCTGTTAACTAGATTGTGGTTACATGTCAGGAGTAAAGCATGCACCGTACATTTTCAAACTGCTGGGCTCAAGCTCCAGCACAACTTTAAAAAGACAAATCAGTAAACATTATCATCAGCAATGTAAAAGCATACCACATAAGGAAACACAATACCAATGTCTAAAATACCAATGGCCATGCAGAAGACAGGGCAAAAATAAACAAAATTGATAAACATTAGCAAAAATTAAGTTGTTATTAAAAAAGAAAACATAATATGGGAAAGAACACAAACAAGGTAATTATTTAAATAATAAATATACTTATCCAAATATACTGAAAAGCTATTGAGGGTAAAATAAAATAAAACAAAACAAAAAGATGTGAAAAATTCTTCAAGTATATTAAGTGAAACTACTTCCCAGAAGTAAGATTTAGTTTTCTTCTAGTTACCACTGTTGTAGTGTATCAAAGTTAGTTGGGTTACTTTTGATTTCCAGGAAAACAGGCCCCCAAAACAATTGCACTATGACAGTTGAATCTATTCTCACACTGCTTGCTCACAGGAGCTAAGACACTGTCTGATACAGGGCTTTATTCAGTAGAATATGATCAATTGTCAGAAGGATGTGTCTAGTGACTCAGAGATTCACCACAGCCCCTTTTATAGATAAAGCAGGTGAAATTCCCCTCACTCTGGAAATACTCTATCAATGCCTATGATTCTGGCAAATTTCCTAGGGTGCCAGTACATCCTTTGACTGATTCTGGAACTCTCAGCATGAAAGTGACAAGGCCAATGCAATCTTTGCTGTGACTAAGCTCCAGCTACTGAGGTTTCTAGCAACCTCTCTCAGGGTACATTCAGGCCCTATCTTCAAGAGAACCCACAGGCAGATGGTCTTGGTCATCCCTGGTCATCTTTGCAATAGTTAAACTACCTGCTTTTTTTTAAAAAAGTTTATTATTCATTTATTCACATGTGTGTACATTGTTTGGGTCATTTCTCTCCCCTGCCCTCCTCCCCCACCCTGTCCCCCTTCCCCACCTCACTTCTAGGCACTACCTGTTCTGCTCTTATCTCTAATTATGTTGAAGATAAGACATAAGCATAATAAGGAAGACAAAGCATTTTTGCTAGTTGAGTTAAGGATAGCTACACAGAGAGATTTCTAGCCTTGCTTTCATGTACAAATGTGTTACAACCCAAATTGATTCATCTCTAACTGATCTTTACGCTGGTTCCTGATCTCCTTCTCATGTTAACCTCTGTTGCTTTAAGGATTCTGTATTAGTTCCTCTGGAGTGGGGACATCAAATGTTTTCCTGTTTTGGGTTTTCTACTTATTCCTATATCTCCCGTATGTGCTCTCCCCTTGTCATGTGATCCAAGTCCAACCATATAGCTGCATTTGCCCTAGCTCTAAAGTCCGCATATGAGAGAGAACATAGGATTTTTGGTCTTGTGAGCCTGACTAACCTCACTCAGAATGATGTTCTCCAGTTCCATCCATTTACCTGCAAATAATAAGATTTCATTCTTCTTCATGGCTGAGTAAAATTCCATTGTGTATAAATACCAGATTTTCTTGATTCATTCATCAGTATTGGGGCATCTTGGTTGTTTCCATAACTTGGCTATTGTGACTAGTGCTGCAATAAACATGGGTGTGCAGGTGCCTCTGGAGTAATCTGTGTCATATTCTTTGGGTATATCCCCAGGAGTGGAATTGCTGGATTATATGGCAGGTATATGTTTAGATTTTTAAGAATTCTCCAAATTTTCTTCCAGAGTAGTTGCACCAGCTTGCATTCCCCCCAGCAGTGGACTAGGGTTCCTTTTTCCCCACATCCTCGCCAACACATTTTGTTGGTGGAGTTTTTGATGATGGCTATTCTAACAGGGGTGAAGTGGAATCTTAGTATGGTTTTGATTTGCATTTTCTTTATAGCTAGAGATGATATGCTTTTTGGCCATTTGAATTTCTCCTTTGGAGAAAGTTCTATTTAGTTCAGTTGCCCATTTCTTAATTGGTTCATTGATTTTAGGAGAGTTTAGTTTCTTAAGATCCCTGTATATTCTAGTAATATGTTACTTGTCTGATGTATAGTTGGTAAATATTTTCTCCCATTATGTGGGTGGTCTCTTTATTTTAGAGACCATTTCTTTTGTTGGGTAGAAGCTTTTTAATTTATGAAGTTCCATTTGTCCATCCTTTCTCTTAGTTGCTGGGCTGCTAGTGTTCTATTGAGGAAGTCCTTGCCTATACCTGTTACTTCCAGAGAATTTCCTGGTCCTTCCTATACTATCTTCAGATTTTCAGGTCTGATATTAAGGTTCTTGATCCATTTTGAGTTGCTACTCCTACAAGGTGATAGACATGGTTCTAGGTTCAGTTTCTTGTGGACAGATAACTACTGTTCCCAGCAACATTTGTTGAAGAGGCTGTCTTTTCTCCATCATATATTTTTGGCACCTTTGTCAAAAATGAGGTGGGTATAGTTTTGTGGGTTTATTTTTGGGTCCTCTATCCTGTTCCACTGGTCTTCATGTCTGCTTTTGTGCCACTACCATGCTGTTTTTATTGCTATTGCATTGTAATATAATTTGAAGTCAGGTATCATGATACCTTCAGCATTGCTCTTTTTATTGAGTATTGCCTTGGCTATTTGTGGTCTTTGGTTATTCCAAATGAAATTTAGGGTAAATTTTTCAATCTCTGTGATGAATGTCATTGGGATTTTGATGGGAATTTCATTAAACATGTAGATTGCTTTTGGTAGTATAGCCATTTTTACTATGTTGATTCTACCAATCCATGAGCATGGGAGATCTTTCCATTTTATGTACTCTTCATCAATCTGTTTTCTACTTCCTGCTGCACTGAAGAATGTACTAGGCAGAACATAGATTTCTTTTACACATATGTCAAAATTGAAATCCCATCCTTGGATCTGAACTCTCTAGTTACTGCACTCTGAGCCAGTGAAAAGAAGAGGACATTGGAATGTAGGGATGTAAAATTGAAGGGTTTGGGGCACATATACAGAAGTGTGTAAATCAATGTATAAGAGAGAAAGCTATTCATTCATGTGTTTTTAAGCTCTATTCACAATAGCCAAAACATGTAATCAATTCAGGTACCCGACAACCAATAAATGGGTAAAGAAAATATGATAAACACATTTGTACCATGAAATATTACTCAGCCATAGGAAAAATGTAATTATGTCATTTGCAGGGAAATGGATGGAAATATAGACATGTTCAACATGATATATAAAATTCAAAATCCAAGTTTCAGAAGTTCTTACCTGTTTGTGGACCTAAATATGAAATGATGACATTGATGATGATGATAATAATGTGACATGAATGTAAAACAGGACAGTTTGTAAGAAAGGAAGTTGGAGCATGAAGAAAATTGAAGTGTGCTACACACAGACACACACACTCACACACACATACACAGGAAAACATAATGAAATCAAACACTGTTTGAAAAAGTGGGGAATTGGGAAGTTGTCATGGAAATATAATGGAGGGTGTGAACTTGTTAACTTGCTCAATTAACACTTCACAAATATATGGAATTATTGTAATGATACCCATTCATATTATGAAAGCATGCTAATAAGTAAAATAAAATAAAATTTAAAAAATGAAGGACTCAAGAAGTAAACGCAGATGATAGGACCATTATTACCTTTGCCCTCAATTATTCTCCATGTAAAGAAATGCAGGGAACCATATTTATAGGGATAGCTCTCCATGTGAACTCCTGGTCAACTGTCTGTTTAGATAATATGTCCCTTTGGTGCTTGATTGTGTGTTTGAGGATATTATGAGGACTTTGTTCTTTTATTTATGGCTCCAATGTGGGTTGGGTGGAACTCCCCCATCCTCTGTTGTGCTGCTGAGCACATGGTGTTAGGGATTGCTGAATGCTTTGCAATAAAAAAATCCAGTATTTTTGTGTTTCAAATGGCCATTGTCCAGTATTACAGCTATTTGCCCCATCACCCAAGCTCCCTATCTATTTTTTACGTACAATACCTTGTAAAGTGCCTTCTATATGGGCTAATGATATTATAATAACTGCAATTCTCCTTCTCATAATGGAGTCCACTGTATTATTTCTGAAACAATGTTACATACCTAATCCAAGGCACACCCTATGGCCTGTTCCATAAAATATGCAAATAACTCATAGGTAAGACTCATTGGTGGAGAAGGATTTATATTTCATATTTTATGCTGAGTTTATCAGAATGGAGAAATATAAATATTCTTCCCCATTCAAATGCTAGGTGGCACTATTCAAAGACACATTGAGCAATAAAGCATCAAAATTACAAACACACTGTGAACAAACAGGCAAGAACTACACACGTAAATTTTAAATTTTATTAACTTTCTCAAACTGCTTGCCAAATAAACACAACCAGAGCTGAGATCAGATTACCCTGCTGTAGAGCTGACTGATGGCACTTTTAATGTCCTTGTTCCTCAGGCTGTAGATGAAAGGATTCAGCATAGGGATATGGAGATGGGAATCAGAGCTGACAGCCAGAATCATGACCAGATTCCCAAGTAGTGTCAACAGGTACATTGACAAAAATAGTCCAAACACTGCAGGCTGCTGTTCTGCATTATCTAAGAGTCCAATGAGATGGAATTCTGAGGTACTTGTTATATTTTCTTCTTCTAAGTTGATAGGGCATCTTTGAAATAGAAAAGTGAGTGATAAATGTGAAACACATAATCAAGGAAAAAGTCCTCTGTCTTGTTATTTCTCCCAGGCTCTTATCAATCATCTGGGTTATGGGGATCATCATCCTGTAGAAATCTGGATTGCACATGAGCAGCACAAATGTGGCTGTATTTATATACATTTAATTGAATTTTCATAAATTGAATTCCATACACCTTCACCAATATGTCACATCAGAGAAACAGAATCTTCATACCTCCTTTTCCTAATTGTTTTGGATTGTTCTATATACACCTACTTAGGGACTCTGTATGAACAGTGTTATAAAGTCAAAAATATTAGAGAAAACAAGTTCATATTTACAGTTAAACAGCCTAATCATCAGAGATAAAAGGATATGAAATATCATTCTCATAAGAACAAAAGTAACTCTCTCAAAGAAAAATCATGATGCAAACAAAGACAATGGTGCAAATTCCTTTGAAGTACAATGTGCTTTAACACATTAGGAGCCAGAACTACAAAACCTGAGAGTAAATTAAAACCTAGAGTTTATAATTGGTTCCTATTTTCTATTCATATTTCAACCAAGCATCCATCATTCCTAAGACTATTTCTCTTCTTCAAGATTTTAACTACTCAATGAAATACTATCTATCTTTTAAAACTTATTCAGCAGTCTGCTGCCAGTAGCTCACACCTGTCATTTTAGCTACTTGGGAGGCAGAGATCAGGAGGGTCCAGTTTGAAGCAAGCCCAGGTAAATACTTCAAAAGAGCCTATATTGAAAATATGAAATACAAAAAAAGTGCTGGCAGAGTGGTTCAAGTGTTAGAGTGCTTGCATTGCATGCATGACGCCATGAGTTCAAACCTTAGTACTGCCAAAAACAACAAAAAAAACCACAACCTCACTCAGCATATTACTCCAGTGCTTGTTTTCAAAAAACTACCATTTGAGAATTATGGTTCAGTTAAGTAAACAAAATCAATGATATCAGATCAGATACATGGCATTAGTGCCTATTAATGAAACACATTTAAATTTTTATACAATTTTACCAACTCTATAAAAAATCTCTGATGGAGAAAACAACTCTGCTTAATTACAGTTAATGCTAAGAGTGCTTTATTGTTTCTCTAATTGTAAGCACTTTCATTTCCAGTTGAAACTTTTAGAACCAAAGAAGACCCCAGTCTTAGCTTTTAGTCTCAGCCTCTTTATAAGAAACTAGGACATTTTTACACAAATCGTTCTGATATATGAACTACAATTCCTTACTTCAGGTATGTGAGTGGAAATTGGGTCATTTTTCAGGGTGTCATTATACTTTAAGTAAGATAAAAGATGAAAATGGAAAGTAACACTGGAATTATAGAAATACACATTAATGTGTTCCTCATTTGGGAAATGGGCATGACAATTATCTGACTTACAGGATTGTAACAAAAGTTTTGTCCAAATATTATTAAATTGCTTAATTTGTATTTGTTGATCTCATTCATGATTTTATTCACCTTTGTAAATGTTAAAATATTTGGATAACAGAATACCTGCATGCAAAGTTAGTGGTGGTAAAATGGGTCATTTTAATGACAACGACAGTAGTGGGAAGTGGAGGTTTAAAAGAAGAGAGTAAAGGAGGGTGAGTATTATTGGTATACTTTCTATGAATGTATGAACATGGAACATCGAAACCTTCTGAAATCAGAAAGGGAATGGGTAGGAGGGAGAATAATGCAGGGGATGAACAATTTGGGATACAAAACATGTGTGACTGGAAATGTTACAGTGAAACCCCCTTGCATAACTATCATAAATTAGCAAAATGTATTTGTAATAACAACAAGGTAAAACATTTCCTGTCTGAGGGTGGGTTTCATAAGGAGGGGGGAGGTCATAAGGAAAAATTGAAGGAGGACAAATGTGGTAGAAGTATTATAAATTCATTTATGAAAACACAGCAATGAAACCTTTGACATTGTACTAAAAAGAGGGAGAGGAGAGATAAAGGAGAAAGATGGAGGGGTGAATCCATTGAAGATATATTGTAAGCACATATATGAAGGTCACAATGCCCCCCACTTAGAACTAAAATATGTTAATAAAAAAGAGAAAAATTCTTGATGGTATTTTATAAATCAGAGTTGAGAATCACTGCCTTAGAAGATATCCTGACTTTGAGACATAGTGCATTTTAATTACAAGTTATTAGTTTTAACAAAACTGAACACCATTTTTAACATAAAAATTTGGATATAATTAATAATATATAATGAAGTTTTAAAAAGTATAATAATAATAATAATAATTATAATAATAGTAATTGTTATAGAAGTTTAAATTTGATCAAAGTCCATTACATTCTTTATATAAATAGCACAGCAAAACCTTTTGTAATTGATATTTGCTTATAAAACTTTTTAAAAATCTCAGTTACCACCAGTGAAATTCAAGTTATTGTATCACACTATGATTTCATTCTTGCGCATATTACATCACCCAAAGGCTAAGTATTGTCATAAACTGAAGAATAGACTTTTACTGACAATACCCACATGACGTTAGATTTGTACATCAATAAAGAATTTCTTATGATCTTAGACAAAATTTACCAAAAGATCCTCCAAGTGCTACAGAACACAACAGCTATTGTTTTGACATATACTAATTTATATCAGCAACAGGTTTTATATCTCTCTGTGATCTCTATCCATCTACTTTAAATATTTTTATTCATATCATTACCTGAGAAGGGGACAAGTATTTGTCTTGCAAATTTATAATAAAAACTCATTCAAAATTATTGTGCCTTTCTTCATTTCAAACAAGTGATATTCTCTATATAATATGTTATTATCATATAGAATTCTAATTTCCAACACATAATGCAAACTTACTTTTATTATTAATCATCTATAATTAATTTCCCAACAAAAGTCAGTCATAGTCACCTAACTCCTCTCATTCTTGAGATATGTCATGAAAATATGACTTCATTATATCTAGTAATAATGTGTTTATGTTAACACACCAGTAACTTGTACCAGGACAGATATATTCATTCATCTCAACTTGAGAAGAAAATACAATTGGATGTGTGTCATAAATTCAACAAGGCTGCCCTTTGTCATTAACCTGCTATGATATGCAGATTACATGTAAATCTCTCCACCACTCTATGCTCATGCTACTTTGTAGAAATAAGTAAAATTATACCTATATAAATAACAAGTGTAGTGCCCAGGAGAAGTCTCAAATTTTATAAATATCAATAGTGATTATCTTAAACAATTTCTTAGTTGTGGAAGCAGCAAATTTGTTGATGAACACAGGTGTCAAACCTCACTGTAATCTGCAATTGTGTGACTCTCACAATGTACAAAAATGAATTTAAGAGGGATTAAGGATCTTATATTAATCCAAAACCATGAAACTATTTGAGGAAAACAGGAAAAACATTTCAACATACAGGTATATGCAAGGATATGTTGAATGGATCCCCAATTTTTCAGAAAATAATAGCAAAGATTGACAAATTAGACAGTTTCTGTAGAGCAACAGAGGGAAGAAGTAGCTCACAGAGTGAGAGAAAATATTTGTGTGATATTGATTTGAGGAGAGATTAATGTACAGAATATAAAAACAACTCAAAAATTGAACACCATAAATAGAAAATAAGGAAGTTAATAGACAAGCAAGTGAACTGAATAAGCACTTTTCCAGTGAAGAACAAATAGCTAATAAATACATGGAAAAATTATTCAACATCCTTGACAGCACAGAAACGAATCAAAACTACAGTGAGGGCTTCATGAGGAGGTATACCTGTAATCCCCACTACTGTCAGTGAAAGGGTAGGGGTTTCAAAGTCTGAGCCTGTCTGGGGAAGAGTATGAGAAATTATCTAAAAATAAATTAAAACAAAACTAGAATAAAAATTGTTTTTGTTGTGGCTCATGGTAGACTGCTTGCCAAGAGAATGTTTGCCAATGAGGCCCCAATGTCAAACTCTGTATGAAAAAATGCATGGAGAAAAACCCACCTAACCCGAGTCAGAATGGTTATCATCAGGAATATAAATATCAATAAATTCTGGTGAGGATTTGTGGAGAAAAGAACACTTCTAATATAATATAATGTTACATTATATATATAAAATAATTACTAATTTGCATAATAATTATTATTATTTAATAAATATTATATAATATTATTAAACATTATTATAATTATTATAATAGTATTGTATAATAATTATTATTATTATATAATAATATATATTACAGGGACTATAGAGATCAGTCTTAAGATTCTTCAAACTTAAACATAGAACTCTCATATCATGTAGGCATCCCAATTATGTGTATATTCCTAAAAGAGCCAGTCAACTTACTGAACATATAGCCTTATATTTACATTTACCCAAGCAGTATCCACAATAATGAATTATGGAATTATCCTTAGTGTACATCAATAGACAAGTAAATGAATAAAATGTTGTTTACATACACAGTGGAGCCTTTATCAGTCACTTAAAACAATGAAATTATGGGTTTTTTTCTGCAAATGCATGGCACTGGGAGGTCATCAAGTTAAGTAAAATATGCTAGCCCAAAAGCCGAATTTTGCATGTTTTCACTTCTTGGTTGAATTTGTGGAAAAAATAAAAACAAGGTCACGAAAAAAGAGAATGTACTACTAGGGAGTTGGAAGGTAAAGGAAAATGAATCAGGAGAAGGGAATAAGAGACAGAAATGAATGGGTGGATATAGTCAAAGTACATTGTACAAATGCATGGAAATGTCAGAATGAAACTTCTTACTATGTACATAAATAAACACCAATAACATAGTGTGAATATCTGAATTGTGCCTTAGCTCAAGACAAAAGTTTTCTTTGCCTCCTTACTTTAGTGCCAATAATTTGCTTTAATCCATGCAAATCTGGACTAAATTAATGAGTAATAGTTAATGAATATTTGATCAAATTGCGTCTAAACTAGAAGCAAAAAGAAAAGATATTTTATCTTGTCTCAACTTCAGTTGGACACTCCTGAAAAGAATGAAAGTGCAGATAGGAAAGCACCAAGTGTGTGAAACCACATTGATTTAGGAAACATTGTGTGATCCAAAGAAGAATTCATTCAATAATTAAACAGATTTTTCTCAGTGTTTCTGACTAAGTGTAAGATAATTTCTAGTCTGGAGAATGAGAGATGAAAGTGATTGTAATTTCAATCCAAATAGTCTTCATGTACTTAAATAAGGAAAGATATAATTTTGTTTTATAAAAACAAGAACAAGGAATGTTCAGATGACAGGCTATTTTACTTGAGTTGAGTTAATTTTAACATTGTAACTACCAATAAAATATCTTAATATCACTTTTCTCTAGTTTTATATTCCATAATTTTTTTCCAATAGGGAGCACCTATTACAGGTAAAGTTTTTACTCAGTGGAGTTGTCTCTGGTAGAAATTAGCTCAAATGTCAATGGTCAGATAATAACCTACAACCAGCTCTACATCACAAAAATATAAACTAGAACTAACAAAAATCAATACTAAGTTGCTAGATTCTGCATCTGATACTTTAAATTTAATTAATTTTTCCAAGTCTTTTAAAGCTTAAATTACACGACCAGAGATCTTAGCCTCAGAATCAACTCATATCTATTTTTAAACTCTGTCAAATTTCTGAATCAATATCTTAATTATTTTTTCTTATTTGTATATGAGTAGGTTAAAAAAAAAGCTTGTAGAAGGATGTTTTAATCTACAAGACTAGTCTGTATTACTGCCAATAGACATATCTGTGCTTAATTGTCATGCTCTTTCTCTGTGATCTTTTGTCTGTGATCTATGGATATCCTTCCTACAGTCCATGCAGATGATGTCATGAACTGCTATGTGCTGTGATATACTGGGAACCCCGACAGAAGAGAACAGCAAAGAAGAGCTCTGGTTGTTTCATTTGTCAAAGAGACAGCCTGCTAGGATTTTACTGGTATTATCCTCTGTGTCTGTAATGAGACTGCCCAATATCTTCACTTTTTTCTACCTAATAACCAACTACAGGTTGCATGGTTTGCTCTTTTATTTTCCATAAAATGAAAGTAACATGATGACTTTTAACAACATAAACTGCCTCTCTGTACAAAGAAGGCATAACAAAATGCACTGAAACCTGTTGCATAGTAAGGGGAGGGGATATTAAAGGATAGTAAAAGAGGGGATTAAACTGATTAAAATAAAACATATTCACAGGTGAATTACCATGGCTAAATCCCTTTGAACATTCAACATGCACTTAAAATGACAGACAGGAATGTAAAACAGATATTTTTGGGGGGTGGAAACTAGGAGGATGGAGAGAGTGAATGGAGAAGTTAAGGTGTGTGAATATGGTCAATGTACTTTATATATTTGTATGAAGATAGAATAATGAAATTATTTTTAGTAGGGGAAGGTGGATGAGAGAGAATGATAGAAGGGTGAAACTAACCAAGCTTTATTGAAACCATATGTGGACATATTACAATGACCCCATTTCCAACTAATATACATTAATTAATAGTTTAAAATACAAACAAAAGTGCACATGTATGTTGGAAAAATATGCATAAAGAGCATTACTCCATGCCTGGAAATTAGGAAGTCATCAAAACCTTACATGATGTATTTTCTTACTATCATCTCCCTCATTGTCGTCATGTTCCTAATCCTTGCAGAGGACTTAAGAAACAACTCATAAAGATCCATTTGCTTGCACTTATTGGTAGGATTTCTAAGGAAAGTGAAGCTGATGTGCATGGAAGTATATTTTCAATAATAATATTTTTTACTGCACTGAAAACCAAAAATACAAATTTCACAATTCTCATAAGTGATATGTTTTTCACTATCCTCCCATAAGACTACATTCAATATCAATTTTGTCTCCATGATGAAGGAGTATTTACAAATGTCCTTCATACTTACTGGCTTATTATGCTCCTTTTCTGGGCTTTGACCAAGAAAAGCATATCCAAAGACTCTTCTATACCTGAAGTCCAAAATTAAGGTCTGTACTCAGGTTTAACGTGAATATGTTATCAGGTATGGATTTTGTGTTGCAGGCAAACATGGAGAAAGAGTCATGCATGGAAACAAATGCACTGGAGACATAAAACTGCAAGGTTGGAAGGACTGGCAGATTACTAACGTTTAAATGAACTTTGATGCTCAAAGCACAAAGCTCATAATTATCCAAACTAGCTTACATTCTTGGTCCAAGACTCTAAGGACTTTCTAACATTAGTGGAGGAAACTAAAGTACACAATATATTTAGTAGGAAACTAAAGTCCACAATATATTTGAGACTCTACTCAGATGAAGGTCATGTGTAGTATTTACTAATTTCAATTCTTATAAATTTTAATTTGCATTTTAATGGAGGAAATATTTATCACAAATATTCAACTGGTAAGGTGTTGAAACTAACAGCCTTCTCAGAGAAAAGCAGTTAACAAAAACTCAATTCCAGGTCCCAGGTTTGACATCTGCTCATGTACCAGTTCCTCACAGGAACTTAGGAGAACCCACTCTAAAACCAAGCTGGCTCTCACTGCTAAATCCTCTAGAAAAGCCTGGGCTTGAACACCATGGGCAGATCCTACCCCAAAATTCTCTGGTAGAGAGGGGCACTATCAATGTTCACACAACTCAGCATACCAACATTAAGAAGAAGCAGGGACACAAGGGACAGCACCTGGATTAGCAATTGGAGGGAAGGGCCAACAACACTCATTGAAGTCAGAGGAAATCCACTCCTCTGCATAATCAGGAAGAAATTTGGAAAATACATATACATATGTATGTGAATATGATTAAATGTATTTATACTCTTTTATTTTTTGAATAAATTTTTAAAAATTTTTCCGTTTGTCTTATTTTTGTTATTAATCTTTTCCATTCTGTTGAAATTTTAATTTGCCTCACCCTCTCTTATTTCACTTTCTTTACTCTACTCTGAGGATTTTCACTTTAGTTCTTTTCTTTCTTCCTTCTCTCTTTTTTATCATCTCTTTCTCCTCCCTCCAAAAACTGTCCCCCTATCTCCACCACTCTATCCATTCACTAAGTTGTCTATTATGCTGTCTTTACACATTGCCTCCATCTTCCCCATCCCTCTACAAACCCTGACAATAATACCCTTCCACATAATTACTGATTTACAACTTTACACTTATTAGGGCCTTATTAGCCCAAAGCCCCTATATCTCATATATTTTCTCCCCCTGATGCAAACTCCCACTTTGTCTCCTCTTCTAAAACCATCATTTTAGTTACCTAAGTATTAATATCTATGTAAACAACTGTTACCTACCAAATACTCACTGATTACAGATAATATCCTCAAGCGTTTTTTTATATACTGTGCAGACAACTGGTTCAGCATTGAATCCATGAATTTGTTATTGCTAAGTTATTCCTCTAGGTTAGTGAACAGGAGTGTTACAACCACCTACCTAACAAATACAACATCCAGAGCATAGAAATTAAGTCAAGGGAAAAATAATTGATGATTAGAATACCCAGCCAACTATTAACAACCTGTGAGGAAATTTGAAAATAGAAATGAGGAACAAAAGAAGACAGGGGAATCTGACTCCACAAAAGGGTACAAACCACAAAATAAAGATTTGGTGGAGAGTGAAAGGATTTAATCCTAAGTGGCTGAGGTTAGAAGAATGATGATAAAAATGTTTAATGAACTCAAAGTGGAGCTTAAAGAGAACAAACAAAATCACTTCAGTGAATCCCATGGCATTGTGGACAAAAAATGGAGAAGATACAGAAAGAACAGAATGAAGTCAAATAAGATTTCATTAAACTCTGAAATGAAACCAAGGAAATTAGTAAAATACAGGTAAATGAAATAAAGAAGGCATCACAAAATGTGAATGAGATGCTTAACAAAGATATAGAAAGTATCAGGAAAAGGAATCAAACAGATATCCTAGAAATTAAAAGTTCCTTAAAAGTTAAATAGAAGAAGCCACTCTTTTAGGCTCAAATTAGTGGAAGACAGAATTTCAGGGCTCAAAGACAAAAGACATATTAAAGAAAGAAATGGAAAAATACTAGAAAAAGTGAAGCACTACAAAAGTAATAGGTAAGAGTACTGTGACTCCATTAAAAGACCAAACCTGTGAGTCATGGACATTGAAGAGGGAAAAGAGTTGCAAGCCAAAGGTATAGGTAAAATGTTTAACAAAATAATAGCATAAACATTCCGAAATTGCAAGAAAGTGATGCCTATCCAGTACAGGAAGCCTCAAGTTCACAAAAAAGACATTAATCAGAACCACTCCATAACATATAATAGTTAAAATAATTCATACAGAGAACAAGGAATAAATGTTGAAGGCCATAAGAGAGAAAATTCAAATAACATATAAAGGTAAACCCATAAAAATTATAGCAGATTTCACAACAGAAACCTTAAAAGCAAGAAGGGAATGGAGTAGGTAATTTGAGCACGGAAGGAAAATAGTATCAATTCTAGGATACCCTATCCAGCAAAGGTATCCTTTAAAATTGAAGGAAAAATTTAAAAATTCCATGATCAGCAGAAAATAAAACAAGACATGATCATTAAACCAGCATTCTGAAAGATTCTGAAAGGAATCCCACACACAGAAAATGAAAATACACATAGTGATAAAAGGATGGGAGTTATAAAATCTCAAGAGTAGGGCAGACAATTAGGGAGTAGCCTAGAATTAGTTGCAAAATCATTAATCATTAAACAATAAGAACAACTAGATGGCAGGAATCAGTACATTGAACAAAGATGACATAAATCACTTAAAAAGATCCATTATAAGCAATGAAAATGAAGCAGCAAAAGTCTCTCAAAAAAGAAACATCTAGAACATGATAGATTCACTGTTATATTGTAACATACCTTTAAAAAACATATAATACTAATGGTTTTCAAACTTTTTTGTGAAAAAGAAAGAGATGGAAAACTGCCAAACTCATTCTATGAAGCTAGTATTGCACTCATCCCCAAACCAGACAAGGATGCAACAAAATAAGAGAATTTCAGGCCATCTATCTCTTTAATGAATATAGATTCAAAAATCCTCAATAAAATATGGCAAAATGAATTCAGCAACATAACAAAAAGATCATGAACAGTGATCACATTGATTTCATCCCAGGGGTGCAAGGATAGTTTAATATATACAAACCATTACACTTAATACATCATATTAATGAAAGCAAAGACAGAAACCATGTTATAATCTCAATAGAAGCAGAAAAGCCTTTGACAAAATTTAACATCCTTTTCTGATAAAGACCCTGAGGAAACTAGCAATAGAAGGAATGTACAACGATATAATAGCCCTGCCTCTCCACTGCCGGCGACCATAGCGTGTCGGGGTGGCGATGGAGGGGTCTGAACCGGCGTGCCCGCCTCACGTGGAAGAGGCATCATGCTCTTCCTGGGGGTCCAACGGGTGAGAGGAGGGCGTGGGCGCGAAGACACCAGGGGTTCCGCAGCACGCGGACTCTGGCTTGCCATTTCCATTGGGCGGCCGGGAGCGCGCGGGAGGCCACCGGGCAAAGCCAGCCTGGAAGCCAGGTAGTGCAAGTAAAAATTTGCCCATCATGTCAACAGAATCTTTGGAGATTGATAATGGACTATACAGTCGACAGAGTTATGTTCTTGGAGACACAGCGATGCAGAAAATGGCGAAGTCCCATGTTTTCTTAAGTGGTATGGGTGGTCTTGGTTTGGAAATTGCAAAGAATCTTGTTCTTGCAGGCACTTACTATTCATGATTCGGAAAAATGCCAACCATGGGATCTAGGGACCAACTTCTTTCTCTGGGAAGTTGATGTTGTCAGTGGGAGAAACAGGGCTGAAACTGTGCTTCGTCACACTGCAGAACTAAATCCATATGTTCATCTCTCATCATCATCTGTTCCTTTCAATGAAACCACAGATCTCTCCTTTTTAGAACAATACCAGTGTATAGTATTGACTGAGATGAAACTTCCATTACAGAAGATCAATGACTTTTGCCATTCCTGACACCCTCCAGTTAAGGCTGATTCTGGCATTGTCACTTGCCTTGAAAATCATCCTCACAAACTTGAGACAGGACAATTCCTAACATTTCGAGAAATTAATGGAATGACAGGTTTGAATGGATCTATGCAACAAGTAACTGTGGTATCACCATTTTCTTTTAGCATTGGTGATACTACAGAACTGGAACTATACTTACATGCAGGCATAGCTGTACAAGTTAAGATTCCTAAAACATTTTGCTTTGAACGATTGGAGACACAGATAAAACATCTGAAGTGCCTTTTGCGGATTTTAGCAAACCAGAGGCTCCTTTACAGATTCACACAGCTATGCTTGCTTTGGACCACTTTCAGGAGAAATATAGTCAGAAGCCAAATATTGGATGCCAACAAGATTCAGAAGAGCTAATAAAACTGGTGACATCAGTAAGTAAAACCTTGGAAGAGAAGCTTGAAGTAAATGATGACAGTGTGCAGTGGCTCTCTTGGACTGCCCAAGGCTTTTTACCCCCACTTGCTGCAGCAGCAGGAGGTGTTGCCAGCCAAGAAGTATTAAAAGCTGTGACAGGAAAGTTTTCTCCTTTGTGCCAGTGGTTGTATCTTGAAGCAGCAGATATTGTTGAATCCCTCGGCAAACCTGAACGTGAAGAATTTCTCCCATGAGGAAATAGATGTGATGCCTTACAAGCCTGCATTGGAGATACTTTGTGTCAGAAGCTCCAAAATTTGAATAACCTTTTAGTAGGATGTGGAGCCATATGCTGTGAAATGTTAAAAAATTTTGCTTTACTTGGTGTTGATATAAGCAAAGAGAAAGGAATGGTTACAGTCACAGATCCTGATTTGATAGAAAAATCCAATTTAAATAGACAGTTCCTCTTTCGTCCTCATCATATACAGAAACCTAAAAGCTATACTGCTGCTGATGCCACTCTGAAAATAAATCCTCAAATAAAGATAGATGCACATCTGAACAAAGTATGTCCAGCCACTGAGACCATTTATAATGATGAGTTTGATACTAAACAAGATATAATCATTACAGCATTAGATAATGTGGAAGCCAGGAGATATGTAGACAGCCGTTGCTTAGCAAATCTACGGCCTCTCATAGATTCGGGAACAATGGGCACTAAGGGACACACTGAAGTTGTTGTACCTCACTTGTCTGAATCTTACAATAGTCATCGGGACCCTCCAGAAGAGGAAATACCATTTTGTACTCTAAAATCCTTTCCAGCTGCTATTGAACACACTAAACAATGGGCAAGATATAAATTCGAAAGTTCCTTTTCTCACAAGCCTTCATTGTTTAACAAATTTTGGCAAACTATCCATCTGCAGAAGAAGTCTTACAGAAGATAAAAAGTGGACAGAGTTTAGAAGGCTGTTTTCAAGTTATTAAGTTACTTAGCAGAAGACCTAGAAATTGGTTCCAGTGTGTAGAATTAGCAATATTAAAATTTGAAAAATATTTTAGCCATAAGGCTCTTCAGCTTCTTCACTGTTTTCCTTTGGACACACAATTAAAAGATGGCAGTTTGTTTTGGCAATCACCAAAAAGTCCATCTTCTCCAATAAAATTTGATTTAAATGAAACTTTGCACCTCAGTTTCCTTCAGAATGCTGCAAAACTATATGCTACGATATATTACATTACAGTTACAGAAAAGGACTTAGCAGCAAATGCCCTAATGAATATTCTTTCAGAAGTAAAGATTCAGGAATTCAAACCTTCCAACAAGGTCGTTCAAACAGATGAAACTGCAAGGAAACCAGACCATGTTCCTATTAGCAGTGAAGATGAAAGGAATGCTGTTTTCCAACTAGAAAAGGCTATTTCATCTAATGAAGCTACCAAAAGTGACCTTCAGATGGCAGTGCTTTCATTTGAAAAAGACGATGATAGTAATGGACACATAGATTTCATCACAGCTGCATCCAGTCTTCATGCCAAAATGTATAGCATTGAACCAGCTGACCATTTTAAAACAAAGTGCATAGCTGGTAAGATTGTACCTGCTATAGCAACATCCACTGCTGTAGTTTCTGGCTTGGTTGCCTTGGAGATGATCAAAGTAACTGGTGGCTATCCATTTGAAGCTTATAAAAATTGTTTCCTTAACTTAGCCATTCCAGTTATAGTGTTTACAGAGACATCTGAAGTAAGGAAAACTGAAATCAGAAGTGGAATATCGTTTACAATTTGGGATAGATGGATTATACATGGAAAAGAAGATTTCACCCTCTTGGATTTTATAATTGCAGTCAAAGAAAAGTATGGTATTGAGCCAACAATGGTGCTTCAGGGAGTCAAAATGCTTTATGTCCCTGTAATGCCTGGTCATGCAAAAAGATTAAAGTTAACAATGCACAAACTTCTGAAACCTTCTACTGAAATGAAGTATGTGGATCTTACTGTCATTTGCCCCAGACACTGATGGTAATGAAGGTTTGCCAGGACGTCCAGTAAGATAATACTTCAGTCATGACACTGATTAATAGAAGTTGTCTTATTCCAAGATTACTTGATTTTTTGGAAAGAGTGCACTTATTCCAGAAGCTAAAAACACCAGTTTTTAAACTGTGGATTTCTCCTTGATGAAGCCTTAATTTAAGGAAAACATCAGTAGGATGCTACACTGAAAATTATAAAACATTTATAAACTTGTCCATTGCCTCCTTATGTTGGCTATGATCACAAGCAACTTGAACTGGAATACCATTTTGTAATACTTACAACAGATTTTTATATTAAGTTCTCTGGATGAAAAGAAGGAGCAAAATATTTATGTATAACCAGAAGAAATAAGGATAAAGAAATTAAAAATAGTGAATGCAACTATGTAAACATTTTAATCTTATTTTATGGATTTCTTTTTTGTTTGGTATCTAAGACCCATTTTCCAATAACAATAGTGTTTGATACTCTGTACCTCTTCTGTGATTAGGCTATGAAAAATTAATACCAGCAGGAAGAGGAGGGATACTAGTGGTAGATGAAGAGTAGAGATTTTAAATTTTATAATAATAATTTACTGTCTTGTTACCTTTACTAGTTTAAAAAGAGTTAGTTGTATCACTGTCTCCCCAAAATCAGAATTTTTGTTGACATTATCAGTGTTGTAAGCCATGAGCAGTAGGTCAGATGACACATGTTAACTCGGAGTAAATGTTAACAGTAATATATGAACTCAGACAACTTTCTTAGAAAATCCATGCATATAAACAGATTAAATGTGGCTAATTGTTGATTTTATTTTTTATTTTAAATATGCTTTCTAATGTGGGTATTTTATTTATTTGGAACTCCAAACCTAGTTGTCACAGTACATAAGACTAAAAGGTTTTGTAAATGGAGTATCCCTAGAAATAGATGAAAATTAGAAATTAAAAAAATGATCACTAGTAGAGTCTTGATTACTTTTTTTCTTCCAGCAACCTAATGGAGAGAGAAAATAGTAATTTTGCTTTAAAGGGAACCATGTCATTTTGATCCTCATTTCCAGAAAGGGAGATGAGAAAAATTTTAACAACTATTTTTTTAGGTCGTTATTGAGAGACTTCGTTTTCTGATATGAATGATTGCAGATGCTGAAAAAAGAGCATTCATTAAAATGCTGTAAACTACTCCACACTGTAAAGTCAGTGAAAACAGCAAGTGATGATTACTATAAAGCTACCATGCATTCTAAAACAACTCGTATTTTACAACCTCAGGAAGTCACTTTTCTCTAACTCTTTTTCTTCTACTTTCCTGTTCAGATTAATAATAAATACTTTGATAAATTAAAAACTAGATTCCATCAATATTACTCCAGTTTGGTATCCCTTTATACTCTACTAAACTTTTCCTTTCTCACTTACAAATAGTTTAAACTGCTTTGTCAGTTGTTTTGTATCCGTCTTTTGTGAAAGTATCATTCAGTTGAGAAAATGTATTTGAGAGTGGAGGATGAATTTGTATAAGGATGATCTCTTCTTTAGGAGAAGGAGAAAAGTAAATAGGATAAGTTTTAAAGAAATGGCTACCTTTGATATAAGTAATTTTTGTTCATCATATTCTACCCTTCTCCCAAGTATATTCCAAGTATAATAGTGAAATTAATAAGACATAAAATTGAATCAAGGCTCTTGAGAGAGTAAAAATAAAAAGGACATTTGTATAAGAAAAAAAATCTGTAATAAAGGCTATATGTGTAAGCCTATAGCTAACCTCACACTAAATAAGACAAATGAAAATCCTTTCCCTAAAGTCAGAAACAAGACAAGATCACCACTGTTATTTATCATAGTGTTTGAATTCTTAGCCAGAACAATAAGGCAAAAGAAAGAAAAAAATTAACACAACTGACAATTCAACACATCCTATTATACTTATTTGTAGATATGATCCTCTAATTAAATACTCCATAAAATAACCCTCTATCTGTGAAAATTTTCTGCAAACAGCAGAATACAAATAACATAAAATAACTTTTCTATATAATAAACAAGCTGTGAATGAAAACATGGCTACTACATCAATCAGTATAAACTCAAAAAAACAAACCATCCAGGAATAACTGTAACTAAGGGAGTGAAATAGCCATGCACTGAAAACTATAAAACTGAATAAAGAAGGTAAACAAGACAATAGAACATGAAAGGACTTCCCATATTCATGAACTGGCCAAGTTAGTTGGTGAAATGGTTATACGACAAAAAACATATGTAGATTCAATGCAATGCTCATAATAATTACAATGTGATTCTTCAAGGAAATAGAAAATATCAATCCTTAAATTCATGTACAATCACAAAAGTCTGCTAATAGTCACAGGATTCCAAACTTTAAGTGAAATGCTGCAGGTATTACAAAATAAACTCAAAATGTACCAGACACCTTAATGATGTAAGACTGGATGGTTTGAAAATAGTGCAGAAGGACATAAGGAAAACTCTGAAGATGTAAGCATCAGCAATTTTTAGTAGAATTTCAACAACTGAGGAAATATGAAGATAGCTGAAAATGCAATCGCATGAAACTAAAAAACTTCTGCACACCAAAAGAAAACAGAATGAAAGGTCATGCTATAGAATTAGCGAATATCTTTCTCAAGTATTCATTAGCTAAGTTATTAATATCAAGAACATATAAACAGCACAAAATGTAAAAACTGAATGAACAAAGAAAAATTTTATAAGTGGGAAATCAATTAAACTGTTTTGAAAACAAGTACAAATGATCAGTAAACACACAAATAAATTTTCAGGATCCTTAGCCATAAAGGAAATGTAACACAAAAGACTATTGAGATTATATCTCATACAGCGTGGCTGTCATCAAGAAGACAATCAACAACAAATGCTCCTGAGGATGCAATAAAAATGGACCCTTACACTCTATTTGCTCAATATAAATTAGTGCATCCACCATGGAAATCAAAAATGTTTCCTGAAAAGACTAAAATTTTCACTACAATATTACTGTGTAATACCATTCCATTGCATATTTTGGGAATGATGTAAATCAGCATTCAATATATATACTTTCACACACATTTTTACAACACTATTTGCAATATGCAAGGTATGGAATTAGTGTAATTGCCTGCTAACAATTGAATGTGATGTGTGTACACCATGGACCATTATTCTGCCACAAAGTAGAATGAACTTATGTCATTTGTAGGAAGATGGATGGAATCACAGATCATGAAGTTAAGCAAAATAAACCAGACTCAGAAAGATATATAACACATGTGCTTTCTCACATGTGGAATCTAGCTGTAAAGAATTAGATGAATATTAAATCTTAGGTTAGGAATCAGCAGGACTTAGGATCACATCAGCATACAATGATGGCTGTCAATAAGATTGAAGTATATTTTATCCATGTATGAAATTAGAATTATCAATCCCACAGAACACTGTAAGCAAAGAAAGGGGAGTTGTGAAGGAGTAAAGAAGGCCACAGTATAATCAAAGTATATTGTAAGCAAGCATGGAAATAGAATGTCATGAAATGTTTGGGAAAATTGTTATGTGATAATAAAAATAGGCATAGAAAAATGTGCCTCTCCAACTTCTGTAAGATACAAAAATTTGGACAGTTATGTAAAAGAAAAACATACATGAAATGAAACAATCTCTCTCTCTCTCCTCTCTCTCTCTCTCTCTCTCTCAAAACTAATATGTCTTTTCCAGAAAAAGAAAAAAAAACAGTAATTTCAGATATAATAAAGTTTGCTTGAATGTTATAAGGAGGAGTAATGTTATAAATATAAAAATATCTAAATTTGTTTTTGCTCTTTATATTATATACTTCAGAAATTAATAATTGTTCCCATAGTGAGAAAGCATTCCCTATTTATTCTTCACTCAATGCTGTTGCCTCAAATAGAATCACTGTAGATGTCAGTGCTGTGGCTCAGACATACTAATAGCAAATTCCGATGTCTGAGAAACAGTAAGTTTCAAACAGGTTTAAAAATTAAATTGTCATGTAATGGATTCAGTTTACTAAACTTCTTATTAATTCCAGCCAATAGAAAGTTTACAGGAGAGGTCCAATAGTTTTAACTACAGGTACATCTCAGGTACATTTTAAAATTCTCTCCACTTCCCTGAGCAGGCATGAAGCCAAATGCTGACTTTACATCTCCTTGTAATATGCAGTGGTTTGATTGCATGGATGGTGGATCTGTGCTAAGCTTCAAGGGTACAATGAACACGGGGTCTCTTCCTGGTGCAATAAAATGGACAGTTCTAGTTGGTTTGTTAAGAAGACCATTTCCCAGGTTTCTTCCGCAATGGTGCTATAATCAGAAAGTTCAGTTCAGGCTTGGTTTCACTCACTGTGCCTGAAAACCTAGAACAGGTTTTGTAATTGTAATGTGCTCTTTCAGAGACCTTAAATTAATAATAATGTCGGCAGTAGAATTAGGTGATGCATATGAAATGAAACAAGTTACAATAGAGCATCTTGCTCAGTGTTTGATTCATAGGCAGCTTTCAATGTGGGTTCATGATATTTGATAACCATAATCCTCATCCTCATGATGGAGCCCACTTCATTGTTTCTTAAAGAAGGTGATACAGATAAATCAAGGTACATTTTATGGCCTGCACATCCTATGACCTTTTGCATAAAATATTCAGATAGTTCCTAGGTTGAGAACTTATATTTCACAGTTTATGTTTTATATTTTAAAACTTTTTATTCTCCTTCTTTATTATTATGCTGGAGGTACATTTTGACAATTACAAAAGTTCTTACAATATGCCAAAGTTGAATGATAGAGGGGATGATTTCAACTATTTCACAGTTTATGATGGTATTACCAGACTGGAGAAGAAATACAAATGTACTAAAAGGACAGGCTCCCCAAAAGTGAAGACAACCTTACCTCATTCCAACAAAGTATTCAATGATGTTACTGATTAAGATGTTAAAACATGAATGATTAAGGACTTGAGAAGGTCACAATAGGACTTGGCAACTGTCACCTCCTTTGAGTTGGTAAACTGTAAGAAAAATACATTGTGAGACTAGGGGTCCAAAAGCCTAACTAGAAAGTCAGCAAACCTCAGAAACTATTGAGATCAGTGTGCATAATTACTAGACAACACAGGGGTTAAAAGATGTCTTAGCAAAGAATAGTCCATTAGATTCAGAAGCATACTACATATACTTCCAAAAAGGAAAAAAAAAAGTAGAGTTATCTTCATTAGGTAGCCCTCATAGAAGATTACTCTTCTGTTAATTTGGACATGTAGAATTACCTTTGTGACTATGATGGAGATGAAACAGATGTCAGCCCATGACAGGTTGGAAGAGTAGCAAATACATGGTGTGGAGATAGTGATCATATCTGATGAGTGCCATGATGAGTGGAATCCTAAGCACTGTGACCAGTTACTGGACAGAGACAGTCAAATGAGATTGTGCTACAGTTCTGGACCATCTGACAAGACTAGGGGGAGTAATTGTGTGACCAATGTTAGATCATGTGTTTCTATTTTATTTAGATACCTTTTATTTAAGTAAGCAATTAATATCTGACACTGTAAACATGTTAAATTCACATATTCTCAGGTGAAGCATTCACACTTGAAATGCATAAAACTTTTAGCAATATTTCACAGTTGTTATTAAATCAATCAATCTTCTTAAAAATATTGCATTATTACTTCCTGTGTTATTTATCTCCCAACACACAAATTTCCAGAGACTCCATGGAGACACTAAATACATTATATTCTTTGAATGATAGAGAGAAAAATAAAACTTTTCTTCTTTAATCAAAATGATTTCCTTAAAATAAATTAAGAAATAGTGAAATATTCCTCACTTTACAAGGGTGGTACAAATTTCCTTGATTTTTAGAATATCTGTAGCTCACTGTAGCAGCTTGGTTCAGTTTGTGGTGCTCTACTTTAAAGCTGACACTTCTTAATCAGAAAATCTTGCAGTAAGCCCAGGATGTTTCCATCACTTGTTTTGGATTTCTAATTTTCACCCCTAGTGGATGTAAGTATTCAGTTAAATACTAGATGGCTGATACCATTAGCTTAGGTGAACTTTAAACACTGATAAACATAATTTAGTTAAGTCCATATAATCTTAAAATATCAGTAGCAACATATGTTCGTGCACTAATTCCAGCAATCATTAACACATAATGAAATGTTAAGAAATATTTTTGAAACTTATTATTTAATACTGGTTTATTTCTATCAAATGAGAAATTTTCTTGATCTTGTGATTGGTAGTTTGATTGTCTATTTTGCGGTATTCTGGTATTAATGCTTCATTTTCGTGGTCATAAACACTCTGATTTTACAGATGAGGACTTAAGTACCAGGGAAAATCCCACATCTCTGGTTTGGCTGGTATCTTCTTATGACTATTTAATAGATTTTCTTGTGAGACTTTCCTGAAACATGGACTGCAACTCTCATACTTGAGCTACCAGAAAGCAATTCCAATTCATTATTTTGTTTGAAATGGTAAGACTTAAAAGGGGCCACAATGCAAAACAGAAAATTTAAAAAAACAAAGTTATAGAAATAATATGAATAATCTGGGCAGGAAATAGATTAGAATTTTCTACTTTTTATAAGAAATATTTCCACAAAATCTTTCAAATTGAATATGTAGATATTTAAAATATATAAATATCATAGATCCAAGCATAATCAATTTCATCTGACATCTGCAAGTGAAGTTCATGTATGAGACTTCAGAATGACTACAATAGAATATTTATGTCATTCAGAAAATGGCCAATTAACATTACTTATTAAAATGAATAATGTAACTTGCCTATATCAAATATGAAAGTATAATCATATTTACTTCAGAATTAAGATTTTCTAGATACCTCTTGGGTTTTCTATGAAATTAAAGATCTGTGTATCTCTGAACAATTCTGTTCTACTGCTTATTCTCCCATGAAGGCAATTTTGATTAGAATTTAGTAAGTAGATATTTTTCTTAAGAATGTACATAAAGAGTATATAATGTCATGAAGTAGTATAATAGACAATACCCATTACCACTGAAATGTGCTTGTTTGTATTCACAAGTTGTTTTGAGGTATTCTGCATAGTTTGTACATGTATTTTAAATGCCTTCACAGATATTCAGCATTACCTAAGAGAGTGACATGAATTATTTGCTAATTTCTTACTATAACAATCTTTAAAAAAATGATGTTGTTCTCTGCATATCACTTAAGTGAGCATCCCACTTAATATGTAGGTACACAATAATTCTGCAGGTATTCACATTTGTGGTTCCACACATTCGGTAACATTATTTCACTTGTGCAATGTAGTCCTCTATCGAGTAAGAAACTTTTTCTCCATTTTTTAACACTTCATTATTCCTCCATTAAATGTGGGGAATCATTATTCTAAGAAACACTGGGAGCAATAAAGCATTAACAATAAAAACATAGAGTGAAAAAACATTAAGGACTACTATGCAGATTTCAAATTTTATTAATTTTCCCAAAATATTGGCCAAATGGACACCTAATCGGCTGATCAGATTACTTTGCTGCGGAGTCAACTAATGGCAGTTTTAATGTCCGTGTTCCTCAGACTATAGATGAAGGGATTCAGCATAGGAATGACCACTGTGCACATCACTGAGGCCGCTGAACTGTTTTGTGAGAATGTGATGCAACTGAACCAACATAAACTCCAAGGCAAGTTCCATAAAACAGGCCAACAACTGACAGGTGAGACCAACAGGTGAATAAGTCTTTATGCTTCCTACCTGATGATGAGATCCTGAGAATGGAAGGAATAATTTTATAGTATGAGAAAAGGATTCCTGAAAGGGGTAATAAACCATATATGATGCCAACAAAATACATGAATATTTTAATGGTAAAGGTTTCAGAACAGGAAAGACTAAGTATTTAAGAAGGTTCGTAGTAGAAATTAAAATTTTCCACACCTTTAAATTTGGTGATTTGTATTGCAATCAAATTGTATCCAGGATTCCAAAATACTGGCTGACAATGATGCCACAACTAAGAAGACACAGAGGCAAGGGTTCACAATGACTGAGTAATGCAGGGGGTGACATATGGCCATATACCTACCATAGGCCATCACACTCAGAGGCATATCATCCATACATCCAAAAATAAGAAAAAAAGACATCTGAGTCAGGCAGCCACATAGGAGATGTCTCTGCTCTGAATTATAATATCCACAATCATCTTGGGGACAGTGGTAGAGATTGAGTCAATGACAGTCAAGGACAGATTGGAGAGGAAGAAGTACATGGGAGTGTGGAGGTGGGAATCAGAGCCGACAACTAGGATGATGAGCAGGTTCCCAAGCACTGTGATTGGATACATGGACAGGAACATGTGTTAGCTTTTCTTCTTCTAAGTTCGCATGACACCTTTGAAATAGAAAAGTGTGTGGAACAATTGAAGCACATAACCAGGCATAAAGTCTTCTTTCTCACCAATTTCCCAGGCTCAATTTAATCTCCTGGGTTCCAAGGATCGTCCTGCCACAAAAATTTCAACTACAGGTGTGCACAACTGTATGAATATAGTGGCTTTAGTCCACCCCATATCTCTCAATGTTTTAAACATATTGAAACAGTAAAAAATACATTTAAGTTTTATAGAGTTTTTACCAACCCCATCAATCTCTGACAGAGAAAACAACACTGCTTATCTCTTTTTAAGTGTATTATGATGAACTGTTGACAGGGTTTTACAACTTTTTCTGATTATAAGCCCTTTCATTTCCAGTTGAAAATTTTAGAACCAAATAAGCCCTCAATATCACATTTTTGTCTCAGCCTGTTTATGAGGAATTAATAAATTTTACATAAATCTTTTTGATGCATGAACTACAATTCCTTACTTAGGAAATGTGAGTACATATTGGATTATTTTTCAGGGTATCATGTAATGTGAGATAAAAAATAAAAATGGAAATCATAAGACCTACTGTAAATATACATTGAAGGGTTCCTCATTTGGGAAATGGGCATGACAATTACCTAATTTATAGGATTGTAATAATACTTTTGTCCAAATATTATTAAATTGTTTACTTCAGGGTTGTCAATGTCATTCATGAATATATTCACCTTTGTAATCATTAAAATATTTGGATAATGGAATTTCTGCACATAACGTTATTAGTGGTAAAAACAGTTCATTTTAAAGGGGAGGACACTAGTTGGAGGACTGAGTAAAGAAGAGTAAAGGATGGTTAAAATGTTTGCTTTACTTTCTATGGAAGTATGAACATGGATCATTGAAATCTTCTGAATCACTTTAAGAAGGGGAATGGGTAGGAGGGAGAATAATGGGGGGAGGCATGAGGAACAAAATGTGCATACATGGAAGTGTTACATTTACCCACCTTGTGTAACAATCATATGTTAGCAAAGTTTTTTTTTTTTTACTGAGGGTCAGAAAGGTAAAAAATTTCCTGTTTTAGTGAGTACCAGAGGGAGGGTGCGGACAGAGGAATGACTGTGGGGGGTCAAATACAGTGAATGTATTGTGTATTCATTTATAAAATTAGAACCGTGAAACCTGCTGAAACAGTTCTAAGACAGGGGAGAGAGATAAAGGAGAAAGATGGAGGGGGAGAATGTAATTAAGATATATTGTAACTACCTATGTAACTATCACAAGACCCCTGTTTCCAACTAAAATATGCTATTAAAAAAGGAAAAAAATAAAGTTCTTTTTTCCTTTATTGTTGTGCTGGCTCGGGTATATTGTGGCATTTACAAATGTATTTACAATGTATCAAATATATCAGACTTGTATTCACCCCTTTCACTGTTATCCTTTATCCCCATTTCCCTCTATTCTTGGAAGATACATTTTTGCATTTACATACAGGTGTACAAATGTTTGTACCTGTTCTCCTACTCACCCCTTTTCTTTGCCACCTCTCCCCTTCCCAAGCAATGCCTCCCACCCCCACTGGGCAGGATCTATTCTGCTCTCCTGTTTTCTGCTTTTGTAGAAGGAAAAAAGAAAAGATAAAATGAAACACATGACATTTCTGCTTGTTTGAGATAAAGGTAGCTACACAGGGAATTTCCTTCTGATATTTCTATGCATATATGTATTATAAATTCAATTGATTTATCTCCTCTAATTTTCTTCATCCTACCTTACTCCCTTGAAATCTTAAAAACAGTGTTCTTGACAGCATTTTATAAACCAGAGTTGAGAAGCAAGGTCTTAGAATGTTTCTTACCATTGAGGCCTACTGCATTACAATTACAAGCTATTTTTAATAAAATTGATTGCCAATTTTAATGTAAGTATTGATGTGTTTCATAATATTAATGAAGACTTTAAAAAGTAGATTAAGAAATAGTCATAGGGGGTGAACTTTATCAAAGTCCACTATATTCTTCATGGAAATAGCACAATGAAAGCTCCTCATGTAATTATATATGCTAATAAAATTATTGAAAATATTTCAATTATTACCTGTGAAATTCAAGTAATTCATATGCTCTCCATGATTTCATTTTTGTGCACATAATCTCCCAAGACAACTATGGTCAGAAATTTGATGGATAGATTTTATTGACAACACCCATATGTGTATGGATTTGTATATGCACGAAGAATATCTTAAAGACATTCCCAAAAAGTACCAACAGATCATCTAAGTACTATACAACACAATACCTATTGTCCTAAAATACAGTACTTTAAATCAGCAAGATCTATGTAGAGTATATCTATCTACTTAAAATTCTTTTTTCATATCATTACCTGAGAGAGGGACAAGAATTTAATTTGCAAGTTTATTATGAAAATTCTTTGAAAAATATTGTGCCTTTCTTCATTTCACACAAGTAAGATGTTTCTATGCAATACACTAATGTCAAATAAACCTGATTTCCAACACATAATGCGTACTCACTTTTATCATAAATTATCTACATTTTATTTCCCTACAAAACACAATCTTTAGCATATATCTCCTTATTCTTAAGATATGTCATGAAAAAAATGCCTGCATCGTGTGCAATAGTAATACAATAATCTCACCTTTACCAGGAAGAATATATCCATTTGTGTCAACTGGAAGGGGCAGTGTCCTTAGTTGGTTGTCATAAGTTCAACATGGGCTGTTCTTTGTCATTAACCTGCTATGATATGCAGATTGCATGTACATCATCCCACCTCTGTATGCTCATGTCATTTGTGGAAATAGGTAAAATTATACCTACTACATAACATGTGTAGTGCTCAGGAAAAGCCCAGAACATTATAAATATTGTTAGTGCTTGTCTTAAAGAAATTCTTCATTGCAGAAACAGAAATTTTTTTATAAAAACACTTGTCAAACTTCACTTTTGTCTTCAATTGAGAGAGTGAAGAAATAGCTCAGAGAATGGAAGAAAGTTTTGTCATATTGATTTTATGGGGATTAATGTGGTGAGTATATGAACGACTCAAAAAATTTAACACTAAAAACAGTTAATAATCCAGTGAATAAACAGACAAGACAATTTAACAGACACTTTATCATCACCTGTTTTTTTTCAATACTGGGGTTTGAACTCAGTTCCTAGCACTCACTCTTCGGGTGCTCTACTGCTTGAGCCACACACCCTAACAGACACTTACAAAATGAAAAACAAATGGCCAATAAATACATGAAAGAAATATTCAACATCCTTAAAGAATGCAGTATTACAAATCAAAATGAAATATATATATAAAACATATGTGCTGTATAACATACATAATATGTATTATATATTATATAATATGTATTATGTTATATAATATAATACATATATTATATATACTATATATATAATGTTATGTATACAACTATATATAAACATCTAAAAAAATAAACTCCAAAAATACTTACTAATCCTGTCAATAAATACACAAGTGTACTAAGCAGACATTTTCAAATGGAAAAGAACAAATGGCCTTACTGGCCATTTGAAAAAAAATATTAAACATCTTTAGAAAGCACAGTATTAGAAATCACAACTACACTGAAGCCTGTACATGGTAGTGCATTCTTGTAATTCCTGCTATGAACAAAAGAAAGTTTGGGATTTTAAAGTCTGAGTCTGGTCTGGGCAAAAATATGATAAATGAGCTAAAGGAAACTAAATCAAAAAGGGTCTTTGGTAGTGTGTTTGTCAAAGATGAGGCCATGAGATCAAAACCCAGTTTTGAAAAAAACTACATCAAGAAGAACACACTTTATGTTTATGGATATTATCAAGAATATAAATTTCAATAAATTCTGGTGAGGATGTGTGGACAGAGGTACTCTTATTGCCAGCTACAGGAGATATAAATTAGTTCAGCCAATATAGAGAGCAGAATAATGGTCCCTCAAATTTAAAAGTAGAACTTCCACAAGATTCAGCCATGTACCCCAAGAAACCAGTCAGCTTACAGCAGAAATAGCTATATATCCATGTTCACTGCACCAATATTCACAATACTGAATTATGAAATCATCCTAAGTGCCCATTGACAAAGAAATGAAGCACAGGTTGTATAAATACATAATAAAGTGTCCATCAGCCATCTTGAATTTATGGATTTTTTTCTGCAGATGCCTGACACTGAGAAGTCATCATGTCAAGGAAAATAAGCCAGCCCCACAAAGACAAGTATTGCATATTTTCTCTCATTGGATAAAATTGTGAGAAAACAACAAAACAAGGCTATGAAAATAGAGACTAGACTACTTGGCAGTAGAAAGGTAAAGGAAAAAGAATTAGGAGCGGAGAATAAGAGAAAAAAATGAAGGGGTGAATATGACCAAAGTACATTGCAAGCATGCATAGAAATGTCATAATGAAATTCCTTCTATATACAATTAATAAACACAATAAAATCCTGTGAATATCTGAAATGTGTCTTAGCTGAAAACATATGTTTTTTCTGCCTCCTTAACTTTGTGCCAATAACTTTCTTTAACCCATGCAAATCGAGATTATAATTATGGATAATATGTACATGAATATATGTTCAAATAATGTAAATAATATAAACACAAACAAGAACTATTTTTTCTTGTCTCTACTTTAGTTGGACACTCCTTAAAAGAATGAAAGTGCAGACAGGAAAGCATCAAGTGTGGGAAACCACATTGATTTGGGCAACATTGCAAGGAAGGATTTATTCAATCATTAAACACATTTCTTAAATGTTTCTGACTCAGTGTCAGGTAAGTTCTAGTCTGGGGATTCTGTGATGAAGTGAGTAAGCTATTTCTCTTAAAATAGATAGCATACACTTAAATAGGGAAAAATAAAAATTATTTTACACAAATAGTAAAATGTAATTTGGGGCACAGAATATTTCTGTGAATTGCATAAATTTAACACTATAGTTATCAACTAAAATATCTAAATATCACTTTCCATAGCTTTATATTCCATCCAACTTTATTCCTGAATGGAGCACCCATTAAATGTTTAATCTTTACTCAGTGAAGCTGTCTCTGGTAGAAATTAATTTAAACCTCAATGGTCAGAGAGTTAACAACCTGTCCTACCTCACAGAAATACTAAGTAGAGATTCAATACTACATTGCCAAATTCTGCTTCTGCTGCATAAAACTTTCTTATTTAGTGCAACACACAGAAACTTTAAAGCAGAGGACTAGATTCTTTAACCACAGCTACATCTGAGTTCTATTTTCATACTCTATCCATAGTCCTCATCAAGAGCTTACATATTTGTCTTTCTTTAGACATGTGTAGGTAAATAAAAACTTGTAGGCAGATGTGTAAATCCACAAGAATAACCTGTATGGACGGCAAGAGAGATCTGTTCTTAGTTATCATGTTCCTTGTCTGTCTGTGATATTTACCTGTGCAGTACATTTATCCTTCCTATAGTCCCTGCAGTGATATCTTACACTCCTCTCTTCTGTGATCTACCAGGAACCTCCAAAAAAAGAGGTGATTATTAGAGTGGCAATGAAGGGATGTGCTTGTTTCCATTGTAGAGGAGACACCCTGCTGGGATTTTACTGGCATGATACACTGTGTTTGAAATAAGACATCCCATGGCTTCACACTTTTCTACCTAATAACCAGCTAAGGGTTGGATGGTTTGCTTTTATAATCTGTAAGATAAAAATAATATAATCATTTTAACAACATAAATTCCATCTGTGTAGGAAAAATGAGTAACAAAAAGCACTGAAACCTGTTATATAACAAGGGGTAGGAGAAATGGTAGGGATAGTAACAGAAGGAGTTAATCTGATTAAAATAAAATATATTCACAGGCGAAGTACCATGGCTAAATCCCACTGAGCACTCAATATACACTTAAAATGAAGGACAGGAATGTAAAACATGTCCTTTTAAAGGGTGGATATTAGGGAGATGGAGAGAGGGTGAAGGGAGAACTTAAAGGTGGGTGAATATGGTCAATGTAGTTTATATATTTATATGTAGGGGGAGGTGGATGAGAGAGAACGAAGTAAGGGTAAATCTAACCAAGCTTCACTGTAAGCATAAGTAGAAATATGACAATGAAACCCTAACTTATATATACATATATACAACGTATTTTTAAGAAGTTTAAAACACACACAAAAAATAAGCACATATGTTGAAAAGTGCTGCATAAAGAGCACCACACCATGTCTGGAAATTAGGAAGTCATGAAATCAGTTCATTATGAATTTGTTCACTGTCATTCTCCTCCTGTTTGTCACAATGTTCCTAATACTTGCAGAGGACTTAGGAAACAGTTTAGAAAGACCCACTCGCATTTATTTGTTGGTGTGATGTCTATGGAAAGTAGAACTGATGTGCATGGAAGTAAACATTTTCAATAAGACTTTTGTTACTCTATTTACAATCAAAAACATGAATTTCGTTATTCTTATAAAGGATATTTTTTTCAGTATATTCCCATAAGACTACACAGAATATCATTTTTGTCCCCATGATGAAGAGATAATTCCAAGTGTTTTTCACACATACATGTGCTCCGTATGCACTTATTGGCTTATGGTTGTCTTCTTCTGGGCTTTGACAAAGGAGAGTAGTTTCAAAGACTCTCCCATACTTGACCTGTACTCGGGTTTCATATATTTATAGTGTTAGCTAGGCATTTCCTGATGCAGGCAACCATGGAGGAAGAGACATGCATGGAAACAAATACACTGGAGACATAAAACTACAAGGCTGGAAGTTCTGGCAAATTACTGACTTTTACATGACCTTGGAGATTCAAAGCACAGAGCTCATAATTGTTCAAACTATTTCACATTCTTGGATCAAGATTCTTAAGTTCCTTCTGACATTAATGGAGGAAAGAGATTAGAAAACACATGTCCACCATGTATTTGAGGCTCTATTCAATCTAAGCTTATGTGTACTCTTCACTAATTTGTATTTGAATCATTTTTGAATTTTAATCTTAATGGGGGAAGAGTTCATCACAAATATTTTGCTCTTTTAACCACCTAAGTATAGAGTTGAGTAATGTATATTACATTCACATGGTTTTGCAAAGAATGAAACTATACACTTTCAGAAATTTTTCCTCAGGATTTCCTAGGAAATGATACTCTCTGATAGGTCATGTTTAAGAAGTACAGATCTAAATAACTGCGAGGCCTGAAGTCCAGGATATTCACATCCTTTGTGGTGTGAAAAAGTAAGGGAATGGTTCATTGCAGCTCTCTTTGTAGATGCTTAACCACAGAAGTTGTGTTATTTTTCTCTGTTGTTTCTGTGTGGTAGGTGTTCAGTAATATCTCTTCACATGCTCCCTATCTGTGCATACTTGGGGCTCGGTTGTCAGCTTGATGTTTTTGTCCCTGTTTTTCTGTATATTGAAGTACACACCTGAATTTGAGATGGATTAAGTCTTGCATGGCATAGGTACAATTTCTGTTCACTGGAGTGTGGTTACATCTCAGTAGTAAAGCATAACTTTCAAAGGACAAATCAATAAACATTATCACTAACAATTTAAAAGCAAACCACATGAAGATACAAAATAACAATGTCTAAAACACTAACTGCCATGCAGAAGAAATAGAAGAAAAAATTTGTGAAAGTAAAAGTGATACAAATAAAGAAAAAAGAAAATGAGAAAAAAGAGAGAAAACGTGCAAGATAATTATGTAAGTAATAGTTAAAATTTTAAAAAATGTAGTAACCAGCTAAATAGAAATAATATAAAACAAAACAAAACAGGCATGTGAAATGGGACATTTATTCCAAGAGCTTCTACTTTGAGGTCTTCTAGCTCTGGTGGTTGTAGTGTGTCAAAGGCACAATCAAACCAGCCTTTCTCATTTCCAATAAAACAGGCCAAACTACAAGTGGCAGTATGGAAACTGAATCTCTCCCCTCCTTGCCTACTTCTGTGAGCTAAGACAGTATGTGATACAGGACTTCATTCAGCAGAGTATCTTGTATTGGCAGACGTGTATGCAGTGACTCTGAGACTCAACAGATTCCCTGTTACAGGTCAAACAGGTGTGTGATTTCTGCAGAGGCTGGCCTGTCCCACTTCTTTCTGAGTTGCAAAATCACAGCAGACTTCTCAACAGAAACATTAAAACCAAGAAAAGTGTGGGGTGAGATTTCCAGGCACTGAGTGAAAATAACTTCAACCCCAGGATACTCTACCCAGCAAAGCTATCATTCAAAATAGATGGAACAATTAAAGTCTTCCATGATAAGCAGAAACTAAAACAATATGTGACCACAAAGCCACCATTACAAAAGACTCTGCAAGGGATCCTGCACACAGAAAGTGACACCCAACTTAACCATGAAAAGGCAGGCAGCACTAAACCACAGGATAAAAAAAGCAAGACAGTAGAGAGTAACATCAAGTTAGGTACACACAATCAAACCTTCAAACAACTAAGACAATTAAATGGCAGGAATTGCCACATACCTATCAGTACTAATGCTTAATGTTAATGGACTTAATTCACCCATCAAAAGACACCATTTGACAAAATGGATTAAAAAAGAAGATCCACCAATTTGTTGCTTACAGGAGACTCATCTCACCGACAGAAATAAGCATATGCTTAGGATGAAAGACTGGAAGAAGATTTACCAAGCCAATGGCCCCCAAAAACAAGCAGGAGTAGCAATACTTATCTCTGACAAAGTAGACTTCAAACCTACATTGATCAAACGAGATAAAGAAGGACATTCCATACTAATAAAAGGAGAAATAGACCAAAAGGAAATAATAATCATCAATCTGTATGCACCCAATGTCAATGCACCCAATTTCATCAAACTTACCCTGAAAGACCTAAAAGCATATATAAACGCCAACACAGTGGTTGTGGGAGACTTTAACACTCCATTATCATCAATAGATAGGTCATCCAAACAAAAACTCAATAAAGAAATCCAAGATCTAAAATATGCAATAGATCAAGTGGACCTAGTAGATGTCTACAGAACATTTCATACAACTTCTGCACAATATACATTCTTCTCAGCAGCCCATGGAACCTTCTCCAAAATAGATCATATCCTAGGGCACAAAGCAAGCCTCAGAAAATATAAGAAAATAGAAATAATACTATGCATACTATCTGACCACAATGCAGTAAAAGTAGAACTCAACAACAAAAGTAAAGACAAAAAACATGCAAACAGCTGGAAACTAAATAACTCATTACTTAATGAAGAATGTATCATTGATGCAATAAAAGAGGAAATTAAAAAGTTCCTGGAAGTCAATGAAAATGAAAACACAACCTACTGGAACCTATGGGACACAGCTAAGGCAGTCTTGAGAGGAAAGTTTATAGCCATGAGTGCATATATTAAAAAGATTGAAAGATCCCAAATCAATGACCTAATGATACATCTCAAACTCCTAGAAAAACAAGAACAAGCAAATCCCAAAACAAATAGAAGGAGAGAAATAATAAAAATAAGAGCTGAAATAAAGGAAATAGAAACCAAAAAAACTATACAAAGAATTAATGAAACAAAAAGTTGGTTCTTTGAAAAAATAAACAAGATCGATAGACCCCTGGCAAACCTGACCAAAATGAGGAGAGAAAAATCCCAAATTAGTAGAATTAGGAATGCAAAAGGGGAGATAACAACAAACACCATGGAAGTCAAGGAAATCATCAGAGACTACTTTGAGAACCTATATTCAAATAAATTTGAAAATCTAAAAGAAATGGACAGATTTCTAGATACATATGATCATCCAAAACTGAACCAAGAGGAAATTAATCACCTGAATAGATCTATAACACAAAATGAAATTGAAGCAGCAATCAAGAGTCTCCCCAAAAAGAAAAGTCCAGGACCTGATGGATTCTCTGCTGAATTCTATCAGACCTTTAAAGAAGAACTGATACCAACCCTCCTTAAACTGTTCCACGAAATAGAAAGGGAAGGAAAACTGCCAAACACATTTTATGAAGCCAGTATTACACTTATCCCAAAACCAGGCAAAGACACTTCCAAAAAGGAGAACTATAGGCCAATCTCCTTAATGAACATTGATGCAAAAATCCTCAACAAAATAATGGCAAACCGAATTCAGCAACACATCAAAAAGATTATTCACCGCGACCAAGTAGGCTTCATCCCAGGGATGCAGGGGTGGTTCAACATACAAAAATCAATAAATGTAATAAACCACATTAACAGAAGCAAAGACAAAAACCACTTGATCATCTCAATAGATGCAGAAAAAGCCTTTGATAAGATCCAACATCATTTCATGACAAAAGCTCTAAGAAAACTAGGAATAGAAGGAAAGTACCTCAACATTATAAAAGCTATATATGACAAACCTACAGCCAGCATTATACTTAACGGAGAAAAATGAAAACCATTCCCTCTAAAATCAGGAACCAGACAAGGATGCCCACTATCTCCACTCCTATTCAACATAGTACTGGAATTCCTAGCCAGAGCAATTAGGCAAAAGAAGGAATAAATGGAATACAAATAGGTAAAGAAACTGTCAAAATAGCCCTATTTGCAGACGGCATGATCCTATACCTTAAAGACCCAAAAAACTCTACTCAGAAGCTTCTAGACATCATCAATAGCTATAACAAGGTACAGGATATAAAATCAACATAGAAAAATCATTAGCATTTCTATACACTAACAATGAGCAAACAGAAAAAGAAAGTATGAAAACAATTCCATTTACAATAGCCTGAAACAAAATCAAATACCTAGGTGTAAACCTAACAAAAGATGTGAAAGACCTCTACAAGGAAAACTATATACTTCTGAAGAAAGAGATTGAGGAAGACTATAGAAAGTGAAGAGATCTCCCATGCTCATGGATTGGTAGAATCAACATAGTAAAAATGTCGATACTCCCCAAAGTAATCTACATATTTAATGCAATTCCCATCAAAATTCCAATGACATTCATTAAAGAGATTGAAAAATCTACTGTTAAATTTATATGGAAACACAAGAGGCCATGAATAGCCAAGGCAATACTCAGTCAAAAGAACAATGCAGGAGGTATCACAATACCTGACTTCAAACTATATTACAAAGCAATAATAATAAAAACAGCATGGTACTGGCACAAAAACAGACATGAAGACCAGTGGAACAGAATAGAGGATCCAGATATGAAGCCACACAACTATAAGCAACTTATCTTTGACAAAGGAGCTAAAAATATACGATGGAGAAATAGCAGCCTCTTCAACAAAAACTGCTGGGAAAACTGGTTAGCAGTCTGCAAAAAACTGAAACTAGATCCATGTATATCACCCTATACCAAGATTAACTCAAAATGGATCAAGGATCTTAATATCAGACCCCAAACTCTTAAGTTGATACAAGAAAGAGTAGGAAATACTCTGGAGTTAGTAGGTATAGGTAAGAACTTTCTCAATGAAACCCCAGCAACACAGCAACTAAGAGATAGCATAGATAAATGGGACCTCATAAAACTAAAAAGCTTCTGTTCATCAAAAGAAATGGTCTCTAAACTGAAGAGAACACCCACAGAGTGGGAGAAAATATTTGCCAACTATACATCAGACAAAGGACTGATAACCAGAATATACAGGGAACTTAAAAAACTAAATTCTCCCAAAACTAATGAACCAATAAAGAAATGGGCAAGTGAACTAAACAGAACTTTCTCAAAAGAAGAAATTCAAATGTCCAGAAAACACATGAAAAAATGCTCACCGTCTCTAGCAATAAAGGAAATGCAAATTAAAACCACGCTAAGATTCCACCTCACCCCTGTTAGAATAGCCATCATCAGCAACACCACCAACAACAGGTGTTGGCGAGGATGTGGGGAAAAAGGAACCCTCTTACACTGTTGGTGGGAATGTAGACTAGTACAACCACTCTGGAAAAAAATGTGGAGGCTACTTAAAAAGCTGGACATCGATCTCCCATTTGATCCAGCAATACCACTCTTGGAGATATACCCAAAAGACTGTTACTCCAGAGGCACCTGCACATCCATGTTTATTGCGGCACTATTCACAATAGCCAAGTTATGGAAACAGCCAAGATACCCAGCACTGACGAATGGATTAAGAAAATGTGGTATCTATACACAATGTAATTTTATGCAGCCATGAAGAAGAACGAAATGTTATCATTCGCTGGTAAATGGATGGAATTGGAGAACATCATTGTGAGTGAGGTTAGCCTGGCCCAAAAGACCAAAAATCGTATGTTCTCCCTCATATGTGGACATTAGATCAAGGGCAAACACAACAAGGGGTTTGTACTATGAGCACATGATAAAAGCGAGAGCACACAAGGGAGGGATGAGGATAGGTAAGACACCTAAAAAACTAGCTAGCATTTGTTGCCCTTAATGCAGAGAAACTAAAGCAGATACCTTAAAGCAACTGAGGCCAATAGGAAAAGGGGAGCAGGTACTAGAGAAAAGGTTAGATCAAAAAGAATTAACCTAGAATGTAACACCCACGCACAGGAAATCAATGTGAGTCAATGCCCTGTATAGCTATCCTTATCTCAACCAGCAAAAACCCTTGTTCCTGCCTATTATTGCTTATACTCTCTCTACAACAAAATTAGAAATAAGGGCAAAATAGTTTCTACTGGGTATTGAGGGGGTAGAGGGAGGGGGCGGAATGGGTGGTAAGGGAGGGGGTGGGGTCAGGGGGGAGAAATGAACCAATCCTTGTATGCACATATGAATAATAAAAGAAAAATGAAAAAAAAAACAAAATAGGTACTAGGGGAGGGAAAGGAATAAAAAAAAAAGTAAAAAAAAAAGTAAAAAAGTTACCTTTTTACCACATGGAAAAGCTACAATGAATGGATAAATTTCAAGAATCATGTGACCTTGTTATAATCAAATCAGGAAATTATAAACAATTTAAACATAGCTATAATAAGCAATGGAATTGTAATAAGAATAAAGTTTCCAAACTAAGAAAACCCAAGAGCAGATGGGCTGAATTCTACCATGTATGAATGCTTACCAAATCATTACATACAGATAGACTGTATCATTTTATAAAAACAGTGTTATACTGATATCAAATGTAGATAATAACACACAAAAAAAGGAAATTTTAGAACATTTAAAAATATCTCCTGGGTTTGTTCTATCCCTCCTATAAATTGTGACACTGCTATGGGAAAGGTAGATTGAGAATGCCTAGCCAAAATTGTAAATAAATCCATTTTTCTGTTTTATATAACATTTTTCATGGGCATAGATGAAAATTTGTCAATAAAATACTGTAAGTTCAAGTTCAACAACATATTTCAATAAATTTCACATGTTCAATTTCTTTTCATTTATAGAATTTAAGTAAACCTTAAAATATTCAAATCAGTAAACATGGTATACCACAAAACTAAGATAAATGATAAAAGTCAAATGATTATGTCAATAGATGAAAAAGGGCCACTGATAAAATTTAGCATTCATTCTCATAAAAGTCCTGAAGAACATAGGAATACAAGGAAAAGTATCTCAATGTAATAAAGTTTATATAAGACTAGTCTATAGCCAACATCATACTAAACAAGATAGACTAAAATAATTTCCCTTAAAGTCAAAAATAATACAAGTTCACCACTGTCTCCATTATTATTCAGTATAATTGCATCCAGAGCAATAATTCAAAAAGAAATAAAAATGGAACAAATAGGATGGAACAAGGCACATTACACTTATTTATGGATATGATCCTGTAATTTAAAACCCACAAAAAACAATACAATCACCCTTCTATCTGGCAATCCCTTTCAGCAAATAACAGAATAGGTAGCTTTTTCTATATAATAAACAAGATAAGAATGTAAAAATGGAAACTGTCAAATCACTGTTATCTCAAAAATTAAACACATAGGAATAAACTCAGTTAAGGAAGAATAATGTAATTGTACAAGATAATGGGTTTCATTGGGTCATTTTGATATCTGTATACAATGTACATTAATAATTTCACCACCATTATCCTCCTTTGTATTCCTTCCCCCTTCTTCTTTGTCTTTGTTTACTCTTCTATCTACATATCTTTTCTTTCCTAGATAAAAACATCCAACACTTTGTCTTCTTGAATCTGGCTTTTTTCACTATCATAATGATCTCCAATTCCATCTATTTTCTTATAAAGAATATGGTTTCATTCTTCTCTATGACTGAATATTCCACCATTCATATATACCACATTCCTTACTCATTCATTCATGGAGGACACCTAGACTGTGCTAAAAACTGGTGTATTGTGAAGAGTGTTGTGGTACGTACTGATACGCAGGTATTACTCTTGTATGTTGTCACTAATTCTTTCAGATGTATATGCAAATAGATACCATTGAAACAAGTAGTGGTCTTTTCTTAAACCATGGTTGAAAAAAAGCTGTCTTAGATACATCCTGCCATTTAGAAATTGTGCACAAATAATACTTGTCACTTTTCTCAAACTCCCTACAAACTTGAAGGGTATAGTGGTCAAGGGTCCCATACTATACTAAAATGGATCCCCCTGCCCAGACACTGATCCTCTAATAAGACAGCATAAATAAAATTGGCTTTAATATTTTGACCTCAATGCATAGATCAAATTACAGAAAATTGTGTGTTCTTTTCTGTAAAATAAAATAATGTGACAATTATAACTTGGGGAAGTCTGTGTTGATGAATTCAAACAATCTATATGGAATAAAATCCATATATCTCAGAACTTGTAACTCAGGAAATCTCTCACTAACCTCAAATGACACTGTCATCATAAAGTCTGTCTTCTTAATCAATCTTTTGAGAGTTTACGGAACAGTTTAATGGTATCTATTTTCTGCTATCATGGATTAATTTCTAGAGGAAAGAGAATCAGTAAGGGAAGATATATAGCTTTGAATATGGTTACTTGTACCCTCATGCATAAACACACATTTCTCATAGACATAGATTGCATATTTGTACCTTCTATTTTGACTACACAAATTGTATGGATGTTCTTATTATCAGGAAATAATGTTTTCAATAGACCTTCCTCTATGGAGTGTCTACCTCAGCACTTACTGGGTATTAATATGACTGTTTAGGCCCATGACCAAGGGATTTCAGTACATTAGCCTTCCCTAACTGTATAATTTGCAGGAATTCTGACTTAGATAGGAGCTCCATGATGTAATAACCATGGAACAAGTTGGTACTGACATGGACTTCACTGGAGTACAGTTATTAAAATGAAGGACTAGAGACACAAACTAAATAATATTTTATGACCTCAGAGTACTAATGTATAGATGTTATAACTTACCCAATTGGTCCACATTATCTTTGTCTTTAAGGGGTTCTTTATATTAATGGAGGAACAGAAAGAAATAAAGGTAAATGTCAATTAGATTTTTAGGGCTCTTCTTCTATTAAAGAGGAAATTCATGCATTTGGGGTTTTCTTTTGCTTCTTTTTATTTAGATTCATTTGCTTTTTATATGAATTTTGATTACAGCACAAGTGGAATTTAAAAATTACATTTTTTCACAATGTCAAGTGAACAACTCTTTTGCAAAAATTACATATACATTGTTGTACAATTCCTATAATTCATCCTCAGAAAAATTTCACCTTCCCAAAATGAGTATTTATATATATCAAAAAAGCTAACCATTTCTTCATCTCTAACCATAGCTATTACTATTTTACCATGAAGTATGATGAGAAACTGAAGGCATTTATCTATAAATTAATGTCACCAAAGAAGTAGGTTAATGTGTAAGTGATTAGTTTTGTTGCATTTTGTATTCCAACTGCATGCCACAAGTCATGAGATTAGAATGCATGTTCTAAAAGCTCCATTGGAAGCCTAAAATTCCTTATTCCTCAGTCTACAGAGGAATGGATTCAGTATTGGTGTGAAAACAGTGTAAATGACTAAGGTTACAGAGCCTTCTGGGGACAGTGTGAAAAAACTGATCCAAAGGACACACCAGTGTTTGTCCCATAAAATCAACAAACAATTGAGAGGTGAGTCTCACATATGCGGAAGACTTTGTGGTTCCAAACTGAGGATGGAATCTTCAGAACGATGGAAATAATATCACAAAAAGACAATGGATTCATGAAATGGGAAATAAATCACACATCAAAGAAATATCGACAGTATTTTCAGAAAAGGTGTAAGGATATTCAAAACTATGAAAATCAGAAGGGTCATAGAAGAATTTAGAAATTTCCACATCCCCGGACTAAGTGCATTACAAGACATTGAATTTGTGCAGCTAGGTTTCCAGGAGGTTAAACAAAAATAGAAACAAAAATTCAATGCCACAGAGGGGAATGTTCATGATGACTGGGTAATTTATGGTGTGACTACAAATATACCATCAGAAGTGTATCATTCGTTAATCCAAAAATATTGAAAGAGTCACTTTTATGTTAGGCAGATGATATAGGAGATACATGCTTTGATTTTGGATATTCACAGTCTTCTTTGGGACTGAGGTAGAGATGACAGAGGTGTCACCCAAGGACAGATTGGAGAGGAAGAAGTACAAGAGGATGTGGAGGTGGGAGTCAGAGCTGATGGCCAGGATGATGGGCAGATTCCCAAGCACCTTGCCCAAGTACATGGGCAGTAACTGTCCAAAGAAGATGGGTTTAAGTTCCTGATCCTCTGAGATACCTAAGAAATGATATCTTGAGTTAGACATTAGTGTTTTAAATTGCTCAGACCAATTCAGAAAATGAAAAACAGGTTGGAAAAATGTTAAATACCACTCTGTGTATATTTTGAATTCATGTATTAAGAAGTGCTTTAACTTCTGAGGTCCATGCTCCTTCAACATACTTCTCAGACATGACAAAGCCAAATTTCTTAGCCTCTTTCATTATCAATTTCTGTGTTATTCACTTTCATCTCATTTTTCTGTGAATGGCATAATTTCTTCTTTATGGCCAAGAAAAACTTCATTGTGCATATATGCCACATTTTCTATTACCATTCATTAGTTAAAGAGCATCTAGCATGATTCCATATTTTAGCTATTGTGAATGGTGTAGCTACAAACATCTATGTACAGGAATGTCAGCTGTATATACACCTGCATTCCTTGGGATATATGTTTTGGGTGTGGTAAAACAGGATCATACAGTAGTTCTACCCTTAGTTTTTTAAATGAACCCATATATGGACTTTCAGTTTATATTTTTAAAATTTTTGTCCTTTGTTTTTCTATGTTTTTTAAAGAGTTTTATTAGCATAAATTAATTGTACAAAGGTGCCTCTGTGTAGTATTTTCAACATAATACAGTTCATGAAAAGAGCACAATAAAACCAACCAAAAACTGTTAAAAATGAGGGGAGAGGAATCAGGTTGGTAAATAAACAGTAATATAGATGAGGATGAATTTGGTAAAAAATATTTTAAATTGTGTGACCATTGGTTCCAAGTCTTCCTTTTTTATTATATTTACCTGTGGATATTTCAAAATATTCCTGTGCCCTTGATTGAGGGAAAAGCCAATTAAATCAGAATATTTGCATGTGAAGATTTTGATGGATTTTTTGCATCAGAGTTCAGAAACCACTGACTTTGAATATTTCTTGAACTTTATAAAATGTTACTTAAATATTTACTATTATTATTGGCAATAATATCCACTCCCTATATTAAAATATAATGGTTTAATAATATCTACATCAAATTTAATACTTGATAGAGATCTGAATTCTGTCTACTAAATTAGTTTTGGTATCTCTATATCATTAAATTATCCTGCATACATGCTCCCAAAGATAAATCGTATCATGAATTTGCTGTGTTAATTTCCCGAAAATCATTGCATGTTTTAATTGGTTTATGCATTCATAAATAGTTATCCTAAAATATGTAAAATATGTGAAATCTCATTTAAATAGTATGTAACATAACACCTATTGCTCTTGAAATGTACTAATTTATACCTGCATGTGGATTTAAGTCCCTCTGAGAAGTGTTTATAAGTCTTTGAAGGGATTTAAGTTTTGCATGACATTACCCAAAGGAGGGATATTATTAAACTTGTATATGTATCATGAAAGTCATTTAAAATTTCTCATGCTTATTTCCATATATTGCACAAAGGACAACCTCTTTATGATATGTTTCTGGGACAAAGGTTATTGATTTCCAGCATTTGATGCATGTTCAATTTTACTATTCGTCACATACATTCATATTCCAATTACAAAAATAAGATATTCTCACTTCATCCTCTATTTCATGAAGTATAGCATCAAGTATTTCTGCGGTCTGTCCAACAATATTTTCTCCATGATAACTCCTGAAGAAAATTTGGGTTGTATGTTGAATAATATTTCCATTTGTCTCCAACAGAAGAGACAGGGCTCTGGAATGGGTCTCACTTTTATCGCTGATATGCTCCAATATGCAGAACGTGTGCAAATCTTTCCACCTTTCTGTGGTCACGTTGCTTAATGGAATAAAGCAGAATTACATGAATCTTCACAACCCGTGTGGCACAGAAGAGATGTCTCACAGTTTTTAAATATTTTATCATATTATTTCTTTTTTATACTGTAGGATCACTATTGGGGAAATATTATGTTACTTATTAATGCAATTTTCAAAAGATAAGGGGACATGGAACAATGAGATATACCTGCTACCTTCTAATTGAACCTTTTTTCCTTTTTAACTCACATTATATCTCTGCCAAAATGTTTAAGTTTTGAATGATCTTGCTGATATTGCATAACAATAAATGTACTGTGTGTCCATGACAGGACACAAAAAGATGCTATTTTAACTTATCCCCATTTATATGGGAAATCCATGCGGTGGTTAATAGTGAAGACAGAACACACTGGATGGGTTACCCAAGCTTATTTAGGACAATTTCGGAGAATGTAGCAATGTGTAATTCAATGCTTATCATATTTTGTGGATTGCTTTCAAGTCAATCAAAGCATAATTCTGGGGAATCATAAGTAACAGTGACCTATTAGTATCGAAATATTATATGTATTTATAATCACCAAACAAAAATATCTCCTCCAGAAATAGAAAAAACATTACTTTCAGATCATATTAAAACTTGCCTGAATGGTATATGGAGTAACCTTATCTACACAAACAATAATTTCATTAAATTTTATTTTGCCCTTTAAAATATATACCACAAAAATTGATTCTTTAGGAAACAACATTCTCTATTTAATCTTTACCCAATTATGTTGCTTTAACTAGAAATTACTGTAGACGGCAATGCTGAATCCAACAGCCTGTTCCTATATTTGAAAAACAGTAAGTTGGAATCAGGTTTAAAAATTAAATTGTCATATTGTGGGTACAGTTTACTAAATTTTTTATTAATTGCCAGCCACAGACAGTTTAAAGGAGAGGTCCAATGGCTTCAACCGGAGGTGCATCTCAGGATCACTTTAAAACTCACCAATTCCATAAACAGTCATGAAGCCAAACACTGATATTCCATCAACTTTTGAGACTGAGTGGATTGATTACAAGCCCGGTGGAGATGTACTCAGATTCAAGGGTATTCTGCGGTGAAGGCAAGTAGGGTCTGTGCTGACTTACAATTTCTCTATAAGTTCTGAAACCTTTGCCTGTGATCTCTAGCTGTCCTCTTTTAGTGCCTGTAGATTTTGCCACCCTTTGCTCAGCCCTGAGAGCCCAAAGAACCCTCAAAAGAAGACTACAGTAAGCAATGGGGGTCTTAGTTGGCACAGTGGTTCAAGTGGTAAGAGAACCTGCCTGGCAAGGGTGAGGCTGTTCATTTGTAAAGGAGACTACCTCTAAGGATTCCCTTGGAATGGTGCTGTGTGTCTGTAATTTGACAGCTCTATGCACGAATGGCTTCAATCACTGCACCTAAAATTATAGAACAGATTACGTTACAATAACGTGATATTGCATATAAATAGCATGAGGTGATAAACATGAAAGGGAACAAGCTACATAGAACACCTTGCTCAGTACTTGACACATAGGAGCCTTCTATATAAAGTAATCTGGTAAAGCTAAACCATGGAACACCCTCAGCCTGGTTCCACAAATACGCAAGCAACACACAAGTAAGACTTATTGGTGGAGAAGGATTTGTATTTCACAGTTTATGATGGGATTATCAGAATTGAGAAATAAAATATAGTAAAATGACATGACCCTGAAGAAAGTAATAAATCCTAACCTGGTACCAAGAAACTACTTGACTGTGTTACTGAATAAGGTATCAACACAGGAAAAATTAAGGACACGAGAAGGGTCACAGTAGAGCTTGTCAAATTCTATATCCTTGAAACTGACAAAATGTAAGGTAATTAAATTGCGTATCTGGAAGACCTAGATCCTAATTAGAGAGACATCAAAACCCAGAAAGCATAGAGGCCGTGGTGCATAATTACTATGCAATACAGGGGCTGAGAGATGCCATGAAAAAAGCATAGAACATTACAGTCAGAATATTATCAGACATAGTTCCCAAAGAAAGATGAAAAGAAATATTTCCATTAGGTAGGCAACAAACTCCTGTGAGTTTGTATACGCAAAATAATCTTTGAGACTGTGGTGGAGGTGAAACAGATGTCACTTGATAATATGCTGGAGAGGAAGAAGGGTATGGGTGTGGTGTTGAGTGGTCATTTCTGGATGCCTTGATGAACAGGTTCCCAAGCAGTGTGACCATGTACATGGATGGCAACAATCAAATGAGAATATGGTCCAGTTATGAGCCATCTGAAAAGTCCATGAGGAATAAATGTGTGGCCTGTGTTAGATTATATGTTGTTATGTTGCTGGGACACCTTTTAAAAAACTAAAGAGGACTTGAATAAAATAAAGGTACCACTTTATATATGCTAAATCCCCACATTTACAAGTGAAGTATTCCTATTTCAAAACTGTAAAACTTCAGTAATAATTCATAGTTGTTATCACAACAATCTTTTTAGAACTCTAGCATTATTAATTTCTGCATCATCTTCCATTCACAGGAAATTAGAAACAATCCACTAGGACATTCAATGCTAGAAGATCAAGAACATCAGTGCCAATAAGCCCTGATCACTCTCAAATGCATCCTATTCTTTGAAGGGAAAAAGAGAGAATAATAAATATCCTTCCCTCTTTAATCAAGATAATTTCCTTAAAGTATTATGAAATAGTCACATATTCCTCACTTTATTATACAACAATGGTACAAATCGCCTTGAGTTTTAGAATATTGATTACACTGTGTAGGAGCTTGAAGTCAATTCTTGATATACTAAACTGAAGCTACAACTTTTAATCAGAAAACCTTCTTGTGTACACGATGTTTCCATCATTTTTGTTTTTTTAAATTTCTCGCCTTTCTGGAGGTAATTGTTCAATCAAATAATACATGAGTCCTTTCCTTGGCCCAGGTGAACTCAAACATTGATAAATATAGTTTAGTTAAATTCATATAGTCTTCCAACACCGCTTACAACATGTGTCATGAGTGTACACTCTAACTGCCAATGGTTAAAACATGATGAAATGTTAGGAAACACTTAAAATTTATTACTCATTTCAGATTTATTTTTATCAGTATGTAAAATCTCAGTAAAATATTTGGTGTATTAAACATAGCTTGATTGTTTGGCTAATTAGCTTGATTCCTTATTTTATAGTATCCTGGTATTAATGCTTCATTTTTGCTCTGTTTCTGTAGATGAAGACTTGACTACCAGGGAAAATCCCACAATTCTAGTTTGGATTGTAACCTCCTTATACATACTTAATAGATTTTCTTATCAGGACTTCTTGACATATGGACCACAACTAGAAAGCAATTCTAGTTCATTGTTTTTTTTGCACTACTAACATTTAATAGGGGCCAGAATAAAAAGTAAAAATGATAGAAACATCATGGGAAAGTCAATTAATTTGCATTTTTTTGTAAGAAAGCTTTAAAACTATGTTCAGTTGAATAGATAGATATTTAAAATATATAAATTTCATAGCTTCAAACATAACAAATTTAATTTGAAATCTCCAGGTGAATTTCTTTCACCAGTGTTGAAAATTACCACAATAGAATATGACATTAAGAAACTGGTCAATTAACATTACCCATTACAATAAAAGTGTACTTTACCTATACCAAATATGAAATTTCAATCTTATTTGCTTAAGAATTAATAATTTGTTCATACCAGACTGGCTAGCTATGAAATTTCAGTTCTAAGTATTTCTGCATGATTCTATTTTCCTGCCTGCTTCTCCCAAAGAGGCAATTAAGGTTAGAAATTTAGTAGGTGAAATTCTTGTCACAAAAGCTTTATGTGTCCATAAACAGTTTTCTAAAGAACTTACATATAGAATACCTAAGTTCTTGTAAGTATTATAGTACACATAACCTATTACTCCTGAAATGTTCTAGTATATAATTACAAGCAGCTTTGAGTTTTTGTGCATAGTCCACAAATCTACTTCTAATGCTTTTGCAGACACAGCATTACCTGAGAGAGTAACGTGATTAAATTTGATATCTTATTACTGCACTATTCCTTTAAAAATTATGGTGCCCTTTCCACATCATTTTATTGAGATTTCCATGTAATATGTAGATATTTGAGAATTTTTGTCAAGTATTTACCCTTGAGTTTCAACAGGATCAGTAGTACATATCACTTGTGCAACCCAGTCCTATCTCCAGACTGACTTTTCAACCATTGTACAAATTTTACATTTATCCTCCTCCAAATGTTGGGAACCATTATTCTAAGAAACATCACGAGCAAGTAAAGCCTTAACACTACAAACAGAGTTTGACCAAACACACAAGAGCTGCATGTCTAGATATTAACTTTTATTTATTTTATTTTAAATTAATGTTATTTTAATACTATATTACTACTGTAGTGAGAGCGCATTATGACATTTACAATAGTGAATAAAATATGTTAGTTAAATTCACTTCCTTCATCACCCTCCTTCATATACATACCCCCTTCTTAGAATAATTTCAACAAGTCTTATTTTTCCATTTTCATGCCTGAGTGCATAATATCTCTACCACATTAACTGTACATCATCCTCTATTACTTTCTCCAACTTATTTGCCAGGTGGGCATCATGGGAGCTGATATCAGATTGCAATTCTGTGGAGCTGCCTCATGGCAATTTTAATGTCATTTTTCTCAGGCTGTAGATGAAGGGGTTTCATCATAGGAATGACCACTGTGAAAATCACTGAGCTCACTGAATGTTTTTTTTGAGAATGCAATGCAACTGAGCCATCATACACTCCTAGTCAAGTTCCACAAAACATGCCAACAACTCAGCAGAGACCCACAGGTGGAAAATGCTTCATACTTCCCATCTGATGATTAGGTCCTCAGAAAGGAAGAAATAATTTTATAATATGAGAAAAGGATTCCTGAGATGGGTAATAAACCATATATAATGCCAACAAAGTACATGAATATGTTATTGGTTAAGGTGTCAGGACAGGAAAGAGTAAGAATTTTAGAAGGATCACAGAAGAAATTAGAAATTTCCACATCCTTATATATGGTAATTTGTAAGATAATCAAATTTTGCAGCAGAGAATCAAAAAAACTGCAGAAATGATGCCAAAACTAAGAAGACACATAATAGGGGGTGACAGATGGCCACATACCCATCATAGGCCTTCACAGTCAGAAGCATAGCATCCATCCATACATGCATACAAAATGTAGTATAAGAGACATCTGTGTTATGCAGTAATCACAGGAATTGACTCTACTCTTAATTAGAATGTCCAGAGTGTCCACACCATCTGGGGACAGTGGTAGAGACTACAGATGTCAGTCAAGGACAGGTTGGAAAGGAAGAAGTACATTGGGGGTGTGCAGGTGGGAGTAAAAGCTGACAGCCAGGATGATGAGTAGGTTCCCATGCATTGTTACCAGATACATGGACAGGAACAGTCCAGACAGTAAAGAATACTATTCTAGATCCTCCAAAAGTCCCATGAGATGGAATTCTGAGACAAATGTTAGATTTTCTTCTATGTTGCTAGGACACCTTTGAAATACAAAAGAGAGAGGTAAAAGAGAAACATGCAATCAGGAACAGTCTTCTGTTCTCGTTATGTTGCCCAGTTTCTTCTCATTCTATTGGCTCCAGACATCCTACTGCCAGAGCATATGGACATCAGGTGTGCATGAATGTGGCTGGCTTTATACATATTCACTTCACATTTTACAAGTTGAGTTCCATAAGCCTTCAGCAATATTTCAAAATCTTCATAGATCTTTTTCAAATTTGTTTTGTCTCATTCTATACATACCTACTTGATGGAGATTCTGTACTGAACAGTGCTAGGAAACCAAGACCATTAGAGATAACAAGTCTGTGTTTACTGTAAAACGTCCTACAGTTTATTGAAAAAAGATAAAAATCAACTACCTGTTCAGTGAAAGATTTATATTTTAAAATTCATTCAACACATTACTCCAGTTCTTGGCTTTGATAGACTACAACATCAAGGACATCACAGACCAAAATGTCAATAGTTTAAAAAATTAGAAACGTCTTGAGATTTTCATAAAGTTTTATCGGCCCCATAAAATTTCTAATCAACCCCATAAAACATGTATTTCCTTATCTTTTTTATTCAGTATTGCACAGTGAACTGCTGACACTGCTTCACTGTTTTTTGAGTATAAGCCCTGTCATTTCCAGATGAAAATTTTAGAACTAGGTAAATCACCAATTCCAGATTTCAGTTTTAATCTCTTTATGAGGAATCAACAGTTTTGCATAAATTTTCCCTACATATTATCTGTAATTCCTTCCTTCAGCTCTGCAAGTAAGTTGGGTTTTTAAAACAGGTGTAACTATAATTTCAATAAGATAAAAGGTAAAAGTGAAAAGCTCAGGAACTACTGTAAATACATATTGGCAGCTCCTTTATTTGGAAAATGGGAAAAATTACTTATTGGATTGTAGTAATACTTTCTTCCAAGTATTATTGAATTGCTTTACTTGTGGTGGTCAATCTCACTAATGACTATATTCACCTGGGTAATTAAATATAAATATAAAAATATTCACATACAATAGCATCATACAAAAAGAAATTTCAACAGACTATCTGCTTGCAAAGTTACTGATGGTATTTCATGAAATAGAGCCTTAGAATATACCCTGGCATGGAGTCATCATTCATTTTAATTGCAAGTTGTTATTTACAATAAAAGTAAATACTTATTTCAGCATATAAATTTTAATATATGTTTTATGTATTTAATGAGGATTATAAGAAATAGTCATAGAGGGTTGAATTTGATCAAAGTGCATTTATTACTAAATGGAAATAGCTCAATGAAAATTCCTTGTGCAATTGTATATGCTTATAACATTTTTAATGATTTCAATTATTGCAAATTAAATTCAAGTTATTGGTTTCTTTTCATTATTTCATTCTCATACACAAATATCTCCTAAAGGCAACTACTGTCATAAACTAGGTGGACAGATTTTAATGACAATATTTATGTGACTATCAATTTGTATGTCCATAAAGATCTTTCAGAGCTTACCCAAAATATATAAAAAGATCCTCTAAGTAGTATAAAACACAATACTCATTGTCCTTGAATTAAGTAGTTTTTTTTATTATTATTAATATGTGCATACAAGGCTTGGGTCATTTCTCCCCCCTGACCCCACCCCCCACTTACCACCATATTCCATATCCTGGCTGGTTTCCTCTTTAATGTTGTCTATTTTTGTCCTGAGTTCAATTATCTGTTTATTCATTGTGTTCTCTCTTTCACTTTAATTGTTTATACAGTGCTTCTATGGTTTCCTTTATTTCTTCTTTTGCTTTTTCAAATTCTCTATTTTTGTTGTCTTGGAATTTCTTGAGTGTCTCCTGTACATTTTGGTTGGCCCTATCCAGTATCATCTCTATAAAATTCTCATTGAGTACCTGTAGTATGTCTTCTTTTAAATTATTCTTGTGGACTTCACTGGGTCCTTTGGCATAATTTATCGTCATTTTGTTGGAGTCTGGATCTGAGTACCTGTTTTCTTAATTCCCCTCTGGTTCCTGTACTAATTTTTTGCTGTGGGGAAAGTGGTTTCCCTGTTTTTTCTGTCTTCCCGTCATTGTCTTTGGTGTTGTTACTGTCCCTGTACTGTGTGCAATTAAGTATTTTCTAGCTTGTAATAATAACAATGGTAATATTTAGAATGGAAGGGTGAGCTGAGATGGAAAGCAAGAAGTTAAAGAAATGGGAAAACAAATACACAGACTGGAAGGAGAAAACAGAACAAGGTGTCAGACAAGAAGGTTTGAAAGGTATAAACAGGGAGCTTTAGTGTACTAATCGACAGTAAGCTGAACAGACATTAGAGAGACAGAGAGAGGATTGAAAATCAAAAATAAAAAAATAAAGATAAGAATAAAAATTAAAAATAAGTGAATGAAAGAAAAATCTGTATATAAAAATGTATTAAAATAAAATGAAAAAATATAAAATTTAAAAAAACCCAAAAAACCAAAAACCTCAAGTTCAAGTGCAATGAAGTTTCAGTCTTAATAATTTGGGTGTCTGTCTCAGTCTCCAATCCTGGAGATGATATCTCAGATGTTGTTCTGTAGTTGTCTCATCAAAGGGGACGCATAAAGTAAACAAAACTACACACACATGCACAAAAAAAAAAAAACCCACCAAGTGACCCAAGTACAAATGTAATACAGTTTCAGTAAGTTTTTCAGCTTGCAGGTGCAATTCAGTTGTTCTCTCATCAAAGGTAGGGAGACAAAGAGAAAAAAAAGAGTCTGGAGACAGTTCTGAGAATGGTATCTGCAGCTGTGGCCTGCCTGCCCACTGCTGTCAGCCTGCTGTTGCTGGAGGCATTATTTATGCAGATCTCAGGGGTGAGCTTAGCACTCACTTGGCCTTGCAGGCTTTGTTTATTCAGATTTCTCCTGTGCGTGAGCTTCTGCTACAAGCTTTCCCCTTTCCAAGCACACTGGGAAAAGTGAAACTGCACCCGTGTTGTCAGGCCTGCGTGTTTATTTACAGTTCATGTGGGAGGTGGGTCTTCCCCCTTCTCCTGTGCAGTTTTCCTCCCACCACCACTTTCACAAGCTTTCCTGCTCCTGATTACTGGGCAGTGCTGCTGCTCCTGCCAGCTGCCATGTTTGTTCACAGTTCATGTGGGAAGTAGGTCTTCCCTCGTCTCCTGTGGAGTTTTCCTCCCTCCGCCACTCTCACAAGCTTTCCTGCTCCTGGTTGTTGGGCACGCACCCCCGCTCCCACCAGAGGCTCTCCAGCCAGGCCAGCTTGTTTATTTACAGTCCTGTGAAGGGTTCCCTTCTCCCAATCTTTGGCGCTCAGTGTGCCCCACCCTCTTTCCCGCTTGTCTTTATTGCTTTTATTGCTTATTACTCAGTTTCTCTTTTTTTCCCCAGGTGGAGGTTGGTCTGTCTAGGGGGCTATGCTGCTCTGGCCCAGGCTTGTCTGTGGGAGTACCGTGTACCCTGAAGCTCACCTGGTCCATGTCTTCCCAAGCCATCTGGGCACCGATGACTGGCGGCCCAGGGCCTTCCTGGTTTCTCCATTTAATGTGAAGTGGAGATTCTCTGCACTGGCTGGAGGTGTGGAGGGGTCAAAGTTATGCCTCTTCTCAGTGATTATGCCTGCAAAGTGTGTCTCCAGCGTCTCTCCAAGATTTCACTGTAGGAGGCTCACTTTCTGCTTCCTCCCTCTAGCCACCATCTTGGAATCAACAGTAAAGTAGTTTATCTCAGCAATTGGTTTTATATCTCTCTGTGAGGTGCACACATCTACTTCAAATTCTTTTTTTTGTTTATTTATTTACATGTGCATACACTGTTTGGGTCATTTCTCCACCCTGCCCCCCTCTTCCACCCTTCTCCTGCTCCCCTCTTCAATTTCAGGCAAGTACCATTCTGCCCCTGTCACTGATTTTGTTGAAGAAAGGACATATGTATAGTAAGAAAAACAAAGCATTTTGCTAGTTGAGTTAAAGATAGCTATACAGAAAGATTCCTATTACTGCTTTCATGTACCTATGTGTTATGACCCATATTGATTCTACTCTAACTGATCTTTACCTTGGTTCCTGATGCCCTGCTTATGATAACCTGTCATTTTAAGGTTTCTGTATTAGTTCCTCTGGAGTGGGGATATCAAATGCTTTCATGTTATGGGTTTTCTACCTCTCCCTATATCTCCCATATGTGCTCTTCCCTTGTTATGTGATTCAAGTCCAACCACATTGCTGCATTTGCCCTAGATCTAATGTCTGCATATGAAGGAGAACATACAATTTTTGGTCTTCTGGACCTTGCTCAGAGTGATGTTCTCCAGTTCCATCCATTTACCTGCAAATGATAAGATTTCATTTTTCTTCATGGCTGAGTAAAATTCCATTGTGTACAAGTACCACATTTTCTTGATGCATTCATCAGTAGTGGGGCATTTTGGTTGTTTCCATACCTTGTCTATTGTGAATAGTGCTGCAATAAACATGGGTGCGCAGGTGCCTCTGGAGTAACCTGTGTTGTATTCCTTCAGGTACATCCCCAGGAGTGGGATTGCTGGATCATATGGTAGGTCTATATTTAGATCTTTAAGAAGTATCCAAATTTTTCTCCAGAGTGGTTGCACCAGTTGTATTCCCACCAACAGATGATTAGGAATCTTTTTTTTCCACATCCTCACCAGCACTTGTTGTTTGTGGTGTTTTGGATGACAGCTATTCTAACAGGGGTGTGGTGGAATCTTAGTGTGGTTTTGATTTTCATTGCCTTTATGGCCAGAGATAGTGAGCAGTTTTCATGTCTTTTTTGGCCATTTGAATTTCTTCTTTTGAAAAAGTTCTGTTTAGGTCAGTTTAGTTTAGTTCACTTGCCCATTTCTTAATTGGTTCATTGATTTTATGAGAGTTTAGCTTCTTAACTTCCCTGTATATCCTGGTTATCAGTTCATTGTCTGATGTATAGCTGGAATATATTTTCTCCCACTCTGTGGGTGGTCTCTTCAGTTTATAGACCATTTCTTTTGTTGTGCAGAAGGTTTTTAATTTTATGAAGTCCCATTTGTCCATCCTTTCTCTTAGTTGCTGGGCTGCTGGGATTCTATTGAGGAAATCTTTGCTTATACCTATTTGTTCCAGAGAGTTTCCTGCTCCTTCCTGTAGTAACTTCAGAGTTTCAGGTCTGATATTTAGGTCCTTGATCCATTTTGAGTTGATACTAGTACAGGGTGATAGACATGGATCTAGTTTCAGTTTCTTGCAGATGGGTAATCACTTTTCCCAGCAACATTTGGTGAAGAGGCTGTCTTTTCTCCATCATATATTTTTGGCACCTTTGTCAAAAATGAGGTAGGTATAGTTGTGTGGGTTCATATCTGGGTCATCTATTCTGTTCCACTGGTCTTCATGTTTGTTTTTGTTCCAGTACTATGCTGTTTTTTTGTTTTGTTTTGTTTTTAATTTTATTATTCATATGTGCATACAAGGCTTCGGTCATTTCTCCCACCTGCCCCTACCCCCTCCCTTACCACCCACTCCACCCCCTCCCTCTCCCCCCCACCCCCTCAATACCCAGTAGAAACTATTTTTCCCCTATTTCTAATTTTGTTGTAGAGAGAGTATAAGCAATAATAGGAAGGAACAAGGGTTTTTGCTGGTTGAGATAAGGATAGGTATACAGGGCATTGACTCACATTGATTTCCTGTGCGTGGGTGTTACATTCTAGGTTAATTCTTTTTGATCTAACCTTTTCTCTAGTTCCTGGTCCCCTTTTTCTATTGGCCTCAGTTGCTTTTAAGGTATCTGCTTTAGTTTCTCTGCGTTAAGGGCAACAAATGTTAGCTAGTTTTTCAGGTGTCTTACCTATCCTCACCCCTCCCTTGTGTGCTAAAGCTTTTATCATATGCTCAAAGTCCAATCCCATTGTTGTGTTTGCCCTTGATCTAATGTCCACATATGAGGGAGAACATATGATTTTTGGTCTTTTGGGCCAGGCTAACTGCACTCAGAATGATGTTCTCCAATTCCATCCATTTACCAGTGAATGATAACATTTCGTTCTTCTTCATGGCTGCATAAAATTCCATTGCTATTGTTTTGTAATATACTTTGAAGTCAGGTATTTTGATATCTCCAGCATTGCCCTTTTTGCTGAGTATTGCCTTGGCTATTCACAGTCTCTTGTGTTTCCAAATGAATTTTAGGGTAGATTTTTTTCAGTCTCAGTGATGAAAGTCATTGGAATTTTGATCTCAAAGAAATAGACAGATTTCTAGAAACTTACAACCACCCAAAACTGAACCAGGAGCATGTTAATCACCTGAATAGATCTGTAACACAAAAAGAAATTGAAGCTGCCATTAAGAGCCTACCAAAAAAGAAAAGTCCAGAACCTGATAGATTCACTGCTGAATTCTAACAGACATTTAAAGAAAGAATAATACCAAGTCTCTGTAAACTGTTCCATGAAATAGAATGGGAAGGAGCACTGTCTAATTCATTTTATGAAGCCAATATTATTCTCATACCAAAACCAGACAAAGACACCTCCAAAAAGAAGAATGACAGGCCAATTACCCTAATGAACATCAATGCAAAAATCCTCAATAAAATAATGGCAAACTGAATCCAACAACACATCAGAAAGATCATTCACCATGACCAACTTGGCTTCATCTCAAGGATGCAGGGTTGGTTCAACATACGCAAAGCTATAAATGTAATACAGCACACAAATAGAAGGAAAGTCAAATTCTTTTATGCATAAAATTTCCTGAGAGAGGGACAAAGATTTAACTTCGAAGTTTATATTGAATATCCTTTAAAAAATATTGTGCCTTTCTTCAATTCACACAAGTGATATTTTCTATATAACATGTTAATGTTGGATAAAACTCTGATTTCTAAATATCTTAGCTTTTTGTACAATCTCCCACATTTGTTTCTCAAACAAAAAAACATACATTGTCACATAACTCTTCTTATTTTTCTATATACCATGAAAAAACTCATGGAGTCTATACAATAGTAGTATCTTTATGATAACACACAAATTTCATTTTGTCCTTGGAAGAATATATTGTCTCAACTAGAGGGGACAGTGTCCTATGATGTACGTCCTAAACTCAATGGCTGTCCATTATCATTAACCAGGTATGATTTGAAGAATACACGAAAGTCTCTTCAACTTTCTATGCTCACACTACTTTGTGGATATAGCTGAAATTGCAACCATCTGCATTACATCTGTAGCACCAAAGAGAAGTCTTGAGCTTAATACATATTGATCCTTGTGATTGTCTTTAAGAATGTTGTGATTGTGTAAACAGTAAATTTATTAATGAATACAGTTGTCAAAATGCAGTGGAATTTGAAATTGTGTGTGAATCTCACTGTGTACAAAAACCAACTAAAACGAGATCAAAGAACTTCATGCAAACCCTAAAACATGAAATCACTAGAAGAAAATAGGAGAAACACTTTAATATATGGGTATACAGAAAAACTTCCTGAATCATAGCAAAGTTTCTCAGAAAATAAGAGCAAAAATTTACAAGTGGGATAATTTCTGCATCCCAAAAGAAACACTCAAAGGAGTAAAGAAATAGCATAAAGAATAGGAGAAAATATATTGCAGATAATGATTATTGGGGGATGAATATCCAGAACATATAAGCAACTCAAAAATTAAATAACAACAAAGACAAATACTCCAAATGGACACGTGAACTGAATTCTTTTCAAATGACGAAGAATAAATAGCCAATAAATGCATGAAAAAATATTCAACACCCTTACACAGTATTACAAGTCAAAATTACATTAAGTGCTACACGTGGCAGTGTACCTTTATAATCCCTGCTACTGCCAGGCAGAGATAGGGATTTGGAAGTCTGAGGCCAGTCTGAGCATAAGTATGAGATCCTGTCTGAAAAATAGTCTAAAGCAAAACTATGTCAAAAAAGACTTTTGCTGTGAGTGAAGTGCTAGAATGTCAAGCCTGTGGCCCTGGAATCAAACCCTACTATTGAAAAACAACTATCTTGAAAAAACCACCCAACCATGGTCAATATGGCTATCATCAAAAATATAAATATCAATAAATGCTGGTGAGGATGTTTTGAGAAAGGAACTTTGATTCCCTGGTAACAGAAATATAATATTTTGGTCACTATTATTCAATGTAGAGATTCCTTAACTTTAAAATGGAACTCCCATATGACTCAGCCATACCTCTTTTGTATATGTAGCCTGAAGAATCACTTAGATTACAGCAGAAATAACTGTACTTCCATGTTTACCACATCAGTATTCACAGTAACCAAGTTATGGAAGCAGCCTAAGTACCCAATAAATGCACAAATACATAAAGAAAACATGGTATACATACACAGTAGAGTCCTTGTCAACCACTAGGAATAATGAAATTGTTTTATTTTTCTGCAAATGGATGCAATTGGAAGGTCATCATAAGTAAAATATACCCATCCCAAATATTTCATAATTCCTCTCATTTATTGTAGTTGTTGGGAAAATATCAAAAGCAAAACCAAAAACTAAGTAATGAACATAGAATGTTAAGCTCTTGGGAGTTGGAAGGCAAAGGGTAAAGAGATAGAAGAGGAGAATAAGAGAAAGGAATGGAGAGCTGAATAGAATCAAAGTACATAATATGCACGCATGGAAATGTCATAATGATATTCCTTACTATTGACAATTAATATGCAACAGTAAAATAGTGTGAATCTCTTTATTAGTTTCAGCTCAAGACATAAGAAGTACCTGCCTCTTTACCTTCATGCCAATAACGTTCTTTCAGCTATGAAATCTGGACTATGTTCATGAGTAATGGATATGTGGGTATGTAATCAAATTGACTGTAGGTCATGTGTGTACTTAACATAAGTCAAAAGAAGAGTTGTTTTGTCTTGTCATTAATAGTGGGACATTTCCTGAAGAGAATGAAAGTGAACACAGGAAAATACCAATATGTGATCCTATATGATTTGGGCAACATTGCTTGATTTGGAGAATCATTTTTCCAATAAACATATTTTTCACAATATTGCCACACTGGCCCCAAGTAAGTTTTAGCCTGGAAAGATAAAGTTAGTTATTTTTTCCAAATATACAGTACACACTTATATTGGAAAAATTTTTTACAGAAATAGGAAAGCAGTAATTTCAGGTCACAATACATTTTACTTAAATTGTAAGAATATTAACCTCATACTTATCATTAATAATACCTAAGTATCACTTTTCCTTAGTTAACTACTTCCACCACACTATATTGTCATATGGACCACTTATTTCATGTTTAATTCTTACTCACTGAAGTTGTGTCTTGAAATTAACTTAAATGTCAATGGTTCAATAACAACAACCTGCTCTACATAACAACAATAGTAAGTACAGTTGACAAGATTCAATATCAAATTGCCAAACTCTGCATCTGATGCACAAAACTTTTTTATATTTTCCAATCTTTATTTAAAGTACAGATCCAGGGGACTTAATCACAACTACATCTAAGGTATATTTTCAAACTCTGTCCAATTTCTTAGTATAATCAAGAGCTTACATTTTTTCTTCTTTGGAGATTTATAGGTTAATAAAAACTTGGAAAAGGATGTGGAAATTTACAAGAATATTTTTGTGACCTCTTGCCTGTGGCCTTGGCAAAGACTGTAGGGATATCCTTCCTATAGTCAATGCCACTGATGCCATGCACTCCACCGTGCTGTGCAAAAGAAGAGGACAGTGACCAAGGAGTGGACTGCTAAGAGTGACAGGAAAGAGATTTGGATACTAGGATTGTCAAGAAGACAACCTGTTAGAATTTTTCTAGCATTATCCTCTGTGTCTGAAATAAGACAGTCCAATGTCCACATGTCTTCAATCTTTTCTACCTAACAATCTACTACAGTTTGCATGATTTGGCATTTTACTATCTGTAAGATGAAAATAACATGATTATGTATAAAAATGTGAATTAAGTCAGTGTAGGAAGAAGTCACAGTGAAATGAAATGCACTGAAACCTGTTAAATAATATAGATAATATGAAATGTTAAGGCAGAGTAATAGAGAGTGTTAATGTGATTAAAGTACAGTAAATAATAGGTTAAATACCAAGGCAAAGCCCCTTTGAACAATGAATAAACACAGGAAATGAAGGACAAGAATACAAAATAGACCTTTTAGGGGGTAGGAACTAATGAGAGAGGGAAGAGGAATGGAGAGGTTAAAGATCAATGTACATTATATACTTGTATGAGAAAAGAATGAAACCTGTTTAAAGGATTTTAAGTAGGGAGAGGGGTATGAGAGTGAATGATGAAGGGAATGAATCTAACCAAGGTTCATTGTAAGCATTTGTAGAAATTTCACAATGAAACTGTCTGTACAACAAATATATGTTAACCAAATGTTTAAAACACGAATAAAAATAAGCATATATAATTACACAAGCTGCATAAAGAGCATTGCTCCATTCCTGGGCCTAGAAAGTCATCAGAAACAGTTCATCATGTATTTTCTCACTGTCATCCTCCTCCTCATCATATTCATAAATCTTACAGAGGATTTAGGGAGCAGTTTAGAAAGACCCATCTGCTTCTATTTGATGGTGTGGTGTGTATGGAATATAGAAGTGATATGCAGGGACATAAACATTTTAAAAAAGAATGTTTGTACATTATTTAGGACAAAAAATGAACTTCACAGTTATCATAATGACATAGTTTTGGGTCATTATACTCCCATTATGATATGGAGAATGTCATGTTCATCCGCATGTGTCCTTATCACAGGCATCTACTTCCTAGGCACTTACTGGTTTATTATGCTCCTTTGCCATGTTTTGATCAAGGAGAGCAGATCCAAAGATCCTCCCATACCTGAAGTACAAACCTAAGGTCCTGCACTCAAGTTTCCTATGAATATATTTTTCAGTAGGGACTTCCTCATGTAGACAATCATGAGAAAGATATAAGCATGGAAGCAAATACACTGGAGATATCAAATTGTAGTGCTGGTAGGACTGGCTGATTACTGACTTTTACATGACCTTGAAGACTCAATTCATAGAGCTCATAGTTGTCCAAATTATTTTACATTATTGTTGCAAGACCCTAAAGGCTTTCTTAGGTGAAACTCATGAATACTATTCACAGTTTCATTTCTAATTGTTCTTTAATTTCCACTTTAACTTACACAAATAACTTTAATCATCTAACCACAACGTTCAATAATGTATACTACTTTAACATTGTTGTGAAAAGTATGCCAACATACATTTTCAGAAATTTTTCTGTCTGTATATACTAGGTAATGCTACTCTCTGATGGGTCATGGTTAAGAAATGAAAATCCAAAGATCTTCCAGGTCTGAAGTCCACAAAAGTCATCTCTGTGTGGTGCAAAAATGTGTGGAAATGGGATATTGCAGCTCTCCTAGTAGATGGTTAATGACAGAAGTTATTTTTTTCTCTGTTGTTTCTACATCATAGATATCCAATAGTTTGTCTTCAGCCCTTCCGTATCTGTGCTCACTTGGGGCTTGATTGTCAGATAACTTCTTTTTCCCTGGTATTCCTTATATTGAAGTATCAAGCTTATTTTGAAATGGATGAAGTCTTTCATGGATTAAGGTGCAGTTTTTGTCAACTGAAGTGTGGTTATATTTTAATATTAAAGCATGGTCCCTACATTTTGAAAGTGCTGAGTTCAATCCAAAGCACAACTTTAGAAGGACAAATCAATGAGCATTATCATCAACTATTTAAAAGCAACACACATAAGGACACACAATAACAATCTGTACAATACTAATGGGAATGGAGAAGAAAGATTCAGAGAGAGACTAAAACAATAAACATTAGTGAAAGTAAAATGGATATTAAAAAACAGAAAATGATAAAGAAGAGAGAACACATCCAAAGTAATTATTCAAGTAATAGATATAATTAGCCAAATGTAATAAAAAGTTAGTGAAGGAAAAATAAAAGAAAACAAAATTGGTGAAAAATTTCATCAGGTGTGTTGAATGAAACTGCTTATCAGAGCTCCTACTTTTGGCGTCTTCTAGCTATGATGATTGTATGTGTCAAAGGTTAAATTAGTCAATTGCATTCCTTTTCAATTCCAGTAAAACAGGCCAAATCATAGATGGAAAGGTGGAGGCTGACCCTCTCCTCATCTTCTCTGATGTGATGTAAGACATAGTCTGATGCAGGGCCTTATTCAGTAGAGTGCGCTCCTTTGGTAGATCTAACTGCCCAGTGACTCCCAGATTCACCTGATCCCCTGTCACAGGTCAAGCAATGGATGCCACTTCATTGTGGAAATACTCTAGCATTGCCTGCAGGTGTGGCAAATTTCTTAGTTTGCCAATGCATCTTGGAATGACTCTGGTACTGTCATCATAGAGAAGGTTACTGGTCCAAGATAATCATTGTTGGAGCTAAGTGCCAGCTACTAAGAATTCTAGCAAGCCCTGTGAGGATACTTTCAGGCTCCACTCTTAAGAGAAGTCACAGAGTTAATATTGTTCATCCTTTGTCATCTTTGCAGAGGTTGGGCCACCAATCTTAAATTGAAGCATTTTCCATATCCCTTTGCATTGTAGAAAGTGGTTGCCAGTATTTATATTTCTTCTTGTAAGTATGTCAAGGTGACAGTCCCATCCTTAGATCCATACTATATCTTTACTACCCTCCTGAGCCAGTGAAAATAAGAGGTCATTGGATTTTGGAGATTTAAAATTGAAGCGTTTAGGTAAACATAAAATGATGCTGATGCTGATGACTATAATACTGATGATGGAAATGAATATAAAATAGGGTGGGTTGGGGGAAAGGATATTTAGGAGTAAGAACAATCAACATGTGCAATACACACACACACACACACACACACACGTGCACAAAAAAGCATAATGAAACCCACCAAACATTGTTTAAAAAAGTGGGGACATAATGGGAATATGTCCCATCAACTTGTTCCAAGTACACTTTACTCCTGAATTGAATTATTGCAATAAAACCCATTCATATTATTAATGTATGCTAATTCAAGAATAAAATAAAATACAATAAAACTGAAACAAAGGGCTTCTGATACCCCAAGAAGTAAGCTCAGATGATAGTACCCTTATTAAGATGGTCCTTCATCAGTGATTATGTAGGAAAATGCAAGGAACCTCTTTTTTTACAGTCAGATTTCTGTGTGGATCCCTAGTCTCTTGTTTGTGTAAATTGTATCTTCCATTTGCATGATGCATTTGTTGAAATTACAGGGACTTTCTGTTTACACTTATGTCCCAATGTCTGCCAGTTGGAACTCCTTCTCCTACTGTGCCACTGAGCACAAGGTGTTAGGGATTGTTGACTGCTTTGAAATTCAAAAATCCATTATTTTTAGGGCTAGTGGAATGTCTCATGCATTAGAGATCTTGTTTAACAACAGAGGCCTTAAGTTCAAAAATCCAGTGTTTTTGTGTTTTACCTGGTCATTGGTAAAATACTCCAGTTCTTTCCCACATCATCCCAGCTCCCTATCTAGCTATCTATAGCTTTAATGGTATAGAGGAGTGGGGTAATAATATACTGTGCTGAATTATTACTTCTCTACACTTCCTGTAATCTTTGCCTTTGTCCTGTAGCTATCCTCTTATTGTGACTGCAAATGGTGCCACCAACTGCTCTGCCCTGTGATGACCAGGAAACATGAAAAGAAGACTACAATAAACAATAGTTCTCTTCCTGGAGTGAGAAAATTTATAACTCTTGTTGGTTTGTCAAGAAGATCACAACCTAGGATTCTCTTGGAATGGTGTTGTGTGTCTGTAATTAGACAAATTGCTGCAAGCATGGTTTCACTCACTGTACTAGAAAAAGTAGAACAGGCTACATGATAGTAATATGATCTTTCATTTTGTAAAACAAGAATAATACTGTAGGTACATATAAATAGTGTGAGGTAGGTAATACACATGAAACTAGCTACATAGAACACCATTTGCAGTGTCTGACACATATGAAGCCTTCTATATGGGTTCATGATATTATAATAACTGTAATCCGTACCTACATGATGAAGGACATTTTATTGATTATGAAAGAATGTGATATGGTTAAACAAAGGCACACCCCAAGGCCTGTTCCATAAAATATACAAATATCTCATAGGTAAAACTCATTAATTGGGAAAGATTTATATTTCACAGTTTATGATGTGTTCATAAGAATTGAGAAATGATACATAGTAACGTAACAGATAGCTGAAGAAGGGAAGAAATCCTAAACTAGTACCAAAAAATTACTTGATTTTGTTACCAAATAAGATATCTACACAGGTAAGATGAAGGACCTGAGAAGTATCATAGTAGAACTTGTCAAATTATACATCCGTTTATCTTTGTAAGAGAACTAAATTATGTTATCTGGGAATCCAAATACCTACTACAAAGACAACAATGCCCAGAAGTCATAGAGGCCATGGGCAAACATTATTAGCAAATACAGGGATTGACAGATCTCCATGATCAATGTAGAGCCCATTACAGTTAGAAGAATAAATAGTTCCAATAAATGGATAAAAAGATGTATCTCCACGAGGCAGCCAACATACGAGATGACTCTCCTGATATAGGATATGCAAAATCATCTTTGGGATTGTGGAGTTGATAAAACAAATGTCAATAACATGCTGGAGAGGAAGAAGGACAGAGGTTTATGGTGAGGGATGATAACTGCATGTGGTGATGTGCAGATTCACAAGCACTGTTACCAGGTACATGGACAGGAGTAATTAAATGAAAATGTGCTACCTATCTGGGCCATGTCAAAAGCCCATAAGGAGTAATTTTGTGACCTTTGTTAAATTATGTGTTTCTTTTCTTATTGTTTTTACATTTACTGTCATGGGTGTACATTGCTTCCCCACTCCCAGCTCCCTACCTGCTTTACGCAGAACCTATTTGCCCTCTTGTTCCCTGATTTTATTGAAGAGAAAACATAAGAGATAATAAGAAAGACATATCATTTTTGCTAGTTTGAGATAAAGATAGCTATACAGAGAGATTCATAGTGTTGCTTCCATGCACATGTGTATCACAACTCACATTGGTTCATTTCTAACAGACATCTTCACTACTTCCTAGTCCCCTTTCCATAGTGGCCTCTACCAGTTTAAGATTACAACATTCACTCCTCTACAGTGAGCACATCAACCACATTCAAGTTTTAGGTTTCCTTCGCTTTCTGTATTCCTACTGTGAATCTTCTCCCCTCAGTGCATGACCCATATCCAATAATATTGCTGCTTTTGTTTTAGGTCTATAATCTGCAAATGAGGGAGAACATGCAATTTTGGCCTTCTGAGCCTGACTGACTTCACTTAAAGATGATGTTCTCCAAATTGTGTGTTTCTATGTTGCTTGCACAGCTTTTGGAAAACTGAAGAGGATTTGGATAAGTGCACCAATTTTATAATTCACATATTCACAAGTGAGGCATTCCCATTTGAAACTTGTAAACCTTCAGCAACATTTCACAGTGTTGTCAAGAAAATCTTCTAAGAACTCTGGCATTATTAATTTTTATGTCTTCTCCAATAAGCAGGAAATTAGAGATGCTCCACTGAGATACTCAATATTGGGACACCAAGAACATTAGTAATAAGAAGTCCTTGATCACTCTCAAATATCAGCTATTGTTTGATGGTAAAAATAGACAATAATAGATACCTTCCCTTTTTAATCAAAATAATTTCCTCATAGTAAATTTAAAAATAGTCAAATATTCCTCATTTATTCTAGAACAATGGTAAAAATCTCTTTGATTTTTAAAAAATTTGTAACTCTGTGTAGGAGCTCTAAGTAAGTTCTCAGAATCAAAGTTAAAGTTGACAGTTCTTTGTCAGAAACCTTGTTGCATGCACTAATTCCAGGATACTTCCATCATTTCTTGGTTTTCCAATTTTCCTCATTTGTGGATATAAGTGCTCAAAGAATATATGACTCTGATCCATGGCCTAGTTAACTTCAAACATTGATAAATATAGTTTAATTACATCCACATAACCTTACAACATTGCTATCAATAAATGTTTCACGAGTTTACACTATAACTGTCAATGTTTAAAACGTAATAAAATGTTAAGAAACATTCTTGAAATTTTCTACTTAATAAAGCTTTGTTTCTTTCAAATTATAAAATCTCAGTAAAATGTTTGAAGTATCAGAAATCTCTACTGTTTGGTTGGATAACTTGATTCTCCATTGTATAGTACACTCATATTAATGATTCATTTTTTGTTGTTATAAAGCTAATTTTTGTAGATGAAGACATGAATACCAGAGAAAATCCTACATCTCTGGTTTGATTGGTATCCTTCTTATGCCTACTCACTATACTTTTTTATCAGACATTCCTGACACAGACTGCAGCTCTCTTACTTGAGCTACTAGAAAACAATTCCAGTCATTGCCTTGTTTGAACTGTTATCATTTAATAGGGGCTGAAATGCAAACATGAAAATTACAGGAAGTGATTGAAATAGCCTGGGTAGTTGGTTGATTAGTGTTATCTGGTTTTGGAAGAAAGTTTTTTTTAAATAAAGTCATTTAAATTGGATATGTGGATATTTAAAATATATATATTCTATGGCTTCAAGCCTCACGCACTTCATTTGAAATCTTGCAGTGAAGTTCATGTACCAGAGCTGAGATCTATTATATTAGAATATATTTGTAGTATTTAGAAAATATCCAATTAATACTATTTATTTCAATAAATAATTTATCTATGTTAAATATGAAATTGTAATCATATTTGCTTCAGAATTAATATTTTGCATATTCCTGATTGGATAGCTATGAAACTTCAGTTCTGGGTATCTCTGCATGATTGTATTGTCCTTCTTATTTTCCCCAGGGAGGCAACTAACTCTATAAATTTAGTAAGTGAATTTCCTGCCAATGTTTTCATGTAAGTGTTTGAGTCCACAAACATTTTTCTTAAGAACTTACATATAGAGAAGTTAAACACTTGTCAGTAGTATATGAGACTAAAACTGTTACCACAGATATGTGTTAGTTTATATTCACAAGTTATTGTAAGTTTTTATGCAATGTCTACACATTTACTTCAAATGCTTTCATAGAAATACAACATTGCCCCATAGAGTGACATAAGTAAATTTATTAATTCATTTTTTCAACAATCCTTTCAAAAATTATTGTGCCCTCTGCATATCATTTAAGTGAGATTTACGTGTAATATTTGTGTGTGATAATTGTTTGAATAGTATTCACACAGGACATTCAACATGTTTAGTAATATGTATCAATTGTGCATCCCATTCCTATCTCCAGTCTTTGTCTCCATCTTACAAACTCCCTATTTACTCCTCCTTCAAATGCTGAGAACCATTATTGTAAGAAAAATTGTGAGCAGTTAAAGCCTTAACACTACAAACATAGTGGGAACAAACAGGCAAGAATTATATATTAACAGTTTAAATTTTTTAACTTTCCTAAACTATTTGCCAAATGGACACCAGAATGGTTAATATCATATTATTCTGCTGTGTAGTCAAATAATGACAATTTTAACCTCAGACAGTAGATGATGGATTTCAGCTTAGTAATGATCACAGTAAACATAATGAGCCCATTGAATTGTTTCTGTGAGAAAATGATACAAGTGTAGCAATCTACACTCAAAGAGATATTCCATAAAACAGTGCATCTGACAGGTGAGACCCACAGATGGAGAAGGCTTTATAATTCCAACTGATGATGCAATCCTCAGAATGAAAGAAATAATTTATAATATGATGAAAGAATTCCCGAGAGGGAATTAAACCATGTGTGATGTCAGCAAAATAGATGAATATGTTATTGGTAAATGTGTCAGAACATGAATAACTAAGGATTTGAGAAGTGTCACAGAAGAAATTAGGAATTTCAACATCTTTTAATTTGGTGATGCATATTGCAATCAAATTATGCATCAAGGATGACAAAAAAGGACAAAAATTGATGCCAAACTAAGAAGACAGAAAAAGGAGGGTTCACAATGACTCAATAATGCAAAGGGTGACAGATAGCCACATACTGCACATAGACTATCACAGTTAGAAGGATATCGTCCATGATACAAAAAAAAGTTTAAAAAAAAATCTGTGTTAGGCATCTCACATAGGTGATAACTCTGCTATGAATGGGATATCCATAATCATCCTAGAGACAGTGGTAGCGATTGTGCAGATGTCAGGCAAGCAGAAATTAAAAAGGTTGAAATACACTGTGATGTGGAGGAAGAGATCAGTGTTGACAGCTTGTTGAGGGGGTTCCCAAGCAGAGTGACCAAGTACATGGATAAGAACATTCCAGAGAGGACAGGCTGAAGTTCAGAATCATCCGAGAGTCCCATGAGAAGGAATTCTGAGACACTTGTTAGATTTTCTTCTTTGGTGGTAGAACACCTTTGAAATAGAAAACAGTGGTAAAAAATGAAACATAATCAGGGACAAAGTCCTCTAGGTCTCACTAGGTTTCCCAGTCTCATCTTATTCTCCTGGGCTGCAGTGATCCTCCCACCACAGAAATTGGAGCTACAATTGTGCAAAATTTAAGTTCACTTTTGACATACTAAATTCAAATTTCATAAGTTAAGTATTCACACTTGAGTTCCATAAACCTCCAATATTTCACATCCAACAAACACAATCACCATAGATCTTTTTCATTATTGTTTTGTCTCACTTTGTACACAACTACTAGATATATTCTCTATTGAACAATGACAAAAAAAGAACTTTAGCAAAACAAGTCCATGTTTACAGTGAAATAGCATACTCTTTAGAGAAAAACATCTCCTTTCCCTTCCCCAGACCCAACTCCCACAATATTCAACTTCCAATCCTACTCTTCAACCATTGTTAAGCTCCTAGAAATAAGAATTTTGATAAGGCACAGTGGAGGGATTGCATGCACCTACACAAGTGCATATGGAAGGTTGGGGCCTGGGAGCCTGGAACCATCCCACCAGTGCCACCTACCAGCACTTATATCTGGGCCTCCAGTGCCCTGAGCCCTAAGGTCACTTTGTGCTGGGGTAGGGTGCATCAGGGGCTTGTCCCCTGTTGGCACGTCCCAGGAGCAGCTGCCAGTGGATGGGGATCAATGGGTCATGCATAGAGCCATCTCCTACCTATTCCCACCCCTCTCCAATGCTTTGCTGTTGCTGTGGCCTTCCAGGCAGCAGGGCAAAGGGGTGAAAATGGCCTGCTGGCAGAGCTACATGGATAACCTCATGTCCAATTGCTACTGCCATTGTGATACCAAATACTTCTGGGCAACCATGGCTGGGGGTGTCTGGCAGAGCATCACACTACTAGAAATAGATACAATCATAGGAAAAGACTGGGAACGTTTCTTCTTTGACTTTCTTGCAAAGTGTTCTTTGATCAGAAATAGCCTGTAGGTAGACGGGAATTACAGAATGGACATCTGTACGAAAAGCCAAGGTGGAGGACTGAACTACAATGTGGCATTGAGCAGGGCCACCAGAGTTGAGCACTCTGGTGAAAAGCTCTATGTCAGTGACAAAATGACGAGCAGTTTGTTAAGTATATGGTCAGCCCATAGTGGCTATTAATGTGTTTTTTGTGAAGTGTCTAGCACAGAAAGAAAAGCCCTGTCTTAGTTATCAGTCTTGCAGTGGTGGCCATGTGGCCCATCTTCTCCCACGTGCCACAGTAGGACAATGGCACAAGTATTCATTCTCAGCCTTAGCAATTTAATGAGAAAAGTCATATCTCAAGCTGCCAGCCAAGTCAGATGATGATTGTACCATGTAGGACTGCTAACTTGTGCAAGTCTTTCAGTTATTTTACCCCTGCGAAGTCTTTACTTTGGAGTCTTTTTCCTTCCTTGTTTGCTGAGAGTTTAATCATCTTCTGATCATCATAAAGAAAATTCACCTTATTCCCTTTTCTATTGGGAACATTATTGCTAGGGGAGAGAAGGATAAATTAGATGAGAGGCTTGGAGTAACATTTGAAATAGTAGCATATTTTCAAAATGTGTCTGAGATGGCTATTTGAAGGTGGGGATTACATTCAGTTTCCATGCTTGACCCAAAAGTTCCAGTGTCTCCAGACTTGATCCAAAAATTCTGTTGTCAACTTTATGGAAATTCTTACTGCACTGCATAAGTGAAGTATTTCCTACTTTGTCAAAAAAACTTGAAATTGGGGATTATTATGACATGTAATTGATGAATACATACATTTAAATGTATCACCTGTATGAATATTTTTAAAAGAAGACTCTGAATTCTCACTTGGTAGAGCTGGCCATTTGATTTTAAGAATAGCTGCACCATGTGAAAGAATGGAAGCTGACTTGAGCAATATTGTAACCAGCTCCTGGCAGCTGACCCAGAGACAGCTGCCTCAGAGGCCATTATCCAAGAGATGGCTGTCCCAGAGAAGGCTATCATAGAGATGGCTGTCCTAGAGGTCACTGTCCTAGAGGCCACTGTTTTGGAGACAGCTGACCTAGAGTAGAGACAGCTGTCACAAATATGGCTGTCCAAGAGGCCACTGTACTAGAAACATCTGTCCTACAGGTCACTGTCTTAGAGGCCACTAGCATAGAGGTGGCTATTATAGAGGTTTCTGTTGTAGAGGCTGCTGTCCCAGAGATCACTGTCCTAGAGGTGGCTGTCCCAGAGAACTTTGTCCTATAGGCTGTACCCACTCTGGTGTATGTTGTTTATAAATGCCCACAGGAACACCAGATGACTTGACATAGTAGACAAATCTCTCTAAGAGGTTTAAGCTGCTCTCCGAGGAGCATATGTAAATTAAAACAAACAAACTATGGACCATGTGATGTGAAACCAAATGAGATTTTCATACCAAGTGACTTCACTGACCTCTAGTGGTTGTGAAAATAAAAGTTGACATACATCTGTGCATAGACCTGAGGATAGACCTTTCGATTCCGTCCTAGAAAAAGCAGGTGTTAGAAGTGGTAAAACTATTTCAGGATTTTAGACTTTAAAACAAGACTATTGAAGATATCAATCTGCACAATATCTCAATACTTTTAATTTGGTCTTTTATGATAGCATTGAAAATGCTTTTTAAGGTTTGGTTTTCATTTTCCTCTGAAGGACTCACCATGTTACCATGTTTACTCACATTTATAATCTTATTGGTAAAATATGACGTAGGTGTACCTATCTGGCATGTTAAATTTGAGGAGAAATTTTAAATGAAAAGTTACCCAAATTTTTAAAGCTTGTATTTCTGGGAAACGTAATATGAATTTGTCATATCAACCAGAATGTTTCACTCTAAAATGGAAGGTAAACAATCACTTTTTATCCTAGCTAGTGCAATCATAGTCATACACAACTCACTGCTGCTAACGAGGCTTTTAATACCCAGTTGATGATCTCCATCACTTTTAGGATATTACTCGGTTCAAAACTATATCTCCATGCTCACTTCAGTGCTTGACAGTTCATGGAAAACTAACTTAATTTTAACTTATTATCTTGGTTCGGTCTCCTAAATTTGTGTGACATTCTTGATTAATGCTGCTTTTGAAACACTTTCTTTTTCTTTCAATCTTGGTCTTTGTAATAGGAAAAGCAGGGGTCTATGGAGGGAGATTGAGTAAGAAGGCATACTCAATGGCAAAGTACTCAATAGACTCTAGTTCTAGCTGCAAGCAGACCTCTCAATGTTAGGAAGATTGCTCTTAAACTTTCCTAGCTGTAAGCGTAAGTCTTAATTCTGGAAATTTTATTAGCAATGCAGGGTGGTTTTGGTGTATGAACTTGTCTCTCCATTAAAATGTTTCTTTCCTCTGTTGGTGAAGAAAGGTGTCTTTCTTTCTGCTTCCCCCTTAAATAATTCTCTTCACTTTTGTTTTGTTTTCTTGTGTACTACAGCATTGGTTACAGTTATGGGAAAGGAAGGTGTCCATGAAGGCACATTTAACAAGAAATCATATGAATTCACTTTATACCTGAGGAGGTGTGACGTGTAAGCAGCCTCTCCCCATCTTCCTATCAGCTATCTTCTTCAACACACCAATTATGTTCACAAGTCTACCAGACTAGAGGGTAGCTGGGTTTTCTTCACCTATTTTCTCAATGTCATGATTCTTGTTTCCCAATGAATCATTTGTTTGTTAACCTCTGTATGTATCCAAGCCTTAAGACAACATAACTGCAACACAGTAATGATATGCATGATACATTGAAATTGAGGGGAAGGGATATGTCATGTTGGGCATTACTTTGTCTTAGCAATTAATGTGAGTTTTGACTACTAAAATAAGTTGATATTTAAAAAAGCTGCCAGTTGACATTCTCTATGTTGGTCAGTGTTTTTTCAGCATTTTGAGCATTTATTGGTTCATTAGACTTTCTTTTGTAGCACATGGTTGGGAGAAGTGCATGCATCTTCCTTTGTTCCTCAACCTGGAAAAAAAGCAATAGAAACATAGGAATCAGCAAACCCTTCTCAACCATAACCTTAAATGTAAATGGTTTTAACTCCAATCAAAAATACAGATTGTCTAATTGGATCAACAAGCAAGATCCAACGATCTGTTGTCTACAAGAAACACACTTCAAAACCAAGGTCACACACAAACTAAAAGTGAAAGAATGGAAAAAGATTTACCAGGCATGGCAAAACCAAAAATAAAGCAAGGCAGGTGTAGCTATTCTCATATCAGACACAGCAGATATTATACAACCTTCAGTCAGAGGAGTTAAAGAAGGCCCTTATATAGGGAAGCAAGAAGATATAACAATTCTAAATATATATCCTGCAAACATTGGAGCCCTCACATTCACAAAATACTTCTCGGCTTAAAGGAACAGGTAGGACTAGATACAATAGTTGTGGGAGATGTCAACACTTCCCTCTCCTCAATAGACAAATATACAGATAAAAAATCAACAAAGACATTCTAGAAGTAAACAATACTTTGGACAAAATGGACTTTACAGAGTCCAGTTAGAGTATTTCATCTTACAACAGCAGATTACACCTTCTTCTCAGCAGTCCATGGAACTTTTTCCAAAATAGACCACATTCAAGTCATAAATCAAACCTCAACAAACACAAAAAGTTGAAATAATCCCCTATATTCTAACAGATCACAATGGATTAAAATTAAAAATCAAATATTCACCCTCCCACTCCCTTCCCTGATTAAATATTGCAACTTTTTATAGTTTGTATAAATTGTACTGATGGCATTATTATCAACAGAAATTGTACTATGTTTGACTATTATCTTTTGGAAAAATCAGTATTTACCAGAATTGTCTCTTGATCTGTATTCATTGAAATGCCTTTCAGTGTCCACGTGTTTCTGATTACTATAGAATCAATTATTCATTAAGTAAAACAACAAAAATAATAAAAAGAAAAGAGAAATGATTAAGGTCAAAGATGACAAGTTAATCTTGGAACATTCGAGTTAAGGAAATCACAGATCAACTCAAGGGTGACATTATCCTAAAGGTCAAATGTTTTACTTAGCCATTACTGGTCTTCACTGATACAGAAAACAATCACTTACTTGTACAGAAACATTGTGAAGTTTAAGCTCATATGTCTGAGAATTGGAGAGGCAAGTTATTTCTAGACTGAATCCTACCAGAGCCCATTGATTCTCAAAATTCTTAAAGATAGATGCTGCAGAAACTTATTGGAGTACCTAACCATCCAGCATAACTTAAATAAAAGATGATTTTATTTATTTTTGAATCAACATATGTTAATAATATTAGGGGGGTTCTTTGTGGTAATACCTTGGATATATACACCTCTTTCTTTTCTCTCTTTTTCAAACAGTATTTGATGGGTGTGATTTTATTGCTCTAATATGTGTGTGTATTGTTCTTTCATCCTCCCCACACTTCAGTATCATTTCCTTTCCCCCTAGCTTTCCCACTGATCTCCCACAAATGTCTGCTCTTTTACATTCATGTTTCATTATTAATATCATCTTCACCATCATCAGTTTTGGTCTAGTTTACACATATTAGTGAGATCAGTTTACACAATTTTGGCTTTGTGAGCTTGCCTTATCATGCTTAACCTGATAATCTCCAGTTCCATTGCCTTTCCTGAAAATGAAAAACACTATATTTTCTTAATGGCTGGATATTTATGCATACATGTATCTATCTATCTATCTATATATCTATCATCTATCTATCTATCTATCTCTATATATATTTATGTAAAATTTTCTTTAACCATTCATTGGTTATTGAGCATGTTGGGATGTTCCTGCTTTGCTCTTATGACTAAAGCTTCTACAAACATGGGTGTTCAGGTATCTCTCTTGTATACTGAAAGGAAATGGAATGGCCAAAAGTTGTATGTCAGGATCATAATGTAAGTCTATTAGTTTTTTTTTTTTTCAGAACCCCCGTCCTAATTTCCACAGTGGTTGGACCAGTTTACATTCCATCCAACAGTTTATGAGGGTTGCTTTTTCTTGAATGCTCACCTTTTCATATTGTTTATTTTCTTGATGATTCCCATTACTACTGGGGTGAAATGGAATCCTAGTGTAGTTTAATATGCATTTGTTTTGTGGATAAGAATGTGGAACAAATCATCATGTGCTTATTAGCCATTTGTGTTTGCTCTTCTGAGAACTGTCTGTTCAATTCATTTCCCCATTTATTAAGCACGTTTGAACACAGTGCATTTAAATGTAATTAACGACATTTCTAATACAATTAAAGTCATTCCCATATCATTTACTAAAAATAAAACTCACTCATTTTCACATACTACTCTTTGACTTTTGTCAAAAATATTGGAACAATTTCTCTTTTCTTGGTACTTTCTTTTGCACATTGCTAACCAACTCGGTTCTCAACGTAACTCACAGGAAGTACATCTACTTGCAACATACTACCCTGCCAAAGGTCTGCAGAGAGCTTTTGCACTCCCAAAATTTTAATGATGTTTTTCTATTTTTCAAAGCATTTTTTCTGTATCAAAGTTTTAATGATTTAATTCTTTTCTTTGATATAAGCATTTTTGGTATGCATTTCATTTTTGATTCAATGAGATACTGAAAGTCAAAGCTGTTGTAATGACTTGTACATTGATACATAAACTTAAACTCTGTTAATAGGATACAACAATTAGGTTGATATCACAGTTATTCCTGGGAGAATATTTAAGAAAGAAAAAGAACTTTTCTAATTAAAAGGGGAATGATCTTGTTAGCTGAAAATAGTACATCAGATGAAGAAGAATAATTGGAGAAAAAAGTATATTACGTCAGTTATCTTAAGGAAAACAAAACTGTTACAAAGATTTTCTGTCTACCCTAAGGGAGCATAACTGTTTAACGACTAAAAGGAAGACTGAACGACCTATTGAATTAAGCACACTCATAATTTAGTCTCTAGGGTGCTGGAAATTTAGATATGTTCCCAATATCCCCAAGGCTAAATATCTTGCAAACCTACAGATAATAATTAGGAATTCCCTGTCTGGTGTATCTCCCTGTACTTTCTGAGAAAAATCATTGTGAAGAAAGAGCCAGGGCAAACAGTTTATTCATATTATGCTTTATTTAAAGGACTCTTGGCAACAATTTTTGCATATTTATTAAAAGCCATTACTGAATGTTTTCATATTCAGTTCAATGTCATCACTCATTTTAAGTGAACATTAGTTGTAATTTTAAATGAGTATTCTTATTTTCCTAGTTTGGAAATGTGCATTGAACCACATCAATACACATCCACCTCGATGTGTTTTGTTTTATAATTGACCATGTCATATAAATCTTCATGTTCCTGTCCTCCAAATCATATATATCCTATATCTCCTCAATCAGAAACTTCAAAGATCAGACTGAATTTATGTATATATATATATATATATATATATATATATATATATATATATATATCTCATATATGTATATGTATAGATATACATTTATATTCCTGGTAGATGTATTATTTGTTTATATTCTTTAATATACTTTCTAAGGTGACCTTAGTATTCTTAGTGTGACTAAAATTTATTTTTTACCTCAGATTTTTTATTGTTCTTTGAATTATGTGATCAAAATTATCTTCAGGATCTTTTGAGACATTTTAAGATGCTTTTCTCTTTGGCAATTGCTAAAAATCCATTTTGACTTTCCATGCTGTGTGCACTTCAGCATTTTCCAATTATTTTACTTTTAGATATTTTCTTGGTAAATTTCCCTTCTGCTGGTTATGAAAACCACGTGTAACTGTCCTCTATGCTTTCTTTCATTGACACTGTGCTTATTTACTTCCTTATTCTAATTTTTATCAGCTGGAAAAATTTACATCAGTTTGTTGAATTGTGTGCAAAGCAAAGGTTTGAGAAAGGAGCAAAAATCTCATCATGTCATGAAGTGTTTCAGGTTTACCATAATGAGGTTTTTTTTTTTTTAGTGGATTTCATCTTTGGCAGAAAATAGACATAATTTCTTCCATACTCACTCCTGGATTATAAAAAGACAAGTTCATTTCCATTTGGATTTTTGGATAGTTCATCTCATGCTAAACACTCTTAAAACATTAAATTTTAAGATTTCAAATTATTCTTGAAAAAGATAATTTTATTTCTTCTTTCTTGCTTTGTATATTATGTTGTGCTTTCATCAGATCTTTTTCTCTCTTTGATTTTGATTCTTTGTACATTATCTACCTTGACAAGCTCCTTCATGTGTTGAAAGTGCTTGGAGGGTTCTTTGCTTACCATCCCTATAATTCCTCTATCTTTCCCAGATTGGGGAATTTAGTCAATATTATTTTTAACTGTTTGTTCCTGGCCCAGTTATTTTCCTTCTGAAATGCCTATTGTGGGATTTGTAGTTGCCTTATGTTGTCATGTAATCATTGTGGGCATTATTTGTTTGTTTTCTTCTCCTCTGAATAGGTAATTTCTTATGCTTTCACTTCAAGTCCATTGATGTTAAATAGAGTTTATGATTTCTAGCAAAGTTTTCAACTCAGCCACTATTCACTTACAGAATATTTGTGATTGTTATTACTATTATTGTTTATTTGTAACAAATATGGAATATTTGTGATTTTTCAATTCATGTTTTGATGTATTGTTCATGTCATGTGTATAATTTTAGTGGTCTATGTGTACATTCTTGTTGTTATTGAACTTCCTTAAAAGGATGTGGATGACGTCTTAGAGAAATAGTTCAAAAATAATGAAAAGACCCTATCTCAAAATTTTCTTTTTGAAAAGAAAAAGAAATGAGCTACTCTCACTCCCCACTACCAAATTAATACTATGCAGTGAATTATATATCCATTGACCTAAGAATGTAAAGGTGAACAGAAAGGAAAGCAAGACAACATTTAAGATGAAAGACAGCAATAAGTACAACATCAACATGAAATAAATGACCAGCAACAGGCAGAATAAATAATAAAGAGAAAGAATGTAGTTCTAAAGAAATTATAAGCCCAGGTACAGTGACTCATGCCTGTAATCCTAGCTACTCTGCAGGCTGAGATTAGGAGGACAGTGGTTCTAGGACAGCCCAGGCAAAACAATTTACAAAACCCCATCTCAACAGAAAAAGCTGGGCATAGTGGCGTGTACCTACCAGCCCAGCTATGGTAGGAAGAATCAATAGGATCATGGTCCAGGCTAGCCAGGAGAAAATGTGAGATTTTGTCTCCAAAATAACCAGAGTAAAAAGGGCCAGAGGCATGGCTCATGTGGTAGTGCCTAGCAGTATCACAAAAAAGAAAAGGAAAAAATATTATAAAAATTTTTAAAAATTAATAAATATTTTAACTGAGTAAAGGAAATTTTGAAAATGTTTCAGTGGAAAGGGTAGAGACACTCATCCACTGACATTTCTTCTCAGAAAGGATCAGAGAAGGAAAGTCACTGAACAAGGGAGTGTAAGCTATAAAGGATAACCAAACTGGAAATCCAAACTAAACTATGAAGTAAAAAACTTTGGAAAACACTGGAAAGGAGTATCTTCAGGGGTTAAAATGATGTATACTCTATCTTGGGGAAGAAATGAGAGATCCAATTGCATTAAGCCAGGTCAAGGAAAACAAAGAGAAAACTTTATCTTGAAATTTTTTTCAGAGTATTAACTTTGGACCCTAAACAACTTGCTAACCCAACTGCCCAGGAAAGGAAATCAACATAATCAATCTTTGAGTGTGGCAGCCATTAATTATCTTACTCTTACTGTGAGGAGTAAAAATCTCTGGCTCCACCTTCTGAGCACTCATATCCTTTACTTGTTCACACAGCTGACTACACCAGACACTCAGGTCATATTCTAAACAATGAATGAACAGAGCAGGGAAACTATAACTTCAGGATTCCCCATCACCTTACCAAAACACTCTTAAAACTGAAAAGCAGTCTTAGCCACACCCTTTTCCTCTCTTATTTACACCATTTAAGAGATAGTATATATCTTTTCTTCTGGTTTGTTTTTGGTTTGGCTTTGTAAGACAGGGTCTTTTTAGATAGCCCAGGTTAGCCTGGAACTCACTATGTAGCTCAGGCTCATCTGGAACTCATGATCTTCCTGCCTCAGCCTCCCAAGTGCTATTATTATAAGGAAGCACCCTGTGCCTGCCTTTAGAGATATTATAAACCCTATTAAACTTATATATTTAAAAATAATAATAATAATCAATTAAATTAAAAAGGCCTCAAATAAATGTCTGAATTAATTCAAAGAAAATACAAATATAGAGCTTGATGAAGTATTGAAAATAAGGCAGAAAATGAACATCAAATTAAATATAGGTACAGAAGTTCTGGAAAAAAAATAGCCATTCTGGAAATGAAAACTCAATAAGTAAACAGAAAGTTCAGTCAAAAGCCTAGAAGAGAACAGAAAAATGAAGACCGAATATTATGGCTTGAAGACAAAGTAAATGTATTAGAACATGCACATGATGATGATTACAAAACATAAAAGTACAAATGACACATGAAATACCTCAGCAACACAGTCAAAATATCAAATCTATAATTCAGAGGCATAGAAGGAGAAGTGGTGCATGCTAAATGCAGTTTAAACATATTCAATAAAGTAATAGCAGACAATACCTAACTCAAGGGAGTGTCATCAAGTATAGGATGATTTTAATACTCTAAATAGATATGGACAGAAAAGAAATGATGGCATATTTTACTTAAAATATTAGAAATACAGAAAAAGAAGAAATATGGAAAGTTGAAACACAGAGTAGCCAAGTTATATATAAAGAGAACCCTGTCAGTATAACAGCAGATTTCTGAACAGAAAATTTAAAATAAAAAGGCAATTTGTGGTGTATCTCAGGTCCTAAGAGAAAATAACTACACAACCATATTACTGCATCCAGCAAATCTATTCTTCTTAATTAATGAAGAAATAAAGCCCTTCCAAAATAACAAAAAGAAAAGGAATTCATGATTACTAGGTCAGCTCTCCAGAAGATATTTAATGGAATCATACACACAGAAAAAGAAGAGCAATGCAATCATGAAATTACAGGATGGACAAAATCTCACTAGTCGAGAAAATAAGCATATAGAACTAGGAACAAGCAAATAATATTAAAAAACAAAATGGCAGGAACTATACATACCTTTCAATAATAACTTTGTATGTCAGTAATCTCAATTTTCCAATCACAGGACAAATACTGGTATTTTGGACTAAAATCCAAACCGACCCTTCATTGCCTATAAGATACAAAACTCATTGGCAAAGATAAACACAGGATTAAAGTGAGAGGCTGGGGAAATTTTTCAAGAAAACAGAGCCTGAAAGTTCTGTTTTCTATAGCTTTGTAGCTATAATCCTGTGAATAAGTAGGTTTTGGCTCCTGATTAAACTAATTTGTGAAGTCAGAATGATGACCATTTACAACTTGCCATATCCTGTAATTGTGTTCCATTTTCTGGAACAGAGAGCTCTTTGTGAGAAATTCAGAATATGTTGTCATTAATTGATACTTAGTTAAATTAATCATATATTTAATTGAACTGCATATAGAAGAAAGGATGGTTATTAGCAATGTGAGGGTAATTTATGGGAGAAGAAATATCAAATATAGTGCATTAAGTACAATTTGAGATTCATATCCTGTATTTATAGACCTTTCAGAATGCTTGGTGAGGATGTAAAATATAACTACAGGAATGTCATAGTAGACAGGCATGATCAGATACCAGTATTGTAGTCAGAGATGAAAGTAGAGAAAACTTGGTATTGAAGCAAGCATTTATACCTCTGTAAGAAAACAAGTTATCCTGTTATTTTGTCAATTCTTTCTTACATGATTTATGTCCTCAAAATAACAGGTAGAACAGTGACTTCTTACATCATATTTTCAAAACTTGCAATAAGATATGTCTATTTTTCCTGGTTTAGCTCTTTATTATTTTCAGAACATCTTACCAGATAGTCTTTGATTATTTTTGTTTCTTTGTGAGGAAACTATATACTCTATCAAATGTTCACGATGTTATAAAATATGTATAGGGATTCTGCTTTCCAAACTTCTTGACCTCACTTTTTATTAGCATATATTAATTGTACAAAAGGTTTCAATGTGATTTTCCAATCTTGCACACAATGTACATTAATCAACTTCACCCCCTCTATTACTCTGTATTATCCCTTCTCTCCCCTTGCAATCAATTTTAATAGGTTACATTATTTTGTTCTTAATTATGTATATGAAGTACTTCAATGATATTCAACCCCCCATCACTTTCTTCTTTCACTATCCACTTTGCCACTGGCTGCTACTCCCAACTATTTCCCTCATTTTCCATTAGATCCATTTATTCTATATTTTAGTTTTAAATTCTGAACTTCTTAGCAATCTGTATAGAAGGTAGAGGTCTCCAAGGAGAAAGGATGCCTATTTGGATGACACACTCTCCTCTTTTTCTTGTGAGATAGTGAATAATTTATTCAATGGTATGCAAACACAGATTTGCTAATAATTGCCATTATAAAGCTGTGTTTTAATATATACATGAATTATATTTATCCCTTTCCTTGACCAAGTCAAGGACTCATTATATAGTCACAAAAAAAAGTAACAGTCATTCACGTATCCAAGGTTTAAACAAACTTGGAATAAAGTTAACTTATCAGGATAGCATCAACTTTGGAATAGTTGAAGATGGTTATGGTGTCTTAATAAGTCCTTACACATACTCATGTATTTTGAACTTAATCTTAGACTATTATAAGCAAATACAATAAAAAATGAAAACATTGAAAGCTTCAGATTTTAGTACCAATTTCGGACCCACACAATATATCCAGGAGCAGATGAATATTCACATCTCTGTATTAAAAAGATATTAGTTGAAGCTATAAAGGTAAGGATGAATATTTTAAATTATTGATCCATAATAATGTACTAAACAATGCTCTAGAAAATAGATTTCTCTACATTCTAACAAGGATCCTCTTGGTTCACTACTACACAGTCACAAATATGAAGTCGAGGAAATTAAACTGATCATGCTTTGTATCATGCTTAAATCAGGCTTTGTTTAAATTTCTGTAATGATAACTTTTTAAAAATTACTTAAATATTGTAGAAATAATATGTACCCATGTATGTAAATGGAAAAGTGTGATCTGTTGAAACTGTTCCAGGAATGATGGAAGGTGGATAAAGGAGAGTGATGGACGGTGTGAATTCAACTATGATATATTGTAAGAACCTTTGTAAATGTCACGATGTACCCTCAGTACAACAATAATAAAAAATTAAAAAGTAGAGTACTAATATGAATAACTTTGATGGGAAATACTTTGACTGGTATTTGATAAAATTAACCACAAGCATTACATAGACTTGTAAGAAAACTCCTGTGGCATCAAACTTGAAATACATGAAAAAGTCTCAAAACAGGTAAGATTAACAAATTGAGAGGAATCTCAGAAAATTACCAGATTCCAAATCCTTGAAGCAAGTAAACAGTAAGGCAACCAAATTGTGCAACTTTGACACACAACAAATATCAATGAAATTCAGAGGAACATCATGGAATATTTTTTAAATGCATATTCTACCACATGGAAAATCTATAAAAAGGATAAATTTCTGTACATATGACTCACTATAATTAAATGAAGTCTTCATAAATAAGTTGAACAAATCTGTCATAAGCAATGAAATTGAAAGAAGAAATTCTCCAAACTAAGAGAAATCTTTGACTACATGGGCTGAATTCTACCAGGTATTTAAAGAACTAACACCATTGCTTGCCAAATAATTCAACAAATACAAAGAAAAGAACACTGCAAAATCATTATATAAAACTAGTGTTATGCTGATATCAAAAGCATAAGACAACATATTACAAGATCTCTCACCATGATCAAGTTATTTTCATTTATGGGATATAAGGATAAGTTAAATACTCAAGTTGAAGAACATGACATAACACATAAATAGTATAAAGTACAAAAATTAAATGATCATCTGAATAGATAAGGAAAAGGTCTTTGACAGAATTTAACATTCCTTCCTTATAAAAGCCTAGATTAAACTAGGAATAGAAGGAAAAAAATATCTCAACTTAATAAAGATTACAAAAGAAAAGTCTATAGCCAACTTCATCCTAAATAAATAAGACAGTCTAAAATCATCTCTCCCAAAATTAGAAATTAAACAAATTCACCGTCTCCACTTTTAATCAGTACATAGTGCTTGAATTCTTAGCACAAACAATAAGGCAAAAGAAGTTATAAAATTAGCACACAAATGGAACGAGTAATAATATGCTTGTTTGTAGATATAACCCTACAATTAAAAGACCAGTAAAGAATCCATAAAAATCACCATTCAATTTGTCAATCAAATAGAGTAACATGATACTAGCAGCAGAAATGGTAGCTTTTAACATAGTAAACAAGATGAGAATGAAAAGAGTCAAACAATAGCAGAAGCAAAGAAAACAACACATAATCAACTCAATACATCAGAAAAAGCCTTTGACAAAATTCATCATCCCTTATGATAAAAGCTCAGATGAAACTTGCAATTGAAGGAATGTACCACAAAATAATAAAGGCTATTTATGACAAGCCTATAGCCAATATTATAGTAAATGGGGAAAAACTGGAAGCATTTCCTCTAAAGTGAGTAATGAGACAAGGGTGTCCACTCTGTCTACACTTATTCAACATAGTATTGGAATTCCTACCAGAGCAATAAGATAGGAAGAACAGAATAAGATAGGAATAAAAATTGGAAGGAAGTCTCAAACTATCCTTGTTTATAAATGATATGATCTTATACCTAAAAGGAACCCAAAACTCCTAGACACCATAAGCAGTTTGAGCAAAGTGGTAGGATAAAAAATCAATTTACAGAAGCCAGTAGTCTTTCTATACACCAAAAGTGAACCGATTCAGAAAGAATACAGAAAAATAATTTCATTTACATCAGCCTCAAAAAAAAATAACTAGGAATAAGCTTAACAAAAGATGTGATAGACCTATAAGGAAAACTATAAACCACTGAAAAGAGAAATAGTGGTCTGGAGAAGACAGTAAGATCTCCCAAGTTAATGGATTGGTATGATGAATATTGTGAAAATGGGTATATTACCCAAAACAATCTACATGTTAAATGGAATTCACATAAAAATTCCAATGACATTCATCACAGAGATTAAAAATCAACCATAAAGTTCATTTGAAGCACAAAAGACTGCAAATAGCCAAGGCAATACTGAGCAAAAAGCAATGCTGGAGGTATCACAATACCTGACTTTAAACTATACTACAGAGCCATAGCAATAAAAATAACAGGTATTAGCACTAAACCAGATATGAAAACCAGTGGAAGAGAATAGATGTTCCAGATATGAATCCACACAGCTATGCCCATCTGATTTTTGAGAAAGGCACAAAAATATACTATGGAGAAAAGACAGCCTTTTTAACAAATATTGTTGAGAAAACTGGATATCTGCAGGTAGAAAACTGAATCTAGATCCATATCTTTCACACAGTACAAGTGTCAATTCCAAGTGAATCATGGTCCTTAATAAAAGAGCTGAAACTTAGAAGCTATTGTAGAAATGAGCAGGGAATATACTCAAGTTAATAGGCATAGGCAATGACTTCCTAAATAGAACTCAAATGGCTCAGCAAATAAGAGAATGGACTGACAAGTGGGACTACATGAAATTAAAAAGTTCTGCACAACAAAAGAAAGAGTCTGTATTTGAAGAGCCTGCCCATGTAATTAGAGTGAATCTTTGCCAGTTATACATAAAACAAGGGATTAATCACCAAAGTGTACAGGGGGTCAAAAATCTAAAATAACAAAACATCAGTGATCAAATGAAGAAATGTGCAGATAAACAGACCAGAGCTTTTTCAAAGGAAGAAGTCCAAAAGGTTAAAAAACACATAAATTCTCAATAATCATGGCCATAAAGGAAATACAATCATGTTAAGATTCCACCTCACTCCTGTTAGAATAGCTACCATATACATAGATACAATGGAATTTCATTCAGCAACAATGATGAATGAAATTTTGTCATTTGCAGGTAAATTGATGGAACAAGGGAACATCATCTTAAGTGAAGCTAGCCAGGATCAGATAGTCAACAGTTGCATGCTCTCTCTCATTTGTGGAATAAAGACCTAATATAAATACAGCAATATTATGAAAAGCAGGTCATATTGAGGTGAGGTCACATACAAGAGGAGAAAGGTAAAAGAAGAAAGTTAAGAAGGTGAATACAGTTGATGTACTCTCTACTGAAGAATGAATATGGAATAATTAAACCTGTTGAAACCACCCTAAGAAGGGGACTAAAGAAGAAAGAAGAAAAATAGAGGAGATGAAGCAATTCGGTTTATAATATGTATATACATGGAAATGTCACATGAACACTTACTGTGTAGCTATCTTAAACAAATGAAAATGTAATTTTTTTCATTTACAATATTGGAGAACAGGAGGGCAGAACAGATCCTGCCTGTGGGGTATAGTGTCAGTGAAAATTGGGGAAGAGGTGTGGAAAGGGAGTGGGAGTGTGAATAATAGTATAAATACAGTACACACATGTAAGTAAATGGAAAAATGATAACTGTTGAAACTGATCTAGGAATGAAGGGCGAAAAGGAAAAGGAGACTGGTGCAGGGGATACACTCAAATATGATATATTAGATATATTGTAAAAAGACCTTTTATAAATACCAAAATGTACACCCACCCAGCACAATAATAAAATAAAAATATATTGTTAGTAGAAGGTAATTATAAAAGATAATGAATTTCATTTTGACAGTGTTCATACATGCATATAGTTACCCTCCTGTTTTTCTCTTTTTTTAAATCATTGTTGTACTGGGGGTACATTGTGACATTTACAAGATATAATATTGGAATGATGATCAGGAACCAATGTTCTCAATAGGCCTTCCTCAATCCAGTGACATCTCAGCACTTACTGGGTAATAATGGAACTCATTTGGCTCATGTGCAAGGAATTCAAGTACATTATCCTTCCGTAACTGGCCCTCAATGAACTGTTATTACATATTCATAATTTATAGGAATCCTGACTCAGATAGGTGCTCCTGGATGGAACAAGTAGGTACAGTTATGAAGGCCATTGCAGTAGAAAAATTAACATAAAGAACTAGAGGTCCAACCTGATGATTAACTATTTTAAGACCTTGGATTACTAATGCACAGATATAATAATTTACCAAATTGGTCTAGATTATCATCACTTTAAGGGATTATTTATATTAATGGAGGAAGATGAAGACATGAAAATGAATGTCAATTCATTATTTAGAGCTTTTCCTCTGATGAAGAAGAGACTTTCTCTACTGTATTTAGGACTTTATTTTGTGTCTTAATTTAAATTCATCTGCTTTTTATTTGTATTTTGATTATGGCATAAGTAGAATTTAAAAATTAATCTTATTCACAATATCATTAAATGTACATTGCTGTACACCTACCCGAATTATTCATTTTCAGAATAATTTCACCTTCCCAATTGAATATTTGTACAAATTAAAAATTAAAACCTAAGCCTTCTTCCCTACCGAACAGTAGCTGTTATTATTTTACCATAAAAACATGATGAGAAACTGAAGCTATTAATCTTTAAATCAGTGTCACCAAGGAGGCAGGTTTATAGGAGTAAGTAGTTAGTTTTGTTGTATTTTATATTTCAACTATATTCCAGAAGTCATGATAGCAGAGTGTTCTGTTGTATAGGCTATACAGGGACCCTTTAAATTCCTTATTCCTCAGTCTATAAAGGAACATGTTCAGGATAGTTATAAAAACTATATAAAGGACGGAGACCAGAAAACCTTCTAGGGACAATGTGAAACAAGTCTTTGAAAATACACACCAGTGCTTGTCCCATAAAATAAGCAACTGGGAGGTGAGACTCACAGATGAGGAATACTATATGGTTTTAAGCTGAGAATTGGATCCTCAAAATGTTGGAAATAATACTGTGAAAAGAAAAATGGATCCCTAAAATGGGAAACAATTCCCATTTTAAGAAAATAGTGACAATATTTTTAAATAAATTATCAGAATGTACAAAATTAAGAAATTCAAAAGAAACACATAAGGATTTGGAAATGTCCACATCCCTGAAGACATTGAATTGTGCAGGTAGGTATCCAGGAGGTTAAACAAAACTTGAAACCAAAACTAAGAGGTCAGGTCACAGAGATCAGTGTTCATGGTGACTTGGTAATTTATGAAGCAACAGGTGGCTACAGAAAAAAACATCATCAGAAGCATATCACACATACATATAAAAATATTGAAAAGAGATTTTCACATGGGTAGAAATTATAGAAGAGGGCTCAGATGTATTTGTGGATGTTCATGGTCATCTTTGGAACTGTAGTAGAGATGAATTGGATATCATCCAAGGATAGGTTAGAGAAGAAGCAGAACTTGAGGGTGTGGAGGTGGGAGTCAGGGCTGATGGCCAGGATAATGAGCAGGTTGCTAAGTATCAATACAAAATACATGAAGCAGAACAGTGCAAAGAGGAGGGGCAGCCATTCTAAATTGATCAAATTTGGAAAGGGAAAACAGGTTGGATACATGGCATCCAGTACTTTGTATATTTTGAATTCATGTATTAACAAGTAGTCCATTAACTTTTGGGGCCAATAATCCTTCAACATCTCATTTGCGACACACCAAATTTAGACTCCTTCATCATTGATTTCTGTGTTTTCACCTCTTCATTTTTTGAACCCCCTTCAGAAGACTCTTTCCTTACCTGTGACCTCACAGGTTCCATCTGCCCACCTCCCAACTCCTCCCACAAGTCCTCTACATCAATCTCTTCTCCCACCTCATCCACCCCTGACTCAGACCCCCTTATCCCACCCCTGCTGGCTCTTCCAAACTTCCACCACCCTATTTCCCTTCTACAGTGGGCACAATTGACCCTGAGTGATTGGCTCCTCAGGAGCCAACACTACCAGTCTTGCCCTCAGCCCCTGCTACACCCTCACCCTTCTCTTCCCCACCTGTATCCCATACCTGCTCTCATACCTCCACCCAAGCATGCTCAGCCTACTTGTACCACTCTGGGAAGTGGCAAGAGCTGACTGCATTATCAGAGTTCATTTGCCCTTTTCCATGACTGACCTCTCTCAAATTGAAAAGAGACTAAACTCCTTCTTTAATGACTCAACCTCTTATATTAAAGAATTTAAGTGCCTAACCCAAGCATATGATATGACTTGACATGAGACCCATCTTCCAAGGATGGAATAATTATTCTCAACTCTCATTTTATTTCCCAATCTTTCCCTAATATTCTAAGAAAACTTAAACAGGCAAAAGATGATCCTCAACCCCCCCAGGAAGATCTTTTAAAATGGCATTTAAAGTATTTAATAACTGAGATGAAGCTTGAGACCAGCAAAAGGCCCAGCTCTTGGTGGCTGCTCTTAGGCCACCTTGTCCAACTTCAAGATGGGCCAGACAACACACACATCCAGGGGTCTGCTTCAAGTATAAGACATTGGGCAAAAAACTGCCCTTCACTTCGCCCACTGCCAGGACACTATCCACAATGTGGCCAGAATGGGCACTGGAAGGATAACTGCCCCTCTTTGTCTCTGCAAGGTAGGTTAGTCTCCCACTCGCACTCTCAAAGAATGAAGTCCTCATGGAGCCCTTGGATCTGGCAGCAGAAGACTGACGTGGCCCTGAGACCATGGCTCTCTTCAAGATCACCTCGGAGGAGCCTAGGGTAACCATCCAGGTAGCAGATAGGCCTCAAAAACCTACTTGGTGCTACCTGAATTTTCAGGCAAGCTTTTTCCTTCACAGAGCTCCATGGTGGGGGTGGACAGTCTTATCCACCAGCCAAAAAAGAAAGACAGTATTATTTAAATTTAAAATTCTCATAAAAGTTAATTTAAAATACAAGTTACAAAGTAAACCACTGGAAAGTATACAGATAGGTATTGAATATATTTTTGAGAAGTTGAAGGAAAAAGAAATGGCTTTTTGCAGACGACATGATCCTATACCTTAAAGACCCAAAAAACTCTACTCAGAAGCTTCTAGACATCATCAATAGCTATAGCAAGGTAGCAGGATATAAAATCAACATAGAAAAATCATTAGCATTTCTATACACTAACAATGAGCAAACGGAAAAAGAATGTATGAAAACAATTCCATTTACAATAGCCTCAAAAAAAATCAAATACCTAGGTGTAAACCTAACAAAAGATGTGAAAGACCTCTACAAGGAAAACTATACACTTCTGAAGAAAGAGATTGAGGAAGACTATAGAAAGTGGAGAGATCTCCCATGCTCATGGATTGGTAGAATCAACATAGTAAAAATGTCTATACTCCCAAAAGTAATCTACATGTTTAATGCAATTCCCATCAAAATTCCAATGACATTCATCAAAGAGATTGAAAAATCTACTGTTAAATTTATATGGAAACACAAGAGGCCACGAATAGCCAAGGCAATACTCAGTCAAAAGAACAATGCAGGAGGTATCACAATACCTGACTTCAAACTATATTACAAAGCAATAATAATAAAAACAGCATGGTACTGGCACAAAAACAGACATGAAGACCAGTGGAACAGAATAGAGGATCCAGATATGAAGCCACACAACTATAAGCAACTTATCTTTGACAAAGGAGCTAAAAATATACGATGGAGAAATAGCAGCCTCTTCAACAAAAACTGCTGGGAAAACTGGTTAGCAGTCTGCAAAAAACTGAAACTAGATCCATGTATATCACCCTATACCAAGATTAACTCAAAATGGATCAAGGATCTTAATATCAGACCCCAAACTCTTAAGTTGATACAAGAAAGAGTAGGAAATACTCTGGAGTTAGTAGGTATAGGTAAGAACTTTCTCAATGAAACCCCAGCAGCACAGCAACTAAGAGATAGCATAGATAAATGGGACCTCATAAAACTAAAAAGCTTCTGTTCATCAAAAGAAATGGTCTCTAAACTGAAGAGAACACCCACAGAGTGGGAGAAAATATTTGCCAACTATACATCAGACAAAGGACTGATAACCAGAATATACAGGGAACTTAAAAAACTAAATTCTCCCAAAACTAATGAACCAATAAAGAAATGGGCACGTGAACTAAACAGAACTTTCTCAAAAGAAGAAATTCAAATGGCCAGAAAACACATGAAAAAATGCTCACCATCTCTAGCAATAAAGGAAATGCAAATTAAAACCACACTAAGATTCCACCTCACCCCTGTTAGAATAGCCATCATCAGCAACACCACCAACAACAGGTGTTGGCGAGGATGCGGGGAAAAAGGAACCCTCTTACACTGTTGGTGGGAATGTAGACTAGTACAACCACTCTGGAAAAAAATTTGGAGGCTACTTAAAAAGCTGGACATCGATCTCCCATTTGATCCAGCAATACCACTCTTGGGGATATACCCAAAAGACTGTTACTCCAGAGGCACCTGCACATCCATGTTTATTGCGGCACTATTCACAATAGCCAAGTTATGGAAACAGCCAAGATGCCCCAGCACTGACGAATGGATTAAGAAAATGTGGTATCTATACACAATGTAATTTTATGCAGCCATGAAGAAGAACGAAATGTTATCATTCGCTGGTAAATGGATGGAATTGGAGAACATCATTCTGAGTGAGGTTAGCCTGGCTCAAAAGACCAAAAATCGTATGTTCTCCCTCATATGTGGACATTAGATCAAGGGCAAACACAACAAGGGGATTGGACTATGAGCACATGATAAAAGCGAGAGCACACAAGGGAGGGGTGAGGATAGGTAAGACACCTAAAAAACTAGCTAGCATTTGTTGCCCTTAATGCAGAGAAACTAAAGCAGATACCTTAAAGCAACTGAGGCCAATAGGAAAAGGAGACCAGGAACTAGAGAAAAGGTTAGATTAAAAAGAATTAACCTAGAAGGTAACACCCACGCACAGGAAATCAATGTGAGTCAATGCCCTGTATAGCTATCCTTATCTCAACCAGCAAAACCCCTTGTTCCTTCCTATTATTGCTTATACTCTCTCTACAACAAAATTAGAAATAAGGGCAAAATAGTTTCTGCTGGGTATTGAGGGGGGGAGCGGGAGGGGGTGGAGTGGGTGGTAAGGGAGGGGTGGGGGCAGGGGGGAGAAATAAACCAAGCCTTGTATGCACATATGAATAATAAAAGAAAAATGAAAAAAAAAAAAAAAGAAATGGCTTTTTGGATGAGAAAGAATCTTGTAAAGAAGGGTTTGTTTTAAAGATTGTTTCAAATAGGAGGGATAAGGACAAATCACCAGAGGGTTTAATATGTTGTATGAAAGTCTGAGTAAGTTTTAAAAATATTTAATAAAAGTTTCAGTGTGTAATAAAGTTAAATTTGGCTATAATCTAAGAGTTGCCTGAAAGATTTTTTAAGGTCATGTCAAACTAAAATCAAATTCTCTATGTGTACAAAATGACAAAGTCACCTTAATATTGTTCTGCTCTGAGTAACATCTACAGAAACCTGTTATAGGAAAAGATTTTATCAAAGTAATTACTTGTGTTTTCTGTTGATCTTGTCAAGTTTTAAGTACTACTAAATCAGAGTTCACTTATATATTAGCTCATGCAAAGGTCTCAAATGACCACCTTATAACTGTTCTGTTTCTATACTTTATCTAAATATGATACAAACATTTACAGAGTTAAAAGTGTCAGTTTATGTAAAATAATGAGCTAATGCTCCTTTTAATCCAAAAGTGCTACATTTAATCTGGATTCTGACAGTCTGCCTCTATTTGCCATTATAGGTCCTACAAACTCTTCATAGCAACAAACCTGGTCAGTTTTGCCACAAGAATTAAAAAACAGCCCTCATCTTTGTGGACAGTCCCTAACCAGAGACTTACTAGATTGGCAGTACCCAGAGGCCACCCTTCCTCAATATGAATTACTTCAGTGCAGAGCCACAGAGCCCCTCATCTGCAGGGTGACAAGTCCTTTTAAGAAAAAAAAAACTTTCTGGCCTCCAGGAATACAAACTCTGTAAGGAGAAGGCTCAATTATGTCTCCCTCAGATCACCTACCTAGGTGCAGTCTTAAAGGGACAGCCTCACTCCTGGAATCATGAATGAATCAACCCAATCCTCTGCTTTCCACTGCCCCATACCCTAAAGCAACTTAGAGCTTTCTTGGGAGTTACAGGATTTTGCAGAATCCAGATCCCTAAATATGCAGGCTTAACAGACACCTTTTTATGCTCCTTCTAATATTCCTATTTGGGTCTTAAATAAGGTATGGCCACCCATTTCTCTTAGGAAATTTGCCTTCAACAGACTCTGCTGCTCTGGTTGACTATGTACCTTATCTTAACCTCGTCTGGGAACTTCTCAGACAGCTGGCAGACCAGATCCTGCCCCACCCCTCAGAGGGCCCTGTAACAATTTCTGTTAAACCAGAGGATCTGGTTCTCCTCAAGGATCTTTGATCCTCTCCATTGGGACCTCAGTGGACCTGCCCTCATGTGGTCATCCTCACAATGCCAATGCCCACCACTGCCAATGCTCAACAGGACTCCCCCAGTGGCAGCACATTTCAGGATAAAACGTTGCCCACCAACCTCAGGCTCCTCCACTATAGCAAAGAATGAGTATTCTTGCATACCACTGGGTCCCACATGTCTATGCCCCTCCTGCAAACTCTCTCCCTCTTCCACTCCTGCATAAGTTCTTAATCCTCATCTGGCTCTAGATCTGCTTTCCCTTCACAGCCCAGAAATTATCCTCCTGTGACTCATGCATGCACATTGCACAGACAGGAAGCATTTTTACTATCCTGAAAAACCAGTGTCATTATTGATTGATGCATGTGCAGCCATAAACAAGCTATGTGGAGGGACAGGCTCTAGCTTGTGGGGGGCTGGGTTGGGAAAAGACCTATACATCAAATGAAAAGTATATGTGCCAGGGAGACAACTCTTGGCCATGTGATAATGAGGGTTATCATTTTTGCCCTTATTGGAGTTGTGTTTCATGAGCCATATGGCATGGGGCTACACATTTAGTCCTCCTTCAAAAGGGCATTACTACCCCTAACTGCAGTCAAGGCACCTGTAACCCTGTAAATACAGTATTGCCTAGAACTGGTTTGGGTCTTGTGTGCTGGGCTTCATCAGACCACCCTTCTTCTTGCTCCTCTTCAGACAAGGTGAAAATCTGGGAGCCCTATATATGAACAAAAAAAAGCTGGAATCCTAATAACTTGTTTGGAGGATGGTTTTCTGCCATACATGAATTAAAATACTGGTAGAGGCAGTGGGCCTAATTCCGGAAGCATGCATAATACTTCCCTGCTTCCTTCCCTTGGTTATATGATCTATTAGGTCCATTATTGAGGCTACTATAGAAAGAAAAACAGCTGCACATGTAATGATGCTATGGAAATACAAACCCTTAAACCAGGAAAATGCTCTTTAATCCTAGATGCCTCCAGTATCATTCAGGGAACTCAGCAGGCAGACTTCCCACCAGATGCTACTACAACCTTCTCCCAATAACTGACCTTGTCTGCAAATGAAGCCTGGGGAAAAAAATCAGCCTCTGCTCCTGGGGACCTCATAAATTTCCATTCTAGCCGAACTTCCCTTTAATGACACCCCCAGTCAGCATGAAGCAGCTAGATGGATTATCATCCATAATACCAATGAAAGGCTGGAATGTTGTGTCACTGGCATTCTTGGGGCAAGTAGAAGGTCCTGCAGCTAGCACCAAAACCAGACTCCCTGATTTATGACAGCTTGTTTCTCCCCAGTTTGTTTCCATGCCTGATTGTTTCTCAGCTTGCAAAGCAACTCAGAAACTTCCAGTTACCCAACTAGCCAGGCATGTTAACCTGTTCCATCTGGTGATCGTAGATAATTTGAGGCCAGAAACTCTGTCCCTTCCCCATTGCTTGGCCCCTTCCATAAAGCCCACTAAGCATTTCAGCCAAGCCACTTCACTCTGAACCTGAGAGTAACAGCCCTGCATTCTGCTTCCCAAGAAATCTTTCTTTTCCACACGTGGCATGGTCTTTATTCAGCAGTACCTTACATTTCCCACACAGAAAATGGGAGCAAAAACTCAAAATGGTGGTCCAAAATTCTTAGTTTTGTAGTGGATAGCTGGGGGAACACACGGGGTCAAAGATAATTGGTTTGGGTATCTGAGAAGACTGACAGGGAGGAGTCACCTTCCCAAATCACACCATATCAGAGGCAGTAAGATGCTTTAAATCATATCTCTTGCTAGACATGATTATTTTGCACCCATTTAAGGATCCCTGCAGCTTTCTAGCATCTCAAAGAGGAAACCAGAAGCAGATAGCTCCTCTTTGTCTCCCAGTTTTTGTAACTTAGCATTTGAAAGGATATAGCAGGGGGCTGGCTACTCTAGCTCTCCTTGTTCCAATGACAGAGTTTGTTCCCTTTAAATATTGATCAAAATATAATTTCCCTGTCTTTTCATCTATCTATCCTGCCTCATTTTCCTCATAAACAATTTTGGTCCATTTTAATCTTAAAATGGGGTAACATTCTAAATCGTCTAACGCAGCTTCCTGCTGACTGGTTACCTTTCTAATCAACAAGTCATTTTCCCATCTTAAATTTAGTTGGTGATAAGGGAAATTCAGTTGCCAAAAAATTTAATTTAAGGACTGTCAGGATCAGGACTTGGAAAAGTCAAGTTATTCTTTTATTAAAACATAAATCAAAGAGCTATTAGTGAAAACCATTATTTAAGGTAAAAAATGCTTTTTGTGTGGATAAAGCTAATAGGATTTTTAAGATGAATCATTAAACACCTGTCACCCATAGAAATATTATAGTAGATTCATGGTTACATTTTTGTTAGCATAAGTTAATTGCACAGATGGAATTCAATGTATATTTACAACATAATATAATGTATGAAGTAAGCACTATGTAACCCAACAAAAACTGTTAAAATGAGGAGAGAGGAAAGAGGGTGGTTAAAAAGCAAATATATAGATGAGGGTGAATTTGATCAAAAATATTTTAACTTGCATAACTGTTAGTACTAACTCTCCCTTATTAATAAAATTACCTGTGGATATTTGAAACAATCATGTATCTTTGATTGAGACAACAACCAATTAAATCAGGTTATTCACATGTGAAAGTTATTGTGGTGTTTTTCACCAGATTTCAGAAACCACTGCCTCAGAATATTTCCTAGCCATTATAAAACACTCCTTTAATATTAGCTATTATTACTGTCAATAATATCCACTACTTTATTAAACTATAATAACAGCTCCAACAGATCTAATGTTTGATAGAGATCTGAAGAGTGCCTACTAAATTTTATTTTTGGTAATTTGACATCATTAAATTTTCCTGCACAAAAGGCAAATGGTGGAGGGGTTATGGTTGATATATGGTGAGAACTTTCCTAAATTCCAAAATATACCCCACCAAACTCAACAATAAAAGGAAAAAAGAAAACAAGAAACAACGAATGCTGGTGAGTATGTAGCAAAAAGGAATCCTTGCATATGCTGTTGGTAAATTAATCTATTGCTGTGGAAATCAGTAGGGAAGTACCTCAGTTATTGAAAAAATACTGTCAAGGAACTGGGTGCAGGTGGCTCACATCTGTAATCACAGCTGATTTGGAGGCAGAGTTAAGAAGGGTCACAGTTTGAGAACAGTTCCAGGCAAATAGTTGAGGAAACTCCATCTCTAAAATGACTAGGGAAAATGGGCTGTAGGAGTGTCTTAAGAAGTAGAGTTCCTGCTTTGCAAGCATGAAGTGGTGAGACAAATCCCAAACCCAGCCGCCCCCCAAAACTACCAGCAATGTTGTGGGAGAAAAGCAAACTCTTTATCAACTTCTTGTGGGAATGTAAATTAGTCCAGCTGATGTAAAAATCAATATGGAGTTTCCTCAAAAAATTAAAAGAAACTCCTAAATGATCCAGCCATATCATTTTTGGATATATAGTCCAAAGAATAAAACTCAGTTTACTATTGATATATGGGAATATCCAAGCTTATCACACAACTATTCACAATAGCAAAGCTGTGGAACCAGCCTAGTTATCTAATAAGAGATGAGTGGATAAAGAAAATTTGGCACATATAAACAATAGAGCATTATTCAGCCATAAAGAAAAATGAAATTATGTTGTTTACAGGAAAATGGATGAAACTGGGGATCATGATGTTGAAAGATAAGGCAAGGTCAGAAACACAAATATTTCATGTTTTCACTCCTATGAAGAATCTAGAACTAAACAAATGTCATGATTATAAAAATAGACTGTTGAGAGACAACAATGAGAGGGTAGGAGAAAGGAGAAGGTGACCTGGAGTGAATATTATAGAATTATATATAAAAATTATATACATATTTATATTCATACATACATATATGAAAAGATCATAATTAAACAGTTCAAAAACTGTTCAAAACGGGCAAAGAATGAAGAGTGGTTAAGAAAGAATGAATAAAAGAATTGTATAGATGGAGTGAATTTTATTCAAGTACAATATACGTGTGTTACAAATATTCCAAGGCACTCCTTTGTATGATTATACCATAAAATATTTCTGAAGGCTGTCTAACAATATTTTCTTGAACAAATTTTGCAATGGATGTTGAACAATATTTCCATTTGTCTCCAAAAAAAGAATCAGGGCTCTGTAATAGGACTCAGGTTGTTGACTGATATTATCTTATCACTGATATGCTCCTGTATGCAGAACGTGTGCAAATCTCTCCACCTCCCTTTGCTCACACTGCTTAATGTAATTACACAGAATTACATACATCTCCACAACTTGAATGGCATATAAGAGATGTCTGGCAACTTTAAACTTCAAAATATTTGTACATATTATTTATTTTTTATTTTGCAGGACAACTATTAGAGAATTATTAATGTTACTGATTAATGCAACTGCCAAAGGACAACAGGGATTAGAGCAATGAGTTATACCTGCTACCCTATAATTCAACAATTTTCTCTTTTTAAATCACAATAATCTTGGCCAAGATACTTAAAGTTTTGAATGTTGCATCTGATATTATGGATACAAGGAAGACGTTTTTTTATCTTATCTTCATTTACATGGGAAATTCCTGAAATGAATCAAAGTGCACACAACAAAAACCAACTGGGTTAATAAAACAGATTAAGTCAATTTTGTAGAATGAAGAAATGTGTAATTAATAACTAACATATTTTGGTGCCTCCTTTCTGCCAATCAAAGAACATGTCTGGGAAATCAAAAATAACAGTCTCCATTATATATATATTTCACTGAACTAAAATATGTCACCCATAAATTGAAAAACAACTCAGTTATTTCAGATCATAGTAAAATTTCTTGAATGGTTAAAGGAGTAACCTTTTATATATAAACATAATTACATCTAAATTTTATTTGCCTATTAATATATATACTTCATAAATGAATAGTTTCTCCTGTAGTGAAAACCATTCCCTGTTTAATCTTTACTCAATGCTGTTGCCTCAACTAGAATCACTGCAGAGGTTAAAATTGAGGCTCAGATATACTAATAGCTTGTTCCTGTGTCTGAAAAATGGTAAACATGAAACAGATTTAAAAGATTAAATTGTCATAGAATGGTTCTAATTTATTAAACACTTTATTAATTGCCAGAACCTTCAAAGACCAGATCCAATGGTTTCAACTACAGGTCCATGTCATACATTTTAAAACTCTTTCCACTTCCATGAATAGGCATAAAGTCAAACACTGACATTCCATCTCCTTTTGATATTGAATGGGTTGATTACAAACCTGGTGGAACTGTGCTCAGCTTCTAGGGTATTCTGGAGTGGGGGAAGAAGGATCTGTGCTGTATTATTATTTCTCTACACTTTCTGTTTGCCTGTGATCTCTAGTTATCCTCTTACAGTCTCTGGAGGTGGTGTCACCCACTGCTCTGCCTTGTGACCACCAGGAAACATGAAAAGAAGAGCACAGTAAATAAGATATCTTTTCCTGGAGTGATGAACTTGATAGTTCTGATGGGTTTGTTAAGGAGACAATCTCCTAGGATTCTCTTTCAATGGTGCTGTGTGTCCACAATCAGCCACCTCAGTGCAGGCATGGCTTCACCCACTGTGTTCAAAACCTAGAATGCATTACTAGTTGAATTGTGTTCTTTCAGTTCCCTTAAAATAATAATAATGGGTGATTTCTCTGAGATGGCAGATTGTTGACATCCCTAAACTCCAGCAGCAATTTATTACCTTGAAAAAGGAAGACTGAGGGACCCCACAATATACCCACCATGTCCCATAATCAGCAAGAAGCAAAACTTTCTGAGTCCATAAATAAAGGAGCAACTAACCATGGGAAGAATGGGTTGAATGACACTCATGTCAATACTCCTGATTCCCTCCCCCCACATTGTTTCCACATGGCTCCACTCCTCTGTGCTCTATGGTAAGTCATGCTTTTCAGCACATGTAGGAACTATGAGCTCCATGCTTCCCCCTGCTATATGACACAATATCCCACACCCTAATACACCCAGGATATCTGCACCACTGTAAAAGCAGGTCTCAGGGCTCCCATTGCTCCACAGGTATCAGAACACCTAAGTCATCAGGATTTATTCTCTTGTGCCTGTAGCACTACTCTACTGTGCTACTGGAAGCCCACACCTGGAAACAGAACTCCCACTGACAAGAGACATTTTCCCATGCCTGCAGCAGTTTCTGTGGCTCTGGAAGTCCACACTCCAGCACAAATAGACCTCAGGGCCTTTGATGCCCAGTGGGTGCCAGAAGGTTCAAGCCTGCCAGCTTTGCTGTTCCCTGGGCATCCTCAACTTGCTACACAGTGCCAGTTGCATGCCACCACATGGGCAAGTGAACCTAAGGTTCCACACTTTGCTACTCTGTGGGTGCAGAGAGGCTTCCCTCAGTACAGAGCATGAAGGCCCAGTGCTCCCTACAACACCCTCCTGCAGTAGAGCCCCTGCTGCCCTGTCAAAGAGCAGGAACCCAGCTCTTCCACTGAGTGGTAATCTGCAACTCTGTAGGTGCCAGGAGACCTGCTTCCTATGGCACATAAAATCCCAGCATTCCATACTATGCCCAACCATGGTAGAGACTCCCCACTGCTATAAAGCCATGAGAATGCCAGATTCCCCACTCAGGGGAGGAAAGCTGTAACCTAATACTCTGTGGCTGGCATTAAGAGGTCTGCTTCCCCAAAGTGCAAAGAGGCCCAGCACTTCTCATTGTGCCTGCATGCCAGAGAGTTCCATTTCCACTCTCTAAGAGGTGGAATTCCAGCTCCTCCACTGAGTGGTATTCCACTACACTGTGGGCTCCAGGAGGCCTAACTCCCACAGTGCAAAGAGGCCCAGCACTCCACACTGTGCCCAACAGAAGGAGAGCCCACACTCTCTCTCATCAAAGAGTAGGAATGCCAGATTCCACACTGAGAGAGGTAAAGCAGTAACCTACTACTTGGTGGGTGGCAACAGGAGGCCTACTTCCCCAAAGTGCACTGAAGATCAACAATTCTCACCAAACTTGCCTGCAGGAGAGTTCCATCTCCCCTAAGAGCTGGAATCCCAGCTTCTTCACAGGCCAGCAATCTGCTACTCTGTAGGTGCCAGGAGGCTTGCAACCTACAGTGCACAGAGGCCCAGTGCTCAGTAATGTGCCTGACCATGGGAGAGTCCCTGCTCACTATTAAAGAGTGAGAATGACATATTTCCCAGACAGAGTTGGAAAGCAACTTCTTAGTCTGTGGAAGACACCAAGAGACCTGTTTCCACAAAGTGCATAGAAGCCAAGCACTTCCCACCACACCTGCCTACAGGAGAGACCTGTCTCACCTATCCAAGCACTGGAATCAAACTTCTCCATGGAGCAGTATTTTGCTTCTCTTTGTGTGCCGGGAGGGCTGCCTCCCACAGTCCACAGAGGCCAAGCACTCCCCACTGTCCTTAAAAGTGGCAGAGCCTCCTCTCCCCTGTAACAGTGCAAAAATGCCAGATTCCTCACTCAGAGAACTATAACCTGTTTCTTTGTGAGGGGCACCAGAAGGCCTGCTCTTCCAGGTGCACAGAAGCCCAGGACTTCCCATCGTGCATGCCTGTAGGAAGTCCCATCTTCCCTGCTTAATAGCTGGAATCCCAGATTCTTCACTGAGTTGCAATCAGCCACTCTGCAGGTGGCAAGTGCTATGCCTCCCAAGGTGCACACAGGCCCAACACTTCCCACAGTGCCTGCCTGCAGGAGAGTCCTATCTCTGCTGTCAAAGACCTGGAATTCCAAGTCCTACACTGTGCAGTATTTTGCCATTCTGTGGGTGCTGGGAGGCCTCCCTCCCACAGTGCATGGAGGACCTATGCTTCCCACTGTGACCACAGAAGAATCCACACAACCTATCAAAGAGTAAAAATCCCAGCACTCTCACTGAGAAAGGAAAGTAGTAATCTGCAAAACAACAAGAACCTTGCAAGGGGTAATGTTTCCATCATATCAATCTCTGCTGGAACTCCAGGAGAAAGGCTGAAAATGCCAAACACTTGGGGACAAAGGATTAAAACTCCTAACAAGAAACCACTGCAGATGGGTAAATCTCAATGCAGAATGAAACAATAAGACAACTGCTCTTACTCAAAAATCAATTCTACCACTAGGGGTCTAAACATCTGTGTAGAGGAAGAGGTATCAAATACTGAATTCCAAAAAAAAGTAGTAAAAGATGATTAACTAGCTCAAAGAAGATACACAAAAGTTAGGATCTGATCTCAAAGAGGAAGCAGATAAACAATGAAATGAGCTCAAAGAGAGTACAAACAATCAGATGAATGAAATTAAGAAGATTATGCAGTATATGAAAGAGGAAATCAATAAAGATGTGGGAACCCTAAAAAATAAACAATCTGAAATAAACAACTCAATGTCCTAAGTAAAAATATCAATCAAATGCTTGGTGACCAATGTGGAGCAAGTTGAAAATAGAGTATCAGGAACAGTAGACAAAGTAGGGGAATTAGAGCAAACAGTAAAAGATAAGAAAAGTAAGAAAATATAAATGGAACACAAAAGATATCTTGGAAACCATGAAAAGATCAAACCTATGAATTGTGGTTGTAGACGAAGGAGAAAATGATAACCTATTGAATAAAATAATAGCTAATAACTTCCCTAACCTCAAGAAAGAGAGAGTCCTCCAGGTGCAGCAAGCTTACAAAGCATCAAATAATAAGGATAAAAGAAGGAACACCCCCCCAACACATCATAATCAAAACACCCAGCAGAAAGATCAAAGAAAGAACTCTAAAAGCTATAAAAGATAAAAGACAAGTCACACATAAAGACAAACTCATTAGAATAACAGCAGATATCTAAACTCAAACTCTACTCAAGAAGGTCACATAAAGACATAATTTCTTCCCTAAATTAAAGCAACTGTTAAGCTAGACTAGTCCATCCAGCAAAACTATCATTCCTAAATGAAGGAGAAATGAAAACATCCCACAAGAAGGTAAAACTTAAGGAATTCGTGACCTCCAAGTCAGCACTGCAGAAAATTCTTAAAGGTATTTTACACACAGAAGAAGGAAATGAACTGAGACAGAATATGCAAGAAAGTATAAACCATTTTTACCAAGCAGACCAATCAACAAGGAATAGAAAAAATTAAACAACAGGAGAATAAATATGTCTGGAAACATAGCTATAAATACCTTCATTTAAAAAATGGAGACCTCTCAAATAAACAACCTAATCATGCATGTTAATCTCCTAGAAAAACAAGAACAAGCCAAACCCCAAATCAACAGGTGAAGAGAAGTAATAAAGATCAAGGCCAAAATCATTGACATTGAGACCAAAAAAAAACTGTACAAAGAATCAATGAAACAAAAAGTAGGTTCTTTAAAAGATTAAAAATGTGGACAAATCCTTAGCCAACACTACAAAATGGAGGAGGGAAAAGACCAAAATTTTAAAAAAATCTAAGATGGAAAATGGGACATAACCACAAATACTAACAGAATTCAGAGAGTCAATATAGAACATTTTGAAAACTTATATTCAATAAACTGGAAAATGTGGATGAAATAGATAAAATCCTAGATGCAGATAACCACCAAAATTGAACCAAGAAGATATTAAACATCTAAAAATTTTAGAAGCAATTGTATTAAAATAATAATAAGCCTGCTTCCAAAATAGAGCCAAAGATCCTATGGATTCATGTTCAAATTTTACCAAACTACCAAAGAAGAACTAACACCAATACTCATAAAACTTGTCCAGGAAATAAAAAGTGAAGGAACACTACCAACCTCATTCTGTGAAGCCAACATTACACTCACTCCAAAACCTAATAAAGATGCAACCAAAAAAGAGAATTATAGACCAATATCTTAAACAAATATAGAAGCAAAGATTTTCAACAATACACTGGCAAGCAGAATTCAACAATATATGCAAAAGGTCATACACCATAAGCCACTGGTTTTATTCAGGAATGTATGAATAGTTCAACACATATAAATCAATAAATGTAATATAGTATATAAACAGAACCAATGACAAAACCACATGATCCTCTCAATAGATGCAGAAAAAGTCATCGAAAATTTCAACACCCTTACAGAAGGAATGTTACTCATTATAATAAAGTCTATATAAGACAAACCTACAGCAACATCATACTAAATGAAAAACAAGCTGAAATCTTTCCCATTAAAGTTAGTAGTGAGACAGAGATATCCACTTTCTACACCCTAATCATGTACCTTTGGAATTCTAGTCAAAGCAATAAGACCAGAGCAAGAAATAAAAGGGGTTCAAATAAGGAAAGAAGTCAAATTATCCCTACAGATGACATGATCCTGAACCTAAAAGACCCTAAAAACTATACCAAAAAATCCCTTAGAAAGCAAAAACTCTTCTGGCAAAGTATCTAGATTCAAAATTAATATACAGTTATCAGTATTCTTGCTATATACCAAAAAAGGACAGATTGAAAAAGAAATCAGGGAAATAATCCTGTTTAAAATTGCCTCTAAAACAATAAACTATCTTGGGATAAACTTAACAAAAGAAACTAAAGATATTTTTAATGTAAACTATAAACTACTGAGGAAAGAAATTTAAGAAGACATCAGAAGATGTAAAGACCTTCTATGCTCGTGGATTGGTAGAATCGACATTGTGAAAATGGCCATACTATCGAAAGCAATATACATGTTCAATGCAATCCCTATCAAATTCCAGTGACATTATGCACAGAAATAGAAAAATCAATCTTGAAATACACATGGAGACACAAAAGACCTCAAATGGCCAAAGCAATTCTGAACAAAATGCCCAATGTTGCAAGCATCACAATACCTGACTTCAAACTATACTTCAGAGCCATAACAATAAAACAACATGTGTTGGCACAAAAACAGAGGGGAAGACCAATTTCTTAGAATAGAAGACCCAGATACAAACCCACACATCTACAGTGAAATGATCTTTAAAAAAGGAGCCCAAAACACAATGAGGAGAAAAGAAATCCTATTTAACAAATAATGCTGGGAAAACTGCATAACAATATGTAAAAGATTGAAACTAGATCCCTGTCTTTCACCCTGTACCAAAATCAACTCAAAGTGGACCAAAGACCTTAATATAAAGCCTGAAACTTAGAAACAATGCCAGGGAGCAGTAGGAAATACACTGGAACAGATAGGTATAGGGAACAACTTCCCAAATAGAACACAAAAGTCTCAGCATCTAAGAAAAATAATGAACAAATGGGACTACATCAAACTAAATAACTTCTGCACAGCAAAAGAAGCAGTCACCAGACTCAAGGGGCAGCCCACAGAATGGGAGAAAAAGTTTGCCAGCTACTTATCTGATAAGGACTAATATCCAGAATCTAGAGGGAACTCAAAAAACACTCAGCCCCCAAAAGAATCAACACCCCAATGAAGACAGGGGCACATGAATTAAATAGGGAATTCTCAAAGAAAGAGGTACAAATGGCCAGTAAGTACATGAAAAAGTGTTCAACTTCCTTTCTTATAAAAGAATTGCAAACCAAAACAACACTTAAAAGACATTTTATCCCCATTAGAATGGCCACAAATAAGGGAAATAACAACCACAGATACTGGTGAGGATTTGGTGAAACAGGAACCCTTATACACTGCTGGTGATAATGCAAATTAGTACAGCCACTCTGGAAAACAGTATGGAGATTTCTCAAAAACTAGAGATAAAACTGACATATGATCCAGTGATTCTGATACTGGGAATCTCACCAAAAAATGTAAGACAGGAAACAGTAGTGACACATGTACCTCAATGTTCATTGCAGTACTACTCACAATAGCCAAGCTCTTAAAACAACCCGGGTGCCCTACAGTAGATGAATGGATCAAGAAATGTAGTACATATACACAGTGGACTATTACTCAGCCAAAAGGAATATTGGCATGTGGTTCGAAGGTAAATGGATGCAACTGGAGGACATCATGTTAAATGAAATAAGTCAGTCTCAGAAACAGAAAGGCCACACATTTTATCTCATATGTGGAAAATAGATACAAAAGATAAACATATACACAAAAACAGGAATAACCATATAAAAACCCAGATATAGAACATGATTGCAATACCAGAACTACTTTATGAAACTCAAGGAAAGAGCAAAAGGAAAAGAGAATGAGAGAGCATCAGAGATATCGCAAAACATAATGTGAAGGTAGAGGACATAAAGATGTGTATTGAAAGCTGTTGAAACAGGGAATGGGAGGTAAAGGGGTAAGAGAGAGTAATGGAAGGATCTGAACAGACCAAAGTAAAGTATACCCACAGTGGGCATACAGTGAGAAAGCCCTTTGAATATCAAGTTAAATATTAATAATGAAAAACAGGACTACAAAATAGGTACAGTGGGGAGGTTGTAATGGGAGGAGGAAGGGTGAATGAAGGAGACTAAGGTGAAGATATATGGTTGATGGACTTCATATATCTATATGATACAGGACTAAGAAAGCTCTTTCAAATACTTTAAGTGGGAAGGGAGGGGGTTGAGGAGAAGAGATGATGGGGGCCATGGAATTAATGTACAGTATAAGTCTAACTGGAATTGTCACTATGAAACCCCCCTGTATAACGAATATATCCTTACAAAAATTTGTAAAAAATAATAACGGAGGTGTTTAACAGGGTGATATACAAGAAATGAAGCAACTTACATAGAATACAGTGCTCATTGCCTGACATACAGGTAGCCTCCTGTAAGGGTTCATGCTATGACTACAACTATAATCATCATCTTCATGATGGAGTCCAGTTCACTGTTTCTGAAAGAATGTGATACAGCTAAATCAAGGCACATTCCCTGGCTTGTTTCAAAAAGTATGGAACAACTTATTGGTAAGACTCATTGGTGAACCATTTATATAAGACAGTTTATTTATTTTTTATTTTTAAAAATATTTATTCTCTTTATTGTATTGTTTCTCTTTTCATTATTGTGCTGATGGCACATTGTGACATTTAAGTAATTTCTTGCCATATATCAAGTTGAATGATGAAGGGGGTGAATACAACTTTTTCACAGCTTATGATGGAATTATGAGAATGGAGAAATACAAGTATAGTAAGAAGACCAGATACTCAAAAAGGGAAGAAATCCTTACATTGTGTCTTAAAAATAATTATGATACTGATTAAGATGTCAAAACAAAAGATTAATGACTTGAGAAAAGTCATAATAAAACATCAATTTCTACCTCTTTTAAGTTGGTAAATTATAAAATAAATGAATTGTGAAGCTAGGAGTCCAACGGTCTCCAAAGTCCTCAAAACGCAGAAGCCATAGAGGCCGTTGTGAACAATAACTAACGACACGCAGCGGATGACAGATGACCTTGGCAAAGCATAGCCCAATGGAGTCAGAAGCATACAACACATACTTCAAAAAAAGAAAATAGTAGAATTCACTAGGCAGATGACATAGGAGATGACTATCCTGTGAGTTTTGATATGCAAAGTCATCTTTGTGACTATGTTAGACATGAAACTGGTATCAGCCAATGACAGGATGGAGAGTAAGAAGAGTAGAGGTGAGAGTCACATCTGATGATTACCATGATGAGCAAGTTCCTTAGCACTGTGACTGGGAATGGACAAAAATAGACAAACAAGATTGTGCTACAGTTATGGACAATTTGAGAAGCCTAGAAGTAATTTTGTGATTGTTAGATTATACGTTTCTATGTTACTTTGATACTTTTTGATTTTTGCTTATGGAAGCAAATAACAAATGCCACTGTATATGTATACATATATATATATATAAAGAGAGAGAGTGTGAGAGATAGAGATAGATAGATATAGATATGTGTGTGTGTGTTAAATTCACATGTTCACAATGAAGCATTACTTCAAACCCATAAACCTGTAGCAATATTTCACAGTTGTTATCAAATCAGTCTTCTTAGAAATCTTGCATTGTTAATTTCTGTGTTATTGATCTCCCAAAACACAACTTTTGAGGGACTCTATGGAGGCACTCAATGTTAGAAGACTGAGAACATTAGAGATTACTCACCTCTGATCACTGTACAACACATTGTATTCTTTGAAGAATGAGAGTAGAATAAATAACTTTCCCTCTTTAATCAAAATAATTTTCTGAAATCAAATTAAGAAACAGTCAAATATTCCTCCCTTGATTAAAAATCTCCTTGAGTTAAAATCCCTTGATTTAAAAATCTCCTTGATTTTAAAAATATTTGTAACAATCTGTAGCAGCTGGAAGTCAGTTCTTGGAACCCTAAATTAAAACTAAACTTATTAATCAGAAACTTCGTTGCTTGCATCAATCCCAGGATGTTTCCATCATTTTTTGGCTTTCTAATTTTCCTTCTTGGTGGATATAAGTACTCATTCAAATAATGACTCCAGCTTTGGCTTCGGTGAACTTCAAACTATCTGCATAATCTTAAACTATCATTAGCAACAAATGTGTCTTGAGTGTACACTAATACTGCCAATGATGAAGCATAACAGAATGTTAAGAAATTCCTTTGAAATTTGTTATTTAGTACAGGTTTATTTCTATCAGGTGAAAAATTCTCTAGGCTGTTTCATTGGTTAGCATGATCCTATAGTACCCTGAGTATTAATGCTTTATTTTCTGTGGTATTGGGGCTTGAACTCATGGCCTACACCTGAAGCCACTACAGCAGCCATTTTTTGTAGTGGGTTTTTTTTATATAGAGTCTCACAAACTATTTGCCTGGCTGGCTTGAAACTGTGACCCTCCTGACCTCTGCCTCCTGAGTAGTTAGGATTACAGATGTGAGCCTCTGGCACCAGGCTTAATGCTTTATAGCTTGTGGTCATAAACTCTGTTGTTTTGTTGATGAAGACTTGTGCTCCAGAGCAAGCCACACAGCTCTGGTTTGGAAGGTAACCTTCTCAGGCCTACTTAAATAATTTTCTTAGCAGAACTTCTTGACATAGACTTCAGCTCTCTTACTTGAGCTACCAGAGAGCAATTTCAGCTCATCATTTTCTTTGAACTGCTACTGTGTAATAAGGGCCAAAATGCAAAAGTGAAAACTATACAAATGATATAAACAATCTGGGCAGGACAATTGATTACCATTCTCTGCTTTTTGAAAGAAATATATATTACACTCTCTTTTAAAATTCATAGGTGAATATTTACAATCTATAAATACCATAGCTTCAAGCATAAAAAGTTTCATCTGAAATCTGTGGGTGAAGTTATTGTACCGCAGTTGAAAAATACTACCATGAATTATTTAGGGCATTTAGGAACTTAACTTTTGTGTATATCAGCATTATTTGATTCTACCGCTTATTTCTGATTGTGGTTAGAAGTTTAGTAAGTGAATTTCCTGTCAATATTTTCAAATAAGTATTGGCTTATGTGTCTATGAACAGATTTCTTATGAATTTACATAAAGAGTACCTAAGTTCCTGTAAGTAGAAAACCTATTACCCTGAAATACACTATTTTGTACTCACAAGTGGTTTTGAGTTTTTCTGCACATTCTATACATTTACTTCAAATTCTTTTACAGTTATACAGCATTACTGAGAGAGACATGATTAAATTTGTTAATTAATTATTAAAACTATCCTTTTAAAAATTATGATATCCTCTACATATCACTTAAGTGGCAGTCCCACAATAATTATTTGACAAATATTCACACTTGAGGCTCAACACATTCAGTCATAAACTTCACTTGTGCAAACAAGTCCAATCTCTAGACAGAAATTTTTGTCTCATTTATTGCCCCTTAAAATGTTAGGAATCATTATTCTAAGAAACACTGAGAGAAATAAAACATCAACAATACAAATATAGTGTGAACAAAAAAGGAAGCACTACATATGTATATTTTAATTAATTTTAGTAAATTTCCCAAATTATTTGCCAAATGAACACCACAAAGGCTGATATCAGATTACTCTGCTGCAGAGCTGATTAATGGCAGGTTTAATATCCCTGTTCTTCAGAGTGTAGATGAAGGGATTCAACATAGGATTAACCACTGTAAACATCACTAAGGCTACTGAGCTGTTTTTGTGAGAATGTGATACAAATGAACCAATATAAACTCCAAGGCAAGTGCCATAAAACAGGCCAACAAATGACAGGTGAGACCCACAGGTGGAGAAGGCTTTATACTTCCCACCTGATGATGGGATCCTGAGAATGGAAGAAATAATTTTGTAATATGAGAAAAGGATTCCTGAGAGTGGTAGTAAACCATATATTATGCCTATAAAATACATGAATATGTTATTGGAAAAGGTGTTTGAACAAGAAAGACTAATCAAATGAGAAGGGTCACAGAAGAAATTAGAAATTTCCACATCTTTAAATTTGGTAATTTGTATTGCAACCAAATTGTGCATCAGAGCTTCCAAAATACTGACTGAAAATGATGCCAAAGCTAAGAAGACACAAAGGCGTGGGTTCATAATGACTGAGTAATGTAGGGGGTGACAGATGGCCATATATCTGTCATAGACCATCACAGTCAGAAGCATATCATCCATACATATAAAAATCAGAAAAAAAGACATTTGTGTCAGAAAGCCCACATAGGAGACGTCTCTGCTCCGAGTTAGAATATCCACAATCATCTTGGGGATAGTGGTAGAGATTGAACCGATATCAGCCAAGGACAGATTGGAGAGGAAGAAGTACATTGGGGTGTAGAGATGGGAGTTAGAGCTGACAGCCAGGATGATGAGAAGTTTCCCAAGCACTGTGATCAGATACATGGACAGGAACAGACCAAACAGGACAGGCTGAGGCTCTAGATCATCTAAGAGTCCCATGAAATGGAATTCTGAAACTTTTGTTTGGTTTTCTTCTCCTAATTGTGCAGGATACCTGTGAAATATAGAAGCAAGTGGTGAAATGGAAACATAACCAGGGACACAGTCCTCTGTATCACTGCTTTTCCCAGGCTCATCTCAATCTCCTGGTATACAGGGATCTTTCTGGCACAGAAATTTGGACTACAGGTCCACATCCATGGCTGTCTTCATACAAAATTAATTCACATTTCATAAGTGGTGTTCCATGCACCTTCACTAATATTTCAAATTAGAGAGACACAATCTTTATAAATTCTTTTCATCATTGTTTTGTCTCATTCTATACACACTTACTGAAAGACTCATGACTAAATAATATTATAAAACCAAAAATATTATAGATAACAAGTCCATGTTTACAGTTAAACAGCTTGCTGTTTGGAGAAATTAGGATAAGAAATTAATAATAAATTTCTATTAATTCTATTAATAATAAAAATTAAACCTAAGAAAATCATGAAGCAAGCAGAGACAATGCTGCAAATTCCTTTGAATCACAAAGTACTTTGAGTATAATAAGATCCAGAACTATGTAATCTAAGACTAAACTAACTGCTACAGTTCATAACTGGAATCCATTTCCTATTCCAGATTTCAATTTTTTGTCATCATTCCTGAGATTATTGATTTCCTCCTTCAAGTAATTAGCTATACAGGGAAATATTATTTATATTTGAAAACTTATTCAGTAGCCTGCTGCCAGTGGCTCACACCTGTCATCATAGCTACTTTGTAGGCAGAGATCAGGATGGTACCAGTTCAAAGCCAACTCAGGCAAATAGTTCACAAGATCCTATATTAAAAATATCAACTACAAAAAAGGGCTGAAAGAGTGGCTTAAGTGGTAGAGTGCCTCCCTTGAAAGCATGATGCCCTAAGTTCAAATCCCAGTAGTGCCAAAATCATTTGAACAAGGAAATAAAAACAAACAAAACCTCATTCAACATACTACTCCAATGCTTGGTTTTGATAAACTACAATTCTGAGGATTATGGTTCAGTTAAGCGAACATCACTGATATCAGATCAGAATAGTAGAATTAGTGGACACTACACCTGTCAATGATTTAAAAATATTGAAATGATAACAAACATTTAAATTTTATAGAATTTTACCAACCCCATAAAAGTCTCTGATGGAGAAAACAACTCTTTTTATCTCATTTTTTACAATATTCTAAAGTGAACTATTGACAGTGCTTCAGTGTTTTTTTGTTATTATAAGGCCATTCATTTCTAGTTGAAAAATTTAGAAACAAAGAAGGCCATGATCTCAGGTTTTATTATCAACCACTTTATGAGTAACTAAGAGATTTTCACATAAATCATTCTAACATATGAACTACAGTTCCTTGCTTCAGCTATATGAATGCAAATTGGGTTATTAATTAGGGTGTCAATGTAATGTAAATGAGATAAAATTTGAATCATAGAACATATTGTAAATAAACATTGACAGATTCCTCATTTGGGAAATGGGATGACAATTAACTGACTAACAGGATTATAACAATACTTTAGTCAAAATACTATTAAATTGCTTAATTTGCATTTGTCAATCTCATTCATGAAAATTCTTATTCATTCATGAATATATCCATCTTTGTAAATGTTAACATATTTGGAAAACAGAACACATGTGTTCAATTTGTTGATGATAACACAGGACCAATGGGAGGACACTAACGGGAGGGGAAGATAAAAGAGAGAGTAAATGAGGGTGAATATGGTTGATGAACTTTCTAAAGATATATGAACAAGGAACATTGAAACCTACTGAAATTACCTCTTTAAGAAAGGGAATGGGTAATTGGGAGAATAAGGGAGGATGTAAATAATTCAGGATACAAAATATGTATATATGGAAAAGTTGAAATGAATCCCCCCTTGTATAACTTTCATATATTAGCAAAATATTTTTGCAATGAAGGACAGGACATTAAAACATTTCCAGTCTGAGGGTCAGTACCAGAGGGAGGGTGCAGGGCATTTATGTATAAAAAAAGAACAATGAAATCTGTTGAAAGAGTTCTAAGAAGAGTGGGAAAGGAGATAAAGGAGAAAGATGGAGGAGGTGAATCTAATTAAGATATATTGTAAGCACAAATTTAAATGTCACAATGACCCCCCCTTACAACTAAAATATGCTAATATAAAATTTAAAAAATCAAAATTTATGATGGCATTTATTAAACCTGGATTGAGGACAACTGCCTTAGAATGTATCCTGCCATTGAGTCATAGTGCATTATAATTACAAGTTATTATTGTCAATAAAACTGAACAACAATATTATCAGGTAAATGTTGATATGTTTCATAATATTTAATGAAGATTTTAAAAGTAGAATATAATTGTCATAAAGGTTTGATTTCAGTCATAGTCCATTATATTCTTTATGGCAATAGCACACAGAAACTTTCTTGTACAATTAATAAATGCTTATGAAATTTAGAAAAGATCTTGAATTATCAGTGAAATTCAAGTTACTGGTATCTCACTATAATTTCATCTTGTGCATATACATCCCCCAAAGGTAGCAATTGTCAGATATTTGATGACTATGTTTTCCTGACAAAATGTACATGACTATGGATTTGCATATCCATGTAGAATTTCTTAAGAACTTACCCTAAAAGTACTAAAAGATCATCTAAGTATTACATATCATAATATGTATTACCCTGAAATATACTAGCTTACATTAGCAAGAGGTTTTATACCTCTCTGTGAGGTACATCCATCCACTTAAAATTCTTTTATTCGCATCATTACCGAGAGAGGAACAAGTATTTAGCTTACAAGTTTATTATGAAAATTCTCTCAATAATGTGCCTTTTTTCATGTCACACAAGTGATATTTTCTATATAACATATCAAGTCAAATAAAACTCTATTTTCCAACACATAATGTTATATTAATCACCTACATTTGATTCCCCTACAAAAGTCAATCATTAACCCCAACCTCCTCGTATTCTTGAGATATGTCTTTATAATATGCCATATTATAAATTATTGGACATTATTATGTCCAATAATAATGCCTTTATAACAACAAACAAATTTCATCTCATACTGGAGAGGAGAGTGCACTTAGTTGGTTGTCATAAATTCTCCCTGGCTGTCCTTTGTCACTCCCTGCTACAAAATTCAGAATAAATGTACATCTCTCCTCTCTATGCTCATACCACTTTGTGGAAATAGGGAAAATTACACTTACCTACATAACATGTGTAGTGCCCAGGAGAAGTCTAGAACTTTATAAATATTGGTAGTGATTGTCTTAAAGAATTTCTTAGTTGTGGAAACTGATTTTGTTTATGAACACAGTTGTCAACCTTCACAGTAATCTGCAATAGTCTGACACCATATAATAAAATAGATTCAAAATGAACTTAAGACATTTATGTAAAACCTAAAACATGAAAATCTTTGAGGAAATATGGGGAAACACTTCAAGAGATGAGTATAGACAAGGACATTTTTGTAATATGCTGAACTTCTCAGGAAATAAGAGCAAAAATTGATAAATTGGAGAGTTTCTGTATAACAAAAGAAACAATCAATAGAGTGAAGACATTGCTTACATATTGGGAAAAATATTTCTGAGATATTGATCTTTATGGAAGGTTAATGTGTAGAATATATAAACAACTTAAATAATTACTAAAAATAGCAAATAATCTAGATAAATGAACAAGTGAACTGAACAAACACTTTTCAGATGAAGAAGAACAAACAGCCAATAAATACTCAATGTCCTTAAATGCAGAGAAACAAATCAAAACTACAATGAGGAATACATGTAGCAGTGCACCCTGTGGTCCCTGCTGCTATCAATGGAGAGGTAGAAGTTTCAAGTCTGAAGCCAGACCAAGAAAAAGTAAGTATGAAAATGTATCTGAAAAATAAATGAAAGGAAAACTAGAACAAAAAAGTTTTTGATGTGTCTCATGGTATAGTGCTTGCCAAGCATGAGGCCCTGAGATCAAACCACAGTACTGAATAAAAACTGCATTAGAAAAACCCATCGAGAATATAAATATCAATAAATGCTGGTAAGGATGTGTAGAGAAAGAACTCTTATTTCTTGCTAGTGGAGATATAAATTAGTCTAGCCACTATGGAGATCAGAATGCAGATTCCTTAAATTTAAACATAGAACTCCCATATGATTCAGCCACAGCACTTCTGTGTTTATTCCCAAATGAACCAGTCAGCTTACAGTAGAAATAGCTGCACATCCCTGTTTATCCCAGCAGCATTCAGAAAACCGAAATATGGAATTATCCTAAATGCCCACCAGTTGACAAATAAATGAAGAAAATATGGTATACATAACACAGTGGAGTCTTCATCAGCTTTCAGGAGCAATGAAATTGTGATGTTTTTCTGGAAATGCATGAAACTGAAAGGTCATCATGTTAAATAAAAGAAGCCAGTCACACAATGACAAATATTGCATGTTTTCTTCCATTTGTTGGTTTGGAAAAAACAAACAAAGTCATGAAAATAGAGATTAGACTGCTAAGAAGTTTGAAGATAAAGGAAAAAAGAATTAGGATAGGAGAATAAAAAGAAGAAATGGAAGATTGAATATGACCAAAGTACATCTTATGCATACATGGAAATGTAATAATGAAACCCCTTACTAAGTACAGTTAATAGACTCCAATAAGATAGTGTAAATATCTAAAACGTGTCTTAGCTCAAGTCATAGGTTTTATGTGCTTTGTTAAGTTTGTGCCAACAACTTTGTTTCACCCATGCAAATCTGCACTATGTTTAGGAATAATAAGATTCACGAATATGTGATTAAATTAATTGCAAGTCACAAGTGTCCAACATATAAACACACATAATGGCTGTCTTATCTTGTCTGTACTTTAGTTGGACACCCCTGAAATGAATGAAAATATAAACAGGAAAGCATCAAGTATGTGAAACCACACTGATTTGGCCAACATTAATGACACAAGGAAGGATATACTGAATAATTTAACATGATTTTCTTATTGTTGCTGCTTCAGTGTGTCAGATAAGATCTTGTCTGGGGAATCAGAGATGAAAGTTACTCTGTTATTTCTCTCCAAGTAAACAGCATACACTAAATAAGAAAAAAAAATGAAATTTTCTTTTACAGAAATAGGAAAATGGTAACTTTGGGTCACAGAATGTATTTTACTTGAAGTATGTTACTATTAACATTGCAATTATCAATAATACTATCTAGATATCACATTTCATTAGCTTTTAGTCCGTCATCTTTATTCCCATAGGGAGCACCCATTACATCAGAATCTTTGTCTAGTGAAGTTGTCTTTGGTAGAAGTTAACTTAAATTGCCATGGTCAAATAGTAACAACCCACACCACATCACAGATATATTAAGTAGATCTGACAAGATTCAATATTAAATTGCCAGACTCTGCATCTGCTACATAAAGCTTTCTTATTTTGTCCAAAACTGTGAGAGTTTAAAGCACAGGTCCAGAGGTCTTAACCATAGCTACATCTCAGGTCTATTTTCAAACTCTGTCCAGTTTAGAAATATAATCAAGAGCTTATCTACTTTTCTTCTTTGGATATGTGTAGGTTAATAAAAACTTACAGAAGGATGTGTAAATGTACAAGAATATTCTATATGGCTGGCAAGAGAGGTATCTGTGCTTAATTTTCATGTTCTTTCTCTTTCTGTGACCTTTGCCTGGCCTATGGATATGCTTCCTGTAATCAATGCAGCTGATGCCATGTACTCATCTATAGTGTGATCTACCCGAAACCTCCAAAAGAAGAGGATAGTCCTTTAGTGGCATGGAGAGGGGTGGTTGTTTGGGTTGTCAAGCAGACAGCCTGCTAGGATTTCCCTGTATGATTCCCTATCTTTGAAATAAGACAGCCCAATATCAACATGACTTAACTTTTTACCTAATAACCTAATGTGGGTTGCATGTTTTTCTCTTTTATTTTGTGTAAAATAAAAATAGAATGATCACTTTTAAAAGCATGAATGGAATCTGTGAAGGAAAGCTTAAAAATGCAATGAAATTTGTTGAATAATAAAGGGTGGGGGAAAAGTTAAGGGATAGTAATAGACGGTGTTACTCTAATGAAAGTAAAATATATTCACAAGTGAAGTACCAGTGCAAAATCAGTTTGAATAATCAATATACACTTAAAATGAAGGACACGTCTGTACAAGATGATCATTTGGGAGTGGATATAAAGGGGAGGGAGAGGGTGAAAGGAGAAGTTAAAAATGGGTGAAAATGATCAATGAACTTTGTATATTTGTATGAAAATAAAATAGTGAAACCTCTTGTAAATATTATAAGTAGGGGGGGTGTATGAGAGAGAATGATGGGTGAGTGAATCTAACCAAGTTTCATTGTAAACATATGTACAAATATTACAATGAAATCCCTGTGCAACAAATATGTTAATAAAATGTTTAAAATAAAATTAAAAAATAAGCACATGTGATGAAACTATCTATGCAAAAAACATTGTCTGTCCTGGAGCTTAGGAAGTCATCCAAAACAGTTCATGATGAATTTGCTTAATATCTCATTCTCCTCATTGTCATCATTTTCTTAATCCTTGTAGAGGACATAAGTAACAGTTTAGAAAGACGAATTTGCTTGTCCTTGTTGATTTGATCACTATGGTAATACAGAGCTGATGTACATGGAAGTAATCATTTTCAGTATGATCTTTGCTACTCTATTTACAACCAAAAACATAAACTTCACAATTCTCATAAGTAATATTGTTGATCAGTATTCTCCCATTAGACAACATAGAATGTCAAGTTTATCCCAATGAGGAAGTAATACAGCCAAGTGTCCTTCAAACATGCATTGTGTTCCCTATGCACTTACTGGCTTATGATACTCCTTTTTTGGGCTTTGATCAAGTAGAGCAGATCCAAAGACACTTCCATATCTGAAATTCAAGACTCAGGTTCTGTCCTCAGGTTTGATACTAATATACTGTCAGGTACCAACTTCCTGAAGCAGACAACCATGGAGGAAGAGATGTGCGTGGAAATGAATACAATGGAGACATAAAAGAGCAAGGCTGGAAGGACAGGCTGATTACTAACTTTTACATGACCTAGGAGACTCAAAGCACAGAGCTCATAATTGTCCTAATTATTTCACATTCTTGTCCAAGACTCTAAGGAATTCTAACATTAATGGAGGAAGGAGAGCAGAAAACAAATGTCCACAACATATCTGACACTATACTCAGATGAAGTTCAAGTGTATTATTTACTAATTTCATTTACAATTTTCTAAATTTCCACTTTTATAGGGTAAATGTCCATCACCAATAACTTGCCCTTTTTAACCACCTAAATACAAAGGCGAGTAATGCATACTACATTCATATTTTTCTGAAAAGATTGTCGATATACTTTTCAGAAATTTTCCCCCTCTGTACTTAGTAGGTTATACTACACTCTGATTGGTCATGATTAAGACGTGCAGGCCAAAATTTCTACGAGATCTGAAATCCAGAACATTTACCTGTGTGTGGTGTGAAAAAGTGTGGAAATGGATAATCCTGACTCTCCTTGCAGATGGTTAACCAAGGAAATTATGTTATTTTTTATGTTGTCTCTATTTGGTAGATGTCATGTAATAGATCTTCAGACCTCTCTGTCTGTGCATACCTGTGGCCTTGTTGTCAGCTAGATTCCTGTGTCACTGGTATTCTCTATATTGAGGTATTCACATTACTCTGTAATGGATTAAATCTTGTATGGCATAAGGTTCGATCTCTGTCTACTGGAGTGTGGTTACATCTCAGCAGTAAAATATGTACCTACATTGTCAAACTGCTGGGCTCAAAGTCCAGCACAACTTTACACAGACAAATAACAAACATTGTCACCAACAATTTAAAGAAATCATCAATAGGAATGTCTGCAATACTAACTGCTGGGGAATAGAAAGAAGCACAGACAGAATAAAAAGATAAATATTAGTGTAAGTAAATTTTTTTCTTCTTTTATTTTATCAGTTTTACATTTACTTATATGTATACACATTGTTTGTGTCACCTTCCCCGAATCCCCACCTCCCAAACCTAGCATCCAGGCAGAACCTGTTCTGCTCTCTTTGATTTTGTTGAAGAGAAAACATAAGAGAATATAAGAAAGACATATTATTATTGCTAGTTTGGGATAAAGATAGCTATACATAGAGATTCCTAGCATTGCTTCCATGAATTTGTGTAATGCAACCCACATTGATTCATTTCAACCTGACCTCTTTGCTACTTCCTGGTCCCTTTTCCATAGTGGCCTTTGCCAATTTAATTCTACTTTACTTGCTCCTCAGTAGGAAACATATCAACCACATTCAAGTTTTAGGTTTCCTACCTTTCCCTATTCTTCTTGTATGCGTTCTACCTTTACTGTGTGAGCCATAACCAATAATACCACTGCAATTGTTTTATGCCTATAATCCACATATAAGGGAGAGCATGTGATTTTTGGCCTTCTGAGTCTGGCTAATGTCGCTTAAGATGATGTTCTCTAGTTTCATCCATTTACTTGTGAATGACAACTTTTCATTCTTCTTTGTGGCTGAATAAAATTCCATGTGTATAAATACCACGTTCTCTTGATTCATTCATCAGTAGTGGGGCATCTTGGCTGTTTCCATAACTTGGCTATTGTGAATAGCACTGCAATAAACATGGGTGTGCATGTGCTTCTGGAATAATACGAGTCACATTCCTTTGGGTATATCCCTAGGCATGGGATTGCTGCATCATATGGGAGACCTATGTTTTCTTTTTTAAGGAGCCTCATTAATGTTTTCTAAAGTGGTGTGAAAATAAAATTGATATTCAGAAAGAAAATGAGAAAGAAGAGAGAACACATTCATTGTAATTATTATATAATAGATCTAATTAGCCATATGTAGTGTAAAGCTAGTGAGGTGAAAAATGTAAAAAAAAAAAGAAGGGAAAAATTCACCAGGTATGTGAAATGAAACTTCTCCCCAGAGGTCCTGTTTTCAGGGTTTTCTAAATAGTATGGATGTAGTGTGTCAAAAGTACAATCAGTTAATTGGGTTCCTTATCATTTCTAGAAAAACAGGCCAGAAAACTACAAATATACTTATGGAGGTTGAGTTTCTCTCCACCTTTCATGCTGCTGTTCAATAAGGCAGTGTCTGATATAGGGCCTTATTCAGTAGATTGTGATCTATTGGCAGAACCATATGTCCAGTGACTCTGAGATTCATTGAAGCTGCTATTATAAGTGAGGCAGGTAGATGCCCCCTTGCTCTGGAAGTGCTCTATCATTGCCTGTGGATGTGGCAAATTTCCTAGGATGGCAGTATATCTTTTGATTGACTCTGGCTCCCTCGGCATGGAGAAAGTGACAGGGCCAGTGCAATATGTGCTGGGGCTAAGTTCCAGGCACTGTCATTTACAACAAACACTGCCTGGGTGCTTTCAGACCCTATCCTCAAGAGAACCCACAGGTAGGTGGTCTTGGTTATCCCTGATCATTTTTGCAGAGTATGAGATACCAGTTTTAAAAGGAAGTCTTTTTGACTTCCTCCTTCATTGCAGAATGTGCTTCCCAGGGCATATATTTCTTCTTGCACATGTCAAAGTCACAGTCCCATACTTGGATCTGCATTATCTAGTCACTGCTTTCTGAGCCAGTGAAGAGATGAGTTCATTTGGAGACATAATTCCAAGGTGTGTAAATCAATGTACAAGAGAAATACCTGTATAAATAACCATTGTATTAAATCTCTGTTCACAACAGCCAAACTGTGGAATAGCAGAATAGCTAAACAAATAATGAATGATAAAGAAAGTATGATAACTAAACATTTATCCCATGGAATATTACACAAACTCACACACACAAATGAAAACAACACAATGAAATTTGCCAAACTATTCGTAAAAGTGGGTGTTGGGAAGATATAATGAGAATATAATGGAGAGGGTGAACTTGTTCAAAATACACTTTATTCATATACGGTATTATTGCAAAAAACCCTTCATGTTATGAAAGTATCCTAATAAATAAATAAAATATAATAAAAGTTTTTAAATGAAGGACTTCTATCCCCAAAGTAGCAAACTCAAAAAATAGGATTCTTTTAAGATGGTCACCAAATAGAGTCCATGTGGAAAAATGCAAAGAACCTATTCATAGGGTCAGCAATCTGTGTGGATCCCCGACACCTGTCTGTTTAGATTGTATGTTCCCTTTGGTGTGGATTCTGCATTTGTTGGAATTCCTGGGAGTTTCTGTCTTTCACTTATGTCCCCTACCTGGGATGGATGGAGGAAATCCCATTCACCTACTGTGCAACTGAACACATTGTGTTAGGGATTGCTGTTTAATTTCCAATTGAAAAATCCAATATTTTTGTGTTATATTGGTCATTGACAAACACTCCAGCTCTTTACCACAACACCCCTTCTTCCCTATGTACTCAACTTCAAATATATTCTGGATTAAAGACAAGAAGGATCTGTGCTGCATTGTTCTTTCTCTATTCTTTCTATAATCTTTGACTGTGAACTATAGCTGTCCTCTTACAGTGGCTGCAAATGGTGCCACCCACTTCTCGGCCTTGTGATTGTCCAGATACCTGAAAAGAAGACCACAGTAGACTATGTGTCCCTTTCTGGAGTGACAAGATGGTAATTCCTGTTTGCTTGTTGAGGAGGACTCAACCTAGAATTCTCCTGGAATTGTACTGAGGTATGCAATCAGACAGCTCAATATCAGCATGGTTCCATTCACTGTACCTAAAAATGAGAATAAGTCACATAAAAAATGTGATATTTCATTATCTAAAATACTAATAATGTTAGCATGTATAAGTGGTGTGAGGTAGGTGATACTAAATGAAACAAGCTACACAGAGCATCTTATGCAGTGCCAGATACCCAGGAAGCCTTCTGAATGGGTTAATGATATTATGATACCTGTAATCCTCACCCACATTATGGAGGCCACTGTATTGTTTCTGATAGAATGTGATATAGTTAAATCAAGACCTGCACCATAAAAACGTGCAAACAAAGCATAGGTAAGACTTATTGGTCAAAAAAGAAGTGTATCTCATAGTTTATCATCAGAATTAGGAAATAAAATATAGTAAGAAGACAGGATCCTGAACAAAGGAAGAAATCCTAACCTGCTACCAAAAGTACTTGGTTTTGTTACAGAGTAAGGTATCAACACTTAGAAAGATTAAGTACATAGGTTCAGAGTAGAACTTGTGAAATTTTACATCCTTGTAGTTGGTAAACTGTAAGAGAATTAAATAGTGTACCTGGGAGTTCAAGAGCCTAACTAGGAAGACAAATAGAGGCCATGGAGCATAATTGCTAGGAAATACAGGGGTTGACAGATGGCCAGAAATAAGCACAGCCTATTATAGTCAGAAGAATGCCAAACATATTTCCAAAACAGATAAAAAGAGATATAACTATTAGGCAGCCAACATAGAAGATGATTCCCCTGTGGTATTGAATATGCAAAATCATCTTTATGATTGTGGTGGAGATGAAAGATATGTTACTCAACAACTTGTTGTAAAGGAAGAAATATGTGGGGGACATGGGGGTGAGAGGTCATATCTGTTTTCTATGAATGAGCATGTTCCCAGAAGTGTGACCAGGTACATGGATGCACCTGTGTGTTAACAGGCCTGAACCATAAGAGAAGCCCTGGAGTAGTAGTTGTGTGACTTGTGTCAGATTATGTGTTTCTGTGTTGCTTGGACACCTTTTGGAAAACAAAAGAGGATTTGGATAAATGTGTCAATTTATACGTATATATTAAATTTATATGATTCCAAGTGAAACTTTCTCATCTGAAACCTGGAAACCTTCAGCAACATTTCACAGTTGTTACAAAATCAGTCTCCTTACAACTCATGCATTATTAATTTCTGTGTTATTTATCTCTTACAGACAATAAATTAGAGATGCTCCACTAAGACACTGAATGTTACAAGACCAAGAATATTTCATCACTGTCAAATAAGTCCTATTCTGTGAAGATAAAGAGAGAGTAATAAATACCCAACCTTTAATCAAAACAATGTATTAAGAATTAGTAGAATAGTCCTCATCTTTTTCTCCAACAATAGTACAAATTTCCTTGAGCTTTACTCTATTTGTATCTGTTTGCAGGAGCTGGAAGTTAGTTTTTGGAATCCTAAATTGAAGTTGACACTTGTTTATCAGAAAATCTTGTTGCATGCAGTAATTCCAGATGCTTCCATCATTTTTCGATTTTCTAATTTTCCTCCTTTGTGGAGGTAACTCAAGCAAATAATATCTGACTTCTATCCTTGGCCTAGTTGAAATTCAAACATTGATAAATATAGCTTAGTTAAATACATATAATCTTACAACATTGCTAATAACAAATGTTTAATCAGTATATACTTTAACTGACAATGGCTAAAACATAACAAAATGTTAGGAAACACTTTTGAAATTTATTAATACAGGTCTATTTCTAAGCATAAAATCTCAGTAAAATATTTGATGTATAAAACATATCTTTGTTCTTTGAATGGTTTTTATGATTCCTCATTTTATACTATACTGATATCAACGATTTAATTTTGTGCTTATATATCCTGTTTTTTTAGATGAAAATTTGAGGATCAGGGAAAGTCCCACACCTCTGGTTTAAATGGTAACCTGCTTATGCCTTTGTAATAGATTTTCTTAGTAGATCATCCTGACACTTACTGAAGTTCTCTTGCTTGAGCTACCAGAAAGCAATCTCAGTTCATTGTTTTGTTTGAACTTCTACCATTTAATAGGGGCTAAAATGCAAAAGTGAAAATTACAGGAAGTAATAGAAGCAACCTGAGCAGGACAATTGATTAGCATTTTCTGATTTTTGTGAGAAATTTTTATTGTAAAACCTTTTAAAATGGATAGTCAGATATCTAAAATATGTAATTATCATAACTTGAAACTTAATACACTTCATTTAAAATATGGAGGTGAAATTCTTGGACCGGGGTTTAGAAGTGCTGTAGTAGAACATTTTTGGCATTTAGAAAATGGCCAATTAAAATTACTTATTACAATAAACAATGTATCTTACCTGTATTAAATATGAAATTTTAATCATATTTTCTTTAGGATTAATAATTTATAGATACCTGATTGGTTAACTATGAACTTTGAGTTCTGATTATTTCTACATGTGTTTGTTCTTCTACTGACTTTTCCCAATAAAGCAACTATGGTAAGAAATTTAGAAGGTGAATTTCCAATCAGAATTTTTATGTAAGCATGAATTTACGTGTCCGTAAACATTTTTCTTAAGAACTTACATAATGTGTACCTAAACTTCTGTCAATAGTATCTTAGACAGTCTCTATTACCACAGATATGTGTTACTTTATATTCACAAGTAGTTGTAAGATTTTCTGCATAGGCCCTAATCTACTTCAAATGTGTTCACAGATATTCAGCATCACATAAGAGAGTGACATGATTAAATTTGTTAATTTATTTTTACAAAAATCCATTAAAATTATGTCCTCTCTGCATATCACTTAAGTGAGATTCCCATGAAATATTGTCAATGTGTGATAATAGTTTGACAAGTATTCATACTTGAGTTTCAACATGTTCTGTAATACTTACCACTTGTGCAACCCAGTCTTATCTCCAGATAGAAACTTTTTCTTTTTTACAAACTTGTTATTTATTACTCCTTGCAATGCTAGGAACTATTGTTGTAGGAAAAACTCTGAGCAATTAAAGCCTTAACACTGCAAACATAATGTGAACAAATAGGCAAAAACTATACATCTAGAGTTTAAATTTTTTACTTTTCCCAACTACTTGCTGATATCAGATTACTCCTGTGGAGCTGAGTAATGGCAGTTTCAATGTGCGTATTTCTCAGACTGAGTGAAGGGGTTCAGCATAGAAGTGGCTACTGTGTACATCACTGAGGCCACTGAATTATTTCTGAGAGAATGTGATACAACTGAACCAACATAAACTCCAAGCTATGTTCCATAAAGTAGGACAACTGATCTACTACCTACTACTACTACTACTTCTCCATCCTACAGATGGAGAAGACTATATTTTCCACCTGATGATGAAATCCTCAGAATGGAAGAAACAATTTTGCACAATGATAAAATGATTCCTGAGAAGGGTAATAAACCATATGTGATGACAGCAAAATACATGAACATGTTATTGGTAAAGGTGTCAGAACAGACAAAGGATTTGAGAAGGGTCACAGAAGAAATTAGAAATTTCCACATTCTTAAATTTGGTAATTTGTACTCTAATCAAATTGTGCATCAGAAATTCAGAAAAACTGGCCAAAAGTGACGCCACTTGAATTATATATATATATATATATATAATTCAATTTTCACACTGGAATTCCATTCACCATCACCAATATTTCACACAAGTCAGACAGAATCTTCATAGATGTATTCTGTAATTGTTCTCTGTCTCATTCTTCACACACCTGTTGAGATACTTTATTGGAAAATTGTAAAAAACCAAGAACTTTGTGATGGAATTGTGATAACAATTCCATGTCTACAGTAAAACAGATTACTCTTAAAGAAAATTTTTGTTGTTTTTCAATGTTGGTTCTATGTAGAGAAGAATGTTGGTTCTATGAAGACCAGAAGTGGGTCTTCAGGCCCACCCATCTGTGTATACCCAAGGCCTGGTTGTCAGAGAGAGGCTTTTTACTGTGGTATTCTTTATATTGAGTTATCCACCTGAATTTAGGTGGATTGAGTCATTCATGTTGTAAGGTTCAATTTCTGTCAACTGGGGTGCAATTATGTTTCAGCAGTAAAGCACACACCCAAAATTTTCAAAGCACCAGGCTCAATCACCAGCAAAAGTACCAAGCTCAATCACCAGCAAAAGTTTCAAAGGACAAGTGAGTGAACGTTATCACCAATAAATTAGATGCAAATCATGTAATGTCACAGAATAACAATGTCTACAACACTATCATCCATGGTAAAGAGAGAGAAGAGTTATACTAAAAAGATAAACATTAGTGAAAGTAAAATTGATATTAAAGGAAGAAGGAAATGAGACAGAAGAAGAGACACATCCAAGGTAATTATTTACATAATAGATATAATTAGTCAAATGTTTAAAAAAGCTTACATGGAAAATTTGTAAAATAAAATAAAACACTTAGTTTTCATTATGCTGTCTTTATGTATGTGGTGTGTTTGTGTGTGTGTGTGTGTGTGTGTGTGTGTGTGTATGAGTTTGTGTGCCTTCATTCCTTGTCACACCACATTGTCTTTTTCCAAAACCCTCCCATGGATTCTTCCCAGTCAGGCCCCCTTTTACACTCATCTCAAATTATTATTAATATCATCATCATCATTTTATCTTCAAGTCCACAAATGAGTGAGAACTTATCATACATGTCTTCTGTGTTTAACTTATTCAAAATGGTGATATACAGTTTCATCTGTTTGCCCGAAGTTTTACTTTTCATCTTTCTTTAATTTCACCTACGAGCATCTTCCATAGTATAAATATGTATACAGCATATTTTCTTTACCCTTTAATATAATGTTGGGCACATTACCTGCTTCCACATTTTGGCTATTATGAACAGAACGTTAATATACATGAGTATACTTGTATCTCTCTTGTGCATTGTTTTACACTCCTTTGGATATATGCCCCAAATCACACAGTTTTAAATTTCAAAATCCCAAAGTCCTCTTCTCTTTACTGACTCAATGGTCAGGAGCTAGGCAGTGAAGATCCAAGGGTAGGATTGTGACTCTGACATGTGTAAAAGGAAATCTATGTTTTGGGAACCACATTCTGCAATGCAAAGGGAAGTGAAAACCTGTCATATAAATGGAGACAGTTGGGAGAAGGTAATGGGAATATAATGGAGTGGTTATCTTGTTCAAAGTATACTGTACATATGTATTGGATTGCTATAATGAAAACCTTTTGTATTATTAATGCATGCTAATTCAAAAATAAAATAATATTTAAAATACTGAATGGCCTCTCATCCCCAAAGAGTAAGCTCAGATGAAAGGACCTTTATTACAATGCCTCCTTGTTACAGTCCATGTAGGTAAATACAAGGAACCTCTTCTCTACTTCCAGCTCTCCATAAGATCCCTGGTCACCTGTTTAGATTTAATGCTTTCTATGGTGGTGGTTGCTGCAAATTTGAAAATACTGGGACTTTTTGTCTTTCAGTTATAGTCTCAAATGGGTTAGGGGACCTCTCAATACCCAAAGAGTGCCACTAAGCACATGGAGTTAGTGATTGCTCTTTGCTTTACAATTCAAAAATTGAAAATTATTTTTGGATTTCACCTGGTCATTAACCAGCACTCCAGTTCTTTCCTAGCACACCCCAGTTCTCTACAAAGGTATGCTGCTATAACTTTGGGTCAGTCTGATGGAGATGCTGCATGTCTATTGCTTGTTAGCTTTTTTCTCAGAGATATTTTTGATAGTGTAGATTGAGAAAAGGGACTACCCAGTATAATGTCCTATTACATTTTGTTTGGACAACAAATGGTGATTAATAGTGAACTTTTATGTGCATCAATTTTTTGGAAGTCAAATAATTATTCTGTATCCACATATTGTATAGAATTTTAGTTTTGTGTGATACAGAGACAGGATTTGAAATTGTCTTAACGATAAAGTTACATTAAATGATGCTAGGTAATACAGCAGTTAAGTTAAACCTTTTGATATAGGTAAATTTATTTCATTCCAAGAGTTAAAATCACATGTGAATATACCGTGGTATATTCCAGGGATACTAGATGTTGCATTGTAAATCAAATGAATTTTAATTATTTTTTAATGTAGCATCTTTTAAAAAATATTTTGTGTTGAGTGGAGGTACATGGTGACCTTTACAAAAATTCTTACAATGTAACAAATATATCCTAACTGAATTCATCCATCATTCTCCTTTATCCCTTTCTTCCCCTTCTTAGGACAGTTTCACAAGGTATCATTTTTCCATTGACATACAAGTATACACAGGATTTCCATGCTAATCACCATCCATGCCCTTCCCCCATCTCCTTCCTCCCTCACTTGTACCAACCCCTGAAATAGAATTTGTATTCTATTCTCTTCTCCTATTCTCCAATCTTGGAAAAGAAAAAAAAAAGACAATTTTCCATATAGCTACACAATGAGTTTACTTGTGACATTTCCATGTATATATGTATTATAAACATAATTAATTTATCTCCTAAACATTTTAAGACAATTCTTTATTGACACATGTCGATACTGATGCAAAAATACAGAAAGAAAAATGTCCCAACCAAATTCATGACAGTACTTGCTTTGAGGAATGGATATGCAGGAGAATGCAATTATGCATCCATATCCAGAGCAGAAGTTTTATAGATAATATTTCAAATTTAGAGAAAATATTAAACATGAACTTACAATGAAATATTTAAATTTTAAAATTGGTATTCATAAATATATCAGGTATATTACTGCACAGTTTTGAAGAACTATCATGTATCTAAGGCAATGTTTTTCAATCATGGTTTAAGAAAAGAAAACCAAGAACATCACATGCAGATATTCTGATGAGTTTCTTTTTCATCTAAGGCCAGGGTATGTGGTTATTTTGGAAGATCCCCAAGAAAATACGCTGATAAATGGGAATGAGATCTACTATTATAGTCAATTAAATTATTTCTTGAAACTTTGAAAAACTATAATGCAAAGAAAGTGATTATTGTCCATACATCGCAAATATAATATGCATTGTTTTCAGATAAATCACAGTAGGTGCTGACATAATTATTATATCATGACTCCTGCATGTGTTTGACATAAAAGAATTGCAACCCATGCATCAGGAATGATTGAAGAGACAGTTTATAGCCTATGGACAAGAAGTTTTGGACTCAAGCTTGAGAATTAAAATTCTTCCTTGTGCTAACATTTGTAACTGTTAAAGATATTTGTTTTTAGACAATCAATGAAATAGTTTCAACAGATCACAAGAGAATATAATAAAAAAGAAGAAACAGACTTCAGGAGATATTTTATGGAGATTGAAAGTTGATAGAAAAAAAATAAGGTCGAAGTGTTTAAGTTTTCATGATTTTGTTCATTAACAAGCAGAGTGAATGTCACATTTCTATTATATTTCTAGTCAGGGATGTTGCATTACGGTGTGCTTTTCACTACAATATGTGTATTAAAATTTGAAGCCAACAAAAGCCTTTTTATTATTCAGATAAAACAATGGTAATTTTTATTCAGCATTTCCAAGTATACATTTATTGCTTCTTAATTTCCTTTAATGGAAACAATTTTATCTGAGAGATGAAGCTATATTTGTTAGATTTTGGTGATACTGATGTTTGAACTCAGGCCTTTGAACTTCCTAAACTGATACTTTTCTACTTGAGCCATTTCTCCAGTCCTTTCTTCTGTGGTTATTTTGGATATAGGGTCTCATTTTTTGTCAAGTCCAGCCTAGACTGTGATCTCCCTATTTTACACTTCTCATCATAGCTGGGATGACAGGCATATGACATCATGCCCAGGTTTTTTTTCACTGTTGGGATGCTAACACACAAGTATATATTTTTTGCTGGAGCTGGCCTGGAACTGCATACTACCATTTAAAACTGGTAACCCAACTTCTGCAAAGATGACGAAGGATGACAAAACCCACTAATACACATGAATACAATATATAAGTACACTAAGATGTGATCAAAAGTCCAAACCTAAAAATTTATAGAGTGAATTAAGGAGCAGAAATACAAACCAAATGCATAGAAAATCTGTTTAATGAAATCAGAGTACAAAAATTCTCAAATCTATGTGACAATATAGACACTCACGCACAGGAAGCATTTTATAGGCCAAATAGATGTGATCATAAAAGAAAAACCCCATGACACATCATAATTAAAATGCCAAATCTAAAAAACAAAGAAAGAATAATGAATGCTTAAAGAGAAAAATGCCATACAAAGGCAAACACATAATAATCACATCAGACTTCTCAGGGCAACCCTAATAGCCAGGAAAACATGGAACAATGTTATTCAACTTCTAAGAGAGAGGAATTGCCATCCAAAAATACTTTATCCAACATAGTTGTCCTTCAACCTCAAGGGAGAAATAAAGACCTTCCAAGACAAGGACAACATAAAGCAGTTTGTGTCTATCAAGCCTGCATGTCAATGAATACTCAAAGGAATAATGCACATGGAACAGAATGAACAACAATTAAAAATACAGGAATCTAGGAAAGAATAAAAGTTAAGGGAAATTGAAGAACCTAAAATAGCTAGGAAAAGAGCAAGCATAATCAACTAAGAATACCAGCAAAACCCAAATTTGAACAAAGCCAAAAGTAAAGAACAATTGACATAAGACTCAGTCTGGAAAAAAATAGAAACACAGGAAATCAGTAAATATTTCTCAATCATAGCCCTAAATGTAAAAGATCCAACAATATACCATCTACAAGAAACACACCTCACAATCAATGACACACATAAACTAAAAGACTTTCCAGGAGTACAGAAACTGAAAACAAGCAAGAGTAGCTAGTCTCATTTCAGATAAAGAAAATTTTATGCAAAATTTACTCAGATGAGTTAAACAAGTCTACTACATATTAATAAAGAAAACAATCCATCAAGAAGCTACAACAGGTCTAAATATATATGCTCCAAACATTGGAGCCCTAACATTCATAAAACAACACTTCTGGGCTTAAAGGAATATATAGGACTAGATACAAAAATTGTGGGAGATCTCAACAGTCCACTCTCTTCCATATACAAAATATTTAGGCAGAAAATCAATAAAGATATCTTAGAAGTAGACAATACCTTTGAGTAAATGGACGTAATCAGACATGTACAGAGTATTTCATCCTTTGACAGTAGATTAAAATTATTTTCAGCAGCTTATGGAACATTTTCCGAAATTAACCACATCCTAGGTCATAAAGCAAACCTAAATAAATAGAAAGTAAATTGAAATACTCTCCTGTATCCTAACTATATCCTAACAAACCACAATGGAATACAGTTAGAAATCAAAAGCAAGGGAAACCACAAAAACCATTCAAAATCATGAAGACTGCACAATGCATTTTTGAATGAGCAATGGGTTGTTGAAGACATTAGGAAAGAAATTATGACATTCCTGGAATCAAATGAAAATGAGGACACAAGTTATCAGAACCTGTGACATACAGCAAAGGCAGTCTTAACAGGGAAGATTACAACCATGAGCACCCACTTAAGAAAACTGGAGAGATCTCAGATAAATAATCTGATGATGCATCCTAGAAAAACAAGAAGATAACCCAAAAAAGTAATATATGGGAAGATTATAAAAATGAAGGCAGAAACAAATGAATTAGAGACCAAAAAATAATATAATGAATCAAGAAGACAAAAAAGCTCATTCTTTGAAGAAAAGATCAATAAACCTCTAATCAAATTAATTAAAGAACAAAGAAGACCCATGTTAACAACATTAGAGATGAAAAAAGGAATATTACAACACACAGCAGTGATATTTATGAAAAAAATCCACTCTCTTGCAAATTGGAAAATGAAGAAGAAATAGATAATGTTCTTGACATATATGGTTCACCCAAACTGAACCAAGAGACTATTAAAAACTTAAACAGACATATAACAAGCAATAAGACTAAGACAGTTTTATTGGATCCCCCAACAAAAAGAAGCCAATGTCCTGATGGATTCACTGTTGAATTATACCAAACTTTTAAAAAAAGAACTATCACCAATACTCCTGAAATTATTCTGTAAAGTACAAAAGGAAGAAATACTACCAAACACATTCTACAAAGTCATTATTACACCTAATACCAAAATCATGTATAGACTAATCAAAAAAGAAAGTTTTAGATAGGCAGATAGACAGATGATAGATAGATAGATAGATAGATAGATAGATAGATAGATAGATAGACAGATAGATAGAGATAGGGATATGATAGAGCCACTTACACTCTCATGTTTATTGTGGCATTATTTATAACAGCCAAGCTTTGTAAGCAGCCTAAATGATCCACAACTGATGAATGATTAAGAAAATGTGGTATATATACAGAATAGTTTTATTCAGCTGTAAAGAAAAATGAAATTATGTTGTTTGGAGGTAAATGGATCGAACTGGAGATCTTCTTGTTAAGCAAAATGTATCAGACATCACATTTGCTTTCATATATATGGGTGCTAGATAAATAAGTTAAATGTATATATAAAACACATATGATCATATATATGCATACATACACATATATATTATATATATATATATATATATATATAGTGACAGAGAAAAAATAATTGTGTTAGTAAGTTGGTGTGAGGGTGATACAGGACATAAGAAAGAGAAAGAAAATGTTAGATCATGAAATATATTGAAATAACCCACCTATATATAAGTATAATATAATGCAGTATACACTAAACTATAGACTATTAGGGGAACATGGTGACAGAGAATGAGTTAATAACAGAGGGGAGAAGGTTAATTTGATAAAAGAATGATATACACATAGGACCAAGGTCAATACTACTTGGACTATCAATATACACCTAATTAAAAAAAATCAGGGAGAGGGTAAATCTAAATAAACTATATTGTAAACACATATGTAAATATCAAAATGCATCCCCTGTAGGAGTATTATATGCTAAAAAAGTCACAAAAATGAAACATGCTCATGTACCACTGTCTTAAAATTTGAGGAAAAATTTTCATGGGAGAAGGATTTGAACTCAGGGTTTTGTGCTTACAAAGCAAGTGTTCTACCTCTTGAGCCATACTTCCACTTCAGGAAGTTTTCATTTATCTAGAAGAGATTAGTTATGATGCAAATATTATTAAGTGTTTTATGTGGCATATTATTGAAAGTAATAGTATTTAATATTCATGGAACATATTATAAATACCAGAAAATAATGTCACATTGTGTTTCTGAATTCTGGAGTATGGGTATTAGTTGAGAACTATAAAAGCAGATATTATGATTAAACTGGTTTTTTTTTGGAGGCTAAGGTATGTACTTATTTAAAAATATTCATAAGAAAATATGTTATTAAATGGGATTGTGAACCACTGTTTATGAGTGTTAAATTCTTTTAAGCATTTTCTTATAATAATCATGTAAATGAAGTAATTATTGTCTACAATTTACAAGTAAGGAGGAAAGGTATCATTTACAATCTTGATTACATTATTTCACATACTTTTGTCTTTTGTAGTTGTGTTTTCTGTGTGTTTACATTATTTTCTGAACTTTTCTCTCATATAATTTTTAATTAAATGGTAGATTTACTGACAACATAAGGAGAGTCAGTTTACTTCAGGTAGCCTAATTAACAGAATTGCAATCTATGTGTAAGGAAAGACTGATATGAAAATCTACTGATTAGAAATAAGAAGACAGGAATCAGATCTTTTCTGGTCTAGATTTCACATATGTGAGGAAACATGCTATTTGGTTGTCTGAGTGTGGCTTATTTCATTTAACATTATGACCTTCAGTTGAATCTACTTTCTTACAAATGACATACCAACATATTTTTACTAAAGGGCATGGACAAATATTCTTCTATTTACTGTCTATTTTTAAAGAATAATTTATATTTTACTGTGATAATATACTCATTCATTCTAAGATTCTGTAGCATTCTAACATTGTTCAGTTGGGTATCTCTAAATCAGATGTACATGGATGGAAGTCATAGCAAAAACCAACAGTGGAAGACTTCTAGAGAATTGGGTTTATCACAACTGAGAAATATTGCTGAGTTTTTCAACTTCAACTGTAAAATCTTTACTTTTATTAAAAATATCTAGAGTTTTGAATATCTGTTTATTTTTTTCCTTTCATAAAAAATTTTATTTTCAATAGGCATCAAAGCATCAGAAAAGCACAAAATCAAAATGGGACTAAGAATTCTGTTACATGGTGCTCATAGAATATCCAGACGTGCAGCCTGTTCTGTTAGGACTTTTCCTGTCCATATCACTAGCTACGGTGCAACATAACATGCAGAACATCCAGGCTGTTAGCTCTAAGTCCCAATTCCACACCCACGTGCTTAATTCTTTCTTTCCAACCTGTCCTTGGCTGACATCCGTTTCATCTCCATCAGAGTCCCCAAGATAATTATAGGCATCAAAACTCATACCAGAGTCATTTCCTATGTGGGCTGACAGATATAGATATTTCTTTTTTTTTTTTAGGAAGTATGCTTGATTTGTCCCCATCTGCTATCCCCGAGTTCCCAGCTACTATAAACTCCCATCTCTCTGCTTTTTAGTTTTTGTGTCAGTTTTGTTAGACTTTTTGACTCCCAGATGCATAATTTTGTTATGTTATAACATACCTGCATCAAGAATATTGAAATGTCTAAAGAAATAGAGATTTTTAATTTCTTCTGCCAACTTTCTTGAGTTCTTAACTATTCCTGTTTTGCTCCCTTAACTGAAATTTAGTCACATATTTTATCTGCACCATTATTATTTTGTTCCCCATCTCAGGAACTCTTTTCTGTTATTACAAACTTTTTGCCTCCAGATACCATGTTAAGTGAAGTAATACAGGTTCAGAAAGACAAAGGCCACATGTATTCTTTCACATGAGGAAGACGGATGCAAAATATAAACATACACAAAAACAGACATGATTATAACATGTTTGTATTCAATTCTATGGAATTTGGAGGAGGAAGGAAAGGAAAAGAGATAAAGCATCAACAATATTGAAATACATAATATTTGTGAGACTAGAGTTAACAATATGTATTGAAAGCTGCTAAACAACGTTGGGTGTGAGGAAAGGAGAAAGGACGAGTAATGGATTTGATTGTATGTACTCAAGTAAAATAAATTCGTGTGGGAATAAACTGAGAAACTGCTTTTAATATTAAAATATAATGAAAGGCAGGACTGTAAAATATGGACATTACAGGGTAGGTAGTTGTGGAGGGAGGATGAATAAAGGAGATTAAGTTGAGGAAATATGATAATGGACTTCATATGCTTTTAAGAAAAAGAACAGTGAAACCTCTTGCTTTAAGTAGGATTGGGAGGGGACAAAGAGGGAGAGATGGTGTGGGCAATCTAACCAATGTACAGTGTAAGCCTATTCAGAATTGTCACAATGAATCCCTCCTGAACATGAATGTATCCTAAAAAAAATGTTGCCTTCATTATGAAAATTCCATTAACAGGGGGAAGATATAAGCCATTTTCCATGTGTGGATCTCACCTCTCTGTGGTTTGCTTATTTTATGGAATATACGTTTGTGTCTACATTGGTTTACATTTTCCCAGACACAGTATGTTAGCCACATTTATGGACATTGTGGTCACACACATGCTGAATCCCTTCCTGTACACCATAAAGAACATGGATGCTGGTAACATTCTGAGGAGGCTTCATAATAAGACACTATGATGTAAGAACCTATTTTTAGAACCTATTCCTTCCATTTCTAAGGTACATTAGAATATACAGCAAAATTGAACACCTATGTCTGTGAGTACTGTCTCCTTGATTGAACCAATTATGTAATTGGTTCAATTACATAATTGAACCAATTACAACTAGAAGAAAACTCAAAACCAATTTGAGTTTTCTTCTAGTTCTATACTAAAATGATGGTTGATGGATTGGTACTGGTGTAATGGTGATTTTCAAATGGGTACAATGATTCAATTTGAGAACCTGAAATTTTCTAGAAGTGAATGATTATGATGCAAAACAATGTGAAGGTAATCAATGTCAACATAGTGTGTACCTATTATGGCTTAAAAGGTAATTTTTTGTTATTTTCCACATGACTAAGTTTTGTTTTTTACCACAATAAAAATAGGTACAAAACTCAGATGGATCATTAAAAATATAAAAGTGAAATAAGACACTAGTACATAAACTGTAATGAAATCTCTGTGGAACCTTCCCATAGATTTCTAGCATCATGTCAGAACTTCAGGTGTTGGGGCTTATGAGCCTAGGTGGCTTTCTGGAACCCTCAGCTGCATCCTGTTGTTATAGAGTTGCATTTAATGTATAAGAATCCTTGGCTCTTGATGACACTCTGGAACTATTCATCCACTGTTTTACTTCCTGTGCTGGTACTAATTATGTTACTGCCAAGAAAGGAATACCCAGAGTTTGGTCTGCTATTCACACAACCAGTTCATCCCTACCTCCCCATGATAAAGACTACAAGTAAGCAAGTAATCATTCAGAAAAAGCCTTTATTTGGTTTAGCAGTGCAACACTTGTGTTACTTCAAAGAAAAGTCCAAAACTAACCCACAGCTAGTAAAAATATATCTTGTTTAGGAGGAATAAGAAAAGGTAGGAAACCCAAAACTTGAAAGTGTTTGATGTGCTCCCTGTAGAGGAGCTAATATAGTAACCTTAAAATGACAGAGGTCAATATGGGAAGGTGATCAGGAAGTAGTTAAGATGCCTGGTAGAGATGAAACAATTCGGGTTGTAATACACATGTGCATGGAGGCAATACTAGTAATCTCTCTGTATAGCTATCAATATCTCAACTAGCAAAAATGCTATGTCTTTCTTATTATTGCTTATGTCTTCTCTTCACCAAAATTGGAGAAAAGGGCAGAACAGGTTCTGCCTGGAAGCAAGGCGGGTTGGGGGAGAGAAGTAGGGGGCAGGGAGCAGGGGGAAGAGATGTCCCAAACAATGTATGCACATATAAATAAATGAATAAATAATATCCTGTTTCTATAATTAGAAATGGAGTGTGGCATCTTGTGCAAGGGATGTAATTCCAACTAGCTCAATCCTGCATGCCAATGGCTTCCAGTTCTCCCAATCATAACCTATGTATGTCCAATCATAGGTTCTTCTGAGTGACTGGTAAGGTACTCCCATTTCCATCATGATTAGGAATAGCTGTAGGGTGATCTGACTCATATAGAGTTCATCAAAGCCTTTCTTCCCTTGAGTAGAGACTTCCAAAGCTGACGCAAGTTGTTTGGAGTGGTCATAACCAGAACAAGGCCTTCTGAAGCAGAAATTGTGTTTCAGGAGAAGCTGTGATGTCAGTGTTGCTTGCAACTACAGTCTAGTTACCTCAAGGTATCTGAGAAGTGTTCAAAACATCCAGGATACTTGGATAGTCCAGATAGTAAAAAAAGAGGGAGTGTTTTGTTATTGGCTCCCCATTTAAAAAAGAGATGCACAAGTGAAGTGTCTGAATGCTACAAATCTAAAGGTGAAGTCAGCCCAGCAATAAGTGCTTAGTTGACTTGAAAGCAAAGCAAACAATAGACTTGTTATTACATTGACATTCTTAAAAGTGCTTCATGTGTGGCCAAATACAACTAGGGAAAATTGAGTCCCTCTGATCTTGTTTGAGTTCTAAATCCCAAAGTCATCTCATTCATGATTGCAGAATATGTTTCTGAACTTCTTTCTTAAAAATTCCAACAAGTTTATGATGGTGATAACAATGGTATCCTTAACAATATTGAAAGATTTAGAAATGCCAGGATATAAATGTAACTTGTTTCATTTCATCTCTTCAGTGATTTCAGAGAACAAACTCTAGAGGAGGATGGCAAGATGATGGAGGAATGGAAACTTTCACCAGTATATTCTATAAATAAGAGTCTGGATAACAAAGAAAGTTTTCTTGCAGAAGAGCCAAGGAGAAGAAAAACACTGAGAACCACAAAACAGGGAGGTGAAACTGAAAAATCTGGTGGAACTGAAAGACCACAGATTAACAAACAGTTTGCCAGTTTCAGCTTCCCCTCAGGGTAAGGGAAAGCCAAACTTACCAACTCAAGAACTATGGAGAAGGTTTAGGATGCAGGGAAAAAAGTTTTTAAATAATCACCATCTCATGAAGCATGCTCAAAAATGCTAAAAATAAGGATTGATGATGTCAGGGGAAAAAAAGCAAAAGCTGGCAACTGGGGGAGAAGCTATAGTGTTCGGCAGCCAACCCAGAGAAGAGGAGATAACCAGTGTATGATCTGCACCACAAAAGCTGCTTGGCACCAGTGAGTAGAAGCAGCAGACCACAGAAGAGCAGCAGAGCTTAGCACATGGCTCTTCCCAGAACAAACAAGCTGCCCAGGTTGCAGAAGCAGCAGCAGTGATGGTGGCAGCTGTGATAAGAGAGGCAGTAACAGTGACTGCAATACAAGATCCACTGCAAAAACCCTAATGTGCCAGAGAAACTGGGAGCTTCGTTGCTGTGCTTCCAATTGTCTGCATAAACTGCTGCCAGAGAGAACAATTGACAAAAGAGTGCCTCCAGAGAATAACAATAGATGTTAAATAGTGGGGAGCCTGAAGGCTGTGACAGTGGCAAGTTGAAAAGCAATCACTTTCTCAGAAGAGTTTTAGAAAATTCTGTGGTTTTAGGTTAACCTGTTTTTGTCACTGTTAAGTTTGGGATGTACAGAGTATTTATATGTTTGTTTGTATTTTGGCTTTTGGTACATCTGAACTGAACAATTTTGCATTCTATCACCTCCATTTTCTCTCTACTTCTGCCATCTCCCTTTTGTTTCCTCTGTAGTCATCAAATGTGATACCTGAAACCTGCCTTTCAGTATTTAGTCTTAAACCATTCCTTCTGTTCCCAACTCCCATTATCCTTCCCAGTTTATACCTTCCCTCAGTCTACAACTAGAATTTCTAACTCATATTTTCTCCCTTTCTGTTTATCCATCTATAATCCTCTTTTGTTAACAACACTTCTAATGGAAAACTCAATTCCCAGGTTATTTTTGCAATTTGGTGTTATTCATATTTGTTTGTCTGTTTATTCAATTTTCTTCCCCCTCTTTATCTCATCTTAATATCAATTAGGTCTCTTCTACCTGTCACAGTCTGCATTTTCATTAATACTTTCTATTAGCTCAGCAACCACTTCTTTTTGCTATACAAAACAATGCATCTCATATTATTCACTACAGTTATGCCCTTCTCTCCCTCCTGCTACTATCCTTATTATTGTCAGACTTCCAGGATCACAAAGATTTATTTTGCTCCAATAGACATCTAAAGATACTGGCATAGTAGGTAGCAGTAATGAGCTTCTTAAGTCATTGTTGTAATTTCATGACTGCAGCTTAACTACTATTATAGCTTCAACTAAGCTTCCTCTCTCTTTGTGGACTAGAGGGTGACACCCAGCACCTTGAGAACAGAAACTGAAGTTTTCAATACTGAGGCACACAACTCTGTACCAGTAAAAGAAAATATACCTCATCTCAATTACTACCCCATCCTACATACTCTTTCAGAAATCCTTAATTAAAATGACATAGGAGATTGAAGCCTCCAACCAAAAATGACCCCAGATGCATAAATCTCAATGTAGAAACATGAAGCAACAAGGCACTAACTCATCCTCAAAAGACACCACCAAACTAAGGACTTAATCAGTCACAAAGAGAAGGCAATATTGATAAATGAATTAAAAAGTAAAACAACAGTAATGATGACCAATGAGCTAAAATTAATTGATGTAAATTAGTGAATGATTTCCAAGAGGATACAACTAACTGATCTCAAAGAGAATTCAAATAAACATATGAATAAAATAGTTAATGCAAAATATTAAAAAAAATCAATAAATACACAAATCCTGAAAAGTATTCCAATTTAAATGAAAAGTTCAATATCCCAAATAAAAACTTGAATTTAATGTTTGGATAATAGAGTGGAACAAGTTGAAAAGAGTATGAGGAATGGAAGACAAAGTAGAGTAACTAAATCAGTAAAATACCAAGAAAAAATATTAAGAAAACATGAATGGAACATGCAAGACTTCTGTAACACCCTTAAAGGACCAAAAGTACAAATCATGGATATATAAGAAGAAGAAATACAAACTAAACATAATGCATTCAATAAAATTACTGCTGAAAACTCCCAATTTGAAAAAAAATGAGGTACATCCATATACAGGAAGTTTTCAGAATATCAAAGCTGGCAGGATTAGAAAAGAAACACAATTAGACATATTATATTTAATACACAGAACAAAGAAGTAATATTGAAAGCTATAGAAGAGAAGAGACCATTCACATACCAAGTAAAGCCAATAAGAATAATAGTAAATTCCTCAACACAAATTCTAAATACAAAGAAGAAACAAAAAGATATTTCAGGGTATAAAGGAAAACAACTGTCAAACTAGACTAGTCTTCCCAGCAAAACTATCCTGCATAATTGAAGGAGAAATGAAAATCTTCCACAACAAATAATAACTAAAGGAGTTCATTACCACCAAACAACACTGTGCACAATACTTAAAAGAGTTCTAAGCATGGATGAAGAAGGTAGATTCAGCCAGGAAAATGCAAAAAAGAATAACCCGCACTAACTAAGTAGGCTAGCACAAAAGGAATGGGGGGAAAGTCGACATCAGAAAGAAAATAACAAGAAGCTACATCCTTCTCCATATTAACACTGAATGTTAATGGCTTCAATTCCATGATCCAAAGACAAAGGGCGTCAAGTTTGATAAAAAGTAAGGTGAGAACATATGTTGCTTACAAGAAACACATTTTGCTAACAAAAACAAAAAAAAATGTTTGAATGAAAGTGGAGGGAAATTGGGGTGGGGTAGAGAGATATTTCTGAAAATTGATACCCAAAACAGGCAGGAGTAGCTGTACACATATCTGATGAAAGAGAATTCAGTATAAATTTAGTCAAAAGAGAATGAAGTTCACTTCATATTAATAAATGGAAAAAAATCATCAAATGGAAATAATTACTATCATATATTTGCCTAACATTGGTATATCCAACTACATTAAAAAATAACTGATGGACTGAAATGCACAGATAAACAATGCAATGATAGTTTGAGCCTGTAATACTCCTAGTTACTGAAAGACAGGTCATTTAGAAAAAAATCAACAAAGAAACTTCAGAAGCAATAGACACAACAGACTAATAGAACAAATGAATTTAAGAGTATTTCATCCAGCCACTGAAAAATACATATTCTTGTTAGCAGTCTGTTGAATTTTTTCTAAAATACATCATATCCTAGGGCAAAAAGCAAATCTTAACAAGTATAAGAAAGTTGAAATAACTGCATGTATCATATCTGAATGAATAAATAGAATAAAACTAGAACTCAACAACAAAAGAAAATACAAAAATATTCAAACATATAGAGGCTGAACAACACATTGTTGAATGACCAGTGGTCATTGGAGAAATTAGGGAAGAATTCAACAATTTCTGAGATTCTAATGAAAATGAAAGCACAATCTATCAGTACTGCTTGGATGCAGTAAAAAGAGTACTAAATGGTATTTTTATAGCTATGAGTAACGGTATTAAAGAGAGAGAGAGAAATCTCAAATAAATAATCTAATAATGTACTTTAAGCTTTTAGAAATGCAATAATAAGCTAAACTGAAATTATGATACAGAGAGAAATAATAAAAATTAGGGCTGAGATCAAAGAAACTGAGACAAAAAATGTACAAAGATTCAATTATGAAAACAATTGTTTCTTCAAACTGTTAGATAACATCGACAAACCTTTAGCCAATATGACGCTGAGGAGAAAAGACTCAAAATAATGAATTTAAAGATAAAAAATGGGATATCACAACAAACACTGATGAAAACCAAATGAAAATTTCCAAAATCTATATTAATGTAAACTGTAAAATGTAGAAGAAATGGATCAAACTCTAGATGAATTTCACCAAGCAAAATTGAAAAAGGAGGATATAAACTACCTATATAGATCTATAATAAATAGATTTCAGAAGTAACAAAAAGTCTCCTGAAAAGGAAAAATTCAGGACCTCATGAATTCACTGCTGAATTCAACCAGATCTTTGAAAATAGCTTAATACCAATATTCTTAATAATTTTCCACAAACAGAATGAATACTGCCAAACTCATTGTTTGAAGACCTTGTGACATTCACTCCCAAATCCAACAAGAAAGCAGCAATATTAACAAAAGAGGATTTTAGCCCAACATCTTAAGTGAACATAGCAAAGAATTCTCAATAAAATACTGGCAAACTGAACTAAAAAAAAACCATCAAAATATAATATACCATGATCTCATTGGTTTCATTTAAGAGATACAAACATGGTAAAATATACATAAATTGACAAATGTAATACAGCATATAAGAAAAGCAATGGCAAGACTCATATGATCATCATCATAGATGCAAAAACATTCTCAAAATTCAACATCCTTCTATGACAAAAGCACTGAAGAAATTAGAAATAGAAGGAATGTACCTCAACATAATAAAGATACACATGACAAACCTATAGCCAACATTATACTAAACATTATACTTAATGGAGAAAAACCAAATCCACCATTATAAAGGTCAGAATGAGAAAGGGTACCTGTATCCCTAACTCTTATTAAATAAAGTTTTGGGAATCCTAGCAGAGCAATAAGACCAAAGGAAGAAATAAAAGGGATTCAAACTGGAAAGTAAGAAGTCAAATGAATCCTAATTACAGATGATCTGATCTTATAATTAAAAGACACTAGAATCTCAGTCCAAAATCTAAAAGTCATAAACACTTTCAGCAAAGTAGCAGGTGAAAAAATATACAAAAATCAGTAGATTTCTATATAACAACAATGAACAGACTGAGAAAGAAATCAGGAAAACAACACTTTCTACAAGCCTCAAAATATCCTAGGAATAAATTGAATGAAGGAAGTGAAAGATCTCTTCAATGAAAGCTACAAATCACTGGAGAAAGAAACTGAAGAAGACATAGGATGAAAAATTTTCCCATGGTCATGGATTGAATGAATCAATACTTTGAAAATGGGTATACTATCAAAAGCACTCTACTTGTCCAATGCAATCCCCAACAAAGTTCCAATAGTGTTCATCACAGAGGTAGAGATATCAATCCTTACGTTTCTATGGAAGCATAAAATACAACAAATAGCCAAAGCAACTCTGAACACAAAGAGCAAAGCTGGGAGTCTTACAACATCTAACGTCAAACTGTACTACAGAGCATAGCAATACAAACAGCATGTTACTAGCATAAAGGCAGAAATGATGACCAACAGAAAAACACCCAGGCATAAATGAATGCACACACAACCATTAGATTTTTTTAAACAGTGAGGAGGGAAGGGGAAGGGAGGAATGGGAAAATAATGGGGGCTGAAGTTTTTCAAAGTGCACCAAACAGATTTATGGAATTATCACTTTCCAACCCCTGGAAATTATTAATGTATGCTAATTTAAAAATATAACAAATCTATCAAAAAGGAAAAGATATCTTGGGGAGAAAGATAACAGGTCTCGTTGTCATCCCTCTGCTACATATTATTTGAATTTTTCCCTATGGATTTGATTGTCAAGGGAGAATGTATAGACTAAGAAAAGCTTGGCTAAATCTTTCAGGCTATAAGCACTTAATGAGTAAGTGGACAAAAAAATCTTGTCTAAAATACAATCTTCCAAAGTGACAACTTAAACAAAGTGAATCTTTTTAGGTTTGTCCTTCAGAGTAAGATAATCCCTGTAACCTAATCTTCATGACCTCCTTTTGTATTTTGCTAGCCAGTTCTCATGTCACAGAATGAAAAAATCAGTCCCTGGTGATTATCTGCTATAAGATTTCCCTCAGTGTCAGCATGTAGAATACACAACTTGGTAACGTGTCTATGCAGCCAGATGTCAAAGGCTCATGCCTTTAATATTAACTATTTGGGAAGCAGAAATCAGGAGGATCACAGTTCGAAGGCAGCCAAGGTTAATAGGCCAGGAAACCCAATAGTGGAAATACTCAACATAAAAAAGGTTGACAGAGTGACTTGAGTGGTAGAATGCCTGCTGAGCAAGAGTGGGGCCCTGAGTTCAAATGCCAGTCCCTTAAAAATAAATAAAAATGAAAAAAACTCTATGTTAACTTGGTTCCTAAAATTGTCAGACTGTATCATAAATATCTGTTCCTGCATTTGTATTACTATATCACATCAGGAACTCCTCAAGAGCTGGATTTATTTTTTTTTTCATTTTTCTTTTATTATTCATATGTGCATACAAGGCTTGGTTTATTTCTCCCCCTGCCCCCACCCCCTCCCTTACCACCCACTCCACCCCCTCCCGCTCCCCCCCTCAATACCCAGCAGAAACTATTTTGCCCTTATCTCTAATTTTGTTGTAGAGAGAGTATAAGCAATAATAGGAAGGAACAAGGGGTTTTGCTGGTTGAGGTAAGGATAGCTATACAGGGCATTGACTCACATTGATTTCCTGTGCGTGGTATGTCTGTTGTCTTTATCTTCAGAGTATTATTAGAGACAGGCACATAGCTGATGTCCAAATAGTTTATGAAACAATTAAAGAACATTCCATTACTAAGTATCACTTCCTGCTTATACCTCAGTGACTTTTAGTTTTGGAGGTAGTGGGGCTTGAACTCAGAGCCTACACTTGCAGCCCTAGCACTCCACAAACACTTTTTGTGTTAGGTATTTTTGATACAGGGTCTCGTGATCTATTTGCATGGTCTAGCTTCAAACTGCAATACTTGTGATCTCTGCCTCTTGAGTAGTTGGATTACAGGAATGAGTCCCCAGTGCCTGGCTCTGTGACTTTTTTATAGCCACTTGATTTTTGATGAAGGGGACCAAAACAAAAATTGGAGAAAACACATTGTCTTCAATAAATGATCCTCTGAAAACTGCAGACCCACATGCAGAAGACTGAGACTAGATCCCTGTCTTTCACCCTGTACTAATATCAATTTGAAGTGGATAAAGTACTTAATGTACGATTTAAAAATACAAAGGAAAGAACAGGGAAAACTCTGGAACATATAGGCATGAGAAATAACTTCCTCAATAGAACCCAATAGATCAGCATTTAAGAGAAAGGATTGACAAATGGACTGCATCAAATTAAAAAGACTTTGCACAGCATAGTCACTAGACTTAAGAGTCTGCCCACAAAATGGGAGAAAAATCTTTGTCAGCTATACATGTATTAAGGATCTAACAACCAAAAGCTATAGGGAACTCAAAAAACTTAACTCCCAAAGAATCAACAACCCAATGAAGAAATGGGCACATGAAATGAATAGAAAATTTTCAAAAGTAGAAGTACAAATAGCAAATAAATACATAAAGAAGTGTTCAACATCCATGTCCATAAAACAAATTCATAGAAAATTGCAATAAGATTTAATCTCTCTCTAATTAGAATGGCTATCAGGAATGTTTAAATTAGTACAACCACTATGGAAAACAGCATAAAGGGTCCTCAAAAAACTAAAAATAAAACTGTCATTTTATCCAACAATACCACTTCTAGGGATACACCCAATGGAATGTGAGTCAGGTTACTACAAAGGCACCTACACACCCATGTTTATTGCAGCCCCATTGACAGTATCTAAGCTATAGAAAGAGCCAAGATGCCTCAACACTGATGAATGAATTAAGAAAATATGATATTTATATACAATGGAATTTTACTTAGCCTCAAAAAAGAATGAAATTTTGTCATTTTCAGGAAAATGGATGGAACTGGAGAACATCATCTTAAGTGAAGTTAACCAATCTCAGAAGGCCATATGTAGACTATAATAAAAATACAGAAATATTATGAAAAACTGATCAAACTAGGAGGTGGTCACATAGAAGAGGGGTAGGGTAAAAGAAGGAAACTAAGAAGATACCTATGGTTGACATACTCTATACAAGAATGAATATAGAATTCTTAAACTGGCTGAAACCACCATAAGAAAGGGACTAAGGTAGAATGAAGAAAATTAGAGGAGATAAATCAAATAGGGTTATAATACATATATACATGCAATTATCACAAGGAACCTTCCTGTGTAGCTACCTTTATCTAATACAAGGAAAAATAGCATTTTTTTTCTTTTTCTTTTACAAAATCAGAAAACAGGAGGGTGCACCATGTCTGGTCAGGGTGGGGTTGGTGCCAGTGGGAAGGGAGTCATGGTGGGGAAAGGGAGTAGGAGGGTGAATATGGTGTACACATGCACACATATATGTAAATGTAACAATGATACCTGCAGAAACCATTCCAAGAAAGGGGGGAGTAAAAGGAAGTGGTGGAGGGGGTGAATTAAAATATGGTATATTTGAAACATTGTAAAATCTTTTGTAAATGCCACAATGAATGTTGTGTCCACCCACCACAACAATAAAAAAGAATTATCTAAATGAAGTATGGGTCACTCAAGTAGCAGAAACATTCAGCAGACCACTCTGTCTTACAAACCTATGTAGAAATATGTGAGGTTTTTTGTACATATTTTGGCTTTTAAAATTAAAGTTTGTCTTATAATTGTAGAAAAAAAAGAGTACAAACACCAAATGTTGGTGAAGATCCAGCAAAACTAGAACTTTTATACAATGGTAGTGGGATTGTAAATTAGTAAAACCATGATGGAAAGTATATGAAGATTGCTTAAAAGCTAAAATTAGATTTAGTGTACAATCCGATGATACCAGTTTTGTGCGTATAACTGAAAGAACATAAGCCACAATAAAAATAGAGACACTTGCACTCCTATGATTATTGCAGCAGTATTCACAATAATCAAACTAAGGATGCAGCCCAGATGTTGAAGGACTAGTGAATGGATTAATAAAATGTGTTTTATGTACACAATGGGGTATTATTTGGCCATAAAGAATCAAATTATGTAGTTTGCAGGTACATAAGTAGAACTGGAGATCATCATGCTAAGTGAGGTAAGAAAGTTCCGAAAGACAAGCATGATTTCTCACAAATGTTTAAAGATAAATGAATACATAAATTCAAGTATGATAATATATATAATATTTTTGTAATAGTTGGACTGTTTAGGTAGACTCAGGTGGAAGAGGGAGATGAAAAGAGTGAACAATATTGAAATACATTGTTTCTGTGTAGGAAGATGACATAACACATGCATGAAATGGTGTTGAATAATATGTGGTGGGGAGAAAGGGTAAGTGAGAGTAATGAAGGGGTTTAATCTGATTAACAACCAATATATTCACAGGTGAAATAGTATGGTGAAATCCCTTTCAACAGTGAAAATACACTTAAAAATGAAGGGCATGACTGTAAAACAGGACCCGTTAGGGGGTGAGTATTAGTGGGAGGGGTCAGTGTGAATAGAAGTTAAAGGAGGGTGAGTGTGGTCAATATACTTTATTCACATATCTGAAAATCAAACAATGAAACCTGTTTAAATCATTTTAAGTGGGGATGGAGAGGGATGAGCAAGAGATGGGGTGGGAGGATTCACCAACCCAAGGTATATTGTAAGAATATTCACAAATATAATGAATACCCCTGTAAAACTAATATATACTACTCAACTATTTAAATGTGAAAAATAAAATAAACATTGAGCTCTTAAAAATGAATAAACTCTAGCAATATTTACAAAATGTAATTATTTAATGATCATAGCAAAGATTTTCATGGGTATAAAGCAGCAAAAAATGTGTGAAGACAAGACTGTAATTAAGCTTCTGAATTGGGCTGAGTCACATTTTAAAATTTCACATCATTCCAAGACCCAGTGATCCAATTGAAAACTTACAAGAAAGGTTAAATTCTGCAACTTCATGGAATTAGTAGAATTCAGGGGCAAATGTGTTATAGACTCTTTAAATGAGCTTTTAGATATATTTTAGGTAAATTTTAAATAAAAGCATATACATATTCATATGTCATGGAGACACTAAAAACAAAATATCAACACAAAATACAACATAGCAATTGACTATGGGAGGCAGATGTTCAGGAAAATTGATTTATTCAGAGGTCCTTAAAATTAATATTTCATGGATAATAATACAAATATCTACATAATGTCAATACTGGAGCACACATTATTAGATGCTTAAATTTTAATAGAAATACGTACCATTTCTGACAGTAAGAATATGTAATATTAATGGGCTATTTCCTCAATGCCAGGAAACATTCTAAGGTAGTTTTTCTCATCCCTGGTTTAAAAAAGGAATTCTAAGTAGTAAATATGAAGATGTTCTGATTATATAGGTTTAAATTTTAGGCAATGGTAACTGAATAATCTTAAAAATTCACAGGTAAGTATATTAATGAATAAATCTTAGAACCATTAATTTGTATGATTTTAAGGGGTTTTATTTTGAAATATATAGTTTTGTCCCAACACTATATTCTATGGAATTATTATCTGCATTGTACAGGTGAGGAAACTTCTCAGATGTGTTTAGATTATTTCCTGTACTTTTCTCTTTGCATTTCTTGCAACTGAGTCCTAGTGAGAGAAGATCAATAAACCTAAGTATCCTTCAGGGAGCTGAAGCAAGAAAATGTCAAACTATGTATTATAAATTGTTCATGTAAAATAACTTAGCAATACATAAGAAGACTGAGACTCAATTGGGGAATATTGAGCCTGCCTTGGAGTAAAATTCTCAACCATAAACAGGGGTACTTAGTATACAAAACAACAAACCAGAATTAGCAGCCCAATGGAGCATGCAGAAGAAAAATTACAAATAAGTGCGATCTTTTTGCCACATCTTTTAATGAGAATGAATTGGATTGATAAAAGAAAATAGTCTAGCCACTATGGAAGTCAGTATGCAAGTGCCTGAAAAAAACATAGAAATAGAATTTCCACATAATCAGCCATGCCATTTCTGGGTATATATCCCCAAAATAAAAGCCATTTTATTATAGAGAAATGTGTAGTTGTCACAGCACTATTCACAATACCAATACATGGAACCAACCTTGGTGGGATGAATGATATACTGCTGAATTTGATGACCTGTGACCAGTTTGTAGCCATCTGTCACCATCTGCATGCCCTGGCATTGTGAATGCTCATGTTTGTGGATTATTTTGGTGCTTTTTTGACTAGCCTTTTGGATACCTAGCTGTAGAATTCTATTGCCTTCCAATTTACCTTCAAAGAAGTGAAAATTTCTGATTTCTGCTGTGAGTCTTTGCAACCACTTATTCTTTCTTTTTCAGGCACCATCTCCATTAACATTGTCAAGAATTTTCCAGGTATCTTGTTTTTCCCAATCTCATGGATGCAGTCCTCTCAATATAAAAATTTTCCCTCATTTCTTAGAACCTCATTCCTGGGGAGATGTTTCAAAACTTCTACATCAGAAGATCTTAACTGTCAGATTTGGCTTTTATTTTGGAATAAGCATGGCATGTATCTTCATTCAGTCACCACATTCTGTAAGAAAGGACTTGTTGGACTGAAGCATGTACATTGTGGTCTGGAAATAAGCTGAATCCTATTATCAGCAGCTTATCAGCAACCTGATAACCAGGAATTTTAGAAATGCCTGGAGGAGAATTACATCAAAACTGTCTAACAAGTGGATCCCCTAAAAATCACTTTAATTTTAAAATGGAGAGATGGCCAAATTAAACATGTACACCTATGCATTATCCCTCCTTGGTTAAATCATTTGTGCAATTTAATGTCTTTAATTTCTCATCCTGTTCCAAAGTCAAATGGTGGTAGACAGTGTTAGAGTAAGATAAATGGGGAGTCTTTTTTATGGTTGATCCAAAATTTTCATATATGAAGAAGAAAATTTTCTGGCAATGGCTATTTTTTATAATTTTTATTAGTATGTATCAATTATATGGGGGGCATTCATGGTGACAATTCTGATTAGTCTGGCAGTGGCTGTTGTAATTGGTAAACAAATTGTGAGTTTAATTAATGAGAATGTGTTATATCTGACAAATATGAAAGATATAATGTTTTGAATTTGAATTGTTCCATAAGTAAAATGGTAAAAATGGCAAGGTCATAAGTGAGATAACCAGACTCAGAGAGACATGTATCCCATGTTTTATCTCTTATGTGACCTGTTGAAATCACCATAAGAAGGGGACAAAGTAGAAAGGAGAAAAATAGAGAGGATGAACCAATTTCGGCTATAATACATATACACATGGAAGTGTCATAATGAAGCCCCCTGTAATGTTATTTTAAACAAATAAAAATGACATTTTTTTACAAAATCAGAGAAGAAGAGGGCATAGAAGGGTCCTGTCTGAGGGGTTGGTAACAGTGAGAAGGGGGAGCATGTGGGGAAAAAGTACAGGAGAGTGAATGTGTTGTAAATATTGTGTACATTGACATGTAATGGAAAAATGAGACTTGTTCAAACTGCCCCGGGAATGTGGGAAGAAGGGAAAAAGAATAATGATGGAGGGGGTGAATTCAACTATGATATTTTGTAAGACCTTTTATAACTGCCACAAGGTACCCCCAGAATAACAATAATAAATAATTAAAAATAAAATAAAATGATCAATGAACCCAAAGAAATTTTTTATTTGTTGACAATCTCTGTAGATATTTACCCTGTTAAAAATTAAAATTTGCAAAATTTTTTAAAATAAGTACCACCAGAACAAAAGAGGAATAGGAAGTGGACCAACAGGAAGGGATGGGGATAGAAAGATTCAAGGGGCGGGGGAAGGTAAATGCTATGAAATTACCTCATATACATGTATTAAAATGTCAATGAAACCAACTATTTTGTCTAATTAATATACAATATATTTTTCTTTTTTGTATTTTTTATAATTTTGCTGGGTGTGCATTGTGACATTTACAAATGTTCTTACAATATTTTTAAATACAAATGTTTATTTAAAAAAAGAAATGAGTGGAACACATAAGATTCCTCCTGAGTAGAGGAAGAGGGCAGAATTACTGTGGACATTCATTTTAACCTCTTTTACTTTTTCCATTAATGTTAAGAAATCCTAAGGGAGTGGGATACCCTGGATCAATTTGTGTGATTATAAGCTCGGTGACTTGAGCCTCACAGGTCATAAATAGTTAATACTCAGTCTGTCCCTCAAGCCATTCAGTTCAATGCTTGAGGCACAATTCACTTCATAATTGTGTCTCCTCATCTCTCTAGAGCCTACATCAAGAGAATCCTATCTGACCCTGCTTTCATATCAATCCTGGGGACTGAACCTGTGTCTTTCTTTGGATGCCTGGTAGTCATGACCCATCAAAGCCACAGTGTAAATAAGTAAGTAGTGAGGGAGATAAAGATGGAGGATGACCAGAAGCATTATTTCCTCATCATTAGAGAAAATTTGTATAGATGGGAATATATGTCAGGATATTGACTATGAATTTTGTATTCCTATTTGTGGTTGTTCTCCCAGAAATCTTCAGTGAAATTTTTGCTTTATTCTGACTGTACCTCCACTTCCCACAAATATTTCAACTAGGATATAAAATGGGTGATACTGAACTGTGCCCTTATCATTCCAAAAACTTTATGAAGGTGATGAAGAGGGTAAGAACAAGGATGAGGATAGTGCCCATAAAATCTTAAACAATTATTGACACTTTACTGTTTGCCAGGGTCTGTTCTATGCTTTCCATGTCCTGTGTTTTAATCCTTCTGTACAGTTACAAGTCAACATCATGTTTATTAAACTGAAAAAAAAATCACAGCATTTTCATGTAACATGTGCTAGATTTTTAGACTAAAAACCATTAAGATAGAATAATGAACTCACTCAGAATCATAAAAAGAAAGGGAGTGGGGAAGAGTGATAGAGGGGGAGTATGATCTAAGTCCATTATATTTATGTAAGGAAATATCAAAATAAAACCTCCTTATACCATTAGTATACTAAAATTACAAATTTTGAAGGCACATTTTCAATAAGCAGCCTGATCACATTCACAGGGGAAACTGGACAGGAGCATCCCGTTAGGTTGTCATATGATTAAAGCAACTAGCCATTTCACTGTCTCATCAGTGTCGCTACAGGATAAGATCTATTGCTCACTGTGGTCTTCCATTTGGGGGGTTCCTGAAAAGCAACATAATAGAGCGGTGTATACCATCTGGTGTAAAACTGATAAAAAGACTGGCTTAGCTCATCAAAAAGATCACAAAAATGAAAGAAAATCACTCAGCATAGACCTCTCTCTTTCCCCTACTCCAGCATGTCTGTGTAGCTTGGCACATTCTCTACATTTCTTGGAATCTGCTCACTCCATCTCAAAAGGAGCCTTAAGTAAAATTGCGATTTCCTTTCTACTTAAGAAATGGAGAACAGTTTTAATATGTATTTGAGATGTATCTATGCTTATGACATTTGTATTTGTGTCTGAAAATTTTCTTATGATTGGGAAACAGTAAAAATAGTACAGTTTACTCAGAAACTGACAAGTTATTTTTAATTCTGCTTGTGAAAATGTTTCTATGAAAAGCACCAGGATTTGTTATTTCAGAGACCCATCATTATCAGCTGAGTTGATATCTTTTTGACGCCCTTATATAGGAAGCACAAAACAGTTTTAGAGATTTGCCATGTTACAAATTGGTGATGAATGTATATATAATACAAGGATAAATACAATGTAGTATTATTTTTAATATTGCAGATAAAGTTAAACTTCTGGATTCTACTAAAAGATTCTGGGAGCTGAAGTTCGCAATTAGGAGATACTCTATTTTTGTCTTTGCTATATTATATGAATGTTGATGAAGACTGGCTACTTTTCATTTCAGATTTTCTTAATCCAATAACTTGTTTGGGTGTGGGGGTTGAATGAACACTGAAAAAAAAATCTATCAAGCAAAAAATACAACATTTTTGGTTCCCAAATTTCTCCAAATCATTGTGGCTTCACCATATGTGTGTATTGTAGAAATGAAGAGATTAAATATCTCTTTTCTGTTTCTACTTTATTCATGCATGCCCCTTTACTTATTTAAATTGCATCAAAATCATTCATTTAGGAAAGATATATGTGCAGAAATTTTCATGGTAATAAAAATAAATAAAAATAGGTACAAAGACTAGTGGGAAGATAAAACTTACTTAGACTTGAACACTTTTTCAATTTTTATGTTCCAAGTTTGTAGTGTCCTGTGACTGCTACAATCACAAATAAACTGACCATGTTCTTAGTGATTCAGTTATTTATTTTAAGCAACCATAATGACCAAATATTTAAAACTTTCTAAACCTAGATTGCATACCATATGTGTTGTGGAGATGGCCGGTATTGTCCTACCTCCATCCCTATCTGTTACGCAGTATGATCACAGAGTCATGGTGTGATTTACAAGCGTTTTTCTTATGGTAGCATATCCCCTATAGGAGAATAAATTACGGATTTCCTTATCGCTACCCCAGAGAAAGAGAGACAAGCGAAATGCTATCCTATATGTTATTAGAAAGTTTTAAAGGACAATTACCAGAATTATATCCAAGGTATTTTTGATGATACATATTAAAAAGTGTACGTAGCTCAAAATGACAGCTTTTTTGTGATAACAAATTCAGATGATTTATAATTCAACTGAGTATGAATCAATTATTCCTGGGAATCAAATAACCATTTTCCCCTCACATAATTTGGGGAAATTTTCAATTCATGATGTCAATTGGAGCAACAGTATTTTAAAAAGGATGTCTTAATTATACAGAGACAAGTTAAATCATGTTTCTACTTCTGGTAATATGGATCATTATATAAGTCATTTGAAGTAATCATATATACTTTACAAAGACTTAAACCTAAATGCTGGTGTAAACTAATTTATTTCAAGTTGTGTTTAAAACTGATTGAGTTTCAGAGGCTCTCTAGGTAATTTCTTAAGGAAACTCTGTGTGAAACACAAGTCAGTATGGATGTGAACAAACTGAGAAAAAAATTATGTTCATGACAGTAGTATCCTACGGGGAATGAATGTGTGGGAGATTGGAATCATGTAGTTACACCAAACACTCAAGTTTCAGAGGTAACAGTTCATATCTCACTAAAATATTAGTTACATAGCAAATACTACTGATTGTTCATAATTTCATAGTGATTTTCATTTGTATTAGCAGCAATATGAGGTCAAATTAATGACCCATTATCTAAATGCCTGATAATACTCAGTGGCAATGGATCTTATCTTGGCGTAAGAAAGAACTTTACATGCAGACATGTTGATCCCACTGGGCCAGAGAGTCTGGATATTTAAAATATCACCAGATAAATATATTAATAAATTACACTAAAAGAACTGGTGTGTACAATTATTTTGTAATGCTGGCGATCAGTCCCAGGGTTTCAGACAAGCTAATTAAGAGTTCTACCACTGAGTCACACCTCAGTTCTCAATGTTTTAAAACTTTTATAAACATATGTGCATAAATTAGGTATTTTTGTCATATTGAAAATAATGAAACTTCTATGTCTATTTAAACTATACCCTGAGTTTCCTCTTTTGCACTGTTTGTTAATTATAGTGTCAGTGAACAAAATAATGAGTCCAGGTTGCCTTTCCATTGCTGAAATAAGAGAACTGCAATCCTTATACATGGAAAAATTGACATGAAATGAAAAATGGCCAATAATTATATGAAAAATATTCAAGTTTGGTCACTAGGGATATGAATATCACTATTGCATTGAGATTTCATCTGATCTCAGTCTATTTATCAAAAACAAAGGAGCAGCAGAAACTAAAAAAGTCATCATTTATGGAAGTAAAAGCAACCCTTAACCAATGCTTTGGAGAATGTAAATTAGCCCAGCACTGTGCAAATCAATGTGGAGTGTCCTCAAAAACTATATGTCCAGATTTCATATTCCACTCCTGGGTATACACTGAAAAGAGTAAAAGTTGCTTTTATACTCATGTTTACCACCACAGAATTCACAAAAAGCAAGTTGTCAAACTAGCCTTGGTACTCACCAACATAAGAATGGTTGAAGAAAATGTGATATACGTATACAATGAATCTGTTGTTATTCATCTACAAAGAAGAACAAAGTTATAATATTCTTAGGAAAATGGATGAAACTGGAGATCATCATGTTAAGGTGAAATAAACCAAACTTGGAAAGAAAACATTACAAGTTTTCTTGCACAGATAGAATTATGATGTAAAACTAGAAGGGTGACCCTTAGAGAAGAGAATAATAGGAGTTGTATGGGAAAGGGAAGGGAGAGTAATAGGGTTAGATATGGTCAAAATATGTTATATGCATGATTCAAAACATCAAACTGGTGTTAGAGCTTGCACCTGTGAAGCCCTGAGTTCAAACTCCAGTGTCATGAAAAAAATCATAATGAAACAAATATTCTATATAATAGATATGCACTAAAATTGGGCAATATATTGACTTGGGCCATGAAATTCAGGGCTCAAACCTTGAGTTTGGAGTTGTGCATGGTGTTAATGTCCACTTGTAAATGATATGGTTTGTTAGCAGATAAACATGAAAGAAATTTACAAGGGCACTACATAATGTAAAATGCAAAAAAAATTAAAAATGATAGAAAATGTAAAAAACATTAAAAAATATCTGTGTTTGCAACAGATTTATTAGTGGGTTTCTATGACAACATCTGTAAAAGTTGACAATATCTGTAAAAATGAATAATTCCTATGTTTTTCTTAGCATTACATTAATTTTACTCATTTTCTAGTGAAGTGTACACTAACACATACTTGCAATAAATAATGTCATGATTACATACAGTTAGGTGAACAATATTCATAAAGCTTGAAATCTAACAAAGTCAATGAAAGGAATTATATATAAAATACTACTTAAAATTCCCTAATTTTTATGTAGTTTTATACTTGTTTTATTTTTGAATTAACATCCATTAATAATACATGGATATTTCATTGTGATAATTCTATACATGCATACAGGGTATTTTGAACATCTGAACCCTCTCCATTATATTTTCATCCCCCTCTTCCTTCTCTTAAGTTTAAGAGTATTGTTTAAAATACTTTTATTGGAGGTTATGGTACTTGAACTCAAGGCATTATGACTGCTAGGCAGGTGCTCTATCACTACAGTCTAAACTCCAGCACTCGCACAGCCCAAATTTGAATGCATAATTACATGCATAAAGGAAGGAAACCAGTAACTGAAGAGTCATGAAAAACCCTTTGGCAATAACTGGCACATAGCATGCTTTTAAGTTATCAGCTATAATTTAGTGTTCAGATAATAACACAGCTCTATCTCTTGTAGGATTTTCAGGAATATTGTAAGTATTAGAAATATTAAACCTTGGTTTTAATTAAATTCTTTATAATGATTGATTTATGAAATGGGAAATGCTATTATTCACATATTTCATATAAGACTAGGCTGTATTTTCTGTGACCAAGGCCTTGTTATCTCTAATTTTGTTGGTTCTCTAGAATTATTCATTTGGGTGTATTCAAAGAAGGTATATGTTGAAGGAACAGAGAAATCAATGATGAAAGAGTTCCAAGAATATTGGATTTATCACAAATGAGAAAATATTGATAAAGTTTTATGAAATCCAGTAATTTAACTCAGGATTCATTAGGTAACTATATGCAATATATTATTTTCTTTCTTTATTTCACCATTTTTTTCTTATTTTCAAAGATGTCCAAGCAATTTAGAAGGAAAAAAATCTAACATATGTATCGGAATTTCATCTCATGAGTCTTTCAAATGATCCAGAACTGCAGCCATTACTTTTTAGACTATTCCTGACCATGTACCTGATCACCGTGCTTGGGAACCTACTCATTATCCCGATTGTCAACTTAGACTCCCACCTCCACACCCCCATGTACTATTTCCTCTCCAACCTGTCCTTGGCTGACATCTGTTTCATCTCCACCATAGTCACAAAGATGATTGTGGACATCCAAATTGACAGTAGGACAATCACCTATGAAGGCTGCCTGACACAGATGGATGATATGCTTAGGACTGTGATGGTTTATGACAGATTTGTGGCCATCTGTCACCCCCTATATTACTTTGTCATTATGAACCATCACTTATGTGGATTCTTACTTTTAGTGTCTTTTTTGTTTAGCATTTTGGATGCCCAGCTGCACTATTTGTTTGCCTTACATTTTCCCTACTTCAAAGATGTGGAAATTTCCAATTTTTTCTGTGACCCTTCTCATCTCCTAAATCTTGTTTGTTCTGACAACTTCTCCAGTAGCATTGTCAAGTATTTTACTGGTGTTGTATTTGGTTTTGTTCCTATCTCAGGGATACTTTTCTCTTATTGTAAAATTATTGCCTCTATTCTAAAAATTTTATCATCAGGTGGGAGGTTTAAAGCCTTTTCCACATGTGGTTCTCACCTGTTAGTTGTTTGTTTATTTTATGGGACTAGTATTGGTGTGTACCTTGGATCAGCTTTCTCAGAATATCCTAGAAATGTTTTGGTGGCCTCAATCACTTACACTGTGGTCATCCCTATGTTGAATCCCTTTATCTGTAGTCTGAGGAACAGGGACATTGAAAGTGCTCTTAGTAGAATCCATGTGAGAACCATCAAATCTTAGAACTGTGGCAAAATGTTTAAATGTTGCATGGAAAAGGGAAAAATAAGCATCCAGCCCACTAAATTTCTTCTTGTATCCATTATTTTTGTTGTATAAGTACTTTAATTTCTAAGCATGTTTAATAATAGAATGTGGATAAGTAGGATGGAGGATGTAAGGAATGTGTAGGTTATTTCTTGTAAGGGGCATAAGTTTTATTTGAGAAGATAAAATCTGGAAATTGATGTTGATGTATGCACTGCAATGAGTATAATTAATGCCACTGAGCTCTACACTTAAAAACTGTTAAGTATATAAAGATTTTTAAATTTAATTTTACCATGATATGAATGAATATATAAGTCAAATTTGTCTTAGAATAAATGAAATGAAACAAATAAATATTACATATGAACCTCCTTCTCAGTAGAGGAAAAATGCAGAAACTTTTGTGAACCTTTATTTTCACTTTCTCTTCTTCCCACATTAATATGTGAAAGGTTTTCTTTTTCGTTTTTATATTGTAATTCTTGGGGTTCACAGTGGCATTTATAAAAGTTCTTATAGTATATCAAATTTATCATACTTGAATTCACCCCCTCTCTCATTCTTCTTTATCCCCTCTCCCCTCATTCCTGGAACAGTTTCAACAAATATAACAAATATCACTTGTCCATTTACATACAGATGTACACAGAATTTATACCATTTTAACTCGCCTACACCCTCCTCCTCAAACTAGTACCAACATGCTTAGACAGGACCTGTTCTACCGTCCTATTTTTTTAGTTTCTTTTTGTGGTGTTGGGGCTTGAACTCAGGGTGTAAACCTTGAGCCACTCCACCAGCCATTTTGTGAAGGGGTTTTTTTGAGGGTCTCATGAACTATTTGCCTTCAGCTGGCTTTGAACCATTATCCTCCTGATCTCTGCCTCCTGCATAGCTAAGATTATAGGGATGATGAGCTACAGTCACCTGATCTGTTCTCTGATTGTAAAAGAAAAGAAATGACAATTTTGTTTAAGAAATCTAGACAGGGAGTTTCCTTGTGATATTTCCATCTATATATGTATTAGAACCTGAATTGGTTCATCTCCTGTATTTTTCTCCTTTATACTTTAGTCCCCTTCTTATGTTGATTTCAACATGTTTAAAGATTCTATATTCATTCTTGTATAGGAAGTATATCAACCATATTCACTTTCTTAACTTCCTTATTTTACCCTCCCTTTCTTGTATGTGAACTCGGCTTAGTGTGACCTGTTTTTCATAATATTATTTTCATTTCATTACTTTATGTTACCTGGACCAACCTGGCTAATGATGAGATATGGCAGTTAAGCCTGCATGGGCATACAATTGTAAATAATAAGATACACCTCATACACTTCAGTTTGACTGTTCCATGTCCAGCACACATCATGTAAGTTTCCCTCATTCCACTGGTATCTACTTCCACTGGTATTCAGGAAGCTGTTATCTTAGCCTGCATTCATAATGATCCTGAGAACAGAGTCTGAGTCTTCATTGGGCACTAGGCAGTCATGGGCTTAAGGACCTACATCCTCTGTTCCTTAATATGTACCATGCTAATAACTTTGAGGTCCATCTAGTAACAACTCTTCCAAAAATAACTCAAAAAGAATTCATGTTGTATAGGAAATAATATTTCCATTTGTCCACAGCAGAAGGTGGTGGTGCCCTGAGATGAGAATGAGAAAATGAGCATTTTAAGCTGCTATATGACGTGATGCAGCATACACAAGATGTTGCAATCACTGCATCTCTGTGCTGATACTGCTTAATAAAAACAGGAAAAATAACACCCATCTCCACAAGATATATTCCAGATATTATGATTTTAGAAAAAAATTTACTCACTGTGGTTTTTTGTACATCAATAATTCAGCCACCAAGAAAACATTGAGTTTACTGATAAATACAATTATCACAAAACACTGGAAACTTGGAATGTGATGAAAGTCTAAAATGGCTTACCCCATATCTAAGGTTCACCTGGACCTTCACCTTGTGTACCATTTTTTATGAGCATGAAAATGTGTTACCAATTAAATAGACTTTATTGATTCACAGTAATTGTCCATAGTCAGTTTAACTTCAATACACTTGATGGTTTTCTGTGTACATCTTTGACCTGTACTGGAATGTCTCCTGGAAATAGAGAAAGAAAAATCAGCTCTTGCTTATGTCCATGACACAGACGAATTGGCTGCATAATCTACTAAACCACATTATATCAATTACTTATTCAAAGATAGCCAGGAACCTGTGTCTTATGACTGCAATCCTAGCTATTCAGGAGGTGGTGATCAAGAGGATCGCAGTTCAGAAGCCAGTCCAAGGAAATAGTTCACAAGACCCTATCCCAAAAAACCCTTCACAAAAATAAGGCTGGTGGAGTGGCTCAAGATGATGTCCCTGAATTCAAGCCCTAGTACTGATATTTTCCTCGTGAAATAAAGACATTAGGTACAAAAGGAAGGATGAATTTAAAATTTATACCTCTGGGTAGGATATAATATATATATAATATCAACCTATGCCCCAGTGAAGTTTGAAAACTGATGTTTATCAGTGATCTAGCTGTTGGAAAAGTAAAGACACTATTTTTGAAAAAATTATAAATTTTTGTTAAGTTTCAAACTTACTCTGTGTGCACACGTATTGTGTGGATTGGGTTATTATTTCAATTTTCATTTATCTGTATGAGAAGAAAAATGTGGATTTACACACTTTCTGCATATATAAGAAGGTTCAGGATGGGGACAATAAGTTCATGTTCTCTGGCACGCTAAGGGGGTTGGACGTATACAGGAGGAATAAGGAAAAGTAGGAAACATAAAACTTGAAAGTGTTTGATGTGCCCACTGTAGAGGAGGGAATAAAGTAATCTTACACTGACAAAGGCCACTATGGGAAAGGGACTGGGAAGTGTGAAGAGGTCTGATAGAGATGAACCAGTTAGGGTTATAATACACATGTACATGGAGGCAATGCTAGGACTCTCTCTGTATAGTTATCTTTATCTCAAACTAGCAAAAATTCTATGTCTTTATTATTATCTCTTATGTCTTCTCTTCAACAAAATTGGAAGTGAGGGGGTGGGGAGGAGAGAGAGGTGTAAGGGGCAGGGGGGAGAGATGTCCCAAATAATCTGTGCACATATGACTAAATGAATAAACATAAACAATAAAAACATATATATATGTTTATATATATATATATATATACATATATATATGTTTATATATATATATATATATAAACATATATATATGTATATATATATATATATATATATATAAACATATATATATGTATATATATATATATATATATATATAAATGTTCATGTTCTGATTCCCTTCCCTAGGAATTCTCTTCTGTGGCCAAATGCAAATTTTATTTCCTATACAAAAGGAAAGTGATTGTTGTGATTAAAGGGGATTATTATTGATAAAAATGCAAGTATATATTCTTTTCAGGAAAAGAGGATGAAGGTGATAATGACAAGCTTCTTTTTGGGAAAAAATAAGTAGGTGATTAATTAAAAATTGAGTATATCCAAGTGGAAATCATGGAACTATATCTCATTGACCTTCAGAAATTCTCAACTTTGTAATCTGAAAGAAAGCACAAGAATTTTGAAAGTATTTTTATAATAAAGTTAGAAGCAAATAACATCCTTGCCTCTAAAAATGCTGACATCAAAAAATTAATTGGTGAATATAATCAATACACATTGCTAATATATTACAGTATATCCCATTTATTCATATAATTAATGTGATTTAATGATTATTGAGGGAAGCATTTGAGGTAGGTATATTTATTTCACTGGGAGACTTAAAATAATTTTTTGTGGTAAACTAGTAACTTTAAGGATATTGCATATTGTTTTTATACTGCATGAAGATGTTTAAGTACTTTTTAGGAAAGTTTTGATTTTGGTGACTCCTCGTTAATAAATGAATCAATACTGTCATGAAAATATGAAGGAGAGAATTTATCCAAGTTAGTTAAAACCACTGCATCGTGTGAAATGTGTGGAGGTGAGTAAAATTCAGCTGAGCTATCAAAAATGGAAATTTCATCAGTTATTTTCAAGTCTATGTAAAATTAATTATTATTCAAATATTATGAAATGTTTATACACTAATATATGTAGTGGTTACTTTTGATAATAATAATAGTTAACATCATGGAACATTTTCTAAATGTTAGGAAATATACTAAGAGAGTTGTTTTGAACTGTGGTTTAAGGAAATGATACAGTAACTTCAAGTGCAGTTGAAATTTGATTAAATTGCTTCTGTATGCAACCAAAGTATCTAGGTATTTTGTAACATCTGCAGGTGGATATAATATTCATGATATTGAGAAACACAATTAACACTACCAGACAATTTAAAATATTTTTGCAATACTTCCTTATATCCACCATACAAAGTAAAGATTTGTTTTCCATATTTTATAGAGGAGGGAGAATTGTATTATCTAAAGTGCTGTTTATATTACTTCATGTACTTTTCTATTTTGCCTCTTATGTCAATTAAATAATAGTGTATCTTGACTAAACAATATGCTCTCATATCCTTCTTTTAGCTGAAGGAAGAGAGCTATTACACAAGTGTCAGGAAAAAGTGATATGAAAATCTATTAAGTAGGAATAAGGCTTATACTGAAGAGAGTGCACTGAAGAATTCCTTCATGATAAAGCCTAAAACTATACATTTTAAGGGTTGTATTTGGGAAAATAATGAAGTACTATTCTCATTTAAAAACAGAATGCAGAAAGAGCTTCCTAATATGCCAGATATTTTATGATATTTTACAGGGTTAATTCAAATAAACCTGTGCACATTTTTAAAAAATCAAAGAAACTTTTTTTTGTGACACTGGGGCTCGAACTCAGGGCAAACACCTTGAGCCACTCCACCATCCCTTCTTTGTGATGGGTTTTTTAAAGACACAGTCTTGCAACACTATTTGCTTAGGCAGGATTTGAACCGTGATCATCTGTATCTCTGCCTCCTGGATAGCTAGGATTATAGTATGTGCCACCAGTGTCTAGCTCAAAGATTATTTTGTCATTTATAGTCTTTATATAATCAACAGACACAACATACATTAATGTATATTTGTGATTAGTGATATATGTTTATGTCCATTTAAGTAAAATAGATAGGAATTATATGTTAAATATTTTTAAAAAGCAAAAAATATTATGAGCTCTTATATCATTGAAGGAGGGAAATCAGAATGTCCTAGAATGTTGAAAGTGTCCCAAGAGATTGGTGGCTTACCACTATGTTCTCTTCTTATAAAGTTTCAGCTTTACTTTAATGTTTGCATAATTTAATCCCATATTTTACAGTGTTTATGAATGCCATATGTTAAGGGAAGTTATACAATTTCTTACAATAAAATAAGTTGTACTTAAATGTTTTTTAATAACCTTTAATATGTGTCAAAACTTTTTTCTTAAATGGACAGGGCAGTTGATTGTTCTCTAATTTTTTAAAAAAATTCTGTGACCAAGACTTTTTATTTCTGATATTCTTGTACTTCTACCATACTTCAGTGTCTAAAGGAGGTGTGTATAGAATAACATGGACTCCAATAATACAAACATTGAGGAAGATAGTATTTGTGAAAACTGAGAAATATTGCTGATGATGAATTGTTTTCAAGTGTTAATACTTGAATTCAATATATATGCAGAGAGATGGGGACCAAATTACCTATTTACTTTTCACAACTCTGTTCAATTTCAAATAGTGTCAGAGAAATGTAACAGTGTACAATTTAGCAAATGTCTCATATCATGGGACTGCGGGAAGATCCAGAATTGCAGCCCATCTACTTGAGAGTGTTGGCCATTTACAAGGTCACAGAATCTTATAACCACACTGTTATTTTAAATTCCCACATCTGTAGCCATCTATACATTTTTCTTTCCAACCTGCCCTAAGAGGACATCTGTTTCACCATCACAGTCCCTGACAGGACAATTTTTAACTTCTTGTCCTTTACTTTTTTAAAAGGATAGTTTACTTGTTTTTCATGGACATCAGAAATAATATAATCACTGTGGAGACCCATGCCATTTAGCAGTACTTTTCAGTAATCATAAATTCAATCTCTTTTAGACCTTTTTCAATATTGATTCCCAAGATTTTCACTTCTTTCTATGCATCAGCAAAGACACTCAAATTATCAATGACCTAAGATCAAGAACATTACACATACCAGGTCCATTACCCCAGCAAAAGAAAGCCAGCAAAATTAAGAAAATTATAGAGAATAGGAAATAGACTTTTATTTTTCAGAAGACTTAAAAATTAGTCAAAGACACCTTTATTTATTGTAAGATAATAAAACAAACTCCCATTAACTAGAGTAATTAAATGACTATATAATAATCAGGACTGCATATATGAACACAGTTTTAGAGTTGATAGATTGTAATCAGAAAACATTTATGTGCCAGTCATCTTCCAAGTTCTTTTTATTCATTTATTCACACGTGCATACTTTGTTTGGGCCATTTGTCCCCCCTGTTCCCCTCCTCCTCACTATCTCTCCAACAGCCCTCACTTCCAGGCAGAAACTTTTCTACCCTTATCTCTAATTTTGTTGAAGAGAAAACATAAGCAATGATAAGAAAGACAAAGCATTTTTGCTAGTTGAGGTAAGGATAGCTATACAGGGAGATTCCTAGCATTTCTTCCATGTACAAATGTGTTACAACCCAAGTTGATTCATCTCAAACTGAGCTTTTCAGTAGTTCCTTATCCCCTTTTCATATTAACTTCTGTGGCTTTAAGGTTTCTGTACAAATTCCTTTACACTGGGGACATAAAACACTTTCATGTTTTGGGTTTCTTGCCTATCAACAAATCTCCACTATGTGCTCTTCCCCTATACTGTGACCCAAGTCCAACCACATTGCTATATCTACCCTAGATCTAAAGTCCAATTATGAGGGAGAATATACGATTAATGGTCTTCTGAGCCTAGCTAACTTTGCTCAGAATGGTGTTCTGCAGTTCCATCCTTTTATTTGTCAGTGATAACATTCCATTCTTCTTCAAGTCTGAGTAAAATTCCATTGTGTATAAATACCACATTTTCTTAATCCATTCATCAGTAGTAGGGCATCTTGCCTGTTTCCAAAATGTGGCTATTGTGAATAGCACTGCATGGGTGTGCAGGTGCCTTTGGAGTAACTGTGTCACATTTCGTTGGGTATATCACCAGGAGTGGTATTGCTGGATCATAAGGCAGATCTGTGTTAAGATTCTTAAGAAGCCTCCACATTTTTTTCCAGAGTGGTTGCACTAACTTGCCTTCCAACCAGCAACATATAAGGGTTCCTTTTCCCCACATCCTCACCAACACAGGTTGTTGTTGGTGTTTTTGATGGTGGCTATTCTAACAGGGGTGAGGTATAATCTTAGTGTGGTTTTGATTTGCATTTCCTTTATGACTAGAGATGGTGAGCATTTTTTGCATGTGTTTTTTGGCCATTTGAATTCCTTCTTTTAAGAAAGTTCTGTTTAGTTCAGTTGCTCATTTATTTATTGGTTCATTGGTTTGGGAGACTTTAGTTTTTTAAGTACTCTGTGTATTCTGGTTATCAGTCCTTTGTCTGATGTATAGCTGCAAAATATTTTCTCCCATTCTGTGGGTGGTATCTTCAGTTTAGGGACCATTTCTTTTGTTGTGCAGAAGCGTTTAGTTTCATGAAGTCAGATTTGTCCATCCTTTCTCTTAGTCACTGAGCTTCTGGAGTTCTATTGAGGAAGTCTTATACCTATTAGTTCCAGAGTGAATCCTGCTCTTTCCTGTATTAAGTTCAGAGTTTTGGGTCTGATATTAAGGTCCTTGATCTGTTTGAGTTGACACCAGTAGAGGGTGATAAGCATGAATCTAGTTTCAATTTTTTGCAGGTGCATAACCACTTTCCCCAACAACATTTGATGAGGAGGCTCTCTTTTCTCCATCATATATTTTTAGAGCCTTTGTCAAAAATAAGGTAGGCATAGTTTTGTGGATTCATATCTGGGTCCTCCATTTTCTTCCACTGGTCTTCATGTCTGTTTTTGTGTTAGTACCATGCTATTGCTTTGTAATATAGTTTGAACACTGGTATTGTGATACCTCCAGCATTGCTCTTTTTACTGAGTATTGCCTTGGCTATTTGTGGTCTCTCATATTTCCAAATGAATTTTAGGGTATATTTTTCACCTCTGTGATGTATGTCATTGGGATTTTGATGACAATTTCATTAAATATGTAGATTGATTTTAGTAGTATAGCCATTTTTACTATGTTCATTCTACCAATCCATGATCTTCCTCAATCTCTTCCTTCAAGAGTTTGTAGTTCTCCTTGTAGAAGTCATTCACATTCGTTGTTAAGTTTACTCCTAGGTATTTGATTTTTTTGAAGCTATAATAAATAGAATTTTTTCCATATATTCTTTCTCAGTTTGTTCATTATTGGTGTATAGAAAAGCTAATGATTTCTGCAAGTTGATTTTGTATTCTGCCACCTTGCTGTAGCTGTGTATGTTGTCTAGGAGTTTTTGGGTAGAGATTTTTGGGTCTTTGAGATATAGGATAATATCATCTGCATGTAGGGATATTTTGACAGTTTCTTTACCTATTTGTGTTCCTTTTCTTTCTTTTTCTTGCCTAATTGCTCTGGCAAGGAATTCCAGTACTATGTTAAATAGGAGTGGGGATAGTGGGCATCCTTATTTTGTTCCTGATTTTAAGGGAAATGGTTTCATTTTCCACTATTAAGTATGATGGTGGCTGTAGGTTTGTCATATATAGCCTTTACAATGTTGAGGTACATTCCTTCTATTCCTAGTTTTCTTAGAGCTTTTATCATGAAGTGGTGTTGGAGGATCTTGTCAAAGGCTTTTGCTGCATCTATTGAGATGATCAAGTGGTTTTTGTCTTTGCTCCTACTGATGTGCTGTATTTCCTCTACTGATTTGCTTGTGTGGAACCACCCCTGCATCCCTGGGCTAAAGCTGACTTTGTTGTGTTGTATGATCTTTCTGATGTGTTGCTGGATTCAGTTTGCCATTATTTTATTGAGGATGTTTGCATTGATGTTCATTAAGGAGATTAGCCTATAGTTCTCCTTTTTTGAGGTGTCTATTTGGGTTTGGGGTGAGAGTAATATTGGCTTCATAAAATGAGTTAGGCAGTGTTCTCTCCCTGTATATTTCATAGAGCAGTTTATGGAGGGTTCGTTTTAGTTCTTATTTAAAGGTCTGATAAAATTCAGCAGAGAATTCATCAGGTCCTTGACTTTTCCTTTTTGGGAGACTCTTTATTACTGCTCAATTTTATTTTGTGTTATATATCTAGTCAGTTGATTAATATCCTATTGTTTCAGTTTTGGATGGTCATAAGTATGTAGAAATTTTTCCATTTCTTCAAGATTTTCAAATTTATTAGAGTATAGGCTCTCAAAGTAGTGTCTGATAATTTCCTGGATTTCTGTGGTGTTTGTTTTTATCTCCCGTTTTGTAGTTCTGATTTTACTGATTTGGGTTTTTTCTGTCCTCATTTTAGTCAGGTTTGCCAGGGGTCTATCAATCTTATTTATTGTTTCAAATAACTACCTTTTTGTTTCATTGATTCTTTGTATTTTATTTTTTGTTTCTTTTTCATTGATTTCAGTCCTTATTTTTATTATTTCGCTCCTTCTGCTTGTTTTGGGATTGTTTGCTCTTGTTTTTCTTGGAGTTTGAGATGTTGCATTAGGTCATTGTTTTGAGATCTTTCTGTCCTTTTAATATATGCAGTCACGACTATAAACTTTTCTCTTAGGAATGCCTTTGCTGTGTCCCAGAGTTTTCAGTAGGTTGTGTTTTCATTTTCATTAACTTCCAGGGAACTTTTAATTTCCTCTTTTATTTCATTATTGACCCATTGATCATTGAGCAGTGTGTTGTTCAGCTTCCAACTGTTTGCATGCTTTTTACTGATATTGTGGTTGTTGACTTCAAGTTTTAATGCATTGTTATCAGATAAAGTGCATAGGATTATTTCTATTTTCATATATTTTCTGATGCTTGCTTTGAGCCCTAAGACATGATCAGTTTTGGAGAAGAATCCATGAGCTGCTGAGAAGAATGTACATTGTGCAGAAGTTGGATGAAATATTGTGTAGCCATCAGCGAGATCCATTTGATCTATGGTGTGATTTAGTTCTAGAATTTCTTTATTGATTTTTTGTTTTGATGACCTATTAATTGATTATACAGTGGTATTACAGTCTCCCACTACCACTGTGTTGGAGTCTGTATATGTTTTTAGTTCCTTCAGAGTTTGTTTGATGAAATTGGTTTCATTGACTTTGGGTGCATATAGTTTGATAATTATTATTTCCTTTTAGTGTACTTGCTCTTTTATTAGTATGGTGTGTCTTTCTTTACCTTGTTTGATCAATGTAAGTTTGAAGTCTACTTTGTCCGAGGTAAGTATTGCTCTTCCTGCCTGTTTTGAGTGGCCGTTGGCTTGGTAGATCTTCTTCCAGCCTTTCACCCTCAGCCAGGGCTTGTTTCTGTCAATGAGATGGGTCTTCTGTAGGCAACAGGTGATTCCTGTCATTAGTTGTCCTTGTTGTTTAAGGGTTTGATTGTGTGAGCTAAATCAATGTTACTCTCTACTTTCTTGCCTTTTCTTTTCCTGTCATTTGGTGCTGCTTGTCCTTTCATGGTTTTGTTTGCTTTCACTTTCTGTGTGCAGAATTCCTTGAAGAATCTTTTGTAGTGGTGGCTTGCTGGTCGTATGTTGTTAGTTTTTGCTTATCATGGAAGACTTTCATTTCTTCTTCTATTTTGAATGTTAGCTATGCTGGGTACAATATCCTAGGGTTGAGTTATTTTCATTCAGTGCCCAGAATACCTCACTCCAGGCCCTTCTTGCTTTGAAGGTTTCCAATGAGAAATCTCTGATTTTTATGGGTTTACCTTTATATGTTATTTGCTTTTTCTCTCTTGCAGTCTTCAATATTCTTTCTGTATTCTCTGTGCTTGTTGTTTTAATGATAATATGTTGTGGGGTAGTCTATTTTGTTCAACTCTGTTTAGTGTCCAGGAGGCTTCCTGTACCTGAATGGCCATAGTTTTCTCTAGATTTGGGAAATTTTCTGTTATTATTTTGTTGAATATATTACGAATTCCTTTTGCTGGTGCCTCTTCTCCTTCTGCAATGCCCATTATTCTCAGGTTTGGTCTTCTGATGGAGTGAAAAGGATATGATTTCTTGCATATTCCTTTCACAAGTCTTGAGTTGTCTAATAGTTCTTCAGTTTTTCCTTTAATTTCCATTTCATCTTCAAGGCTGCTGGCCTTTCATTGCGTTTTGCATTTATGTTTCATTCTTTTTCCTGAGTTTTTCCATTTCATGGGTCACTTTCTCCTTAATATTCTTAATTTTCATCCATAATTTGTTTATATCTCTGTTTGTGGTATTCTGTTTCAATTTCGTGTTTATTTAGGGCTCCTATGGTTTCATTTTTTTTTCTGTTTTGTCATATTCTTTATTTTTTTTGTCTTGGAATTTCTTGAGTGACTCCTGTACGTTTTGGTTGACCATGTGTAGTAACATCACTATGAAATTCTCATTAATTACTTGTAGGATTTCTTCTTTCAGTGTTCTTGTGGGCTTCGTTGGGTTTCTTGGCATAGTTTATCTTTGTTTTGTTGGAGTCTGGATCTAGGTATCCTTTTTCTTCATTTCCCTCTGAATCTTGCACTAATTTATTTTGGGGGGTAAATGGTTTCCAGCCCCTTTTCTTCTTCCCATCATTCTACTTGGTGCTTTTTATGTCCGTGGTCTATGTGTAATTTGGTATTAGCTAACTTACAATGGTAAAACTAATGAAACCAAGAAAGATGGAGAAAAAAGAAAAAGAAAAATAGAGAAACAAAGAAATCAACAGGAAGAGATGGTGGGCAAACAGTGAAGAAGACAAACACTTGGAGAGAAAGAAAAAAAATTCCAGGTAGAATAACAACAGAATTTCAGTCTTAGTAGTTCTGGTGTCACTACTTCAGCATCCATTCCTGCTGTTGGTATTTAAGTAGTAGCTCTGTGGTAGTCTCACCAGGTGGTTGGGTCAGGAGACAAGCTCTGTGGACCACTATCTGCCCTGCTTCATGCAGTTTTCATTACCTGCCTATTTTCAGGCAGTCTGCCTTTCTAGGATTTGTTTACTGAAAGTTCATGTGGAGTTCAGCTCCTTACCTCTCCCACCTTCTCCAGTGTAGTGGTTTGTTGTCCATCTACTTTTCCAGGATTTGTTTACTGAAATTTTTCATGGAGATCAGCTCCTTGTTATTCCCCCTTCTCTGGTGCACCCCTTCTTCTGCATGTCCTTTTCAGTTCCTTGTTTATTATCCAGTTTTGTTTTATTTTGTTTTGTTTGTGGGGTGAGGTTCAGACTGTCCAGGGGGCTATGCTGGTTTGTCCCAGGGGTAGTTGTGAGAATAGCACTTGCCACTTATTTGCTCACCTGTTGGTATATGTCGCACAAGCAAATTTGGAGCTGGCATCTGGTGGCACAGGAGCCCTTATGTTTTCTAAGTATAACATGGCATAGGAGTAGCTTTATACAGGCTGGGGGTTCAGAGTATCAGATTTCTTGGCTGTTTTTTTTCTACCAACTGTGGTTCCAGCGTCTCAGCAAGATTTTTGATTTGTGGAGCTCATGCTGTCTGCTTCTTCCCTCCAGTTGCCATCTTGGATCCCCAGTCTCTAAGTTTTATTCATTCCTTTAGTTTCTAACTGCCCTTCTTTGTATACTGAATTCCTTACTGCAAAGTCTTTTCTATGTTTTAATAGTCAAATATTGTATAAAACTTTCCCTTGGCATTGGTGGATTTCAAATTTTAATCAATATAATCACAAACTACAGATAGATAAGTGCTTATAACTCATCACAAACATGGTATTAGTACACATTGTAATTGTTAATGATTTGAAAAGAATAATTTTATGTAAAGCCTAAATATTTTTAGTTACAAGATTAATTGCATCAATCCTATGTAGTGTCAACAAATGGTATAGTGTGGAAACCATTTCTTTTTATTTTTTTTTCTGAATGCTCTAATGAATGATAATACTGGTTCATTTGTTTTCTGATATTCAACCTTCACATTTACACTTGATGCTATTTATATCAGAGATGAAGCAAAAGCTCTTTGAGTCCCAATCCTCATATGCATTGTTTGTCAATTTTCATATTTATTATTTCTGATCCATAAATTTCAACTGTCTTAGTTCAGTCACCTGAAGGAAAATAATATTTATGATTTTGTTAGCTCACACCATGATTTGATAAGTAAAAAATACAAAAGGGAAACCAGAGAAAATAATGAAAACACCCCTGGAAAGTTTCCTCACATGTAAAAAATGGAGATAATAATAACTGAGCTTATAAGTTTTTACCAAAAGATATGTTTAAAATTTTCAAATATATAGACACATTTATGAATATATTTACTTATGAATAGTTAAAATTATCCAGATACTTTGAACAAAACCAAAACCAATTTAATCAGAGAATCTGCATATGAAGAAATTGGTATTTGTTTCTAAATCAGAGTTGAGAAAACCTGCCTTAGAACATTTCCTGGAATTTAAGAAATGGTCCACTTATATTACTTATTATTTTGTCATTTACACTCACTACATACTTTTAAATATAAACCTTTAATAATATATGTGTGAAATCTGATATTTTACAGAGATTTGAATTTTTAACTAAGGAATTTAAGGTCTGAATCTATTTTCAATGTCATTCTCCTGCACACTTCTCTCTTAAAAACAAATATTATCGAAATTTGTGTGGAGAGTTTCATTTCAATATTTCTCTGCAGGATTGATTTATGAATCCATAAAGGATGTACTTCCTGGCTCAAGTGGTACAGTGCTTGCCAAGCATAGCACAAGGACCTGAGTTCAAACCCCAGTATGGCCAAAAATATAAGTAAATAAAAATGCCTAAAATTCATATAAGTATTATAAAACACAGCATCATTTTCCCCAGAATTATAATAGTTCACAATGGTGTGTGTTTTTTTTTGTCTCTTTGTTAAATGTTACCATTGACAACAAAGTCATTACGATTTTCACAGTAATATATGAGTCAAGGATATCAATCAGTTTGTCAGTTTATTATTACAATAATTCTTTCACAATTCTTGTCTCTTTCCATGCCATAGGAGTATTTTGATATAAATGTGGGTAAAGAATAGTTGTTAGCTCTCAAACAACTGACTTGTGACCCATTTTCCCACAACTAGTGTACATTTTCCAGTTTATAAAACAGTCACTGTCAATGATATCCTCTGCGGTTTAACATATAGCTTCAAAACTATCTGTGTATTCTATCTGGAAACAAATTTTCATTGGACAAATACTAGTAAATTTCATCTTCTGTAAGGCATAATATTTCCATTTGGTTCCAGTAAGGCAAACAGTGCACTGGGATGGGAGCCAGGAAGTGAACATTTTACTTTCATATTATTAACCTGATTTTTTGCAAAGGATGAGTGTTCACTTCTGAAATATTCTGTGTTCACAATGTTTCATAGAAATGTGAATATTCCTGGGTAAACTGAAAGGTTACTTGAAATTCCATGCATCACCATTGTGGCTTTTTCAAATAAAAATTCCACCATTATGGAAATAACACATTTATTGAATACTGAAATTATACATAAACATTGAAGTCTGGCATGTTGTAAAACTCAAAATTGTGCCTAAGCCAAATGTACAAAGTCCTTCTCTTTTTTCTGTTTTTATAACCATGAAAATGTTTGCTATAGTATTTAAGTAATTAAATGTTATATACATTATAAATGGATTTATAGGTCCAGATGTGAGTGACATGGATAGAAACAAGAATAGTTTCTTCCCTTTTGAGTTTTATGAGACATTCTGTAAAAGGGATGGAAATGAGGTGAGGAGAAACCATATATTTTGAAATGATATATATTTAAGATAACTTGTGGGAACCAAAACATGGCATATTTAATATTATTTAATAGAGATTTTTAAAAACTTTTGAGGTCTCTTCTATGCTAAGCAAGGTATCAGTTAGAGAAATCAGAAATAAAAAAGCTAGGCACCCCTTTTCAAATACACACCATTTAGTTACATAAAATGAAAATAAAATTGCCTGTTACAGAAATAGGCAAACTGAAACATCAGATAAGGATATTTTAGTTAGGCAGTATGAAATTTATCCCTATAATTAATGCTAATGATAATATCCAAATGGTGTCTCAATTATGATTTACCCTTCCTTATACATTCACTACCTATTAATTATTGGGTAGCAGTCATTAAGTATTTAATCCTAGCTCAATACAGATATTTCAGTTAGAAATGAACTCAGATGACAATACTGACTCAGAGTTACTAACAAGATGTTCCATGTCACAAAAATAGTAAGTGGAACTAGTGGTGCAAAATTAAAATATCAGTGTCTGAGTCTGATCCATTACATTCTTTCATTCTTTCACCAACATCTGTTAAGTTTTCATCTCCCAAAACTGAAGCTTTGCACTGTGTTTAAATACTGTCTACCTTACGCAGCCCACAGGTCTCTAAAGCACCATTCTGCTATGCTACATGATGGGGATTCAAAATCATCACTACAAAAGGAATTTAAGATTTAAAGTCTAGATGTTCAATGTTAAAGACCTCTCCTACCTATATTCCATTGAGATGCGTTAGATACTGACATTTTACTTTTTGTTTTGCAGTTTCCTCAAAGCAGTTTTAATGTCCTTGTTTCTTAGGCTGTAGATGAAAGGATTCAGCATAGGAGTCACCACTGTGTACATCACTGAGGACATCACATCCTTTCTGGGAGAATGTGATAAAGTTGATCCAAGGTATATTCCAACACTTGTTCCATAAAATAAGCAAACAACTGACAGGTGGGACCCACATGTGGAGAAGGCTTTATACTTCCCACCAGATGATGGAATTTTCAGAATAGAGGAAATAATTTTGTAATATGATAGGAGTATCAATGAGATGGGACAAAAGCCTTATATGATACCAACAAAATAAGTGACTATGGTTTTCATGAAAGTTTCAGAACAATCAAGATTAAATATTATAGCAGGCTCACAGCAGAAATTAGAAATTTCTACATCTATGAAGTAGGTAAACTGCAAGACTATCAAATTGTGCAACTGGGAGTTCAAAAAACTAAACAAAATGGATGCTAAAACCAAGAGGACACAGATATGAGGGTTCGTGATGACTGGATAATGCAGTGGGTGACAGATGGCCACAAACCTGCCATAAGCCATCACAGTCAGAAGCATATCATCCATACATCCAAAAATAATAATAAAAGACATCTGTGTTAAGCAGTCCACATAGGAGATGATTCTACTGTGAGTTTGGATGTTCACAGTCATCTTGGGGACTGTGGTGGAGATGAAACAGATGTCAGCCAGGGACAGGTTGGAGAGAAAGAAGTACATGGGTGTTTGGAGGTTAGAATAAAAAATGACAGCCAAGGTGATAAACAGGTTCCCAATTATGGTGACCAGGTACATGGACAGGAACAGTCCAAAGATGATGGACTGTAGTTCTGGATCCTCTGAGAATCCCAAGAGTTGGAATTCTAACAAATGTGTTAGATTTTGTGCTTCTATATTGCTTGGACACCTTTGAGGAAAAAAGATGTAAAATTAAACAAATAGTTAGGCAACCTGTACTTTGTGTATATTGGTTTACACTGACATGTATATTTAAGTCTTTCTGTGAGTACATGCAGCTACTTCAAATTTCAATGATGAACCCCATTACTTCAGGGAGGTTCATCAAACAATTTACCACTTTATTCCTAGGACAATCCTTTCAAAATTCCTGTGTCTCTGTACATCATACAAGTTAGGATTTCCATAAATTTAGTGAATGAGTAAAGGAGAGTTGCTTGATTTCATTCGTGCATTTTAAGTTTATATTGATTGACTACATTTGTTATTCTCATTCTTATTCTTCCATTCATTCATTCATTCATTCATTGTTATTATCAAAACAACCATTATGAACTATGTCATTTAGTTCTTTATTTTATGTGCTGGAAATTGAACACAGGCCTCAAGTATACTAAACAAGTGCTGTGCCATTTGAAGTATGGACAAACTTTTATTTTTATATTTATGGCATATTTTTATCAACATAACTTAATTGTACAAAGAGTTTTCATTATGGTATTCCATGCATGTATAAGTGTACATTGACTGAATTCACCTCATGTATTATTCTTCCATGTTTAACAGTTTTAGAGGGTTTTATTATCGTATTTTCAAAATACATGTGTATAATATTCTTTGATTATATTCACCCCCTCTAATGCCCTATATTTTCTCATCTCCCTGGCAACAAGTTCTTGCCAAACAGTCTTCTACACAGTCATGTTTTATCATTATTTTCTCTACTATTACTCATTTAAATTCTGTATATGAGAGAAAACTTCTTATGTGTATGAGCATGGCTTGTCTTGCTAAACATGATCTCCAGTACCATTCATTTTCTTGCAAATGTCATAATTCATTCTTCTTTATGGAGGTAATTGTCTCTCTAACCTCAACTGGGTTTGCCTCAAACTCAGGATTGTCCTGCTTTCGTTTCCTAGTAGGTGGGAGTACAGACACTGCCATCACTTCATTTTCTTAATGTGAATATGGCCTGCAAAAAATATCACTATGGCCCATTTTGGAAAAATCCATCCAAAATAACTAAATAAAGAATTTCATCTTGCACTTGGAACACTTCGATTTGGCTTCAGTAGAGAACATAGTGCCCTGAGATATGTGTGAGGAAATGAGCATGTTATTCTGTGTCATTCATTGGCTGTGACATGCACAATGTGTATGAATTCTTCCACCTCTCTGTGCTCTTACTGCTTCATGGAAATAGGGTGAATAATATCCATCTCAACAACATATATACCATGAAATCTAAGTTTGGAAAATGATTGATAAGTAAATTACTAAGTATTTGACCATTTTGATTTATGTTGAAAAAATTCAATAATTAAGAAATTAGGGAATTTATTTATGAATACAATTGTTAAAGAGCTCTGAAAACCTGGAATGATGTGAATGTATAAAATTGGTCTCACTTAGGACTTGACATTATCCCTGCCCTCTCTCATTTTGTCTCTTCTTAAATTTATCCCCGTAAAGACCTTTTACATTAATTTTAAATGACTGAATGTTGTTGAAAGGAGCTATGTTGCCATCTGTCTTTGACATATACAACAATAATAGCTGTTTTATCTTCTCTCCAGTTCTAAGAGACTTTCCTGAAAAGAATAAAAGCTCTTCTCAAAACTATCATGTGTACTGAAGCCACACTGATTAAGACCAAAATTTGTAAGGCAAAGAAGTCTCAGTGATTACCATGCATTTAAAATTTTTGATGTCCCTTACTGCCATACACAATGTACATGCTTGAGAATCAGAAATGAAAGATAGCTGATTATTTCTCTCCAAAAATCATGGCATATATTTATATAAGGCCAGATATAAAATTTGCTGTTTCAAAAACAGGAAAAATGTTAATTTTGGGTTACAGGATACTTATCTTGAATAGCTTGGTGAATAAATTTACCATGACTGATAATCATAACTAAATTTCACTTTGTATTTTATTTGCCATATATTAATCACACATGGAGAATGCATATCTGTTCAAGCATTATTCAATTTGTTTGCAACAACCAGAAATCAATTCAGGTGACAATTTTGAACCTCAGGGGTCCTAAAAGCCTTTTGTTGATCCAACAAGATTCCAAGCACTTTTGTTAGTCTCTAGTTAGTAAGATGTACTAATTTCTGTCATTGTTTAGCAAGATTCAAAAAGTTTTAAGTAGAGCTACAAATATCCTACCCACATGTACACCTCAGGTACATTTTAAAAATCTTTCTAGTTCTCTAAGTAAAAATACAATCAACACCTGACTTTATGTCTCCATTTGAGACTGAGTGAGCTGATTATAATAATGCAGCTTGATGTGGGCAGCTTCAAGGATATACTGGAGTAGGGCAAAGAACAAGGTCATTGCTTAAGGATGGCTTGCCTTCCTTTTCTGTTATCTTTTCCTATGAGTTCAACAGTTCTGTTACAATTGATGCAACAAGTGATGCACACTTAACTGCACTGCAATCTACCACAACCCCAAAAATGAAAGAGTATAAACATCCTGGAGTGACAGGGAAGTGAAAAAACAGATTGAGTGGTCAAGGGCACAATCTGTGAGGAATAACCTGGTAAAAATGCCTATTTCTGCAATAAGACAATCTAATTAAAACTGGACTTCAGAGATTTCACCATAAAATGTACCACAAATTATATAAAAATATTCCTTTTTCTTTTCTAGAAAATAAAAATGATGTGGTCTAATTTGGGGAAGATATGCAGATGACAGATTGCTCAGAAACCAAAACTCAAGAATTTCTTATTAATGTTTCATGCTGTAAAGGGTACATCCTTATCCTAATTTTTATCCTCATCATCACCTTCATGAACATGCCTCAAGTTTTAGTAAACAACTTAGTTAACTCATTTTCTGCTGTTGTGAGTGAGATGTTTATGGATGATCAAACTAGTATAGGAAGAAAGCAATATTTGAAAGAAATTTATGACATACTGTCTACAATCAAGAACATAAAATTTACAGTCCTCCTACTGAAATACTGCACTTTTTTATTCTCCCATTTGTCTACCTAAAGTGCTAGTATATGTTGTTAATTAGGCGACAATACTTTTCACAGCTATTCTTCCATATTTATGTCATTCAGGACTTACTGATCTCACTTCTTCTCTGGTGGCTCATGACAAAGAAGTGCAGATCCAGTGTCCATCTGCTGTGTGATACTCAATAATGTTTTATGAGTAACCATCAGCAGGTATATGAGTGAAGTCTCAGAAAGGAGTTTTCTGATGCAGACAACCACAGAAACAGGAGGCACAGGTATGGAGGCTTCCAACTGAAGGCATAAAGGCACTTGCTAATTATTTACAATTAAATGAACTGAGAGGCTCAATACACAGAGCTCATAATTAGTGAAATTGGTCCAGCATTCACAAACTCTAAGGACTTCTTGATATGAAGGGAAAACAATAGAAAATAATTGTCCACAAATCTTTTGGGCCTGTGAGTTGACAGAAGAGGAAGCATGAGTGTACAACATACTTTATTTTATTTTTACTTCCATTTGTATTCTGGTTAAATTAAATATCAAAAATTATTAATTTCATCTTTTTCAAGAGCACATCTCAGTGACATTTTTTGCACTCAAATTGTGGTGCCTCCATCACAAACATCCTTCTCCAGAAAATTTTCACTTTCATGTTCTGAAGACATCTACCCATGATAAAATTTACCATTCATTTCACCATTCACACTGGCTCCTAACATTCTGCTATGAAACACAGTGAGAAATTAGAGCCATTAATCTAAAAAATATAATGAGACAGTGGGAGTTTTTAGCACTGAAAGTTTAGTTCTGTACTTTCCAAGTAGACATTTAAACTGTTTACTACTTGTGCTGCGAATGCTCAGCTGTAGAACTGTAGAAAATACATAGATCACTTTTAAAAACCCTTTTCCTCAGGCTACACATAACAGAGTTCAGCATTGGTGATCACAGTGTAAATGACTGAAGCCAGCATATCTTTTCTAAGAGATTGTAATATAACTGAACCAAGAAACTCAACAGCTCTTGTTTACTAAAACAAAGAAGCAACTCATGGGTGAGACATTCATAAGTGATTCTCACTCAATGATGGACAATGAAGGAAATAATTTTAATAAGAAAGAAAGTGTACCCTACATGGTAGAAACACAAAACATGGCAAAACAAAATACTTAATGTAATTCCAGTTATCAGAACAGGAAAATTAAGTGCTTGAGGAGGGTCACAGAAAAAACTGGAGTTTTCCACGTGCTTTATATAAGTAAATTATAATGTAGATGATGGTAACTACAAAAGATGTGACTATAAAAGGCTAAACCAAAAAATGGCAAAAGTAAGAACACACAGAAGTGAATGTTCATGTTCACCTGGTAGTACTGTGGGTGACAGATGGCCACTTACCAGTTATCCATCACAGTAAGAAGCAATCATCCACATATGAACAATTAAATGGAAAAATTGTTATCAGGATTAGTACCACATCCTCCTGTGCACCCCAACATCAAGAGTGCCCCTTTTAAATCCATGTCTTCTTCCCTGTTTGTTCCCGGTGGTATTGGAATTAAACTAAGAGCATGGTGCATACTATGGAAACTTTTCACCCTTGATCTATATGATGAGCCCTTTTCTGTGCGTTTTGTTTTTCAGAAAAAGTTTGCAAACTTTGTATGAGTTATCCTCAAACTGATAAGCATCTTGTCTCTGCTTCTTCACCAGTACTGAGGATTATAGGCATGTTGCTCCATGGATTGCTGTTTGTAAGTTCACATTCTGCATATGAGAGAATACGTGCAATATTTGTTGTTATTCTGAGGCTGACTTTTTAATCCTTAGCATGGTGATTTCAAATTCTTCTTTGTAGCTAAATAATATTCCATTGTATGTATGTGTATATATATATATATATATATATATATATATATATATATATATGGCATATAACTTATTAATTGACTTACATGTTTGGGACATCTAGGCTGTATGCACAACTTGACTATTTTGAATTTTGCCATAATAAACATAGAGTGTAGGAATCCTTTTATGTATGTTGACTTTGATTCCTTGGGTTATATGCCCATTAGTGGTATCACAGGATCATATGATTTTTTGAGGAACCTCTATCCTCATTTCCATAAGAACTGGGGTAATTTAAATTCCCACCTACATAGTACAAGGTTTGCTGCTCTCCTGAATCCTCAGCAGCATTTCTTGATATAGATATTTTGACTAGAGTGAGATAGAATCTCAGTTTCATTTTGATTTGTATTGGTTTAAAATTTGTTTTTAAATTTTTTAATATTTTTAGAAGTATATAATTGTTGTACAGTGAATTTTGTAATGACATTTCTATAAAGTCTTACAATGGACTGTAGTTTGTTTTGTTCCCTTCATGTTTTCCTTCTTCCCCCTCTCCTTCTTAAAATGACCTTGACAGGTTGTGTTCCATGTTCATATTTGTGTGGAAAATGAATTTACCATATTCTCTCCTTTTACCTTTTTGATTTATTCTCCTGTCCCACTATTACCCCTTCTTACCTGACCTGTTATACATTCTTGTTCTTCATTAAGTGTCCTTTCATTGTTCAGAAGGTGGTTGCTTTTCCTTGATGATTAAGACATGAAACATTTTTCATAAGTTTATTGTACTTCTTCACATTATAAGTATCTGTACCAGGCATCTGCCCACTTATTGATAGAATGATCTGCTTTTTAAATATTCTTGTGTTAGTTTTAGATTCTGGACATGAATTCCTTCTAGTTTTAATAGCTGGAGAAGTTTTTTCCCCATTCTCTATGTTGTTTCTACATTCTGGTAATTGTTTCTTTTGCTGTGCAGGAAGTTTTAGTTGATTTAATGACACCTATTAATTCTTTCTCTTATTTCTTTAGTTTTTGGAGTCCTATTTTGAAAGTCATTGCCCATGGTATGTATTGAAGTTTTTCACTAACTTTTATAGAAGCTTACAAATTTCAGGTTGCATTAAGTAAGGTCTTTGGTCCATTTTGAATTGACAAAGTTTCAGTCTTTTCAATATGGTTATTCAGTTTTGCCAACCCCATATGTCAAAGAGGCTATCTTTTCTCCAAAGTATGACTTTAATCTTTTATCAAGAATCATATGATCCAGCAGTATCCCTCCTAGAGATAAACCTGAAGGAATGTGATTCAGGTCATTACAAAGGCACCTGTACACACATGTTTATTTGCAGCACTATTCACAATAGCCATGCTGTGGAAACAGCCAAGATGCCCCACTACTGACAAATGGGATAAGAAAATGTGGGATTTTATTCAGTTACAAAGAAGAATGAAATTTTGTCATTTGCAAGTAAATGGATGGAACTGGAGAACATCATTTTAAGAGAAGTTAGCCAGGCTCAGAAGGCCAAAAATCATATGTTTTCCCTCATATGTGGATTATAGACCTGAAACAAATGTGTAATATTATTGGACATCAGTCACACACTAAGGGGAGAATGTACATGGGAGAAATAGGCAAAGGAAAGGAAACCTAAAACTTGAATGTAGTTGATGTGCTCACTGTAGGGGAGTGAATATAGTAATCTTAAACTGGAAGAGGCCAATATGGGAAGGGGACCAGAAAGTAGTGAAGAGTTCGGTAGATATGAACAAATGTGGTTTGCAGTACACATGTGCATGGAAGCAATGCTAGAAATCTCTCTGTATAGCTATCTTTATCCCAAACTAGTGAAATACTATGTGTTTCTTATTATCATCTATGTTCTCTCTTCAACAAAATTGGAGAACAAAGAGGGCAACACAGGTTCTTCCTTGAAGTGGGGGGAGGGGGAGGTGGCCCAAACAATGTATACACATGTGAGTAAATGTGAAAGCAATAAAATAAAAGAGAAGGAAGATTTTTTGCCCAGGATGGCATGATCCTCTTAGTCTATGCCACTTGAGACTTGAGTGGCTAGGATTATAGACTTAAACCACTGTGCCTGACTAGATAAATCATTAAAATTTTTTTACATGTATAGAAATCAGTTCAGACATGTGAACATGTCCATGAAAATATAGTCCCCTAATTTTGGCCAGTGATTTCCTTTGGGATTGGTGTGTAAAGGATAATGTAACTGTGCAAGTGATCAAACTCTCAAATTTTACTAATTATACTTCCACATGATATTAAATATCATAAGAAAAATGTTAAAATATCATCACTTTAAATATAGGTAACATAAATGATAGTTATTATTAGACACTGTTTTCTAAATGCAAGGGAATATAGTAAGGTAGTTGTTTAAACCCTGTTTGAAAAGACCACCTAATATTTCTGTGCAGATTCTCTGATTAAATTAGCTTTTGCCTGAGGCTGGCATTAGAATCTTGAAAAATACTCAGAGGAAAATAGATTGATAAATGAGACTGAAAACTCTTATTTACACATTTGAAAATATCTAAAAAATTTCTTAGAATGAACATATAAGGTAGATAAAATATTTTGCCCATTTTACAGATGAGGAAAATGTGTGCTGCTTCCTGTATTTTTCTCTTCATCATTTACTCAGTTAACACATGCTGTCAGTTTACAGAATAATGAATCCAAGCTGCCTTCATGTTTTAAAGAGAAAATGATATGCATGCTTCTATAAAGATGGATGGGTATCTTTTATTTGGTCATAAGATGTTTGGAACTGAATCCATGCTTTGAAACATTCTCAGGTGCTAAAATCCTCAAACATATGTAAGGTGGTTTATGATTAGGAAAACAATTATGCAGTATGTTCATGATGCTATAAAAACACTTTCTAAAACAATTATTTTACTGTGATTGCATAGATCTGTCATAAAAAAAACTGTGTACAATACAAAATTTCCAAGTTGTAAACAATTCCGTTTTTGAAAATCAACTGCCAATGTTATCCTATTGATTTAGGTATATTTAACTAAGTCATACTGATGAAAATGTGAAGTTCATCAAAGTCATTGTTAGTAGTAATATATTAAATAACTTCTGTCTCTCCTTTAAATCAACCAAAATTTGAGTATGTACTTACATCTATAAAATAGGAAAAGCAAATAAATAAATAAAATAAAATAACTCAAAAGCAATAGTGTTGAAACCATCAGAACATTATTGAAACATAAAACTTTGTAATTATGAAATATCATCTGGGCAGATAATGTTTTGTTGGATTACATAAAGATTTTATGAATATTGAAATACAGAAAATTAGTATCACTATCTGATAATAAAAGAAGATATATTTGGATGCTTCTTAATTTCTATATTGAATGATTATTTTGTCTGAGGGGAGGTGATTTCTAGTTCTCTGAGGTTTTTTTGTTTATATATTTTAGGCAGTACTTGAGTTTAAACTCAAGGCCTCGTGCTTGCTAGGAAAGGGCCCTACCCCTTGAGGCACTCCACCAGTCCTTTTCTATAATGCATGGGGATACCTTCAAATTTACATCGTCCTTAGCTTTGTCTCATGAATAGCTAGGATTACATGCATGAGCCACTTGCAGCCAGCATGATCTGTTTTTCTCTGAAAAGAGTATTCTCTATTGTTTTGAGATCATGAACTTGTTACCTCGATAGTTTTTATTCTTCTAAGATTGTTCATTTATGATTCTACAAAGCATATATATTTAAAAGGAGGTGAATAATCCAATTTGAATAAAAAAGAGTTCTATGAAAACTGGTTTTGTCACAATAGTGAAATCTTGTTAAAGGGGTAGGGACCTCTGAAAACTTTACTTGTGTATACTTGAATTCAAAAAAAAAACAATGGTGTTTCTTGCCTTCTCATCTATTTTCTTTTTTCCATTCCTTTTGTTTTTAAGGGTTTCTTAGCAATCCTGAACTGCAACATTTAATATGCACCTTAGAATTATACACAATGGGCTTTTTGAGATGATCTGGAACTGCAGCCATTTCTTTAGACTGTTCTTTTCATATACTCAATCATGGTGCTGGAGAATCTGTTCATCATCCTGACTCTCAGTTTGGCTTCTGAACTCTGCACCCAGATTATACTTCTTTCCTTCCAACTTGTTATCTATTTTATCTCCATCAAGGTCCAAAAGTTGATAGTGGACATCCAAATGCATAACACTGTCATCTCCTATGTGGGCTGCCTGAGAGAGATATGTTTTATTATTTTTGTATATACAAATGACATTCTTCTTACTGTGATGACTTAGGACTGGTGTCTGGCCATCTGTCACCCATTGCATTTCTAGGTTTTCAAGGACATTTACTTGTGTGGCTTTGTAGTTTTGGTGTCATATATTATCTTACTTAACTTTTTGTATGCCCATGTGCAAAGTTTAACTGTTTTATTGTTTACTTGCCTCAAAATTTACAGATTTCTAATTTCTTTTGTGATTACTTCTCAAATCCTTAACTATACATGTTTTGACATCTTCACAAATAGCATTGTCAAATATTTTGCTGGTGCCATATTTTTTCCATTTCTGTGATCCTTTTCTCTTACTCTAAGATTGTCTCTATCATTCTGAGGATTCCATCATCAAGTGGAAAAATACAAAGTGTTCTCCTCCTATAGGTCTCCAGTTAGGCATTTGCATATTTACAATTCAATTCTTGGAGTATACATTAGCTCAAACTACATCATATTTTCCCACAAACAGATCATTGGCCTAACTGATGCACACTGCAATCAATTCAATACAGAATTATTTTAGCTACATGTGCTAGAACAGGTATATGAAAAATTCTTGAGAATTCTCCACCACAGAATAGTCTAATCTCAGGACAGGTGGAATCCATTTGGGATGTAGCTGTGAAAAAGCAATAAACCTAGACTCTAGGTTTATCAGTCCTCCATTTTGGTCATATTTTGTAATTTTTTTCTATAATCCCTCATGACTTTTCTTAGTATGATGTTGCTCACAAGAGATAAGGGTGTGATAAAAGGTGAATGTATAAAATAATGATAAATTTTAGTTTGGAGAAATCAAAAGCTTCTGGGATATATGTTGTTACTTATACAGAATATGAATGTAATATACTTAATTCAAGTGTGTACTTAATACTCTTAAATTTTTTCGAGGTTTTTATATTGTACACTTTATCTCAATGAAAATAGAAATGAAAAACTTATGTATCTTTGAAAGTTAAATAGCAAAAACTGACATGAATTGTACACATGAGTTTTACCTGTGTGCAGGAAGAGCCTAAAACCTCTTCTTGACATTAATTTTCTTCTCTTCTTCCTCAATTAATGTTTGCTTTTCCTTAGAGACATGGGCCAATAGCATGAACAAATTTACTAATGATAAGCTCCATGCATTGAGCCTTCAAGTTCATATAATTACCAATAACAATCCTGCACCTCTATCCCTGCAGTTTGATGTCATAGTGTAGTTAGGTCCATAAGTGCCTCCTCCATTGTTGCATCACAAAGCTCATGTCTGGCACTGCATCTTTCAATACCAGCCATTGGGGCTAGTTTTGGCTCATCACTCTTTGTCATGACTCAGCAGAGAAGCAGCATAACGCAGTAAGTACATAGGGTGCCCATGGATGTGGAAAGGCTTCTTAGAAGTATTCTCTCCCTATTATGAAAAGGAACATGACTGTTTGGGTAGCCAGAAGAGAGGACTGCAATAAGAAAAAATATCAGCTATGTCAAATATGAAGTATATGCTACCAGAAGTGGTATTCAAAATTTTCACTCCATCCACACTGTTTGTACTCCCATAGACATGTAACCCATAAAAGCCACACTTTCAAACTGCTTCCTAAGCACTCTGCAAACATTATGATGGCAATGAGAAGGAAGAGGAGGAAGATGACAGCTACCAAAAATCATGAACTTACTTCCAGGCCTTCCTATGTTATGGGCCCTAAACAATTTGCTCCATGTTGCTTGAATCATTTCATGTGCCCAAGTTTCCAATATTTAGCACTGCCAAGATTATTGTATTACAGAAAATGAAAGAGCAAATATTAGCATGTCACCAGCAGTAGATTGTTACATAGATCTGGATGACAGTGTTTTCATATGATTGCCTAATTAAAGAAGCAGGACAACATGTCAAGAGACTCCTGGCAGATGTCCCCTTTATTGCCACAAGTCATTTCACTTCCTGTCATCCCAGGAATAGGCCCCTTTCTCACTGTAGTATTTTTGAGGATGATTCCTGATACATCACAGAGTAGAACTGTGGGTCACACCAATTGACTTCATTATAAGACAGAAAACTTTAGATTATATGGAAAGGTCACCAAAAGTGTGGGAACATGGTAATTAAGCAAATATCTCGTACTGCAAATCCATGATATTATTCCAGATTTGTGCTCCTTTTTCTGGTCTTATATTACTGTACACAGTATAAAAAGTAGACATACTATAGTCTTAACTTCATTTCTACTTAGGAAACTGTACAGAGTTTTAAAAATGTACCTTAGGTGTTCCTGTGTTTAAGATCTTGGGGACTCTGCTTAACACTTTCTTTTGGCTGAGAACAATAAAAATAGTGCATTTGACACAAAGTTAGATTATTTAGTGTGTAATACTCTCAGGTTTATTTATTATTTTTGTGTCATAGAGAAGATTGTTAGTGTCTCTGAGTCTCAATATTGCCATCCTTGCTGATTAATAGTTGAAAAAATTGCATTGGGTAGGATTGGGTGGAATTGAGTGTTACATATAGGCAATGGATCATATGCTTGATATGCAATTTATGTATAAAAATATCAAAAGTTTTTAGATATCATTAGCAGCAATATTCCAATACCAGTTAATATTCCAATAAAATATCCTTAGACTTGAATTTACTATCTTCCTGTTTTTGTAATAGATTTTGGTTTTGTCTTTGTATAGTTATGTGCCTATTATGGGAAGAGGAATTATAAAAGTTGTTTTACTTCTAATGTTTGGCCCTATAGGAAGCACAAAAAAAGGTGAAAACTGGGTCAGACATAGTGGTTCATGCATGCAATCCCTGTTACTAGGAGACAGAGATTAGAAGGATTATGGTTCAAGGCCAGCCAGGGCAAAAAGTTAGGAAAACACATCTCAATCAACAAGCCAGGCCTGATAGCTGTACCAGCTATTCAGGAGGCTGAAAGCAGGAGGATCATCGTTTGAGGCTGGCCCTAGGCAAAAACAAATCTCCTTATGTGAAAAATAACTAAAGCATAAAAGCGAAGACTGCTCAAGCGAAGTGTCTGCCTACAAAGCATGAAGTCCTGAGTTCAAATCTTATGCATCCATGAGCTCACAATTTCCATACTAATAGGAAACTTAAATAAAAATAACAATAATCAATATTTTCTTAAGTTTCAGACTTTACTTGAGTGCCACACATGTTGTATAAATGCGGTTTTCCCCTATTGCCAGTAACCACAGAGAGGTAGGCATTAATACACATTTTGCATACAGAAACAGAACAAGTACATGGAATGGACTATAATATCTGTTTTGTGACCCCCCCCCCGTTCCTTGGTACTATCTCTCTTACTGGATCCTACTGGATACTTTATTTCCCATGAAGAGGACAGTTCTTACTGTGTTATCATAATGGCATTATTACTGAACAGATGGCAGAGATATTTGATGGCATACCACAAAATATTTGGCTGTATGTGATAATGATTTTAAACCCCAGTACTTCCCAAAAGGTGGTAATGAATACCTGACAAAATACAGATCCAAAAATATAGACACAAAACAAAACAGGTAATATTGTGGAAAACAGTTCACAATTAGGGGAGGTCACATACAAGAGAGAGAGGGTGCATGAAAGAAGTTAAGAAGATGAATATGACTGATATACTTCCTATACAAGAATTAATACAGAATTTTTAAACCTCTTGAAGTCACTATAAGAGGGGGACTAAGGTAAAAAGGAGAAAAATAGAGGGGATAAACCAATTTGGTTTATAATACATATATACAGGGAAATGTCACAATGAAACACCCTGTATAGCTATCTTAAACAAACAAAAATGTTATTTTTTTACAAAACTGGAGAACAGGAAGGTAAAACAGGTCCTTTTGTGGGAGATGGTACCAGTGAGAAAAGTGGTGGATATAAAAGAATGGGGTCAGAGGGTAAATATGTTGCAAATATTCTGTATACATGTATGTAAATAGAAAAATGAGACCTGCTGAAACTATTGTAGGAATGGTGGAAAAAGGATAAATGAGGATGATGAAGGGGATGAACTCAACTATGATGTATTATAAGAAATGTACCCCCAATAAGCAATAATTAAAAGAAGAAAACAAATGAAGGTTTTTAACAGTAAAATTTAATATGTGATGTTTGTTTGAAATCATAGAGCCACTCCCACCAACTTGAAAGAACTCTTCATTTGTGTGAAATGGAGTGAGGTTCAAGAATTTTGAAAGACATGTCATAAAAATAAATTTATATATTACAAAGTGTCCTTCCTTTAGGTAATTTTATGCATCAGACAAAGCATTTGTAGTAAATGCAAGCATTTCTTACTGAGACTTAAATCAATTTGCTGATATAAACTAGTAGATTTCATGAGAAAATGTGTTGTGTGATATACTACTTAGATGAGTTTTAGATTAATGAGGTTTATGAAAACTGTTTCTGGACAGGTAAGTTAATACTGTCATAGAAAAAATTGCAGGAAAATCTAACCACCACATTCTTGACAATTATTACCTTTGGGCAGTAATTATCAAGGAGAAAGGAATCATACAGAGAGACGAACAATTCACTACATTTTAATTTTTCAGATGTTTTAAAAATATTAACTCACATGCAAATATTCTTATATATTTCATTTTAATTTACATGGTGCATATTATAAGTAGTAACAATAATTAATACTCTTGTAGCATCCTCTAAATATTATTCTAAGACTGTGGTTCTCAGCTTTGATGTAAGAAAGAGATCCAAGGAAGCCAAAAGCAGATATTGTCATTTAATAGGTTTTGATCTCAGGCCAGAGAATCTGAATATTTTAATCATTTTAGCATTCTGGAATTTTCAATTTTTTAGGACATATGCATTATACAGAAGGGATTTCAAAGAGCTTTACATTGTACATTGGTTTGATTGCTCCTTCTATCTCCCCCACCACAACCCCCAACTCCACTTAAGGCATTTGGAAAAGGTTTAATCATACTGTTTCATATGTATATGTGGTACACTGGTGAATTTATTGACATATGAGATTAAGAATCAATAATTAAGCAACTTTATAATTTTGGGGGTAAATATTATTAATTTAAGCCTATAAATTAGGTAATCATTATCCAAGTTTTCCATATAAGGAAGCTACTCATGCATATTAACATTAGCTCCTGTAGTTTTTGTTTTTGATTTTGTATCAATTAAAAAATAGTGACAACCAGACAATGTGGCTAACAGCTATAACACTAGGTACAATGTAGTCTGAGATTGGGAGGATCACTGTTTCAGGCGAGGCTGGGAAAAAGTTTATGAGAACACCCATCTCAATGGATAAAAGCTGAGTGTAGTGTCAAGAAACTGTCATCCCAACAATGGCAGGAAGCACAAAATAGGAGAATCATGGTTATAGGAAAAATGTGAGACCCTATTTCAAAAATAAACAAAGTGACTAGAGGTGCAATTCAAGTGATATAGAGCACCTGCATCCTACACTGAAACCTGGTTCCATCCCTAATTAATACCATAAATAAATAAAGAGAAAAGACATTTATAGTCATATAAAGGTACAAATTCATTTGAACCAGAATATGTAATATGCATTATACATGCAAAATAGTTATAACTAATATATATCTTGTGTATGTATATATATTCCTTCTTTCATCCTCTCTATACATATATATGTGTATATACACATACATATGTGTATACATATATGCATGTATGTATACATATGTATGTGTGTGTATATATGTCTCAAATTATTTGGGTCTTGTCTTAGAATATATTTGTTCTTCATTTCCACTAATTTGTATTTGTTCCTTTTTTTCATTTGTCAAAATCTAGATTTAAGTTTCCAAATTTGTAAATATTGGCTTAAAAAATTAAAAACACAGGTCCAAACTAAACAATCTGTTTACTGATTTTGACCCATAGTATCCACAGTGTATATTGTGTCATAACATAATTGAATAGGTTCTTTTGCTATGAACCTGGACTTGATATTGCCAATGTTCTGGATTTTTTAATATTGGTATGCTGAGTGTCTCTCGTGTAGGGACGTGTAGAAGAAAGTGAGCAACACTGACAGCACAACTGAGAAGTATCACTGTAGTTGTGTGGAGCTTGAATGTGAATACTTTACTTAGTAATTATGTAGGGTGTGGTGGTGCTTGCCTGTATTCCTGGAAATTGGGATATAAAGCAAGAGAATAGTGAGTTTGAGAATAGTTCAAGGCTAGATGGGCTATGAAGTGAGCTAAACCCAAAAGAAAAAAGATCAACAGAATAAATAAAATATGTGCAGATAGCTGGGCTTGGTAAAGCAAACTTGCATTCCAAGAACCCAGGGGTCTGAGGAAGAAGGATCATATTAATTTCATTTTTCCCATTTTTCTATTTCAAAGGTGTCCTAGGAAAATAGAAACACAAAATTTAACACCAGTCCCCGAATTCCATCTCATGGGATTCTCAGATGATTCAGAACGGGAGTCTGTACTCTTTTGACTGCTCCTGTCCATGTACCTGGTCACAGTGTTTGGTAATCTGTTCATCATCTTGGCTGTCTGATCCAACTCCCACCTCCATACACCCATGTACTTCTTCCTCTCCAGCCTATCCTTCACTGATATTTGTTTCATTTCTACCATGGTCCCAAAGGTGATTATTGATTTTCAAACTCACAGCAGAGTCATCTCCTATGTGGGCTGCCTGACACAGATGTCTCTTTTTATCATGTTTGCCTGTATGGACAGTATGATCCTAACTGTAATCACTTATGACCGGTTTGTGGCCATATGTCATCCCCTGAATTACCCAGTCATCATGAATTCTCATCTCTGTGTTTTCTTAGTTCTGTTGTCTTTTTTCATTTGCTTCTTGGAAGTGCAGCTACATATTTTGGTTGCAATACAGATTACCAATTTCAAGAATGTAGAAATTGCTAAGTTCTTCTGTGACACTTCTCAAGTACTTGACCTGTCCTGTACTGACACATTTGTAAATAACATATTTAAATATTTTATTGCTATTGTGTATGGATTTTTCCCAATCTCAGGGATCTTTTTCTCCTACTATAAAATTGTTTCCTCCATTCTGAGGATCCCCTCATCAGGAGGGAAATATAAGGCTTTCTCCACATGTGGGTCTCACCTATCAGTGGTCTGTTTATATTTTGGAACAGGACTTGGAGTGTATGTTGGATCAGCAGTATCACATTCTACCAGAAACAGTGCAGTGGCCTCAGCAATGTACACCATGGTCACTCCTCTTCTGAATCCCTTCATCTACAGTCTGAGGAACATGGATATCACAAGTGCCCTGTGGAGAATTTGCAACAGAATAATTTAATACCAGGATGCATGATAGCTATCTGCAATGTAATTTTTATTATTTTTGCTAGCATACATTTATTGTACAGGGGGTTTCACTGTGCTATTTCCATACACGCTTACTATGTACCTTGGTTAAGTATACCCCACCATCCTACTTCTTCATTCCCCTCTCCCATACTTAGAATGATTAAAATGGGTTTCATTGGACTATTTTCTTACATACTTTTAAAGTTTAAAAAAGTAATACATATAGATTCTGCCTATTTATTCATGGTATTTTTCTCATATAAAGTATGTAATTTTTATTGAGATTTCATGTTACAATAGTGGTTGACAAACTTTGGAGATGGATGAGAGTTTTCTAAATGTTTATAAAGTTTCAGTTTGCAAACACAAGGAGTTTCTGGATATTGAAGACAATAATGAACACACAACACTGTGAATGTAATCAATTCCACTGAGCTGTGAATTTCATATTGATTAAAATGTCATTTTTGCTCTGCATGTTTAACCCAATAAAATATTTACAAAAAGCAAATGGAATTCAATAATACTCACCCCTATCATCCACTTGCCCCCTCCCTATATATATTTAAATAGTTACTCTTCTACATTCATATCTTTTTTTTCAATGTAGATACTGCATCATGGGACAAAACAGGAGATATTTGTTTTTATGAGGGTGTCTTATTTCACTTATCACAGAACCACTTTCCAATCTTGTAAATAATAAAAATTAATTATTCTTATAGCTGTATATTACTCCTTGTGTATATGAAGCACATTTTCTTCATGTGTTCATATGTTAATGGCCATCCTTAATTTGGCTATTGTTAAATAGTGAAGCAAAAAACATGGGTGATCAGTTATCTATATTGTATACTGATGTTAATTCCTTTGTGTATATCCCCAGGAGAGATACAATGGTATCGTATGGAAAAGTCAACTTTCTAGGTACTAGTAAGAACTGCCATATTGAAAATTTGCTATATTGATGTCCATAATATTTGAATTATGTTCTTAGAGTGTTAATTTTATTATATATATCATATCTATCTATTGTGGGTATCTATCTATCTATATTCTGGGTATCTGTCCCTTGTCAGAAGAATGGCTGGAAATTCTATCTCCCATTCTTTGTGTTAATTTTGTTATTTCCCATGTTATACAGAAAGTTTTTCATTTGATTTAATAATGTTTGTCAGAAATTGATCTCATTTTCTGCTCTATTGGAGTCCTATTCAAAAAGTCATTGCCTATGCCCATGTGTTGAACTGTTTTCCAATAGTACTATCAATGTGTCATGTCTTTCATTAATATTCTTGAAAAAGCCCAGGACCACATGGGGTCACTGCTTGAGTCTAACAGATCTTTGAAGAAGTAATAACACTCATACTCTCCAAAGTGCTTTATACACACTTTGAAAAGGAACACACCAAATTCACTCTATAAAAACAGTTATTTATACTAAAGCCAGATAAGGATGCACCAAAAAATGAAAGCAATAAACCAATATTTTTTAATGTTCATAGACACAAAAATATTCAATAAAGTAATTACAAAGTAAATTCAACAACACATTAAAAAACTATATATCCAGGTGAAGTTGGTTTCATCCCAGGAATGCAAGGATGATCCAACATAAACAAAACAATAAACATAATACAACACATAAATTGAATCAAACAGAAAGATCACAAGACCTCAAGAAATGCAGAACAAATTCTTTGACAAAATTCAACATCACTTCATGATAAAAACCCCAAAGAATCTAGGAATGTAAGAATCATACCACAGCATAAATAGGCTATATAATCAAACCTATAGCCAACATTAATGAATGGAAGAAAACTGAAAGTATTTAATCTAAAATGAGGGATGAGACTAAGGTCCCCACTCTCTCAATTTTTATTCAATATGTGGTTTGTATTCTAATCAAAAGAAACAGGACTAGTGAAAGATATAAAATTGATATTAGTAGCAAAGGAAGAAGACAAATTATTCCTATATTCAGATGACTTGGTCTTATGAAAACACTTGAAATTCAATCAGAACCACTTAGATCTGACGAATATATTAAAGATAAAAAACAAGCATACAAATAATGGTAGCTTTTGATAGACTAATAGTGACTAAGTGGGAAATAAATCACATAAACTGTTCCCATATAGTAGTTTCCAAGAATGCCTAGGAATAAACCCAATCAAACATGTGAAAGACATTTCAAATTTAATAAATAAACCAATTGAAGGAATCACTACAAGATCTACTGATCCCATGTTCAAGGATCAGTAAAACATACATTTTGAGCATATAGCAAAATATCATGGGCAAATCATTTTAAAAATTAAAATACCAATGACAATTTTCACAGAAAATGGATACATAATCTTAAAATTAATATGGAAGCACAGAAAATCCTTAATAGTTTAAGCAATCCTCAGCAAAAATAAAAATTCTAGAGGTATCATAGTACCTGTTTTCAAATTATACTACAGAATCATAGTAACAAAAACATCATAGTACTTGCACAAAGCCAGGCATTTAAACGAAATTATATTTCATGTACAGGAAATTGCATTGAACTGGTGATCATCATGGTAACCAGAAATAGAAAGACATGTTAGGGTTGAGCAAGAGAGTATAACCAGGGGTGAATATGATCAATGTACATCACATACATTTTTAAAACTATCTTTATGATGCACACTAGTTTGTAAAATATACAAACAGGTATAAAATTTTTAGAGGGTAGTAGATCCCATACAATAACTTAGTAGAAACTCAATAAATATCAGACAGATTATTGCACAACAAAAAAAGGAAAAGGTGGGGAGAGACCACTGACACCTTGACCTTTGCAATTTCTGGCTGATACTCCAGATTTTCATATTTAGAAGGTTAAGGTGACCCTGCCAGCTAAGTCACCACCATTGCATATGGGACACATAATATTCATTGACTGTCCCATACATTGGCTTTTTATAGCACAGAATTCCTAGATGCTGGCTCAGGAAGACACTGGACCACCAGTCTATCTCCCTGCTGGTTGAGAATCCATTTTTTTCTTGTTTTTCTGTTCTTTTCCTCTCCTCTCCTCTATTCTCTTTATTCTTTTTTTTTCTCTCTTATTTCCTTCTTGCCTTGGTCAGTAAAGCAAAAACACCACACAGAAAATTGCACAAAGAGAACTGCAAACTTCTGGGGTGAACTGGACCTGCTATAGCATGGATGGGACAGAGCCTTTGATTACCATCTGCCTACACTGACCTGGAGCTGATCTGTTTCCACCTGAGTGAGTATGCAATGCCGCCAACAAAAACACAATGCAGAGAACTGCAAAAGAAATCGGCAAGCATCTGGGATGAGTTGGACTCACCAAAATACTCATGACAAAGGACCTCTGACTGCTCTGCTTGTGCTGCCCTGGAGCTGATCCATTTCCATCCAAGTAAGTCTGCAATCCTGACAGGTTAGCCTGAAACACCATCTGTTTTGGAGGGAAATATTTATTCTAGCACAGGTGGGGGAAAATATCTCCTTCCCTGGAGAAAACAGCTGGCAAATACAGAGAAGAAATATTTCCCCTCTTCCAGGAAAGGGAGGAGCAGAATGTAGAGCTGAATTAGCCCATGTTGTGGTGAGGCAACTGACCACAACTGTGGTGAAAGATACACATTGCACTGTCTTGGAGATATTGAGAGTGAACTGATACAGTCTTCCAAGAGAAAACCTCAATTCTATCTCACAGTCTTGCCCTGTGAGAGGAAGTGGCTTGCAAGTGCTTATATACCAGCTGATCAATGGACCACTTGTGAGACCCCTCCAACACCAGAGGGCCCATCCCACTAAGGAAGACTGGGCTAAAACACCATGAGGTGATCCTCCTGAAGCTGTCTAATAGGCAGGGGTAAAATCTGTTGCCACGCAGTCCAGTGTGCCAATCTTAAATTCATGCAATTCATGCAAAAAGTATCTGTACCTGGATTTGAAATCAAAGGAAAGAATCTAGAACATTCATTGAACTAATTATATACATATTATATATAAAATATATGTACATATACATATATATTGAATTTTCTAATTTTATTTTCTTCATTTTTCTTCCATTTTACTTTTACCTACTTCACTCTTACATTCTTTCCAAATGCCAATTTGCTCAGCCCTCTACTGCTTCATTTTCATGTATCTTCCTCAATTTTTTCTCTTTTTCCTCCTTCATAGCTCCCTTCCTTTTTTCTTCTTACCTCCCTCCTCTTCTCTCCTTTTCTGCCCAATGATAAGTCTGCCCAAACTCCCCAACACCCAAAACCCACAAAATAGTCTATTATACCAACTTTACACATTTTCACAGACTTCTTAGCCCTCAGAAATCCCTTACCATAGCACCCTCCCCCAAAATGACAGAACTGTACCTTAATGCACATTAGGGAATTATTACCATGTTGCCCCACACATCACAACTTCCCCTTACCCAACTCGCCTTTCTTGCTCCCTCCTCTAGTGCTATCTTTTTAATGATCTAAGTATCTATCTCTATCCAAACAAATGTTATTCCACTAATTCCCACTGCTTATAGATAATACTACCAATTTATATAAATAATAATTTGGTATTGAATCAGTGAGTTTGTTGTTGCTAATTTATGCTTCCAGGTCAGGGAACAGAAATATCACTTTAACCTAGCTAATGACTAAAGCAGTCACAGAACAGTAATTAAGTAAAGGAAAGATAACAGGGGATTAAAACTCCCAAGTAGCCAGTGAATAATATATGACTCTTATGAGCAAAGCGTGTTTTAAAAAATGGAAAGAGGAAGAATGTGAGGGAATAGAACCCCTTAAGAAACTAACAATTTAATAGAGGATTCAGTGAAAAATGAAGAAGCTGAACACCCAGCAGTTGGCCTCAGTAGAATGATGATAATTATGTCTAATGAGCCAAATGAGGTCTGTAAAGAGATGCTCATGGAAGAGTTCAAAAAGTTTCTCATAGAATACTCACAAAGGAGCTTCAAGAGAAGTTGAAAGGAAACATAAAAAAACAAGTCAAAGAATATCAAGACAACACAAATAAAAACCTCAAGAATACACAGGAACAATTGAATGAACTCAGAGAGGACTTCACCAAATTCCAAAAGTGAAATTAATTAGATTATAAAATAGAGATGACATAAAGAAGACAGCACAAGAAACCAAGGAAGAGTTTAACACAGATTTAGAAAATTTCAGAAAAAATAATCAGGTAGAAATCTAGGCTATAAGAAGATCTTTATATCAAATAAAAAATGCAGTTGAAAGGCATTCCAGCAGACTAGAACAAGTAGAAGACTAAATTTCAGGGCTGAACACAAAACAGATATTAAAGAAAAACAAGAAGAATCCTCTAGACCAAAGACTCAAGAGCTGCAAAAGGAATATGCAACAGAAATGACCAAAAGAGAACTTCTCTGTGGTATGTTATCATTAAATCAACTGTCAAAGAGAACAAGGAAAGAATATTGAAGGTGGAAAGAGAGAAAAATCCAGGAGGCTCTGAATTCAAACCCCAGTATGGCCAAAAAAGAAAAAGAAAAGAAGTGGGAAGATGGTGATTAGGTATGGAATCAGAAATCCTAAACTTTGTGACTCCAGAAACTACTTTGAGATGTTGGAGCTACCCTTAGGTAATTCTGATTGCTTCTAGCCAAAATAATAACATGTCAACAGATTGGATGCATATAAAATTCAAGGATTGACCCTTAAAACCACTTTTAATTGTACCTAGTAGCTGAGAAAATAACATCCATCATAGCAGCCAAGGTTTGTTCTGCCCTGGGGATGGAAAAAAAACAAACCTGGTTGTTTCTTTTTTTTTATTTGTCAATAAGCAGAAGATAGAGTATCAATCAGAATCAAATTCTGTGACATCCTGTACTGCTAGCCTGTGAAAATCCTCCCTACCCCACACCATGCTGAGAGAAGTGGCACTCCATTACTCTCCCCAGACAGCTCCAAAGCTGCTTGCATGAATCTGTACAACAAACAGGTCAGCACCACACACCTCATGCAACCCCTACCATCCCCCAGAAACAAAATCCCAATAAAACTGAAATGCTTAAACAGCAAATTATAATATAACACCAAGAACGGGGAAGGAGTTGAATGCTGAACCTGCCTGGAGAATGGGGTTGGGAGAAGGAGATGTATTCTCAGTGCCAAACAATCATTGAACAAGCACAGGAAAAGCAAGAAAAACTGATAGCAGGGGTAGGGCAACAAGCCAACCTTACAAGGCAGGGCACATGGTGAATCCTGGAGCTAATATCATGGGATGGAAGGCAGTATTCAAAACTGACTTGCCACATCTTGCCAGGGGAGGAACTGACCACACAAAGTTGCAGCTATAGAGCAATGCAATGCTGCTGCAGCCTGGTGAAAACAACAACTCTGAACGGCCTGCACTTACTGGTAGTGACTGAGTTACCAGTTCCCAATTGTGACTTTGTCTGTGGAGAGAAGGAACCAGATAATAGTCCCAAGTTGTCACCTGGTGAGACCACATCAGACCTCCCACTTGTATACCAATAACAGGATTGGATGCCAAAGGAATAATTCCAGGAATTTTACCAAACAGATGGATTTTTTAATTGGTGCTGTACCTGGTATTTTTTTTATTTTTGCTTTCTTCTGTATTATTAACTTTATCATCACTATTTTCTTAACCTTATTCTTATTCCCTTTACTTTAGCTTATTTTCCTGTTCTATAAGCCATTGTTTCCCTCCCAACCACTCTTTCTGCCCCTTGTCATCCACTCTTTTCCACTGTCCTCACCTCTCCCTTCTGTCCTGCCTCAACCTGTCACTGCACTACTCCACACTCCTACACACTCACCACCTGCTGAATACCCTACTGTTCCAACTGTACACAACCCCAGCCCTCTGCAATCTTGACAAAAGCACCCTGCAATACAACACAAATTCACCCAAACACACAAGGGCCACAAAACCCAGCAACTCCCATACCTCTTCCCCACCCACTACCCTTTTCCACTTCACCACTTTTACTGCCACCTTTACCAATTATACAAGAATCCGTATCTAGACTAATAAACATCGCCCAACTCCCACTGAACATAGATATTGTCACCAAGAGGTTTTCTATGTAATATGTAAACAACTGGTCGGTCATGGAAACTCTGAATTTTTTATTGCTAAATTACACCTCCAGGATAGAGCACATCAACAGAGCTAGCTACCAAGTCAGTCACACTGCAAAAATTAAATCAAGGGGAAGCAAACAGGCAATTAAAACTGCCAACTAGTCTGTCAGGAACACAGTTGCACAGTACCAAGTGGAGTGGTGGGCATAAAAAGGAATGGAAAGCACACTTCTCAAAAAAATAATTCAATAGAAGATTCAGTAGGAAGTGAAGAGAATGAATACCCAGTTTCTGACCCCCTCACACAAAACAATGACAAATGTCACTAAGGAGACCAGTGACACTTATAAAAAAATCTCTCATGGAGGAAATCTTAGGAGAAATCACAGAGAAACTCCTGGAGAAGATACTAGACACAGTTAACCAAATGTATAAGATGCACTCAGCAATTTTCAGGCACCGAAAATAAAGAAAATGAGAAGACACAGAAACAAATAAATGAATTCAGACAGGACTTCAACAAACACCAAAGTGAAACAAAGGACACAATAAAAAAGAGATATATGAATTAAAGAACACAACACATAATATAAAAGAAGAGTTGAACAAATATATGGAAAACCTAAGGAAAAGAATCAAACACAAATCCTGAAAATAAAAAGTCCCTTTCAGTTAAAAAAAGTCACAGTGGAAGGCAACTACAGCAGACTAGAACAAGTGGAAGACAGAAAATCAGAGCTTGAAGATGAAATGGAAATTAAAGAAAAAATAGAAGAAATCTTAGTGAAACAATTCAAGAACTTTGTAGGGAATATGCAACAATACAGTTGCTCCATCAAAAGACCAAACATGAGAATAATGGGCATTGAAGAAGAGAAGGTGCACACCACAGGGATATGTAATATATTTAATAAGATAATAACAGAAAATTTCACAAATCTAAAGAAAGTTATGTCCATTCTAGTACAGGGTGCCTCCAGGATACCAAACAGATAAGACCAAAATATAACCTCTCCTTTCTATTATCATTCAAATAGAAATGGAAGAGAACAGAGAAATAATATTGAAGGCTGTAAGAGAGAAAAAACAAATAATGTATGAAGGTAACCCTCCCCCAAAAAACAAGCAGATTTATCAACAGAAAACTTAAAAGTAATAAGGTCATGGGGTGAGGTTTTTCAGGCACTTGTAAAAATAATTTCAACCCTGGGGTATGCTATCTAGCAAAATTATCATTCAATATTAACGGAGCAATAACAATCTTCCACAATAAGCAGAAACTAAAACAATATATGACCACCAAGCCACCACTATCAAAGATTATACAAGGAATTCTGCACACAGAAGATGAAAGCACACAAAACCACAAGGGGAGAGGAAGTATTAAGCCACAGGAGAAGAAAAGACAAGTAATTGGAGAGTAGTACTGATTTGGCTGCACACAATCAAATCTTTAAAAAACAACAACAAAAAAAAAATCCCTAAATGGCAGGAATTGCCACAAACCTGCCAATAGTAACATTGAGTATCCATGGATGCAATAAACTCCCTCATAAAAAGGTAATGTTGGGCAAACTACAATAAAAAGGAATATCTAACAGTCTGTTGTTTCCAAGAGATCCACCTGATTGACAGAAATAAACACTGGCTTAGGGTGAAAGGCTGGAAGAAGATTTACCAAGTGAATGTCTCCTGAAAACAAGCAGGAGTAGCAATACTTATATTAGACAAAGTAGACTTCAGTCTTACCTTGGTCAAAGAAGACAAAGAAGGACTCTTCCTTCTAATAAAAATGGCAATATATCAAAAGGAAATAATTATCAGCCCATATTCACCCAATGTAACTGCATCCAATTTCATCAAACATACACTGAAGAACTTAAAAGCACAACACAGTGGCAGCAGGAGAGTTTAATACCTCTCTATCACCAATAGATAAGTCATCCAAACAAAAAGTCAACAAAGAAATACTGTAACTAAATGATACCATAGATCAAAGGGACTTAACTGATGTCTACAGAATATTTCATCCAACAACAGCACAATATAAATTCTTCTCAGCAGCCCATGGAAGTTTCTCGAAAATAGATCATAGCTTAGGGTACAAAGAAAGCATCAATAAACATAATAGAAATAACCCCCTATATTCTATCTGATCACAATGCAATAAAAGTAGAACTCAACAATGAAAGGAACAGCAAAAATAGACAAATATTTGAAGGCTGAATAGCACATTAGTCAACCATGAGTGGGTCATAGAAGAAATAAGAGAGGAAATCAAAAGGTTCCTGGAAGTTAATAAAAATGAAAACACCACCTTCCAATACCTATGGTGCACATCAAGGGCAGTCTTAGGAGGAAAGTTTATAGCCATGACTTCATATATTAAAAGGGTAGAAAGAAATGAATGACCTAATGCTACATCCTAGAAAAACAAAACTAATCAAAACCCAAAAGAAGTAAAAGGAGAGAAATACTAAATTAAGGGCCAAAATTAAAGAAATCGAGATTTAAAGACCACACAAATCAACAAAACAAAAGCTTGTTCTTTGAAAAAAACAAAGATTGACAAGCCCCTGGCAAATCTGTCTAAAATAGTGAAAAAAAAGACCCAAATTAGCAAAATAAGGAAAATAATGGGGAGATAACAGCAAACACAAAGGAAATCATCATAGACTTCTTTGAGAACCTATATTGTAATAAATTGGAAAATCCTGAAGAAATGGGCACATTTGTAGATAATTATGACCATACAAAATTGAATCAAGAGAATATTAACTACCCAAACAGATCTATAACACATACTGAAATTGAAGCAGCAATAAAGAGTCTGCCAAAAAGAAAAGTCCAGGACCTGACAGATTCTCTGTTGAATTCTACCACACCTTTAAAGCAGAACTAATATCAACTCTCCTTAAAATTTTCCACAGAATACAAAAGGAATGAACACTGCCTACCTCATTTTATGAAGGCAGTATTATATTAATCCCAAAACCGGACAAACAGACATACAAAAATATAGAACTATAAGCCAATCTCCTTGATGAACTTCGATGCAAAAATTCTCTAATGAAATAATGACAAACTGAATCCAATGACATATCAAAAAGATCATTCACATGTCCAAGTCAGCTTCATCCCAAGGATGAAGGGATGGTTCAACATATGCAAATCTATAAATGTAATACAGCACATTAATAGAAGCAAAGACAAAAGCCACTTGATCATCTCAATAGATGCAGAAAAAGCCTTGTATAAGAATCAACATTTCATGATAAAGACTCTAAGAAATCTTGGAATAGCTGGAATTTGTCTCTATATTATAAAGGCTATATATGACAAACATATAACTTACTAGGGAAAGGCTGAAACTATTTCCCCTAAAGGCAAGAATGAGACAAGGGTGCCCACTCTCCCCACTCCTATTGAACACAGTCCTGGAATTCCTAGCCAGAGCAATAAGGAAAAAGAAGAAATTAAAGGAATAAAAATAGGTAAAGAAATGGTCAAACAATCCATATTTACAGATGACATGATCCTATGCCTCAAAGATCCATAAAATTCCACCTAAGAACATCTAGACACCATAAGCATCTTCAGCAATGTAGCAGGATACAAAATTACCTTGCAAAAATCAGTAGCCTTTCTACAAACCAACAATGAACAAATTGAGAAATAATATAGTTTCTGCTGGGTATTGAGGTGTTAGGGGGGAGAGGGAGGGGGCGGAGTGGGTGGTAAGGGAGGGGGTGGGGGCAGGGGGGAGAAATGACCCAAGCCTTGTATGCACACATGAATAATAAAATAAAAAAGAGAAAGAGTATAGGAAAAACGATTTCTTTTACAATAGTTTCAAAAAAACCAAATACCTAGGAATAACCTGAACAAAGGCTGTAGATGACCTCTACAAGGAGAACTACAAAACTTTGAGGAATAGAATCAAAGAAGACTACAGAAGATAGATCTTCCATGCTCATGGATTGCCAGAATCAAATAGTAAAAATGGCTAAAAGCAATCTACATTTTAATACAATTCCCCTCAAATTCCCAATGACAATCACAGAGATTGAAAAATCTATGCTAAGTTTATTTAGAAACACAAAGATTGTAAAATTGTTAAGGCAATACTAAGAAAAAGTGCAACACAGTAGGTATCACAATACCTGACCTCAAACTAAACTACAGAGCCATAGCAATAAAAACATCATGGTTCTTGCACAAAAACAGATATTAAGACCAGTGAAACAGAATAGAGCATTCAGATATGAATCCAAGCACCTATGCCCACCTTATATTGACAATGGCACCAAAAAATATGATGGAGAAAAGACAGTCTCTTCAACAAATGATTCTGGGAAAAGTTCTTATCTGCCTGAAGAAAACTGAAACTACATCCATGTCTATCTCCTTGTACTAGTATGAACTCAAAGTGTGTAAAGGACATTAATATCAGACCCTGAACCTTGAAGTGAGTATATGAAAGAACAGGAAATAGTCTGGAAGCAATAGGTATAAGAACAGTTTTCCTCAGTAGAACTCAAGTGGCCAAGCAACTAAGATAAATGATGGATAAATGGGAGTACTTGAAATTAAAAACTTCTGCACAACAAAAGTTCTCTACATTGAGACCACCAACAGAATGGGAAAAAGTCTCTGCTAGCTATACATCACACATGGGACTGATAACCAGAATATACAGGATCTCAAAAAACTAAACTCCCCAAAAATCAATGAAGCAATAAAGAAGTGAGCAACACACCTAAACTGAACTTTTTCAAAGGAAGAAGTCCAAATGGCCAAAAAACAGAAAAAATGTTATCCATCCTGCCCATAATGAAAATGCAAATAAAAACCACACTATGATTCCACCTCAAACCTGTTAAAATTGCTACTATCAAGAACACTAACATAACAAATGTTTGTGAGGATGCATGGGAAAAGGAGCCCTCATTCATGGCTGGTAGGAATGTAAGCCAGCACAACCATTTTGTAAAACAATATAGAGGCTTAAAAAACTGAACATAGACCTTCCATATGATCCAGTAATATCACTTCATGGGATATAACAAAGGAATGTGACTCAGGTTATTTATTTCAGTACTATTTACCATAGCCAAGCTATGGAAACAGCCAAGATGCCCCACTACTGAAGAATGGATTAAGAAAATGTGGTATTATTATATGATGGAACTTTACTCAGCATAAAAAGAGCAGAATTTTGTCATTAACAAGTAAATGGATGAAACTGGAGAACATCACTTTAAGTGAAGCTAGTCAGGCTTAGAAGGCAAATAATACATATTCTCACTCATAAGATTATAGACCTGAAACAAATGCAGTAGTATTATTGGACCTGGATCACACATTAAGGAGAGAATGCACACAGGCTCTACAAGTGAAAGAGAAGGAAGCCAAAAACTTGAATGTGGTTGATGTGCTCACTGAATAGAAGTGAATATAGTAATCTTAAACTTGCAGAGGCTACTATGGGAAGGGGACCAGGAAGCTGTGAAGAAGTCTGGTAGAGACGAACTAATCTGTATTGCAATACACATGTGCATGGATGTAATGCTAGGAATCTCTCTGTATAGCTATCATTATCCCAAACTAGCAATAATGCTAATGCTTTCTTTTCATCTATCATGTGTTCTTTCCAACAAAATTGGAGAACAAGAGGGCTGAACAGGTTCTGCCTAGAAGCAGGGGTGGGAGTAGGGGAGAGGTTGCCCAAATAATGTATACACATGTAAATAAATGTAAAAATGATACAATAAAACTTAAAAATGAGAAAAATCTAATAACATAAAGGTTAACCCATCAAAATAACAGGAAATTTCTCAATGGAAGCCTTAACAGCAAGAGGGCACTGAGTGAGGCATTTTAAGCACTGAAAGAAGACAATTTTAGTCTTAGGATACTCTATCCAGCAAAATTTTCATTCAAAATTGACAGAGGGATAAAAGTCTTTCATGATGAACAGATAATAAAACAACATATGACCACAAAACCACCACTACAGAAGATTCTGAAAGAAATCTGAAGATGAAAAAACATAACCACAAAGGACAGCAAAAATTAAAACTCAAGAGAATAACAGACAAGAAATCAGCAAGTCTTATAAAATTGGCTGTACATACACAAATCTTTAAACAACAAAAAGAACTAAATGGTAGGACACATAACATACCTCTCAGTAAGTAGCACTTAATGTTAATTTTCTCATCTTCCCCATCAGCAGTGACAATCTGGATTATAAAAGAAGACCTGACATTCTGTTGTTTGCATGAATCCTACCTTATTAACAGAAACAAACACTGTGTTAGGTAGCAATATTTATATCAGAAAAAGTGGACTTCAAATCTAAATTAGAAGAGACAAGGAAGGACACCTCACACTAATAAAGGAGGACTGTATCAAAGGGAAATAATACTCATCAACTTATATGTACCCAATGCTTTTACACTGAACTTCATTAAATGTACAATAGTGAACAGAAAATCCCTGGTAGATTCCAACACAGTAGTAGTTGGAGGCATTAATAACCCTCTATTGCCAATAGATAGTTTATCCAGTCAAAAAATCAATAAAGAAATTATTGAATTGAAAGACACTGTAGATCTAATGGACCTGACAGATGTCTACAGAATATTCCACCTGCAACAGCACAATATACATTCTTCTCAGCAGCCCATGGAAATTTCTGCTAAATAGACCATATCCTACATCACAAAGAAAATATCAACAAATATAAGAAAATTGAAATAACACCCTTGCATACTATCTGACAACAATGTAATAAAACTAGATCTTAATAACAAAAGTCCAGCAGAAAATACACAACCAATTGGGAGATGAACAACACATTACTCAATGATCAGTTGTTCATGGAAGAAATAAGGGAGGAAATAAAAAATTTCTGCAATTTAATTAATATGAAATCACAAACTCTCAGAACCTATGGCTATAGAAAAGACAGACCTAAGAGGAAAGTTTGTAACTATACAAGCTTTTATATTTTATTATAAAAGTTATATAATATGATATGTGAAATTATATAATATATATACTAAGTAATATCATATACTATATATTAGTATATATTATATATTATATAATATGTTAAAATGTTGTATACCATATATAATATGCATATATTATAAACACAGAAAGATCTTAAATGAATGACCTAATGCTGCGTCTCCTATTCACAGAAAAATAAAACAAGTTAAATGCAAAACAAGCAGGAGAGAAATAATAAAAGAAGGGCTGAAATCAACAACATAAGGACCAAAAAAAAATACAAAGAATCAATAAAACAAAAGGCTGGTTTTTTGAAAAAATAAACAAGGTTGACAAACCCTAGCAAATCTGACTAAATGAGGAGGGAAAAGATTCAAATTAATAAAATTAGAACCAAAAAGGGGACAATAAAAACAAACACCAAGGAAATCCAGTCATTAGGGAATAATTTGAAAACCTATATTCAAACAGATTGGAAAATTTAGAAGAAATGGACAATTCTCTAGATGCATATGATCATCTGAAACTGAGAACCAAGAGGATAATAATCACCTAAACACATCTATAACATGCAATGAAATTGAGACATAAGAGTCTCCCAGAAAAGAAAAGTCCAGGACATGAATGATTCTCTGCTGAAATCTACCAGACCTTTAAAGAAGAACTAATACCAATACTCAATAAGCTTTTCCATGAAATAGAAAGGGAAGGAATATTACCCATGTCATTCTATGAAACCAGTATTACATTCTTCCCAAAACCAGACAAGGACAGATCACTTAAAAAAAAGAATTGCAGACCAATCTCTTTAATGAATGTAGGTACAAAGCTCCTCAATCAAATAATGACAAACCAAATAAAAAAGCATATCAGAAAGATCAATCACCATGGCCAAGTTGGTTTGATCTCAGGGATGCAGGGATGGTTCAACATATGCAAATAATGAATTTTAATACAGGATATTGACAGAAGCAAAGACAAAAACCATTTGAGTATCTCAATAGACACAGAAAAAGCCTTTGATAAAATCCAACATACTTTCATGATGAAACTAGAAATGGAAGGATTGTACCTCAATATAATAAAGGCTGTATATGGCAAACCCAATCTTGAACAAACCCTTCACAAAAATGGGTGGAAGAGTGGCTGGAGGGGAAGGCCCTGAGTTCAAATCCCAGTACCACAAGAAAAAAAAATGTTCTTGGGGTGTACTTCAGTTTCACTTCATTTCATTCTTCCAGATATGGTGCACTGGCCTCAGTGAAGTATATTTCACTCCTATACTGAGGCCTTTCCTAGATTGCGTGTAAGAGAGACATAAAAAGTGCATCTTGAAAATTCACCATCCTAAAAGTCTAATCTTTAGACCAGACATGTGTTACCCATTTGGAGTGTGCCTTAGAAGATTAGAAAATGAACATTCAGATCTCCAAATTCCGCCTCCTGTAAGACATTATTTCAATAGTTTGAAATCTTTAACTTCTCATCATGTTACACATTAGGCTTGTGGCTGCCACTGGTGGAGAAGAAAGAATGGGAATTTTTTAAATGAATGCAAATTTAGCTTGTGAAGTTGAAATATGCATGCAGATGAATGGTGTTAATGGTTGCACAAGTATGTGTATGTAATTAATGCCACAACTTGTGTTTGCAAAATGGTTATACTGGTAAAGAGTTTTATTATGTATATGTGACCATGATAAAATATGCAAATAAAACACAGAGATCAAAGAAATATATTATGTGTCTCTTAAAAATAAATGAAATAGATGAGTACTACACATGAACTTTCTCTTGAATAGAGGAGTATTCTCAAACCTGTTGAGATTGCTCACTGTTTCTTTTTCTTATTCTTCCTTTAATATTAGGAAATCCTTAGAGACGAGGGCAGTGTGGACCAGTATGATTAATTGTGAGCTGTGTACATTGAGTCTCCAAGGCCATGTAAGAGAACATAATTAGCCTATGCCTAAGCATAATAACTCTAGTTCAGTGGTTTTATACCTGTGTCTGCTCTTCCCCTGGTTTTCTGCATCAGAGAACTCCTATCTGTCAGTATACTCACATCAGTTGTAAAGAGTGAGCAGAGGTCATCACTGAAAAACATACAAGGAAGATTCATCATATCATTCGTCCTTGGTCATGACCTCGGTGACACACAGTTTATCTAAGTAAGTGTGAGGCAGGCAGGGATGAAGAAAAGACTAATATAATCATTAGTTCTTGATCAGTGGGAGAAGTAGGGAGGTTTGGACAGCCTGATGGTAGAATAACTGTTTGCACATTACAGGTCTATAGACTATGAATTTTATGATTTTGCTTATTTTCTCATTCATTGTTTTTATTTTTGCTTATAGTGGTTATCTCCTCCATAGACTTCTCACCCAAGATAGTGGAAACATGATCCAACTAAACTGTTTCTTAAGCTCTCAAAATTTCTTATGATAGTACAAATAATGAATAGGAATATCAGTAATCAAACCATCATGTGTGGCTATTAATGGCTGTGAGTTATGTCCTCTACATAGATTTGGGTATCTGTGTAGCACTCCCAAAATCATAAGCTCTCATTCTATTATTATAATTATAATTGTTATTATTATTATTCTCTTATGGAAAAGAAAATACCACTTTGAGTCTATGCAACATGTACTAGGTAGATAGAAAAGATCAAAGCCTTGTCTGAATCTATCTCCCATGAAAATCCCATCAGGTGGTACTGTGGACATAGGAACCAACCATTCACTTAACTTCCCTTTCCCTCCAGCAGAGACTTCTCACTTATTGCATTTTTTCCTCTTTGGGGTTCCAGGTAGATTATATTGGAGGCCTCTGGCAGACACCTGCTGTGTGAACTATAGATAGTATAGCTGTGGCTTGAAAGCAAAGAACCCAATGAGTAGGAACAAGATAATTGAACACCCACTCCTCAATTCAGGTTTTCTTTTTTTTAGTTGGAACAAGGTCTTATCATATAAGCCCCAGTGCCCATGAAGGTTGTTGCCTAGCATGCAGATTGCAAGGATCACAGAGTTTTCCACCAGGTTCTGCCTTCCAGATTATCTTTGGAGTTGTCCCCATCCTCCTCCATTCTTGCAATCAGCTCACTCAGTTTCCAATGGTGAGGTAAAGTCTGGTCCTGATATTATTCCTAGTCTGAGTTCCAGAGAGTCTAAAATGGTCCTGTGGCTAATCCTCTGGAACTCCTTTTAATTTTTTTTCTGACAGAAAGCCATGAGACATTTCATTGCTCCCAACTTAGAGAGTAACAACTTACTTTTGAATGTTATCTACTCCATTTATTATTTCTGTAATGTAGGGTAGATCATTGGTATTCTTGAGAACCAGTACTATCATCTTAGTAGATTTTTTTAGTTGATACAGCTTCATTGAGTAAGAGTTTCACATGTAAACTACAATCTCTGTGTGTTGAATATATGAAGCCTGCATATAATGTGGGTCAAAATCATTTTATAGTATTATTGTTACCAATATTTGTGCCTTCATCTAAAGTATCCTGTCTTATAAAACATCAAACTTCCTTATTTCTGTAATTGGTCATTTTATTGTTGTCCTTTTACATGTACATTTGTGTATTTGAGGAGGAATTACTGTCTTTCATTTTCTTTTATTTCTCAGAGTCTATGCAATTCTTGTCACACAGCTGGTATCAACAATGCAATTTGTTTTAATATTAAATAGACTTTTCTATTTAATGGGTGTCCCCACCCATTAGGTATGTAGAGCTACAGATAATATCATTCTTCTTTGACTATATGTCACAGACTCATGGATCTTATAATGTTATTTAAAATATACCACATATAATTATTTAAAGATCACTGCAGAGATTTTCATGAGTAAATGAAAAAGAACCAAAGGATAGGAAGAGAAGGGGTAGGTAAGCCTAGTGACTTGAAATAAGACATAGTTGAGACTTTTCCATCATTTCTGGCTCCTGTGACCTTCAAAAACTAGTCCTTAATAAACTTACTACTCCTATGATGATGGAATTGCTTATTCTAATTAAATGTTATTAGACATCTATTTGATTCTGTACATTGGTACAAAAATATATAATACTACTCTATTTCTATTAAGTGTTACAAGAAGAACGATGCAGGGAGATTCACAGGCATTCTGAAATTTTAACAAGTCTAGTATATGGTAATAAATGTGAATTTCCTTACCCACAGATGCTTTTGCCTCTACTGGAAACAAATGGAATCATTATTCCTTATATAAGCTCTAATTTATTGTTGAGTTATTTTGTATAAACTTCTGGATATTTTGATGATCTATGCAGAATAAGAGGATTTGGATGATACTGAGTGATTTTTATAGGGACAATAAATCTATGTGATTAATAGTAAAAAGCAACAAGCATCTGTTATTGGAAATCAAACAATTGTCCTGCATCCATATAGTGTCTGCAACTTCTTACTTGTATGGCATGTGGAGAGAAACAATAACTTTAAAAAGATTAATGCAATATTAAACTGAAAATTTAAGTGATGTTGCTCCTTAGGTAATGCTTCAATTGATACCTTTGAAATATATGGGTACTTCAGAAAGACTTAAAACTATTCAACATACTTTCAATATAAAGTGTGTGTTTTAAGGTTATTAGGTGTTGTGTTGCATACTACTAAGAGAAGCTTTGTATACATATAGGTAGGTTTTAAGAGACATTATTATGTATATGTAATTCAATTACTAGAAACATTGCAAGAAAATGCTACCCTCCAAATCTATGAGAGTAGTTGCCCGTGTAGTGGAATTATGCAGAGATATAAAAAACTTAAATTTCATAAAATATTTCTGATTATGAACCAATGACTTCGATTTAGTGTCTAGACAATACACTCCTTGAATTTATATAGACCTTAAAATACTCTATGCAAAATAACTTTTCATCACGATTTTAGAATAAAATCGGATATATTCAATTGCTTTTTAACAACCTTTAAGAAGATATATTTTCTTCTTAAAGAAGAAATCTGCTATGAATTTTATTTTTCTGAATGTCATTGACTTGTTTTACTATGGTAACAGGCTACACTGATTACTTCAGTGTACCTAAAATTTATGCACATAGAAGGAGATGAACAACACAGAAGCCAATAATGAAATTCTTACTTGTTATAAAATATTTTATTAAGATATACTCGTTATATAGTGGGGATTCTTTGTGACATTTCTGATTAGGTTTATATTGTACATTGATTAGATCATCCCCATCCTTGCTCCCTTTTGACCAGCTCCCCAACCCACTTGGAGCAATTGCAAAAGGTTTCTTTGTTCTATGTCATATAAGTATATGAAGTCTAGGGTTGAGTTTGCCATAAATGAGAAGTATTCCTAGAGAGCATACAATTGGAAATGTAGACAAATACTCCTGTATACTTGTAGTCAAACTTTATACAGAGGACAAGATACACGTTACTTTCTTTTTCAAAAGGTGTCCAAGCAATGTAACACTACAAAATCTGACAGTTGTCACAGAATTCCATCTCATGCCACTCTCAGAGGATCAAGAACAACAGCCCATACTTTTTGGACTGTTCCTATCCATGTACCCAATAACAGTATTTGCGAACCTGCTCATCATCCTGGCTGTCAGTTTTGAATCCCATCTCCACACTCCCATGTACTTCCTCCTTTTAAACCTGTCCTTGGATGATAACTGCTTCATCTCCACCATGGTCCCAAAGATGATTGTGAATGAGCAGGCTCACAGCAGAGTCATCTCCTTTGAGGGATGTTTGACACAAATGTCACTTTACATCATTTTTGGAAACATGGATGTTATGCTTCTGGCTGTGATGGCCTATGACCATTTTGTGGCCATTTGTCACCCTCTGCATTACTCAGTCATCATGAACCCTCGCCTCTCTGTCTTCTTAGTGTTCATGTCTTTATTGTTTAGCCTTTTGGACTCCCAGGTGCACAGTTTCATTGTTTTACCATTTTCTCACTTCAAAGCTGTGGAAATTTCTAATTTCTTCCATGACCCTTCCAAACTTCTTATTCTTGCCTGCTCTGACAATTCCAAAAATAATATAGTCATGTATTTTGTTGTTGCCATCATGGGATTTCTGCCTGTCTCTGAGATCTTTTCCTCTTATTACAAAATAGTTTCCTCCATTCTGAAGGTCAAATCAATAGGAGGGAGGTATAAGGCCTTCTCATGTATGGGTCTCACCTGACAATAGTTTGTTTATTTTATGGAAGAGGGCTTGGAGTGTACCTTAGTTCAGCTGTATTGAATTCTCCCATAAATGGTGCCCTGGCATCAGTGATGTGCACAGTTGTCACCCTTATGCTGAATCCATTCATCTACAGCCTGAGGAACAGGGACAGTAAAAGGACACTGAGGAAGATTCTCAGGAGTATATTCTGATCTAAGGAACTGTGACAGCTATTTGAAATGTAGATTACAAAAAAGAGCAAAAGTAAAATTCTACACACGGAAATTCTGTTTCCTTGTTCACATTATTTTGTACATTGTATTTTCATGATATTGCACAATAACCCTGGTGGTTGTGAGATTTGGGGAAAAGTTGAATTGAGAGTTTTGAAAATGAGTGTGTATTTCAAGCTTGGAAATAAAAAATTTCTGGGGATGGATGGTGCTGATGGCTGAGCAACAATGCAAATGTAATTTATACTTCATAACATTCACCATGGAAAGAATAAAAGGGCAAGTTCTTATATATAATTTACCACAATAAACAAGTTAAGTAAAATGTAGATGCATTTATTACTAGTCTGTAAACAAACAGAATGATATCCCAGAGTATCCTGCTGAAGTAAGAAATGAGATGATAGATTTTAGGGAATATTGTGTTTCTCTTCTTTATCTTTTTCTAATAATATTATGAAATTCTTAGAGCTTGGGATAACATGAACCAAGCTCACTATTTATGAGCATTGGGCCTCAATGAAATATAATCAATAATCAACATGTACTGTAAATCTGCATTTTTCTTGTTCCCATCCAGTGGGCCTCACATGTGGGTTTGCTTGTCCAATGGCTGTCTGAGTCAGGTCTGTCTGTTTTGACTCTGTTACTAATAACAGTTCTGAGCACCAAGACTGAGCAGTCATTTGTCAGTTAGTATGGGACTTGCTTTGCATCTGAATCTTTTGTCATGGATTAATAAAAAAGAAAAATAAGAGCGAGACATTTGATGGATGACATATGTCCCTAAAATCTAACATTTCTATCAGAATTTCCTTTCCTAGAACTATCAGCATTTTCAAACATGCAATTCATACAGTTTGGATTGATCTTCTCCTCGTCACAGTGCTTGGGAACCTTCTCATTATCCTGGCTATCAGCTCTGACTCCCACCTCTACACTCTCATATACTTGTTTCTCTCCAATCATTTCTGGACTGACTTCTAATTCATCTTGACCATGATCCCACAGTTTATTATAAATATCTAAACTCATAGTAGGGTCATCTCCTATGTAGGTCACCTGACAGGGATATCTGTTTTTATCCTTGATGCAAAATTGGATTGTCTTACATTTTCCTACTTTGAGGATTATTACTTTTTTCTGAAACTCCTAACAGCAGTTAGAATGTAAAAATCATTCTGTACTTGTTCTTTACATTTTTTGTGTGTATGGATAATATGCTCTGACTGCGATTACCTATAACTGGTTTGTAGCTAATTCTTATCTCATGCATTAACTAGTCATCATGAATCTTACCATGTATCTTCTTCATCCTGGTGGATCCTTAATTTAACCTCTTGGACTCCTTCTTCAGAATTTCAATGCCCTCAAATTTGCTTTCTTTTAAGATGTGTAAACTGCTTATTTCTTCACTGCTGTGCCTAGGTATAAGTATTGCATGTTCCAAATGTTACTAGGAAAACTGGATATCCACATGTAGAAGAGTGAAACTAGTCTGTGTCTCTCACCCTGTACCAATATCAACTTAAAGTGGATCAAAGGCTTTATTATGTGGACTGAAATTTTGAAATAACTACAGGAAGTAGTACACAATACATTGGACCATAAAGGCATAGGCAACACCTTCCTAAATAGAGAGCCAGTGGCTGAGTAGCTAAGAGAAAAATTAACAAATGGGACGTCATCAAACTAAAATGTTTCTGCACAGCAAAAGAAGCAGTCAGTAGATTCAAGAGACTGCCCAGATGTTGGGAAAACATCTTTGCTAGCTCTTTATCTGGAAAGGGATTAATATCCAGAATCTATAGGAAACTCAAGAAACTCATACTCCCAAACAATCACATCTTAATGAAGAAATGAGCACACGAATTGAATAGGGGATTTTCAAAGAGGTACAAATGGCCAATAAATTCATGATGAAATGTTCAACTTCCCTGCCTATAAAAGAAATATAATCCAAAACTACACAAAGATTTCATCTCACCCCAGTTGGAGTGTTCATCTTCAAGGGCAAAAACAACAACAAATACTGGCGAGGTGCAATGAAACAGGAACCCTTATAAACTGTTGGTGGATATGCAAATCAGTACAACCCTTATTGAAAGCAGTATGGGGATTCCTTAAAAAGCTAAAATAGAACTACCATTTGGTCCAGTAATACTATTCTTGGGCATAAAACTGAAGGAATGTAATTCAGGATACAATAGAGACACTTGTATATCAATGTTTATCCCTGCACTGTTCATAATAGCCAAGATACGGAAACAACCCAGATACACTACAAATGATAATGGATCAAGAGAATGTGGTGTATATACCTACATATATACTTATATACACAATGAAGTTTTATTAAGCTGTAAGGAAGAATGACACAATGTGATTTGAAGGTAAATGGATGCAATTTGAGTACTATGTGTTAAGTGGAATAAGCCATATTCAGAAAGACATCTCCTGTGTGGAAGATATATCCAAATAATACACATATACAAAAAAACTGACATGATAATATACAAACTTATATGTACAACATATTTGTAATAGTTGAACTAATCTATGGAACTCAGGGGATGAGGGAAAGGAAAAGAGAACAAAAGAGCAAAAACACATAATGTTTGTGCAGATAAAGGATAAAATAATATGTACTGAAAGCTGTTGAATAATGGAGAGTCAGAGGGAGGAGATAAGGAGGAGTAATGGAAAGAGTTGAACTGACAAAAATAAAGTATGCTAACGGTGGGGATACATGGAGAAACCCCTTTGGACAGTGAATTTGGAATTGATAAGAAAAGACAGGACTATAAAATAGGTACAGTGTGTGGTCAGGTACTTGTGTCTGGGGTGAGGGTGAATAGAGTATATGGTGGTGAGACAATATGGTTGATGGACTTCATGTACAGATGAAATAGAACATAAAATGTCTTGCAATTGCTTTAAGTGTGGTGGGGAGGGCACAGCATGGTGAGATAGTGGTGATGACCTAAGCAATATACAATATAAGTCTAATTGGAATTGTCTCAATGAATCCCCCTTATATAATGAATAACAAAAATGAGAAAACACATTGCCTGTTATGAAACATTCAATTTACTTGTTGCCATCTCTTGACATTTTCCTGTGTCAAGAATCTCTTTTCAATATAAAATAGTTTCTTTCACTCTTATGAAACTATCTGTGGTGGGTATCATTCAATGGAAAAATTTCCATCAAAAGCATTGTTTCCTCATCATCATATCTAATCTAACAGTTGGCATAACCAAGTAAATTGTTTTGCTTTCCTTACATAATTTTAAAGGAAAAAATTTGGTTCCTATATAGTATTCCCTCACCATTCTGGAAGTACTTTAAAAGGAATGATGAGGACAAGGAGTAAGCTGACATCATTCCTCACATCATGATTTGTATTTGAGTGTCAGAATCTGAATTATGTGTTCTTATTTCACATGAATCATCTTTCAAAAGTCGTGTTGCCCATTTTATGTTATATGAAAAGCAGAAGAGAATTTTATGTAACTTCTATCACATTAGGTTAAAAAAAAGAGAGAAATGATGTCTCATTTGGTGTATCTGTTCAGGGACACAGTGGGCCTACCAGAAGAATCCAGGCAATTTGTCTACTTAATTAAAAAAAGGGAGAAATAATATCTCTTGAGTCAGCCTAAGTGTCCATCAACTGATAAGTGGATAAGGACACAGTGTAGTATTATTCAGACATAAAGAAGAATGAAGTTATGTCATTTGCAGGAAAATGAATGGGACTAGATATCATCATGTCAAGCAAAATAAGCCAGACAGAGAAAGGCAAATGTCACTTGTTCTTATATGTGGAATATAGACAAATATAGCATGAGTATAAAACAAAACACCTCCAGGAGGATAAGCACTAAAGGGATAGAGAACAAAAGAAGAGTATAATGGGTTGTGATTGTCATAAAAGCATTTCGGATGCATATATGAAAAGTGGAATAATGAAGCACATCCAAATTATTTATATAGAGTGGAGGAGGAAAAGAAAGAGCGCTAGAGAGGATGAATTCAATAAAGGGATTGAATGCATGGAAATGTCACAATACTGCTTTGTACAATTAACATATAATAATAAATAAACTTTGGTTCTCATTGTTCAGTTCTTTCCCTAAGTTTTGAAACTGTGAGTTCAGCAACACCACATTGTTAGAGAAAGGGACTATGGGCCCCAGTGATGTGCACTGTGGTAACCTTTATCCAGAATCCTTTCATGGGCTCCTGAGGACCTGAAACATTAAAAACACCATGTGGAGTCTTTAAAACCAACATAGCAATCTCAATATCTCTGAAATCTACTTGGAATGTAGTTATGCATCCTTTTACACCTTATATTTGTAGATTGCTGCTTTTAATCTTCATGACTTTTCATGGAAGAATAGTCATCACCTGCTTATTAGAAGGAGAAAGGTGAAGATTTTTAAAAGAGACACCATTTATGTTAAGAATTTGAAATTTCTTGAAATGGAGGTTTGTGATAATTGCAGAACAGAATGAGCGCTATTAGTATTTTGAGTAGTATACATAAAATGAAGAAATTAATAAATTTCAATATATATTTTACTGCAATAAGCAATGGAAATAAAACACAGACAGATGTTTAAAAGAAGAAACTAAGACACAGATCTAGTGAATAGAATGAGAGCTTCATCTTGAATAGAGGAACAGCAACAAAACTTTGGTGGCCAATAATGTACTATTTTGAGTTCTCCATTAATTTTAGGAATTCTTTAGAGATTGTGATAACATGGACAAATTTTGCTAATTGTGAGCACGGGGCATTGAGCCCTAAGGTCGTATAATATTCAACAATCAGCCAGTGACCCTAATTCATCAGTTTGCCTCATCCCAATGTGTCTCCATACCAGAGTCTCCTCTTCTTATGGTTGTTGCATCAGGAAGTTTGTATTGGACACTCTGCTCCCATCAAGCCTGAGGAAAGATCCAGGCTTCACCAGGCACAAGGCAAGGGAATTATACTGTATCTACATTCCTTCCTCATGAATCAGCAGAGGACCAGCCTAAACCAGTAAGTGCTGGGGGTGACTTGGATGGTCCATTGGAGGGCCCATTGGAAACATTTCCTCATTACCATAACTAACATGACAGTTGCAGAAGCCAGATAGGAGAATATGCCCATGGAATATTTCAGTTGTGATGAATGTGAAGCTTATATTGTGTATTATATTAAAGGTTCCAGAGAATACAAAGTCTTGCTTTCCTCCTTCACTTGTTATTTGACTGTCATCTCATTCACAAATTTTAAAATTTGTCCCTGTAAACTGTTTCTTAAGCCCTCCAAAAGGACTTGAAATAAAATGATGTTGAAGGCTGACAGTAACACCATGCCTTATATTTGAGGGCTTCATTAGTGCTGAACTGAACAATGTGTTCTATACGGCTTGTTTCATTTCATCTGCATAGCATTACACAAGTCATAGTTATCCAGTTTATTTTGAAGAAAATAAAGGATATGATAATATTTTCCCACACCCATTTTCAGGTTGTTAGTTATAAAAAGTGTTGAGATTTTGGAATTGGTGTTTTTGAATATAGACATGGGCTATCCAGGCAAATAGTCCCTTAAACAACTCAATGAAACATTTCACTTTCTTGTCACTTCAAGGAGAGTCTCCTGAAGCATCACAGTTGTGATCTCAGGGAGATAAGAGAGCAAAAACCTGGTTGGAGCCTGCTAAACCAAGCATAGAAATGATGGATATATATGAAAGGACACAATATCAAAAGGAATATGAATGTGATAATTGAGCACAGATTTCTTCCCCTTCCCTATATAACTGAACACTTTCTTCTTCATGCTTATAATACTTCTGCTTTTCTCAGAAAATTTGAGAGTTTTAAAATGCACTGCATATATAATTGTGTTTAAGGTGGCAGTAACCTGCTTTAAAATTTCTGATAGCCAGGCACAGTGATGTACTTGGGGGAGGCAGGAGGATCCCAAGTTTGAACCCTGCCCAAGCAGAGCTTTGTGAGACTCTGCCTCAAGCACAAAACAAAACAAAAAATGGGGTTGAGGAATTAACTCAGGAAGTAGAGTCTTGCCAGGTGTCAGTCACTCATTCCTATAATCCTAGCTACTCAAAATGCAGAGACCAGTAGGATCATGGTTCAAAGCCAGCCCAGGCAAACATTTCATGAGACACTATCTTGAAAAAAACCTATGATAAAAAAATGGACTGGTGAGTGGCTCAATGTGTGAGCCCTGAGTTCAAACTCTAGTACTGCAAAAAGAAAGTAAGGTAGAGCCCTTACATACTAAAGATGATTAGTCCCTCAGTTAAATGACCAGTAGTGAAAAAAATTAAAGAAATCCTTTCTGACAGTTGAAACACAACTATCAAAGTTTTAGTAAATATTGCCTGGAGGCTGACAACAAAATTTTGTTTCTATTGCTTCCATTTGTTCTAATTGCATAAAGCAGACAGTTTGTATTTCTAAGTCTTAGTATTGATGTCAGATGAGATTTCAAGTTGGAACAACTGAACGGAGGAAGGATTGAACAGACATGGGTGCTCACTGTGTGATTCATGTGTGTGAATATGTAAAATAAGCATGAAATTATATATACAGTTAATAATTATGATGCTAATAGTCTTGCCATTCAATTATAATACCCTAGCTCTTGAAGTCATTGCTTAAATATATCTCCAGTGACTCATCTTACATTTGTCCTTATATAAATATCTGTTCTATACTTGAAGATGAATGCATACCTCTCTTTCATTTTGATTCCCAGGTCCTTTATCTTGCTTAGCACACACAAGACATCAAATATAGAATCCTCTGTTAAACACTGAAAAGGTACTTCCTTGGTCCACACAAGTTGGGTGTGATCAGAGTGATGATACACTTGCTGCTTTTCTGTCTGTACTTTCACAATTTTCAGTGAGGTACAGCAGAATAAAGACAAGAAATGGTAGGTCTTGTCTGTGTCTGGCCCCTAAAATTTCATTTGACAGAATGTATTTTTTGATAGTTCAAAATCATACAAGATATATTCATGAGTATAAAAACCAAAGAAAATGCAGAAAGAGAAATAGGCAAAGAGACTTTATGTTTGAGCTGATTCACAGTTTTGAATCCCATCAAACTAGACTTTACTTACTTTTAGCAATTGGTTTCAGCCATAAACTCACTGTTTTCATGAAAATGGAAATCTTTATCAGATATTAGGTTTCAAAAGAACCTTTTGTGCCACCATATTGTGAAAAATTAGTATTATTTTCCTTGTTCCCATTAAGCCGTATGAGAACCTGCCAGTTGAAAAATTTATACACATTATACAATATGTTGTCTTCCTAACTCTCTACTTGGACTATCTCTTCTCTATCAGAGACATATGGAAATATTTGCTATTTAAGTTGAAATTTCATGATCAATAGTCATGCAAAGTTTGTTATTAGATACATATAAATAATGATTTTTAATTATTCATTTATTCACATGTGTGCACACTGTTTGAGTCATTTCTTCCCCACCCTGCCCCCTTTCCTCACTCACTTCCAGGCAGAACCTGTTCTGTCCTTATCTCTAATTTTGATGAAGAAAAGACATAAGCATAATGAGGAAGAGAAAGTGTTTTTGCTAGTTAAGAATAGCTATACAGAAAAATTCCTAGCATTGGTTTCATGTAGAAATGTTAAACAATGTTTTGACAAGATACACTAACAGTAATAGTTTTGGTTTATTATAACTGATTTTCTAATTGAGGCATCAAATGTATCTGAACTATAGTAAAAAATACATGAATTGCTGGAATTCAAATAACTATCTCACACCCATAGATTAGGTGAAAATTTATATATGTGTGATATGGAAGGAGATGAAAGGATATTGAAAATTTACTGAAACAATAAATTGTCTATTTAAACAATGATCCTCCTTCAAATAATGATTTTTTATCACTTAAAGCATTTGAAGTTGATGTATATACTTCACAGAGAAAACATAAACCAATGTTAATGATAATGTTAAGTAATATATTTCTAAAGAACTAGATCTTTTGTTGTAGACTACTTAAATGGTTTTTCCATACATTTTAGATAATCCTTAAAGAAAACACCATATGGCTATATGGATAAGTGCAAGCTTGTACACATTGATGTACAAATATACCCATTTCACTCATAACAACAGGTTTCTTTGGAGGAGGGCTGGATTGAGAACAATTATGTGGGAGAATGGAATCATGCAGCAATAACAACAACTCAAGTTTCAAAAATGACAGTTTAAATGTATCTAAAGTAGACATTTTTACTCATCCATTTAAAAATATTTATTTAAAAATATGGGCAGTATATGATCCAGCAATCCCACTCCTGGGGCTATACCCAAAGGAATGAAACACAGGTTACTCCAGAGGCACCTGCACGCCCATGTTTATTGCAGCACTATTCACAATAGCCAACTTATAGGAACAACCAAGATGCCCCACTACCGATGAATGGATCCAATAAAATGCGGTATTTATGCACAATGGAATTTTATTCAGCCGTGAAGAAGAAGGAAATCTTATCATTTGCAGGTAAATGTATGGAACTGGAGAACATCACTCTGAGAGAGGTCAGCCAGGCTCAGAAGACCAAAAATAGTATGTTCTCACTCATATGTCAACTTTAGATCTAGGACAAATACAGCAATGTGGTTGGACTTGGGTCACATGACAAGGGGAGAGCACATATGGGAGATATGGGAATAGGTAGAAAACCTAAAATATGAAAACATTTGATGTCTGACTCTAGAGGAATTAATAAAGAAAGCTTAAAGTGATGGAGGTTAACATGAGAAGGGGATCAGGAACCACTGTAAAGATCAGTTAGAGATGAATCAACTTGGGTTGTAACACTTTTGTACATGAAAGCAGTGCTAGGAATCTTTCTGTATAGCTATCCTTAACTCAACTAACAAAAGTGTTTTGTCTTTCTTATTATGCTTATGTATTCTCTTCAACAAAATTAGAGATAAGGGAAGAACAGGTTCTGCCTGGAAGTGAGGGGGAGGGGAGGAGAGGGTGGGGGTGGGAGGCAGGGGGTAGAAATGGCCCAAACAATGTATGCACATGTGAATAAATGAATATAAAATTTTTTTGAAAATAAAAATACAGGCATAGGCATTACTGACTGTATGCAAAGATAATAATATTGATTGGGTACTGTCTAAATATACTGAAATATTATAAGGTTATGATTATTTATCCTTGATAGGAAATAACCACAAAATCATTAGTATACCAATAATCAGAAATGGATGTGGCCCAATGCTACAAAATCTTGTTGTTTTAAAATAATCACAGAATAATATATTTATAAAACAGTCCGAGAACCCTAAGACTATGCAATTAAATATTTGAAGCCCTTTTACAATCACTCTGTGAGCTAGGTAATCTTTACCTCCATTTTAGAAATGCTGAAACTGCTCTATTGTGTTTACATGGATTCCTCTAATACAATGTGTTTCTCTTTTGTATTTATCCCAAATTATAGTATGAGTTGACTAATTAATAAACCTCAAACACCTTCAAGTCAGTGAGGTAAGAGAACTGGAATCATATAGATACAAAATGTATTAAATGGTTCAAGAATTATGGAACAGAAATGTGTATTTTGCAAGTTTACCTGGTATCAAATTATAGTCATTAAAGATACGTAAGAAAATTTATAATCATAAAAACAATTAAGCATTCTTCCAAATCTACAATCAATATACAGAAGAAAAAAGTGAAGAAATGATTCTATTGGTAGATATTTTACTGAAATTACCTGGGGTAGATACAAGTAAGTCTCTATAAAATAAAAAAAATACTAACATGCTTTTATTTTGCAGTTTCAAACTTTTTAACCAATTTGAAGTAGAGTGTATGCTAAAATCACATTTGTGGTTCACAATAACATTGGTTATGAGCATCTCACCTTAACATATTTATCAAAATTTGAAGTCCATAAAAACTAAGGATACAAGGCTTATATTAAATAGCATGTACTATTTTCTGACAATAGTGTAAGCTATAGTTTTCAGAAAATACAGACATAGCTCACATGCAGTGTCTTAAATATCTTAAGTTAAATGTATTTCTACCATTGTTTGAGTATTTGTTTTCTCTGTATATGCTTTCCATTCCCAATGCTCTTTTTTTTTCAAAAGGTGTCCAAGTAAGACAGAAGAACCTAATCTAACAATTGTCACAGAATTCCATCTGATGGGACTCTCAGAGAATCCAGAACTGCAAACCATCCTCTTTGGACTGTTCCTGTCCATGTACCTGATCACTGTGCTTGGAAACCTGATCATCATTGTGGCAATTGGGTTTGACTCTCACCTCCACACCCCCATGTACTTCCTCTCCAACCTGGCCTTGACTGACATCTTTTACTATCTACTACAGTTCCAAAGATGATTGTGGACATTCAAGTTCAGAATAAAATTATCTCATTTGTGGACTGCATGACTCAAATGTCTCTTTTTATAAGTTTTAGAATTATGGATGATATGCTTCTGACAGTGATGGCCTATGACCGGTTTGTGTCCATCTGTCATCCATTGGATTACTCAGTCATTATAAACCTTCAATTTTGTGTTTTGTTGCTCTCTTTGTGTTTTTTATTTAGTCTTTGTGAATCCCAAGTACACAATTTGATTGCCCTATATTTTACCCACCTCAAGGATGTGGAAATTTTTAATTTCTTCTGTGAGCCTTCTCAACTACTAAACCTTGCTTGTTATGATACCTTTACCAAAAATTTAGTCTTGAATTTGGTTGGAGCTATTTCTGATTTTCTTCTTCTTTTGGGGATCTTCTTATCTTACTATAAAATATTTTCCTCAATTTTTGAATTCCATCATCAGATGGGAAGTATAAAGCCTTTTACACCTGTGGGTCTCATTTGGTAGTGGTTTGCTTATTTTATGGAGCAGCCATAGAAGTGTACCTTGGATCAGATGTATCAAACACCCCTAGAAACAGTGCAGTGACCTCAGTGATGTATGCTGTGGTTGTCCTCATGCTGAACCCATTCATCTACAGCCTAAGGAACAGGGGCATTAAAACTGCCCTGTGTAAGCTGCAGAGCAATGCAAATTACTCTACACAGTCTGTACTTTATGTAATTCATTTTGGAAACCCAGTTTCTAGACTTGAAATCCTGTCTTGTTATATTTTTTGTTACTTCATGACTTACATTCTACTCCATATTAAAATATTGCTTAATGTGATTTGCCTTGAATTCTGAGAATATTTTTGAATCTTTCATCATAACCAGTATGACTATAGTAATATAACAAGGCAGTTTCTGTAATTCTTGACCAAAGAACCTGGTTTAGGAGGGTAATATTACATCTCTTTTTAAAGATTACATCAATGTAAATTATCCATTTTTGTAGTGGAAATGAATGTATACATTGTTGAAAATAATAACACTTCTGTAATTGTATTTCTATTACAAAACAATGTTATTCTTCTCTCAAGGATTTACTTTGAAGAATATGTATTGTAATAATTTAGCATGCTTTTTGGGCTGTTCCTACCTCCCCAAAAGTTTAATTCATGAAGACCTCATCCATATATACTATTCAGTCTGATTGATGCACTTTCTTTCTTCCTTATAACAACATGTCTATATTATTGTCCCCTCTTTGTACCTTAATAACTAGATCAAAATCTACTTCCTCTGAAGTAGATTAATTGTGGATAAATGCATAAATTCTGCAGGACAGCCAACATGAATCAAAGTCCAGCTTCAAATCAAG